>NC_057861.1:474534829-477364829 GCF_019393635.1 Dromiciops gliroides
CTTGGCATCAGTTGATGAAGTTAGATGATTATGAAATAGAATATTCCCTAAATATTGATTTTTTCCTTTTAAGATCTATTGAGAAATAAAAAGAATGAATAATAAAGTCTATTGGAATTTGAGTTGGATGAGGAAATGTTTGAATATTAATTGATCAGAAGATCAAATGGTCAAGATACTACATTTTCCCGTTTTTTGAGAATGAATTTGACATATCTTTGGTCATTTATCCTTTAGCCATGCAACCAATAGGGTAGCTTCCTATGAGTTTCTGGTCAAACTTACTTTAGCTCTTTTGGGAGCTGCCTCACATTCAGATCAGCAAATTTCTCTTTCTGGTTGTACTGTTGTGTTGATTCATTACATTGAATTCACGTCTGAATGAAGGTTATCTAAGACATGCATTTTCACCATAAGGTACACTGTAGCCTTCTCTTACTTAGGAGAACTAGACAGAACTCAATCCTTAGTTTGTGGGACATTTTATACAGGTGAATCACTAACAAAAAGCACAGAAAAGTGAAAACATGGCTTTAATTAGGAAGGACCCTTATTTACAGTATGAGGGCTGAAGAGAGCTTCATGTTTTTCATCCTCAGCTGGGAATATGCATGTCAGGTGACACATTCCTTTTTTTTTTTTTTGCTGCTCTATAAATATCTATGAATGATCATGAAAGCAGCCCAAGTCTTATATTTGGACTGACCAATTAATGAGCAGGTGAACTTGCAAGTATGAAATCTTCGAATAATGAGGATCAACTATACATTCCTTATGATGGAAAACTAATTTAAAAAGTAGGAAGGATAAATATCATCAAGTATACTCCAATAGTCTGAGATCACATTGAAATATGATGGTTTTTACCAGATATATAAGAACTTGTAGGCTTATGGTTATTTCAATGGTTATTTCAAAATATATTTAAGTAATAACTTTATTTCTCCAATTATGGAATATTTTACTTCCTTTTAAGATAGTTTTGTTATTCCCCCAATACTTGGACATCAGGATCACCCTACAACCAAATTTGATGGTCAAATTCAGGTATTTTAACTTTTCCCAGCCCAAGTCTCATTTCCCTGTATGCCAGGTATCACCACATGCTAGAGGTACATGTTGAGTTAGATGTCAATTTCCCTCTACCCCAATCCCTGTATCTTCTAGAGATGGTCCAATATTTTTTCCATTATGAGTCTTCTACCCCAAGTCCTCTTGGTCAGAGACCATCTGCTTTGGCATTCCTAAAGTCCTTGGGGTCTTGCCATCAGCCTCCCTGCCAAAATCTAAGTATAAATTGGCCATAAACTAAAGCCTACTTTATATTTTTTGTCTCCCAATTACTGTATGAGTTCCTTTAAAGCAAAATCTTTCTCACTACCTCTGGTGCTTAGAACTGTGCTTGGCACATAGTAAATGCTTAATAAATGGTTTTCCATTCAATTCTATATCTATACAATAAAAAATACTTTTGGCAGGAAGGAAAACTGTATGAGTCTATATAGCAGATTTTAAAGTTGGTACTATGACTTCCAGATGACATGTTTTATCCAAATGTATTGTGCAAACCATTCTCTTCTTCCTTTTCTGGAGAAGCTACCCTATTGGTTGCATGGCTAAAGGATAAATGACCAAAGATATGTCAAATTCATTCTCAAATGCTTCAAGATGCTACAAGGAAATGAACCTAAAGAGTGCCTGTATTGGGGAGGGGATGAGTCAATGAAACAAGTGTAAAAAAGACTTGAAGAAAATCACCATGATGCACCTTGAAAGCAGAGGATGTATTAATGTCTTCAATATCATTTGTATCTCTTCTAAAGAATCACCATATTGTTTTTAGGTATCACTATACACAAACCTCCAAGATCAGTGGTTAGACTGAAATTTTGTTAGAAGGAGAGAGGAATGAAGGCAGGATTGCAGGGATTTCAGAGTGGAGGAATCATGTCCAATGAAGTTAGGTCTTTTTTGTAAGGCTATAAAATCAAATGGAATGATTTTCATTCTAGAGACCAGAGGAAGTCAAGAGAGTCAGGAGAGTATGGCATTGGTATGATCTGACGTGCACTTAAGGAAAATTTCATTGGCAGCAAGGTATAGAATGAACTGGAGGAGTAAGAGGTCTTAACTGAGGTCCTTTAAGCTGGGTGAATGGATAGAAAAGGTCAAATAGAAGAGATACAAAATCACAAATTTGGCAACCAGTCAGATTTGTAAGTGGAAGGAGAGTCAAGCACACATCTAGAACTGTTGGCTTTGGTAGAAGGCTTACTCCTTTTCCAGAGTCTAACAGAAAAGGGAAGAGAATGAGACATAATGGTAAGATGTTTTGAGATGAAAAGATTGGGAGAAGAGGAAGCTCATATAAAATGGGCTATATTATCAATATAATAGATTATTATTTCTCCTTAAGATTTTGTGAACATAAGAAATTTAGAGATACATGGGAAGTCTTATATGAACTGATGATAAGGCAAATTAAGCAGTGTTAGGAGAATAATACACACAATGATTAAATTGAGTTCACCCTTTTCACTTTTGATACTGCTAATTTGGTTTTCTCTGAATTGACATTAAGAAAAAAAAACACTAAAATGAGACTGAACACTGAGTTACTGAATTCTTGACTCCAGAAAAGATAAAAGAAAACATAACATTCCTTTGGGTAGAGAATATGTGGAGTACTTATGTACAATGTTGCCAGAAATGACAACTGTGCTGGTGGTTTTTGTTCAGCTTTATATTTTTTAAGAGAATCTCTTTTTCTGTGTGTGAGGATATTTTCAGAAGCAATTATGATATACATATGGAAGACAGCAATAAAACAACAATAAAGTGTTGTGACAATTGAGTTGTACAGTTAGGAGATATTTATAGGAATTCAAAAGTTAGAGGTCAATTGGATCTGGATTAGTCAGTGAAAGCTTAATATAAAGAATGTGACTGAAATTGGTTCTTAAAGTCCTTGAGAGGATTCAAAAGAAGAGGAGGAAGAAATCTGGTGGGGATGATGATGTGCCAAAAGCTATAGAGGGAATATACAAACTATTTTTAAAGATTAGCTAATCTGGGGATTAGGGTCTTCTCACTACTCCTTAAAAAATACTTGGGGGTAGGGAGGAAGAGCTAAGATGGTGGAGGAGAAGCTGTGACTCCCAATAAACCCATCCACTCAATTCAAAATAATCCATAAAAAACAAACAAAAAAAACCAAACCTGGAGCAGCCTAATTCACATAAGAACAGAGTGAGACTTTTTTCCAGCCAAAGATGGCAACTGGAGGAACTCATGACATGATTGCTCCAAAAAACATACAAATAATGCCATAGGACAATTCCTGGAGCAGCAAAATCCACAGAAGAATGTGCTGAAATCAGGTTGGAAGGGAGGAGCTGCTGTGCTGAGACAGGAATAGAGCCCAATCCCACAGTCACCCTGACACAGATCTAGCCCCAGGAAGGCCTCACCAGAGAAAGGGACCTCCCAGAGACTCAAAATCAGCTGAAGTTCCAGTGTTATCAGGAAACAAGCTCACAGTCTGGTTAGAGGACTGAGCCCTTGATGGGGAGTGTGTGTATGTGTGGGGAGATTACAGGGGTCTATGCTGGTGCTGTGGAAGAACTTGGGTTTTTTACCCCTGCTGGGGACCAGGAAGTAGGCTTGAATAGCAATGGCACAGGTGGGGGAGGGGCTGGGACTAATGCCAAAAATCACCTACCCAGCAAAACTGTGTATAATCTTTCAGGCAAAAAAATGGGACTTCAATGAAAAAGGGAACTTTCAGACATTTGTGATGAAAATACCTGAACTGAATAGAAAATTTGACTTTCAAATACAAGACCCTGGAGAACCATAGAAAGGTAAAGCGGGAAAAGAAATCATGAGGGATATTAAAGGATTAAACTGTTTACATTCCAACATGGGAAGTGTAAAAAAAATTAACCATATCTACTAATCTGAAAAATTTAAACTGTGTTTATATGAAAAATTATAAGTTTAGAAAAATTATAATTTGGGCCATAAGTCCCATCATGGTCACCATTCAAATGTAAAAATATTTTAACTGACTAGCTGGGCCTAATCTGACTTGGGGCGGTGGGCTAATCTAACTGGAGGACTAATCTGGAGACTTTTGATTGGCTGGCTATCTGACTGCTATTAATATAATATGGGCCATTTAAAAAATTCCTCCACACTGCTCCACTCCCAAATTGATAAGCAAATGATTAAGAAGCCTCTTAATTAAATAATCAAATCAGGGTTTATTTAGGTGAATAAATTCAGAGTTAAATGTAGAAACAAGAATAACAAAAATAAAATACAACCTGTCAGCCTTTAAACTTTCTACCAATGAACTCATTTGCCTTGCCTGCAACTTTCTTAGCATCCTCTGCTCTCTGTACCAACAGACCTTCTTCTAGCATTGTTCCCCTCACTGAAAAGCCCCACTGCTCTGTACTCTTGCAACCCTCCCAGAAAAGCCTCTTACTATTGCGAACCCCTGTCTATCAGCCCTCTCTTACTTTCTCCATCACTGTCTTCTCCAACTCCTTCACTGCCTAACTCCCGGGTATATATCTTCCTTCTCTCCTCTCAAACCTTGGGCTCCCTGCTCCCCCACATGCCAAGCTAATCCACCGGCTACACTAGGGCTGTGGCTGGGGGGGCTCAACTACACCCAGGGCTTGAGGGGGCCATGCCTCCTGTTGTGCGCCTGAGGTCTGGCATGGGCTGCGTCAGAGGCCAGCCTGCACAAGCCAAGGATCTCTGGGGTACATCTACTCAGGGAAGAGGGAGCTGGTGCTTTTTGCCCAGCCATCCGACCTGGTGTCTCATAAGGTCCATGGGGCTTTTCCCCTCGGCTGAAGCAGAGGGGGAGGGGTCCCAGCCCCCTTTACACAGAAAAAACACCTGAGGCCCTAAGGCTTTTTAATATCAGCCCAAAGGCAGGATCCCCAAATCATAATCAATTCCCACAGGAGATAATATTTCTAACTCATTAGATCTTTCTCAGTATTATGGCAGCTGAAAGGAATATACTGAGACAGAGGACACAGGTGTGAATTGAATATGAATGGATGATACTTGTAAAGCATTTATTTTTTGTTTATCCTTGTTTTTTTGTGGGACAGGTAGGGTGGGTTGGTTTTTGTCTAGAGCCAGATATGGGCTCAGGGCCTCCTGGTTCCAGGGCTGGTGCTTTGTGCACTGTCTCACCTAGCTGACCCATGATGACATCTTCAAAATGAAGTTAAGGAGTAAGAGGAAGAAAGGGAAAGGGAGAGGTGGACTGGGGGAAAGTACCTCACACAAAATAAGCAAGAAAAAGCTTAATGGAGTGGAGGGGAAGATGGGGGAGGTGTAGAGGAGTAAATGAGCCTTACTCTCATTAGAACTGGCTCAAAGAATGAATAACATAAACACTAAATTTGGTATAGTAACATTTCTTGCCCTGAGGGAAAGTGGGAGGGGAAGGAGATGGATGGGAGAGGCAAAGGAAGGAAGGGCAGGATAGGATAGGGTAGTGTGATGGAAGTTAGAAAATAGAGTAAATATCAAGGGGAGGGAATGAGATGGAGGGTCATACATTTAGCAATAGTAACTATGAAAGAAATGATGAGCAGGATGATAACAGAAGGATGTATGAAAAGTGCAAACCATCAACAGAGATAGAACGGATGGTATCTGAATATAGATTGAAATATAATTTTATTTGTTAGTTCCTCTTTCTAAAGTTATTTTGTATGTTTTCTTTCACAAACTGATGTTTTGCATGACTACATGTATAACATATTGAATTTCTGGATTTGATAGGAAGGGTCAAGGAGGGAGGGAGGAAGAAAATTTAGAACACCAAGTTTTATAAAAGCAATGTTAAAATTAATGATAAGGAGGAAGAAATCAGAGAAACCTGGAAGGACTTCCATGAAGTGATGTTGACTGAGAGGAGCAGAACCAGGAGAACATTGTACATAGTAAGAGCAACATTGTATGTTGAACAATGGTGATAGACTTGGGTCTTCTTAGCAATGCGATGGTCCAACACAGTTGCAAAGAATATAATGAGAGAAAATGTTCTCAACATCTAGAAAAAATAACTGTGATTTATGAATGCAGACTGAATCAAACTGTTTTTACTTTTGGGATATGGTTTTCCTTTTTTTTTGAGGTTTTTCCCTTGTGCTCTGACTCTTCTTTCACAAAATGACTAATGCAAAAATATGTTTAATTTGATTGCACATATATAACCTATATTAGATTGCTTTGTGTCTTGAAAAGGAGGGAGGGAAGGGAGGGTTGGAGAAAACTTTTGAACTAAAAATACTATGAAAACAGATGTTGAAAAGTATCCTTATATTGAACTAGAAAATAATAAAATACTTAACTATTACAAAATTAAAAATATATATATAGATTAAAAAATAATTAGGGACCATATTGGTAACACTTCAATATTTCCTTCTATAGAAAATGGTTAGTCATCAATAGCTGAGAGAGAGAGAGAGAGAGAGCGAGCGAGCGAGCGAGCGCACCATACTAAAAATGGAATTTTTAGGAACCTGTGTTTGTGGTGATGTACAAAATGGAAGAGAAAGGATTTGATTCAAAATAACAATCAAGAGAATAGAGTAGCCACACAGGCATGATTAAAGGTATGAACAACTTTGTGGCATTTAAAATGAAAAGCTATAAATGGAAACAATAAACACACACATACTTACACATCAAAAGCGGATGCTGCACTCTGATGAGATAGGAGTGGGCTCCTGGAGGTAATAGCATTTATACCCAATTGGGAAGAGTAATCTATTTAACCCTGCAGGAAAGTAGGAGGGGAGGAGGATAAGGAAGGAATGGTGAAAAAAGGGAGTGCAGAGTGGGGGAGAGGATAGTCAGAAGTAAAACACTTTTGAGGAGGAATAGGTAAAAATAAGATATAGTAAATGTCATGAGAAGGGAGTGGGATGGAGGGAAATAGTTATGATGATTGATTATAATGGCAAAATATATGGTACCAACTTTGCTGGGCTATTGTGAAGAAAATTCTCTGTCAAGCTTAAGGTACAATATACAGGTTATGATGAACAGAATACTATCAAAAAAACCTGGAAAGACCTACATGAACTGAAGCAGAGTGAAATGTACTGTATACAAAATAACAGCAATAGTGTGGGATGATCTGCTGGGAAGCATGTGGTTATTTTCAGCAAGACAATGATCCAATATAACCCTGAAGGACTTAAAAAATTGCAGCCCATCTGCAGAGAAAGAACTGATAGCATCTGAAAACAGATGGAAACACATTTTTAAATTTTAAAAATTTTCCTCTTTGACAATTCCTTAATTTGAAATTTTGGGGACTTTTTTTGACTGTTTTCTCTCACAACATAGCTAATATGGGAATGTTTCCCATGACTACTCATGTATAACTTATTTTGAATTGCTTGAGTTCTTGTGGGTGGGGAGTGGGAATAGAGGGAAGAAGAGAAGTTGGAACACAATGTTTTAAAAAATTGATGTTAAATTTTTTTTAAATTTTTTTTAGTGAGGCAATTGGGGTTAAGTGACTTGCCCAGGGTCACACAGCTAGTAAGTGTTAAGTGTCTGAGCCCGGATTTGAACTCAGGTACTCCTGACTCCAGGACCGGTGCTCTATCTACTACGCCACCTAGCTGCCTCAAAATTTGATTTTACATAAATTTTGGAAAATAAAACTTCATTAAAAACAAAACAAAAAAAGTGAATGCTGCAAAATTATGAACATGGCTAGAAAGAAAGATTTGAGAAGACACTCAACCTATCCCCTCCTGGAAGTTGGAGGTTCATGCATATTCATATATATATATATATATACAATCCTTTTGAATATATTGATCACTTCTGTTGATTTTTCCTTTACTCTCTTGCTTTTAAAAAGTCTCTTTTATATGGAATGGTTCTCTAAGAAGGGGAAAGAGTAGAGATATTTGGGGAAACCATAATAATATAGGAAACAAACCACATCAAAAAAACATTTTTAAAAAGAAAGAAAGAAGGGGCAGCTAGGTGGCACAATGCATAGAGCACTGATCCTGGAGTCAGGAGTACCTGAGCTCAAATTCGGCCTCAGACACTTAACACTTACTAGCTGTGTGACCCTGGGCAAGTCACTTAACCCCAATTGCCTCACTTAAAAAACAAAACAAAACAAAAATACAAAAAAAAAAAGAAAGAAAAAAATATGTAAGAGTAATTTAGAGGGAAATCAACTTTGTGACTGTTGCAGAAGGCAAATAATGAAAAAGCTAATAAAATGGATAATAACTAAAAAATGAGCCAAAAACTTGAATTTTTAAGAGACTCGGGTAATGGAAAAATTGAGTGAAAACTTTTTTTTCTTGATTAAAAAAATATGTGTAGTTGGTTGAATCAGATCAAATTGATCTCAAATAGACATTAAGTACCCTAAAATAACCTAAGAAACTATGTTCTATTCCATTGATTTTTGTCATATACATAGGTCTATTTAAAAAATCTAAATATATTTCTGTACTCTCTCCTTATCAGAATACATTTGGAGTAATGTGTTTAATTCTTGTCCCAATGTAATATCCAAATTATCCAAAGAAAGGCAAGCAGGATGGAGAAAGATCTCAAGATAATTATATTTTACTAACAGTTGAAGAAATTTGGGTAATCAGTTGCTTGGGGGGGGAGGCAAAGAAAGCATGATAAAACAATCAAGTATTCAAAGTATTGTATTTCAAAACATGGATTAAATCTCTTCTTTTTCTGTTTAGAATTTTATTTTCCAAAATATATGTAAAAACAAATTTGGACATCAATTTTAAAAAAACTTTTTTTCCAACTTCTTTTCCTTCCTCCCTTCCCACTCCCTACCCACAAGAACTCAAGCAATTAAATATAAGTTATACATGAGTAGTCATGGAAAACAGCTCCACATTAGCTAGGTTGTGAGAGAAAACAGTTAAAAAACAAAACTTCAGATTAAGGAAATGTCAAAGAAAAAAAATTGGTTTCAATCTGTTTTCAAATACCATTAGTTCTTTCTCTGTAGATGGATTGCAATTTTCCTAATCCTTGAGGATTATGTTGGATCATTGCCTAGCTGAAAATAACCATGTGCTTTCCAGCAGATCCTCTTATGCTATTGCTGTTATTTTGTATTTGTTATTTTGTACATTTCACTTTGCTTCAGTTCATGTAGGCCTTTCCAGGCTTTTTTGATAGCATCCTGTTCATCATAACTTTTATACAATACCTTCAACTAGACAAAGAATTTTCTTCACAATAGCCTGGCAATGTAGGTACCATACATTTTGCCATTATAATCAATCATCATAACTGTTTCTCTCCATCCTATTCTCTTCCTATGATATTTACTCTATTTTCTATCTTCTTTTACCCTATTCCTCCTCAAAAGTGTTTTACTTTTGACTGTCCCTTTCCGAGCTCTGCCCTTGCTTCCTTCACCCTTCCCTCCTTATCCTCTTCCCCTCCTACATTTCTGTAGGGTTAGATAGATTACTCCTCCCAATTGGGTATGAATGTTATTCTCTCCTGGAGACCACTCTGATGAGATTAAGGTCTTTGAGATAATTCTTTGTTCTAAATTTTTCTTCCTCCCTCCCTCATCAACCCTCCTTATGAAATCACACAATTCGATATGTCATACAAGTACAGTTATGCAGAATATCTTCACCTTCCTCAAAAGTGTTTTTCTTTTTACTGCTCTCTCCCCCAATCTGCCCTACCCTCCTTCCCCTCTTCTCCCTGCCATCTCCCTCTGCTCCCACTTTCCCTCAGGGCAATAATATATTACTATACCCACTTGAGTATGTATGTTATTCTCTATTTGAGCCAATTCTGATGTTAGAAAGGTTAACTCACACCCCCACTCCTTCCCCTTCTTCCCCTGCCTCCATAAGCTTTTTTCTTGTTTCCTTCATGTGAACTACCTCTCCACAGTCTACCTCTCTCCTTCCCCCTCTCCCAAACTATTCCTCCTACTCCTCAACTCTATTTTAAAGATGTAATCATGAATTACTGAGGTGGCACAGTGGACAAAGCACCAGCCCTGGACCCAGGAGGCCCCAAACCTGAGTCCAGCCCCAGACATAAGATACCTCACCCTGTTTTCCTCACACAGAACATGGATAAACACAAAATAAATGCTTTACATATATCATACCTTCATATTCATTTCAGACCTTTGTCTTCTATGTATTTCTAACTGAAAATATTCTAATTTTTAAGTAGTGTCTTCCCATGTAGGAATGTAAAAAGTTTAATCCTATAATATCCCTCACAATTTCTTTTTCTCTTTTCTCTTTTTATGTTTCTCCAGTGTCTTGTGCTTGAAAGTCAAATTTTCTGTTTAGTTCATATCTTTTCATCACAAAAGCCTGAAAGGCCTCTTTTTCATTGAAGTCCCATTTTTTTCCTCTGAAAGATGCTGTTTAAACTTTTATTTTGGTCATGGTTTTCAGGTAGTCCAATAATTTTCAAATTATCTCTCCTGGATCTATTTTCCAGGTCAGCTGTTTTCCCAAGGAGATCTTTCTTATTGCCCTCTATATTTTTATCCATTTGGATTTGCTTTACTATGATTTGGTTTCTCACAATGTCACTAGCTTCAATTTGTTCGATTCTAATTCTTAGGCAATTATTTTCTTCAGATAGCTTTTGTATCTCCTTTTCCATTTGGCTTTTCAAACTTTTGACTTTTTTTCTCATGGCTCTCCTGCCCAGCTCTCATTTCTTTTTCCTTTCTTTATTCTATCTAAATCTCCCTTCTTTCTCTCCTACTTTCTCTTCAAAGTCCCTTTTGAGTGCTTCCATGGCCTGAGACCAATTAATATTTTTCTTGGAAGTTTTGGATGTAGAGGCCCTGAGATTGCTATCCTCTTCTGAGGGTGCACCTAGTTCTTCCTTGTTGTTAAAGAAACTTTCTATAGTTCTCACCTTTCTTTTCTTGCTCATCTTGCCATCTTTTATTTGACTTTTAACCCCTTCTTACAGTGGCTCCCTACTTCCAAGTTACACTGTCCCAAGCTTCAGAGGGTCCCAGGTGTTTCAGTTTGAGGGAGGGAAGGTTTTACTCTCAACTGTTCTGAAGGTATCCTCAAGCCAACTTACTAGTTACCCAGCCAGCAGAGTGCTGTGGTGGTTTGTAGCTTTGCACCTGGGCCTCCCCCACTCAGGATTTCTTCCTGATTCCCTGCTTTGGTGGGATAGCTGAATTCCTCCTTAGGTCCTGCAGACACCCCTGCACTTTTCCCCTGTTTGACTGTGAAGCTCTCTTACCCAACCACAAGTTTAGTTCCAGAAGACACTGGTGCTGCAGCTGACTCAGAGGCTGGGGAGTAAGTTCCTCTTTCACAGCATGTCTGGGGTCTGTATTGGCACGTTTGTGGGGTTGGACGCTGCTGCTGTCTAGTATGGCCTCCTTTAATCTGGAAAATAATCTCAGCCCATCTTTTTGTGGGTTTTGCCTCTCCAGAGCTTATTTTATTGCTGTTTTGGGGGTAATTGTGTCATGGGCTCTGTGCATTTCATGTCTTTTCTCTGCCATCTTGGTTCGATTCCTGATTAAATCTCTTCTATTCAATGCTAGAAAGACAAACCAAGAAGAATGTGCTCAAATTGCACAGACACTTAAGTTTAATATAAGGAAAAAATTTGTGAACCACTAAAGCTGTCCAAAACTGAAAGGAAATTCCTTAAAAAGTTGTAGGTTTCAAATCATTAGAGGTTTTCAAACAAAAGAAAATGATGATCATTTGTTATAAAAGAGTTTCTTAGTATAGCATGGGTTGGACTGGAGTGCTCTGAGCTTTTCTTTTAACTTTGAGATGCTAATTCTAAGAATATTTCAAGAAGCATATTTTATTTTGAAATATGTTCAACATTCACTTTACCTTGCACATCATCTTTAAGCACATTATTAGTAGAAATAGGCATTGCCAAGGATAACTGAATCCACTTCAACCTCTTCATTGTTCAAATAAAAATGAAAATAGAAAGGAGAATTACCATTCTACTATAGAAATAATATTTAAATGGATAGTTATCACTCATGTAACACCCAGGAGAGCAAAGGATAGAAATGACATTTATCCAATACATGTAGTATTTGGCTTATATTGAAAGGCTATCCAGGGGGTTAATAAATTATACAATGAAAGAGTGTTTGCTCTGCATGTAAGGATAGTTGAAACTTGCCTTGCTCTTAGCCTTAGTTCCTTCATATGATCAGAATTGAAATTAACAGCCTAGAAAAAAAGAAATGAGGTTCAAATGAGGCTTTATCTTCATTATGGGGGAAAAATCAACTTAGCATATGAATCATGCTGATGTTATCCAAATATGAAAAACTCATAGGAGTAATTGTAACATCTTTAGGGGTTCTCTTGGCCTTTTGATATCCATGTCATAGATTCCTGATGCTCATTAAGACCCCATTCATTGCCTGTATTTTGGTTTATAGATACATAATTGTTCAGAAAGAGACAAATGCTAAAAGTACTCAATTTATATCTTTTGCTCAATGTTCAAAATAAAATTATATAATGTTACTATATTTTGTATCAAAGCAACATAGAGTTATATTGATTCTTTATGATCTTTCCTGTGACTCATTTCACCTTTTTCTTTCCACAGATAACAAAATGAAGAACTTTTGTTTTTGATTAAAGAAATAATTGCTCTAATACATTTGATTGTATTCCATGCATTCATAACAGTAAATAGAACTGACTTACAAATATATTTGCATGTAGATTATGTGTGAATAAATCAAAATGTTTTCAGGCATGCCCAAATATATTCAGACAACTTTATGTAATATGTACTTTGTAAATCACTATGGCTTTTGAGCTGAGTGATATTAATAAATATTCTTAATACGTGAAATTATATAAGTAGGATTCATGTTATTTGTTATTTATAATTATGAAATTTACAAATATAAAAATTTAAAATTTAAATAGATGAAGAACAGAAAAATGGCTGCATATGAAATGATATGCAAATTATATATTTATATTTACATTTGAACAAAGTGGTATCAATTGTGCCCTATCTGCCTGAGTCTGCCCCCTTCTGAGCCTCCTTCTACTCTCTTTTAAAAAATAATTTTTATTGATACTCATATATATATGTATATATATGTATATATGTGTATATGTGTATATATGTGTATATATGTATATACTCATATATACTCATGTATGTATATATATATACATACATATATGTATTTGTATCACTCTCTCTGCCCAAACTTATCTTCATAGTTTTCTCTTCAAAAAGATAAAAGGTCCCCTTTTATGCCATTTATGTGCAGTACAGACAAATAAATATTTAAATTTATTATGTGAGAAAATAAATGCCCCATTTTATAGCTCGTTTATCACTTTTATGCTAAGAGATTGGAAAAAGAAATCACCATCAGGTTTCTGGCATGACAATTGGACACTGAATTGATCAAAATTGTTAAGCTTTTCAAAATTGTTTTCTTTTAAAATGTTGGAGTCATTGTTTAAATTGTTTTCTTGGTTATTCTCTCTGAATTTTGCATCATTTTATACAAATCTTCATAGACTTCTCTGAATCCTCTTTCATGAGTTTTACAATGAAATAATATTTAAATAAATCTACATCACCTAATTTTTCTAGTCATTATCCTATTGACAGGCACACACCTTATTTCCAGCTCTTTATAACAACAACAACAAAATATAGTATAAACATTAATATGGCTTCTTTTCATTTATGTTTGATTTCTTTGCAGATGTGTGCTTAGTGTTATTAATGGTGAGTCAAAACTTTCACATAGTTCAATAATTTCTGAGTATAGTTCTAAATTATTTCTGAGAATAGAACATCAAATTACACCAACAAATTTGTTAGTATGCCTATTATCTCTCAGTACTTGGAAAAATTTTAATTTTTTTCTTTAAAAAAGCTTTTGTAGTTTTAAGGGTATGAGGTTGAATGTCAGAATTGTTTCAATATGCATTTCACTTATTAATGATTTTGATAATTGTTTCATATGTTTTTTGATATTTTTTTCCTTTCTTCTTTCAAGAAATACTTGTTCATATACTATGACCATTTATCTATTGTAATGGGTTGGGAACATATTTTTAGTTTATTTATAATAATCCATATATATATATATATATATTGGGTATTAGACCTTAATCAGAAAATGTACTACAAAATATTTCCCCCAAGCAACTATTTCTCTTCTAATTCTGTTTATCCTATCCAAAATTTTCAATTTTATGCAATCAACATTGTCAAAAATACCTCTTCTTATTTTCTTTATTTTTTGTTTATTCAACAATTCTACATTTATCTATACTTGTGAGAGCTATTTTCCTATTCCACCTCTTCTTCCACATTCTATAGTTAGGTCATATAACTATGTGGACCTTATTGTACTAATTGTAATATATTCACTTAAAACTAATTCCTCCTGATGGCTTTCAAGGTACAGTGTGTCTGGCTATGGCTGATCAGACCAACATCAGCTTGGAAGGCTCTAAGTGTAAACGCAAATAGCCTGTATAACCATTTGGAAGGCAGATGTCTAAATTTTAATATCTTATGTTTCTTTTGAACTACCACAGTTCTGCTTTGCTTAGTGAGTACAGTGACTTCTTTGATGCAGGAACACCATTCTGAATGATCTTGAGTCAGTGGTTCCCATGTGTCACAATCAATACCAAAGTTCTTCAGAGTGACCTTGAGAGTATACTTGTATCATTTCTTCTGACCTCCATTTGAGTGCCTGACTTGTATGAGTTTTCCATAAAATAGTCTTTTAGAAAAATGTACATTTGGTATTCAAACAATGGGGTTAGACCATCAGAGTTGTGCTCCCTGATGTAGAGTTTGATTGCTTGTCAGTTCAGTTTTAGAAAAGACCTCAGTGTCTGGTGCCTTATCTTACCTGGTGATCTTCAGAATCTTCTTTAGAAAATTCAAATGGGAGCAGTTTAACTTTCTGGCATGGTGCTGGCATACCCCAATGAGGTCAGCACAACAGCTTTGTCTTCAGTTTGATTTGCAACCTAATAGCTTTTCCTTTACACACTTTCCTTTGGAGACTCCCAAACACTGAGCTAGCTTTGGCAATTCCTCCATCAACCTTATCATCTATGTGCACCTACCTGGAAATTATAATGCCAAGGTAAGTGAACTTTTTCACAGAATTCAAAATTTCTCCTTTTTCTGTAACTGATGCTTCCACATATAAATGGTGCAAATCTGGCTGGTGAACCTCTGTTTCATTGGTATTAATTGTTAGGCCAAAATTTGCACAAGTGATAGAGAATTAAACTATACTTTGTTGCATTTCATCCTCAGAAATTACAGTGAATGCACAATCATCTGCTAACAAATGTCATGCACCAACTGTCTCTTCACTTTAGTCCTCGGCTGTAGCCTTTTCAAGTTAAATATTTTACTGTCAGCATAATAGTTGACCTTGATGCCATTTTTGTCCTTGTTGAAGGCATCTAAAAACATCACCAAAACAAATTAAATATTATGAGACCAAGTACATATCCCTGCTTCACTCCATTGCTGAATGGGAAAGTTCAAAATATTGTCCATAATCCAGAACCCATGTAAGCATGTCATCATGAATTTAGTGTACAATTTTAGATCCGGCCACTTCATTTGTATTGCATTTCTAGGGTCTTCTAAAGAAATCATCATATTGTCTTTAACAATGATAATCTGTATTCATTTTTGCTTAAATATATTGCCTAAATGTATTTTTCTTGATTTATTGTTGGAACTAGGATCTTTAGAGGTAAATTGTATAATAATGGTATTAATGGAATTCATTGTTTTATCAGTGATCTTATTGGAAAGAACACTAGCATTTTTTTTTAAATCCTTTGGGTGGGTAGCCTCTATTTATTTATTTTATTTTTGGTGAGACAATTGGGGTTAAGTGACTTGCCCAGGGTCACACAGCTAGTAAGTGTTAAGTGTCTGAGGCTGGATCTGAACTCAGGTCCTCCTGAATCCAGGGCCAGTGCTTTATTCACTGAGCCATCTAGCTGCCCCAGGACACTAGCATTTTTAATATTATCTAAAATGTGGTTTTTTTTTTTGTTTTATATAGATAATACCTAAAATATGTTTTTAAAATGGGGCAATGAGGGTTAAGTGACTTGCCCTGGGTCACACAGCTAGTAAATGTCAAATGTCTGAGGTCGGATTTGAACTCAGGTCCTCCTGAATCCAGGGCGAGTACTTTATCCACTGCACCACCTAGCTGCCCCCAATAATACCTATAATGTTAAGGAAGGATCCAATCACTAATTTTTAATATAAAGGAGCTTTGTGTTTTGTTAAAAGTTCTTTTACACCTTTTTATATACTCATTATTTTTGGCAATTTTATGTTCACATTTGTAGTTTTTCTAATATTGAACTAACACATGTACTGATAATATATGCATGTGTATGTGTGTATGTATGTATGTGTGTATATAATTTTAATTCTTAAATAAGCAGTAAGCTTTATCTTGAAAAAAGTGTAGATTTTCTCAGAAAACCAAAATGTTATTTTAAGTTTAAGAGGCTCTTTGTTTAATTATGCAAGGTCATGCTAATAACAAGAATGTGAAATACAGAAAGCTGTGTCTTCTATTATATTGCCTTCCTTTGAAAGCCGTTCTTGCACATCTAACTCATTCTAAGTTGTAATACTTCTCTCTCTGCCTCTCTGTCTCTCTGCCTCTCTCTTTCTCTCCTATCTCGAAGAAGACAATGATATCAGAATTATGTCATGACTTGCAGTGAATTGGATTCAAGTGAGACAGTGCTGCTCAAAGTTACCAATCTTACTCTCTCCTCCACAGCCATCTGTGTCTAGGATGACTGGAGATGGCCTTGTATGTTTAAGCAATTGGGTTAAGTGATTTTCCCAGGGTCACAAACTAGTAAGTGTATGAGGTAAGATTTGAACTCAGGTCCTCCCAACTTCAGGGCCAGTGTTCTATCCACTGTGCCACCTAGCTGTCCCTCTATCTATAACTAGAAGGGGAATGAAGTGCAGCCAGCCTGGGGTCATACAAAAATGAAAAAAAATGAATTGTTCCAGAAGGAACTCATAGACAACTTAACCGTCTTCTGATTGCCAAACTGTGTAGTGACTTGAAATTTGAGGAGAAAACAATGGGCCATCTCAATGGGCATGAACCCAAATGCTAGAAGCAGAACAGGGTTGCATTATTATCACTCTGATCTCAGTATCAGCACACCATAAAACTCAGGTCTGGACCATATAATGCTGCTACAAACCCACCAGTTTTATATAGATCCTGTCCCTAAGACAAAATCCAAAACCAAGAAGTTAGACTGGAACACCGAGTAAACAGAAAAGATAAAGGGGTATTTTGATGCTATGAATGTTTAAGACAGAAACGGAGAAGGGGACAATATATCCAAAACGCCTCTGAATGAAATCTGATTCTTCTTCTAGATGTAAAATAAAATTAGAGTAAAATACATGTAACCAAAGCAGAATGAATCATATGTAACATTGGATCATCACCCAATATAAAAAAAAAAAAGAAAAGGAAGAAACAATCTCAGTGATTCCTAACCAAGGGGAAAGGAAACTCTCCCCAGGCAATTTTGCTATTATGGGTTAATCTGAACTCAAATAATTTTGTAGTTTCTATCTACTCATTCTCCTAACAAATTATATGCCTTAGTATCACTCCACTCTCTGTCTCTGAATATATATTACTTCTCTATCTCAGAGTTACCACTGTCATCTTTTTTTTTTTTTTTTTGGTGAGGCAATTGGGGTTAAGCGACTTGCCCAGGGTCACACAGCTAGTAAGTGTTAAGTGTCTGAGGCCGGATTTGAACTCAGGTCCTCCTGAATCCAGGGCCGGTGCTCTATCCACTGCGCCACCTAGCTGCCCCAACTGTCATCTTTTACTGGACTTCTTCTAAGCAGAGTTACTTGTACCATTTAATTCTGGGACTTCTTCCTCAAAGGGAATTTGTTGTTATTGTTTAGTCTTTCCAAAAGTGAATGACTCCTTGTGACCTTCTTTGTGGTTTTCTTTGCAAAGATACTAGAGTGGTTTGGCATTTACTTCCCCAGTTCGTTTTATGGAGGAGGAACTGATGCAAACAGGGTTAAGTGACTTGTCCAGAGAAACATAGCTAGTCAGTGTCTGAGGACAGATTTGAACTTAAGAAAATAAGTCTCCCTGACTTTAGTTCTGGCACTCTATCTACTGTAGCACTTAGCTGCCCACCACTAATACCACTAATATTTTGTGAGAAGATTGCCTTGGAAAAAAATTGTGATAAGCAGTTGATTTTGACCCATAATCAGTGATGATTTTCATGATAAAAATATTATAAAAGCATCATATATATATATATGTATATATATACACACACATATATACATATACACAAATGTGTATATACATATATATAACATATATACACATTTATTATATGTTTCTGCACACATATGTGTGTAGAAAAATTGTTGAACTAGTCATTTGAAAAAATCAGTAAGGATAAATGGAGAGCCAAAGTAATACCTCCATTATAATTAATGAGTGGCCTCCAAAACATTGGAAAGATTATGGAACATATATAGCAAAATACATAGATAGGAATTGCAAGAAATGAGCAGAGAGCTATGACCCCAATGAAATCATTGATCAATGTATCTGAATAAGATAGGATTTTTATTTTGGAAGATCATTAGTGGAAATTAATGTAACAAAGATTTAATGGGCATTACCAGAGAAAAAGAATCACTTACTTTATTAGAAATGATAAAACCATCCATTAATTTACCAAAGTAGAGGACCTTTCAAAACTCATGTTCTTAATTTCTTTCCTTTTGTCACTTGTAACATCTTGTTGATTTGCACAACTCTTTATAAATGCAAAACTCTTTACAAATGTAAAACTCTCTACAAATTCCATCCTAAAATTCATAGATGAGGTGAAAAATGGGAATAATTTACTTTATAATATGAAGAATGTAATACTTAAAAGAATGGATTCTTGGTCATCTAAACTAGAATAAATCATATGGCTGACAGGCTATTTTTGGTAAAGAAAATTCCTATTTTGTTAAGTTCCAAAAGTTAAGTAGCTTGCATTAGAATGAAGTGACAGAAAGACAATAAAATCAGAGAATGTATTATTCTTGAACTCTGTCATCTTAATATCTAGAGTGACTCAACACCTCCTTAGAGTGTTATTGATTTGGTATGTGGAACATGGAAATCTCATATTACTTACCCAAGGTAATGACATTTTTAAAACTGAAATATATATATTTAGATTGAGCAGGTTTATCTTAGTGTATGGAGAATGAAACAGTACCAATAACAACAATAAAACTTCCCAATAATTGCAAGGCACAAAGGTAATATCCATATAATGTTCTATTTGGAATACTGATTAGGCAAATGGTTTGTATGCTCACATATGACAGGATGATTTTTGAATGCTATTCAAGCAACAATTTCTTCTACAATTTACCATACAAAGTGACTGATACTTCTGAACTATACTAAATTTCACCTCCATTTAAAAAATAACTATTACAGGTAAGTTAAGATATTTTCACAAATACTTTAGTGCAAATACTTTCATCATTTCTACCAATACAGTAAAATCATAAGAGGGGAAATTATGGCACATTACTTATCATGATTTCCTGCCCCAAGGAAAAAAAATCACTCATGAGAATAATAGCAATAAAAACTGAAAGGCGTTGAACAAAACATACAGATACAATTAGAAAGGGAACAGTTAACTGGGTAAAAAAAAACCTTTGAAGCAAGTTTCACTGATAAAATTCATATATATATGTATATATGAGTATATAATATATGTATATGAATTTTATCAGTGAAATTTTCTTCAAAGATTATATATATTATTCACACATATACATGCACATCATATATATGTATGTATACATATATATACACATACATATATACATAAACATGTGTATAGTTGATCTAAATTCATAAGAATGAGTGCCATCTCACAATTTGATAAATGTTGAAAGAATATAAACAGACAATTCTCAAAGGGAGACATTCAAATTATCAATGGCTGTATGAAAAAAATATTTTATGTCACTAATAATGAAAAAAGTAAATTAAACCAAATTATGAGGTTACACTTCATTCCTATCACACTAACAAAGATTCTTACAAAAAAATGATAAATGTTAGATGGAATGGGGGGGAGAACAAATGAATATACTTTTAATAGAGCTGTGAATTGGTCAAGCCTTTCTAGAAAACAAATTGGAACTACGACCCCAAGTTTATATACTGCATGTTCTTTCACGTAGTGAAAATTCTATGAGGCTTTTCACATGAAAGAAATCAAAGAAAAAGCAACAATTCATTTGTACAAAAATATACATAGTAGCTTTTTATGTAAAAAAAAAAACCTGGAAAATAAGTGGTGTCTTTCAATTGTGGAATGGGTGATGGAATTATATTCTTTGTCCAACAAAGAAGACCATGGCATCAGTTCATGCCATGACTTGCGGTGAATTGAATTTAAGTGAGGAAGAGTTGTGCAAATTCACCAACCTCACTCATTCCTCCAGAGTTTTCTGGGTCCAGTGGCAAGATGTGTATGTATATATGTGTGTGTTTGTATACACACACATGTATATATGCACACACATACACACATGCATTTATATGTGTATATATTTAGTATGTATATATACATATAAATGCACACACATACACACATGCATTTATATGTGTATATATTTAGTATGTATATATACATATAAATGCACATGTATGTGTACATATACACATATACATACCTATGTACGTTTGTGTATAAATATGTTTTTGTGTGTATGTATATATACAAAAAACCTTTCATAAATGTAAGAACATCAATCTATCAAATAACCAAACATGATATCAGGGGGCTGATGGTGAACTATGTTAACCACCTCTTGAAAGAGAGGTAATAGACTAAACAGCATAACATTTTAGACAAGGCAATGTGGCAATTTGTTTTGCTTAATTATGCTTATTATTTAAAATTTTGGATTTTTATTCTTTTAATTGGGGGTCAGTGAGAGAGAGAAACTATGTTTTAACTAAAAATCTAAATGAAAGATAAACATTTTAAAAATAGAATGAGAGGAATATACTTGAAGAATAGTGACTGTGATATTTTTTATCTTCAGATTGCCATCACTGACAATATTAGTGAAGAGTATCAATACTATTTCTCCTAAAATAATCTCTTTCTTCCTTCTTTTGATTTACACCATTAAATGCATGGTTAAAGTAGAATTTTTGAAAAAATCCTTTCACAGAGTAAAAATATATTATACTGTTGTATAGGTAGATTTCATCTACAGATTTTTTATACGCTTTTTCTTAGTTCTACATTATTTAAAGTACTATACTATATGTTGGTATTGAAATCTGAGGCTATAGTTTATCAACAGTGTAGGTCATTATGATAAAAAAACAAAACATAGATCATAGGGTGAAATTCATTAGATAGTCCATTCCTAAAACCATCTATGACTTTTGTCAGCAATCTGAAAATATGTAGCTGTGATCAAAATAAGTATCAAATGAGAATATGTTGAATCAATTCATATTGCTGGAAAACAATTATCCTTTTTAGTTCAGTAACATCATCTTTAACATTTGTTATAAACTCCCATAGCTCTCTTACACTTCCAGGATTGAATACAAAATCTTTATAAAATAGAGATAATCCCTTCATTTCTCAGAAGTGACTTTGGTTTAGTTTTCATTACTGTAATACTAGCTTCTAACTTTGTTTCCTGGGGAGACCACAATAAAAGAAATGTTGTTAAGTCTCACTATAAGGAATCAAGGAGATTTATAAAACATGAAATAGAATATAGCCTAAATTTTGGGAAAAAAGATATTACAACTTGAAACTAAGCATTTTCTATTATAAAATATTATACAAAAATTATAATCAAGGGAATCCTAGAAGAACCGTAATTCCTCAACATAAGCATTCATAGCATTATAGCCTTAATACAACAGGAATGAAGTGAAACAGAACTGAAAGCTACCTGTACCATTAGATTTGATTTACCACAGGGTTTTCTTAGTAAAAAAAAAAAAAATTAAAAAGTCCCGAGCAATGAGGAAAAATGCAGTGCATTAAGATAAAGGATTATGAGAAGCTTTAGGGAAAATGGTAAAATAGCATGATTGTAAAACTTTACTTAGAATGAAGGTGCATTTTATATATAAGGCTAATAATTAAACATAATTTATAGTTCATGGGTTGTTCACAGAATTAATTTCACAGATTTGTTTCTGAAATGGAATGGAATTAAGTAAAAACCCACTTTGTATTCACTGGTCTCTAGCACATATGTATCTTTGGCTAATGCTCAGAAATGTGGGCAAAGCTTGACATTTTACTTTTCAATTAATTACACCACTAAGTATCATGCCTGACTGTACCATAGAGAGAAGTGAAGCCTTATTTGACTAAAACTTCATTATTTTTATAAACTATACCAAAGGCCAGCTTATTGAGTTCCAGTTTCATGAATAATTAAAACTAAACTTCAAATGTCAAAATAAATGAACAGGCATGTTCCATATTTTGAGGTGGGGGAAAATTACTTATTTGAACATAGACTAATTTTCCAAATAGGCTGAGGTTTATCTTTCTATAATTTACATGAATCAGCTTAGTTCTGCTAGATTTTGATATTCATTCTCATTTATTGTATAGTTGTTATTAAAGACATGATCCTAGTATTTTATCTTCTACTGAAAATAAATTTGCCATAATATAAGTAAACCTTCTCTATATATCTTTACAGGAAAGAGTGTATTTTCCTATTTGTTGTTTCATTACTGTGAAATAGACACTTGTCTAAAAATCTTTTCCACAACAGGCTATTATTAGTTAGCAGTTGCACATCCAAGCATATCACATTCCCCACCCCCTTGACTCAATAAACTCCCATAGCTCCCTTACACTTCCAGAATTGAATACAAAATCCTCTATTTGGCATATAAAGCCCTTCATAGCCATGCCTCCTGTCTTTCAAATCTTTTTTTCATTTAATCCCCACCATGTACTCTTCTACCAAATGACACTAGCCTTGTGGTTATTCCATGAGTCAGAAACTCTATCTCTTGGTGTCTAGGCATTTTCTCTGGCTCTTCTCCATACCTGGAAAATTCTCCTTCCTCATTTTGCCTGCTGGCTTCCTTCAAGTCTGATCTAAAAGTCTATCTTCTATAAGAAAACTTTTCTAACCCTTCTTAATTCTATTGCCTTCCCTTTGGTAATTATTTCCTTTTATGTATATATCTTGTTTGTACATATTTGCTTATTGTTTCCCTGATTAGACTGAGATCCTCAAGAGCAGGATCATCATTTGTCTCTTTTTGTATCACCAGTACTTAGAGCAGTGCATGAGACACATTAGATACTTCATAAATGTTTATTGACTGACTAAGCAGTAGATTTGAAAACAGAATGAGAGATACTGTTTTGATGTTATATTTACTTCGTAGATTAGCATGGATTTGTTTTCCACATTTGCTAGGCAAAATTTTAGAGCTCAAGAGAAAGATATAGCAGAGTTAGACTTCTTTTTTGTTTGATTGCCATGGGCAGTAGATAGGCCATGAACAGGAGAAAAGGAGGATGTGAATCACTAGAGGAAAGGTCTTTGTTTGTTTTTGTATTATTTGGATTGACTGAATTAAAGTAATTTAATCAATGATTGCACAATTCTCTACCCCAGAAGACATGTTACAAAGGGGCTCTTGGATATTGTGAGGTAGTATTAATTTGATAGTACTGACTCTTACTTCCTCTCCAAAGACTCCTTTCTAAGGTTCCCTGTGAGGCTACAACTTGTTTTCATAAGAATGCCATTTAAACTTATAATTACATTTCTTTTCATCAGTAATGTGCTAAACTCTACCAAGGGCTGCTGGGTGGCATGGTGGATAGAACACTGAACCTGGAACCAGGAAGAACTGAATTCAAACGCAGCATCAGAAACTTACTAGCTGTGTGACACTGGGCAAGTCACTTAACCCTGTTTGCCTCTGTTTCCTCATATGTAAAATGAGCTGGAGAAGGATATGGCAAACCACTCCAGTATCTTTGCTAAGAAAATTCTAAATGGGGTCACAAACAGTTGGACATGACTGAAATGACTGAAAAACAACAAAACATAGCCAAATAATAGATATTATGCAGTTTGCTTCCTTCTGTGGCTTTCAGAAAGTTAGAGGATCAGGGGATCAGTTAGGAAAGGGGAGACTTTCACTTCTCACAATCTTATTATAAATACTATTCTTTACTTGTTTAGGGATCTTTTTCAGGGACTATCAAACAGCTGAATTATAGTCATCTTTTTGCTCAGAATAACAGTACATTCTGGGTGATATCTGCTGCCAATATAAGGTTGATTTATCAAAAGACAGCATTAACAATATTGTTTTCTTTGTGATAGTCAGATCACTAATTAATTTCTATTATGCATTGTTCTCTTGGAATTTGTCCATCAAACATCCCCCTTAATGTAGCTTAGAGAATGATTACAGTAGTTAATTGAAAGTAACTTATCTTTACAATTCAAGATATAGAAAATTGTGCATGAAATGCAATGTCCCAAGAAATGTCAAAATTAGAAATTTGAAAATAAGGATCTTCACTCAGAGGTAATAAAAATGGAATAAAACTGTCTTATTCAGTTAAAAACACTTTTCCTTAGTTTAGAAATATGCAAAGTGCTTTTCAAAAATAGATATAATATAATTTTCAGTAATTTTAATTTTATATCCCACTTAAGATTGACACACAATTCAATATTATCATTTTATTTTGAAGCTAAATTAAATATTGGCAGAAGGTATTTTCTCATACTGGAAAATCCTCTTTGATTCTTAGAGAGTTAATGAGGTACTTTTCTTGTGGTATAAAATGAACCTCCAGGTCAAAATTTATTCTGTTTTCTGATTCCAGTGATTAAGAGTATTATTTTTTATTTTTCCTTTTTACAAACCATAAGGATATTTCAATTTTTTTTAGATACGTTAATACATTTTGTTTTCACATAACAGACATTTCTAGCCCCCCACCCAAACACACACACTCACTCACACACACACACACCCAAGCTAGTCTTTTTACAAAGAATTTCTGTCTTTGGCCCTCTTTTCCACTCCTTTATGAAGCACTATCTTGATTTCTGATATCATCAGTTCCTATAATGTTATAGGAGTACCCTATACTAGCATACCAATTCTCCTCAAACCCACTTTACAGTGGGATTTGCTATTTCTTTCCCTGAAAGGCTGAAAAATTGTTCTTGGGACTTGATTGACTCTGAAAACTAAGGCACTACTTTTGAATGCCTCTTTAGATGCAGCTTCATCATGATTTCTAGATATATTGTAGTTTCATAGTCACTTTAGGTCATAAAAAGTCCCACTGACAGGAACCTGAAGCCCTTCAGTGAGATTGGTAAATGACCATACCATACCCTGCTTTCAGACTTACTTCCAGAGGGTGGAGATACTGGGGGTAAATATGCTCAAGCAGTTTTGCAGTATTCTTGTTTGAATTCCTTCTATGTTATGGCTAAATAAACCTCTTTTATTAATAATTAAGTGACAGAGGACCTTGCTTCACTCTAGTACTAAAGCTAAACAACCAAGGGGTTGTCCTGAATCAGGTCTTATGATTTTCAATGATCACTTCCTTTCAGATAGTTTCTAGATCAATATATCTAGCCCAAGTCTTTCTCTAGTTCTAGGCCTGTTTTACTAATGATATTTTAGTCCTCAATGATAGGATGTAAGTCAGACATCTCAAATAAAACATGTCTTTCTTCCTCAAACCTTTCTTCTGAACTTCCTTATTCCTGTCATGGACACTACTAATCACACAAGATCACAACTTTGTGGTTAAATTTCCCTCCTCTCTTTCACTTACCCCAAATACATATTCTGTTGCCAAATTTGTCATTTCTACCTTCCTAATACCTCTGCATTTAATTGCTTCTATCAACTCATATAACCGCCATCCAAATTAAGTCTTCATAACCTCTCTCCTGGAGTAATGAGATAGCTTTCATATTCTTTCCCTACCTCAACTCTATCCTGGCTCTAGTTCATCTTCTGTTTAGAAGCTAAATTGATTTTTTCTAAAACATACTTCTGACCATGACATTCCTCCCTCCCCTCAACACATCCACCCAACCAACTCGGCAAACTCCAGTGACTTCCTCTTACCTCCAAAATCAAGTGTAAGTTTTTTCATTGAAAGCTCTCCATAACCAAACCCCTATATATTTTCTTTTCTTTTTTTTTTAAGTGAGGCAATTGGGGTTAAGTGACTTGCCCAGGGTCACACAGCTAGTAAGTGTTAAGTGTCTGAGGCTGGATTTGAACTCAGGTACTCCTGACTCCAGGGCTGGTGCTCTATCCACTGCACCAGCTAGCTGCCCCACCCTATATATTTTCACAGGGGTCTTAGACTTATTCCCTCAATACATACAATGATCCTGTGAACTGAACTACTTGCTATTCCTCATGCAATATTTCATTTGCTTTCTTCCTAATCTTTACTGTTTAATCTCCCTCACTTTCATCAAGAATCAGCTAAAACCTTTCAGTCAGCAAGAAGCCTTTCCCAGTCCTCCAGTTGTTTGTGTCTTCCCCTCTGAGATTAATCCCCATTTACTCTGTATATATCTTTTATCTACCTAATAATTTACATGTTGTCTCCCCCATTAGAATGTGAGTAGGGGCTGTTTTTTTTAAATTTTCTTTATATCCTGTACAAAAATTAATTATTAATAACTATAATTAACCTGGAAAATTATATATAATTGGACTTATGAAAAATGATAGGTTTAGAAAAATTATAATTGGGCCGTAAGTCCTGCTGTGGTCGCCATTCAAATGTAGAAATATTTTTGATGACTTGGGCTAATTTTGGGGGGCCTAATCTGTGGATGACTAATCTGGGGATTTTTGACTCTGGCTATCTGACTGATATTAATTTAATGTGAGCTGTTTATAAAGTTCCACCACACTGCTCCACTACCAAAATGATAAGCAAAATATTAAGAAGGCCCTTAACTAAATAATCAAAGCAGAGTTTATTTATGAGATAAAATGTACAACCTGACTGCATTGCGGTGCATCTCTTTCCACTGCTTCTCTTTCCCACCTGCTGCCTTCGAACTTTTTTAATACAATAAGGGCCTGAACCTTCTCTTGCCTCAGGGCACTCACTTGCTCAGCTACTTTCACTAACTCTGCCTGTACCCTTTCACTTTGTAAATCCCCCTGTTTCTAACTTTCCTCTCCTTACTGCCACCATTGAACCCCTGTGTTTCTCTCTCACCAACCTTCTGCCTGTCTTCTCTATCAAACTGCCCTTTGACCTCTCTTTTCCCTGCTCCTAGTCCTTCTCGTCTTCTTCTGCATCCTTGTAGCCCCATCTCTAGTCTGCCACACTCCAACCTTTCTAATCTCATCAGCCGCTGCTTGACCTCTTCTCCGCCTCGTCTCATCCATCCGAACCCCTTGCTGTCTAACTCCCAGGACTATATATACCTTTTCTTCTCTCCACTCAAATCTCGGGGCTTCCTGTGCCCCCACAGACCAAGCTAATCTGCCAGCCAGGGCTGTGGGGGGGGGAGGTACGCTCCAGCCTCACGTGCCTCAGCACAGGCTATTCGGGATATCTTGGATAGCTCCGCTCAGGTTGGAGGAAGCTGGGGGCTTTTTTTCCCTAGCTGTCTGACCTGGTGGCTTGTACAGCCCACAGGGCTTTCCAACTCAGCTGAAGTGAGAGGGAGGGGCACTAGCACCTCCCACACAGAAGAGACCCTGAGGGCCCAAGGCTTTCTAATCTCAACCTAAAGGTAGGGTCCCCAAATCAAAATAAATTTCCACAATCCCCAGTATTTTGTAGTGTTAGAAACACAGGAAGTTAAGATATTCTTATTTCTTTAAAATTAGAATTAAAAAATAGATTTAAAAATAGATTTTCTCCACCTTTCCTTTTCCCCCTGCTAAGTACCATTGAGGGGGAGGAAAAACAAGCCCCTCATAACAACTGTGCAGAATCAGGCAAAACAAATTTCCATGTTGGTCATGTCACTCACACATACACATAGAGAAACACACATACATATAGAGAAACACACATACATGTCTCATTCTGAATTCTAATTCCATCTCCTCTATTTCAGAAGATGGAAAGTATGTTTTATTATCAGTTATCTAAAACCATGGCTCATCATTGCTTTGATCAGTTTGTTTTTATAATGTTGTCATTGTATAAATTGTTTTTGCTATTCTCATCGTTTTATTACACATCTGTTAGTACAGGTTTCTCCTGGTTTCATTGAAACTGTCCCTTTCATAATTCTGTACAGTACAATAGCATTCCATTCCATTCATATACCATATTTTAATGGGATCAGCCATTCCTCAGTTGATGAACATTCTTAATTTTCAGTTTCTTGTGGTTTTTATTTTTGCCACTACCAAAAATGCTTTTATAGATATTTTGTACTTAATGGACATTTTCTTTCTTATTTGATCTCTCTAGGTTTTACCCACTAGTTATTAGTAGGTCAAAAAGTATGAACTATTTAATAAATTTTTGGTACATAGTTCCAAGTTCTTTTCCAGAATGGCTTTACCAGGTCATGGCTCCATCAATATTTCATTAATTTGTCTCTTTCCCCATATACCCTCATTTTCCATTTTTGTCATCTTTTTTTCAATTTGATGACTGTGTCATGGAATATTTGAATTGGTCTAATTTGTATATCTCTAACTATTAGAAATTTAGAGGATTTAAAAATATGGCTATAGTTTGGATTTGTTTCTTAGAAAAATTTCTGTTTATATGGTTTGACCATTTATCAATTGGAGAATGGCTCTTATTCTTGTAGATTTAAAATATGTTCTTAAATATTTTGCAAATGAGATCCTTAGAGGCAGTTAGTTGATGTAGTAGATCGAGCTCTGGGTTTGGAGTCTGAAAGACCTTACTCAAAATACTGCCTCAGATATTTACTATATTTTTGGTCGTGGGAAAATCACTTAATTTTTCCCTGAGTTTCTTCAATTTAAAAGTTCAGCTCATGATTTGCTGTTTTGGCAGAGACTCATAACCTGTCTGCAGTCAATGGCATCATTATGTATAGTAGCAACCATGTGGGAGTGTATTTCAATCCATGTCAGCTAGGCTGGAGTGCAGATGGGCAATGCCTGCTGCGAATTATATTGCTTAGAGCATGGCATCCAACCCAGTGGTACCATATCCAGTGACAGGACCTATGGGGTGGTGACAATTCCTTTAGTGCATTCTTCAGTGAGCCAGGAGCTACTAAACATGTCCTCAGAGCAGATTTTATAGACCTAGAGCTTTCTGTCATAGATGAGGTTTGGACAATTATCTATAATCAGCTATTCCATCCTGAGCAGCTGATCTCTGGCAAGAAGGAAACTACTAATAATTATGCTTGGTGCCATTATACCATTGGGAAGGAAATAATAGATCTTGCGTTGGAGCACATCCTAAAACTTTCAGACCAATGCATGGGGCTGCAGGAATTCCTGATCTTTCATAGCTTTGGGGGTGACACAAATTTAGGCTTCACCTCTGCTGATAGAGAGACCCTCTGTTGACTATGGCAAGAAGTCCAAGCTAGATTTTACAATCTACCCAGGCCCACAGGTATCCACAACTGTAGTGGAGCCCTATAATTCCATCCTAACTACTCACACCACCATGGAACACTCTTACTGTGCCTTCATGGTGGACAATGAAGTGATCTATGACATCTGCCACCAGAACCTGGACATTGAGTGCCCTGTATACACCAACTTCAACTTCAACTTCAAAACCAGATTGTTTCTCCCATCACTGCCTCTCTGCATTTTGATGGTGCTCTCAATGCAGAGCTCACAGAGTTCCCGACAAACCTGGTGCCTTATCCTTGAATCCACTTCCCCCTTGTCACCTACTCACCCATTTATCTCTATAGAAATGGCCTATCATGAGCAGCTCTCTCTAGCAGAGATCTCCAGTGCCTGCTTCAACCCCTCCAACCATGGCAAGTACATGGCCTGCTATACCGAGGTGGTGTGGTACTCAAAGATGTCAATGCTGCTATTGCCACAATCAGGATTAAGAAATCTATTCAGTTTGTAGACTATTGGCCCACTGTCTTCAAGGTTGGTATAAATTGCCAGCCCCCAAATGTGACACATAGTGGAAACCTGGCTAAAATATAGCAGGCAGTTTGCATGTTCAAGAAAATAACAACCTTTGCCGAGGCATTGACCTGTCTAGATCACAAGTTTTACCTTATGTGTATGCCAAGGAGGCATTTGTGCACTGGTATGTGAGTGAAGACTTTTAGAAAGGAGAATTGTCTGAGGCTCAGGAAGATTTAGCTGCCCTGGAGAATGATTATGAGAAAGTAGGCACAGACTCTATAGAGGGAGAAGATGAAAATGATGAATTCTAGAGGGCATCCAGCAACCAAGCTCATCTGGCATATCTATTGATCATTTGTATATTTCTCCTTTCCTATCACCCCAAAATAAAAGTTTCTTACTTGCAATAAAAAATAAAAATAAAAATGGGGTTTATTATAGCACCTATATCCTAGGGTGTTGTGAGGATTAAATGAATATTTTAAAAATGCTTAGCAAAGAGGGCAGTTAGGTGGTACACTGGATAAAGCACTGGCCCTGGATTCAGGAGGACATGAGTTCAAATTGGGTCTCAGACACTTGACACTAGCTGTGTGACCCTGGCAAGTCACTTAATCCTCATTGCCCCATGGCAGGGGGAGGGGGAAGAAAGAGAGAGAAAATGCTTAGCAAAGTGTGTGGAATATTATAAGTACTTAAAAGCTAGGTGGCTAAAGTGGATAGAGTTCTGGGCCTGGAGCCAGGAAGATCTTAGTTCAAATACTGCCTCAGATAATAATTGTTAGCTATATAATTCTGGGCAAGTCATATAACTTTTGTTTGCCTGTTTACTCATCTATAAAAGGAGGATAACAATAGAATCTAGGTCCCAGGTTTGCGTGTGTGTGTGTGTGGGGGGGTAAAATTAGATTATAATTTAAAAATGTTTATCACAGTGCCTAATACATAGTAAATCTTATATATAAATGTTAGCTGTTATTGTTGTTGTCATAAATATTTCCCCCTGTTAACCATTTACCATCTTAATTTTATTGGCATTAGTTTTATTTGTGCAAAAAAGTTTTTGCACAAAAATACTAAAGACTATTCATTTAAACTTTTCTTTGTCTTGATTTTAGTCTTGAATTCTTCCCTTATCTATAAATCTGAATCATAATTTTTCCTTGCTCCTCTAATTTCTCTTTTATATTATACTCTACGTCTAAGGCATGTACCCATTTTATGTGTATCTTGACATACAGAGTGATACATTCGGCTGGACAAACCTAATTTCTTCCAGACCTCTGACCAGTTTTTCCAGGTTTCTTCGTTTATGCTTTCACTGATCAGAGAGTGGTTGAATAAAATTATTTTTGTTTTTCTATCTTTCAAGGAAATTTGAATAATTTTAACATGATGCATCAGAAATAATAAGCATAACAAGTTCTTGTATTCTCTACAACTTGCAGTTTAATTTTACTATTGCCAAGGATATGTTATACTTTGGAATATACTTTGCAAACTCCTGCTTGTTGACATTCTTCCCCTCATTTATTCAGAATTCTATTTTTCCAAATTACACATAAAAACAAATTTAATGTAAATTTAAACTTTGTGTTCCCAACTTTTCCACCTTCTTTCCCCACCTCCCCTTAAGAATGCAAATGATTCAATATCGTTATACATGTGTTTAGTCATGCGAAACATTTCCATATTAATCAGGTTGTGAAAGAAAAGACAACAAATTAAGAAAAAGGAACAAAAATAATTATGCTTCAATCTTTATTCAGGCACCATCAGTTTTTCTCTGGCTACAGATTGCATTTTTTTCATGAGTACTTCAGAGTTGTCTTGGATCATTGTATTGCTGAAATAGCTGTCTTTTCACAGCTGATCAATTTACAATATTGTTGTTACTTTGCTATACAGTACATTTCACTTTGCATCAGCTAGTGTAAGGCTTTCCAGGTTTTTCTGATAGGATCCTGATCATCATTTCTTTATAGCACAGTAGAGTTCTATCATAATCTCATCCCATAATTTGTTCAGCCATCCTCAATTGATTGGCATCTCCTCAATTTTTAAATCAACTTTTTTGGTTTTTTATTTCTTTTTGGATACCAACCTAGTAGTGGTTTCTACTAGGTCAAAGAGTATGCATGGTTATAGCCCTTTGGCCATAGTATCAAATTGGTTACAGAAATTTGAACCAGTTTACAACGTCAACAAGAGTATATTAATGCCTCATTTCCCCATATCCCCTATAATATTTGTCATTTTCCTCTGCTATCCTATTATCCAATCCAATAGCTATGAGGTAGTACCCCCAAATTCTTTTGACCTGCATTTCTCCAATTGATAGTGAGGGATAACATTTTTTTTTCATATGGCTATAGGTAACTTTAAATATTTCATTTGAAAACTTCCTTTCTTTTGATCATTTTCAATGGAGAATAGTTTTTATTTTAACAAATATGATTCATTTTGAGAACTGAGTCCTGCAGACAAATTACTTCAAATTTTTTTTCACAGTTACTTTTGTTAACTGTATTTCCCTCCCTGCTGTTCCCTCCCCATGTCATTTGCTCTATTTTCTATCTTCTTTCATCCTGTTCCTACATTCAAATGTGTTTTGCATCTGACTGCCCCTCCCCCAATATGCCCTCCCTTCTATCACCTCCCATACCCCCTTATCTTTCTTTCTCTCCTAATTTCTGCAGGGTAAGATAGATTACTATACCCAATGAGTATGTATTTTATTCTCTCTTTGAGCCAATACTGATGAGAGGAAGGTTCATTCACTCCCTAATACCTCCCCCATCTTCCCCTCCCCTCCATAAGCTTTTCTTATTTCTTTTATGTGAAATATATACCCCATTCTACCTCTCCCTTTCCCTTTCTCCCAGTGCATTCCTCTCACCCTTTAATTTTTATTTTTTTATAGGTATCATCCCCCTTCATATTCAACTCACACCTGTCCCTCTGTCTAAATATACTCCATCCAGCTGCCCTAATAATGAGAATGTTATTAGTGACAAGTATAATTTCTCATGTAGGAACTGTATGCAGTTTAACCTTTAATATCCCTTATGATTTCTTTTTCCTGTTTACCTGTTTATGCTTCTCTAGAGTCTTGTATTTGAAAGTCAAATTTTCTATTCAGCCTCAGGTCTTTTCATCAAGAATGCATGAAAATCCTCTCTTTCATTGAATTCCCATTTTATATCAGTTTTGCTGGGGAGGTGATGATTGTTGTATTGGCAGTTCCTTTGCCCTCTGCAATTATCATATACCAAACCTCTGATCCTTAATGTAGAAGCTAATAGATTTTGGGTTATCCAGACTGTGGCTCCACAATATTTGACTTTTTTTCTTTTTGGCTGCTTCCAATATTTTTCTCCTTGACCAGGGAGCTCTGGAATTGGCTATAATATTCCTGGGAGTTTATTATTTTGGGATCTTTTTAAGGAGGTGATTGGTGTATTCTTTAATTTCTATCTTATTTTCTGCTTCTAGAATATCAAATCCCAATTTTGCCTGACAATTTCTTGGAACATGATGTCTAGGTTTTGTTTTTTGTTTTTGTTTTTCTGTTTTTTGTTTTTTAGCATGGCTTTCAGGTAGTTCAATATTTTCAAATTACCTTTCCTGGATCTGTTTTCCATGTCAGCTCTTTTTCCAATGAGATATTTTACATTGCTTTCCCTATTTTCATTCTTTTGGTTTTACTTATTGTGTCTTGATTTATCATGGTCATTAGTGTTAAGGGCTAAAATTCTAGCTAGTCTGTCTAAAAATCTAATGAGTGGTCGCCAATAAATTATAAGCTTTAGTAAGAGTTAGACTTTTAAGCATTTATTAAGGAGAATAAGAATTGGTAAAGAGAGAGAGAAAGGCCTAGATTTCTATCTATTAAAGGGAGAGCACATTTCTAGCTCCGCTCTCACCAGAGTCCAAAGGAAAGAGTCCGGAGAGCGAGTGCCAGTCTCTTCCTTCCTCCTCCCACTAGCCTGCGTCACTTCCTGATGCAAAGAAAAGACTCCTGGTCTTGCCCTCAAAGACCTTTGCTTTCATGGGTGGAACTCTTCTACAGTAAGTTCTCAAGCAGGGTGGCGTCATTCCAATCGTTACATTAGATTCCATTTTCTCAATCCTAATTTTTAAGGAGTTATTTTCTTCAGAAAGCTTTTGTATGTCCTTTTCCAAATGGCCAATTTGGTTTTTCAAGGCATTCTTTTCCTCATTGACTTTTTGTACCTCTTTTACCATTTGGCCCAGTCTGTTTTTATGGTGTTATTTTCTTCAGTATTTGTGTGTGTGTGTGTGTGTGTGTCTCCCTTACCAAAACTGTTGAATTTTTTCCATAATTTTCTTGCATCACTCTCATTTCTCTTTCCATTTTTTTCCCTCTACCTCTCTTTATTTTCAAAGTCCTTTTTGATTGCTTCTATGGTCTGAGACCAATTCATATTTTTTAGAAGCTTTGGCTGTAAGAGCTTTGACTTTGTTACCTTCTTCTGAGTCTGTATTTTGTTCTTCCTTGTTACCATAGAAACTTTCTATGGTCAGCATTTTTTTTCTCTTTTCTCATTCCCTTGCCTATTTCTTTACTTTTAACTTTTTTGTTAAAATGGGTCACTGCTTCCATGGTGGAGGGCACAGTGTCCCAAGCCTCAGGGGTTTGGGCCAACTGATCTCTGAGATATTTGAATTTGTAAGACCTTAGTTCTTGCAAGGTGTTATGATTTAGGGAAAGGTATGTTGCTTCTCTCCTGGCCTGTGCTCTGGTCTGCAAGCATCCACAGGCTGCTTTTATGTCCTACTACTATGAATAGAGTCCTGACTCTACTGTGGGCTGTAAGCTTTTATGTGATTGGGCTCCTCCCCTGCCAGGGAATGCCCTCCAAGGGTGTCAACTAGATCTGAATATAGGCAAAACAACAGAACCTCAGTGCTAGAAAAGAGTGTGTTGGTAATCTCATTTCTGGCCAATTGTTCAACCTCCTTACCATCAGTAGTCTGAGTTCCTGAAGCAGTTGCTCCCACCAATGATTCAGAGGTTCCTAAGATCTGCTCTGGGTTGCTGGGGCTGGGTCTGTGCTGGGGTTGAATCTGTGTTGGTACAGCCTTTGCTGGGCTGCACTTCACTCTTACCTGGCAAAACAGACCTTTCCTTCCAATCTTCTAAGTTGTCTTTGACTGGAAAATTTTTTCACCCTCTCCTTTTTTTTCCAGGGCAATGGGGGTTAATGACTTTCCCAGGGTCACACAACTAGTAAGTGTCAAGCATCTGAGGCGGATTTGAACTCAGGTCCTCCTGAATCCAGGGCCGGTGCTTTATCTACTGTGCCACCTAGCTGCCCCTCACCCTCTCCTTTTATGGGTTCTTGCTGCTGCAGGAAATTGTCTTATGGAATATCTAAATGTATTTGGAGGGGTCTTGGGGAGAGCTCAGGCAAGTCACTGCCTTTTCTCTGCGATTTTGCTCTGCCCCCCCCCCTCCTTCCCGCCTATTAACTTTTTGGGGAGGGCAGGTCAATGAGTGTTAAGTTACTTGCCCAAGGGCACACAGTTAGTAAGTGTCATGTGTCCTGAGGCCTGGATTTGAACACAGGTCCTGCTGACTCCAGGGCTGGTGTCTCTATCCACTATGCCACCTAGCTGCCCCAGTTATGTCCCTGTTCTTGATGGTTAAAAGAGTTATAATGGAAAAATGTCACAGAACCTTTTATAACTATGCTTATACTTTTTTCCAATTTATTATCAAAACAATCTTACTATATATTTGCTTAAACTGACTCTCATGTGAAACTTTCTTTAATCTGTTATTATCCTCCAATGCTATTTTGTTGAATATTAAAACAACACCACCACCCAGATAAATAGTATAGTATGGTACTGTACTCTAGAGGCTTAAGTTTAAATCTGCCTCAGATCTTTTCTACCTGTGTAATGAGATTGTGTATTGTATAATGTAAGATATTTAACCTCAGTTTTCTTATCTGTCAAATGAAGAATAAAAATAGTATATACCCTTACAGGGTTTTTCATGAGAATTAAATGAGATAATATCTGAAAAGTTCTTTGTAGAACCTAAAAGTCCCTTTGTAGATGTCTTATATTATTATAATAATATTCCATTATAATTCACCATAATACTTGATAAAGTTATATTCTGTAAGTGTTTACTCTCTTCTTTGCAAGTGAATCAAATGTTAACAGACTAAGTAAGTTTTTAGTTTTTTATTTAGTTTTTGGTTTTATTATGGCAATCTGTTAACATAGATATAAATTATATGAAATTATAATAAATAATATGCTTCTCTTCCATCAATATATTTTTAAAAAATTAATAACTGAAGGGATAGGTTGGTGGCCAACCAGACCAAGTATATGTAGGGGAAGTCTATGGTGGAGTTACACAAATGTGATGAATTGGAGAAATCAAGTGATAATAAATGACATATATGGTGTTTCTCATTTTGTCTTTTTGTCGATTTATATTAATTTTGATTCTAGCCCTAATGTCAGTTTTCTGAATCCCCACCCCCATAGAATAAGGTCTGCTTTTCATTATCCCTATAACCCTTATTTCATTTTGCTCTAAATGCCTATAGAAATCATGTAACACAGGTCTACTTCCAACAATGTGGCCTCGTATGCATCCATTATGATGATTAAGTTCAAGATTTCCATCAATACTAGTTATCAGGTTTGACATTTTGCCCATAGGGTTAATGTGAATATTAGGTAAGAGGAATGTCTATGAGAATATCTTGTATTTTGCTAAAATGCTATTTCAAATATATATGACAATCTGAGCCAACATGACTAGAGATAGTTACTGGTTACTTAATTGATTATTAAAACAAATTCATCTTAAAAAAGGATTCTTTACTAAGAGGAATATTTAGCTATTTATTCCTCTAGTGTATTTAATGTTGGAATATAGAAAAAACCCAACACATTGAATTTTAAAGCTGGAAGGTAATTTAGAAATTTGGTATTTCAATCCCTTCATTTTACAATAAGAAATCTAAGTTAAGTGATTTGCTTAAGGTTACAATGAATAAACTTAGAATTGAGAATTGAATTCAGCTTTATTTTTAAAAATTTAAATCCATTGCTCTTTTACTATCAATAATTCATTATTGGGGACAGCTAGATGGAGCAGTGGATAGAGCACCGGCCCCAGAGTCAGGAGTACCTGAGTCCAAATCCGGCCTCAGACACTTAACACTTACTAGCTGTGTGACCCTGGGCAAGTCACTTAACCCCAATTGCCTCACTAAAAAAAAAAAAAAGCAATCATTATTATGCGTGAAAAAATAGTGCAGACAGATGTTATTTATTGGGTCATTTTTGTTGTTCGGAGACCTGAGAAAATGATTCCTTTTATAATGTAAGGAATATCTTGGTTTTCATTGTTTGTTTCAAATGGTCACATAGATTTTGAAGACAGAAGCAGACTATTTATTTTATAGATGAATAAATTGAGGCCTAGGGAATTTAATTGCCTTTCCCAGAGTTACTCAGATAAGAATCACCAAAGATTGGATTTGAACCCTGTCCCTCTGACTTAATAGTTTGTGCTCTTGCCACCCTACAGTCAATAAATATTTATTATCTACCTACTATGTGTCAAAAACTCTTCTGGGTGTTAGGAATACAAGTACCAAGAAGGAAAAAAATGCTTACTCACAAGGAGCTTACATTTTAGTGTTGCCTTCTTGAAATATAAATGTAAGCCTACTTAAATACTGCCTTTAGAGGGCATATTTATACACACAAATTTATTTCCAGGGTCTATGCTCTGTGTCATATTTGATTTTAAGACAGTAATGAAACATATTACCATTAAATTTTAAATAAAGTAGGGAATTTTAACTCAGGGAGACAAAGTGGCAGCATAATATCATATATGTAAATGGGTTTAATTGAAATAAAACAATCGGATGAACTTATTCTCAGATTACCTTGGGAAACTGTAATAAAAAAAATGATAGTTTTTTTTTTAAGTTCTCTACTCCCTATTATGAAGATCATTATTTCAGATTTGCAAAGAAATTGGAATCGCAGTTTTAAAGTTACAATTAATAACATTTTGCCTAAAATTTCAATAAATTATTTACTTAAATTCAGTTGAAAAATTAATATGAAGCAATATGTAGTTTAGTGTTAATTCACTTTAAAGTAATTATTTTGAAAAACTATGTAAAGTTAGCAAATTGAAATAGTTTATAACCAATTTAACTATGGGAATATGATATAATCACAAAGAATATGACATTATTTCTGATTAAAATGTAGAGCAAAAAATGTTTATAGCAGCTCTTTTTGTGGTGGCTAAGAATAGGAAATTGAAGGAATGCCCATTAATTGAGGAATGCCTAAACAAATGGTGGTATATAATGGTGATGGGATATTACTGTGATATAAGAAATGACAAACAGTACAGTTAGGTGGCACAGTGGATAGAGCACTGGCCCTGGAGTCAGGAGGACCTGAGTTCAAATCCGGCCTCACACACTTAATACTAGCTGTGTGACCCTGGGAAAGTCACTTAACCCCAATTGCCTCACTCACATACACACACACACACACACACACACACACACACACACACACACACACACACCAAAAAAAGAAAGAAATGACAAACAGGATAACTTCAGAAAGACCTAAGTAGCTGAACCAAGAGAATATTTTGCACAGAGACAGCAATAATGTTTGATGAAGAACTGTTAATTACTTGACTAATCTCAACAATATAATGATCCAAGACAATCCCAAAGGACTATTGATGAAACATACTATCTACTTCCAAAGAAAAAACAGATATTGATGAAAGAGAATGAAACATGCTAGTATTCATTTTCTTTCACTTTTTTCTTTTAATCAAATTTTCTTCTACAAAATGACAAATATGGTTATGTTTTATATAATCATACATATATAACCCATATCTGATTGCTGGCCACCTCAGGAAGGGGAAGGGAAGGAAGGGAAGGAAGGATAAAAATTGGAGCCCAAAACAATTAATAAAAATGCTTATTACATTAAAAAAATTAAAAGTAGAACAAGCTATAGCCAATAAAATAATAGGGGAACAAATTTTCTTATTGAAAAGAAAAAGCTTAATCCATTTGCAGTTGGTAGCAAAAAATTGGGGGATTATAGAAACATAATTCTGATTGAATTATCAAGAACCAGAGAAGAAAGTTCTTTATTCTTGGCTCTAAAAATTACTTTGACCACTCTGTTTCTATGTAGTGAAAGACACACAGGCACAAATAATATTTTTCAGCAACCCTGTGATCCTTATTGATCAAAAGCAAAATATCACTTTCCTTGTCTTATCCATAATCTTTAATTTTGACTGTTTATATTGTGTAGTATAATACAAAAATAAAGCTACCCCAAATCATAGGAAGCTTCTTTTATCTATACCTCTAAAATTATTCTCAAATAAAATAATAATTACATTGTTAAAATCCAAATTCTATGTAAAACTATTGGCAAAAAATTATTATATGAGAATATAAAATGTCTATTAGTTATGGAACAAGCAATTTATCTTTGAACTAGAGGCAGGGATTTACAAAGGTAAATCTGTTTAAGATTAGAATCCAACCTTTATCTTTTGATGAATTCATTATCTGTGGCCTGTTTTTCAGTTGGTTATCAAAAATAAAGAACAGGATTCCTCATCAAGGAAGTCAGCCATAGAATTTAATTCTTTGGCAAAATCACATTCTGAACCCTTTCATTTTCAAGAAGGCATTGTGGATTATGAAAAAAGCACATTTGCTGCAGTATTCATGTGTTGAATTGCTGAGGTTTGAGGGTAACTTCTGCATTGAGTGAACTTGGAGACAATGAAAGAAAAATGCTTAAAATGGCTAGCCAACTTCTGGCTTATGTCAATTAATTTCTCAGCAAACATTTTTCTAAACAAAACACCATGAATGTACAGCTGCACACTATGTGAAAAGCAGTTCAAATTGAGCACACTACAATCAGAGAAGGATTTTTATATGCATGTGGCATAGCTTCAGAAAATGTCCTGGACATAAACTTTTAGAATTACAAGTATTTCCAATATTCTTATGGGAAAAAAGAACCAAAACTTTTAAATTATTTCTTCAGACTTCTAAATAATTAAGAGCAATTTAGTCTTTCCTGAGCATCTTTATGTAGCAAGTGAGTGTGGTGGAGTATCTTCTTCTGGTTCAGAAGAAAAACCCTCATAAAAAAATCACATCACATTTGGGTGAAATCAATAATGATAAATGATTAGACTATGCATTTGTATCTCCAACTTCAATATCATAGTCTTTTAGCTATCTCAACATGCCTAAAAGTATTAATTGATGATGAATACTATCCATTTGAGTTTTTAATTATAGAACAAGATGAATCAATAACCATATCTCAAATTTTGATATTTTATAATGAAGATTAAGTGATTAAGATTAATTTAGAATATTATTGTATATACTATCTTCAGTATTAACACTTATCTTCTATTTATCTTTGAAAGATGGCTGCAATTAGGAAAAAAAGATTATAGAGAAAAAAATGTCTATAAGAGTCCACTGTGCTATAATAAAATGGTTACTCACTTAATGAAGTCGGGAAATCTAGAAATCTGTATTCAAGTCATCCTTACTCCACTTACAAACTGTGACCTTGGGTAAATGTAAACTTAAGCTCTCTGAAACCATTTCCTCAATTTCTTAGCCTGACACAGGTAGTAAATGTTACAAACAGAACTGGAACTCAAATCTTTTGATTTCTAATATAGCTCTCTTTTCTTGGAGGCTTAAATGAGATAGTGTATAGGATAACATTTTGAAATCTTTAAAGTCCTATACACATGAAAAATATTATGTGGCAATTTTATTCAATTAGTCTGATCAATATAGGAAGTCAAACAAGATAATTGAATCCACAAAATCCACTGTGGGATTTTAATTATCCGCATTGGTTGTCTCCATTGATCAAACTTTCTTAATACTCTAAATGACATCTTTACTTTATGCTGTAAATGTAGACTTCTTTCACTTAATTCATGCAAGAGGAGACCTCCTATTGCACCATAATTCTATCAAAGTTCTACTACAATTATTTTTATTAAATAATATTAAAATAAAATATTATTTTAGGCATTTGAAATTATATTTGTTTGGCTAATTACTTTTTTACAAATAGAAAAATGTTTTTCAAGCTCAATTTTCTTTTTCATTCACCCACCTTCCTAGATTTTTGTCATGCTGTTTAGAATACAAAGAGATATCGTTTCATAGAACATAACACATTGCCTTGAACAAAGCAAAATAAAGGCTCATTCCTACCTCTAATGTATACTAGCTTTGTCATAATTGACAAATCTCTTAACCTCTGAATTCAGGCAATTCTCTCAAAATATAACATATAGAGAAGTTGCTTATCTCTACCAGGGGAGGCAATTTCTACCCATGGAATTCCTCACAGTAAAGAAATATTGTACCAGGCCAAAAAATTCAATTTTCAGTCATATTGAATGAGGCAAGTATTCTTATTCTCCTTCCACTCCCCATACTTTGTTTTAAGACAATAGATTTATTGAATATTCAAGTGGTGTAGGAAAGATAATTGAGTCTCTGGGCAGAGGACTTAGATTTGAATTCCAACTTTGCTTATTACCTGTTTGATTTTGGAGAAGTCACTTAACCTTATTAAGTCTCGGTTTTCTTTTGTGTAAAATGAAGGAATTGGACTGACTGATTTCTGAGGTTACCTCCAGCTGTAAATTTAAGATTCTCTGACTATCAGCTCTTGCTGCAACCCCATCACACCTTATGAACCTGATAGCAAGAGCAGAAATAATAATAGAGACTTTCTGAAATGAAAAATGTTATAATTTGTTTCACAGTAATGGACTGAAATATAAGATATGATTATGACACAGGCATCACAGATTGAATTAGTGACAGATTAATGAAGAGAAAAAGAAATGCATTATGGGAATCATGAACCCATGACAGCTGTGCCTTCCTTTTATTGGGGGGGGTGTGATTCATAAGCAAAATTTCTCTGAGACAAGAGAATAAGAGGATGATTTGTTCAGCATTGCTTTCCTCCTCTGCTCTCCCCTTCATACTACTATAGACTTCAGTTTTAATAATAATTAAAGAATAATGCCTGAATCCTAGCTGATTGACTTTTAAGATTCAACTCACTGACTCTATTCACAACCCTGAGCTTGTAAGAGGGACTGAACAGATCTGCACAACTAATCGTGGAATATTACACTGATACTTCTCCTACATCAATACCAATTAAGGCTTCACTGAATGCATCACATATTATTTTAATGGAGCAGGAATTTTTAATCTGGTCAGGTATTCCAGTGTGAATATGTTTGTATGTCTGTCATAAAAATATGGAGGCTCTCCCAGCTCCTGACAGACACACTGTGAATGTTTAAAATTTCCACAGATGTTATTTATCCTTTAGAATGGAAAATTTCTTGTTCTCTACTATAGCGATTTTGCCTCATTAACATAAATAAGAAATAAAGCATAACAACAACAATCTTGCTTAATGTGTACACACAGAAATATTGTTATAGGCATCTGGCAATCAGTGGGAGATGGTGTGAGCTGCTAAATGAATGAAAGAGAATTAAAGGCAGTATCAAATTCTTGTCAGGAATCACATTTAACATTCCCAATTCCCCTACTTACTCTATTACTTTTCATTTTGAAGACATAGTCATCAGTTTGAATATAAACCTAAAGTATGCTCACACTAATTGTTTTGAACTACTGCCTTTTCCAAAGTACAGTCCTTCTACTGATTGAAATATGAGAGGACATTTTCATCCTTCCAAAATATTCCTGACATTCTAACACAGATGATGAAAGGATGTTAACATTACTTGCAAAGAAATCTACATTTTGCTCTTGTAGAAGAAATGTGGCATCCCTGGATTGAAGTCAGGGTCATAAAAGACCTCCTTTTAATTGCCACATGCTCAATTATCCCCTTCCAATGTTGTATTACTATAGAAGTTATCATACCACTTCTTAAAATCTTGCACCTTTTTGTTAGGAAATAAGCAGTTTAAATATGTAGTAGATATAGCAAGAACTATGTAAACAAGTTTTAAGTTAGACATAACATTACGTGACAGTTGGTGGGAATTATAGCAACATTACTTATTCCAAATAAAGTCACTGATTATCGAATGTTAATTCTAATTAAGCATTAATTTGAAATATTTCTAATTATTTTTTCTTATTAAAATCAATTGTATTTTCTTTTGGAAGGCCTTTCTGTTTTTTTCAGATTCAAATTGTCACCAAAATCTTTAATATTCCATCTCTAAAATAACATATATAATGACATAATACTGGCAGCAAACATGGAAATGAGAGTAAAAGTGTATGAAAGTATATTTTAAATTAGTTTATCTAAGTGAAATCTAAAATAATCTTCATAAAAACTAACTTCTCAAATTCCCAAATTGGATTTGAAAATTGCAAGAATCAGAAAAATAGTTCACTTTTAAGTCTTTCAGACTCCGATAGTTAGCTAATTGTGATATTATTAACTAAAGAAAGAAAACTTCTGTAAACATTTGGAAAGTTGGATGGGCTTATGTTAGGGATAGAGATAGGTACTGGACTTGTGTTTTTTTCAGTAAAGGTCGCTTCCCCATAAAATGCTTTCTCTCATAGCTTTATGTTAAATATCACTAATGTATTGTTCTGTCACAAAAGTAAGAATACTTGGAATTGGTTTTGTTTTGTTACTGAAACCTAGCATATTTTTTTATTGTTTATTTGAACCTGGATACTTCTTCCACTGAGAAATACCAATACAGATCAGCAACTGCCAGTAACTTATCTTAGAGAACACATTGTCTCTGCTATTCAGGGATTAAATAACTGACTCACAGTCCAAAAGTTGATATGTATCTAAGGCTGCACTTGAACCTAGATCCTGGGACTACAAGGCCCACCTTATATCCATTTTTTTCTGTTGTCCTCAGGTTCTCATTGTTAAGGTTTGAAAAAGTTAAAAGTAAAAAGAACAGTGGAGTTAGAGAGAGTGAGTAGAGAGGTAAGCAAAGATTCAAGTAGATTTGGGTTCAGGTCCTGCCTCTGAAACATACTGGTGGTATGACCCTTGGCAAGTCACATAACAACTCAGGGTTCCAATCAATCTTAACTTTTAAGTTGTAGAACACATGCTAATCTGAATTGATACAAGGAGCATCCTCATGAAATGTGTGTGTAGGTTAAATAAGACATATGGGTCCTTATATTACTTAAATCAAAGATTTGGTCAAAATATAGAAAAGGAATATTTTTAAAATATATGTGCATAGATTTATAGTATATAGGCATTTTCTTGGTAGCAGCTGGTTTGGTTACTGTTAACCATCAAAGGATGATAGGGAAAGATAATTAATTTTTCAAAATTTACTAAAAATTTCTGCTATTCTGAGAGTTAAAGTAAGTGAATGATATTAGGTCAATTATTTAGGAGAACAAATTAATTCTTTCCAGCCTTTGGATACCTTTTATTATGCTGTGATAGTAATATAATGCTGTTTTGGAAGGAAAATATTATTTAGTAAAAGTAAAAATGAATAAATGTATGATGTACATGCTGCCTAACTAGTATAGAAAATATCATTCTAAGTATTGCCCCAGTCATAGCATAGAGAGTAGATTTGTCCACAAGGTAAAACTTGAGGGGTGATAAGATGGCTTCTTGCCCCCAAAATAATTTTCTTTCTACCCTGCTCACAGATTAAAATTTAATCACTGCAGATTCTTTCCTTTGAAGTGAAGGTAATATGTTCCCACGTAACTTTCACAATACAAAGTTTCCTGGGAGAGATCAGCTATTAGCATTGTCATGTGAAATAATTCACTGCATTTCTGACATTAAAGCAGTAAAGAAGTTGGTTCATAATTTTTGTAACGAGGGTATTAGTAGTAGCAAGTAGTTTAACTTTTGCATTATATTCAATGAAATGTATTAAGTCTAGAAATAAATGAAGCACTCAGGATTTTGGTGTACTTTATTATTTCCTTTGATCTTGTCATTGATTCATTGTTTCAGTCTTGTCCAATTCTTTGTGACCCTATTTGAGTTGTTACCACAATGGTCCACCCAAATTTCTGCAGGGTACGAGTGAAGCATTTATGGTTGTTCACCTGTCATCCCTGATTCTTGCCATGTTACCAGTCCATCTTCTCTTACTGGCATAGAATTCATTGGTGGTTCCTTTTATTCCTGTTCTTCTTTAGAAATTCTTATTGTTCATGTATTACAAACTGATCACACCAACCAGGTACTTCTTCTATTTTTCTCTGTGTGATACTGACCTTTAGTTCTTTTGTCATATCACTGCCATATGATAATACCAGAAAAATATAGTTCCTTACTGTTCTATGTATAATGCACTACAGGATGTCTATCCAAGTACATATTGAAACCTGGAATATAGACTTGTTTTATTCTATTTTTGTTTTCTTTGTGGTAAATAGATAAAACTCTTTTGAGCCATTACAGATGTCTTCCAGGAAGCCCTGAAATGTTCTAGAGCTTGATGCAATCAACGTAGTCATCTTCAAACAAGAACATCTGGAAGACTTCATCATCCATAGAGAATCTCTCCGTAACTTGAATACTGTGATGCATCTCTTATATCACAGTTACAAATACTTTAGCTGATCAATGAATTCCCTTATTTTATGTTTTAGTTGCTGTTTATTATCAGGGGATTAATGAACAGGTTTACTTTTGCTGTTACAACTCCAAGTAAGACTGTGAAGATATTGACATATAAATAGAATATAGCTTACTATAAAAATATAAAGCAGCACTCTTTCTACATAATCAAACAAAATTTTTGTTGTTTTATTTTATAATCAACAAACAATAAGCACAGGTAACTTCCAGGTCATATGATCAACAATATAGAAAACTAGAGATTATCTCTGATCCCCATAACCTACCAGCCTTTTAAAAACAGACATTACGTGTCAAAGATAAAGCAACTTCATCTTTTTCTATAGTCAAGGACACTAGGAACCCAAAAGAAGGGTAAAAAATACAATAAATAGTGCCTCTTACTGGAATAACAGACTTGAAAATGAGGGGAAAAAACAGAGGCCTTGCTTCAGTGGCGGCAAGGAGTTTCCAGTGATGAAAGGTCTTAGAGGTAAAGAAATGAGAAGATGGAGACTTTGTACTGTATGGTCTAAGGACTTGGCACTTAAAAAAAAAACATGCATAAAACACTCATTCTATTTTTTTTTGGGGGGGGGAGGGCTGGAACATCTAGAGTGAATTGGCACCTTTAGGTGTGGGAGAATATAGATCAAAAGAGAAGAATTTATGCAAACGGATGAAGTAGTGGTAGTGATAAGAATCTTGCTATAGGATAATTTTCTTCTTGTCATCTGAAAGAATTGTCATTGTTATGGGAATGAAACAAAAACAGAAAAGGGAATCCATTGACCAAGATCTACACAGCAGTGGCAGAAAGTACCTGGAAGGGAGAGCCCAGAATGAATACCTAGGAAGTCCTGATTACATGAGAAATATAGACAATGGGAAGATTTTGAATAATTATATGGGGCATAAATTAAAGGATGAGATTTCAGAGTAGGAAGAAAGAAATGATAGATACTAAAGAGAGTAAGAGATACCCTCTTTGGAAAGGGGCAAAAATGAAATTTAAAAAAGAAAACTTATGAATAGGACTAATTGAAGGGGAAGAGAGAAAGAAGGAATCAACTTGAAAAAATGAGAAGAAAAAAAAAAGGAAGGGAAGAATTAAATAACCAGATAAAAGCAGGAAATAAAAAGGAACCAATTAAAACCTAAGAATAAAAAGGGTAATAGTAGAAGGGATTGAGGATGAGGAGAAAAGAACAAGTAAGAATAGAAGCACCTTAAAATAAACATTAAAGTAACTGAAGTACCATGCATATGGTGCAATGTGAGAAGAACAAAAAAAAAATAATACCTTGAAAAAAATACATTAGAGACAAATGGTGGAAAATATAAATTAAACTCTCATGACCATAAATATGAATGGATTTAAAAGCCCAATAAAATTAAAAAGTGACAGATTGGATAAGGAAGAAAGACTCTTCAATCTATTGTTTACACCAAATATATTTTTAAAAAACCAAAGACATAAATAAATAAAACTGAGAAGATGGAAAAATACTATGCAATAAGTAAATAAAAAAGACAAGCCTTGCAATCATGCTCTTTGACAAAGCAAAACAAGCATTCAAAAATAATTTTTAAAATGTTAAACAAGGCAAGTATGCCATGCTGAAAGTAACAATAGACATCAGAACAATAGAAGAAATAAATTTGGATTCTCCAAATGACTTAGCATACAAATTCATGAAGGTTGCTAAGGATTCATGAGCTGCATGAAGACATAGTAATGCAACCGCTATTGGAATCTTCCATATCCCTCTCCCAGTTGTAGATGTCTTTAACAATGATAAAAGGGAACATATGGACCTGAATTAATTGCTGGGAAAATTAGAGTTAAAATACATATGGTATCTTCTAAATGGTATTAAAAATAAGATAAATATTTCTCAGCACCAATTAGACATTTTATAAAATTTTCCATGTATTTGACTAGAATTATATTGCACACATGTCTAATAAGGCAGAAGTTATTCATATATCCTTTGCAGATCACAAAACAATAAAAAGAGTTATTAGTTCAGGGACCACAAAGACATACCAAAATGCAAGTTTAACATTGAATTCTTAAATAATGAGCGAGCCAAAGAATAAATCATATTAACAAAGGAAAAAAAGAGAATTAATTAACTGAATATGTAGTTAAAAATAAAAATACACCAAATAAATAAACCTAAAATGAGCACAAAAAAGATAGCAAAAGTTAGAGAAGAGATAAATTGGAAAGAAAAAACCTTAGAAGTGATGAGTAAGGCCAAAAGCTGCTTTTTTGAAAAGACTAATAAAATGTTTAAACCTTTAGGTAATTTGATTTTAAAAAGGAGTGCAGAAAATTATATCAATAAAGTAGAAAATTAATAAGGTAAAATTATAACAAAACCATGACATAAAAAAGAATTATGCCCACCTATTCACTAACAAAACTAAGAACACAAAAGGAATAGAGAAATACCTTTGAAAATATTAAACTATCAAACTATCTGAACACCAGAAAGAGATATATTCAAAGAGTCCTTTCCTAAAAATACAGTATTCAAGAAAGGATGCCCATTTCTCCTTTAATATTTGAGATAATTATAGTAGTGCTAGCAGTAGCAATAAGGCAATGATACTAATTAAGAAAATAGCTTTAGTAAAGTTGTAAGCTACAAAATAAATCCTCAAAAAAAAGAAAATCATTTCTATGTAATAACAAAACCCATAGCAACCACATCCCCATTCCAAATAAATACAAAATACCTAAAATTGTGAGAATTGACTTACTGGGGGCAGCTAAGTGGCACAGTGGATAAAAGCACCATCCCTGGATTCAGGAGTACCTGAGTTCAAATCTGGCCTCAGACACTTGACATTTACTAGCTGCGTGACCCTGAGGAAGTCACTTAACCCCCATTGCCCTGACAAAACCCCAAACAAACAAACAAAAAAAGAATTGACTTATCAAAATACCCAAAAGTCTTGCATACATCTGATTATAAAACACTCCTTAAAGCAGTGATGAATACTTTAAAGAGTTGGAGGAATATTCAGTGCTCATGTCTATGCCATGTTAGTATAACAAAAGTCTTAATACTAAAAATAATAATACCAGCAAGCTTAATTATAAAATTATAACTAAAGGGATAATTTATTGAATTCACTAAAATATTAACAAAATGACAAAATTCATTTTGAAAAAAACAAAGATCTGGAATATCAGGGAGGAGGATAAAATAGATACAAAGGGGGATAGCAGTTCCAATTATTTTATAAAGCAGCAGTTATTAAAATAATCTAGTATAGATTAAAAATGGAGAAATAGATCAGTGGAATGAACTAGAAAAGGGAGAACCAGAAATACCAGAACTCAATAAGACTTTATCATAGTAAATATAATAAAGTGAAAAACACAAGTAACCCAGGAAAGAACTTCTTATGTGATAAAACCTGCTGGGAAAATTTGAAAGTAGTATGGCAGAAATTAGGCTTAGACCAACACTTTACATGATACTTCACCATATATAAGAAGAGAAGCAAATCATATACTGCTTACAAATATGGATAGGAGATGCATTCTTAGCCAAATAAGAGGTGAAGACTATTTATATATATTTATATATGTGTGTGTGTGTATGCATATATGCATGTATATAATACACTCATACATATACATACACACTTTGGTTATATGGAACTGAAAAGCTTCTCAGCATACAAAAAACACTTGACCTTGTATAAGTGTGGCAAATAAAATTAATAAAGGTAAACTGAGGGACATGACTCCAAGCAAAATAAATTTATTAACAGTGATGTGCATAACTCTTTAACAAAGCAGGTCAGACTAGCTACTTTTGTAAAGATAACGACCCCAGTGAGAAGGAGGGAACTCTATATGTAAACATACAAACAAGAAGTTGTAATCAGGGAATATTAAAATTTGCTAGACTTTGAAAGATGAGCTGGCCCCTCTCAGACACTTAAGGAATGCTAGTTGTTTTATGGGACCCATCTGTACCTTGTAATCGTTGTGAGGGTATCAAAACTACCACACTTGCTATCTCCTTGGAAGAGATAAAAACTCCCCTAATTGCACAAGAACAGATCGTATAGGCATAGTCCCAAGTTAACTGATACAGAATAATGTTAACTAGAGCCAAGAAAACAATGTGCACTATAATTACTACAATTTAAATGAAATATATCCAAAATTTAAAAGTGAACATAACAAAATTATAAAGATTAAGTATGATATGAATGAAGAAATATAAGAACACATTCCCAACTCATCCCATTGTGGAGGTTGGAGGTTCATAGATATTACACAGTGTACATGTTTTCAGCTTTTTTCAATGTATCAATTAATTGTGCTTTTTTCCCCTGAAAAGTACTATATGTTATATGCGATAATTCTCAGGGGTGGACAGAGATATTGATGCTAGTTATGATGATGTAAGAAATAAAATATCCATGAAATTATTAAATGCCTAAGCATTATGGGATCTTATATTTTCTATATCTTTCAGTTAATTTTAAGATGGCAAGGATAAGGTCCACTGTTGCATTTATTCTCATTAAAAATACTATTATATGACAAGACGATGAATGTTATAAGAGTTTTGTGTAGTTGGGAGAGTAGCACTATAGGTTAGTAGTTTCAATATCCTCTTCTCAGTATTCATAAGAAACAAGATTTTTGTCCATGATTTTGGCACCTTTCCTTCCCCATTTTCCTTGTATGTAAGTCCCTCAGCACTTTGACAATTTTATGTAGCTCCAATGCAACTCTCTAAATATGCTCAGTGCAATGCAACTATTTTTTCATTCATTTTAATAACATTTTTGGTACAATATACGGAACATTTATTAAGTGGCTAATTAGTACCAGGCACTGTGCTAAGCATTGATAATATAAACAAGAGCAAGACAGTTCCTGCAATGTAATGTGGGAAGAACAAAACACAAAAGGAAGCTGGAAAGTATGTATGGAGGAAACTGGGTGTGGGAGAATCATGTTCCTGTTTCATGGAGTTTAAATCAAGGAGAGCTGGAGATGGAAAGTGGAGAGTTAGTTGGAACGTCTAGATCCCAGCCCTCTATAAAGAAAAACTTTGGAAGGAATTTAGTTCTCCACCCTCTAGCCCCAAAATCAAAGGGCAGAGGATTTAAGGAGTTGGGAAGGTGTTGAGCATCTAAAAGTGAGGTAACAGAATAATGATGATGTGATCAGACTATGTCTATAATTCTGCAAGCAATGTGATATTAGAGTTAAATGGATAAGCTCTACTATCCTTGATGGAGAAAATAGTTTGTCAGAAAAAAATTACAAACCTTACCCATTTTTCATCTATGTGTTATCCTCCTATTGCTTTCTTCCTTGAATACCTTTGTGATTATTTTGCTTAACTTGACATCTTGACAAGACTTCTTTAACTGTTTTTACTTTTAGCTGCTTCTTTTAATTTTTTGAGTCACACTTGATAATCACTCATCATTCTTATTTAAAAGCTTATGCAAACCAGCTTAGAGTTCTCATTCACTGTTGCCTTTTCCAATCATCTCTCTCCATTTGTCAAGTAAGTCGAATGTTTCCTGACAAAGGTGGTTTTCAGACTCAATATCCATGTAATTTACATGGATTATATTTGTATTTACATGGATTGTATTTCTGGATGAGGCGGTTATAGTTGGTATTGATTTCATTTCTGTTGCCCATTGATGACATGAAAGTGGCATAAATGTTATGGACATGTATTAATGAAATTAATTTCATAATGACGTGGCATGAAGAAAAGTTAACATTTTTTTGGGGGGGGGATTGGTTCCAAATGTCAAACCTGAAGAAAGAATGAGGAAATTACAAAGAATATTATTTAAATTCATTATAAAGAAAATATTTTTAAGAATTGCAGTTATCCTATGATGAATGGGATGTGTTTACTGTGAAAGAGTTTTATGAATATTCCATACCATAAGAATGATGTAAGTATGTAAGCAGAGACTAGATGATTTATCTCAATTACATTTGAGGGAATTCCTCTACCAACTAGACAGTCATTGTTAAGGTCCATACAGATTTTAATATTGTATGATTTTGTTGCTATAAATTGAGGCCTGGATGACTAGCTTTCTCAAGGTCCTTAGTTTTCTGAGATTTTTTTTTGAAAAATAGTTTAAATGAAGCTCATTACATGTTAAGAAAAATTCCCATATCATTACCAACTAAAAACCCAAAGTTGTGTAGTGGAAGGAGTCAGAGGACCTGTGCCTCATACTTTTATCCCTTTGTCAGATTCTTAGAAAAATTTATCTACATTCATTGTCTCCATGTCTCACTCATTTCTTATCCTTTGCAATTTAGATGCTGACAAAATCATTTAACTGAAATCATTCTCTCCAAAGTTATGATGACTTTTCTCAATACTTACCCTTCTTAGACTTTCTCTTTGTGGCTACTCTCTCTTCTACATTTTTGTGACATTGTTCTTTACTGGTTCTCCTTCCAGTCTTACTGTTCTTTTGAAATCTCATTTTCTGTCTTATGATCACTATCAGAATAACTTACTGTGGATGTACACTGAAGCACATTCCTGGCTCTTTTCTCTTTATATAGTAGTAATAGTAGTAGTAGGCCTCCACTAGTCACCAACGACCATGGATCAGCACCTTGAAGAGCCACAGACCACAGCGTGGCTGTGTGTTGTATCTACCCCATCAGGTGTAGCTGGAGTGTCCTCTCCAGGGCGCTGGCCCAGGCAGATCAATATGGAAAACAAGCTGTTGCCCATGTAGCAGGTTTTACCTCTCCACGACATTGGTGGATCCAAAGGAAAGGCAGAGCCAATACAGTTTGGCACCAGTGGTGCCACAGGAGTTGCCAGAGGGATGTGATGTCCAACATCCAACTACCTAAGGGACTCCAACTCCTGATTTTTCCTCGGGGTTAACTCCTGAAGCTTTTCCCATTTATGGGTATAGCTGCAAGGCAGCAGAGGTTTAAAATCAGAGTTTTCCTTCCCCTAGGCAAGTTGCCTACCAAGACTGACAAGCCCCACCTGCCCAAAACGACTGGTTTTAAGGCGCCAGTGACTCGCCTTCACCCCTTCTCCTGTTAGTTTAAAAAGTTCCACCATGAGAAGGCCAGGAGTTGGGCTTTGATTGTCAGAGGCTATTTGAGACGCACGCCATTGGAACATTTTATAGAGAGTGGGAGCTTATCCCCACTCCCACCCCAGCATGACAACCTTTGGAACCTCTTTATATATACTCTCACTAAATGACCTCATCAGCTCTTATCAGTTGATTTATCATTTCTATGGAAATAACTACTAATGCTAACATCTCTCTTGAGTTACAGCTTCCCAAAACCAACTGCCTAGTGGACATTTTGAATCGGATCTCAATCTTGATATGTTAAAATAATTTGTTATCTTTCCCCATAAAACTTTATCTCTTCTGAGCTTCTCTTTCTCTAAAAGGCACTGCTATCCTTCTAGTCAACTAAGTTTAAAAGCTTGGTGTCATCTTTGACAAATCACTTTCCAAACACATATAGACTCACTTACCAAATCCTATTGCCTCTACCAAACATAATGTCTCTTGAAATTGTGCACACCTACAAAACCAAAACCCAATTCCAAGCTTCATCATCTCTTTCTTAGAAAATTATAATAGTGTCCTAATTGGTCTCTATTTCTTCTAATTCCACTACCATCCATCTTCACATTTGAAATGTTATTCCAAAAAAGTGAAGAATTGACCATGTTATTCTCTTACTCAGTAAACATCAGGGGCTCTCTATTAATGCTAAGAAAAAAAAATATAAACATCTCAGTTCATCATTTACAGGTATTAATCACTTGACTCCAAACTCATTCTCTGGTTTTAAAACACATTCCTATACTCTGAATTCCAGACAATTTGGGATTCAAACTATTGATACATGTCTTTGCATAGGCCGTGCCTGGAATACACAGGTTTTCTTGCCTTTATCTCTTAAAGTCCCTAGTCATTTTTATGGTCAGCTTAATTTTCACCTCCTAATGAAACTTTTATTGATCATTCCCCCACCTTCTATTGACATTCCCATAATTTAAAATAATATCTTTTTCAATTTTCAATGGACCTATGTTGTGGGTTCTTGGGATGGTTACCCATTATACAATGTCTTATACCTGTAATTCAAAATATCTGATGCTTTCTTCTACTCTGGCATGGCTCCTTCACCTCAACTTTCCCTCACACTTAAAGATCTAGGTTCTTAGGGAAATACTGCAACCAGAAGGTTAAACTCAAATTATTTTTAGTGTCCCAAGAAAATAAGAATCTCTAGGACTCTAGGGGATAACCCTGTTTTGGGAGAGATATACTTCTCCTACTTAACACTTCCACTCTTAAGTCCCCAACAATGTGTTTCTACTTACCAAAAATCAACCACTCAAAATAAAGATATATAAATAATCATATACTTACAATAAAACAGAATAAATATCATAAGTACTCATATTAAAATAAACCATCAAAAGTAAATATATCACAACCAACATATAAACCTACATCACACTTGGCAAATACTAATAGAAGAAAAACCCATGTGCTCTGGGTAATTCACAATACTGGAATTGTAAACTTCAGCATCCTCTTTTTATTTTGGCAACTGCTTATAAAAGTTTCTTTATGAAAATAACTTCTTGGTTGAGCAGATGTTTCCACTGTTAATCTGAGTGGATCCATGCTGTGTGTGCCTAACACCTCACTGAATGTGGCTTTTCAACCAAACTAGCTGCTCTGCTATGTGAGAATTGGTTCCCTGCTTCCATGGTGTTATTTTGCTCAGCTGAATTTATTCCTCAGTAGTAAATGTAGTATTCATCACTTCCAGCTTCAAACTTAGATGATGCAGTTTGGAAATATATCCTTTCACCTCCCCTATCTGAGTTCAGATAATAGGTCCTTTTTGTGAATGACCACACTTTAGCTTATGGTTAATAATACCATTTTAATCTGTCTATAATCAAATAAATTACATTTTTCTCATAATCCTAAAACAGTTCTGTTATCATTATCTTTCCAGTATACTATAGCTTGTCACATTCAACATGACAAACAACTGTCTCAGATATTATTTCTGCGCAATTTCAGCAACTAGATATCTTAGAATTCTCAGTGAAGCACACAACTAGGCAACAAATTGTTCCATGAAAAAGTACAGAACATTAAAGGCACAGTAGCTTGGATTTATATGCAATTTATATGCAATTATATGTAAGTTTCTTAAGGGCGGGGTCAGTTTTATTTTTTCTTTGTGTCTCCATCTCATCACACAGTAGCTGATGAATTGAAGGTACTTAATAAAAGTTTATTTTTATTGATATTCCCACCTCATCAAATCATAACTATAGTTATCTAAATTTATAGATATAAACATATACACAGATACACACATATATTCACAAATCTATATTACTACATATGTGCTATATGCTATATATAGCACATATAGCATATGTATGTGTATATACATTTAGGTAAGTATATATGTATTGTCTCTGTGTATGTGTTTATATATACACACAGAGAGACAATACATATACACATACATACATGTATACGTACATACATATATGCATGCACATGTACTCATATACACATACACACACACACACAAACCTGTATCACCCCAGCAGAATTATTTTGCTGTTTGAGTAGTCCACTTTTTTTGTTGTTTTAGCTTATTTCCCCAGCATTTTGCACAATACCTTACATATGGAAGATGTTTAATAAATATTTGTTAGGTTGCATTGAATTGGATTGAATTCAAATCCTAGCTCTCTACCTGTGAGGTTTTGGGCCAGTGAGACTGTTGGAGTATCTGATCACCAAAATCCTTTCTAGCTCTAAATACTATGACTTTGTGAAAACTAATGATACCACATTTTTCCTCCTGAAAATAGGATGTCAGTAAGTGGCATACAAACATAAGTCACTTAAAAAGCTCCATGTAGGCACAAATGAAATGAGAAGGCCATAAATACCTATACCATTCTTCATATCCAAATGCTTCCCCTCTTTGTGATGAGCAGACTGAAGTCAAAGCTTGTATTTTACGTAGTATATCTCCTTGGGAGAGAAAAAAGATAATTATTTATTGATGTTACTTTGTATTCATATAAAATTTAGTGAGATGCTGCATCATCAGCATGACTGTTATAATATGGAACATAAAGACTTGCTAAAGGTGTTTTTATTTGTGGGTGTGGGGGGGGGAGAGGGAGGCAGGTTATTTAATAGTATTTAGAAGAAAGTTAAGATTTAAATTTGAAGTTTACATATTTATAGGCATAATCAATGAATAAGGGTGGATAATTACCTAAAAGATGCAACTAGACATGACACAACCTATGCACATGGAATAGTGAGTTTTATGAATCATGCTGCTACCACTTTTACCAAGTCCTATATTTGTGAAAAAAATATAATCCAATATGTCTATATGAAGACTTAAAGAATTGTGAAAACAGAAAGGATATCACAAATCATATAGCAAAATCTTTTCTGCAAGAGGAAAAAGCCTAGTGCATTTCCTAAGATTATACATCTAGTTGGCCACCTAAGACCAGGGCCCTTTCTACTAAACTACATACAGCCTTTTCCCTCTATCTTTGTAACTGTACTTAAATAATGTAGTGGAACAAGGAGTTTGTTTGCCAATTACTTTGGTAGTCCAAGGATTTGACCAGCTTGGGTAATAGGCTTTCAACCATTGCAGTATATAGCTCTTCTGTGCTTTACTTAAATTAGTGATATAGCCCTTTAGAAGTTACTTGAATAGCGTGTTGTCATTGAAAACAGTTTTATTGGGAAAGGTGGGAGGGTTCCCTAATTCAATGCTTTTAACAGACAATAGCCATATCTAGTAAAGGTGGGCAAAGTTATAAAGATCTGACTTGAAGCTTAGTTTTCTTCTGTTATGTATTTGTTACAGAACTATCATAACATGTCCTCTTGTTTCTGATTTCTTTCTTTGTGGGACAACTTCAAAAAGAAAGCTTTCCCACTTAGTGGGTTACATAATGCCCTGAGCTTCTCAGAAGATAGTCTTACCACAGTTATTAAAATTTTTGAATTAGATGCCTTTTATTAAATAAGCAGTTAGGTGACACAGTGGATAGAATATCAGGTCTGGAGAATTAAAATTTGGCCTCAGACACTTACTAGCTATGTTTCTCTGGGCAAGTCACTTAACTGTATTTATCTCAATTGCCTGAATTATAAAATGAGCTAGAGAAGGAAATGACAAACCATGCCACTATCTTTATCAAGAAAACTTAAAATGGAGTCACAAAGAGTTAGACATGACTGAAAAACTACTGAACAACACACACACACACACACACACACACAAACACATACACAGAGTGGGTGGTTTTAATTACTGATAAATGTTTTTAAAAGATCATATCCTTAGTTATTTTATTTCACCTGTCATCATTATTGTGTACCTCCCAGACCGTATCATCCTAGATAGCTTGTCTTTTTAATGGTTTGGTGGATATTAAAGTGCATAGAGCCATGGCACAGTAATTCACCATTAACTACTTGATTCCCAAACATATAAATATATATATATATATATATATGTATATATATATATATGTATATATATATATAAATCAAAATAGCAGAAAAGCTGAACTGCATATGTCCCTTTAGAGTGTGATATGACAAAGAAGGGCATTAACTGTGAAAAAATAATTATTAATAACAAATTTCTTGTGGAACCTGGAACCCAGTTTTAGCCTTTTCTCTCCCTCCCCACCCCACTTCAGAGGTCAATTTTTAGAAGGGAGTTTTAATCCTGTTCAGAGCCAACAATAGATAAGGGAAATAGACCCTTTGACTAGTTCAGTGAACTGATGGGATTAAGCAGCACCTATCTGGACTTTGACTTTGCCCCTCAGGGGTTCTCTCCCATTAGGCCACAAGGTCATGATAGAGCTCTTTTTTTTTTTTTTTTTTGGTGAGACAATTGGGGTTAAGTGACTTGCCCATGGTCACACAGCTGGTAAGTGTCAAGTGTCTGAGGCCAGATTTGAACTCAGGTCCTCCTTACTCCAGGGCTGGTGCTCTATCCACTATGCCACCTAGCTGCCCCACTAGAACTCATTTTAATATGGACCACACACAAGTCACACCAACAAATGGAATTGAATGATACTAGTCAATTAGCTTCAATCAGTATGTAGTGACACACCTCTATCAAAAGAGGATAAAAGGAAAAAAAAAAACAAGGCTCCTGGCAGACACCATTTTGGAACACAACTCTTAGTTTGGATGTGCTGTTGATTGGTTAATTCTCAGCTCTTAGGACAGGGTAGGCTGTTAGAACTTGTGCTCTCTCTCTCTTAGAAATATTGCATGGGGGTGTTTTCAGCTTGTGTTAAATGCTATGTGGTCAGTATTTTTGTTGTTGTTGTTGTTTTTGTGTTTGTTGAAGCAATTAGGTTTAAGTGACTTGCCCAGGGTCAAACAGCTAGTGTTAAGTGTCTGAGGCCGGATTTGAATTCAAGTCCTCCTGACTCCAGGGCCAGTGCTCTATCTACTGTGCCACCTAGCTTCCCCTGGTCAATATTTTAATAATATATAATGTTAATTAATAATAAATGCTTCTAAAAAATGGTGCAGAGGCAATTATTATATAAATAGCAATTAATATATGTAGCAATATTTTAGAAAACCCCACCTAGCCCCCCCCAAAAAAAATAAAAAAAAAACCCACACCACAATTAACTGCAAAATATATACCTATGTTGGAAACATAGAACTTGGCTTTGAGCCCTGTTTGACACTAATGAACAGGTCAGAAACCTGTGCAAAATAAGTTTCCTGAGACTGATACTCATGCATTGGATGGGGATATTAAAACTTTCACTATCTAATTCCAGAGTTATTGTGGTAAAGGTCCTTTGTAAAATTTTGAGTTTTATAAAGATAATTTACTTCATTTAGCAAATTAGTAAGGTTGAGCATGATGAACAAAAGTTACATGTCACATTAGTTTACTTCCATTTTGTGCTCTGAGAGTTATTGAATTTAAAAATTTGCAATAGTTATGTTCACCTTAAAATTTAAAAAAAATTTTTTTTTCAAATATCTAATCATCTTAAAGGGATAAAACTGTGAAAGAAGACAATGATTATGATTTGGATCATTGGAGCCAAATAGCAGAAGAGAAAATTCAGGCAAAAAGGAAATGAAAATAGCAATAAAAGAAAATAAGTAGGAGGTAATATTACTTTAAAATATTTTAATTGTATTAATATTTCCCAATTCCAAGTAAAATATTTTAACATTCAGTTTTTTAATGTTGTGTTTCAAATTTTCTGCCTCCTCCCAAACCTCCCCTACCCCTTGATATGACAAGCAATATAATGTTAACAATACATGTGAAGTTATGTGAGAATTATTTGTTGACTTTGCAACAGTTCATGTAAGTATTTCCAGGTTTTTCTGATAGCTTACTGCTCATCATTTCTTAAAGCACAATAGTATTCCATCATAATCTCATCCCACAATCTGTTAAGTCATTCTTCAATTGATGGGCATCTCCCCAATTTCAAATTCAAGTTTTTTGTTTTTGTTTTGATTTATTTTGTTTTGTTTTTATCTTTTTTTGGATACCAACCCAGTAGAGGTATTACTAGGTCAAAGAATATGCATGGTTTTATAGTCCTTTTGCCATAATTCCAAATTGCACTGCAGAATGTTTGAATCAGTTTACAACTTTACCAAGAGTATATTAATGTCTCATTTTCTCCATATCCCCTACAACATTTCTCATTATCCTCTGCTATCCTATTATCCAATTGCATAGGTATGAGGTACAACTCAACTGTTTTGACCAATCAATAGTGAGTTAGAGCATTTTTTTTTTCATATGGCTATGGTTAGCTTTGATTGTTTCATCTGAAAACTTCATGTGTTTTGATCATCTATCAATTGGGGGATGTTTCTTATTTTAACACATTTGACTCAGTTCTCTATGTGTTTGAGAACTGAAACCTATAATCCAAATTTGATTCAAATTATTTTTCCACAGTTAGTATTGCTAACTATATTTCCCTCCATCCTATTTGCTCCCCTTGATATTTACTCTACTTTCTATCTTGTTTCACCCTATCCCTCCTCAAAAGAGTTTTGCTTCTGAATGGTCCCTCCCCCAATCTGCCCTACCTTCTTTCATCCCTCCTTATCCTCTTCCCCTCCTACTTTCCTAGAAGGTAAGACAAATTAATATACCCAATCAAGTGTGTATATTATTCCCTCTTTGAACCAATTCTAATGAGAGTAAGGCTTACTCACCCCTCCCCCCAACTCTCCCATTTTCCTCTCCACTCCATAAGCTTTTTCTTAATTTTCTTATCTGAGATACTTCACCCCATTCCACCTCTCCCTTTCCCTTTCTCCCAGTGCATTCCTCTCAACCCTTAATTTGATTTTTTTAAAGATAACATCCCTTCATATTCAACTCACACCTGTTCTCTCTGTCTAAATATGCTTCATTCAGCTGCTCTAATAATGAGAAAGTTCTTATTAATTACAAGTATAATCTCATGTAGGAATGTAAACAGATTAACCTCTTACTATCCCTTATGATTTTTTTCCCCTGTATACCTGCTTATGCTTCTCTAGGGTCTTGTATTTGAAAATCAAATTTTCTGTTGAGCTCAGGTCTTTTCATCACAAATGTCAGAAAGTATTCTCTTTCATTGAATTTCCATTTTTTCCCCTCAAAGGATTATACACAGTTTTTTCTGTGTAGGTGATTCTCATTTGTAATCCCAGTTCCTTTGCTCTCTGGAATATCATATAGCAAGATCTATTATCCTTTAATGTAGAAGCTGCTAGATCTTGAGTTATCCTGACTGTGGCTCCACAATACTTGAATTGTTTATTTCTGGATTGTTGCAGTAGTTTCTCCTTGACCTGGGAGCTCTGGAAGTTGGTTATTATATTCCTGGAACTTTTCATTTTGGAATCTCTTTCAGGAGGTGATTGGTAGATTCTTTCAATTTCTATTTTACCTTCTAGTTCTAGAATATCAGGACAATTTTTCCTGATAATTTCTTGGAAGCTGATGTCTAAGCTCTTTTTTTTTTATCATGGCTTTCAGGTAGTCCAATAATTTTCAAATTATCTCTCCTGGATCTATTTCCAGGCCAGCTGTTTCTCCATGGAGATATTTCACATTGCCTTCTATTTTTTTATTCTTTTGGTTTTCTTTTTAGTGTCTTGATTTCTCATGAAGTCATTAGCTTCCATTTTCTCAATCCTAATTTTTAAGGAGTTATTTTTTTTCAGAGAGCTTTTATACCTCCTTTTCCAATGGGACAATTTAGCTTTTCAACCTGTTGATTTTTTTCCCATGTTTTTCCCATGTTGCTCTCATTTCTCCTTCCATTTTTTCCTCTACCTCTCTTACTTTATTTTCAAAGTCCTTTTTTGCATGCTTCTATGACCTGAGACTAATTTGTATTTTTCTTGGAAGTTTTGGATGTAGAATCTTTGAATGTTTTTTATCTTTTTCTGAGGGTGTACTTTGATCTTTCTTGTCACCATAGAAACTTTCTAGGGTCAACATTTTTTTTCTGTTTGCTCATTTTCTCAGCATATTTCTTGCCTTTTAACTCCTTCTTAAAGCAGTGCACTGCTTCCAGGGTGGAGGGCACACTCTCCCAAGCTTCAGGGGGTCTCAGGTGATATGATTTATGGAGAGGCATGTTCACCTCTCCCCTGGCCTGTGCTCTGGTCTGAAAACAAGCACAGCCCTACTTGCCCTCTAACCTGGAACCTTATTCTGCTACACAGTGGCTGCAAGTTATTGCACCTGTTCCCCTTTCCTACCTTGGCTGCCACCCAAGACTGCTTCCCAGACCCAATCAAAAGCAAAACAACAGAGTCCTGCTTCAACACCAGCAAAGAGATCCATGAAAACTCCCACTGACCATCCACTTGACCCCATCACCATCTGTAGGCTGAGTTCCAGAAGCAGCTGCTGCTGCAACCAACTCAGAAGCTCCTGAGACCTGCTTCTTTGCAACTGGGGCTGGGTCTATATGGTATAGACACATGGCTTTGCTCCACTCTCATACTGGCCCAACAGATCTTTCCTGCCGACCTTATAAGCTGTCTTTGGCCTGAAAATAATCTCACCCCACCTTTTTGTGGGTTCTAATGCTCCAGCAATTGTCCTATGGCATTATTTGAATGTATGGTATTATTTGAATGTATTTGGAGGGGTCCTGGGGAGAGCTCAGGGAAATCATTGCCATATTGGTTCCCTATAGATAATATTTTAAGAAAGATTTCACTGATTCTTATGGAGTTCTGGTGTTTTTAATAGGAATAAAAGGTGCATCTTATCAAAGGAATTTTCAGCATCTATTGATATAATGATATGATTTTTGTAGTTTTTGTTATTAATATGGTCCATTATGCTTATCCAGTAGTAGATTGTTTTAATAATTACTGCTTTATAGTACATTTTGAGTTCTGGTACTGCTAGACCACCTTCTTTTGTATTTTTTCATTACTTCTCATCATATCCTTGAACTTTTGTTTTTCCAGATGAATTTTGTTATTCTTTTTTCTAGCTCTATAAAATATTTCCTTGATAGGTTGATTGGTATAGCACTAAATAAATAAACCTAGGTAGGATTGTTATTTTTATATATTGACTCTGCCTACCCATGAGCAATTAATAATTTTTGAATTATTTAGATCTGATTTTGTTTTTGTTAAAAGTGTTTTGTAGTTCTGGCCATATAGTTGCTGTGTTTGTCTTGGGAGATAGTTAAAAGTAAAGGAAAAAGCAACAACAACAACAAAATAGTCTGACAACATAAACTTACTATGGTGACAGGGAAGATCAAGACACAAACAAACAAGAGGATAACAATATCACATATACATGGAGAAAATGCCCAAAGAAAATTAGGATTTGGTCTCAAACCCAGAAAGAACCCATGGAAGTGCTAAAAAGAAACTTAAAAGTCAAATAAGAGAAGTAGAAGAATAATTGGGAAAAGATATGTGAGATGCAAGAGAATCATGAAAAAAGAGTCAACAGCTTGGAAAAAGAAAACAACTATTTAAAATATAGAATTGGCCAAATTCAAAAGGACTTACTAAAACTAACTGAAGAAAATAATTCCTAATTAGAATTGGGCAAGTGGAAGCTAATGACTCTTTGAGACAATAAGAATCAATCAAACAAAACCAACAGGATAAAAAAAAAGGAAGAAAATTTAAATTCTTCACTGAAAAAACAACTGACCTGGAAAATAGATACAGGAGAGATAATGGAAGGCTCATTAGACTACTTAAAGCCATAATCAAAACAAGGAGCTAGCCTGAATCTTTCAAGATATAATCAAGGAAAACTACCCTGATATCCTGGAAACAGAGGACAAAATAAACATTGAAACAGTCCTCCAGAAAGGCATCCCAAAATGAAAACTCTGTGGAATGGTGCAGTGAACTTTCAGAAGTACCTAGTAAAGGGAAAAATATTGCAACAATCCAAGAAAAAAAATTCATATATCAGGTAGCCATAATTAGGATTATACACAACTTAGCATTTGCAACATTGAAGAATTGGTGGGTCATAGAACATGATATTCTGGAAGGCAAAGGAGCTAGGAATACAACCAGAAATCACCAAGTGAAATTGAGTACAATACTTCCAGTGGAAAAAAAATGGTCATTCAATGAAATTGTAGGATTTTAAGCTTTCATAAGAAGACTAGAGCTGAACTAAAATTTTGATATCCAAAGTCAAGACTCAAGAGAAACATAAAAATGAAAATGAAAATGAAAAAGTAAACACAGTAGATTAAATGGGAATAAAATGTTTACAGCATTACATGGGAAGATGTTACTTATAATTCTTGTATGTATGTGTGTGTGTGTGTGTGTAAATGCAGGTTAAGTGACTTGCCCAGTGTCACACAGCTAATAAGTGTCAAGTGTCTGAGGTTAGATTTGAACTCAGGTCCTCCTGAATTCAGGCCTAGTACTTAAATCACTAAACCACCCAGCTGCCCCCAATACTTGTAATTCTTAAGAATTGTACTACTAAAGAAAGGTATCTCAGAGAACCATCCCTCTTTGCCATGCATTCTCCCCTTGAGAAATCCAAGGACTTCTTTCTTGGTTCCCTTTCCCTAGTGCTGAAATAAAATATTATTTTATTCTAAAAAAAATAATTGTACTACTAATAGCACATCTAGAATAAATATAGATAGACAGAGGGTATGGGTATAAAGTGAATTTGAGGGAATAATGTAAATCATTACTTAAGGGATGAGAAAGAGTAGTACACTGGGTGAAGAACGAAAGGAGAGAAAGAATGGAATAAATTATTTCATATGAAGAGGTCCAAAAATATAGAGGAGGCGAAAGTGTGAGGGTAAGCAGTGAGTATTTCTTGAACATTACTTTCATTGGAATTGGCTCAAAGAAAGAATAATAAACACAGTCAGTTGAATATAGCAATCTATATTATGCAACAGGGAAGTAGGAGGAGCAGAGATTCAGTAAAGGGGGAAAACTGACAGAAGGGAGGGCAAATTGGGGAAGGGAGTGTGCAGAAGAAAAACACTGGTAAAGAGCAAAAGAGTGAAAAGAGAGAGGGGACAAAGAGGTGGAGAAATGGGATGGAGGGAAATACACAGTTAGCGATCATAACTGTGAATGTGACTGGGATAAACTCTCTCATAAAACATAAGCAGATGGCAGAGTGGATCAAAAACTAGAATCCTACAATATGCTTTTCATAAGAAACACACTTGAAGCACAGACACACACAGAGTAAAGGTAAGTGGATGAAGCAGAATCTACTGTGCTTCAGCTGTAAGAACAAGAAGGAGGAGGAGGAGGAGGAGGAGGAGGAGAAGGAAAAGGAGAAGGAGAAGAAGGAGAAGGAGAAGAAGGAGAAAGCTATCCTGCTCTTAGACAAAGCAAAAGCCAAAAATGAAAGGGAACTACACCTTGATAAAAGCACCATAAACAATGAAGTCATATCAATACTAAACATATATGTAGCAAGTGGTATAGCATTTGATTCCTTAAAGGAGAATTTAAGTGAGTTACAGGAAGAAATAGACAGAAAACATGATACTGGTATAAAAAACTATACTGGACCTCAAGTGACCCCTCTCAGAATTTGATAGATGCAACTAAAAATAAACAAGAAAAAAATTAAGGAGGTAAATATAATCTTAGAAAAGTTAGACATGACAGGCCTTTGGAAGCAACTGAATGGGAATAGAAAAGAATATTCCTCTTTCTCAATAGTACATGGAGACTATACAAAAATTGATGATATATTAGGGCAATAGAATCCTCAAAATTAAATGTAGAAAGACAGAGTATTTAATGAATCCTTTTTAAATCATAATGCAATAAAATTGCATTCAATAAAGGCAGTAGAAAGATAGATTAAAAATTCATTTCAAACTAAATAATCTAAACTTTAAGTATAAGTGTGTCAAAGAACAAATCATAGACAAAATGAATCCATTAAAGAGAATAACATCACTGAGGGAACATAACAGATTTTATGGGATACAACTAATGTAATACTTAAGGGGAAATTTATTTCTCTAAATTTATGCATCAGCAAAATAGAGAAAGAGCAGATCATTGAATTGGACATGCAACTAAAAGAAAACCTAGAAAAAGAACAAAATAAACACCCTTGAGCACCATAATGGAAATTCTGAAAACCAAAGGTGAGATTAATAAAATTGAAAGTAAAAAATACAAAACTATTGAGCCAATAAATAAAACTTGCAGCTGTTTTATGGGGAAGACATTAAGCAAGATAAGCCATTGGTTAATTTGATTTTTTTTAAAAAACAAGAAATTAAATACCCCATATCAAAAATGAAAAGGGTAAAATCACCACCAATGAAGACAAAATGAAAGCAATCAGAATTTTTTTTGCCCAATTATATATCAATAAATCTTAAAATCTTGGCAAAATCAATGCATATTTATTAAAAATTCCCCACAATAACAGAAGAGGAACTATAATGCATAAATAACCACATCTTAGAAAAATTAAATTGAATAAGTCATGAATGACCTCATCAAGAAAAATTTCCCAGGGGCAGATTTGTTTACAAGTAAATTCTCCCAAACACTTAAAGAACAATTACGTCCAATATCATGTAAATGATTTTAGGGAGGGAAAGGCAGAGAAGGAGTCCAACCGAATTCTTTATGACACAAATATTGTGCTGATACCTAAAATGGAAAGAATCAAAACAGAGAAAGAAAGTTGTAGACCAATTTTCCTAAAGAATATTGATGCAAAATATAAATAAAATATTAGCAATGAATTTAAAGCAATATATCACAAGGATCTTACTTTATGACCAGGTGGAATTTATACCAGGAATGCAGGGTTGGTTTAATACGAGGAAAACTACCACCATAATTGACCATATCACAAAAAAAACCTAATAGTAATAATGATATAATCACAATAGATGCTTAAAAAGCTTTTGACAACATACAGAACCCATTCCTACTAAAACCACAAAAGAAGGCAGGATACATGGACCTTACCTCAAAATGATAAGCAGTATCTATTTAATTCCATGAACAGGAATTATCTGTAATAGGGATAAACTAGAAGCCTTCTCAAAAAGATCAGGGGTGAAGCAAGGATGTCCATTGTCACCAATATTATTAAATATTTTGCTAGAAATGCTAGCTTTTTCAATAAGAGAAGAAAAAGAAATTGAAGTAATTAAAATAGGCATTGAGGAAATAAAATTACCCATCTTAGTAGGTGTCATAGAAGAAATCAATAATATCAAAGTGCATGACAACAACGAGGCAAAATTATAAAATTTGAATTAGGTAGTCAAAGTGGTACTTAGGAAAATATTTTCTTTTTCTACATTTCTACATATATAAAACAGTGAAAGATTAGTTCAATGATTTAAACATAAAATTAATAAAGCAACAGAAAAATAACACACTTTAAATTACCAATTAAACATGAAAATGAAAATCTTGAAAATTAAGAGAGTAATAAAATTGAAAGTTAAAAAACTAATAAATAAAACTAGCAGCTAATTTTATTTAAAATAACAAAATAGATAAACCATTGGTTAATTTGATTATTAAAAAAATAAAGAAAACCAAAATGCCTGTATAAAAATTAAAAAGTGAATGCACCACCATAAGATGAGATTAAAACAATTTTAGGAGTTAATTATCCAAATGAAATGCCAGCAAAACTGGCAATGTAAGTGAAATGGATAAATATTTATGCAAAAATATAAATGCCAGTATAAACAGAAAAGAAAAAAGAATACATAAATAATTCTATTTTAGAAAAAATGAAAAAAATCATGAAAGAGTTCCCCAAGGTAAAATCCCCAGGACAAAATGGATTTTCAAATGAATTCTCCCAAACATTTTAGCAAAAAATTAATCCTAATACTAAACAAGTAGTTGAAAAAATAGGTAAAGAGGTACTCTCCCCAAATTTTTTTTATGAAACAAATATGGATTTGATACCTAAAAAAAGGAAATTCCTAAATCAAAAGAGAGAGGAAACTAGAGAGACCAATGTCCTTAAAATATTGAAACAAACTTTTAAATAAAATACCATCAAGGAAATTAGAGCAAAATTTCACAAAGATCATATACTATGACCAGGTAAAATTATAAATTAGGAAATTATAATCATAAACTGCTATATAAAATTATGAAAATCATGTGATATATGAATAGGTGAAGTAAAATCTTTTGACAAAATTCAACATTAATTCCTGATAAAAACAATAGAAAGCATAGGAATCAATGAACCTTTTCTTAAAATAAGTATTATCTATAAAAATCCAAACATTATCTACAATAGGGATAAAATTGAATTCTTCCTAATAAAATCTGGAATGAATTAAGGATGTCCATTATGAATACTATTATTCAGCATTGTATTACAAATGCCAGCTATAGAAATAAAATAAGAAAATTTTAAGGCATAAAAATAGGCAATAAAGAAACAAAACTATTTCTCTTTACAGATGTGATAAAGAAAGGGAAATCAAAGGAATGCCCAACAATTGATGAAATGCTGAACAAGTTGTGGGATATTACTGTGATGGAGTATTATTCTGCTATATGAAATAATGAACAGGATAGTTTCGGTGTGTGTGTGGGGGGAATCCTGGGAAAACTTTTGGGAATTTCTGCAAAATGAACCGAGTAGAAACAAGAGAATATTGTACACATTAATAATAATAATGTAAAGAACATCAATGTGGAAGACATAGTAAATCTAATCAAGACAATGATGCAAGATAATTCCAAATGGCCTATGATGAAAAATGCTATCCATCCCTCTAGAAAGAAATCATGAACTCCGAATGGAGCTTGAAGAATACTTTTTTACTTTTACTATTTTACTTTTTCTTTTTTGTTGATGTTTTCCCTTTGGCAACATGGCTGATATGAAAATGCTTTGCATGATTTTACATATATAAGTGATACAAATTTCTTCCCTTCTCCAGGATAGGGGAGATGTAGAAAGGAGATAATTTGAAACTCAAAATGTTAGAATTTTAAAAATGTAATTGGTAAATATTCAATGAAATAAATAGAAGGGATATGGAAAAATAGGGACACTAATGGACTGTTGACTCCATGATATTTGAATGTTTTCTTTCTGGCTAATTGAAGTATTTTGTCTTCAAACTGGGATATCTGGAATTTGGCTTTGGAATTCTGGTGATGAGTGGTAGATTCTTTCCATTACTATTTTACTCTCTGCTTCTAGGACATGGGTACAGCGTACTTTAACAATTTCTTGAAATATGATGCATAGGATCTTTATTTGATCATGGCCTTTAAGTAATACCAAAAAAAAAATAAACCTTAAATCATATCTCCTGAATTATTTTCTAGGTCAGTTTTTTAATGAGATTATTTTTCATTCTTTTGACTTTGTTTTATAAGGGTAGGGTTTTGTTTTTGTTTTTTTGATGTCTCATGGAATCATTAGTTTCCACTTGTCCAATTCTAATTTTTAGGTAAGTATTTTTCTTTAGTGAGCTTATTTTACATTTGAATAAACATTTTTATTTAGGTTCTGGGTTCCAAGTTTTATATCTCTTTCCCTCCCTCCCCTCCCCCTGCCTAATGTGGCAAACAATCAGATGTAGGTTATGCACATATGATTATATAAAATATTACCATATTATTAATTTTGTATAAAAATTGATTAAAAGAAAAAAAAGAAAGTGAAAGATAGCATGCTTCAGTCTGTTTCATCAATATCAGTTCTTTCTTTGGAGATGGATAGTATGTTTAATCAATAGTCCTTTGGGATTATCTTGGAACATTGTATTGTTGAGAAAAAGTGAAGTCATTTGCAGTTCTTCATTAAGCAAAATTCCTGTCTCTGTGCACAATGTTTTCTTGGTTCTCCTCACTTCACTATACACCATTTCATAAAAGTCTTTCTAGGGCTTTCTGAAGTTATCCTGCATGTCTTTTATCATAGCACAATAATATGCTATCACCATCATATGCCACACTTTGCTTAAACATTCCTCAATTAATGGGAATTCTTTTGATTTCCATTTCTTAGCCACAAAAAAGCACTGCTATAAATATTTTTCTACAAATAGGATTTTAGTGAGCTTTTCTACCACTTTTTGGGATTTTGTCAATTCTTTTTTTAAGAAGTTATTTTATCAATAATTTTTTGTACTTTTCCCAATTAATTTTGTTTTTTTAAGATCTTATTTTCTTCAGGATTTCTTACTCCTTTTACCAAGACATTGTCTTCTCATTATTTTATTCTTTTTTCTTTTTTTCCTTATCTATTTTTCCTCTGTGACTTTGATTTTGATTTTTTTAGGTTTTCTAGTAATTCTTGTTTCTAATTTTTTTTCTTCGAGACTCTGCATATATACTTCATTGTTTGGATTCCATTGCATTCTGCTTTTGTGCCTTGATCTCTGTAACTACAGTAGTTTTTTAAGGTCAAATATGTTTAGTTGTTACTTGCTTTTTTCCCATCTTATTTCTTGACTTTGAACTTTGTTAAATTCTGGCTTTGATCTCAACCTGAGGACAGAGGAGGGACAGCATTTCATCACTCCTTTTTTTTCCCTCAGAGCTAGTTTTGGGGGTTTGTGAGTATTTGGTGATTGCAAGGTGGAACGATCTGGGGAGAGGTGTAGTCACTGTTTTCTTTGTCTGAACTCTAGCCCTTACTCAGATCCTTATCCTGATCCTTTGAGATTTCAATAAATACTACTCCTCATGTCCACTTCTACATTAGATCAGAAATGATGCTGGTTTTTAGCACCCCTGAACACACTGTTCAAGAATTAATGCTTCTGCTCAGTAGGTCTGCTCCTTTGGGACTGAAAGTAATATTGTTCCTCTGAGTCCCTGATCACTTTTGACCAAAACAGATACTATTCTTCAGATTTATCACTCCTTCTTTACCAAAATATACCTATTTGCCTTTGAACTATGACCCATGTGTAGGTATAGGTAACGGAGGAGCCAAGTAACATTTGGCCCTACATCCAATGCTAGCATAGGGTTGCCCTATAATCTTTCTGGCCAGTTGACAGGTGCTCTCACCATCTCTCAGTTTAGAACTTCCAAAGCTGCTGCTGTTTCTTCTACCACCACTGATGTTTCAACCTTATGGGTTCTGACTTAGCTTCCATCCCCTTGTCACAAATCTCTCCTTTTGACCTCCTCTCTTGTCCTTGACTGGAAAGGAAACAGTCTTACTTAGACTGCTTGTTTACCTGCCATTCCAGATTTTAATCTGAGGCATTGTTTTAATGTTGTTTACATGGGATGTTGAGAGAAGTCAGCTTAGTGCTTTCTGTATTCTGCTATCTTGAGTCCACTTCCCCCATAATGTGACTTTCTTGAAAATAATAGAAGTTTAAACTAACTTAGGCAACAACTTTTTGTTATCTAACCTATAGATTCACTGTGCATTGATTGGATAGAAATACAGAAAAATAGTCAGACAATAAGCCACTGTGCTAAACATTGAGAAAACAAAAAGAGGAAAAATACAATTCCTGCCCTTAGGGAGTTTATATTCTAATGGAGGAGAAAACAAGTTAATACTTATGTATAAATAAGGTACATACATACATACATATATACATTCATCTACCAATCAATCAATATAAATGCACTAGAATTAAGAGGGGTTAGGAAATATGTTCTAGAGAAGAAATAGGATATTTTGGACTGGAAGGAAATCAGAGAAAGGTCAAATATATATATATATATATATATATATATGTGTGTGTGTGTGTGTGTGTGTATATATATTACATCTATTGTGTTTTTTTATAAATGTCTCCATCTCATTAGTTTTTGTGGATAATGCTGTACCTTTGCATTGAGTTATCTATATTGCATGAAGTATTAATGTGGTACTGAATGAGAAGATATCATCCTGTTACATCAGACAGATTATCAAATACCATGTGGAAATATTAAATCATTAGAATTTCAACATAATGGAAAGGGAAGTTTTCATAATTAATATATAGTTTATATGAGAGAAATAACATGGCATATTTCATAGAGAGTTAGCCTCAGGGTTTCCTTATTTTCTTATTAAGATTACCTTATGGAATGAAATCACATATCCAGAGGGGCATTCATTCATATACATATGTCAGTATGTATGTCTGTATGTATAAACTCATAAATACATGTTTGATGATAAATAGATACATATATAGGTGAATAATCAATAGATTACCAAGCAAGACATATGACAACTCAGGGGATTTCCTAATCAACAGGGTGGATCTTGAACAGATATGTAGATAACATGTGTGGGTAGGTTGTACATGTAGAGGATAGTCATAGAAAGAAAATGAGTGGCAGGGACAGATTTTACAGTGAGGACACATATCTCTGAAGCTGCAGGATCACTGTCTCCTAATGATATGATATATAGTGCCTGACCTCAAGCCTAAATTGGCTTCTTCAACATCTTGCTCCATTTTTCTTCTGTTGGGGCTAATAAGAACAAGTCTATTTTCTCTTCTCTGTTCTTTCCCTTCAAATACTTGAACAAAATTATTATATTCCTCATGAATATTCTCCAGGCTAAATATTTTGGTTCCCTGATGTACTCAGGGTGGTCTTTTAATGTAAAAGATTGTCTTGGTGTGAATCTATTGGGTTTGTGTGTGTGTGTGTGTGTGTGTGTGTGAGTGAGAAAGAGAGAGACAGAGACAGAGAGAGACAGAGAGAGAGAAACAGAGAGATAGTGAGAGAGACACAAAATGATAGACAAGCTTACAGTCAAGCAAAGAGATACAGATACAGAGATAAAGAGGGCACATAAATGGAAAGATGTTTCAAATACTTAAGCTTATTTGTAATAATTCATATTGAAGCCAGAACATTTTTCCCATTGATAAAATTTGTAATTCTCTCTAATAGACTGATATCCTTAAGGAATTAGTCATATCTGAGTCCCAGAATAGTTTTGGTCTATAGACCTAATTTGTTATCTCCTTTTTAGAAAGGAAATTCACTTTGTAAATTGGCAATCATTAAAGGGAGGCCAGAAACTTCAGGGATAGAAGACAATACTTTATTTTATTCATGTATATTCAAATTATAATAGAAAACTTTAGTAGGGAAAGGAGATAGATGAATAAAAAGATTTGCTGTTCCATAAAATGTTTCCTTTCTCAGGACTCCTTAGGGAATTAACAAGTAGAAATTAATTCAGGCTTGGAACACTTGGCTCATTTGTGTTAGTGTATATACGCACTTCTGAATGTAGAATTGTCTTTTATATCCATAAGAGCTTGCATAGAACTAAAGGAATTGAAATCTATCAAAAATTCCATTACTAGTCTTCAGATATCAGTTTGAATCTAGTTCATCATCTCATTCCCCACCACCACAGAACCCCCATCCCAATCTGGGAGGAGAAAAAGATCTTCTAATCACATGATAGCATATATTCCACATTTACACTGCAAAGGGTGCCTGGTTTGGGGGAGTGCTAAGGTTACCACCTGCTATGCAGAATAACCAAATTAAATGAGGCCAAGTACTCTGTTTCATTTATATATTTGCATGTAGTTCAGTTCCTAACTGTGAAAACCATATCATCACTATCTAGTAAGTCTTTGTTGAATGAATAAAAGAGTAAAGATATATGCATTTCCTTGTTCATGCAACCAGATTAGGATGTAAAGTCAGAGGATGGCACTAGAAAACATATTAGTCCTTGATTTAGATGGGTCTGCTCTGATCTCCAGGACTCCAGTCCTCTTCAATAACACTAAGCATATGTGTTGAATTATTGGCACCTTGCTTGGTCTTCATTGATAAAAGTATAAATCTGGGAGGATAAAGAGTAGGACTTTGGGTGGAATGAGGTAGGAGAAGGCTCTTGGGTCCTTGGGATAAAGGTAAAAACATTTTGTTGGGGGCAATGAGGGTTAAGTGACTTGCCCAAGGTCACACAGCTAGTAAGTATCAATTATCTGAGGTCTTATTTGAACTCACATACTCCTGAATCCAGATCCAATGCTTTATCCACTGTGCCACTTAGCTGCCTCTGTCCATTGGATAAAGGAAAAGCACTTTCTGTACTAGGGAAGGAAAACAATACTGATTTTTCCATTTGTGATATTTCTATTCATTCATCTAATGTGCTTTTTGGATAATAATCATATGTGAAACTATCATAGTTCATTTTATTTATGATTTTCTCTAATCCCAGGGAAATTTATGTAGGAAAAATGCAGGGGAAAAACTGAAATCAAGTAAAATGAAATGCATTCACATTGCTATTGATGCATTTCATAGACAAATATGGAAATGCTATTGCAAATGTACCACATTTCTCCACAACATCAGGTTTTTATTTTTGTCAATTAATTTCTCTAAATTTACTAATATATTTTGTCTTTACATCATCTTAATTAGATATGTTCTGTCTCCATAGCCTAGCCCTAGATTCCCCATAATACATTGATTCAAACAAATAATTTTAAAAATTAAAAAATGACAAAAATAAACAATATATCATGTAGGTCAGTCAGAGAAATACTCTACATCTATAGTTCTCACTTTGATAAAGAAAGGAGAGTTGAATGATATCAAGGACAGTAGATGGGAGTCTTTGAGTGAGAGTATTAAAAGATATAAACATCATTAATAATCCTCAATAGTGAAGTGAAGAATAGTCAATTGCCTTATGTATACTTACAAATAAATGTTGGTTTTGGCAAAATGAATCCAAAGGGAATGCCACAACCAAGCTCCTTAAGGGCCGTGACCTAGTGGTTAATGTAGCTGAATAAGCACTTAATGATTTTTTCATTCATTCATTCATTCATTCATTCATTCATTCATTCATTCATAATGGTTAGACCAATTCACAACTGCACCAATGTTATATATTAGGGTACATGCCTTTTTGCATGTTGATTGCCCAGCCATTTAAAGGGCCATACATCTTCAGATATTCACTCAGAATAGCACTATAACAATTATTATTTACATGTTAGAGAAGGCTCTGGAAATTATGAAGTATTTATATGTTTTTAAAATATAAATGAGCAGTCCCCAAACCAAGTCTGTCTGTTCATTTCTCCTGGCTTTGACATTTACCTTGTAAGACACACTCCATATTTATAGATAAGTGTTTATAGGTGGAAGGTGCTATTTAAGATTTTTAAAATTTGTCTTTCCCTGACCAACAGTAATTTAGAACATTTTATATGATTATTCATTATTTTGATTTCTTCAGTTTAAAACTAACTATTCACAGACATTGGTCATTTATCAATTGATAAATGGCTCATATTTTTATAAATTTAACTCAGTCTCCTGTATGAAAATAACTCCCCTAAAAGAATTGAACAAATAAAAAATATAAAAGCTCATTGAGTAAAATAATTTTGAATAATTAGTATCAGACAAGTGGAAGCAAATAGCTCCATGAGACACCAAGAAAAAATAAAGCTAAGTCAAAAGAATTAAAAAAGAAAGAAAATGTTAAACATTTTATTGAATTTAAATAGTTGAGGTAATAAATAATGCTAGGAGATTGTTTTATGAAAAAAAAGATAAGGCAAAAGTTAATTTGATTTAAAAAACAAATCCAATATAATAAAAAATTAAAGAGGTGAATGTATCACTAGAAGATGAAATTTAAGTAATTATATGGACTTATCTTTTCCAATTATATGCCAGTATAACTGACAATATAAGTGAAATGGATGAATATTTATAAAAATATAAATCAACAAGCTAACGGAAGATAAATATAATATTTAAGTAACCCTATTGTAGAAAAATATATTTTAGAAGTCATATATGAGCTCCCTAAGAAAAAAATACCTAAGGACCAAATGAATTTACAAGTGAATTCTGTCAAACATTTAAGTATCTATTATTTCCAATACTATACAAACTGTTTGAAAAATATGGGTAAAGGAGTCCTTCCAAATTACTTTTATGAATAAAATATGGTTTTGATACCTATACCGGAAATAGAAAAACAGGGATATAAAAGTATAGACCAATTTACCTAATGGATATTTTAAAATAGATAATTTTGATTATATGAAATTTTAAAAGTTTTTGCAAAAACAAGATTGAAATAGCACAGTTAGAAAGGAAGTGATACTTGGAAAAAATTTTACATGAAGTTTTCCCTGATAAGGTTCTCACTTTTAAAATGTATAGTGAAATGAGTCAAACTTAAAGGTATAAAAGCCATTTCCCAATTAATAAATAATCAAAGGATATGAACAGGCAGCTTTCAGAAGTTATTTAGAGTCACATGAAAAAAAAGTGTCCTAAGTCAATATTGATTAGAGAAATGCAAATTAAGACAACTCTGGCACACTACCTCATACTTATCAGACCAGTGAACTTGGGAGAAAAGTAAAATGACAAATGCTGGAAAGGATATATAAAAATAGGGACACTAATGCACTTTTGGTGAAGTTGTCAACTGGTGTAACCACTCTGAAGAACAATTTATAATTAAGCCCAATGGATTATAAAACTCTCTATACCCTTTGACTCATCAATAACACCATTTTCCTGGCTGGGAATCAGGAAGATCTGAGTTCAAATCTAACCTCAGACATTTATTAACTGTGTGGCCTTGTGAAGTCACTTAACCTCTGTGTTCCTCAATCCCCTGGAGAAGGAAGTGGCAAATCATTCCAGTAAATTTTCCAAGAAAACACCATGGAAAGTACTGTCCATGGGGTTATGAAGAGTTGGACCTGAAAGAATGAGAATAACAGGATAACAGATAAGATGGAACCAACCTTTGTTTGCTTGGATCCTGGCAAAATAGAGAACTAGCCATGCATTCTCTGTTTGATAAAGACTGCCACACAACAATCAATCAAATAAACAAAAGCAAATAACCAACTAACAAACAAACAAATATGACTAAGTAATGTTATCTGGTATATTAGAAAGAAAACTGAATTTAGAATCAGAGTACCCGGGTCCAAATTTTGGCTCTGTTCCCTGCCATCTTTTTTTTATCTTCAACCAGTTGCCTTTCAGGTCTCCTTACCTGAATTTCCCCATACATAAAATGGGAGAGGCTAGGTCAGACTAAAATATTGTCACCAGGTGATTTCTAACATCCTTGAGGTGATTAGACCTGTGTTTTCCTTCCTATATGGAACTCCTTGAGCAGAAACCACACTCTATAAATGCAGCTAAGGAGCTTCTCTACCATGCACATTCTTAAAAGAGTCTCCTTGGGTACTGAGTGGTTGAGTGACATTTTCAGGATCAAAGAACCTGTATATATGAGAGGTAGGACTTGAACCCAGTTCTTTGCTGCTTCAGTGACAGCTCTAGCCATGTCTGCCTCTTGGTCCTAAATCTATGATACAATCTATGATCCAATCTGATAAATATATCATAAGATTTGTAAAGTTTCATGTGTATATATGCATACATTGTCATAGTTGATCTTATAAAACATGTGTTATACTTATTATCATCTTATAGAAAGAAACAGGCCCAGAGAAGCTATGATGTCCTTATGGTCAAGCCTATTCAAAATTTCTGAGACAGGATTTGAATTCAAGGCTTACTTACCTTTAAGATATAGTTGGTTTTTCATGGCATCGTGCTACTTGTCAAGAAAAAAAGAAAAAAAAAACATCACAAACACACATCTACTCACTTTGGATGTGCCTAATCACAGACAATTTAAAAAATTCAAATACTGTAAATGACATATATTTCCCTCTCTGCCCTCCCCCCAAAACTTAAATAAATTATATTTCCCTCTAAGAGTGTTGGGTGCAGCACTTAGAGACAGAAATATGGGCAAAGTTAGTTAGCTCCATTAATTATTATTTCATTCAATTATATTTCTTTCTCCTTTGTGGATTCCAGTGTTCTACCTGTTGACCACCAACAATACCAACAATCTTTTAGAAACCTGGATAATTTCATGAAATCAAAAAAGGCTTCAGAGTGGGTCCAATGAATGAATCTCTGCTTAAATCTAAAGTTGGCATTCCCTCCTGATGGACAAAAGGCCTGATTTAATTCATGATTTGTTCTAACTTTAAAAAGGGAAATCCTTATTACTTTCAAATTATGGAATAATAATTCCATTGCTAATCACTATTATACTTTTTCCATCTCACTGGTAAAACATATTATAGAAATCTTAGGCTATTTGCAACATTCTTTGAGTTACTATCAGTCTTCTTTTCCATAGACAGGAATCACATATAGGACAAATTAGAAAATCTTGACATGGTTCCTCAGCTATTTAATCCTCTGGACACACTCCAAGTACTATTATTAAAAGAAGAGTACATTGGATGGCTTTGTGATAGATACAACTCATATTTTAAATTCAGTTCTTTCCTAGCACTTTACTGAAATCTACTTAACTCTAAAAGAGGTGGCACCTAAGCTTTCTAACCCCTAGTAACAATCATTTGCCAAACTGGTATATATTGTATACAATTAATCAATATAATGTGTCATCAAAATACAAAAAGATATGCAATATCCTATTATGTATATACATATACATATATATGTTGCATATCTTTATATATATGTTACATATCTTTTTGTACATTTGTATATTAAGTGACTATGAAAAAGACTGTATTTTATTTTATAGAATTGATTTGTTAGTTTAGCACACTATATGAAGGCAATTTTACATGAAAAAGGATAATTAGTCTGCAATGTAGATTTTTACATGGTCCTGTTGTTAAATATGAATGGTGGTATCTTATATATTAAATAGATACACAAGAACATATGCAAGAGTCCTACTTCAGTGTAGTGCTTAGAAAAAATATGTTTCTGCAAATGAATCTGTTTTATTCTTTTTGTCAAAATAATTAAACTATGAAACACAACATGTCTCTTGTTTGTTCTTAGTTGACAGGAAACAACACCAACTTCAATATCTAGCTTTGCTTCCTTTAGGTAGTAGTTGTATATAGTTAACAGGCAGTACCCACAAATTCTAATTTCTTTCATTTTTTTCTGTTTATATATTTTTTGGTGAGGTAATTGGGGTTAAGTGACTTGCCCAGGGTTACACAGCTAGTAAGTGTTAAGTGTCTGAGGCTGGATTTGAACTCAGTTCCTCCTGAATCCAGGGCCAGTGCTCTATCCACTGTTCCACCTAACTGCCCCTCTGTTCATATTTAGTCTTATGTTGTATTATGTTTAATTTTTATGTTTCCCAGAAAATAATTTTGAAATAAGATGGATTGCAAACACCAAATATATTTAAAAGTATATAATATTCTTGCATGCAAATAGGTGTTTCTTAAGTTCCTAAAGATAGGAGGTTAATGATTTCTTCTGCAGTCTTGTTTCAAAGACTTAATTTGCTAAACTCTCTTTTCTTAATAGATTGACTAAAAGGAGACATGGACACATACATGCGGCAAAAGTAAAAGTCTGGGTAATTGGCATTTTTCATGAATATGATATGCAATTAGATTGACTATTAAGTTAGTCTATCAATCAATATATATTGAATATGCACTACATATGAACTGTGTGTAGAATTGATGAAGAGGGGCAGAGCAGGATCGTATAGTGGCACTTGGAAAATTGCACAATGTTTCTAAACTCTGTTGCTCCCTGGCACAAAATCCATCTTTTAAATATCAGAGTTCTTCAAGTGCTGCTAAATGGCTGTAAATCATTAAATGACAAAAACTACAGAAAAAAGAACTATAAATGGTGCATAACCTGAAATGTAATGAAACAAAGGGGATGAAAATAGCCTTTAGCACCAACAATCCTATGTATAAAAATGGTATAAGAGAGAACCCAGGAATTGTACATTAGGGAAAGAAGGTGGGCCAGTCCTGTTTTGAAAGCAAGGAAAAAAGGTGTGTCAGTATCAGTGCTGTGTTGATAAACATCAAGCAAGGCCATCAATGTAATAGGAGAACCATTATGAAGGCTATATAAGAAGAAATGGAGAGGAGATGTATCCATTAATGGTTTAGAAGCTTAAAAAGCTTAAAAAGAAAGTCAAATATATTTGTTCATCTGTTATTTTCTCTTCAAATCATTCTCTTTATCACCTGCCCTATATCACTTTCAACTCACTTCATAGGAATATTTCTTTTTTCTCTTTCTTTTGATTTCATTTTGTTCTTTTGTTTTATCCTTCTAGAACTTATAGCCACTCCTCCTAACAGAATTAGTACCTTAGCTCTCTGCAGATGGAAGAGAATACAATTGTCAGTAATAAATTGCTGCTGGCTAATCTTAAGTCTACCTTACATTTGCACCAATATTGGATGCCTGCTGAGAGGTGCCAGTGGAAACGTGCTGAGATAACAGCTCTGTTCATAGTTCTTCCAGATATATCCTAATTTGCCCTTGTACTATTAGAAAAGAAAAGACAGATTCATGACATTGAGAATTTAGGGACAGATTGCTTAAAAACAAGGAACAAAGACTATAAAAATGTCTGAGAAACTGTCACGCATTTTAAACTTTCAATGATACACGTGTGTGTGCGTGTGTGTGTGTGTCTGTGTGTGTGTGTGTGTCTGTGTATAACTGTAACTAGGAGGGAGACCTATCTCTGATATGATAAAGCCCATACAAATCCTTTTTGCAATTCTGCAAATATTCTGAAAATAAAAATAACTTGATTGGCTTGTTGAGAACAACGTGGTTATAATGGCATGGAAATATAATTCTGTAGTAAATAAATTGGGTTCACTGAGCAGTCAGTTAAAGAATTAATAAAAAAAATAGGGCACGGAAAGGGAATAGGGAAGACACTAGTGAACACCACCTCAAAGCAGAATCACAGGGCTTCATTCAGGGAGGGATATATGAGCACTGGTACTGTTGAACATCTGTGCCCAAACTCTGATATTTAAAAAGGGTAAAAACTACCTTGCTATTTCCTTCTGATTCTAGTACATGAACACTAAACAGACTCCATTCCTAGCATTCTCCAGGACAGATAGGGTATTCTTTGATCATTAAGGATTGTTTGGATATGTTTCTGAGCTGTCCTCTCAGCTTCATTAAGACAACATGTAGCTGAGAAAAAAATGGGGCAAGTAGGGAAATTTTAGGACAGTAACTTCCCTATAGCTATACTATATTACATATAGTAGATACTTTGCTGAAAAACTATTAAAAGATGAGCAGCCGGGCAGCTAGATGGCACAGTGGATAGAGCACCGGCCCTGGAGTCAGGTGTACCTGAGTTCAAATCCGGCCTCAGACACTTAACACTTACTAGCTGTGTGACCCTGGGCAAGTCACTTAACCCCAATTGCCTCCCAAAAAAAAAAAAAAAAAAGATGAGCAGCCACTAAAGATGAACTAATGGCTTTACAAATATGTGCCAGTATGAACAATACCACTTTGTAATCATGAGAGTGGCTACAGCATTCACAATCAATTTTTAAATGTGGAGCACAAGCATTCTTTACACATCCATTGCAATAAGAAGGCAGTACGTCTCATGAACAAGAAATAGAAATTTATTAACTGTATAGGTGTCTCAGTGGACAAAGCACTAGGCCTTTACTCAGGAAGACTCATCTTCCTGAATTCAAATATGGATTCAGAAACTTACTAGCTGTGTGAATCTGGGGAAGTCACTTCACAGTGTTTGCCTCAGTTTCCTTATCAGCAAAACAAGTCGGAGAAAGAAATGACAAAGTACTTCAGTATCTTTGCCAAGAAAACCTCAAATGGGTTCACAAATAGTGAGACATAACTGAAATGACTGAACAACAATGCAAATTTGTGGAAGGAAAATAGAGATATTTGGGAGAACACCTCAAACCTTTTGAAACTAACATTGTAGAAAATAGCACTGTTGTGCCATTGGTGACACTGTCAGAGACATATCATAACCAGTTTAAAAGATGAAAAAATAAGTTTTCTATGCTACAATATCACAAAGTAAAGGAACACATAAAAAGCATGAACATATGGTTGGATATGTACATAAACTATTATGAGGTGCCTTTCCAGTGGAGTTGGGCTTATAGGAAAGGAGGGGGCATAATATCCATAGTCTTTGAATATGCATGTCATAAGTACCCACCCTTTTCCTCCAGTAAACCTCCTTTGATTGGGTAGGAAGAGGAGGAAAAGAAGCTTTGCTGATCTATTCCATGAGACCAATCCCCTTAATGATCCATACCCCATCTTCAGATTCCTGCTGCCAACTGAGTGGATTTGCCATGTTGGTCTGGTTTTATTTATTTTAATTCAAAGTTTGTTTCACAAGGAAAATTTGCATGTATTTATGCAGTTGTTATACCTGAAAATATTCAACAATTTTTGCCATTGTTTCTCAGTGTCCTATGTCTTGTGGGTCATGCCCTATAGTTGGAAAATCATAGGCTTAAACATGGGTAGTAATGTTGTGACTTATGCCTCTAATTTAATGGAGAGGAAATTTTAATAATTTGTTTCAAGTCTGTGAATCTATATACATATACAGAAATATTTTCATGCATGTGCATATATGTCTTGATATCACAGATTTTATATACATTTACATATATGCATATATGAAATATATTTACACAAACACACATATATGTGCCTATGGTATGTATGCATTGTCTATTTCAGTAATTTTTTTAAGTATTGACTGTTTTGATGTACTTGATGTACAAGGGACTCTCAAAAGTCTTCACCTGCACACAATTCAAAATCATTGATTCTGTGGTACCCAGCTTTTCGTATAGCCCAACTCTCATAGGTATACATTCCCACTGAAGAAATCATCGGTTTTACTATATGGATCCCCATTGGCATGTTCAGATTTGCCATAGCTTTTCTTCTTAGGAGTAAGAATCCTTTAATTTCATGGCTACAGTCACCATCTGCAATGATCTTTGAGCCCAGAATATAAAATCTGACACATTTTGATGTGATCCACACAGTCAAAGGCTTTGGAAGAGTTAATAAAGCAGAAGAGGGGAATATTGTTCTGGAACTCCTTTACTTTCCATATAATCCAATGAATCATTGCGATTTGGTTTCTTGTTCCTCTGCCTTTTCAAAAACCAGCCTGATCTGGTAATTCTCAGTTTATATATTGATGAAGCCTAGTTTGTAGAATCTTAAGCATAACCTTGATTATATATGAAATGAACAAAATTGTTTAATAATTTGTATGTTCTTTGGCATTGTCCTTGGAGAGGGACCATAAATCAACCTTTTAAAATCTAGTGGCCACTGTCGTGTTTTCAAAATTTGCTGATATATCGAGTACAACACTTTAACAGAATCTTATTTTGGGGTTTTAATAACTCACTGGGGATTCTATCCCTTCCACTAGCCTTATTCTTAGCAATGCTTTCTGAGGCCCACTTGACTTCATTCTCCCTACCTGCACAACCACATTGTGAGTATTAGTGATGTTAGACTTTTCTTGTATAATTCTTTTGTGTATTCTTGCTCACATTTATTTTCTTCTGCTTCCATTAAATTCCTACCATTTTTTATCTTTTGTCATAATCATTCCATGAAATTTTCCCTTAATATCTCTAATTTTCTCGAAGAGTACTCATGTTTTTCTCAGTTTATTTTTCTTCTATTTTTTGCATTGCTTATTTATGAAAACATTATTATCTATCTTTGCTATTCTTTGGCTTTCTGCATTCACTTGGATATGGGTTTCATGTTCTCCTTTTCCTTTTCCATTTCTTCTTTCTTCAGCTACTTGTAAAGCCACATCAGATAGCCATTTTACTTTTTTGTTCTTTTTTTTTGCAAAAAAAAAAAATGCTGCTGGGAAGCTAGGTGACACAGTGCATAAAGCACCGGCCCTGGATTCAGGAGAACCTGAGTTCAAATCTAGCCTCAGACACTTCACACTTACTAGCTGTGTGACCCTGGGCAAGTCACTTAACCCTCATTGTCCCACCAAAAAAAAATGCCGCTGTTGCTGCCTCCTGCACAATGTTGTAAAACTCTGTCCATAGTTCTTTAGACACTCTATCTACCATGTTTAATCCTTTAAATCTATTCAATACCTCCACTTAATATTCATAGAAGATGTTATTTGGGTCCTACCTATATGTTTTGATGGTTTCCCCTACTTTCTTCAGTTTAAGTCTGAATTTTGCAATAAGAAACTTGTGATCCAATCTACAATCAGCTATAGGTCTTGTTTTAACTGACTGAATAGAGCTTTTCCACCTTTGTTTGCAAAGAACACAATAATTCTGATTTCTCTATTGACCATCTGGTGATATAAACATGTAGGCTTGCCTTTTGGGTTGTTGAAAATGAGTGTGTGTTATGACCAGTGATTTATCTTGACAAAATTCTATTATTTCTGCTCTGTTTTATTTTGTACTGCAATGGAAAGCCTTATTTTTGTTCTAGTTATCTTTTTATTTCCTACTTTAACATTCCTATTCCCTATGATGAATATGACATCTCTTTTTGATGTTATTTTTTTTTAATGAGGCAATTGGGGTTAAGTGACTTGCCCAGGGTCACACAGCTAGTAAGTGTTAAGTGTCTGAGGCTGGATTTGAACTCAGGTACTCCTGACTCCAGGGCTGGTGCTCTATCCACTGCGCCACCTAGCTACCCCTGGTGTTATTTCTAGAAGATCTTGTAGATTTTCATAAAATTGACCAACTTTGGCCTCTTCATCATTAGTAGTTGGCCATAAATGTATATTACTGTGATGCTGACCAGTTTACCTTGGATTCAGATATATAATTAAGACACAATTACCCCCAAAAGAGCAATAAAAAAACCCCTGGAATAGCAAAACTCACAAAAAGATGGGCTGAGATTATTTTCTACTCAAAGTCAACTTAGAATAAGGCCATGCTGGGCTGCTAGAAGAGTCCAACCCCTCAATCATGCTGACACAGACACCAGGCATGCTGTGCCAGAGGAATTTATCCCCAAGTCTCTGAATCAGCTGCAACACCAGCATCTTCTCAAACTAAGCTTATGGTCAGGTGAGAGGGCTGAATGACTGGCCAGGGAGAGGGGGAATACAGGGGTGTTTGCAGGACCTAAGGAGGAATTCAGCTATCCCACCCCAGCAAGGAATCAGGAAGAAATCATGAGAGTGGGAGGCCCAGGTCAGGGAGGGGTGCAGATTCATCAGAACTACCCACCACCATAGCACACAAAGTTCTCCTCACTGGTTAATTAGCAAGTTGGATTGAAGTTATCTTCAGAAAAGAGAACAGGCCAGGCTAGAGAAAAACCCTGCCCTCCATCAAACCAAAATACCTGGGACCTTCTGAAGCTTGGGACAGTGTAGCTTGGATGTAAGGCCCCACTACAAGAGGGAATTAAAAATCAAGAAAAAGATGGCAAGATGAGCAAGCAAAGAAAGTTGGGAACTATTGAAAGTTTCTTTAGCAACAAGTAAAATTGAGGTGCACCTTCAGAAGAGGAGAAGAACCTCAGGGCCTCTACATCCACAGTTTCCAAGAAAAATATGAATTGGTCTCATGCTATGGAAGTACACAAAAGGGACTTTGAATAGAAAGTAGGAGAGATAGAAGGAAGATTTAGAGAGATGGAGGAAAGAAAGCAAAGAGAAATTAGAGCAATACAGGAGAGTTATGAGAAAAAAGTCAACACCTTGAAAAGCCAAATGGAAAAGGAGATAAAAAGCTATATGTAGAAAAGTATTGCCTAAGAACTAGGGTTGAACAAATGTAAGCTAGTGACTTTATGAGAAACCAAAACATAGTAAAGCAAATCCAAATGAATAATAATAAAAAAAATAAATGGAGGGCAATGTGAAATATTTGCTTGGAAAAACAGCTGACCTGGAAAATAGATCCAGGAGAGATCATTTGAAAAGCATTGGACTACCTGAAAACCATGACCAAAATAAAAGTTTAGACAGCATCTTACAAGAGATTGTCAGGTAAAATTGCCCTGATATCTAGAAGCAGAAGGTAAATTAGAATTTAAAAGCATCCACTGAACACCTCCTGAAAGAAATCCCAAAAAGAAAACCTCCATGAATATTATAACCAAATTCCAGAGCTCCCAGGTGGAAGAGAAAATAGTGCAAGCAGTTAAAAAAAGGAATTCAAATACTATGGAGCTCCAATAAGAATAAAATAAGTTCTAGCAGTATCTACATTAAAGGACCAGAGGGCATGGGATACAATATTCCAAAGGGCAAATAAATTGGTACTACAACCAGTAATCATGTTCCCAGCAAAATTGAGTATAATCTTTCAGAGGAAAAAATGACACTTCAATGAAAAGGAGGATTTTCAGGCATTTGTGATGAAGAGAGCTGAACTAAAAACAAAATTTGAGTTGGAAATACTATACCCTAGGTAAACAGGAAAAAGAAATCATGAGGGTATTAAAAGATTAAACTGCTTATATTTCTACATCAGAAGATAAAACTTCAAATTCATAAGAAGTTTCTCAGTATGAAGAAAGCTGAAAAGAATACACTTAGACAGAGGAAATAAGGCTGAAATGAATATGAAGGGATCATATCTGTAAAGCATTTATTTTTTGTTTTTCCTTGTTTTTTGTGGGATAGGCAGGGTGGGGTGGCTCATGTCTAGGGCTGGATTTGGGCTTGGGTCCTCCTGGGTCCAGGACTGGTGCTTTGTCTATTGTGCCACCTAGCTAACCCATGATGATATCTTTAAAATTAAGTTAAGGGGTAAGAAGAATGCACTGGAAGAAAGGGAAAGAGAGAGGTAGACTGGGGAAAATTATCTCACATAAAAGAAACAAGAAAAATCTTATGGAAGGTACGGGAAGACAGAGAAGGAGTGGGGGTGTGAGTGAACCTAAATATCATCAGAATTGGCTCAAAGAAGGAATACTCAAGTGGGTATAGTAATATATTTTGCCTTGAGGGAAAGTGGGAGGGGAGCAGACAAGAGGGAGAAGAGGGGAAGGAGAGAAGTGCAGATTTGGGGAGGGAGCAATAAAAAGCAAAACACTTTCAAGGAAGGTGAAGATGTTATACATAACTGCATTAGTCTGACATATTTAATTACTTGATTTCATAGGGAGGGTTGAGGAGGGAGGGAGAAAATTTAGAACCCAGAATTAACTCAAAGACCTTAATCTCATCAGAGTTGACTCAAGGAGGAAATAACATACACACCCAATTGAGAGTAGTAATCTGTCTAACTCTACAGAAAAGTAGGATGGGAAGAGGATAAGCAGGGAAGGGTAAAAGAAGGGAGGGCAGAGTGGGGGAGGGGACAGTCAGAAGCAAAACACTTTTTAGGAGGAATAGGGTAAAAGAAGATAGAAAATAGAGTAAATATCATGGGAAGGGAATAGGATGGATGGAAATAGTTATGATGATTGATTATAGTGACAAAATATATGGTACCTACTGTGCTGGGCTATTGTGAAGAAAATTCTTTATCAAGTTTAAGGTACTATATAAAGGTTATGATGAACAGGATGCTGTTAGAAAAACCTTGAAAGACCTACATGAACTGAAGCAGAGTGAAATGTACTGTATACAAAAGACCAGCAACAGTGTAAGATGATCTGCTGGAAAGCTTGTGGGTATGTTTAGCAATGCAATGATCCAACATAACTCTGAAGAACTTATGAAAATTGCAATCCATCTACAGAGAAAGGACTGATTGTATCAAAAAATAGATTGAAGCTTAATTTTTTGACAGTTCCTTAATCTGAAGGGTTTTTTTTTGTTTTCTCTCACAACCTGTCTAATGTGGAAATGTTTTCCATGACTACTCATATATAACTTATGAATTGCTTGAGTTCTTGTGGGTGGGGGGTGGGAAGGGAGGGAGGAAGATATGTTGGAACACAAAGTTTTTTTTTTTTTAATTGATGTCAAAATTTGTTTTTACATATATTTTGGAAAATAAAATTCTAACCACAAGAAAATTTAAAAATCAAATATATAATTCAATCATTTTTAGAGTATACCCGGTAATTCTTTTCTCCTCTTTTGGCTGATTATGAAGGGTAATTCATTTGTTCTGAGGGATTCTTGTCCACAGTAGCATATGTATTGATTATCTGAATTAAATTAACTTATTTGCATCTATTTAAGTTGACTGATCCCCAAGATGTTGATGTTTAGTTTTTCTACCTCCTGGATGACCATGTATAGCTTACTTTGGATCATAGAACTTATGTTACATTTCCCTATGCAATATTGATCTTTACAAGGTCATACTTTAGACATAAGATGCATCCACAACTTGTGGATAGCTTTTGGCTTTGGCCCAGCCATTTTATTTGTAATAAAGTTTCTTGTAGTTTTTCTTTCCTCTTCCCCAGTAGCATATCAGTTACCTTCTGACCTGAGGGGTCATCTTCCAGTGTCATATATTACATCATTTTAGTTTTGCCCATGGGATTTTCTTGGCCAAAAAAATTACTGAATGGTTTGTCATTTCCTTCTCCAGTTATTCAACTTTTGTCACAGCTCTCCATGGTGACCTGTCCATCTTGAGTAACCCTGAACAGAATAGCTCATAGTTTCATTGAGCTATGCAAGTTCCTTTGCCATGACAATACAATGATCTGGGTAGTGTGTGGGGGGTATAAAACTACCTACATTCAATCAATCAATAAACATTTATTAATTGCCTACTATGTGCCAGTATTATATGCTAAGTACTGGGATAGAAGAAAAAGGTAGAGACAATTCTTGCCCCTAAGTAACTTACCTTATAGGATTACTGTGAGGAAAATACTTTGTGAATTTTAAAGCCTTACATAAAAATACATTTTATAAATTATCATTAATTATATTTATAATGAATGTATTCTCCAGTTTTGGTCACTTCCAAAAGTATGATGTAAATGGAATTAGGAGATAATTTGGAACTTTGAGAATATACAACAATAGTTTTTGTTTGTTTGTGCAGGCCAGATGTTCTACTATTAGGCATATCAATTGGAAGAAATAAGAACAGTGTTAAAAATGCATATGAATTACAAAAGAAAGGTTTTAGGCTTGATGTTACAAGAACTGAATGATGGAAAAGATGAAAACTATAGGAGAAGGAAATAAATCTCTGCTAGAAATTTATAAGTGAACCAATATAGATTCCTGGGATGGCTCAAGTCCTCTGTCTGGGATATGCATTATAATAAGATCTCAAAATGTCAATGATATATTTTTTACATCTAGATAACTGTAATTGTGTCATGATATTTAAACATTTTAGTTTAATAACTAGTGATGCATGTGGTAGGAGAAAATTCCACTAAATCAAAATAATGAAAAACTATTTTCTTAGCTATCTTGGGAATAATTAGAAATAATTTAAATATATTTTAATCATTATAATATGCAACTAATCATAGAGACATGACCTTTAACATTACATTTTATATAATTAATATGGTTACACAACACTTGAGGCACAATTTGGCCCCCATAAATTTCTACTCATTCCTATTAGAGAATACTAAAAAAAAAAAATTCCTTTTGCTGAAGTTTAAAAATCTCCAAATTTGGCCATGGTTGTTCTGTTTGACTAAAATAGAATAGCTCTTTTAAATTTCTAAATAGTTCTTTTAAAATAACAACCTTAATTGGAGTCCTCCTACTATATTCATTCATGAGAAAAGATTGCATTTTTTCTAAACAAATACCAGATTAATATAAAAAATGACAGCAGACAAAGAAACATTGAGACAAGTTCACTGATTAAAATTATTCAACTTTGACTGAATTCAATCCACAAAGTTCATGGTCTAGTTTTACAGTCTCAGGAAGAATCTGCTCAGAAATACACCAGGAAGATTGAGACAAACTAAGAAAATAAGAAAATATATTAATGTGGAACTGATCAGGTCCACACCACTCTCATCTAAATGTACCTTGGAAGGTGATTGTCTCATAGGACTAATGGTTGATCTCAGCTGATTCACAGCTGAATAAGATGTATAATGATCAGTGTCTTCATGCTTTCATCTTATCATGATTAAATCAAAGACATGAGAATATAAATAGTAATAAGTAGTGTCTTCAAATACTTATGGAGGATCTCAGAATGTCGTTTTAAACTTACGAATGTGCAAGAAGTAATATCCATGCTTTCTAACACACTGAAAAATGCTTCAGATGTGGAAAAGTTTCTACCCATAAAACACTTTGTATTAAGTGATATTTTAATACTTTACCCAATAAATTAATAATTAATTGTAATTAGAAATTATAAAAAATAAAAATAGTATATTATTATATTTCATCTTACTATAAACTGTTTGTTGTCTTAGACTTTGAGTAGACAAAAAGAATGGAGTACTTTATTATTTATATTGCCATTTTCATGGGAGGCAGTGTGGTGTAAGTGGAAAGAGCTTTGGACTTGATTACAAAGGCCCTGGGTACAAATCCTACCTCTACCACATTCTGATCATTAGACCTTGGGTAGAAATCTTTGGAATCTAGACTTCCTCATCTGCAAAATGGGGGAAAGAGATGATCTCTAAGCTCCTTGTTGATACATTCTTTGATTCTATGGTTGTTTTAAAAATGTCAACTAGAGTTATTCTATTCTAGTGGACCTTGAATTTGCATATACTTAGAATTACATGACATTAATACTTTTCCCTGGAGCACTAGTAAACCTTATGTAATATGGTACCAGAAAGAAAAGAAGAAAAGAGAAGAGAAAAAACAAGAGAAGAGAAAAGAAAGAAAGGAAAAGAAAAAGTTATTGCTGCAAATAAAGAGGAATAAAAAATACTTAAATCAAAAGGTTGATATTGGTCATTGCTGCTTGGTATATAAAGATTATTATGTGTTCATTACCTCATCTTGCCTTCTAATATTCCATCCATATTTACATTAAGATTATGCTGGAGCCAGCTTGAACTGCTTGCAAGAGCTAATTATTAAATTTTCAGGGAGTATTTATACCTTGGGAAATCAGTAAATTCCACAAAGAGGTCTTGATATATTTTTTTGCTAACTACATTTCAGAAATAGATGGAGAAAATATTAGTTATGCAAATTAAATCTAAACGTGTTACCTCCCTCACCCAGAGAATCAGTTGATAAATGTTTACCAGCTTTGATTTCTTTGAAAACTGCCTATTCATATCCTTTGACCATTTATGAATTGGGGAATGACTTGTATAATTATAGATTTGACTCATTTCTCTATACAATTGAGATATTTGTTTCAAAAATTCTTTCACATTTTCTGCTTCCCTTGTAATCTTGGTTACATTAGTTTTGCTTGTGCAAAAACTTTTTAATTTTATATAAACAAAATGATCTATTTTAAATTTTGTTTTGCTCTCTATATCTTCTTTGGTCCTAAATTTTTCCTCTTCCCATAAATCTGAGAGATAGATGATTCCATGTTCTTTTAATTTGCATATGTTATCATCCTTCAAGTGTAAATCATGTACTCATATTGACCTTATTTTAGTGTATGGTATGAGATATTGATCTATACCTAGTTTTTGCCATACTCTTTTCCCAAGCATTTTTTTTTTTGGTGAGGCAATTGGGGTTAAGTGACTTGCCTAGTGTCACACAGCTAGTAAGTGTTAAGTGTCTGAGGCCGGATTTGAACTCAGGTACTCCTGACTCCAGGGCCAGTGCTCTATCCACTGTGCCCTCAAGCATTTCTTGTCAAATAATGAGTTGTTGTTTTTTTTCCCAAAACTTGTATCTTTGGGTTCATCACATAGTAGATTACTGATGGGCATTCCTTTGATTTCCAATTCTTAGCCACCACAAAAAGAGCTGCTATAAATCTTTTTGTACAAATAGGTATTTTTCTCCTTTGGGGGATGTCTTTGGGATATAAATCTAGCAGTGATATTGCTGTATCAAAGGGCATACACACTTCCATACTCCTTTGGGCATAGTTCCAAATTTCTCTTCAGAATGCTTGGATGGTTGAATCTTTTCCCAAATCCACCAAAAGTGGATTAGCATCCTATCTTTCCTACAACCCCTCCAACATCCAATAGTTTCCATTTTTGTTATATTTGTCTCTTGCATAGCTATGAGGTGATACCTCAGAGTTGTTTTAATTTGCATTTCTCTGACCAATAGTGATCTAGAGCATTTTTTCATATGAACACAGACTGAAGGATGCTATTTTTCACTCCTTCATTTTTTCCTTTTATTCAAGTTTTCTTGTACAAAATGATTTATATGGTGATGTATTACATAATCATACATATATGACCAATATCTGATTGCTTGCTGCCTCAGGGAAGCAGAAGTGGGGAAAGAAGAGATAAAATTTGGAACTCAAAACTATAAATAAAAATATTTATTACTTAAAAAAATAGAAAAAAACATTTACCAGCCTACCTTTTACTGATAATCATTCTAGCCCACAAAATGTAGTAGGGTGAAAAGTTAAGGTGATAACAAATTGTTGCAACAAAAAGGGAAAATATCTGCTCCTTTGAAACTAATTCTTTTGTCCCTCACAGCAGGAAAGCTTATATTCCTTAGCAGAGGTAAAGTCTTACATAGGCTAATTCTGAAAGAGGGACTACTCAGTAAAAAGTACCTCTAGAATGGAATTCAAAACTGTTATTGCCTTTAATTGACCTTTAAAATGGTATTCTGAAATACAATATACACCCATCAACTTTGTCATGTATACCAATATTCTATATCCCATTTTCCCTAATCACAATAAGTTCTGATGTTGAGTTCTCTGGCACTAATGAGTCCAAGTGAGACCAAAGCTAAGATTAATGAGACCAAAGTCACAGGTTTGATCACTATTTTCAATATAATGAAATTTATATTATTCCCCAATCACAGACTGAACTGTGATTCGGAGGAAGGGAAAATACTATGAATGGATCCATATAAATCCAATATTATTTCTGGAAAAAAATTAAGAAAATGATTTTTCAAATGAGTCAGTTACCTTTTGACCAAGAAATACTACTACTTGGTCTATTTCAAAAGGTGATTAGGGAAAAAGGAAAATAACTTATATGTTCTAAATGTTTATAGTAGCCCTTTGTGGTAGAAATTAAAGGGAAGCCCATCAATTGTAGGATGGCTGAAAAAGATGTGGAATATTAGTGTGATGGAATGCTACTATGTTATAAGAAATGATGAGCTCAATGATTTTTAGAAATAACATGGAAAGACTTTCATAAAATAATGGAGAGTGAAATGAACAGAAACAAGGGAACATCATATACAATAACAGCAATAGTGTTTTAAGAATGACTTTGAATGAATAAGCTATTTTGTCTATTAAAAATACCCAAATTAACTATAAAGGATATATGAATACTCCATCTACATCCAGAGAAAGAACTGATAAATTGAAGAGTAGTTACTGAATAATTTTACATATATGTACACATATACATATGTATATACATGTGTGTATACACACACATATTTGTGTCTAATGGTAGATATTTCTAGTATGAGGACACACAAGCAGCAGGGGCTTCCAACCCTCAGCAGATGTGCAACAAAATTATCCTCCCAGGGTCTGCTAGCAGAGGGATTCACTTATCATAACAACCCAGAAGTAGGACTCCTATACTTGGGCAGATTGTAAACAAAATTACTCCTCCAGGGCCTGCCAATAAAGAGACTCTGCTAAAAGAGCAACCCAGGAACAGGGCATCACCCTTGGAGAAGGCCAGCCCATACCCAGGGGAGGTAAAAAGTTAAGACTAAACCCCCCAGTACCAATCAGAATGGAAGCTTACTCCACAGAGAATGCCAGAAGCTAAGTCCTGAAGCCCAGTGAAAGCTACCAGGAAGACCCAGAGCCTCAGCACAAAAACTTGGGGCAGTGCAGGAATAGAGCCCATCTCTCTCATAAAAAACAGCAAGGAACAAAAAGGGAAGAAAAATGAGCAAAAATTAAAAAAAAATCTTGACTATTGACAGTGACTACAGTGATTAAAAAAAAAAAAAACCAAGGCATAAACTTAGAGGACAATAGTAAAAGAGTGGCTACAAGTAAAGCTTCAAAGAACAATGTAAATTGGTCTCAGCCTCCCCCCACCCAAATTCTTGGAAGAGTTTAAAGGGACTTTAAAAAGCAAATTAGACAAGTAGAAAAATTGGGGAAAGAAATAAAAGTAATATAAGTAATACAAAAATTTACTGAGGAAAATACCTCCCTAAAAACAGATTTAGCCCAATTAATTTAGTCAAATGGAAAAATAAATTAAAAAGGTCACTGAAGAAATTAATTCTTTAAAAATTAGAATTGAACAAATGGAAACTAATGACTCTATGAGACATCAAGATACAATAAAATTTAAAAGTTAAAAAATAGAAGAAAAAAAGAAAATTCTCATTGGAAAAACAACTGACCTAGAAAATAGATCCAGGAGAGATAATATAAGAATCATTGGACTACCTGAAAGCCATGATTAATAAAAAACTCCCCTTATATATTTGAACCAGAGGAAAAAATAGAAAGTGAATGAATCCACCAATCACAACCTGAAAGAACCCAAAATGAAAACTCCCATGAAAATCATAAACATATTTCAAACCTCACAAATCAAGGAAAGTACTGTAAGCAGTCAAAAAGAAACAATTCAAATACTGTATAACTACAGTCAGAATTACACAGGAATTGGCAGCTTCCACATTAAAGAAACTTAGGGCTTGGAATATTATATACCTGAAGGCAAAAGAGTTAGGTTTACAACCAAGAATCACCTACCCAGCAAAAGACTGGAAAACAGTATGGCAGAAACTAGATATAGAACAATGTATCACACCACATACTAAAATAAAGTCAAAATGTGTACATGATTTACACATAAAGCATGACACCATAAGCAAATTAAGAGAGCATGGAATAGTTAACTGTCAGATTTATGGGCAGAGGAAGAATTTAGAACTAAAGAGGATAAAGAGAGTAAAACAAAATGTAAAATAGGTCATTTTGATTATATAAACTTAAATTTTTTTGCACAAACAAAACTAATGTAACAAATATTACAAGGGAAGTAGAAAAATGAGAAAGATTTTTGAAACAAATATTTCTGACAAAGGCCTCATTTCTCAATTATATAGGGAACTGAGTCAAACTTATAAAAATACAAGTCATTCCCTAATTAGTAAATGGTTAAATGATATAAAGAGGCAGTTTTCTGATAAATAAATTAAAGCTATCTATAATCATATGAAAAATGCTCTAGATCACCCTTGATCAGAGAAACACAAATTAAAACAACTCTGAGCTACCAACTCATACCTATCACAGTAGCAAACAACAAAAATGGAAAATATTGCATGTTGTAGGGAATATGGGAAAACTGGGACACTAATCCACTGTTGGTAGAGTTGTCAAAATATCCAACCATGCAATTTAGAATTATGCCCAAAGGACTATTAAAGTGTTGCATACCCCTTTTTTGTGAGGCAATTGGGGTTAAGTGACTTGCCCAGGGTCACACAACTAGTAAGTGTTAAGTGTCTGAGGCTGGATTTGAACTCAGGTCCTCCTGAATCCAGGATCAGTGCTTTATCCACTGCGCCAAAAAAAATTTCTTTATGAAAAAGATTTACTACTTATTTTTTTTAAAAGAATTGTATAAAGAATAACATTAATATGGGTCAGTTGCACCATCTCTATCTCTTTATTTCAATCATCTATCTATTCTACATCTAAATCTAGCTATATGCAACTGTGCCTAATTTGTAGCAGTCTGATTCTATAAGCTAAATCAAAGATACTTAATCTAACCTTTACCCAAAGAATAAATCCAAATAATGCCCATAAGAGATTCTAGTTGAAGATTTCTGGTGATAGACACCTCATTATCTCCTGAAGTAGTCCATTTTATTTTAGTTATATTTAAATGATAGAAAGGACTATCAAACTATAGTTTCATATATTTTTTTTTTGAATTTTTGTGTGTGTGTGTGTGAGGCAATTGGGGTTAAGTGACTTGCCCAGAGTCACACAGCTAGTAAGTGTTAAGTGTCTGAGGCCAGATTTGAACTCAGGTCCTCCTGAATCCAGGGCCAGTGCTCTATCCACTGCGCCACCTAGCTGCCCCAGTTTCATGTATTTTTGACCAAATTGTCCTAGTTCTACCTTTTAAGAGGAAACATGGTAGGTCCAATGAATTCTTCAATCACTTCTTGCAAATTATTTTCTCAAGTACCCTTATCATTCCTGACTCTGCCACTTATTGGATCTATGACCATGAACAAGTAAAAACCTTTTAGGGCATGAATTTTCTTATATATAAAATGAGGAAAATGGACTTACTGGTTCCACCTTTACTAGTACACACTTGCATTATCTTTGTTGTATTCCTCTATATAGGCTCTAACTTGCTGTGTGCGTGCTAAAAAGTGCCAACCAGAATGGGATGAAAATAAATGAGTGTTGGGTTCCAGGGGCAGAGCCAAAATGGTGGAGAGAGGCCAGGATGTTGCTTGAGCTTTCCCACATTTCCCTCAAAAATAACATTAAATCAAGCCTCTAAATTTTTTTTTGGAATTACAGAACCTATAAAAAGACAGAGAGATCCAATACTCTTACTTGAAATAATTTAGAAAACTTTAGGAAAGGTCTGTCTCAGCTGGGTGAAAGGGGAGGGCTGTTCAGCACAGTTTGGCTCAGCATAACTCAGCTCAGCAGGCAACTCAACACAGCTACAACTGAACACAGCTACAACTGAACACAGCTACAACTCAACACAGCTACAACTCAACACAGTTACACCTCAACACAGCTGAGAGTGGGGCAGCTGAGAGTGTTAAGAAGCTTGCAACAATGACCTCTGTGCCCCATGAGCAGATTTCAAATTTATAAGTTTAAAAATAGGCTACAACATGAGTAAGAAACAAAATAGGGCCCTTAACATTAAGAGCTTCTATGGTGAAAGGGAAGACCAAAACTCAAACTCATATGAGTTTGTTGAAATGCCAACAAGTGAAGACTCAAGTGGGAAGATGGTCTTGTCTCAAGACAAAAAAGCCTTCTTTGAAGAGCTCAAAAAGTCTTTTAAAAACCAAATGAAAGAGAAGAAAAAAATGGAAAAAGAAATGAGAGAAATGACAGTTATGATGGAAAAAGAAGCTCAACAATTGACTGAGGAAAATAATTCCTTAAAAAATGGAAATGTCCAAATGAGAAAAAAAATTGGCCAAATGGGAGAAAAAAAATTGGAAAAATTGGAGAAAAAAATTCCCAAATAGGAAAAGAGGTATAAAAGCTTGCTGAGGAAAATAATGTGTTAAAAATAAAATTGGGCAGATGGAAGCTAATAACTCCATGAGACAATAAGAATCTGTCAAGTGAAATCAAAAGACTAAAAAAATAGAAGAAAATGTGAAATATCTCATTGGAAAGACAACTGACCTGAAAAATAGATCTAGCAGAGATAAACTAAGAATTATTGTTCTACCTGAAAGCCATAATGAAGAAAAGTATCTAGACACCATATTTCAGGAAATTATCAAGGAGAACTGCCCTGAAATTGTAGAATCAGAGGGTAAATTCGTCATTGAAAGAATCTAATGTGGGACAGCTCGGTGACACAGTGGGTAAAGCACTGGCCCTGGATTCAGGAAGAACTGAGTGCAAATCTAGCCTCAGACATTTGACACTTACTAGCTGTGGACCCTGGGCAAATCACTTAACCCCTGTTGCCCCACAAAAAAAGAAAAGAAAATGAAAGAAAAGAAAAAGTATCCAATGATCACTTCTTGAAAGAGACCCCAAAAGGAAAACTTTAAGGAATATTGTAGCCAAACCCCAGAATTATCAGGTGAAGAAGAAAATACTCCAAGCAGTCGAAAAGAAACCACTTAAATATCATGGAGTCACAGTCAGGATTAAACAGGAACTGGCACCTTCTACATTAAAGGATCTCAGTTCATGGAATATGATATTCTGGAAGGCAAAGGAGCTTGGATTACAACTAATTATCAACTACCCAGCAAAACTAAACATTCTTTTTCGGGGGAAAAGATGAACATTCAATGAAATAGAGGACTTCCAAGGTTTCCTGAATAAAAGTCGAGAACTGAACAGAAAATCTGATCTCTTATTACAAGACTCAAGAGAAATATAAAGAGGTAAAGGGGGGGGAGGACGGGAGGGGAGAAGGTTGTTCAATGATTTTAAACTGAATACATCCCTATGAGGGAGGATAATACTTTTAACTCTTGGGATTTGTATCTCTATTAAGGTATTGTTAATAAATTGACTTTGATGTGATATAAAGAAACTTAAGGAGCAGAATAAAAGGAGACTTGGGGACAAGAGGAAAGTGGAAGTAGAATGGGGTTAATTATAACATATGAAGAGACACTAAAAGAATCTATTACAATAGAGGGAAAGAAAGGAAGGATAAGCATTGTTTCAACCTTACTCTCATCAGATTTGGTTCAGGGAGGGAATAACATACACTTACATTTGTATAAATAAACTAACCTTACTCGTTAAGGAAGCAAAATGGAAGGGGAAAAGGGTGGTATTGACAGAAGGGAGGTAAGAAGCAGGGGAAAAGGGGGAAGAAAAGGAAGGGTGGATTATAAAAGTAGGGCAGATTGAGGGAGGCAGTAGTCAGAAGCAAAACACTGGTGAGGAAGAATAGGGTGAAAGAAGAAAAAAAGAGTACAAACAAAGGGGAAAAAGGATGGAGGGAAATAAAAAGTTAGGTGTCTTAACTGTCTATGTGAATGGGATGAACTCTCCCATAAAACAGAAGCAAATAGCAGAGTAGATAAAAAAAATCAGAATTCTAAAATATGTTGTTTACAAGAAACACATTTGAAGCAGAGATACACACAGAGTAAAGGTAAAAGGTTGGAGGAGAATATATCATGCTTCAGCTGAAGTAAAAAAAGCAGGGGTAACAATCCTTATCTCAGACAAAGCAAAGGCAAAAATAGATCTAATTAAAAGAGATAAGGAAGGGAACTAAATCTTGCTAAAAGGTACCATATATAATGAAGTAATATCAATACTAAACATGTATGTACGAAGTGGTATAGCATCCAACTTCTTTAGAGAGAAGTTAAAAGAGCTACAAAAGGAAATAGACATCAAAACTATACTAGTGGGTGATATGAACCTTCTCCTCTCAGAATTAGATAAATATAATCAAAAAATAAAAAAGAAAGAACTTAAAGAGATGAATAGAATTTTAGAAAAGTTAGATATGATAGATACCTGGAGAAAAATGAATGGTGATAGAAATGAATATACCTTTTTTTCAGGGGCACATGGCACATATTAAAAAACTGAACATGTATTAGGGCACAAAAAAAACCTAATAGTCAAATGCAGAAAGGTAGAAATAGTAAATGATTCCTTCTCAAATCATGATGCAATAAGAATTACATATAATAAAGAGCCATGGAAAGGTAGATTGAAAAGTAATTGGAAACTAAATAATCTCATTCTAAAGAATGAGTGGGTCAAACAACAAACAGATCATAGAAACAATCAATACCTTCATCCAAGAGAATGACAATAATGAGACAACATACCAAAGCCTATGGGATTCAGCAAAAGCAGTGATAAGGGAAAACTTTATATCTCTAAATGTTTACATGAATAAAAAAGAAAAAGAGTATATCTTTGAATTGGGCATACAACTTAAAAAGCTAGAAAATGAACAAATTAAAAAATCCCCAATTAAATACTAAATTAGAAATCCTGAAAATCAAAGGAGAAATTAATAAAATTGAAAGCAAGAAAACTATGAAATTAATCAATAAAACTAAGAGCTGGTTTTATTAAAAAACACACAATAAAATAGATAAACCTTTAGTTACTTGGATTTAAAAAAAAGAAAGAAAACCAAATTACCAGTATCAAAATTGAAAGGTATGAAATCACCACCAATGAAGTGGAAATTAAAGCAATTATTAGGGGATATTTTGCCCAACCATATGCCAATAAATTCAACAATCTAAATGAAATGGATAAATATTTACAAAAATACAAATTGTCCAGGTTAACTGAAGAGGAAATAAAATCCTTAAATAGGCCCATTTTAGTAAACAAAATTGAACAAGTCATCAATGAACTCCCTAAGAAAAAATCTCCAGGACCAGAAGGGTCTACAAATTAATTCTCCCTAACATTTGAAGAACAAATAATTCCAATACTATACAAACTATTTGGAAAAATAGGTGAAGAAGGAGTTCTACCAAATTCCATTTATGACACAAATATTATGTTGATTCCTAAACAAGGCAGAGCCAAAACAGAAAGAAAATTGCAGACTAATTTCCCTAATGAATATCGATGCAAAAAATCTTAAATAAAATATTAGCAAGGAGATAACAGCAAGTGATCACCAGGATAATACTCTATGACCAGGTGGAATTTATACCAGGAATGCAAGGCTGGTTCAACATTGTTTTTTTTTTTTAAATCTTTTTTTATTTTTTTTTTTAAAGAGGGACTTTTTTTTTTTTTTTGGTGGGAGCAATGAGGGTTAAGTGATTTGCCCAGGGTCACACAGCTAGTAAGTGTCAAGTGTCTGAGGCTGGATTTGAACTCATGTCCTCCTGAATCCAGCACCAGTACTTTATCCACTGTACCACCTAGCTTCCCTCCTGGTTCAACATTATGAAAACTAACAACATGATAATAAACTTCAATAAGAAAGCTAAGCAAAATCATATTATTATCTCTATAGATGCAGAGAAAGCATTTGACAAAATATGAAAATCATTCCTATTAGAAACAATAGACAGTATAGGAATACATGGAGCTTTCCTTAAAATAGTAAGCAGTATCTACCTGTACACTCAGCAAACAATAAATATAATGGGTAAGTTAGAGTCTTTCCCAATAAGATCAGGGGTTAAACAGGGCTGTCCTTTATCACCTTTATTATTGTTATTGTTATTATTATTTTGGTGAGGTAATTGGGGTTAAGTGACTTGCCCAGGGTCACACAGCTAGTAAGTGTCAAGTGTCTGAGGCCGGATTCGAACTCAGGTACTCCTGAATCGAGGGCCAGTGCTCTATCCACTTCACCACCTAGCTGCCCTGTATCATCTTTATTATTTAATAATGTACTAGAGGGGCAGCTAGGTAGCACAGTGGGTAGAGCACCGGCCCTGGAGTCAGGAGTACCTGAGTTCAAATCCGGCCTCATACACTTAACACTTACTAGCTGTGTGACCCTGGGCAAGTCACTTAACCCCAATTGCCTCACTAAAAAAATAAAATATTGTACTAGAAAAGAGCTTAGCAATAAGAGAAGAAAAAGGAATTAAAGTAATTAGAACAGGAAAGGAGGAAACAAAAATTTCACTCTTTGCAGATGATATGAGGGTATACTTAGAGAATCCTAAGCAATCAACTATGAAACTGCTTGAAACAATGAACAACTTTAGCAAAGTTGGAGGTTATAAAAGAAACCCACATAAATCATCAGCATTTCTATACATGACCAACAAAGCTCAGCAGCAAGAGATAGAAAGAGAAATTCCATTTAAAGTAATGGTAGACAATATAAAATACTTGGGAGTCTACCTGCCAAAACAAACCCAGGCACTCTATGAACACAATTACAAAACACTTTTCACACAAATCAAATCATATGTAAATAATTGGAAAAATATTGATTACTCATGGATAGGCTGAGTTAATACAATAGAAATGACAATTCTACCTAAATTAATTTACCTATTCAGTGCCATAGCAATCAGACTACCTAAAATTATTTTATAGTTAGAAAAGTAATGATAAAATTCATCTGGAAGAACAAAAGGTCAAGAATATTAAGGGAACTAATGTAAAAAAATGCACAGCAAGGTGGGCTAGCTGTACCATATTTGAAGTTCTATTATAAAGCAGCAGCCATCAAAACTATTTGGTACTAAGGAATAGTTTAGCTCTCAGATTTATGGAAAGGAGAACAGTTTGTAACCAAACAAGAGATAGATAATATTATGAAATGCAAAATTGGTGATTTTGATTACATTAAATTAAAAAGGGTTTTACAAACAGAAGCAATGGATCCAAAATTAGAAGGGGGTCAAAACACTGGTAAACAATTTTTATAGCCAGTATTTCTGATAAAAGAATCATTTCTAAAGTATATAGGGAAATAAATCAAATTTATAAGAATGTAAGTCATTCCCCAATTGAGAAATGGTCATTGGATATGAACAGGCAGTTTTCTGATGAAGAAATCAAAGCTATCTATTGCCATATGAAAAAATGCTCTAAATCACTATTGCTTAGAGAAATGCAAATTAAAACAACTCTTAGGTACCACCTCACACCTATCAGATCGGCTAATATGACAAAACAGGAAAATAATAAATATTGGAGAAGCGGTGGAAGAATTGGAACACTAATGCATTGTTGGTGGAGTTGTCAACTGATCCAACCATTCTGGAGAGCAATTTGGAACTCTGTCCAAAGGGCTATGGGACTGTTCATATCCTTTGACCCAGTGGTACCACTGCTAGGTCTGTATACCAAAGAGATCATAGAAGAAGGAAAAGGGGGCAGCTAGGTGGCTCCATGGATAGAGCACCGGCCCTGGCTTCAGGAGGACCCTGAGTTCAAATCCAGCCTCAGACCCTTGACACTCACTAGCTGTGTGACCACTGGGCAAGTCACTTAACCCCAATTGTCTCACCAAAAAAAAAAAGAGGGAAAAGGACCCACATGTCCAATAATATTTATCACAGCTCTCTTTGTCCTGGTAAAGAATTGGAAATAAAGAGAATGCCCATCAATGGCTAATCAGTTGTGGTATATGAATGTAATGGAATACTATTGTGCTATAATAAGTAATGAGTAAGAGGTGTTCATAGAAACTGGAAGGACTTACATCGAACTGATGCTGAGTGAGAGGAGCAGAACCAGGAGAACACTGTACACAGTAACAGGAACATTGTGTGATAAACAATTGTGATAGACTTGGCTCTTCTCAGCAATGCAAAGATCCAAAACAATTTCAAAGAACTCATGATAAAAAATCTTCTCAACATCCATAAAGAAGAACTGTCAATTATGAATTCAGATTGAAACATAAGATTCCTACTTTGGGGCTATTTTTTCCCCTTCTTTTTTGAGGTTTTCCCTTGTGCTCTGCTGCTTCTTTCACAAGATGACTAATGCAGAAATATGTTTAATGTGATTGTAGATACATAACCTATATCAGATTGCTTTCTGTCTGAGGAAGGGGGAGGGAAGGGAGGGAGGGTGTTTGAAAAATTTGGAACTAAAAATCCTATGAAAACAAATGTTGAAAACTATCCCTAAATATAACTGGGAAATAATAAAATACTTTTATTTATTTTAAAAAAAGAAAAAGAAGAAAATAAATGAGTGTTGTCCCATCAAGGAAATTCCTTAGTGAAATTGCACATATATATATATATATATATATATATATTTTTTTTTTTTTTTTTTTTACCTATCATGCAGTCTAATTATCATGGGCAGTGGTCTTGTTCTTTGTCCTTCAGTCCCAAAGAATACCACACTATTGGGGTGATATCATGTCTTGCACTGAATTAATTTTCTTTAAATGAAGGAAAGCTGTGCAAGGCCACAAACCTCACTTTCTCTTCCAGAGCTATCTGGGTCTAGTGGCAAAGATATCTGTCAGTATGACTGGAGATGCACAGGATGTTTTAAGGCAATTGGGTTAAATAAAGTTATTAGTTGTGTGACCCAGAGTCACACAACTAGTAAGTTGTCTGAGTTGAAATTGAACTCAAGTGCTCCCAAATTCAGGACCAATGTTAAATCTAATTGCTCCACCTAGCTGCCCCCATGGCCAGAGTATAGTTTATCTAGAAAGGAAATTTATCATTCTTGAATTCAAGGTCTGATTCAGTGTTTGAGTTGAGTCCAAACCAGAAGTCAGAGAACATTCATGTAGGCAGTTGTAGTCAGATTTAGGGTCCAATGTAGATAAGATACATAAATAGATGTCTGGCTATGGTTTTTTAAATGAAATATTAGCATTCAGAGGTCTACTAGTGACAGAAAGGTACACTCAGAAGTTCAAAAATTCAAAGTTTTTTTTAAAAAGTCCAAAAGAGGGGCAGTTAGGTGGCACAGTGGATAGAACACTGGCCCTGGATGCAGGAGTACCTGAGTTCAAATCTGGCCTCAGACATGTGACACTTACTAGTTGTATGACCCTGGGCAAGTCACTTAACCCCAATTGCCTCACAAAATATAAAAAAAAAAGGAGGAAGAAAGGAAAAAAATCCAAAAGATGTAAATCTGAGAGCTCTTTAGCACTTACAAAGATATACATATGCATGTGTCTCTAATTTCCATTTTAAAATCACAGTCTTGTAGTTGTTGAAATTTTATATAGGATTTTCTTAAATACTATTTAATTAGAAATAAATCTGTGTTTGGCTCACAAAGAAAGAACATATTTCTATTATCAACAACCTTGACTTTTCCTTACTAGTAATTTTGTTTTTATTTAGAGAACACATACTCAGACATTTAAAGAGATGGAACATGCGCCAAAAGTTGGAAGATAGGACATTTTACTTGCCTAAGCACTTTGAGACAATAGGGACTGTTTAATATAATCCTCTTTTCCTTTCTACATATCACAACCTCTTGATAATCATCTTCATTATCCTCCTCTCTTCTAGTCTCTGGTGAATAGATGGCTCTTATCCTTGTTAAGGTGAACCTGTCTACAGGTATTCCTTTATTCTCTAGTAGGATGCCCTTACAATGATAATTTTCCCATATCTAAATTTTAATTTCTTTTTATGAACTGGATCCTTCCTTGTTGCCTATAAACATGCTAAAATCTTCTAGATCCTCCTGGAATCTAAAGTTTTCATAGCATATCTTGTTCTTCTTTCTAAGCCAATTTGCAGAAGATAAAAAAAATGCCTATATTTTTGATTCCATTTCCTTTTTATGCACTCATTCGTCATCCTTTAATAATCTGGCTTCTAAATGTGTCATCAAATAAAACTGTATGCAATATTTTCCTGTATCTGTTCAATTTCACGGTACATCAGTATACACAAGTCTTCCCAGGTTTTTCTGAAATCACCCGCTTGTCATTTCTTATAGCAAAATAATATTCCATCACAATTATATACCACAGCTTATTTAGCCATCCCCCAATTGGCAGGCATCCCTTTAAATTCCAATTCTTAGACATCATAAAAATATCTGCTATACCTATTTTGATACAAATATGTCCTTTTCCCTTTTTTTTTTTTGGTATGTCTTTGTGATATAGACCTAGCAGTACTATTGCTTGATCAAAGGTTATGCAGAGTTTGATAGCCTTTTGTGCATAGTTCCAAATTGCTCTCCAAAATTGTTTGATAAGTTCACAACTACATTAACAGTGTATTACTGTCCCAGTTTTTCCGTATCCCCTCCAAAATCCAACATTAACCTTTTTGTAATATTAGCCACTCTGATAGGTGTGAGATAATACCTTAGTATACAAATACTGTTTCTTAAGCAGATGTAGGAAAAATGCATTTTTATAATTTTTGTTTTGTCATAGAAATTCTATGACTACAAAGTCACGAGAAAAGTTAAGACTTCCTGAAGTGTGTGAAGGCAGTCAGGCTATTCCTTAGTCAGAAAGCAAGTAAATGGATCCCTGATGTCTCTCATTATTATGTCACATTAGGTCTTTCACTATTATGTCACTTACATTGAAACTTCCAAAAAGATCATAATGGTTGTAATTTTTACAGTCAGACATCTTTAGTCATCTTTGGCTATTATTTTGAATTCCATAATAGAACACTTTTATCAATAAAAAAAAATGCATTTTTAAATGTTCCTTTATGAACATGGAAATTTGAGTGCTGACCTGGAAAATGGGGAGGGAATTTATCATTGAAATATATTTGTCTAAGGGCCAACTAAGTGGCACAGGCATAAAACAACTTCCCTGGAGTCAGAGGACCCCAGTTCAAATCTGGTTTCAGACAATTGCTCACCTGTGACCCCAGAGAAGTCACTTAACACCCATTGCCTCAAAAAAAATAAAAGCAATATTCTTGGATTGAGATATATCTGTCTCTCAGCTTTATTAAAACTGTGTTGTGTGTGTGTGTGTGTGTGTGTGTGTGTGTTTGTGTATTAAAGGAGGTCCTTAGAGTTGTAACTGATTTAATCATTTTAGTGATATCCTAGGGAGGAAACTCCTCTGATCCATGTAGTTAAGAAAATCTATAATTTATGGTCTTAGAAAATTGTCTGAGGGCTCTGACAGGTTGTGACTTTCCCAAGTTAGGCAGATTGTAGCCAGAGGCAGTATTTAAATCTAGGTCCTTTGACCATTATGTCATTGCCTCCTCTCTCTTAGATGTATGGATAACAGGATTCTGGTTGAGATTAGAAACTGTCCTGAAGCAGGTAGCATACTTCAAAAATTCCAAAGACACTTTAGTATGAATTCTTAGTAGTAGACTATTAAAATAGCCATGATAATTAACAAAATTCCTAAATTCCTGAGAAAAAGTAATATAGATCTTAGAGATTGAAGTTATGGTCAATAAGGAATTAAACATATCCATTACTGGTGGAGGCAATCATACCATCAATGCAGACCCCAACCTCTACCATATTCATTAAGTCAATCTTAAAAAAAAATCTTCAGGGCAGTTAGGTGGTACAGTGGATAGAGCACCAGCCATGAGTCAGGAGGACCTGAGTCAAATTTGGCCTCAGACACTTACACTTACTAGCTGTGTGACCTTGGGCAAGTCACTTAACCCCAATTGCCTCACCAAAAAAAAAAAAATCTAATGATCAGCAACTTGACTAACATGAACACTTGCCTATATATAGAAGAACAGAAATATATGGTATATTTTAATTTAACAAGTTAGTTCTAACATTGTCCTGCTTGTCTCTTTGTTTCTGAAATTCTCTCCATTCTGTTGTTTATTTGGAACTATTGATCAAAGATCTTTTATATCTTCCTTTTTAAAGTATCACTATCACTATCCCCTAACCCCTGACACTCACCTTTCAAAAAATAAAATTAAAAAAAAAAACTTGTTTGTAATAAATAAATTTAGTCTTTTAAAAAAATCCACAGTGGATAAAGCAACCCGCCCCTGGATTCAGGAGGACCTGAGTTCAAATCTGACCTCAGATACTTGACACTTACTGGCTGTGTGACCTGTGCAAGTCACTTAATCTTCATTGCTCTGAAAATAAATCCATAGTTGTGTCTTAAAATATAGGCCATTCTGTACCTCTGGTCCATGACCTCTCTTCAAGAGAGGTGGATATAGAAATTATTAGTCTTTGGAGTTGTGACTGGTAATTTATTGATCATTGTGTCTTTCACAGTTGTTTTTCTTTATACTGTTAGAGTCATTGCATAAATTATCTTAAATTTGCTTGCCTCACTCTTTAAAAATTCACAAAGTCCTCCTAGTTTTTTCTGAATCTCTTTTATAAAACAATAATATTCCATCACACCCACATACCAGTCATTCTCCATGTAAAAGGAACAACATTTATTTTGTATTGTATGGAATGGTTTCCCTTCTAGGAGGTAAGGCAATTGTCCTCAATTTAGTTGGTTCAGGGGAACCAGGCAACTAAGAAAGCTGAAACCTAATGAAAATTGGTGTTCCTCTAATTTGGCAGAATTCCCACTTTCAAAAAAGACATCTTTCTGACACAGCTCTGCAATCCTGGCAAATGCAGAAAGAGAAGGGAAAAACATTTTTTTTCTTTTTAATAATTATATATTTTAAATTATTTGTTATAATAGGTATTTTAATTGAATTTTATTGTTCATTATTTTTTCTAGTCCTATGCCTGAATTATGGTACTGGTCTGAGTTAGCCCTGTTATAGAATAGTTGGTATTAATGGGAAATATTCAATTGCAATTATTTTCCAATTATGTGGCTGAAGTGGGAGGAACAGTCATTTAGGGGGAAAAGAAGCCTCTGGTGGTTGGGTACTCAGATGTGCTACTCTGGTGATCCTGTTACTATGACACTTATAATTTTATGGTGGGGGTGGGGGGGCGGATATAAGTATGGGCTCTCAGTGACCTTGTAGATTTAGTCTCCTGGGTGGAGTTTGACAGGGATAAGAAATATTTTGTAAATGTTAGTATTCTATGACCATTTTCTAACAGTTTTAGAAAATCTAGATTGCTGGTTTAAGGAAAATGAAAATAAATTGTTTTTTGTAATGCTGCCCAGTTATAGGGAGATAAGAATGGCATTTTGATTTTTAAAGATTGTACCTTAAAGACAGAGGGGACAGTTGATAGACTTAGTAACCAGACTTAGTAACCGTACAAGTAAAAAATTCAGTGCTGATGGGGTAAACACAGACTCTCCAAAGACTTTAAGATAATGTATTATATCCTGCTGAGATTAGAGCTATTAGGAAAACAAAGGGAGTGGGAACAAAGGTGAGAACAGAGAACCTGCAGAGTAGGTAAGAAAGCCTGAGCTTATTTTATTACAGCCTCCTGGAATGTGATTTCCTCTTCAGAGTGGTTAGAAGACAGATAAGGAATTAGTGCAGGTAAACGCTAAGGAATTGAGTTGAAGTAGAAGTTTAAATGTCGTCAGTCAGAACCACCATACTAGTTCATACCTTCATCCAACTGGTGCCTCTATTGCAACAGTCTCTTGATCTCCTTGGTCTCTGATACTCCTTAAGCATAGATCTGATCATGTTACTTCCCTACCCAATCAAGTCCAGTGTCTTCCTATACTCTGCCATCTAGGCTCACTGGCCTTCTCTCTCTTGCTTATGATATGGTGGGAAATGGGGGTACGAGTTGGGGTTGGGGTTCTTGGGAATTCCTCTTTAAAGAATTACACCCTCTTGCACACGAAAACGTAGTTAGAATAAGGTGATAGTTTATTTAGGGCCAAGGGAAGGGGAAGGGTGGGGGGAGGGAAACCATGAAAGAAATCCTTAGACTTTTCATGGGGAGATTTGGCATAAAGCACATGGCTCAGAAGGTACCAAATCTCCTGGAACAGGAGACCGGAAGGTACTTTTATAGAGGACTGATGGGGTGGACCATCTGCCAGTGAAAAGTTCCTTTAGTGAGAGAGGACCATCCCCACTGGTGGTAGCTGGGGGAATTGGGTGAGCAGTGGAGGACCATCCCCCACTGGTATATGACTAAAGGGAATTGGGTGAGGGGTGGCTACAGATCCCTCTTCAGAACACAAAGGCTGAAGCCACACCCAACGTATCTCCCCAGGATAAGGGAGACCAGAATGTAGGGTTGGAATCCCAAGCTAGATCAGTCCGATTTGGTTCCTCTAGGCGTTATCTGTCCTATGTTTAGTTTAGTTTCTCAAGGAGAAGATTCCTCGGTGTGCCCCAGAGAAATTCCTGGGGTGCTCTGCACCCCCATGACAACTTACATGTAGCAATCTATTTCTCTGTGCTTATGTAATGGCTTCCCCATGGCTGAAATGCACCCCCCTCTTTACCTCTACTCAAAAAATCCTTCTTTTCCCTTCAAGAAAAGCTCAAGCCCCTTCCTTCTACATTCTAAAATCTTTTCTGGTACTCTCACCTATTAGTAAGTAGTTCCCTAACTCCCACATAGGGACCTTGTCTTTAACTACTTGGCATTTATATTTTTTCTTATATTTATTCTGCACATACATATGCCCTATGGTCTGCCACATTATAATATGAGCCCCTTGTAAGTAGGGATTGTATCTTCCATTGTATTTGTATTACTTGAAATTACCACAGAATTACTTGTACATAGTAGGTGTTCAATGGATATTAATTGATTGATTTAGGGGACTGTCTATTATGAACAATGCTGAGCTTATCCTCTCTGCTTAATTCTAATTGTGGAGGTCCCATTTTTTTTTTTTACTTTTACAAACTCAGTTAAGTAAGTTAGAAGCCCCTGCAAATAAGTGTTCTTTAACCCTTTTTTAGGCAACTAAGACAAAGGTATTATTCATAACTGGCTCCATAAAAATAAATTCATTCTGTAGCTGGTTTCCCAATGGGGTCCATCTAGAGCCTAGATTCTTAAAATGTGTGTTGGACCCCATATGTGGTACTGAATGTGGGGGTCATGAAACATTTTGGCAATAGTAAAAGGTTATGTATACCTATTGTTATAATATACCTGTATACTGTGGTCCTGCAAAAATCTCTCAGGCAAAAAAGGCCCATGAGTGGAGAAAGTTTAAGAAGCCTTGATCTGGAGAAGGGGTCAAATTCCCAAAAGTGATAGGTTTTGTTAAGTGGATATATATTGCCTTCACCAAACCCCTCAAACCATGTCCCTCTGAGCAAGCTTCACCTGTGCATCAGGCTTAACTGTGGGGCTCCCCTAATACAATTCCATATGTGACTGTGCAGAATGAATTTTGAAATCCAATTGAGAGACTAGGAGAACTCCACTGGCTTTCTTGGCAAATGTAGTTGCCCAGACAAATTAATTATAATAATAAAGATGATGATAGCTAGCATTTGTATAGTACCTACTATGTGTCAGGCATTGTGCTAAATGCTTTACAAATATTATCTCATTTGATCCTCACTACAACTATGGGGGGGGTAGGTACTACTATTATTCTCATCTTAGAGATGAGGAAACTGAGGCAAGCAGTGGTAAGTGCCTTGCCATGGATCACAGCAATAGTATCTGATGCTGGATATGAACTCAGGTCTCTGAAATTTAGCACATTCCCCAGAGCATTCCCCAACTTGCTTGTTCTGAGCCTCTTAGGTCTTTGTATCAAGATCTGAGGGGCAGCTATGTGGCACAATGATAAAGCTCCCATCCTGGATTCAGGAGGACCTGAGTTCAACATCTGGACTCAGACACTTGACACTTACTAGCTGTGTGACCCTGGGCAAGTCACTTAACCTCATGGCCCCACAGAAATTAAAAAAAATAAAAAGACTTGAGAGGCTCTTTGGATGAGTCTTCTTAGGGCTAAGGCTTATTATTGCCACTGAGTCTGATGTTGTTCTACCTTTGAGACTGGTAGAAAGTATCAGGATGTCTTCAGAGCAGGAGTAACTGTCAGATATATAAAAATACTTCTATATATGTACATATAGTCTTCTGCCACATCCATAGAAGTATCCTAGTTTCATTCAGAGGTTTTAGAGTGTTTAACCCTCAAACCACTGTTGAAAACCTTACCACTAAAGAATGGAGTATCCCTGATCAGTTAGAAGTGGGTTAAAGGCCCCCTGTCTGGGTCACACTTATGGTTTTGTTACCATGGTGACTCTACTGGTAGCATATTACAAGTAGTACCTATACTTATATTTATGGTATAACTATACATATACATATATATGTGTATATATGTATATGTTATACATACATAGAGAGTATACATATGATTATAGCAACTACTATTTGCTTATATATAATCACCCTTACAGTCATTAACCTTTTTTATTGTGTCTAGGACCAAATAGAAACCACTGTTGTTAAGTTGTGTCAGATTCTTTCTGACTCCCTTTGAGGTTTTCTTGACAGAAATCCTTCAGTGGGTTGCCATTTTTTTTTTCTCTAGATCATTTTATATGTTGAAGAAACTGAGGCAAATAAAGTGATTTGCCCGGAGTCACAGAGCTAGTTAGTGTCTGAGGCCAGATTTGAACTCAGGAAGACTATTTACTGTGCTACATCGCTGTCCTGGAAACCCTTGTACTTGCCTGAAATATCTGGAATAGTTATTATTAAATTATGTAAGGTGTGTGTGTGCTCACTAGTGGGGGAGTAACAGTGAAAGATTCATCATTTCTAATAATGCAGAAGAAGGAAACTGAGATGCTTTTATATTCCAATTCCCCTCATAATAACCCTAAGTGGTCAAAGAAGAAGATAGCTTACTGTACCTTTATAAAAGAGCTGAATAAAAGTTGTTGTCAATTACTGTAGATCTCTTTTGGACCTCATTGAGTCATTGATCAGGTAGCTAAAGCCCAGAGTACATGGTATGGGGTTACAGATCTAATCAATATCATTTTCCTCTGTTCTAATGGCTGAAACTTTTCAGGATCAGCTTGATTTTTACCTAGGAAAGAATTCCAGTCTTTAACACCCTTCCTCAGAGATACTAGAATTCACCATCATAAGGGCAAAGTTGAAGGGTAGAGACCTGAAAAGAGATTTTCACTTCCTGAAGGCATTGATACACATGAGCAACAAACGGTCCCATATAATAGAAAAGACGTGGGGAATCAAACTCTAAGAAAATTCAGGGTCCAACCTGCTCTTTAAGGAAATGAGTGGATTGAAAAAAAAATCCAGTTAATCTTTCTGCAGGGTGGTTGAAAACTATCACTCACCTTCATCTAATAATTCTGGTCTCCTTCTGTAATTCACACAAGAATCCTATCCTCTAGATTTTCTATATTTAGACTAAACTATTCCTCCATGACTAGGATGTTCTTCATTCTCATCTCTGCCTCCCTGTATTCCTCAGATCTCAGCCAATATCCCACCTTTAAAGAAGTCTTTTCCTGTCCTCCTAAATGTTAATAGCTTCTCTTGTATGATTTCCTATATTGTTTTCTATATATTTATTGTTTATACATAGTTGTTTTTCATTCTATCTCTCACCATTAGATTGTGAATTTCTTGAGGACAGGGAATGCTTTGATATTACTGTGTATCTCTGGTTTTTAGCACAATTCTTGGCACAAAGAAGTGCTCAATAAATGCTTTTAATGACTTGGAAAACCTAAAGTAGACCATTAAGTAGTCTATTCTCTGTGGTCTGTTGCTACTGTAGGTCCTATGGTTTTGGAGTTCTTTATATTGAAAGGACTGTGTTAAGAATGGATTTAGAGATACTCAGGCGACCCAACCTGAAGATCTTAAACTGATTGATTGAATTGGATAACGTGGCTGACTGGATTACTGGCTGACTTCTAGTTAACTAGATTATAAGCACATCTGGCTGGTACTTAAAGGTACTTAAGAAAGCATTGGTTCTCAGAAGCTAAACATCTTTGAACTTTGGACACCTTCAGGCCCAGTCAACCAATTGGCTTGAAGAACCTCCCATTTCTGGGAGGGGAATAGGAAGGAGAAACAGAGGCTGCACAGGGAGCTTGGCCTCTTTGGCTGTGAGACATTGTCGTGGTAGAGAGAAGACTTCAGAGGGGAGTTTTGGAAAGCTAGGATTGCCAGGTTTTAGGAATTCTGTTCTCAATCTTTCCTCTTTCTTTTACTATCTTTCAACAAACCTTAAAAAACCTAAACTCATTTATCAATGATTTTAGTCAGTTTCCCCGCAAAACTGGGGGGACTGATTAGAACGTACATTTAGAAATTTAAATTACACAGGACCAAGATAAATGAAGTCTTTGGAAAGCACCGCGCAGGTGGCCATAATAAATGACTATTGATTGGGTTTCTAGGGACATAGGCTCCCTTGAACTTAATATTGTTATTTTGTTGTTCATCCCTTGTTTATGAAGAGAACCAATGACAATCACAGGCAATGTCTTGACTTCAACTTAATTGGATTTAAATGAGCGCCGAGTTACACAAAGTCATCAGCCTCACTATCTCTTCCCAGAATCATCTAAGTTCAGTGGCAGGCTAAAAATCAAGATGACTAGTGATGATGGCACAGATGCCGTTTATGACCTCGGCATCTTTGATGTCTGACCATAGCTATAGGTGTTTCACGACACCTGCTTAAGCCTCCTTTATGTGCATTGGAACAAATTGTTCTCATTCTTTATGAATAAATATGTTTCCCTAATATTTTTTACATCTTATTTTAGGTCACTTCTTAGTAGACCATTTTATCCTAAGTTTTTATTGACACTTTTCCATATTTATACCACCATAGTTATTTCAACTATCCTTTCTTCTAATACTTCCTAAAAAACCATCCCATATGATGAATTTTGGTTTAGAAAAGAAAGAAAAAAGTCACAACATATAGATACATTTAATAAGTTAAAATAACAACACCAACAACAAAACAAGCAATGTTTTTACATCTGTGGACTTCTGCACCTCAAAGTTGGGGTAGGTCTGAAGATGACTGCTTAGATCTCTTCACCTGAGTCCTTTGATCTTTATAATTTTGTTATACACTTTTGTTACTTTTAAATTTTCTGCTGTATACTTGTTCTCTCCATTTACTTCATTGTAGTTTCTCTGTGTGTGTATGTACTATACATACATATATATACACATATGTGTATGATTGTGTCTATATGTGTATCTATATATGTATCTACATATATATCTATAAATAATATATCTCTATCTATCTATCTATAGGCACTGATTATTTCACTCTGCATCATTACCTAGATATCTTTCCTGCTTTCCCTATATTCATCACATCATAATTTCTTAGAGTAATTTTCCATTACATTCATATACCCACACTTTTACTTAGCTATTGCTCAATTGATACATATCGACTTTATATTTTATTCTTTGCTATCACAAAAAATGCTGTTGTTAATATTTTGGGCTAATCAGAGACTCTTACTTGGGGTATAAAACCAGTAATAAAGTCTCTGGTTAAAAGAGCATGAAAATTTTAGTTTCTTTATTTATATACTTCCAAATTTCTTTGCAAAATATTTCTACCATTTCCACACCTCCAATAACAATTAGTTGAAATCTTTCCACAAACTCTGCAGGCATTGATTGCTTCTGTTTTTTGGGTCATTTTCTTTTGCCAATTTGCAGGATGTGACTTGCCACTGCAGGGTTGTTTGGATTTGCCAATTGTTTTATTAATATGATTGTTGTTGCTCATTCTTTTTTTAGTCAAGTAAAACTCATTAGTGATCCCATTCGTTTGCTTGATAGTTTGTTTTTTTTAGCAAAGATACTAGAATGGTTGCTATTTCCTTCTCCAGTAATTTTAAAGATGAGGAAAAAGGGGCAAACAGGATTGAGTGACTTCCTCAGGGTCACATAGCTAGTAAGTATGTGAGGCAGATTTGAACTCACAAAGATCAGTTTTTCTGACTCCCAGGCCTGGCACTCTATGCATTGTACACTAAGCTGCCACATAATTAGTGATTAGGACTCTTTTTTTTTTGTTTTTTGTTTTGTTTTGTTTTTGTGGGGCAATGGGGGTTAAGTGACTTGCCCAGGGTCACACAAGCTGGTAAGTGTCAAGTGTTTGAGGCCCGGATTGAACTCAGGTACTCCTGAATCCAGGGCCAGTGCTTTATCCACTGCGCCACTAGCACCCCCGATTAGGACCTTTTTTGATGAGATTGTGAATATTTTCTGAAGTTCTTCTTTTAAGTGCTGTTTGCTGGGGCAGAAGCAAGATGGCAGAGGAAAGGCAGTGACTTCCCTGAAACCTCTCCCCAAGATCCCTCCAAATACCATCAAAAATACCATAAGACAATTCCTGGAGCAGCAGAACCCCACAAAACGACAGGGTAAAATCAGTTTAGAAAGTCAGCAGGAGAGGTCTATTATACCAGGTGAGAGTGAAGCACAGCCCCCATGCAGGTTGCACCATGCAGACTCAGCCTCAGCCCCAGAGAACAGGCTTGGGAGTTTCTGAATCATCTGCAGCAGCAGCTGGAAGCTGCTTTTAGAACTCAGCCCATGGACAGTGACGGGGTGGAGGAGTGGCCAGGGGGAGATTGCAGTGGTCTCTTTGCTGGTTCTGAGGTAGGGACCTCTGTTGTTTTGCCCATGTTCAGATTCAGGTCACAGTCTTGGGTTGTGGCCCAGGTGGGGAAGAAATGATGGCGCACACTGGAGCTTACATCTACAGGGAGCAGGATTGTGTTCCCAGGTTAGAGGGCAAAGAAGCAGGCCTGTGGTTGCTTTCAGACCAGAGCACAGGCCAGGGGATTGGTTGAACATGCCTCTCCTTAAATCATACCACCTTACAGGAATTAGAGACGTAAAAATTCCTAGAACGCATATCAGAGAATAGCTGCTCAAAACCCCTGAAGCTTGGGGACAGTGTGCCCTCCACCCTGGAAGGAGTGCCCACTTTAAGAAGGAGTTAAATGTCAGAAACAGGCTGGAAAATGAGCAAACAGAAAAAATGCTGACCCTAAGAAAATTTCTATGATGACAAGGAAAATCAAAATACACCATCAAAGAAGATTAACAGAGTCAAAGCTCCTACATCCAAAGCTTCCAAGAAAAAAATATGATTTGGTCTCAGACCATAGAAGGAATCAAAACGGACTTTAAAATAAAGTAAGAGAGGTTATAGAAAAAATGAAAAGGGAACATGAGAGGGATGCAAAAAATCATGAAAAAAGTCAACAGCTTGAAAAGCCCAAATTGGCCAATTGCAAAAGGAGATTCAAAACTCTCTGAAGAAAATAATTCCTTAAAATTAGAATTGAAGGGGCAGCTAGGTGGCACAGTGGATAGAGCACCAGCCCTGGAGTCAGGAGTACCTGAGTTCAAATCTGGCCTCAGACACTTAACACACACTTATTATGCTGTGTGACCCTGGGCACGTCACTTAACCCCCAATTGCCTCAATAAAAAAAATTAGAATTGAGCAAATGGAACCTAATGACTTTATGAGAAATTGAGATACAATAAAGCAAAACCCAAAGAATGGAAAAATAGAAGCAATGTGAAATATCTTCTTGGGAAAAAAAAAAAAAACCTGATGTGGAAAATATATCCAGGAGAGATAGTTTGAAACTATTAGACTACCTGAAAGCCATGATCAAACAATAGCTTAAACATCATCTCCCAAGAAAGTGTCAGGGAAAATTCCCCTGATATTTGAGTAGCAGAAATTAAAATTGAAAGTGAAAGAATCCACTGGTCACCTCCTGAAATAGATCCCAAATTGAAAACTTCCAGGAATATCATAGCCAAATTCCAGAGCTCCCAAGAATAAAGTGTTGGACTCAGCCAGAAAGAAACAATTCAAGTATTGTGCAGCCAGAGTCAGGATACACAAGATCTAACAGCTTCTACATTAAAGGATCATAGGGCTTAGAATATAATATTCCATAGGGCAAAGGAACTGACAGCTATTTTTTTCATGTTCTTTGCTCATTTTTGTATTAGGAAAGGGCATTATCTTAGTAGATTATTGAACAAAATTATCTCCACACTTCCAACACATATAGAATCATATATAATTTTAACATAGGAATGGAATACATCTTGAAAAAAACTTCAAGTTTTCATTTTACGACATTGAATGAATGCATTTTAAAGATCAATACATTATGAAAAAGTAGGATCTCTTTATATCTGCTATAGAAAATAATGTATGAAGTCCTTCTTGTTCTCTTTCCAAGTTTTCATGAATGAAAAAATTACTAAACCACATAGCTTCAGTCTCATATTTTCATATATTTGGGACTGTCTTTGTAGTACCAAGAAATGATGATTCATATTACCCAATTCTGTCAACTACTTTATTTGTCTCTCAGGAGAATCTAGGAACCATGCTAGATTAGAAAGAGTGGTTCACAGAAATTGAACATTGGGAATGGAATCAGGAAGACCTGAATTCAAATCCATTCTCAGACATTTACTAGGTATGTGACCTTAACCTTTATTTAAACACCTTTTTGTTTTAAACACTTAACCTTTGTATACCTCAGTTTCCTCAAGTGTAAAATGGGGATAATAGCAGTACCTACTTTGCAGAGTTATAGGCAGAACAAATAAGGTGATATTTGTAAAGTGCTTAAACACATTGTCTAACATGTAGCATGCTTATTTCCTTTCCTTTTGCCCCTTCTTCCCTTGGTTCCCCTCCATGCCTCTAATTAATTCCAGTTTGGCATATCTTCTTATTCAATTCATAATAAAAATGATATTTATATAGTTCAGTTTCTACAAGAGTGAATTTGCTAGTCAATAGAAATTGATAATCGATTGAATATACATAGATATGTACATATAGATACATATAGATAGATGATAGCACATAGATATGTACCTCTGTCTGTGTGTATGCCTGTCTATTTATCCATTCATCTATACATCCAAAAATCCATCCAATTATAGAGAGATTCTAACAGCTAAGGTAAGATTTATAGACAATCTAAAATCTCTGTTATTCATAGTGTTCTCATTCATACAATTTATTTATCCTAACTTCAGAAGGTGAAAGAAGCATACAATTAAGTTAATTCAGAAGGAAAGAAGGGAGGAAGGAAGAAAAGGAGGAAGAAGGAAGGGAAAGAAGGAAAAAAAACTTGACATTTTAATTTTCATTTGTTCATTTCTATCTAAAATGTTCTTTAAAATTAATCAAAATAAAATATTTTAAAATTTATCTTTTAGTATTAAATTGTCTTTTAATAATTGCTATGAAGAAATAAAAATATTCTGAAGTGTCATTTCTTTCAAGTCAGTTTTGATGAGTAGCTTGTTTGTATTTTTGGAACATATTACAATAACTAATACTATGGTACAACCAAGTTCTTATCCCCAATGAGAAAAAAGAGGGAATTTATGCTTTTAAATGTCCTTTCAGGAAGATTCTAGGCTTGTGGACAAGCTCATGGGCTGCAATCTGTTCTTCATTATGGAAGATTTTAAAAGCTCTGCTCAGGGTAGAGGTTAACTTTGATTGGTTGGCATGCTGTCATTCAAAGTTCCACATTAGCCACAAAGCTCTACAGAAGTGCCATTCACCAGTGTGGATGCCATTTTATATTCCCCAAACATTAAAAACACACACCAACTTGGCCCAGACAATAAAGAATACATATTTATGTTATAATGGCAAAGAGGTTATTCTAGGATATGTGGTTTCCATAAAGTAATCACGGTCTCATAATAGTGTAGTTTATGAAAGGCAGTCCCTCCCTCTTAAATGGATTGCTTACATAGTGAAAAGTACAGTGCAAATATTCTTCATATACATCCACATTCTTCTTAATGCCTTGTATTTACTCTGTATATATTTTGCTTCTACTTTTATCTTTACATGTTGTATCCCAACTAGAATGAAAGCTCTTTTAAGGCATGATCTATTGCATTTTATTTGCTGTATCCCCAGTCCATGGTACAGTTATAGGCACATAGACTATGCTGAAGAAATGTTGTCATTTGTCCTTTATTTTCAAAGAGGACCATGACATTGGGGTGATGTCATGACTTTCACTGAATTGGATTTAAGTGAGGGAGGGCTGTGCAAGGTCATCAACTTCACTCTCTCCTCCAAAGCCATCTGGGTCAAGTGACAAGTCATCTTAGGATGACTGGAGATGGCTCTGGATTGCTTAGTAAATGCATACTGATTGATCAAATGATTAAAGAATGCTGTTCCTTATTGCTCACTTAGACATTTTCTTTCTACTTTAAGAATGATTGAATCTTATTTCAAATCCATCAACAGAGGAACAGCTCTTATCCACAGTGCCACTATAAGTTGAAGAGAAATTTTATGTTTCTGTTTGTCTTTGGCTTTCTTTACATATTTCAAAAACTGAAGAATTGAAGGAAATATAGAAGTAATTGGATCAAATTTACCAACTAGTGAAAATTTTAAAAAATTACAATAATTATTTAATAGCTACTTATGTACTCATAACTATGCTAGACCCAGAAAAGAAACCAGTTTGGCCGAACAACAATGTAGGATGGAGATTGGGAAAGATAGTTTGAGGCCAGATGATACAGGGCTTTTTAAAGCTAATGGAGAAGTAATACATCATCTTGGAGGCAATAGAAGCAACTAGTATTGATTGACTATGAAAGTATGATGGTAATTCTGTATATAAGGAAATTTGCTTTGGCAGCAGTGTATAGGATGGAGTAGGTATAATTCAAAGCAGGAATACATTAGGAGTCTGTTGCAATAATCCAAGTGAGAAATGATAAGGGTCTGAAATAACATGATAGTTGTATGAATGCAGAAATATGATTGAATGTGACATGTTGTGAAGGTACTATCAGCAAGACCTAGCAAGTGATTTCATATGTCAGTGAGGTAGAATGAAGAATTGAGGATAGTACATAATGGAGGAATTTTGGACATGTTGAGTTTAAGATGCTTCTGATACACTGGGTTTGAAATGTCTAATATGTAATTGGTATGGGATTGAAGTTTAGGGGAAAGAGAGTAAAGAATCTATCTATCTATCTATCTATCTATCTATCTATCTATCTATCTATCTATCTATCTATCTATGTATCATCATCATCATCATCATCTATCCACACACACATATATACATATATAAATATATGAAAGTAATATAATATATGATGTAGTATATACTACAATATAATTGTATAATATATCTTCTTACCATATGGGATACATTATATAGCATATTATATAATGTACAATTATGTATATATTATGTAATACCATCTGCATATATACACACATATATGCATACATATGTATAATACATATGCATATATATTATACATATGTTCACAAACTATATATATTATGCCTATATATACTGATCTATATGATAGATATGTTAATATAGAAGATTTATGCTGTTTGAATTTCATTTTAGAAGAAGATGAATTACATCATGGGGTGATATCTTGACTTGCATGGGAATTGAATTTAAGTGAGGCAGAGTTGTACAAATTTATCAGCATCACTCTCTGTTCCAGAATCATCAAAATCCGGTGGTGGAATAAAAGTCCGGATGACTGGCAATGGCTCACAGTGCAGTGAATGACCTCAGCATCTTTAATGTGTTGACAAGTTTTAAGTGCTCCACAATACCTGCTGTAGCTACCTTCATAGCCATTGAAATAAATTGTTCTCATACATCCATTCAGCCAGGGGAAGTCTTCATATGTTTGGGGTAGACATACCTCTAACTCACCAAAGGGTATAAGTCCTGTCAGTTACCCACAATCTGGTTTAACCCATCTACTGAGACAGTTTTACCAGGGTGTGGCTGCTGTGTAAGGTGCACCTTCTTAAAACTCCAGGTGAGAGTTGGGTGACAAGTGAACACCAAAAATGGAAGAGTAGTCTTTAAAAGAGCTTATCAAACCCTCAATATGGAGATACCAGTCCTCCCTCAACACCACAAAATCTTCAGAAATATGTCTATACATCAGTACAGATAGATATGTATTTTAATATTTATATAGATATCTAGAGATATAGAGATATAGATTTTATAGAATATTTTCCTGCTTATTGGTGGAAAATATCAAAACTAAAACCAATGTTTACTTATAAAAATCTTTAGGGAGTGAGATTAAATAGCTCTTCTAAATAGTTTGATAAAATATTAATAATTCTTAATTAAAAATAATTATTTTTGAGTCTAACAAATAAATCAAAGTTTCAATTGACCACTTATGAGCTTTTTAATTCTATTGCCCCATGGGACGGAATATTTTTTTCAACTTAACTAAGTGGATTATAACTCCCTGGGATATTTTATCCTATGTCATTCTTGTTCCTTTCTTACATAACTTTCCTCAAAAGAATTGCCCAACACTAGAAACCTTTCTCTGATCTTTTATAAAATACTTTATGTTTACAACATTCAGATTGTCTTTTTTTCTACATGAAGTAACCATCTCCTTTATAGTTTTAGAGTGTCTTTTATAATATGTATTTTATGTCACTTTTCAGGAACAAATGATCTAAAATAGTATGTTAGAACAGAATTTCACCTTCCCTGCATAGTATATTGAAATAATCTTACGCCCTTCTAACCTACCATTGTTCTTTAAGTCATCTGCAATTGAAACTTTGTTCAAATCATAGATTCCATGATTTGTAGCCTTTTAACACAATGGAAGATATTGTTAAAAGAAATTATTTTATCAAGTTGAACAACCTTTGGCTCTTTGAAAGTATTTTACAAAGCAATTCTTTCTGATCACCTCCAATTTTAGGCTCAGGTAATTGTCATTTTATAAATCTATCTAAATATACATACTGATAGACTAATTTAGTGAATTGTCCTCATATGCATGCCATAATCTGGGCACTATGCATCCTTCATTCCACTGCCCCTGCCCCCACATGTAGATCCCATCCTTTCTGACTAATCATGTTATAAAGAAGATGTTACACCCATATAGTCAACGCAATGCCATTCACAAACAGAATCATCTGAAGAACCTTGATCTCCTTCAGTTTGTTCTTAATGAAAAGCATTCTTCATGATAAAGAATCATCAATGGTAGGGAAAAATTAAATTTAAGTTTTACCTTCATTTAATTATTCCACAAATTATCTCCATGGCCACATCTGTCATAGGATTTTATATAAGCTTAATCCCTACATGAGATACATCTTGTTGGAGGATAAACTTTGAGTCCGCATTTTATACTAATGAAATTCTGTGTGTGTTTGTTTGTGTGTATGTGTGTGTGTGTGTGTGTGTTTGATCAATAAGCAATAAACATAACAGATACAATTTCCTTATGCCTCTCAGTCAACTGTGTAACATGACGGTGTAGTGTTGGAAAAATGTAGGCTTTAACAATATGGACTATGAAAGCAGGCTTTTCAATCCCAAGATTTGATCAGTTTCCTGTGATTCATCATTTTTACAAAATATTTTATATAGATGAGAAAGTAACCCTATTACTAATAGTAGTTGGTATTCTACTATTTTGATATAGTAATATTATGTATAATATTTTCTACAACCTAAAGCATTAAAACACCAAGTAAATAAAGAATCCCCTGACTAAATATGTACTTGAAAGAAGGTTGGGGGTGGGGGGGGTGGGGAGCCAAGGTGGTGGAGTAGCCAGCAAATTCCTTAAGCTCTCCTTCTGTTTCCTCAAAAAGAACATTAAATAAAGGCTCTGGACAGATTCTGAACTACAGAACCTGCAAAGTGACAGAGATACACAGTCTTCCAAACAGAGATAATTAGAAGACTTCATGAAAGATCTGTCTCAGTGGGGCAAAAGGGAGGTGCAGTGCATGGCAGCCCAGTTCTGAGGGGGTCAGGGCAAGACAGCAGGAAGCTGTGGACCATAGCCAAGCAACTGAGGCCCCTGGATCCTTGCTCAACAAGCTGATGGCACAGCAGGATAGTGGTGAAACTCACTTGCAGCAGCAAGGAGGGCAGTTTGCCAGCTGGACAGCTGCCCATAGGACAGGCGTGACCAGGCCTACTGATCCCAGTGCACAGCTAGTAGGACCAGGGCAGGGAGAAATCCACAAGCCAAAGAGGCCTCGGTGCAGAAAGCAGTGACACAGTCCCTATACGCCAGCACAAGAAGCTTGAAACAGGGACCCTGGTTCCCCCAAAGCAGACCTCAACTTTAAAAAAATAATAATAATAAGCCTGCAGTATGAGTAAGAAACAAAAAAGAGCTCTTACCATTGAGAGCTTCTGTGTCAACAGGGAAGAAGTGAACACAAACTGATATAAAGACAATCCTCCCAAATTGCCTACATGTGAAGCCTCAAGAGGGAAGATGAATTGGTCTCAAGAACAAAAAGCCTTCTTGGAGGATCTCAAAAAGGATTTTTAAAATCAATTGATAGAAATGGGAAGAGAAATGAAAGCAACACAAGAAAATAATGAAAAAAGAATCAGCAGCTTGGAAATGGAAGCACAAAGATTGACTGAAGAAAACAATTCCTTAAAAAATTCATCTGGCCAAGTGGAAAAAAAGGAGCATAGTCTCACCAAAGAAACAATGCCTTAAAAAATTCATTTGGCCAAGTGGAAAAAAAGATATATAACCTCAATGAAGGAAACAATACCTTAAAAATTCATTTGTCCAAAAGGAAAAAAAGGCACATAATCTCATTGAAGAAAACAGTGCCTTAAAAATTAAAATTTGACAGTTGGAAGGTAATGAATCCATGAAACACCAGGAATGAGTCAAGCAGAATCAAAGAATGAAAAAATAGAATAAAATTGTGAAATACCTCATTGGAAAGACAACTGACCTGGAAAACAGATCCAGGAGAGACAATTTGAGAATCATTGGACTGCCTGAAAGCCATGACCAGAAAAAGAGTCTAGACATCATATTCCAGGAAATTATTAAGGATAGCTGCCCTGATATTATAGAATCAGAGGATAAAACCATCATTGAAAGAATCCACTGATCACCTCCTGAAAGAGACCCCAAAAGGAAAACTCCAAGGAATGTTGTAGCCAAATGCCAGAATTATCAGGTGAAGGAGAAAATACTCCAAGCAGCCAGAAATAAACCATTTAAGTATCATAGAGCAACAGTCAGGATTTCTCAGGACCTGGCCACTTCAACACTAAAGGATCCCACGGTATTGAATGTGATATTCCAGAAGGCAAAGGAGCTTGGATTACAGCCAAGAATCTATTACGCAGCAAAACTGATCATTCTCTTTCAGGGGAAAGGATGGACATTCAATGACATTGGGGACTTTCAAGGTTTCCTGATGAAAAAACAGATCTGAATAGAAAATTCGATCTTAACAAACAAGACTCAAGAGGAGTTTAAAAAGGTAAACAGGGGGAAAAGTTACTCAGTAAGGTTAAACTGCTTACATCCTTACACAGGAAGATAATACTTAAACTCTTTAGAACGGTAAATGTGTTTTGGCAGACAGAAGGATTATACACAGAGGGTATAAATATAAACTGTCTTGGATGCGATGATATCAAGAAAATTAAGGGCTTAAAAGAGAATTGATGGGGAGAAGAGGAAAGGGGAGGTGAAATGAAGTGAATTACATCATATGAAGAGGTGAAAAAAACCTATTACAATAGAGGGAATAAAGGGAGGGTTGAACATTGTTTCAACCCTACTCTCACTAGATTTGATTCAAATAGGGAATAACATATTCATTTGGATAAAGAAACAGCTTATTCTTTAGGAAATAAAAGGATAAGGGAAAAAGGGAGGGACTAACAGAAGGGAGGGCAAAAGCAAGGAGAAAAGGGTAAAGAAAAGGCAGGGGGGCGATAAAAGGAAGAGCAGATAGGGGGATGCAGAGGTATGAAGCAAGACATTGGTGCGGAGACATAGGGTGAAAGAAGGAGGAAAAGTACAAAGGGGGTAAATAGAATGGAGGGTAATAGTTAGTAATAATAACTGTGAATGGGAATGGGATGAACTCTGCCATAAAACAGAAGCAAATTGCAGAGTCGATTAAAATCCAGAATCCTACAATATGCTGTTTACAAGAAACACATTTGAAGCATAGAGATACACACAGAGTAAAAGTATAAGGTTGGAGCAAAATATATTATACTTCAGCTAAAGGAAAAAAAGCAGGGGTAGCAATCCTTATTTCAGACAAAGCAAAGGCAAAAATAGATCTAATTAAAAGAGATAAGAAAGGAAATACCTCTTGCTAAAAGGTACTATAGATAATGAAGTAATATCAATATTAAATATGTATACACCAAGCGGTATAGCATCCAAACTCTTAGAGGAGACGTTAAATGAGTTACAAGAGGAAATAGCAATAGTGGGGGATCTGAATCTTCCCCTCTCAGAATTGGATAAATCTAGCCCAAAAAATAAATAAGAAAGAAGTGAAAGAGGTGAATAGATTACTAGAAAAATTAGACATGATAGATGTCTGGAGAAAACTGAATGGGGATAGAAAGGAATATACCCTTTTTCTTAGCAGTACATGGCACATTTTCAAAAATTGACCATGTATTAGGGCACAAAACATCATAGTTAAATGTTGAAAGGCAGAAATAGTAAATGAATCCTTCTTAGATCATGATACAATAAAAATTACATGTAAGAAAGAGCCAGGGAAAGGTTAGACTGAAAATCAATTGGAAACTAAATAATTTCATTCTAAAGAATGAGTGGGTCAAACAACAAATCATGTGGAAAAATTGGAACAGCAATGCATTGTTGGAGGAGCTGTGAACTGATCCAATCATTCTGGAGAGCAATTTGGAATTATGCCCAAAGGGCTATAAATCTGTGCTTATCCTTTGACCTAGCAATACCACTTTTGGTTCATTTTCTTACAGAGATCATGGAAAAGGGAAAGGACCCACGTGTACAAAAATATTTATAACTACTCTTTTAGTGGTGACAAGGAATTGGAAATTGAGGGGATGCCCATCAATTGGGGAATGGCTGAACAAGTTTTGGTATATGAATATAATGGAATACTATTGTGCAGTAAGAAATCATGAGCAGGAGTTCAGAGAAACTTGGAAGTACCTACATGAACTGATCATGAGTGAGATGAGCAAAAACAGGAGAACATTGTACACACTATCATTAATATTATGTGTTGATCAACTGTGATAGGCTAGATTCTTCTCACCAATCCAATGGTACAATAAAGTTTCAAAGGACTCATGATAGAAAAGGCTCTCCAAATCCAGAAAAAAAAAAAAAAAAGAAAACGAACTGTGGAATGTGGAATATGGATGCTGATTGGACCATACTATTTCTTTTGGTTTTGGTGCTATTGTTTTTATTTTTTGAGGTTTTTCTTTTTGCTCTGATTCTTCTCATATAACATGACTAATGTAGAAATATGTTTAATGATGTATATATATATATATATGTGTGTGTGTGTGTGTTTGTGTGAATATATATATATATATATATATATATATGTAACTTATATGTGATTACCTGCTGTCTAGGGGACAGGGAGGGAGTGGAGGGAGGGAGAAAATTTGAAATTTGAAATCTTATCTAAACAATTATTGAAAACTAAAATTAATTAATTAATTTAATTTAATTTAATTAAAAAACCTGAATATCTAGAGAATAAAAGGCATAAATAAATCTTAAAATTTTTTTTTAAAAAAAAAAGGTCAATCTAGTCTACTAGTGCATATATCTTGAATGAAATTAGAGAAGGAAAACAGGACTATGCAACATTTGGGACTCCAAGTTTTCCCCTGAAACATACACCCCCCGACACACACACACACAAAATCCACTAATTTAAAAGCCAGTATTCTCTTGACAATGTTATCAGACTATCAATCATGGGATACTATTATTTATGAAAAAAATCAATTTTTGTCACCCAAAAGGCAAATGTTGCCAACTTTTAATCTAACCCTACTTTCCTACATATATTGAGGTTTATTTCCTCTTATTCACACTTAGATATTTTTAAACCATGCAAAAGATTTTCTCACATAGCTTAAATTAGAATTAGTTTTTTTACTTTAAAATATGCAATACCACCATAATTATAAATATTTCATCAATATTATTTTATTTATTAAAATAAGTTTCTAAAATGTAAGTTGGTATCAATAATACACAATGTATTTTGTGTCATTTGTTCACTTTTTTTTACATATAAGGTATTTTATTTTTTCTGCTACATGTAAAGATAGTTCTCAACTTTTGTTTATACAAGCTTTACAATTTCAGGTTTTTCTCCCTCCCTCCCCCTCCCTCCCCCCTCCCTTAGACAGCAGGTAATCTGATATAGGTTATATCTATATATCTATATACATACACATATAGATATATATATATATACACACATATATATACACATAATAACATTAATCCTATTTCTGCATTAATCCTGTTGAAAGAGAAAAAATCAGAGCAGTGATGCAAAACCTCAAAATAGAAAAAAAAAAACAACAGCACCCAAAACAAAAGAAATAGTATGGTTCAATCAGCATCTATACTCACAGTTCTTTTTTTTTTCTTGGATTTGGAGATCCTCTTCTATCATGAGTTCCCTGGAACTCTTTGGTACCATTGCATTGGTGAGAAGAATATAGTCCATTACAGTAGGTCAACACTCAATGTTGACGATACTATGTACAATGTTCTTCTGGTTCTGCTCATCTCACTCATCATCAGCTCATGCAAGACCCTCCAGGTTGCTCTGAACTCCTCCTGCTCATCATTTCTTACAGCACAATAATATTCCATTGTATTCATATACCACAACTTGTCCAGCCATTCCCCAATTGATGGGCACCCCCTCAACTTCCAATTCCTTGCTACCACATAAAGAGCAGCTATAAATATTTTTGTACATGTGGGTCCCTTTCCCCCTTCCATGATTTCTTTGGGAAAAAGACCTACTAGTGGAATTGCTGGGTCAAAGGGTATGCACAGCTTTATTGCCCTTTGGGCATAATTCCAAATTGCTCTCCAGAATGGTTGGATCAGTTCACAGCTCCACCAACAATGCATTAGTGTTCCAATTTTCCCACAGCTTCTCCAACATTTATTCTCTTTCTTTTTTGTCATTTTAGCCAATCTGATAGGTGTCAGGTGGTACCTCAGAGTTGTTTTAATTTGCATCTCTCTAATCATTAGAGATTGAGAGCATTTTTTCATATGGGAATAGATAGCTTTGGTTTCTTCATCAGAAAACTGCCTGTTCATATCCTTTGACCATTTCTCAATTGGGGAATGACTTGGGTTCTTATAAATTTGATTTAGTTCTCTATATATTTTAGAGATGAGACCTTTATCAGAAGTACTGGCCTCAAAAATTGTTTCCAAGCTTTCTGCCTCCCTTCTAATTTTGGATGCATTGCTTCTGTTTGTACAAAAAAATTTTAATTTAATGTAATCAAAATCATCCACTTTGCATTTTATAATATAGTCTATCTCTTGTTTGGTCAAAAACTGTTTTCCTTGCCAAAGATCTGATAGGTACACTATTCCTTTCTCTCCTAATTTACCTATGGTATCACCTCTTATGTTTAAATCATGTATCCATTTTGACCTTATCTTAGTATAAGGTGTAAGATGTTGGTGTAAGCCTAATTTCTGCCATACTATCTTCCAGTTTTCCCAGCAGTTTTTGTCAAATACTGAGTTCCTATCCCAGAAGCTGGAGTCTTTGGGTTTATCCAACACTACATACTAGTATCATTTACTACTGCATTTCCTGAGCCTAGCCTATTCCATTGATCTACCACTCTATTTTTAGCCAGTACCAGATAGTTTTGATGACTGCCACTTTATAGTAAAGCTCCAGGTTTGGTACTGCTAACCAACCTTCCTGTGAATTTTTTTTTCATTATTTCCCTGGATATTCTTGATTTTTTGTTTTTCCAGATGAATTTTGTTATTATTTTTTCTAGATGTATAAAATAATTTTTAGGTAGTCTGATTGGTATGGCACTGAATAAGTAAATTAATTTAGGCAGTATTGTCATTTTTACTATATTAGCTCTGCCTATCCATGAGCAATTGATATCTTTCCAATTATTTAGATCTGATTTGATTTGTGTGAAGAGTGTTTGGTAATTGTGTTCAGAGAGTTCCTGGGTTTGTCTTGGCAAGTAGACTCCCAAGTATTTTATATTATCTACTGTTACTTTAAATGGAATTTCTCTTTCTATCTCTTGCTGATGGACTTTGTTGGTCATGTATAGAAATGCTGATGATTTATGTGGATTTATTTTATATCCTGCTACTTTGCTAAAGTTGTTAATTGTTTCAAGTAATTTGTGAGTTGATTCTCTAGGATTTGTTAAGTATACCATCATATCATCTGCAAAGAGTGATAGTTTTGTTTCCTCCTTGCCTATTCTAATTCTTTAATTCTTTCCTCTTCTCTGATTGCTAAAGCTAACATTTCTAGGACAATATTAAATAAAAGGGGTGATAATGGACATCCCTGTTTCACCCCTGATCTTATTGGGAAGGCCTCTAACTTATCTCCATCGCATATAATACTTGCTGATGGCTTTAGGTAGATACTGTTATTATTTTAAGGAAAGCTCCCCATATTCCTAAACTCCCCAATGTTTTTACTAGGAATGGGTGTTGTATTTTGTCAAAAGCTTTCTCTGCATCTATTGAGATAATCATATGATTTTGGTTGGTTTTCTTATTGATGTGGTTGATTATGTTAATAGTTTTTCTAATGTTGAACCAAGCCTGCATTCCTGGTATAAATCCCACCTGGTCATAGTGTATTATCCTGGTGATCACTTGCTGTAATCTCCTTTCTAATGTCTTATTTAAGATTTTAGCATCAATATTCATTAGGGAAATTGGTCTATAATTTTCTTTCTCTGTTTTTGCTTTGCTTGGTTTTGGTATCACTACCATATTTGTGTCATAAAATGAATTTGGTAGAACTCCTTCTTCACCTATTTTTCCAAATAATTTGTATAATATTGGAATTAATTGTTCTTTAAATGTTTGGTAGAATTCACCCGTAAACCCATTTGGCCCTGGGGATTTTTTCTTAGGGAGTTCATTAATGGCTTGTTTAATTTCTTTTTCTAATATGGGTTTATTTAAGGATTTTATTTCTTCTTCAGTTAACCTGGGCAATTTGTATTTTTGTAAATATTCATCCATTTCATTTAGATTGTCAAATTTATTAGCATACAGTTGGGCAAAATATTTCCAAATTATTGATTTAATTTCCACTTCATTGGTGGTAACATCCCCTTTTTCGGTTTTGATACTGGTAATTTGGTTTTCTTCTTTCTTTTTTTAATCAAATTAACTAATATTTTATCTATTTTATTGTTTTGTTCATAAAACCAGCTCTTAGTTTTATTGATTAATTCTATAGTTTTTTTGCTTTCAATCTTATTAATTTCTCCTTTGATTTTCAGTATCTCTAAATTAGTATCTAATTGGGGATTTCTAATTTGTTCTTTTTTTCTAGCTTTTTAAGTTGCATGCCCAATTCATTAATCTCCTCTTTCTCTTCTTTATTCATGTAAGCATTTAGAGCTATAAATTTTCCCCTAAGCACTGCTTTGGCTGCATCCCATAGATTTTGGTATGTTGTCTCATTATTGTCATTCTCTTGGATACAGTTATTGATTGTTTCTATGATTTCTTGTTTGGCCCATTCATTCTTTAGAATGAAATCATTTAGTTTCCAATTGATTTTCATTCTACTTTTCCCTGGCTCTTTCTTACATGTAATTTTTATTGTATCATGATCTGAGAAGGATGCATTTACTATTTCTGCCTTTCTACATTTGACTATGATGTTTTTGTGCCCTAATACATGGTCAATTTTTGAAAATGTGCCATGTACTGCTGAGAAAAGGTATATTCCTTTCTATCCCCATTCAATTTTCTCCAGACATCTATCATGTCTAACTTTTCTAGTAATCTATTCACCTCTTTCACTTCTTTCTTATTTATTTTTTGGCTAGATTATCTAATTCTGAGAGGGGGAGATTCAGATCCCCACTAGTATAGTATTACTGTCTAATTCCTCTTGTAACTCATTTAACTTCTCCTCTAAGAACTTGGATGCTATACCACTTGACGCATACATATTCAATATTGATATTACTTCATTATCTATAGTACCTTTAAGTAAGATGTAATTTCCTTCTTTATCTCTTTTAATGATTCGATTTTTGCCTGCACTTTGTCTGAAATAAGGTTTGCTACCCCTGCCTTTTTTACTTTAGCTGAGGCATAATATATTCTGCTCCAGCCTTTTACCTTTACTCTGTGTGTATCTCTTTGCTTCAAATGTGTTTCTTGTAAACAGCATATTGTAGGGTTCTGGTTTTTAATCCACTCTGCAATTTGCTTCCGTTTTATAGCAGAGTTCATCCCATGCACATTCACAGTTATTATTACTGACTGTCTATTCCCCTCCATTCTATTTACCCCCTTTGTACTTTTCCCCCCCTTCTTTCCCCCTATTCCTCCTCACCGATGTTTTACTCTTACCCCTGCCTCCCCCAATCTGCCCTCCCTTTTATAACTCCCCCTCTTTTCTTTACTCTTTTCTCCCTTGCTTTTGTCCTCCCTTCTATCAGTTCCCCCCTTTCCCTTCCCCTTTTTCTTCCCTAAAGAATGAGTTAAGTTTCTTTATCCCAATGAACGTATATGTTATTCCCTCTTTGAATCAAATCTAATGAGAATAGGATTGAAACCATGTTCCCCCCTCCTTTCTTTCCCTCTATTGTAATAGGTTTTTTTCCACCTCTTCATATGATATAATTCATCCCATTCCACCTCCCCTTTCCTCTCCTCCCCAGAGACTCCCTTTTTAATCCCTTAATTCTTTTGTATCATCACATCAAAGACAATTTATATTTATACCCTCTATATAAAGTCCTTCTCTCTGCCAAAACACATTTACAGTTCTTAAGAATTATGAGTATTATCTTCCTGTGTAGGGATATAAACAGTTTAACCTAATAGGGTAACCTTGTTTTTCCCCCTCTGTTTACCTTTTTAAACTTCTCTTGAGTCTTGTATGTTGGGATAGAATTTTCTTTTCAGTTCTGGTCTTTTCACCAGGAAAGATTGAAAGTCCCCAATGTCATTAAATGTCCATCTTTTCCCCTGAAAGAAAATGCACATTTTTGCTGGGTAATAGATTCTCAGCTGCAATCCAAGCTCCTTTGCCTTCCGGAATATCATATTCCAAGCCTTGCAGTCCTTTAATGTTGAAGCTGCCAGGTCCTGAGCAATCCTGACTGTGGCTCCATGATATTTAAATTGCTTCTTTCTGGCTGCTTGGAGTATTTTCTCCTTCACCTGATAATTCTGGAATTTGGCTACAATATTCCTTGGGTTTTCCTTTTGGGGTCTCTTTCAGGAGGTGATGGGTGGATTCTTTCAATGATGATTTTATCCTCTGATTCTATGATATCAGGGAAGTTCTCCTTAATAATTTCCTAGAAAATGGTGTCTAGACTCTTTTTCTGATCATGGCTTTCAGGCAGTCCAATGATTCTCAAATTGTCTCTCCTGGACCTGTTTTACAGATCAGTTGTCTTTCCAATGAGGTATTTCACATTTTCTTCTATTTTTTCATTCTTTTGATTCTGCTTGACTGATTCCTGGTGTCTCATGGATTCCTTATCTTCCAACTGTCCAATTTTAATTTTTAGAGCATTGTTTTCTTCAGTGAGATTATGCACCTTTTTTTTCCATTTTGCCAAGTGAATTTTTTAAGGTATTGTTTTCTTCAGTGAGATTATGCACCTTTTTTCCATTTGGCCAAATGAAATTTTTAAGGCTTTGTTTTCTTCAGTGAAATTATGTGCTTCCTTTTCCAAGCTGCTGATTCTTTTTTCATAGTTTTCTTGTTTTGCTTTCATTTCTCTCCCCATTTTTTCTTCTACCTCTTACAATTGATTTTTAAAATCCTTTTTGAGCTATTCCAGGAAGGCTTTTTGTTCTTGCGACCAATTCGCCTTCCCTCGTGAGGCTTCAGATGTAGGCAATTTGAGGCTATTGTCCTTATCTGAGTTTGCGTTGGCTTCTTCCCTATTGATACAGAAGCTCTGGATGGAGAGGGCTCTTTTTTGCTTCTTACTCCTTATTGCAGCTTATTTATTTATTCTTTAAGTTGAGGTCTGCTCTGGGGGCACCAGGGTCCCTGTTTTGAGCTTCTTGTGCAGGGGTATAGGTTCTGTGTGACCTGCTTTTTACTCTGAGGCCTTTATGGTGTGTGGAGATCCCCTGCCCTGTACTTCCTGTCTGATTGTGCTCGGCCAGCCAGGCGCCGGACCCTAGCGTGTGATCCCACCTGACCCGTTCGTGGCCCTCTCAGCCGGTTCAGGTAGATTTTTCCACTGTCCTTCTTGGCCACCAGATTTTTGAACCAGGTTCCAGGGGCCTCAGTTGTTTGGCTGTGGCCCGCAGCTCCTGCTGACTTGCCCCGATCCCCTCCGTGCTGGGTTGCTGCCCCACGCTGGGCCTCCCTTTTGCCTGAGTCAGACCGACCTTTTCCTGAAGTCTTCTAAATTATCTCTGGTTGGAGGACTGTGTCTCTCTGTGTCTTTGCAGGTTCTGTAGTTTCAGAATCCATCCAGAGGCTTGATTTAATGTTCTTTTTGAGGGAACATAAGGAGAGCTCAGGCAGCTTGCTGCTTCCTCTCTGCCATCTTGGCTCTGCCCCCATCTGTTCACTTTTAAAGATAAAAACAGGCTAGAGAATTTTCCACCTTTTAAAATGTACTTTGGTAATTTTAAAGTTCTTTGTATCTATGGGTACACTGGGTATAAATTTTGGTTACAAGACACTAAAAGACTCATGCAAATTTGTTATTAATTCTTATTATCCTACATTTGAGAGGTTAGGATTTTATTTGTGAGCACCTTTCTTTTAACATAATATTCATCATTACAAACACAAATTGAGATTAGTGTTGGTATAAGTTACACTTATATACCCCTCCAGATATTTTGGAATAATTTCAGACAATTGATTTGTCATTGAATGTTTGATTTAATTATGCCATTAGATTGTCTAAAATACCCATCAATTTAAGAATAGTGAAAAGTGCTTACCTGGAAGTCAGGAAGAGCTAACTTTAATTCCTGCTTCAGGAATTTACTCACTTTGAGACCATAGGCAAGTCACTTAAGCTTTGATTACCTCAGTTCTCTCAGCTGTAAAATTTGGCTAATATGGATTTTATTTTATAAAATTCCTATAAGGATAAAAAGAGATAGCTTATATAAAGCACTTTGTAAACCTTTAAAGCACTATATAAATGTAAATGATGATGGTGGTTGTGGTGGTGGTGGGGATGACAATCATTTAATTATCTGAAGATAAGTAAATGGCTTCTAATTCCATCATTATAACCATGAAAGATAGAAGGGAGAAGCAATTGATCTGAAAATAATCATTTTCATGGTGACATTAAAACATTGCTATGTTTGCCATCTTATAAGAATTGAAAATACTTTAGCTTTCAATGTGAAAATACTTGAATTACATACAAAGTAGTCCCTGTAAAGCAGAGGATATTTGATTTGTATAGCTTTAAAGTTTTAACATGAGTCTATCCCTGTGAGAACACAGACCATTTAGCATCACTGGATTGATTTCTTTCTGTGCTAAGGGCTTGATAATACTTTTCAACACAGTTCATTTTAAGTAGAATGACACTTCAAATACGTATTAACTAAAGAGTCTTTGGAGGCTACATTAAGGAGATGAAACTGAGTGGCAGGAGAATAGTGACATTTAATAAGGTACAAATCTTGATAACTTATGTACAAATGAAACCAAGTGTTATGACTAACACAAAATACAAACTTATTTTCTTTATGTTATAACAATTTGAAGCTTCTTGTCTTGGGATTAGTGAGTCATTTATTTATGTCAAAAGTCCTTATTTTCTAGCATTTCTTTCATTTTTTCTGTTTTATTTTTCTTCAAGTTATTTGATAACATCCGTCCCCAAAATGGGAAGGATTATCAGTCAATCCATCCCTCCATCCATCTGTCTATCTGCTTTTTTGATGAAAATGGTGATTCAGAGAGCAAAAATTATCAACAACTATAAATTCAACAAATATTTATTAATTACAAACTATTTGTCATATGTGATGTGACTTTTTAAACTTAGATTTATAAGTTTTTCTATTGCCTTGAAATCTTGTAAACATAAGAGAATCCTAGAAATTCTATATCCTTAAAAACTTTGCCATAGGATGGTTTTATTTCTGATGACCAGAAACAATAAGCAGTATTTTCTTCTTCATCTTGATTGTAACTCGAGAAACTTGTTTTCTTCAGAGTAAAAGTTACATGTCATACAATGCCTATTTTTTTGAAAGTCATATATGATGAAGAATGAAGTTCATTTGTGGTAGGAATCCATGGCATTGAAAGGAGGGTATTCTCTTATTAAGAATCTGCATCAGGCAGCTAGGTGGTGCAGTGAATAGAGCACCGGCCCTGGATTCAGGAGAACCTGAGTTCAAATCCGGCCTCAGACACTTAACACTTACTAGCTTAGCTTTGTGCCTCTGGGCAAGTCACTTAACCCCAATTGGCTCACCAAAAAAAACCCCCAAAACAAAAAACAAACAAAAAAACCCAACAACAACAACAAAAGAATCTGCATCAATATCTTAGCTGTAGAATCATAGAGAGTTTTCCACTTTGTAAAAAATATTACCTACACATTAAAAGCAGTCAGATCACTTATACCGACTAATTCCTCAGTGCTGATTGATTTAGGTGGGTAAATATTCCTGGAAGGAGTGGCATTTGATTTAAATTTCTTCAAATCAATAGAGAACATTTTATTTTGTCATTTCTGAATTCTTTATTATTGGGTCACTGTCTGGGAATTTTTATAGGGCCTTATTTTATCTTTTATTTTTATAAAGTTTTTTTTCTTCATTATATAATCCCTTCATTGACAGGGATCTGTTTTAGATCACAGTGTGTTGTAGTCCAACAACAACAACAAATATATACATAAATACACACATATATGTTAGAATATAGTATTCATACTAGTATCCAATGAATTTATACTTATATTTCCAGCAGAAATAAATTATGTTCAATTAGTATTTAAATAATTTTCATATGTCTGTATATTTTACTTAAATAATTAATAAAGAAACTGCATAATTTATTACTTCTGTCAAACAATTAGTACTTTTCCTAAATCAACAGAAGTAAATTATCATTGTTTCTGGAAACTGACAAAGTGAGTCTATTCATTCTTTCAATAAAAACCAAACTGTTTTACTCCATGGCCTCTATAATTCTCCCCAAATCAAAGATTTTATAGAAAAGTTAAAATGTAAAATTAATATATTTTAAAGTTATAATAAGTATTTGCCTCCACACATTTTAATCTTTTATTTCTATTTTTAATGGCTTCATTGAATTTTGTTTGATATTCAGGCTACTTCATAGCTCTACTTTAAAATGACTGATTTATGTGAAACATTTTTAGAATTTCAAATAAAAATGGGAAATATATATGTGTAATTGCTAATACATGCATGCACACACACATATATCTATACATAAATCCATATAAGCATATAGCTTTACATCTAGATAAATAATCTATTCATTTTGTAGTCTAGCTACATCTGTGGTGTGTGTGTGTGTGTGTGTTTGCTATAAATTTAAAATTTCCCAGGAAATCATCTTAGTGAATAAATTCCTTGGGATTTCAGTTCATAGTCTAATTTTAAAGAACTCCACAGACAAGGACACATAAGAATCATTTAGATGAAATACATATGAAACTGTCCTTCAGTTTTGAAAGAAGTTTAATTTTAAGCTTGATTCATAACACAAACATCATGATCTAAATAATCACCAAAATTCAGGAATTTTTATTTCATCTACATGCTCTTGTTTCACAAAATTTTAATGGTAATATATCCTTGCCTTCTTGGATATGAAATATGAAATTGGAAAAAGGCTTCTCCAGTCAGGTAGTCTGATAGTGTGGTAATGAAGTCACTGGTCCTTTAAGAATCTAAAATGAGACATAGTTACTGGCCACCCCATGGACAAATTTGTACTACCACAGAATCCTATTAGTGTGCAAATTGCTTCACTATTATTTCTAACTACTTGTCTATCTTCACCAGCTCTGCCCTATCTCTGACATTAACCTGATCTTTTGTTTTGTGAGTCTGCTTACTCCCATCTGGCATTATTGAATTTGTATTCAAACCACAAACTAGGTTCCTTGACTCTTACTTTCTCTCTTGCTTAGCAGGGATCTTTCTTCTATAAAATGAAGATGAGAGTTTTCCTTTTGCTTTTCATTTTTCATACTTTTGCATTTTGCTCTAAGTGAAAAAAATTCTTCATTGAAATAGCCTTGCTTATTTCATTCACTCTGCTATTAAATTTAGATTTTCTTGGCTGACATTATGCTAATGTTGATGAAGGTTCCTTTTATGAACACTTCATTTTATTGACTTTATTATTTTTGTCCCTTCTTATTGTGATAGTATTACATTATTTGGTAGTAAAGTTATTTTCCTTTCCAGACTTAAAAAGAGTTTCATCTTACCAGTGTAAGATTCTTGGAATTGTTTCTATCCTTAAAGTCACATAACTTTCTAGTCTATATAATGATTGTTTCCTAGGGAAGTTGACACCCCAAATATTCAGGGCATATTAATTATGAGAGTTTAATGTAAGCCTCTTCTAGGGTTACATTGCAAAATGTCATATAGTTGAATTATGTAGAAATATACAATTAGTGTACTGAAGGTAGGCATGAACTTCACTGGAGTTAAAACATTTGCTGACAAGCCAGGCTTTCAATTTAGCTTTGTGCATTGAGTGAAGAAATTTGATCTTGCAATTTCTACTGGGAAACATTTCCCCATTAGATCCACTCCTGCCTTGGCCAGCTTTTAAGCTTGAAGAAGAAAGGTCTTTTGTACATACTAATCTCATAGTTTGCAAATACTATATTTAAAATGAATGTTTAGTGTTGGCACCAGCTATTGACAAGGAAAATAGTTCAGAAAGTAGGTAGAATATCAAAAACAATTTAATAATCTGAACTTTCTCCAACTGATTCTTGTAGTGTTATGCTAAATTAAGTCTTGGAGGAACACTATTCCAACATATTCCCTACTTTTTCTGAACATATTAAATATTTTAATACCTAGGTTATAAATATTTTAGTGACTATTCCATTTAATTCTCAGTGTTTTTCTCTCAACTTGAATTTCCCATGTGAAATTTAAATTAAAAAAAAAAACCTAACTATATTTTCTGTTTCTTTCACTCTTATATTACTTCATTTTTAGGGGATTTTGGTTGGAGGACTCATAACAGCTGCACTCTCTTTGAAGTTTAAGGTAAAGCATGTTGTTTACGTACTTGAACTACTTAAAAATTCTAACTTTTTGCCTGGTCACTGAAAGGAATATCCTGAAATTAACTTTGAGAAAAACTAGCATAAATCTGTTTTAGCTGTTTTTAAAGCTATATTTTACCTTGGTTAATAACAAGGATGGCTTTAAACAGAGTACTAATGATCTAGAACTAAAAGTTTAGTTCTCTAATCTCTCTATTAGACTATCAAAAGCTATTTTTTTTAGAAAAAAAGACATAATGCAGTATTTCAATAAAATAAAATCTGCTTCCTTGAGAAACAGGAAAATGGCAATAAATAACAAAACCTAGATGAACTTTCACAGTTAAAGTCTGAACCATAATGAATGTGAAAATACTGATGATTGATGACAATTTTATGTCACTTGTTATTTAGACTCTAAGATATATAATGGCACCATTTTACCTTGTTTTCATAATTATCTATCTACAATGTTACCATCTGTTGTAAGAAATTCCATTAGGTTTTATAGTCATTCAGTTTTACAGTATACTGTATGTGAAAATTTGAGTTCAGATTTAAATAGATAAAATAGCTTTGCTGAGGCCTTTAGCTAATGGCTTCCACAGTATCTATAGAAGTCAAATGATTTCCAACTAAACTTCAATACCTGAATTCAAGTGTTCCTTCACCATTGTTTTTTTAAGCAAAAAAAACCCCCAAACATTTAGATATTAATAAAATAGTTTGTAAGTGTGGTGTTATGGCTAGGCCTGACTCAGGTTAGTAGCCTCATGGTTAATGGTTCATGTTGGGATTGAATGAGATACCATTAGATTATTCAACAGTTTATAAAAGGAAATTTACATATTCATAGCATAGAAAACTTATTTGAGAAGGATACTCCAGTGGTTTACTGAGGTAGACGTAGGCCTCTTGTCTCCATGTGGAAACATTCTAGTCAGGACAAAGTGTGGTGACATGTGAGGGCTTGGAACTTCTGCCAAGTCTGAAGGACTTTGACTTCTCACAAGTGGGCCTTTTTAATGTCCTCATATAAGCAGAAAGCTAAATCAATATGGCCAGAGGCTATGAAAAAGCTTAGTGAAGAAAGGAATAGTTTTCGATTGATCAATTCCTCTGGATAGTTTTATGTCCCTTTAGGGGAAATATAACCTATTCTGTGTTTAAACATGTAAATGTTGTTGCTTTCACAGGCATTTATGGATAAAATTCTCACTGCTGTTCAGAAAGCTAGGAAATATATGTATGTGTGGTTTTAAAAATATTTCACTGAGAGACCTGTATTCATTCTATGCTACCCCTTTCACAACTATCATTGGTTCCTCAAACTTCCTAATGTGAACAATATCTTCAAGCACAAACTGTTTTTTTTATTTATTTAAACAAGCCAGGCATAGAGTTGTATTTTTCTACAGTTCCATACGAAGCTGAAAAATCCTTATTTATCGTTCATCTACTTGCCTGCCTGCCTGCTCGCCTATCTGCCTGTCTGCCTTCCTGCCTGCCTACCTGCCTGCCTGCCAGTCTGCATGTCTGTCTGTCTATTTGTAAGTCCATCCATCTGTCCTTCGATCCATCCATCCATCCATCCATCCATCCATCCATCCATCCATCCATCCATCCATCCATCCATCCATCCATCCATCCATCCATCCATCTCTATCTATCTATCTATCTATCTATCTATCTATCTATCTATCTATCTATCTATCTATCTATCTATCTATCTATCTATCTATCCTATCTGCCTATCTAACTTTAATTCTTTTTATTTCTATCCAATAATTGCCAGATATCTATTATATCTATCTTTTCTAAAATTATATAAATTATATTGAGGTCCTTATTTTTTCTTATTTATCTTCCTTTAAGTTATTCCTTGGCATAAATGTGGCACACTGCTGATCCAAATTATTGTATTTTGCTGTTTGTTTTTATTTCTAATTCAATTAACTAATTCTTTAAGTATTTAGATGGTATGTCCTTTTGTGTATGTGGTATGTGTGTGTGTATGCATATATGTATGTGTGTATATGTGTGCATATATATTATATATTAAATTGACAATATTTCATTACCTATTGTGTGTTTAATTATAAAGTAATTTCTCCATTTAAACCAATCACCATTTTCTTCACAAGCACTGCAGCCAATGAATAATGCTGGTTAGAACAAAGAAGGCACCTCTTCTCTTTACCTAGCCCAGATCCCAGTCACTGGTTTTTACACTTTCTCCTCATTTAACAGCTCCTTTTTAATACATCTTTCATAACTGAACTCTCTCCTCTCATGCAAATCCATAGATTCCCCATCCTTGCCTTTGCTGAATTTAAAATATGTCTATGTATGTGTTTATTATCTGTTCAACTGTTCTTTACACAGTTCAGTTAGTCTGAGATTCATGAGGTGGCCTCTCTCCTACCTATCTTCTGTTTGTATACTCTTCTATGGCACACCCAAAATTTGAGAAATAGCAAATTCCTCCCCTTAATCATAATTTCTTTACTAATTCATTTTACATCACTTTCTTTCTTGTTTAGAGCCTGCTTCCTAAAAAACAAAACAAAACAACCAAAAAACCCCACTACCCTGTTCTCTGCATTTGTCTTTGTTCCTTCCCTCTTTTATTTATAGTTAAATATGAAGTCACTTTTAGTTTTCTCTTTGTGAAATATAAGCTCTAGGTCATCATTTTGCCCTTCATATTATTCATTTTTTTAGTTTTCTAGGTTTTTGTTGTCTCTTGTGTTTGTTTATTAAAGACTCAACAACCTTTTTTTCAAATCAGGAATTCTTAAAATTTTTCATTTTAATAAAAGTCTATTATCTCTCTCTCTTTCCAGATAACATGGTGGTATAATTTTTAAAAAGCTAAAAAAAGTAAAATGAGTTAAAATAATTATCAAATTTAGCAAAGTTGCAGGATATATAATAAACCCACAAACTTATTACCATTTCTACATACAACCAACAAAATCCAGGCAGTAAATATATCCACCTGTCAGAACAGACCCTAGAGCTATATGAACACAATTATGAGATTTTTTTCAAATAAAGTCAGATCTAAACAACTGGAGAAATATTTATTGCTCATGGCTAGACTAAGTCAATATTAAAAAGGTGACAATTTCACCTTAGATAATTTACTTATTCAGTGACATCAAACTAACAAAAATATTTTATAGAGTTTGAAAATATAATAAAATCATCTGGAAAAATAAAAGATCAAGAATATCAAAATAATCAATGAATACAATGAGAAAGAAGGAGGCCTAGCAGTGCCAAATTCCAAACTACTTTACAAAGTGAAAATAATCTGGTACTGGCTAAGAGATAGAGTGTTAGTTTTCCCCTTTTGTTCTGATACTTCTTTGACAACATGATCAAAAATTTTTAATGTGAGTGTACATATATAACCTACATAAAATTGCTTGCTGTCTTGGGAAGAGAGGAAGCAAGGGAAAGAAGAAGAACCATATAGAAATCAATATCTTATAAAAATGAATGTTGAAAACTATCTTTACATGTAACTGGAATAATTTTTATAAGAAAAAAAGAAATGAAGTGCTAGATCAGTGGAATGGATTAGATAGAAAATATGACAAAGTAATCTTGTATCTAATGGAATGATGCACTTCGAGTGTAGAGTGATACAAGGAGGAATTTAAGCAACATAAAAATAAAACTTGGAAAAGGGCACTGACTAAACCTATGCTTATTTTATTGTGTTGGTGGCCTTAGGAACTAGAGGTATAAGGAGTGCTCTTTCTGGGCTTGGGCCAGTGTTATTCAGCTGGGGTTGAAGGAATCACTCCAATTATATTTGAACAGGGAGAAAAGGTTCATGGAGTTTGGGCAGACAACCTGTAATTTCCTGGATTTCTCACCTCACTGGCAGCAAAATGGTGGCTGCCTGGACTGAACCCTTGGAACAACCCTTACTCTTTTTTGTCTCTTTTCTTTCATTATAGTGTCAGAAACAAAATGTTTTTAGTAGGATTAGCAATACTTATTTCTATAGAAGAACAGTGAAGGTGGAAGATTATTTCACACTTTGGTACATTAATAACCACAGGGGAATTTTGTATATTGGTGCCAAAACATTGGTGCCAAGGTAGACAGAAAATGTTGTAAGGTCATCAAGTCCAACATATGCTCTTTGACATTATATGTATACATATATCCGCATGTATATATACATATACATATACATATATTACATATGGTACATACATGTGTGTATCTCTGAATATAGACACATAGACACATAGATAGATATAATAAAAGTTTTATTGAATATCATTTAAGTTATCTTCACAATAAAAATTGTATCTGTTGAAAATATGACATATAATCTCCCTCACACTCACAAGAAAATTATTTCCTGTATAAATGCTATTTGTAGCATACCATACTTTGTTTTTATCTGTAGGCAGCTGACCATTCCAGTGTTAACCCGAGGTAGAAGAATAGGGTAAACTTTTTAGTGAAGAAAAAGGCTTTTGAACAGTGATGAAAATAGTGAAGGGGACCCAAAGATAAAACAGCTGATATACTCTGATTATTGACTTTTATCAGAGGCAAAGAATTCTTTTACAGCCAAAGTCTATTAAAAACCACCACCACAACAACAACTGCATTTTCAAATGAAAGTCAGGGACCAAGAGGACAGAACAAAAAAGAAAGAGCAGTGATAAGAGAGAGGATGAAATAAGAAGGGTGGTGCTACTGTCAATGACAAGGGTAGAATAAAGAACAAGAGGTAGACTGGCTGTTAGCAAAGCAGAGTCATCAACAGCCAGACAATAGCCAAGAGGGATCTTTATTCTGGAACAAAAACCAAGTAAATTCACCTACAGCTCAGCCTTGAAGGCACAATCATAAAACATTACTGATGCTGTTGTTTGTGCATTTTAGGCTATGTGTCATCTGATTTTCATGGAATCAGCATTCCTCTAAAGATAGCATCCTTATTTATCCAGAAAGATTATTCATCAATCTCAGATAATCCAAGACTATATTCCATGTAGAGGTTGGGAATTGATTTCTATACTATTGTGCAACTTTGCCTCAATTTTATTCTTAAGATAAAATACATTTTGTTGGAAAATAGAATAGGATTAAAATTTTCTAAAGAGATACTACATATTTTTTCCTTCTGATTTTTTTATGAATCTACAGTACTTTGGCCAGTGACACACTATTGCACATATCCAGTTCAATTCTTCAGAAGTCTTTGGAAAGAAATATGTTTTCATAGTGCCTCATAGACAGAACCAGAAATGGTAGTAACCATAATCATGGTGCATGTAAAATGAGTTTTAAACACTCAACCCAATTTGGGGTTCTATCTATCACTTTGTGGAGATTGTCTTCAATCATATCACCTCACCAAAGCCTACACTCTCTCCACCAAACAGAAAAAGCAAGAATAATAAGAAAGTAAAAATAAAACCAATATGGTTTAATCTGTTCCTTCTCTGGAGTTGAATGGCATTTTTGATCAAGAATCTTTGGAATTGTTTTGGATTATTATCTTGAAAGAGTAGCTAAATCTTTCACAAATTGATCATGATTACATTAATGTTATTACTGTGTATAATGTTTTCCTGCTTCTGCTTACTTTACTTAGTTTCAGTTATGAAACAATTCCCCTTATCATTTCTTCTAGCAAAATAATATTCTATCACAATCATATACTGCAACTTCTTTAGCCATTCCTCAAATGATTGGCTTCCCTTCAATTTCCAATTCTTTGCCATAACAAAAAAGACCGACTGGTAGTATTTTTATACACATAGGTCTTTTTCCTTTTCCTTTGATCTTCTTGAGATACAGGTATAGTGGCAGCATTGATGGTACAAAGGTATACACAGTTTTATAGCCCTTAGAGCATAGTTCAAAATTGTTTTCCACAATGGTTGGACCAGTTCAAAATTCCATCAACAATGTATCTAATCTACTTATTTTTTCACATCTCCTCTAGAATTTACCATTTCTTTCTTTTTTGTCATGTTAGCCAATCTGATAGGATTGAGATGGCAACTCAGAGTAGTTTTAATAGGCATTTCTATAATTATTAGTAATTTAGGGCATTTTTTTCATATGACTATTGATAGCTTTGATCTCTACTTCTGAAAACTTCATATCCTTTAACTATTTATTAATTGGCTTTCACTAATTAAATGGCCTATATTTATATTTATAAAATATGTATATGTGCATGTATCCATATATTATTCATACTATATATACTTGTGTGTATAAATATATATATGTTTGTATATATGTGTATGTGTGTGTGTGTGGGGGGGTCAGTTTGCTAAATATTTTAGAAATCAGAAAAACTTGCTATTGTGCTAAAATAATGGAATTTGGCAGATGCCCAGGAATCTGACTTGATTGATTTAGTAGTGTTTGAATTGGGTGTGAATGAGAAACTACTAAGTATCCACTTAAGCTGATTAGATTTTGAGTCACACCTGGCCCACCCTGTTAAACCTAGTTTAACTTGGCCAACCCTGAGAAAGAATGTCCTGAGAAACTGTGGCCTGGGTCCAGTCTCAGCCACACAACTTGAAGGACCTCTTGGAGTGGGGAGAAAAAAGTAGAAAAAGGGACCCCAACAGGAAGTAGCTCGCTCTCTGGCCTCAGAGGAGCTTTCGGAACAGACAGGAGACTGGCTGCCATAGATATTACAGACCCCTGGTGGTGAATTAATAAAATCCAGCCCTTTGAATTAGCTGAGCTGAAAGTGACTTTGGGTTTTGAAACAGCCTTTGCTAGAGCCAGGAAGATTATCCATTTTCCTCTTTCTCTATTCCCTTGTCCTTGACTTTATTGATTTCACCTTTGCTGTGTATTTTATTCCCATTAATAAAACCTGATTCATTTGTGGAAAAGAAGCTGTTGATCCCCTTTCTTACTGGCCTGGGAGAAATAACTAAAAAAGGCAGTTGGAGGGGAAGAAACTTTGGACCTAGAGGTCCCTCATTATTTTCTGAGCCCCAATATTATGACAAGCCACCCACTTAACTCTCTCCATATTAAATTTGGCCCCTACACTATATAATTTTCTCTAGTTTCTCATACAAATAAAATTACTCATTTTTCCTCCTGTGGTTTTCTCCATTTCTTCTTAGATCATAAAATCTTCCCTTATCAATAGACCTGTTAAGTAAATTTTGTCATGCTCCTCTAATTTGTTTATGATATAACCCTTTATGTCAGACATATATTTTGACATTATCTTGGTACATGTTGTCAGATGCTGTTCTATGCCTAGTATCTGCAATATCGTTTTCAAGTTTTCCTAACAGTTTTTGTCTGCACAAAATACTGAGCTCTTGACCCCAAATTTTTTATCTTTGGGCATGTCAAACACTAGATTATTAGATATATAGTGTACCTAATCCACTAATCAAGTGCTCTATTTCTTAGTCATTACCAGATTAGTTTGATTACTACTCTCCAATATAGTTTGAAATTTGGTACTGTTTGACTACTTCACATTTTTTTTTATTTACTACATGGATAGACTTGATCTTTTGTTCTTCCAGATTAATTTTGTTATTATTTTTTTTAGCTCCATAAAATAATTATTTGGTAGTGTGATTATTTGGCACTGAATAAGTAAATTAACTTAGGTGGAAATGTCATTTTAATTATATTGACTAGGTCTACTCATGAGCAATCAATATTCCTACAATTATCTATATCTTCCAACTTTTTTGTATGAAAAGTTTTGTAATTGTGTTCATCTAATTCCACTGTGTTTTTCACAGATGGTCAATGCACTATTTCTTCAGAAAGCCTGTTCCACATTTGGATAGATATAACTTTGAGGAAGTCATTTCATCCTATTATATTGACTCTGCCTGACAACACTAAGAACTTAGTTCAAGGAGACAAACATTTATAACCATAATATGCTTGTGGAAGGGGTAGACAAAATTATTGTTACAATTTTCTTTACTTTTTATCAAAATGATAAATATAAGAATTTTGAACTAAAACAGTAAAACAGTTCTCTCTTGGGACACTTCTGGGAATGACATTGGAAAATCTGTTTTGAAGAGTGTCCTTGAGGGAGCATGCTTATATTCTGGAAAAACCATCCATAGCTTAAACCCTTTGAAATGTAATTCAGTTTTATGAAGTGGATCACAGAATTCCTTAGAGACCAACTTACAAAAAAAAAATCTGTTTTTTAAGACTTGCCTATATCCTATATTGACTTTCCTTCCTTAGGTCTCTATAGAATTATGCTTATCCTTTAGAGGTTCATTCCCTTAATTAACTGTAAATTTCTTTGAATGCAAGGAATCTTTCACCCAAACATTGTATTCTTCTCTCACTTCTTGGTTCTTAGCAGCCAATAGACATTTGGTGATTTTTAAAAACATTTTAAAAGCATCTATTTCAGATTTTTCCTATTTCTTCTATGTTGTCTTCCTTTTTTATAGTCTTTATTTTGTCATCCTTCAAACTACCAGTTTGATTATTTGACACTAGGTATAATCATAGCTATTTTGTTTCTTGCTATATCTATCCTCTCAGTTTTATTTTTGCTTCCACTTTTAGTAATGAACAGATAAATATAATGATGCATGTTCTATTAAACTTTGTCTCTGCAATGGAATGGCTTCCAGGAAAACATAAAATTTTCAAAATTTCAACCCCTGAACTCCAGAGGCCAATAACAGTGTTAAAAGGTTGCTGTATGGTCAATTAGCAAAAATAGAAAAAAGCAAAGTCTTTGACCATTATTTTAATGAAGTCAAGAGGCTAGGGACTTCTAGAAGTGTTTTGTTTTGTTTGTTTTTCCATTTTTCTGTTTGTTAATGTGAGATTTAAAATTGGATATTAGATCATAAATCTCCCCTACTTAACCCTTCCCTTAACTCATCTCCCAGACTAGTAAATGGAAGAAGCTTCTGGTTTTCTAGATAGAGCCTTTATTGTATATAAGGTGTTGTTGATTAGAAGGATAGGAAAACAGAAATACAGTACAAATCGTCTTAAATCTAGGCTTAGTCTATATTCCTTATAAAAACTCACCAAACCGATTTAGGCCACCTTTGGAGTGAGTCAGACCGTCTGTGCCGCGCCGCCCGGCGTCCCGCCAAGCCGGCAAAAAAGGCTACTCTCCTTCTCCCCACCCCGGAAGTCCCAAAAAACCCGGCAGGCAGTCTGACATGCGCAGCAGGCGCACTGTACCTGGCAGGCAGTCTGACATGCGCAGCAGGCGGACTACCCGGCAGGCAGTCTGACATGCGCAGCAGGCAGACTGTTCATCTCCTCCCCAAAAGGGTGGTCCTTGAAAAACTGGCGTCTTTCAGTTATCCTAACCGACTGTTAAAAACTTTCATATTTTACCACATTTCCCCCCTTTGCTTCCTCAAGAAACGGAATGTTTCCTTGATGGAACAGTAAAAAGAACATAATAACTTTTGCTGACTAATAATATGCGAACAACAATACAGAAAAGGAAGAGAGGAAAGTTTTTGTCCAGAGGGGCGATTTTTTTTTTTTTTTCTCATGAACCGACGCTTTGACATTAGTCTTGCAAAGGGAGAGCCTCTGCAGAGAGTACATGTTACAGATAGTATATAACAGAAAGGAGATAGTAAAAGCTAATAAAGCAAAACAGTTCATATAAAGTCTCTGAGTTCTCTTGTCTTCTTGAAGTGGTAAGATGTCATCAGGAGGAAACTGGATTCTGGTCTGGAAAACTGGATTCTGGACTCTGGTCTGGAAAGCTGGATTATCTTCTTTAACTGTTTGAATTGCTGTATTTTTAAAACCTTAGCATAGCATTGTCAATGATCAAATTAATAAATTCCATTACATTCCCTCCTTTATATGGTTAGACTTGTAATAGAGGGTTGAGGTAGTTATGCAATGTGTAACACTTTTTACCACCATGTGTCTGGATCAAAGCCAAATTTAGTATGTGTTCATGACACCTGAAAATGTTATGGAAAGGTTATCATACCATATCTCATGGTTCTGAGACAGCCAGTGATTGTGCTAGGCCACAGGTGAATTCAACTGAGTGAGATAAAAAGATAAATAAGTTCAGTTAAATTAGGTTAAATTAGGAGGGAGAGAGGATGAATACTGGACTGTGCCTAGTAATTGTGCTCTACATAGTCACCATCATAAGCAAACCATGGACTTACGTATACCTGTCTCTCCTTTTGTTGCACATACATTCTCTCCAGGGCCTGCATCAGAGTTCACAGCAAGTTAGTCTCTGAAATGATAAGTTTCCATATTTCTGAAATCTCATTAATTTCACCAAAGACAATATGATGGTAAAAATGTGTGCTATGCTGCATAACTGAGAATATATTAGTGATATATACAATAATTCCAAACCATACCCAGAGTATAATGACATATAAATAATAAACGAATGTAAATAGCTGATTATATTAGACATTGTTACATAATCTTCTTTTAGCAATTAGACCACATCATCTTATACATGAATTCTCTAGTATAACAGTAGCAGATACTTAAAGTGGTGATTAATTCATCAAAAAGAAATAAGACTTCAATAAGCAAGATTCAATATTCAATAGCATATACTTAAAATGCCTTTGAAAAGTCACTTAGTTTACAAAATCGGGTTTTTAAAGAAAAGCAAAAGAAACAAAAGTAAAAAAAAAAAAAAAAAAACAAAGCAAAACCAAAAACCAAAAATAAAAGGCAAAAGATTCGCTAAGCACCCTTTTGTGCTCTTAAAGAATTTAAAGGTGTGGTGAATTCCAGGTCTTTTCAGTGCCTTTCAAAAGTCAAAACAAAACAAAAAGCAAAAAGGATAAAAAAAAAAAAAATAGGTATAGGGTAGGGAAAAGGGTGGGAGAAATTGAGGTGGGCCAGAAAACTAGGCCATGTGCTTCAGTGCTTTTGCCTGTGGAAGGAAATGCTTGTTAAATTTTAAGGTATTTAAGCTGCTAGAGTTTGGGGTATGCCACATTGTTTTAACTGGTTCCCCAATTCTCTGCATGCCAAAGTGGCAGGGGTTTCTGAATTGTCATTGATCTTTCTAATGCTGTCATAATGTTCTTTATGGTAGAAAATGTGGAGTTCTCTAGCATCAGTTTTGTCTGTGCCACTGATTTTCAATAAAGGCTGATTTAATTGATGAACCACAACATTCAGCTGATGCTGCTTAGCAAATGCTACAATTGAATCATTTCCTCCCCACTTTCCAAATTTCTTTAATTCATCAACATATTCTTCAAAAGGGGAGTCATTTACTATAAAAGACTCAAACTCTTGTCTATGGTTAATCATATAAGAAGCAGCTTCTTGTCTGTGTCTGAGATGATTTCTACAGTGACCTTCTAGCTGGTCTGCTAAAGCCCTAAAAAGGCAATTTCCGTCTCCTGATACTTTACGAAGACTGAGTCCCAAAGCATTTAACTGATCAGTGGGATTATTAAATGGGAACTGCCTTTTTCCTCTGAACTCTCTTTGCTCTTTAACAGTTGCTATCTTTAGGGTTTTTACCTCTTTAGCGTCTACCTCAGGTCTATCTGAAATCTCTTCACCTATGAATGGTGCAGGCTTTATATGAGAGCAATGAATCCATGAGTCTTTTTCACCAATTTTAATGGCAGTAGGAGTTGTCAATAATACCTGAAAAGGTCCTTCCCAGGCAGGTTGAGTTCCACTGGTTTTCTGAAAATTCTTTACATATATTTTATCTCCTGGGTTGAAGTTATGCAATGAAAAGTCTAATGGTCCTGCCTGGACCACAGCTCCTGCCTCATGGAGTTCACGTAGCCTGGTCTGTAATTCCTGTATATAGGAAGCAACAGAAGTATCACCTCCCACCAGTGATGTATAAACTGGGGAAAAAGTTTTAGCTTGGATAGGAGGGTGACCAAAAAGCATTTCATAAGGAGATATATGAAGTTCTCCTCTTGGTCTACTTCGTAGATAGAATAATGCCAATGGTAGAACATCAGGCCATTTCAAATGGGTTTCAGTACATAATTTGCCAATCATACTCTTAAGCTCTTTATTCATACGTTCGACTTGGCCTGAACTTTGTGGATGGTAGGGCGTGTGGAATTTTGGAGTCACTCCCAAGAAAGAATAGATTTGGGATAAAATCGAATCAGTGAAATGTGTGCCTTTGTCAGAATCGATGCGGGCTGGTGGGCCAAAACGAGGTACTATCTCTTTAAGAAGAATTTTGGCAACAAAGGCAGCTGTGGCTCGGGGGCTGGGAAAGGCCTCCACCCACCGAGTGAGCTGATCAACTATAACAAGGCAAAATTTATAATGTCCTGCTTTTGGCATAGTAATATAATCAATTTGTAAGTGCTCAAAAGGTGTATATGCTAGAGGACGCCCTCCATAAGCTTTGGCCTTAAAAGCATACTGATTATAAGACTGACATGTGGAGCAGCCCGAGCAGATTCGAGATGCTGTATTAGTCACACCTGGTGCTATCCAGGTTCTCTTAATAGAGTCTACAATGCCTTGTGTACCAAAATGGCCTTTTCTGTGAACAGAGAGGCATACCTGGTGGTAGAATTTCCGGGGAAGAAATGGCTTACCTTCCGGAGACACCCAGATGCCATTGATCTGTTTCGCCTTAAATTTCTTTTTCCACTTTTCTACTTCAGAATCGTCATAGGTTAGGTTGGAAGGAATATCCTCAGAAGGTGAAAGGTTAAATACATGTTCAGGAGCTTCTAATGCAGCTAGCTTGGCTGCAGAATCGGCTCGTGCATTTCCCTTTGAAACAGGATCACTATTCCCTGTGTGTGCAGGGCAATGTACAACGGCTAGGGAAGAAGGCAGTTTTAGGGCATCTAAGAGGTCCTTGATAAGGTCCCCATTGGCAATAGCCTTGCCCGAGGATGTTAGAAAGCCTCGTTGACGCCAAATCATACCAATAAAGTGGCATATGCCAAAGCCATATTTCGAGTCAGTAAAAATGGTGGCACTCTTATCTTTAGCTATATTACAGGCCTGTGTAAGAGCCACAAGTTCAGCAGCCTGTGCACTAAAATGGGAAGGCAGAGAAGCTGCCCAGAGGGTGTCATAATCAGAAACTACAGCAGCTCCAGTAAAACGGGTTCCCTCTCTCATAAATGAGGAACCATCTGTATAGAGGACAAGATCAGGATTTTCTAAAGGTGTATCAAAAAGATTGTCACGGGGTTTTTCAGCCATATCAACTAAAGAAGCACAGTCATGCAACGGTTCCCCCGAGAATGGTAAGTTAGGGAGTAGTGTTGCTGGATTAAGAACTGTGCAGCGTTTTAAAGTGATATTCTCATTACCTAACAGGGTTATTTCATACTTAGCCAGCCTTTGATCTGAAAAGGCTTGTGTCCTGTGACGTAGTAAGAGAGCCTCCACTTCGTGAGGGCATTGCACAGTTAGAGGGTTACCTAGGACCAAATCAGAGGCTTTTTCTACCAAAAGCGCTGTGGCCGCCACTGCTCTAAGGCAAGGTGGCGCTCCAGCCGCTACAGGGTCCAGCTGAATTGAATAGTAGGCTATAGGACGTTGGTTAGGCCCCAGTGACTGAGTCAGGACTCCAGAAGCCACCCCCCTTTGTTCATGCACAAAGAGAGTGAAAGGCTTACTATAATCTGGCAGTCCTAGGGCAGGTGCTGATAACAAGGCCCGTTTTAATTCTTTTATGGCTGAGAGATGCTGGGGATCCAACTGTAAACTGTCTGGAACAGAACTTTTTGTAAGAGCTATGAGGGGTTTAGTAATTTCACCAAAAGAGGGTATCCATTGTCTACAGTACCCAGCTGCTCCCAGAATGGCTCTCAACTGCCTCTTAGTAGTGGGGGCAGAGAGTTGTTGAATGGCCTGGACTCTCTTAGAAGAGACAGAGCGAGTTCCAGCAGCCAAAATAAATCCTAAATATTCTACCTGGGGCAAACACCATTGTACCTTTGTCTTGGAAACCTTGTGTCCTCTCTTGTGCAGCTCCAGCAGTAAGTGACGGCTATCTTCCTGACAAATTTCAGCATTAGGAGAGGCCAAAAGTAAGTCATCAACATACTGTACTAGTATGGAGCCCTTAAAGGTAATAGAGGCCAGATCCTGCTGTAAAATTTGGGAAAATAATGTGGGACTGTCTACAAATCCCTGTGGGAGTCTAGTCCAGGTCCACTGTCTATTTTTCCAGGTAAAAGCAAATAAATATTGGAAGTCCTCATGTACTGGTATGGAGAAAAAGGCAGAGCAAAGGTCTACCACTGTGAAACATGTAGATTCATAGGGAATCGATGAAATTATCGTAGCCGGGTTTGGAACTATGGAATGTCTAGGAATAACATAATTATTAATCGCTCTAAGATCTTGCACAAAACGATAAACAGGTTTACCATCTGGCCCAGGCTTGGGTTTTTTAACTGGCAAAATGGGAGTATTGCATGGAGAGTGATGACATGGAATAATAATACCCTGGCTTTTCAAAGCCTCAATTATAGGGGTGATCCCTTCTATTGCTTCCCTAGACAATGGATACTGTGGAATGGAGGGGGGTGGTCCCCCCTTAACTTTAAAGGTAACAGGCATGGCAGACTTAAGGAGCCCCACCTCATTAGGGGATGAGGCCCATAAAGACTCAGGAATGTCAGAGGGGATTTTGGATACCTCCCCTGCTGTTCCTTGAGCTTCTGTAAGTAAAATTGGTAATAAATGAACAGTATCCTCTGGCAATTGTAAGGAGACAGCCCCATCTGGAGCACAAGATATGGTTGCTCTAAGCTTGCAAAGGAGATCACGACCTAATAAATTTACAGGGGCATCAGGCATGAGTAAAAATGAATGTTCCACTGTTAAGGGCCCCATAGATACCATGCGAGGATTCAATTTTGCCACTCTCTGGCTCTTTCCTGAGACTCCCACTACATTCAAAAATCCTACAGGTCTACACCCAGCATCTGGTTTGCTTACTAATACTGATTTAGAGGCTCCTGTGTCTAGCAGACAATCATAATAAGTCTCCCCCACTTTTAAGGTGACATGTGGTTCATTACTCTGGGGAGGTGAATGGACTGGCACAAGTGCATTCAAAAAATCCGGATCTGGGAATATATGGCTTTCATTATCTATGTTCCATTCCTCCCCAAGACACCATCATTCCTGTGTCCTCTTCTGAGGGGGGTCTTGGTTACCATTATTCTGGTACTGCCTTTCTGTATTCCTCCAAAAAGATCTATTTCTATTTTGATTTCGCCTGTAATTAGAATTAGAATTTCTTCTCCAAGTCCTACATTCTCTCAATTCATGCCCCTCCTTACGACAGTAACAACACACCTTAGTGTCCTTGTTCCGGTGTCCACATGGCTGACTAGGAATCGCTGGTGCCAGAATGCTCTGTTTAGGGTGATCTGGATCTTCCTCACGTGAGTCAAAGACATAATTTGCAAGTTCCTTAATTCTATCTACTGAGAGATTTCTCCAGTCTGGACATTGTTTCAGAAAGTATCTGCGTATTTCTGGCAGTGAATTATAAACAAATGTGTTGAGAATGATACAGGAATCTCTTAAATCTACTGGATCCAATCTGGTGTACTGTCTAGCGGCCTCACAAAGTCTATCATAAAATCTGTTTGGTCTTTCATTAGCCTCCTGAGGTAGGCTTAAAAATTTCTGCCAGTTTTCCGGTTTTCTAGAGCAAGATTCCATTCCCTTCAGAAGTGTTTCTCTAGCATCTTTTAATCTTTGGAAATCCCTATCATCATTATAATTCCACTCTGGATCCTTTAGAGGCCATTCCACATCGGCCTTACCTTTCGCAACAAGGGCATTTCCTGCTGAGATAATATCTGTAATCTCAGTTGGGGACAGTAAAGTTTCCAAAAGGCAAGTAACATCAGCCCAACTGGGTTGATATGCATTAAATATAGTCCTTAACTGTGAAATTACAGTGTTTGGATTTTTCTCAAAACTAGGGATGATTGATTTCCATGCGCTCAAGTCACTTGGTCTAAAGGGGCTATATTTTCTGACTTGAATTGGCACTCCCTTCTTACTATGTTCTATAGCTTCCTGCAGAGGGAGTAGTTTCTGCTGATCTGATTCTGAACTTGGATCATCTCTAGTAGAAACAGCCATTTTGAGGTCTCTCTCCATATGTGAGAGTTTCCCCCACATCATAACAATGATAATAACAAAAACAATGATAATAACAAAAACAAAAAAAAAACAACAAAAAAAAATAAAATCCTTAGTCGTATGAACTATGGATGTGGTATTAAAAGGTATTTCAATTGCAGGCATAAAATTTCTACTTATATTAAACGTATTTTCCCAAAGATTCTCACGTATACTATTATACAAAAAACCTTTTGCTGCCTGAATGAGGAAAAAACCAATAATGTTATGAAGGACCATTGAGTAAACTATTCCTCTAAGTCGGGATGTTATGCTGTCCCAATACATTCCGATGAGAAAAATCAAAGGGATGGTAGAATATTCTAGCATCTTGCCCTTTAAACTGGGCTGGCTTTTCTGTTTAAAGCAAGACTTTTAGAGGCTTAAAGTCTTTAAGGGAGATTAGACAAAGGGAAAGTCCGCGGGGGGGGGGGGGGGGGGGGTATTTGGAAAATCCACCGAATTAGCCGGCTTATGGCCAAACTAGGGAGGGTGGGAGGGTCCTTAAGGTCCCTTCGGGGTCGCCAAACTGTGAGATTTAAAATTGGATATTAGATCATAAATCTCCCCTACTTAACCCTTCCCTTAACTCATCTCCCAGACTAGTAAATGGAAGAAGCTTCTGGTTTTCTAGATAGAGCCTTTATTGTATATAAGGTGTTGTTGATTAGAAGGATAGGAAAACAGAAATACAGTACAAATCGTCTTAAATCTAGGCTTAGTCTATATTCCTTATAAAAACTCACCAAACCGATTTAGGCCACCTTTGGAGTGAGTCAGACCGTCTGTGCCGCGCCGCCCGGCGTCCCGCCAAGCCGGCAAAAAAGGCTACTCTCCTTCTCCCCACCCCGGAAGTCCCAAAAAACCCGGCAGGCAGTCTGACATGCGCAGCAGGCGCACTGTACCTGGCAGGCAGTCTGACATGCGCAGCAGGCGGACTACCCGGCAGGCAGTCTGACATGCGCAGCAGGCAGACTGTTCATCTCCTCCCCAAAAGGGTGGTCCTTGAAAAACTGGCGTCTTTCAGTTATCCTAACCGACTGTTAAAAACTTTCATATTTTACCACATTAACTTAGGATCATTTAATTTTGACAATTGGTACCCTGTCCCTAATAAAAATGCTAAAAACTCCCCCCTTAAATATATTAATTTAATTAAATTAAATGGACATGAAAGGAAGAAATACCTAATATTAGACTGAATTAAAAAAGGCATTGGAAAATACCCATCCAATACTTAATCACACACACACACACACACACACACACACACACACACACACAACCCTTTTACTTGGGAATAGCACAAGCAAAATCATCCTCCTCCATAATTTGCAGCACCTCATTTTACCTTCCTTAATTCATCAATTCTTATGAGCTTTAGGGCCAAAATTCTTATATCCAGTACTTTGATGAGATAATGAAATTCCAATCAAATTTAAATTGCCATGGGACACACTTAAGACTGATAGTGTTAACTAATCATTTTTAGCAATGGTTAATGGAGCTCACAATAATGAAACATAAACATCGGCCTTGGATTTTTATGAGTTTTTCCAAAAGAAGAGGGCCAATACAATACTTTGCTAGATTATCTATTTCTAATCAGATTTTGCAGCAATGGCACTATTTCCTTTATGAGCAAATATGTATTGTGCATAGATAAATGTGTCACCAGTCACAAATGAGGAAAGGAAAATATCTCTCTGTACTACTCTAGTCACTAGTTCTTCCTAACCTTGATATATCATCCATTACTGTATAGAATTTAAAAAATATTAAAATATCTGGAATAGACCTAAGGAAGTACTTAGTACAAATCTATCACATTAAAGATGAAGAAACTAAGACCCATAAAGTTTAAAGACTTGCCCAAATAGAATAATAGATATTCAATAAATATTGATTTATTAATTAAATCCTATGTTATCAAAAATACTGTGCAATAACATTTGAATTTTATAAAATAGGTCATCTGAATTGATCCAGATTTGAGTTCCATATCAGTTTAATACAAGGAAGCTTTTCACATTTATTAAAATATGAATTACTGGATCCCTATTTTAATATAATATTTTATTTTCCCTCAATTACATGTGTTTTTTTAAGGCATTATTGTCTCTTACTATGCTGACATTACTTAACCAAGAACAATTAATCTTTCCACCTCCTTATTTCTGTCTCTATTTTTGTTTCATATTGTTTTCATGTGATACATTCTATGTGCTCTCTGTGAGGCAATTTCTATATTCTGTAGTTATTTTATTTTATTATTTTAGTTTATTTTATCTTTTATTTATTTATTTATTTATTTAAAGTTTTGAGTTCCAAATACTATCTCTCTCACATTACCTACCTACCAATCCTCCCCCGCTCCTTGAACCAGCAAGCAACCAGATAAAGGTTATACATGTAAAATTATGTAAAACATTACCATATTAGTCATTTTCTTTTTTTTTAAATTAATTAATTATTTTCTTTTTTTTCCATTACATGTAAAGATAGTGCTCTACTTTTGTTTATACAAGCTTTCCAATTTCAGATTTTTCTCCCTCCCTCCCCTCCCTCCCCCCCTCCCCTAGACAGCAGGTAATCTGATATAGGTTTTATATATATATATATATATATATATATATATATATATATATATATATATATATATATACACACACACACACACACACACACACACACACACACACACACACATAATAACATTAATCCTATTTCTGCATTAGTCACGTTATAAGAGAAAAAAATAAGAGCAATGATGGAAAACCTCAAAATAGAAAAAAAAAACAGCAGCATCAAAAACAAAAGAAATGGTTTGGTTCATTTAGCATCTATACTCCACAGTTCTTTTTTTTTTTTTCCTGGATTTGGAGATCCTCTTCCATGGTGAGTTCCCTGGAACTCTTCTGTGCCATTGCATTGGTGAGAAGAATATAGTACATCACAGTAGATCAACCCTCAATGTTGATGTTACTATGTACAGTGTTCTTCAAGCTCTGCTCATCTCACTCATCATCAGCCCATGCAAGATCCTCCAGGTTTCTCTGAACTCCTCCTGCTCATCATTTCTTACAGCACAATAATATTCCATTGTATTCATATACCACAACTTGTCCAGCCATTCCCCAATTGATGGGCACCCCTCAACTTCCAATTCTTTGCCACCACGTAAAGAGCAGCTATAAATATTTTTGTACATGTGGGTCCCTTTCCCCCTTCCAGGATCTCTTTGGGAAAAAGACCCAAAACTGGTATTGCTGGGTCAAAGGGTATGCACAGCTTTATCGCCCTTTGGGCATAATTCCAAATTGCTCTACAGAATGGTTGGATCAGTTCACAGCTCCACCAACAATGCATTAGTGTTCCAATTTTCCCACAGCTTCTCCAACATTTATTATTTTCCTTTTTTGTCATTTTAGCCAATCTGATAGGTGTCAGGTGGTACCTCAGAGTTGTTTTAATTTTCATCTCTCTAATCATTAGAGATTGAGAGCATTTTTTCATATGGGAATAGATAGCTTTGGTTTCTTCATCAGAAAACTGCCTGTTCATATCCTTTGACCATTTCTCAATTGGGGAATGACTTGGGTTCTTATAAATTTGATTTAGTTCCCTATATATTTTAGAGATGAGGCCTTTATCAGAAGTACTGGCCTCAAAAATTGTTTCCCAGCTTTCTGCCTCCCTTCTAATTTTGGATGCATTGCTTCTGTTTGTACAAAAATTTTTTAATTTAATGTAATCAAAATCATCCACTTTGCATTTTATAATATAGTCTATCTCTTGTTTGGTCAAAAACTGTTTTCCTTTCCAAAGATCTGATAGGTAGACTATTCCTTCCTCTCCTAATTTACCTATGGTATCACCTCTTATGTCTAAATCGTGTATCCATTTTGACCTTATTTTAGTATAAGGTGTAAGATGTTGGTCTATGCCTAATTTCTTCCATACTATCTTCCAGTTTTCCCAGCAGATTTTGTCAAATACTGAGTTCCTATCCCAGAAGCTGGAGTCTTTGGGTTTATCCAACACTACATTACTAGTATCATTTACTACTGCATTTCCTGAGCCTAGCCTATTCCATTGATCTACCACTCTATTTTTTAGCCAGTACCAGATAGTTTTGATGACTGCCACTTTATAGTAAAGCTCCAGGTTTGGTACCGCTAACCCACCTTCCTGTGAATTTATTTTCATTATTTCCCTGGATATTCTTGATTTTTTGTTTTTCCAGATGAATTTTGTTATTATTTTTTCTGGATGTATAAAATAATTTTTAGGTAGTCTTATTGGTATGGCACTGAATAAGTAAATTAATTTAGACAGTATTGTCATTTTTACTATATTAGCTCTGCCTATCCATGAGCAATTGATATCTTTCCAATTATTTAGATCTGATTTGATTTGTGTGAAGAGTGTTTGGTAATTGTGTTCAGAGAGTTCCTGGGTTTGTCTTGGCAAGTAGACTCCCAAGTATTTTATATTATCTACTGTTACTTTAAATGGAATTTCTCTTTCTATCTCTTGCTGATGGACTTTGTTGGTCATGTATAGAAATGCTGATGATTTATGTGGATTTATTTTATATCCTGCTACTTTGCTAAAGTTGTTAATTGTTTCAAGTAATTTTTGAGTTGATTCTCTAGGATTCCTTAAGTATACCATCATATCATCTGCAAAGAGTGATAGGTTTGTTTCCTCCTTGCCTATTCTAATTCCTTTAATTCTTTCCTCTTCTCTGATTGCTAAAGCTAACATTTCTAGGACAATATTAAATAAAAGGGGTGATAATGGACATCCCTGTTTCACCCCTGATCTTATTGGGAAGGCCTCTAATTTATCTCCATTGCATAAAATACTTGCTGATGGCTTTAGGTAGATACTGTTTATTATTTTAAGGAAAGCTCCCCGTATTCCTAAACTCTCCAGTGTTTTTACTAGGAATGGGTGTTGTATTTTGTCAAAAGCTTTCTCTGCATCTATTGAGATAATCATATGATTTTGGTTGGTTTTCTTATTGATGTGGTTGATTATGTTAATAGTTTTTCTAATGTTGAACCAAGCCTGCATTCCTGGTATAAATCCCACCTGGTCATAGTGTATTATCCTGGTGATCACTTGCTGTAATCTCCTTTCTAATGTCTTATTTAAGATTTTAGCATCAATATTCATTAGGGAAATTGGTCTATAATTTTCTTTCTCTGTTTTTGCTTTGCTTGGTTTTGGTATCACTACCATATTTGTGTCATAAAATGAATTTGGTAGAACTCCTTCTTCACCTATTTTTCCAAATAATTTGTATAATATTGGAATTAATTGTTCTTTAAATGTTTGGTAGAATTCACCCGTAAACCCATTTGGCCCTGGGGATTTTTTCTTAGGGAGTTCATTAATGGCTTGTTTAATTTCTTTTTCTAATATGGGTTTATTTAAGGATTTTATTTCTTCTTCAGTTAACCTGGGCAATTTGTATTTTTGTAAATATTCATCCATTTCTTTTAGATTGTCAAATTTATTAGCATACAGTTGGGCAAAATATTTCCTAATTATTGATTTAATTTCCACTTCATTGGTGGTAACATCCCCTTTTTCGGTTTTGATACTGGTAATTTGGTTTTCTTCTTTCTTTTTTTTAATCAAATTAACCAGTATTTTACCTATTTTATTGTTTTTTTCATAAAACCAACTCTTAGTTTTATTGATTAATTCTATAGTTTTTTTGCTTTCAATCTTATTAATTTCTCCTTTGATTTTCAGTATCTCTAAATTAGTATCTAATTGGGGATTTCTAATTTGTTCTTTTTTTCTAGCTTTTTAAGTTGCATGCCCAATTCATTAATCTCCTCTTTCTCTTCTTTATTCATGTAAGCATTTAGAGCTATAAATTTTCCCCTAAGCACTGCTTTGGCTGCATCCCATAGATTTTGGTATGTTGTCTCATTATTGTCATTCTCTTGGATACAGTTATTGATTGTTTCTATGATTTCTTGTTTGGCCCATTCATTCTTTAGAATGAAATCATTTAGTTTCCAATTGATTTTCATTCTACTTTTCCCTGGCTCTTTCTTACATGTAATTTTTATTGCATCATGATCTGAGAAGGATGCATTTACTATTTCTGCCTTTCTACATTTGACTATGATGTTTTTGTGCCCTAATACATGGTCAATTTTTGAAAATGTGCCATGTACTGCTGAGAAAAAGGTATATTCCTTTCTATCCCCATTCAATTTTCTCCAGACATCTATCATGTCTAACTTTTCTAATAATCTATTCACCTCTTTCACTTCTTTCTTATTTATTTTTTGGCTAGATTTATCTAATTCTGAGAGGGGGAGATTCAGATCCCCCACTAGTATAGTATTACTGTCTAATTCCTCTTGTAACTCATTTAACTTCTCCTCTAAGAATTGGATGCTAAACCACTTGACGCATACATATTCAATATTGATATTACTTCTTTATCTATAGTACCTTTAAGCAAGATGTAATTTCCTTCCTTATCTCTTTTAATGAAATCGATTTTTTGCCTGCACCTTGTCTGAGATAAGGTTTGCTACCCCTGCTTTTTTTTACTTTAGCTGAAGCATCATATATTCTACTCCAGCCTTTTACCTTTACTCTGTGTGTATCTCTCTGCTTCAAATGTGTTTCTTGTAAACAGCATATTGTAGGATTCTGGTTTTTAATCCACTCTGCAATTTGCTTCCGTTTTATAGCAGAGTTCATCCCATTCACATTCACAGTTATTATTACTGACTGTCTACTCCCCTCCATTCTATTTACCCCCTTTTTACTTTTCCCGCCTTCTTTCCCCCTATTCCTCCTCACCGATGTTTTACTTCTTACCCCTGCCTCCCCCAATCTGCCCTCCCTTTTTATTACCCCCCTCTCTTTTCTTTACCCTTTTCTCCCTTGCTTTTGTCCTCCTTTCTATCAGTCCCCCCTTTCCCTTCTCCTTTTGCTTCCCTAAAGAATGAGTTAAGTTTCTTTATCCCAATGAATGTATGTTATTCCCTCTTTGAATCAAATCTAATGAGAATAGGGTTGAAACAATGTTCACCCCTCCTTTCTTTCTCTCTATTGTAATAGGTTTTTTTTTCACCTCTTCATATGACATAATTCATCCCTTTCCACCTCCCCTTTCCTCTCCTCCCCAGAGACTCCCTTTTTAACCCCTTAAATTTTTTTTTGTATCATCACATCAAAGACAATTCATATTTATATCCTCTGTGTAAAGTCCTTCTCTCTGCCCAAATACATTTACAGTTCTTAAGAGTTATGAGTATTATCTTCCCATGTAGGGATATAAACAGTTTAACCTAATAGGGTAACCTTTTATTTTTTCTCCCCCTCTGTTTACCTTTTTAAACTTCTCTTGAGTCTTATATGTTGAGATCAAATTTTCTATTCAGTTCTGGTCTTTCTTTTCACCAGGAAAGATTGAAAGTCCCCAATGTCACTAAATGTCCATCTTTTCCCCTGAAAGAAAATGCACATTTTTGCTGGGTAATAGATTCTTGGCTGCAATCCAAGCTCCTTTGCCTTCTGGAATATCATATTCCAAGCCTTGCAGTCCTTTAATGTTGAAGTTTCCAGGTCCTGAGCAATCCTGACTGTGGCTCCATGATATTTAAATTGCTTCTTTCTGGCTGCTTAGAGTATTTTCTCCTTCACCTGATAATTCTGGAATTTGGCTACAATATTCCTTGGGGTTTTCCTTTTGGGGTCTCTTTCAGGAGGTGATGGGTGGATTCTTTCAATGATGATTTTATCCTCTGATTCTATGATATCAGGGCAGTTCTCCTTAATAATTTCCTAGAAAATGGTGTCTAGACTCTTTTTCTGATCATGGCTTTCAGGCAGTCCAATGATTCTCAAATTGTCTCTCCTGGACCTGTTTTACAGATCAGTTGTCTTTCCAATGAGGTATTTCACATTTTCTTCTATTTTTTCATTCTTTTGATTCTGCTTGACTGATTCCTGGTGTCTCATGGATTCCTTATCTTCCAACTGTCCAATTTTAATTTTTAGAGCATTGTTTTCTTCAGTGAGATTATGCACCTTTTTTTTCCATTTGGCCAATTGAATTTTTTAAGGCACAGCTTTCTTCAATGAGATTATGCACCTTTTTTTCCATTTGGCCAACTGAATTTTTTAAGGCATTGTTTTCTTCAGTGAAATCATGCACTTTTTTTTCCATTTGGCCAGTCAGTCTTTGTGCTTCCTTTTCCAAGCTGCTGATTCTTTTTTCATAGTTTTCTTGTTTTGCTTTCATTTCTCTCCCCATTTTTTCTTCTACCTCTCTCAATTGATTTTTTAAATCCTTTTTGAGCTCTTCCAGGAAGGCTTTTTGATCCTGAGACCAATTCGCCTTCCCTCGTGAGGCTTCACATGTAGGCAATTTGAGGGTATTGTCCTCATCTGAGTTTGAGTTGGCTTCTTCCCTATTGATACAGAAGCTCTGGATGGAGAGGGCTCTTTTTTGCTTCTTACTCCTTATTGCAGCTTATTTATTTATTTTTTAAGTTGAGGTCTGCTCTCGGGGCACCAGAGTCCCTGTTTTAGGCTTCTTGTGCAGGGGTATAGGTTCTGTGTGACCTGCTTTTTACTCTGAGGCCTTTATGGTGTGTGGATATCCCCCGCCCTGCACTTCCTGTCTGATTGCGCTCGGCCAGCCAGGTGCCCGCTCCTGGCATCCGTTCCCGCCTGACCCTTTCATCGCCCTCCCGGCCGGTGCAGGTAGGTTTTTCCACTGTCCTTCTTGGCCACCAGATTTTTGAACCAGGTTCCAGGGGCCTCAGTTGTTCGGCTGTGGCCCGCAGCTCCTGCTGACTTGCCCTGACCCCCTCGGCGCTGGGTTGCTGCCCTGCGCTGGGCCTCCCTTTTGCCCGAGTCAGACCGACCTTTTCCTGAAGTCTTCTAAATTATCTCTGGTTGGAGAACTGTGTCTCTCTGTCCCTTGGCAGGTTCTGTAGTTTCAGAATCCATCCAGAGGCTTGATTTAATGTTCTTTTTGAGGGAACAGAAGGAGAGCTCAGGCAGTTTGCTGCTTCCTCTCCGCCATCTTGGCTCCGCCTTCAATAATCAAGTTTTTTAAGAAGTAAAATAAATAAGTTACAATCATTTCCAAAGCACTAAAAGTCATAACATCAACTTTTTCTATAGTATCTGAAATGAGTTTCTTTTGAATTCCCCCTCTCATCTCAGTTAAATATTATTGTAAGGGTTTTTTAAGTGTTTATTGGAAGATAAATCAATTGATTTTACATCTTTATTTTTTAAAAAAGTTCCTGTAGTAGTATAATTTGAAATACTATATTAATGTTAACTAACAATCAAACAATTAAGCAATAGCCTCATATATTGAGAGTTCAAAGGGGTCTTAGAGACCATCTAGTCCAATCTGTCATTTTATAAATGAGGTCCAGAGAGGCTAAGTACTGTATGGGGTGGGGGAGGGGGAAGAGGAGTGGGTTTCAAATTCCAGTTTTTTGCTGTCTATTTTATTATACAAAACAATCTCCAACTTCTCATCAGAGAAGAGTACAGTAGGGGCGGCTAGGTGGCACATTGGATAAAGTATCGGCCCTGGAGTCAGGAGTACCTGAGTTCAAATCCATCCTCTGACACTTAACACTTATTAGCTGTGTGACCCTGGGCAAGTCACTTAACCCCAATTGCTTCACTAAAATTAAAAAAAAAAGAAAAGAGTACAGTTAACTTTAAAGCTTTAAATAAGGTTATGACACATTGCTTGACACATTGTGCTTGTTAAGTGGTCTATTTTTTCATTATTTATTCATTCACATGTCCAATAATATTAAATACTTAACCTTTCATTTTGGTTATATTTTATTCCTCCTATTTGAGGGCATAAAGACAAGAGACAATACAATTTCACAATTATGATACATGTGTAAAAATAACATTTAAAATTATTAACTTCATTATTTGTGGTGTTTTTTTGATCGATCTGAAAAAATACCAAGTTCCCAAATGATCTCTTCATCTTGTTCTCTACCTGAAAATGGGAAGTCTGGGGGCAAGAGGCTTTCCCCTTTGTTTTCTCATTTGTTTTGTGCTTGCCATCCCTTCAGAAATGGGAGAAATGGCTCCGCTCCCATACTGAGGTCTAAATCAGCCACATTCCTACCTGTATTCTGCCAATCACAGATAATGGAGGCCTTTGGGAGACCGTTGTTGTTTGTGAAGAATTATCAGGCTTAAAAAAGGAGAAAGAGAAAGGAGGGAGGAAAAGGGAAAGTAACCCATTAAGCAAGAAGCCTCAGGGTAACTAACTAGCTCACCCTCAATTTGAGAATCTGAAGCCTAAAGAAATACTTAAAACATTTCAGAAGTATCATTTGCAAGCATTTGGGATTTCCTACAATGCTATAAATGAAGAACATATTTTAGGTGTTCTTTTCTCAAAATGCTTTTTATCTCCAAACATGAGTTCATTTTTTTGCATCATATGAATACATAATACTAAACAACAGAACTAAAACAACACATTTGACAAGGAAAGAACAATTTGAACAGTAAAGTTGAAGCAAAAATCTTTTTATATCAAGAGAGGTTATTTTAAATTGAATAGCTTATTATTTCTTCTTTTGGCATATAGGTTAACATAATATTTTCCTCTCTCTGCATGTATACATTCATACACACATGTATACATGCACAAATGAATGCATATATGTGTGTGTATACATATATACCCTATATGTTTGTCTGTATATACATAGACTCCTACACATACAGTTTATATGGATGTAAGCATACATATACTTGCATATACATGTGTATATACATACACATATACATATATTCATACATATATACATGTATATGAAAAGACACTAGATATGGCATCAGAGGAGTAGGACTTGGTTTCCAATTCTACCTCTGATTCATACAACCCATATGATGTTAGGAAAATTATGTAACTTCTTTTAACATGAAATTTTTGTAAATGTAAAATTAAGTGATTAATTAGATGGCCTTTCAGCTCTATATCTATGATCTTATTTTTTCCCATTTAAAATCACAGTTATCCATATATAGGCATATATTTAAGAATTGATATCTAGATTTTGATAATAATAACCAATTAATCCAATACTTCATGAGAAAGCTTTCATTTGTTTGTTTTAGAAGGAGGTTATATTATTTGAATAAATGTATATATTTTATAGTTCATTTTTCACAAAGAAAAATGTACTTGTTTTTCTTAAATGTAACAATAGTAATATAGACTACAGTTCCATAACATAGCAAAATTGTCAGTATAGAGCATAGTGATATGCACAAAGTCACAATGTGGTAATGCATTTCCCATATATGGTAATACATAGGATTAGAGATACAGCCTGGATCCTTTATTTTATTGGTATAGGGAGTGAGTTCAAAGATAAGAAACCTTTTTACACCAATATAGGAGAGCATCTTCTCTATAACTTATAGCTTTGTCTAATACATCCAGGGTCACATAGCCAGTCACACAGTCAGAGGCATGAACCTAAGTCTTATTGGCCCCAAACATGGCACTCTATTCACTATACCTCTGCATTGAACCATACCAATTATTTATTATCAACATACTATTGTTAAATTTGCTAAACAATGGTTCCCATGTAACTAGACACTCTAAAATAGATAGATATTTGTTTCTTAAAATCTGAAGTATATTTTGCAATGCTCCATCCTTGTATCTATTTGACATGAATATATACAAAGCTTATGTCCTCAATTAAGGGAAAATAATATTGGATTTATTGTCAGAGAATGTGGGTTTACTGGCTTAGTCACCTACTACATGTGGTAAGTTACTCCATCTTTCTGAGCTTCAGTTCCCTCACTTGTAAAATGATGAAATAAGACTAAATGGTGTCGTTGGGTAAATCAATCTCTTATATGGTATGAAATATTCAAAACATTTTTGAATAATGAACAAGCTTCCCTCCTTTTCATTCCAAATATTGTCACTTTTTTTTTGTTCAAGCCATTTTGTGGAAAATCATTCGAGAGTTTCAGATAGTATCACCAGTAAGTTTGCACATTACTAGAATGCAGGCATTGTTTCTGAGCAGATATAAATGGAATGGGTTTCTATGCCCCTATAGATTTTTGATAGATAATAGACGATGAAGTGAGGAACCCTACATAACTATAGAAATAGAAATGACAACAGATAAATACATAGCAATTCAATATTTAATGTGAAAGTTTCCATTTGTTTGTTTTGGGTGGACTTTGTATTATTCAAATAAATGAAATTAAAGATTTAATATAGCTGACAATCTGGGGAAAATTTTTCCAATTTCTAGATTGCTGAAGTCCGAATTACCAAAATAATGACAATGATGATACCACCACCACCATCACCAACATTATTATTATTATTATTATTATTATTATTATTATTATTATTCACTTTAATACAGAATTTGTCTCTTAAAAACAAAATTTGCTATGAGAGAAGGATTATCTTAGGATGTTATTTCAGGTCTAGATCTGAGAATAATGTATAGAAACACCATGCAAAATTTAAAGTATCATATCTTGAGCTAGTTTTAATATTGGAGATAGTCCTTATAGATGTTGGGATTGTCAGATGTTCCCTTTTATGGATGGTATTGTGCTGATTACACAAATTTTTCAGTGATATATTCTAATATTCAAGTATTCCCTGATAATCCATGCAAGAAAAGATAAATGGAAGAATCCTGCCTGAAACATCTATATAACTGTTACATTAATACACAAAACTTGAATAGATACTGTATATGGACAATGTGTTGGACCAAGAATTGAATAAGAGGGAGAGAGCAGGTTAGATTGCTTTTGGAAAATTGCATAGTGCTTTCAATCATCCCAAGCTGCTTCCTGGCACAAAAACCATATTAAAAATAGTATTCTTCTAGTGATACTATATTGCTGTGAATCATGGAACAGTACAATCTGGGAAGATTCAAAACCTAGAGTGACCTACAGTGCATTTGAGAGAGAATGAGCAGGCTGCAGTATATTTTAATGGTGATTTGTGTGCAAGAAGTGGCATAAAATATATCATCCAGGAAATGATGACAGAAAAAAGGAGGTGGGTTGGTTATGTGGGATAACAAAGGATAACAGAGGAAGAAACCAAGTGCTGCAGTGATAGTCCTGCTATATTAAAAGAACTACAGGAAGGCACTTAGAATGCTAGGTATCTCTTCTAACAGGGATGTATGTGAAGATATAGACAAAGATCATATATAATAAGAAGATAAGTGTAGTTTGCAACCTGAATCTTTGCAGTGCATACCGACATTGATTTGTCAATCTACAGATGGTAAGGACCCACTTGTGTATTGAATTAATGAAGCTTAAAAAGATTTTAGACTGCTGAAAAAACAGCCAAAATCCTATAGCTTTAGCTATTGCTACCTTTATAATGAGGAAAATAATAGTTGAGGCAGAGTAAGAAAAACTATAACATAAGGTTAAAAAAGACAAGGACAGGATGCAATGTAAACATCCAATACTCTGAAAAATAAAAAGACATCAGGCTAGTGGGGGTTGTAGTTGACATCAATTTCAATATAAGTCAACAATGTAATATTACAACTAATAAATCTAATGCAATATGAGAATGAATTAAGAAAGTGACTAGGACTAAGACGACAGTAGTCCTATGTTTTGTGGTCAGACAACATCTCGATTATTTTGTTCCTTTCTGAGTGCCATGTTTAGAAAGGTCATCGATAAACTGGAAAGTGCTCAGAAGAGGACAGTCAAGATTCTGAATGACCTCAAGATTCAAATAACATATGGATAAGCTGAAGGAGTTAGGGAAGTATAGCTTGAAAAGGGAGAACTAGAAGGCCTGTGATAGGTTTCTTCCATTATTTGAAGGTCTTTTATGAGAGTGAAGGATTAGGTTTGTGTTTCTCACAGCAGTCACTTTTCATATTTTTCCTTGTATCGCTTATTTATTTACTGAGACACCTTGGACATGGTGAGCACCAAATAATATAAAAAGAAAAGTGAACTTGAGAAGTTTAACATGAGAAATGATTGATTATTGATGTGGGCATCAGTTTTGAAAGAGGTCTGTGTAACTAGAGAAAGAGCTTGTTAGAGCAAACCTCAAATTTAATACTAAACATGAAGAAAGAATGGAAATGAGAAAAAGATAAGGTATGCAATTAAAACAATTCCAACCTAACCTATTTCAATCAGTCATTGATGCAGAAAAAACAGAAATTACATACATTGATATCATTTCATTCTGAAGTTTAATTAGTATTAATCAATTTTCAATGAAGTTACAAAAAAACCTAAAAACCACCTTAGCTAATTATTTATCTATTTGCCATGTGAAGAGGTATAGTAGCCAGGTCAATATAATTTTATTTTCCCCCAAATGCATGTAAATTTGTATCTTTTTTTTTAAAAATGAGTTCTAAATTATTTCTCTTCTTCCTTCCCTTTCACCCTTCCTGGGATGGTAAGCAATTTTATATAGTTTATAAATGCACATTCATATAAAATATATTTCCATATAGTCATTTTGTGGAAGAAAACAGAAAAAGAGAGAGTGAAAAATAGTATTCTTAGGTCTGCATTCAGACTCCATCAGTTCTTTCTCTGTAGGCAGAAAGTATTTTTTTTTTATCATGAGTCCTTTGGGATTGTCATGGATCATTGTATTGCTGAGAATAGGTAAATCCGTCACAGTTGTTCATAGTAAAATATTGCTGTTACTATACACATTGATCTTCTAGTTCTGCTCACCTCACTCTACATGAGTTCAGTTAGGTATACCACAACTTGTTTAGGCCATTCCCCAGTTAAAGGGCATATCCTCAATTTCCAATTTATTGTCACCAGAAAGAGAGCTGCTATACATACCCTTTTACAAGTAGGTCCATGGTCTTTTTCACTCATATCTTTAGGATACAGACCTAATGATGGTATTCCTGGTATACACAGTTTTTACAGCACTTTTATACGACTATAGATAGCTTTGACTACTTTATCTGAAAACTGCCTGTTCTTATGCTTTGATTATGTATCAATTAGGGAATGCCCTGTAGTCTCCTAAATTTGACTCTGTTGTTATATTTTTGAGAGATGAGGCATTTATCAATTCTAGCTATAAAATTCCCCCATTTTTCTACTTTCCTTCTAATCTTGGTTGGATTGGTTTTGTTTTTACAAAATCTTTTAAATTTAATATTATCAAATTTATCCACATTATATTATGTAATATGTGCTATCTTTTATTTGGTCCCCCAATTTTTTCTCATCTCCAGCAATCTTACTGGTAAACTATTCATTTCTCCCCTAATTTACTTATGGTATCACCCATGATGTCAAAATCATGGACCCATTTTCACCTTATTTTGGTATACAATGTGAGATGTTGGCCTATAACTACTTTCTGCCATATTGTTTTTTAGTTTTCCCGGAAGTTTGTTGTGTTTTTGTTTTTGTTTTGTCAAATAGTGAGTTCTATTCCAAAAGACTTAGATCTTTGGGTTTACTAAACAGTAAGTCACTATGGTCATTTATTATTACATATTGTCTACATAATCTATTCCTTTGATCGACCATTCAATTTCTTATCTGGTACCAGATTCTGCAAAATTTTCATTATGATTTAGTATTGATTTTATGTCATTGTCTATTTTATGTCTTAGCAAAATAAACTTTCCTTCATTATTTCTTTAAACTAGATATATTTATCATTTTCCTTTGTCTGAAATCATGATTGCTACCCTTCCTTTTTTTTTTAACTTCAGCTAAAGCATAACAGATTCGGTTCCAGACTCTTACATTACATTTACCCTGTGTGTATTTCTCTATTTCAGATGTGTTCCTTATAAAAATTTATTTTAGGATTTTAATCCACTCTACTATCTGCTTCTATTTTATGGATGAGTTCAACATATTAACATTTACAGTTATTATAATAAACTCTATTTCCTTCCATCCTATTTCTCCCTGTTTATTCTCTCTCTCTCTTTCTCCCTCTCTCTCTCTCCCTCTCTCTCTCTCCCCCTCCCTCATCTTTCACCTTGCTGCTCAACACCAACACATCTCTTCTTTATATTACCTCTCCCTTACCCTCCTATCCACATCGTTTCTTGCTTTCCTACATAGTAATAGATATTTCTTTTTTATTTAGAATTTTATTTTCCCAAAGTGCATGTAAAAAAATTTTGACATCAATTTTTTCAAAACTTTGTGTTCAAAATTCTCTTCCTCTCTACCTCCCCACCCAAGAACTAAAGCAATTCAATATAAGTTATGCATGAGCAGCCATGCAAAACATTTCCACATTAGTCAGGTTGTGAAAGAAAACACACAAAAACAAAACTTCAGTAAAAGGAACTAAAATAATGCTTCAGTCTGTATTCAGGTATTATTAGTTATCTCTCAGTAGATGGATTGCATTTTTCATAAGACCTTTGGAGTTTTCTTGGATCATTGCATTGCTGAAAATAACCAAGTCATTCACAGCAGATCATCTCACAATATTGCTGTTATTTGGAATACAGTACATTTCACTTTGCATCAGCTCATGCAGGTCCTTCCAGGTCTTTCTGAAAGCATCCTGCTCATCATTTTCTATACTAAACTATATTTATATGGTACTTTTAAGAGAGATTTCCTTACAATAAACTCATGAGCTTGATTACTGCAAGAACAGTAATAGAGAGCATTTATATAGTAGCTTGTACCTGACAAAGAATTTTCTTCACAATAGCTCAGCAAAGTAAGTACCATACATTTTTCCATAAGCATCAATCATTATCAATACTCATGATAATACTCAATCATCATCATCATCAATTTACATTACTCTTGCCTCTGCTTCAATAATTATTTCACAGTTACTCTTAACTGTTTCCCTCCATCCTACTCCCTCCCTCTGATATTTACTCTATTTTTATCTTCTTTTACTTATCCCTCCTCAGAAGTATTTTGCTTCTGTCTGCCCCCTCCACCACTCTGCCCGCCCTTCTTTCACCTCTTCCTCTTTATCCCCTTCCCCTCCTCCTTTCCTGCAGGGTTAAATTGGTTACTTCACCCAAATGAGTGTGTATGTTATTCACTCCTTGAGCCAATTCTGATGAGAGTAAGGTCTTTGAGCCAATTCTGATTAGTGTAAGGCTCTTTCACTGCCTAACTCCTCCCACATCTCTCCCCCACTCCATAAGCCCTTTCCTGCTTCTTTCATGTGAGATTTCAACCCATTCTACCTCTTCCCTTCCCCTTCCCACAGTATAATCCTCACTCTCCTCAATCTTACCATAAAGATGTCATCATGGGGCATCTAGGTGACACAGCAGACAAAGCACCTGTCTTAAACCCAGGAGGACCCAAACCCAAATCTGGCCTCAGACACAAGACCCTCACCAACTCCACAAGCCCAGCCATGCCACCCAACACTGACCACCCGACAAAAAAAAATGAAAAGCAAAAAAAAAATTTTTTTACAGATACTATCCCTTCATAATAAATTCACACTTGTGTCCTCTGTCTAAATTTATTCCTATTATCTGCCCTAATACTCAGAAAGTTCTTATGAGTTAGACATATCATCTTCCCATGTAGGAATGTAAACAGTGTAACCTTTTAAAGTACCTCATGATTTCTTTTTCCTGTTTACCTTTTTATGCCTCTCTAGGGTCTTGTATTTGAAAGTCAAATTTTCTAGTCAGTTCAGGTCTTTTCATCAGAAATACCTGAAAGTCCTCTTTTTCACTGAAGTCACATATTTCCCCTGAAAGATTATACTTTGTTTTTATGTGTATCTGATTCTTGATTGTAATCCCAATTCCTTTGCCCTCCAGAAAATCATATTCCTTCCCCTCCCCTCCTTTAATGTAGAAGGTGCTAGATCCTGTGGTATCCTGACTATGACTCCACAGTATTCAATTGTTTCTCTCCAGCTGCTTGCAATATTTTCTCCTTGACCTGGGAGCTCTGAAATTTGACTATAGTATTCCTGGAAGTTTTCATTTTGGGAGGTCTCAGGAGATGATCAGTGGAGTCTTTCAATTTCTATTTTACTTTCTGTTTCTAAAATACCAGGACAATTTTCCCTGACAATCTCTTAGAAGATGATGTCTAAGCTCTTTTTTGATGATGGTTTTCAGATAGTCCAGTGATTTTCAAATTATCTCCCCTGGATCTGTTTTTCTAGTCAACTATTTTTCCAAGAAGATATTTCACATTGCCCTCTAGTTTTTTTATTCATTTGGATTTGCTTTATTATGTCTTGGTTTCTCATAAAGTCACTAGCTTCCATTTGTTCAATCCTAATTCTTAGGCAATTATTTTCTTCAGAGAGCTTTTTCATTTGGCTTTTCAAGCTATTGACTTTTTTCTTATGACTTTCCTGCAACACTCCCATTTTTTCCTCTACCTCTCTTACTTTGTCTTCAAAGTCCTCTTTGAGTTCCTCTATAGACTGAGACCAATTCATATTTTTTTTTGGACATTTTGGATGTAAGAGCCCTGATGTTGCTATCCACTTCTGAGGGTGCACCTCAATCTTTGTTGTCACTAAATAAACTTTCTATGGTCTGCATCTTTCTCTGACTACTCATCTTGCCCATCTTTTACTTGACTTTTAACTCCTTTTTTTTTGGTGAAGCAATTGGGGTTAAGTGACTTGCCCAGGGTCACACCGCTAGTAAATTAAATCCTTCTTCTTTTTGTTTTTTTTTTTTAGTGAGGCAATTGGGTTTAAGTGACTTGCCCAGGGTCACACAGCTAGTTAAGTGTTAAGTGTCTAAGGCCAGATTTGAGCTCAGGTACTCCTGACTCCAGGACCAGTGCTCTATCCACTGCACCACCTAGCTGTCCCTAGTTAACTCCTTCTTAAAGAAGGGCTCTGCTTCCAGGCTGCACTTTTTCAAACTTCAGGGGGTCCAACATGGTATGATTTAATGAGTGGCAGGTTCTTCTCTCACCTGGCCTGTGCTCTTGTCTATAAATAACTCCAAGCCAACTTGCTCTTCCACCAGGAAACAAAATTTTGTTTCACTGGGTTGAAAGTCCTGGCAAGCCCGTGCCCCTCCCCAACCTGGGCCAACCACTCAAGATTACTTCCTGGTTCCCACAAGCTGGGGTAGAACTACCAAAATCTGCCTCACCGCCAGCAGAGACCCCTATAGTCTCCCCTGGACAACTGCTCAGTCCTCCCACCAGACCATGAGGTTAGTTCCAGCAGACGTCAGTGCTGCAGAGGATTCAGAGGCTCTGGGAATAATTTATCTGGCATGGCCTTTCTGGAGTTGAATCTGTAAAGGTGCAACCATGCAGTTTGGCTCCACTACCCTGCTTGGTGCAACAGATCCCTCCTGCCAAACTTCTAAGCCCTCTTTGACTGGAAAATGATCTCAGCCTCTCCTTTTGTGGGTTTTGCTGCTCCAGGAGCTCCAAGTGCTTACTGCCTTTCCTCCACCATCTTGTCTCTGTCCCCAGTATCCTTGGCTCTGCCCCACAGTATCAGATAGATTTCTATAACCAAGTAACTGTGTTTGTTATTCCAATTCTGATGATAGTAATTTTTAACATTGAATGTTACCCACCCATCTTCCTTTGCACTATAATAGCTTTCTTTTGCCTCTTTACCTGATATAATTGATTCTGATTCTATCTCTCCATTCCCTCTTCTCCTAGTGACATCCTCTTTCTCACACTTTAATTTTGTTTTGTTTTTTAGATATCATCTTATCATAGTCAACTCATATCTATACCTTTTGTGAATGTATACTCTTTCTAATCCCTGTAATAGGGATAAATTTCTTAAGAGTTACAAATAAAGATTACTCCACCCAATTGAGTGTGTACATTATTCCCTCCTTGAGCCAATTGTAATGAGATTGAGGTCTTTGAGCCAATTCTGATGAGTGTTAGGCAAACTTACTGCCCAGATTAAACAGATTACTACACCCAGTTGGGTCTGTCTGTTAGTCCCTCCTTGAGGCAGCTCTGATGAGTTTAAGGTCATTGAGACTTTTCTGGTGAGTATAAAATTCATTTACTGCCCTGCTCCACTACCATCTCTTCCCCCACTCCATAAGACTTTTCCTGTTACTTTCATGTAGGATTTCACTTCTGCCCTTCCCCCTCCAACAGTGAATTCCCTTTCCCCCCTAAATTTAACCCTAAAGATGTCATCACCTAGCTAAGTGACACAGTGGATGAAGCATCACCCCTGGACCCAGAGGGATCCCAGCCAAAACCAGCCTCAGACACAAGACAGTCACCCACTGTATGACCCCAAGTATTTCCCCCATCTCCAATTTTTTATGGTTCTCTAGGGTCTTGTATTTGAAAGTCAAATTTGCCATTCAGTTCAGGTCTTTTCATCACAAATATCTGAAAGTCTTTTTCATTAAAGTTCAGTTTTTTTCCACTGAAAGATAATGCTGAGTTTTGCTGGGTAGGTGATTCTTGGTTGTAATCCCATTTTCAGATACTATCAGTTTTCTCTGTATATGGGATGTAATTTTCATAAGTCCTTCAGGGTTATATTGGATCATTTCCTTGCTGAAAATAACCACATGTTTCCCAGCAGATCATCTTACACTATTGCTTTTATTTTGTATACAGTATATTTCACACTGTTTCAGTTCATGTAGGTCTTTCCAGGTTTTTCTGATTGTATCCTGTTCATCATAACCTTTATATAGCACCTTAAATTTGACAGAGAATTTCCTTCCTAATAGTCCATCCAGGGGGCAGCTAGGTGGCACAGTGGATAAAGCACCAGCCCTAGATTCAGGAGGACCTGAGTTCAAATCCAGCCTCAGACACTTGATACTTACTAGCTGTGTGACCCTGGGCAAGTCACTTAACCCCAATTGCCTCACCAAAAACAAAAAAAAACAAAAAACATAATAGTCCATCAAAGTAGATACCATACATTTTGCCATTATAATCAATCCTCATAACTATTTCCCTCCATCCTATTCCCTTCCCATGACATTTACTCTATTTTCTATCTTCTTTTAACCTATTCCTCCTCAAAAGTGTTTTACTTCTGACTGTCCCCTCCCCTGCGCTGCACTTCCTTTTTTCACCTTTTTCTCCTTATCCTCTTCCTCTCCTACTTTCCTCTAGGGTTAAATAGATTACTCTTCCCAATTAGGTGTGCATGTTCCCTCCTTGAGCCCACTCTGATGAGATTAAGGTCTTTGAGCTAATTCTTTGTTCTAAATTTTTCTTCCTCCCTCCCTCCTCAACCCTCCTATTAAATCAAGTAATTCAATGCCATATTTGTGAATAATGCAGAACATCTTCACCTTCCTTGAAAGTGTTTTGCTTTTTATTGCTGTTCCTGATTCTGCCCTTCCCCCCTTCCCCTCTCCCTCCCTTCCCTCAGGGCAAAAATATATTACAATACCTACTTGAGTACGTATGTTAGTCCCTCTTTGAGCCAATTCTGATTATATTAAGGTTCACTGACTCCTCAACTCCTTCCCCCTCTTCCCCTCCCCTCCATAAGCTTTTTTCTTGTTTCCTTCATGTGAACTACCTCTCCCTAGATCATCTCTCCCCTCCCCCCTCCCCCAGTCTATTCCTCCTACACCTCAACCCTATTTTAAAGATGTCATCATGGGTTGGTTAGGTGGAACAGTGGACAGAGCACCAGCCCTGGACCCAGGAGGCCCCAAGCCCAAATCCAGCCCCAGACATAAGACAACCCATCCTGTTTGCCCCACAAAGAGCAAAACATAAATGCTTTACAGATATCATCCCTTATTATTCAGTTCAGACCTATATCTTCTGTGAATTCCTTACTGAGAGAGTTCTTATGAGTTGAAAGTATTATCTTCCCATGTAGGAATGTAAACAGTTTGTTCTTTTAATATCTCTCGTGAACTCTTTTTCCTATTTACCTTTTTATGCTTCTCCAGGGTCTTGTATTTGAAAGTCAAATTTTCTATTCAGTTTAGGTCTTTTCATCACAAATACCTGAAAGCCCTCTTTTTCATTGAAGTCCCACTATTTCCTCTGAAAGAATATGATCAGTTTTGCTGGGTACAGATAAAAGGTGGAAAGAAAAAAAAGGCTCAAAAAAAAGATAAGTGACAGACACAATTAATAAAAAGTACTCCAGATGACATTTATAGATGTGGCTTCATGGAGAAAAAACAATGGAAGATAGAAAAGAAATGGAAATATATTTGTGCCAAACTTTTTCTAACCATCAGTGAAAGTGGAGAAATCACATTGAATCATGAACCATAATGGCAGACACATGTTGCTTGGAGAAATAAGAATAGCACGGAAGGAAACATGGATAAAAGGGGTTGAACTTAGAATTTAAATTCAAGTGATGTCTGTGTTGTTATTAAAATAATTTTGAAGGCATTGAGAGACCTATTTCCAAGATATCTGATGGCGAGGACAGGGTCAAAAGCATGGGGAAATGAATATTTAATGAGAATATTAGAAGGGATGGTTTGCAAGTGATGCCCCATGATAGATTTCATATTTACCACAGTGAAATTGACCAATATGGAAAATACAAAATGCTACTATATAGTTTATTGACAGTACCAAAGCATTGATTCAACTCAATAAAATAAAATTCTACTTTAAAGGCTTTACACCTACAAGGTGTCCCCCTTGAGATATCAAAATAGTATGAGTCTTTAAAAGATATGGAGATACTTCCATTAATAACAATTCACAGACAGTATGAAAATGAGTACTCAAAGGAATTTTTTGCATTTTGAATTTTGGAAAAGATGCATTACAGACTCTAAATCAAGTCTTCCATATGTTCCTATTTGTGTGTGATATTTTTCTCTTATTATAACAAGCTGAAGAACATTGAGGAATCTCTTAAATGACATCCATAAAGACTTCAATATGTGTGACTTAACTATCTTGTGGATAGAAAAAAACACTTATTTTCCTGGCTATGATATGTAGTTAAATGAACCACCTCTAAAGTTCATTTGTGTATGTCTATGCAAATACAAATATATGCATATGTACTCCCATGATCTAATAAAATGCTACCCTCTTAAAGACAGAGATCATTTCTTATTTTGCCTTTATATTCCTAGTGCCTAGCAACGTGTCTTACATAAAAGAGATACTTAAACACTGTCTTTTGTTATTAGATTACTTCTGGGAAAGATACTGGAAGAAGTCAATTTCCAGTTTCTAGAATAGAACAAGGGGAGAATGGTCTTGAATATGTTTAGGAAATAGTAAAATTCTCTTAGTGACTCTGAACTTCCTGAAACTGATTAATCACTGGAAAAACCATATACCTGTTAATTATGGAATATTAAATTCTCTTAAGAATTAGAATTGAAGATCATTAAAGGAAACATTCAGAAACCTATGTTAAGTGTCAACAGGTTGCAATACATGCCAAAGAATTGTAATGGAAAAACTATGTAAAGGATGAAAACAAAAGTTAACCAGTAGAGAGTCTAAGTGTGCCACTGACATTTTCACTTTGTCAGAGAAAGTGAGGAAAACCTCTAAGATATTGGATGAACATCCTGTGGCAGACTGATAGGAGGACATGAACATGAATCTCATAGGATGGGAAGACATCAATGCATTTCAATATATGTTATTGGAGGGGACAGCTAGGTGGCTCAATGGATAAGGCACTAGCCTTGGATTCAGGAGGACCTGAGTTCAAACCCAGCCTCAGACACTTACTAGCTGTGTGACCCTGGGCAAATCACTTAAACCCCATTGCCCTGCAAAAAAAACCAAAAAACAAAAAACAAATATATATTATTGGAGGGTATAGTCCTAATAAGTTCACAAATCCAAAGAAGTAATAGACTATTAGACTAACCCATAATGTATCAGAATATGATTTTAAGAAAAAAATATTTGGGGTAATTTTAAGAGAATCACAATGTGGAGAGCAAGAAAGAATTATAGAGATCATTGAGTTTAAACACCTTATTTTACAGATTAGTAAATTTAGGTAGAAGGATGGAATGATTTGACCCAGGTCAGGTATCTGAAAAGTGGAAGAGTTAAAACATTAATTGAGGCTTTTAAATTCCATGCCCGGGGCTCTTAGTACTCCACTCCAATATTAACTATGCTGTCAAAGATTTACATCTTAAAATGAATCATTACAGAATTGTCCTCCTTGCTATAGTTGTATTTGTTTTTAAAATAAATTTTATGAATTATAGATATTGAGGAAAATCTACCTGACACATAGGAAATATTAAATATTAAAGCTCTCTGACCAGATTTCAGTGGTTATCTAGCTAAATATAAATTATTCTAATAATTAACTTATGCATTGTAAAGGTTAGCTTAAAAAGTTCATTTATACCTGTTTTCATTTTTCAAGTTTAAACTATAAAAATCTATCTACATAACAACAAAAGATCTAGCTGAAAGATGAGGAATAAGTTAGTTATCCGGATGTTGGCCAACCTGACATGGAGATACAAATGATCATGTGGCATTGTGGGGAGCTAATAATTAACATTTTTTTTTCAGTTTGCTTCTAGATAATTTACAAAAAAGTCATTATTGAAGACTTAAGGTTAGATAATGTTCACAGTAGGAAAGAAAAATTAATGAATCAATGCCATGTTAATATTTCTAATATCAAGAATATCCATTTATTCATCTTAGGTGATACTGCTTGCCATCAGTGAAAATTCTTATTATCTACAGATTATAATTTTAAATATTTTCCTATAAAACAACAAAAATAAAGCATTATGATGAACAAATATGTTATCACAATTCTAGTTATATTTTATTTAGTAATTGTTCTTCCCTGATGAAATCATTAACTAATATTGTCCTTTGCCCATAAATTGAAGAGCAATGTTTTGGTGTACCCAATTAAATTTAGTGTCCTGCCAAGATCTCCATTTTAGGGATACAGTCCAAAATCAAGGAATAGAACATCTGAGAGTCTTTTAAGTTGCCAGCTGAAGTCTCTGTGGGAATTCTGCCATAAATTCAGATATGGCTGATAAGTAGCAGAAGGTCAGGAAAGGTTGAGGAGCTGAAAAATATCTGTAGTGAATTTTGGTAATCAACAGAGATTTTAATTGGGACAGTGGCAAGAGATGGTTTCATATTATGCAGTGAGAAGGTAGCATATGAATCTAAGAGAGAAAAGAATTAGAGCAAGAGTCCAAGGCAAGAAAGCATGTGCTTCACACTAAGTAGGCATTTATAAACATTTGCTGAATTTATTTGTAGGGTCAAAGGAGATCTAAAAGAAGATTAAAGAGCTTAGTGCATTGTGCTATATTCAGGAAGCAGAAGGCTTTTAAGGAGACATTTTGTGAGGAAGGTGAGATGACTATTTTGTGAGAAGCAGCAGTTCATCTTTGAATTCTTATGAACAGTAGCTATGTTAGCACCCAAAGTTGACATTTATCTTGAACTTCTGAAAGATAAAGTATAGCTTTATTTTAGGGATGCAGATAGGGACTGAAAAGACATATGTCTCAATGCTTTAAAACTAACAATTTTCAGGATATATTCAATTGTACACTAAAATTAGAGCAGTAAATGTGAGATAATTGTAAGTACACACAATTCTTTATAGCATTGTGATAAAATGTGGAACAGTTGCATACCATAACCATAGAAACCTTACTCATGTTCCTGACTCAAGAAAAGATTATAGAATTCACTGTTAAAAATTAAAATAGACTCTTAGGGGGAAAACATAATTTTTTATTATGTTATGAGGAATCTCAGTAAAATTTACTGTGACAAGAACATTTTTCCTATCCATTGGCTGGTGTTAGATTCTTTTTATCTGCTTTTTTTTTTTTTAAGATTCTTATATCTATAAGTAGAAATCCACTTCTAATTTTGAAAATTTATGAATATACAAACAAGACTATGAAAGTCAGCTATAGAAAATTAATGCTGAAAATAAATTTAATTAATAATACATTCTTAAATTTGTTTATCTAATAGCCACTAAATGAACATTTTAAAAAATAGAGGACCAGCACTGAATATTGCTACCTTCAGACCAATCCATTGCTTCTTCCATTGAATAGAAAGTATAATCAGCAGTTGGAACAGTCTCATTGCTCTTGCTAATCTATTGTTTAGTGGAGTTGAGATTAACTTCACAAGTTCTCTTTGATTATAAATCAACACAGCTGCATTCATTCACAGCCTAGAGTCAAAGTGTATAACATGCTAAAACAATTTATATTAATAATTTATTGAACATTCAAAATAATATTTAAAAAAAAAACTTTAAGCCAATCAAATTCTACAGTGCTATCGTATTGCCCTCATAATTTAATTATAAATGATTTAACCATTTATCATTCAATGATTCTAAGGGAGAATTTTATTAAAATGACTGATAACAGTACACACACATATGTGTGTTTGTGTGTATACATATATATATATACATATATAATTAATGTATATATACATATATAAATATATAGGATATACAAACACCTATACATATATTGTGAATGCTCTCATCAGTAGTAGCAAAAACATGACTGTCTGAAAGGCAGCATTGTGTAGGAGATAGATAACCAGTCTTGGAGTCAGAAAGATTAGAGTTCAAATTAAGCCTCTGAATACTGATTTCATAGTCATGAAAAAGTCATTGATTCCCAAAACAAGAAGTTGTTAGCATAGATTGAAAAAGGGAATTTATTCAAAGGTATGTTCCCTACACAAATGAAATCATAGATCCAGACCAAAATTCATATGTGTATACACAAATATATTTATGTATAGCATTATAGACAGGAATATTAATATATGCATATGTTCACACATATAAGTACTACAAATAAAAATAATGTCACAGCTTAAACAGTTTAATGTGAAGATTATCCAAAATTTTGAATAGATTCTATGGAATCAAAAAAGGCCTAAATTCATCAGATGGAATATGGGATACTATAATAATAGAGATTTATAAATAAGACATGATATATAATTGTGATGGATTCATAAATAAGACATGATATATAATTGTGATGGAATGTTATTGTGCTATAAGGAATGACAAGGAGGATGACTTCCAAAAAACCCATGAAAATTCATATGAACTTATGCAAAGTGAAGTGAACAGAACCAGTATAATACTGTATACAGTAATAGAAATATTGTAGATGAGGAAAATCCAAAAGGACTAATGATAAAGCATACTATCCACCTCCAAAGAAAGAACTGATATTGCTCAACATAAACTGAAGCATGCTACTTTAACTTTCTTTTTAAAAAATATTCAAATTTTCTTAAACAAAATGACTAATATGGTAATTTAATTACATATGTATAACCTATATCTAATTGCTGATCACCTGGGGGAGGGAGAGGGAAGAGAGAGAAAGAGGAATAGAATTTGGAACTCAGAACTTGAAATAAAAAATGTTATTATTTTTAAAATATTTTAGATGAAGAATAGTGAATGGCTTAGCTATTCTCCTATCCCAAAGAATTCATGATGAAGCATGGTATCTGCCTCCAGAGAAAGAATTGATAGTGTCTGAATACAAACTAAAGCATGTTCTCTTTTTTCCTTTTCTTTCTTTCTTTCTTTCTTTCTTTCTTTCTTTCTTTCTTTCTTTCTTTCTTTCTTTCTTTCTTTCTTTCTTCCTTTCTTCCTTCCTTGCTTCTTTTCCTCCTTTCTTTTTTTCATTTCTTTCTACAAGTCATCTTGTAAAAAATTACTAAAATGGAAAAATTTTACATGATTGAACATATATTAAGTATATAAAATCGCTTACCATTTCAGGGGTGGGAGAAGGGAGGGTGGGAGAGAAGGACAAAATTTGGAACTCAAAAATTTTACAAAAGTGTTAAAATGTAGGGGATAGCCAGATGGTTCAGTTGATAAAGTACTGGGTCTGGATTCAGGAGGACCTGAGTTCACATCCAGCCTCACACACTTAACACTTACTAGCTGTGTGACCATGGGCAAGTCACTTAAACCTCACTGGACCACAAAATAAAAAACAAAACAAAAAACCAAACCAAACCAAACCAAACAAAAAAAACCAGCCAAGACGTTGGAGGAAAGGCTCTTGGAACTCAAGACATGCTCACTCCAAAAAAACACCAAATAATGCCATAGGACAATTCCTGGAGCAGCAGAACCCACAAAAGAATGGTCTGAGACTATTTTCCAGGCAAAGACAATTTAGAAGGTTGGTAGGAGGGGGCTGCTCTGCTGAGACAGGAGTGGAGCCAAACTCCACAGTTACCCTGACACAGATTCAGTCCTGGGCAGGCCTCACCAGAGAAAGAGACCCCTGAACCCTCTCAATCACCTGCAGCTCCAGTGTCATCTGGAACTAAGCTCACAGTCTGAGAGGAGGGCTAAGTGGTTGGTTGGGGGGGGGATTACAAGGGTCTCTGCTGGAACTGAGGCAGAACTTGGGTGTTTCACTCATACTGGGAACCAGCAAGTAGGCTTAAGCAGTGATGGCACAGGTAGAGGAGGGGCACATTGCTCATCAGAGCTAACAACCACAGCATATAAAGTTTTGCTGCCTGGTTAATTACCAAGTTGGTCTGGGGTTAACTACAGAACCAAGAACAGGCCAGGGGAATGAAGAACCTTCTTAAATTGTACCATCTTAGATCCCCTGAAACTTAGGACAGCACATCCTGGAAGCAGGAACCCACTTTAAGAAGAAGTTAAGAGTCAAGTAAAAGATGGGCAAGATGAGCAGACAGAGAAAGATGCAGATCATAGAAAGCTACTTTAGTGACAAGGAAAATCATGGTGCACCCTCAGAAGATGATAGTAACATCAGGCCTCCAACATCCAAAGCTTCCAAGAAAAATATGAATTGGTCTCAGGCCATAGAAGTGCTCAAAAAGACTCTGAAGATAAAGTAAGAAATGTAGAGGGAAAGTAAGAGAGGTAGAGAAAAATGGAAAGATAAATGACAGTGATGAAGGAGAGTCATAAAAAAGTCAAGAGCTTGACAAGAGCTTGAAAAATCAAATTGTTCACATGAAAAAGGAGGTACAAAAGCTCTCTGAAGAAAATCATTGCTTAATAATTAGGATTCAGCAAATAGAAGCCAATGATTTTATGAGAAATCAAGACAGAACAAAGCAAAAACAAATGAATACAAAAATAGAGGGCGATGTGAAATATCTCCTTGGAAAAATAGCTGACCTGGAAAACAGATCCAGGAGAGATCATTTGAAAATTATTGGACAACCTGAAAACCATTATCAAGGAAAGAACTTAGACATCATCTTCCAGGAAATTCACAGGGAAAATTGCCTGATATTCTAGAATCAGGCAGTAAAATATTAATTGAAAGAATACGTGATGACCTCCTGAAAGAGATCCCAAAATGAAAACTTCCAGGTAGATTATAGTCAAATTCCTGAGCTCCCAGGTCAAGAAGGAAATATTGTAAGCAGCCAGAAACAAACAATTCAAGTACTGTGGAGCCACAGTCAGGATAGTACAGGATGTAGCAACTTCTACATTAAAGGATCAGAGGGCATGGAATATGATTTTCTGGAGGGCAAAGGATTACATCCAAGAATCAGCTACCCCACAAAATAGAGTATAATCTTTAATGGGGGAAATGGGACTTTAATTTAAAAGAGTATTATAGGTAGTTGTGATGAAAAGACCTGAACTGACTAGAAAATTTGACTTTAAAATACATGACCCGGGGCAGCTAGGTGGCGCAGCGGATAGAGCACTGGCCCTGGAGTCAGGAGTACCTGAGTTCAAATCCGGCCTCAGACACTTAACACTTACTAGTTGTGTGACCCTGGGCAAGTCACTTAACCCCAATTGCCTCACTAAAAAAAAAAAAAAAAACAAAGTTAAAAAAAAAATAAAATACATGACCCTAGAGAACCATAAAAAGGTAAACAAGAGGGCAGCTAGGTGGCACAGTAGATAGAGCACCAGCCCTGGAGTCAGGAGTACCTGAGCTCAAATCAGGCCTCAGACACTTAACACTTACTAGCTGTGTGACCCTGGACAAGTCACTTGACCCGAATTGCCTCACTAAAAAAAAAAAATGATGATATGCCTAACTCATAAGTCATTTCTCAGTATTAGGGCAGAGGATAGGAATAAATTTAGACAGAGGACACAAGTGTGAATTTATTATGAAGGGATAATATCTGTAAAACATTTATTTTTTGTTTATCTTCCTTTTTGTGCATTGGTCAGGGATGAGTGGCATGCCTGGGGTCAAGCAGTGAGTGAATATCTTGGGACTGGGGCCAGATTTGTTCTTGGGTCCTTTTGGATTCAGGTTGGATGCTTTGTCTACTGTGTCAGCTAGGTGCCCCATGATGACATCTTTAGGGTAAAATTGAGGGGTGAGAGAATTGCAGTGGGGGTGGGTAAGTGGAAAGGTAGAATGGGGTGAAATCCCACATGAAAGAATCAGGCATGGGCTTATGGAGTGGGGGGAAAGATGAGGGGGGAGTGGGGCAGTGAATGAGCCTTACACTCATCAGAATTGGCTCAAAGACCTTAATCTAATCAGAGTTGGCTCAAGGAAGGATTAAGATATACCCTCAATTGGGTGGAGTAATCTATCTAACCCTGCCAGGAAAGTAGGAGGGGAAGGGGATAAGGAGAGAGGGATGAAAGAGGGGAGGGCAGAGTGAGGGAGGGGGCAGTCAGAAGCAAATCCTTTTTGGGGAGGGATAGGGTGAAAGAAGATAGATAATAGAGTAAATATGGGGAAGGGAGTAGGATGGAGTGAAACAGTTAACAATAGTAACTGTTAAAAAGAGAAAAGGAAAAAATGTACAAAAATATTTATAGCAACTCTTTGTGGTGGCTAAGTATTTGAAATCCAAGAAATTAATTGGGAAATGACTAAACAAGCTGTGGTATATTATTGTAATGAAATATTATTGTGATATAAGAAGTGACAAGCAGGATGATTTCAGAAAAACCTGGAAAGACTCATGAACTGATGTATAGTGAAGTAAGCAGAACCAGGAGAACATTGTGCACAGTGACAGCATTATTATTCTATGACCAATTGTGAATAACAACTACTTTCAGCAATGTAAATATCCAAGACAATCCCAAAGGAGTAATGATCATGCATACTATCTACCTCCAGAGAAGGAACTGATGTTGATTGACTACAGACTGAGGCTTAAATCTTACTTGACTCTTTTAGTAGAAAATGACTAGAGGCAGAGCCAAGATGGCGGAGAGGAAGCAGCAAACTGCCTGAGCTCTCCTTCTGTTCCCTCAAAAAGAACATTAAATCAAGCCTCTGGATGGATTCTGAAACTACAGAACCTGCCAAGGGACAGAGAGACACAGTTCTCCAACCAGAGATAATTTAGAAGACTTCAGGAAAAGGTCGGTCTGACTCGGGCAAAAGGGAGGCCCAGCGCAGGGCAGCAACCCAGCGCCGAGGGGGTCAGGGCAAGTCAGCAGGAGCTGCGGGCCACAGCCGAACAACTGAGGCCCCTGGAACCTGGTTCAAAAATCTGGTGGCCAAGAAGGACAGTGGAAAAACCTACCTGCACCGGCCGGGAGGGCGATGAAAGGGTCAGGCGGGAACGGATGCCAGGAGCGGGCACCTGGCTGGCCGAGCGCAATCAGACAGGAAGTGCAGGGCGGGGGATATCCACACACCATAAAGGCCTCAGAGTAAAAAGCAGGTCACACAGAACCTATACCCCTGCACAAGAAGCCTAAAACAGGGACTCTGGTGCCCCGAGAGCAGACCTCAACTTAAAAAATAAATAAATAAGCTGCAATAAGGAGTAAGAAGCAAAAAAGAGCCCTCTCCATCCAGAGCTTCTGTATCAATAGGGAAGAAGCCAACTCAAACTCAGATGAGGACAATACCCTCAAATTGCCTACATGTGAAGCCTCACGAGGGAAGGCGAATTGGTCTCAGGATCAAAAAGCCTTCCTGGAAGAGCTCAAAAAGGATTTAAAAAATCAATTGAGAGAGGTAGAAGAAAAAATGGGGAGAGAAATGAAAGCAAAACAAGAAAACTATGAAAAAAGAATCAGCAGCTTGGAAAAGGAAGCACAAAGACTGACTGGCCAAATGGAAAAAAAAGTGCATGATTTCACTGAAGAAAACAATGCCTTAAAAAATTCAGTTGGCCAAATGGAAAAAAAGGTGCATAATCTCATTGAAGAAAGCTGTGCCTTAAAAAATTCAATTGGCCAAATGGAAAAAAAAAGGTGCATAATCTCACTGAAGAAAACAATGCTCTAAAAATTAAAATTGGACAGTTGGAAGATAAGGAATCCATGAGACACCAGGAATCAGTCAAGCAGAATCAAAAGAATGAAAAAATAGAAGAAAATGTGAAATACCTCATTGGAAAGACAACTGATCTGTAAAACAGGTCCAGGAGAGACAATTTGAGAATCATTGGACTGCCTGAAAGCCATGATCAGAAAAAGAGTCTAGACACCATTTTCTAGGAAATTATTAAGGAGAACTGCCCTGATATCATAGAATCAGAGGATAAAATCATCATTGAAAGAATCCACCCATCACCTCCTGAAAGAGACCCCAAAAGGAAAACCCCAAGGAATATTGTAGCCAAATTCCAGAATTATCAGGTGAAGGAGAAAATACTCTAAGCAGCCAGAAAGAAGCAATTTAAATATCATGGAGCCACAGTCAGGATTGCTCAGGACCTGGAAACTTCAACATTAAAGGACTGCAAGGCTTGGAATATGATATTCCAGAAGGCAAAGGAGCTTGGATTGCAGCCAAGAATCTATTACCCAGCAAAAATGTGCATTTTCTTTCAGGGGAAAAGATGGACATTTAGTGACATTGGGGACTTTCAATCTTTCCTGGTGAAAAGAAAGACCAGAACTGAATAGAAAATTTGATCTCAACATATAAGACTCAAGAGAAGTTTAAAAAGGTAAACAGAGGGGGAGAAAAAATAAAAGGTTACCCTATTAGGTTAAACTGTTTATATCCCTACATGGGAAGATAATACTCATAACTCTTAAGAACTGTAAATGTATTTGGGCAGAGAGAAGGACTTTACACAGAGGATATAAATATGAATTGTCTTTGATGTGATGATACAAAAAAAAAATTTAAGGGGTTAAAAAGGGAGTCTCTGGGGAGGAGAGGAAAGAGGAGGTGGAAGGGGATGAATTATGTCATATGAAGAGGTGAAAAAAAAAACCTATTATAATAGAGAGAAAGAAAGGAGGGGTGAACATTGTTTCAACCCTATTCTCATTAGATTTGATTCAAAGAGGGAATAACATATACATTCATTGGGATAAAGAAACTTAACTCATTCTTTAGGGAAGCAAAAGGGGAAGGGAAAGGGGGGACTGATAGAAAGGAGGACAAAAGCAAGGGAGAAAAGGGTAAAGAAAAGACAGGGGGGTAATAAAAAGGGAGGGCAGATTGGGGGAGGCAGGGGTAAGAAGTAAAACATCAGTGAGGAGGAATAGGGGGAAAGAAGGCGGGAAAAGTAAAAAGGGGGTAAATAGAATGGAGGGGAATAGACAGTCAGTAATAATAACTGTGAATGTGAATGGGATGAACTCTGCTATAAAACGGAAGCGAATTGCAGAGTGGATTAAAAACCAGAATCCTACAATATGCTGTTTACAAGAAACACATTTGAAGCAGAGAGATACACACAGAGTAAAGGTAAAAGGCTGGAGTAGAATATATGATGCTTCAGCTAAAGTAAAAAAAAGCAGGGGTAGCAAACCTTATCTCAGACAAGGTGCAGGCAAAAATCGATTTCATTAAAAGAGATAAGGAAGGAAATTACATCTTGCTTAAAGGTACTATAGATAAAGAAGTAATATCAATATTGAATATGTATGCGTCAAGTGGTTTAGCATCCAATTCTTAGAGGAGAAGTTAAATGAGTTACAAGAGGAATTAGACAGTAATACTATACTAGTGGGGGATCTGAATCTCCCCCTCTCAGAATTAGATAAATCTAACCAAAAAATAAATAAGAAAGAAGTGAAAGAGGTGAATAGATTACTAGAAAAGTTAGACATGATAGATGTCTGGAGAAAATTGAATGGGGATAGAAAGGAATATACCTTTTTCTCAGCAGTACATGGCACATTTTCAAAAATTGACCATGTATTAGGGCACAAAAACATCATAGTCAAATGTAGAAAGGCAGAAATAGTAAATGCATCCTTCTCAGATCATGATGCAATAAAAATTACATGTAAGAAAGAGCCAGGGAAAAGTAGAATGAAAATCAATTGGAAACTAAATGATTTCATTCTAAAGAATGAATGGGCCAAACAAGAAATCATAGAAACAATCAATAACTGTATCCAAGAGAATGACAATAATGAAACAACATACCAAAATCTATGGGATGCAGCCAAAGCAGTGCTTAGGGGAAAATGTATAGCTCTAAATGCTTACATGAATAAAAAAGAGAAAGAGGAGATTAATGAATTGGGCATGCAAATTAAAAAGCTAGAAAAAAAGAATAAATTAGAAATCCCCAATTAGATACTAATTTAGAGATACTGAAAATCAAAGGAGAAATTAATAAGATTGAAAGCAAGGGGCAGCTAGATGGCACAGTGGTTAAAGCACCGGTCCTGAATTCAGGAGTACCTGAGTTCAAATCTGGCCTCAGACACTTGACACTTACTAGCTGTGTGACCCTGGGCAAGTCACTTAACCCCCATTGCCTGCAAAAAAACAAAAAACAAAACAAAAACAAAGATTGAAAGCAAAAAAACTATAGAATTAATCAATAAAACTAAGAGCTGGTTTTATGAAAAAAACAATAAAATAGTTAAAATATTTGTTAATTTGATTAAAAAAAAGAAAGAAGAAAACCAAATTACCAGTATCAAAACCGAAAAAGGGAATGTTACCACCAATGAAGTGGAAATTAAATCAATAATTAGGAAATATTTTGCCCAACTGTATGCCAATAAATTTGACAATCTAAATGAAATGGATGAATATTTACAAAAATACAAATTGCCCAGGTTAACTGAAGAAGAAATAAAATCCTTAAATAAACCCATATTAGAAAAAGAAATTAAACAAGCCATTAATGAACTCCCTAAGAAAAAATCTCCAGGGCCAAATGGGTTTACGGGTGAATTCTACCAAATATTTAAAGAACAATTAATTCCAATATTATACAAATTATTTGGAAAAATAGGTGAAGAAGGAGTTCTACCAAATTCATTTTATGACACAAATATGGTGGTGATACCAAAACCAGGCAAAGCAAAAACAGAGAAAGAAAATTATAGACCAATTTCCCTAATGAATATTGATGCTAAAATCTTAAATAAGACATTAGAAAGGAGATTACAGCAAGTGATCACCAGGATGATACACTATGACCAGGTGGGATTTATACCAGGAATGCAGGCTTGGTTCAACATTAGGAAAACTATTAACATAATCAACCACATCAATAAGAAAACCAACCAAAATCTTATGATTATCTCAATAGATGCAGAGAAAGCTTTTGACAAAATACAACACCCATTCCTAGTAAAAACACTGGAGAGTTTAGGAATACGGGGAGCTTTCCTTAAAATAATAAACAGTATCTACCTAAAGCCATCAGCAAGTATTATATGCAATGGAGATAAATTAGAGGCCTTCCTAGTAAGATCAGGGGTGAAACAGGGATGTCCATTATCACCCCTATTATTTAATATTGTCCTAGAAATGTTAGCTTAACAATCAGAGAAGAGAAAGGAATTAAAGGAATTAGAATAGGCAAGGAGGAAACAAACCTATCATTCTTTGAAGATGATATGATGGTATACTTAAGGAATCCTTGAGAATCAACTCAAAAATTAGTTGAAACAATTAACAACTTTAGCAAAGTAGGACTATATAAAATAAATCCACATAAATCATCAGCATTTCTATACATGACCAACAAAATCCAGCAGCAAGAGATAGAAAGAGAAAATCCAATTAAAGTAATGGTAGATAATATAAAATACTTGGGAGTCTACTTGCCAAGAAAAACCCAGGAACTCTATGAACACAACTACCAAACACTCTTCACACAAATCAAATCAGATCTAAATAATTGGAAAGATATCAATTGCTCATGGATAGGCAGAGCTAATATAGTAAAAATGACAATACTGCCTAAGTTAATTTACTTATTCAATGCCATACCAATCAGACTACCTAAAAATTATTTTATAGAGCTAAAAAGAATAATAACAACATTCATCTGGAAAAACAAAAAATCAAGAACATCCAGGGAAATAATGAAAAAAATTCACAGGAAGGTGGGTTAGCGGTACCAAACCTGGAGCTTTACTATAAAGTGGCAGTCATCAAAACTATCTGGTACTGGCTAAAAAATAGAGTGGTAGATCAATGGAATAGGCTAGGCTCAGGAAATACAGTAGTAAATGATACTAGTAATGTAGTGTTGGATAAACCCAAAGACTCCAGCTTCTGGGATAGGAACTTAGTATTTGACAAAATCTGCTGGGAAAACTGGAAGATAGTATGGAAGAAATTAGGCATAGACCAACATCTTACACCTTATACTAAAATAAGGTCAAAATGGATACACGATTTAGACATAAGAGGTGATACCATAGGTAAATTAGGAGAGGAAGGAATAGTCTACCTATCAGATCTTTGGAAAGGAAAACAGTTTTTGACCAAACAAGAGATAGACTATATTATAAAATGCAAAGTGGATGATTTTGATTACATTAAATTAAAAAAAATTTGTACAAACAGAAGCAATGCATCCAAAATTAGAAGGGAGGCAGAAAGCTTGGAAACAATTTTTGTTGCCAGTACTTCTGATAAAGGCCTCATCTCTAAAATATATAGGGAACTAAATCAAATTTATAAGAACCCAAGTCATTCCCCAATTGAGAAATGGTCAAAGGATATGAACAGGCAGTTTTCTGATGAAGAAACCAAAGCTATCTATTCCCATATGAAAAAATGCTCTCAATCTCTAATGATTAGAGAGATGCAAATTAAAACAACTCTGAGGTACCACCTGACACCAATCAGATTGGCTAAAATGACAAAAAAGGAAAATAATAAATGTTGGAGAAGCTGTGGGAAAATTGGAACACTAATGCATTGTTGGTGGAGCTGTGAACTGATCCAACCATTCTGTAGAGCAATTTGGAATTATGCCCAAAGGGCGATAAAGCTGTGCATACCCTTTGACCCAGCAATACCAGTTTTGGGTCTTTTTCCCAAAGAGATCCTGGAAGGGGGAAAGGGACCCACATGTACAAAAATATTTATAGCTGCTCTTTACGTGGTGGCAAAGAATTGGAAGTTGAGGGGTGCCCATCAATTGGGGAATGGCTGGACAAGTTGTGGTAGATGAATACAATGGAATACTATTGTGCTATAAGAAACGATGAGCAGGAGGAGTTCAGAGAAACCTGGAGGGTCTTGCGTGGGCTGATGATGAGTGAGATGAGCAGAGCTAGAAGAACATTGTACACAGTAACATCAACATTGAGGGTTGATCTGCTCTGATGGACTATATTCTTCTCACTAATGCAATGGCACAGAAGTGTTCCAGGGAACTCGCGATGGAAGAGGATCTCCAAATCCAGGAAAAAAAAAAAAAAAGAACTGCGGAGTATAGATGCTAAATGAAGCATACTATTTCTTTTGTTTTTGATGCTGTTTGTTTTTTTTTTCCATTTTGAGGTTTTCCATCATTGCTCTTATTTTTTTCTCTTATAACATGACTAATGCAGAAATAGGATTAATGTTATTATGTGTGTGTGTGTGTGTGTGTGTGTATATATATATATATATATATATATATATATATATAAAACCTATATCAGATTACCTGCTATCTAGGGGAGGGGGAAGGGAGAGGATGGAGGGAGAAAAATCTGAAATTGTAAAGCTTGTATAAACAAAGGTTGAGAACTATCTTTACATGTAATGGAAAAAAAATAAAATACTTTATTAATTTAAAAAAAAACTTGATTCTTGGAATCACATGAAGGTTTATATTTCATTTTAAACTGAAATGGATATTACCCAAACAGCTATCAATGTAATGTACACAATTTACAGTGTCTTAATTTTTTTCTTAGACAAAATGAACAGATTTTGATATCCTGACTAGAATATTCTTAGTCTTTTCCACACTATAATGACTCTCCATTTGGGTTATAAAATATGAGTACCTGATAAATTCAACATTCTCCATAGGTGTGTGATTATAATACTAGAGCATACAAATTCATGACCTTGTAAGATCAAGCAACTTTTGTGATCATAAAATGACTGCTTGTCAAAGAGACCTGAACAAAAGTTATGTAAAAAATTTAAAGTTAATACTCATTTGCTCACGACTACATTTGGAAGAGAGGAGTAAACATATGGGAAGTGACTGAAAAGAATATTTGAGAAGAATAGGTGGAAGGCTAAGGAATATGTCTAGATATTGGGGATGGGAGCAGGGTTTTTTTGGATATACAAAATAAAAATATAATTTAACATCCCTAAAACATGAAACCCCTGTAAAAAAATAAGAATAAAAAATGTAGCATGGTATGTTAGAAAGAACACAGCAACTTTATTCAGAGAACATATCTTTTATGTTTTCTAGTGTTGGGATTTGGGGCAAATCATTTAAATACTGAGTATCAGTTTCTCCAATGTGAAAATGAAGTTAATGATATATGAACTGTCTGATGTATGAGGTTATTGTGAGGAAAGTATTTTACAAATATTAAAATATCCTAGAAATATGTTATTATAAAAATACAAAGGTGTTTATTTAATGAACAAGCTTTTTTTCTATCATGAAAAGTACTCTTTGGTATGAAAAATAAATATCTTAAAATCTGTCTTCTAATTCTTTCATGATGTCAATGTAATTTGTTGAAATAATGCAGCTAAATTAATGGAACCAGAATTGTTTGAAAAATGATAGTACTGGGGGCAGCTAGGTGGCACAGTGGATAAAGCACCAACCCTGGATTCAGGAGTACCTAAGTTCAAATCTTTCCTCAGACACTTGACACATACTAGTTGTGTGACCCTGGGCAAGTCACTTATCCCCCATTGCCCCACAAAAACAAAAGAAAAATGATAGTAGTTAGTATAGAAAGAACAAAAACGTTTAAACAAATCTTGGGCCAAAAATTCATGTAAAACCCACACTGGGTTACTTGTACAATTCAGCAATCACAGATTTGCAGTTTGCGTCCTCAGTTAGATGACTACCTCAATGTTCTGGGTTAATTTATGGAGATGCCTTTTTAATGCTATAGCTCACAAGCTTCCATTGGTGGGCTTTACCTTAAAAAAATAAGCTAGTAGATAAAATTAAGTCACAATTTTATAAAGGCAAAGGCATTAACTAGATTGAAATGTTAAAAACAGTAGCTACAAATGTCTCACTCACACCCAACCTGGAATGTATCCTCCTATAAACAACAACAAAGTATTGATGAGAAGAATGGTCAAAGAATGAGATTATATCAAGAGTAAAGCACACATATAAAGAACATATAAACTCATGACTTCTACAGAGCTCCAAAGTTTTTCAATTCTCAAGTTATCCTCCTACTCCTTGTCCCTTGGAGTGGTGTCTATGCTGATCAAGTAACTTTAATGAAAGGATAAGCTTACTTTTTATGAGGCAAAGTATTCTGTCTGACTCATTTGGTGGCTGAGTTTATTCGGTTTGATTCACTGTGTTTTCTTCTTATTGAGCATCTTAGAATAGTACCTGACACATATAGTAAATGATTAATTAATGCATCAGTCTCTGTTTCTGTCTCTTTGTGTCTGTCTGTCTGTGTTTCATCTTAACTACTTTGATATTCAGGCTTAGCAATACTCCTCAAGTGTGATTGCTCTTATTTAAGAACAATGATGATTATCCTAGACAAGTCTCTCCCAATCTGCTCCTTTGGAGCCTTGATTCTGAAGTCCAGCACCTCCAAGACAGGAGCAGAGTCATTTAACTTTTAGCCTTTCCTTTCTACAGGTAAATGTTCTTAGTGAAAAACCTCAAACTAATTCATGAAGATTATCCATTTTTACTGCCTAGGCCATATTTTAGGTAATGCCCATTTGTCTACTAAACAACAAAAATTCTAGAGCTCAAAGTTCAGTACAAGAATAAACCCTACTTTTGTTTTTCTTCCCCATTCGTCCATTAGAAATTACTAGCTTTGTAAAAGGTATGGAAGAAATCTTTGCCATGGAGGCAAGTTGTTGTTTTACTCTAGGGGATACTCAACTACTTTTCATCACCTTCTCATGGGTAAATGAACTAATCAAAACCTCAAAAATATTTTGAGGACAAAATACATCAACTAAAAATCTTCAACACCTTAATTCATGAAATAATATAATTACTTAGAACTTCTAAACATAGAAAGCAAAGTGTTAATAGAAAAACCCATAGATTGCTTCCAGAAAAACAAAAACAAAAAAATTCAATATATATGTTTAACGACTCCACAGAACACAAATTCTACAAGACACTAGGAGAAATAGCTTTAAATATGAAGACAAAGAAATTTTAATAACACAAGATTAATTGGTACCCATAACAAACTTCAGAAGAGAATGGTATAATATATTTCAAAGAACAAATAAGCTTAAGATACAAAGGCAACTTATCCTACAAATCTGAGTCTAATAATTAATGAAAAAAATAGATATTTAATACTAATGAGATATTATAACATTATCAGAAAGAAAAGCAGACTTAAAAAAATTATCTGCTTTTCAAACATGAAAGATAGTAGAAATACAAGAGTAATAAACCCATATAGTAAAAAAACTGTCCTATGTCAACAATCTTTTTTATATAAATACTTTATTATTTCTAGTTACATTTAAAGATAGTTTTCAACATTTGTGTTATAAGATTTCTAGTTTCAAAGTTTTCTCTCTACCTCTGTTCCCTTCTCCCTCCCCAAGGCATCAAATACTCTGATATAAGTTATATATGTACAATCACATTAAACATATTTCTGAATTTCTCATGTTATGCGAGAAGAATCAGAGCAAAAAGGAAAAATCTCAAAAAAGAAAAACAGCAACAACAAAAATCAATAGAAATAGTATGGTTCTATCTTCATCTAGATTCCACAATTCTTTTTTTTTTCTGGCTTTGGAGAGCATTTTCTATCATGAGTCCTTTGGAACTGTCTTGGACCATTGTATTTCTGAGAAGAATCAAGTCTATCACTGTTGATCAACACATAATGTTGTTGATACTGTGTACAATATTCTCCTGGTTCTGCTCATCTCACTCATCATCAGTTCATGTAAGTCCTTCCAGGTTTCTCTGAAATGTGCATGCTCATAGTTTCTTACAGCACAATAGTATTCTATTACCTTCATATACCACAACTTGTTCAGCCATTCTCCAATTGATGGGCGACCCCTCAATTTCCACTTACTTGCCACCACAAAAAGAGCAGCTATAAATACTTTTGTATGTATGTGTCCTTTTTCCTTTTCCATGATCTCCCTGGGAAAAAGACTTAATAGTGATATTGCTGGGTCAAAGGGTATGCACAGCTTTATAGCCCTTTGGGCATAGTTCCAAACTGCTTTCCAGAATAGTTGGATCAGTGCTCACTTCCGCAGTACATACACTAAAATTAGAACAATAAAGAGAAGATTAACATGTCCCCTGCACAAGGATGACACTCAAATCCGTGAAGCAGAATGGTTGGATAAGTTCACAGCTCCACCAATAATGCATTAGTGTTCCAATTTTTCCACAGCTTCTCCAACATTCATTATTTTCCTTTTTTGTCATATTAGCGAATCTGATAGGTGTCAGGTGGTACCTCAGAGATGTTTTAATTTGCATTTCTCTAATGAATAGTGATTTAGAGCATTTTTTCATATGGCAATAGATAGCTTTGATTTCTTCATCAGAAAACTGCCTGTTCACATCCTTTGACCATTTCTCCATTGGGGAATGACTTACATTCTTATTAATTTGATTTAGTTCCCAGTATATTTTAGAAATGAGGCCTTTATCAGAAGTACTGGCTATAAAAATTGTTTCCCAGCTTTCTGCCTCCCTTCTAATTTTGGATGCATTGCTTCTGTTTGTGCAAAACCTTTTTCATTTAATGTAATCAAAATCATCCATTTTGCCTTTTGTAATATTCTCTATCTCTTGTTTGGCCATAAACTGTTCTCTTTTCCAAAGATCTGAAAGGTGTAAGATGTTGGTCTATGCCTAGTTTCTGCCATGCTATCTTCCAGTTTTCCCGGCAGTTTTTATCAATTAATTACTGAGTTCCTATCCCAGAAGCTGGAGTCTTTGGGTTTATCAAATAGTACATTAATAAAGTCATTTACTGCTGTATTTCCTGGGCCTAGCCTATTCCATTGATCCTCCACTCTATTTCTTAGCCAGTACCAAATAGTTTTGATGACTGTCACTGTATAGTAAATCTTCAGATTTGGTACAGCTAACCCACTATCCTATGCATTTTTTTTCCATTAGATCCCTTGATATTCTTGACCTTTTGTTTTTCCAGATGAATTTTTAAATTATTTTTTCTATATCTATAAAATATTTTAGGTAGTCTGATTGTTATGGCACTGAATAAGTAAATTAATTTAGGTAGAATTGTCATTTTTATCATATTAGCTTGGCCTATCCATGAACAATTGATATTTTTCCAATTATTTAGATCTGATTTGATTTGTGTGAAAAGTGTTTGGTAATTTTGTTCATTGAGTTCCTGGTTTTGTCTTGGCAAGCAGACTCCCAAGTATTTTATATTGTCTCCTGTACTTTAAATGAAATTTCTCTTTCTATCTCTTGCTGCTGGACTTTGTTGGTCATGTATAGAAATGCTGATGATTTGTGTTAATTGTTTCAAGTAATTTTTACTTGATTCACTAAGATTCTCTAAGTATATCATCATATAATCTGCAGTGACAGTTTTGTTTCCTTCTTGCCTATTCTAATTCTTTTAATTACTTTTCCTTCTCTGATTCCTAAAGCAATGATTTCTAATGCAATATTAAATAATAGAGGTGATAAGGGACATCCCTCTTTCACCCCTGATCTTCTTGGGAAGACCTATAACTTATCTCCATTACATATAATGCTTGCTGATGGTTTTAGGTAGATACTGCTTATTATTTTAAGGAAAGGTCCACCTATTCCTAAACTCTCTAGTGTTTTTATTGGGAATGGGTGCTATATTTTGTCAAAAGCTTTCTCTGCATCTATTGAGAAAATAATTTAATTTTGTTTAGTTTTCTTATTTATGTAGTTGATTATGTTGATACTTTTCCTAATGTTGAACCAGCCCTCCATTCCTGGTATAAATCCCACCTGGTCATAGTGTATTATCCTGGTGATCACTTGCTACAATCTCCTTTCTAATATCTTAGTTAAGATTTTAGTATCAATAATCATTAGGGAAATTGGTCTACAATTTTCTTTCTGTGTTTCGGCTTTGCCTGGTTTTGATATCAATACCATATTTGTGTCATCAAACGAATTTGGTAGAACTCCTTCTTCCCCTATTTTTTTTAAATAATTTGTATAATATTGGAAATAATTGTTCTTTAAATGTTTGGTAGAATTCACTTGTAAACACATATGGCACTGGAGATTTTTTCTTAGTGCGTTCATTACTAGCTTGTTCAATTTCTTTTTCTAATATAGGCTTATTTTAGGGTTTTATTAGTTCTTCAGTTAACCTGGGCAGTTTGTATTTTTATAAATATTTATCCATTTCATTTAGATTGTCAAATTTATTGGCATACAGTTGGGCAAAATAGTTCCTAATTATTGCTTTAATTTCCACCAATTTCATTGGTGGTAATTTAACCTCTTTCATTTTTGATGCTGGTAATTTGGTTTTGATACTGGTAATTTGGTTTTTTCTTTCTTTTTTTAAATCTAATTAAGCAAAGGCTTATCTATTTTTTTGTGTTTTTTTTTCATAAAACCAGCTCTTAGTTTTCTTTATTAATTCTATAGTTTTCTTGCTTTCACTTTTATTAATTTCTCCTTTAATTTTCAGGATTTCTAATTTAGCATTTAATTGGGGATTTTTAATTTGTTCATTTTCTAGCTTTTTAAGTTATATGCCCAATTCATTGATCTCCTCTTTCTCTTTTTTACTGATGTAAGGATTTAGAGATATAACATTTCCTCTATGCACTGCTTTGGCTGCCTCCCTTAAGTTTTGGTATGTTGTCTCATTATTGTCATTCTCTTGGAGGAAGTTATTGATTTTTTCTATGATTTGTTGTTTTACCCATTCATTCATTAGAATTACATTACTTAGTTTCCAATTAATTTTCAGTCTACCTTTCCATGGCTCCTTATTACATGTAGTTTTTATTGCATCATGATATGAGAAAGATGCATTTACTATTTCTGCCTTTCTACATTTGACTATGATGTTTTTGTGCCCTAATTCACGGTCAGCTTTTTAACATGTGCCATATACTGCTGAGAAAAAAAAAAGATATATTCCTTTCTATCCCCACTGAATTTTTCCAGAAATCTATCATGTCTAACTTTTCTAACATTCTATTCACTTCTTTAACTTTTTTCTTATTTATTTTGTGGCTAGATTTATCTAATTCTAAGAGGGCAAGATTCAGATCCCCCACTAGTATAGTTTTGCTGTCTATTTCCCTTTATAATTCATTTTACTTCTCCTCTAAGAATTTAGATGCTATACCACTTGGCGCATACATGTGTAAAGAATTAATTCTTATTTGAAATTTTTAGGGCCCCATCTTTTGGCTAGAATTTTAAAAACTCCAGTGTGCACACTGCCCTGGGGCTCAGGTGCCATGCCTCTGCAATGGCATGGTGCTCCACCCAGTGGTTGAAGCCATTGCCACGGGCTTGGCAAAATTATAATGACTTGGAGCCTAGTGAGGGCAATCATGTGATTGTCAGTCAGGGCTGCCAGCCAACTGGCTTGGGGCTGTGTGTGGTCAGCCTGGGGTCTGCTAGGAAGAAGGGAGGAGTTTTGTCATTTTAGCTTGAAGCTGGAAAGCAATGGGATGCAGTCATGTGTTCTCAGTTAATTCCTGGGTGGTGGTGTTATTCAGGTTGTACTGTTTTCCATCCCCCATTTTTTCCTTTCCCTTAATTCTACTGATCTTGCTTGTGTTTTTTAAGTTAGTTCTTGTTAATAAACCCTGTTCTGTTTTAGAGGGAAGCTGTTGGTCTCCTACCTTGTATTTCAGTGAACCACCTAGGTAACACTCCCCAATTAAAATTTGGTCCCTGAAGATGTTTAGTATTGATATTACTTCATTATCTATCACACCTTTTAGCAAGACGTAGTTTCCTTCCTTATCTCTTTTAATTAGATCTATTTTTGCCTTTTCTTTGTCTGAGATAAGGATTGCTACCCCTGCTTTTTTTTACTTCAGCTGAAGCATAATATATTCTGCTCCAACCTTTTACCTTTACTCTGTGTGTATCTCTCTGATTCAAATGTTTTTCTTGTCAACAGCATATTGTAGGATTCTCTTTTTTAATCCACTCTGCAATTCACTTCCATTTCATGGCAGAGTTCATCCCATTCACATTCACAGTTATTATTACTCTCTGTTTCCCTCCATTCTATTTACCCCCTTTGTACTTTCCCCACCTTCTTTCTATGTCAACAATCTTGTGCCAATCCTTTCTCACATTCTCCTCTTAGAATCTTTGGTTTCATTGAAAACTCATCTCAAACACTATCTTCTAAATGAAACTCTCCCTTAGACACTAGTTCCTTCTCTTTTCTCTATTCCTTACTGTCTCCTTTAAATGTATTTTGTATATACCTACCTGTGTATGTGTATATTGTGTTTCTATTAGAATGAAAGGTTCTTGAGGATAGGGACTATTTTACTTTTGTCTTTGTCCGCTCCCAGATAAGACAGTGCTTTGAACATAGAGATAAGAATAGGTACTACATCTAGTATTTCAGTGGTATAGGGAACCCACAAGTGAAGAAGCATACTTAGTAAAAGAAGGTAGGTTCTTTCTCTGAAAGTTACTGTCTCAGAGAGGTGCCTAAAGCAGTGAATGTTTAAATTATATATATATTTCTCAATTAACACAGTTTTCCTGGCTCTAAAGTCAACTCTTTGATTCACTATAACACAGCTTAATGACTGGAAGCTGCATACTGTTACCAATGATAACTTCAATATGTGTGTATATAGTTCTATTTCATAGAATTGGGAAAATAAAATAGTGGGTCAGTAATTATGGTTGTTTTCTTGTATGCTTTTTATGGTAGTTCTGGTTCGGTACTTCCCCCACAAAATAATTAATATGAGAATTATTTTCAAAAGGGTATTACATTTCTATTAAAATTAGTCTTGGATTGACTGTCATATCTCACTTAGCAAAGGATATAAATTTTTGCTGCCTGAAATGAATTTTAGAATTTTTTGCTTTTGTTTTCCCTGAAGATTTCTGCTGACCAGTTAAAAAAGACATAGAAAATGGTGCCAGTTTATTTGGCTTCTTTTACTCTAATTATTTCACACATTTTGGTGTTAATAACTACTTTAAATAGGTCATGTTAGAGTTGTTTTAGTTGTTTCAAATATCCCTTCTCATTTTCATACTTTTTTTCTCATTTAGTGTTATTTTAAAACCTTTGCTAAACAAGCTAATTACCTGACCAAACAGACCACTAATTTAGAAATGACTGCTGATGACTTTTCATCAGTGATTAGTTATTTCCTCTCAGTTAATATATAGGAAATTTTACTTTGCTTATATTATATAGTTCTTGACATATCCAGAACTGTTTGATATTTTTGGAAAAAAAGTATTCATAAAATTTAGCCATGAGATTTCTGAACAGTCTGAAAACATTTTATCTCTTTTTGCTTGATCCTAGACCATATGTTTCACTTTTTTACTGCCCTTTCTTATGCCTATCTTTGCACTAAAATTGCAGAATTAGAATTACATAACCTTAGCCTTCTTGAGGGGCTAAGAAGCTATCTACTTTAACTTATACTTAGGGAAGAATTCCCTATATAGGACTTTCAACATGTAGTTACATAGACTTTGTTTAAAAACATCTAGTAAAGTAGAGCTCATTAACCCCATGGTAGTCCATTCTATTTTTAATAACTTTAATGTGTCAGAAGTTAATTATTTTTTCTATCAAACCTCAATTTATCTCTTTGCTATCCCCATGATTTTTTCTTATTTCTGTCCTTTGGGATAAATACAATGAATTCACTTTCCAAAACTTCATTTTTCTTCCAAAATCCTGGCCCTCTATGGGCAATCATGATAAAAATCCCTCCTATTAAGGCAGCAAAACTTTGTGTGCTGTGGTTGTTTGCTCAGATGAGCCTGCACCCCTCCACCACCTGGGCCTCCACCATGTGTCCCCCTCACCCCAGCCCCAGGCTAGCCATTCAGCCCTCTCACCCAACAGAAAATCCCTCCTACTCTTGTGTCTTCAATTTCTTGACCATTACTTTATTTTTTAAATAATGCTTTGTGTAATAATTTACATCAAGAAAACACAGGTTCTTCACCAGCCAGCAACACACCATCCATATATGAAACCATTGGTTAGAGCAAATGGAGAAATTTTAAATACTGTTGATAAGTTCACTTGCCTTGGTAGTATACTTTTCAGGCATGTACACATCTATTATAAGGTTGGCAAACAATGCTAGAGCTAGCGTTGCATTTGGGGTGCTCTGAAGAAAAGTATGGGAGAGAAGACCTATCAGACTGCTTTTCAAATTGAAGGTCTACAGAGCTATTTTCACTGACCTCATTGTTTTATGCCTGGATAGTATGCCAATGCCATGCCAAAAAAACTGAATGACTTTTATCTGAATTGTCTTAGGAAGATCCTGAAGATCACTTAACAAGATAAGGTACCAAAAAATGAAGTCCTTCCTCAAGCTAAATTGCTAAGCATTCAAAGTACTGCAGAGAGGGCAACTCAAATTGACTGTCCATATTGTTCAAATGCCAAATGTGTGTTTGACTAAAAGATTATTTTTTGTAGAACTCAAGCAAGACAGGTAGTCATATAATATTCAGAAGAATCAATACAAGGACATTCTCCAGTTCTCTCTAGAGATTTTGGAAACAATTATGAAACATGGCAGACACTGGCAAGGTACTGCCCAGCATGGTTGCCTGCATCAAAAAAGATAGCACTCTAGGAGCAAAACAGAATTGCATTAGCTCAAAAGAAATGTGAGATGTACAATTTTACTGAAATTTCCCCTACCAATGTTTATATTGACTATTTGTGCTCTCTGTGCTTTCCAAGTTCATATTTGTCTGATCAACCACAGTCAGACACACCATACCTTGACTCCAATATAATGATGCCATTTTGGTCCATAAAGAATAATCATAACCAAGAAAGATATAGATAGATAGATGATGGATAGATAGATAGATAAAGATATCTTTACCTTATGGAATTTTGTATAACACACACATCTATTTATCTATCTATATATATAGAGAGAGATATGTATATATGTGTGTGTATGCATATATGTAAGTATATGTATATATTTTTTTCAAAGCAATGAGGGTCAAATGACTTGCCCAGGGTCACACAGCTAGTAAGTGTCAAGGGTCTGAGGCCAGATTTGAACTAAGTTCCTCCTGAATCCAAAGCTGGTGCTTTATTCACTGAGCCACCTAGTTGCCCTGCACCTTAATATTTAAGATCTTAACAGAGGACAATCTATCTCGATGTAGAGAGAGATTATTGGAAAATAGGCTAGTTTCTTGGAAGTTTCCTTCTGACACACCTGTATTAAAGGCTTAATAAATCCCCTCTAGTGATGTCCTACAACCTACTTCCTCTTGATATGTTTAGAGTTTGTAATTTTCCCCATCCTTTTTGTGTTAAGCTAAAACAAAATGAGAAGATTTAAGAGCAATTCTTTAGAAGTATGTCAGATCTCTATGCTAGGTCAACAGCTGACATGGGACAAGTAAATTGCAAAGGAAGCTACCAGTACTAGTAGATAAAGAAGAATCACCTCCATTGACTGAGAGCCAGAGGTGAGAAGTGAGACTGAACAAAATCCATATGAACTGTCACTTACCAAACATATTACATATGTTAGTTTGATATATTGTTGTATACTTGTCTGACTAAATGTCTTGTAAAAAAGAAACAATAAATACTTGATCAAACCATTTGAGATATTTTAATCAAAACTAAAACATACTTTATATTTTTGTATAAATGTGCTATAATAAATGTTGTGAAAAACACCAATTTCAATAGAAACCAAAGGCCACTGAATAACTGTTAAAATATCATCAAAGTATGTATATGTACATACAACAAACTTTAAATATCAGATCATTATATTAAAAATATTAAATTTTTGAGTCATAGCCAAATCATTTTTCTCATTTTTATTTTTAATATCTACACTTTAAGGCATTTCAACAGACAATCCATTTATTCAGTTTATTTATCATAAATTTTCTGAATAGAAGAATATACTAGTTTGGATTTTTCATTACAGAAAGAATTTAAATATCACCTACTTACTATTATTTACTTAACAGAAAAAAATCTCTATTCATATTAATTCCTTATCAATGAATTTACTCCAGAATTGTAAAATTGTGAAGCTCTAGAATTCTTGTGACTTTACTTTATATATATATATGTGTGTGTGTGTGTGTGTGTGTGTGTGTGTATGTATATATGTGTGTGTTTGTGTGTATGTATATGTATATGTATATATGTATATTTAGGTTTCATTATTTCTGCCACTTCTAAAAGAATGTGGTAAGGACTACTTTTACATGTAAAGTTAACTGATTAGTTTCCAGATGACAAGTTTTTTTTTTCCTTCAAACAAACAGAATTTGAGGCCGTTAAATGCCAGGGATAAAGCAAAAATAAAAAATAATAATAACCATAATGTTTCCATTGATTTCATCAAGTAGCATTTAAACTATCTAAGGTCAGAGTTATTGCATTTCTCATCAAACAGAATCATATGGTTTAAGATGAAATTATACAGTCTGCATGAACAAAAGATCTCTCAATCATTATTTGATTTCTCTATATTTTCTTCTAGTGTTAGGCTGTGTACCATTTCTAAGGTGCTACATTGTTCTGAAAGCCCCCTGTAATGATGTAGATGTATCCTTTGTTTGATGATGCAGTCATTACTTATGCTGTTACAGCCACAATTGAACAATGAATAGTGCCTCTGTCACTAAGGGAAATATGCTTATTTTACAGAGTAGGCATAGAGAAGTGAATTAGAGGCAACTTGAATGGTAAAACTTTAAGTGCTATTTCATGACAAAAGATGATTTTTGCTGGCAGAACAAAGTAGAAAGCAAAAAGAACTGAATATTCTCTGACTGAATATCCTCTGTAGCTGTTTTAGAAGAAATATTAAATTTGACCATGAAGTATACTTAAATTCTGAATCTGAATCTCATTCGTGATCTCATATGAGGAATCAATGAAACAATCCAATTCATTGCAAAATATTATCTAATTCCTTTTTAATGACACAAAGAGTATACTTTAATAAATTTAAGGACAAATTTGAGGTAGGGGAAATCATTTCAGTAATCAGAGATAAAAACAATTCACTCAACAATTTTATCCATGCAAATGAAAACTTATTAAAAGGAAAAAGAAAACAATCATGTCAAGGCTAGAATTCCTATGTCATCTCAATGTAATAAAATGACAAACTTTTACTGGAAATATAAAGTAAAATAATTCTTTTATCTGAAGCATTCAGAAAACTGTAACATGCTTGTATTTTTAGCTTGAACAATTTGAATAACTGGCTTAAACATCTTCTTCAATGTGTTAGTTTTAGAAATAATCTCAAATCATTAATTGTTCAACTATAAATCAACCAGTTAAGTACTCTCCAAAGTCTTTTGTTTAGACAGATTATATTCTATAGATATTGATATAGATAGCATTAATTTATTGATATCATTTGAATGCATATATATAAAGGTGTGTATATGTATAACATATAAGTGTTTTAATGTCTAAATATGAACCAATACCTTAGATTCTTTAAATTTCATATGTTGGAAAGTGATATTTATAACACTGAAATTCAAGAGATGGGTTTTATAAATGCTTTTTAAAAAATTGACAAAATAAAGGAATTAATTATTATTTCAGTAGAATTATTTTCTTATGCTAGTTAATTCCCTCCTCTCCATGCACACACACAAATTTAAGTGATTACATATTCTATCCTATTGGCATTTAGTCCCTAGAGGAAAGAGAAACCATTCAAGGAAATTGATATGTGACATTTCAGTATTGATGTATTGGATATTGATATAGTCATCTGATAAGCATTAATTGGATTTCTTGTTTAACTCTAAAAATGAAAAGACCCTCTGTTTCAGCTGTATGGTTTGTCTGCAGTTAGAGTGAACTGCATTGTTAAAAAATGAATTTTGGAAATGGTTTTTATCCTAACAAATAAAGTTAGTGCATCTAGAGTTGGAAACTGACAGCAGTAATATTCCCCTAGTAAAGCTGGAGCTTAGCCCTGTTATACTTATTAAAAAGCCTATTCATACAAATTAAATCCATTCCATATCCTGGCCTCTGATGACAGCTCCATTTTTTTCCTTGTCTGGTTTGAATTACATCAAGTCTGTACCCAGAAAGAATTTATCCCTTTCAAGAGACTTCTCCAAAGCCATAATAAATTCACATGGGTTGTCCCATCAATGGACTGAATTTGCATTATTATTTCATTATGAGAGGGAAAGAAAGAGGATTAGATCTCTTGCAGCATTGGCAGGGTCTAACTCAACCTGAACACATGATTAAAGCTGGCATTTATGACCATAACTGTCAAAGAAAACTAATTGTAAACTGAGAGCTGTGGATAATTACAGCCTTTGCTATTAAACCATTTCTCTCCTATTTATCACAGAACCAACTACAGACATTACTACTGTTTGCATTTAGCCCTTTGATTACTATGAACCTATTTATGCAAATGAAAATTGATCTATATTCTCAGATTGATGGCTTTATGTAAACTTAGTTTCAATCATTCACTGGAGTTTGAGGGAGGAAAGTTGACTCACACCATTGTATCCATGACACTTCATTTTGTATTATTTCAGCATCAAAGTTTTAGCTTTGAGCCAGCTGCCTAGCAATTTTTTCACATGTATACTATTGAACTACCTTTCACAAGATAATTTTTACCCATCACTATATGTTCCTATTATTATAGATTATCTTTATATCTTTTAGGATCAAACATGGTAGGTTATCCATATGTATGTATGTACATATGTTGATATACCTACATAGTCATCATGAAAAATAGAGTCCATTATAATAACAATACTGTTTATTTCAGCCACGCTTATGTACTTACTCCTATATTTCATAGTAGAGAAATTGTCTACCTGTATAGCTTTGGATTTATTTGTATTTGAGTGTGTTGGTGGATGGTGGGGATTGATCTGAATCTAGTAACATTGTTGGTCATGGTTCAAGAAGTATTATTTGGTGATGACTATAAATCAGATGAATCATTATTCCATGATAATAACATTTTTCTTCAAATTTTTAAGTACTCGGTAAAGTTATGATCAATTTTCTCTATGCAAAAATCATGCTAGGAAAGTTGTAGATTTCATATATATAACTAAACTAAGATTATCTTAGGAGAACTTTATTTTATTTTTACAAAATAATTTTCCACATTAGTGAATTCAATTCATATGAAAATTTCTTTGCAAATTAAAATTTTGTTTAAAACTGTATGGGTGTTTTTGTTTGTTTTTGCAAGGCTTCTATTTATAAAATCCCATGAGAAAGTATTTCCTAATAAAAATGAAATGTGCATGTTGTAAATCCTGGAAATCTTCATTTAAATATATTGCATTGATGCATTTTATCATTAGCAAAAATTAGCTCCTCATTCCAACACTTTGTCATTGTAGAGCTAGATTTCATTGAAGAAATGAATTTCTGAATTTTTACTGAAATCCATAAACAGAAATTTCTCATTTTAGGTTGCTAACATTTTTACAATATTCTATTTGCTAGTCTTCTTAAAACCCTTTCATTTGACCTGATTTTACTCAGTATCATTTTTTTTAATTAATAAAATATTTTTTTTTTCCCGTTACATGTAAAGATAGTTCTCATCTTTTGTTTATACAAGCGTTACAATTTCAGATCTTTCTCCCTCCCTCCCCTCCCTTCCCTCTCCAGTAGCAGGTAATCTTATATAGGTTATATATATATATATATATATATATATATATATATATATATATATATATATATATATATATATATACACACACACATACATATATATACACATACATATATATATACATATATATACACACACACATATATATACATATACATATATACACATAATAACATTAATCCTATTTTTGCATTAGTCATGTTATAAGAGAAAAAATCAGAGCACTGATGAAAAACCTCAAAGTAGAAAAAAACAACAGCACCAAAAACAAAAGAAATAGTATGGTTCATTCAGCATCTATACTCCGCAGTTCTTTTTTTTTTTTCTTGGATTTGAAGATCCTCTTCCATCATGAGGTCCCTGGAACTCTTCTGTACCATTGCATTTTTGAGAAGGATATAGTCCATCACAGTAGATCAACCCTCAATGTTGATGATACTTTGTACAATGTTCTCCTGGTTCTGCTCATCTCACTCATCATCAGCTCACGCAAGAACCTCCAGGTTTCTCTGAACTCTTCCTGCTCATCATTTCTTACAGCACAATAGTATTCCATTGTATTCATATACCACAACTTGTCCAGCCATTCCCCAATTGATGGGCATCCCCTCAACTTCCAATTCCTTGCCACCACGTAAAGAGCAGCTATAAATATTTTTGTACATGTGGGTCCCTTTCCCCCTTCCATGATCTCTTTGGGAAAAAGACCCAAAAGTGGTATTGCTGGGTCAAAGGGTATGCACAGCTTTAACGCCCTTTGGGCATAATTCCAAATTGCTCTCCAGAATGGTTGGATCAGTTTACAGCTCCACCAACAATGGATTAGTGTTCCAATTTTCCCACAGCTTCTCCAACATTTATTATTTTCCTTTTTTGTCATTTTAGCCAATCTGATAGGTGTCAGGTGGTACCTCAGCATTGTTTTAATTTGCATTTCTCTAATCATTAGAGATTTAGAGCATTTTTTTCATATGGTAATAGAAAGCTTTGGTTTCTTCATCAGAAAACTGCCTGTTCATATCCTTTGACCATTGCTCAATTGGGGAATGACTTGGATTCTTATAAATTTGATTTAGTTCCCTATATATTTTAGAGATGAGGCCTTTATCAGAAATACTGGCAACAAAAATTGTTTCCCAACTTTCTGCCTCCCTTCTAATTTTGGATGCATTGCTTCCGTTCGTACAAATTTTTTTTTTTAGGCAATGGGGGTTAAGTGACTTGCCCAGGGTCACACAGCTAGTAAGTGTCAAGTGTCTGAGGCCAGATTTGAACTCAGGTACTCCTGAATCCAGGGCCAGTGCTTTATCCACTGTGCCATCTAGCTGCCCCAATTTTTTAATTTAATGTAATCAAAATCATCTATTTTGCATTTTATAATATACTCTATCTCTTGTTTGGTCATAAACTGTTTTCCTTTCCAAAGGTCTGATAGGTAGACTATTCCTTTCTCTCCTAATTTACCTATGGTATCACCTCTTATGTCTAAATTGTGTATCCATTTTGACCTTATTTTAGTATAAGGTGTAAGATGTTGGTCTATGTCTGATTTCTGCCATACTATCTTCCAGTTTTCCCAGCAGTTTTTGTCAAATACTGAGTTCCTATCCCAGAAGCTGGAGTCTTTGGGTTTATCAAACACTACATTGCTAGTGTCATTTACTACTTAGTAGCATTATTACCCAAATATGATTAATTAATTAAGCCTATCCATGGTGCTACAGTTGCATTAGAATATGTTTCCAATAATAGAACTAAAACTCTGATCTCATATTTATATTTTCTGACAAGTTGCTATTAATAAAAGCACTATTCTTGTTTTTCTCATTAATATCCTCCTCATCCAATAGAAAACATATAAGCATAACCGTTCAAAATATCTAGAAACCATTAAAATGACTTGGTTATCTAGAATAATGGTCAGGCCAAGCAATGTGGTCTAAATTTTACTTATTTAATATTAAACAAAATAAAAAGGGGAGTCCTGAGTATAGGAAATAGACACAACAAAATAATGGATAGATGACAGATAATTTAATAGAAAGCAAAAACTTGTGCTAAGGAAATAATGGATTTCTTAGTATATACATATTCATTGTACAGAAGGGGGTTTTATAATTCTAAACATAATATGTAGATAGTTGGATCTTGGACCTGGTGGGAAACCAATTATTTGGCTACATTTCAGAACCTGAGCCAGATCATTGTATTCTAGAATGTGAACCGAAATCAAATGATTCATTCTATGTGTTATTTAACTTTTGTTCTTAGAGAATTCCCTGGAGCAAGAGGGTAAGTGACTTATTCAGAGTCCCACAGTCATTATATATTACAGGTGGCCCTTGATCTCAGTCTTTCTGGCATTGGGTCACCTTTTTATTCACTGTATTGTGTAGCTTCTATATTATTTTCATATTTTCATAAAGTAGTCTTGTGTTGAATTATGCCTCATAGTGTTATGAATTCATAAAGGAGTAAAGCCACACCTAGACAGCTGATAAGGAGATGAAGTCTCTACTTGGTACTTACCTCAGTTTCCCTTTCATAGTTCATTTCCTTATTTTAGGTATACACTCCCTACTATAGGCAAAATATCCTCAAGCTTTCATATATAGCATATGAAATTTAAAAAAATGAAGCAGTTTTCTGAATATTGTTTACTTTCACAAAATACATAGGAACTTACAGAAATAATGACATACTTGCTTCAAGGATATCTTTTCTTTATTTATTTAAATATAATTTTTTCAACAAATAAGCATTTGTTAAAATCTTACTATGTGTCTATCACTTTGCTTAGCCCTAAGGTATAAAGAAGTAAGAAAATTAGTCCTGTCCTAAAGGGTTGTTTTTCCTAATAGGGGATCCAATTTTTAAATAAGTAAATAAGTAGAATATATATGTGGAGAGAGAGGGAGAGAGAGAGAGAGAGAGAGAGAGAGAGAGAGAGAGAGAGAGAGAGAGAGAGAGAGAGGTGGATGGATGAAAGGAAGAGATATACATATGTATGTAGATAAATAGCTATATAGATATGTGTATACACATACACATATGTGTATGTGTGTGTGAGTGCATGTGTGTGTGTTTAAGTTTATCTGAAAGGGTAAGGCCTCCTACAGAAAGTGAAATTTGAATGAAGTCTTGAAGGATGACAGGAAAATTAAAATGCATAGGTAAGGCTGAACAACATCCCAAGCCTGAAGAATAACCATTGCACAGGCATAGAGATAGGAGACTCCATCATGTTCAAGGAAATGAATGTCAACCAGTGCAGATAGGCTGTAGAATGTATGAATTGAAGTGAAGTTTTAAAAAAAGACTGGAATGGTAGGAAGGGGCCAGGTTATGAAGAACTTTAAATGCCTAACAAAGGACTTTATGTTTGATCCTGAAAAAATAAGTTGCCTCTGACTCATTGAACAGGAAAGGATATGTGTGACATCAGAATTAAGCTTTAAAAGATTATCTTGGCAGTTGAATAGAGAAGAGAAAGATGTGAAAGAGAAAAAGCAGTTAAAAATTTTTATCTTCTTATTGAAGGAATGGCTATACAAGTAGAGAAAATATGATACATAGGATAGATGTGGTTAAGGTAGATACATAAAGAATTGAGGACAGGTTTAATATGTAGGGTGAATGAGAGTGAGGGTTCAAGGATAACACTAAATTTGGTAGTTTGGATATTGGAATAATATGGAATTTTGGAAGACTGGAGTATTTGAGAGAAAACTTAATGAGGCTTGCTTTTAACATTTGAGTTTGAACTGCTTATGGGATATCAGTTCAGGATGTTAAAAATGTAGTCAGTAATATATGACTATAACTCAGAAAAGGTCTGGATATATATATATACACACACATATATACACACACACACACACATATATATATATATACATATATGTATATATGTATACCTAGGAATCATCTTCATAAAGATGCTTTTTGAAAGCAAATGAGCTGATGAGATCACTAATTAGGACAGTTTAGAGCAAAGAAAAAGAAAAAGAAAAAAAAATACTGATAGAGAATCACCCACAGTAAGTGAATCATAGAAGAACCAGCAAGAGAGAAAGAGAAGGAGCTATTAAATGGATAGGAAAATTTAGGGAGGAGAGTTATTGAGTGTATAGATATCTCCTGAAGATGGATCAGTAGTGTTAACCACTATAGAGAGGTAAAGAAGGGAATATTGAGAAAAGACTATTAGATATAAAAGATCATTATTAATTTTGGAGAGGATAATTTTGGTTGAAAGATGATATTGGAAACATCACAGAGGTTTAGAAAATAATGAGAGGAGTGGATTTCTCAAGTGTAATTTGCATTCTCAAGGAGTTTAGGCATGACCAAGAAGAGTGATATAGAATGATAATTAGTGGGGATAATTGGATGAAACAAGGCAATTTTTTAAGTTTGGGGAGAAATGGACATGTTTGAAAAAAGATAATGAGAATGGGAATGGTAACTAGAGAAGACAAGATGAGATGTGATCAAGGTTTCCTGTAAAAGTGTAGGCTTTGTGAAGGAGAAGCGCTATCCCTTCAATTGAAAACAGATTAAAAAATTAGATATAAGGGGTAGAAATCTGAAAGACTTGAAATGAGGTGAAAGGAAGAAGAGGGAGTTCTCAGTGACTACTCTTGATTTTACAATGGGGATAGAGGAGAGGAGAATCCTTAGCTGAGGCAGTGGACAGAAAAGGTGCTTGATTTGGAATACTTGACAGACAAGGAAGTTTAGAACAGTCTCTGTGAAGCATGAAACCACAAAAGGATAAGGGAGATCATAATTTTTGAATTAATATGGTGAATGTTGACTGAAATGAGATAACATAATTTTATAGTGAATTGAGTCAACATGATTTGGAAATAATGATTTTTCTCCATTTCCATTGAATAGAACATGAATAGGAACTAATGAGGATGATGGTGGAATTAATCCAGGGTTGTAGTTAGTAGTTCCACCTCCTTAGGCATGTTTTCAAACAAACAAAAGCAAATTGTGCCATTCATAAAACAACTTGAAAGAAGTGGACAGATGCAGGGAAATAAAAATGATACATGAGAAGTAATTCTTCAGACAATATTTTATATCTAATGAGGACATAATAGGTACATTATAGATATGATTTAATATATTTGTGAGTTAAAGGCTTCAAGATTAAAGAAAAACCACTCCTTCTGGAAAGGAATCTGGTCTATTTAAGGATATTTTTGTTCTTCAGAGTTGGTTAATTGGAGAGTGGTGTGGGGAAGTACATTCCAATTTCAGAATGGTAGATACAGAGAGGTAGATTTAGTTTCTTTTCAGAATGATAAATTTTAGAGGTGGTAGTGATAGAAGAATACAAAAAAGATCATTCGGACAAGTTAAACATAATTCCAAGGGAAAAATTATGGGAAGGAAAATGCTTATCAGATATCATTAGCTTTTAGGAACCTAATTATGTAACATAGAATTCCTATAGGATCAGAAAACACTGTATTCTGGCTTAGATATTTGAATGAGACAGTGAACTAGTTGATGTAGTTAGCAAAAGAACAATCTCATAAGTAATTATTAGAAGTAAAAACCATAAATATATAAACAAATAAATAATTGTAAGAAGATATCTCATACAGCTATGTTCTCTTTGTATTCACTTGTTTCACAGAAGTCCAATATGTGTCACTGTGAGAAACTGTAAATTTTTAATGAAAGGAAAGAAAGGATAGTTACTTTAACAATGTCCAAAAACATATTAAATGTCATTGATTATTAGTAAATTAGCACCATATAAAAGTCCAAAGTCAATGGCAGAGCATGTAATGGGAAGTCCATATGTCTGATGCTCTCTCAGTTAATAGCCAGTTTGAACCTGACTTAGTCAATAATTTTAACTTATGTGCTTGTCCTTTACCTTTCCTGTAAATGTCAGAGTTGGAATTACTTGAAACATGAGCTAGTCTCAAAAAGGTATGATCCAAGCATAATGAGTGTACTTTGGCAAACCTTCATCATTGCAGATCATTTTGTCATGATATTGCATTAGAAGATCATGGTGATATCTTTGAATTCAAAACACCATGCTTGGATAGTTACTGACTCAAGAAGAACTGACTTCCGTTTGGCAGTCAGAAATGTTAGATCTTCGTTATGAGATGGCAGCAACAAAAGGTCTTATTAACAATTGGCTAGTTCAGAGTCTCATTCCAGTTTTATAATGCACCCCAACTCATGACAGAATTGGATGAATCTTGTTTATTAGCAAAGGAACTTGCAGAGAAACAGTATATATATTTTTCAGGTTACTGGTTTCATTAATTAAGAAGGTATGGGAATGAATTACTATAATATGCCTGGATGTAGCTATCAGTGTCATCTTTCAAACTTTTGAATCTAAATGTATATTATAAATTAATACTGTGCTTTTTTTTAGACCTAAGGATGAGTGGTCAAAAACATTTCCTGTGGTAAATTCAAAATATTTTGATTTTACCTTTAAACTTCCCCTAAAGGAATGTATTGGATTATTTATCACATATTTCATTTGAAAGTTAGGAACAACAATGTGAGATGTTCCAGTGAATTAATGAGGCAAAATTTTATTAAAATTTATTTATTAAACATTTTATCAAATAAATTATTAAATTTAATATTAAATTGTTATTTATTAAATACTTATTAAAATTATGGGACCAAATATTTAGAGTTGGAACTTAGAGACAATATAACCCAATCCTCTCATTTTACAAATTAAGAAAATGAGACTCAGAGAGATTAAGGGAATTGCTCAAGATCACACAATGAGCAGTGTCAGGGCTAGGATTTGAATACTGGTCCTCTGGCTCCAAATCCACTGCTTTAATACTACACTATGTTGCCAAGGTTTCATTACTTTATAAAGAACTGATATATAGATAATGAGCAAGAAACTACACTAAATAGTATAGTCCTAAATAATCTGTATCAAAGAATCCATAGATAATTTTTATCAAATAAAATTGTAACAATGATAACCATACTAGTATAGTATAGCCAAAATTGTCTTTGGGGTGAAAACTGCATCTCTAAATAGTTTTATCAACAAAAGAGAAAAAATAAAAAATCAGAAAATGTGGCTGAGACTAGAAAAGTACAACAAAACTGAGAACTGAAAAAAAATTGATGAATACTACCATAACTATCAAGTATCCAGATGAACAGAATCAGAAGTAGAGGATGCAAATAACAAATTCAGAGGAAGAAATTGAACACACACACACAGACATAAAAATGAACTACCAAAGGGTAAAAATATGGCTCATATATATTTATTAATAAATTTTATTAAATATTCAAAGAACAGTTGTCTAATACTATACAAATTACATGCAAAAAGAAAAAAAACAGAGAAGGGAGACAGCCCAAAACAAATATAATCCTGGTACCTAAAAGAGGGAGATAAAAAACACAGAAAGATAATTATAGACAAATATTGCTAATATTGTTAGAAAAATACTAAATAATATATTATCCTTGAGGCTATGGGAACATATTAACAATAATTTTCATTATGCCTCAACTGGATATATGCTTGGATTTTAGGTATAGTTGAACATAAAACTATAAATATAGTAGACTATATCATTTTTTGTTAACATGGAAAATATGCTTCAATTTTCATTCAGACTATATAGGTTCTTTATCTGGAGATGTAAAACATTTTTATCATGAATCCATCAGAACTTTCTTGGATCAGTTTCTTGATAGATATAGCTAAATTATCCAGTTTATCATCCTTATGATGATGTTGTTACTGTACACAATGTTCTCCTGGTTCTGCTCACTTCACTTTGCATTTGTTCATATAATTCTCAGGCTTTTCTGAAAACATTCTGCTCACCATTTATTATATCACAATAGTATTCAATCACAATAATATACAACAATTGGTTCAACCATTCTGCAATTGATAGGAATCCCCTCAATTTCCAATTAGCTGCCACCACAAAAAAAGAGCTTTTATAATTAATTTTCTACATTGGGTTCTTTTCCTTTTCCTTGATATCTTTGGGATAGAGACTTAGTGGCATTGTTGGGTCAAGAAGTATATACAGAATTATTGGCCTTGGGCATGGTTCCAAATTGTTCTCCAGAATATTTGCATCAGTTCACAGCTCCACCAACAGTGTATTAATTTCCCTATTTTTTCTACATCCTCTTCAGCATTTGCCAATTTCTTTTTCTGTCACATTATCAAATCTGATAGGTGTGAGGTGGTAACTCAGAATTTTATTAATTTACATTTCTTTAATCAATAGTGATTTAAAGCATTTTTTCATGTGACTATTGATAGCTTGGATTTATTCTAAAACCTCTCTATTCATATTTTTTTACTATTTACAATTGGGTAATATCTCATATTTACATATATTTGATTAAGTTTCCTGGATGTTTGAGAAATGAGGTCTTTACCAAAGCCAAACCAAACAAACAAACTTGCTATACACATTTCTCCCCTAGTTTCCTGCTTTCCATCTAATTTTGGCTGTTTCCCTTCTCTATGGGTTTTGTTGTGCAAATCTTTTTTTTTTAAATTTCATGTAATCAAAACTATCTGTTTTACTTCCTGTGATCTTCTCTCTCTCTCATTAGGTCTTAAACTCTTCTCTTATTCACAGATGGGACAAGTAAAAAATTTTCATGCTTCCCTAACTGGCTTATGAAATCATCCTTTATGTCTAAATTATGTATCCATTTTTACCTTATCTTGGTATACAATATAAAATGTTTAAACCATATCTTCTTAAGCCCCTTTCACGTATTTGCTCACACTCTGACCTTGTTTTCCCCAGATGACACTGTGTTCTTGTTCATCCTTTCCAGTACTGGAATAGATGATCCTAGTTGGTAAGACATCATACTCCTTGTCCTCTACTACAACTTCTATGGGGCAGCTAGGTGGCACAGTGGATAGAGCACTGTCTCTGGAGTCAAGCAAACCCAAGTTCAAATCTCATGCCAGACACTTACTAACTGTGTGGCCCTGGGAAAGTCACTTAATATCAATTCCCTTAAACATTCATATCCATCTCCAGTCATCCTGATATGTATCTTGCCACTGGATCCAGATGGCTCTGGAGGAGAGAGTGAGATTGGTGACCTTGCACAGCCCTCCTTCACTTAAATCCAATTCACTGCAATCCATGATATCATCTTGATACCATGGTCCTCTTCAAGTATGAAGGACAAACAACAACAACAACAACAACACTTCTATACTCTCCCTTTTCTGTCATCACTTAGAAACTTTTCCTCCTCTGAAGTTGACTTTATACCAAAGTTTCTTAAGTTGTATGTCACAACCTTATATGGAGTTGAATAACTGATTGTGGGAGTCATGAAAAATTTGGCGGTAATTGTTTGATTTGTATACCTACTTTATATACCTATATACCAACAGTCACAATTTTCTTGGGTGAAAAGCTATTGCAAGTGGAAAAAGTTTAAGAAGCCATGCTGTTTATATATCATGGTAGCTTTTGCCTATTGTTTCCCAGACAACTAACTTTCTCTTCTTAAGAAGATCATCAACTGAATGCTTATCTTCCTTCCTCACCTCCTGTCTTTATTCTAGAGCATTTCAAGATATATATTGCTATCTTCTGAAACACTTTGGCATTCCAGTTCCTTAATCTTTTTGAGCATTATGACCTACTCTTCCACTCTTTCAGTCACAACCTGCATCTTACAATTACTGTGAAGTGTTCCACTTCTTTGATCAAAACTCTGACATTATTCTATTTAATAATAACTTTCTATCATTCTATCTCTGTTCATTCCTCAATATTCCTAAATATATTCATCACAACATCTAAATCCCTTCACTCCTTAGTACTTTCTATAGATATTTTTCCTACTCGGATTTTATTTCCTTCTTTAGTGAACCAATTTAATTTATTAGTTAACCAATTTAACTCTACAGTACCCTGTACTCTGAAATATCTTTTACTATTGTCCAAGAAGCAGTATTCCTTGCCAGATTTCAGTCCTGGAATCCTACCATTCACCTCCCCTAGTCTAATGCATGTTCTTTTGAACAGAGCAAGATGAATTTATACAAATAAAAATATATGCACAATAAATACATAATTATACAAATTTTTGCTGTCAAATTTCAATTGTGCCTTTCTTTCACCTTTTTATAATCTTTGTCATCCTTCAGGAGCCAGCTCAAGCAGATTCTTCTACATGAAGCTTATCCTGATCCCCCTCCCAAACTGCTAATAACCTCTCTATAATAACCATATATTTATTGTAATATACAAATACAAAAATACATATGAATATATACATATATAAACATAAGAATATCTTAATTAAGAATTCTACAGAATGCTAAGTGACTTTGGGAAAACTTAATGGAAATTATGGAATTTCACTTGAAAATTGAATGGATAGGATTTCAGTATTCCAAGATACTGAAGAAGGGCAATGTAGGCACTGAAAGTATTTTGAGCCTATTCCATAATTTATTGAACAGCAACACTACAAATAAGATGGGGAATACAGTTGTGTTAGAAATTTAGGTTTTGACTAGAGATAGATCAAAGTTTAAAGTTTTTGACCATAAATCACAGGACTGTACTTTTAGAGCTAAAAGGGAAGTAAGAGTTCATCTAGTACAAATTCCTTAATTTTAGATGAGGAAAATGAAGCTAGGAGAGGTTAAATGACTTACCCAAACAAGGTTGCACAGACAGTAAGTAAAAGAAACAAAATCTAAAAAAAAGAATAATTGTTTTATATAAAAGCCAAAAAGCATTCCTCCTACTATACCATGACACTGTGTCTGGGGCAATCACTAGTCATGTTGATTTTTGTCTTGTTATTTGACTTCAATGACTCAGGAAGAAAGAAAGAGGTTGATGTCTTTGTGAAAACTTGCCTTACTTTAGTCCAATTCATGCATAAGTGAAGATAGCACCTAATCATGATGTCATTTGTCCTCCTTGAAAACAAAGCTGAACAACAGCTGTTGATACCCTTGGAAATTATGTAGTAAAAACAGAGTTCTGGGGCAGCTAGGTGGTACAGTGGATAAAGCACCAGCCCTGGATTCAGGAGGAACTGAGTTCAAATCCGACTTCAGACACTTGACACTTATTAGCTATGTGACCCTGGGCAAGTCACTTAACCCTCATTCCCCCCAAAACAAAACAAAAAAAACAAAAATAGAGTTCCACAGGGTAGAGATTTGGTGTGACATATGAATGATTTGGATTGCCATAAGAAACTTCAAAATGGTCCTCCTTTCCATTAAAAATATAAAACTGGGGCAGCTAGGTGGTGCAGTGGATAGAGCACCAGCCCTGGATTCAGGAGGACCTGAGTTAAAATCCGGCCTCAGACACTTAACACTTACTAGCTGTGTGACCCTAGGCAAATCACTTAACCCCAATTGCCTCACCAAAGGAAAAACAAAATAAAACAAAAAACAAAAAAATATAAAACCCCATAAAAATTAACTAGAGAAATTGGGGTGGGGAACCCCAAAACCCATAAAACAAAAAAGATAAGTATCTTAATTTTAAGACTATTTCTATCTATCTGTCTATCTATCATCTATCTATCTGGATAAATATAAATACATATATGTGCATGTGTATGCATTAGTATATATGTATAAATATGGTGAAATAGTTTGAAGGTAAAGATAATAGATATAACAAATAATTGTATGACTAAGAAAGTATTGGCGTCAAATAGGAAAAATGTGACAATTTCATCACAAAATAATTGTTAGACTGAGTTTGAGGCAAAACAAGTGTAAAGAATTAATTGTTATTTGAGGTTTTTATGACCCCATCTTTTGGCTAGAATTTTAAAAACCCCGGCACATGCACTGGCCTAGGGCTCAAGTGTAGCACCTCTGCAAATGGCATGGTGCTCCACCCACTAGTTGTAGCCATCACCATGGCACTGGCACCTCACATCATCACCACTCGCTGACACTTACAAGTGCCTGTAAAAATTATAATGACTAGAAGCCAAGTGTGGGCAATCATGTGACTGTCACTCAGGGCTGCCAGTCAACTGACTTGGGGCTGTTTGTGGTCAGCCTGGGGTTGGCTGGGAAGAAGAAGGGAGGAGTTTTCACCAATCTAGCTTGATGCTGGAAGGTGACAGGACACAGCCATGTGTTCTCAGCTGATTCCTGGGTGGTGGTGTTATTCAGGTTGTATCATTTCCCTTCCCCCATTTTATTTCCTTTCCCTTAATTCTACTCATTTTGCTTGCATTTTTAAGTTTTTTCTTGTTAATAAATCCTATTCTGTGTTTGAGGGAGGCTGTCAGTCTCCTTCCTTGCCCCAATATTGTGGCGAGCCACATAGGTAACACTCCCCAATTAAAAATTGGTTCCTGCACAGGAAATGTGTTAGAAATGTACAAAAATATATTTGAAAAATGCAGCAAGTAAAATTTGGTTATGGAAAATAACATAGAGTCCAGCTACTAACATAAAGGTGGAAATAGATTTAGAAATTCTTCATAGTTCTTGGAATAATTCTATCCTAAACTTTTCTGTGTTTCAGTTGTTGATATTCTTAATCCATTAGGGCTTCATTTTTGGCAAAACAAGAAGAGAACAAAACCAAATCTGCCACAATAAACAAAGCCTTTGAAATTATATCTCCAAAGTTTTCCAGAAAGCATTTCTCTTTCCTAGATATTTTAACTAAAGAGTGCTTCCTGGTATAACATTACTCAATTTTCATTTTCATTTTGGCTGAAGACCTTATCTTATGTTGCTTTTTGAGACATTTTGATATATCTAAATTGGTTTTATTTCTAAGGAACCATATTACTCTTAAATTATTGAAGTTGGCTCAGGGTTTTAGTTTTGCCTAGAGATTAAAGAACCTAAATGTGTTTGTCATTTTATTTGGGTGGCAGGTTTCTTTTAATCAAAGTTTATCTTTTTTTATTTATTTACCAGCTGACCATCTATCATTTATATTGCATGACATACAGATTCAGTGCCTATGAGATCTGCTCAAGTGAGTTCAAAGAAACATATTTCTGGATATTAAAATGACAAAGTTATCTAGCATATTTAAGAAGATCTCCTTAATTTTGTATTCCCATACATAGATTGAGGTTAACTAAAAACACAAACCAGGTTTTAAACAGCACCAAATAGCTGTGCATACAGTTCAAATGTACTTCTCAATAAGGATACATTAATAGTCATAGTAAAACCATTAAAAAGTCATCTTAAATAATTTTTGTTTCACTCAGCTAGCTATGATCCAGTTACATGGTGGTGTGATTGGTAAAGACTAGGAGGAATTGTACACTTTTATAATGTTGCTGTATAGATCAAACATTGTTGGTTTTTTCAACTGTATTATTCTTTTTCATTATTCATTTTGTATGAATAGACTCAACATAAAATAGTCTATAGTACCTTCTAGGACAGCTCCTTTTATTAGTCAGGAGAACATTTCTTCCCAGTGACTGATTGACTTGAGAGAATATATGGGAAAAAGGCTTTTAAAAATATTTTTATATGAACATGGAAAATACTGAGGGTTTCCAAATAAAGCATCCTGTTTATGTAAATCACTATATTATGTTTGGGAAATATAAAATAATTGGAAAACTTGGAGTTTACCATTTAATATAATATATGAGACAGTTCCATACATTAAGAAGATAGGCCATACTAAGAAAATATTAACATATAGCTGCAAAGGACTACATATAATTATTTTCTTTTGTGCCAAAGGGATTTGAAAGGAATATGATCATCAGATCTGGATGGGTTAAGTTAGGGAAGACTTTGGGGATGAAGTAGGAAAGAGAGGTGATGAGATGAGAGTTGAACAATATCTAAAGTTAAAGAAGTTCATGTTTGGTAGAGAAAATAGAAATAGCTTAGAAGTAAAAACAGGGACTCATGCTTATGTATTTTAGGAGATGTGGAGCAGTAAATAGCTACATTAGGAACCTAGCATGAAGGACTTGATAATAAATAAAGTAAGAAGATATAGTAAATAGCTAAAGAATAAATTAGCTAGAGATGGAGGTTTAGGCAGGGAATGAATAAACATACACATACCTATATATACATATATATGCATATATGTATATATGTGTATATATATACCCAATACATACATGTTTATATAAAAAATATTCCCTAATATATGTTGGAAAAAATTCAAGTTTTCAAAACATACTTTATAGCTGACCATAAAGCTATATATGTGTATGTACTTATGTATGTATATATGTTTGTTTATGTATGTGTGTATGTGTGTGTGTATACATGTATATATATATATATATATGTGTGTGTGTGTGTGTGTGTGTGTGTGTGTGTGTGTATATGTGGCAAAAATCACAGTCATGTGTTGTGGGAATTCATTTGAACTAAGTAATTCACATCACAAATATGGGTTAATTCACCCATCTTAGTCTGGCCTTCATTCTTACTCTTAGCATACATAGGGTGATGGATGCCCACTAGTTCTGTGCTTCGTAGGGCTCCTATGATGTTCAGTGCTACACAATTTATGAGTCTGTCTAGTTTTTATGCTTTCTGCAAAAGGCACTTCATTTTTCAACTCATAAATGCTGTTAGGAGATTCAACTGGAAAGAACCAAAAACATTTTTCTATGGTTAGTTGTGTCTAGGTATCTTAAAACCTGGCCTCAGTAATTAATTTTATCATAAGAATAATAACAGTAATAATTATTGTTATTATATGATAAATATTAACAAATGTCATGTAGAAAAAGTTAATTAAATTCAACAATTATTAATTTATTGGGTTCTTTTCTCCTCTTTAAGCCCAGGAAAAATTGTGTGCAAAGAGAAGAGCAACCTTGTGACTACCTTTATAATATAGACTACAAAAACAAGGAGAAATGGTACATGAATTTACCTTTTCAAAGGAATAAAGAAATGTAACAGAGAGAAAGCTTAGGAAGGTCAGTGACATAAAAGTGGCAAGGAAGGCAAGTGAAAAGAGACAAAGCATGGTAGAACAGGTATAGAGAAAATCATATTTTCAAAAGTGTGGGAAACAGCAGAATTAATAGAGATTGAAAAGGATGGAATAGAAGATTCAGGAGTAATAAAAGATGAAAATTATCTTGTCCTTGCTTGAAGGACATGTTTAGACTATGATTCTAAACATGAATAAATTTTGAGGGAGGTTGAATTTAGATAAGCCATATTTTAATTTATTATAATTATTAATAATGTATTTTAATTCACAAAATGTGTTTTGTCCAATGTGTATATGCTCACACACTATATCTATATCTATCTATATCTATATCTATATCTATATCTATATCTATATCTATATCTATATCTATATCTATATCTATATCTATATCTATATCTATATCTATATCTATATCTATATCTATATCTATATCTATATCTATATCTATATCTATATCTATATCTATATCTATACATACATGTGCATACCTACATACATATTTTTCCCTTGAAAAATGTGCTCCCCTACTTACTCTTAGAAGTTTCAGGATGCATTAAGCCAGAACTTATGCAAACAATATCTGGGGTATATGTTTACACAGGCAATTACTGGAGATTTAAGCAATTCTCTTGCTTATTTGTCTCATCAGTAACTTTCCTTCTAGACAGTTAACATCATTAAGGAATTTAATCTAACAGGCAGTTAGACAGGTTTTCCAGTTTGAAAAAGAACTGTATTAACTGACAACAGACTCTAATTCACTCTAATATTTAAATATCATGAAATTTAGAATGAATATACAGTAGTTGGGGCAAAATATGTCCTGAATATGAGTCCCAAATTTTCTTCACCTTCTCAAATGATTGGACTTATTGTCAGGATATTTTTCTGCTAGTTGCAAATGACTTACAGCTGACCCCAAATTTACCTCCTGTGAGAATACCTTTCATGACATTTCTTTTTACATGAAAGAGTCTTTAAGACAGAGACTTGATGATTGTTTATAGACCAGGTTTATAGCATTTCTTTATCATGGTGAAGTCTTAGAACATGTTTAATATTCCATTTTAAACTGAATTTTATTTTTTAAAATTTTCGGGTGAGAAGGCACAATCAATAAATGCTAGTATAGAAGCAATTGGTTACTTCTTGATTCAGATTGTGTAAATATAAGTTAAAATACATAGGAATATAGTAGGTTTGTATTCCTACAAACCAAAATTATTATGTAATTTGGAAAGCTCAACAATGTGAGTAATCAATTTTAAGCATTCATTCTTCTTTCTTGTTTTGGTGGTAGTTTTGTTATTGGTAATCAAACAGCAAAGAAGTTGGCTGATCTTTTAGCCCCCTTCTCTATGGGGAAACAGAGGATGGAATAAATAGAGGCAATTCTGACTGTGTTTATATTAATTAGACTTGTGAGTTCCCAAAAATGCAATGAGGAAAGCAGAATAATTACTGGAGTTGGCTCAGAAGTTATAGAGAAAATGAGGGCAGGACACAATGCTCAAAAACTTTAGCAGTAACACATGCAAAAAAGATTGGAATCTAATAAATATGGTGGCATAGTTTTACATGTTTTACACAGGTAAGAAATACATATATACTATATAGTCTCTGTTGTCCTTGCCCTTAAGCTGCTACCTTGCAACCAAGCCTACATGATCACATTAAGCAGGCTATTCTCTAACTCATGATTAGAAGCCTTCAAGAAAGGCATGAGGTGGAGGTCAGGGTTTTAGGTACCAGCCTACCTCTACTCAAAACTTATATTGTACCAGAAGATATGAAATGCATATGGCACTTTAACTTGATAAATACTCAAAGACTGATTGTGGAATTGAGCATCAGAAGGGTTGTAGCTTCATAGTCATTGTGAAATGGTACCGTTTTCTGAATTCAAGCATTTCCCATGGAAGAAACTGTTCATAAGCGAATACAATATTCATGTCATGCTCAAGATGTTCCCTAATATATAAGTTGGAACAAATTCAAGTTTTCAAAACATACTTTATAGCTGACCATAAAACTAATTTTCATAAGATTTTGGCAGGCTCGAGGAATTATGGATTCCTTTAATTCCTCAGGCTATCCTTTAGGTAATTCTCTAGAACCATAAATACAGTCAATTATATTAGTATAGGTATCAATAGATATCACCGTTTTACTTGTCCAGTTTACTCATTCAGTGATTCATGCATGGTCCCGTATCCCTATATCTAAGCAGCAAAAGACAACTTGCTTGTAGATTCACCCACATGACTAATGAAAGGCAAGTGGGGCTCATGTTTTTTATTTTTTTTCTCACCCAGACCTCCATGGTAGTTGTATCACAAAGTTTTAAGACTTTTAACATCTCCGGTGGATTTTTCCCTAAAAATTTAATTTGAGGGCAAGTTTTTGTACCACTGTATAGCTCAGAAAAAAAAAAAATTATACTTGAAGTTCTGATCCTGCTGAATCATCATAGAATTGAAGGTCATTCAATCTCAGATATTTCATAGCAGGATCTTAGGCAATATCTTGAGTGTGATTTTTAAAAATAAATGCATATTATTATTTAGTACAGTAACCTAAGAGACAGAGGAGAGGAGGAATTTGGATTGGATAAACCAGTACTTTTGCATTTTAAATTTTTTACATTTTCAAACTCATTAACAAAACTACTACAAAGGGGAAAAAGGTATTCTGAATACTTAAAAATGGATTTCAGATCCATTTACAATTTTTTGAAAATTCAGTTCATGAAGAATTCTTCCTATAATTAGATTTCTATATAGTACCATGTTACTTAAATCTAAGTTGTTTCTTAGCAGAATAATAGTAATATAAGAATATAAGTATATAAAAATATAACAAAAAAGATTCCATCTAAAATTGTGAATATAAAATAGCAATCATGATATATTTGTGCTTATTTTTTTTCTGACAGTAGAGAGAACATTTAAAAGCAACCTTAAAAGAGAGGACTTAAATAAAAGTGCATAGAAAAAAGTAAGGGATTCTTTAATTGAAGAATTGAATAAATATTAATTGGAGTGGAATAAAACATTTGAAAGAAATACAATCAAAGAAAAAATGAAATGGGGTGAAAGTGGAATCCAGAAGCACACTAGTATCAGGAATGATCAAGGAGGAAACACAGATATTTCCCCTTTGTAATCCCATATGGTCTGAGGAACATTAAGAGGTCAAGGAGAAAATATTTTTGGGGAAATCCATGGATATGCATTATTTTAAAGGAACTAAAGAGTTAATAATCATAGTCTTGAATGTGAGGTGGTAAAACTGGGCCACAAAACAGGAAAAAAAGGAATGAATTAAAAAAAAACATGCTTTAGCAACTTGTTACATGAATGAAAACTTTTTAAAAGATACCTAGGAAAGATCAGTCTGACTCGGGCAAAACGGAGGCATAGCGCAGGGCAGCAGCGCAGTGCTGAGGGGCTTGGGGCAAGTCAGCAGGAAGCTGCAGGCCACAGCCGAGCAACTGAGGTGCCTGGATCCTGGCTCAAACATCTGGTGGCACAGCAGCACAGTGGAAAAACTCACCTGCACCAGCCAAGAGGGCAGGTTGCCAGCTGGAGGGCCACAAACAGGATAGGTGTGACTAGGCCCACTGATCAGACAGCAAGTGCAGGGCAGGGGAACTCCACACACCATAAAGGCCTCAGTGTAAAAAGCCTGTGACACAGCACCTATACCCCAGCACAAGAAGCTCAAAACAGGGACCCTGGTGCCCCCAGAGCAGACCTCAACTTAAAAAATAAATAAATAAGGTGCAATAATGAGTAAGAAGCAAAAAAGAGCCCTCTCCATTGAGAGCTTCTGTATCAACAGGGAAGAGGCAAACACAAATTCACATGAGGACAATACCCTCAAACTGCCTACATGTGAAGCTTCAAGAGGGAAGGTGAATTGGCCTTAAGAACAAAAAGCCTTCCTGGAAGAGCTCAAAAAGCATTTTAAAAATCAAATGAGAGAGATAGAAGAAAAAATGGGGAGAGAAATTAAAGAAAAACAAGAAAACTATGAAAAAAAGAATCAGCAGCTTGGAAAAGGAAGCAGAAAGATTGCCTAAAGGAAACAATTCCTTAAAAAATTCATCTGGCAAAATGGAAAAAAAAAAAAGGTGCATAATCTCACTGAAGAAAACAATGCCTTCAAAAATTCATTTGGCCAAATGGAAAAATAGGTGCATAATCTCATTGAAGAAAACAATTCCTTAAAACATTCATCTGGTCAAATGGGAAAAAAGGTGCATAATCATACTGAAAAAAACAATGCCTTAAAAAATTCATTTGGCCAAATGGGAAAAAAAGGTGCAGAATCTCATTGAAGAAAATAATGCCTTAAAAACTAAAATTGGACAGTTGGAAGATAAGGAATCCATGAGACACCAGGAATCTGTCAAGAATCAAAAAAATTTAAAATTAGAAGAAAATACCTCATTGCAAAGACAACTGATCTGGAAAACAGATACAGGAGAGATAGTTTGAGAATCATTGGACTGCCTGAAAGCCATGATCAGAAAAAGAATCTAGACACCATATTCCAGGAAATTATTAAGGAGAACTGCCCTGATATTATAGAATCAGAGGATAAAATCATCATTGATTACACTAAATTAAAAAGTTTCTGTACATACAGAAGCAATGCATCCAAAATTAGAAGGGAGGCAGAAAGTTGGGAAACAATTTTTATGGCCAGTACTTCTGATAAAGGCCTCATTTCTAAAATATATAGGGAACTAAATCAAATTTATAAGAATCCAAGTCATTCCCCAATGGAGAAATGGTCAAAGGATATGAACAGGCAGTTTTCTGATGAAGAAATCAAAGCTATCTATTCCCATATGAAAAATGCTCTAAATCAGTATTGATTAGAGAGATGAAAATTAAAACAACTGTGAGGTACAACCTGACACCTATCAGATTGCCTAAAATGACAAAAAAGGAAAACGATAAATGTTGGCGAAGCTGTGAAAAAATTGGAACACTAATGCATTGTTGGTGGAGCTGTGAACTCATCTAACCATTCTGGAGAGCAATTTGGAATTATGCCCAAAGGGATATAAAGCTGTGCATACACTTTGACCCAGCAATACCACTTTTGGGTCTTTTCTCCAGAGAGATCATGGAAAAGGGAAAAGGACCCACATGTACAAAAATATTTATAGCTGCTCTTTACGTGGTGGCAAAGAATTGGAAGTTGAGGGATGCCCATCAATTGGGGAATGGCTAGACAAGTTGTGGTATATGAATACAATGGAATACTATTGTGCTGTAAGAAATGATGAGCAGGAGGAGTTCAGAGAAACCTGGAGGGTCTTGCGAGAGCTGATGATGAGTGAGATAAGCAGAACCAGAAGAACATTGTACACAGTATCATCAACATTTTGAGTGTTGATCTACTGTGATGGACTAGATTCTTCTCACCAATGCAATGGTACAGAAGAGTTCCAGGGGACTCATGATGGAAGAGGATTTCCAAATCCAGGGAAAAAAAGAACTGTGGAATATAGATGCTGATTGAAACATACTATTTCTTTTGTTTTTGGTGTTGTTGTTTTTCTATTTTGAGGTTTTTCATCATTGCTCTGATTTTTCTCTTATAACATGACTAATGCAGAAATATGTTTAATGTTTTATATATATATATACACACACACATATATATATATACATACACACACACACACACACAAACACACACACACACACACATATATAGATATAAAACACCTATATCAGATTACCTGCTGTCTAGGGGAGGGAGGGGAGAGAGGGAGAAAAATCTGAAATTGGAAAGCTTATATAAACAAATGTTGAGAACTATCTTTACATGTAACTGGAAAAAATACTTTTATCAGAAAAAAAGTGGTGATTTTACCTTGATAATTATATTTTTATTGATTTTATTTTCTGCACTCTTCTTTTTAATAGAATTAGATAAAGGTTTATCAGTTGTGTTAGTCTTTGCAAAAAACAGCTGTTTGTTTTTATTTATTTCTGTGAGGTTTTTACAAATTATCTACTTCCCCTCTAATTTTTAGTATCTCTTCTTTTATGCTTATTTGTTGGTTTTCTCATTTAAAATGTATATTGAGGGGCGGCTAGGTGGCGCAGTGGATAGAGCACCGGCCCTGGAGTCAGGAGTACCTGAGTTCAAATCCGGCCTCAGACACTTAACACTTACTAGCTGTGTGACCCTAGGCAAGTCACTTAATCCCAATTGCCTCACTAAAAAAAAAAAAATGTATATTGAGTTTATTAATCCTCTTTCTCTATTTTAATAATGCATGTTTGTAAAGATGTTCCCTCAAAAAGAACATTAAATCAAGCATGTAGATGAATTTTGAAACTACAGAAACTGAAAAGAGACAGAGAGACATGGTCTTCCAAACAGAGATAATTGAGAAGACTTCAGGTAAGTTTGGTCTCATTCCAGCCAAAGGGAGGCACAGCACACTGCAGCATACTGAAACTTGGAGGGGGTCAGGGCAAGTCAGCAGGAAGCTTTGGCCACAGGCAAGCAACTGAGGCCCTTGAATCCTGGCTCAATGAGCTGGTGGCACACGAGGACTGTGGCAAAACCCACCTGCACCATCTGAGAGAGAAGGTTGCCAGCTAAAGGGCCACCCACAGGACAGGCATGACAAAGCCTAGCAATCCTAGATCCCAGGGTGCTCTGCCAGCAATCCCAGGGCAGTGAAAAATCCACAAGTCATAGAGGCCTAAGTGTAGAAAGCCAGTGACAAAGCCCCTATACCCCAGCACAGGAAGCTTGAAACAGAGACCCTGGTGCTCCCAGAGCAGACCTCAACTTAAAAAAAAATAATACGCTGTTATATGAGTAAGAAACAGAAAAGAGCTCTTACCATTGAGAGCTTCTATGCAATACGGAAGAGTCAAACACAAACTCAAATGAGGACAATACTCTCAAATTGCCTACATGTGAAGTCTCAAGAGGGAAGATGAATTAGTCTCAAGAACAAAAAGTCTTCTTGGAAGAGCTCAAAAAGGATTTTCAAAGTCAATTGAGAGAGGGAGAAGAAAACATGGGGAGAGAAATGAAAGCAACACAAGAAAATTATGAAAAAAAAAGGATCAGCAGCTTGGGAAAGGAAGCAAAAAAATTGAGTAAAGAAAACAATTCCTTAAAAAAAATCATTTGGCCAAATGGAAAAGGAGACACATAATCTGACTGAAGAAAACAATGCCTTAAAAATTCAAATTGGACAGTTGGAAGCTAAGGACTCCATGAGACACCAGGAATCAGTTAAATAAAATCAAAAGAATGAAAAAATAGAAGAAAATGTGAAATACCACTTTGGAAAGACAACTGACCTGGAAAACAGATCCAGGAGAGACAATTTCAGAATTATTGGACTGCCTGAAAGCCATGATCAGAAAAAGAGTCTAGACACCATATTCCAGGAAATTATTAAGGATAACTGCCCTGATATTATAGAATCAGAGGATAAAACCATCATTGAAAGAATCCACTGATCACCTCCTGAAAGAGACCCCAAAATGAAAACTCCAAGGTATATTTTAGCCAAATTCCAGAATTACCAAGTGAAGGAAAAAATACTGTAAGCAGCCAGAAAAAAAACAAAACAAAACAAAACAAAACATTTAAATATCATGTAGCAACAGTCAGGATTGCTCAGGACCTGGCAGCTTTAACATTAAAGGATCCCAAGGCATTGAATATGATATTCTGGAAGGCAAAGCAGCTTGTACTGCAGCCAAGAATCTATTAGCCAGCAAAACAGATCATTCTCTTTCAGGGGAAAAGATGGACATTCAATGACATTGGAGACTTTCATGGTTTCCTGATGAAAAGAACAGAACTGAATAGAAAATGAAAACTTAACTTACAAGACTCAAGAGAAGTTAAAAAAGGTAAAAAGGAGGGAAAAGGGATATTCAATAAGGTTAAACTGTTTACATTCCTACACAGGAAAATAATACTTATAAATCTTGAGAACTATATCTTTTTTGGGCAGACAGAAGGATTATACACAGTGTTGTGAATATAAATTGTCTTTGATGTGATAAAAGAAAGAAAATTAAGGGGTTAAAAAGGAAGTTTATGGGGAGGTAGAATGTGGTGAATTACATCATATGAAGAGGTGTAAAAATACCTATTACAATAGAGGGAAAGAAGGAAGGGGTGAACATTGTTTCAAACTTACTCTCACTAGATTTGATTTAAAGAGGGAATAAGATATACATTCATTTGGATAAACTTAGCGTAATATTTAGGGAAGTAAAAGGGTAATGGAAAAAGGTGGAGACTGACAGAAGGGAGGGCAGAAGCAAGGGAAAAAAGGGTGAAGAATAGGGAAAGGTGATAAAGGGAGGGTAGATTGGGGGAGTCAGGGGTAAGAAGCAAAATATTGGTGAGGAGGAATAGGGTGAAAAAAGGGGGGAAAGTACAAAGGGGTAAATAGAATGGAGGGGAATAGGCATTAATAATAACTGTGAATGGGAATGTGATGAACTCTGCTATAAAACGGAAGTAAATTGCAGAGTGCATTAAAAACCAGAATCCTACAATATGCTGTTTACAAGAAACACATTCAAAACAGAGAGATACACATAGAGTAAAGGTAAAAGGTTGGAGCAGAAAAATTATGCTTCAGCTGAAGTAAAAAAAGCAGGGGTAACAATCCTTATCTCAGACAAAGCAAAGGCAAAATATAGATCTAATTAAAAGTGATATGGAACGGAACTACATCTTTCGAAAAGTTACTATAGAAAATGAGGTAATATCAATACTAAACATGTATGTGCCAAGTGTTATAGCATCCAAATTCTTTGAGTAGAAATTACATGAGTTACAAGAGGAAATAGACAGCAAAAATATACTAGTGGGGGATCTGAATCTTCCCCTGTCAGTAATAGATAAATTTAGCCACAAAATAAATAAGAAAGAAGTTAAAGATTTGAATAGAATGTTAGAAAATTTAGGTACGATAGATGTCTGGAGAAAACTGAATGAGGATAGAAAGGAATATACCTTTTTATCAGCAGTACATGGCACATTTTCAAAAATTGACTATGTATTAGGGCATAAAACCTCATAGTCAAATGTAGAAAGGCAGAAATAGTAAATGCTTCCTTCTCAGATCATGATGTAATAAAATTACATGTAATAAAGATCCATGGAATGGTAGACTGCAAATTAACTGGAAACTAAATAATTTCATTCTAAAGAATGAGTGGGTCAAACAACAAATCATAAATAACAATCAACAACTTTATCCAAGAGAATGACAATAATGAAACAACATACCAAAATCTATGATACGTAGCCAAAGCAGTGCTTAGGGGAAATTTTATTATCTCTAACTACTTACATCAATAAAATAGAGAAAGAGAAGATCAATGAATTGGGTATGCAACTTAAAAAGCTAGAAAAAGAACAAATTAAAAATCCCCAATTAAATACTAAATTTAAAATCCTGAAAATTAAAGGAGAAATTAATAAAATTGAAAGGAAGAAAACTATAGAATTAATCAATAAACCTAAGAGCTGGTTTTATGAAAAAGCACAATAAAATAGATAAGCCTTTGGTTAATTTGATTAAAAAAAGAAAGAAGAAAACCAAATTACCAGTATCAAAATTGAAAGGGGTAAAATTACCACCAATGTAGTGGAAATTAAAGCAATAATTAGGAACTATTTTGCCCAACTGTATGCCAATGAATGTGACAATCTAAATGCAATGGACAAATATTTTAAAAAATTCAAATTGCCCAGATTAACTGAAGAGGAAATAAAATCCTTAAATAAGCCCATATTAGAAAAAGAAATTGAACAAGCCATTAATGATCTCCCTAAGAAAAAATCTCGAGGACCAGATGGGTTTACAAGTAAATTCTAGCAAACATTTAAAGAACAATATTATACAATATTATACAAATTATTTGGAAAAATAAGTGTAAGGCGGCTAAAATTCTAGCTAGTCCATCTAAAATATCTAATGAGTGGTTGCTAATAAATTATAAGCCTTAGCAAGAGTTTAGACTTTTAAGCATTTATTAAGGAGAATAAGAATTTGGTGAAGAGAGAGAGAAAGGCCTAGATTCATCTATCTATCTGAGGGAGCTACAGTCCTCCTGCTCAGCTTTCCATGAGAGTCCTGGTGAAAATACCAAGAGCACCAGCCTTGCCCCTTCTTCCTCTCACAAGGAAATGTCACTTCCTGACACCAAAGAAAAGCCATATGTCTTGACCTCAGGTGCCTTCTCCTCATGGCAGAGCTTTCCTACAGTAAGTGTTCAGCAGGTGGTTTCATTCCAATTGTTACAGTCACCCCTTTGTTTCTTCAAGAAACACGGGATGTTTCCTTGATGAAACAGTCAAAAATAACAGAATATGCTAACAGAATATGCCCTATGCTAACAAACAATATGTTATTAACAATATAGAAAAAGGAGAAAGAGGAAATTGTCCAGAGGGGCGATCCTTCATGCACCGGCGCATTGACACTGGCCTGCATAGGGAGGGCCTTTGCAGAGAATACATATTACAAATAGTGTCCATAACAACAGAAGGGCATAAAAATCAACAAAAAAAATTGTTCATTTAAAGTCTTTGAAAGTCTTTTCTCAGATGTTCTCTGGGTGTAGTCATGGGATGGAAATCTATTCAGTGGTTGCTGGGTCGATGCCTCCAAGCATGCAAAGTTAGAGCAACAATTCGTGTTAGAATTTGCAAAAGCTGCAGGAGTCAGAAGTTTCTCTGAAAAGGCATGGTTGTGAGAGGAGGGTATATCTATATTCACTTGTGTGAGTACCTTGCTCGCTCTTCTAATAAAAAGCAAAATAGAAAATCCACAAAAACAAAGCCCTAACATGATCTTATCCCCCATTTTTCTGGTTTAAAAAAAAAACAGACTAAAATCAGAACCGGGGTATTTAGGGAGTTGAAAAAGCCCATTTGGAAATTTAAATAGAAAACAGCTGGTACTTAGCAGTACTATGCATTTAAAGGGACAGGGTAGGGGTAATTTCTTACCCAACTGGAAGATCACAAGATGGAGGTTTTAGCTTTCGTCTTCATGGTCAGTCATCTGGAAGGTGGCTAAAATTCTAGCTAGTCCATCTCAAATATCTAATGAGTAGTTTTCGATAAGTTATAAGCCTTAGCAAGAGTTTAGACTTTTAAACATTTATTAAGGAGAATAAAAATTTGGTGAAGAAAGAGAGAAAGGCCTAGATTCATCTATCTATCTGAGGGAGCTACAGTTCTGCTGCTCTGCTCTCCATGAGAGTCCTGGTGAAAAGACCAAGAGTACCAGCCTCGCCCCTTCTTCCTCCCACAAGCAAACATCACTTCCTGACATCAAAGAAAAGCCACTTGTCCTGCCCTCAGGTGCCTTCTCCTCATGGTGGAGCTTTCCTACAGCAAGTTTCCAGCAGGTAGCATCATTCCAATTGTTACATAGGTGAAGAAGGAGTTCTACCAAATTCCTTTTATGATACAAATATGGTACTGATACCAAAACCAGGCAGAGCAAAAACAGAGAAAGAAAATTATAGTCCAATTTCCATAATGAATATTGATGCACAAATCTTATATATGATATTAGCAAGAAGATTATAGCAAGTGATTAGCAGGATAATACACTATGACCAAGTGGGATTTATACCAGAAATGTAGGAGTAAGTTGCTATCTAGCTATACTATCTAAAATATCTAATGAGTGGTCACCAATAAATTATAAGCTTTAGCAAGAGTTTAGATTTCTAAGCATTTATTAAGGAGAATGAGAATTTGGTGAAGAGAGAGAGCGAAAGAGGCCTATATTCAGCTATCTATCTCAGGGAGCCAGCATCTCCTGATTCTTCTCTTATAACATGACTAATGCCCAAATAGGTTTAATGTTATTGTACATATATAACCTATATCAGATTACCTGGTGTCTTGTAGAGGGCAGGATGGAGGGAAGGGAGGAAGAAAAATTTGAAATTAGACATCTCCAATTATTATTGCATTACTGTCTATGTCATCTCAAGGGTCAGGTAACATTTCCTTTAAAGATTGTGATGCTAAGGCATTTGGAACTTAAAAGTATATTCATGATACTATACTTTTGTCTATGATTATATTCAGTTTATGTATTCCATAATTATCTAATTTTATTTTTTAAATGTTTGCTTTTGTTTTGTCAGATAGTATGATTATAGATCCTGTTTTCATAGATCAGAGGAAATTTTTCCATCTCCTCTTTTTTATTTTGTGTATATCTTTGTTTTTAAAAATTTGTTTCTTTTAAGCAACAGATTGTAGTATGTTCCACCCTCAAGCCAATCTGTTACTTTTTTATTTCATTGGATTTTTTAATCCATTCACATTTAATTTTTTTAAAAAATAAATTTGTATCTCCCCAATCTGTTTTTTTCAAGTTACTCGTTTTCTTCTTTTATGCCATAATCATAGAATTAGATTTCCTCAGTGACTTCATTTGAATTTTTTTTAAGGTTTTCCTGTTCCCACTGGATCTCTTCTACCTACCCTTATCCGCTCTTCTTGTTTAATATTCCTTTCTCTTTGGAGATTTGTTTATTAGTTCCTTTTTCTCTCCTGCTTTTATCTGGATACAAAATCTTGCCCTTCCCTTTTTTTCTCTCAGTTTGGCAAGTATAGTCCCCCTTCCACTCCTTCCTTCCAACTAATCCTGCAAATCAGGAAAAAATTTTTTTAATTGCATTTGTTGCTTCCCTTTCAAAAAAGAATTTCTTTCACTCTCATCATGATCCATCCTTTCTTTCTATCTACTCTAGGACCTTATTCTCTGATTCATGACCCCTATAATTATTTATTCTCTTTTTCTCCATATTTTGCATGCACTTAAAGCTTCCAGGAATCCATTCTAGGTTCTCCTTTCTCAACGCCTTCTGTCACTACTTTGTAGGGCTTGTCTAATTGATTCCCCCTTTTCCTTGTGTTTCCCTGCCAGAAATTGTCAATTGTTAGGGGCAGCTAGGTTGCACAGTGGATAAAGCACTGGTCCTAGATTCAGGAAGACCTGAGTTCAAATCTGGCCTCAGACACTTAACACTTACTAGCTGTGTGTGACCCTGGGCAAGTCACTTAACCCTCATTGCCCTGCAAAAACAAAAACAAAAATAAACAGAAAATGTCAATTGTTGCACGTGTCAAAGAGAACACTTCAAAGCAAAAGGGGATTTTTTCAAGCACCAAACCCTCCACATCAAATACAATGTAAGGTCCCCATCTCTCTTAACAGACCCCCTCCAACTACCAAAGGAAGGTCTCCTTTTATTCCTCCTTTTTATTTATGCTCCAGAAGGCACTTCTGTTTCTGAGACCACAGAGATTACCTTCCCTTCACAAACAGCTTTTTGTGAACCTGGTATATACCATATTCCATTCTATCACCCCTTTCCCTTCCCCTTTTCATTGATTCTTCCATGTCATAATGTACTTCTGGCCATAATGACCCATTTTCACCTCTTCACTATTACCTCTACCAGATTAATACCTTCATCCCTTGTTTCATTATACACATTTAGAAAGAAAGAAAAAAGTTTCCTACTGTTATGGGCCCAGGGCACCCCAGAATTTCTCTGGGGCACATCAAATAACCTCCTTCAGAAATTAATCCAAAGGATAGATACACCTGAAGAGATAAGTGGAACCAGATCATACTGAGCTGGCTTCTGGACCTCCACCCTTCATTCTAGTCTCCCTCAACCCAGGGGAGATAAGTTTGGGTGTGTCTGCTTCCTTTGTGTCCTGAGAAGATAGCTTGTGAGAGATCTGCAGCCACCCCTCACCTAATTCCTCCAGCCACCACCAGTGGGGGCTGGTCCTCCTTCACTAAAGGAACTTTCCACAGTCAGATAGTCATCCCCATCAGTCCTCTATAAAAGTACCTGCCAGTCTCCTGCTTGAGGAGATTGGTATCTCAGAGCCACACTCTATGCCATGCCTTTTCCCCATGAGAAATCCAAGGACTTCTTTCATGGTTTCCCTTCCCCTTCCTCTAAATAAACTGCCATCTTATTCTAATTGCTTTTGTGTGGAAGAGGGTGTAATTCTTTAAAGAGGAATTTCTAAGGAACCCAAACCCCTATCCCCTCCCCAAACTCCCTACCCTACTTTCCCCATGACACTACCGTGTCTGTTACCATATTGCTGTTGTTGTACTTGACTGGTGTGTTTATTCATTCTTGCATTTCTTTGGTTTGTGATGTTTGAGTAGCAAATAATCTCTTCAGTTATGTTATTTTTTTCTAAAAATGTTTCAAACTCATTATTAAATGCACATTTTTTCCATTTATGGTTAAATTCAGATTTATGGTATAAGACACTCTTGGTTTTTATGTGAGCTCCACTGCTTTTCAGAACATATTATTAAATTCCCTCCTCCTGTTTTTCTAGTTGTTGCAGAGTACCTTTGCATTTTTTATTCTCCTTTCCTTTGTATTTCAAAGGCATTCTCCTGATGGTTTGCAGAACTTGTTGCTTCTGAATTGAATTGTTAAATGTATTCAGTATGTGCACCATTGAGTTTTCTTCTGAAGGAAATCTGTGAATTCTTTTGGGCTTTCATATTCTAGATTCAGAAGCTCTTGGCAGTTCTTTTCTATTGATTTCTTTAATTATAATAATAAGATTTTTATTCTTCTATGTTCTATAAAATAATGCCTGTTATGTTGTTCCTTTGCATCTTGTCTTCAAGATCATTATGTTTTGCTGCTCCTATAGTGAATATATTTTCTTTTAGCTTAGTTTTTTTTCACTTCTCTTTTTCTAAATTGTCTTTCACTTCTGTATATTTACATTCTGATTTTCCTATTATCCCTTTTCTTTCTCAGGTGAGACTTGCTATTACAGATTCCAGTTTTTCTATTTGGTTCTCCCCCCCCCCTTTTTTTTCTTATTCTGCTCAGATTGTATTAGGCCCTCATAGTTCTCATATCTCTTTTGAGCCACTCAGGGACACTGTATTGTGATTTCAGGTTCTCCTTTAATTCCAGAGGGCTCTCTGATTCATCAAATGTTAGTCATTTCCCTTTGTTTGTGGTATCTATTTCTAGATGCTTGAACTCATTTATACACCTGTTGATACTGTTTTTTCCTGTTGATTTATATATTTTATATTCAGGGTCTTTGGGTTTCCTTCTTCCTTGATAGTTGATAATTTCAGTCTTTTTTCTTCCTTGTCTTCATTATGACTAACTTTTTGACCACTAACACACACACACACACACACACACACACACATACACAAACACACACACACACACACACACACACACACACAGGTCTATCCTGGTGTTTTGTCCCACTCTTCCTTAGATCTTTGGACAGGCACTGTCAGTTTGGAGCTTTTATGCAGTGCTGCTATAGGATTGTCTGTCTACTCTCCAGGCTGTGCTTTAGTTACAGATTTATCTTCCTGAGCTTAAAAGGTGCAGAGTTTTGCAGTTATACTATAACAGGGTTCTGTCCACCAACTGGCCCATTTCTGTACCCTGGATCCAGGGTCTCCATTGCACTGGAAAAAGGTATCAGGTAGACAAAGTCTGGAGTGGATTTTGTTGTAAACCTATGTTCTGTCTTTTGGTCTGCTAGTTCATCTCAGGATATGTGTGTGTGGGGATACTGAGTGAGTTCAAGGTCAGCAAGTGTCACTTCATGCTTTTTTCTTCTTCTTTTGGATTCAGACTGTACTAGACCATGAACACAGCTGAAGTTGATATATCTTGGGTGTAACATTTTTTAGAGTTGTTAGAGAGGTCGTTGGGATCAAGGGAAAAAAAAATAGATGTCTTGTCCACCATCTTGTTTCTTGTGTAACCTACAAGTCAAAAAAGGTAACCAAATTACAAAAAAGAGATATTGATAGCAAAATAATGATTCATCATTTTATATCTTTCAGAACTAGATAGATCCAAAAGAAAACAAAGAGAAAATTATAGTTCTATAAAGACTTTTATGAGAAAAAAATATATTAGCCCCAAAGTGAATCTCAAGTATAAATATTATATTATGCTCTTAAACTTACACATCACAAAATTAATCACATATCATGACATAAAAAATACAGACAAAATTCATAAAATTATAGATAAATTCAAAAAGGCAGAAATATTATCTTTATCTTATTTAGAAAATAATGGAGTAAAATAACAATTAAGGAAAGAAAAATGATAAAACAAAACAAACCTAAATTTACACTGAGTAATAAAACTCAAAATAATGAGTGAACACAAAAGTAGCTGAAAGGAAAAAAGAAGTATTTCCTTTACCAAAAAGGTTTTTGTTTTGTTTTGTTTTGTGTGGGGCAATGAGGGTTAAGTGACTTGCCCAGAGTCACACAGCTAGTAAGTGTCAAGTGTCTGAGGCCAGATTTGAACTCAGGTCCTCCTGAATTCAGGGCCGGTGCTTTATCCAGTGTGCCACCTAGCTGCCCTCCTTTACCAAAAATGATAAACATGAGACACATATTAAAATATATAAAAGCTAACTTCTTATATAATTTTCATCTTTTAAAGTATACAGTAATTAAGTAGAAAATGAGAATAAATTGAAAGTTCAACTTAAAATATCACTACTAAATAAAAATCACCACATAAGCAGAAATAAAGATTGTTTTAAATTAAAAGATTTAGTAACAAAAATTGAAAATAAAAGTTTATTAGTTAAAAAGGAGATCTAGATTGCTCAAAAATCATGCATACAACCTACTTTGATTAAAAAAAGAAAACATGAAATTATTAAATATTAACATGGTAAATTCTCAAAAATAAAGAAATAAAATTTCTAATTAAAAGTTATTCAACAAAATTCTCTGCTATGCCAATGACATTAAGAATTTTTAAAGGTTCATATCAACAATGTAAAATTTAATAAAGCAGAAAGTGGTCATCTTTAACAAGTTCAGGTAGAGAAATCGAGAAAAAGAACATGGTTCAGATAGATTTGCAGGAGAATTCAGTCAAACATTTACAAAAATTAATGACCTTGCCTCCTTTGAGTTCCAAACCTATGATTTTCATATACACCATAAATTATACTCAATAATATGAAACAATTATGGTTCTGTTACCCAAACCGGGAAAGGATAAAGGAGAGAGATTTAATTATACATCATTAGCACTACTGAGGGCAGTTAGGTAGCTTACTGGATAGAGTATTGCATCTAAAGTTAGGATGATTCATTTTCCAAATCTTGCTTAAGACAGTTGCTAGGTGTGTGACCCTGGTGAAATCCTTTAACTCTGTTTACCTCAGTTTCCTTATCTGTAAAAGAACTAGAAAAGGAAATGACAAACCATTTCATTGTCTTTGCAAAAATAATGTAGTCATGAACAGTTGAATATGACTGAAAAATTACTAAACAACAAAAATAACAAATGAACATTTATGTAAATATTTTATTAAAAATGTTAGCAAATAAATTAGAGCTATAAATGCAATAATTTTTTTATTATAGCTAAGTTCAATTTTGAGTGGGGATATATGATGAATATACTTTAGGAAAATTATTAGCATAATTAATCATATGAACAACAAATTATGATTGAATAAAAACCTATTTATGAAGTACTTGCTGGGAATAAGCATCATACTACATTGGGGAAATACATAGTTTTAAGTGACATTTTTAACCTCTAGGGAGTAGCGACACCTGATGAAATATATCATTGCATCATGTTAAAAAAATCTGAAAAGCTTAGGCATGGAAGAGACATTATGATATACGATATGATATATGTGTATGGTATGATATATGTTTGATATCAGGTGCAATTTACCTAACCCTTAGATCTCATATTATTTGGTATTGAGAAATGTTAGAAGAATCCCCAGTAAATTCATGAATAAGCAAGTATGCTTATTTTCCATTATTATTTGACATAGTCCTTAAAATTCTAACTATAGAAATAAGATAAGGGAAAGAAATTAATATTTGCAGAGAGGAGGCAAAATCATCCCTATTTGCAGATGATTTGCCTTATTTGAAAACCCTGGAGAGTCAGTGAAGAAATTAATTGAGATGATTAATTGCTTCAGTAAACTAGTAATATGTAAAAATGAAATCTGTAAGTACTTTAGCAAAGTACCCTGTGTATTACAAACAAACAAAAGGAAGATATTTTATAATGGAAAAAAATTCCAAAGCTCTTTTCAGTACCCTCGTTTCTTTTTACTGTTCTATTTCACTTAGTGATCTCATCAGCTACTATGGATTCACCTATCATTTCTATGCAGTTGATTATCACTTTTATTTGTTCAAATCCAATGTTTTTCCTATACTCTAGTCTCTCTTCTCAGCTACTTATTGGGTATCTTAAACTAGATGTCTTCCAGGCATCTTAAACTCAGCTTGTTTAAAGCTGAATTTGTTATCTTTTCCTCTAAACTAATCCCTCTTCCTAACTTTCCTATTACTGTCAAGGACACAACAATCCTGCTGAACAATGCAAAAGGAGAACAATATCCTGTGGCTGTACCATAGGGGCTTCAACACCCTCCTCCCCACCCTCCCCCACCCCCCAGGCTGTGACTCAGGGAGGGGAGTGCTGCCTGCTGGGAAGATGCCTAAAAAGAAGCAGGAGAAGGAAAATCTGTGCATGGCTCAGGAGGTAGATGGGCTGGGGGAGAAGCAGTCCCTGTGCAGGTGAAACCTAGAGGAACTGAACGTCTGCCTTCTCAGAGAGGACCTGAGCCCAGAAGCCAGGAGAGCTTTGGCGAAGGTGTGTGATCCTGGTAAAATCCTTTAACTCTGTTTACCTCAGTTTCCTTATCTGTAAAAGAACTAGAAAAGGAAATGACAACCCGAGAAGCAAAGCCTACAGCTATGAAAGGGAGTTGAAGTCCCTGCGGGGAAAGAATCGTAAAAACACTTTGCTGTCTGTGGCAATCTTCTTGCTCCTTCTTCTTGCCTATACCTACTGGACTATGTGTGTGACCCTACTGATCTCTGACCCAAACCACAAGGAACCATGATGCTTTTGAAGAAAACTGAACTAGGACAATGAAAGTTGATCCCTCTTTCTGGACTCTACTTGCTGCCTCCCGAAGATGCCTGCCTGCCTACCTGGACACTAACAAGAAGGGAGGGCAGGGGCTTTACCCAAGATTCCTGTGCCAAGTCTTGTACTCAACCCTCCTGACTAACAGGGCCTGGACATCATCAGGGAAATGGTGCTAGTTGCTCCCAGGGATAATGGCAAAGAAAGAAAATACAGAGGGGTAAAAAAAAAAGGATGACAATCCTTCTAACAACCAAGGTATTGCCCTCAACTCCTATAATCTCACCCAAAATCCAATCAGTAGCTAAATCCTGTCTTTTCTTGCTTGATAACATCTCTTTTATATATCCCATGATGACATTGATCCTCTTCAAAAACAAAGGACAGGGGGGGCAGCTAGGTGGCACAGTGGGTACAGCCCTGGCCCTGGATTCAGGAGGTCCCGGGTTCAAATACGGCCTCAGACACTTGACACTTACTAGCTGTGTGACTCTGGGCAAGTCACTTAAACCTCATTGCCCTGAAAAAAAAAACCCAAAGGACAAATATACATACATAAATATGTATATGTATGTGTTTGTGTGTGTGTGTGTGTGCGTGTGTGTATGTATGTATTATCCCTTTTTCTACTTTGAAATGTCACTTCCCTGATGCAGGCCTTTATCACCTCACACCTAGACTATTGCTATAGTCTACTTGTTGGTGTTACTGCCTCAAGTCTCTCCCCTCTCCATTCCATCAACTTAGATTTCAGATTCATCTTAAATTTCAAATGTGATTATGCTATCCTCAAAACATTCCTGTTATGTCCATGATCAATTATTGTAAAATCCTCTTTATGGCTTTTGAAGTCCTTCATTATCTAATCCCTTCCTACCTTTCCAGTCTTCTTATATCTTCCTTCCCACTCCCAGAATCTCTATATATTCTTTAATAAAGTGACATTGGCCTTCATGATGTTCTATTCAATTCCTAACTCTGGGCATTTTTTCATTGCCTGTGTCTTGTGCCTATAACTAACTCTCTCTCTCTCTCCCTCCCTCCCTCCCTCCCTCCCCCTCCCCTCATTTCTTCCTCCTGGCTTCCCTGCCTTCCCAATACTCAGCTAGAGTCCCACCTGGTGCAACAAACTTTAATCAATTCTCATTACTTAATTAATCATCATTAATCTTAATATCTTCCCTCTAATTTATTTCATGTGTTCATGTACAGTCATTTATGTGTTGTCTTCTTCATTAAACAGTGAGCTGTTTGAGAGCAAGGACTTTCACCTCTTTTCTTTGTGTCCTAAGCACATGGCACCATGCCTCACGCAAAGTCAGCGATTAATAAATACTTGTTGACTTGACTCTACTTGAGGAATAAAGTCTCCTTTTATGAGACAAATATTATCTTAATACTTAAATTATTGAAGGATAAAGCAAAAACTATGGAATATCATCATTATGTAATATAGATTATTTTTTTAAAATTCTATCAAAGAGACTATAAAAATTCTTCCAAGAAATTAAGAATCATGACACAATTATATTTATACCAGAAAGGTAAGGATGGTTTGCTCTTCAAAAAAATCAGGAAAAAAAGTCAAAATAATTCCATTTAAAAGAAAAACATACAAAATCACTTGATTATTTCAATATATGAAGAAAAAGATTTTAACAAAATACAATAAATATTTATGCTAAAAGAAATCTACTGTGGTAGGATAGCAGTTTCCTTATGCATCTCCTCTTTGCCTGACACAGATTTCTGTCTACAAACAACCCTCATGCAACTTTCTTTAGCCCCAACTTCCCTAGAGGCATCCCTGGTGAAGTTCCCTCCCCCCACCCAAACTGATTGTACCCAAGTCTCCTAACACAACATTCTAGCCAAAGTACAATAAAAAGCAAGCGATATGGACTCCAGGGTTGGTGGGTGTCCTAGACCACTCCAGTCTAATTGCTATGAGTCATTGACTAGGAATCTTTCAAGCGTGATGAGACAGGCTATGTCCAGGTAAGCTAAGTACTACAAATAGTTTTTTTCTATTTTTTCTTGTCATTAATCTTTGACATTTTAAGGCAAAGTAAAACTCCTTCTTGGCCAGCTAGGTGGCACAGTAGATAGAGTGCTAGGCCTGGTGTCAGAAAGACCTGTGTTCAAATCTAGCCCAGTCTCTTAGTTGTCCTGGGCAAGCCCCTTAACCCTGTTTGGCTCAGTTTCTCATCTATAAAATTAGCTAGATAAGGAAATGACAAACCACTCTAGTAGCTTTACCAAGAAAAACTCAAGTGGGATCACAAACAGTAAGTCATGAATGAACAACAAACTTCATTCTTTGTTAAATATTCAGTGACTCACTAATGCCTCATTTTGTCCCCAAATTAAACCTGAATTAAAAGAACACTGATAGTAGAATTGTGCCTTCAAAACCTACAAAGTAGGGGTGATTTTAGTATCATAAAAAGCATTTATCCAAAATAAAAAGTAAACATCACATGCTATGTAGATACATTAAATATTTTCCCAATAAATACAGTAGAAAAGCAAGGATTCAAAGTCCATGGTGCTAACCATTACACAGCAAGGCAATGATCTAATATAATACTGAAGGATTTATGAAGATTGCAGCCCATCTGCAGAGAAAGAACTGATAGTATCTGGAAACACATCTACATTTTTTTTTCTTTTCCTCTTTGACAATTTCTTAATCTGAAGTTTTTTTTTTTTAATATTTTCACTCACAACTAGCTAATATGGGAATTTTTCCATGACTACTCATATATAACTTAAAAAAAGTAAAATTTGAAAACAATTTGGAATTGTTTGGGATTGAAATCCAAAGTAGAATTTTGAGGCAAAAAAAAAAAAAAGAAAGAAAGAAAAGCAAGGATTTCTTTTGTTCTCCTTATTACTCATGAACTTCTAGAAATATTAGCAATAATAATCAGAAAAAAGAAAAAGGAAGGATGTGTTTACCAAAAAAATCCTAGGAAATCAGCAAAGATAACATATGCAACAATAGCTTCAGTTAAGTTGCAGACTACAAATTATACATGCAAAAATAAATAATACATCTATATAGTAACAATAAAAGTAGTATATGAGCTCCCTGAACATAAGTACTTTATTTCTTTGACACATGGCAGAGTGCTTTGCACATAGTAGGTACTTAATACATGTTTTCCATTCAATTAAAATAACAAAACACATAAAGTATTTGAAGATCATCTAACAAAAAAGGAAAAAAAATGTTTTATGTATTACATTAAAAATGCTCATGTGTAGGTCATACCAATATAAGAAAACTAGTAATATCAGCAAAGGTAATTTATAATTTAATGCTATATAAATAAAACTGGCATGCATATATATATGTATACACACACACACACACACACACACATATATATATAGTATTCAATGGAACAATAACAAAATCATTTGAAGAAGCATTATCTTAAATAGAAAGGAAATCATGAAACAGGTAAGAATGAATAGGAAATAGCACTCAGACATATGGACATGTACATGTGCATGTGCATATGCATGTGCATGTATATGTATGTGTACGTATAACCTTTAGGTAATAAAGCAAGTTGTATAGATTAATTGAACAGAATATAGAGAAGAGAATAAAACAATTTGCTTTAATAACCCAAAATTTGTTTAAACTCCAAACCATAAACGATCTCAGGAAAAATTCCCTATTTGATAAAATAAAATAAAATAAAATAAAATAAAATAAAATAAAAATACTGGTAAACTTGAAAGCACCTAGGACAAAATTAGGCTTTAGATCAATATTCAATGCTTTGTTTTACAATAATATCAAATGGATACATGACATCAAGAATTAGAAGAAAAAAAGAACATTGATCTTTTATAGCTATGGGAAGGAGTAATACATTTCTAATCAAAGGGATAGAGGCAATAACAAAAGATAAACATAGATAACTATAATTATATTTTTAAAAATCAATCAATAAATATTTATAATGTACCTACTATGCCAGGCTCTGTGTTAAGTGCTGGGGATGAAAAAAAAGAGACAAAAGATTGTCCCTATACTCAAAGAGCTTACAATCTAATGAGATAACATGCAATTAAATATAGACAAAGAAGCTATGTGTAAAATAGACTGTCCCTCACCTCACAGCATAGTTAAGTACATAATCAGTATGTAGAAAGAGTCAGAGGTGGAAGGAGGTGGTAGTAGAAGGCAGTAACCTGGGGAAAGATGGTATCATTAGGAGTGTCTCATTTGGCACTGGTACATTAGAAGAACAGAGGCATGTCTCACAGTCATGAGTTTAGAAGATTAATCAGAAAAGAAACATGCCCTGCAGGTATCAACACACAAGGGCAAGGCCCTATCAACTTATTCTAATCACAATTCATGGTAAAGTCCTTCCCTGGCACAAAGAAGAAAAATTGAATACATTGAAGTTCCAAACCTTCCTTTTTTGTCTCTAATTTAAAGTATTCATGAAACAAAATCTATACTGAATAAAGAGACATTTCAATTGCTTTAGAGCAAAAGCAGAAAAACAGAATGACACTTTAGGAAGGCAAAATGTATATTAAATAATTTTAAGAATTTCTAGTAATGTGAGCTAGTCTCCTAAGAGCCTGTTAGGAACCCCAGTACTCCTTAGCAATTTAAATGAAAATTTTCTGTAAGGTAAACAATCATATGCATGTATTAAATGAAAATTATATTTTTGGTGATGGATATTGTGAGTGAGCAAAGATTGTGAAGTTAGAAGAAAAATAAACTGTTATTATCTTTCAGATTTATTTACTTATTTTTGACTGGACCTGTGATTTCCTAGGACTAAGTAATTTGTAATGAAGAACCTCATTCCACCAAATTAGATAGCTACAACTTAAAAGTCTTAGTGAGCTGCCTGGGGCACAGATGGAGTTAATTGAATTCTCTAGGCTGACACACCAGTGTCAGAGTAGGCCTCAACAGGAGGTGTTCTCAATTCTGAGACCTGGTCTCTATTCACTAGGCCAAGCTTCTTTACAGATTTATAGCTTGCTTTAAATTTGCAAATTTTATATTTTAACTCTTTCTGAGTTACTATATAGTTTAAAGAATCCATACTAATGTTTCTAATAATGTTGGTTGGAATATATTTTCCTCATGTCAGAGATTTTCAACTTTTCTTGCTCTAGAGCTAGCACTTGAATTTAAATAAATGTAATTTATAGAAAAAGTTGTATTTTTTTCTATGTATTTTATACACAGACAATGGATTTTTATTTTTCAATATAGCTTTATATTTAGTATACCTTTAATTTCATTAGTTTTGGAAACTTCCTACACCAGTACCGATTAGCAACTCTTTTATAACTTCTGCTCTGTAGTATGACCTGTCCATTGTTATACAAGCAGAACTTGCATTCTTGAATCTATCTCCTAGGCTCTTCTTCCTCCCCTTGTAATGGATTCCACAGTAAAAGTAGAAAAAAGTACTTTAAAAATTCCCTAATAATCTCTTATGAAGCTTATTCAAAACATGCATTTTTATCTCCTTTGTCAGCCATCACTAGACAAGGTGAAAATTTCTATGAAGAGTTTTAATCTCCTTCCACTATCCCCAGAGTTACTGTTGGGTGAAGTCCAGGGTTATTTCCCAGCCTTCCTTTCCTTCAGCAAATAGTGAAGTGGAAGGAAAGGGCAAAACAACACCTGTCACAAACTGACAACCCTCAAAAGAACCGAACTTGTCTTTTAAGGTTTTTCTGAGGTTCCAAGGAACCAAACTTGGTTCTAAGAAAAGGAGTCTTTTTTTTTTTTAATTTCTTAACATCATAGGGGAGCATGCCATTCATTTTGAATCTCTTGTCTGTCAAAACCCTTTAGTAAGATGAAGTCTCAGGCCTGCTAATTATGTCATAATGAATGATATTACCAGATTGTCAATGAATTAAGTTATGATTTGATGGTCATTCAAACTCTTCTTGAGAGACCTATCATCTAAAGTCCTTTTCAAGTCACACTCTAGCTCCCAAGTAGAACAGTAATTTTTTGAGACCCCAAAACATTCTGAGGACTACAACAGGTATAATGAAGTGAATTGTAATTGAAGCATCGGACACAGACCTAAACTATAAGAATGAGACAAATCAACACACATGAAATATAAATCCAAAAACTATGAATACATGTGTGTATGCTATCCAGTTCAGGGATTGTAAGGGGCTAAAATTCTAGCTAGTCTGTCTAATATCTAATGAGTGGTTGCCAATAAATTATAAGCTTTAGCAAGAGTTAGACTTTTAAGCATTTATTAAGGAGAATAAGAATTTGATGAAGAGAGAGAGAAAAGCCTAGATTCATCTATCTATCAAAGGGAGAGCGCATTTCTTGCTTCACTCTCCACCAGCATCTTGACGAAAGAAAGCGAGAGCGCCAGCCTCGCCCCCTCTCCCTCCCATAAGCAAATGTCACTTCCTGACACCAAAGAGCCACATGTCTTGCCCTCAGATGCCTTCTCCTCATGGCAGAGCCCTCCCACAGTAAATCTCCAGCAGGTGGCGTCATTCCAATCGTTACAGGATTTAGCGGGACTCAAATGAGACAATGACTATACAACACTTTGCAATATTTAAAGAACTATATAAATGCCAGTATTTATTAATATAATCCTATAGTCAGTAGGCCTCTGGTCTGATTAGGACTTCATTTCCTGAGTATTTTACTGCTTGAACCTCTGGCTGAACTGAAGCAATGTTTATAGAGAAATATGGGGGTATATTGGTAACATCAGAAGCTGGAGGGAAGAAACAGATTCACAAATTTTAACTTTAATATGCATTATTAACCTTTTCTTCAATCTAGATAATAAAAAAATAACTCAAGCCCTGATTTGTGATGGTTACTAATTTATAATGTTAAATCCTCAAAAAATCTGCAAGAATAGAATTGTAATAATCAACTCTTCTAAGCCAAGTTATACCTGGACCCAACTACACATGTTCTGAGAAAATTGCTTGGTTACTAGATGCAAATGGAAACAGGTAGATTTAACCAAGTAAGGCTTCTAAGGAGTTGAATCCTATTTTAATGGAGGTAATAAATGGTTTAGTAGATGCAATAAGAGGTAGGAGGGATGAGGACAGTGAACAATATCTATTTTAATAGCACATCAAGAATAGAGGTATGTGGGACAGCTAGGTGGTGCAGTGGATAGAGCTCCGGCCCTGGAGTCAGGAGTACCTGAGTTCAAATCTGGCCTCAGACACTTAACACTTATGAGCTGTGTGACCCTGGGCAAGTCACTTAACCCCAATTGCCTCACTAAAAAAAAAAAAAAAAGAATAGAGGTATGAGTAACACTAAATTATCAGATTTATGAAAGTTTCAATATATAAATACTAAATAATGCTAAATACATAATACTAAAAACTAAAGACATCACCTCACCAACAAAGGTCCATTTAGTCAAAGCTTCCCCCACACACACCAGTAATGATGTATGGCTCTGAAAATTGTAATATAAAGGAAACTGAGTGCTACAAAATCAACACTTTCAAATTGTGGTCGTGGAGAAGATTTTTGAGTCTTGTGGACAGCAAGGAGATCTAATCAGCCAATATTTAAAGAAATTAACTCAGAATATTCACTAGAATTTCAAATACTGAAGCTGAAGAATAATGCTTTTGGCCACCAAATAGGACTTATTGAAAAAGATCCTGATTTTGGGAAAGAATGAAAGCAAAAGGAAAAGGGGATGCAGAGGGTGAGATGGATAGATAGTATCATAGAAGAAGTAAACAAAAACTTGGACAAACTTTGAGAAAGTGTAGAGTAGCAGGGCCTGGCCTGCTATGATCCATGGGATCATGAAAAATTGGACATGAATGAAAGACTGAACAATAACAAAACATAAAATAAACTTGAATCCTACAATGAATCTGTGATGTCATCATATAGCTATTTCTTCCAAGAAAAGAGATCACAGTCCACCTATGGTAGCCCATCATTTATAAATTTTGTCCATGTACCTCCTTATATTCCCTGCCACACAATCTACTAAGAATCTTTTTTTCAGTTCACTTGTCATCTCAATAACATGGGGCATATGAACTATCCATTGAAAAGTAAATATTCTTACTGCTGCTTTTCAGACTTTTAAATCCTGGAAAGTTCATTTTCTTTGATAAACATCACCATTGATGCATGCAACTATGAGTTATAAGCAAGTTTATAATCTGAAGATTATGACAGAATGGCCCAAACAAATTGAAACAGTTGGCAGAGAACTGTTTCTGATTTTTTATTTATCCACCATACTTGTTTTTATTTCTCCCCTAAATTGTACTTAGCAGCCTAATAAATATACTTTTTCTAATATAATTTTCCATTGCTTTCTGTTAACCCCCAGATTCCATAAGTATCCTCTTTCACTTTCTTGTTCATTATTCCTGTAACCTCCAGAGTACAGCCACAGATTAACTCATTAACTTTTGTATTCATTTCTATTTGACCTTCCTTATTTTAACCACTATTTTATCATAGGAGAATAAGACAAAACAAAGTCAACTAGGGTTCTGGAAGATAAACATTTCATATTTTCTTTTTTTCTCCCTAAATAAACTATATGTATACTTGTACCTCCATACTTTAAATGAATAACATTAATATGGGTGAGTTGGAGTGTGTTCTTAATGGCCAGTGAGAGCCAATTATAAAATTGTCACTGTGAGCATTTATGTATCAGACATCTTAGAACATTGTAAATTTGGATTTGATCTATTTTTATTATTGAGACTTAAAGTAATAATGAAAATATTCATAACACAAATTAAATTTAAAGTGTGTCATATATAGTTTGGCAGGGGATCTGGTTGTTAAATTTTTACTAATATCTTGTGTATAGAAAATGTTCATACATGTGTTACGTAGCAAGCATTGTAAAGATTTTAAATGTAATGCATCTAATTATATAATATTAAATGTGTCTTTTCATAGTCTCCATGACAAAGGATCATTAATTTCAAAATATAGGAGCTATTTAAAACACAGAAATTTAGATTCCAGTCTATGAATTTGATTTGAATAATCAAAAAAAAATTCCCCTAAAGCAGCCCCAACTTCCTATTTTTTTAAGAATAGTTACATTTACATAATCTTCTCTTAAGGCACTATCTTAAACCTGAGTAAAACAGTGAAGTGGCAGTCTTTTAATGCTAACAATATAAAATTATCTGAGCTGAAACATTTGGAGCTTATACTTCCAGGACATGTTTGAACATCCCATCAGTCTGTAAGAGACAGAATAAATGAAATCTGTAGACACAACCTGCAGGGATAATGAAAAAAAAATTCAGCTAGTTGTATTCTCAGCAGGCCTCCCTTCAGACAAATTCAGTACTATAAAGCAGGTAGTCTTTATTTCATTTATTTATTAATTTATTTTTATATGAGAAGATTACATTTTGGACAAAACACTTTTATGTGATCTATTCTAAGTAGTTTACCTCCCCTCAAAAAAAAAAAATCCACTGCGTCCACAATGCTCTATTTAACCCTTGTCAACTTCAATTATACCATTCTCTTAAGAGGTTGGTTGTTTTTTTTTTTTTCATTTTTCTTTTTGTTTTTTCAATATACCTACTTTGTTAGGAGTTTTAAGACAATGGGAAGAATGTGCAGTTAGGGCCAAGGTAGGCAATATGACTTAAGGGAGTCCTGTCAGTGACCAGTTTGAATATGAACAGGATAATTAGATGTGCATTTGTTTTTATTCCATCATTGAGCAGTGACTGTGTCCTTTTTATAAGAAGAAGAAGAGGAGGAAGAAAAATATTTTTGGAACAAATTGTGAGCTCTAAATTTAACTACCATGTTGAAATTATATGTTTCATTTACTTCCTAAAATCCTTCCTTAATGATAATCTTAAATTGAATATTAAATATATGAAAACATTGTTGAACTAAAACAATATTCTGAATCAGAATGATTCAAATAGCAGTGTAATTTAGGGAAAATTAGAGGTTTTATGAATGTTATTAAGATTCTGAGTAGTTTTGTAAAAAAGTCATAAGAAACAGTTGAGGAAACAATAAAATATTTAGGACATGATAGCTGGTTTCATGAAGGGTTACTATATGGAAAATGAATCAATTTGATCAATTCTACATGAATCCATAAGTAAGAAATAGTTTGAATGGAAATCAAGATGTAAAAGTATAAGGTAGAATTTTAAAGGGATGGGGATTTGTCTCTATAATCTATTGTCATTAGATGCACTTAAACAGAAGTTGGATTTTAACTGCCATCAGTGTTATAGGGGTGTCATACTGGATACCCTTTAAGGTGCCTTCCTACTTTGAAATTATAATTTCATTAGTCATTTAGAGAAATTTCATTTAATACATTAGCACAATTAGCTCAACATTCTGAAAGTTATAAGAAAGTCAGCAATTTGATGATTGTGAAGCTTCCTAAAATGTCTAGTTCTAGTACTTACTTACTTAATTGATATACTTTGAATGACAGTTTTCTTTTTTCCCTTTTTCTTCATTCAAAACAGGCAATTAAATCATGTTAATACAGCCAAATTAATTTGATTAGCTTCCCTTCATCACCCCATCCTTGTACTCAACTCCCAGCCGATTCCTGACTAGTTTCTAGAACATAATTGCAGAGTTATACAACATATCATAGAACAATGTAGAATAACTATGAGAAATAGCTTTACCCCTAAATGTAGATTGGACATTAGATCAGTGCCAGGACATGGTAATTTATGGAATAGTTTCCTGGAGTTGAAAATTTGTTGCCTTTGCGATCTGCTATGTAAATAAGGAGATAACAACTATGTACTTAGTATGAATCCTACATTTACAGAGCCATTTTCTATATTTACAAAGTGTGAGTCTAACTCCTATTCCCTTAATCTCCACAGTTAACCCCAAGAACAGGAAAATAGAACTTCTGGAACAACTGCTTTTCAGCATATGGAAGGATTAGAGATTTGTAAAGAGAGAACAAGTGGAGTTCAGAAAATTAAGAAAGAAAACATATCTACCCTGGGGTTCAGACTGGACTCCTTTTTTCTCCTTCTCCTCAGCCACCAACACATTTAAACATCACAATACACATGTGTATGTGCATGCACACATATTAATAAGGTATGTGCTTTTTTTTGTATATTTAGAGAGATATGGAAAGTTTTCCCAGGACCAAAAGACAGCACCGATTCCAGTGACTTTTGTTATTGGCACGTGTGTGTGTGTGTGTGTGTGTGTGTGTGTGTGTGTGTGTAAAACCATAGGGATACTAGCTTTTCTTCATACTCAAATCTATTGTTATTGTTATTATTAGTATTGTATATTTATATGTTAATTATATTGCTATTATCATAAATATTATCATTATTATAAATTTATCAAGGTGGCAAGTGTATTGGGAATTTTTAACCTTATGCCAAATAATGTCTTGGGGCAGAATCATCAATCTTGCTAACAGGACAGAGGAAATGAAAAGAAAAGATTTAATCCTGGGATCATTCTGTTTAGGTTTGGTTCAATTGCCTCCTAAGCTGTTTGTGATGATTCATAGCTTCTGTTATTTATTAAATAACTGTCAGTATACCTTTATAAGGTATATGGTTTCTAGTTACTTCCTAGAAGACAAGAGTCAAGATATCTAGCAGTTGATCCTTAAAAGCCTATAAGGGTATAGGAACTTTCAGAAGATGGTGGTGAAGCATGATCTGACCATTGGAGAGAAGAGGTGGTCCACAAAGGAAGTATGTGATGGCTTTGCCAGAGAAATTCAACAACCTCCCACCTAATCCTCCTGTTCTGGTGTTGTATTTTAGTCAGAAAAAAATCCTTATTTTTTCACAATTGATATGTGTTTGCACAAATACATATATGTATACACATATGTACATATATACACATACCCCTTGTATGTTATATAATTATCTTTCATTATTCATATTTTAATTAGGTATCATATGTATGTATGCATGTATACAAACATACTCTTCGTTTTTGCAGATGACTACTTAATTGTGAAAAATTATCCCAATATATTAAATTAAATTAAAAAGGACCAAGAGTTCTTTCTCAATGAGAATGTATAAAGTCTGTCCTTCAATTGGCTACTATGTCTACCTTCTATATGTTCATTTGTGACACTGACTTCCAGACTGAATGATTCTCCTGGATATTTGGAAAGAAGAACATGATTCCTTATACCTAATATAAATCTGTTCTGTCAGCAGCTGTGCTTTCCTGGCTTTCTACAGCTGTATATCAATATATGATACTGTGTTATAGTGAATTCTAAAGAATTTCCTCTGCCTTACCTTTTCTGTGATTATATCACTTCAGCTCATTGTACAAAAACTGCTAATGCAATCCATCTACTAGAGCACAATAATCATCCTTGTGTAGCCCAGTGTGGCTCTGCTGAGGTGAGCATCACTTCACAGCTGATATACTTGTTACATCCCAACACTTTGTTGATCTTTTTCTGCTGAATGATATTCATAAGGGCATATTAGTTTTATAGACTCCTTTCAACTCTGTATTTCCCACGAAAGTGTTAGATAGCATGTGGAGTTATGCATCAATCACATGAACTCATGAGAACAGTGGAAAAATGTTTCCATATATCTTAGAACAGGACAACCCCACTGGAATCAAAGTGTTAGGGCATTGACTGCAAGAGTTACTAGCAAAAATGAGAAAGGACTGAGGATCTTTTAGAAAGTATAGAAAACACAGAGGCTTTTTCTCTTTTTTTTTTACTTTTTTTTTTTTTGGTGATTACATGGCATGCACTAGGAATGTCTCTGTCATAGAGAAGTAATTTTCCTTTATACTCAAGAAACAGTATGACCTCTTCCTAAAAGAGAAATCAAAGGGCTGGAATTCATAGTGAGGAGGGAACTGGACCCTTCATGGAGAAAGTAATTCTTATTCCTCTATGTAAAGAGCCACAGGTTCTATAAACAAGAGATTATCCATTAGTTGTCAGAAGAACAGATAAGGAGTAATTGTTAGTAATTCCATGTGGCAGGGCACTGAGACACCTATTTTTGTTTTTTAACCTAATAATAACAAAAAAGAATTCTACTATATTTCCAGGTTTTATATTCAGAGAATCTATCAATATTCCTTAAACCTGATGACCACATGTATTACTGTTATTCATGTCGACAGAAATGATGGAAAGTAAAATTCATTACCAAGGATCATGAAGTTTGGGAAAATAAAACAGAGACCATAGTAATACAGGCAGTGTTTTCTTCCCTAATGGAAATAAAAATATAATCTTTCAGAGAGGAAAGATAGATTTAGGAAGTAAAACAGCTCATTTGTATTTGCCAGGATTCTTAAAAACCTAATCAATACAACTTCAAGTTTTAAAGAAGGGAGGAGAGAAAAAAATGCATATGCATTTAATATCAGAGTAGATACTATGTAGGAAGAAGAAAAAATAAGAAATAAGCAAAAAATTTAACAAACATTTATTGTTGTTGTTCAATTGTGTTCTATTCTTTGCTTTCTTTCTTTGTTTTTGCCAAAGATACTGGAGTGTTTTGCCATTTCCTTCTTCTGCTTATTTTACAGATGAGGAACTGAGGCAAACAGAGTTAAATGACTTGCTCCGTTTTGTGCAGTGAGTATCAAAGGCCAGATTTGAATTCAGGAGGATGAGTCTTCCTGACTCCAGGCATAGCACTCTATCCATTGTGCAACCTAACTTCCCTAAGCATTTATTAAGTGTCCACTATGTGTCCAGAACTGCTAAGCATTCAGAATATAACTGCAAAGAGCAAAACAATTCTAAATCACCGGGAGCTTACATTGTACTGGGGAAGATACGTACACATAAAGTATAAACAAAAGTTTAAGAAATGCAAATATGTAAAAAGTAGTCAAATAAAGATAATTTTATAACAACGGTACTAGTAGTTAGAGAAGCATGAAGGTGACTTCATGCAGAAGTTATTGTTGAGCTACATCCTAAAATGAGAACAGGATTATATGAGGCCGAGATATGAAGAGAGTACATTCTAGATATTGGGAATGGGGGACAGACAGTGCAAAAGCACAGTTGGCATGCCATGTGTGAAAAACAGAGCAAATGTTAATTTGCTAATTTGATACTATAGAATGCAGGAAGGGGAGTAATATCCAATGAGATTGAATAGATAGCTTGGTACCCTTCATGAAGGCCTTTGCCAGCTAAATAGAGTAGTTTATATTTTATCCTAAAGACCAATGAGATATTTCACATTTTCTTCTATTTTTTCAGTCTTTTGATTCTACTTGACTGATTCTTAGTGTCTCATGGAGCCATTACCTTCCATCTGCACAATTTTAATTTTTAAGGCATTATTTTCCTCAGTAAGCTCTTGCACCTCCTTTTCCACTTGGCCATTTTTTCCTGATTTGGCCAATTTTATTTTTTAAGGAATTGTTTTCTTCAGGCAATTTTTGTTCTTTTTCCAGTGTAACTCTCATTTCTCTCATTTCTTTGTCCATTTTTTCTTCTACCTCTTTCATTTGATTTTTAAAAGCCTTTTTGAACTCTTCCAAGGAGGCTTTCTGGTCTTGCCACCAGATCATCTTCCCATTCGAGGCTTCACATGTAGGCATTTTGACAGTATTGTCCTCATCTGAGTATGTGCTTTGGTCTTTTCTGTCACTATAGAAGCTATCAATGGTAAGGGTCCTTTTTTGTTTCTTACAATTATTATAGCCTATTTTTAAACTTATAAAGATGAGTTCTGCTCCTAGGGCACAGGGGTCACTGTTGCAAGCTTCTTGTGCTGGGAGATAGGGGTGTAGTCATGGCCTTTCTGTTCTGAGTCCTTTGTGGATTTTGGATTAATCACCACCCTGGGCTTGCTCCCTGTGCTGGGATGGCTTAGCCATGTAATGCCTGTCCTGTGGGTGGTTCTCTAGCTGTCAGTTTGCTCTCTCAACCATGGCTGGCAGGTCTCACAAATGGCCTATTGTTCAATGAGCCTTCTGAGCCAGGACCAAAGGGCCTCAGTGACTTATTTATGTTGTTTCCAGGAGCTTCCTGCTAAGCTGCCCAGACCTCCTCCATGGCGTGCCTCTCTCAGCTGTGCCAAGCTGCACTGTGCTGAGCTGTGCTGAGCTGCACTGAGCCATCCTCCCTTTTCACAAAAGTGAGACAAACCTTTCCTGAAATCTTCTAAATTATCTCAATTTAGAAGATTGTGTCTGTCTTTTTGTAGGTTCTGTAGTTCCAGAATATGTTTAGAGGCTTGATTTAATGTTTGTGAGGGAAACTCAGGAGAGCTCAGGCAACTTCCTGGTTTCTCTCTGCCATCTTGGCTCCACGCCAAACTATCCTAAAGACCACAGGAAAATACTAGAATTGGTCAAGTAACAGTATCATGGTTAGATCTGTGCTTAAGGAAATTATTTTGGTAGCAGTGTGTAGTCCGCTGAAGCTCACTGGAGTGGAGGTCTTTCTATGATCTACTGAGAGATAATGGGAACTTCAAAAAATCTGCATTTATGGGCAATGTGTGTGTGTGTGTGTGTGTGTGTGTGTGTGTGTGTGTGTGTGAAATTTGAAAGCTCAAGTTTTAGCAACTGATTGGATATGTGGAGTGAAGGAGAGGGAGGAGTTTAGGATAATTCTGATATTATGAGACCTTGGGATGATGGTGGTGCCTTCTATAGAAGCTGGGGAGAAAGGAAAGCTTGGAGAGAAAGGTAATGAGGTCACTTTTAGACATGCCTAGTTGTCTCTGATATATCCAGTGTGCAAATGTCTAATAGTCTATCGCTGAAACAACACTGAAACTGGAAGTGTTTCAAGAGAGGATAGTGTCAAGAAAACCCAGAGATGAAAAAGTATCCAGTAGGACAGGGATGTCAATAATACACATATAGCTGATATGTTAAAAGAGGGGAGTAGTGAGAAAAGATGACCAATTTTGGAATTAAAGAGACATTGTTAACTTTAGAGAGTGCAGTTTCAGTTAAAGAAAAAGAACAGGATACACAAAAGGGATTGTAGGGTGATGGGGTAGAATTTTATACAAAGAATATATGTATATTTTCTTGAGGAAATTCTGGAATCCTAGAAATGGGATTTAGTTACAGGGGAGAATGTGGTTGAGCGAATTTGGGTAAATGGAAGGTGAGTGTAAGTGTAAGTAATCATGTTCTTCCCTCACAACATAAAGCAGACAGAAAGAGGAAATAGATGTAAAGTCTGAAACAGATTTTAAGAGTTGCACAAATACATACCATAATGTTGATGATGGACCAATAAAGCTCTCTCTTTACCCAAACTAAAAAAAAAAGGAAATATGTCCTTGACATAGTTTAATAATAATTTTATTCTTCAGAAGATGGAGGTAACAATGAATGTTATTCTGCTCCTTTTTCTCACTAGCAAGGAAGAGCTAGTTGCTTTGGCAAAAATATTGAGATCTGAGAAAAAGGACCCACACTATCTCAAACTACTATGTAAAGCATTCTAAATAATCCTTGTAGAAAGGATTGGTAGAAAGGATTGGTATATTGAAGGCTAGTTAGAATATGACATGCTAGAATTTATGAGGAAAAGATTTTAAAAGTTCAGAAAGGGGCAGCTAGGTGGTATAATGGATAAAGCACTGACCTTGGATTCAGGAGGATGAGTTCAAATTTGGCTTCAGACACTTGACACTTACTAGCTGTGTGACCCTGGGCAAGTAACTTAACACTCATTGGCCCCCAAAAAATAATTCAGAAAAAAAAGTTTTTTTTTTTTCCATGGATAAAAATGCTGCAGGGAAAACCAATCTAGTACAAACAGGAAATTCTCAATAATGAAATTCTGAAAATATAAAGAGAAGGAAAACTGTGAATGGCTAAAAAGAATAATATGATGCCTGGGGAATTTAATAACCAACTTAGTCTTCAAAAAGAGATGTAAAGGTGTAGCTAAATGCCACAGTGATTGGAGAATCTGCCCTGGAGTCAGGAGGACTAGAGTTCAAATCCAGCCTTAGACACTTGTGACCCTGAGTAAATCCATTAACCCTGATTACCTCAAAGAAAGTGCAGTTTGTAACAAGGGTTTTGTTTTTCTTCTTTTCTTATTTGGAAGGAAGTGGTAGAGAGAGAAGATATATTCTTTTGGAAAAAAATCTAAAAATTATACAAGCACAGAAGTAAAGGTAGGTTATGGAGGCTGAATGTAAACATGTGCCACACTATCATTAAAAATAATATCTTGGGTACCAACAAACTGAAACAGATGGGGACGGTAAGGAAAACTTAAGGTAATAAAAAGATATTTGTTTGATTTTATGTATGCTGGCAAAAAAGGAATAACAAACTAAGGATTCGACCAGTGCTTGGCAGATGAGGGAATGACAATAGACAAAGGAGATAGGGTCGAGCTACTTAACTATAATTTTGTTTTTATTTTCCTTTTCAAGGTAACTTTGAATTGGTTAAGTCATAGTAATAACTAATAGGAAATTTATACCCAACATAAAGAGTATCTCTCTGCTCTTGACAAATTCAAGTAATTAGCCCCAGGTGAACTACATCCCAAAGTTCCCTAAGAACTGCTAATAATGAATGACATTCCATTATCAGAAAGGTAGTAATGAAAAGAGATGTGCTATAAGATAGAAAAGGGTGAGTTACTCCAGTTTTCAAAAGGAAGGAACTATATTCCTGAAAGACTAGTCTAGTACTTTGGTTTTGAGTCTTATAACCTTTTGGCATATGTTATTAAAAGCATTAGAAAATTTCCCTAGGGGACAAAAAAATCAGTGCCTCTACATTGCCTATTAGAGTACTTCAAGGAAAGGCAAGATAAAACCCATTTGGGGACTTTGTAAAAGAGATTTTTGTTTAGTTATCAATTAGAATAGCTGCTCATTATTGTCCCTCCAAAATCTGAGATTTTGTGATTCCTTTAGTTTTTCATGATTCCTTATAGCTCTAAAGCATCTGTGATAAATTACATGTTACTTTTTGGATGTGTCTCAACATCATGGTCATCTGCAGACAAATTCCTGGATGACTGTCTCCCAACTTTTGCTAATGCTTATAGTTTTATTTTAATCAGAATGGTTTCTAATATACAAAAAATATATATAGTGGAACACTAAGATCTTTGTCATTTAATGGTTCTTACACAGGAAAACACCCAAAATGTTGACTTACATTGAATATCAGAGTTGTGTTTCTTGCCCTTGTTCATGGGGAATGATTTGGATGGGATTCAATCTGTACTGAAATAATTTGTCAGAACAAAATGTTATGGTTCTAGAGTAGTGTTAAAATGTTGGAAAACATCTAAGAAAAAAAAACACATCAGCTTAGTAGCTGCCAATACCTAGTATAAATTATATTCCATGGTATATTTGAATATAGTGTGGATAACTTGATATGAAAAAATACAAATTCCTCACACTGGCATTTAAAGTCTTCCACAATCTGTAAAAACAAGGAAAATCCCTTTTTATTGCCTTAAGCTTTCCTTACTATCCCCAGCTGTTTCTGAATTTTAGTACCCCAGACATTTTATGACACTGTGCCACACATTTTTTTTTTACTCAGCCTCAGTTATCTATTTTTACTTCTTCTGTCCATAGCTCCTTTTAAAATTTTTTAACTGAAATATAGTTTCTCTCTACCATCCCCCTATAAATGAGAAAGTTATAGACATACAAATATGTAAACATACTTACATTCCTTTAATAATAATAGCTAACATTTTAGAGCACCTTAACAATTGCAAAGCACTTTAAATGTTAATTTATCTAAGCTTCAGAACAATCCTATGAAGAAGTTGCTGTTATTAGATGGCCATTTCACAAATGAGGGAACTGAGAACAAAAGATTAAAGGACTTGCCAGGGCCACTCATGTGCTATGTATTCTAGTCAAACTGATTTAATAACTATTCCTCAAATTTTATATTTTATTGTCCTTTCTATGCCTTTACACATTGCATCCTTTGCTGACAATGTATTCCTTTTTTTTAACCTCTGTCTCCTAACAAGTATAGCTTCTTTCAATACTTAGTCTCATCATGTCTTATGTAAAATCAAAAAAATATGCACAAAAGAAATTATATTGTAAATTGAAGCAGATGATCAGCAACAAAGGGGAGAGCAGCAAAAGGTGTCACTGGAGTGATTAAAAATGCTACTAATGCAATTTGGTAACATCAAAACAAAAGGCCTCCTTTTTGGGCAATACCTTTTGACTCATTGCTCTCCTGCCTGATTGATCCTGAAAGTAATACCTCCAGGCACTAATTTAGTTTTACTTTCTCTGCATGTGGATCATCTAATCAATCAATCAATAAACCTCCATTAAGTTCCTCCTATATGTCAGATATTATTCTAAGTACTGGTAATGAAAAGAAAAAGTGAGGTAGTTCCTGCCTTGAAGAAGCTTGGTTTCTACTGATTGAGAGTATGTGTTCACATAAAGTAAATTCAGGATACACATACAATAAATACAAACAGGGCGACACTGACAAACAGTAGTATTAGGAAAGTTTATTTAAAGTAGGGGATACTTGAGTTGAGCCTCAACAAAAACTAGAGCTTTTATAGACATGAAAAAAGAGAACACTCTAAATTTAACATATTTTCTGTGCAAATGCACAGAAGCAGATGACTTTTAGATAAAAGAGTATGAAAGAGGAAGCACTGTGCAAATTTTATGGAATGATAGGCTAAAACCAGAGAATGCAGGACTTTGAATTCCACAAATAGGAATTTGCATATCATTTTAGAGGAAGAAGAGGAGCACTGAAAAATCTTGAGCAATAGAGTGACATGGTCAGACCCAATGTTTTAAGAATTGGGGAGAAGAGAGGCTATATGCAGGGAGACCAATATGCACAGATGTCTTCTTTTTCCTGTTGGCTTCCTGATCTTAAGCAAAAGAAATATTTGGCTGCTGAATCATAACTGAATGTAGAAACAAAAGGCTCAATCAGAAGAAAAAATCCATAGAAACTAAGGCAACAAAATGGACTCATTGTAAATCCCCTCTAGTAGGAGAGTAATCTGGCTATTTATAACTAGAAGTTAGAAAAGATTTTAGGGATGCCTTACTAATAGGTGGGTCTAAAAGGTTCTTCTGTCTCCTGATGTTGATACAGTTATAATATCACCACAAAGGCTGGAGGTCAATCACCTCCTTATTCACCTCAAGTTTTAAAAGCCATACTCAATGATGAATCTCTTCCTTAAATCCCCAGGGAAGATATTTGCTTGTAAAGCCACATTTCACAGAACCACAATCTCCCACTTAAATCCCCCAGTTAGTCTGCCTAGGCTTGAGGTGTGATGAGGAAAACCCTTAACTAAAACTTGACACCAATCAGGTAGGGCTCTGCAATTTTTCCTGATGCAATATGGTCATAGAGTGAGAGGGGCTGTTGTTGAGCAGCATAAATTCCAGTCCAACAAACCCAGCTCTTTTAGGAATTTAACACACCCTTGGGGCAACAGGAATTATAGCCAAATCATTAGAACACCAATTTGCAATAGGGTTCTACTTCCTATAAGGTTTCATCTCCACAGAACTCACTCTGTCATCCCATGGAAACTTCTTTACCCTGAGGGCTCATTCTGCCCCTAGACTACTTCTCACATTGGAAGTCACCTTGTAATTGACTGGTTCCTCCTATAACCTTCAATTTAATGGGGATGTCCAGGGCAGTTACGTCTTCATTGATTTCCAAAACTTTCTCTACTATCCCTTCTCATCTCAGTCCATGCAGTTTTACTTTTATCCATGCCCCCCCTCCCACCTTTTCAGCTTCATGTTATATGTTGTCTTTTTTCCTTAGAATGTAAGTTCTTTGAAGGATAGGACCATCTTTTTTCCTGCTTATACAATACCTGGGACATGTTAAATGCTTGATGTGTATACCCTTAGTCCTTTGGACTAATCAAATCTTAGAATAGCTTCCTTGCCTCCTTAAGGAGAAACAATCCCATACAATGTGAAATTAATGTTGTTCTTACTACATAGAAAATGACTGAACAAATTATGTTATGTTAATGTAATGCAATATTACTATTCATATTTAAAAATGAAAGAGACAGATTCACACACACACACACACACACACACAGAGCACATTTGAGTCCTCATATCTCATATGAACTGATACAAATGAAGTAAGCATGACCAAGATAACAATTTTATGATTACAAATATGAAATAGATAATAATAATTAATATTCATATTATGCTATCTTATTGCCCAGCACTATTATAAGCTCTATATACTATATATAATTGTTATCTCATTTGATCCTCAAAACAACACTGGGAGGTGTAAAGAATTAATTGTTATTTGACGTTTTTATGCTTCTGCAAGCAATGGCCTGGGACTCTGCAAACCGCATGGTGCTCCACCCACTGGTTTTAGCCGTTGCCAGGGCTCTGGCACCTCACATCATCACCACTCTCTGACACCTACATGGGCCTGGCAAAATTATAGTGATTGGAAGCCTAGTGAGGGCAGTCATGTGACTGTCAGAGTGGCCATCCCATTGGCTGGGGCTGTGTGTGGTGTTTCTAGGTTTGGGGGAGGAGAATTGGGCATTCTAGATGGAAGCTGGAAAGCGACAGGAGTTCTGCTGTGTATTTTCAGCTGATTCCTGGGTGGTGGTATTTTTCAGGTATTATAATTTCCTTTTCCCCATTTTATTTTTTTCCCTTGATCCTACTGATCCTGTTTGTGTGTTTTTTTTAAAGTTTGTTCTTGTTTAAATAAATCTTGTTCTATTTTGAGGGAGGCTGCTGGTCTCCTTCCTTGCCCCAATATTGTGGCGAGCCGCTTAGCTAGCATTCCCCAATTAAAAATTGGTCCCCACAGAGGAAAGTACTGTTACTGTCCCCATCTTATGGTTGAGAGAACTGAGGCAAACTGAAATTAAGTTATTTCCCAGGCTCACACAGCTAGTAAGTGTGGAGGTCAAATTTGAGCTCAAGTGAAAGACTTAGGATCAGTCTTAATCACAGTGAATAGTTACAATGATAGAAGACGGATAATATTTTATACTTTCTACTTTTCTGGCAGAGAGGTCATGGACCAGAGGTACAGAACTTTCAGAAACAACATATGGATTTGGATATTTATTCCAAGTGAAGGTTTATATTTAATTTTATTTTTGAGAGGTGACTGTTGGAGGTTTAGGGATAGCAATAATGATAACTTTAAAAGAAAAGAAAAATTAAAAACACATTAATGAGTCATTAAAAATAAACAGAAAAAGAAGAACTTTCACAAAGAGACATTGTCAAGCAGAACAGTGTTAGAACTACCATGTTAAATGTGAAATATATCAAAAAAATTACAAAGTATTCACAATGGAGATCCAAAGTTTCATGGGTAGTCCTCTTTCTGTTCTATGGCAAAATATTGATGTGTGTTGATGTTTGTCAATTTCATGAAAATCAAAAGAATTTTTTAAAAGTGAGATACTGAAGTGTGGCAGAGGTTGTGATTTGCATTAATGGCATAATTACCCTCACCAATAAAGTAATAGGCCTTTTAATTCTTAATTGCCCATAATTTGAATACTGTTAAGATCTGTATTAATTGGGACTTTTGTTAATTACCATGAATATTTTAATAGACCACTACTGATAGTTTAATATTAAGATGGCCCTGGAATTTAAATAATTAAAATATAAAAATAATTGTTATTAATTTAATAAGGGAATTCTTGGTACCAAGATTTAAAGTCCTTGCTACTGATTAATAGTGATTTATTAGAAATAGAATTCAAGTAATTTGTTCTTCTATGCAATCATGATTGTCTATGGATCAAATGAGAAAAGAGGTGTGGTATAACTGTTTGAAAACAAGCTATCAAGTCAGAAATATGTAGCTCCAATCCCACCTCTTTTCCATATGGACAAAATGACCATGGAAAAACCACAGGTTCTCAGTGCCCCCAGACAATTATCTAAGACTGTACATTGCATATGAGTAGTTAATCTGCACTGAACAAAGGAGAGTAATTCCTGAAATCTCCCTAAACTGATAAGACCAGATCCAAGCTTACTCCTTACCCTTCCTCTCAAGTCTATACACACACACACACACACACACACATTGAATAAATTTAAGGGACATTTCTCAAAACAAGTATATTTCAACTACAAGCTCTCATTCTCAAGGCCAACATTCAAATTCTTATCTCATGTCTAGAAAGGAACATATTACAGTTCAATTTTTTTGAAAATGGGCTGCCAATTACAACATTCCATTTAGCAGTTTAAAAAACAAACAAAAAACTATGTCTCTGACTATAGAACCTGCAATCATTATAATTGTTTTAAATGTTTTTTAGAAATGAAAGATAACAGAGACCTGATGCTCAGGAACCAGTTTCCTTGGTTTCTGATTGAGGTATAGCCTAACTGCCTTGACATATCTCTGAAAACCCTAACATTTCTTCTGAATTTGTATCTGCAAATGATAAATGTGCGATATTTCCAATGTAGATTTAAAGAACAGCATTTGTTGAATATCTTAACTGAATCTATGTAGATAAAATGCAGCTAAATCATGCAGGTAATAGAGGAGGGAAAGTAAAGTAATGAACATTTATATCATGCCTACTATGTTCCAAAAACTGTGCTAAGTGCTTTATAATTATTTTTTCGTTTGATCTTTCCAACCACCCTGTAAGTTTGATGCTGTTATTATCCCAGTTTTACAGTTGAAGAAGCTGAGGAAATCAAAAGTTAAATGATTACTCAGGATCACAAAGTTAGTAATTACCTGAAGTCAGAGTTAAACTCAGGCCTACTTGGTTCTAAATCTGGTGTTCTATCCATTGTGAAATATAGGTGTCTCAAGAATACTGCTAGGCCTCTAGCAATGAAATCAGAAAGACAATCCTTCTCAAATCCTGTCTTAGACACTTATTAGCTCTGTGACTCTGGGCAAGTCACTTAACCCCTCTTCCTCAGTTTCCTTATCTGTTTGTCAAATGTGGATAATAACAGAGCCAACATTATAATTTTTATTTTTGGCTTCCATTTGTTCAATCCTAATTCTTAAGCAATTATTTTCATCAGAGAGCTTTTGTACCTCCTTTGCCATTTGACTTTTTAAGCTGTTGACTTTTTTCTCATGTCTTTCCTGCATCACCCTCATTTCTCTTTCCATTTTTTCCTCTACCTCTCTCATTTTATCTTCTAAGTCCTTTTTAAGCACCTCCATGGCCTGAGACCAATTCGTATTTTTCTTAGAAGCTTTAGATATAGGCGCCCTGATGTTGACATCTTCCTCTGAGGGTGCCCCTTTGTCTTCCTTGTTACTGAAGAAACTTTCTATGGTCTTCACCTTTCTCTGTCTGCTCATCTTGCTTTTCTTTTACTAGACTTTTAGCTCCTTAAAGTGGGGCACTGTTTCCAGGCTGCAGTATCCCAAGCTTAAGATGTCCCAGGTGGTATGATTTAAGGAGAATCAGGTTCTTCCCTCACTTGGTCTGTTTCCCGGTCTTAGATGACCCCAGACCAACTTGCCAATCAACCAGCTTTGTGTGTTGTGGTTGTTAGCTCCGAGGAGCCTCTGCCCCTCCCCTACCTGTGCCCCTTCTACTTGAGCCTACCACCTGGCTCTCAGTAGGGGTGTAAAATCCAAGTTCTGCCTTAGCACCAGAATAGACCCCCATAGTCTCTCCCCTTCCCACGGCTCAGCCCACTCACCAGACTGTGAGCTTAGTTCTAGACGACACTGGTGCTTCAGTTGATTCAGAGGCTCTGGGGGTCTGCTTCTCTAGTGAAGACTTCCTGAGACTGGATCTGTATCAGGGTTACTGTGGGGTTGGGCCCAACTCCTGTATCAGCACAGCAGCTCCCTCCTTCTGACCTTCCAAGCCGTTCTTGGTGAGAAGATGATTTCAGCACATTCTTCTGTGAGTTTTGCTGCTCCGGGCATTTTCCTATGACCTTATTTGGATGTTTTTTGGAGGGATCGTGTCATGAATTTGGGAGCTCACTGTTTTTCTTCTGCCATCCATAATTTTTCTGAGGATTAAATAAGATAACATATAAACCTTAAAGCTCTTTATCAATACTAGCTATTATCAAAAATATTATAGTTTATTATATTATATATTATATAAATAAACACTTATGTGACAAGTGATGTGCAAAACTGTGGGAATATCGAGAAAATAATGCAAAGTATTCTGGCCTCAAGAAACTTAACATGTGAACATATAGGGATATATGAGATAGATTCATGATAATTTTAAGAGGAAAGTACTTGCACATGAGAGGATAAGGAAAGGCTTCATATAGGTAGCTCTTGAGCTGAGTTGAAAAATCAGCAAACACTAAGAGATGGTGAGGAAGGAGTGTAGAAATGGGGGAAAGTCAGCCCAAAATCAGAGAAAGAATATGAATTATGTATGGAAAATATCCAAAAAAGCACAGTTTAGATGGATTGTAATGTGTTTATAAGGAAGTAATGTGAAATAAAGCTGAAAAGTTAGAGTGTGATTAAGTTGTGGAGGTATTTAAAACCAAAGAGAGGAGTTTATATGATATCATAGAGGTAATACTTCTTAATTTGGGAGAATGTGGCTTTAGTTGAATGATAGAGTTGGAAGCCAGAGTATAAAGTGTTGAGAAATGATCGCTTTGAAAGGAAGTGGAAGCAATAAAATAGACAGTTGTTTTTTTTTTCCCCTGGGAGTTTGGCTTAGAAAGAGAGTTATAGGACATAGCTTTAGAATCCAGAACAGTTTAATTAGGGTTTTACATTTCAAGGGTGGAAGAGTCTTATATATGTGTGTGTGTGTATATATATTTAATATATGTATGCATGTATATATATAATGTATATATATAATGTGTGCATATATGTATATGTATATTGCAGAAAGGAATAACCCAGTAGATAATTATTGAAGATTAGAAACAAGAGTTTGATGATTGTAAAGATATTCTGTGAGAGAACATGAGATGGAATGATTTCAAGTATGCATATAGAGCAGAAGAGCCATTTCTTCAGCAGACACTAAAGTAAAGGATGAGAAAATGAGAATGATATCACGAATCTGTGAGATGTAAGAAAGAGAAGAGGGTGACAGTAAACAGTCTCTACTCTCTCATACTAATTGACAAGTTTAATAAGACTCATGTTTATTCAAAAGTTTGACCAGGTTCCATCTCTTCAAATTAACATAATAAGATAGAGAGCAAATAATAATCCTATCTTAGAAAAAAATGTAGTAATCCATAAATATCTCCTAAAGAAGTAAAAATAAATAACCAGAATAAGATGAATGCACAAGGGAATTCTATCAAACCTTTAAAGATTAATTAATGGTAATGATAGAAAAGCTATTTTTAAAATTGGAAAATAAAAGTTCCTTAAAAATTATTTCTATGATGCAAATGTGGAATTGACATCTAAACGAGAGTATTAAAAATAAAGAAACAACACTGTAAACCAATAACCCTAATGGATAATAGTAATAAATGAAGAAATAAATAAATAAAATGTTAACAAGGAGACCAAAGCACAAACATTAAGAAAATAATAAATCACAAAGATTACACACTATGAAAATGCATTTATACCAGGAATTCAAGTTGGTTCAATATTATGAAAGTTATAAACATAACTGACCATATTAATAGCAAGACAAGAAAATAATATTACATTATACTATATCAATGAATATGGGAAAAACTATTGACAAGATATAATACCCTTTTCTGTAAAAAAAAAAGAAAAAGTAGAAAGCATAGGGAAAAATGGATCATTTCAAAATTTGATAAGTAGTATGTTAAAAAATAACCCAGGGGCAGCTAGGTGGCACAGTGGCTAGAGCACCGGCCCTGGATTCAGGAGGACCTGAGTTCAAATATGAGCTCAAACCCTTAACACTTACTATCTGTATGACCCTGGGCAAGTTATTTAACCCCAATTGCCTCACCAAAAAAAAAAAAAAACCAAAACCCAACAACTCAGCATTATTATTATTATTATTGAGGCAATTCAGGTTAAGTGACTTGCTCAGGGTCACACAGCTAGTAAGTGTTAAGGGTCTGAGGCCAGATTTGAACTCAGGTCCTCCTGACTCTAGGGCTGGTGCTCGATCCACTGTGCCACCTAGCTGCCCCAACCCAGCATTATTTATAATGTGGATGTACTAGAGACCTTTCCAATAAGATCAGGGATTAAAGGATGTATATTATAACCATTACTATTTAATACCCCCAAAAAAATGAAAAAGAAATTGAGAAGAGCAATAAATAAAGGAAACATAGAATATCCTTGACAGTATGTTCATAAGAATCCAATTGCTTCGTGGTACCTTGCTTATGAAGGTTTAGGCAAGAAACTAAAAATCATAGAAGAATAGTTTCCCCTAAATCCCAACATTAGTGCCCAGTGAAGTTAAAGAGAAGAACAAGAGGAAAAAAATGATTTAAGAAATAAACATATGGTTGAGAATATGGTGTCTGAGAATATTTTTTTACATTGACAATAGCTTAGAATATTGAGGTGACAGACTCGATCAAGGATGTAGTATACTCAAACAAACAAAGATAGTAAAACTTGGAAGGCAGCTTAAAAATTAAATGTAAAAAAGTTTTGTTTCATTGTAAATATTTTTATGCATTTACATGATCAAAATTTTGTCCTACACTGATCCACTGTTGGTGGAGTTGTGAATTGATTCAACCATTCTGGAAAGCAATTTGGAACTATACACAAAGGGCTCTATAACTGTGTGCACCCTTTGATCCAGGTATGCCACTGACAGGTTTATATTCCAAAGACATGTCCAAAAAAAAAGAGAAAAAGATCTATTTTTACAAAAATATTTATAGCAGTGCTCTTTGTGGTGGCTAACAATTAGAAATCAGGGGCAGCTAGATGGCACAGTGGATAGAGCACCGGCCCTGGAGTCAGGAGTACCTGAATTCAAATCCGGCCTCAGACACTTAACACTTATTAGCTGTGTGACCCTGGGAAAGTCACTTAACCCCAATTGCCTCACTAAAAAAAAAAAAAAAAAAAAAAAAAAGAAATCAAAGGGATGTCCATCATTTGGGGAATGGCTACTCAAACTATGGTATATCATTGTGATGGAATATTATTGTGCTATAATTAATGACAAGCAGGATGATTTCAGAAAGACCTGGAAAGACTTGTCTAAACTAAGCACAACCAAGAGAATGTTGTGCACAGTGATGACAATATTATTCAATGAAGAACTGTGGATGACTTAATTATTGTATTATCAATACAATGAACCAAGAAAATCCCAAAGGAATAATGATAAAACATACTAACTACCTCCAAAGAAAGAACTGATATTGATTGAACATAGACTGAAGCATTCTATTTTTTCACTCTTTCCAGTCTTTCTTTTCTTTTATTTGAGTCTCCTTGTGCAAAATATCCAGTATGCTAATGTTTTTACATACTTTCACATGTGCAACTTATAGCTGATTTCTTACTGCTACAGTGAGGGAAGAGGGGGAGAAGGAGGAAGGAAGGGATATAATTTGGAATTCAAAATTTTAAATTAAAATGTTCATTAACAAATAATTTTCCCAATATCCTTTCTGCTACCTCCACAGACATCCCAATGTAACCAATTATATCTTTAAAGAAAAAATATCTGTAAAACTGATGAAAATAATTGAAAATGTGAAAATATATGCAACGTATCATGGAACTCCTATTTCCACAAGGGAGTGGGGAAGGTATATTTTCTCATATCTCTTCTTTGGCCCTGTGTTTGTTCTTTGTTTTTTTGCCACTTTCAATTTTGATTATTTTGTGATCTTTCCATTGATATGGTTTTAATTTTTTGTGTATTGTTTTAGTAGTTTTGTTTATTTCACTATGCATCAATTCATAGAAGTTTTTCTATCTTTATTTGTATTCTTTACATTCATCACTTTTTACATCACAGTGATATTCCATTATAGTAATGGGCCATAATTTGTTTAGTAATTGCCTGATCAATGGACAAATATTTTGTTTTCAATTGTTTATTATCTCAAAACGTACTACTATAAATATTTGGTGTATGTAGAGATTTTCTTCTTACTGACATCAGATTATATGTCTATTAGAATCCCTTGGCGTTTTCATAATTTTATTTGCATAATCCCACATTGCTTTTTGAAATAGTTGTTTTGATTCTTAAGCTCCTCCACTTGCATGAAATGAGGAAGAGCAAAATGAGCAGAACCAAGAGAACATAGTATATAGTAGCAACAAGATTATTCAAAGTTTATGTGTAAAAGAGTAAGATATTCTCAGTTACATGAATTTTCATATCAAATACAAAGGACTTTATGAAGGATGATACTATTTGCCTCCAGGGAAAGAATTAATTTATGGAACTATGTATTATAAATTTCTATGTATGCATGCATGTATATACATATACAGATACATGTACATGTATACACATATGCACAATACATAAATGCATATGCATGTATATGTATCTCTATGTCTATATCCATATCCATATCCATATCCATATCCATATCCATATCCATATCCATATCCATATCCATATCCATAACCATATCCATTTCTCTCTCTCTTTCTCTCTGAGTGTGTGTGTGTGTGTGTGTGTGTGTGTGTGTGTGTGTGTTTAGGTCAAATGTTGGACTTCTTTAGTGTGTACTTGGGAGGGAAGAGGTAAACAACCTGGAACTCTAAAGCAACAAAAATAATATTAAATATACATCTATTGATAGCTATGAAAGTGGCTTGATTTGTATTTCATCTAATTATTAATAGTATAATCTTTAATATTAAAGTAATGCATCCACTTTGATCTCATTGGGAACATGGTATAAGATTTTGGTCTATACCTAATCTTTCCAGTTTTTCAAGAATTTTTTTTATCAAGTATAGAGTTTTTCTTAAGTAATTTATGTGTCAGGTCTTATCAAATACTTCCTTATTGAATACCATTATTTCTGATTCTCACAGGTCTAGGTTTTTTTTTAATTTAGAAAAAAATAAATCTTCCAATCTTTTGAAATCTTTTCCAATTTGCTGAAATTTGGTGAAACATTAAGGTAGTTTAAATTTTTGTTTGATTTATCATTGGTAATTTGGAATATGTTTTTTCAAGAGAATGCTAGCTATTTCTTCTGAATTAATTGTGATGTCATCATGTTCATTTCACATTTTGTTGATTTGATTTCTTTAAGTGTTTTATTTAAGTTGGCTAAAGCAGAAGTATCAAACCCAGAGTACATCAATGAAAAATAGTGGTACCCTTGAACCAGAGTAAAATCAAACTGGAAAATATTTAACAAAAGAAATAGAAATATGAGACAACACAAATAATGTCAATTTTCATTTTTAATCAATATGCAGAAATCTTTTTCTATTTGAGTTTCATACTACTGGGCTAAAAGATAATTCATTTTCTGACTCTTCAAAGAACTAGCTTTTTTGTAATCATTTTGGTGGACTATAGTTTTTAATTTATCTTTTTTTCTCCTGTAATTTATAATATCTCATTTTTGATTATTTTATAAATGAATTTGGGGGTATTTACAATTTAAAAAATATTTAGTTCATTAACAGCCTCCTTTTCTCTTTTTCTTTTTTTTCTTTTCTTTTTTCTTCCTTTTTTTTTTGAGGGGCAATGAGGGTTAAGTGACTTGCCCAGGGTCACATAGCTAGTAGGTGTCAAGTGTCTGAGACCGGATTTGAACTCAGGTCCTCCTGAGTCTAGGGCCGGTGCTTTATCCACTGTGCCACCTAGCTGCCAGCCTCCTTTTCAATTTTATTAATTATATGTATTATCATCTAAAAACACTATATATACCCCCCAAAAAAATACACACAAACACATACACACACTTTCTCCTGAGGATTTATGACAATTTCTGTCCCAAGTGTAGGGAAAGCTAGCTATGGTTTACTAAAAAATCAGAAGCCTTAGCACCAGTCTTAGGGAATTAAGCATTTATTAAAGAGTAAAGAGAGAACACAAGGAGTTCAGAAAGATAGGGAAGCCTATCTACCCTAGAGGAGAGATACGAGTTCAATCTGATCTGCTTCTTCTCCCAAGTCTTCTGCCACCACCACAAGGTTCCAGCAATGAAATGGGAGAGAGCACAGCACTTCCTGCATCCTCCAGAAGAGGCCATCCTTACACACTGCTTTAAGCTAATTGGCTTAATTCAAGTCCATTGATTGACATGACTTGAAGGCGGTCCATGAATAGAACATGTTGAGGTCAGAGTTCAGATCCTCTGGTGGGAACAAGGAACTTCCTGACGCAGGGTTGACCTTCAGCCAAAAACTTCATGATGCTGGGTGTTGACCTTCAGCCAGACTCTCTCAGCAGGGGGGCCTCTGGTAATAATTTTCTCATATATTGTATCCCCAAAATCTATTATGTTTTTTGTTATCATTGCTGTGTCCATAATTATTTGTTTTTCTTTACATGGTGTGTTCATTAAGTCATTTGTGATTATGATCCCAATATTAAGTCCTCATGCGTGCCTGTCTTTTATTTGTACTCCTTATCCTCGTTACTGGTTTTTTTTTATTGTATGATTTAGAGATTTTCATTATTTCTTTCCCTTTATAAATTAACCTAAAGCATGGTCTTTTTTTAAAGTTTAAGAGGTGCTGAGATATATGTGTGTTCTCTAGTACTTCCATTAGATGATGCCTTAAATATTTTATTTTTAGACTCTTCAGAAATGTGTTCAATTGCAGATCTATTTCTTATTCTTAATCTTTCTCTTAGATTTGTTCAAATCTGAGAAAATGTGATTAAAGTTTCCTACTACTATTTTGTTCCTATCTATGTCTTTTTGTAGTTCATTTCATAGATGTTATAGCATTCAGAGTATTATGTAAGTTTAGTATTCATATTGATTTGTTGTCTGTGGATTCTTTCAATATAATGTAATTTCCTGTTTTTTTTCTCTGCCTCTTTGTTTCTGTCTCTATCCCTGTGTCTACATCTCTGTCTTCTTTCCTTGTCTCTGTCTCTCTTTGTCTCTAAAATTTTCTACAAACTGTGTATGCATATGAATATGTAAATGTATATACATATCTGTGCATATATTGTTTTCTGCAAACTATATCTATATGGGTATGCATGTGAGTACACACACACATACACACATACATACATGCATACATTCTAAATTAGTTGTTTTCCTTTTTGTTCCTCTTCCTTTGTAAAGATATTACCTCCATCTCTTTAGTCATTTTTGCTTAATCTACATTAGGGTTAAGCTCTTCCTAAAGGAACTTTTCCACACATGCTCAAAATCTCTTTGTGTTTGTCCCTCCTTTCACTCTATTTGAAGTTTAAACTTATTTTCACAGGTTTTCTATTTATTATCTAATTCTTCTCATTTTTATCTCAGTTAGGTAGGCAGTTAAAATTCTCTATCATCTCCTCCACTTCAACTTCTTTTATTTGATATTTGTTATTTCTTTGACAGAGTTTAGCAACCATGCTAGCTGTATGCCATTCACTTTTCTTTTAGACCTAATGTAGCCCATAATGCATTCTGGAGCCCTGTCCCAAATCCCTCTATTATTTATTTCTTTTACTGAATGCTGCAACCCCAGGCTGAATACATTACTTTTTACTTAAGTGGAACACTGGATTTATAGTCAGAATACCTGGGCATGAGTTCATCTTAAACACTTTCTAGCTCTGTGACTAAGAAAGTAATTTAACTTCTCTCATCTTCAATTTCTTTATCTGCAAAACAGGGATAATAACACCTTTTCATAATATTTTAATGATCAAATGAGAACATTTGAAAACTTTTAAGTACTGCATAAATGATAGGCATTATCATCTCCCTTTTTCCACACGTGGTGGGGAGAATTGAGGTCTGCTTCTTATTGCCACAGAATGGTGGGATAAATTCAGGCTTGGATGTGCTGACAGAAATGCCACCAGCAAAAGCAGAGAAATTTATGAGCCCAAGCAGTTGGGTTAGTTATACTCCCTCTCAGAGAGTAGGTACTAGAAGTATAGTCATGAATGAGCAATGTTAAGGATGAACATTATCTGATATTAACTAATGAAACCTTCTCAGAATTATTGGTATCTTGGTCTACATAGACATTTATAATTGATTTTTCCTTTGGCACATTAGTATTTGAATTAGGAAAGACTTCCCAGGGAAAAAAATCTAATTCCCTACTTGTTGGTACCATATATTTAATAGCATAGATGATATGCTTTGAATTTTTAGATATTTCAAAGTTAGAAATGATAGATATCCCAAAGAAAGGATCACATACATACTCAGTTGGTATAAAAATATATCTTATATTGTGAGAAAATAATGGGATTTGGCAGATACTCAAAGGCTCACCTAGAGATTAATCTAAACTGATTGAATTAAGTGAGAATGATTGCTGATTAGCCTACTTCAAGTTAGTTACATTGCAACCACACCTGGCTGACCCTTAAAGAAGTATTGTTCTCAGAAGCTAAGGACATTCAACTCAACTTGAGACCACCTTCAAGCCCAGTGAACCAATTTATTTGGATGATGCTTACCAATCAGCTTGAAGCAGTGTGTAAATACTGCCTCTACTCCAAACCTATAAAAAGCTTCCATACTCAGTTTGAGGCAATTTGTGATTGAAACAGGCTCATGTTGGAGGTTTTGAGGAAGAACCAGACCAAGCTGGAATTCTAGGCTAGATAGGCCTTTTCTTAAATTTATGAAATCCATGTGAATACTTAGCATGCTTTAATAAATGCTTAATGCCCACTGACTGGTCCTAAAGCTCCTAATTAAAGTGACCACACATTAGATTTTTTTAGACATCACATTTAGATTTTAAGCATCACAATACCAACAGGAAAGTAGAAAGGGAAAATGGAAAAGTTGCCAAAAGCAAAACAGACTTTAGAGGAGGAATGGGTTAAAAGGAGAGAAAGAAGGATAAAGAGAAGAAATGAAATGGAAAACAACCACTATAATGAAGGCACATGAATCTGTATTATATAAAATCTGATTGAAAATACTGTGGGTATTTATTCTGGAGGAAAAAAAAATTCAAGGAGAATATAATAGTATGATTCACCCTTATTAAGGGACCTTAAGCAGAAGTTAGATCATCACTTGTTGATTATATAATAAAGGGGAAATCTTTTAGGTATGACTTCAACTAAATAGTTACTGATATGCCTCCTAACTCTAAAAACTCTGTGGTTCTAAGATTATACAAGCTTACTGTATTTATCACTTAATTGATTACCAATAAACATTTTTCCATTGAAATATTTGACTAATTTTGTTTAGTAAGATAAAGTTTAACCTTACAGATTCTCCTCCAGGTTTTCTTCTGTTCTTAAATTTAAATTGTACCAAATCCTTAATAGATACACAGAGATAAATTTGTTAAATTGTACACTGATTATCATACAATCTGAGTTTAAGTGGATAATTTAAAATTTGTGTCATTGGAGGACTTAGCCATATTTATAAAATCAATTGTCAGTTATTAGAAGTAAAATTAGATCTTGATATGCTAGATTACTTTAGAACAAATGAATAAGAGATATTTTATAAGATTTATAGATGAGGCCCTTAAATGCCTGGGCAAAGATGGGGTATGTTAGGTAAAATGCCAGGTTAAAATAGATAAGAATCAGAGAGTTTGTGGGTTTGTGCCTCCAGTTATTATTATAGATCAGGAGGTTAGGGAGGGAAGTGGTCAGATATATACATTGTCAATGGAAAAATACAATTACTAGGGGAAACTTTAGAAATATCTAGGCCCAAGGTTCTAGTTAAAATGCTGATATGATGGTGTGACCCTCTTCAAACTTGTGATCTAGGTGCTGATTGATTACAAGTCCTTGAAATTTCTGGGATAAATGTAGGGGGAGGACTCAGTGTAGATCAATGATTCTGTCCATGCTCATTCTTGTCTATATATTAGTGAATATGCATCAGTAATCACCTCTTAAAAATCACTGCATGAAGGCAGACAATTTGATTTACTGTGCACATTTGATATTCAGCTGCCAAGGCAGACTCCTAATATTAACTAAATATGGAAACATCATTTTAAGAAATATTGATCTTTGTGATATGGGATCTGTCTACACTAGAAGAAAAGAAGTATTTGAAGGAAATAAAGTAGTGGGTATGTTTCACAGTGGTGTGTACTTTATTATATGGTGAAACAATTTGTCAAGTTGTAATGTAAAAATCACTTGTTCTATCAAATGAAAGGTGGGGTGTATTTTCAACATCCAAACTAGTTGATCAATGCTTGTTTAAAAAAAAGTTGAGATGGCAGTGGAAAGGCAGTGACTTGCCTGAGCTGACCCCACGACACCTCAAATACCTTCAAATAATGCCATAAGACAATTCCTGGAGCAGCAGAACCCACAAAAAAACAGGTGAAGTCATTTCCCAGGTAAAGACAACTTAAAAAGTCAGAAGTTAAGGTCTGTTTTACCTGGGTGAGAGTGGAGTACAGGCCAGTGCAGGCCCTGCCAGCTCAGACCCAACCCTAGCTCAGACCCAGCCACAGCTACAGCAAACCAGGAGCAGGCCTTGGGAGCATTTGAATCATTGGGTGCAACAACTGCTTCTGTAACTCAGCCTACAGATGGTAAGGGGTCAAACAATTGGCCAGAAGGAGATCTTTTTGCTTTGGTGAAGCAGAACTCTTTTTTTGCCCATACTTGGATCTAGGTGGCAGTCCCAGGCAAGGGAAGAGCATAAGCAGACCAGAGCTTGCAGCCTCAGTACAGTGGGACTCTGTTCATAGTTCCAGGGCAGAAAAGGAGGCAAGTGGTTGCTTACAGACAAGAGCACAGGCTAGGAGAATGGTGAAGTTACCTCTCCTTAAATCATACCAACTTGGAAGAACTAAAAACTTACAAATTCCAAAAAGTATCTCTGAAAACAGCTTCACAAATCACCTGAAGCTTGGGATGCACCCTGCAGCCTGGAAGCAGTGCCCCACTTTAACAAAGAATTAAAAGTAAAAAAAAAAAATAGACCAGGAAAATTAGCAAACTGAAAAAAATGCTGACCACATAGTTTTTTTGTTTTGCTTTCATTTCTCTCCCCATTTTTTCTTCTACCTCTTGCAATTGATTTTTAAAATCCTTTTTGAGCTCTTCCAGGAAGGCTTTTTGGTCTTGCGACCAATTCGCCTTCCCTCGTGAGGCTTCAGATGTAGGCAATTTGAGGCTACAAAAAGCCAGTGAGAAAAAGGATGCCTTGAAAACCCAAATTGGACAAATGGAAAAGGTGGTACAAAAGCTTTCTGAAAAAAATAATTCCTTAAACATTTGGATTGAGCAAATGAAAGCCAATGACTTTATGAGAAATAAACAATAACTCAAAACCAAATAAGGAAAAAAATTGAAGGCAATATGAAATATCTTATTAAAAATACAACTGCCAAGAAATACATAGGGGCGGAGCCAAGATGGCGGAGAGGAAGCAGCAAGCTGCCTGAGCTCTCCTTTTGTTCCCTCAAAACGAACATTAAATCAAGCCTCTGGACGGATTCTGAAACTACAGAACCTGCAAAGAGAGAGAGAGACACAGTCCTCCAACCAGAGATAATTTAGAAGACTTCAGGAAAAGGTCGGTCTGACTCGGGCAAAAGGGAGGCCCAGCGCAGGGCAGCAACCCAGTGCCGAGGGGGTCGGGGCAAGTCAGCAGGAGCTGCGGGCCACAGCTGAACAACTGAGGCTCCCGGAACCTGGTTCAAAAATCTGGTGGCCAAGAAGGACAGTGGAAAAACCTACCTGCACCGGCCGAGAGGGCCACGAACGGCGGGATCAGACGCCAGGGTCTGGCGCCTGGCTGGCCGAGCGCACTCAGACAGGAAGTGCAGGGCGGGGGATCTCCACACACCATAAAGGCCTCAGAGTAAAAGCCCGGTCACACAGCACCTATACACCTGCACAAGAAGCCCAAAACAGGGACCCTGGTGCCCCCAGAGCAGACCTCAACTTAAAGAATAAATAAATAAGCTGCAATAATGAGTAAGAAGCAAAAAAGAGCCCTCTCCATTGAGAGCTTCTGTATCAATAGGGAAGAAGCCAACACAAACTCAGATGAGGACAATAGCCTCAAATTGTCTACATCTGAAGCCTCACAAGAGAAGGTGAATTGGTCTCAAGAACAAAAAGCCTTCCTGGAAGAGCTCAAAAAGGATTTTAAAAATCAATTGCAAGAGGTAGAAGAAAAAATGGGGAGAGAAATGAAAGCAAAACAAAAAAACTATGAAAAAAGAATCAGCAGCTTGGAAAAGGAAGCTGAAGAAAACAAAGCCTTAAAAAATTCATTTGGCCAAATGGAAAAAAAGCTGCATAATCTCACTGAAGAAAACAATACCTTAAAAAATTCACTTAGCCAAATGGAAAAAAAGGTGCATAATCTCACTGAAGAAAACAATGCCTTAAAAATTAAAGTGGGACAGTTGGAAGATAAGGAATCCATGAGACACCAAGAATCAGTCAAGCAGAATAAAAATAATGAAAAAATAGAAGAAAATGTGAAATACCTCATTGGAAAGACAACTGATCTGGAAAACAGGTCCAGGAGAGACAATTTGAGAATCATTGGACTGCCTGAAAGCCATGACCAGAAAAAGAATCTAGATACATTATTCCAGGAAATTATTAAGGAGAACTGCCCTGATATCATAGAATCAGAGGATAAAATCATCATTGAAAGAATCCATCGATCACCTCCTGAAAGAGACCCCAAAAGGAAAACCCCAAGGAATATTGTAGCCAAATTCCAGAATTATCAGGTGAAGGAGAAAATACTCCAAGCAGCCAGAAAGAAGCAATTTAAATATCATGGAGCCACAGTCAGGATTGCTCAGGACCTGGCAGCTTCAACATTAAAGGACCGCAAGGCTTGGAATATGATATTCCGGAAGGCAAAGGAGATTGGATTGCAGCCGAGAATCTATTACCCAGCAAAAATGTGCATTTTCTTTCAGGGGAAAAGATGGACATTTAATGACATTGGGGACTTTCAATCTTTCCTGGTGAAAAGACCAGAACTGAATAGAAAATTTGATCTCAACATACAAGACTCAAGAGAAGTTTAAAAAGGTAAACAGAGGGGGAAAAAAAAAAGTTACCCTATTAGGTTAAACTGTTTATATCCCTACACAGGAAGATAATACTCATAACTCTTAAGAACTGTAAATGTATTTGGGCAGAGAGAAGGTCTTTATATAGAGGGTATAAATATAAATTGTCTTTGATGTGATGATACAAAAGAATTAAGGGGATAAAAAGGGAGTCTATGGGGAGGAGAGGAAAGGGGAGGTGGAATGGGATGAATTATATCATATGAAGAGGTGGAAAAAAAACCTATTATAATAGAGGGAAAGAAAGGAGGGGGGAACATGGTTTCAACCCTATTCTCATTAGATTTGATTCAAAGAGGGAATAACATATACGTTCATTGGGATAAAGAAACTTAACTCATTCTTTAGGGAAACAAAAGGGGAAGGGAAAGGGGGGGACTGATAGAAGGGAGGACAAAAGCAAGGGAGAAAAGGGTAAAGAAAAGAGAGGGGGGTGATAAAAAGGGAGGGCAGATTGGGGGAGGCAGGGGTAAGAAGTAAAACGTCGGTGAGGAGGAATAGGGTGAAAGAAGGGCAGAAAAGTACAAAGGGGGTAAATAGAATGGAGGGGAATAGACAGTCAGTAATAATAACTGTGAATGTGAATGGGATGAACTCTGCTATAAAACAGAAGCGAATTGCAGAGTGGATTAAAAACCAGAATCCTACAATATGCTGTTTACAAGAAACACATTTGAAGCAGAGAGATACACACAGAGTAAAGGTAAAAGGCTAGAGCAGAATATATTATGCCTCAGCTAAAGTAAAAAAGGCAGGGGTAGCAATCCTTATCTCAGACAAAGTGCAGGCAAAAATAGATCTCATTAAAAGAGATAAGGAAGGAAATTACATCTTACTTAAAGGTACTATAGATAATGAAGTAATATCAATATTGAATATGTATGCGCCAAGTGGTATAGCATCCAAGTTCTTAGAGGAGAAGTTAAATGAGTTACAAGAGGAATTAGACAGTAATACTATACTAGTGGGAGATCTGAATCTCCCCCTCTCAGAATTAGATAAATCTAGCCAAAAAATAAATAAGAAAGAAGTGAAAGAGGTGAATAGATTACTAGAAAAGTTAGACATGATAGATGTCTGGAGAAAATTGAATGGGGATAGAAAGGAATATACCTTTTTCTCAGCAGTACATGGCACATTTTCAAAAATTGACCATGTATTAGGGCACAAAAACATCATAGTCAAATGTAGAAAGGCAGAAATAGTAAATGCATTCTTCTCAGATCATGATGCAATAAAAATTACATGTAAGAAAGAGCCAGGGAAAAGTAGAATGAAAATCAATTGGAAACTAAATAATTTCATTCTAAAGAATGAATGGGCCAAACAAGAAATCATAGAAACAATCAATAACTTTATCCAAGAGAATGACAATAATGAGACAACATACCAAAATCTATGGGATGCAGCCGAAGCAGTGCTTAGGGGAAAATTTATAGCTCTAAATGCTTACATGAATAAGAAAGAGAAAGAGGAGATTAATGAATTGGGCATGCAACTTAAAAAGCTAGAAAAAGAACAAATTAGAAATCCCCAATTAGACACTAAATTAGAGATCCTAAAAATTAAAGGAGAATTCAATAAGATTGAAAGCAAAAAAACTATACAATTAATCAATAAAACTAAGAGCTGGTTTTATGAAAAAACCAATAAAATAGATAAAATATTGGTTAATTTGATTAAAAAAAAGAAAGAAGAAAACCAAATTACCAGTATCAAAAATGAAAAGGGTGATGTTACCACCAAGGAAGTGGAAATTAAAGCAATAATTAGGAAATATTTTGCCCAACTGTATGCCAATAAATTTGACAATCTAAATGAAATGGATGAATATTTACAAAAATACAAACTGCCCAGGTTAACTGAAGAGGAAATAAAATCCTTAAATAAACCCATATTAGAAAAAGAAATTGAACAAGCTATTAATGAACTCCCTAAGAAAAAATCCCCAGGGCCAGATGGGTTTAGGGGTGAATTTTACCAAACATTTAAAGTACAATTAATTCCAACATTATACAAATTATTTGGAAAAATAGGTGAAGAAGGAGTTCTACCAAACTTGTTTTATGACACAAATATGGTGGTGATACCAAAACCAGGCAAAGCAAAAACAGAGAAAGAAAATTATAGACCAATTTCCCTAATGAATATTGATGCTAAAATCTTAAATAAGATATTAGCCAGGAGATTACAGCAAGTGATCACCAGGATAATACACTATGACCAGGTGGGATTTATACCAGGAATGCAGGGCTGGTTCAACATTAGGAAAACTATTAACATAATCAACCACATCAATAAGAAAACCAACCAAAATCATATGATTATCTCAATAGATGCAGAGAAAGCTTTTGACAAAGTACAGCACCCATTCCTAATAAAAACACTAGAGAGTTTAGGAATAGGGGGAGCTTTCCTTAGAATAATAAACAGTATCTACCTAAAGCCATCAGCAAGTATTATATGCAATGGAGATAAATTATAGGCCTTCCCAGTAAGATCAGGGGTGAAACAGGGATGTCCATTATCACGCCTATTATTTAATACTGTCCTAGAAATGTTAGCTTTAGCAATCAGAGAAGAGAAAGGAATTAAAGGAATTAGAATAGGCAAGGAGGAAACAAAACTATCACTCTTTGCAGATGATATGATGGTATACTTAAGGAATCCTCGAGAATCAAGTCAAAAATTACTTGAAACAATTAACAACTTTAGCAAAGTAGCAGGATATAAAATAAGTCCACATAAATCATCAGCATTTCTATACATGACCAACAAAGTCCAGCAGCAAGAGATAGAAAGAGAAATTCCATTTAAAGTAACGGTAGGTAATATAAAATACTTGGCAGTCTACTTGCCAAGACAAACCCAGGAACTCTATGAACACAACTACCAAACACTCTTCACACAAATCAAATCAGATCTAAATAATTGGAAAGATATCAATTGCTCATGGATAGGCAGAGCTAATATAGTAAAAATGACAATACTGCCTAAATTAATTTATTTATTCAGTGCCATACCAATCAGGCTACCTAAAAATTATTTTATACAGCTAGAAAAAATAATAACAAAATTCATCGGGAAAAACAAAAAATCAAGAATATCCAGGGAAATAATGAAAAAAAATTCACAGGAAGGTGGGTTAGCGGTACCAAACCTGGAGCTTTACTATAAAGTGGGAGTCATCAAAACTATCTGGTACTGGCTAAAAAATAGAGTGGTAGATCAATGGAATAGGCCAGGCTCAGGAAATGCAGTAGTAAATGACACTAGTAATGTAGTGTTGGATAAACCCAAAGACTCCAGCTTCTGGGATAGGAACTCAGTATTTGACAAAAACTGCTGGGAAAACTGGAAGATAGTATGGCAGAAATTAGGCTTAGACCAACATCTTACACCTTATACTAAAATAAGGTCAAAATGGATACATGATTTAGACATAAGAGGTGATACCATAGGTAAATTAGGAGAGAAAGGAATAGTGTACCTATCAGATCTTTGGAAAGGAGAACAGTTTTTGACCAAACATGAGATAGAGTATATTATAAAATGCAAAGTGGATGATTTTGATTATATTAAATTAAAAAATTTTTGTACAAACAGAAGCAATGCATCCAAAATTGGAAGGGAGGCAGAAAGCTGGGAAACAATTTTTGAGGCCAGTGCTTCTGATAAAGGCCTCATCTCTAAAATATATAGGGAATTAAATCAAATTTATAAGAATCCAAGTCATTCCCCAATTGAGCAATGGTCAAAGGATATGAACAGGCAGTTTTCTGATGAAGAAACCAAAGCTATCTATTCCCATATGAAAAAATGCTCTAAATCTCTAATGATTAGAGAGATGCAAATTAAAACAACTCTGAGGTACCACCTGACACCTATCAGATTGGCTAAAATGACAAAAAAGGAAGATAATAAATGTTGGAGAGGCTGTGGGAAAATTGGAACACTAATGCATTGTTGGTGGAGCTGTGAGCTGATCCAACCATTCTGGAGAGCAATTTGGAATTATGCCCAAAGGGCGATAAAGCTGTGCATACCCTTTGACCCAGCAATCCCACTTTTAGGCCTTTTTCCCAAAGAAATCATGGAAGGGGGAAAGGGACCCACATGTACAAAAGTATTTATAGCTGCTCTTTACGTGGTAGCAAGGAATTGGAAGTTGAGGAGGTGCCCATCAATTGGGGAATGGCTGGACAAGTTGTGGTATATGAATACAATGGAATACTATTGTGCTGTAAGAAATGATGAGCAGGAAGAGTTCAGAGAAACCTGGAGGGTCTTATGTGAGCTGATGATGAGTGAGATGAGCAGAACCAGGAGAACATTGTACACAGTATCATCAACATTGAGTGTTGACCTACTGTGATGGACTATATTCTTCTCACCAATGCAATGGTACAGAAGAGTTCCAGGGAACTCATGATAGAAGAGGATCTCCAAATCCAAGAAAAAAAAAAGAAAGAAAGAACTGTGGAGTATAGATGCTGATTGAACCATATTATTTCTTTTGTTTTGGGTGCTGTTGTTTTTTTTTTCTATTTTGAGGTTTTGCATCACTGCTCTGATTCTTTCTCTTGTAACAGGATTAATGCAGAAATAGGATTAATGTTATTATGTATATATATATATATATATGTGTGTATATATATATGTATATGTATAGAGATATATAGATATAACCTATATCAGATTACCTGCTGTCTAGGGGAGGGGGGAGGGAGGGGAGGGAGGGAGAAAAATCTGAAATTGTAAAGCATGTATAAACAAAAGTTGAGAACTATCTTTACATGTAATGGAAAAAATAAAATATCTCATAAAAAAAAGAAATACATAAACATTTACAGGAGGAACATATACAAAGATATATGTTCAAGTCCCATGCATGTATAAACTACAGTACATGAGATATTAAATGCTTAACTGTTTATTTGTCCATTTATAAAACATGCTGTAGCAGGATTAAACTGGATCCCCAAAGAGAAAAAAAAATACAACTGCCTTGGGAAACACATCCGGAGAGATAATCTGAAATTTCCTGGACTACCTGAAAGCCATGATAAAAAAAAAAAGAGCTTAGACATCATCTTCTAAGAGATTGTCAGGGAAAATTGCCCTGATATTCTAAAACCAAAAGGTAAAATAGAAATTGAAAGAGACCCTAAAATGAAAACTTCCATGAATATTAAAAGCAAATCCCACAGCTCCCAGGGCAAGGAGAAAATATTGCAAGCAGCCAAATACAATTCAAGTATTGTAGAGACACAGTCAGGATAATATGAGATCTAGAAGCTTCTACATTAAAGTATCAGAGGGATTGGAATATGATATTACAGAGGGCAAATGACCTGGAATTACAACTTAGAATCATCTATCCAGCAAAAATGAATATATTCCTTCAAGGGAAAAATGTGAATTCAATGAAAGAGAAGACTTTCAGACAATCTTGATGAAAAGACCTGAGCTGAATAGAAAATTTGACTTTCAAATACAAGGCTCTAGAGAAGCATAAAAAGGTAAACAGGAAAAGGGAATCATCAGAAATATTATAAAGTTATGCTGTTTACATTCTGACATGGTAAGATATACTTGTAACTCATAAGAACTTTCTCATTATTAGGGCAGCTGAATGAGTATATTTAGACAGAGGACATAAGTGTGAGTTGAATATGAAGGGATGATATCTTTAAAAAAATAAAATTAAGGGATGAGAGAGGAATAAACTGGGCAAAAGGGAGAGAGGTGGAATAGAGTAGATTATCTCACAAAAAAGAAGCAAGAAAAATCTTATACAGTGGAGGGGAAGATGGGGGAGGTACTGGGGAGGGATGAACCTGATTCTCATCAGAACTGGCTCAAAGAGGGAATAAAATACACACTCATTTGGGTATAGTAATTAATCTTACCTGGCAGAAAAGTAAGAAGAGAAATCAATAAGGGAGGTGGGGGAGGTGATAGAAGGGAAGGCAGATTTGGGAAGGGGGAAGTTAGAAGCAAAACACTTTTGAGGAGGAAAGGGTAAAAGGAGATATAGAATAGAGTAAATGACATGCGGAGGGATGCATGGAAATTCAGTTAGCAATAGTAACTAAGAAATGATGCTCAGGATGTTCTCAGAAAAACCTGGAAAGACTTGCATGAGCTGATGCAAAGTGATGTGTACTATATTCAAAGTAACAGCAATATTGTAAGATGATCAGCTGTGAATAACTTGACTATTCTCAGGAATTCAAGGATCCAAGACAACCCTGAAGGACTTCCACAAAATGCAATCCATTTCCAGAAAAAGAACTGATGGTGTCGGAATACAGATTGAAGCATATTTTTCAAAAAATTTTTCTCTTAAGATTTTTTTGTTTTGCATGACTAAACATGTATAACTTATTTTGAAGTGCTTGTGTTCTTAAAGGTGGGAAATAGGGGAGAGAGGAAGGCAGGAAGAGAATTTGGACTACAAAATTGTTAAAATTGTTTTTACATGCAATTGTAACTGACCTATCAGGTTTAGGTCCTCCAGATCCTCAATACACACACACCATCCCCATCCCCATCCCCATCCCCATCCCCATCCCCATCACCACCATCACCATCACCAAAATAATATTTGGAAAATTTTCTAGACAAAGTAGAAAGGTTTACAATAGATGTAATTATTGGGAGTAGAAAGGAAAACTTGGAAATATTAAACCTATGACTGTTCCATTAATATCCCTTCAACATTGCTTATAGTTGTGGAAAAACCACAGAGTAGAACTGTCCATTAAAGGATTATCTAACTTCTCTTCACAGTTCAGAAAGTTGAGGAATTCAGAGAAGTCATTAAGAGAGAGATGCTAGCAGGCAGAGTGAGAGAAGAAACATTTGTAAGATGGGTGAAAGCAATTACTCCTCAGGTGAGAAAAAAAAGACAAGATTAGTCAAATCAAGCCAGCAAGGATTTATTACAAAACTATTATCTACAAGGTACTGTGCTAAGAGCAGGGCATACAAAGAAAGGAAAAATTCTGCCATTAAGGAGTTCAAATTCTGAAAGGGAAGAGGGGAAACAATAGGGAACAAATAACTATGTTGAAACAAGATTTATACAAGATAATCTCAGAGGGAAGGTACTAAGTTGAAGGAAGTCTAGGCAAGACTTCTTGCAGAATGAGAGACAAGCTGAAATTTGCAAGAAACCAGGAAGCAGAGATAAAGGTCAGAAACCCAGACTTTAAGGACAGTCAGGTGTTAGTGCGCTCAGTCAGGAGATAGAGTATTTTTTATGAGGAACAGTGAATATATCATCATTGGATCATAGAATATATAGAAGGTATTAAGTTTTGAGAAGACTTGAAAGGTAGGAAGGGATCAGGATATGAAAGGTTTTAACATCCAAACAGAGATATTATGTTTTATCCTCCAAGAAATGCTAAAGGCAAAAGGGACATAGACTTGCAATTTATGGAGATCACTTAAATAGCTGAGTAGATTGACTAAAGTAGGGAAAGACTTGAAAAGACTTAAGCCAGGAAGACCAACTAGAAGATCACTTAAATAAGCCAGGTGTGAGGTGATAAGGGCAGGCAACAAAGTTGTGACTGAGTTAGAGGAGAAAAGGGGGCAATTTTGAGACCTGTTATGAAGATAGAATTTACAGGACTTGGCAACTGACTACATATGGGTGATATGAGGAGTCAGAGATTTCCTCAATTATGAACCAGAGTTTTGGAGATGATTCTCATGTCCTTGCTAATAATAGCAAGTTTGGAAGAGGGGAAAGGTAGTTTTGTTTGTTTGCTTTTTTCATGACTTTTTTGTTTGTTTTTGTTTTAGAAGAGGATGATGAGTTTACTTTTAGACATGTTGAGTTTAAGATATTTATGTGACTTCTAGTTCAAGATATTCAATTAACAATTGGTAATGGGATACTGGAGGTAGAGAAAGAGGTTATGGTTAGACAAATAGATCTATGAATAATCTGCACAGAATTAATAATCGAACCCATGGGAGTTTATAACATTAGCAAGCAAAATAGTACAGAGAAATAAAAAAAAAGCAGAGGCAAGGGCAAAGTCTTAGGGGACACCCATAGTTAATGATCATGACCTGAATGAAGATACAGCAAAGAGGTCTGAGAAGGAGTAATCATATACCTAAATATGTAGAGAATCAAGATAGTATTGTTGCAAAATCCTAAAGAAAAGAGAATGTCAAGGAGAAGAAAGCAATGGATAGTCACAAAGCCTTCAAAAGTCAAGAAGGATAAGAATTGAGAAAGGGTCATTAGATTGACCAATGAATAGATAATGGGAAACTTTGGAGAGAGTAGTTTTGGTTCAATTATGGGGTCAGGAGACAGTGGAAAATTAAGAAAAAGGTGGGAGGAAATAAATGTAGGCACCTATTTTAGATAGACTTTTGAAGTAGGATATTTGCGTGCATGGGCGTGCATGTGTGTGTGTGTGTAATTTATGTTTCCAAGATCTCACTATCCTTGAATCCATTTATTTTCTAATTTAGATTGGTGGCATATTATTATTACTATTATTATTATTATTATTCTTAGTGAGGCAATTGGGGTTAAGTGACTTGCCCAGGGTCACACAGCTAGTAAGTGTTAAGTGTCTGAGGCCGGATTTGAACTCTGGTCCTCCTGAATCCAGGGCCAATGCTCTATCCACTGTGCCACCTAGCTATTGTGTTGTATGAAATAATGAGGGGGTGTTTTCAGAAAAAAAAAAGTAAGACAAGAACTAATGGAAAGTGAAGTGAGAACTGCAAGATCATTGTGGATATTAACAGCAATGTCGAAATGATGACAACTATGAAAGACTTGGCTATTCTGACTAATACAATAATCAAATAAAATTCTAAAAAACTTACGTGGAAATAAATGTTATTTAACTCCAGAAAGAAAACTAATGAACTTCGAGTGAAAATTGAAGTATTATTTTCTTACTTTTAATTTTTGTTAAAATATGGCTAATATAGAAATATGTTTTGCATAATTTCATATATGTAATTGACATTATATTGCTTGACTTCTCATTGTGTTGGACAGGGCAAAGAAAACAGGGAGAGAATTTGGAACTCAAAATATGTAAATAAAAAATGTAAAATATAAATAAATTAAATGTTATTAAAATTTGAGGATGAACTATGCAACTTTTCTCCGATTTTTTACAGTAAATCACATCTTCACAGTGACAGGATTGAATTATAAATATATAATATATTAGCAAAAAATAACAGCAAATTTGTATTAATTGTTAACTGATTTTAATTGTTTCAATAGAACAAAAATATTCTGTTTAGCTGCATATCTTAAAGATTATATAAAATAATATTAGAGATATAGACATACACATAACTTTATTCAGCAATCTTCTGATTATTAGTGTCAGACACAAAATAGTGAATCATATGATTTGCAAAAGGATTTCTCCTAGTAATTGACAATATTCTATGCATTCTCTACATATATATACACACACATATATACATATATACATACACACATATATATAAAAGATTACCTACAGATAGTAAGGTTCTCTATATTTGCCTAATTATGATATGTTTAAATTATCCATTGTACTTTGGTTATATATTTAGGAATAAAAGTTTATATTGTATCAATATACTTTGAAGCAGAGATTAAAGCTTATTTAGGACTTTCATTAGCAGAAGCTCTTAAACAATTGACAAAAAATTAGTCATTGGCCTTAACATATACACTTAATCATAACATAATTTTGGATTACTGACTTTCATACTGATGTAGTTATTTTGTAAGCTTCTTTTCTTTCATAAAACTTGTTCTACTAATCCATTGTTGGTGGAGCTGTGAACTGATCCAACCATTCTGGAGAGCAATTTGGAATTATGTCCAAAGGGCGTTAAAGCTGTGCATACCCTTTGACCCAGCAATACCACTTTTGGGTCTTTTTCCCAAAGAAATCATGGAAAGGGGAAAGGGACCCACATGTACAAAAATATTTATAGCTGCTCTGTACATGGTGGCAAGGAATTGGAAGTTGAGGGGGTGCCCATCAATTAGGGAATGACTGGACAAGTTGTGGTATATGAATACAATGGAATACTATTGTGCTGTAAGAAATGATGAGCAGGAGGAGTTCAGAGAAACCTGGAGGGTCTTACGTGAGCTGATGATGAGTGAGATGAGCAGAACCAGGAGAACATTGTACACAGTATCATCAACATTGAGTGTTGATCTACTGTGATGAACTATATTCTTCTCACCAATGCAATGGTACAGAAGAGTTCCAGGGAACTCATGATAGAAGAGGATCTCCAAATCCAAGGAAAAAAAAAAAACTGCGGAGTATAGATGCTGAATGAACCATACTATTTCTTTTGTTTTTGATGCTGTTGTTTTTTCTATTTTGAGGTTTTTCATCATTGCTCTGATTGTTTCTCTTATAACATGACTAATGCAGTAATAGGATTAATGTTATTGTGTATATATATATATATATATATATATATATATATATATATATATATATATATATAACTTATATCAGATTACCTGCTGTGTAGGGGAGAGGGGAGTGAGGGGAGTGAGGGAGAAAAATCTGAAATTTCAAAGCTTGTATAAACAAAAGTTGAGAACTATCTTTACATGTAACGGAAAAAAATTAAAATACTTTATTAATTAAAAAAAAACCTTCTTGTTCTGCCATTTAAATAGGCAGTATGATAGAGAAAAAAGCTTAGTGACTAATGTATAATTTGAAATGTTTGCTATTGTCTAGGTGCTTACATTGCATATGAATATTGTATTCTGGGTTCCAGAACAAGTTTTAGAAGGATTGGGATGTTTCCCCATTCCTATTCCAAAAGTGGATTATGTACCCTGAGAGCAGCAACAACCACCACTCCAAAATTAAATGAGGGAGGCAGGACTGTTAAGAAGCAGAAACAACTGATGTATAGTATTGAGTGATTTAAAAAAATCCAGTCCAATTATTTAAGAGAACAGAGTGTTCAGTAGGTGCTTTCAGGGCTTAACAATTGGAAGTATACTTGGTGGCAAATGTCTGTACCAGGCTTCAGAGAGGTAAAGGATATTTATATTTGCTGTTTTTATGTATAAACCTAACGGTGATTGAAAAAATCTTGGAGTTGTAGAACAAATTCCATTCCCTGCAGCAACCATTTGTATAATCAGATACTAGAAAAAATGGCAACAATGATTGTAACAATTAGAACAGTCTCAGAAAGAGTAATGACTTTTGGAACCATCAGAAGTCTCTCCAATGAACTGCCTTGAAAAATCTTTCCTTTACAATTCTACTGTGGTGATATATTGTATACAACTCCCATCCACCAGTCCATTGTCCTTTGGATGATGTCACACTTTAAAACTTTCAAGACTTCTTGTATTTATGACATATAATCATACAGAATTACTGTAGGAACACTGATATTAAAAGACAGAGCTTTGTTAAAGGAAGATATTTGAAGTTATTAATAATAAATATTTGTATTTAAAGGTTTAAGTTCTGAATTCTATCCCTCCCTCCCTTCCCCCTTTCCCTGAGGCAGTAGGCAATCAGATATGTTATACATACAGAATTATGTAAGCATTGCCATATTAGTCATTTTGTAAAAGAAAATTTGAATAAAAGAATAAATGTGAGTGAAAAATAGCATGCTTTAGTCTGTGTTCAATCTATTCCAGTTCTTTCTTTGGAGGTGGATAGTATGCTTCATCACTAATCATTTGGGATTGTCTTGGATCATTGTATTTCTGTGAATAGTTGTCATTCACAGTTCTTCATGAAACAATATTGTGGTCACTCTGAGCAACATTCTCCTGATTCTGCTCACTTCTCAATACATCAGTTCATATAAGTCTTTCCAGGTCTTACTGATTTCATCCTGCTTGTCATTTCTTATAGCACAATAACATTCCACCACAATCATATACCACAGACTGTTTAGCCATTCGACAATTGATGGGCATTCCTTTGATTTCCAGTTTTTAGCCACCTCAGAAAGAGCTGCTATAAACATTTCTGTACGAATAGGTATTTTTTTCTCTTTTTGTGGGATGTCTTTGGGATATAAACCTGGAAGTGTCATTGTTGGATCAAAGGGTATGCAAAGTTTTGTAGCACTTTGGGCATGATTCCAATGGTTCTCCAGAATGGATGGAGTAGTTCACAACTACACTAATAGTGGATTAGCATGCCAGTTTTCCTACATCACATCCAACATCCAATATTTTCCTTTTTTCTTATCCTGGCCACTCTGATAAAAGTGAGGTGATAGTTATTTAGAGCTTTTTTTTTCATATGATTATAGATAGCTTTTATTTCTTTGTCTGAAAACTGCCTGTTCATGTAAGAAATAAAAAGTTATCTATAATCATATAAAAAAAGCTCTAAATCACTATTGATCAGAGAAATGCAAATTTAAACAACTCTGAAGTATCAATTGGGGAATGACTTATATTTTTTATAAATTGGAGTAATTTCTCTATATATTTGAGAAATGAAGCCTTTGTCAGAGATAATTGTTGCAAAAATACTTTCCCAGTTTTCTGCTTTCCTTATAACTTTGGTTGCATTGGTTTTCTTTGTTCAAAAGATTTTCAATTTACATAATCAAAATTATCTGTTTTACATTGTGTAATGCTTTCTGCATCTTCTTTGATCCTAAATTCTTTATCCACTGCACTACCTAGCTGATCCATCAACATTTGTTTTTACAAGATTTCTAGGTTCAAATTTTTCTCCCTCCCCAAGACAGAAAATAATTTGATATAGGTTATAAATGTACAGTCACATTAAACATATTTATGCATTAGTCATGTTATGAAAGAAGAATCAGAGCAAAAAGGAAAAACTTCAAAAAATAAAAAAAAACAAACAACAAAAAACCAATAGAAATAGTATGGTTTTGTCTGCATCTAGTTTCCACAGTTTTGTTATTTTTTTCTGCATTTGGAGAACATTTTCCATCATGAATCCTTTGGAACTATCTTGGACCATTGTATTGCTGAGAAGAATCAAGTCTATCACAATTGATCAACACATAATGTTGTTAAAACTGTGTACAATGTTCTCTTGGTTCTGCTCATCTCACTCATCTTTAATTCATGTAAGTCCTTCCAGGTTTCTCTGTAATCTGCCTGCTCATCATTTCTTACAGCATGATAATATTCCATTATATTCGTATACCACAACTTGTTTAGCCATTCTCCAATTGATGGGCAACTGCTCAATTTCTAATTCCTTGCCACCACAAAAAGAGCAGCTATAAATATTTTCGTACATGTGGGTCCTTTATCCTTTTCCATGATTTCCCTGCAAAAAAGACTTAATAGTGGTATTGCTAGGTCAAAGGGTATGCACAGCTTTATAGCCCTTTGGGCATAATTCCAAATTTTTCTCCAGAATGGTTGCATCAGTTCATAGCTCCACCAACAATACATTAGTGTTCCAATTTTTCCACAGCTTCTCCAACATTTATTATTTTCCTTTTTTGACATATTAGCCAATCTGATAGGTATCAGGTGGTACCTCAGAGTTGTTTTAATTTGCATTTATCTAATCAATAGTGACTTAGAGCATTTTTTTCATATGGCAACAGATAGCTTTCTTCATCAGAAAACTGCCTGTCCATATCCTTTGACCATTTCTCAGTTGGGGAATATCTTGAATTCTTATAAATTTGATTTTGTTCCTGATATATTTTAGACATTATGCCTTTATCAGAAGTACTGGCTATAAAAATTGTTTCCCAGCTTTCTGTTTCCCTTCTAATTTTGGATGCATTGCTTCTGTTTGTGCAAAAACTTTTAAATTGAATGTAGTCAAAATCATCCATTTTGCATTTTGTAATATTCTCTATCTCTTGTTTGGTCATAAACTGTTCTCCTTTCCAAAGATATGAGAGGCAAATTATTCCTCCCTCTTCTCATTCACCTATGGTATCACTTTTATGTCTAAATCATGTACCCATTTTGACCTTATTTTCATATCAGGTGTAAGATGTTGGTCTATGCCTAGTTTCTGCTATACTATCTTCCAGTTTTCCCAGCAGTGTTTGTCAAATACAGAGTTCCTATCATAGAAGCTGGAGTTTTTGGGTTTATCAAACAGTACATTACTAAAGTCATTTACTCCTGTGTCTCCTGTGCCTAAGCTATTCCATTGATCTTCCGCTTTATTTCTTAGCTGGTACCAAATTAGTCAATGCTCCCTTAATTTGCTTATATCACTATTTTGTGTAGATTCTGTACACATGTTTAACTTATTTTAGTATATGGTGTGAGATGTTGGTCTATACTTAATTTCTACCACACTTTTTTCCCCAGTTTTCCTAGCAGTTTTTGTCAAATATGAGTTTTTTTTTTTCCAAAAGCTTGGACCCTTGGGTTTATTATATACTAGATTACTATAGTCATTCATCGTAATATAATTTGTACCTATTCTATTCCTCTGATCCACATCATTATTTCTTAGCCAGTACCAGATGATTTTGATAATTACCACTTTATAATACAGTTTGAGATCTGGTACTGCCAGACAACCTTCTTTCACATTTTTTCATTGATTCCCTTTATATAACTGAGCTTTTGTTCTTCCAGATGAATTTTGTTATTATTTTTGATAGCTTAGTAGGTTTAGCACTAAACCTATTAACTAAAAGTTAACTTATATAATATTGTTATTTTTATTAAATTGGCTTGGTCTACCTATGAGCAATTAATATTTTTCCAAAGGTTTAGATCTGACATTATTTGTGTGAAGAGTGTTTTATTTTTTTGGTAATTCTGGGTTTGACTTGGCAGGTAGACTCCTAAGTATTTCATATTGATGACAGTTATCTTAAATGGGATTCACTTTCTATGTAGTGTTGCTGGAATTTTTTGGTAATATATAGAAATACTGATGATTTCTGTGGATTTATTTTGTATCCTGCAACTTTGTGAAAGTTGTTAATAATTTCAAGTAATTTTTTTTTTTAGTTGACTCTGTAGGATTTTCTAAGTATAACCTCATATCATATGTAGTAGGCCTCCGCCAGTCTCGGACAACCATGGATCAGCACCTTGAAGAGCCATAGACCACAGTGTGGCTGTGCAGTTAGCTGGAGTGCCCTCTCCAGGGCGCTGGCCTGGGCAGATCAATATGGAAAACAAGCTGTTGCCCATGCAGGAGGTTTTCCCTCTCCGTGACATTGGTGGATCCAAAAGAGAGTCAGAGCCAGTAAAGTTTGACACCAGTGCCTCTTGCAGGAGTTGCCAGAGGGATGTGATATCCAACATCCAACTGCCTAAGGGATTCTGACTCCTTATTTTTCCTCGGGGGTTAACTCCTGAAGTTTTTCCCATATATGGGTATAGCCACAAGGCAGTGAAGTTTTAAAATCAGGGTTTTCCTTCCCCTAGGTGAGTTTCCTGCCAAGGCTGACAAGCCCCACTTGCCCAAAATGACTGGTTTTAAGGTGCCAGTGACTCGCCTTTGCCCCTTCTCCTGTTAGTGAAAACAGTTGTGCCATGAGAAGACCAGGAATTGGGCTTCGGTTGTCAGAGGCTATCTGAGATGCACGCCATTGGAGCATTTTATAGAGAGTGGGAGCTTATCCCCTATCCCACCCTGGCATGACAACCTTTGGAACTTTTCTTTTTGCTCTAGCTAACATTTCTAGTACAATATTAAGTAATAGAGGTGATGATGGGCATACTTGTTTAACCCATCATTGTATTGGGAAGGCTTTTAGCTTATCTCCATTACAGATAATGCTCACTGATGGTTTTAGAGAAATATTACTTATCATTTTAAGGTAAGCCCCATTTATTCCTACATTCTCTAGGGTTTTTAATATGAATGGGTGCTGTATTTTGTCAAAGTCATTTTCTTCATCCATTGAGATAATCATATCTGTTGCTTTTGTTATTGATATACTTGACTATGCAAATATTTTTTTAAAGCCTCAACCAGCTCTGCATTCCTGGCATAAATTACCCCTGGTATGATCCTTGTGTAGGATCCTTGTGATGTATTGCTGAAATCTTTTTGCTAGTATTTTTAAAATTTTTTTCCATTAATATTCATTAAAGAGATTGGTCTACAATTGTTTTTCTCTGTTTTGGTTCTTCTTGGTTTGGGTATTAGCACCATATTTCTCGCAAAAAAAGGAATTTAGTAGGACTCGTTATATAATATTGGGATTAATTGTTCTTTAAATGTTCAGTAGAATTTACTTCTGAATCTATCTGGTCCTGGGGATTATCTCTTAGGAAATTAACTGATGGATTGTCCAATTTCTTTTTCTAAAATTGGGTCATTTAAGTATTTTATTTCTTTTTCTCTTAACCTGTGTAATTTATATTTTTATAGTCATGCATACATTTCACTTAGATTGTCAAATTCATTGGCATATAATTGGGTAAAATAGTTCCTAATAATTGTCTTAATCTCCTCTTCATTTGGTTGTGAGTTCAGTCCTTTCAATTTTGATACTAGTAATTTAGTTTTCTTCTTTAATTTTTTAATCACATTAACCAATGATTTATCTATTTTATTGTTTTTCCATAAAACCACCTTCTAGTTTTATTGCTTAGTTCAATCATTTTCTTACTTTCAATTTTATTAATCTCTCATTTGATTTTTCCGGATTTCCAATTTGTTGTTTAATTGGGGATTTCAAATTTGTTAATTTTTTTTTAGTTGCCTGCCCAATTCATCAATCTGCTTGTCCTTTATTTTATTGATGTGAGCAGTTAGGGATATAAATTTCCCCTAAGAACAGCTTTGGCTACATAAATTTTGATATGTAATCTCAACATTGTCATTTTCTTTAATGAAATCATCGATTGTTTCTTTGACTTGTTCTTTGACTCACTTGTTTTTTTATAGAATCAGATTATATAATTTCTCTTTCAATTGTTCATTATTGAATATAATTTGTACTGCATTTTGATCTGAAAAGTATGTGTTTACTATTTCTGTATTTCGTTGTTAAGTTTTTATGTCCTTATACATGGTCAATTTTTTTGTAGGTCCGATGTACTGCTGAGAACATATATTCCCTTCTATTACCATTCAGTTGTCTCCAGACATCTATCATATCTAATTGTTCCATAGTTTTATTCATTTCCCTAACTTTTCTACTTTATTTTTGTATTAGATTTATCCAGTTCTGAGAGGTAAAGGTTAAGGTTCCCCACTAGTATAGATTTATTATCTAGTTTCCTACTGTAACTCATTGAACTTCTTCAGAAATTTTGATGATATATCAATTGATGATATACCATGTATGTTAGATATTTATATAACTTCATTATGTATAGTACCTTTCAGCAAAGGTATTATTTTCTTCTTTATCTCTTTTATTTGAATCTATTTTTGCTTTTGCTTTGTCTGAAATCATGATTCTGTGAGAAAATAATGGGATTTGGCAGATACTCAAAGGCCCACCTGGAGATTAATCTAAACTGATTGAATTAAGTGAGAGTTATACACTTTGCTGATTAGCCTACTTCAAGTTAATTAGATTTTAACAACACCAGGCTAGCCCTTAAGAAGGTATTTTTTCTCAGAAGCTAAGGACTTTCAACTCAACTTGAGACCACCTTAAAGTCAAGTGAACCAATGGATTTGGATGATGCCTATCAACCAGCTTGAAGCAGTGTGTAAGGACTGCCTCTGCTCCAGACCTTTAAAAAACTTCCACACTGAGTTTGCTGGGTAGTTCATGGTTGAAGCCGGCTTGTGGCAGAGGATTTGAGGAAGAACTCTAAGGTAGATAGGCCTTTTCTTAACTTTCTGAACTCCACATGAATACCTGGTATGCTTTACTAAATGCTTAATGCCCAAAGACAGGTGCTAAAGCCTCTAATTTAAGGTGACCACACATTTAGATTTTAAACAACACAATTGCTAACCCTTATTTCTTTGCTTCCTCTGAAGCATGATAGATTCTGTTTTAGTCCCTTACTTTTACTGTGTCTGTATCTCTCTGCTTTAAATGTATTTCTTGTAAACAACATATTGTAGGATTTTGGTTTTTAATCCATTCTTGCTGTCCACTTCTACTTAATGGGTGAGTTCATCCCATTAGCATTTATAGTTATGATAACTGTTTATTTCCCTCCATACTATTTTTCATTTGTTTATTCCCCCCACTCTTATCCCCACCCTTTCCCTCCTCACAAATGTTTTATTTCTGATCACCCCCTTCTTCAGTATTCCCTCCCTTTTATGTTTCTGCTCCCCATTCTATTATCCCTGTTGCTTTTTAACTTCCTTATAGAGTAAGATTGATTTCTAAATCCAATGGAGTGTGTATGCTATTCCCTCTTTGAGTCAACTTTGACTAGAGTAAGGTTTAAATTTTGCCCACCCCCTCCACACACAACTTTCATACCATTATAATAGTTCTTTTCATGCCTCTTTTATGTGGAACAATTTATACCCTCAATCTCCCCCCTCTTTCTCCTTCCATGAAATTTCTTTCTCAGCTCTTTATTTTATTTTTTTGGGGGGAGGTATTGTCTCATCAATGTTACCTTATAATCAGATCCTCTGTCTTCATTTACTCCTTATAATTGTTGTTATATATGAATATAATTGGTTTAACCTTATTAAATTTCTCATATTTTTCTTTCTTGTTTCTTTTTAATATTTTTTACTTTTCCATGGAGTCTTGTATTTGGAAGTATTTTTTTTTATTCAGCTCTGGCCTTTTAATCAGAAATGCTTGAAAGTACTCTATTTCATTAAATATGTTTTTCCCCTGAAATATATTAAATTTTGCTTGGTAGGTGATTCTTGATTGTAAACCAAACACCTTTATCATATTCTAAAACCTGTGGTTCTTTCATGTGGAAGCTGCCAAATCCTGTAAAATCCTGAATGTAGCTCCATGATACTTGATTTTTTTTTTCTTTTTGGCTGCTTATAATGCTTTCTTCCTGATCTGTTAAATTTATAATTTGGCTATGATGCTCCTGGGAGTTTTCATTTTACAAAACCTTTTAGGCAGTTTCAGTGGATTCTTTTAATTATTATTTTGCCCTGTGGTTCTCATATTTTGGGTAGTTTCTTTTGATAATTTCTTCCAGAAATGTTTTCTTTTGTGTGTCTTTGAGGTAGAACCATAATTCTTATATTCTTTCTCCTGGATCTATTTTCTAGGTCAGTTGTTTTTACAATGAGAAATGTCATACTTTCTTCTATTTTTTATTTTTTATCATATCTTAATGTCCCATAGAATCATTATCTTCTGTTTGATCAATTCTAATTTATAAAAAAAAATTTTAATAAGTAACCTTTTGTACTTCCGTTTTGATTGGGCTAATATTGTTTTTTTTTTTAGGAAGTTATTTTTCTTGGTAAAATTTTGAATATCTTTTCCCATGCTATTAAATCTTTTTTTTTCATGTTTCTCTTTCATTACTTTCATTTATTTTCTAATTTTTCTTTTACTTTTCTATTTTGCTTTAAAGTACATTCTCAAGCTCTTTCAGGAAATTTTTTGGGGCCTAAGACAAATTTATATGTTTCTTTAAAGTTTCACCTGTAGCCATTTTGGCACTGTCATCCTCCTCTAAGTTTATGCCTTGATCCTCCCAGTCACCATTTGTACATAGTCCTTTCTATGGTCAAGATTTTTGTTTGCTTGTTTTCTTGCTCATTTTTATGCCCTTTTTGTGACTTGGTGTTTTATGAGAGAGTTGGGCTCAAGTTCTGTGCTGTCCCAAGTCTTTGTGTTGAGGCTTTTGGTCTTACTGGCTTCACAGCTTAGCTGCTTGCTCTTTTTCATAGGGTAAGATTCACTTCTGAATGGTATTGGGGGAGTTGGTTCTCCCTGTTGACCTTCCCTGGGTTTGAGGTTTAGCTCCTGGCCTTCTCCAGAGTGGAGCCTTGCTGCTGGATTGCTATAGTAACAAAGTCTTTCTGATGACAGGGCCTGGAGATGTGATCTTGTTACTCGTCAGCCCCAGGAATGATGCCCTGCTGCTGGGTTGCTATGGTAAAAGTCTCTCTGCTAGCAGGACATGAAGAAGTAATTTTGTTGCAGATCTACAGGAGGCTTGGAGCCCCCTGCTTGCTGGTTTACTATGAAAAACAATCTCTCCACTGGTTAGGCCCCAGAGGTGGGAACTTGTTATTGATCAGTTTGGGATTGGGCATCACTACTGGTCAGCAGTGGGGTCAGGGCCTCCCTGGTGGTTTGACTTGGGCGTGGGGTGGCTGGTTAGGGTCCTTGTTATGCTGCCCAAATGGGTCACTTGCCTAGACAGCTTCTGGTTTGCAGGACAGGGACTCACTGGTGAATTGAGCCCTGTTTCTAGCTCCATGCTATGAACCTTGATGATATTACTGCTGATCTTAGAGCTTCCTTCCTTCCCACCCAGGTAACCGAGACCTTTCCTGCTGGGCTGGTAAGCTGCTTCTCTGTTGCTAGAACTATTGAGATAGTTTTCTAGTAGTTTGGAGGAGAACTTTTAGAAGCCTTCAGAATGTTCCTTCTTTACTCTGCCATTTTGGCACCAAAAGAGTTTGGAGTAATTAAAAAGCACTGTGAAATTTCCCAAAGATGATTAAGACAACCCCTGTTCTTGCTTAATTCTTAGATCATGTGTTGTGTCTATTCAAGATGTTAGTATTCATGCACCATTTCTAAGGTGATCTATCAAATGTCAGTCTAAAACAGAAGCTTTTTCATTCAGGTGGCTTTTCCTGTATCCATAGTTATGGCAAAATCTTTTGAACAGTTATGGATCTCTTGTAGAGGTTCTTCAGTTCTGGAACATAATGTAATCAGCATAATGTGATCAGAAAATAGTTGCACCTGGAGCACCTGATCATTTATTCTTCTCAATGAAGATCTGTGCTGGATAATCTCCATGGTAGTGGCAAACACTTTAGACAAGCTTCCATCCTTTTTTTTACAAGTCACTTGAAATTACAAATAAAATAAAATTCCCCCTATTATTCTATCACCCTTACAAATCTCTTCCATTTTTCACTCCTTGTTTTGCTTTCAGTCTTTTCCATAAATGCTTACAGGATGATTTTATTCATTTGGATCTTTCATTCACAGTTCCCTGTGGACTTTTTTTCCCCTTCAATGATTCTTTCTATTTTATGAAGTCTTGTTTTTCACAATTTTACATCAAGTTCCTCTATATGATTACAAACAGCTTTGTGTTATTAACCAGGTTTGTCAGTGGCTTTCATATTTCTATTCATGGAAAAGAGATCAAGGGTTTGCTAGTCAAGATGGTTTTTAGGCTTATTTTCTCTCGTCATTGTGATGAGGCATTTAAATGTATTTTGATTTCTTTAGATAATGGAAATGGATCCTTTTTTTTTATTCAAAAAAACTGTATAAAGATGTCTGTTTTGAAGGGCCATAATTATTTTAAAATTTTCTTTAATATTTTATCGTTCTCAATTACCTGTAAGTTTTTTACATTTTAAAAGAAAATTGAGTTCTAAATTGCCCACCTCCCTTACATACTTCTTTACTGAGAAAGTGAATAATTTGATACAGATTATACATGTGTAGTCTATATAAACTATATTTTCATAATAGTCATTCTGTGAAAGAAAACAGGCAAAAAACTGAGAAAAATAAAATTTAAAAAGTCTTTCAATTCTTTTGGGGAGATAAGTAGCATTTTTCTTGATAAGTCCTTCAGAATGCTCTTGCATCATTGCATTGTTGAGAATAGCTGTCATTCACAGGTTGTCATCATACAATATTGCTGTTTCTGTGTACAATGTTACTGTGATTCTGCTCATTTCAATTAATCAGTTCATGTAAATCTTTTTAGGTTTTTCTATGAACATCCTGCTCATCATTTCTTAAAGTACATTAGTATTGTGTAATGATCATTGTACCACAACTTGTTAAGCCATTCCCCAATTGATGGGCATCTCCCCAATTTCCAATTCTTTGCCATCATAAAAATAACTGTACAGATGTTTTGTGTGTGTGTGTGTGTATATTTATATATTTATATATATATCTATATATATCTATATCTATCTATATCTATCTATCTATCTATCTATCTATCTATCTATCTATCTATCTATCTATCTATCTATCTATATCCTTTTCCTTATTTTTGTAATCTCTTTGGAATACAGCCCTGGTAATGATATTGCTGGGTCAAAGGGTATTAATGATTTTATATCCCTTCATACAAAGTTCCAAATTGCTCTCCAGTATGGTTCAATGAGTTCACAACTTCAACAACAGATCATTCATATTTAGATTTTCCCATATTCCTCCCAACATTACTCATTTTCTTTTTCAATCATATTAGCAAATATGTTAGGTATAGTGTGATACCTCAGAATTGTGTTAATTTTCGTTTCTCTAATCAATAGTGATGTAGAGCATTTTTGTATGATTATAGATCACTTTGATTATTTCATCTGAAAACTACCTGTTTCTATCTTTTGACCATTTATCATTTGGGGAATGGCTCTTATTTTATATAAACTTGACTCAGTTTTTATATAATTTAGCAATGAGAAGCTTGCTGTACATTTTTTCACAGTTATGATTACTAAATGTGTGTTTCCATCCATCCTATTCCCCCCTGTTTATCCTATTCTCTCTGTTTCCTCTCATCCTATGAATCCTCAATTTTTGTTTCTAACTATATCTTCCCCCCATATGCCCTTTCTTCTATCAGCTCCCTCCCTTTTCTAATGCGCTTCCTCTCCTACTTTACTGCAGTATATACTATACTATATATATACACATACTATATAGAATAGAAAAAGAATATAACAATAATATATAATATATGAAAGCATTATATATAGTAGCATTATATAATAAATAATATAAAATATAATAATATAAAATTATATATAAATATATAGATCTAAATATACATACATACATACACACACACGTATATATTCAATTTCTTTACAATCTCTGCTGCTTGTTTCCTGGGATGTGACCTGTGCTGGTAAAGCTTAAATTAGAGATGCATTACAATCTACTCCATTCTTACTCTGGTGTGATGGACATTTTTTGTCATCCTTCTAAATTGTCTTGGGCTGGAAAATTGTTTAATCACATCCTTTTATGCATCCTGAAAGTCCAGAATTCATTTTGAGGCATTATTTAAAATTATTTGAAACAAATTTGGGAGTTCCCAGGCAAGTCATTTCCTTTTCTCCACCACCTTGGCACCCCCCCCACACACACACACACAATTGCCACAATTATTCACATTATTTCCTAAGTTTTTCTACCTTAGTATATACCCACACCCTCTGTCTATGTATACTCCTTCTAACTGACCTAATATAGATCCAGTTATGAAGAGAATCATGTTTCCATGTAGGGATGTAAAAAAATTTAACCTTATTGAATAAACATGTGCTTTTTTTCTGTTTAGCTTGAGACTTATATTTGAAGATAAATTTTTCTCCTTAGCTCTATTCTCATCAGGAAAGTTTGAAATGTCCCTGTTTTATTGAATGCCCATCTTTTCCCCTGAAAGTTTATGCTCAATTTTGCTTGTTGTAATTCTTCGTTGTAATTCAAGCTCCTTTGCCTTCCTGAATATCATATTCCAAGTCCTCTGATCTTTTCGTGTTGAAACCCCTAAATCTTGTCTAATCCTAACTTTGACTCCTTGATATTTTAATTGTTTCTTTCTGACTGATTTCAATATTTTCTCCTTGATCTGAGATTTCTGGAATTTGTCTACAACAATCCTTGGAGCTTTCATTTTGCAATCTCTTTCAGGAGGTGATCAGTAGATTCTTTCAATGACTATTTATCTACACCTCTGGTTCTAGGCTATCATGGCAGTTTTGCTTAATAATTTCTTGAAAGTTGCTGTTCAAGCTCTTTTTTTGATCATGGCTTTTGAACAGTCTAATAATTCATAAATCATCTCTTCTGTATCTATTTTCCAGCCTGGTTGTATTTACAATGAGGAAATAAATTTTCTTCTTTTTAAAAATTCTTTTGATTTTGTTTGACTGATTCTTGATGTCTCTTTTAGTCATTATCTTGCAATTGCCCAATATTAATTTTAAAGGAATTGTTTTCTTCAATGAGTTTTTGTACCTGCTTTTCCATTTGGCTAATTCTACTTTTTAAGGAGTTGTTTTCTTTAGTAGATTTTTTTTTTATTTGACCAATTGTATTTTTTAAGGAATTGATTCCTTCAGTCAGTTTTATCATTCCTTTTCAAATCTGTTGACTCTCTTACATAGCTCTCATTTATTTTCTGAATTTTTCTTTACTTCTCTTATTTGATTTTTAAAAATCCTTTTGAGCATTTCCCAGAGGACTTTTTTTTCATTCTTTCTTTGGGGGGGGGGACAATGAGGGTTAAGTGACTTTCCCAGGGTCACACAGCTAATAAATGTTAGGTGTCTGAGGTCAGATTTCAACTCAGTTCTTCCTGAATCCAGGGCTGGTGCTTTATCCACTGTGCTACCTAGCTGCCCCACAGAGGAATTTTTGGTTGTGAAATCAATTCATCTTCCCCTTTGAGGTTTTAAAGATAAGTATTTCGACAGTGTATTACTTTTCAGAGTTTGTGTTTTGGTCTTCCCTGTTGCCCTAGTAGCTTTTTATTGTTAAGGTTCTTTTCTGTTTTATTCAGTTTTAGCCTATTTTGAGACATTTAAAGTTGAGCTCTGTTCCTGGGGCATAATGGCCACTGTCCCATGCCTCTTGTGCTGGGGGCCAGGAACTGTCAGTGGCTTGCTGCTCTAGTGCCTCAGGGGCTTGCAACTTGCTCACTGTGCTGGGCTGGACTGACTTAGTCCTGCCTATTATGCTGGGGTGGGTTTGGGAATGGGGGTAGGGTTCCCAGGCTGGCACTTTACCTTTTGTCCTGTGCCTGCAGGCTTCATGACTGGCCTTCTTTGCCACAAGCCTGTTGAGCAAGGACTGAGGGGCCTAGGTTGCTGATCTGTGCTGTGGCTAAGAGCTTCCTACTGATTTGCCCAGGCACTCTCTGTACTGGGTGGTGTTCCCCTTTTACCCAAGAGAGACAGACCTTTTCTGAATTCCTCCTAAGTTATATTAATGTGGAAAATTTTTTCACTCTGTCTTTTTGTAGGTTCTGTAACTCAATAATTTTTTCCATATATTCTTCTAGTTACTTAGTATCATATTGAAACTTTTAAGTTTAGATGATTAAATATGCAGTATCCCATGAAAATCTATTTATTATACCAGCATAGAACCTTTTCATTCATATCTAAGAGCAGTGCCTGTGAATAACCTTTCTACTTAGTTATAACATGTTTTCTGGTTTGTTTATAGATATATTGACAATAAATATATATTGTTATATATACACTGAATACAAGTGTATTCCCTAGTGACATGTCAACTTGTTAATATTGAAAAAAAATGTCTCTGAGATAAAATACTCATTACATTCATGTTCATATTTAATTGATTTTTTTCCACTCTCTGTGATTCTGACCCTTTGTTAGTTTAAAAGCAGAGGATTCAGGGCCATTTTGTATTTCTTTAATTTATTTCCATGGCGAAAAAAAATATATCACCAAGTTACCTCCCCTGCTAGTGATTAAATTAACATTTATATATTGTGTTAAGATAATGGATTTAGCAGATACTCAGGGACCTACCTGGAGATTTAAACTGATTGAATTAGATAAGGCAACTGACTGTTGAGGGCTTACTAGAGTGTAGGCACATCTGGCTGGTACTTAAAGGTGCTTAAGAAAGAAATTGTTCTCAGCAACTTTGAACTTTGACCACCTTCGGGCCCAGTCAACAAATCAGCTTGAAGAACCTCCCATTTCTGGGAGGGGAACAGGAAGGAGGAAGTGGAGGCTGCACAGAGAGCTCATTCTCTTTTGGCTGGAGAGATCAGTGGGAGGCAGAGGAATTCAGTAGCGGGAAGCTAGGGAAGTTTAGGATCATTAGGTTTTATAGGAACTCTGTTCTCAATATTTATCTTTCTTTTACTATCTTTCAATAAACCCTTAAAAAAACCTAAATTTGTTTATCAGTGATTTTAGTCAGTTTCCCCCAAAACTGGGGGGACAGATTAGAACCCACATTTAGAATTTTAACTTATACAGTATGAAATATGTATAATTCTTCCCAAAGAGTGTCTCTCTCTAAATCCACCATAGCACAGTAATTATAAGAAAGTGAAAGTATTCCTCAAATCCTGATTTGGGGGTTTTAAATATTTCCTATATCAATATTCAAATCTTTAAACTATTACTAATATTTTGTACATCCCATATTTATAGCTCTATCACCCACTCCCCTTTAAAAGCATAATAGATTAAATTTGTATAGTATGGGGCAGCTAGGTGGCACAGTGGATAGAGCACCGGCTCTGGAGTCAGGAGTACCTGAGTTCAGATCCAGCCTCAGACACTTAACACTTACTAGCTGTGTGACCCTGGGCAAGTCACTTAACCCCAATTGCCTCACTAAAAAAAAACCCAAAAACCAAAAAACCAAAATGAAACAAAATTTCTATAGTATAATGTTATCAAAATTGTTTATATAATTTCTACTCAAACAAAAAACCCCCACAAAACAACTTTCTAAACATTTTCTAAAAGTATTTTTTTCTTTTGCACAATTACCATGATTTTATTATTTCATCATCTTCTTGAAGGGATATTGAATGTTTCTTCACTGAGTTTGTGTTTGATAAAAAATAAAATAAAAATTCAGTATGTAACCAATTTAGCAGACTAATGCTTTTGCAATTGAATAAGTTTGTATGTAGGTATATTTCATTTACTGAATAATCTCTTAATATTTATTTGAAATATCCTTTTAAACATATACTAAAATCATATTCAAATCATGTCTCACTTTTACATTGAGATGACCCAGGCTTTTAAAGAATATACTGCTAGAATATCAGCTCTGGCTGCATTTGCCAAGCTGGATACATTTTGAATATGAGTCCAGTGGTGGATTCTGTGCTTGTCATCTGATGACAAAACCAGCTTGGTTCAGAGAGACTCATCATCATGTTGAATTAAAAAGTAATGAATCATTTGACCACAATCCTGGCAGATGGTTCAAAAAATTATAAAGAGTTTTATTCTGTGTTTATGCCAAGAGTATCCACAAATGATGAAACCACAAACTTGGAATTTAGAAAGTATCTTTTAAAAAAATCAACACCTTGATGATACATGCTTAGATGTATTTTTTTTTGGGGGGTGGGCAGGGCAATGAGGGCTAAGTGACTTTCCCAGGGTCACACAGCTAGTAAGTGTCAAGTGTCTGAGGTCAGATTTGAACTCAGGTCCTCCTGAATCTAGGGCCGGTGCTTTATCCACTGCACCACCTGGCTACCCCCAGATATATTTTTTAACATGATTTCCACAGAGTAAATAATCTGGCTAAGTGTCCACATAAATATTTCTAACGTGTTATTCTTCTTGAATTGTCAACTCCATGAGGGCAGGACTATATCTTCTTAAGATGGTGGAGGAAAGAAATTAAACACACAAAGCTCCTGAAAAAATTACCCCCAAAATAGTCATAAAACAACCCCTGGAGCAGCAAAATGTACAAAAAGAAGGGATGTGATTATTTTCCAGGCAAAGCTCAACATGTACAAAACTAAAGTTTACAATTTTACACATTGATTTTTTAAAACTTTGTGTTCTAAATTTTCTCCCTTGGGGCAGCTAGGTGGCGCAGTGGATGGACCACCGGCCCTGGAGTCAGGAGGACCTGAGTTCAGGTCCGGCCTCAGACACTTAACACTTATTGGCTGTGTGACCCTCGGCAAGTCACTTAACCCCAATTGCCTCAGTAAAAAAACAAACGAACAAACAAAACAAAACAAAACAAAAAATTTTCTCCCTCCCTCACTTCCTTGTCCCTCCCTATGAAATCCAGCAATTCAGTATATCATTCATGTGCAATTATGCAAAACATCTTCACATTAGTCAGGTTGTGAAAGGAAATAGCTCCTTTTTCTAAAGTTATTTTGTCTAACAAATAAAATTATACTTCAATCTGTATTCAGATACCATGAGTTTTTCCTCTGTTGATGGTTTGGATTTTTCAAAGTCCTTCTGATATCATCCTGTTCATCATTTCTTTCATAGTTACTATCACTAACTGAAATACTCTCCATCCTATTCCCTCCCCTTGATATTTACTTTATTTTCTATGTTTCTTCACCCTATCCCTCCTAGAAAGTGTTTTGCTTTTCACTGCCCCCTCCCCCCATCTGTGTTCCCTTCACCTCTCCTCCCCCCATACCATTCCCCTCTCACATTCCCTCAGGGCAAAATATATTAACAGTAAAGTGTATTTTATTACCTCTTTGATCCAATTCTGATGACAGTAAGGTTCGCTCACTCCTCCACTCCTTCCCCATCTTCCCCTCTATTCCATAAGCTATTTCTTGTTTCTTTTATGTGAGCTACTTTACCTCCTTCCACCTCTCCCTTTCTCTTTCTTCCAGTGCATTCGCTTATCCCTTAACTTTATTTTAAAGATGTCATTATGAGTCAGCTAGGTGACACAGTGGATACTAGTCCTGGAGCCTGGAGGCCCTGAGCCCAGATCTGGCCCCAGACATAAGACACCCCACCCTGCCTGACCCAAAATAAATAAGGATAAACAAAAAAAAAATGCTTTACAGATATTATCCCTTCATGTTCAATTCACACCTGTGCCTTCTGTCTAAGTATATTCCTTTCAACTGCCCTAATATGGAGGAAGTTCTTATGAGTTAGAAGTATTGCCTTCCCATGTAGGGATGTAAACAGTTTAACCTTTCAATAACCCTCATGATTTCTTTTTCCTGTTTACCTTTTCATACTTCCCTAGGGTCTTCTATATGAAAGTCAATTTTCTACTCAGTTCAGTTCTTTCCATCACAAATGTCTTAAAGTCCTCTTTTTCATCGAAGCCCCATTTTGTGCCTCTGAGAGATTATTACACAGCTACTTTTGCTGGGTAAGTGATTTTTGGTTGTAATCCCAGTTCCTTTGCCCTCTGGAATATCATATTCCATGCACTCTTGTCCTTTAATATAGATGCTGCTAGATCTTGTGTTATCCTGACTGTAGCACCATAGTATGTGAATTCCTCTTTTGTAGCTGCTTGCAATATTTTTTCCTTGACCTGGGATCTCTGGAATTTGACTTCAATGTTCTTGGAAGTTTTCCTTTTGGGATCTCTTTCTGGAGGTGATTGGTGCCTTCTTTGAATTTCTATTTTACCTTCTGTTTCTAGAATATCAGGGCAATTTTCCCTAACAACTTCTTGGAAGATAATGTCTAAGCTCTTATTTTGATCATGATTTTCATGTAGCCCAAAGATTTTCAAATTATCTCTCCTGGATCTATTTTCCAGGTCAACTGTGTTTCCAAGGAGATATTTCATATTGCTCTCTTTTTTTTATTCAGTTGGATTTGTTTTATTGTGTCTTGGTTTCTCATAAAATCACTAGCTTTAATTTGTCCAATTCTAATTTTTAGAGCAATTATTTTCTTCAGAGAGCTTTTGTATCTCCTTTTCCATGTGGCTTTTCAAGCTGTTGACTTTTTTTCTCATGGCTCTCCTGCAGCACTCTCATTTCTCTTTCCATTCTTTCCTCCACCTCTCTAGATCTTCCTTCGATCTCTCCTACTTTGTCTTCAAAATCCCTTTTGAGCACTTCCATGGCCTGAGACCAATTCATATTTTTCTTGGAAGCTTTGGATGTTGGAGCTTTCACTTTGTTATTATATTCTGCAGGTATATTCTGGTCTACCTTTCCCCCAAAGAAACTTTCTATGGCCCGCTACTTTCCTTGCCTACTCATGTGGACCCGGAAGCAGATGTCTCATTGAAATCTGATTCTCAATGGTTGGAAGCTTGGCGTGCCTGTGTCCTGCCCTCTCTGGGCTGCCATCACTCAAATCAGCCCACTGGTTTAGAACATGGGCTCTCTGCTCCAACTCTAGCAGAGACTGCAGCTACTTTATCCCAGGCAACTGCTGAACGCCCTCACTGGTCCACAAGTTGAGCCTCAGAAGAAGCTGCTGGAGCTGAAGACCCCAAAGCCCTGTATGAGCTGTCTGTCCTGGACGGTCCACACTGCATGCTGAACTCCTCTCTCAGCCCAAATAGGAGGTGATCCCAGTCTCCTAGTTAAGCTGTCTTTGGCTAGAAAACAGTCTCACTCTGTTCTTTGATGGGTTAGGCTGCTCTGGGAGTTGTTTTATTGCATTATTTTTGGAGTGTGTGGATGGTTTTGTTGGGAGCTCAGGGAGTCACAGCCTTTCCTTTGCCTTCTGGCTCCACCCTCCTATCCCCATTCAACTCAAGATCTTTATCATCAAGAACTGTCTTTTGCATCTTTTCGTGTACCCATCAAACAGTACATGGCACATAATCAGTGCTTAATAAATGTTTATTGACTAATTTATCCTCCAGCTATGCTTGAATATGCAAATGATACAGAATTTGTTAGGTAACGTAGTAGTCCATTTCATTGTTTTATGTTTCTAATCAAGAAATCCTTCCTTTTTCTGAGTCAAAAATTGTCCTTTTGAAATTTTTACTCCTGGCCACCAGAAAAAAAAATCATCCCTATTTCTCATGAGAGCCCTGTAAGTGCCTCAAGGTCATGAACTGGTTTCTTTTCAACTTTATATCCCCATTTCTTGGCACAGTGGCTTACACATAGTAGTAGTTTAATATACATTTATTGAATTGAATTGAGTTATGGTGTTCCTCCTTCTTGTAGTGAGTAAAAGTTCCAAGATAAAAAGATTGTGCATATTAAAATCAATTTATTAATTAGGTTAGTCAGTAACCAATAAGTTAATGGTCAATGATTTTCTTGGTAATCACAGAAAAAAGCCAGGATCTTGGACAATCTTAAATCTCCCTCTTCTTTTTCATTTTTTTCCTTTTTTTTGTTGAGGCAATTGGGGTTAAGTGACTTGCCCAGGGTCACACAGCTGGTAAATGTTAAGTATCTGAGGTCAGATTTGAACTCTGGTCCTCCTGAATCCAGGGCTGATGGTGTTCTTTTTCTGACAGGGTCCTCACTTGACAAGAGAATTGCAACACTGATTGGTGGATATTTAATGAGGAGGTTGGCTAAGAGCCCTCAGTTCCTCCCAACTGTTTCATCATCAAGGGGGAAGGTTAGCTGAGAAATGAAGCCTCATCATGAGTTTTGAGCCTCCTCTAGAAATCTGAATAGTCCAGTCAGGTTATATTTTTCCTTAATGAGCTAGGTTTTCCCAAACTCTAAAGAAGTGATGAAGGACACACACTCATCTCCCTTCAAGAAGGATTTAAGTTAAACTGAGTTCTGTTTATAGATTAAATAGAACTTGGGTTTTCAATTCGGTAGGGCCTAGCCAAACCTAGTTAAGAAGCCAATGCCTTGAAAAGCCACAATGCTCTGACATTCTATAGCTAGAATTAGCCAGGGAAGGGATTCTCTTTAAGCTATTATAAGAGATGACCTTTTGACAGAGAAGGGAATATTGCAAATTAATATTATTAATGAAATGATACAAGATTAAAATTAACTTCTCTCACTCCTTAATATCTTTTCTAGAAGAAATACCCCCAGTTCCTTCAAATATTCTTTATACAACAATTTCAAAACCCTTTTTGCCATCTTGTCTTCATGTGGTCTAGCTTGTCAATGTTGTTTTTAATACATGATGTTATTTTTTTTGTTGTTTGTTTGTTTTTGTTTTTTTGCGGGGCAATGGGGGTTAAGTGACTTGCCCAGGGTCACACAGCTAGTAAGTGTCAAGTTCTGAGGTCAGATTTGAACTCAGATACTCCTGAATCCAGGACCAGTGCTTTATCCACTGCGCCACCTAGCTGCCCCCAAGACATGATGTTTTGCCATAAACATAGTGCTGCCATGTCATCTGACAAGCAGAGAAGGCCATGGGATTATCATTTCTTTCTTTTCTTTTCTTTTTTTTTTTGGTGAGGCAATTGGGGTTAAGTGACTTGCCCAGGGTTACACAGATAGTGTCAAGCATCTGAGGACAGGTTTGAACTCAGGTCCTCCTGACACCAGGGCTGGTACTCTATCCACTGTGCCACCTAGCTGCCCTATCATTTCTTTTTTTTACAACAATACTTCTTCCTTTTTATTTAAGTATGTGGTACCATTTTAGTAGCCATATAAACTCAGCAGACTCTTGTGACCACAATTGTTCTTTTCAGATGGACGTTCAAACTACTTTTTCTATATTCTTTCCTTGATCTGATGTTTAACTTGTTGAATTTGTTGTTGTTGGGGTTGTGTGTATGTTTGTGTCAGTGTGGTCTGTGGATAGTAACCCTGAGTCAGGATTTTTCAAATTTTTCTTGTTCAAAGGCTATTTTGTTCTTGTTCTCATATGTTCAGTGCTCTCACAGTAGATATTTTATAAATTTTTATTGAAGATATAAGGGTGGACTCAAAGCTTCACTTTTAAGATGACTTTGAATGGCAAAATCTATATCTAATTTAATTCAAGAAATATTTATTAAGCACCTAGCATGTGCTAGGCATTGTGCTAAATACTGTGGTTACAGAAGGAGGCAAAAGATAGTTCCTGCCCTCATGGAGCTTACATATATAAACAAATGTATACAAAGGAAGTTATATATAGGATTAATAGGAAATAATTCACAGAGGGAAGATATTAGAATTAAAGGTGTTTGGGGAAGGCTTCATGTAGAAGGTGAAATTTTCACTGGGACTTAAAGGAAGCTAGGGAAGTCAGTAGTTATAGTGTAGTAGACAGATCATTTTAGATACAGAGACAGGCAGAGAGAACTCCTAGAGCCAAGAAATGGAGTATCTTCTTTATGGCCAGTGTCAATAGATCAAATTATACATATTGAATACTAAGGCATAAAAAGATTGTAGAGGTAGGAGGTTGGCTATGTTATTATGAAAGGCATTGAATGCCAAACATATTTTATATTGGTCCTGGAGGCAGTAGGAAGTCACTGGAGTTTGAGTAAGGTGTGTTTGTGTCTAGAATGTGGCTAGGCAGGTAATATAAATATTGACCTTGTCCCCACCCTCATTTGTCTAGGTGCCTTTCCTCCCCATGGAGCCTCCTTTACATATCTACATGAGAGGACCGAAGGAATTCAGAGTTGTAAAACGGATAGACTTTGATTATAAGAGTAGTGGGTCAAATATCCCTTGATAACTTATAGTATAATCTTCACCTTAAAATGTGGTGTGCCAAAAGTTTACTAGGGGCTAGAGTAAAGTTATCTATAGTAGCCCCTTATTCAGTGATTAAGAAAATTGGGCTAAAACATTAGTTAAGTGGGAGAAACCCTGGTATTGCATCTAAAGATCTTGGTAACAGGGCTATGAATCTTTTGTGGGAGATAGATGACTTGTTAAGACTCACAAGGAATTACAAATAGGTCACCTTTTAGGAGGAGATAACTAGAAAGTGTTTCTCTTCCCTTCCTCTCCAAGAAAGGAAGGAAGGATCATTTCTTGTTAGAGGTAAGGGTGACTATTTTTCTGAAAGAGCTATTAAAAACCCTCTAGTTTTAAAGTAAAAGAGTGTGGGATCACTCCCTCTTCATAAGATGAAGAGCTAACAAATGCCTTTACTTGAGCCAAAATCTGAAAAGCAGAAAATGTGGGCTAGGACTGACAACAGCAGACTATATATCACACAGAGACAGAATCCACTGGGAACTGTGTCTTCAGTAGACCCCTGCTCAGCAAAAACCATGCATTTGGTAGAAACAACACATCTAGAGGAGATCAGTACAGTGATCCTATAGCATTGGAAGTTGTTGTTGTTGTTTTTTTTTGTTTTATTTTGTTGTTGTTGTTTTGTGGGGCAATGAGGGTTAAGTGACTTGCCCAGGGTCACACAGATAGTAAATGTCAAAGGTCTGAGGCCAGATTTGAACTCAGGTCCTCTTGAATCCAGGGCCAATGCTTTATCCACTGTACCACCTAGCTGCCCCTAGTTGTTGCTTTTCCTTTAATCTCAAAGAGGACCATGGCATCATAGTGATATTGTGATTTGCAGTGAATTGAAGTGAGGGAGGGCTGTGCAAGGTCACCAACCTCACTCTCTCCTCCAGAGCCATCTGGGTCCAGTGGCAAGATATCTGGAGATGGCCCCAGATGTTTGAGGCAATTGGGGTTGTGACTTGCCCAGGGTCACAATGATTATAAGTGTCTGAGGTTTGAACTCAGGTCCTCCCAACTTCAGGGTCAGTGTTCTATCCATTGTGCCACCTACCTCCCCCAGCATTGGAAGAAGGAATTTACCCTCCACATGTGCACTGGAAACATGTGTTTCCTATGTGTGTGCTTCTCCACATGTTGTCTCTGCTCTTCCTAATGAGAGTGGGTTTCTTTTTGGGAAAGTGATTTCTAAGTTTATGAAGGAAATATTTTTTTCTCATAATGCCATTTTTAAGCGACTTTCCTTTGAACTAATTGGGTCCTCTGGCTGACTATAAAACTTTAACATTAATTGGGGTTCATGAGTTACCATTTTATTAAATGTATAATCATAGAATACCTAGAATTTGGGATACTGTTCTCTGGGGGGATCTTCTTCATTGAAAAGGGTTAGGGGTGCAGCTAGATAGGGCAGTGGATAGAGCACCGGCCCTGGAGTCAGGAGTACCTGAATTCAAATTCGGTCGCAGACACTTAACACTTACTGGCTGTGTGACCCTGGGCAAGTCACTTAACCCCAATTCCCTCACACACACACACACACACACACACACACACACACACACACACACACACACACACACACACACAAATTTTGAGAAAAGGGTTAGGGTGAAATGGGAAGAGAGAGGGGAAAGGTGATGCATGCAACTACCAATTGGATTGCTTTCTGGTCAAATTTCCTTTATTAGTATAAGCCCATCATTATAGCTTGTCAAGGTCTTTTTGGATTCACATTTTGCCAATTTTACTTATTAGCTATCCCTACTAGCTTCACATAATCTTCAATTTCACGAAATATGCTATCGATATCTTTATCTGAGTTACAGAGAAAATGGTTGAACAGACCAGGACTAATGATTTTGTCAAATGTTTTGCTGAAATAAAAATATGTGTAGAATGTCCTACAAATTGTAGAACATTTTACACACTTAAATAAGCAAAATGTCAAAAAAGGAAATGAGGTTAGCGGGTATGATTTGTTCTTACTGAAGCCCGGATGTTTCACCCATCGTGATCATTATTTTTATTTCTAAGTGCTTAGAAACCATCTGTTTAGGAGGCTAACTATTACATTTTCATAATTTAATTTATTTTATTACCCTGATCAAACAACACGATTTCTGAGCTTATTGGTCTATCATTATGACTACATCTCAGCATATCATATACTGGTTTTTTCTAAAGCCTAAATATTATTTTTTTCTTTTAGTATTATATGAATTTATTTATCTGCCTATTTTGGAGCTCTAATTGCCATTATACAATTTTAACATTATTTGTCTCCAGATAACTCAATCCAGTTTATTCTTCGGTAACATCTGAGCAGAGTAATTGAACAATCTGTAGCAAATCCTATTGCACAGAGATCAGACCCTGGGTTACCTAGATGTGGCACCCTGAGATTTCCCTCTCTGGTCTACATGTGCTCTAAGCAAGAGTAGAATAATGTAGTATAAGAAAATAATAATTACAACTTAAAAATTTCTTCTATAACCTTGAGTTGCCTCTAAGAATTGAACCTGAGGATTTACAGATATGAAAATAAAATATCCCAACTTGTATTTCAATAGCTCTTTATGATTTACAAAACCTTTTACATGCATTATCTTACTTGAGTCTCACAGCAGCTCTGTTATAGTAAAAATCATGCTTCTCCCTGGTTTTCTCAGTTGAGGAACCTGAAATTATCCCACAGAAAAATGTTTGGACCAAAATTGCATTAGTACTAAAGGAGCCATGTTACAATAATTTGGGATTTTAGAACTTGAAAATCACTTAGTTAAGACTCATCAGTTTACAAACATTAAGGTCAGAAAGTTTAAATGACTTAGCCAGTGGCAAACCCCTTTATGTAGAACCTAGATGAACTCTGAGGTCTTTTGTAGACAGCTGAATGCTGGTCAATGTTTAATAACAAGCTGGCTGTGGGAGGAAAGTGTATGTGTTAAGCGTAATCCAAAAGATTAGCAGTTTAGACCATTTAAAAAATAAAGTCCTGATTTGTAGCATTTTCTGATTTCTGATATGTAAGTTCTCATATTGAAATTCATTCCTTCTTAATAGTATTTTTTCCAATTACATGTAAAGATAATTGTCAATATCCATTTTTTTTTTGCTTGTTTGCTTTTGGTTATTTTTTTTTTTGCAGGGCAATGGGGGTTATGTGACTTGCCTAGGGTCACACAGCTAGTAAGCGTCAAGTGTCTGAGGCTGGATTTGAACTCAGGTCCTCCTGAATCCAGGGCCAGTGTTCTATCCATTATGCCACCTAGCTGCTCCCAATATCCATTTTTATAAGATTTTGAATTCCAATTTTTTTCTCCCTCCTTCCCTCCCTTCTTCCCATCCCCAACAAGACAGCAAGCAATCTGATGTAGGTTATACATCACAGTGAAATTTTAACCATTGGTTCTTGTGAGCTGGTCTGACCTGGCTCCAGCACAGCTTTGCTTCAAGATCTAAATCTATGATTCCATGAATGACCTCCTGTTCTCTGCTACCATCTGTTAGGTTTATAATGAGTAGTAATTCTCTCTGTTGCAGAGAGAGCTCTATTTTACTCAACTACTAAGGGCTGTGAACCATCATTCCCAGCTAAGCAGCCAACAACACCTATCAAAATGCCCCAGGCTGAGATTAAGCCCTTTATTTAGGCCTATATTGCTATTCATCAACTATTATCAAAATCAGAAATTCCTTTTTGTTTTTATCATAACTTTACCTCCTTACCACACTACCCCACTCTCATAAATTAACAAATATGCCCAGCTTCACTTCAGTAAATTGTAAAAGGGAAATAAGTGGGGAGATTGCTTTAGACCACAAATACCTGCTTACCCACCCCACTCTCTCCATGCCTCTCTAGTTCCTACAGAATAATAGAGACTGGGATAGATCTAATACCCTGTAAAGGGTTGTTGAATGTTACCCTGCTTCCTTCAACAACAAAATCATCACATCTTTAAAATCTTTTCCTTTTGTTATTGATTTCTTTCTGACCAGTTCAAACAAACAAACAATAACAATAACAATAACAATAACAATAACAATAACAATAACAATAACAATAACAATAACAATAACAACAACAATGAAACCTGGTCTATATTCCCCTGGCAGCTTAGAGAAAGCTTACAGACTCTGGGCATATTGCTATATTCAGTTCTACTTTAATATATACATTACCCAAAAGTGCTATGCTATTCAGAACTATGTGATAATAACCATAGGACTTATGGGAAAACTGAGGGAAAGGACAAACATTCTGTCACATTAAAAAATGACAGGAATCTAATAAAAATGGTAACATTTTTAGCAATTTTATTCCCATTCGATTAGCTAAGAAATACTTCAATACTACATTAAATTGTGTCAGATTGATCTTTGGCCCTGGGCTGCAGGTGCAAGTTTGGCAGGATGCAAATCTGGGCTATGGGATGAAAGGATTTAGGCATGGGGCAGATCCCCCTACTCTGCATCAGAAAATACACAATGCATATAACATTATATCTTCACACATATCTGAAGTTTGGTTGTAGAATTGGTTGTCAGAAGGGGTGTAGCTGAAGCTGATGATTTATAGTGAAGTGGTACATTTTTCTTCATTCTTCCTGTTTGTCCAGGAAAAAACCCTATATCAGTAAACTGGAAATTCACATTATGCTCAAAATGTTCCCTAAGATATCAATCGAGTTTGAATAAATTTGAGTTTTCAAAACAATCATTATAGCAGAACAGACTGCACTACCTTAAGCCTTAGTAAATACTAGGAGATCAATAATTTGTCTAGGTTTGGAAAGAGAATAACAGTTCCATATTGTTGCCTAGCCTCTAGACAAGAGCTTGTTTGGAAACTTAGGGACTTGTACAAATATCATTAAAAGCAATTAGATTGGGTTTTGACCTTTGTAAAATAAAAATTAACCATTACCTTCATGTGGCAATGAATTAATTTGATAAAAGAAAAATAATTTGTAAATATTTATATGTAATTTCAAATTAGCAAAGTCATATCAGCAGAATTTATCCCCATGATTTTCAGATGAGAGTTTTAACTAAATATTGCCTACTTGATTGACGATAGTTCATTAATTGTATTTTAAAGATATATTTAAGGTTTTTTTTTTATTTTTATACAAAGAAAATCTCCTCATGTCCCTCAACCTGTATTCTTTCTTCTTCCCTTAGTCTTCTTTGTCTAGTGTCTTTCTCTCTACTAAAGAGGCCGACACATAAAACATAGTACTTGAGAAAAATCTATTCTTTGATATTTTCTTTCTTTTTACAAAAATGCATAAACCTCAACTTCTTTCTGTAGCTGCTTTGAATCTCCTTTGGGCAAACTGAAACAGCTGATTTACATTCCTCTTGCTTTCAATGGCGAATAATATAGGATAATGATATTGTGTCCACTTTCTATTATTTGTCATTATACAAAGCACTATTGTCTTTATACAATAGGAAACTTAATACTGCATTTTTTCTTTTGAAAGCTATTGGGATATAAATTTTATCATCTTGTCATTAAAAGAATTGTCTTAAGGAAAAGTCTTTTGCATTTTTCTCTGTCAATAACAACAAAAATCAATGCTGTTGCAACCATTAAGTATAATTTTCCTTTTTACTGTGGGCACTTGTCAGTGAGAATAAAGGCAGCAGTCCTTAACAGGCTTTGGTTTGTATTCTGATCTTTAGTGCTTACAAAGGTACGTCTTGTTTTTCCCTACTGATCTTTTGTGTTGCCAAACAAGCAATGTATTGCAGGCTTTTAGCCTGTGGTCAAAAAGAACAACACTGGGAAGGCAAAGACATAGGGAAGGTCATTTCTTATTTTTAAAAGAGGCAGCATAGTTTTATGGATAGTGAGTCTGGTCTCAGGTCAACACAACCTTGGTTTAAGTACCCCCTCTGACACATACAGTACTGCTTATGTGATCAGGACCAATTCATTCAATTCAACATTTTGGTACTTCAGGCTGTTCTCTAAATGCTGACTGGCTGGATGCCTTTTGCTTTGGTAGAGGAAGTTTCCTAAAAAGGTACTATTGAAACTGATGAAATAACAGGTTTAGGATGAAAAAAAAAATCTCGATGAACCTCTTAATTAGACCTCAAAATTAGGACCTCAGTTAATTAGGACTTCAAAACAATTTCTTCAAAAACAGATCATTTTTTGGCCATATCATTCATCATCTAGGAACTATTATTTCCAAAGAGTTGGCCAATGAGAAGATGGACTGTATCCCATCCTTCCTGATGTAGTTAATTGTCGGGATTGTCTCCCAAACAAAAACACCTAAGCTTATCTCCCAAACCTTCCTATCTCTGCTTCCTTCTTCTATGGAGAAATCTTTCAACACTCCCTTCTCCTTTTCCTGAGGTAGATGTTTGTCCCTCCTGGAATTGTAACCTAAACCTGGCTGAGCATCCAGAGCATCAGCATATAATCTCCATATCCCCCATATCACCTGAAGAAAGCAGGTCTTTCAGAGTAAAAATCTCATTTCCTTGTCTCTCTTCTTCTCATTTTGGATATGTCAGTGAGTGGCACAGAATGAGCAGGCATAGATACTGGGCTGCTTAAAGATGGGACTACAATATTCTAAACACGCTTTTTTATTTAATTCCTCTATTGTTGTGGAGAGTAGTACTTCTATATTCCTAGTCTATGTTTACAACTTCAATGCCATTTTCAATTCTTCACTCTTTCCACATAACCAATCATTTGCCAAATCTTATTCTATAGCCACAGCATTCTTTGAATCCTTTTTTCATACTTACATAGCTTCCCAATTTAGACCATCATCACCACTTACCTGGTCTATTGGAAAGGCCTCCTAAATTATTTCTCTTACTCAAAACTCTCCCAGTGCCATCCATCCATCCTCCATGCAGATTTCAAGCTATAGCACATGTCTGATCATGCCCAATAAACTTCTGTGACTCCCTAATGACTCTGGGGTCAAAAATTACTTCATCTCTATCTCTTCTTTTAAAAGATTACTAATATTGGCATACATTTTATAAGTATATAGGTATTGGTACCTGCAAATTAAAAATAAATAAGTATACACATATCAGAGATGCCTGCACAAAATGTATTAAAGAAAGGGGTACTAGACTAAAAAGAAACAAATAACCAAATAACACCTTGTATGCCATTGCTTTAGAAGGTCATCTCTTAAATGGCAAGGTCAGATAAAAAAATGTGATTCATGCCATGTTGATCTGACATAGTTGATATTAAAAAGCCTCCTAGCCCAAAGGTTAGTGCGACTATACAAATTAAAAAACAAAAACAAACAAAATAACAAAAAAGGAGAAATAGTTAATTGCCTAGTGCTTGGTGCTCAGACCCTAGAGAAATATGTACTTTGTTATACAAGCTTAAAATGAGTTTTTGATGGCCTTCAAATCTCCATGGAGAAAGAGTGAATAGTTAAATTTCCTGCCATTTTGCCCCATTGACTTTCTTTTCTTTTTTTTTTTTAAGTGAGGCAATTGGGGTTAAGTGACTTGCCCAGGGTCACACAGCTAGTAAGTGTTAAGTGTCTGAGGCCGGATTTGAACTCATGTCCTCTTGACTCCAGGGCTGGTGCTCTAACCACTGCGCCACCTAGCTGCCCCTCATAGACTTTCAAATATGAAAAAGAAAACAAAAAATACATAATCCAAGTGAAAGTGGATATTATATTTTTTATTTTGGGGGGGAGTAGGGAAATTTAAAATGTAGCATGTTTTTACAATGAATGTAATTTATAAACAATTCAATGTAATATTTTCTTTTTCAAAATTCCATCATTATCATTTTCTCACATAGAATCCAAAGACTTGGATAGTATTCCCAGTTACATACAAGCAAAGGTCACATTCATTCTATTATTTTTAACATTTCCATTGCGAGTTTTTTACAGATGTCTTGAAATGCACATTAGGGACAACCAGTACGAATGGCTATGCCAGAGTCTTACAAATATATTTAAATAAAGTTCAGATTGAAGGTCTAATAATCTGTGTGCCCAGTATTATTTATAGCATATTAATATTTTTCTAATAATATGTTCTGTGCTTTTTTGTTTTGTTTTGTTTTGTTTTTGTTAAGGACCATTTCTGTTTCATTTGGGCTCATATATAAAAATAGACCAAGACTGGAAAAATTATCTGTCTGGAAAATTTTCTATCTCCTGTGTATTTATAGAAGAGATAGGGATGACAGCATATTTTGGAACTTATATTTGAATGAAAGACCTTCTTTTTCTTTTATCTTTTAAAGTGTTCATAGATTGCCCTGCATTTTCAAATTCCCTAATCTACTTTATGAGATAGCCTTTAGCTATTTAGAACTGAATTGTCTATAGTGATTAGGAATGTGACTAAAAAAGGCCATGAAGGATATTGTACCAAAATGACTAGTCAGGTCAATGACAAAGCAGCCAATTTGGTCATTTGATTGAATTGATTTTTATTAAGTCAAAATGATCAATTTGATAGTTCTTTGTAGACACAGACTAACACCAAATATCCAGACTGATTGAAGGTCAGAATAGATTGACAGCCAATCCACTTCAAATGCAATCCTTTATTATGGAAGAGGTCATTCAAGGCTATATCTACATGTTGCTAAAATAAACTTGCTTCAAGAAATTCCATGTATTGAGGGGGAGGAAAGAATGTTAAACTGTGTCATATAAACACAAATTCGGTATTAATTTGAACAGTGAAAATCATGTTTTCACTGTTTCATCTGACATGCAACCCATTCTTTGTTAATATACAATGAATTTTTTGATAAACTTAAGAAATATAAAGACTAAAGAAAGGACATAAAAATGAATAATCACTGAAAAACTTGTAGATTGATCTTATATCCTAGTCTAGAGATGTGAGGTAGCAGATTTCTTCCAAGCAATCATCAGTTCCTAAACTTCCTCATTATAATTGCAGACTAACACAAACTTCTAAAAATGTTTTAAGATGTCAATATCTGACCATTTTTTTTTCCTCTTGAGAAAATGTCATTTTCAGAATTCAGGACATATATTTTCCCAAATCCAAAGAAGAAAAACATGGATTATTCAAAAGGAATATTTAAAGAGGACATTTTCATTGTAAATAGGATGAGAAGATTTTAAATTATACAAAATAAAGCACACTTTTCAGCTTTAGGTCCTACCCACATCATATTTTGGGAAACTTCCATGAGGTGAATGTATAGGGATTTCCAGTGCAGAATGTTATCAAGTTAGATAATTTTAGAAATAAAAGAAATGATCCTTCACAACTCCTTCATGCCACAGATGAGGAAAATGAGGCCAATAAATGTTGTTAGAATCAGTCAGTCAACAAGTACCCTTTAAGTTTCTACTATGTAGCTGTTTGGGCTATGAATAGAATTCTGTTCTCTAGGAACTTCCTGATAACTAATCCAGGGACATTTCCATTACTACAGGTTGCCTCTCATGTAACTTTCAAGAATTAATAATAGGCTATTATATAAAATGACCTTTTGCCATTACTTTGTGGATGTATAATCACAATCCGTATCATCCTCTTATTATTTATAAGCCCAGTGCTCATCAGGCTGTCATTTACTAATGGCCTTTCACTGTCTTTTCTCCATTAGGACACACTCTAGATAGTTTATAGCTCAATAACCTTCAACCTTTTGAAAGTCTCCTTGTGGAAATTGGCTGTTCCAATTATCCACTTCTTTTAAGACTTCGTTCACATGCCACCTTCTCAATGGATCCTTAATACCCTTAACATATATATGTATATATGGGACAGAGAGGATAGAGAGCTGGAACTAGTGAAGCAGTGAAATATATTGGCTCTGTGGCTCTGGCCGAGTCATTTAACTTCTTATTCTCCTCAGAGTGTCGTAGATTTTACATTGTAGAGAAACTGCCAAGCTGAATTGGTAGAGGATGGTTAATCATTTAGGAGTTCCTTATAACAAGAAAATCAAACATCCAGTCCTTATACACATACAAATATATGCATATATATGTATAGGCATACACATATTTATATATAATATGTGTATGCATATGTACACAAACATATGTGTATATATATACACACATATATGTATATATGTATAGATAGATGTAGATAAATTTGTCCTTCATAATCATAGAGGACAAAATGACAACACAATGTTGCAATCAATATGTGATGTGTCCAACTGTGACTGATCAAACAAATATGAACTTGGAAGGCTCTACCACAAGACATTCACAAATGGTCAGTATAAATATTTGGAAAGGAGATTTCTCTAAATTTTCCCATCTTACATTTCTTTTGAGCTACTGCAATTCTGCTTTGATCATAGAGCACAGCACTTTCTTTAATAGGGGCACACCATGCTGGGCAGTCCTGTGATAGTGTCTCCCATGGTTTACAATCTATACCAAAGTTCTTCAGAGAAACTTTGAGTGTCCTTGTGTCACTTGTCTTGTATGAATTCTACATAAAAGTCTTTTACTGAAATGTATGTTTGACATTCAAACAATGTGGCTAGCCCATCAGAGTTCCACTTTCTACATTAGAGTCTAGATTCTTGGCAGTTCAGCTCATGAAAGGACTTCACAGTCTGGTACCCAGACTTGTCTGGTGATCTTCAGAATCTTATTAAGACAACTCAAATGGAAATGGTTAAATTTTCTGGCATGGCACTGGCAGACTCTTCAGGTTTCTTCCTAAGCTTATAACAATTGGGTCAGCACCATGGCTCTGTAGAATTTCAGTTTAGTAGAAAGCTTAATACTTCTCCTCTTCCCCACTTTTTTTCAGAGTCTCCCAAATGCTGAGCAAGCATTGGCAATGCATGTGTCAATTTCATCATTTATGTATGCATCCCTGGAAAGCATACCGCCGAGGGCAGCTAGGTGGAACAGTGGATAAAGCACAGGCCCTGGATTCCGGAGGACCTGAGTTCAAATCCAGCCTCAAACACTTGACACTTACTCGCTGTGTGACCCTGGGCAAGTCACTTAACCCTCATTGCCCACCCCCCCACACACACACACACAAAGTGCACCACCAAGGTAAGTGAACTTATCCACAGCATTCATGCTTTCTCCATTTGCTGTAACTGATGGTTCCACATATGGATGATGAAGTTCTGGCTAGTGGAGAACGTTTGTTTTCTTGGTGTTAACTGTCAGGCAAAAATTAGTACAAGCAGCAGAGAATAAATCTGTACTCCATTGCATTTTAGCCTCAGAGGCTGCATTGAGTGTGTGATTATCTGTGAGCAAAAAGTCACATATCATCTCTCCTTCCACTTTAATCTTGGCTTATAGCTTTTTCTAGTTAAATAATTTTCCATCAGTGCAATAGCTGACCCTGATTATGTTATCATCCTCAATGAAGGTTTCTGACAGCATTACTGAAAACATTATTCTAGAAAGCATGGGAACAATCACACAGCCCTGTTTTACTCCATTGGTGACTAGGAAAGTACAAGAGCATCATCAATTATCCAAAACCCATGCAAACATGAAAATGGTATAGTGACGAACTTCTACAGGCAATCACATTTCACTGTGATCTTTCACAAGTCCTTAAGGCAGACAGTACCAAAGACCTTGGCTAGATTGACAACATTGTGTATAGACTTTTCTTCTGCTTCTGACATTTCTCCTCTAATTGTCAGGCAGAAAACACTATGTTAACCATTCCTTGGCACTTACTGAAGTGACACTGATTTTCAGTACATAGTGATGATGTTCTATCTGAAGGATCAGCCTATTAAGGAGGACGCTGGCAAGAATCTTGTCAGCTAAGAATAAGAGAGAGACCACCCTGTGATTGTCAGAAGAAAAAAAAAGCTATTCCCTTTACCTTTAAGAGGCATCCTTGATATTTTTTTGGGGGTAGTTTCCTCTTACCATATAACCCAGAAAATTTCAGTGGATTTCATGACTTGTAGATTTCTGCTGGAATGGAATAATGGTGCTTTGCCACAGGAGAAGTACCCAATGACATTCAAAACCTCTTTTTCAGCTGAAATTTCATCTAGATGGGGATTGGCTTCACTCCGAGGAATACAGTCAATGGTTCACCATTGGTAGATGACAGTCTGTTGAAAACACTATGGAAGTGTTCAGTCTATCTCTCTAGGATCAGGTCCTTATCACTAATCAATGTGATTCCATCAGCAGTAAGTACTTGAGATGCATCAAAGGTATTTGGACCATGAGTAGGTGTTTGGATTGTTACTATCAATATAGAACTGAATATTAATTGACTTCTTCCTGAGCCAAGAATCCTGTATTTCTCTAAGTTTGGGTTGCACTATAGTTTTTTTGTTTGTTTGTTTGTTTGTTTTTTTTGTGGGGCAATGGGGGTTAAGTGACTTGCCCAGGGTCACACAGCTAGTAAGTGTGAAGTGTCTGAGGCCGGATTTGAACTCAGGTACTCCTGAATCCAGGGCCGGTGCTTTTATCCACTGCGCCACCTAGCTGCCCCCTGCACTATAGTTTTGATGGAGTTAACGTCTGTTGGTTGGTAAAAACTATGGAGTTCTAATTGTTCTTTTGCTTTTTAAAAAATTTTTTGCTTTTTGTTTGTTTAGCAACTTTTGAATTTACCCTTCATTTTTTGTCAAGCCAATGTTGATGTTTGTGAGTATTTTGGCTCAGATGAGCAAATGCAGTATTATACACCAAATCTCTGAAAGCTGCCTATTCATTTTCTGCCCCACTGTTACAAACTGCATTGGCTTATCTTTCCCTCGAAATGAGTAACAAACTGTTCATGCTTGCAAAAGTACTCTAATTTGTTGACTTTAGGATTCCTGGGTTGTCTTGCTTTGATGCCACCACTTTTGTTTAATGTGAATATTTACCTTGGAGAGAATAAGTCTATGATTGGTTTAGCAACTTTTTGTCACACCTCACCTTAGTTATTCTCATATCTTGTGTGTCTATTCTTCTTAAAATGAAAAAGTCAATTAAGTACCAATATTTTCTGTGAGGGTGCATACATTAAGTTTTATTGCATTTAGGTAAATGGAAGATAGTGTGGGTGATAAGGTCAAGAGAAGCACAAGTCGTCAGTAGTGACTATTGCTCTTGCCTTTTCTAATTCTATTCCTCCCAAGGGCATCCTGTCTTATCTGATAGTCTGGGCCTACTCTGGAATTAAAGTCACCCAGAACTACAAGCTTGTCATCTTTGGGCACATTGATGATGAAGGTCTGTAGGTCTTCATAAAACGTTTTCTTTGACCTTCTCAGGGTTCATCATGGTGGAAACATACACACCAATGATCGTGGTGTGGTACCTTCCTGCAAGTGGTAATCACACTGCCATGAGTCTATTTTTCATTTCTTTTGAGATGCATATAAGCTTGCTGAGTAGATTAGTTTTGATTCCAAAACCTACAGCATCTTTGTGGTACTCTTTCTCAATGTAGCCACTCCAGAAAAATGTGTATCCAGCTCTGACTTTGGTAAAATGGTCTTTATTTGCCAGCCTTGTTTCCCTTAGGTGTGCATTTTGGATGTAATACCTGCTGAGGTCTCTTGTACCTAGAACTTTTGATCTTTCAGCTCTAGTGGATTTTGTGTTGTCCATAGCCATGTTCACATCTATATACCAGTGGTGAGTGGAATCACCTCTACAAAAGTGTGTGTGTATGTTTCAATGGCAGACTATGATCCTTGCCTGTCATAAGCTAAACAGGGTTAGGATAGGTGATGCAGATAATTTTTAGGATACCTTTTCTATCCCCTTCCCCATACCAGAAGGGAATAGTGTGGCCCTTACAAAAGGCTTATTAAATACCTATGCGACTACTGACTTTCACTGCTGCTTCAATCCAATGAGAATATGACCATTTTGCCTTGGTCGCCAATGTGCAGGGTTGTGACTACTACTGTCTGGGTATCCATATCTTCTGCTTCATCCTTAGCCCAAAGGACTTTAAAGTAGGTAAAATAGAAACATTATAAAAAGTTTAATAGTAAAATACCAAAACAGTAAGATAATATAATAAAAAATAATAAAATAAAATGATGAACTAGTAAAATGGTATGCATGATGTTTTTTGACTGGCACATAAATTGGGCTTAAATGAGGCAGAGTTCTGCTAAGTCATCAGCCTTACTTTCTCTTCCAGAGTCATCAAAGTCTAGTGGCAAGAATAAAACAACACAAGACTACTGTCAGTGGCTCAGGATTCAGTAAATAACTTTGGAGTTTTTGGTGTCTAACCAACTCTAAGTGTTCCATAAGGCCACCTTCTGCCACCTCCATAAACCATTGCAGCAAATTGTTCACATCAATCTATTCCTTCGAGAAGTCTTCACAGGCTTGTATTTGAGACTTATCAATTTACCCTCAACCTGGTTTAGCCCATCTACTGAGATTGATTACTAGTCTGTGGGCACTACTAATACCATAGTTTCTTGGAGAATTAGGTGATGGGTGGACACCAATGGTGGATAAGCAGCTCTTAAAAATGTCCTCACACCAGAGTTACTAGTTTGCCATGTATACCCCCATACCCCATAGAGATATAGACATACAAATATATATACATGTGTAGTTACTATATAACATACACACATATTTGTGTATTAGTAAATATGTGTGTGTGTAACTGGAAAATACTATAAATTTGTCCTTTATGTTTTCTCTCTTACAACTAATGTAGCCTGTTGGTGAAGCTACTGGCCTTTTCCCTTTGTTCTTCATGTTGTAGTCTGGAATTAAAATAAATTACTTAGAATTATATAAGGTGCCCAGCTTCTTTTTTGATCACACATTTCTTTTAATCCACTTCTTCTCCAAAGGTTCCTTTTTATTATATGTGTGAGTCAACATAGAATAAATGGTGAACTTTAAAGAAGAACTGGAATAAAAGAGACAAAAATAAGAAGATGGGGCTAGTCATGCAGCATATTCTGTAGATAGTCTATATTGTCCCATGTTGTTCTTGTGATAACAGTAGCAATTATGGAAGGTTTCTAATACATTGGGTAGACTCTGTGGGAAATTTAAGGGAAGACACATACATGAGTGATGCAAGATTAGCATCCATGTGTGGGTTGTGATCTGTATTGTCAGAAAGACCAACCATATCAATAAGATCACAAATGTATATATATATTTTGAATACCCACAAACTGGTATTTTCAGAGACAGGAGACCAGGACGGTGAAATGACTAGAAACCATTAAAAAACATTTCTGTTAAAACTGGAAAAGTGAACACACGGGGAATGTTGTTTTCTTTCCATGTAGAATCACTCATTAGAAATGGCAACAAAGAAGAACTTAACTCAATATAAGGAAGCATTTCCTAAAAATTAGACCAGTACAGAAATGAAATTGGTTATTATGAGATAGTGTATACCTTGGAGCCAGAGGTTTTAGAGGGGATGCTGAATGACCATCAGTCACAATTATAGCAGAGAAGAGCCATGATTCAGGGAAAGGTTGGTTTCCTTTACTAGGATTGAGTGTCCATAACGTGATAGAATGGGTTCATCATTAGGTCAGCTACTTTAGCAAATGAAAACTAACTTGAATGCTAATAAACTCATACTGATTTCTTATTACCCATACATAAACAACTATAACCAAGCACATACAATACTATGTGACATAAATTGAAATAATCTATTCCTGTTTTCATAAAATACTCCATAATGTTTTCTTGCTTCAGGACCAGTTTGCCAGGCATGATGAGAGAATCATTAAGAAAAATGTCAGTATTGATCCATCATCTTTAAGTGGAAAAAAAACAGGTAGTAAACTTCAGGAAACAATTTGATGGGGGATATGAAAAAAATTAATTAAGATGCATAGCAAATTTAGAATGGTGGCCCGGAGGCTAGTTTTCTTTTTCTTTTTTTAAATGTAGTGATACAATTCTATATCTATCTTACCTTTATGGAACATGTTTTAAAGAATATAAGTCATGACAGATGTGGATTTGTTACACATAGAGCCTGTGTAGAGCATGTTGCTTTTATTTCTCATTAAAAAAAATGTGAACTTTTCTAATTGGACTCTTCATTCTTCCCTAGCTTTTCATCTGGAGGTTGCAATAAATGATAGTAATTTTGATGGGATTTCATAGTCACTATCATTTAGTGCTCCCAAATCTTTCTGCTGGTAGTAGTGTTCATAGACACCAACTGGCAGTGCCAGACTCAAGGGTGTGATTATTCATTCCCAAAATGGGACTCCATTATTTCATGTGACAATACTTATGTTTGGTATCATGCCATTTACAAATAAATTCCTCTTTCTCCTATTGGAGATTTCTTTTCTAATTCACCTTTCCTCCTGGAATAATAAGTAAAAATAGTACCATATATAATATTCATTTATTCCCCCCAAGGGCAAACTATGATTAGCTGTTATGGCATATGTTATAATATGAATTATATTTATACTGTTGTCTTAGATAATATTCCTAAGTGTTTTGAAGTGAACAAAGGGAGTTGATGGTTTGGTGGACATTAAGATAATTAAAATATTATCCCTAACAATAGATGATTCAGTTACAAACACTGACAATTAAATTTATCTCTTTGACCTTTGGAAAACTATTATTTACAGGGTTAATGTTTAGAATCTATAGATGTTTTAGGCAAAACTTACTGAGGACAGTCTTTGTTGTTATTTTTTTAATTAGAATTTTTCCCAAGTTACATGTAAAAAACCCCACATTTTTTCACATTAAATTATTAAACCTTTGTGTTCCAAATTTTCTTCCTCCCTCCTCCCTCAACCCTCCATAAGAAATCAAGCAATTCAATATGTCATACATGTGCAGTCATGCAAAATATCTTCACATTAGTCATGTTGTCAAATAAAACAGACAAAATAAGTTTAGAAAGAGGAACTAATAAATGAAATTGTACTTCAATCTGTATTCAGATACTATCAGTTCTTTGTCTATTGATGGTTTTCATTTTTCATATGTATGTCTGATAGCATCCTGCTCATAATGTCTTTCACAATTACTATTGCTAACTGTATTACCCTTCATCCTATTCACTCTCCTTGATATTTACTCTATTTTCTGTCTTATTTCACCCTATCCCTCCTCAAAAGTGTTTTGCTTTTTACTGCTCCCTCCGCAATATGCCCTTCCTTCCTTTGCCTCTCCCCCTCTTATCTCCTTCCTCTCCCAATTTCCCTCAGGGCAAAATATATTAATATATCCACTTGAGTGTGTATGTTACTATCTCTATGAGCCAATTCTTATGAGAGTAAGGATCACTCACTCCCTTGTTCCTTTCCCATCTTCCCCTCTATTCCATATTTTTCTTGTTTCTTTTATGTGAGCTACTTTACCATCTTACACAACTTCTTTCCCCTTTCTTCTAGTGCATTCGTCTTATCCTTAAACTTTATTTTGAAGATGTCAGCTAGGTGACACAATGGACCAAGCATCAGCCCTGGACCCAGGAGGCCCCAAGCCCAAATCTGTCCCCAGACATAAGCCACCCCAACTGGACTGCCCCACAAAATACAAGCATAAATGAAAATAAATGCTTTATAGATATCATACATTCATATTCAATTCACACCTGTGCCCCCGTCTACGTATATTCCTTTCAGCTGCCCTAATACTGAGAAAGTTCTTATAAGTTAGAAGTATCTTCCCATGTAGGAATGTAAATAATTTAACCTTTTAATATCACTCATGATTTCTTTTTCCTATTTACCTTTTTATGCTTCTCTAGGGGCTTATATTTGAAGGTCAAATTTTATATTCAATTCAGGTATTTTCATCATGAATGCCTGAAAGTCCTCTTTTTCCTCAAAGTTCCCTTTTTTCCCCTGAAAGATTATACTCAGTTTTGCTGGGTAGGTGATTTTTGGTTTTAGTCCCAGTTCCTTTGCCCTCTGGAATATCATATTCCATGTCTTCTGTTCCTTTAATGTAGAAGCTGCTAAATCTTGTGTTATCCTGACTGTAGCTCCACTGTATATGGATTCATTTTTTCTAGCTGGTTGGAATATCTAATCCTTGACTTGGGATATCTGGAATTTGGCAATAATCTTCCTAGAAGTTTTCCCTTTGGTATCTCTTTCTGGAGGTGATTGGTGTGTTCTTTCAATTTCTAGTTTACCTTTTGATTCTAGAACATCAGGGCAATTTTCCCTGGCAATTTCTTGGAAGATGATGTCTAAGCTATTTTTTGTCATGGTTTTTATTTAGTCCAATGATTTCCAAATTATCTCTCCTTGATATATTTTCCAGGTCAGCTATTTTTCCAAGGAGACATTACATATCGACCTCTATTCTTTTATCCCTTTGAATTTGCTTTACTCTATCTTGGTTTCTCATAAATTCATTGGCTTCTATATGACCTATCCTCATTCTTAAGCAATGATTTTCTTCAGAAAGTTTATGTACCTCCTTTCCATTTGACTAATTCAGCTTTTCAATCTGTTGATTATTTTTTTTCATGATTTTCTTGCCTTACTCTCATCACTCTTTCCATTTTTTCTTCTACCTCTCTAACTTTTCCCTCTACCTCTCTTTATCATCAAAGTCTTTTTTGAGCACTTCCATGGCCTGAGACCAATTCATAATTTTTTTTGAAGCTTTGGATGTAGGAGCTTTGACTTTCTTATTATCTTCTTCTGAGGGTGTATTTTTATCTACCTTGTCACCAAAGAAGCTTTTCATGGTCAGCTGCTTTCTTTGGCTGTTTATCTTGACCACCTATTTCTTGACTTTTAACTCCTTCTTAACATGTAGCAGTGCTTCCAGGATGCACTGTCCCAAGCTATAGACAGTCCCCAGTTGTATGATTAGCCTCATTCTCAGACTGCCTGGCATGTAAGTAACCATGGGCCCACTTTCTCTTTAACCCAAAAGCAGCAATCTGATTGAAATCTGTTTCTTTATGGTTGGAATCTTGGTGTGCCTTGCCCCTCCCCCACTGGGCCTCTGCTGCTCTAGTCTGCTCACTGATTCAGAATATGATCATTACACCTTAGCAGAGCAGAAACCACAGCTATTTACCCCTGGCCAACCACTGGAACCCCTCCCCTCTTTTTTCTGTGAGCTGGGTTCTGGAAGGTGATGATGCTGGAGATTCTGAGGCTCTGGAGACTCAGCTTGCCTGGGGTTGGATCTTTGCCCCTTGCTGAGGTCCTCTCTCACCCCATATAGCAGACAATCCAAGTCACCTGTTTAAGCCATCTTTGGCTAGAAAACAGTCTTACTCGGTTCTTGTGTGGGTTATGCTGTGCCAGGGGTTGTCTTATGGCATTTTTTTTGGAGGTACGTGGACAGATGTGTTGGGAGTGAGGACAGTCACATCCTTTCCTCCTGAGGACACTGTCTGTAAAGAATATTCCTATTTTTCTACTTGAAAAGCTTCCCAAGATATATATTTTCTCCCTGTACCATGAAGCATCATGTATAGCCATGGTATTGTGAGAATTAGAATGAAACCCCCAGCTGGGAGGGACATTGTAAGATCTGGTCTGAAAGGAAACCATGTGAGTTTGGCATACAGAAGTGATGTCTGCCACCTGTGGGTTCTGTCAATCAGTGTTATGAGCCAATTAGCTCGGAGCTGTGTGTGTGTGTGTGTGTGTGTGTGTGTGTGTGTGTGTGTGTGTGTGTGTGTGTGTGTGTATGGCCCTGTTTACTGTTTTACAGGAGGCTTCTGAGAGAAGAGCTTAGGAGTGAGGCTCTTGCATGTCCGGAAGGCGGCTTGGCAGCAGGGTGAGGAAGAATAGGGAGAACTTCACGTGGGCTGTTAGGGAAAAGCAAGTTTTTCTCTCTGGCTATACCAAATAGATCTAAACTAGGAATTTTCCATGCTATAAGGAATCTGTTCTCAATCTCTTTCTCTCTCTCTCTCTCTCTCTCTCTCTCTCTCTCTCTCTCTCTCTCTCTCTCTGGAAAGTGGTTTCTAAAGTGGAAACAAGGTGAACATTTAAAATCACAATAAGGCTAACGCGAGGCTTCCTAGGTTGAAAGTTCAGATTTTAAAGTTTCAAGGATGGGCAAGAATTGAGTATTATACCCACAGCAGAACAGTCTCAAATTGTCTCACTTGACAGCTTCATGAAATGATTAAGTTTTTTTGTTTGTTTGTTTTGTGGGGGGTTTTCTGGTGGGTCAATAAGGGTTAAGTGACTTGCCTAGGGTCACACAACTAGTTAAGTATTAAGTGTCTGAGGCCAGGTTTGAACTCAGATCCTCCTGAATCCAGGGTCAGTGCTTTATCCACTGTATCACCTAGCTGGCCCCTCAATGATTAAGTTTTAAATCCTGTATTGTGTGGTCAGAAAATGTTTTCGAATCTCACCTGAACTTCCTTCACCTGAAGAGGTGCTATGGATGAAACTACAATATTAACCACATTAATGCCACGTAATCAATGTAGCTATAGCTAAGTTGATTCCCGCAGGCCTTCTAAGACAGGAATGGGGTTGGGAATGGAATGAATGAACCTCCTCTTTGTGTTGAAGATCATATTTAAAAAAAACTTTCTTTTTATAAAATTTTTGTTCTGTTATATAGATATGTACTGGGATGTTGAGTCAGAGGCTTTGTGTAACAGATTTTTGATGCTTATTCTATTTTGTTTTAATCTAATTTTTCATTTCAGGAGATCAGTCAAAATTACTTTAACACTTCTAATCAAGATACATGGATTTAATCTTATTTATTTTGTTTCAGAATTGTAATTTCAACTCCTGCTTGGGGGAAAAAAAAGATCTCTATCAACACAGACTTGTAACTCTTTTGCAATTTACAGTGTTAGAGATTTTCCTAGTCTACTGGGAGGTTAAATCACTGTCCAAGGGTCAAAAAGCCCTAATGTGTCTAGGAGTAGCTTTCAATATAAGTTTTCCCAGCACAAAGGTTGACTGGGGGCAGGAAAGAGTATAAATCAAGGGAACCTTGGCTTTCTATCTGCTACACCAAGCTTTGTCTCATGTGTCTAAATATATCTCTAAAATACTTCTAACTTCAATTCAAAATTTAAGAGCATCATTTTCAATCGCAACTTTTAGACAGAAGAAATTTCATCTCTCTTAAATGAATTGCCTCCACCTCTTCCTTTTCACAAACAATGTCAGGAAAATTATAATATTTTCTTGATTTTTGTACAATTTCCATTAGCATTAATGACACTGTAATTACTTGTGTGGATAGTCAGGCTGATGAAATAGCTCTATATCAGTAAGTACTTTATTTCTAGGCCATTTTTAAGTGCTTCCATCTTAAAAGAACAAAAACCACATTAGGGTAAATTTTTGACAGAAATGGTTCAAGTATTCCTGAGCTCAGACATTTTTTAGGATATCTCCAGAGCCAGTATTAGTGTTTCTGATGACAGGCTTATGCCAAATAAAAGAGATTATAATTATTTACACATGGTCATCTGGGACAGATTTCTACTTGGAGTTTTTACTTAAAGGACCAAATACACATCAAGGTTTCACCTCAAAGGGAAAATAATTGTAATTTTTTTAGTGTTCTCCACCCTATTCCTTTTTTAGAAGAGACATAAAACTTCAAACATCATTGCCATGTGAGTGGGAGAAACAAGACCCTTAATTCAAGGCCTGATTTATAAAGGCTACTTCCCAAAGTAGAAAATATACTCCTTTCTAAAGGGAATATATATATATATATATATATATATATATATATATATATATATATATATATATATATATATATATATATATATATATATATAACTTCTGCTACTGGTAGGGGTAGCATATGAATACCATGGTTTAGTTTTTTCTGCTTGTAGGCTGCTAGACAAATGTTTCCTTCCTCTCCTTCCCTATTTAACATGTCTATACTTAGGGTCCCTTACCGTTTACAGGACATTATACATACATTCCCTTCATTTTTACTCTTCCCTACCCATGGTCAACCTTATATCATGTGATCCCCTATGAATGGAATACACTCTGTCCTCTCCTCTGCCTCTTGGAATCCTTGGTTTCTTTCACAATTCATGCCAAGTGCCACATGAATCCTTCTTTAATTCTCTCAGCTGATAGAGCCTTCATTGCCAAAGTTATCTTTCTCATTCTGTATAAATTTTGTAAATAATAAGTTATGTATTAAATGCTTTTTCAATTAGAGCATACATTCCTTGAGGATTAGACTATTTCACTTTTGTCTTTGCATGTCTAGAGTTTAGCACAGTGCCATGCACACTAGTAGCAGCTTAAAATATCTTGTTGATTGATTAATTCATGGAATGTGTGGTGATGTGGTTCTTGCATACACATTATTGAGGCAACAACAATGAAAGGTCACTGGACTAGAAAGGAAGGAAGGAAGGAAGGAAGGAAGGAAGGAAGGAAGGAAGGATTTGTTAAGCACATGGAATATACCAGACACTGTGCTGAGTACTTTACAAAAATTATATCCTCAAAACAACCCTGGAAGTTTGGTACTATTATTATCCCCATTTTACAGATGAGGAAAATGAAGCAGAAAGAGGTTAAATTACTTACCCAGAGTCACAAAGATCACAAGAGGTCAAATTTGATCCCAGGATGAGTATTTGACTCTGCAGTTTGTTTTCCTAAATGACCTTTCACAAATAATTTAATTACAACTCTCTAATGAAGAAAATACCTATCTTCCATAGTTCACAAAATTGACATGTGTTTGTGCAAGTGCTTTGGGGAATTTTTTTTTTACAAGTGTAAGGAATGCTCTTAATGTTCTTTCATTTTTACCATCAGCATCATCATAATCAATATACCATCTATGAAGGAGGGTCTTGACTAACATGGATTTCTTTATGAACACCACAATATTAAGTTGAGCAGGATCACAGTACGTTATATTGGATGGCTGCTCAAACTTTTGTCGTAGCCTCAGAAAGTATTTAATAAATCACTACTTCAGGGCACCAATTTGTACTCCAGTGGGATTAAACAAAATTGCTTGATGATGATGACTTGGTGAGGAACTGATAAATTAGAAGAAGCTGGCTTGATAAACAAATATTAAATCATCATTACCACAATCATTTCATTTCAAAAGGCTCATGTTAGGGCACAATGTGGTTTTTAATATCTTAAAAATGAAGATTCATTACTTAAAGAAGAAATTTTGCTTTGAATCTCAGCTGGTTTCAGAGAATACCCATGAAAGAAGTGTAAAGTTCCTCTGTTTTATATATATTTAGTCCTGATTTATGGGAGAGCAGTTCAACACTTTATATATGAATCAGTCATTTGGGGGTCAGTTTCTATATGACAATATAGAAATTTTGCTTCTTACAGGTTTTTGTTCCAGACATGGTGCTGTATATAGAAAAGCCAAAACAAAGTGGAAAGCATTCAGACACTTATGAGTTAAAATGAAATGATTTCATTTTTTTATCAAACCTTAGATTAACAGAAAGGAGAGAAAAAGCATCAACCAAGAAAATATAAGAATCTCTGAAACTTATGCATGAAAGGAAAATTTTAAATCCTGGGTTGCCAGTCTGAATTTTCAGTGAGTTAGTAATGGTTAATATTGGATGTTTATTTTCAGTATCCGAAAGTTTGTGTGGCTTCATCTTATTTTCATGTCACTTTGAAAGTCCATTTTAATAAAGAAGTTCAATAACAGGCAATCTGTCTGACACTTCCTAGCTTTGGTGATCATGGACAGGTCACTTAGCCTGGTTTAACCTCAATTTCTATATCTGTAGAATGGGAGAAATATTGCCAGAATATCTCCTTTATGGGACTATTGTAAGGCTCCAAAAATAATTTATATAAACACAAGCAATAGAATTTAAAAGTACTTTAAAATATTATTTGGAGTCCACAGTTTACAAATGGTATGGAGAACTGGAGATTGTTCAGAGTACAGCAAGGAAAATTATGCAAGATCCTGTATCCATGTCATTTCAAGATCAGTTGAAGGAACTGGATATGTTTAGTTCAGAGAAGAAAAGATTCAGGATGGACTGTCATCATTTATTTGAAGGTGTATTCCGTGAAGAGGAATTAGATGTGTTATTGGCCCCATAGACAAGGAATAAGAACAGTGGGTGGAAATTGCAGGGGTCAAGCTTGACTTGAAGTTAGGAACAAAGTTCCCCAAAGTGAAATGACTTCCTTGGGAGGTAATAGGTTCTGCCTCCTTGGAAACCTTCAATAGCAACTGCATGATTATTTGTCAGGGAAGCCATAATGGTGTGTGTGTGTGTGTGTGTGTGTGTGTGTGTGTGTGTGTGTGTGTGTGTGTGTGTGTGTGTGTAGGGGGGAGGGCTAGATGACCACTGAGGTCTCATTTAAATCTTAAATTCTGTGATTTCTGAGATTTAGGTAAAAGAGCACTGAACTGGAAGTTAGGATACCTTGTTTAGATTCCCAGATCTGCTACGTACTACCTACCTTTGGGAGAGGTAGAATAGTGTGATGATAAAAACATTGGATTTGTAGTCAGGTTCATACACTGCCCCTGATATTTATGAACTATATGACCATGGTCAGATTGCTTAATTTCACTCATTATCAGCATGGCCATCTATAAAATCAGGATAATAGGTAATAAACAAAGTTTATTACAGCACGAGGTTGTTGATGGCATTTATTCAGATAATGTATATAAAGTGGTAACTTGAGAAAAGTCACTTATTCTCTTTGACCCTGAGTTTCTGAATCTCTGGTGGGAAGAAGTTGTAGAAAATGACCTGTAAGATTTATTTTTCAACTCATAATTCAATGATTCTAATACAAAAGAGGAAAAATTTCTTCACATAAGTAGAGATGGATATTTGGAGTTCCAGCTTGAACTTTTTTTTTTTTTAAAGTGAGGCAATTGGGGTCAAGTGACCTGCCCAGGGTCACACAGCTAGTAAGTGTCAAGTGTCTGAGGCGAGATTTGAACTCAGGTACTCCTGACTCCAGGGCCAGTGCTCCATCCACTGTGCCACCTAGCTGCCCCCAGCTTGCACTTTTGCTAGGCTTCTTCAGCCACATAAGAACTCACTTTCTCATTTTTACAGTAGATTATGTTACTTAAGAAAAAAAAATGAGTCCCCCTTTATATTCTCCTTGAAACTTTGAGGGTCTGGCTATCTTTACATGATAATCTTACCAATTTCTATTGTGCCATATTAAAAAGAAAAATATGAATTATGAATATATACAATTTCATGCTAGGGCTCAGTAAAACACATGCCTTTGGGACTACTATTTACCTTCTTAATTCCATATACCATTGTAACTGTTTTTTCTACTTATTTTGAAACCTAGTGTGTCCCTATTAGATATTTAGACAATTATATATTTAGAGGAAGTGAGGAAATAAATCATCTCAATTTTTACATGAGATGTTGACATATTGATTTAGTATTTCTTTAAAAATCTTTCAGGATTGGGGAGCTAGGTGGTGCTGGATTCAGGAGGAACTGAGTTCAAATCCGGCCTTAGACACTTAACACTTACTAGCAGTATGACTCTGGGCAAGTCACTTAACCCCAATTGCCTCACCAAAAAAAAAAAATCTTTCAGGAAAATAATTTCAAAATACAATAAATAGTAAATGGATAGAGCTTAATGAACTCATACAAATTAGAATGAGGCATTGTTTGGTGAATCATTAGAAGAGTTTTGTGAAGAGATATTTGCTTAAGCTGGCTAACAGTTAATTTTTATTACTTTCATTTTGGTTAGTATAAATTATGATTTAGAAACATTTTTATTTCTACCTATCATCTATGTAGATATGGATATATATATATATATATGCTTTTATAAATTCATATCATCTTTTTATTTGAGTGGGCTCATGCTGATAAAACCATTATTTGGAAATCAAATTATTTCTTTTAGTCTCCAATCAGTCAATATACTTTCTGATTCACTAAACCCCAAGTCCTTCAAAAAGAATTGCCTGAGAAAAAGGTTTTACTTTAAATAATTTAGGAAGGAAAAATAGATAAACTACTATGAATGTAATAAATGATTAACATTCAGACACTTCTACATTAATATTTAATTAGAAAATGTTTCATAATGTTACATACAATGTAAACTTTATTGAATATTTAAAAACATGAAGTGCAAATCATTCAGATTACCTTTCCTTGTAAATCTCCAACAGAGTTTCAGGAAAAGGGAAATGATAACTCTTTACATATAATATAATTAGCTTTTTTGTTCTTTTTATCCTTTATGCCCTTCATGAACTTTACTTTGCTGTTCTAGAAGATTTCTTCTGGCAACACTTAGCTGTTATCTTTTGCATACTTTTTTTGACCATTTCCCATTTTGGGGGGAATAAAATGGTAATTAGGATTAGCAGGGACTTTGATAATTTGTGCATTTTGTTAAGATCCTCAGGAAATGGTAGGTGGAAGAAAAGATGAAAGGAAGGATGGAAGAAAGGAAGAACAGAAGGACAGAAGAAAGGATGGAAAGGATGAAAAGAAGGAAGGAAGGACTTATTAAAAATGACTTTGTATCAGGCACTGTTCTAAGAACTTTCCAAATATTATGTCATTTGTTCCTCGCAAGTCTGGGAGGTAATAGTATTTTATATTTTACAGATCAGGAAACTTAGGCTTAAAGGACTTGCCCAGGGACACACAGCTAATAATTTTCTGAAGATGGATTTCAGCTCAGGTCTTCATGACTCCAGTTGTAGTGTTCTATTTATTTATCACCTAGTTGCTTCTCATACATACATAGAAAGAAAAGAAAAGAAAGAACAAGCACATATGTTTATATAAATACATATACATATGTATACACATACATACATACATACAAGTATGTGTTTGTATGGATATAGTTGTATCTGTATTATGTTTGTTATGTATGAGTGCCAACTCTCCCATCAGAGTGGTAGATTATTGAAGCATCTTTTATGAATTGGGATTTGTCAGCTAAAAAAAAAAGAAAAAGAAAAAAGTATTTACCTGGTAAAAACATACTTGTTTATAATCCTCTGAAAATTTATCTCATATGCTAAAGAAACAAATCTACCCAGGAAAGGTGAGATGAAGGCTTTGTGGAACCTATCTTCAGCCACAACAACCTCTTCTAAGACTTTGTCTTTATAGCAGTGATCTTCCTACATCTCTGTTAAGGAACTTGAAAGCAAATACCATACTTTCTTCATTATTGTATGAATGTCTAGCAAAATGGGTTCCACCATGATTCTTAGAGTGAGAAAATAATGGGATTTTGCAGATGCCCAAAGGCCCCACCTGGAGATAGATTTAGAACTGATTGATTGGGTGAGACTGACTGAGGACCTAATTTAAGGTTGATTAAATAAAGACCACACCTGGCCAACCCTGAGTGGGGTATTGTTCTCAGAGGCTTTGGACTCTGAAATCAACAGGAGAACACCCTCAACCAATCAGCTTGATGGACCTCTCCTTCTGGGGGAGGGAGACAGGAAGTAGGAAGGGAGGCTGGCTGGCTGGCTCCCTGGCTCTGGCCTCTTTCCTTCCATAACCTTGGGTTGGTGGTGGAGGGAAAAAGAAGAAGGAGTCTATTCTGAACCCTAGGGTAGATAGGTTTTGGCTATCTTTCTGAACTCCATGTGTTCTATCTTTACTAACTTCTAATATACTTTAATAAATGCTTAAGGCCCAAACACTGTTGCTGAAATTTCTAATTTATAAGTAAATCCTAGCTTGTTTCCCCCCCACACACTGAGGGGAGACAGGTAAAGATCCACACATTAAATTTTAAACGTCACATTAATAGATGTTTGATAAATATTTGTTGAGTTTTAAATCGAATTGTTGAGTTTTGATAATTCAATTCAAACATATTTATCTTTAGAAACAAAAAAGTGCTTTTTATTAGGAAGTATATTGAGAATTTCTCCATTTTTAAAACATTATTTCTAGTGTGTGTGTGTGTGTGTGTGTGTGTGTGTGTGTGTGTGTGTGTGTGTATCATGTTTTATGTGGCTATATTTCCCATAGGTAAGCATTTCCAAACATGTATTTTTGTTCTAAGCATATTTTTATGATATATGTCAGGCAAAATAATATCAAATATTTGAAAAATCAAACAATACAGGAATTGACCCTAAGCAGTTTCCCAGCAGATACCTATGTCAACAAGGTAATTGAAATACTGATAACCTTTCCTTTCATAGCTTTCCAAATATCTAAGGACAGAAAAGGGAAAGATTGGTTTAGATCCCACATTGAAAGGTCATGAAGGCTGTCACATAGATAGATACAAATATTTTCACTTCAGCATAACAAAACAAACTACGTTTGAAAAAAAGCCACTCCACATTGAGACTACAAAATACTCCAAATACACTCTTTGTGTGTTAATCATTATACAAAATATCAGTCTTCTAATGTGGTTTACTGGATCTGCTTGTTTTAATGAGTGAAACAACTGGTCCATTTATAATCATCACTGAATCAGATAAGTTGACAATCTATTGCAAAGAAATGTAATTAGAAACAATTCTCTCTAAAAATGTCAATTATTAGCATTTTCTATGAAAAAGACCATCCTTTGTACACTTCACTTATTCCTGAAATGTCCATTTGTGTATAGGGATAAACCTGAATGTATTTTCTTTGTTTTTTTTTTTATAGAAACTCAAAATATATATGAAATATGGGTTCATATACTCCATCAACCAAAGACATCTTGAAAAAGAATACTCCCCCAAATTTTGGAGTGCAAAGATCTGAACTCAAAACTTAAATTTCTATCAATAGTACTGTGTCAGGCAGGTTGGCAATTCTTTTTTTTTTCTTTTTTTTTTTTTTACATATAAGGTATTTTATTTTTTCTGTTACATGTAAAGATAGTTCTCAACTTTTGTTTATACAAGCTTTACAGTTTCAAATTTTTCTCCCTCTCTCCCCCCTCCCCTAGACAGCAGGTAATCTGAAATAGGTTATATCTATATCTATATATCTACATACATATACATATAGATATATCTATACACACACATATATATACACATAATAACATTAATCCTATTTCTGCATTAATCCTGTTATAAGACAAAAAAAGCAGATCAGTAATGCAAAACCTCAAAATAGAAAAAAAAAACCAACAGCACAAAAACAAAATAAATAGTATGGTTCAATCAGCATCTATACTCCACAGTTCTTTCTTTTTTTCTTGGATTTGGAGATCCTCTTCCATCATGAGTTCCCTGGAACTCTTCTGTGCCATTGCATTGGTGAAAAGAATATAGTCCATCACAGTAGGTCAACACTCAATGTTGATGATACTGTGTACAATGTTCTTCTGGTTCTGCTCAACTCACTCATCATCAGCTCACATAAGACCCTCCAGGTTTCTCTGAACTCCTCCTGCTCATCATTTCTTATAGCACAATAGTATTCCATTGTATTCATATACCACAACTTGTCCAGCCATTCCCCAATTGATGGGCACTCCCTCAACTTCCAATTCCTTACTACCATGTAAAGAGCAGCTATAAATACTTTTGTACATGTGGGTCCCTTTCCCCTTTCCATGATTTCTTTGGGAAAAAGACCTGAAAGTGGAATTGCTGGGTCAAAGGGTATTCACAGCTTTATTGCCCTTTGGGCATAATTCCAAATTGCTCTCCAGAATGGTTGGATCAGCTCACAGCTCCACCAACAATGAATTAGTGTTCCAATTTTCCCACAGCTTCTCCAACATTTATTATCTTCCTTTTTTATCATTTTAGCCAATCTGATAGGTGTCAGGTGGTACCTCAGAGTTGTTTTAATTTGCACGTCTCTAATCATTAGAGATTTAGAGCATTTTTTCTTATGGGAATAGATAGCTTTGGTTTCTTCATCAGAAAACTGCCTGTTCATATCCTTTGACCATTTCTCAATTGGGGAATGACTTGGATTTTTATAAATTTGATTTAGTTCCCTATATATTTTAGAGATGAGGCCTTTATCAGAAGTACTGGCCTCAAATATTGTTTCCCAGCTTTCTGCCTCCCTTCTAATTTTGGATGCATTGCTTCTGTTTGTACAAAAATTTTTTAATTTAATATAATCAAAATCATCCATTTTGCATTTTATAATATACTCTATCTCATGTTTGGTCAAAAACTGTTTTCCTTTCCAAAGATCTGATAGGCACACTATTCCTTTCTCTCCTAATTTACCTATGGTATCACCTCTTATGTCTAAATTGTGTATCCATTTTGACCTTATTTTAGTATAAGGTGTAAGATGTTGGTCTATGCCTAATTTCTTCCATACTATCTTCCAGTTTTCCCAGCAGTTTTCATCAAATACTGAGTTCCTATCCCAGAAGCTGGAGTCTTTGGGTTTATCCAACACTACATTACTAGTGTCATTTACTACTGCATTTAATGAGCCTAGCCTATTCCATTGATATACCACTCTATTTTTTAGCCAGTACCAGATAGTTTTGATGACTCCCACTTTATAGTAAAGCTCCAGGTTTGGTACTGCTGACCCACCTTCCTGTGAATTTTTTTTCATTATTTCCCTGGATATTCTCAATTTTTTGTTTTTCCAGATGAATTTTGTTATTATTTTTTCTAGCTATATAAAATAATTTTTAGGTAGTCTGATTGGTATGGCACTGAATAAGTAAATTAATTTAGGCAGTATTGCCATTTTTACTATATTAGCTCTGCCTATCCATGAGCAATTGATATCTTTCCAATTATTTAGATCTGATTTGATTTGTGTGAAGAGTGTTTGGTAGTTGTGTTCATAGAGTTCCTGGGTTTGTCTTGGCAAGTAGACTCCCAAGTACTTTATATTGTCTACCATTACTTTAAATGGAATTTCTCTTTCTATCTCTTGCTGCTGGACTTTGTTGGTCATGTATAGAAATACTGATGATTTATGTGGATTTATTTTATATCCTGCTATTTGCTAATGTTGTTAATTTTTTCAGCTAATTTTTGAGTTGATTCTCTAGGATTCTTTCAGTATACCATCTGCAAGGAGTGATAGTTTTGTTTCCTCCTTGCCTATTCTAATTCCTTTAATTCCTTTCTCTTCTCTGATTGCTAAAACTAACATTTCTAGGACAGTATTAAATAATAGGCGTGATAATGGACATCCCTGTTTCACCCCTGATCTTATTGGGAAGGCCTATAATTTATCTCCATTGCATATAATACTTGCTGATGGCTTTAGGTAGATACTGTTTATTATTCTAAGGAAAGCTCCACCTATTCCTAAACTCTCTAGTGTTTTTATTAGGAATGGGTGTTGTATTTTGTCAAAAGCTTTCTCTGCATCTATTGAGATAATCATATGATTTTGGTTGGTTTTCTTATTGATGTGGTTGATTATGTTAATAGTTTTCCTAATGTTTACCCAGCCCTGCATTCCTGGTATAAATCACACCTGGTCATAGTGTATTATCCTGGTGATCACTTGCTGTAATCTCCTGGCTAATATCTTATTTAAGATCTTAGCATCAATATTCATTAGGGAAATTGGTCTATTATTTTCTTTCTCTGTTTTTGCTTTGCCTGGTTTTGGTATCACCACCATATTTGTGTCATAAAACGAATTTGGTAGAACTCCTTCTTCACCTATTTTTCCAAATAATTTGTATAATATTGGAATTAATTGTTCTTTAAATGTTTGGTAAAATTCACCCCTAAACCCATCTGGCCCTGGGGATTTTTTCTTAGGGAGTTCATTAATGGCTTGCTCAATTTCTTTTTCTAATATGGGTTTATTTAAGGATTTTATTTCTTCTTCTGTTAACCTGGGCAGTTTGTATTTTTGTAAATATTCAACCATTTCATTTAGATTGTCAAATTTATTGGCATACAGTTGGGCAAAATAATTCCTAATTATTCACTTAATTTCCACTTCATTGGTGGTAACATCCCCTTTTTCATTTTTGATACTGGTAATTTGGTTTTCTTCTTTCATTTTTTTAATCAAATTAACCAATATTTTATCTATTTTATTGGTTTTTTCATAAAACCAGCTCTTAGTTTTATTGATTAATTCTATAGTTTTTTTTGCTTTCAATCTTCTTTTTTTTTTTAGTGAGTCAATTGGGGTTAAGTGACTTGCCCAGGGTCACACAGCTAGTAAGTGTTAAGTGTCTGAGGCTGGATTTGAACTCAGGTACTCCTGACTCCAGGGCCGGTGCTCTATCCACTGTGCCACCTAGCTGCCCCTGCTTTCAATCTTATTGATTTCTCCTTTAATTTTCAGGATCTCTAATTTAGTGTCTAATTGGGAATTTCTAATTTGTTCTTTTTCTAGCTTTTTAAGTTGCATGCCCAATTCATTAATCTCCTCTTTCTCTTTCTTATTCATGTAAGCATTTAGAGCTATAAATTTCCCCCTAAGCACTGCTTTGGCTGCATCCCATAGATTTTGGTATGTTGTCTCATTATTGTCATTCTCTTGGATAAAGTTATTGATTGTTTCTATGATTTCTTGTTTGGCCCATTCATTCTTTAGAATGAAATTATTTAGTTTCCAATTGATTTTCATTCTACTTTTCCCTGGCTCTTTCTTACATGTAATTTTTATTGCATCATGTTGTGAGAAGGATGCATTTACTATTTCTGCCTTTCTACATTTGACTATGATGTTTTTGTGCCCTAATACATGGTCAATTTTTGAAAATGTGCCATGTACTGCTGAGAAAAAGGTATATTCCTTTCTATCCCCATTCAATTTTCTCCAGACATCTATCATGTCTAACTTTTCTAGTAATCTATTCACCTCTTTCACTTCTTTCTTATCTATTTTTTGGCTAGATTTATCTAATTCTGAGAGGGCGAGATTCAGATCCACCACTAGTATAGTATTACTGTCTAATTCCTCTTGTAACTCATTTAACTTCTCCTCTAAGAACTTGGATGCTATACCACTTGGAGCATACATATTTAATATTGATATTACTTCATTATGTATAGTACCTTTAAGTAAGATGTAATTTCCTTCCTTATCTCTTTTAATGAGATCTATTTTTGCCTGCACTTTGTCTGAGATAAGAATTGCTACCCCTGCCTTTTTTAATTTAGCTGAGGCATAATATATTCTGCTCCAGCCTTTTACCTTTACTCTGTGTGTATCTCTCTGCTTCAAATGTGTTTCTTGTAAAAAGCATATTGTAGGATTCTGTTTTTTTTAATCCACTCTGCTATTTGCTTTCGTTTTATAGCAGAGTTCATCCTCTTCACATTCACAGTTATTATTACTGACTGTCTATTCCCCTCCATTCTATTTACCCCCTTTGTACTTTTCTGCCCTTCTTTCACCCTATTCCTCCTCACCGACGTTTTACTTCTTACCCCTGCCTCCCCCAATCTGCCCTCCCTTTTTATCACCCCCCTCTCTTTTCTTTACCCTTTTCTCCCTTACTTTTGTCCTCCCTTCTATCAGTCCCCCCCTTTCCCTTCCCCTTTTGCTTCCCCAAAGAATGAGTTAAGTTTCTTTATCCCAATGAACGTATATGTTATTCCCTCTTTGAGTCAAATCTAATGAGAATAGGGTTGAAACAATGTTCACCCCTCCTTTCTTTCCCTCTATTGTAATAGGTTTTTTTCCACCTCTTCATATGATATAATTCATCCCATTCCACCTTCTCTTTTCTCTCCTCCCCATAGACTCCCTTTTTAGCCCCTTAATTCTTTTGTATCATCACATCAAAAACAATTTATATTTATACCCTCTATGTAAAGTCCTTCTCTCTGCCCAAATACATTTACAGTTCTTAAGAGTTATGAGTATTACCTTCCTGTGTAGGGATATAAACAGTTTAACCTAATAGGGTAACCTTTTTTTTCCCCCCTCTGTTTACCTTTTTAAACTTCTCTTGAGTCTTGTATGTTGAGATCGAATTTTCTATTCAGTTCTGGTCTTTTCACCAGGAAAGATTGAAAGTTCCCAATGTCATTAAATGTCCATCTTTTCCCCTGAAAGAAAATGCACATTTTGCTGGGTAATAGATTCTTGGCTGCAATCCAAGCTCCTTTGCCTTCCAGAATATCATATTCCAAGCCTTTAATGTTGAAGCTGCCAGGTCCTGAGCAATCCTGACTGTGGCTTCATGATATTTAAATTGCTTCTTTCTGGCTGCTTGGAGTATTTTCTCCTTCACCTGATAATTCTGGAATTTGGCTACAATATTCCTTGGAGTTTTCCTTTTGGGGTCTCTTTCAGGAGGTGATCGGTGGATTCTTTCAATGATGATTTTATCATCTGATTCAATGATATCAGGGCAGTTCTCCTTAATGTATTTTCATAATACAAATCTACCCAAGTTTTTCACAATGCTTGCCAGTGGAGCATGAGGTCTGCAAAATCCTAACTAGCTAAAGAGGTATAGTCAGTGGGCCTGGTGATAGATGATATTATATGTTCAAAGGATCAGTACAGCTAAATTCAAAGAAGTTAATCAACAGCCTAACTTTAATATAATCATGTTTTCATCTACAACAGATCTTGAAGACCATGTTACAAGTTATAGAGGGTTAGTGATCTGTGTCCCTAAAGGAATGAATATCCACACCCATGAAATGATAGCTTTTTAAAATACCATTATAAGTAATCACTCACATAGATCGATACCATCCACAAAACTGAAAGAAAAGTTTCCAGAAAGGTTTTGTCCTTTGAAAGTACATGCTAGTTTTTAAGAGGAACCTTAATTAAAGAGAGTAAGTGATCCCCAAACAAGAACAGACCTGTACGAACTTGAAAAATTAGATGTATTGCGGGAGGGGCCGAGCCAAAATGGCAGAGGAAGGATATTAAATGCACAGAGCTCCTAATAAAATTACCCCAAAAACAGCAATAAAAAAACCCCTGGAGCAGAAAAACCCACAAAAATATGGGCTGAGATTATTTTCCAACCATAGATGGATTAAAGGGGGCTGTGCTGAGCTACCAGTAAAGTCCAACTCCAAGATCATGCCAACAGACACCCTAGGCACCTCGCACCAGAGGAATTTAACCCCTGAGCCTCTGAATCATCTGTAGCACCAGAGTCTTCTGGAAAACTTGCCCTGTGGAAAAGTGGGTGGGGAAGAAGATAAGGGGGGGGGTTTGGAGAAGAGGGGAAGGAAGGAAGGGAAGTTTGGGAAGGTGAAAATGTTCTGCATAACAGCACATGTATGACATATATTGAAGTGCTTGATTTCATAGAGAGAGTTGAGGAGGGAGGGAGGAAGAAAAGTTTAAGAAAACAGAATTAGCTCAAAGACCTTAGCCTCATCAGAGTGGGCTCAAGGAGGGAATAACATACACACTCAATTGGGAGGAGTAATCTATTTAATCCTACAGGAAAGCAGGAGGGGAAGAGGATAAGGAGGGAAGGGTGAATGGAGGGAGAGTGGAGCAGGGGTGGGGGCAGTCAGTAGGAAAACACTTTTGAGGAGGAATAGGGCAAAATAACATAGAAACTAGAGTAAATATCATTGGAAGGGAATAGGATGGAGGGAAATAATTAAGATGATTGACTACAATGGCAAAATGTATAGTACCTACTGTAATGATTGGAATGATGCCAAAGAAAAGACTCCTGGTCTTGCCCTCAAAGACCTTCACTTCATGGCGAAGCTTTTCTATAGTAAGTCTCCAGTAGGTGGGGCCATTCCAATCATTACAGTAGATGGCTATCATGAAAGGGACCTTAAGGACCCTCCCACCCTCCCTATTTTGGCCACAAGCCAGCTAATTTCCGAATTACCCCCCCCCCAAGGACTTCCCTTTGCCTAATCCCCCTTAAAGCCTTTAAGCCTCTAAAAGCCTTGCTTTAAAGAGAAAAAGCCAGTCCAGTTTAAAGGGCAACATGCTTGAATTTTTTGTTTTCCCTTTGATTTTTTTGATTTTTCTCATTGGAACGTGTTGGGGTAGCATAATGTCCCAACTTAAACATCTAACTTACTTAATATTACTTCATTGTGTTATCGGTTTCCTCCTCATTCACATAGCAAAACATTTTTTGGTATAATGGCATGGGTGTGACTGTCTCCACTGAGAATGTGTTTAATATTAGTAGAAATTTTATGCCTGCAGTTGAAATAAATTCTAATATCATACTCATCATAGTTCAAATAACTACAGATCTCATTATTGTTACTATCATTTTTGTAATATGGAAAGAGATTAAAGGCATACCACCTAGTGAAAGAGACGCTAAGATAGCTCCCTTTCCTGGAGATAACCCAGCTTCAGAAACAGATATTGACCAGTCTTTAGAATCAGATAAGCACAAACTGCTCCCCCTGCAGGAAGCTATAGAACATAGTAAAAAAGGAGTGCCAATTCAAGTTAGAAAATATAACCCCTTTAAACCAGGTGACTTGAGAGCATGGAAATCAATATTCCCTAGTTTTGAGAAATATCCAAACGTAATTTCACAGTTAAGGACTATATTTAATACATATCATCCCACTTGGGCTGATGTTACTTGCCTTATAGAAACTTTGCTATCCCCAACTGAGATTACAGATATTATCTCAGCAGGAAATGCCCTTGTTGCAAAGTGTCAGGCTGTTATAGCATGGCCTCTAAAGGATCCAGAGTGGAATTATAATAATGACAGGCAATTCCAAGAATTAAAAGATGCTAGGGAAACACTTCTGAAGGGAATGGAATCTTGCTCTAGAAAACCCAAAAACTGGATGAAATTTGTAAGTGTATTTCAGGAGGGTAATGAAAGACCAAGCAGATTTTATGATAGGCTTTGTGAGGCTGCCAGGCAATATAGCAGATTGGATCCAATTGATTTAAAAGATTTTTATATTGTTCTCAACATGTTTATTTGTAATTCACTGCCAGAAATATGCAAATATTTTCTGACACAATGCCCAGATTGGAGGACCTTCACAGCTGACAGGATTAAGGATCTTGCAAATTATGTCTTTGACTCTCGTGAGGAAAGTCCAGAGGGCCCTAAACAGAGCATTCTGGTACCTGCAATTCCTAGTCAGCCATCTAAACACCAAAACAAGGGCACACACACACACGCTGGCTCAGGTTTGACGGCATGTTCGAGTGATCAGCTCTGGTCCTCTGTGGCAGGACGCACTTGACTCTGGTTCTCAGCCAGAGAGGTAGCTTTGGGATTCGGTGAGTTTTATAAAAGAATATACACTAAGCTTAGATCTAAGACTATTCATTTGTATTTCTACTTTCCTATTTCCCTAATCGGTATCACCTGTTTGTTGGCTAATTAATTCCCAAACTATAAAAGCTAATTAATCCCTCTCTAATCAAAGCTCAGAGGCTTCTTTCTCTTACTGGTCTGGGAGATATATAAGGGAAAGATTAAAGGGGAGTTTAATGCTCTTATACCCAGTTTTAAATCTCACACTACTCTGCTGGGGTATTGTGAAAAAAATTCTTTATCAGCTTTAAGGTACTATATAAAAGTTATGACAAACATAATGCTATCAGAAAAAGCTGGAAAATTCCACATGAACTGAGGCAGAGAGAAATGTACTGTATACAAAATAACAGCATTATTGTAAGATGATCTGTTGGGAAGCATGTGGTTATTTTCAGCAAGGCAATGATCCAATATAACTCTGAAAGACTTATGAAAATTGCAATACACCTACAGAGAAAGAACTGATGGTATCTGAAAACAGACTGAAACACATTTTTCTTTTTTTGGACAACTCCTTAATCTGAAGTCTTATTTTTATCTTTTTTCTCTAACAACCTAGCTAATGTAGAGATATTTTCCATGACTACTCATTTATAATTTATATTGAATTACTTGAGTTCTTTGGGTGGGTGGTGGGAAGGGAGAGAACACAAAGTTTTAAAAAATTGCTGTCAAAGTTTGCTTTTACATGTTATTTGGAAAGTAAAATTCTAAACAAAAAAAAAGAAAAAATATTGTAATGAACTAAATAGATTATGCAACATGTTTTTGGCATTAGGACCATATAATTCTTGTCAGAATTATATAGGTGCCTCATGGGACTTAGCCTTGGAAACTACTCTGTTCAAAAATGAAGGGGCAGCTAGATGGCACAGTGGATAAGGCACCAGCCCTGGATTCAGGAATACCTGAGTTCAATTCCGGACTTCAACACTTAACACTTACTAGCTGTGTGACCCTGGGCAAGTCACTTTACCCCAACTGCCTCACCAAAAAAAAAAAAAAAGAAACCCAAAAATTAGTTTGCTTCAAATTTCTTTTTTTTAAATCTTTTCCTCTTTTCCTTTCTCCTTCTCTCCCCTCCCCTACATTTATCTTTCCTCTTCTCCTATTTTCTATTCTTTTCTCCCCTTCTCCCTTCCTCTGTCCCTTCCCCACCATCCTCTCTTATCTTCTTCCTTCCTTCTCCAATTCTTTCTCTATCTCGCTTCTCCTCAATTCATGATGACCAATCTCTAACTGTTATTAATTTTCTTCCATGGGGCAGCTAGAGGGAGCAGTGGATAGAATACTGGGAGTAGAGTCAGAAAGACATATTCCTGAGTTTGAATTTGGTCTCAGACACTTATTAGCTGTGTGACCCTGGGAAAATCAGCAACTTCATTTATAAAATGACCTTGGGAAAGAAGCTATTTAGGTATCTGCCAAGAAAACTTCAAATGGGATCACAAAGTGTTGGACACAACTGAATAATGACTAAATAACAATTTTCTTCCTCAATTTGATTTAACCCACACCAACATTTATTGAGCATTTGCTATATAAATCACTATGGGGGGCAGCTAGGTGGCACAATGGATAGAGTACCTGTCCTGGAGTCAGGAGGAACTGAGTTCAAATCTTTCCTCAGACACTTAACACTTACTAGTTGTGTGACCCTGGGCAAGTCACTTAACCCCAATTGCCTCACAAAAAACAAACAAACAAGACAAAACAAAACAAAATAGCTAAGTACAGTCAAATACTCAAGTGGACTTTTAGTTTCATTGATGTATTTCCTTACACAGTACATATTGCAAGCCATTCTTGCCTTTTCATTCTGGGCGACTCTTGCTACATTTCCAAAAGTTTTCCACAAGGACTCAATGCAAAGTGCTTGGGGAGGAGGGCTGCCTTCCTTACTTTCTGCTAATATCACAAAGAAATCATAGTTATCATTTATTTTTGCCCAGTTTTTTCAAATATATGTTTTGGATGACATCAATCACTCTCCTTTTATAGTTAATTATGAGTTATAGCCTTCTCTTACCTACTTTGCACTTCTTTTCTCCTGTCTCTTTGAAGATTACTGTAATTTATGATATACATTCACATAACATCACTAATAGAATATTGACATTAAATAGATGAGCCTTCATTTCCTTTTTAGTGATGTAATATTTTATTTTCCCTAATTACATGCAAAAATAACCTTTAGTGTTCTTTTTTCTTTTTTAAATTTTGAGTTCCAATTCTCTCCTGTCCCCACTCACTGGGAACACAAGTGATTTGACATAAGTTATACATGTACAGTCATGCAAAACATTTTCCCATATTAGTCACATTTTGAACCCCCCACAAAAAACAACAAGAAATATAAATAAATCAAAGAAGAAAGAGTATCTGCATTCACACACCATCAATTCTTTTTCTGGAGGTGGATAGCATTTTTCATCGCAAGTTCTTTGGAATTGTCTTAGATCATTGTATTCCTTAATATAGCTAAATCATTCACAGTTGATCATCATGCAATATTGTTGTTACTACGTACAATATTCTCCTCATTGCACTCATTTCACTTTACATCAGTTCATGTAAGCCTCTCCAGGTTTTTCTCAAAATATTCTATTTATAATTTCTTATAGCAAATCATACAAAACAACTTGTTCAGCCATTGCCCAATTGATGGACATTCCCTCAATTTCTAATTCTTTGCCACCACAAAAAGAGCAACTTTGACATTTTGTACATATAGTTCATTTTCTTTTCTTTTTTAAAAATCTCTTTGGGATACAGACCTAGTACTAGCTTTGCATGGTAAAAATATATGCATGGCTTTATAGCCCTTTGGCCATAGTTCCAAATTGCTCTACAGAATGGTTGAAACAGTATACACTTCACCAACAGTGAATCAATGTTTCAATTTTCTCACGTTCCCTCCAACATCTGTCATTTTCCTTTTTGTTATATTAGTCAATTGAAGAGATATAGGGTGGTAGCTGAAAATTGTTTTAATTTGCATTATTTTTGGGGGGCAATGAGGGTTAAGTGACTTGCCCAGGGTCACACAGCTAGTAAGTGACAAGGGCCTGAGGCCAGATTTGAACTCGGGTCCTCCTGAATCCAAGGCTGGTGCTTTATCCACTGCACCACCTAGCTGCCCCCTTAATTTGCATTTTTTAATTGATAGTGAGTTAGAGAATTTTTCATATGATTATAGATAGCTTTGGTTACTTTGAAAACTGCCTCTTCATTTCCTTTGATAATTTATCAAATGAGGGAAAGCTCTTATTTTCATAGATTTGACTCAGTTCTTTATATATTTGAGAAATGTTGTCTTTATCAGAGAAAATTCCTGTATTTTTTCACACTATTTCTATGCATTCTATTTCCCCTTTTATCCTACTCTCTCTCCTTTCACCCTATCCATGCTTTTGACCACCTCTTACCCACATCTGTGCTCCCTTCTATCACCAACCTCCCCCTCCCCCTACCCCACTGCCCCAGTTAACTTCTTCCCCTCTCACTTTCCTCTAGGGTAAGATATATTTCTATACCCAACTGATTTTGTATAGTATTCACTCAGAGTCAATCAAGGTTCAAACATTCCCCTCCACTGTAAAAATCTGTTTTGTGCCCATTTCATGTGAGATAATTTACCTGATTCTACTTCTCCTTTTCCTCTTCTCCCAGTTCCTTTCTATTTCTCACCCCATAATTTTATTGTTTTTAGATACCCCATCATATTCAAATCATAACCAGTCCCACTGTGTATATATATATATATATATATATATATATCTTCTAAATGCCCTTGTAATCAGAAAGATTTTAGGGGTTACAAGTATAATTCTCCCATGTTGGAATGTAAATAGTTTAACTTTATTGGAACACTTATCATTTCTCTTTCCTGTTTACATTTTTATACTTCTCTTGAGTCTTGTATTTGAAAGTCAAAATTTCTATTAAGCTCTTTTCATCAGGAATGCTTAAAAATCTTCCATTTAATTTAACATCCTGTTTTTTTTTTTCCCCTGTGAAAGAATATACTTAGTTTTGCTGATTTTATTTTTGGTTGTACTCCTAATTCCTTTGCATTCCAGAATATCACATTCCAGGACATCTGGTCCTTTTATGTAGAAATGGCTAATTCTTGTGTTACCTTGATTGTTTATCTATGATATTTGAATTGTTTCTTTCTGGAAGCTTGCAATATTATTTCCTTGACCTGGGAGTCAAATTCCAAAGTTTTCATTTTGGGATATCTTTCAGGAGGTGATCAGTGGATTATTTAAATTTCTATTTTACCTTCTGTTTCTAGGATATCAGGACAGATGATACTTTCATGAAAGATGATTTCTAGGCTCTTTTTAGTTCATGGATTTCAGGTACTCCAATAAATTTTAAATTTTCTCTCCTGGATCTATTTTACAGGTCAGTTCTTTTTCCAAAAAAGATATTTTACATTTTCTTATATTATTTTCTTTCATTTGATTTTGTTGTAGTGTTTCTTGACACTTCATAAAGTCATTAGCTTTCACCTTGCCCAATTCTAATTTTTAAGGAATTATTTTCTTCAATGAACTTTTGTAACTCCTTTTGCCAATGCTTTTTATTTTATTTTTTTTGTTGTTTTTTTTTTTTAATTTTGTGGGGCAATGGGGGTTAAGTGACTTGCCCAAGGTCACACAGCTAGTAAGTGTCAAGTGTCTGAGGCCGGATTTGAACTCAGATACTCCTGAATCCAGGGCCGGTGCTTTATCCACTGCGCCATCTAGCTGCCCCTTGTCAATGCTTTTTCAAGAGTTCTCTTTGACAAAATTTTTAATATCTTTTCCTATTTCCTATTTGGCTAATTCTGCTTTTTAAGGCATTCTTCTGTTCATTGAATTTTGGGGCTTCTTTTACTATTTAGCCTGTTCTGCTTTTTAATATCTTTTTGTCAGAATTTTTGTGCCTCTTTTACCAAGATGTTGACCCATTTTTTTCTTGATTTTCTTGCATCACCCTCATTTCTCTTCCCATTTTTCCATTATCTCTATTACTTGATTATTAAAATCATTTTTAAACTCTTCAATTGCCTGAGTCTAATTCATATTTTTCTTTGATGCTTTGTAATTAGCAGGTTTCACTTTGTTTTCTTCTTCTGTATGTGTTTTAATCTTATTTGTCACCATAGTAACTTTCTATAGTCACAATTTTTTTCCTGTTGTTTTTCTTTCTGTAATGAATCTCTCTTCAACTTGAATTTTGTGCTGGATTGCCTTAACAAAAATGGCAAACATATTTGGTGAGTACATGTCTTCCTGTTTTTTCCCTACCCCCCCCACCTGATATTAATGATCAGAAAGTTGTCTATTTTATTGTAGCTTTAAATAAATTTGGCATAGATTTAAATGTATGCATGTAAGATTCTTTTTCTTTTTTTGTGGGGCAATGAGGGTTAAGTGACTTGCCCAGGGTCACACAGCTAGTGTCAAGTGTCTGAGAATGGATTTGAACTCAGATCCTCCTGAATCCAAAGCCAGTGATTTATCAACTGTGCCACCTAGCTACCCTTGCATGTAAGATTCTTTGAAGAAAAATAACCAATAAAATGTGTTTTGCTTTATTGATGGTAAAGACATGATCTGTTGTGCAAAATTCGCAAAATCTAAGCTAATAGCCTTTCCATGAATACTCTGAATGCATATGTAGCTCAGTCATAAATATGTTAAGGGATTAGAATGTAGACTTATAATTTGGTAGTTGTTGATGTTCTCTGAATCATGAGTTTTGTCTTTATTTGTTTGTTTTTGGTATAAATAAAGTCCAACATTTGGACAAAAGAAAAAAAAAACATAGTCCTTGTCTGGGGAGTGGGATACATACAAAAACAAATGTATGTATCATTTGAAAAACAAGGGTACATTAATAATAGGAAGGAGCCAGAAAGATTCCACTGAGGAAGGGGCACCTGGGTTCAGTTTTAAGATTGTCAGGATTCAAAAAGATAGAGCTGGAAGTAATTCATTCCATGAAATAGAATGTGAAGAGGAGGGAAGAACTCATAAATCAGGTTTACTGAAACATAGAGGGCATGACTTATTGGTAATGTGAAATAAACTAAAAATGTGAGAGGCAGCCTTTGTCAGAGAACCTCAAACATAGGGCTAACAAGTTGGAATTGATCATAAAAACAGTGGGGAGCCACTGATGGCTTCTGAAAAGGAAGAATGATAGCGATTACCTGTCCTTATATAGTGTTATTTTAACAGCTCAATTGAAGCCTGAATAGGGAGGATAGAGACCCTGGAGTCAGGTAATGAATCAGTGAAGAAAAGGCCACTTATGAAGTGCTTACTATATGCTAATCACTTTGTTATGCTTCTGGAGATCAAAGACAAGCAAAAAAAAAAAATAACCTGAGCTCTAAAGAATTTTATTTTCTAGAAGGAAGAAAGAAAGAAAAAATATATTGGAAAGTTGGGGTCAAGAAGAATATCAAGATATGGTGAAAATTCATCAACCCAAGCCCAGGGTCCCTGAAGTTGAAGTTTGTTTTCTAGGCAGAAGAATAGTCTGGAGTATAAATGACAGTATGGAGATAGTAGGGGAATATGATGGGATTGAGTCTCTAGTTAAGGGGAAAGCTCACCACTTAGCAGCTAGGGTCCCAGGGGCTGGAGTCTTACTTATTGGAAGGGAAAGAGGAGGATAAAGAGCCTGGAATTCAGGAGGCATGGCTGGAAACACTAATGAGAGTAAAAAAAATCTGTCACTATGGTTCGAGCAAGTAATGCATTTTTAAGTTTCGTGTATCCAGTGACACATACATGACCAAACCCAAAAAATCTTTCACCTTCCTCACAACCCCAACTCACATGCAAAGCAGAGACTCCCCTCTAAATATATAAAGTGAAATATGAAAGTTTCAAGTAAAAAGACCATGGTTCAAATCTTGCTTCTGACACTTATTAATTACATGTCTTTGGACATCATTCAATTGCTCTAAACTTCAGTTTCTTCATCTCAAAAATGAAGTTAGATTAGAGGGCCTCTTAGGTCACTCCCATCTATATATAAGTCTATGATACATAAGCCTATTCCGAGCAAAAACTTTCTTCCATATTAAAATATTCCAGGAAGTGTTCCATTAATAACAAACAATCAATGTCAAATGTTTTCCTTATAAACTTATTTGGGAATGATGCTTTTCTGCTTGTAGGTGGTTTTGGAATGGTAGTATATGTTGTATGTTATCTGACAACAAAAATATTCATGGTTTTCTATGAGTAGTATTTGAAAAAAATATTTTCAAAAGAGTCAAGAGACATCAGCAGTTTCAAAAGTTCAATTTATAAACTTGAGAATCTAAATGAAATGGAAGAATATTTACAAAAATATAAATTACCCAGATTAAAAGAACAAAAAGTAGGATACTTAAGTGACCCAATTTTAGAAAAATAAATTGAAAATCCATCAGCGAACTTCCTAAGAGATAATCCCCAGGACCAGATAAATTCAGAAGTGAATTCTACCAAATATTTAAGGAGACATTAATCACAATAATTGAGAAAATAATTGGAGTTCTACCAAATTATTTTTATGTGAAAAATATGGTACTGACACACAAACCAAGAAGAACCAAAACAGAAAGAAAATTATAGATTAATCTTGCTAATGAATATTGATGCAAAATTATTTTAAATAAAATCCTAGCAAAAAGATTACAGCAATGCATCACAAAGATTATACACTATGATCTGGTGAGATTTATACCAGGATGCAGGGCTGGTTCAATATTAGGAAAACTATCAGCATAATTGACCATATCAATAACAAAACCAACATAAATCATATGCTTATCTTCAATAGATGCATAAAGTCTTTGACAAAATACAGTAACCATTCCTAATAAAAACACTAAAGAACATAGGAATAAATGAAGCTTACCTTAAAATCAGAAGTAATATTTATCTAAAACTATCAGTGAGCATTATCAGTAATAGCAATAAGCTAGCAGTCTGTCCAATATAATCAGGGGTGAAACAAGGATGCCCATTATCCTCTATTATTTAATATTGTATAAGAAATGTTAGCTAGAGCAATAGGAAAAGAAAAAGAAATTAAAGGAATTAGAATAGGTAATAAGGAAATAAAAATATCACTCTTTGCAAATGATATTAAACTTAGAAAATCAACTAAAAAAATTACTTGAAATTATTGATCAATTTAGCACAGTTTCATGATACAAAATAAATTCACAGAAATCATCAATATTTCTATATATTACCAACAAAGTCCAGCAGCAACAGATAGAAAGAGAAATTCCATTTAAATTAACTGTGATCATGTACCCATTTTTACCTTATTTTAGTACATAGAGTGAGATGTTGGTCTCTATATAGTTTTTACCATGTTTTCCAGTTTTCCCAGCAGTTTTTGTCAAATAATGAATTGTTGTTGTTGTTGTTGTTGTTGTTTTCCCAAAAGCTTGTATCTTTGGGTTTATCATATACTAGGTTACTATAGTAATTAACTACACTGTAAATTGTACCTATTCTATTCCACTGATCCACCTATATATTTTTTAGTCAATACCAGATATTTTGATAATTACTGCTTTAATGGCAGTTTGAAGTCTGGTACTGCTAAATCACCTGCTTTTGCATTTTTGGTTGTCATTGATTCCCTTTATGTCCTTGAGGTTTGGTTCTTCCAGATGAATTTTGTTATTATTTTTTCTAGATCTATAAAATATTTTTTGATATTTTGATTTGCATAGCACTAAATAAATAAATTAACTTAGGTAGGATTGTCATTTTAATTATATTTTCTTGGTTTACCCATGATCAATTAATATTTTTTTCATTTGTTTAGATCAGACTTTATTTGTGTTAAAAGTGTTTTATACTTCTTTTCATATAGTTCCTGGGTTTGTCTTGGCAGGTAGACTCCCAAGTATTTTATATTATTCACAGTTAATTTAAATATATAGAGAACTGAGTCAAATTTATAAAAATACAAGTCATTACCCAATTGATAGTCAAATGATATGAACAAGCAGTTTTCAGACAAAAAAATCAAAGTTATCTATAGTCATATGAAAAATGCTCTAGATCCCTATTGATTAGAGAAATGCAAAATAAAACAGCTCTGAGGTACCACCTGACACCTATCAGATTGGTTAATATGACAAAAAAGGAAAATATTGGATGTGGGAGGGGATATAGGAAAACTGGGATACTAATCCACTGTTGGTGGAGTAATGAATTTATCCAGCCATTCTGGAAAGCAATTTGAAACTATGTGCAAAGGGCAATAGAATTGTGTATACCCTTTGATCCATCAATATCACTGCTAGGTTTATATCACAATGACATCCCCCAAAAGAGAAAAAAAATTAATTGTACAAAAAATATTTATAACAGATCTTTTTGTAGTGGTTAAAGATTGGAAATCAAGGGAATGCCCATCAATTGGGGAATGACTAAACAAGCTGTGGTATATGATTGTGGTGGAATATTATTGTGTTATAAGAAGTGACAAGAAGGATGATTTCAGAAAGGCCTAGAAAAACTTGTATGAACTGTTGTATAGTGAAGTGAACAGAACCAGGAGAATGTTATGCACAGTGACAGCAATATTGTTATATGGAGAACCTCGAATGACTTAACTATTCTCAGCAATACAATGATCCAGAATAATCCCAAAGGAATAATGATGAAGCATATTATCCCCTCCAAAGAACTGATATTTGTTTGAACACAGACTGAAGCATATTATTTTTTGCTTTCTTTTACCCAATTTTTCTTGTACAAAATGACTAATATGGTAATGTTTTACATAATTGCACGTGTATAACCTATATTTGGTTGCTTACCACCTCAAGGAGAGGGAAGGTGAGGGAGGGATAAAATTTGGAACTCAATACTTTAAATAATAAAATGTTTATTATTTTAAAAAGAATGTTCAACTTATAATTTAATTCTACATGTTTTAGCTTAGATGAACTGTCTAAAATTTTTATCTTTAGTATTATAGCACTTTTCTGGATATGCCTACATGGGGCAAAGAGACTCAAGTTAGGAAACTGACCTGTATTTCTGACAAGTACCTAGACTCCCAACTTTCACTCTATCTGACCTTGGCTGGTAAGGGTGGAGGTGTGGTGCTTGTTGGCAAGAGAAGTAGGAAACTAGCCTATAGAGTAAAAGGAAGAAATGAACAGAATTATGCAAGCAGATTCAAGGTGGAAGACATGGGCAAGCAGGAAGTAGACATCAGACAGGAGCCATGGGGAAGTTTGAAATCTGAATTGTTGAAAGGAGAGCTGGAAAGAGATCTGGTAACATATTTCTTCCCTCCTTTCCCTCTTCTCTTATACCTATCTCTGTCTCTCTATAACATTCTCTATCTCTGTCTTGTCTCTCTCCATATATGTCTACAAGTATATACATATATACATATGGATGTGTATATATGTACGTGTATATGTATAATGGATATATGATAGAGATAGTCATATGATTCTAGTGGTATAAGGAAGTCTTTGGTAAGGAGATAATCACATATATATACACACACAGGCATGCACATATACATATTATTTGTATATATACACCCATACATGCAAAATACATGTATGTATATGTATATTTATGTATGTGCTTTTTTCTGCAAGAGAGGTAAATTTCTTGTTTTATAAAAAAGATATTTGGATTAGACCTTGGTAAAAAGTTTCAGAGCTGGATTCATTAGTGAAAATTAGAGTTTGGAATGGTGTTAGACTGTCACAGGACTGGAAAAAATGTATCCAATGTATCTGAATCCAGCTGTGATGTTTAAAATCTTAATTGTGGTCGCCAAAAATTAAAAAGCTTCAATACCAGTCTTTGGGCATTAAACATTTATTAAAGCAGATATTTACAAAGAGTTCAGAAGGTTATGAAAAAGAAGTCCTACCAAGCCTAGAGTTCTAGCCTGGTTAGGTTCTTCCTGAAGTCCTCCTCCAGGAGCCTGCTTTAATCAGGAACTCCCTCTCAAGCCTGTTTTAATTAGGAACTCCTTTTTTAAGCTGACTGTGGAAGCTTTTTTATAGTTCTGGAACAGAGGTGGTCCTTACACACTGCTTCAAGGTGATTGGTTGGCATCAACCAAATCCATTGGCTTTGAAGGTGTTCTCAAATTGAGTTCACAGTCTAGTTTCTGAGAACAATACCTTCTTAAGGGCTAGCCAGGTGTGATTATAATCCAATTAACTTGAAGTAGGCTTAATCAGTAGTCAATCACTCTCACTTGATTCAATCAGTCTCAATTAATCTCCAGGTGGGTCTTTAAGTATCTGCTAAATCCCATTATTTCATCACACAGGCTATCCCTAGAAACTTTCCTTCACTTCTTCACTTTTTTCTTTAACTTCTTGTTCTTGTTCTTGTTCTTGTTCTTGTTCTTGTTCTTGTTCTTGTTCTTGTTCTTCTACTTCTTGTTCTTCTTTCTTATTCTGGGGGAAGGGAGGAATAGTAGATTAGAAAATCTCTAGGCTAGAAATCACCAGCGACTTTTGATATGGAGGGCTTGGACAGTTTAGTCCTTTCCTATATTTCCTATATTTCTTGTGATTTTTGGAAAGAAAAACTCACCCCAGCAAAGCTGGGAAACTAGCAAGCTGCAATGGGCAGTCACGTTTTTCTTTTTGTTCTTTAATTCATTTTTTCCCCTCCATGCAAGGCAATCTACCTTGCATGGAAAGAAAAGTCATTGCCCAAAAGGGGAGTCAGTTGCTTGGGATTCTCTGACAACACAATGAAGGGTGTACCGAGTTGGCCCAGAGCAATACTAATTGGCATCTTAGCCTGTCTTGCTCATGATGGATAGAATGTTAAGAGCTCAACTTGGAACAGTGTGTGGCTTTATTAACGGAACAGATTTGTCATCTATTCTTGAAATTAATTGAAATAGAGAAAATAATTTAAATTAATGAGTTCTGTTTACAACGCAGATTTTGGTATTCCATGGACTCCAAAATACAAGGTGGCAATCGTACAAAAGAGTATGATACTATAAAAAATCTGGTATGAAATGATTGTATAAGGTAATTGTTAGTCACTTCTCTTTAGATTTAAGTTTTCTAATCTGGGGTTTTATATCAACAGTGCATGAGTCATTCAATCTATTTTACTGTCACTTATAAAGTTCTTGCTGTGTACAGTTCATTGCATTACATGCTGGGAAGATACAGATCTGGATAAGCCAGTCCCTTACCTCATGGAGGTGCCAGACTCATAAAGAAAAAAAAAAGCTACAAACACAGTTAGTTACATCCATGAGTATATTAGAGATATATGTAAAGCAATGTACCATGGGTAGTCCAAGGGGAAAAATTATTACTAATGGGTAAAAGTTGAATATTTAACTTTCATTTCCTTTCCCTTGTTATCATTAATTTAAAACCATTCTCCCTTTTAATAATCTTATTTTAATTTGTGTTTAATAATGTATCTGAATAATCTTTACTAGAGAAGAAGGCTATAAACAAATGAAGATGTGATATTGCAGCCTCTATATCCACACTGCAAGTTTTGTAGGCTTCACACCATAAGAAAACATTATAATGTATTATTAATGGAAGGAAATATTTCCTGCTCCTTAGGTTTGAGGGAAATTTGGTTATTGGTTTTTTAATTCAAACAAAATTTCCTAGTCTATGGTCAAGATTGAGTTTGAAGATTTGATCCTTTTCTTAGATATTATGATAATTGAAAAATTTTCCTCCCTAATTTATAGTATGCTTTTATCCTTTATCAAGTCAGGAATATGTAAACAAAGTTGGAGAAAGTAAGGTACATTACTTCTTCTGGAGCACCAAAAAAGTATTTATTCTTCCTGTTTCACTGTTTTCTCATCTCATTAGGGGCCCAGTTCCAAAGAATATGGTTTAGTCGGTGGTTTGCCACATGATTAGAAATTATATATTTCACCCATCAAGAATAAATATTATAGACTTTGGTCTTTTGTAAATCATGAAGTTCTACAAAGAATAGAAGAATTCATCCTACCTTTTGTGAGGATTATGTTATGGGGAAAACAGGTGGGGGTTTGGAATAAAGATTCTCATGGGGGCAGCTAGGTGGTGCAGTGGATAGAGCACTGGCCCTGGAGTCAGGAGGACCTGAGTTCAAATCTGGCCTCAGACACTTAACACTTACTAGCTGTGTGACCCTGGGCAAGTCACTTAACCCCAATTGCCTCACCTAAAAAAAAAAAAAAGATTCTCATGAATTCCTCCCTAAAGAATTGCACCTTCTTGCACACAAATCCAATTAGAATAAAATAATAGTTTATTTAGGGTCATGGGAAAGGAAACCAAGAGAGAAATCCTTTGACTTCTCATGGGGAGAAGGCATGGCACAGTGGTGTGGCTCTGAGATACCTATCTCTTGGAGCAGATACTTTTATAGAGGACTGATGGGGGTGATCATCTGACTGTGGAAAGTTCCCTTATTGGGGGAAGACCATCCCCACTGTTGGTGGTAGGGGGAAGTTGGGTGAGGGGCATCTCTGAATCTCTCAAGCCATCTCTCTCCTCATGCCACAAAAGCAGCAGTCACACCTAATCTTATTTCTTTTAGGGGTGGGGGAGACTGGAATGAAGGCTGGTGCTCTTGGAGCTGGTTCAATCCCAATCTAATACCACTTTTCTCTTTAGGTGTGTCTGTCCTTTGGTTTAGTTTCTCAAGGAGAAGGTTCTTTGATTTACCCCAGAGAACTTCTGGGGTACACTAGGCCCATAACATTTTCATGTATTTTAAAGTTCTAATGAAACAGATTTTTAAAAGTAAGTGGATTCTTTTAAAAAGCTATAGCTAGGGGCAGCTAGGTGGCACAGTGGATAAAGCACCAGCCCTGGATTCAGGAGTACCTGAGTTCAAATCTGGTCTCAGACACTTGACACTTACTATTTGTGTGACCCTGGGCAAGTTACTTAACCCCAATTGCCCTGCAAAAAACAAAAACAAAACAAAACAAAACAAAACAAAAAAAACAAAAACAAAAGCTATAACTAACACTCTTCACAATGCCATTACATTTGTACGTTGATTGATTGATAATAGAAATTAAAGATGGAGAAAACATATTAGTTAAATGCATTACATCCCTCATGTACTTTGTACATCTTCCTCATTTTAGATGTATGTACTGTTGAGGTAAATTGTATTTTCATAAAAAGCTGTTTTTTCTTTCTTTTATTTTTTTCCCTGAAAATTTTACATGAGGTCCCATAATTTGAATTGGCGCAGTGGCAGAAACTGGGACAAACATAAAGGATTGGAAACCCAGTGGGAAGTGTAGACCTGTTTTTCTAATAAAAGAATCAAACTGGAATGTTTTGATTTACCCAAATTCTCTCACATTCTTTCCCTAAAGTAGTTAATGTAAATGGAGTGAGTCTTTTTCTTCCCTTAGATCTTAGTAAGATATGTTTTTCCTAGTAGAATGAGGGAATAAAGAAGTCCATAGTACTACTATTGGACTTCTGAACAGAAAGAGGCAGGTGTTTTCCCTTTTCCAGCTCACTATATAATTGTATAGAGAAAAATCTTCTTGAGCCTGTTTTTCAAGCTAGGATATGGGAATCCAGAAAAATAATATTTCATTTAAGATTGCATGACCTGTCTCAATTAGGTTTAGGTAAGACAAAGAAATATCTTGATTTTTAAAGAGTGAAAAAAACAGGCCTCAAAAGTTGATATAATTTCCTTTTAATGTGTAGAGCTTTAATGTTTGTCTCTGCTTATCTGAAAGCATGGATGCCTTGTTTACTTATTTTTTGTTGTAGAGCATTTTTGACATCAATATATAAATATGATTTGGGGAAAAAGTGACATATCTGGAGAGCATTATTTAATTTTGCTTAAGAAAATAATATTGAGCCCTTACCTACTTCTTGTGTATTTTAAATGAAGCCTGTAATTTCCCAATGGTATGAAATGTGAAATGGATAATTTTGTGAAATGCATCTATGTGTGTTCCTCCTTTAATGAAAAAAATGTGGCACTGACAAGGAATAGGTACTGTTAGTTATAGCACCTCTAAGGAACTTAGGATGAAGTCTAAGTAGAAAACAGAAAGCAAACAAATACAACATTAAAAATTCAGTACCTTCATTTCTTTTCCCTCTGATACACAGAAAGATACATAACAATAAGATCTTGAAAGACTTTGGCCACATTTCTCTCACTTTCTGAATCTCCTTTTCCTTTTGTTCCTTAAGTAATGGGAAGTGTATTGAAAGGTAAGAGTGAGGAAATAGAAATAAAACAAAGGAACTCTGACCAAATATTTTCAATAGTGAATACCACATATTTACTTATTCATTATTTTATTTATTATCTATTTGAAAAGTTCTGCCAAGATAAAGACATATCATATTTAATAAAAAAAAAAATTCCTTATCAATTTTCCCTACCTTCTGCTATAGGGAGCAAACTTTTAAAGAAAAAGAAATAAACCATAAACAAATGATGAAGTGTTGTGGGATGAGGGAACCCAACCCCCAAAGAATCCTTAAACTTTCCCAATGGAAAAACAGCTCTTCTTTGTACCTCTGTTATAAGGTGTAGTGGAACAGGACCCTGGTATGCTGATAAGTAATACGGAGTTCTGTAAGATGATATGCCAGATATGGATGGATCCTATTGATACCTCATTATGCAAATATCCCCTCCCAGTATTCTTGCCCTTTCCAGTTTTGCGTTTTCTCTTGATTTGTAATTCCCTCCCCTTTCTTTGTTTTGTAAATATACAAAAGACCAGTTCTTCTTTTACTCAAGTGGGACAGTCTTTATGGTGATTCTGTCCCCAGGCCATATAATCCTCTATCCTAATAAATCTTTTTATTTTACAAGATTCATGATGAACCTCCAATTTTTTGGGTGAGCTAGCCACTCCACCCTCCCCCAATCCAGGTTGCAATTCCCCCAACAGTAGGAGAAGAAGCAAAGGGCAGGCAGACATTGTATGACCTTACTGAAGGTTCCCAGATCACATTCTATTGGCTACAATATCATCCAATCTTTGCTTTAAACTTTAGTTTCTTGTCTTCTAACTTTAGTCATTGTTAACAATTAATCTCACATCTTTGTTTTTTTAATATCTTCACTTTACAGGGATTTTCTAATATTTTCACTGAAGGAATATGATATGCATTTGTTTTCTAGTAGTTATAAAATAATAATTAAGTGCTTACAGTTATAAAAACTTATCACTCGACCTGATGATGTATTAATTTCTTGAATTCTAGACTCCCTGCAGCAGGGTGGTGCATTGTGTGTTAAAATGAATAAAAAATGTTTATGAGAGCATCAAAAGGAGAAGAGATTCCATAAAGGATTCTAACTTCAAACTCATTCTTTTTCGCTTCCAGAGCTGGTTGTTACAATTCAATATTGCAGCCCCAAATTTTGGTGGGTCATTCTATTTATTGAGTTTGGGTGCCCTTTTATTAAACTAGGGGCTGGGGTAGAAGAAAAGCAGGGAGGCAACAATAAAGCATACTGTACTAGGTGAAGACCTGGTGAAAGATTAGTTAAATTAACATCTGCCTTACAGATGACTAGAATACCAAGATCTTCACAATAATGAACCAAATAGCTGCTGTTTTTTAAGAACTCAGAGGGCTGAGTAGTGGTTAAGGATCAAACAGAATCCCAATATGCTTACTTAATTGCAAAAATGAAAAGGGTGTGGCCCAGGATATTAGGGCACCTAAATTTAGAAATTTTGGGGGGAAAGGGGGAAGTCATAAATAATTTTGCGAACACCTTGAATAGAATAAGACACTGCTAGAGGCAAGAATTGCTTTGTGTAAATAAAGGGTAGAGCATACTCCATTGTGCATGTGCTGATTCCCTGCCCACATGTGTTCAGCACTGAAGGATTTGCACTTTGGAATGATGAAGTAATTCCCTTATTGGTCTTTTGATTCCTGCATGTGTATACTTCCCCTTTTCTTCTACTACTAGCCTGAACACCATGCTAACAAGGAGTCATTCAGTGACCTTAAAAAGAGCAGCAATTCCTTCTTGCACTCTTCCTGAATTTGTAAAGAATCTCTCTTAGACTTCCCTGAAGGTAGGGATGATGGGGATGGGGGAGGAATAGTTAGTAGTTGGGAAGGAATCATTTCCTCCCAGTCACTATGGAAGTTACTTGAACATGTTAATAGGTACATTACTGTCTAAATAAATCTGAGCTTTGACCTTGAACCTCTGACTACTTCTACTGTGTGTGTGTGTGTGTGTGTGTGTTTTCCCTGAGAATAGGTACCCAAACACTGCTCTTGAAGGAGATGTTTAAAGCAACCTCAAGAATTCAAGAGGTCAGGTATCTTAGTCATATCTGATTGATAGGAGGTGTTTTCTGCATCCTTCTTAGGGAAGAAGATCATTGATAAGAGAATTCATGCTGGCTATCTATCCATTAAGAACTTTAGGAAATTATTTGTACTATTCAAAGCTGAGACAAAGGGTGAAGCGATTGTTCAGCATGCTTATGAACCATTTTGTAATTTGACATCCTTAATATTGACTTCTCATGACAGTATAGGAGACATTTCATTTCATTTTTAGACATAATGGTTTCACTTTTTAAAGTCTATTATGTTTATTTATAAGTCTTTTGTGTTTTATTTCTTTTCCACAGATTCCTGTACGGGATCATCATTGTATCCTGAATACCTTATACTTGCTTTCCAGAGATACACTAAACTTGAGTCAAACTTAAGGTTTCTTTGAGTGATTTTTACCAGGTGCTTTAAGGTGTAAAAAAACAGAAACAATTGAGTGTCACCTCTGGACAAACGAACAATCATATTGTCAGCGGCTTCATAGTTTAAATTATGGATTTCAGTATGAATCAGTAAAGGGGGTTTCCTTACTGGAAACTCAATACATGAATCAGGTTTGAAGTAAAAAAGAGAAATTATTTCTTTCTCTCCCTCTCCCTCTCCCTCTCCCTCTCCCTCTCCCCCTCTCTCTCTCCTTCCCCTCTGCCATCCCAGTATGCACCTGAGCCCAGAACTGGTATTTCTTAGTAGGAGAATGTGCATCAGCCTTTCTGGTCCACCACTGGTTTATTTTTACAGTTTTACTGCTAGTCAGAACTTAATAAATGCTATCTGACTCACTCTTAGAATCTTGCTATTTTTTAAAAAAGGAAAAGAAGTAAGTGATACAGTACATTTTTATCTTTTACATGGATTTTGATTTTCTTCTGTATAACATATTCATCAATAAACTTGGAAATATGGGTAAGGCCACAAACTATTGGGACATGCACAGTTAGCTTGAATATTATACTGAGTAGTAATTACTAAAGACACATTTTTCCTCTTACCATATTTCATTTCTCCTTTCTGAAAAGGAAATACAATACTTTTTTTTTTTCCTCTGTCAAACTTCTTCCCTAAAACTATGATAAGAATAGCTAAAGAACTAGTGTGAGCTGTGTTTAATTACAATCTGTTTCAGGAAATTATTGATATGGTGGGAAAATGGGGTACAGGTTGGGGTTGGGGTTGGGGTTCTTGGGAATTCCTCTTTAAAGAATTACACCCTCTTGCACACAAAATGTAGTTAGAATAAGGTGATAGTTTATTGAGGAGCAAGGGAAGGGAAGGGTGGGGGGAGGGAAACCATGAAAGAAATCCTTGGACTTTTCATGGGGAGATTTGGCATAAAGCACATGGCTCAGAGGTACCAAATCTCCTCGAACAGGAGACTGGAAGGTACTTTTATAGAGGCCTGATGGGGGTGGACCATCTGCCTGTGGAAAGTTCCTTTAGTGAAGGTGGACCATCCCCCACTAGTAGTGACTAGAGGAATTGGGTGAGGGGTGGCTACGGATCCCTCTTCTGGACACAAAGGCCGAAGCCACACCCAAACTTATCTCCCCAGGGTAAGGGAGACCAGAATGAAGGGTAGGAATCCCAAGCTAGCTCAGTCCGATTTGGTTCCTCTAGGCGTTATCTGTCCTCTGGTTTAGTTTCTCAAGGAGAAGATTCCTCGGTGTGCCCCAGAGAAATTCTGGGGTGCTCTGCGCTCCATGACATTATGAAGAGTGCTTCTGCTGAGACTCTTCCACTACTCTCTGAAAGGGACTTAGGAGGTACTGCTGCTGCTGCTGTTGCTGCTGAGCTGTTGTTAATAGGCATAATAATCTAGGTATTGTTATGGTATACTAACAAAACCATACTGGTATAGTATGGTTTTATTAGTAAGAGAAGTTTGTCTCATTGCTAATATTTATTGCATATTAATTGAATAATCTTGAACTGGTCCATTAAGTTCTCTAACTAGATGTGTTTAAATATCTCCAAGAGAACATGTATCCTTTGTCTAACACTGTCTAGCACTAATCTCTCTTCTGACCTCTAGTCTCACTTCTCAAACTGTCTACTGGGTATTTTGAACTGGATGTCTTGTACATATCTTAAACTCAGCATGTCTAAAATTGAACTATGAGAAAATAATGGGCTTTTGGGTCTCCAGAGGCCCTCAGTCGAGGGCCTAACCCACAGAGCCTTGCCTGACCTTTCTTGGGGCCAGCTAAAAGTCAGGAGAATTCCAAAGGAAATGAAGTTGGAACTTGGACTGTGAATAGAGACAGAGATTAAAACCACACCTACCTGAAAGCCTTCCCCTCAGAGGTTCTTTTCTCTGTACTTTGATCTTAGCTTATACTGTGCCGAATCACCCAGCCGCACTTGGCCCTGGAATGCTGGAGGAAAGATAAATGCTTTGACTTGCTTGCTATCCTAAATAGTCCTTAACTTTCTGAGCCATGTGCTCTATCTTTCCTAATATTTAATATGCTTTAATAAATCCTTAAAGCCCCAAACTGGTACTTTATCCTCTAATTTCTAAGTAGCATTATATTAGAAACCTCAGCTAAGTTCCCTAAGACTTGGGACATAGATAGGGCACCCCATAAATTTTTAATCACCACAGAACTCATTATCTTTCCTCACAACCAAACCCTCCTATCTTCCTAAGTTCCCAAATACTGTGGAAGGTACCTCCTAAGAACTCAGGTTTACAATATAGATGTTATTCTCAACTCTCTACTCTCTCTCACCACCACTCCCATATCCAATTAGTTGCCAAGTTCTATTGCTTCTAACTTTGTAATATCTCTTTTATATGGGCCAACAGTTCTCTTACCTGACATTGCCATCATTCTTGTGCAGGACTTTATCATCTCATGACTAGACTACTACAAGAGCCTTCTGTTTAGTTGTCCAACCCCACTCCAGTCCTTCCTCTACTTAGCTGTCAAACTGTTGTTCTTTAATCATGTCTGACAATGTTAACCCTTCCCTCATTCACCCATGCACCCCCATTGAATCAACTCCAGATTCTTTCTATTGCTTCAAGGATCAAATAATAAAATCTTCATTTTTAAGGCCCTCCATAACCAATCTCTTTCTACTTTATCTTCCCCCATCCTGTCTACTCTGTGATGCTCTGTAACTGACATTCTTGCTATTCCTTAAAAAAAAAAATGCTCCATCTCCCAATTCCTAGCACTTCTACTGACTGTACCCCATGCTTGTAACTCTCTCCCTCTTCATTTTTACCTTTGATCTAACTTAGCTTCCTTTAATTCTCCATCACCAGTCATATTGAGTCTGTTCTACCAATGGACTATGATGATTCTGGAAGAGAGAGTAAGGCCAATGACTTCACTCTGCCTCCCTTAAATCAAGTTTATGCATGAATCAAAACACATCACCCATATCATTCTACCATTTTTACCTATCTCAGAGTCCTGTGACAACAGTCAAGTGTCAAAGCAGAAGTTGACAGCTGTACCCTGGGAGGTGTGGTCACAATCCTGCAGAGATAGCCCAGGTCATATGGGTGACTTCTCACTGAAAGCAGCAATGAGATTTGGCAGCCTCTAGGTGAATGAACAGCCTTTTAAGGATGGTACTGTTCACCTCCTGATGTGAGGAAGGGGCTAGAAAAGATGCCCTAAAAGTTGTCTGTTTTACCCAACCCTGACCTGTTTATCACAGTAGATGGGGATCCCAAACTGCTGTAAAAACACAAAACTTGGATTATTTGTGTCTGACCTATTGCAGAGCATTCTGAGTTCATAATCCACTGCTGGACACACTGCAACTTGCCTCTAACACAGTGATGTCATTTTAATTCTCTTTGAGAATGAAGGACAAAAATCAAACAATCTCCAGTTTACACTATCTATATCATACTTTTTTTAATTAATAAAGTATTTTATTTTTTTCTGTTACATGTAAAGATAGTTCTCATCTTTTGTTTATACAAGCTTTCCAATTTCCAATATTTCTCCCTCCCTCCCCCCCTCCCCCCTCCCCTAGACAGCAGGTAATCTGATATAGGTTATATATATATATATATATATATATACACACACATAGATACACACATAGATATACATATATATGTATATATACATACACACATATATACATATATATACACATAAAAACATTAATCCTATTTCTGCATTAGTCCTGTTATAAGAGAAAAAATCAGAGCACTGATGAAAAGCCTCAAAATAGAAAAAAAACAACAGCACCAAAACCAAAAGAAATAGTATGGTTCATTCAGCATCTATACTCCGCAGTTCTTTTTTTTTTTTCTTGGATTTGGAGATCATCTTCCATCATGAGTTCCCTGGAACTCTTCTGTACCATTGCTTTGGTGAGAAGAATATAGTCCATCACAGTAGGTCAACACTCAATGTTGATGATACTGTGTACAATGTTCTTCTGGATCTGCTCATCTCACTCATCATCAGCCCATGCAAGACCCTCCAGGTTTCTCTGAACTCCTGCTGCTCATCATTTCTTATAGCACAATAGTATTCCATTGTATTCATCTACCACAACTTGTCCAGCCATTCCCCAATTGATGGGCATCTCCTCAATTTCCAATTCCTTGCCACCACGTAAAGAGCAGCTATAAATATTTTTGTATATGTGGGTCCCTTTCCCCCTTCCATGATTTCTTTGGGAAAAATACCCAAAAGTGGTATTGCTGGGTCAAAGGGTATGCACAGCTTTATTGCCCTTTGGGCATAATTCCAAATTGTTCTCCAGAATGGTTGGATCAGTTCACAGCTCCACCAACGATGAATTAGTGTTCCCATTTTCCCACAGCTTCTCCAACATTTATTATTTTCCTTTTTTGTCATTTTAGCCAATCTGATAGGTGTCAGGTGGTACCTCAGAGTTGTTTTAATTTGCATCTCTCTAATCATTAGAGATTTAGAGCATTTTTTCTTATGGGAATAGATAGCTTTGGTTTCTTCAGCGGAAAACTGCCTGTTCATATCCTTTGACCATTTCTCAATTGGGGAATATATCATACTTTTAACAAGATTGTTTGCATGTGTTCTCCTTCATTAGACTGTAATCTCCTTGAGAACAGGGACTGTCTTTTGCTATCCCCAGAGTTCAGTGAAGTGCCTGGCACATAGCAGAAACTTCATAAATGCTAATTAACTGGCTTACTGCCTCTGGTTTGTCTTACAGAGAAACAAGCATGTTTTACCAATGCTCCCTTTGGCTTATTCTCTTCCAATCAATGTCAGTCTGACACTCTGGGGCAACATAACATATTTTGTATTTTCTTGGTCCTAACACAACCTCTTTGAGCTTCAATTTCATAAGCCAAATGAGGGGATTGGTATCCCCTCATCTTTCCATCTCTGGCCTTGTGACATTTCAAGAGGAATAATGAATAAAACAAAAACTCTATCAACTTATACATTCATAAAATTCACATGATGATTTGCACAAAGCTCAAGAATTACAACCCAATTCTGACTACTGTCTGTTGTTTTTTTTTTTTCTATTCCTGCCACCTCTTGCAGGTATCTCAGCATGTAGCTTATTTCCTCAATTGCTAGCTCTATAAAGGGTATAAATGTTTACTAGCCTATAAGCTATGTAGATTTAAAAAAAAAACATTTTGAGCTAGAACTGCTTTTTATTAGTGAGGAGGCAGAAAAGCTGCATGTATTTATTGAACACTGACCATCTCTATCACGTTCATTAATTGAAAGAAAAGCCATCACTTTTCAATTTTGGGGAAGGGATGATTAGGATCCTGGAGGACAGGATGGAAATGTAGAATGATTGTGATAGAGGAGGACAATTTAGAAATATATTAATAGAGACTCATACAAAGAAGTTACCTGTGTAAGAGAAACCAGCTACATTAATTCAAAGTAAGGAAGTGCTGAATATATTCATATATCATAGAAAATGTTTAAAATTTGAGCATTTATTAGCTGCATAGTGATATAACTTTAAAAAATTTCTAATCCCAACAATGTGAACTGAAGAATCTTCTGCCTGTACTCAGCTATGAGTCATATATGCTTCATACTAGAGTAAGATGGATACTTTCATAAATTGAAAAAAAGTATGAGGATTATATTTACTATAAATTCACACACCTCTAATAAAAATTGACGTTTCTTTGTCGAGCCTCATGATTCAAGTCTCAAAATCTCCCAAGCTGGTAGAAGGGTTTATAGGAGACCAGAAGAAGCAGTAAAAGGCAGTTTTGGTGTTTGGGGTATATTCTAACTCAAATACAGTTCAGTCTGTCTCAGAGTCAAGAATTTTTACCCAGTTGTGGAGCTGAGAATAGAAGTTATTGCTTCAAATAGTAAAGGGTAAAGTTATGATCAAAGAATCCAAAAGACATCATTAGAGTTAGCATTAAGGGCCAAAGCATGTCTTCTTTACATAAACATCTTTTTGAAGAAGGAGGAGGAAGTTATATCAGTGATTTGAGCTTTGAGGATGATTTCAGTACCAATTAAATAAAAACTAACCTAGCCTAAACAAGGCATATTTGTTTGTTTGGCACAACATCCCTTAATGCTACATGTATTTGGGGTTTTGGGGTTTTTTTTTTTTGGTGAGGCAATTGGGGTTAAGTGACTTGCCCAGGGTAACACTGCTAGTAAGTGTTAGGTGTCTAAGACTGGATTTGAACTCAGGTACTCCTGATTCCAAAGCTGTTGCTCTATCCACTGCGCCACCTAGCTGCCCCAATGCTACATGTATAAGGATTTTCTAGAGGACCTTCCAACATTGCATTGGCATCAACAAAAGAAGGAATTTAACTCATGTAAACCAAAATACAGGAAAACAAAACAGAAAAATATAAAATGATAATAAGTAGTGCATTCTTCCCCAGCTCCCATCAAGAGATATATAGGAAAATCATTTATTAAGTACTAACTGTATGTTAGGCACTTTCTGTAGGAGGAACATGAAAAGGTTAAATTCCAGGTTTCACTGCCTGCCTTTAGAAAAACAGCCCTTTCTCTTAATAATATGATCAATGTTGTAGAAGATGCCAAATCTTTGCTATTGAGTTACCCTATGTAAAACAATAAAATTAGTATTGAGCAGAAGAAACAGCACCAAAACCATAAGGGCCAGAACACAGTTGATTACACATCTGAAACAGTTACTGATCTTTGAGGGTCAAGTTTATCTTTAATAAGATGGATAAACAAAACAAAACAAAACAGAAACCAAAAGATTAGGTAAAAGGTCATTGCTCTTTTGTGTGCAGTTTACCGTAGTGAAAAGGCTGATACTTAAAATCATTTTGTTTCCTCACCCACTCCGTTTTTCCTAGCCCACCCATACAGGGTGACCTCATTCCTGGTGGGCTTTGGTGGGAAATAGAGGACACCAATATAAGAACCTCTTTCAAGAGCCACTCCAGGGGCAGCTAGGTGGTCCAGTGGATAAAGCACCAGCCCTGCATTCAGGAGGACCCGAGTTCAAACCTGGCCTCAGACACTTGGCACTTACTAGCTGTGTGAACCTGGGCAAGCCACGTAGCCCTTATTGCCCCACCAAAAAACAAACAAAGAAAAAGTCCAGTCTCTTTATTAGGGACTGAGTAAATAGTTTTATCTCTCCTTGCTTCCAGAAAGTAAGACACTTCTCAGTAATTTTGCCCCTTTGTCCTAAAAATCCTTTCTAAGAAGAAGTGTGGTTTTTTGTTTTGTTTTTGTTTATTCGTGTTTGTCCGTTTGTTTGTTTGTTTTACCACTGGGTATTGCATTTGTAGCAATTCCTTAACAATTCCTTATTAGGACTAAGTTAAGAATTGACCTCGATCTGGCTCTATTATTGCCCATGCAAATAAAGGTCTACTCTAATGGGAATTGTGTAACTGCCCACACAGCTATCACTGATACCTGAACTGCTACCCACAGACTACAGGGTCCCAAAAGTACATCTCATTAATGCTATTTCCTTGTCTCTCCTCAGAGGAAAAAAAATGCAGAGCACTCTTAGTTCTTAACTCTTAGTTGAAACAGCTGTCCTTTTTGTTGAGGTCTTAGGGGAGACTTTGTTGGGGTCCTTTACTAATACTTTATGGAAAGCCCTAGTGAAAAAGAGAGCTATAATTCATAGAGTAGAAGCTATCTCCTCTTTTAAATTGGCATAGTTCCCCCACATACATACATACACACATATCCACACACACACATTTTCAGCTAATTAGCTGGCATATTGGGGATATTTGAGCATTTCCTTAATTCTGGAAATGTCTCTAAGTTCTCATGGAAACTCAGCCACTGTCTTTTCAAGTGCTTTCTTGTAAAAAGTCTTGACAATCCAGGTGGAGTAGCTATCTATCAATGGCCTCCCAAATGTGACTTTAAAATGTCACAAAAAGTCCATTAAATAGTTCTCATATAATCCCCAAATTAGCAGTCTTCTGGGAGAACCCATACCTGGCACAGTGAATGGACCTGAAGATCACAATCATTCCCATAATAAAGGTTGTTTTGTTTACATCAAGAGCGTCAAAAGTATTATGATTCAGTTTCTGCAATAAATCCAACTTTCAGTCATTGGACAAGGAGTGAATGGCATGATTTTTAGCATCTTATGCCTACTTTCCTGCCATTCTCACTACAGAAGCTGAAGTGGGATTACATTGGACTGAGGAACATATATAAATAATATATATTCTTTATGTCATGTGTTGCTATAGGCAAAAAAAGATTTTTGTTTGTTTCACAGAAATGAATTTGCTAAGTTCCTAAGGTCCCATCTGAAGCCTTTCCCAGGTGATAACCAGCTAGAGCATGACGTATATTGACATTACTATCAATAACCCAGGGTCACCTTCACATCAGTGGGGTATTAAAATAGGAAATTTGGAAAAAGCCATATCACCTACCACTGCAAAAATCAACACACTTTTAAGAATATATTCCTCTTGGGCAGCTTATTTCCAAGTTCTATAACTCATTAATGATATACAGAAAGTTTTTCACTAGAAAATTTCCACAACAGACTTCATAGCATCAGAAGTCAAAGTATATAATATGACACACTAGTCTAAAATGCAGAGGGTCCTTTGAAGCTGAAATCATTTGGTCATCACTTCCTCTGTTCTGTGCCCTCAGTCCATGATGAAGCACATGCCATCCTTCTTACAAATTAATCTTCCTCTTGCTGCATCCAGACTCAACCCGCTTAATCAATGCTTTTGTGTGATAAAAGAACTTCTTCAGACATCCTGTCTATGCTTGTCTCTTTTCCATTAACTATATATTAATGGAAGAGAGTTTTGAAAGTTATCGGCATATATTCTCAGACCAAATGTCAGAATCAGCCCAATTATACAATAATCAATGTGATATAATTGACAGTGACTCTTTAATAAAGTTATAGTGTCCAAAGCAGATGCATATTTCAACTCTAGAGTTAAAATAAAACATTGTCATCTTTGAAGTGTGGTGAAAAGAAAGCTGGTTGAGAAACGTTGCAAAAAAAAAGTTTCATTATTATCAGTTTGTGGTCCATGTATAGTTTTGAAAGAGCTAAAAAGGCAAAGATATTAATCAAAATCATATGTAGATATAGCAAGAGAAATAATCTTAAAGCATCCTATTATCTGACTTCTAGGCCATATATAGTCACATAAAATTTAGACTTGAACTCCAAAATCATAGAATCTATCTATCTATCTATCTATCTATCTATCTATCTATCTATCTATCTATCTATCTATCTATCTATCTATCTGTCATCTGTCTGTCTACCCGTCTATCTGTCTACCTTTCTATATGTGTATGTAAGTGTAAACATATAGAGATATAGAGATAGAGATGGAAATGTTTGTATATTTGTATGTGTGTATGTGTATGCATGAATATCTTCCTGGAAATACCAAGAATATTTAATATTTATTGTACATTACTGCAAGCTGTTTCAAAGGCTTCTCTGTAAATGTACAAAATTGGGCAAAATGAAGTGAATCAATGAAAAAACCTGGATTTCAGTTTAAGAGCAAATAGTAAGTATTCTATATTTTTTGTGTTGAAATTTAATCTGATTAGATTTAATAGACCTTGATTTTTAGAGTTTGGTTAAAAATAATTTATTAAAAATCTTGCTGGATTTGTGTGTATGTGTGTGAAACCTTTTCATATTTTTAAATCCAAATTTGTACCTAGATACATTTGCCCTCTGTCCTCTACTTTCTTTACCATATTGATTAAAAATACTCAATCTTTTCCTTTTATACAATATAAAACACTAGAAATATCTCAATATTCTTTTGCCATGGAGATTCTGTGGTTGTAGGTATTTTTTATTATTACATAAAACATCACCTTTAATAGATATTTAGTTGTTTTTTAATCTTCAATAGTTTTTGTTCTTTTAATCTTTCTATGTTCACAACCTTATTTCTGTGGAAGGAAAAAAAAAGAAAAAATATAGAGAATAATACCCTGACATATAAAATATATCAAACATAAATGACAAATCAAACCCTCTTTACAACTACAGGTTTAAAAAATGTTAGAAATAAAATGGAGTGATAATGTCTCCAGAACAGAATTTTATATCTAAATCAGAGAAAATGTTTGAAAAGCCTATTGATTGAAAACAGTAAATATCATAAAGAAAGACATTTTGATAAGTCACTTTATCCTTCATTCACTGAAGAGGATTGATAATGGGTTTGTTTTGATATCAAAAAAAGACAGCGATAGCAGATGAAAGACCAATAACTCAAGGAGATCTTATATTTTGATAGACATTTATTCACTGTTTAAGTATTTGTGCCTTGGTTTTGTTTTATTTCAAGCTACCTTTATTTAATATGTCACAAATACAAAAACATCCCGAATATATGATGTTCTTGTCATTTTCTCCAAAAAAAAGCATATATACAAGATCCTCTCATTTTCTTTTGGGGATTCTAAAGAGATGCCATTTTCTAAAAGATGTGTGCCTGAAGTGTGTATGAGCAAGACACTCCGTGTCAATACCAACAGTATAACACAGTAAATATTTGTTACAAACCTTTGATAGGAAACATATTAAAATAAAAAATGAATAGGGATTTAAATGAGTGTGATTAGCCTTTAAATGCCAGTTCTTTCGAGATTCTGTTCAAATGATATTTACAACCAAGATGGTGAGTTCATTTGGGTAACCTTAAATTATAGACCACGTTTATATGTTAACTTTTCCTGGCCCTTCAGATTGTAGGAAAGAAAGTGTTGTAATGAAAAGAGCACTCTCTCATGTCAGAGAACCTATATTCATGTCCCAATGAGGAAGTTGGACTAGATTGTCTATGAGATGCCTTCCAGGTAAGAGAGTTTCAACAAAAATGGAATTATTTTAATTTTTTGGTTTCTAATATTATAAAAATGATAAATTATTTCTTATTTTTGAGGCAAAGTATCCATTCAACAGTTTTGTTCTTTTGTAAAACTCTGACCTAGTTAATATCTTTATTACATTTTTTGTCTAGTTAGAAATAGTTTTTCTCAACTCAATTAGCATTTATTGGTCACTGGCTATGAGACACTAGTAATCAATGTAGATTGAAGAACAGAAGTGAAACAAAGAGTTCTTGCTTTCGACATATTTATATTCTATTGGTAAATAAAGAGAAGTATATGGAAACATATATACAGAGTAAATAGTAAATGTGTAGTGGGGCAGATCAGCAGTTAGGTGCTGTGTGGATAGAGCACTGGCTCTGGAGTCAGGAGGATGTGAATTCAAACCCTGTTTCAGACATTAGTTCTGTGATGCTGGGCAAGTCATTTAGCCCTATTTGCCTCAGTTTCTCATGTATAAAATGATCTGTATATGGAAATGTCAAACCACTCCATTTTCTTTGCCAAGGAAACACCAAATGCAGTTATAGAGTCAGACATAACTGAAAGAACAACAAAACAAAAATGTGGGGCTGAAGACCAGTAGCAGTTAGGCTTATCAAGAAGAGCCTCTTATATGTTGAGGCTACTGATTTGTTCTAGGGAAAGAAAACAGGATTCAATGAGCTTGAAGTGAGAAGAGAAAGCAAGAATTCATAGGCATGTTTCTGTTCAACCCTTTTCAAGTAGGCCAGTTTGGCTGCAATATAGAATGTGTAAAAAGGAATGATAGTGATAAGTCTAGAAAGATAGATTGTGGCCAAATTGAGAGGGATTTTAAATGTCAGAGGAGTTTTTCCTATATCTCAGCTACAATACGAACACTCTTAAAAGGCATCTATTGTCTGTTCAAATACCTCTTATTATGGAGAGCTCATTATCTATTGAGACAGTTCCTTCCATTTTTAGCAAGCTCCAGTTAGAAAGTTCTATTGATCTGACATTTGCCTTCCTGAAACTTCTAACCATACATTTGTAATACTATAACAGACTATATATAGTTTGTCTGACAGGTTTTCAACTATTAGAAGACAGTCATCATTTACCCCTATTAGGTTTCTCTTTTCCAGACTTAATTCCTATTGCTTCTGTTTTACTGCCTCTTCTTTTCCTAAGAGCATGGTAGATGTCTATAATATATTTTATTCAAGGAGTAAGTTTAAAATTTGATATGCTAATCATTCAAAAATTCTTTAAATTTGAGCTCATCAGGGTCAGGCTCAATAATGTTTTCAAACTCCTGTACTATTATGGCTTTATATACACACACACACACATGCATGTACATATACATAATATGTACATGCATACGTGTGTGTACACACATAAATAACATGTATGTATGTATGTATAGGTGGGGGTCATTGAGTCAGATTATCAATAACACTGAGACACTTAAGGTATGCCTTGCTATCTTCCCCAAGTGAAACTCATCTTAACCAAAAAGTCAATCAAAGACTTTAGACTACATCACTGAAGTCCTTAAATGCCAATGAATGAATCAAAGTAGTAGTGGAATCATGTATCTTTTGTAATTAGTGGGGAAAATCTTGTCATCCCTGACCCAAGCCTATGGGTTGTCTATAAAATGAGTCAGTTCTGTGACCCAAAAATTCTATTGTCTGGAAATTTAGGGTGGAAGCCTTATAGCTAACGTTTTCTATTAGCTTCTAGTTCTACCCTGTATTATCTCTTGCTTCAATTTCCCAAGAAATAATCTCTTAGTGGAAGAAAGAACGTTGTCTCAGTTTTGGCCTAAGTCTCCCCCCTCCCAATCTTCCTCCTTGGCCAGAGTTAGCCCTTATGAATTTTTAAGTAAAGGGAGATTGGGATATTTTCTTTGCCTCTCTAGCTTGCATCCTTCGAAAATCAGTTGATAGTACCTGTATCACTTTTGTTATTGCTGTAATTTAGTTGTTCAGTCATATCAATCTCTTTGTGACCCCATGCAACATAGCATACTAGGTCTTTCTTTTCTCCTTAAACTACATCTACAAGCCTGTCCTAGTTCACATTCATTGTTTCCATGTCACTATCTATCCATCTCATCCTTTGCCATCCTTTTTTTTTCCTTTTGCCTTCAATCTTTCCCAACAGGAGAGTCTTTCCCAATAAGTCATGTCTTCTTATTATTTGGGCAATATTTGACCTATTTGGACTAGTATTTGATTAGCCTGAATTAATTACTTTAAGTATTGACTGATTTGACCTCCTTGCTATCTAAGGAGCTCTTAAAAGTCTTCTCTAGCACCACAATTTGAAAGAGAGGATTCTGTGGTACTCAGCTTTTCCTATAGTCCAAATCTCACAGTTATGCATTGGAACTAGAAAAATCATAGCTTTGACTATACAGAACTTCACTGGAAAGATGAAGTCTTTGCTTTTTAGTATGCTATCCAGACTTCCTATAGATGTCCTTCCAAGGAGCAAGTGTCTTTTAATTTCATGGCTGAAGTTGCTGTCTTCAGTGATCTTTGAGCTCAAGAGTATAAAATTTGACACTGCTTCCATTTTTTCTCCCTCTATTTACCAGGAAGTGATAGAAATCAGTTGTCAAGATCTTAGTTTTTTTTTTTTTTTTTAACGTTAAGCTTCATACCAGCTTTTGCACTCTCCTCTTTTCCCCTCATTAAGAAGCCTCTTAATTCCCCTTCACTTTCTGCTCTTAGAGTAGTATCATCTGCACATCTGAAATTGATGATATTACTCCCAGAAAACTTAACTTTAGCTTTTTATTTTTTCAGAAGTATCTTTATTAGGAAACAAAACCAGGATGGATTTGAAGAGGAAAGCCAAATTGAATACTCCACAAGACTTTTCATTTTCAAAACACCAAAACAAAGAAACCAAAAAAACCCAAACTACATACTGTATGCCTTAAAGAAACGCCCTGGGGGACAGCTGGGTGGTGCCATGGATAGAGCACCAGCCCTGAATTCAGGAGAACCTAAGTTCAAATCCATCCTCAGACATGTGAGCTGTATGACCTTGTACAAGTCACTTAACCCTCATTGCCCCACAAAAAAAAATGCCCTGAAAACTTCCTGAAAGGGAGAAAAGGACTTCCAGCTGTACAATAGAGCCATACATCTATGCTCTATTAGCTTAAATCCACTTCCCTGGACCCTGAACATACATGTATAAGAATATACCATTGGGGGGCAGCTAAGTGGTGCAGTGGATAGAGCACCGGCCCTGGAGTCAGGAGTACCTGAGTTCAAATCTGGCCTCAGACACTTAACACTTACTAGCTGTGTGACCCTGGGCAAGTCACTTAACCCCAACTGCCTCACTAAAATTAAAAAAAAAAAAAAGAATATACCATTGGTTTGAGGAGCTGTTTTATAACATCTACATCATCATAGAAAAAGACCCAATTTCTTAAAGTTGTTTGATTTAATCAATGATATCAACCAATAATCATGAAAGGAAGTGTATAGTAAGAAATTGTGAACTATTACATATATATGTACCCTCTTGGTGATCCTTAAAACCTTCTTTACTCTAGAGACCTAAATTATCAGTACTAATGGAAGTTGGGATTAACAGCCTCAAATCCTGTGTGTTATATATGGCATCAAACTTTATTTAAAAAAAAAAATAAAATAAAGGGGCAGCTAGATGGTACAGTGGATAGAGCACTGGCCCTGGAGTCAGGAGTACCTGAGTTAAAATCTGGCCTCAGACACTTAACACTTACTAGCTGTGTGACCCTGGGCAAGTCACTTAACCCCAATTGCCTCACTAAAAAAAAAAAAAATAAAAAAATAAAAAGAATATAAACAGTTTATACTTGTGTTTGGGGCAGCTAGGTGGAGCAGTGGATAAAGCGCTGGCCCTAGATTCAGGAGGACCTGAGTTCAAATCTGGCTTCAGACACTTGACACTTACTAGCTGTGTGACCCTGGGCAAGTCACTTAACCCTCATTGCCCAACAAAAAGAACAAAAGAAAAAGAAAAATGTAATTGGGAAATATTTAACAAAATATATAAAAAAAAAAAATACAAAAAAAAAAAAGGGGCAGCTAGGTGGCGCAGTGGATAGAGCACCGGCCTGGAGTCAGGAGTACCTGAGTTCAAATCCGGCCTCAGACACTTAACACTTACTAGCTGTATGACCCTGGGCAAGTCACTTAACCCCAATCGCCTCACTAAAAAAAACCAACCAAACAAAAAAAAAAACCAAAAAAAAAAAAAATAAAATAATAAGGGGCAGCTGGGTGGCCCCCAATTAACTTGCCAAAAAAAATAATAATAACCAAATCAAGAACAGTTCAAAAAGCTCAAATCATTTTTTTTTAATTTTGTGGGCAATGGGGGTTAAGTGACTTGCCCAAGGTCACACAGCTAGTAAGTGTCAAGTGTCTGAGGCTGGATTTGAACTCAGGTACTCCTGAATCCAGGGCCGGTGCTTTATCTACTGCGCCATCTAGCTGCCCCAAATCATTTTACCTTATATGGGCCAATTTCTAGAAGGGTGTAAGGTTAAAAAAATAAATCAGGTAAGTTAGGAAGGGACAGCTAGAAACACCTGATCTAGGCCAGTAGTTTTCAAAGTACAAAAAGTTAGGCAGAAGTGGTAAGAATAGCCAAAAAAAAAAAGTAAAATTACAAAAAATAAAATAAAAAGAGAGATGACTGAGTTGTAATCCTAACAGGGGCTGTGTATTCAATAGAAGTAACAATTATTGCAGGTAGAAATGTAGAAATGGAAAACATCTTAAGAATCACGTAGCTCAACTTTCTGTTTTTGGATATAGGTGACCCTGAACCAAAAGCTATTAATCATACCCAGAAAGAGGTCACGTAGGTGATCAATGCTTCCAATTGAGATAGGCTTTGAGGTAATGGGAAAATGAAGTCTCTACCAGAAAGTAGGTACTTAATTCTTTATATGTAGACATAAATTAAAATTCTCTAGAACTAAACATATATTTTTGGGGTGATGTAAGGTCTTTCATATAAAAAGGCTTATATACTGGCCAACAATCATTGGCTATGTGCTTTGAGTTGCTCTTCCAGCAGTTAATGATGGGATTGTGTGACAAGTACATATTCATGCAATAACAAAATGGGGTTGAGGTTTATAGTCAATGATCAGGAAACAGAATGAGGCAATCAAATGTTGGCTATGTCAATAAGATGCTCTGCTGCTCAGGTCCAGCAGATTAATTTCTTTTGTCATTTAGATAAATTGACAATTCCATTTCATCAGTTTTTTTCAGGGGACTTAGCATCCATTACATAATAGCCCAATTTGTTAGGAGGACTGCAGTAGCACTTTATCTATCCTTTTATTTATTCATCCTTCCATCCATTCCTTTGCTTATTTGTTTTCTTAAGGGATAGAGAACAGACCTAATTGAGAAGAAGTTGCAAAGATTTAAACTTAGGTTTGATGCTAAGGAAAACAACAACAACAACAAACAACAACAACAACAACAAAACACTTCCTAACAGATCTCTCCAAAAATGGAATGGAACGGTTTTTATCAATAGTGAGTTCATACTAATTAAAAGATTGATGTTGCCTTCGATCTCTTGATAATCCCTAATTTATCATACATATATCCTCTATGAACATTGTTATTTGCATGTTTCCTCCATTAAGCTGTGAGCTCCAGGAACTGTTTTTTACTTTTCTATACAGCTCCAGTACTTAGCACAGTGACTGGCATAACTGATTGGCCAATGTTGTAGTGAGGATTATGTCACTGGTATGGGTTTGAGAACATCACTACTAAGATCTCTACTAACTTGAATTTGCCTTAATTTTGTGATACTTAAGATGAGGAATTAAAACTATAAGAATAAAATTTAATATACTGTTACAATGAAAGCCTTAAGAATATAGTAAATGCTATTCTATAATAGTTGCATAGCTTTTTTAATATAATAATATGTCTAATGGTAATGGTTGAAAAAAGATGTGTCATTTCTCAAATTCACCCCTTCTGAACTACTGAAATAGCCAGCTTTCAATTGGGGTTAAGTGACTTTCCCAGAGTCACACAGCTAGTAAGTGTCAAGGGTCTGAAGCCGGAATTAAACTCATGTCCTCCTTAATCCAGGGCCAGTGCTCTACCCATTGTGCCACCTAGCTGCCCTGGTAATACTATATTTTCAATACTATTGCTTCTTTAGGGTCATAACTATCACTTCCTTGACTAGAAATTATATAATGACTCATGGTCTTATATTAATTTCCTAAATTTCTTAAATAGAAAACATTTTATCAAAGTTGTTTGATGCAAAACATTTCTTCAACTTTTCCCCTACTTTATCATGGTTGCATTAATTTTGCTTATGCAACAACTTTTTATTTCATATAATTTGTCATTTTTTATTTTTTGTGGTCTTTTCTATTTCTCATTTAAGAGTTCTTGCTCTAATCATAATTTTGAATCCCACTAACATTTTAAATTACAGTATTTTAAAACTTTTTTGGTTTTTATATCATTGTAGTTCATTATCTATTTGGAACATATTCTGGCAGAAGGAAAAAAATCTGGATTTACATGAAAGAAGGAAGGGAGGAAAGAAAGAAAGAAAGAAAAATTACAACTTTGGAACAGCTTTAGAAATTAAATATTTTTTTCAGAGTCTCTGTGAGATTTTTAGAGAGGATTTAAAATATATTTTCTAGAAATGGTTAAATCTATTTTATTACAAGAAATGTCAAAATACTATAAGGCATTTGGACCTCTTTCTTTTTTAATCAACTTGCTGACATTTAGGGACTTGAGTGTATATTTGTATCAAAAACAAAAAGAGTTAATAAAAATTCTATCCTACCTAAGACTATTATGCTTAATTCACAAACTAATAAACAGATCTGGATTCCTACCACCTCAGCAGACTTTACATAATGCAACTTGTTTATTTTATATCATGTATAATTCACAATAGGAAGAAAGGAGAATCTCCATGGTGCAGTAGCCTTGAGGTTTGATAACCATTCTCTAAATCCCTTCTCTATATTGGGTTTTGATTCTATAGCTCTTTGAAAATATTAACACCATGACCCACAAATATCTCATTATTCTTATTCTGAAATTATTTTAAATTGAAACATAATAATCAATTTGATTATTTGTTAAGAAAAGCAATGGAAATATTTCATTGACACTATTTTTGCTTCTCTGGACTCTGCTTCCCTTTCATTTCTCCTATTCTAAGCCAACAAACTAATTTCTTATGAGTTTTTAAAAGTAATAAGTTTATCAAATATAGCTTTTAGAGAAACCACTGTCCCCTACAGAAATGACATGTCTACACACAAATGTTTCAATGTAACCATTTTTTCCTTTGCAATCTGCTTTATACTTCACCTTTCGATTATTATATGGCTTGCTTTTTATACTGTTAGCTCACATTTATATAGCACTTTAAAGTTTACAAAACATTTCCTTCAAAACAGTGCTGTGAAGTATAATACAAATAACTCATATTCATAGGATGCTTTCAAATTTTATAAAGAATTTTATTTACATTTTTAATTTTTATCTTTTGAACTAGCCTGTGAGATTCAGTTTCACTGTATTCAGGACATACATCTTTATGCTTGGAGCAAGATTGCCTATCTTCCTTTTATCTTGTACTGGCCACAGAAAGAAACTTTATCCTCTCCTCTTCCATCCTTTTCTTTTTTTGTGGGGGGATCTTAATGTTTCTCAAAGTAATTTGAATAAATTTCCCATTTTTTTTCTGTGGGAAAGCAAAAATCCTGAGGGTAAATACCACATCAGGATCCCATGTCTTAAAGTTGACATAATTTGAGAGGTGCAAAACCCAGATTTTAGGAGAGGGAGGAGACAAAAGATTCACCATGAGCTAACCCAAAGAAGAAAAAAAAAGATATACTTGAGAAATAATGAAAACATTGCTATTATTACCTAAAGATTCCCTTTGTATGGAGGTTTAAATTGTGAGAAAATAATAATTATTACTTGTTTTGTTTTGTTTTGTTTCCAGGGCAATGAGGGTTAAGTGACTTGCCCAGGGTCACACAACTTGTAAGTGTCAGTGTCTGGGGCTAGATTTGAACTCAGGTCCTCCTGAATTCAGGGCTGGTACTTTATCCACTGAGCCACCTATATGCCCCTGAAAATAGTTATTAATGATGGGGTTTTGGGGAGACCCAGTGATCCTACCCTATCTCAGAAACTCTGGCTGGTTTCTCAGAACTGGCCTAGAGTCCTTAGAAATAGAAATCAGACTCTCAGTAGAGACAATAGAAACCACACCCACCTAAAGGCCTTTGCCCTTAGAGGGTCTGTCTTTCACTTGACCCTGAGCAGCACTGCACTGCTCATTTTAATATGGACCACCCTCAGGTTTCATCAAGCAATGGATTTGAATGATGCTAATGAAGCTTTGAATAGTGTATAAAGGCGGCCTCTCCTCTGGTCTGCAAGGGGCTTAGGCTCTCTTGGCCTGGGATGTCAAAGGCAGAAGCCATGCAACCCCCCTATCTCTATCCAGGTAATGTAGGGCTTTCTGAACTCTACTTTGGGGCCATGTACTCACTCTCTCTCTCTCTCTCTCTCTGGTGCTAGGAACTTTCAGCTTGCCTTAAATTTGTTAAGCTCTTTACTAACATTTAATATGATTTAATATGTGCTTGCTGCCAAAAAATGGTGCAATAGCCTCTAATTTATGAGTAGTAATATATTAGAAAACCCCACTAAATTCCCCAATAACTTAGACTTTCCCCCAACATTTCCAATGACATAAAATATTGGTTCAAAGGCTTTAAACAACCACCAATACAAACAGAACCAAATCAAAACAAAGCAACAACACAATGTTTCAAAGGTCTAGAATCATTATGACCAAAAGGTATGACATAGCTGGAACATGGTCATTTCAGAAGCCAGGGTGATTTCTTCCTAGGCCAGCTGCTTGAGGGCTCATTCACCTTGGAGAATAGGTGCTACATGAAGGAGAGCTTAACTGCAATGAAACTGAGCTGAATGACTCCATTGAACAAGAGAACAGCAGGGCCTGTGGAAGATAGCTAAAAGACCCGTGACACATGATGGTGGAGCACTAAAGCAGCAAAAGGCAGGTGAGAAAAATCTATTAGTAAACATGTAATACAGTGCAAAGAATGGGGCCTCAGAGCAGTCATTGATTTATTGGTATGTAACAGGCCTTCCCATTTGCTAAAGCTCCACCAGAATAGGGCAGTATGTCTTTAATCACCAAAAGATATTTTATCATCTTGGGGGAAAATGACGATCTTAGCTCAGGAGAGATCTCATGGCTTTCACTGGGTTTGGCTGCTATTCCTTTTTGTGTTCTTTAATTTGTACACCTTTATATTTTGTTCGTTATGAAATGAAAGCAGGTAAAAGGATCTGGTGGCTACACTTAGGGAAATGGTAGATACAGTAGTTTTTAGCTTCTATCTGGGTAGGGACAATAAATTGAAGAAATTATATCCCAAAAGTAAGCCAGAGTCCCTCATGTAAGGAACCCTTTGACACAAAGGGGCCACAAATGTTCTTAAATTTTTAAAAATGAGGAAAATCAGATACAGAAAGTTAAATGGCATATACCTTTGTTCAGTATTATCAAACTAGTAAATGGAAAAGCCATGACTAGGAACACAGTTGTCTGACTGCTTCTGGTGAAATTTCTTCCAGTGTACTCTCCTTAGCATTTCCATCACTTATTTTAATTACAAACACTTTTACATAAATATAAGGAAATTGAAGGACTTTAGAAGTCTTTTTTCTTTAGAAATCATTCTTAGAATAGACCACCTCTAGGTCCATTCCTTTAAGTTTCTTGCAATTTTTTTTTTTAGTTCTCCTTCCTGCTAAGGTGATCTCATTAATTTTCATGTCACTTTATTATATTCAAACTAGTAATCACCATAGTCAATCAATGAATTGGTATCATAATGTGCTGATGAGCTTCATCTTAACATTAGACATTGAAATAATTATGATCAATTGGAAGATAAATGCTTTTATCCAACTTTAGTATGACAGTAAGTATATACAATATTTAACATAGCTAGGAATTTATATGAAGCAAAACTTGATAGGAAAGACTCCCCATAAGATGAAGTGAGTAAGGTTCACCTTTTTATCCAGTTTCCTAAAAACATTTTGATCAGTATACTTTATAAAGAACCAGAGATGACCCTTTGCTTCCATTCTTCTCACCCCCACTCACATACACTTTGCAGGGCAGTGAGTATTGTGAGTCTCAAATGTAGTGCAATTCCCAAAGCTTACAGGGCAAACAAGAATTTCATTATGCATGCTTGTTTCACTTATTCCCTAGGTAGTCTTTGAGGGTAAATGTGGTCTCGTTTATTTTCCACCTAGCCTTTCTGCTGGCTCTGACTAGAGTTCTGTTACTCTGATAAGACTTTCTGAATTTAAAAGTCTTTATCAGCTAAGGGATATGCTATTTGGGGAATAGGAAGGGGAATTTCTTTTGCACAAACTTGGAGGCCAAAGGGAGTTGTATCATATAAGTGATGATGGTATGAGGGGCTGGATGGATAACCCCATCAGTCACTCTGACACTTGGGTAAGAGCTACAGTCATGAGAGTCTTCTGAAGGGTTTTATTTACATTTGTTTAATGTCCTTCTTTTTTCTCCCCCAATCAGTGTTACAAATGAGGGTCAAATTGAAGAAAGAAAAAAAAAACACTTTTATTTTCTTCTCCCTTTCTCTCCCCATCTCCCCCCTCTCTAATCTTTTTTGTTTAATTTGGGAATTTAAGATTTTAAATCAAATTCTTCTGTTTATTTTGAATATTTTTATATCATATCCTAAAGATTTCAAGCTATGAATACAATTAATTTCTACTGATTTCTTATATTAATTTTTATTTTATTTTTAAATGAATGTGTTCCTTTTCTCAAGTATATTGGTTTCCATGAATATGTTTGGAATCCTCTTTCCCACCATGGAAGTCCCAAAGAATGCTACCAAACTATAAATGTCAACATTTGTGTTTTCTTTAGAATTTGCTAAAAAAAATCATCATAAAGATTTTGCTAGATTCAAAAGACATTATTTTCCTTCAACACTTGATAATGGATACAATGAGAAATCAAGCATTCTGGTATTGAAGAATGTGTCATAGCTTATTGCATGCAGAATTCTGGGGTTCCCATCTCCTTATAGTTCAAGACCCACACTTTAGAATATTACCTTTTATGTTAACAGTATCTCCTATCTGTAGAAATATTGTTCTCCTCTAATTCTAGTCAAAATGATCTCCTTGTTATTTCACAAATACCATTGCTAAGGGGCTAAAATTCTAGCTAGTCTGTCTAAAATATCTAATGAGTGGTCGCCAATAAATTATAAGTTTTAGCAAGAGTTAGGCTTTTAAGCATTTATTAAGAAGAATAAGAATTTGGTAAAGGGAGAGAGAAAGGCCTACATTCATCTATCTGTTAAAGGGAGAGCACATTTCTAGCTCTGCTCTCCACCAGAGTCCAAAGGAAAGAGCCCCAGTCAGAGCACCAGGTTCCTCCCTTCTTCCTCCCACTAGCAAATGTCACTTCCTGACGCCAAAGAAAAGACGCATGGCCTTGCCCTCAAAGACCTTCACTTCATGGGGAGCTTTTCTACAGTAAGTCTCCAGCAGGTGGCATCATTCCAATCATTACAGTTCCCCGCTTTGTTTCCTCAAGAAACTGGATGTTTCCTTGATGAAACAGTCAAAACTAACAGAATATAGTAACCTATGCTAACTAACAATATGTTAATAACAATATAGAAAAGGGAGAGAGGAAAGTTTTGTTCAGAGGGGTGGTTTTTTTGTCCTCAAGAACCGACACTTCAACATTGGTCTTGCAAAGGGAGGGCCTCTGCAGAGAGTACATGTTACAGATGGTGTATATTATAACAGAAAAAGAAAAAGAAAAACAACAACAACAAAACAAAACTGTTCATTTAAAGTCTCTGAAAGTCTTTTCTCAGATGTTCACTGGGTATAGTCGTGGAATGGAAGTCTTTTTAGGGGTTGATGTGTGGATGCTGGTAATAAGCCAGGAAATTTTCCTACAAAATTTAGCTTAACACAACTTTAAAATAGCTTTGTCAATAATCAAATCAAACAATGAAAGTTCCAAAAACATGTCTAAGAGAATTCAGAAACTTAGTTGTTACACATGAAACATATAATAAAACAAAAACTGAAACATTCTTTAAAATTAATATTACTATAGCCCCCCCTTGCAGAGGGTCAATTGAGAAGACAATTGCTGTGATATTAATTTCTAAAAATAATTTTTATCTTTGTTTCATCGCTTTTTACATCACCTGCCTAATTATACTCATGCCATTATGAGAAATTAAAAAATCTAATATAATTGGTAACAGTTGTCAAGGCCAAATTCAATACTGTATTTATCATGACACCTGATATAATTATGGGGGTTACCATAAAAGAACAGAGAAATGATGGGATATGAGCATTCCCACACTTGAGCAATATATACTGCCCATGCAGTATGCCAGGCTTAAAATAGGTGGATGGAATATATGTCCATGCCACCGAACATATTGGAGGAAACCGAGTCAGACTTAATCAGATGCATGGGATTAAGATGTCAATGTCATCAAGCATATATGAGGGAGCATAGAAGCCAAGTGTAGAAGTGAGATTGGTGGGATCAAAACTTCCAGCCATCTGTGCAGTATTATGGGGAAAAATAAAATAAAATATTAAACCAAGAGAATCCAACATTTGTCAAAAGCCGTTCCCTCGGCCATACCTTGACTTCATGCATGTCTCCCCTCATGTGACAGTTCAATGTCTGCTCTTGCATGTATTCCTCTTGTGATTGGATAGCATCTTGGCCAACTGGCATCTGATAGCTCAGAATAAAGGCAATTAATGTCTTAAATGATAAGTTCCCATAATCCAAGTCTCATATGGATTTAAAAATTGAGGATAATAAATGATCACAAAAATGTGAATACATCTTGGCTGAGAATGTAATATACAATTATGCAACAATTTCAAATAATACCTTTTTTTACTAAGTATACAATTACTTTTGTGAAAAATCAGAACACATTTAAATGTAAGTTAAAGCACAACACAATCTCAAAGAAAACTTTTTTTGAAAAAAGAAAACTTTTACAAACGTTCCCCTCTTTTTTTTTTTTTTGGAATATGCTTATCAAAAATAATACTTCTAGAATCAATTTACACTTGCCATGGCAACCAATTTGCCAGGGAAATGCTTTAAAGAGTTTGATCAAATAATCAGTTGAGAGAAAAAAAATAAAAAAAACAAACAACTAAAAATATGGGAGCACAATACTCCTAGAGTTAACATTGTATTATGAAATCAAAACCATCTTGAAATGTTTCAAAATTAGATAGATAAATGAATAGAAGAAAATACACATGGAACAATAAAAGACAATGAAATTCAAACTAAGGAAATCTAAATGAATAAGAACTTAATAAGAGTATTATAAAATATAAACTTGATCACATGACTATAAAAAGCTTTTACAAATATTCTCCTTGTTTTAAAAACTAAGTATAAAACACAATCTCAAAAGCATGAAAATCTCTATGAAAATAAACCCATACCATTAATTACAAAATGTAGAGGTAATAGCATAGAAATCCTATGTAACCTCTGAACTGACATTAATAATCTGAGTGAATTTAGAACACTGTTGATTCCAATATCTAAAATCCCCAATACTCATAATAATACCTTGCTGCTTACTTCTACATTTCTGTAAAATATGTACCCTTCCATGGCAAAAGAAGCAGAGTCTTGAGCTATGTTGATGATTGTGTAACGATTGGAATGACGCCACCTGCTGGATACTTACTGTAGAAGAGTTCTGCCCATGAAGGGAAGGTCTTTGAGGGCAAGACCAGGAGTCAGGAAGTGACGCGGGATAGTGGGAGGAGGAAGGAAGAGACTGGCGCTCAGTCTCGCGCGGGCTCTTTCCTGAGGACGCTGGCGGAGAAGGGAGCTAGAAATGTGCTCTCCCTTTAATAGATAGGAATCTAGGCCTTTCTCTCTCTCTTTACCAAATTCTTATTCTCCTTAATAAATGCTTAAAAGTCTAACTCTTGCTAAAGCTTGTAATTGATTGGCGACCACTCATTAGATATTTTAGACAGACTAGCTAGAATTTTAGCCCTTAACAGATGGCTGACCACGAAGAGGAAAGCTAAACCTCAGTCTTCTTCTGATCTTCTGGTTGGGTAAGAAATTTTCTCTACCCTCTCCCTTTAACTGCTAAGTACTGGCGTACTGGCTGTGTTTTCCTTTAAATTTTTTCAAATGGACCTTTTAAACTCCCTAATTACCCTATTTTTGATTTTAGTCTGTTTAACCAGACAAATGGGAGATAAGATCATGTTAATGCTTTGTTTTTGTGGATTTTCTATTTTTCTTTTTATTTTTGTTAAAAGAGCCAGCAACTTACTCACACAAGGAAATATCTCTCCCTCTCCCAACCATGCTTTTTCAGAGAAACCTGAAGAGATTCCTGCAGCTTTTCCCAGTTCTAACACTAATTGTTGCTTTAATTTTGCATGCCTGGAGGCAATGACCCACCCTCTAGAAGCTTTTAATCCCCTAGCACCTGGAGGCAAAGTGGGGGAAGAGGAATCCAGGCCTGAGTTCAAAATCAAGTCTGATTCAAATTGCTCTGGTCCCTCCCCTCCTCTCCAGACCCCACCCTCTACTCCTCCCATGGCCAAGCCCATTGCTTCCCCTGCCTGGGAAGTCCAGAGATCTGATGCACGTGCTCAACTTTCTCTAACTACATTTGCAGCTTCAGGCTCAGCCCTTCCCCAGGCTGGCTGTGCTTCTGAGACAACCTTAGAAAACCCTTTAAATTCCAGATATGCTCGATTTGTTCATAATTTTGCTAACCTGCTTTTGTCTTTAATTAGTAATCTTATAAAGCATTTGTATGGTGAAAAGCCCGACAGACAATATAGAGGGGTTAAAGAAGAAAAACTTAAGCTGAATAAGAATGACAATCAACATAGTTCAAGACTCTGCTTCTTTTGCCATGGAAGGGTATATATTTTACAGAAATGTAGAAGTAAGCAGCAAGGTATTGATATGAGTATTGGGGATTTTAGATATTGGAATCAAGAGTGTTCTGAATTCACTCAGATTATTAATGTCAGTTCAGAGGTTACATAGGATTTCTATGCTATTACATATACATTTTGGAATTAATGGTATAGGTTTATTTTCATAGAGATTTTCATGCTTTTGAGATTGTGTTTTATACTTAGTTTTTAAAACAAGGAGAATATTTGTAAAAGCTTTTTATAGTCATGTGATCAAGTTTATATTTTATAATACTCTTATTGATATTAAGTTCATATTCATTTAGATTTCCTTAGTTTGAATTTCACTGTCTTTTATTGTTCCATGTGTATTTTCTTCTATTCATTTGTCTATCTAATTTTGAAACATTGCAAGATGGTTTTGATTTTATTATACAATGTTAATTCTAGGAGTATTGTGCTCCCATATTCTGAGTTGTTTGTTTTTGTTATTTTTTCTCAACTGATTATTTGATCAAACTCTTTAAAGCATTTCCTTGGCAAATTGGTTGCCATGGCAAGTGTAAATTGATTCTAGAAGTATTATTTTTGATAAGCATATTTAAAAAAAAAAGAGGGGAATGTTTGTAAAAGTTTTCTTTTTTCAAAAACAGTTTTCTTTAGGATTGTGTTGTGCTTTAACTTGTATTTAAATATGTTCAGATTTTTCACAAAAGTAATTGTATACTAAGTAAAAAAAAGGTATTATTTGAAATTGTTGCATATATTCTGAGTCAAGATGTATTCACATTTTTTTGCAATCATTTATTATCCTCAATTTTTAAATCCATATGAGACTTGGATTATGGGAACTTATCATTTAAGACATTAATTGCCTTTATTCTGAGTTATCAGATGCCAGTTGGCCAAGGTGCCATCCAATCACAAGAGGAATACATGCAAGAGCAGACACTGAACTGTCACATGAGGGGAGACATGCATGAAGTCAAGGTATGGCTGAGAGAACGGCTTTTAACAAATGTTGAGGTTGGATTCTCTTGGTTTAATATTTTATTTTATTTTTCCCCACAATATTGTACAGATGGCTGGAAGTATTCATCCCACCCATCTCACTTCTACACCTGGCTTCTATGCTCCCTCCTATATGCCTGATGCCATGGACATCTTAATCCCATGCATCTGATTAAGTCTGACTCAGTTTCTTCCAATATGTTCGGTGGCATGGACATATATTCCATCCACCTATTTTAAGCCTGGCATACTGTATGGGCAGTACATATTGCTCAAGTGTGGGAATGCTCATATCCCATCATTTCTCTGTTCTTTTATGGTAACCCCCATAATTATCTCAGGTGTCATGATAAATACAGTGTTGAATTTGGCCTTGACACCTGTTACCAATTATATTAGATTTTTAAAATTTCTCATAATGGCATGAGGATGATTAGGCAGATGATGCAAAAAGTGATGAAACAAAGATAACAATTATTTTTAATAATTAATATCGCAGCAATTGTCTTCTCAATTACCCTCCATAAGGGGGGGGACTATAGTAATATTATAATTTTAAAGAATGGTTCAATTTTTGTTTTATTATATGTTTCATGTGTAACAACTAAGATTCTGAATTCCGTTAGACATGTTTTTGAGAACTTTCATTGTTTGATTTGATTATTGACAAAGCTATTTTAAAGTTGTGTTAAGCTCAATTTTGTAGGAAATTTTCCTGGCTGATTACCAGCATCCACACATCAACCCCTGAAAAGACTTCCATTCCACGACTACACCTAGAGGACATCTGAGAAAAGACTTTCAGAGACTTTAAATGAACAGTTTTGATTTGTTGTTTTTGTTGTTTTTTTTCTCTTTCTGTTATAATATACACCATCTGTAACATGTATTCTCTGCAGAGGCCCTCCCTTTGCAAGACTAATGTCAAAGCGTCGGTTCATGAGGACAAAAAAAAAAATCGCCCCTCTGGACAAAACTTTCCTCTCTTCCTTTTCTATATTGTTGTTCACATATTATTAGTTAGCAATAGTTATTATATTGTTTTTACTGTTCCGTCAAGGAAACATTTTGTTTCTTGAGGAACAACAGGGGGGACTGTAACGATTGGAATGACGCCACCTGCTGGATACTTACTGTAGAAGAGTTCTGCCCATGAAGGGAAGGTCTTTGAGGGCAAGACCAGGAGTCAGGAAGTGACGCGTGATAGTGGGAGGAGGAAGGAAGAGACTGGCGCTCAGTCTCGCGCGCGCTCTTTCCTCTGGACTCTGGCAGAGAAGGGAGCTAGAAATGTGCTCTCTCTCTAATAGATAGGAATCTAGGCCTTTCTCTCTCTCTCTCTTTACCAAATTCTTATTCTCCTTAATAAATGCTTAAAAGTCTAACTCTTGCTAAAGCTTATAATTTATTGGCGACCACTCATTAGATATTTTAGACAGTTTAGCTAGAATTTTACCCCTTAACAATTGTCATTCTTATTCAGCTTAAGTTTTTCTTCTTTAACCCCTCTATATTGTCTGTCAGTCCTTTCATAATACTAATGCTTCAGAAGGTTACTAATTAAAGACAAAAGCAGATTACCAAAATTATGAACAAAATGAGCATATCTGGAATTTAAAGGGTTTTCTAAGGTTGTCTCAAAAGCACAGCCAGGCTGGGGAAGGGCTGAGTCTGAAGTTGCAAATGTAGTTAGAGAAAGCTGAGCATGCACATTAGATCTCTGGACTTCTTGGGCAGGGGAAGCAATGGGCGTGGCCAAGGGAGGGGTCCCCTTCCCCTCCTTTGCCTCCAGGCTCTAGGAGATTAAAAGCTTCTAGAGGTTCAATGCAAAATTAGAGCAACAATTAGTGTTAGAACTTGGAAAAGCTGTAGGAATCAGAGGCATCTCTGAAAAAGCATGGCTGGGAGAGGGGGAGATATTTTCTTCTGTGAGCACCTTGCTGGCTCTTCTAACAAAAATAAAAAGAAAAATAGAAAATCCACAAAAACCAAAGCATTAACATGATCTTATCTCCCATTTGTCTGGTTAAACAGACTAACATCAAAGATAGGGTAGTTAGGGAGTTTAAAAGGTCCATTTGAAAAAATTTAAAGGCAAAACTCCCAGCAATTCAGCAGTTCTTCAGATTTAAAGGATAAGGTAGGGGAAATTTATTACCCAACCAGAAGATCAGAAGAGTGAGGTTCAGCTTTCCTCTTCATGGTCAGCCATCTGTTAAGGGGATAAAATTCTAGCTAGTCTGTCTAAAATATCTAATGAGTGGTTGCCAATAAATTATAAGCTTTAGCAAGAGTTAGGCTTTTAAGCATTTATTAAGGAGAATAAGAATTTGGTAAAGAGAGAGAGAAAGGCCTACATTCATCTATCTGTTAAAGGGAGAGTACATTTCTAGCTCCGCTCTCCACCAGAGTCCAAAGGAAAGAGCCCCAGTCAGAGCACTGGGTTCCTCCCTTCTTCCTCCCACTAGCAAATTTCACTTCCTGACGCCAAAGAAAAGACGCATGGCCTTGCCCTCAAAGACCTTCACTTCATGGGGAGCTTTTCTACAGTAAGTCTCCAGCAGGTGGTGTCATTCCAATCATTACACCATGTAATAAAGATCTAGATGTATGTGTGTGCATGTGTTCAACAAACATTTATTTAATTATTATAGACCGGAATTCCCTCTCATATTTGAGCCTTTTCTCATGTGATTTTTCTTGAGTAAAATATCCTCCTCCTTTTCCAAGTCATATCTCTGTATATCCTTCATTCAATACTCAGTGAAAATTGTTCTTTCTCTCTGATGCTATGTTTGCCATACCTATCCCTTGAAGAGTAATTTATCTTCTTTTTTTTTCTTTAGCACTTAATAATAACATTCATTTGGCTCAGCTACTCTGTATATGTATGTGATCCATTATGCCATCTAGATTATTACCCACTTGAGGTCAAGCATCTTGTATCTCCAGTACTTAGCACAAAGCACCGAAAAGAATAAGCAATTAATAAATAACTGTTGATAATATTTGCATTCTGTTTTGATGCCACATACAGACTCAAGTCCCAGTGTGTGTTTATATATTGTTTTTTCAGGTAGGGATTATCAGTTTAGGTTTATTTGTATAACTCAGATTTTGACATTTAGGGGGTCTGTCTTTCTCTCCAACATTCTATGTCATGGTTCTGAATGCTGATTAGGAAACACTTGGTTTAATTCCAGGCAATCATTTTCAGGTAATTAGTTTTGGTATCAATCACTTGAGCTAAATATTTGCAAGTAATTTGCAGGTTGGGTACTAAAAAAAGTCGAGATAATTGCCATGTGAATGTCTTTTGGTAGCAAGAATTTACTTGTGCTTCAGTCTTGATTTATACATACTCTAAAATTACATAATTTTTGAAAGAAACAAAGCACCGAAAATTTTAGATTCATTATGAACTAAATGGAATATGTAAGTGATTTAAATTAGGGGTGGGAAAATGAGCTCTCTCAGACCTTATGAGTTCAAAGTTCTTAATTGAGGATTCAAATCTTTCCTTTGTGGGTCTCCATATATAACTTTGGTTCTTTCTACACAGCATAAATTGTCCTGGAAACTTATTGGAGAGGAGTTTATTTAATTGACTGACTAAATAAATGCTCCAGGGCACTCCTATTCATCTTCTCGCCTCCCAAAAGACCAGTTGTTAATAATTATCATGAAATTGTTGAAACTTGTTTTGCCTTTCACCTATTCCCCTGGCACAAAATGACATTTTCCCCAATATTTGTCTGCCTATCTTAGTTTATGTTATGAGCATAGAACAAACTGTATTTGGATTGAAAAAAAAAAGACTCTTTTACATATCCATAATTTCCCTTTAGCAGAGGGAAATACACATAGTTTTATTAACTTTATTTTCTGTTTCTGTGTTTTTTTTTTAAAGAAATAATTGCTATGGCTATGTTTTTTGTATATTAATTGCTATTGCACTAGTTTTGGCAGTAAGCATTTATTATTAATATTACACATTAAATTATATATAAAAAATTTGCCTGAGTGGCAGTTCTCACAAGCAGGAAAAAAGCCAAAGATCTATAATGTCTCTCAGAGTGATAGCACATGCTCTCAAGAAGAGTTCAGAAGTCCTACAAAACCTACACTATCCTAAGAGGAAGAGCATGGACCAAGAGAGAGACCCATGCTTAGCCAAAGGTTTTATTACACATTTTATTACACATTGATCAAAGCTAATCTGTTAGCATCATTCAATTCTATTGATTGATATGACTTGAGGGTGGTCTAAATTAAATGAAATTTACAGAGCAACTCAGGGATGAGTATGCAAAAGACCCTCAATGAAGAAAATAGGCAAAGTATCTAGGTGTGGTTCTTCACTGAGCTGGACAAAAGAGTCTATCTCCATTTCTTTTATTCTCTTGGGCTTGTCCCAGACAAGATCTGAACTTTCTGGAGTTGGGGATGGGGGGAGGGAGTACTGAAAACTGATCTCTGGATACTCCCAAGAAATGCATTATTAATAATTATTTTCTCACATGTTGAAAGTAACAGCAGAAGCAGCAGCAGCAACAGAAAAAAAGAAGGAAGAGGAAGAAGTAGTCATAGTAGTAGTAGTAGTAGTAATGTGGAGACGTCAGTCCACATTAATCAGGGAGAGGTTTTGACTCCTGATGCTTATATCTTCAAGAATAAAGATGAATTGGCTATAAGCAGCTGAATCTTTCACAACATTACTATCCTTAATAAGTTGTCCAAATTATTGATACAAACACTTTTCATGGTTTTGGTTTTAACCATGTATTTGAAATTTTTGTTGTTTAATTAAGGCCCAAAGGTATGATCTTAAATATGCTTTTGTTATTTGTCATTTTTGTATTCTTAACATCTTTTTTGAAATATTTGTCTCATTTTAATAATAAAAGCAATAACAATAATAGCTAGCTTTTATGTAGTTCTTTACATTTTACAAAGTACTTTTCATTTGTTAACTCATTTGATCCTTAGACCAACTCTGTGAAGTATTTATTATTATTATCACCACCTTACATATGGGGAGAAAGCAAGTGGGTCCTTAAGATTCCTCTGTAAAGAATTACACTTTCGTGCAAATCCTATTTAGGAATAAAAGAACAGGTTTATTAAGGTACAAGAGAAACTGGCCAGGAGGAAGGTTTAAAAAACACTTTCCTCCCTGACTAGCTTGGGGAGCACCCTTTTATAGGGCTAAGATGACCTGGGTAAAATGTCTCTTGTTGGGTGATGGGTTGGGAGTAGTTTGATGATGGGTCTTGGGCAATCTGTTGATGGGCATTAACTCCATCCTGGTGGGTCCAAGCAGTCTGCTGATGGGCGGTTTCTTTGTCCTCTCCTAGTGAAGCTAAGCCAAACAGGATTACCTCATTGAGATGGTCAGAAAGACTGGATTGCAGGATGGTGGTCTTCAAACTTCCTCATTTAGATCTGGTGCTGCTTATCTCTTTTGGGTGTGTCTGTCCTTTGGTTGAGCTCAAGGTGAAGTTTCCTTGATTTCAGGGGAAAACTCCTGGGGATTCAAGGAAAAAGTTCGTTAACCTCCTCAGACAACTTCTGGGGTAACTGGGGCCCATAATACTCCCATAACAATAGAAGAAACAGAGGTACAGAGAGGTTCAGTCATTTGCCGAAAGTCGCATAGATGGTAAGTATATGAGGTAGGATCCAAACTCAGGTTTTTCATGATTCCAGGTCACACATTCAATTCATTGTACCACCTAACATTTGTTAATCTATAAGGTCATAGTGTTGATGTTTTGACCTCTGATTTCATTAGTGTATGGAATTTCTGATAAGGAAATTATTTTTGGCAATTTACAAAGGCAATTGCTCTGCAGTAGTCTTATACAGTGTCTGGGCCACTGAGAGGTAAAGTTAATTTGCCCAGTGTGGTAAAATATGAAAGTTTTTAACAGTCGGTTAGGATAACTGAAAGACGCCAGTTTTTCAAGGACCACCCTTTTGGGGAGGAGACGAACAGTCCGCCTGCTGCGCACGTCAGACTGCCTGCGGGACTCGACTTCCAGGGGTGGAGAGAACGGAAGTGAGGCTTTGGCCTGCTTGGCAGGACTCCTGACGGCGCGGCACAGACTCTCTCTCTCCAAAGGTGGCCTTTTCGGTTTGGTGAGTTTTTATAAGGAATATAGACTAAGCTTAGACTTAAGACGATTTGTATTGTGTTTCTACTTTCCTATCCTTCTAATCAACATCACCTTGTGACTACCATAACAATAAATAAAAAGGTCTATCTAGAAAACCAAAAGCTTCTTCCATTTACTAGTTTGGGAGATAAATTAAGGGAAAGGTTAAGTAGGGGAGATTTATGATCTAATATCCAATTTTAAATCTCACACCAGAATTATGCTGTCATCATGTGATGAACTTAAACCACCACATATGAATCAGTTCTTGAAGCTCTCTAAGGCTGACTTTATCCTAATCACTATGTAACTCTGTTTTTTGTCCTCTTACATTTGTTAATGGATCTGTCCTCTAATTCTTACTGACCAATTTTTTACTTATGGTTTGCTATGAAATAGTTATGTAATAAATATTTCAAAAGCTATGATATTTTGAAAAGATTCTAGGCTACTCCCTATTATAAAAAACAAAACAACAACATAAAGAGTAAAGAAAAACTTCAAAAAAATCCCATGGGAAAGTTGTTTTTTAAAATCCCTATCTGACACTACAGAAATAGACATTTCAATAGAGAGTCGGCATTATATTTGGAGATTCTAATATTGTAATCGAGGTCCTAATGTTACTGCACATTGAGGAAGCCTGCCTGTATCCCACAGCTATCTAATAATTGTAATCTGCTCTGTCCCCTGTGTAAGAGATATAATTATGTTAACAGCTTTCCTACTCTGACATCATACACTGCCATTATGAAGCCAGCTTCATTTAATTGGCATCATGTAGTAAATTAGCAGTTCTAAGGACTACTGGGTATAAGAGGATCTCCACTTTCTCACCATTTACTTAATCCTCAGTCAATGTTAAGATTACTGCTCACAGAATTAACAAAGCAAAATCACCTGATCCTTCTCAGATGTTGTGATCAGCATATGTATGGATTTGGAATAGGCAGTTACCTTCAGATTGCCCAGGAGTAAGGATTATTGAAGTCCCATCATTTTCCTGTTTAAAACCAGAGATGAAGAGGGACAATTCCTGTGTGAATGAGTTTTCTTTTCTTTACAAAAATAACGATTTAAAAAAAGATAAAAAAGCAGCATTAGCTTCAGAGGCAGTTGTAGGACATAGTAATTCTTTGTAAAACCTCTTCCCAGCGAATATTAGCATTTTAGTGAAAAGATAAGTTGATGTCTGTCCATTATTTGGCATAAAGTATAAAATTAAATTGCATTATAATTTATTGTATTATTCTGCTCATGGTGTTCAGTGAAGATGACTTCTTAAATTTTTTCCACTTGCGGCCCCTTTTTGCCTCAGAAACTTTAATATAACCCCATGTATATAAGTACCTAAAATAGGTATACATAACCTTTTACTGTTGCCAAATTTTTCATGGCTCCCACATTCAGTTAGGCAATCCCTTTTGGGGTTTTGACCCACAGTTTAAGAAGGTAGGCTCTGAACCTCTTCAACTCCCCAAACCTCCAAATTGAGGAATTATATAAAATAATTTCAAATAACTTCACAGGATGAGAAAACAGAGCCCCCAAAGAAAGTAAAAACCTCCTGAATTAACTCTAAAGAACTTTAATGCTTAATAGGCCTATTAAGTATACTTATATCTCTACCTTAATTTTAGATCATGCCATGATTGAGGGCACTTAAGTGAGCACAAAATAGCTCCAAGGCTTGTAATTTTGGATTTACCTTTACGACAACACCTCTGGCCTCATGAAAAGTCTGTGATGAAAGGTGAAAGGGGTGAAGAATAGGGAAAGACTGAAAACATTCTGGCATTCACTCAGTGTGGTATACCAGAGGTGAAGATTCATTTGAACCCTGCAGAAAGGAGACTGGAAATACAGAAATTTAGAATTATGCTAAAGAACTGATAAAAATGTTTATATTCTTTAATCTCAAGATATCAGTGCAAACTTCATTTGACTCCAGGATTTCGAAGATGGAAAAAATATCCCCTATACACCAAAACCATGCATAGAAACACTTTTATAGTAGAAAAGAATTAAAAACATGGTAGGTACGGATTGATTGGGGAAGAACTAAACAAAATGTGGTATGTGAAGATAATGGCATATTACTGTGCTGTGAGAAATAATGATTATAAAGTTCAGAGAAGCATGGGAAGACGTGCATGTAGTGATACAGAGTCAAGTAGACAAGGCTAGCAGCAAGCAGACATAATCACTAAAACAATGAAAATGAACATATTAAAAGATGAAAGTGGTATAACTCTAAAAACCATGCTTGGATCCACCAAAAGCAGATGAGAAATAGATTTCCCCTTTTTCTTTGCAGTTTTGGAACTATGCATCTAGGTTAAATAATAATAGCTTTAAGAATAACAGCTAGAACTTATATAATACTTTAAGGTTTGCAAAATGTTTTACAAACATTTCATTTTTTTAATCCTCACAAAAACCTTGGAATAAGGTGCTATTATTATCCTTATTTTATGGATGAAGAAACTGAGGTTGAGATTAAATGATTTGCCCAGGGTCACACTAGGACAAAATCTCATTTTTACTCTCAACATTTCTCATAATGGTCCCCTTCACTCCTCCCATCCAGCTTTTTCCTGATCTGTTTTGATAGTTTTCTAATTGGTTTATTCCTTGATCTATCATTCTAATCTATCTCCCACTCAGGTGATAAAGTAATTTTTTTCTAAAGCACAGGTCTGATCATGTCATTTTTATGAATCTCAGTGGCTTCCCGTTAGGAAGGAAAGATAAAATCATTTATTCAGTGACAAATATTATCTCACTTGATCTTCACAACAACCTTGGAAGGTAAGTGCTATTGTTGTCCTCACTTTACAATTGAGAAAACTATGAGAAATGGATGTTAAGTGATTTCTCTAGAATAACACTGCTGATAAATATCTAAGGCTGGATATGAACTCATGTTTCTGACTGCAGTCCCAGTGCTCTATAAACTGCACCACTTAGTTGCCTCTAGGATTAACTATAAAGTCCTTTGTTGAGAATTTAAAGCTTTCCATAATCTAGACCATTCCTACCTTCCCAGTCTTTTTATACTTTATTCCCCTCAATGTACTTATTGTTCCACTGTGTTATGCTAGCCTTCAACATGACATTCTATCTCCTGATTCTGTGCCCTTGCACTAGCTTTCTTTTATATCTGGAATATTAATTTGGCTTTCTAGATCCTTTGGCTCTACACATCTCAAATCCCACTCTGAAGAGAGCTATTCTTGGTTCTTTTGGTCTCTCAGCTGCTAGGTCCTTGCCCTCTCAGATTATTTTTAATCTATGTATTTCTCACATGGACCTTGCCATTTACATTGTTGTCTTTCCCAATAGAAAGCATATATATACATACATATATATATATATGTATGTATGTATGTATAAACACACATACTTTATATATACATATAAACACGCACACACACATACACACACACATATATATATATACATTAGTCTAATGCCTGACATTTATTAATTAAATAAATACTCAAATTAATTAATTCATTAAACACTTAATAAATACTTCTTGGCTGACTGATAAAACTTTACTTAGTTACTAAACTAGAATGGGGAGACCAGGAATTTCTGCTGTGGAATGGCTAATGCCCCTAAATCATTTCTTAAAGAAGACCAAATTGCAACTATTATGAAAGAACATTGGAATGAAAATAAAGAGAACTGAATTCTAGTGACTGGTGTCAGATTAAAAAACACCCTAAGAAAAGAGGAGAGGGCACAACAAGAGAAGAAAGGGAATGAACATTTGTCTCAATGACTTGGAAACTCATCAGAGTGGGAAAAACATTGATTAGGATAGAGAACAGAAGGCAAATGGGAAGCAGAGGCTGCTATCTCAGTTGTAAACAATAGCAGACAATACTTTCTTCTCTTTGCTGGTCACAGAGAAAAGATAGATGAAAAAGTTATATACTGCTCTGATGAATGGTGGATTATAGCAAAGTGAATTATTTCTCATTAAGATCAAAGGGGCCTTCAAATATACACATTGGAGTTTGTCTCCATTCAGTTTGAGTTTCAATACAAAATGTTCTGAGTTTTGGGGAAAGTCACTTTCCTCTCTCGGAGGCCTAAGTTTCTTCTTCTCCATTGGGTGATATCAAAAGGTCTCTAATATCTCTTATATTCACAATATAATAAATTGGGTTTTTTTTGAGGGAGAGCAAGTGGCTACAAAATATCATCTGTCCTTTATATTCATGCTCCCATATGTTTCTTTTATATTCATATTCCCATATATTTCTATATGTGGTTCTTAGACATATGATTAGGTTAAACAGGTAGATGAGATTGCCAAATTTCAAGATTACTCATCTAGTTAGTCTATTTCCATACCAGACAAATATAAAATTCATAGAATTATTTTTCAATGCTATTTTTAAGCTCCATATGTATAATCTATAAGCCAAAAAGAAGAGTGAAACTTAAATGAAAAATGCCAAGCACCCCCCCATTAATTACCAAGTAATCTCAGATGAGAGCACTCAGCTGTAAATATATGAATTGCTATCAAATTGGATCATTCGTAGTGATGAGGCATAAGTAGAAAGGAAGACAGAGATAAAAGGAAAATAGGGCACAAAGAATAACTTAGGAAGAAATCTGGGCACTTAAGGCAAAACATGTGGATTGGTTACATGAGCTGCCTATTATTCAGAATTCCATTAAGAATGGCTCTTTGAAATAACTAGTACTTACAATGCTTTAAACTGTCAAATTTATTTCACATGCAATATTTCTATGAAAGAGAAAGAGCCAGTGCTCTTATCCCTCAGTTATAAAGTAGAAAAAAAGTAAGGCATGGGTATGTGATTTGCCCAAAATCACAGAGTCAAAAAGCATTTATTAAGACCTTACTCTGTGCCAGGCACAGCTCTAAGCATTGTGAATAAAAAGAAAGACAAAAACAAAACAAAACCCTTCTTGTACTCAGGGGTGTGGTGTAGCAAGACTGAACAGGCCAGTTGTTAAATGATCAGTGTCAGCATTTACACCTTAGAAAACTGCAAACACTACAAATCAAAGCTTGATTTGTTTTGTTGATTGTTTAAAAATTAGAAACATGATAATGATGCAGATTAAACTGAAAAGTTTATTGTACATAGACACATATATGTCGTCCAGTTTTTCAGTTGCATCCAACACTTCTGACTCCATTTGGAATTTCATTGGCAAAGATTCTGCATAGACACTTCCTTTTCAAGTTTATTTTATAGATGAGAAAACTAAGGCAAAAAGGGTTAAATGACTTGTTCAGCATCTCACATACATATATGTATATTGCATGCATATACATGCATACATATGTAAATGCATACACATTATATGTATATATGCAAGTTGTTGAAAATTTACCAGCACAATATGGCTTGTACTCATGGAGGAAACATCACTAAACAAATATGTACATGAAAGTTTATATATGTGTGCATGAATCTCTATATGGATGTATGTGTGTATGTATGGTGACACACACTGATAGGACAAACATGCACATGCATAGTGCACACATACATGCATGTATGTGGAAAGAAACTAATCTGAGAGAGGCTTTAAAGGTCAAATAGGATTTTTATTTGATCCTGATGTCAAGACAAGAACATTATAGTTTTATGAATGGGGGAGTGGGGTATATAATGGAGTTATTCCTGTACTATAGGAAGGTAACTTTGGTAGCCATGTGGAGGATGGAGAGAAGTGGGGAGAAAAGTGAGGTATGTATATCAATGGGTAAGCTATTGGAATAATCTAGGCATGAGGAGATGAGGGCCTGCCTTGAGAGGGCAACAGTGTCATAGAAAGTTGGTATATATGAGAGATATTGTGAAAGCTGAATCCACAGGATTTAGCAATATATCGGAATGGAAGCTGAGAGACTGTGGAATCGATTTTAACTCCTAGGATAGGAGCTGGGGTGACTGGGTTGAGGTTGGTACCCTCTAGAGCCTAGCTTCTTAAACTATTCAACAACCCACATATGTTGGCACATAGTCTTATCTTTTCAAAAATCCTATTGCCATATCTTATTTTGACATAAGGTTTTGAAGGCTATTATATTGGAGAGAAGGTTCTAGAAGATTTTCCCATTATGGAAAGTATGGCCTTGGGAATATATTGAGTCTGTTTTCCAAGTAACAGCCTAGTGAATCATGGAGAGTCATATCATCAGTATATGATCACTTGGTAATGAAAGTTTTTCTTGTCTATGATAGAGAAAAATAAAAGTGACTTTCCATATCGTATCATCTCCTTCCAGTTCTACAATGATTTTGGGATAGTGATGGAAAGAGAGGCGGAGGATGCTAAAAAACCAAAAAAACAAAAAACACCTTTTGATTATTATTATTCCAAATGTAAGAATCTTGTCCAAGGTCTAGAAAGTAGACATATTGCTAAAAGAGCTGAATCAAATAGATTTATTTAAAGAAAACAAAAGAAAGGCAGTACTTGTAGTTAATCTCACAGGTGTTCATTTCTTGAAGACGTAAGGAGGACTTTTGGGACTGAATTCATGACATCCTTCAAAGTTACAGGAAATACTATTTCATGAAACATTTGGTTTTTCACATGTTGCAGTACTATTGATAAGTATTTGAAAAACAAAGATATCCAAAATTATTAACTGCTCATGTGTCAACATTATTTGCTAGAACTGATGTTGATGGCCAAGGAGAACTTGGGCATCCCCTACATGAGTATATTAGTAGGAAACAATCCAGCTTTCAAAAATGTTATTCAACAATAGACTACATCATTGCCATTTCAAAATTGGCTGAAAGATATAGAGGATTTTAAAATTTTTGTAGAACCAGTAAAACCAAATGCTGCCATACGGGTTCTTATACCAGTTTTCTCATAGGTTACAGTTTCATAAGTTTATAGTTTTTAGGGAATTTAGAGGTCATTGAAACCAATCTCCTTATTTTACAGATGTAGAAATAGACCATGCTATAGGAGGTTCAATTTAAGGAACTGTTGATACTTAATCTTGAGAAGAGAAAATTTGATGTGACATGAGTGAAAGCAGGATGAAGGATCTTAGTATAGTCATGCTATTGAAAGGCTATCATATTGAAAAGGAATTAGGCTTGTTTTGCTTGACCTCATGAACAGAGAAGTAGATTTAAGCTTAATAGAAGAAAAAAAAATTCTCATTACTAGAGACATCTAGGAATGAAAAGTTATGCATTAGGAGCTAGCTGTATAAATCTCATGGGATGTTGTTAGGTTGGATTACCACCTATTTAAAATTCTTTAGAAGAGATTCTTGGTCAGTTATGAGTTATACTATATCACCTCTCTGAGACTGTTTTTAGTTCTTAGATGCTATACTTTTATTTATAATTCATTTTTTAAATAGTCTTACTTTCCATTTGACTATGTCGAGTACTTTTTTTTTCAAAGTTCATTCTGCTTAGCTAAAGTCACCAGATATAACTTTATTGTGTCTTTAACATGTGTTAATATGGTGGCTCATTGTTTAAAGATTAGTAGGGGGGCAGCTAGGTGGTGAAGTGGATAGAGCACCGGCCCTGGAGTCAGGAGTACCTGAGTTCAAATCCGGCCTCACACACTTAACACTTACTAGCTGTGTGACCCTGGGCAAGTCACTTAACCCCAATTGCCTCACTAAAAAAACAAAAACAAAGATTAGTATGTACTAAAGTCATGCATTACAATAAAGGAATCCACTATCAGAACATTAAAGCCATGAAAGACAATTCTAGAATCCAAGGGCCTTACAATTTATAAATGGTTATTCTTGCTCTCAACAGTTTCATTGATTAAATGAATGAAAAGTGAGGAGGTCATGTAAATTCTTCTCAATAGAATACCATGCTTATTATCTGATTTATTGTTGGAGGTATTTGTCCATGTGATAGTTTTTAAGATGAACTTTTTGCTCCTATAATAGAAAATCACAAATATGAGAAATACTACTACAATAAAAACTATCCAGCCCTATCATTCCACCAAGGCTTGAAATGAAAAATAAAATTCAAGTCTTTGCTATTGATGGTGGATTTTTAATTTTCTCCTCAATGTGTATGTAGATATGACAGTAGTAAGGTACAAGAGGCTACACTGTGACTAGAAAGAGAACTCTATTTTCAGTCTGTTGATGCCATGATTTGTGTTCATTAACTAACATCAGATATGTTTCTTACTAAATCTTTTTTCTAGTGTTCACATAACCTATTGTTCAGTGTTGCAATGGTTCTGAACTTGACATACTACTACTCAAAAAATCATCAAGTGTCAAATATCTTAGTGAATACATTCTTATTTCTGCAGTGAATTCATGCCTCTGTTTCCAGGGTCAGTTAAACCTCAGTACTCTGCTCAGTAGAAAATGATTCCATGGTACTTTACTAGAAAAAGAACCATGAAGTTGAAGGGGACCTTGAACATCCACCTTTTCCATTTTCAGGTAGAACATAATTAAACCAACTGAAACCCATGAGTATCCATTCTATTAAATAAAGACCTTCAGAGAAGACGGTTATACAAACTTCCTCAGTAATAAGTTCTAGTGCTAACTCTCCTTTTATGTTATTATTATAGCATGAAGAGCTTGTCTCCTTAAAGAAGTTTGCCCACTCTAAACCTGTTATATTTCTCTAAACTGTTCATGTGATACCTTATGTTGGCTACTTTCTTACTTAAATTAATTATGGCTTGGCCTTTGAAGTTTTACACTAATTCTTGTTATTTTTTTATAACAAAAATATACAATTCTGTTAAACTGTCCTCAAAGTTTTCACCTTAGGGTTGTTTTATTTATTTAGTTTTGACTGCCTCTTGGCTCTACTCTTATCCTCATGACCATCTGTATTTCCCTTTGGTTGGTAAAGATTTGAACTGACTACTTTGTGCAAGTAAGATTCTGATTGGTGTTGAATAAATTACCAAAATTTGTTCTTATGGGAAGTCTGATGTCATCAAAATTGGCAGTCTGAAACCTAGGATTTTTTCTGCCATCTTTTTCAGTCCTCTCATATTGTATCTGCACAATTTGTTTTTATTCTCAAGTTTTAGTACCACCCCTTCTCTACTCACCAATTTAAAACAAATAAAAGATTTATGTTTGACCCTAGATTTTTAAGTTCTATTTATACCGACAAATGGCAGTTATTTGGTCACTTTTTTCTTTATCATGATAAGTCAACATAGGGTATTTTGTTAAATCATAAAACCATAGAATTTGAGAATTGAAAGGGCCTTTAGAGGCAATCTAGTTCAACTCATCAACAAAGGAGTTCCCAGTATAAAATGCCCACAAAATGCTCATCCAGCCTCCACTAGAATATTTCTCAAAGGGAGAATCCAGTAGCTTTCTAAGCAGTTCATTCCACTTCTGGACAGGTCTAATTATTAAGAAGTTTTTTTGTTTCTTTTTTTTTTTCCTGAGATCAAGATTAGATTTGGCTCTTTGAAATTCCCACATCTTGATATTGGTTTTGTCCTCTGTGTCCCCAGAGGACATGTTTAATCTCTCTTCCATGTGATATCCTTTCAAATACTTGAATAGGTTTAGTCATCATAATGATTATAGTAATGTTAATACAGGGACAAGGGTGAGACTGTCATCCTGACTCTCAGGTAAAAACAGATGTGAAAAATCTGTGCCAATTGAGAGAGAAACATTACTGTTGGATGAATGAATGCTGACCTTCTACCCTAGTGTAAAATAGACTTATGATTTATTTCCCTTCCAATTAGATAGGGCTTATGAGAGACCACTAGGCAATTTTGATGAAAAAAAAATGTCCTTAAAGGCTATTCTTTTTCTTCCAATTCTAATTTAAAGTACTACCAATAATCTATAAAGCTTTAACTTCTTGGGTCCTAAGATAATATAGACTAGGCATCAAGGATAAGTAGAGAAATGAGACATTTATCTGTATGGTTCAGGAGAAGCTAAGTGCTTTTGCTGCAGTTGGGTCAGTTGGCCTTGCCTGATGGGATGCCACATTAAGGCAAACATTTATAAACTATTTTATTTTCAGTAATTTACAAGATCTTGTACTTGACCTTGAGGTTTTTCACTTCCCAATGACAATAAATTAAATTAATAAATTTATTAATATCTTTCTGCCAACTCTTGAAATGAATCTTCTATTTTTTTCAAATTTTCAAGTTAAAAAGTTATACAAACTTTTAAAATAATTTAAAAAAAACTTAAAATGGTTTTCTTTAAAATGATGCCCTTGGTTACAGCTAGGACTGGACATATAAGAACAGAAATATAGCAGGAAAATCTGTTCTCACTAGATTACCAGCTCAATTTGACAAACTTGAAAGTTTCAGAAAATTCAGTTTATGAGATTATCTGAATCTCTGGGTGCTTATCAAAACTAACCCAAATGGTCAAAGGTTAGATTCTGTCAACAGCCATTGATATGAGAAAATCCCTGAGTAATAGAAGAGATACAGTACTTTCACTTAAAAGGTGAACATTTATTTGAAAGAATTTGGAAAACCTATTTTCCATCAGTGACAATTTAAAAGAAAAAAAGGAAATCATGTATTAATTTAAAATTTCCCACATAGAGGCTTAGACAGGTAAGTATGACTATCACAGTAATTTTCACATGATAGACATTTGAATATGCTTGGAGAGTCTGAATGGGTCCTTTGGTTTATTGATTCAGTGCCTAAGACTTCCTAGAGCCATTTTTCTGCTGTTTCCTGAATCTCATGAAAAGAGTTTTAGATTTCAATGAAGAAGACATGGATCAAGTAGCAGTAACATTACCTATGTGACACCAAGTAATTTATGTGATCTTTCTCTGTCTCTCTGCATCTCTGTGTGTTTCTCTATCTCTGCCTCTAATATTGCTATATATATATATATAATACATACATATATACACACATACACATATGTGTGCATATGTGTGTGCATTCACACATACGTGTATATAATATATGTAACTGGGATGCATAGTAGATAGAGCACTGGCCATGGATTCAGGAATATCTGAGTTTGAATTCAGCTTCAATCATATAGGAAATCAATCAATAAACATTTTTAAGTGCCTACTATATTCTAGGGACTGTGCTGAGCTCTTAGGATATAAAAAAATCTAATGGAGGAGACAATATGCAACAATTATGTACAAATAATATATAGAGGATAAATTCTAAATAATAAACAAAGGGAACATACTAGAATTTGGTGGAATTGGGAAAAATTTCCTGTAGAAAGTGGAGTTTTAGGTGGGATTGGAAGGAAGACAGGTGGTAATTGCTTTGGTAGATCACATTTTAAGAATGGGGAAGAAACAGTGAAAATGTCCAGAGTTGAGAGATGGAGTATCTTCTGTGAAGAATAGCAAGTAACTGCATGTCATTGGATTGAATAGGATGTAGGGGGGAGGGAGTATAAAGTATAAAAATAGTGGAAAGGGAGGGCATGTTATAAAGGGATCTAAATGACAGAAGATTTTATATTTGATCCTAGAGGTTGCTGAGAACCACCTTGGTTTTGTTTTTTTTTTGGGGGGGGGTGTATGACTTAATCAGACTTTTGGAATATCACTTCAATAACTTAGTGAAGGATGGGCTGGAGTGGGGAAAGACTGAAGTCAAGCAGACCAATCAGTAGGCTATTGTCATAGTTTGTGCATGAAGGGGTGATGGCCTGTACCAGGGTGGGATCAGTGCCACAGAAAAGAAGGTGTATATGTAAAAGACATTACCAAGGCAAAATTGACAGACCTTTGCAAGAAATTGGATGTGGGTGTGGAAAGAGAGTGAGCGAGAAAACAAATATATTTAGGTTTTAAGCCTTGGGGCCTGGGAGAATGGTGGTACCTTGACAATATAAAGGCAGCTAGGAGGATGGGAAGTAAGTAAGTTTTGGGGGATGTTGATTTTAAGTTGTCAATAAGATATCCACTTCAAGATGTCCAATAGACAGTTTGAAATGTGATATTAGATGTAAGCAGAGAATTCATTCATTCATTCATTTGTTTATTCATTCAGTTTGTTTATTCAATTATTTATTTGCTTATTTATGGATTTATTTATTTATTTTTGACAGGGCAATGAGGGTTAAGTGAGTTGCCCAGGGTCACATAGCTAGTAAGTGTCAAGTGTCTGAGGCTGTATTTAAACTCAGGTCTTCCTGAATCCAAGGCCAGTACTTTATCTACTGCACTACTTAGCTGCCTCCTATAAGCAGAAATTTTAAAGATCAATAAATGGATTTGAGAACCATCAGCATGGATATGATAATTGAAGCCATGGGAGCTGATGAAATTACCAAGTGAAATAGTATAACAGGAGAACAGAAGAGTGCCCAGGGCAGAACCTTCTGCAATACTGGTGGTTAATAGGTATGACCTATAGACCAACATCTTACACCTTATACTAAAATAAGGTCAAAATGGATACATGATTTAGACATAAGAGGTGATACCATAGGTAAATTAGGAGAGAAAGTAATAGTGTACCTATCAGATCTTTGGAAAGGAGAACATTTTTTGACCAAACAAGAGATAGAGTATATTATAAAATGCAAAATGGATGGTTTTGATTATATTAAATTAAAAAAAATTTGTACAAACAGAAGCAATGCATCCAAAATTGGAAGGGAGGCAGAAAACTGGGAAACAATTTTTGAGGCCAGTGCTTCTGATAAAGGCCTCATCTCTAAAATATATAGGGAATTAAATCAAATTTCTAAGAATCCAAGTCATTCCCCAATTGAGAAATGGTCAAAGGATATGAACAGGCAGTTTTCTGATGAAGAAACCAAAGTTATCTATTCCCATATGAAAAAATGCTCTAAATCTCTAATGATTAGAGAGATGCAAATTAAAACACCTGACACCTATCAGATTGGCTAAAATGACAAAAAAGGAAGATAATAAATGTTGGAGAGGCTGTGGGAAAATTGGAACACTAATGCATTGTTGGTGGAGCTGTGAGCTGATCCAACCATTCTGGAGAGCAATTTGGAATTATGCCCAAAGGGCAATAAAGCTGTGCATACCCTTTGACCCAGTAATACCACTTTTGGGTATTTTTCCCAAAGAAATCATGGAAGGGGGAAAGGGACCCACATGTACAAAAATATTTATAGCTGCTCTTTACGTGGTAGCAAGGAATTGGAAGTTGAGGGGGTGCCCATCAATTGGGGAATGGCTGGACAAGTTGTGGTATATGAATACAATGGAATACTATTGTGCTGTAAGAAATGATGAACAGGAAGAGTTCAGAGAAACCTGGAGAGTCTTACGTGAGCTGATGATGAGTGAGATGAGCAGAACCAGAAGAACATTGTACACAGTATCATCAACATTGAGTGTTGACCTACTGTGATGGACTATATTCTTCTCACCAATGCAATGGTACAGAAGAGTTCCAGGGAACTCATGATAGAAGAGGATCTCCAAATCCAAGAAAAAAAAAAAGAAAAAAAGAACTGTGGAGTATAGATGCTGATTGAACCATATTATTTCTTTTGTTTTGGGTGCTGTTGTTTTTTTTTCCTATTTTGAGGTTTTGCATCACTGCTCTGATTTTTTCTCTTGTAACAGGATTAATGCAGAAATAGGATTAATGTTACTATGTGTATATATGTGTGTGTGTATATATATCTATATCTATATGTATATGTATAGAGATATATAGACATAACCTATATCAGATTACCTGCTGTCTAGGGGAGGGGGGAGGGAGGGGAGGGAGGGAGAAAAATCTGAAATTGTAAAGCTTGTATAAACAAAAGTTGAGAACTATCTTTACATGTAATGGAAAAAATAAAATACCTTATACATTAAAAAAAAATAGGTATGACCTAGATGATCTAGAAAAGGAGACTGAAAAGGAATAGTTTGATAGATATAAGAACTAGGAGAGAGTTGGGCCACAAAAACCTTGAGAGAATATCTTATCAAGGGGAAGAGGGAAATCAAATGTGTGGAAAGGCTGCAGAGAGGTTGAGATGTAACTCTAGGCAAGTCTCATAACCTCTTTCTACCTCAGATTCTTCTTCTGTGAAAATAGCAGCTTTTTCTCAGGTTGTTATGAGAAACAAATGAAATATTTATAGAATACTTTGTAAATTATTGTCTTTATAGATATATCCATACATACACAGCTTAATAGTTTTATCTCTATATAATTTCTATATTATTACTATCTTGCTATTCATCTATCTATCCAATGCTTTTTTTATCTATCTCTATTTTCCCTTATCTATGCTTTTCCCTCAAGCTATTATATTATTTAACCCTTCATCTTTTAACCCTTCTGCTATCAAACTCTTAGAATCATATCTAATTCCTCATCTCCTGCTCATTGCTCAACCTCTTGCACTTGGAGCCTACCACTTAACTGAAACTTTTGTCTGAAAGAAAACCAACAATCTCTCAAAAAATTGAAATATATTAAGAAAAACATAATTTCTCTCCCGACTTCTAGTTCTGTACCACCAACTGCTTATTGATGGATACCTGATACTTAAAACTCAACATATCCAAATTGAATTTACTTCCCCAATAAATCTACCTCTCCTAAAAAAAAAAATCCTTATTTCTGTTCTGAGAATCACCATCCTATCAAAAACACAGGTTTACAACTTTGTAATCATCCTTTTTCCTTCTCCTATCCCCTCCCATACCCCAAACCCTCTCAGTCACTTGCAAAAAAGAAAATTGCGAAATTGATGCTACTTTCATAATGTCTTTTATAATTCCTTACTGCCTTTATGATACAATATAAACTTTTTCCTAATGGCTTTTAAAGTCCCCCATCTGTGACTTCTACCTGCTTCTTAACCTAACTTCACTCTTCATATTTTAATCATCTACAAGTGTTCTAATACAATTTCTTCTCATTCTATCTCTTCTCTCTTACGTCTTCCAAAAATATTCTTAATCCTCACTGGGATGTGACTTGCAGACTGTCTACCTCTTAGTATTTTGCCAGGTCATGACTATTCTTCCTGTTGCATTTTTCTCTTCTCTTGACACGTTAGGGAACCTGTTCAAAAGACCCTTCATTCTCTACTCTAGAATCTCTTGTTCAATTATTATTCATTCTTTCCCAAATACCTACCCTTGATTACTCATGTACTTCCTTTTTTACTATTCATATGCTATTGAATCAACCTGGAAAAAGTCACACAATCATGCAGTGATTTATCAAAAGCTTATATTATCTATTTTTAACCTTCTCTTCATGATTCTCTCTCCAAGCTTATGGTTTATTAGCTTATTCAGCACTGTATATACCTGCCTTCTTGCATTCCCCCTTTTCTCTTCAAATCTGTTGGACCCCCACTGTAGCTAGACAATCCTTTTATTTCTCCCTAATTGAATCTCTATCATACCATCTTCCCATGGTGGCTGTTCCAAGCTTTCTTGCACTCTGAATCTACCAAAGTGACCTCCCCTCATATTTTATTGAGAGAATCAAAGACAACCATTGAGGTTCCCTCTTCTCCTTCCCTCCTAATCTTAGAATCTCTCCTCTTTATTTTACAACCCCTAGACCGTATCCCCCATTATTTATTTCTTTACTTCAATCTCTGGTGAAAAGACGCCATTTTTATTTTTCAAGGCCAAATTCTATATGTGCATCCTTGATTTGGTCTCCTCCTATGTTCTCCAAAAGATTGTTCTTACTATTATCCCAACTTCAATTCATGATCTCTTAATTTTTATCTTTCCCTTTCAACTACTTCCTTCCCAGCTTACTATCAATACGATCAAGTCTTCCCCATCCTCAAAAAATCTTCTCTACATCCTACTAATTACTGTATCTGTAGCACTTCTTTCAGCCAAAATCCTTGAAAAAATGCATCTATATTCAGTTATTATACTTCCACTCATTTCACTCTTTTCAGATGACTTCTAAATTCCCTTCTAAACTGAAACTGCTATTCCCAAGTTATTATTCTTTTTTTTTTTTTTTTTTGCAGGCAATGGGTTTAAGTGACTTGCCCAGGGTCACACAGCTAGTAAGTGTCAAGTGTCTGAGGCCGGATTTGAACCCAGGTACTCCTGAATTCAGGGCCGGTGCTTTAACCACTGCGCCATCTAGCTGCCCCCCAAGCTATTCATCTTAAAAGTAAAATCTAATACCCTTTTCTTAATTCTCAAGACATTCTTCTTAAGTTCTGTGCTATATTTGACACTACTTGTCACAATCTTCTCTTGGATATGTTCTCCTTCCTAGTATTGGGGATGATATATTTTTTTCTCTTTCTCCTTCTACTCATCCTGCCTCTTTATAAGTCTTCTTTGCTGATATATCATCCACATTATGCTTACTAACTGTGATTGTTCTCTAATGCTTTGTCTTGGGTCATGTTATTATTTCTCCTAATTTTTAATTTCTCTTTTAGACACCTAATCAGTTTCCATGGATTCTATTTTAACCTTAATTCATATGACTCCTAGATCTCTATATCTATGAGTTCTAATGCCATATCAAAAACTGCCTACTTGGTATTTCAGATTTGATATCACAAAAGTATGTCAACCTCACCATTTCAAAAACAAAGCTACTTATCTTTCATCTGATTAGCCCCCTTTTCTATACTTCCCTATAAATGTCAAAGGAAGCACAATTTTTTACAATCATCCTTGACTTTCCTCTCTAATTCATGCTGTGTATCCAAATGAGTTGCCAAATCATATTTCAATTTCTACAAAATCAATTGTATCTTCCCTCCTTTCCACTCACACATCTGCCAGTCAAGTTAATACTTTATCATCTTTTATCTGGCCCATGGCAATAAACTCTTAACTGGTCTCTCTGCCTCAAGTCTTTCTCCACTCCAATCCATACTTCACACAACCACTAAAATGATTTTCCTAAAGCTCAGTTCTGATCATGTCATACTCTATAAATTTTTGTGGCTTCCCACATCTTCATGGATTAAACATTAATTCCTTTCTTAGATAGTTATGGCCTCTTCTTAACTTTCCATTCTGGTTAAATGTTAGTCTCCTACTTACTCTGTGTTTTAGCTGCACTGACCTGGAATTTTTGGTTTCCTTCAAGATTCAACTTGAGTCACCTTCTTCAGGAAATCTTTACTGCTCCTTCCCCTTCTCACCTCTAGTTTTTCATGGATTCCTCTAAAAACAAGCTTTCTTAATTTTGTATATATTTTCCATGTACTTATATGTGCATATGTCATGTTGTCTTGCCCCATCTCAATGCAAAATCACTGAGGTCAGGGACATTTTCAGTTTTACCTTTGCATACTTAGTACTTAGCATTTATGACCACAATTCCTTATTATTTCTAACACTGCTACTCATTTTTACTACTTTCCTTCCCCATTATCTTCTCTTCCTTCTATCTTTTCTTGCAATTGCTTTCCACTTACACTGTATATTTTTATATTGTTGTTTGCATGTATGTTCTATTTTTTTATTTTTGAAAAGGACCAATGATATCATAGGATGATGTCTTGACTTGCATGTGAATTATATTTAAGTGAGGTAGAGCTGAACAATGTCACCAGGCTCAAATTCTCTTCTAAAGTCATCAAAGTCCAGTAGCAAGACAAAGTCAGGACTATAGGTGATGGCCCATGATGCAGTGAATAACCTTGTTGTCTTTGATGTCTGTCGAATATCTAAGCATTCCTGAGTGCCTGCTTTATCTGCTTTCATGACCAATGGAAAAAAAATGTTCTCATCTACCCATTGTACCAGGGAAAGTCTTCACATACTTGTGGTAGACATTCCCCTAACTCACCAACCACTTTGAGGTCTATTGATACCCTCAACCTGACTTAGACCATCTGTCCAGAGGGATTTATAGGGGTGTAGCTGCTGAACATACTACAGCTTCTTAGAGTCACTGGTGAGAGTTGGGTGAAAGGTGGCACCAAAGGTGGATGAGCATCCCTGAAAAGGGCTCAAACCCTTACATCAGAGGTACTAGTCCTCCCTGCCTACCACATACATCCATGAGTCCTTTGAAGACAAGGACTGGACAATGCTTTTGTCTTCATTTTTATACAGATGGTGCTCAATAAATGCTAAGTGACTGATTTAAATGTTTGTAAAATGATCTCACTCTTTTCCACTCTCTCTGGAGAAACAGGTCTATTAGAAAACATCTATTTCATCTGTCATTTTCATATTATTTATCTTCAATAATTCCATGTTCCAGTCAAACAGACTTACTTGTTTTCCAAATTTAGCACTGTCTTATACTTCCATGGCTTTATACATCATCTCCAAATTTCTATCTTTCACAGTCCTTATATCCCTTCTGATCTCAATTCTGGAGCCATTTCCTTTCCACAATTCCTGTTGTTGTTAGTGAAAGTATTTATCTTTTTCGACCTCAGCACATTTTCAATTTGTCTGAGACAAGAACAGAGACAATGGGATACAAGGTTATGGCCCCTTCAGAGTGACTAAACAATTGTATAACTTGTGAGTAGATTTTTTACATAGGAAAAGGTCAGATGAGACATTAAACTTGTCCCAGGGCAAAGGTTGTCTTAGTATTTTTCTTTTCCCAGTCACTTATTTATATAGAGCACCTGAAGAACATTAGAGCTCAGGAAAAACAAACAAAAAACTTGCCTAATCCTGACTATAGGATTATTTGGCAGGCATTAGAGATTGCCTGAGGATAGCTAGTTGACACAGTGATTAGAGTGCCAGGCCTAGAGTCAGGAAAGCTCATCTTCCTGAGTTCAAATCTTCTTGAGTTCAAATCTGGCCTCAGAAACTTAGCTGTGTGACCTTGGTCAAGTCACTTAAGGCTGTTTGCCTCAGTCTCTCATCAAAATGAGCCAGAGAGGGTAATGGCAAGCCACTTGTGTGTCTTTGCCAAGAAAATTCAAAATGGTATCATGAAGAATCAGACATAACTGAAAGCACTGAATAAGAAGACATTGCCTTTTGATTATGTATTAGCCTGTAGAGATGAAGATCTAGGAAATGGATGGATGGTCACAAGCCATACATCGATCATCAAGCATTTATTAAGACTTGGCCATACAAATAAAGATCAAAATGGGCTCTGTCCTCCATGAATTCTTATTCAAATGGGGAAAAACAAACATGAAAATAATTAATATAGAATTGATACAAAATAAATGGAAAGTAATGACAGAGACAAAGGCACTAGATTTAGGGGATGGGGAAAGACATTCTGTAGTGCATGAGGTCTCTCACTGAAGAGACCCAGATTTGAACCAAAATGATCATCAGAAAGATTGATAATTGCTCTCTTCTTTCACCTCTAGATTGGTAAGTAACAAACCTTAGAGATGAGGTGCTGAAAGATCAAAATTGGAGAGGTTCATTCTGAACTTAGAGTGAAGGCTTCTTTACTTTCTGAAAGAGCAAAAGGTTGTGGTACAGTGGGCAGATCTCTGAACTTGGAGTCATAAGAACTGAGTTAGAATCCTGTTACCTTGGGACAAGTAACAATACCTCTCTGAATATAGATCTATGCCTGTAAAAAAATGAGAGAATTGGGCCAATGACCTTCCAACTGTGTGATCTTATCCTGGTTAGGAGGTGCGTATAAAGCTGACAGTGAAGGTGGTGGAGTCTACAACTGCTCAATAAGGAGCAAGCCCAGAGAGTATGACAGATTGACTCTTTCAGCAGAGGGACATATAAGGACAAGCCCAGTGGCAAAACAATCTGCTTAGCCAGTGTGGCAGCGTCAGTGGCCAATTCTAAACTTTAGTGAACTGTGTAAAGAACTTTTAGAAAGAAATGTCTTGGTTCTAAGGTTCCAGAGCTGTGAGTTCACATAATCATGTTTTCTTTATACCCTAGAGTTTGGAGTACTCTAGAATCACTATCACTGAACTTTCTCATTCGTGCCCACTCCCCTCCAGTCTTTCTCTCTCATATATATATATATATATATATGTGTGTGTGTGTGTGTGTGTGTGTGTGTGTGTGTTCTTTGTGTATTTATAGAAGAATATAACCGAAACTAACATAATGTTTGGTAAAATAATGGAGAGGCAACCAAAACCAATGTTAACAGGAAATAAGCAAGATTCAAATTTGACAGAGAAGAAAAATTATACTTTAGAACCATGTCTATGCAGCTTTAGCAGCAATTCATGGTAATTCAAGCTTACTACACTGCCTGTTTGCAGCATAATAAAGACTTAATAAATGTTGTTGTGCCCTCTCCTCTTCCTAAAGAGGATACCTAGTCATTAGTAAGTGGGAGAAGTTCTATTAGAGCTTCCATGAAAGAAATATGTGGCTGGCAACTCCCTCCTAAAAGTTACATAAACAACCTGGCATAGATAATTGGAATTTGTACCGTCTTCTGGGAACAAGTATCTGAGATGTAATATAATGTCTGGCAGAAACAACCCTACCGTGTGAGCTTTTCCTCATTTTATGTACTCTAAACTCCAGGCAAATCGAACTATTCAAGATACACACCCCATGTTTCTCAATTCAGTGGATTATTTGTTTCTTAGATGTGTTGATTCCATTTGTTTTTACATTCCAGTCATTTCCCAGCCACTTCCTTCAGAATGAAACATTCCTTGTGACAAAGAAAAACAAATTAGCAAAAACATCCTATTCAGAAACCATGCCTGGTAAAGTATACAATATTTTGTCATACTAGTTGTACAGCTCTCTTGTATGAGGGAAGAAGTCTTTTTTCATTCTTTAGTCTCCTGATCCTTCATTGACTTTTTTTCCATTACTCAGAGTTCAACTGATTTTTAATGATTTTAATGATTTAAAATCATTCTCAAAATTGTCTCTTGGTTTCTACTTATTTCTCTCTACATAATTTCATACACATTTTCCATAGTTCTTTGAATTTATCATAATCTCTTCTTACTGTAGGTTTATATTCTATTACATACACATGACATAGCATTTTCAACCACTGCATAATAAATTGGTATCTACTTTTTCCCCTGTTATTTTGTTACCAAAAATTAGAGTTATATGAATATTTTGGCATATATTAAACCTCTGTTACTGTTTCTTGTTTTCTTGGAGTATATATAAGACTTGAGTTTCTGTTCCAAATAGCATACTGTTCAGTCACTTTTATTGTAAAATTCAGGTCATCCTTTCCCTTATAAAACCCTAACTATTTCACACCTCAGCCAACATCAGTGGGCCTCCTTTGTCATAGCCTTTCCATTATTATTTCTATATTTTCAATTTGCATAGGATGAACGGACTCTTTAGAGTTGTTTTTGTTTGTTTTTCTCTTACTTTACTACTTTAGCTGTGTAGTAATTTAGAGTCTTTCAAAATTCTGTTTTGAAAAGCTTTCCTCCTCTAAAATATTTGAAAACTTTTTATTTGAGGGGTGATTCTAGAAACCATTTTCTACCATGCTCCAGGCACTCTTCTTCTTTTCTAACTGAGCTCCGTGCCTTGCTGACAATATTTCTCTCCTTTCCAACTCCTGCCCTTATACTAAAAGATCTCAGGATACATATTGATACTTCATCAAACAATCTAACCTTATTTCCTCAACTTGCTCATTTTCCACCCCACTTCAACCATTGGAAATAGGCATATACTTAATCTTGCTGTCACCCACAAGTATACCATATCCATGTTCATGAATTCTGAAAACCCATGATATAATCATAATATGTTATTGCCTTGAACTCCAAACCAGTTCTTCTGTCACCATGATCTCTAATCCCTCCATCCATCAATGTGCTCATGATTGTTTAAAAATTGGTTCTTTGGAAAAAAAATGTACACACAGTACCCTTTTATGTTTCATTTTCATTATTGTTTTTATCACTTAAGTATAGATAATCCACAAAAGATAACAACAGCAATTACAACAACAACAACATGCCATTATTTGTAGCATTTGCTGATTTCCAAGGTATAAATACTCACACTAAAAATTTAATAATCAGATTTCTTAAGCTTGTTTGAGTGGGCTCCACAATACTCCTGCTTACATTTCTTCAGCTTTGTCACATGTTGTCACCCCTGTACTGCCTACACTCTCTTCCCCATATTTTTGAGAAAAAAATAGATGCTATAACATTTGGTGCATATAGGTTTAATGTTGAAATTACTTCATTGTGTATAATACCATTTAGCAAGATATAGTTTACTTTATTGTCTCATAATCAGATCTATTTTTGCTTTTCTTTTGTCTGAAATCTTGATTGCTAACCATTTTTAACTTCAGCTGGAGCATAATAGTTTCTTCTTTACCACCCTACCTTTACTTCTCATATAGGGATATAAACAGTTTAACATCATTGAATCCCTTATGTGTTCTCTTTCCTGTTTCCTTTTTTGTGTTTTTCTTAAATCTTATACTTGAAAATCAAAATTTCCATCCCTCTCTCTTCTTTTAATGGAATTTTTTGAACATCCTCTATTTCATTTGATATCCATTTCATCAACTAAATGATTATGCTGTTTCATTTGGGAGGTTAATTTTGCTTATAATCATAGCTCCTTTGTCTTCCAGAATATTATATTGCAAACCCTCAGATCCTTTAATGAAGAATCTGGTAAATCCTGTGCAATTCTGAATATGGCTCCACAATATTTAAATTGTTTATTTCTGACTGTGGCAGTATTTTCTCCTTTACCTTGGAGTTTTGGAATTTTGTTATAATATTCATGGGAATTTTCAATTTGGAATCTCTTTCAGAAGGTGATTGGTTGATTCTTTACCTTCTGGTTCTAGAATATCTGGGCAGTTTTCCTTGATAATTTCCTGAGACAGGATGGCTAGACTCTTATTATCATGAAACAAATTTTCCAATAATTCTTAAATTATCTTATTTTGATCTATTTTTCAAATCAATTGTATTCCTGAAGAGATATTTCAATTTCCTTTTACTTTTTCATTCTTTTGATTTTGTTTTATTGTTGTTTTTGGTTTTTAATTTATCATAGAGTCTTTAGCTTCCTCTTGCTAAATTCTATTTTTTTATGGAATTCTTTTCTTCAGTAAACTTTTGTACCTTCCTTTGTATTTGGCTGGTTCTCCTTTTTTAAGGAGTTGTTTTCTTCAGTGATTTTTTTGTAAGCATTTCCCCCCTTTTTGTGCTTAATTTTCAAGCTGTTATTATGATCCCCTAATATAACTTTCATTTCTTTTTTTCCACTTTTTTTCTTCTATAAATCTTATTTGATTTTAAAGATCTTTCAAAAACTCTCTAAAAGTTATTTTTAGGCCTGAGACCAATTCTCAATTTTATTTGAGGCTTTGCATGTAACTTTTCCATTTTTGTCCTCTTTTGAGTTTGTGTTTTGATTTTCCCTGCAACCATAGTAACTTGCTATATTTCATAGTCACTTTTTTTGCTCATTTGTATAGCCTTTTTCATCATCTAATGTTACATTAAATTTGAGGTCTGCTCTTTAAGTGGAAGAGATACTGTTCCAAATATTTTTTTCCAGGAGCACCAGTTCTGATGCAGTAGGTATATAAGATGTTTCCACTAGCTTCCCACACCAGTACATGTGCTTCCCAGCTGAGTTGGGTTCCATGGATGTCATCGACACTGGACTTCACTTCCCTTTTCCCTGAGTGAGACAGACCTTTCTTGTTGACCTTTTTCTATGTTGTCTTGGGCTGGCAAATTATTTTGCCTCCTCATTTTGTTGCTTCTGCTGATCCATAATTCACTTTGACACATTATTTTATAGTTGTTTAGAGGTGAATTTGGGATAATTCAGTTGAATTTCTGCCTTACTTTACCATCATAGCTCTGTCACACCCTCCCCCATTTAATTAATTTTAATTAGTTTTTCAAATTAGCTTTTACCTGAAAGACATAGCTACAGTAAACATTAGAAACATTTTCTCTCTTACTGTTACACTCACATCTCTGGTTATAGTCTTCCATACATGATTTCATTCCCTGGAGGATGAAGATTACAACTTATCTCAGTTACTTGTTAGGAACTAGAATGAACCTGAAAATCAACAATAGTTTAAATAGAATTTTATTCCATTCCATCATTTGGCAGAGGAGATATTTTAAAAAAAATGTGTGGGTCCTTCCTGAGTTTCCATAGAGTAAGACAAGAACTTAAGGATATTTGCTTGATTGACTACAAGTAGGCAGTAGGTAGTTCCTGAAGAGAATGGCAGTTTGAAATATATTTTAAATTGGTAACATTAACATTCAAGTTTGTGGAACTCCAAACACAAGTTTGGGGTGGGCAAAAAACAAGACCTTTCTAGGATCTAAGCATTCCTTGTAGCCATCTGACTTCCCTGGAGAATCTTGAAGGTCAGCCTGACCTCACCCATAAGCTTTGAAGTTAATTTCTAGCCACATAAATGTAAGTTCAAGAAATATTAATAAATGACAAATAAAAAAAGTTCTCTTGCCATATCTTACAAAGCATCATTCCCAGCAAGTCTATGTCGAGAACAATGAAGACTGCCAGATGAACTTGCATCTCAGCTGCCTCTGTCTTTAAGTCCAGAAAGTCATGTCCAAAAATGACTCTTTGTTCTTTGCTATATTTACAGTGATCTGGCCAAGAAACCAAGTCTAGAATCAGACTTTTACATTCTGACTTTTGGAATCCAATTTAATGGGTTCATCTCTAACTTTTGAAACACGTCAAGGTCAGCACATAATTGTGTATATGGATGAAATTCATACTTCTATCATTTTCTGCTGAAATTTTTTAGTAATATAAAGACTGAAGATTTTTGTATATTTTTTTATTTTTGAAGATTTATATTACTTTTTCCACTATTTTTAAAAAATTGAATCTTTATGGTTCTCTAAGTAAACCATCATTTCATCTACCAAGAGCAATTATGTCTCTTCTTTTAATATGCTCTTGTCTTATTATAATATATAGTGTTTATAGAACTACATCTAATAAAAAGAGTGAAAATGAAAATAGTCATTTTATTAAAAAAAACATTTTTAGCATTTCTCCCTTACAGAAAAAAGCTAGATCTTACTTTATAGGTAGAATTAATTTATTACAATTAAGAAATGTAGGTTTATTCATAAGCATTAAGATATTTTTAACCTATATTTTATGGATGTGTTATGATAGGATCTTGGAGCAAAAATCTACATCACTGAGATCATAAAATCCATTTGTAACTTGACTATGCACATATAAATTAAGTGAAAAATAAGGTTCAACAGGGAAATATAACCAGATTTGCAGATTACATACATACACACACACACACACACACACACACACACACACACACACACATCTTCCCAACTTCAAGGTTAGTGCTCCATGCTTTATATGACTCTGCTGTTCAGTTTATTAGATTCCTTTCTTCTTTTTTTTTTTTTAGTGAGGTAATTGGGGTTAAGTGACTTGCCCAGGGTCACACAGCTAGTAAGTGTTAAGTGTCTGAGGCTAGATTTGAACTCAGGTACTCCTGACTCCAGGGCCAGTGCTCTATCCACTCTGCCACCTAGCTGCCCCTAGATTCCTTTCTTAATGTAGCCTAATATCTTAACTTTTTTGGCTCATACATCAGCATTCTATGCATATTTATCTCCAGCTATATTAAAATCCTAAGATCTTTTTTGCAACAAACATTTACTTTATTTTTTCCAGTTACATGTAAAGGTAGTTTTATTTTTTATGAATTTTTTTTGGGGGGGGGCAGGGTAATGAGGGTTAAGTGACTTGCCCAAGGTCACACAGCTAGTAACTGTCAAGTATATGATGCTGGGTTTGAACTCAGGTCCTCCTGAATCCAGGGCCAGTAGTTTTATCCACTGTGCCACCTAGCTGCCCCCTAAGGTAGTTTTCAACATTCATTTTCAGAAGCTTTAGAGTTCCAAATTTTTTTCCCTCCAGCCCTTTCCCCCCTCCCCACAAGACAGCAAACAATCTGAAATAGTTTATATATGTGCAATCTACAAGTGCTCTTTTTTTGTTTATTCTGTGTTCAATCAATATCAGTTCGTTCTCTGGGAGTGGATAGTATACTTCATTGTTAGTCCTTTGGGATTGTCTTGGATTATTGCATTGCTGAGAGTAATCAAGTCATTGACAATTGCTCATAGAACAATATTGCTATAACTGTGTACAATGTCCTCCTGGTTCTGCTCATTTCATTATACATTAGCTCATATGAGTTTTTCCAGGTTTTTCTGAAATCATCCTGCTTGTTATTGCTTATAACACAATCATATTCCATTACAATCAGATACCACAAGTTCTTCTGTCATTCCCCAATTGATGGACATTCCTTTGATTTCCAATTCTTAGCCACCACAAAGAGGTGCTATAAATATTTTTTGTACAATTATTTCCCTTTTCTCTTTTTCACAATTACTATTTTTAACTGTTTCCCTCCATCCTATTCCCTTCCCCATGATATTTACCCTGAGCAAGTCACTTAACCCCAAATGCCTCACCAAAACAACAACAACAACAACAATAAGAAAAATCCCCATCAAAATTTGATCTGGGCAAATATTTACCCTATTTTTTCTTGGGAATTTTTTTTTACATTAGTGAAAATTTTTATTTATTTCTATTAAATACCATTTACCAGAGTGTTTTAGAAAGCCAAATACTTTAGAATTTTTCATTCTATCATCTAACATGTTGGTTATCTCACTCAGTTTTTTGTAATCAGGAAATCTAATCATTTTTCCTTGCTGAATCTCATTTTAAATTTCTCTCATGTACATATATTCAAATATGTACATAGATTTGTGATCTCAATCATGTGTTCTTTTTTTCCCCTCTAAGATGCCTTTTTCAATACATCAACAGCATATAGGTTAAATTTTTCTAAAAGAATTTGAATAAATTGACGTTTTAAAATTTTAATAAACCAATTCTACTTAAAACTGAAAGCTAGAATTTTCTATATTGGAGAAGTATTAAAGGCTTTTATAATAAAATAACATTTTTTCCATTTTCACTGTTTTTATTAAATGTAGTGCTGGAAATACTACCTATTACAATAAGATAATATAAAGAGATTGGAAGATTATTCAAAGAAGAAACATTATGATGACCTTTTGCAGATAAGATGATAATTTACCTAAAGAAACTTAATAATTCAATTAATGTAGGGGAAAATAATAACATTAAGCTTCAAAAATAATTAGTCTTTATATTACCAAGACATTTCAGCAGAGATAGAAAAAGGAATTTCATTGTAAATAATTTCAAAATCTATATATGAGAGCCCACCTATCAAGATAAATATAAGACTTATATGCACATGACCACAAATTAATCTTTGCAAAAATAAAAAAATCCCCCTATATTTGAGATATGATTACATGATAAAAATAACTACTAAAATAGATTCAGAACCATAGTAATCAACCTATCCAAGTTTTGCTTTATAAAACTAATTAAAAGTCAAGAATGTTGAGAGAAATTATGAAAAAAATAGTAGGATGTAAGGGAACCTTACCATAAAGTATGTGATTATCAAAACTATTTGGTACTAATTAAATGTTATAATATTATGTATATTTTACATATAAACAAAATATTTATCATTATAAATTTATATTTTATGTATAAATAAAAATATTTATTATTATAAATTTATATTTATATGTAAATAAAATATTTATTATTATAAATATTATAATAGTGGATAAGTGGGGGAGAAAAAAACAGCAAGTTAAAATAACAATATAATGTATGATAAAACATGTGTGTATATTTGTGTGTGTGTAGCATTCTCTAAAATACCTTGTCAAGTACACAAATAGGCAGTCCTTAAAGGGAAAAAAAATTCTCAAAAATTATAATAGGAAAACTATTCTACATTATTTATAATGAAAGAAATGAAAAATTTAAAAAACTGATGTTCAACCTCATAATTTTCAAAGTGATAGATACAGTACAAAAGTGAAATGTCCATTTTTGGAGGGGTTGTTGATGAAATGCTAATGTTACTTTCTTGGAGCTATGATTCAATACAACTATTCAGGAAAACAACTGGAGTCTCTGTCTGTCTCTCTGTCTCTGTCTGTCTCTGTCTGTCTCTCCCAGAGCTATCTATAGATGAAGATAAATATATACATACATTCATCTATACTAATCTATTTATATAGAGAATTATAGATGTATGTATATTTATGTGTGTAGATACATGTGTGTATATACATACATACACACATCACTATAGAACTCAGTTACTTTGATCAGTAATATTGACCAGTAAATTTGGCCAGTTATTAAACTGTCTACATGACAATTTGGTGATTTGAAAGAGTTAAAATATATGAATTTACATGCTTTATTAATTCAAATTTGTGAACATAAAAGAGTATTTTGTAGTTCAAGGATAACAAAATAATGGGCCACTAAAATAGTTTAATCTTTGTACCTATGGAAATGGAATTATTTAATACTGAAAAGAGAATCAACTTATGAAAATTAATTGCAAAAGATTTATGATAGAATTCTTTGATGAACTCATAGCTTCTATGATTATGAGTAAGGGATAATAATGAAACCTTCTAAGTACTATCACATAACATGTTCATGAAAATATTTCAAGATCAAATAATATTCTAATAGATTTTTGCTCAGGAGGAGACCTATAAAGATGAAAGACAAAATCAAGGGTCTTCATAAGCCTTGTTCTTTAATAATAATAAAATGTGAGCAATGGTTTTGACAACTGCACATTGATTTGTGTGCTAATTATATTTGATTTTGACCCACAGTTATCCACAAAATATGCCCCCCTGAAACAATTAAAAACTTTCCACAACCACATAATGTTATTGTTTCATAAGGTTTTAGAACATCTGATAAGAGATACTGAGGTTCCCAATTAATTAAGCAACTTAACTTTTATTTAATTACATTACCTAGTTATGCAATTCCATGTATAGTACTTAAATTAATACAATAATTAGAATATGAGATTAAAACAATATTAAACAGTAAAGGACCATTATATTTTTCATGTTAAAAAAGCCATGTTCTACTATTATTTTTAGTACAAAAATGAATCCAAGCTAATTTTAAATAAAATCAATATAAATGCTAAAATATTGTAAGAAATTAAAAATGATAAGCAACACTGCCAAAAGAGTCATTAGGAATGTCAAAATTTTAAAGTTATAGTTTGCTTTTTGCTGGACCAGAAGTAGCATAACTGCAAAGAAATTGACAAGGGCTTCCAATGCTGCTTGAAGTGTTATATCAATTTGCAATTTATTGACCCAATTATGTTATTTTCATGTTGTTTCTCCTTGGCCACCACTCCTCCTTGTAGATCATAAACACATTGTAAGCTCACGCTCGCTCTCTGTCTCTGTCTCTGTCTCTCTCTCTCTCTTGCTCTCTCAACTTATGTATCTATATATGTATCTATCTATGTGTCTTTGTATCTATGTACCCATCTATGTCTCTGTGTATTTTTGTACTTAGGTATCTATCTCTCATCTCTCATCTCTCATCTCTCACTATCTACTTACCATCCATTCAGTCATTCCTTCTGACAGATGGTGCTACCACTGTGAAGGGACCCTGAAAAGGGAGTGGAATGAAAGGATGATCAGTATCTGCCAAGAGTCAACTATAAGGGTAGATGTGAAAAGATACGTATTATGGAGTATAATTGGGACAATGTACTTTTCAGTTCGCTATTATCTCCATCTCAAAACTTAGATTCTGAAATTCAGAGGATGGGATACTGTTTGTGTGACTGCATTACAAAATCTTTATACTCTCATTATTTGTATATATGTTTTTTCTAGGACCAAGTTGGTCATCACAATCATATGGAGTTCAACATTGTTTTAGTATTCATTTTACTTACATTATTATATTTATGGCTCATATTCATCAACTGAACCTATTCATCTAGATTAGTTCACAAAAATCTTTCTATGTTTTTCTGAATTCCTCATATCTGTCATTTGTTAAAGCACATTTCATCTCAATACAATTGGCTGTCATTTACCTATATCCAATTTAATTCTAGATTCTGTGCTACTGAAAAATTGTTATTCAAAATACTTTGCTATATAAAAAAAACATTTTATATTACTTTAACTTCCTTTGGGGTATATACCACATATTTTCTGCTGTTATAATGTTATATTATTGAATTTATCTGAAAATAATTATTTTTATTATATTACCTTTTTAAAGCTCTATGATAAATTAATTGATCTCTCCTTCCTCTATTTTTCTATAAGTATGTAGAGATATAAAGTTTTCAAAAGGGCAGCTCAGGCTGCTTCCATGAATTTTGATATTTGTTACATCATAAACATTATTTCTTTTTATATCCCTCATTCACTTTTATACTGAAGTGATTTAGTCTCCACTCATCTGAATCATTTCTTTAAATTTCCTTTATTGATAATATTTATCTTATAATATTTATAAGGAAATATGTCTAGTCAGCAGTGTAAAGCATAGTGTCAGGGCATAAATGAAGTCTGAAGGGCCCTAATCTTACATGGGTGGGTCATTTTTATGCAATTAGGTGAAAAGCAAACCATGTCAATAAGTGCAACGGCTACCAGGAGGCATTGTTTAGGGAGGCATAGCGTGAGCCTTGACCCACCCACAAGCTAATCAAATCCCAGATTTGTCTCCTTCTAGGGAAAATGAGTTTCATTATCTGGGCCAGTACCTATTAGAAAGAGATACTATAACATCTTATTTTATTATTAATGGGATCATAAAGCATAATGTTTTCATACTTTCTCTCTTTTTTTTTTTGTGAGGCATTTGGGGTTAAGTGACTTGACCAGGGTCATACAGCTAGTAAGTGTTAAATGTCTGAGGCTGGATATGAACTTAGGTCCTTCTGAATCCAGGGCCAGTGCTCTATCCACTGTGCCACCTAGCTGCCCTTTATACTTCTCTATCTTATCCATGAAAATTTTGAATGTTGTCTTGTGTTAGATGAGAATTATGCTTGCTTATATAGATTTAGTTAATACATCAGTTCTATAATAAATTTATATGATATTTTTATATATGAAGGGTTTTTGATAAACAAGGGATTATTGGGTTTTACCTTCTAACCCATTCTATCATCCATGCTCTTCCACCATTCATATTTTTGTTCATGATTAATAATATTTTGTCCCTTGACAACATGTACCGATCTTGTTTCCTCTCTTTGGCTCTTGCCCTGATCTTTAGAAGGAAAAGTCTTGGGAAGCAAGTGGAGCATTAATAGAATCAAAACAAATTGTAGTTTTAATCATTGATCCTAATTCTCCCTTGTCCCCCTCCATTCAGATTGCACAAGATTCAGATCAAAGGATCTTGTGCTTTTTCTCTTTTTTAAAAACTTGCATAGGATTCTTCCCTCCTCACATCTCCTATATCTCTTATATCTTCTCCTACCTCCCATTCCATGTCCAGAACTAGGTTTTTTTCTTCCTTCCTTCCTTCCTTCCTTCCTTCCTTCCTTCCTTCCTTCCTTCCTTCCTTCCTTCCTTCCTTCCTTCCTTCCTTCCTTCCTTCCTTCATTTCATCCATCGTTCTTCCTTTTCTCCCTATTTCTCTCTCTTTCTTTTGACTTTTTCATGACCTTTCATAATTCTTTGTTCATATTGGAATTCCCAAAGATCTAACTATCATAGATGAAGGTTGTACTGAATGAATGAAGTTCATGTGACCCTTCAAAGGTCTAAACATCATAAACTAAGATTGTTTATCTTTTTTGGGAGGGGGTTTGTGTCAACGAGGGTTAAGTGACTTGCCCAGGGTCACACAGCTAGTAAGTGCCAGGTGTCTGAGCCTGGATTTGAATTCAGGTCCTCCTGAATCCAGGGCCAGTGCCTTTTCCACTGTGCAACCTAGCTGCCCCCAATTGTTTATCTTTTACTAGTAAATTTTAAATATAACTCAAAATATATATGGGTTCTGATTTTATAGAACATTTCATAATTTGGTACATTCTTACCCCACCCCTTCCCATTTTCCAGACCTTGAAACAGTAGCTGTTACATGAAATAATCAACACATAGAAGTCTGTGGATAAAAGCTTGAACAAAGATCTAGTCCCCTATGTAAACAAGGTTTGAATACATCCTAATAAGAAAAACTCCATAAGGTATACAGATTATTATTATTATTTTTTTACTTTCTAGCCACACTTCATGTAGAGCTGCTGGCAACATAGGAAATGAAGTTAGTTTTGATTTATTGCATATATTGTAAAATGAATAACTTAGAAAGATTTAATTTGGCTGGAATTTCTAAGAAGCTCATATCTGATTTTTTTTTGGAAGATAATTTGTCATCCTTTCTGATGATGGATGTGAGATGAAAGGATGGTTAAGGGAGGTGAGTGAAGAAACCCAGCACAGTACCTATTTTTATAAATTTGCTTTTCATGTAAGTTTCCTATTAGACAGATGTTCCTTTTAAATGCAAGATAAGATCACCCTTTTTGTATTCTGTTTTCTTCATCTGAAAACAGAAATGTTTATGGCCTACTTGGAAATAATATAGCTATAACTTACCAGAAATCCAGTGCTAATTTGAAGTGGAGATGAAATTATGACTTAAAGTAATTGTCTTATTCCAGGCAACCCTTTAGTTAAGAAGTATGATAGTCTATTTCATAAACAGTGCTTTGTTTTTTTCTTTAAATTATTTTGTCTTTTTACATAATGCCTCCAACAATAATGTGTCTATTACTTTTGTGAGCTCTAAGCAATGAAATGATCTAAATGCCTCCCGGTAACTTCCATGAAGTGGGGAAAGGATATACATTCTGTTTTAAATCAGTCATCTCTCAGCTTTTTTGAAAAGGATGGAAAGAAGAGAGAAAAGGGATACTAACGGAGGGATTCAAGAGATTTAGGATTTGGAGAGTTTAGGTGCATGTTTCTGAGCAATTCATTAATATCTCACTACCCTGGAGTCATTCAGAATTTGTGTCATGTCGGGAACACTGTAAAGTAACAAGTTAGAATGTTAAATTGAATCCATGATTAGTCTTCTGGTCACAAATATAGTAGCATTCACCTGTGGGGTGAAGAAACCATATTTGGGATATCTTACAACTATCTACATGTTTAGTCACCCTTTACACTATGCCACAGCAAGTGATAACATAAGGTGATATTTTCATTTTTTTCTAACATTCTTTGTAATTAAGATTTAAGGGTGGAGATAAATGTGCAAGTGACAAACTTGGAAGGAACATTTAAGATCAACTCTTATAACTGCAAACATTATGTACTGTACTTATCTTTCACAAAGAATGGCCAGGGAATTGAATCACTTTGCCAATGAAATTAACCCTGAAGGGCTATGTAATACTAGGGCCACTTTGACTCTTGTTTCTTAGCACAGGGAGGAATAAAAAAATCTCACATACAAAGTCAAGAAAGAAACTCTGATCAAATAAAATACTGATGAATGAAGCAATAAAATTGTAAGGAAGGCTACTTCCTTTCCACGGGGAAAACAGTCAGGGCCAAGTGTGCTAAAGTTTTATGCTAATATAAAATTGGTTCCAGAAAACTACCCGGTTTTATAACTCAGCAAATTAGTGCCAACTTATTTAAATGGTCTAGCACCAGAAAAACAAGTAGAAGGCTGTTCAGGAAACATCTGCTCAGAGGAAAGCATGTAATCATTAAAAATGTATTCACCATTAGATAATTAGAAGGAATTGAATTAGTACTGACTTGCTTGTTCAAAGAGATATGATTTCAATCTAAGTGGGCAATAAACATTGCCTGTTATGGGTATCTCATATTTTTTTCTATAATAGATGAATGGATTTTTGTGTTCTGTATTAAGGAATTACACATGAGAGGACAAATTCCTTTCAGGTAAATCAATATCAAATATAAAAATTTCACTATGCTGTGGAATGCAATAAGGAAAGAAATAGAGGACAAAGATAATTTTGACCAGATGAGACATTTAAATATCACTGATTTCCAAGAGAAGATATAAATGTTTATCCTTGGTACAATAATGTTGGGCAGATTTAGTATATGCAATAGTAGAAAGAACATTCTCTCTGGAAGTTAGATTTCACCTTTATATAACAAGGGATGGCAAACAACTTCCTAATGATTAGGACTCTGCTAATGGAAATAAGCTGTTTCTGGAGGCAGTAAAATAGATTATATTTATATTAGCAAAGATGTATTTTGAAAGCATTTTACTCATAACAGCCCTGTGAGATAGGCAATGTATATATTATCCTATTTTCTTATTGAGGAAATTTCTGCTGAGAGAGGTTAAGTAAATTATTCATTTTCATTTTGGCTTTTAAAGCCCTTCATAATCTGGCCCTTTTCTATGTTTCCAGTTTTATAATCTAGTTACCTCCTCAACATTCCTTTAACACAACACTATGCCCTGATTCAGGGCATTTTCTCGGGTTTATCTTTATGCCTGGGACTTTCTGCTTCCTTATTTCTACTTCTTGGCTTCCTTAAAGTGTCAGCTAAAGTACCACCTTCTAAAAGAAGGATTACCAAGTCCTTCTTAATCTTAGCACTTTTCTTCTGAAATTATGTAATTTACTATAACTGTCTATCTGTCTATCCATATCCTTATCCGTATCTATCTATCTATCTATCTATCTATCTATCTATCTATCTATCTATCTATCTATCTATCTATCTATCTATCTATCTATCTATCTATCTCTTGTTTGCACATGGTTGTTTAAATGTTGTCTCCATCATTGAAAGATCCCTTGAAAACTGGGACTATTTTTGCTTTGAACTTATTCTTTTCTTTAATTTTTTTTCTTCATTTTCCTCTCTCTCTCTCTCTCTCTCTCTCTCTTTCTCTCTCTCTCTCTCTCTCTCTCTCTCTCTCTCTCTCTCTCTCTCTCTCTCTCTCTCTCTCTCTCTCTCTCTCTCTCTCCTTTGTCTCTTTCCTTTTCCTAGCTCTCACAGTACTTGTCTCAAAATGGTTGCTTAAAAAGTACTTGTTAATTGATTGACTGACATGGTCACATAGCTATTAACTGTCATCCTCTCTCCTCATTAGTGTAAAATTTCAATTAAAAGTTGGAAAACTTTTGAGGTCTTTTAGAAAGGTTCTATACTTCAGAAAGAACTAATTTTTTATGGTATCTTTTGTAGGGACTAATTTTTAACTGGGGAATATTAGCTATGTGGCTCGCCACAATATTGGGGCAAGGAAGGAGACTAACAGCCTCCCTCAAAAACAGAACAGGATTTATTAACAAGATCAAATTTAAAAACACAAGCAAGATCAGTAGAATTAAGGGAAAGGAAATAAAATGGGGTAAGGGAAATGATACAACCTAAATAACACCACCGCCCAGGAATCAGCTGAGAACACACGGCTGCATCCTGCCACCTTCCAGCTTCAAGCTAGAATGGCAAAACCCCCCCCCCCTTCTTCTTCCCAGCAGACCCCACACTGACCACACACAGCCCCAAGACAATTGGCTGGCAGCCTTGACTGACAGTCACATGACTACCCTCACTGGGCTTCCAGTCATTATAATTTTGCCAGGCCCATGTTGGCTTCAGTGAGTGGTGATGACATGAGGTGCCAGCTCCATGGTGATGGCTACAACAAGTGGGTGGAGCACCATGCCATTTGCAGAGGTGCTGCACCTGAGCCCCAGGCCAGTCAGTGTGTGTGCTGGGCCCCAAGACAATTGGCTGGCAGCCCTGACTGACAGTCACATGACTACCCTCACTGGGCTTCCAGTCATTATAATTTTGCCAGGCCCATGTTGGCTTCAGTGAGTGGTGATGACATGAGGTGCCAGCTCCATGGTGATGGCTACAACAAGTGGGTGGAGCACCATGCCATTTGCAGAGGTGCTGCACCTGAGCCCCAGGCCAGTCAGTGTGTGTGCTGGGGTGTTTAAATTCTAACCAAACAATGAGGTCATAAAAACTTCAAATAAAAATTAATCCTTTACACTATCAAGCAATTCCTTTCTAGTTCAAGGATTCTAGACCTATTTAATATAGAGCCATCATGTTTAAAAACTAGGAGACACCTAAGAGATCATAAAGAATGTCCTTACTATAGAAAATAAATAAATAAAACAAAACATTTTTGAAGCCTAAAGACATTAGCACAGTGACAGAGTAGGAATGTATAAGTAGTTGTGCAATGAATGACTGAATAAATGGAAGGAGGCTAGAAAATGTCAGCTCTCACTAAAATGGTGCATAAAATTCAAATGGTTTATTGCTGTTAGACCTAATTATCAGCATTACAATTGAAAACCTTAGTCATTATTCTGATCAGTTATCAGCAGACAGAAAATACAAGGCTCCAGAACTACACAGTATATTTCTACATATGAGACCTAACAATAATACAAGAATGATATTTTTATTGATAGGTTAAAAGAAACATACTTCTAACTCTGTTATCCCTTTATATTCAATCATTCTCATTTGAAATTACCTTGAAGAGCTGGAGCAAATTCTTTTGAATATCCTCAGTGGTAGTAAATCTTTGGATTTTGAAGTTAAAACCCTGTTTGAAAAAGCTTGAATTTATCCAGACAAGTCAGTCATTTTCCTTTATAATCATATCTAGTTGGGGATTACAGGATCCTCTAAATCTGATACTTGAAATGATAAATTTAATGTCTTTTAGGAGATAAAATCTAAGTGTGCTTATAAAGCAAGGATGAAGATGTTCTTATGTGACTTGTAACCTACAAAAAGGACTGCTTTGAAGAAAGACACATTAGGAGAAATACTCAATGGAACATTTCATTTTGTTTAAGTGCTATGTAAACTGTTAAGTGGTATATATATGTAAAATACTTGGATGGTAAAGTTCTAGAACATCTGTTAAAAACTTTCTTCATTCTAGCTTTAGGGGGAGGGAGTGATCTGCACCTGTAAGTTTTTTCAGGTGGAAACTACCTTCACCAAATAGGCAACTTTTCTATGACTAATATATTCACATTTTCCTCATGGAACCAAAGTTTTATATAACTAGATCAAACACAATCAGCTAATAGTTATGAACCCAGTTCTTTCTGACTACTAGGCTATTTGTGCATTATTCATTATGACACATTATGCCCCCCCCCCCTCTCTCTCTCTCTCTCTCATTCATTAACAACTTAATATAAAACTCTCTATGTTTTTTTTTCTTTTCTCAAGGGAAATGTTTAAAAATAATTTCACAAGAACAGATAGCCAAAGGAGAAGAACTATACAGGAATTCTTTTGAGAAAGAGGGATATTGTAATGAACTTCAAGCTCAGTATAAGTCAATATGAAGCCAAAATCTTGGGCTGAATTAAAATAATACAGGAAGTTCTAGGTTATATAATCAATAAAATAAAGGACTAGAAACTCTGATCTTTATGATTTTTTAATCATATTCATAATAGAAGTTATGCACCAGAGATAAAACAACACCAATTCTTTCTGTGGTTCAGGACAACAAGAATTCAAAGAAGAAAAAAACTTTATGAATTAACTCATAATTCCCACTCACTATGTACCCCTTAACACACTGTTTCATATACCTGAATCAAGGCCACAGAAGGAGGCTTACAACAGAATATCACCCCACATCCAAAACCCAGCCCCTCCTTCTTTCTAGTACTATGGAGATACAAACACCAAATTGCAGAAACTTTCTGGATTTTATAGCCAGCAGCACAGCAGTATTCTATCTTGCAACAAAGATCTACAAGTAAATGCAAGAACAGAGGAAATGGGATAGAATATATTTCTGGGCTTGTAACAGAACTTGGCTCTCTACCCTAAACTCTGCATCATTCTACTGTTACAAAGATTCAAACACCAAATGGGAAGAATTTGCCTATGTTGTGATAGTACTTGTGTGGCAGTACTCTTTACTGCTGTGCCAGAAAACTTAGCAATAGAGAGAATGGAGCAGGACATAATTAGACTGTGTGACACTCCTTTAAACTTTAAAGAAAGAGTGCAGGATCTATCTGGGACCTGTTCTGTGCCCCATAGTTTTATTTGGGGCAACAAATTGGGTTGGTGAATCACGAACTGCCCACTGTGAGAAGCGGAAGCAACAGCTTGAGATTCAGGCCCCAAGGCAACTACTATCAGAGGGGAGAGAGTCAGAAAGTGGGCATTAGGGGAAAATTATGGGGAAAAAGACCAGAATTCCCAATGATCTCAGGAAGAAGAAAACTCAAAAACTTTAAGCATAAATAATATTACTTCCAGATCTAGTAAATGAGTTCAGGAATCTAAAAATAAATAGGATAAGAGAAATGAAAGTGACTCAACACTTAATGTGGCAGAGGAATGTAAATGTTGAGAAAAGAGTGGAACTATAATATACTGTTCCTTAGTGGTTTAAAAGAATATGGAGAATTGTGAGAGCAGAATTTATGGCCTGTAGCAAAAATAATTGGCTCGATAAAAAATCTTGAATTTGTAGTGGCAAGTCTCACCAAAGAAACAAAAAGCAGACAACTGATTGGGAATGGAGATATACAGAAGTAACAGATAATAAGGAAGAGAATGGAAAGGAAAGAGAATAATGAAGAAGAGAATTTTTTTTTTTGCAGGGCAATAGGGGTTAAGTGACTTGCCCAGGGTCACACAGCTAGTAAGTGTCAAGTGTCTGAGGCCGGATTTGAACTCAGGTACTCCTGAATCCAGGGTTGGTGCTGTAATGATTGGAATGACGCCACCTGCTGGAGACTTACTATAGAAAAGTTCCACCATGAAAGGAAGGTCTTTGAGGGCAAGAACATGCATCTTTTCTTTGGTGTCCGGAAGTGACATTGGCTAGTGGGAGGAAGAAGGAGGAACCTGGCGCTCGGACTGGGTCTCTTTCCTTTGGACTCTGGTGGAGAGTGGAGCTGGAATGTATTCTCCCTTTTTTAGATAGGAATCTAGGCTTTTCTCTCTCTCTTTAACAAATTCTTATTCTCCTTAATAAATGCTTAAAAGTCTACCTCTTGCTAAAGCTTATAATTTATTGGCGACCATTCATTAGATATTTTAGACAGACTAGCTAGAATTTTAGCCCTTAACAGTGCTTTATCTACTGGGCCACCTAGCCACCCCCAAAGAGAATTTTTAAAAAGCAATGACATTAAAAGAAAACATACTTTCAAGTCAAGCAAAAAAAAAAATTGATTTTGAAGACATGATGTTCACAGAAACATTGGTCCCTGAAAATAACATGACAAGTAGAAAACAACATTATTATTCAAGAAACAATATAAAAAATACTGAGAACTTCTGAACACAGGACAGGAAGTGCCAATTGAAAGAATTCATAGATTACTTTGGGAAAAAAATACAAGCCTATAATATCTAAGATAAATAGTAGTTAAATGTAACAATTTCATTGATAAATAACAAATTCTTCAAGTAAGTGGCCAGAAGAAAAATCTGAACTATAAGGCAAATGTTATTCAAATAACATAAAGTTATTCTGGACCCACCCACCATAACTTACAGAAAGGGATGGTATGAAATGCTGAATTTAGAAGAGAAATGAAGATCCAGATGAAGCCCATGGTAATTTACACTGCAATTCTGAGCTTAACAATAAAAGAAGAAGAAGAAAAAATGGATATTCAATAAAAAAGATGTAGTCTAAATATTCCCAGAAAAAAATCAAGATTTAAAGATATTTGCTTTTTGAACAACAAGGAAAAATAGAAATGCAAGAGGAGTGAATGAATGTACTAGCTAAAAACAGCAATATCAACAGCAACAGAGTGACAGCAGAGAAATCCTTAATACATATTTCTAAATGTGTATGAGAATATAGGATGAAATCAGAAGTCAGGTAGAAGTGATAGTGAAGAGATGGGTCTTAACCTTGGGCATTTTGCCTATAAATGGATCAATATTTTTTGTGGGACTAAATTACAAAATGAAAGGGATTATGGAAGGGGCGGGGGAAAGGCTAGGAGAGTGTATATGATGTATCCCATCAAATCTTGGGCTAGCAATCAGAAAAAAAAAGTGACTTACAGCTCTATGGTATGATTTCTGCCTCTTCCCACTGTTGCAAAGATCCACACTCTAAATGGCATAAATTTTCCCAGCCTGTGATAGTAATAATGTGGCAATAGATTTTATTACTCTGCCAGAGGTATTCTGTGAAGCAAGATGGGACTTGTGCCACACATTTTCTGTGGGAATTTGATGTTTAGAATCAGGAAGACTCCTGGTTTAGGAATGGAAATATCTGTATTGCTGGAGGCAATTGTCACCTTGGAGAATGGGTGGGTATGAGCCCAGGAAGGAAATTTTGAGGCACCTAGTGAAAAAGTGTGGCTGGGGGAATAACAAGGTCACTTCTTGCTCTGAAATTGGGGATATAGAGAGGTTAATTCTGCCATGGGGAAATACCCTCAACTATCACCTGCTCTACAAGTCAGTGGCAGAAACTGCTTACAAAGGAGAGTCCAGAATGTATAAATCAGAAGTTTTGATTCTGTGAGGAATGAAGAGAATATGGTGTGACTAGATAAGTGTAGGGGGCATGAAACAGCATAAATCTTTAGAGGAAAAATAAAGGGATGATGAATAGTATAGAAAGTGGGAGAGAAATACTTTCAATTAAGAGGGATAAGAAAATGAAAATTAAAGAAAAAAGCCTAATCAACAGGACAATTTGAAGGGGAAAAGAGTAAGATGGATTCTTCTTAGCTAATTGAGGAGAAAATAGAGGGGGAGAAATATACAACCAAATAAAAGTACTAAAGAAAGATAAGCTTTATAAAAAAACAAATTTTCAAAGGGAAAGGGGTAACAAACAGGAAGAAGGTAAGGGTTAGGTAAGGGAGAGAGGAGTGAAGGTAGTCACCTTAAAAAAAAAAACGAACAAAACAAAACAAAAAAAAACTTAAACTAAAGCACCAAAGGGAGGAAAATACTGTATTTAGAGTGAGATTTTAAAAAATAATCATAACTAAAAAAGAGATAATTTGGGGAAAAATAATCCCCTCTCTCAAAATTTTAAATGTGAATATATTAAACAATCTAATCAAATGAAAAGAGTGACAGATTGGATGAAAAAATAGAATGCATGAGTTGTGGCTTATAAGAGTTTTTGTTGTGTAAATATTATTTTATTCTAATTGTATTTGTGTTTGAGAGGGTTTAATTTTTTTGGGGGGGGCAATGAAGGTTAAGTGACTTGTCCAGGTTCACACAGCTAGTAAGTGTCAAGTGTCTGAGGCCAGATTTGAATTTAGGTCCTCCTGAATCCAGGGCTGGTGTTTATCAATTGTGCCACATAACTGTCCCCTGGCTTATAAGAAATATAAAAAAATACACAGACTAAAACTGCAGAGCTAGAATAAAATAATTTTACTATATATCCAGTGAATCAAAAAAAGCAGAAGTTACAATCATGCTACCTAACAAAGCAAAAACATTCAACAAATAATAAGGGATAAACAAGGAAACTACCTAAAGTTCAAAGGAATAATAGACAAAAAACTAATAATAGTATTAAAATTATGTGCTCCAAATGCTTTTTTATGCAAATTTAAGAAACATTAACTGAACTACAAGAGTGCATAGTCAGTAATATAATAGTGATGGGAGATCTCAATCTCTCTCCATTTTAGATGTCTAATTGAAAAATAAAACAGAAAATACCTTCTCAAAAGAAGAATTGTAAAGTATTAACACACATGTAAAACAATCTTGCAAATCACCAATAATGAGAGAAATATAAACCAAATCCACCCTGTGGTATCATCTCACAGCCTAAAATATTGGCAGAGATGACAAGAAATGGTAATATTCAACTGTGAAGAGGTTGTGGGATGATTGGAACAATAATAAATTTTTGGTAGACCTGTGAATTGGTACAAACATTGTGGAAATCAATATGCAAATATGCAAATATAATGATTTACATGTGAATATAATTATAAGAACACAGCCCCTCACATACAAAAAATTTTATAATAGAAATATTTTTGGATATGAAAAAATCAGAAACCATGTAGATGTTCATAGGCTAGAGAATGATTAAATACATTGTGTTAATGGGATATTATTTTGTCGTAGGAAATAATTTGATGAATATAGAGAAGCAAGGAATGACCTATGTGAACTGATGTAGAGCAAAAGTAATCAGAGCCAAGAAAACATTATATACTATACCATATAAATTGAATGAATAACCATTTTAACAAATTCAAAATTGAATCTAGCAGAATTGCAACTTATTATCTGGAATGCCTCTCTGGGAAAGGGAAAAGAGAGTTAGAGAAAGGGATGGGATGATGGAGAAAAAAGAAAACACATCAATAAAACCTTTTTTTTTAAAAAAAAAGAGTACTGAGTTTTCACTGAATTTTTTCCTAGTTGAATTCTATGTGCCACTAATTAATAAGCTGAAGAATTTAGAAGGGAGCCATGAGTTTGAAAAAAGGCTTTCAGTTTATTCCATCTGATCATTACTTGATGTTTATGGCCAAGTCTAAATCAAACTGAATTGATATTTCATGCTCACAAATTAATAAAATGAGATGCTAGACTTTTCAATTGTTAAGGGCTAAAATTCTAGCTAAACTGTCTAAAATATCTAATGAGTGGTTGCCAATAAATTATAAGCTTTAGCAAGAGTTAGACTTTTAAGTATTTATTAAGGAGAATAAGAATTTGGTAAAGAGAGAGAAAGGTCTACATTCATTTATCTATTAAAGGGAGAGCACATTTCTAGCTCCGCTCTCCACCAGAGTCCAAAGGAAAGAGAGTGAGCCCGAGCACCAGTCTCTTCCTTCCTCCTCCCACTAGCCCGCGTCACTTCCTGACGCCAAAGAAAAGACTCCTGGTCTTGCCCTCAAAGACCTTTGCTTCATGGGCGGAACTATTCTACAGTAAGTCTCCAGCAGGTGGCGTCATTCCAATCGTTACACAATGTTAAATAAAGTTTATTTCATAATAACATACAAAAAAATCAACAAGGATACAATATTCATGTAGTTGGGTTTAATTCTTCTGCCCCTGAATTTTCCAAAGTGGTTCACCAGGGTATTTTAGGTCAAAAGGGTGTGTTAAGCCTGAAGAGTTCTTCTTGCACTTGGCTATTCTACTTTATTAACTAGAAAGCTATGTCAGTGTCAATGAATTATAAAGAACAGTTTAAATAGATTTTATTGGAAAAAATAGCCCTCCTTGTGTGACAGGAACCTTAGGACATGTTGCTTATTTCACATTAATCCTTTAGTAGCAAAGTCCTAAATGTTTTCTAGAAGACTTGCCACCAGTTAAATGGACTTAAGGTCATTATTAGACACCTTTCACCTCTGGGATTCAAGAAGCCTGGCATAGGCAGCACTGAAAAAAGGACTTAGTGAGGCAAAAGAAAAAGAAAAAAACAGAAAGACATTAAAAAATACAATAATTGATCCCTTAGGTAGTAAGCAAATAACCAAAAGAATAAATCCTAGAAATCCCAGGTCTCACTTCCCTTTTTCAAAAGGATCTGGCCCTGATCCTAATGATCTATTCCATATAGTGACTGACATGTTTTTGCAGCTCACAGTGGGTCTACTAAAAATGAAAGCAGTACCAGGAACTGTAGAATCCCAGTGCAGATGACACATTCAACAAGCTTATTGGTCTTCATTGTGGACCAATATGGAAACTATCTTTGTGACTTAGCTGGTCAAGAAGATTTAAACTAGAAGATTTCCAATAAGGTTTCCATCTTATTTCTATCCATGGGAAGAATCTATCTCACCATTAAGAGAATTTATGTAAATATAAATATATTAAAATATAGAAAAATAGATAGATAGTATATAGGGGTCCTTTTTTCCCTTTCTATGATCTTTTTGGGTTATAGACCTGTTAGTGGTATTAATGGTTCAAAGGGTATGAACAGCCCCATATCACTTTGGGCATAGTTACAAACTGCTTTCCAGAATGGTTGAATCAACTCCACCAACAATACAGTAATGTTACAATTTTTCCACATCTCCAACATTTATTATTTGTCATATTAGCCAATCTGATAGTTGTGAGGTTGTCTTAGTTTGCATTTCCCTAATCCATAGTGATATAGAACATTTTTTTTATATGGCAATAGCTTTTATTTCTTCATCTGAAAATTGCATGGTCATATCCTTTGACCATGTCTCAATTGGGGAATAACTTGCTTTCTTATAAATTTGATTTACTTCTTCATATATTTTATAAATGAGGCCTTTATCAGAAATACTGACTGTAAAAATTGTTTCCCAGCTTTCAAAAATAGGGGAGAGTTTGTATAACTACCAAAAAATGTCAGATCAAATACTGGCATTGGGAACAGCAAACAGGCCAGTTTGGAATATATAATGAAATAATAAGAATAAAAGGCACTATCCTTAAAAGATAGGTATATATTGTGGAATGGTATTATATTTTATATAGAAGAGCTTGTGTTTTCCTTAATCTAGATGGAATGTATCCTGCAATACTAAAATATTTTATAAATGTGATTGTGATATTTGATAGGAGAGAATTTCCACAGAACTAGAGAAGGGTAAATATCATAATTTTCAAATAGGAATGAGAATAGGGAAAGTAAAATAAAGGTCAGTGTGCTTGACTTTATTTCTTGGAAAAATAATGTAATGTATCATTAAAGAGATGTTTTGTAGAATATCTAAAAAGGAAATCTGATCACAAATCTGATCATGGCTTCAGTAAGAATGTGTCATACCAGATTAACCTTTTTGGACAGGGTTACTAAACCAGTACGTCACGGTAATATGTTAAAGATAATTTACCTAATTTTAGCAAAAGCTTTTGACAAAGTCTCTCATGCTTTTATTGTGTAAAATATAAGGATATGTGGGTTAATATGAATATATGGAATCAGTACTGATGAAAAGATTAGATTTATTTTTTAAAGGCCATTAATTGTTTTAAATGAACACATATCTCCAGTGGATTGCCTCAAGGATTTTTTCCAGGTTCTATGCCTTTTGAAATTTTTACCACTGATTTGCATATAGATGTAGTTAGAATTTCATGAAATTTTAGATGACACTAAACTGGAAGGGGCTAAAACATATCATATCAGATATACATATCAGAATGAGGATCCAAAAAAACACAACAATATTATTGAGTATCTATTATGATCAAGGCATTTTGCTAGACACTGGGGATACAAAGACAAAAGAAATGGAAAACATCACCCAAACATTTTAATGCTCTTAAAAATTTCACATTCTACTTTGGGGAAGGGGATCATGAAGGAGGCTACTTATATGTAAAAGTGTATGATACAAGGAATATTTAAAAAGCAGAGACCACAGACAACTAAGGGGATCAAGGAAGGCTTTGAGGGAGATATGACACCTTATCTAAGTCTTAAAGGAAGTGAAAGATTTGAAAGGCTGAGATGAAGAAGGGCAGTATTCAGCTATTATGAATAATTTGGACAAATACTCAAAACCATAAAATGGAGTTATGGTCATTTGAATAACTAATGGTCTCATTTAGGTCAAATGTGGAAAGGGAGTAGTATGAAGTCAAACTGAAAAGATGGGAGCCTGACCTTGGAGCACCTTTAATTTTAGGCTAAGTAGGTTTATTTTATGTTATTTGCCTTGGAGGAACTACTGAAAATCTTTGAGCAAGGGAGTGACCTGTTCAGACATGCACTAGCAAGATTATTTTTTAAATTATATAGATTATATAGGTGAGAGAACAGGAGCAGAAGTTGAGTATGGAGACTATTATAGTAGTACAGGTAAGAGGTTATATGAGCCTTAAGTGGGGATGTGGCAGGGTGAATGGAGAGAAAGGGATGGACAAAGATGTTTGGAGGCAAAAAAACAAAAACACCTGTTACTGATTGGATTTGTTAATGGGAAGGAAAATTCAAAGATGATGTTTTGTTTTGTTTTGTGGGGCAATGAGGGTTAAGTGACTTGCCCAGGGTCACACAGCTAGTAAGTATCAAGTGTCTGAGACTGGATTTGAACTTAGGTCCTCCTGAATCCAGGGCCGGTGCTCTATCCACGGTGCCACCTAGCTACCCCCTCAAAAATGAATTTTTAAAGTTATCAAGCCATTACATTTAATGTTCAATGGTGCAGGTGAATGTGAGGATACATTTCTTTTACAATAAGTTCAATATTTATGAATTTAGAATTTAAATTAAACATATTTTCTTTGATAAGATATCAATGTTTATTCTTAAAAAGTGTTTATTCAGCAGTACCACAATTTATGTAGGATACTGGGTCAGATGCTATACAAGTAAACCTTTATGTAGAAAATAAATGGAATACAACACATACAAAAGTCATGTGAAGAGCATATGAAATGAAGAATCTTTTATAAATCAAATCTGTCTTATATAGAGCTTGAAAGGCATATATAAATCAGAAGTTCTTACACAGTGTCTACTCCATTAAATAATGTATTTCTTGATGGAATGGGCTTTGTTTACTTTCTTTTAAATCCTTCCTCTGTATCCTTTTGTCATTCTTTATTTGCAGTTTCTCTCACACACTGAGTTCTCAATAAGTGCTTGTTTTCTAGCTGTTAAAGTATATGAGAAAACCAAAGATACATGCCATAAAATATATGAATATGTCCTTATTTTCCTGTTTGCTTATTAACATCCAATATTTCTTTATTTCCTTTTCTTCCAATAGATTCCAAAAACAATATATAATCCATGATGTTTTCACCAAAAAGTTCTTGAGGAGCTAGAATATTGAGCTAAAAAGTGAAATTTAATAGTCATAAGTGGAAAGTATTTTATGGTTTCAAATAATCTACACATACAAGGTAGAAGATGTACAATTAAAAAACACTTTGGGGGCCACTAGGTGGCACAGTGGATAGAGCACCAGCCCTGGATTCAGGAGGACCTGTGTTCAAATCTGGCCTCGGACACTTAACACTTACTAGGTGTATCACCCTAGGCAAGTCACTCAACCCCATTTGCCTCACCAAAAAAAAAAAAATGCCTGCTTCTTTCTCAAAAAAAAATTTGCCAGAAAAAGATATGAAGGTTTTAGTGTGATGCAAGCTGTATGTATATCAAAAGTTTTATATAGTAACATCAAAATATAACATAATATTGGACTTATTAAGAGAAGCATAACTTTGAGCAGTAAGATTATGTTCATTCCCCTGTATTTTGTTCTGGCCATACCATAGGAGAATTATTTCAATTTTCGGCACCACAGTTTAGGAAGAAGATTGATAATCAGGAGAACATCCAAATAAAGGCAACCAAAGTGGTAACATCAATGATCATTGGACTTCAACATTTACCCTGTTATATTCTCCAGGCCCCTGAATTTTGCCAGGTGACTTTACAGTGATTCCCAAAGGACTTCCTATCTTCTTTTTACATGAATCCAATTAGAATGTGTCCTCCTTGAAACCTGGACAACAAAGAATATCTCTCTTTTATATTTACATCTCTAGTACTTAGCACAATGCTTAATACATTAAGTACCTCATACCATTACAAATAAAATAATCCATTTTTATTACCAATTTCAGATAATACTTGCACTACTTATCTAAAAGCTCTGTTGCTGAGAAAGTATTTTGTGAATCTTAAAGCTGTATAGAAATGTGAACTGCCATTTTTATTCTCCTAAATCCTTTTTGGGATATTTGTTCCTGAAAATGGAAGCATACCACTGACAAAGCTGATTCACAATGTTGAAGTTATAAATAGTCCACTACATGCAACAACCTATACTGAAGTTACAGCTCATAAAGCTCAAACCACCATCTCTTATATCTAGGTGAAAGGCTGTGATTAATTCCTTTATTTAAAAGTTCCTGAGTGATCGCTAAGAGGAATCTGCCTCAGAATCACACCTGTGTTATTCAGAAGTGAAATTGGATAAAATCTTAAAGAACACATGACAGAAACCCTTTTTTGGGTATTGTGAAAGGAAAAAAAAGCATTTATATGCTTGAGAGGAGTAAAATCTATAGAACTTTTATTTCTTTTCTTTATAAATTAGGAAGTTTAGAACAGAATTTCTGTAATCATGGAAATTCATATGGCTCAGTAACTGGGATTAAGGAAAGAACGAGAGTTAATAAGATGCTGTAAATAGTACAAAATAAATAGTTAAATAAAGGTGAATACATTAAAAGGAAGTGAGACTAGAATGCCTATAAGTCAGAAATTATTTTCATACTCCTATGGCCAACTACTATTTTTATTTTAAGTGTTTTTATTAATATTAGAATTTGGCGAGCTAAACTTTCAAGAAACATGCTGTTATTCTTTAATTTTGTTCTAAATTTCAGTGGGAAATAAGTAAACATTTTATTTTGGATATTGCTTTTGGCAATTATTAAGGGAGCAATGAAGAAAAATTAGGGCACATGAAAGCCCAAACAGTCAAAAGTAAATAAAAGATCCCTGAGAGAAATAACCTCATTTAAAGAGTAAAGAACTACTCATGATACTAGGAGGGAGGTAGCTATTATACTTCATGAGCAGAGAGAAGAAACCAAATTGCTAGAATAAAGTATACTTGAATAACCATAAGCCAGCTGAGAATTGGAATTATCTGGTACCGCTAGAAAGCATTTTACAATTACTTCCTCCCAGGTGATCAAAGAATTTCAAACTGCTATGAAGAGCAAAGACCTCTGATTCTGTTAGGAAAAAGCTAAGAAAAATCAGTTAAGTTCCAGAGACAGACAGTAAGGCTTCTTACATGGGATAATCAAATGTTCAAATCATCTGTTTCTGTTCTGATTAATTTAGGAGAATATTTTGAGTGGGTTGTAGCAGATTTATTGCTAATTAGCTTGGCTGAGTCAAACCTACTGCTTCATAGAGGACATAGAAGTGACAAACCTTTGATGGAGTAGGGAGGGTCATTTTATTAAGAAGGTGAAGCCTCTGGAACAAGCCCATGCCAAACTTGGTTATTTGTCAATGCCTTTTCTCCTCTCACTAATAATATAACCATTTCAAATAGCATTGGCAATTCAAATTTTAAAAATCACATTTGCAATGTTATTGCACTTCAATGCTATATTCTATTAGATATACTTCCAGAATTAAAAAAAAATAGATAATCAATTTAATATGCCTAATTGAAAATTCAGAATTTTGTACAAGCTCAATACAATTTCAACCAAAAATCATGCCACAGTTTCAAATTGTTATAAAACATAACTATAAGTGATGAAATGACAATCTGACAATCCTTTAGGCTTGGGAAGTTCTCCTGTCTGGATGGAGAATGCAAGGACCTTCACTGGGTGTGGTACAACTAGAGGAACTTCAGCTTTTACCATGACAAATTCAATTACAATAAACCCTCCAACCCACCGTTTGAGCCACCCTGTGAACCCATTCAGGTGGAAATGTGCAAGGGCATTAGGTACAACAGTACAGCTAAAACATTGATGATACTGGATATCAACAGAAATTTGAAGAGAGATGTTGAAAGGATACAAGACCCTGGCAGACCTGCCCTGTAACCAGCCTTTCCAAAGACTTCTATATGGGTTCTTCCTGCCTCACTGTAGCCCCTCAGGAGGGATCCTCTCACCCTGCAACCCTGTCTGTCTAGAAGCTGAACAACACTGCCAGTCTGATCTGGAGCCATGGAGCATCTCCTGGTCCTTGAACTTTAAAAGCCCGCCTGATGACTCTGACCCAGTAGGTCCTTCTGGTTTCTCTCTGTTGCTCCATCTTTCTGTTAGTCTCTGTTTCACTCTCTGTATCTCTCTATAAGGTTTCCAGTTTCTCCATTTAAAATATCCAATATAGAGGGAGCCTTTGGTGATGAAGTCATTACTTAAAAAGTTACAAGAACGTTTTATAGAAAACATGACAAAAGGACATAGTCCCACTGAAATGAAAATGGATAGGCTATTCTAGTTTCATTGGGACATTTTTGTAGTTTGATGGATCTGTATTTCATATATCCATGCAGATTGCCATATCTTTTTTTCAATAAAACCCCATAGTTGCTATATCCAAAAAAAGATATTATTTTGGTACAAAATTTGGTAGCAGGGCACCACTTTTGTTATCATTTTCACTGAGACCACCCTACCTCTGTTTCTGATAATATAGGTTCTTTACAATATATCTTACACCCCATCTTATGTATAAATCATCATTTATTATATAGTTCTATGAACATATGACTACCATAGTTTCTTGGGGATTCAAACCAATATTTATAAAGAAATACTATTTTCATTTAACTTGATTTAACAACAATTGGTATTTATTAGGCATGTACTAGGTACAAATCTCTGTGCTTGCTGACAAACATGCCCAGATAAATCTAATTTGGTCCATGTTTTAAAAAAGGCTTGGAAAGTGACTCCATTATAGATATACTAGGGAGAGTATTTTAACTTATTTGATATGATAGTTATACATATATGGTTTTGTCTTTTAAGTTACCTTCATTGACAGCCAGAATAATACAAGAACAAAAATTCTGAAAACAAGCTCATTTAAACTTTCCTTTTATCATGTTATCTAATGCAACCATTTATTATGTGCCTACTGTTCTGAGTACAGGTATTATAAATGCTATTAAAGTAAATTTTACCATCAAGTGAGTGTTGAACTAAAACTATTATAATAATAAATTTAAAGGCATGACTTTAAGGATAGATCAAAATGGTGCTGAAGGAACCTCCATTTAGGCCAATTACTTTAAGTCCATTAAAATATATAAATATAAATCTATATGTATGTATGTATATATTTCTGCTCCAACTTTTAGTTCCTCCCCTCCTATTTCCAATTTTGAGTAGGTTTATGATCCATGATATGGATGCCGGCAACTAGGAAAGAACTTTATGCTCTGGAAAAAGGAATGATACTCCTGGAGTCAAGACTCCTAAGTTTCTGGAACTATTCTGTAATGTGGCAGCATCAATACATGTTATCCATTTCATGACTGCCATACTCTTCTATGGCTATAAGACTATAATAAAAGTCTCCAGTGAGGCTTCAGTCTACAATGTGAACATACACATTAATCTAGCCCCACATTCATATAGTGGTGAAATGACTTTAGATAAGAGTTACACAGGACACAGAATTAGAAAGGACCTTAGAGACAATTTAAGTTAACCGTCCCAGCATACCCCTTCCACACCTTTCCAGATTAAACATTTTTCTATTCCAATCTCTATCCCTTCCTTGCCCCCTCCCCCACCCCCTCTCCAAGGCAGTAAAAAATGCTATATGGGCTATACATATATGGTCATAGAAAACATCACCATATTTAGCACTTCATGAAAGAATATGAAAAAAAAGCATGACCTAATCTGTTCCATCAAGATCAGTTCTTTCCCTGGAGGTGGATAGTATGCTTCATCAGTATTCCTTTGGAATTGACTTGGATCATTGCATTGTTGATAAGTCAAGTCATTCATAGTTCTTCAATAAACAATATTGCTGTCTCTGTGTAGAGTATTCCCTTGCTTCTTCTGACTCCCCAATGCATCATTTCATCCATATCTTTCCAAGCTTTTTTGAAACTCTTATTTTTTTTCAAATAATTTATATAGTATTGGGAATAATTGTTCTTCAAAAGTTTGGTAGAAATTCACTTGTTAATCTATCTGGTCCTAGAAATTTTTCAACTCATTCAACTTCTCCTTCAAAGACCGAGATGCTATTCCACTTGGTGTATACATGTTAAGTATTGATATGACTTCTTTGTCCATGGTCCCCCTCAGCAAAATAGTTTCCCTTCCCATATCCCCCAACTGGATCTCTTTTTGCCTCTGTTCTGTCTGAAATCATAATTGCTACCCCTGCATTCCTTGCTCCATCTGAAGGATAACAGATCCCTCTCCAATTTTGTACATTTACCCTGTGTGTATCACTCTGCCTCAAGCATGTTCACATTTATAGTTATGATGACAGTCTATATCTCTCCATGCTATTTTTCATCTGCTCATCCTTCCCATTCTGATTTCCCACCCTCTCCTTTCCCACAACTGCCTTACCTATGATCACTGCCTTCCCCAATATCCCCTCCTCCATATCACTCCCCTCTCCCCCCTCCATTATCAACCTCCCTCTCTGAACTTCCCTATAGGGTAAGATAGATTGCTATAGCAAACAGTGCATTTTTTGATCCCTCTTTGTGCCAACTTTGATGAGAATAAGGATTATTCTTTGCCCATGTCTCCTATCTTCACCTCCATTATGATAATTTATTTATTTGTGTTTGTCTGATTATTCATGGATTCATTCCTTTATTTATTTATTTATTTTATGCCTCTTTGTGTATGTGTATGTCTTCAATGAATTCAGTTTCTCCCTTCCTATTTCTTCCATGCAATTTTAGCCTTTTATTTTATTGAATTTGTCATTTATCCACTGTGCCACCTGGCTGCTCCCAGTAAAACACTTTTGAGGAGGAATAAGTTAAAAGAAAATAGAAAATAGAGTAAATATCATGGGAAGGGAATAGGATGGAGGGCATAATGGTAAAATATATGGTACCTACTTTGCTGGGCTATTGTGAAGAAAATTCTTTGTGAATTTTAAGGTACCATAAAAACATTATGATGAACAAGATGCTATCAGAAAAGCTTGGAGTGACTTATATGAACTGAAGGAGAGTGAGATGTACTATGTACAAAATAACAGCAATAGTGTAAGATGATCTGCTGGGAAGCATGTGGTTATTTTCAGCAAGGCAATGATCCAATATAACCCTGAAGGACTTATGAAAATAGCAATCCATCTATAGAGAAAGAACTGATGGTATCTAAAGACAGATTGAAACACATTTTTTTTGACAATTCCTTAATCTGAAAAAAAAACTTTTACAAGAAAGTTATTGAGAATTACAAATATTATTTTATCATACAGAACTAGAAATAGTGTAATCTTATTAAATTTTTAAAGTTTTTCTTTCTTGTTTCTTTTTTACCTTTTTATTTTTCTCTTGTACCTTGTACTTACGTTTCATTTGAACCTTGTATTTAGAAGTCAAATTTCCCATTCAACTCTGGCCTTTTAATCAAAAAGGCTTTAAATTCCTCTATTTCATTTAATATCCATTTTCCTGTGAAAAATTATATTCAGTTTTTCTGGGTATTTAATTCTTGGTTGTAAACCTAACTCCTTTGCCTTCCAGTATGTTATATTCCACGTCCTGATTCTTTAATGTGGCAGCTGCCAAATCCTATGTAATTCTGACTATAGCTCCACGGTATATAAATTGTTTCTTTTTGATTGCTTACAATAACTTTTCCTTGATCTGTGAGTTTTGAAATTTAGCTATGATGTTCCTGGGATTTTCATTTTGGGATCTCTTTCAGGGGGTGATTGTTGGATGTTTTCAATACCTATTTTGCCCTCTGGTTCTAATATTTCAGGGGAATTTTCCTTGATAATTTCTTGAAAGATATTGTCTATGCTTATTTTTTCTGGTCATATCTTTCAGGTAGTCCAATAATTCTTATATTATCTTTCCTGGATCTATTCTCTATGTTGGTTGTTTTTTCAATGAGAAATTTTATATTTTCTATTTTTTTTTTGCTTTTCTGATTTTGTTTTACTGTATGTTGGGGTATTATAGAGTCAATAGTTTCCATTTTTTTAATTTTAATTTTTAAAGTATTATTTTCTTCATTTACATTTTGAAATTCCTTTTCATTTGGCCAAATCTGTTCCTTAGGGAATTATTTTCTTCAGTAATTTTTTGTATTTTATATTATTATTTTGTATTTCTTTTTCATGGTTCTGCTGCATCACTTCCAATCTTTCCTCAACCTCTCTAATTTGACTTTCAAAGTCATTTTTAAGCTCTTCCAGGAATTTATATTGAGCCTGAGACCAATCTGTACTTCTCTTTGATAGTTCACCTGTAGCCATTTTGTTACTTTCCTCTATATTTGTGTCTTCAGAGTTCCTTCTATTGAAGTAGCTGTCAATAGTCAAACTTTTTTTTCCTTATTGTTTTCATTGTTTTGTTTTGTTTTTTTTACTCATTTTGTGTCAACTAGACCCTGGAGAAATGATCCCTTTGATCTTCAGGCCATGTAGTGGCAACCTGCTCCTGGGTTGTTATGGTAAACTGTTATTCTGTTAATAAGCCCTTGAATAGTAATTTTGTTGTGATTTGCTAAATCCCTGTGACTGGTTTTGCTCTGGAAATAGTCTCTCTGCTGGGAGGTCACAGAGGTGGGAATCTTGCTGAGTTGCTTGAGAGGGCTTCACTACTGTTAGCCCAGAAGCTGTTTTTGCTACTGCTGCTCTTGGACCTCACTTCCCTCCTGCCCAGGTAAGACAGATCTTTCCTGCTTGGCTGCTATATCATTTCCTTGTTCCTCAGTGAGTTCAGAGGTATTTTTTGTTGGTTTAGAGAGGAAATCTGGGAGAGCTACAGTGGGTTGCCTCCTCACTCAACCATCTTGGCTCAGAACCTTGTCTTACACTTTTGTTTAATTAGGGGAGAGTGTAAATACAGTCTTTCATTTTGAAGAGGACCTTGACATCACAGGGGCATGTCTTGACCCATGAGTCAAGCGAATGGGTTTTAAGTGAGGTAGAGTTGCACAAAGTTTTCAGCCTCACTCTTTCAGTGTACCAGTCTTACCAGTGGCAAGACCAAAGTCAAGAAGACTGGTGATAGCCAATGATGCAGAGAATGATCTTTGTATCTTCAACATCTGACCAAGCTCTTAGTACATCACAGTGTCTGTTTCAGCCACCTTCATTGCTATTGGAATAAATTGTTCTCATCTGCTGATTTACCTGAATAAAAATATTCACATTTTTGGGGTAGATATCCTCTGACTTCATCAATGGATTTCAGAGTAAACAACAGGCCTGTCACTTACCATCAAACTGGTTTAGCCTCTCTGCTGAGATGGTTTTGCCTGGGTATGGCTACTGTGCAGACAACAGCTTCTGGGAGCCACAGATGAGAGTTGGGTAAAGGTGGACACCAAGAGTGGACAATCAGCCTTGAAAAGGGCTTGTCAATACTTCATGCCAGAGATACTAGCACTCTCTGAACACTCCTTCCTTCAAATGACCCTCATGGCATCAAAGTCTTTCATCATCCTTGTACTGCTACAGAAATTCTTTAGTTTATCAATGTTATTCCTAAAGTGTGGTGTACAAAATGTAATGCAGATGAATTCTGACTAAAGCAATGTCAATGTGATTAAAGCTATAGCCCTCCTTGTTCTGGGTAATATGGCTTTCACAGATAGTGTAACTTTCACTAGAGTCCTACTGAACAACTCCTTGTGATGTGGAATTGAGTGTTCTTTCTCAAAGATTATGTCAGAGAAACACAACCTCTGACAGTTCCTTGTTAACTGGAAACACTTTCAAGTAAAGGCTCATTGATGAATTGTTTTACTATTGGCCAATTACTACTCTATTTCAGTTCAGCAAGAAGTCCCCTTCACATTTGTCACAGGATGATGGCATTTTGGCCATTGTATCTCCCAAAGGCCAAATAAGTTATTTGAAGATGTTATAAATTGAATCAAAGGAGAGGCCATAGATTTTTATGTACTAAGATAAGTTATATCATGAAAAGTTTTTTAAACAGTCATAGCCAATTCAGTTCAATAAACATGGATTGCCTACTATGTACAAGTCATTTTGCATGGTATTTGAGCTATAAAGAGTAAACGACCCATTTTTTGGGAAATGATATGTTTGCCATAAGAGTTCAAGCAAGGCATCTGACCAAGAATGACTGGTCTTGATTCTTTCTATCATGTAATATCAGCAACCAAAATACCATCACATAAAATGACAACAACAGAAAGAAAGAAAAAAAGAAAGAAATCCTTAAAGAAAAAAAAAGTCACTAAAAGGAAAAATGAAAAATATACTGAAAAAATGAACAAATACAGAAAAAACAATGAAAATGCATAAAAGAAATGATGTGCTTAGAAAGAATAATCCAACATCATTTATATAGTGTTTTAAGGTTTGCAAAGTGATTTATTATTATCTCATTGTATCTTCAAAATGACCGTGTGAAGTAGATGATGATGATGATGATACTTGTACAAATGAAATTGAAGAAGTCATTAATTCATCTATTTATTCATTTGTGTATTTCTTTATTAGATTAGAGGGAATAGTTTTAGACCTAGAGGCAATAATTTTTTTTTAAATGAAAGGTTTATGAGTGGGGTGGAATAGACATTACTATAACTTAGGGTTACTTTTTTTTTGGTAGATTAAATTAGAGAAATGAAAGACTTGAGGTAAGGAAACCAATTAGGAGACTATTACAATGGACAAACATAATGAGAGAGCAAAGTAGGATGGTGATTGAGTGACCAAGAATTTGATAATGCTCTCAAAAGATGGGGAAAATAGAGTCAGAGACGTTAAACCCAAGGTAAAAGAGCTAGGATTTACACCTGGGTCCTCTGATTGTGAAATAAAGTTTCTTATCTCATGTTGTACCATTCATTTTACTCCTTCATTTCTCTCCGAGCTACATATCTGATTTTCTACACTTCTTACTCCATCATGCTCCAGTAGCCTTTTGATTTTACAAGAATTCTTTACCGCTCTGGTCCCTTCCTCTGATTTGCAAGTTCCTCATGTAACAACCATTTTGAGGAAAAATTCAGGCCAGCCATATTTACTCCTTCATTCCTCTCTGGACTCCTCTGTATCTTGGGGCTTCTTTCTTCACCATTTCCCTTTTCAGGTATTCTCTCCCCCCTTCATTTTTGTTTTATTGTATGTACTATCATCTCCAATTAGAATGTAAGTTCTGTAAGGACAAAGATTTTCATCCTTGTTTGAATGTAAAGTATTTTTATTCCCAGGACTCAGCACAATGCCTTGCACAAATTAAGTACTTAATAAATGCTTGTTGATTGAGTAGACCATGATGGGATTATAGATAGACAGATAGATAAACAGATTGATGTAAATGTGTATGTGTATATGTATGTATGTATACACACATATGCATATAAATGCATAAATGTGTGTATATACATATATTTAATTTGCCCAACCTTTATAACAAATCATAAACCCAATCTATGATAGCTAGACATGTACTATATAATTACATATTCATAGTTCTTTATGCTGATAGGCCTTTATTAAGTGCTCTTTTGGTATTAGTAATAATACTGTCATGTCAAAAACTCATTGATTTTATTTATGTGATTATTTCTCTTGCTCACAGAGATCACAATCCATCCTCTATATTGAGTAAATATATATACATATATATATAGGGAGAGAGAGAGAGAGAGAGAGAGAGAGAGAGAGAGAGAGAGAGAGAGAGAGTATATATAGTTGGCTTCATGTGTACCTATGGTCAAAAATATTTGTCTTATTGCTGTCAACTTTCAAACAATGAATCTATCTGACTTAGATTGATGTCTGATAGATAAGCATTTTGTCACCAGGCCCATATCAAAAGTTTTAAAGATTTCTTTTTTCTTTTTCTTTTTTTTCTTTTAGTGAGGCGATTGGGGTTAAGTGATTTGCCCAGGGTCACACAGCTAGTAAGTGTTAAGTGTCTGAGGCCGGATTTGAACTCAGGTACTCCTGAATCCAGGGCCAGTGCTCTATCCACTGCGCCATCTAGCTGCCCCCAAAAGTTTTAAAGATTTCAAGAGAGGTTTCTTGACTTGTGGTTCACTAGGACAGTACTAAAGGAACCAGTATCAATACTGCAACATAACACAACATTGATATGAAACATTAATGCAGTAGAGTGATTATTTCAGAAGACAAATATCTAAATTAGAATGCAAGCTAAAATATATATTTAATACTTGTGGCTATTAACTTTTTCCCTTACAGAAATTTGGACCAAGATAATTTTTCCAGAATACTCTGTCATTAGACAGAACAGAAGGAAGAGTGAGTCACAGAGCCAAAAGCTACACTGAAATGTAGAGCACAGAATACTTACTAGGTCTTTTGTGCCAGACCTTTCCTAAAGTCTTGGTAAATTGACAGATGGTAACTATATGATTGGAAAAGAATTAATCCAATTGACATTTTTCTCTGATTTCAAATCTTATTGAATTAAATTTTTTTTCAAAGTAATGTCAATAAAAGAAAGAAGGATGATAAAACATACTCAAATTTGAATATTATTTAACCTTTTGATTTCCCTTAAGCTCAGGTTCTAATTATGTAAAATCAAAACTTTCCCTTTTGAAAATAGATAATTACCACACTTGAAAAGCTTTCAAAAGCATAAGAACTATCTTCAAATATGTGAGATATGGAAGAGTTGCCATCTAAATGACACTTAGGTTCTCAAAGTCTTTGTTGAGCAACTAAAATTTAATTTTACTATTACAAACAGAGTTTATGATATAAAAACATAGGGTTGACAAGCTTCTCCCAACTCCACAGTGGTTAAGAGAAATTCCAAGTTTTTCTTCTGGTAGACTGATTTATTTTTTCAAAGAAAAAAATGATATCAACCCCTCCCCGCAAAAAAAAAAAAACACACACACCTCCTTCCAGTCTACATAAAAAGACCTGTGAAACCCCAGAGAATCCATGATTAAATATGCTCCAAGGAGGCCATTGATAAGAATGATGTCATACTAAAGTATTTATAGCATCACTCTTTGAAAGAGCAAAGAATCAGAAACAAAGTACACAACCATCATTTTTTGAATAGATAAAGAAATCTTGGTACATAAATTTAATGAAATATTACTATGATATAAGAAATGACAAATATGATGTATACAGAGGATCGTGGAAAACTTTGTATGAAATGAATCAGACTAAAATAAGCCCATTCAAGAAGCTACAACAATGCAAAAGAAAAGATAAACACAACACAATTACAAGTGAATATTGCAAAATTACCAAAAACAGGCATGGCTCCAAAGAAGAGAAACTCTCACCTTCACTCCTTTGTAGTGTTGTGATGTTCATGAGGGTAGTAATTAAACATAACCTCAAATATTAAAAATATATTGATTAGTTTTTCTGTTTACTTTCCTTTTTCTTTTTTGGTCTTTAAAAATATGTGATATTGGGGACGGCTAGATAGCACAGTGGATAAAGCACCGGCCCTGGATTCAGGAGTACCTGAGTTCAAATCCGGCCTCAGACACTTGACACTTACTAGCTGTGTGATCCTGGGCAAGTCACTTAACCCCCATTGCCCTGCAAAAAAAACAAAAAACAAAAAACAAAACAAAACAAAAAAAATATGTGATATTGAGTAACTCTCTTAAAAGGAAGCAGAAATCAGGAAATATTTAGATGATATTAAAGACATTCTTTTAAAATTAAGCCTTGTGAATTGGAAGTTGAGGGGATGCCCATCAATTGGGGAATGGTTGGACAAGTTGTGGTATATGAGTGTAATGGAATGCAATTATGGTGTAAGAAACCTGAAGGGTCTTGCATGGACTGATGATGAGTGAGATGAGCAGAACCAGGAGAACATTGTGCACAGTATCATCAACATTGTGTGTTGATCTACTGTGATGGACTATATTCTTCTCACCAATCCAATGGTACAAGAACGTTCCAAAGGACTCATGATGAAAAAGGCTTTCCAAATCCAGAAGAAAAAGAAACTGTGGAATATGGATGCTGATTGGACCATACTATTTCTTTTGGTTTTGGTGCTGTTGTTCTTCTTTTTTGAGCTTTTTCCTTCTTGTTCTGATTCTTGTATAACATGACTAATGCAGAAATATGTTTAATGTTATTTATCAGATTACCTGCTGTCTAGGGGAGGAGGTCAGGGAGATGAGGAAGAGAGAAACAATTTGAAATTGGAAATCTTTTCTAAACAAAGGTTGAAAACTTTAATTAATTAATTAATTAATTTAAAAATATATCCAATGAGGATGGAAATACAGATGGAGTCAGATTAGAGGATGTTTGAAGTTTCTTATAACTGGTTTTCTAATAGTTAATGAAAATAAATTGAAAATTTCACAAAGTCTGAAAAAAATTAAGCCTTGTGTAATTGCCTCTAGAGGTAAAAGTGATAATACTAAGTATGAATATCTTTTAACACAAATTTGCAAGAAAGAAAGAGCTGGATGTTATAAGAGACCCATACTATAAGACATAATAAGTAGAAAAGGGTTATTCTACTTAGTGATTACATGCTTAGGAGTAGTAAAGCAATTGTTTGTTAGCCTGAAAACAGCAATATAGTTGTCTCCTGTTTTCTTTGTGGTTCTCCCAAGAGACAACAAAGAACAGTCCCAAACTTATGATGATGGATGACATATACACACTTTTGATGACTTATATGGGCACACGTGACACTGCCTTAAGAAACCTAAAACTTATTTTGAATGATTATGCAGTCTTGGGCATGACATTTAAAAAAAATATCTTTGAACTAGTATCCAGAACCCCCACAAAACAAAATTAATAACAAAAATTTCCATGTACATAGCACAATGTAAAAAGATGATTCAATATCAAACCATAAATTTCCATTTTACACTGTTAACTTTTGTTGAAAAAATATGTAATGAATACTACACATTATTTTAAAATCTATTTTTTTCTTTGCTTCCTAAGTTTTCTTTGGTTCTTTGCTGTGCATTTTTTATATTTTCCCTCCCTTCCTCCCACCCCACCCTAGAAAAGCTTACCAATAGGCACAAATGTGTGTGTATGTGTGTACTACATACATATATAAGTAGAACCATAGCACATATAATTCTATTTATTAGTTCTTTCTCTGGATATGGATAGCATCTTCCTTCATAGGTTTGTGGTTGATTTAAGTATTTATAATACTCAAAATGAATTAGTCAATAAAAATTGTACTTAGAACAAGATTGCTAGTATTGTGTAAAACGTTCTCTTTGTTCTGCTCATAACCCTCTTCATTATTTCATGAAAACTTTCCATGTTTTTCTTTTCTAAAATAAACCAGCTTATCATTCCCTATATCACAATAGTATTCCATAAAGAACCATAAACCACAAGATTTTTAGTCATTTCCCAATTAATTGTCATCCCCTCAATTCACAGTTCTTTGCCACCACAAAGAGAAATGCTCTAAATGTTTTAGGAAATAAAAGTTATCCTTGCCTTTCCCCTCAGTCACCTCAGGAAGCTGACCTAATAGTGGTATTGTGCCAAGGATACACAATATTGAATAATATTGCTAACAATTGGCATCCTTGTTTCACTTCTGAGCTTATTGGGGAAGCTTCTAGCTTATCTGCATTACAAATAATGCTTGCTGATGGTTTTAGGTGCTTTGTATATTTTAGGGGGAGAAATCCTTTCCACCTATCCTTCCAAGTAATTTTAGTAGGGATGAGTGTTGTATTTTATTGAAAGCTTTTTTTGATATAATCATTTTTTTGTTACTTTGTTTATTGATATAATCAGTTCCATGTATTCCTGCTATAAATCCCATGTGATCAAAATGTATAATCTTTGTAATATTCTGTTGTAGTCTCCTAGTTAGTATTTCCTTTAGATTTTTATATCCATATTAATTAATTGGTCTATAATTTTCTTTCTCTGTTTTTGTTCTTCCTGCTTTAGGTATCAGTGCCATATTTGTTTTATAAAATGACTTTGTTAGGACTCCTTTCGCTTTTATTCTTAAGAAATCATATTGGAATGTTTGGTAGAATTCACTTATAAATACAACTGATCCTGATGTTTTTTCAAATGATGCTTTTTAAATTTCTTTTGCTAAAATAGTTTAGGTTATATATTCTATTCATTCTGTTAATCTTGAAAGTTTATGTTATTGAACTTTTCTTCCATTTATTGGTATGTAACTGGGTAAAATAATTCCTTATAATTGTTTTTATTTCATCTTCATTAGTAGTTTATTCATTTTTCATACTAGTGATTTGGTTTTCTTCTCTTTTTCTTTTCCTTTTATTTTATTATTATTATTTTTTTGGTGAGGTAGTTGGGGTTAAGTGACTTGCTCACGGTCACAAAGCTAGTAAGTATCAAGTGTCTGAGGCCAGACTTGAACTCAGGTCCTCCTGAATCCAGGGCTAGTGCTCTATCCACTGTGCCACCTAGCTGCCCCTTCTTCTCCTTTTCTAAATATTAACCATTGGTTTATTTGGTTTTTTTTAATAAAACAAACTCCATGTCTTAATCATTCAATAGTTTTCTTACCCACAATTTATTAATCTCACATTTATTTTTTGAGTTCCATTTTGGTGGTTAATTCCTTTTCTATTTTGTATAAGTACAATAGACTGCTGAAAAAAATATGTATTTCTTTCTATTTATATTCAATTACATATAGCTATAAGTATACATACCTATCTGATCTATCTACATCTAGTCATATCTTGCTTATATAAGATTCTATTTATCTCCTTAGCTTCTTTCTCATTTATTTTTAGTTAAATTTATCTGCTTCTGAGATGTGAAGGTTAAAGTCCCCATGGTATTCTTATTGTATTATTATCTACTTCCACCTGTCATTCATTTAACTTTTCCTTCAAAAATTTAGATGCTATAGCATTTGGAACATATTGTTTTATTAGGGATATTTGTTCATTTTTTGGTACCTTTTATAATAATATAGTTTCCCCTCTTTATTTCTCTTAATTAAATATATTTTAGCTTTGACTTTGTCAGAAATCTTGATCTCATTTTTGAGTCTCAGCTGAAGTATAATAAATTCTACTCCAGTCTTTTATTTTAACTCTGTATTTCTTATATTTTAATATTTCTTTTAAAAACACATTGTAAAATTCTGATTATCCATTTTACTATCCATTTCTGTTTTATGGGTGAGTTCATCCCATTCACATTCAAATATTTAATTACTGGTAGTCTATTTCCCTCCATCCTACTTTTTCTCCCTATTATCTTTATTACTCTCACTTTTTACACTATCCCTCCTCAAAGGTCTGATTTGCTTTCAACCACCTAATCCACACTGTTTTAAAGAATATTCCTTTTTCTCTCCCCTTACTGTCCTATTACTTAACCTACCTAAACCTCTAGGGATCCCTCCTTTGTACTCTTCCTCACTGTCTTAATTCTTGATTTAAACAGCCTTCCAAAAGGCTCTACCTCATATTGTCCCCTAGCCTTTCTTTTTCTTTATAAATTTAAACTTTTATATCTTCTATATGTATATGTTATTTCCTCTTTAACCCATTTCCAATGACAATACGATTCTACCAGCCCTTCATCCTTACCTGTTTCTACTGTATCAGTTCTTCCATTTCCAACTCATTTTTATGATACAATTGGTCCATTTTACTTCTCCCAACTCAATTTTATTTTTTAGAATCATCCCATAATAACTCAGCTCCAAGTTTTCTATCTATGTATATACTTTTTCAAACGCCCAAAGTAATAACATTGTTGAGTTCAGATAATGTTTTTCCCATATAAGCAGTAAATAGCAGGGTAGCTAGGTGGCACAGTGGATAGAGCACTGGCCCTGGAGTCAGGAGGACCCAAGTTCAAATCTAGCCTCAGACACTTGACACTTACTAGCTGTGTGACCCTGGGCAAGTCACTTAACCCTCATTGCTCTGGAAAAAAAAAAAGAAGTAAAGAGCTGACCTCATACAATTCCTTATAATTGGTGTCTAATGTTTACTTCACATTCTTCTTGGATATTATATGTTAAATTTTCAACTGTGTTGTGGTCTTTTTGTCACAAATACCTGAAAGTCTTTTAATTCATTAAATATCCATTTTTTTTTCATTCAGGATTATACACAGCTTTACTAGGTATGTCATTTTTGGTTGCAAATCAAACTTCTTTGGGGCCAGGAAGGTGGTCCAGTGGATAAAGCACTGGTACTGATTTCATGAGGGTGTGAGTTCAAATCCAGCCTCAGAAAATTGACACTTACTAGCTGTGTGACCCTAGGCAAATTGTTACCACTCATTGCCCTGAAAAGGAAAAAATAAAAAGCAAATCAAGTTCCTTTCCTTTTAAATTATAATGTTGCCAGCTTATTGGTCTTCTTAATGTAGAAGCTGTTAGACTTGGTGTTATCTTGACTATCATTCCACAGTATATATTTTTTCTTATTGATTGTATTATTTTATCCTTAACGAGGGACCTTTAAAACTTGGTTAAGATGTTCTCCTGAGTTTTCATCTTGGGATCTCTTTCAGGTGGTGATTGATGGATTTTTTTTTCTATTTCTACTTTACCCCATCATTCTAGAATTTCAAGACAGTTTTCATTAATTATTTCTGGTAATGTTATTTCCAGATTTTATTAAAATCATAACTTTCAGGTAGTCCAACAATTCTTATATTGTCTCTCCTGAAACTCTTCTCTAGATCACTTGTTTTTATAATGACACGTTTCACATTGTCTTCTATTTTTTTTAATTCTTTTGATTTTCTTTTATTATTTCTTGGTGTCTTATAGAACAATTAACTTCCCCTTCCCCAGTTCTAATTTTTAAAGGGTTGTTTTCTTCCTTAAGTTTTTGAAACTCCTTTTCTAATTCATTGACTTTCTTTTCATTATTTTCTTGATTTTCTTACATTACTCTTATTTTTTACTAATTTATCTCAATGTCTCATCTGATGTTTAAAGTCTTCTGTTAGCTCTTTCAACCACTGTTTTTGGGATTGGGACCATTTGTCATTTTTCTTTGAAGTGGGAGTGGATTTTTAAACTTCACTATATTCTGGGTATTAACTGGGATTTTCTCTATCCCCATAGTAGCTATCTATGGTTGGATTATTTCTCCTTTGTTTATTCATTTTTTAAGTGGCTTATTACTATAGTCAGGATCTACTCTTGATGTTTGGGGGAAGATGGCTCAGGGTTTAAGTTTTTCATAATATTGTTTTCTAAGCACTCTCTCAATGGCCAATCTGAGGCATTCCTCTATGACCTTCAGCCATGACTAGGTCTCCCATGCTGTCACCTTAAACAGTCTTGCTCCCTGTGGTCCCTCCTGTGGTTGCAAACTTTGGCTCATCCTTTTGCCCCAGAACCGAAGTCAGCGATTGCACTTTCTGCCAAGGGTCCACAACTATGGGGTCCCCAAACTTCTGCTACCACACTCTTCAGACATAAGTTCAATCCCAGGCTCAGAAGAGAACTGAACCTAATCATTACAACTGGGTGTGCCATCCTGCAACAGTAGAGGGTCTTTTAGTCTTCCCTACTCAGCTATCTGGCCCACACACTATCCATAGAGCTAAAGTTCCTGAAGCCAGGATAACATATGACCCAGCTGCCCCTGGATTGTTGTTCACTTATTCTGTGGAGTCTGACTGGAGATGTTTTCACATCAATTGGTCTGAACCTCCTCACTTGGAAGTTGGGTCTTTTCTACAGTCCTTTTAAAATGTGTTAGGAGGAGAACTTTTTATCCTCACTTTCAATTTTATTTCTGCTACTTAAAACTTTGTTTTAATGTGATATTTTATCTTGTTTGTTGAAGAAATCAGGGGAGTCTGGATTTCCTGTATTATTCTGCCATCTTCCCAGAATCCTCTCCCAAGGCATACAAATTGAAGATCATAGGGATGCAGGTTATGTTGTTGTTTATTTTATTCAATTTTATTTTATTTCATTTCCAAATTCTCTCTCCCACTTCTCCACCCATTGGAAAGGCAAGACTAACAAAATCTGTGTGTAAGAAGAAGGAAAAGAAAGGGAAGGGAATAGAAAGGAAAAGAAGTTAAAGAAAAGAAGAGAAAAGGAAAGATAAGAAAATGCTTCAATCTCCACTCTAAGACCATGAACTTTCTATCTGCAGGTCAGTGGCATATTTCATTATTAGTCCCTTGGAAATATGGTTGTCAATGTATTTATCAGAGTTCTCAAGTTTTTTAGAATTGATTCTTTATAATATTGTTGTTGCTATATAAATAATTTTCCTTGTTCTTCTTACTTCACTTTCCATTAGTTGATAAAGGTTTGTCCATGTTTTTCTTTTTCTAAAGCATAATAGCATAATAGTATTTCATCACATTCATATACTATAGCTTGTTCACTCATTCCCCAATTGGTTGGCATCGCCCAATTTTCTAATTCTTTGCCACCATAAAAAGAGAGTTGTTATAATTTTTTTTGTACATATGAATTCTTTCTCTCTTTCTTTCATCTCTTTGTTCTATAAAATTAGTAGAGGTATCACTGGATAAAAGGGCATGTAGAGATTAATAGCTTTTGAATCGTAGCTACAAATTACTTTCCAGAATGGTTGGACCAGTTCACAGCTCTGCGTAATAATGGAAAGATTCTTAGGGAGAATGACCTTATACTCCTACACAGGCAATCATATAAAGTTGAATTCCATTTAAGAAAGAAAATGGGAACACCAGAAGAGGAAAGCACAAATCAATTTAAGAAGAAAATGGGAACACCAGAAATGCCATCATTAAATATACTTCGAGAAAAGAGTCTATACAAAGAATTGGAAATCATGGGAATCAATTGAGGAATGGCTGAAAAAGTTGTGGTATATGAATGTAATGAAATACTATTGTGCTGTAAGAAGTGATGAACAGGCTGGCTTCAGGAAAAAAAAAAAACCTGGAAAGATTTAAGTGGACTGATGCTGAGTGAAGTGAGCAGAACCAGGATAATGTTATACAGTAATAGGAACATTGTGTGATGATTAACTGTGATAGATTTAGGTCTTCTCAGCAATACAATGATCCAAGACAATTCCAAAGAAGTCATGATAGAAAATGTTCTCACATCCAGAAAAAAGAACTGTGGATTCTGAATTAATATTGAACCATACTGTTTCTACTTTTTGTTTTTGAGGGTTTTTCCTTTTGTTCTGATTCTTCTTTTACAATAAGACTGATGCAGAAATATGTTTAATGTTGTGCTAAAGCGGCTGCTGCCCAAGAAAGTGTGGCCAAGCATGCGATACTTCCTGGATGCCAACTTAAAACTGAGTAGTAGAACAGAAGTTCTTGCTTGGTCTCTGTCTCATTCTCACTAGCGGTTATGGTGCGCTTCTGGTGATCAGCTCTGGTTCTCGGCCTGGCAGGCAGTTTTGGGATTCGGTGAGTTTTATAAAAGAATATAGACTAAGCTTAGATCTGTGGAATATTTTTGATGAACTACTGGGGCTAATTTGTGGCTAAATCTAATTGGGGTACTTAATCTGGGGACTTTTGGCTGTTTGGCTATCTGGCTGCTATTAACTTAGTATGGGCAGCTTATAAAGTTCCACCACACTGCTCCACTCCCAAATTGATAAGCAAAATATTAAGAAGCCTCTGAACTAAATAATCAAAGCAGAGTTTATTTATGAGTTACTATTTAAAATTAAGAATACAGGGAAATAAAATGTACAACCTGACTATGTTCCCAGGTGCTTTCACCTACTGCCCCTGGAATTTTTTTCAATACAATAAGGGCCTTAGCTGCCTTAGGGCACTAAGGTCCTTTATTCTAACTCCGAGCCCCTTTCACTTTGTAAATTCCCCTGCTTCTAACTTTCCTCTCCTTACTGCTTCTGCTGAACTTCTCTCACCGACCTTCTGTCTGTCTGCTCCATCAGTCTGCCCTCTACCGCCTTTGCCACCCCTCTAATCTTGTCTGCCTCTCTTAATCTTGTCCACCAGCCTTTCCTCCTTGCTCCTAGTCCTGCGTTACTCTTCATCTCATCCCCCGTCTCCTTGTCTGAACCTCTTCTCAGCCTCTCTCGCCCCTCCTCCTGAGTCTAACCCCCAGGTCTATATGTATCTTTCTTTTCTCCACTCAAATCCCAGGGATTCCTGTGCCCCCACAGACCAAGCTAACCTATCAGCCAGGGCTGCGGCTGGGGGGAGGGGGTGTGCGCTCCAGCCCCACGTGCCTCAGCACAGGCTATCCGGGATCTTTGGGATACCTCTGCTCAGGTTAGAGGGAGCTGGGGGCTTTTTTCCCCCAGCTGTCTGACCTGGCGTCTTGAACAGCCCACGGGTCTTTTTTGCTCAGCTGAAGCAGAGGGGGAGGGGCACCAGCACTTCCCACACAGAAGAGACCCTGAGGGCCTAAGGCTTTCTGGTCTCAGCCTAGGGTCCCCAAATCAAAATAAATTTCCACAGATCTAAGACTATTCATTTGTATTTCTACTTTCCTATTTCCCTAATTGGTATCACCTGTTTGTTGTCTAATTAATTCCCAAACAATAAAAGTTAATCCCTCACTGAAGAAAGCTCAGAGGCTTCTTTTCTTACTGGTCTGGGAGATATATAAGGGAAAGGTTAAAAAGGGAGTTTAATGCTCTTATATCCAATTTTAAATCTCACAATGTGATTGGACATTTATAACCTATATCAAATTGCTTTCTGTCTTGGGGAGTGGGGAGGGAAGGGAGGGATGGAGAAAAATTTTAAATTAAAAATCTTATGAAAACAGATGTTGAATACTATGTTTACATGTAACTGGAAAATAATAAAATACATTTATAATTTTAAAAAAAAGTGGCCATAAATATAGTGGATTAGTTCAATAATAAACTCAATCACTCAAATTAGCAACCATGCATGTGCCCCTGGAAAATTTCATGCATACTTTTCCTTGTCAAAGATACTTGCAACTTTCCCCCAGATCACCTCATGTTTATAACAGGTGCCTCTCAGTAGTCTTGAACTCTAGGCCAGTGATAAGTGAATACACACTCCTTCTGCTACCCTTGTCCTACCAATTTTGTTAGACAGAGTAAGTTTTACAGAATATGCATGGATAGGTTGCAGCCAGCATCTCAGATCTTATTTCCCTTTTTTTTAAAAAACCTATCCTTCTGAACTTCTCTCTTACTGTTGATAGTACTACTATACTTCCAGCTACCCAATTGATACTATTCACTCTACTCATACTTGATCTCTATATTTATTCAGCTGTTCATATATAATCAGCTCTCCTTTCACAATATTACTTACATCAATCTAATTCTCTCTACCCTCATTGCCAGCAAACTTAGCATCTCTTCACTTGTGTGTGTGTGGGGGGGGCAATGAGGGTTAAGTGACTTGCCCAAGGTCACGCAGCTGGTAAGTGTCATTTCTGAGGATGGATTTGAACTTAGGTTCTCCTGAATCCAAGACCAGTGCTTTATCCACTGTACCACCTAGCTGCCCCCATCTCTTCACTGTTTTGGGGACTATTACAATGGCTTTACTAATACAGTACTGTCTTACTCTACTACTCATTGAACTTTTGTGTCTTCCTTTTGACTTCAGGATCAAATAATATACCATGTCATTAAAAATTATTGTGTGTAAGTTTTATAATATTAATAAATGTTAATATAATAGTCCATGTATATAATGCATAAATTCACATATTGAGTATGTGCTCAAATTTTTTTTTCTGATTGGGGAATATTATCAAAAATATTTAGAAACCCTTGGTATAGATAATAATTTTGATGAGTTCGGAAGGGAGTGATAACAAAGGACTGAACTGTATGGAAGGTCTTATGGAAGAAGATAGGTTTGGAAGACTCATTGGTAGTATTTTTTTTCTACTGCGTATGCAAAGACTACTGCATAAGAAGTTGTACAAACTGCACAATTATGAAAAAGAGATGAAAATGCCAAGGCAAATGTTAAACTGAAGTGATTTTAATATGCCTTGAAAATGATGCTTAATTCCCACTATACTTTTCTCCTAACCTACTGTAACAGTCCACGATTTTCTAGTCACTGAAACATTTTTAAACCTTTAATACATTATGGGAAGGAAGGATTATAAAGCTATAAATAATAGCATAAATAAAACTAATCTAATTATATCACAACAGAAGCTTAGAAACCATTTGTAAACTACCAAGGCTCTTACAGAATGATCCAGCTGAACACAAATATGTTTTTCTTAATATAATTAGATGTAAAATGTGTCAAACATTTCTTCTTAACTATGAGAGTTTATTATGTATGTCAGTGAAGGCATAATCCATAGATATTAAGTGTTTTTTAATGAATGAAACAAGGAATAGCTAAAATATTATGCAAAAGAGTAGACTTTATCTAAATAATAATCATAGAATTGTAGATTTTAGAGTTACATAGGACCTTTTTAAAAGACATAGTATAAAACCTAATCTCACAGATGAAGAAATTGATGCACTGAGAAATTAAATTATTTTTCAAGTTGAGATTTGGTCTTAGGTTCTCTTGCTCTAAATGCTATTCCCATTGTGCCATAAGCACACCTTTTGCATGAAATAAAATCTACAGATTAATTTTTAAAATGTTATTAATTTTGAAGATCAATAATTTCTCTCTCCCTGCCCCCCACTCCAGGCAGTCATAAAGCGAGGGAAACAAAACCCTTCTTAGAAACATGTAGAGTCAAGCAAAACAAAATTCTAAAATTCCTAATTCCTAATCTAAAAAATGAAAAACAGGTCTCATTCTTCCAAGAATATCACCTCTCTTTTAGGAGGTATAAAGTATGTTCCCTTATAAATATTTAGCAATTGTTGTTGGGCATTGTATTGATCAGAATTTCCAAGTTTTCATACATAGTTTCAATCAGTCAAGATCCACCTTCTCTCCTACATTAATTCCTTCCTTCGCTTTGAGAACATAAGAATAATAGAACTCATTATATACATGTATAGTCAGTCAAAACAAATTTCTATAATTTAATAAATTAAATAAATAAATTATGGAATTGTTCTACAATCTGAGTTTGTCACCTCTTTATCTGGAGCTTGGCAATATATTACATCACTAGTCCTCTAAAATCCCAATTGGTCATTATAATTATGAGTTCAGCACAATAGTATTCCATCATATCTACATTCTATAACTTGTTCATTCATCCCTAATTTACGAGAACCTTCTCAGATTGTCATTCTTTGCAACCTCAAAATCAGCTGTAAATATTTTTAAATTTTTAGATTTTTTTTTGTTTAGTACTTCCTTAATCTAATTTCCCTCTAATTCCTACTCCCTGTTTCCCCTCTTTTTCTCATTTTACTCATAAGTCAAAGAATGGATTCATGTACCTAACTCTATGTGTATGTGTTTCCTTCTTTAGATCAGCTCAGATGAGAATGAGGTTCAGGTGTCAACTTCTCCCTCCTTTCCCTTCTTGTTTGTACATGTCTATTTATGCAGTTTCATTATGTGAGATAGTTTTCTTTAACCTTCTTCCTTGTTCTACTTCATGTTTATTCCTCTTCCCTTTCCATTATTTTGTTAAGATCATCTAGACATCAAACTTTGATGATGATAGGGATGAGAGGGGACACCATTTATCATCTCCCTATATTTGAATATAAGAAGTTTATCTGCATTTAGTCCTTTATCTTCATTCATTCATTTAACCTTTTTATGGTTAGCTTCACTTTCATCCTCTGCAGCTCTGCTCTTTTCATCAAGAATTCTTGGAAGTCTTCTATTTTTCAAAAATTCCCCTCCCCACACTAAGTTCCCACACCCCTACCCCCACCTCAGTAGCATCATACTTAGTTTGCACTGTGTAACTTATTTTTGCCTGTAAGCATATATCCTTTGGAATTCTGGAATATCATATTCCAAGTTCTCTATTCCTTCATGGTGAGAGAGGCTAAATCATCTATTATCCTGTATGTTGCTCCTTGGAAAGTGAATTCTTTATTTCTGGATACTTGCAGTATTTCTTTTACCTGGAAGCTCTGAATTTTGGCTCTGAGGCTTCCAAGAGTTTTCATTTGGGGTTTCTTTCATGTAATGACAAATATTTTACTTGCATTTTAACTTAGCCCTCTGATTTTAAGGAGTTAAGATAGCTCCATGATTCTTAATTTTGTCCTCCTTTAACTTTTTCTTCCTGCTGTTATTTTTTTTCAAGGAAATAGCTTGCATTTTCTTCTAGGTGTTTTGGTTTTGTTTTGTTTTTAGTGTTTTGACTTTGTTTTATCATTTTTTGTTGTTTCAGGTTGTTGTTTACTTCTATTTGGTCCATTTGAATTTTATTCTCTTGTACAACGTTATTAGTTTCCTTTCCCAGTTTTCTTTCCTTGGTCTATTTTTTCCATTTTTTTCAGCAAGTGCTCTCATACTATTTATAAAAACATTTTAAAACTATTTCTTGCTTCATTTCTTCTAGTAATTCCCATTGAATTTGCGCCCAAACCCTGTTATTGTCTGAGGCATTGTTTGTAGAAGTTATGTAGTCTTTCCTATCTGCATTTGTGTCCTGAGCATCGCAGACCCCATAATGACCTATACCAGGGTACTTTGTTTGCCCATTCTATCAATCTACTTCACTTTACCCCTGATGTTAGGGTTAGGTTGAGCAGCACTTCGGAAGGGACAGTCTGGGATGATCTTATTGCTAATTTCTTGGGGTACTGAGTGATGTGTTATTTCAAGATGTTAGGGACAGGCTGAGGACCTTCAAGCTTTCAATGTTACCAAAGTGATCTATTCCAGGGCAAAATTTGATTTCTTCACCCCACTCCCACCCCACAGTCTGAGCTGTGCAAGTTCTTGACCTGTGTTTGGGTCTCAGTAAGGATAGCTGCAGCTGGACTAAGTCTCTATAAATCAACTGGAAAACTCTTTTGGCTCAGAGCAACAGTATTGTAGACTCCCCTTTGGTCTGGAATTCTCACCCTGGGTATTATTCTGCAGGCTGAATTATATGGTAGAACTGAGACACTGCTTTGCTCTTGAGATGTGAGGCACACATTTCTTCTTCTGCTGCTGCTGCTACTACTATTAGCTTCTGAACATCCTCTTTTCTCTGTATACTGCCCAGCTTTTCTCTACTCAAGAATTTCAGTGACTATACATATCACCTTCTTACTTCATCCTGGATCTGTGACTTGGTACTAGGTAGTAGGTGACAAATCTTCCAGTGCACTTGTCCTCATCAGAGTGCCCTGATATGGGTATGGAAGTGGCCCAGTATGTTATGCTGCCTAGTGCACAACCTTTTTCTAGGTTCTAGAGTACTCCAGAATTCAGGGCATGCTAGTGTGATCCAGTCTCTAGTGTCTATAGACTTCCCTGTCTGTCTTTCTATGCTGAGCTCATCTGGACAAAGAGCTCACTGTGACTTTTTTTCTGTATTTCCCCATCAGGATTCTATCTGGTGCATTTTCTAGTTCTTTTAGGAGGAGTTTGTAAAAAGGAGCTCACTGCATTGTTTCCTGTCACTCTCCCATCTTGACTTCTCCTCTGTATCACTTTGTATATGCTGTACATAGTATATTCCAAGTTATACGTGTAACCACAGTCCCAAAGCCTATTGACAGGGGATTCTCTCCTTCTAGGTGAAGATACATGTTCTGCACCTGTTTAAAGGGAAGGGTGGAGTTGGTGAGAGTGAGAGAGGAGGACTGCTCATTTTTCTTCAAGTTTATTTTGAGTTTCTGAGTCTTTTTGGAATTTGGGCATTATTGGCTTCCATCTTTGAGAGAGAAGCTGGAAGGTACCACTCCCACTTCAGGATGTGAAAGGAAAGAACTATAGGAAGAAGCTGACATGAAAGGAGCTGGCAGTCTCTGTCATATTTCTACCTCCAGTTTGGTACTCTTGAGACTTGAGGAAACTTCTCTTTGGGTAAGATCTATGATTCTCACTCTTATATGAGCTGTTATTCTGCTTCCAATGGGAGAGTTATGTATTATGTGGTTTATATACTTCTATATATAAACTCTCATTTCTATTTTGGATATGATTTGGATAATTGGTGTTCTTGATTATGTGTTACATGGGTGCATTCTAGAACTGTTAATTTGTGGAAAAGGAGTCAAGTTTTATGAATAAATCTTGAGGTCCTGCTTCCCCCTGAAATGATATAGTAATCAGAAGTTAGCTTGGAATCTGAAACACATTCCCTAGATTAATAACATTTAAGGAAGCAGACAGATAAAATCCTTACTTAGTACTCCCTCTTTACAAGGAGTTCAGATTTGCAGCCTCTGCCCTCCAGTTCTTGCATCTCCTCCTGGCAGAAATTAAATTCTCCCTTGGAGAAGGGTTGGGGGGTAGGGGTGGAGAAGAGGCTAGAAATGTCTATATGTCTTCCCTTCAAGCCACTCAACAACCTTCATGCTAGAGGTTAGGGGCAACTTCTTCAAAATACAATGGACCCTGGGGCAGCTAGGTGGCACAGTGGATCTAGCACTGGCCCTGGATTCAGGAGGACCTGAGTTCAAATCCGGCCTCAGACACTTGACACTTACTAGCTGTGTGACCCTGGGCAAGTCACTTAACCCCAATTGCCTCACCAAAAAAAAAAATACAATGGACCCGGGAAGCTAGGTGGTGCAGTGGATAAAGCACTGGCCCTGGATTCAGGAGAACCTGTGTTCAAATCCAGCATCAGACACTTTGCACTTGACTAGCTGTGTGGCACTAGGTAAGTCACTTAACCCTCATTGCCCTGCACCAAAAACAATAAATAAACAGTCGGTTTTCTATGATCTCATCCCTTCCCTCCCACTTCTATAAAAAAAATACAATGGACCCACACCTCATAGGATTAAGTTGCTCTTATTTCATACATATCTTTGAAATCAATCTTGTATTTGTCAGGGGGAAATGGATCTTATTATAAGCACATACATGAATTTAGCAATAATAACATTAGAATTAGGAGTTGTATATCCTATTAACTGCAACTTTATTATAACCTAACAACTATTTTCCAGGTCATTTACTTAAGGACACATCACTCTGAAGAAACAAAGTAATATTTTCATTTATCAATTCTGTCTTAGAGAAAATTCTTTACTCCTTTGCCTCAAAAGGAAATCCAAATGACTATGTCTTGACTCTGGTCTTTATCATGCTTAGCATATAGGTTTCTGTTTTATTTAATAGTAAAAAATAAAAGCAAGCTAACAAAAAAAAAATCCCAGAAACCCCCCCACACACACACACACATTTATGATTCTCAAGCTTTTTTCCCCCTCTTACAAGTCCATGTTAGACCTAAATATTTGGTAGAAAGAAAGTAGTTGGTAAATGCTTCTTGACTAATTGATTGAAGTTATTGGAAATTAAAATTAGTCCTTCATGCTAATCAATACACGTAAAGAATGTACCATAAAATATCCATCAGGAAATCATTGATATATATGTAAAGCATATCTTAACTTTTACCAGAGGCCTTTTAGGATTCTGGTTATTTCATTGTTTTTTTGTTTTTTGCTTTTTGTGCGGCAATGGTGGTTAAGTGACTTGCCCAAGGTCACACAGCTAATAAGTGTCAAGTGTCTGAGGCCAGATTTGAACTCAAGAACTCCTGAATCCAGGGCTGGTGCTTTATCCACTGTGCCACCTAGCTGCCCTGATTATGGTTATTTCAAATCTTAAGTAATAAGAAGACACAAGAAGACAAATATGCTACACTGGTGGGATCTCATTCTATTCTATGTGAAAGTCATTCATTCAAAAATTTCCCCAGTAGTTTTCACAAAATGGCATTATTAGAGGGATAAATATTGAAAAATGACTAATTATTGCTGTTCAGGTTAAATGTTTATTTCATAGCAAAAGGAGGACCAAATTAAGAGATAGATAAAGATGGATAGATAGATACATAGATAAAGAATCCTCTAACAATGCAGATGAGATTTTTCAATGCAAACTTTTAAAAATAAAAGTATTTCCCCTAAAATGCTAGTCTTTTAAATTTATTTACTTATTTTGTCCAATTATTTTTCCAAATTACATATTTAGAATTAATATTAATTTAAAAAATTGAATCCCAGATTGTCTTTCTTCCTCCCACTCCTCCCCCACAACATAAGAAGGCAAGCAATTTGATATGAGTTATACATGTAAAGTCATAAGAAACATTTCCATATTGGCCAGGTATCAAAAGAAATTTAGTGTGTATCCATGTGTGCATAGACAGACAGAAACAAACACACACACACACACACACACACATACACACACACACACAAACTCCAAGAAAAATAAAGTGGAAAAGTATGTTTCAATAAGCACTAAATTCATCAGCTCTTGCTCTTTCTCTCTCTCTCTCTCTCTCTCTCTCTCTCTCTCTCTCTCTCTCTCTCTCTCTCTCTCTCTCGATGGCATTTTTCATCATGAGTCCTTTGAAAATATCTTGGATCATTTTCTTGATAGTTATTAAATCCTTCACAGTTGATCATTCTTACAATTTTGCTGTTATGTTTCACAATGTTCTCCTTGTTTTGCTCACTTCACTTTGAAATAGTTCACATAAGACTTCTCAGGCTTTTCTGAAAACATCCTGCTCATTATTTCTCATAACATAACAGTATTTCATCTCAATCATATAGCACAACTTGTTCAACCATTCCCAATTGATGGGCATTCCCTCAATTTCTAATTCTTTGCCATCACAAAAAGAACTGTTTTGGGGTTTTTTGTTTTCGTTTTGTTGTTCTTGTTGTTCAAATAGATCCTCTGCCCTTTTCTTTGATCTCCTTGGGATACAGACCCAGTAGTGACATTTCTGAGTCAAAGTGTAAGCACAGTTTGATAGGCCTTTGGGAATAGTTTAAAAATGTTCTCCAAAATTGTTGAATCTGTTCACAACTCCACCAACATGGCATTAGTATACCTACTTTTTCAAATCACCTCTAGTACTCATCATTCCTTTTTTCTGTCATGTTATCTAATCTGATAGGAGTGAGGTGGTATCTTACAGCTCTTTTAACTGCAATCTAGTGTTAGATAACTGCATGAATCATGGAAAGGTTGAATGATTTTCCAATTTTCAATCCATAGCCAATACATACCAGAGACAGGTCTTGAATCTAGGTGTTCTTGAATCTCAGGCCAATATGCCATATATTCTATTTCTCCCCCTCCCCCCCAAAAAGGATGTGATGTGTGTGTGTGTGTGTGTGTGTGTGTGTGTGTGTGTGAGAGAGAGAGAGAGAGAGAGAGAGAGAGAGAGAGAGAGAGAGAGAGAGAGAGAATGTCATAGTGAATAATGATGGATCTCAAGGTCAGGGAAAAGTCCTGGCTTCAAGTCCCATCTCTGAAGTATATTGGCTGTATAATGATCCTGAACAAGTTATTTAATTTCTAAATGACCTGAAAAGACTTAAGGTAGCACGGAACTTGCTTTTCATTGGTAGAGGAAATTTACTTATTGAGAGTTTTAATAAAATTATACATCTTGAAAAAAAAGGCTCATGTTCTGAAACCACGTGTGGGGGATTCGAAATAGGAAACAGGTTTCCTAAGAATGAGACTTAGACATCATCTTTGACTTAGGTGCTTTTGACTGAGTCCATGATTAGGAGGTCCCTGATGAGCTATAAAGTTTCTCTTCAGTAAAATTGTAATGCTTTCATGGGAAGAAACCCTTTCCAATCCACTTACTCATGTGTTTATATCAGCATAAAGAACATATTATATTTTTTTAAAAAAATTCAAAAGTAGATTATATCAATGTCTTTTTTAGGCCTTCACATGGAAATTTTTTATCCCCTTTGAAGAATAGTTTTATCTGTTCTTAAGTAGAAAGGGGAGGCATAGTTCTTTGCACATTCTAAGAAAAAATGAAAACAAGAAGTTGAAGATAATGCTCAAATATGGTTGGACTCAGATATTCTCCCTTTCTTTAGGATAACCACAACAATAGCCATGAGGAATTTGTACCAGTGTTTTTTCACAGTATGCTGCAACGTGTTGAATTCATGCATATTTTTAACTTCCAAAAATGTTTTTGATTAAGCAGCAATGTTTGACATTCTCAAAATAAAGCCAGGCTTTAGATCTCTAAAATAGAAAATAGCAATATGCATACACAGTTCAATTGAGAATGACTAGTAAGCAGCTATTGATCCTACAGATCAAGCCACAACATTCAGCATCATATGTATACTAATAAGGATATATTAGGTATATTTATAAGATAATCAGGAGGCATGTCTGATGCTGTATTTTGATTTAACAATGACATCATTGACAAAGGCACTGTGACTTTGTTTCTTATGTTTTATGAGCCTGACTTACATGCTCAATAAATATTTTCTAATGACACCATCTTTTGCTTTCATTTTTTTTTTTTGCATTTTCTTGGATGTGTTGTAGCTGCTTTTGATTAAGTGAAGCAAGATAAAAGCTTTTGACTTCAATTGGTAGACACAAATGAAGAATTAAAACATGGTTTCAGCTTCTTACTGTTTTCTCTCTAGAAGTTCTTGGCAGCTGCTAATCATTACATAATTAAAATTTAAGAATAAACTCAACATTAGTTTATACTGCTTCACTTAATCTTTTCTTTTTTTTTGCATTTGACAAGGCTCCCTTACAGATCCTAAGTGGAAGCCATTGAACTATTGATTTCTCTGAAATTATTCATTGCTTTAGCTCTTTGAGCTAATTTTGATTTTCTCTGAAAGATCTATGAATAAAGCTTTATGTCTCAATGATACTTTTTTTCAACAGAATTAGGCACCTCAACTGATTACCATGGCTTCTTACTACTGTGGCAAAGTTTGTGGGTTTGTTTGTTTTCTCAAGTAGCTTTCATTTGAGAATTGATATAAAAATCTAAAACAACAACAAAAAAACCCAACAACAATTTATAGCCAAATACTTTCAAAATGTAGAGGAAAATTTTAGTATTTCCAGACAAGAAACTATTATGTTATATTGAGAACATATTCCTCTCTAGGCTAAGGAATAAATATTTGACATATACAACAATACCTAGTTGTTTCAATATATGTTTTATTTGAAAAAAAATCCACAGCTAAGCATGATAGGCTATTTAGAATAACTTATGCCCACTACAATATAACACTAAAGTGATGTAGTGAGTTGTTCAGCTAGGATCTGGGAGGATATCTAAGTCTGAAAATCAGATTGGTTTGAAAAGTCATATTATCTAAGATTCAAGGTTTGTTTTGTTGTGACAGAGAATAAAACTGAAAGGCATAGTTGTTACATTTTATATACCTTTTACATTTTAATTGTTCAGAATAAAAAATGCAAAACACTTCATTCCTTCCCTCCATGAGTTATATTAACACATGGTTTTGATTGATTGATTGATCCATTAACTTTCTTTTCTTTTTTTTTTTTTTTTTTTTTTTTTTTAGTGAGGCAGTTGGGGTTAAGTGATTTGCCCAGGGTCACACAGCTAGTAAGTGTTAAGTGACTGAGGCCAGATTTGAACTCAGGTCCTCCTGACTCCAGGGCTGGTGCTCTATCCACTGTGCCACCTAGCTTCCCCAATCCATTAACTTTCCAAAAAAGGAATTCTTACCTAATGGTGGAATTGCATAGGTAATATTATTAATTAGATTAAATGGGCCTCTTTAACTTATAAACATTAAAAATAAATATTTGGTCAAAGTAACCAACATATTTAAGAAATCTGATATGCTATGCAATGTTCCACACCCATGGTACTTCACCTCTATAGAAAAGGAGTCATGTGCTTTTTCAGATCTCTTCATTGAAGCCAAATTTAACCATAATTATTTCACATTTGAGTAGTAATCCTTTTTTTTTGTTCTTTTATTTACATAAATCTAATGTGTTTATTGTTTCTTCTATTCTAGATCTGTTTCCATCAGTTCATATATGTCTTCTTTCATATGATTCTATTTTTTCATATTCAATTTTTTTAAGTCCAGCAATATTCCATTATATCCATGTACCTCACATTATTTAGCCATTCCTAAATTCATAGGAATCTAATTTATTTCAAGTGCTCTGCCACCACAAAAGCACTGCATAAATATTTGGGTATATATGAGTTTATTATTTTTTATCATTGAACTTATAGCAAGCAGTAGAATATATGGATCAAAATTTAGAAACAGTTTTGTCACTTCCTTTAACAAATTACTTTCCAGAATGGCTGAACCAAATCTCAGCTCCTCTTAGAATGAATTAATTTTCCTGTTTACCCAAATCTTTTTCTACATTTGTCATTTTGCTTTTCTCCCATCTTTGACAACCTGATGCTCTAAGAACTAAAGTATATAATCTGGTACTTTTCCTTTTCATTTCTTTATTTTTAATGGATTTTGCTTATCTTTCCTGTTTTCCAATAATCTTATTAATTTGTTGCTGTTTTCTTTGATCCTGAGGTGATTCTAGAAGGAGCTATGCTGGGCTGGAACATTTCAGGATATTATCTTTGCCTAATTATTTTTAAATATTTCATTATAGATCCTCCATGTTTTCTACTTGGTATCTGCTTACTTTTAAAAAAAAGTATAGCTCTCCAAATGTTTCTTACTTTCCATCTGAATTCAAGGGAGCTTTACTTCCTATAGCTTCATTTACTGTAAGTGTAGAAAGTTAGGTTCATATTGCATTTAAAATTGCCTGTTAGAATGTGTTTTTCTTCATTAAAATGTTTTCTCCATAATGTTGGCCTCAAGAGAGGCAAACTGTTTTGCTCTTACATATCCTAAGGGAGAAATAGGCAATGTGCAATGTGTCAGTTATATTATATTAAGTTTTATAACAACCTGGAGTGTCTTAGCTCTGTTTCCATTATTCCATTGACTCACAAAAGACCATTCCTGTTTAGGAATCTAATGACTCAACTATAAATTTGCCATACTTTATTACAATATTAACACCAATGTAATCACTCGAAACTAAATTAGAAATAAAAAACTTGTTACTATAAATAGCAGGTGATTTTTTATGAGAAACACATGCCTTTAAGCTATCATATATTGAAATATTATAATTTTTATCAATGATTTGATACCATTTAGAAAATAATCATTTTTTTAGAAAGAAGATGTGGCTTGGAAAATGAAAAATGGGGAATAAAGACTAATTAGTTTGTGTTCATTTTTAAAATGAATACTTTGTTTAAAAGTCACCCTTGAGGGGCAGCTAGATGGCATAGTGGATAAAGCACTGGCCCTGGATTTAGGAGGAAATGAGTTCGAATCCAGTCTCAGACACTTAACAATAACTAGCTGTGTGAGCCTGGGTAAGTCACTTAAACTATATTTCACTGCCCCCTCCAAAAAAGAAAAAAAAGAAAAAAAAAGTCATCCTTGAAAATCATCATCATGAAGGAAGGTTTGTATAAAATAAAGATTTCTTTAAGTTTGTGAAATAGTTTGTAAACTAGGAAGATAACTGAGCTTCAGAACAATTATTTTCAAATTGATTCATAATTTTAAATATTTTAACATGTTTTTCCTGCATTAATAGGAAAATATTGTAGCCTTTGGTGACTAATATATCACTTCTAAACTTATAGGGACTTTAGAAACTCTTGTCTAGCATAAAGAATTTGCTAAGGCATTTGATTATTTCTATCTCATTTCTTTAATACTAATGTTACACCTTTATTCAACCTTGCAAGTTTTCCTAAAGAATAAAAAAAAAGATTTGAGAAATATTGAGCATGATAATGTGGAGTCATTTTTCTGGCATAAAGGTATATAAAGCCCACTGACCCTTTATTTTGAGGAAAATAGCAAATAAATAACTGGCTAATGAATGAAGGCATCATGGGAGTAAGCCACATGTATCTCCGAATCCCTAATAGCTAAAGATTTTGTTACATGTGGTAGAGAACTGTTCAGCCAGAAATTGAATAATAATGAAATTATATCATTCATTGAACCTGGTAACTCATGAAGAAAAGACCAATGTGGAAATTCCAATAAAGCACAGTCACTCCCTTCTGTCACAGTTATTCATAATCTCAAAGGTGTTTGTTTATTTTTCCTCCCCAAACACAGATAAACTAGTCAGAACAGGAGGTTAAAGGATGCAAACAGGGGAAAATATATGTCCTACATGAGTCAACCATTATTTATTGAGATACGATTAATACACATAAAACAATTAGAGGACAATAAATACAATGTAGGAAGTATGGATTCTTATAAACACATCAGTGCTTAGCACGATGACTGTCACATAGTAGGCACTTAACATTTGTTAATTGATTGAAACACCTTTAGGAGATTACTTACTGAAGGCCAATTTTCTATGGACAGGTAAAAAAAAGTCTTTAGCACTTGGTTACATGGATTCTGTGAGAAGGAAAAGAATGACTATTTGACGGATAGGTCATTTGTTGTTTTTTTTTTTTTTTGGTTTTTGGTCATTCATTCATTCATTCATTCATTCATTCATTCATTCATTCATTCATTTATTTTTTTGTGGAGCAATGGGAGTTAAGTGACTTGCCCAGGTTCACACAGCTAGTAAGTGTCAAGTGTCTGAGGCTGGTTTTGAACTCAGGTACTCCTGAATCCAGGGCCGATGCTTTATCCACTGTGCTACCTAGCTGCCCCATCATTTGTTTTTTAAATTTATTTTCCCCATGACCTGGAGGAAGAAGATCTCTCATGAGAGAAGTTCAGAAGTGAGGGAAATGCAGAGAACACAATTTAGTTTGGGATTCTAGCTGGAAGACTAATAGATAAGAATCTTGGAGAAACTAAGGTGCTACAATTCTGTGCATCTACACTCTGAATTATAACTACCTTTGCTTTCAGTGACCACATGGGGAACAGACAGTCTGAAGCCCATAGGCAAAAATGTCTAAATTTACTGTTTAGTGTGGATTTTGCATTTGTGAGAATAGGTTTCAGGTTTTGAAATCTTGCCTGCTTCCCTGCTTTTCCCCACACCACACCAGAAAGCATATCATATCTTGTAGGTTAAAAAAATTCTGTTCTTTAAACATACATTTATCATTTTTTTATTTAGTTCAAATGCTGGCTAAATTGATTCCGATTGACCATAAATGTGCTCATTTGCTTCCTTATTTGTAAATAGAGAGCTACCAAGACAAAAAGGATTTATGGACAAAAGTGAAAGGGTACTAAGGGAAGAGATATTCCCTCTGATTGGCCATACTCACTTTTCTTTATGTTACTATGTGTGTGTGTATAGATGTATATATAGCTAGTTGAAGCAGTGGATTGAGTACCAGTTCTGAAATCAGGAAAACTCATCTTCCTGAGTTCAAATCTGGTCTCAGACACTGACTCATTGTGTGACCCTGGAGAAGTCATTTAACCCCATTTCAGTTTCCTCATCTAAAAAATGAACTGGATAAGAAAATGGCAAACCACTCCAGTATCTTTACTAAGAAAAACCTGAATGGGATCATGAAAGGTCAGGCATGATTAAAAATGACTGAATAACATAACAAACAAATATAGAATCTTATTGAATATATGTAGATATAGATATAGATATAGATAGATATTGTAAGAAAATAATGGGCTTTGCCAATGCCCAAAGGCCCCAGCTGGGATTGATTTGAACTGATTGGATTGACTGAGATTATCTGACTTTACTGATTAATTTACTTAAAGTTAAATCACTTAAAGTTAATTCACTTGAAACCAGACCTGCCTGACTCTGAAGAGGTTGTTTTATTCAGAGACTGTGGACTCTGAACTCAACACAAGACCACCCTCAAGTCCAGTGAATCAATGGATTCGGGTGATACTAGCCAATTAGCTTGAAGCAGTGTGGAAGGACTGCCTCTCCTTGGGACAGAGAGGAAGTTTTGCTTTTTAAGTTTCAAACAGGCTGCTAGTGGCAGAGGATTCTTGGAAGAAGCAGGCCAGGCTGAACTCTTATCTCTCCTCTGGGGTAGATAGGTTTTTTTCTTGGCTTTCTGACCCAGGTGTTCTCTTTTTCACTAATAAATGCTCAATACCAAAACTTGGTGTTAAAGCTTCTAATATGTAATTAAGCCCTAGCTAGTTTCATTTTCCCTACACTTGGGGCAGGAATAAGGCAACCAGACATTAGATTTTAAATGTCACAATATATATGTATGTGTGAATATATATATATATATATATATATATGTATATATATATATATATATATATATATGAGTGTGTGTGTAGATAAATGTCTATATATAAAAACATATATGTATGTGTATATATATGCACACACATAAACATATACACATATGTATACAATGTGTATACATATGTACATGCATATGCATATATAAACACATGTATATAGATATATTCATATGTGTATAGGCATACATATACACGTATAGTTATAGATATGTAAGATACTCTATTATAAGGTAAAAACTGAATTTGATATTTCTTAGGGAATGTCACTCATCTCAAAGTGAGGGTAAGTTTGTTCTTTCCATTTTCCCCCATCAAAACATTCAAAGCCAAGGGCAGAGATCAGAAGGTAGATCATTCCTGGTGGAAGGACAAGTTGAGTAGGATGTAAAATATCTACACTACAAAAATTAGGGCAAAAAGATAAGGAGTTAGAACCCCTCCCCTCCACTACTTTTTCAGCAAAGAAATATTTCCCTATTACACAAAGAAATCTGAGACTTTTGGTTATACATCCAAAGCTTTGGGTTTTTTTTGAGCAGGGCAATGATATACAGAAAATGTATGTTCCCATATCCCATGACCTATACTTTCATTATAGCTCAGCTTCACCCGAAATTGATCGGAATTTGATCCCATCATCACCCATAAATTTTCACCTTCCATGATTGAGAACTTTACAATTACTTAATGACTACCCATCCTTCTATCTCTATTATTTATTCTTATCTGAGAAGATACATAATAGTTTGAGTATTTAAAGTGCTATCAAATTAACGAGGGATTATCTTTGTGTTTATCAACTCCAGAAGGTAGAAATAGAAACTGGTTGAAAAATTCCAAGGCTTGAACCAGGATAATGTGGTAAAAAGTGACAGTTTTAACAGTCCAGTAACGGAAAGACGCCAGTTTTTGAAGGACCATCCTTTGAGGAGGAGACTGTGAGGAATGGCCGTGCGTGGGCTATGGCACGGCAGTCCGGCTGCTAAGCACTCCACTTCTGGGGTGTGAGCTTAAAAGACAAGTAGAGAATGGAAGTGAGGTCTTTGATCCGCTCTCCTTGTCCTTTGGTTGCACTGCACACACAGACGCTGACTGAAGTGAGACTCGGCCCGGTTCACCATAACAGCTCGTGCTTGACTCGGCTCTCAGGTTCAGAGGTGGCCTTGGGTTTTTGGTGAGCCCTATACGGGTTTTGGTGAGTTTTATGTGGAATATAGACTAAGCTTAGATTTAAGACTATTTGTTTGTATTTATACTTTCCTATCTCTTTAATCAACATCACCTTGTAATTTCCAAACAATAAAAGCTCTAACTAAAGATCAGAGGCTTCTTTAACTTACTAGTCTGGGAGATAAATAAGGGAAAGGTTAAAGGGGAGTTTAATGCTCTTGTATCTAATTTTAAATCTCACAATAAATGTCCCAACAATTTGAGATGTCAAAAAATGGACCTTTGGAAATATTGGATGCCTAATGACTAGATGTTATAAAGGAAACATTAGATAACTACTTTCTAGATATACACATCCATGCATCCATCCATCCATACATACATACATGTATACATACATACATGTGTAAAGTTGCTTTCTGTAATTCTAGCTAGACTGTCTAAAAATCTAATGAGTGGTCACCAGTAAATTAGAAGATTTAGAAAGAGTTTATACTTTTATGCAATTATTAAGGAGCATAAGAATTTGGTGAAGAGAGAGAAAGAGCCTAAGATGCCTTCATCTATCTGTCTAATTGAGCCAGCTTCTGAGCTCCACTCCACATGAGGTCCTAGAGAAAGAGAGTGAGCCTCACCCTTTCTTTATCCCAGAAGCCTCTCTCGAAAATGGAAATAGCCCATTCAAACACACACAGCTCCAAGCTAATTGGCTGGTAGCTTTGATCAACAGTACCCATGAGCAAACGGCCCTTCCTGATGCTAAGGAACTGACCTTCCAAACCACATGGCTTGTCCTCAGATGCCTTCTCCTCATGGCAGAGCTTTCCTACAGTATCTCTCCACCAGGGGGTATCATTCCAATTCTCACACATTCATACATGCACATAGATCTGTCTGTGTATATTCTATTAAAAATTGAACTAGATAACAGATTGAATAAGATGGAAGTCCCTTCCTACTCTGAGACTATTATTCTGTGAAGGTGGTGGCAACAGGCATGAAAAGGAATAGATAGACCATAAAATTTTAAGCTGGCAGTAACCTTTGAATTGGCAAATTCAAAGCCCTAAATTTATAGGTGAGAAAATTAAGTTTTGATTTCCTTCACACAAATCGCATCCATCCTCAGCATTCTTTCTACTAACTCAGTTGGTTCCTCTTGAAGCCAGAATTGGGACCCAGGATTTTTTTCCTGCAGGCCAGGTGATTTTTCTACTGAATCAGAAGAAGGAAAAATGAAAGATAATTTCAGGTTTTCCGGGTCTTGATAATGTCTTTGAGAGAAGTAAGAAGTTATGATCTTGGTACTGATGCATAGTCAGATGCTTGCAATTTGAAGTGACACTGAGATATTTGAGTGAAAATGTCAAGTAGGAAATTGGAGCTACAATATTAGAGTATGGGCAAGAAATCAGGACTAAGTTCAGGAAGGCATTAGCATAGAGATAATACTCGATATCATGAAAATGGAAGAACTCACCCAAAAAGTGTATACATCATCATTTTCCCTTTTACATTCTCTAATGGCATATCAGAAGCCTGGAAGGGAGCTTAAAAATAATCTACTTCAGTTCTCTCATTTTCAAATGCAAAAATGGGACAAATTGACATTGAAATGTGCTCCAAAGTACAGTTTTTTTAATTGGAAAAGGGCTTTCCTTTCCAGTCTAGTGCTCTATCCACTTCACCATTCTGCCTCTCCTCTGGACACTATTAGATAATAGAATTTTGAATCTTTTGTGTATGCAAATATAAGTCCTGGAGCACCACTTTACTATTGAACTTTGTCCCTGCTCAGATTTTGCTTCTCCCCACCCTCTCTTAAAATGTGTGTATATAACAAGCACAGAATGAAAACATGATAAAATGCAAAATAGAGTATCATGTATAAGGAACTTCAGCTGGACTTAGACTGTGAAGGGATTTAAAAGCTAAAAAAAGAAGTTTTTATTTTATTAGAAGTATCAGGTAGCTATCACATTTAGTTAATGGAAGAAAATTAAAAAGAAACCCCATTTACTAAGTAGATATGACATTTCAGGGATGCTGCTAAGTGCTTTACAAATCCTCACACCCACCTTGAAAAGGAGATGCTTTTATTTTACCAATTTAATAGCTGAGAAAACTGATGCAGATTGAATTTAGGTAACTTACCAGGGTCATACAGCTAGTTATGCTATTTTCCAAGTGTAGAGTGTCCATTTCAGGGATGTGTAAGTGAACTTCGAATAATTATAATATTTTCACTAGATATTTCATTTGCTTCAGCTGGCACCATCTTGCATGTCTATCATAATCAAGCAGTAATTCTTGAGAATTCCAGTGCATTTCCTGAGGATCAGTAGACAGAACAAAACAAAACAAAACAGGGATAAGCTCTCACATTGAGACAATTTGACCTTTTAGTAAAACTTTTAAGGAAAGGGAATGATGAGTATTTTGCAGATTTCACAAGACTTGATTGTTAAAGACTATAATTATGATGAAAGCCTTAAATTGAGTCATTTCGGCTCCGGGAGTTAGGGCAGCATAGCCCTTACAAGGTCTCTCATACTGTTATTAAAACTTGAACAGCAAATGTGGCATCTTGCTCTGGAAATCAACATTTCAGGAACAAAGATATTTTGAGGCTAAGGTTTTGTCACATTAATCCAGATGTTTTAGTCATGTCTTTTCCCCACTGCTAACCCACATTGTGAATATTAGAAAAAAAAAATAAAACAATTCTATAATATACTTCACTTCATCCAAGATATTCACAGAATGAAGAGAAAAAAATAGACATGCTTGTCTATATGAAATGAGAGTATGAAATAATGAATGAGATTCCATAAGGTAAAGACAAAAATTAATCTATTATTTTTTCATCTCACTTTATACAATTCCAGAATTTACCAAATCTCTGCTAATCTTAGCTGCTTTACATATCAATGTGTAAAACTAAAATCAAATGAGTTCCCTTTAGTTTTTATCAACATCACCCTCTATTCGTAGGATCATAAGATTTATAGGTATAAATGACCATAGTGACCATCTAATCCAATTCCCTCATTTTATAGATGAAGACATTAAGGTATAGGAAGGTTAAAGTACTTGATCCAGGTTGCAAGGGTCAAAATAGGAAAGTTGGAACCCAAATTTAGAACTTCTGATTCTAAATTTCCTACTCCATAAAATTCAATTTGTTTCCAAAGTTATTATATGGTGTCTAGCATTTATGAATATATATGCTCTACTTATGAAATGTAATTAATTTACTGATTAAAATATTTTTTTAATTTCTTGAGAACTATTTTATTGATATGGTTTACTATAGATTTTTAAAGGGGTTTTTAGTTTTACCTAATAATATTATATTAACTCAAAAACATAAAACCTAAATTCACCAAGGTTTTAAATTTATGTAAACAGGGTAATATGATGAAAATGTGTCTTTATAGAATCCTTCTTTTAAAATATATGTTCAGAAAAAAATAAAATACATGTTTGGGTAATATTGTTTTATCAAACTTGCAATAATGGATACAAATTTTAACCATTAGGAAAACAGACAGGAACCACAAAGTCAGTAAAAACAAAACAAACAAACAAAAATCTCAAAGCAACAAACTTCTAAGTGGCCAAGATATATTCCACAGTTTATTTTTGAGTTTTCATTCAAATAGCCTATTTATGCTTATTTTATGATAAATTCTAAAAAGATCAAAAGCATGACTATGTGTTAGACCCCATAGACAGTTAGAAGTAGAAGTGAGAGATGGGAGGAGTAAACATTACTTATAGTATTGAAATATGACAGCTTCATTTGCCTCTTTTCCCTTTTCTCCTTTTCTCCTTATTCTTGAGCTAATGAAGGCTGCTAGACAAAATCATGAAAGCAAACTAACTTGCCTATATGTGCTATAATACATTTATATTAACATTAAATAGGCTTTCACTGACACAAAACAATTGTTTTAGTAATTTCTTATCGATTCCTTATCATTTCCTTCCATACATGCTCCAAATTCAAGGATGCTACATTAATCTTAATCCTATCCCAGCATTCTCTCCACAGATGACCTTATCTCTTATTCAGGGTATCAAGACCATCTAATATCTGTGTGATGTCTCTACTAGTATCCCCAATGTGCAAAATGAAGAAGTCCCTGGGGAAGCTCCAAAATCCCAACAGGGAAGCTCCAAAATCCCGACAGGGAAGCTAATTCACCCTGTTAGAGCAACACCAGCAGTAGTGGCCCATCTCTCCTATCAGTAACTAATTTGACTAGCCAACTAGCCGCCTGGGAAAGACTTCCCTCTCCCAGCCATCATGAATCAACACCAGCCCCAAGGTACAAGTTCATTCTACATTGTCATTGCCTGGTCCTGCTAGATACAGATAAAAACCCTATTAAAAAAGCAATACATATTACTGGTGGGACAAGGATGCCTCATTTCCCTCTAGGTACCAAGAAGAGTTATTAATTCCTTCCAGGACCCCAGGAAAATAATTTGCATGTTTTTCTCTGACTTCCCTTCAGTTTGTGAGTATCTTTCCTCAAAAAGTTGTATCACTTTACTGTTATTCGCTCCATGTTTCCTTGAACTGGACTACTGGCATTCCAATTGTCTCTTAGGCTGTATTAAGACAGTGTTAATTCAACTTTGCTCCTTTATGCCTTAAATATCCTGATATTCTCAATACATACTCTTTTCATTTCTTCTAGTTATTTGAAAGATATGTGGTCACCCTGAAATTTGACAAGACTAATGCTTTTACTTATGCAATTGACCCCATGCCCTCCATTTCCCCAATACCTTATTTCATCCATCATTACCTCTTATAGGCAGCTAAGTGGTTCCATGTATTGAGAGTTGGGCCTTGAGTCAGGAAAACCTTAGTTTAAATCCAGTGTCAGACATTTACAAGTTGTGTAAGCCTAAGCAAGTCACTTAACATCTATTTTCCTTTACTTTCTCACTTGGAAAATGAAGAAAATAACAGCATTTACCTTGTAGAGTTACAGAGGATAAAATGAGATCATATTTATCAAACAGGTAACACAGTATCTGCTACATTGTAGGTGCTATATAAGTGCCTATTCCCTTGCCCTTCCTAAACCCTTCCTTCTCATATATCTTAAATTTGTCCTCTTCTGGCTTTTTCTCATATGTCTAAAATATGCAGATTTCCCTGATCTTAAAAATCTCTCCTTGGTCTATTATAAAATCAAATGATTCTTTGCCCCTCTTCTCTTCACTGCCAAATTTAAAGGAAAAGTATTTGCTACCTCTATTTCATTTGGCCTTCAAAAACAATCCGCATAAGCTGTGTACTACAAAGTAACTTAATGAGCTCTTTATTGCTAAATCAAATGAGCTTTTTCAGTCATTTTCAGTATATATCTTCCTTCACTTCTGGGATATAATTGATATTGTGTTCTATAATCTGCTTAATACTCTTTTTTGTGTGGGTCAATGAGGGTTAAGTGACTTGCCCAGGGTCACACAGTTAGTAAGTGTCAAGTGTCTGAGGCCGGATGTGAACTCAGGTCCTCCTGAATCCAGGGCTAGTGCTTTATCCACTTCACCACCAAATTTCCCCTTAATACTCACTTGTTTGACTTCCATGAATGACACTTATGGTCTTCTACTCTCTGATTGATTCTTGTATCTCCTTTGTCAGCTCTTCATCTTCTTTTTGCTCCCTAAATATTTGTGTTCCCAGGAACTTATCTTTACATTTCCTTCCCTTGGCATACTCTTTCATAGGAATCACATCAATATCCACAATTTCCTTCATCATGTTGATAGAAATAATCCCTAATTGTACACCTTAAATTTTGACTTTTCCCCAGTTTCTCAAACTGGAAGTTCCATGAAGAAGTCAAAAATGGAAGAAGGAAGTTTCAGAGGGAGAAAGATGTTCCAGGTGAAAACACCCAAGTGGCTGAAAAAACTTCCAGAATCAGAAAGGAGCTGAGTAATAGTAGCAAAGTTTAAAGTGTCAGAAAAAGTACCAGGAAACAAAATGATGATGACTGACCTGAGCTCTTCCTCAAAAGGGAGGTCCTAGGAGAAACTCGCTTTGGAAAAAGGGTACCCACCAAGGGAAAGGAATGTTACAGGGTAAGAAGGCCAAAATGACAGAGGGAACTAATTGACTTGGGAAGTAACTAATTATAAGGTACTTTACAAGGGAGGGCACTGACATTTGTGAGAGTAAGGAAAAATTTCCTATAGAAATCTGTACAATCCTCCTTACACAGTATCTGTCACACTGATTCCCCTCTACCTCAATAATAGTATAGCCACCTTAGGTTAAAATTACCTCCTATTGGACTATTATAAGCATCCCTCTAACAGTTTTTTTTCTCACTCTATTCTATTGCTTCTCCAATCACTAGTCACACAAGTACCAAAAGGTTCTTCTTAATTTTATCCCTCTAAAACTCTGTTCAAAATATTTCAGTAGTACCACTTTCCTACTGAAAAAGTAAAAATTCCTTTGTTGAAAATAAGACTCTTTCTCCAATCCAAAATGTGTCCTACTCACCTTACCTGCTTTCTTAAGGAAATGTCTGGAATGGATCCTCCTAACCATCTATGTTTTTCCTTTATCTTGCCTTTGTTCTAGTCTTGCATTGAAAATATTTTAATATATCTCTCTTTCCACTAGTCTATCACTTCTTTGAAGACAAGAAGTATACTATTTTTAATCACTGTATCTACAAAATTCAGGTCATAATCTTGCATGTATTATATCATTTAGTTAGTGTTTGTTGAATTCTAAACTCAGTACCAGGCACTGTACTAATTACTGGAGGTACAAAGAAAAGCAAAACATAGTCCTTGCTCTCAAGGATCTAATATTCTAATGGTAGTGACAACAGATGATTAACTATGGCTATGTAAGATAAATACAGACTATAGGGGAGGTAATCACAGAAAGAAGGCATTAGAATTAAAGGAAAGTCCTCCTATAAATCATAGAACTGCAGGTGAGTCTTGAAGGAAGGTAGGAAGCCACTAGGTGAAGGTGAGGAGGGAGCAAACTTTAGGCATGAGGAACAGTCATTTAAAAGCCATGGTGATGAGAAATAGTGTCTTATGTAAGGAAAAGCAAATTGTTCAGTGTTGCTAGATAATAGAAAACATGGTGGGGAGTAAAGTGTAAGAAAATGCACAAAACAGGACAATGTAAGAGGACAGTTAGAAAGAGGCTAGATTATGGAAAGTTTTAAATGACATTTTATCTAATTCAGTAAACATTTTTCAGTACCTACTATGTGGAAGGCACTGTGCTAAACAGTAGGCAAACAATTACTAAAAGAAAGACACTTTCTGCTATTAAGGAACTTATAAAGGAATGCCAAATGGAAGACTTTATATTTACTTCTAGAAATAAGAGGGAACCACTGGAATTTAATGATTAGTAGGTAGACATGTTCAAGACCTCTGCTTTAGGAATATCACTTTGGCAGATGAGTAGATGGTAAATGACTTAAGGAGAGAACTGAGGGGTGTATAACATTGAGAAGTCTTTTACAATATGTACATGTGTGAGGTGATGAGAGCTTTCACTTGGGTGGTATCTATATGACTGAATAGAAGTGGACAAATAGGAGAGCTCTTATGAAGGCAGAAATGACAAGACTTGGAAACAGATGGGATATTTGGAATAATCTCAAAAAAAGATTCAAGAATGAAAGGCAAGGTGACTGCAAGGTTAGTGGCATCTTTGACAGCAAAAAGGAAGGTAGAAATGGGTAGGGTTTGGGGAGACAGATAATATGTTCTGTTTTGAATATGTTGAGTTTAAGGTGTCTTTGGGGATGTCCAGTTCCAAAATAATTCATTATGTAAAAGTAGAACTTAGAGAAGAGATTGGGGTGAATATAAAGATCTGGGAATCATCTGCATTAAAATAATTGAACCTATAGGAGTCGATGAAAACACAATGTGTAAGATCATAGAAGGTGAAGAGTAGAATAGTTAGGACAGAGCTTAAGGAAGACCCCATAATTAAAGAGTGTGACCTACTTGAAGATTTTGCAAAGAAGACTGAAAAGGAGTGGTTAAATCAGTAGGAAGAGAATTAGAAGGGAACTTTCATTAAAATCTGAAGAGGAAATAGCGAGGAGAAGAGGGTAATCAATGGGGTTAGAGGTTGCAGAGAAGTCAAGAAGGCTGAATGTTAAGAAAAAGTCAGTATATTTTATATTTAATAGATCATTTGTAACTTTAGAAACATCAGAGAGAAAAACTCAAAATGCATTGAAACCTAGACTCATTTAGTATGTGGTCAAACAGACCCAGAATTTATAATAATGAGTTTACAATATTGAAGGCAGGGTAAATTATGTTCAATACAATAGGTTTAAAATTCAATGGTGTGTGTAATATATGTTAGAAATATTCATGATTGAAAAGGCTTTGGGGTGTTTTAAATAGAAATTCTTCAGCTACCCGGAAAATTCAGCTATCCAGAATAACTCATTCCCTGAGGGCTCTGAAAAGCCAAGGTTTTATGAAATTTGATTTATCATTCAAAAGTGATACTTGTCCTCTTCACATTATTTAAACATTTCTCCTAAAGATAAAATGACCATCCTATCAGATTTCAGTGCTCTCTTCTACCTTCTTGAGTTGTCTTGAAAATACCCCATGTAACATACATATGCTTATTGTAGCACAATAGGCATCAAGAACAGGCCAATTTAGAGATTTTTGTACTCAGTCTCTTGAGAGCTAAGCAATTCACAGTGTCAGTCTAGCAGCTGGAAGGTAAAGAAGAGGTAAATAGATGCTGCAGTGCTCCCTACAGAGTTGATGTTATCCCAGGATAAATATGCAAAAATAAGACAGAAGGTGAATTTCATTTCAGTACTAATGACCTGAGAAAGGGGGAGAAAGAAAGTGGCCCACAAGTTTTTCCTTCCTAGTTTCTATTTCTCATAAATATTCCATTCAAATATAGTCAAAGGTGATAATGTGAATGTTTACCTTCTAGTTTCACAATAATATCAATGTAGTTTCTAGCATTGTCTGAGAGAAATTCATTATGACTAAATAGATTATTTAGGCTCATGTCAAATGCAACTTGGGGAATATCACAGTTCAAGAAGTCACTGCATAGAGAATGAATTTGGGAGTCAATGGCATAGGTATAAGTTCCATTTATATCGCTTATTAGTCATTTGATATTGGAACAGTCATTTAACATGGATGCTTGACTTAGCAATTAGTAGAAAGAGGGCTGAATTTAAAGTCAGAAACCTATGTATGAATATCATCTCTGGCCTTTACTAGCCAAGTGACTGAGCCTAAGTTGCCTCATCTTTAAAATGCTTATAAATAATCTTATAGTGTTTTAGGAGGAGTTCTGAGGGCAGAGACAAGATGGTGGAGAGAAGCCAGGAAGTTGCCTGAGCTTTCCTGTGCTTCCCTCAAAAACAACATTAAATCAAGCCTCTAAATAGATTCTGGAACTACAGAACCTACAAAAAGACAAAGAGACACAATCCTCCTACAGTATAAAAATAAAATGCATGAATTAACAACCAATGAACATAAAATTAAAGTAATTATTAGGTGCTATTTTGACCAATTATATTTCAATAAACCTAACAATCTAAGTAAAATGGATGTATAGTTACAAAAACATATTTCCCAAATTAACAGAAGGGGAAATATAATATTGCAGTAATGCTACATTAGAAAAAATAAATTGGAGAAGCTATAAATTAGTTCCCTAAAAAAACCCAAAAAACAGAAAACAAAACAAAACAAAGAACCCTAGAACCATATGGATTCACAAGTGAACAAAAAACAATTAATTTGAGGGGCAGCTAGGTGGCACAGTGGATAAAGCACCAGCCCTGGATTCAGGAAGACCTGAGTTCAATTCTGACCTCAGACACTTGACACTTACTAGCTGTGTGACCTTGGGCAAGTCACTTAACCCTCATTGCCCCAACAAAAAACAAAAAACAAAAAAAAGAAAACTAACCAAACAAAAAAAAAACAATTAATTCCAATACCATATAAACTAGGTGGAAAAACAGACCAAGAAGGCTTCCTACCCAATTCCTTTCATGATACAAATATGGTGCTGATAACTAAATCAGGTAAAATAAAAATAGAGAAAGGATACTATAAATTGATTTCCCTAAAAAAACATTGATGTACATTTGCCAATTGAGAAATGGTCAATGGATATGAACAGGCAGCTTCCAGATGAAAAAATCAAAGCTATTTATTGCTATATAAAAATGTTCTAAATCACTATTGATTAGGAAAATGGAAATTAAAATAACTCTGAGGTACCTATCAAATTGGCTAATAGGAGAACAAAGAGAAAATAATAAATGTTTGAGAAGATGTGAAAAAAATGGAACACTAATGTGTTGGTGGAGTTGCGAACTGATTCAACTATTCTGGAGAATAATTTGAAACTTTGCCCAAGGAGAATGTGGCTGTATATACACTTTGATTCAGCAATACCACAATTCAGTCTGTATCCCAAAGAGGTCATAAAAAATGGAGGACACACATTTAAAATTTTTATAGCAACTCCCTTTATAGTGGTAAATAATTGGAAATTGAGGGGATGCACATCAATTGGGTATTTGCTGAACAAATTGTGGTATATGAATGCAATGGGATATTATTCTGCTATAAGAAATCATGCACAGGAAGATTTCAGAAAAACCTGGAAAGACTTAAATGGAGTAATGCTGAGTAAAGCAAGCAAATCTAGGAGAACATTGCATATAATAATAGCAACATTTTGTGATGATCAACTGTGATAGATAACTCTTCTCAGCAATACAGTGATCCAAGACAATTCCAAAGGACTCATGATGGAAAATTATCTCCAAACTCAGAAAAAGAACTGTGGAATCTTAATGAAGATTGAACCATACTACTATTACTTTTTTGTTTTTGATTTTGTATTTTTTCTTTTTTGAGGTTTTCCCCTTTTGTTCTGATTCTTCTTTCACAGCATAACTAATATGGAAATATGTTTAAGATGATTATACATACATACGCTATAGATTGCTTTCTGTGTTGAAGTTAGGGGAGGGAAGGGAGAAATGGAGAAAAAATTGGAATTCAAAATCTCATTAAAATATTGAAAATTATCTTTTTTCACAATCTATTGTCTTTTTTTTTCCATTTTAAAAACCATATAAAGGAAATATTACCACCATGACCACCCTCAGTTCCTCTGTTTGTTTTGTGAAAAAAGTGTTTTGATTTTTACTGCCCTCTCCTCCGATCTGCCCTCCCTTCCTTCACCTCTCCCCTTTGCTCTCTTCCCCTCCCACTTTTGTAGAGGGCAAGATAAATTACTATACCCACTTGAGTGTGCATGTCATTCCTTTTTGAGCCAATTCTGATGAGAATAAGGCTTACTCACCCCACCCTGTTCTTTCCCCATCTTCCCTTCCACTCCATAAGCTTTTTTCTTGTTTCCTTCATGTGACCTACTTTACTCCATTCCACCTCTCCCTTTCCCTTTCTTCCAGTGTATTCCTCTTACCCCTTAACTTTATTTTAAAGATGTCATCTTGGGGCAGCTAGGTGATACAGTGGATAAAGCCCCAATACTGGACCCAGGAGGCCCTAAGCCCAAATCCAGCTTCAGACATAAGCCACAGCACCCTGATTGTCCCCCACACAAAAAAAGGATAAACAAAAATTAATGCTTTGTAAATATCATCCCTTCATATGCAATTCATACCTGTGCCCTCTCCCTAAGTATATTCCATTCAGCTTCCCTAATACTAAGAAAGTTCTTATGAGTATGAAGTATCATCTGGGGGCAGCTAGGTGGCATATGAATGCACCGGTCCTGGATTCAGGAGGACCTGAGTTAAAATCTGGCTTCAGACACTTGACACTTACTAGCTGTGTGACCTTGGGCAAGTCACTTAACCTTCATTGCCCCACCCCCAAAATAAATAAATAAATAAACAAAATAGATTTTTAAAAGGGGGGGGGAGCAAGGTGGTATAGTGGATAAAGCACCAGTCCTGGATTCAAGAGGACCTAAGTTCAAATCCAGCCTCAAACACTTGACACTTACTAGCTGTGTGACCCTGGGCAAGTCACTCAATGCCCTGAAAAAAAAGGAAAAAAAAAAGAAGTATCATCTTCCCATGTAGGAATGTAAACAATTTAACCTTTTAACATCCCTCAGGATTTCTTTTTCCTGTATAGCTTTTTATGCTTCTCTAGGGTCTTGTATCTGAAGGCCAAATTTTCTATTCATTTCAGGTCTTTTCATAATGGATGCCTGAAAGTCCACTTTTTCATTGAAGTCCCATTTTTTCCCTTGAAAGATTATATCCAGTTTCACTGGGTAGGTGATTCTTGATTGTAATCCCAGTTCTTTTACACTTTGGAATATCATAGGCCATGCCCTCCAATCCCTTAATTTAGAAGCTGCTCAGTCTTGTGTTATCCTGACTGTAGCTCCAAATTCCTTGACTCTTTTTAGCTGTTTGCAATATTGTCTCCTTAACCTGGGATCTCTGGGATTATATTTGGCTATAATATTCCTGGGCTCTCTTCTCTCTCTATGCCATTTTACTTGATGATCTCAACTATTCCATTGATCCACCACTCTCTTAGCCAGTCCCTAATAGTTTTGATGACTGCTACTTTATGGTATAGCTTCAAATTTGGTATGGCTAGTCCACCTTCCCATGCATTTTCTTTTTCATTATATCCCTTGATATTCTTGATTTTTTGTTTTTCAAGATAAATTTTGTTATTCTTTTTTATAACTCTATAAAATAATTTTTAGGTAGTCTGATTAGCATGGCACTGAATAAGTAAATTAATTTAGGTAGAATTGTCATTTTTATTATATTAGCTCATCCTATCCATGAACAATTGATATTTTTCCAATTACATAGATCTGATTTTATTTGTATGAAAAGTGTTTTGTAATTATGTTCATAGAGTTTATGGGTTTGTCTTGGCAGGTAGACTCACAAGTATTTCATATTGTCTACTGTTACTTTAAATGGAATTCCTCTTTCTATCTCTTGCTACTGAGCTTTGTTGGTCATGTATAGAAATGCTGATGATGTATGTGGGTTTATTTTATATTTATATAAAAAAGCAGTTTGTCTCTAAGAGGCAATTTTAGAATTACCAAAGCAGTTTCATATATTATAGCAATGATGTGTTCATTGCTACTATATAAGATAGGGAAAACAACAGAGCCCCTTTTTACTCCTCCCAAAAGAAGCTTGACAAGGCAGCTAGGAGAAGAAGTTATAGAAAAAAATAATGTAAGCAGCCACAAAGAAATAATTCAGTTACTAAGGAACTACAGTCAGTATAACACAAAACTTGTGGCTACCACTAAAAAGAGGCCAACGTTTGGGAATAAAATATTGCAAAAGGCAAAAGATAAAGGTTACAATAAAAAAAAACTTTACTGTATAAAGCTGATTATAATCCTTTGGATAGAAAAAAGGGAGGGGGCCTTTAATAGAATAAAGAACTTTCATAGTCCTGATGAAGAAAACAGAGATGAGCAGAAACTTTGAAATGCAGGCATGAGCCAAGATAAACTTAGAAAGGTTAATATATTTGAACTTCTTACATTATATAATTGACAAGAGACAAGTATTACTTCACGGAAAACTACACTATCTTTAGGGATTACAGAGGTAGTTAAGAAAAACAAACAGAGGAACTGAGGGTGGTCATGGTGGTAATATTTCCTTTATATGGTTTTTAAAATGGAAAAAAAAGACAATAGATTGTGAATAAATGGAGAGAAATGAGAAATTAGGGGAAGGGATTAACTATTTCTCATATTTGGGAAGAATTATCATAATATCTCATAAATGTGAAGAAGAGTATCTAAACATCGAGAGCAGCAATATCACATGAAGCTCTTATCTCTAGTGGAATACACAGACAATGGATACACTCATTGTTTCATATCAAAATATATTAAACTCAACTGAAAACTAGGTAGGGGAAGGGAAAGGGAGGAAAGAGATAGATGTAAGAGAAAAGATAAAATCATGAAGGATCAGTCACAAGAAGATCAAACTACAGTATCAGTGAATAGGTGATGAAGTGAAAATAAATATAAATAAGGATTGCAAAAATCAAATTATTAATGTCTATAGGACATGAAAAGGTGAGGGGAAATGTTGTGGAGATAGTCGACTTCAGTTACAGATTACTGATGCTTATTGAATTTCATTTCTTTCATCACCTCCTCTTTGTAAAAGAGTCACAGGTTGCAAAGGTAAGGAAAAAATGTGATAGGATATTATAAAGAGAAATATATAACAAATTATAGCTGTGAACATTAATGGGATGAAATCACTCATAAAACCCCAAAAGTAGAATAATGTATTAGAAAGAATAATTTAATATTGTATGTTTTAATGCAGACATTTGGAAAAAATGATTCATTAAAAAATCAAATCTCCCCAACTGATAAATGGTCAAAGGATATGAATAGGCAGTTTTCAGATGAAGATTTTTTTTTGCCTGGGCAATGAGCATTAAGTGACTTGTCCAGGGTCACACTGTTAGCAAGTGTCAAGTTTTGGGGGCCATATTTGAACTCAGGTCCTCCTGAATCCAGGGCCAGTGCTTTATCAACTGTACCACCTAGCTGCCCCCAGATGAAGAAATGAAAGCTATCTATGGAATATTTTTTTTTTCCTAAATGACTATTAATTAGAAAAATACAAATTAGAACTACTCTGGGGTGCTACCACACACCTATCAGATTGGCTAATATGACAAAGAAGAAAAATGATAAATGTTAGAGAACATGTGGGAAAATTGGAATGCTAATGCATTGTTGGTGGAGTTGTGAATTGATCCAACCATTCTGAAGAAAAATTTGGAACCATACCCAAAAGTCTATAAAACTGTGCATACCCTTTGACCCAGAAATGCTACTATTTGGTTTATATCCCAAAGAGATCTTAGAAAAGGGAAAAGATTTCATATGTACAAAAATATTTCTAGCAGCTCTCTTTGTGGGGGCAAATAATTAGAAATTGAGGGGATGCCCAGAAATTGGGGAATGGCTGAACAAATTGTGGTATATGAATGTAATGGGATGCTCTTGTGCAGTAAGAAATGATGAGCAGGCAGATTTCAGAAAAAAACAACAACCCTGGAAAGCATTAAGTGGATTGATGGTGAGTGAAGTGAACAAAACCATGAAAACATTGTACATAGTCACAGGAACATTATGTGATAATTAAGTGTGATAGACTTATTTCTTTTCAGCAGTACAATGATCCAAGACAATTCCAAAGGACTCATGATGGAAAAGGCTCTCCACATCTAGAAAAAGGTCTATGGAGTCTGAATGCAAATTGAAGCATATTATATTGATTTTTGTTGTTGTTGTGTTTGTTTCTTCTTTCTTGTGTTTTTTTCCCTTTTATTCTGATTCTTCTTTGACAACATGAGTAATTTAAAATATGTTTAAAATGATTGTAATATGATTGCTTGTTGGCTTTTTGAGAGAAAAAACAGGCCAGTCATTTTCAATGCAGATTTTAGTTAACCATATTTTGATAGAAGAATTTTTTGTTTTCTGTGAATCTATTGGATCGTAATTGATTGTTTCTGGGCAGTTATTTTGGATATTAAGTGATTACATATATCTTTAAATATTTGACTTGTAAAATGTGTAACCTCTTTTACTATTTATAGTGAGTGGCAATCCAAATCTGAAGTGAACTGCTTAAATCATTTCTTAGTGTCAGAGATACATGGATATGCTTCAATCTACTCAGATAACATATCAATCATTGCCAGATCATATTCAGAGGAATTATACAAATGAATGAAATTCGTCTATAATTTTGGCTGACAATGTTGAGGGATGTGGGTCTTAATCTTCAGTACAATGATGTAATTTAAACAAAAAACAAATGGGCAGGAGAACTACTTTGAGTCCAAGGGGGACAACATTTGGAGTGAAACAAGTTTATTTTTTATTTTATGTATTTATTTTTTTATAGTTACAATCCCCATTTGCTTGCAGGAAGCAGAAAGAGGGATAAGGAAAGGAAGTACCTCCTTAGGCGGTTACAATTGGCTATTAGGTATCACCAGACAAAGCCCACATGCAATGAATTTCCTATGCACAGGCAGTCATCCTTTTCCTTACCTGGTGCTTGACTATGAAGGGAAGCCTAGTGTTTCATCTGTTGATGGAAAAATGAGGCCAGAAATTAGAATCTGAAAGTCAGGGAATGGTCCATACCTGTTAGAAAGTTCTGCTCTTTCATCTTTTATAGTCACATTATGGTTGGGGTTTACCATGAGCTTTGATTTTAAAAAAAAGAATTGCTGTAATAAGAGTAATATAATAATAATAATAAATATTACTACATGTCAGCCACTGTGCACTTTGCAATTATTATCTCATTTGAGCCTCACAAAAACCCTGGGATATAGGTGTTATTATTATCCTCATTTTACAGATGAAGAAATTGAGACAAATAGAGGTTAAATAGTTTGCTAGGGTAACACAGATAATAAGTGTCTGAGGCAGGATTTGAAATAAAGTCTTCCTGACTCCAGGATCAACATACTATCTACTGCAATACCTATGCCTTTAGATAGCATCTAAAACCTAGTGACCATTATAGATTTAAATACCAGACAAAGTGAGGCCCTTGCTATTTCTAACTTTGACTAATAATGTGTACAATGCTAAAGAAATAAGGAATACATTTTTAAATGGTTATACTATTGTTTCAAAGTGGTGAATGTAGCCTCAGAAGCGATATCATGAGTGAATTCTTGCAAGAATTTTACTTGAAACATGTAATCTAAAACCTACTGCAAAATAGTTATTTCATACTAAAAATTGTGGCCTCTGTTTTGCAGCAGTAGGAAAGTTATAAATATAACATAAATTATCAATACAAAGGTGCCTTTTCCCTTCTGAAATATCATGTACATAGGAGGTATGTCATAGTTAATGTGAAACATTGTCATAATAAATGAATAGAGCATAGCACATGGAATCAAGGAGACATGAGTGCCAGTTCCAACTTAGAACTTTACTAGATGTGTGACACTAGGGAATTCACTTAACCTCTTGCAACCTCAGTATCCTCATCTATAAAATCTGAATAATGATGGCACTACTTCACAGGGATGTTGTGATTATCAAAAAAGACAATGAATGAATGGGTAAATGAATAAAAGAAAAAGATTAAACTCACAATGTATGTTAGGCACTGTACTAATCACTGGGGAAACAAATAGGAAAAGAAAAACAAGTCTCTGTCTTCAAAGAACTTATATTTTAATAAGGAAAGACAATGCATTTCAACATTTGGTGGCCAGGGAAGTCTGTTTTGACTAGAAGAGAAATCACAGAGATAATAGGAGGAGTCAATTGATTGACCTGTCCTTTCAAAGAAAAGTAGCATTTATTTTTCTTGTTATAACAAGACCTAAAAATTAAGGTTTGAGTTGGGAGAGACTACAGCAGTGGTGCTACAAAGATTTCACTTAAGTCCTTAGCTTCCCATCCTATTATTGCTTTCTGGAATTTTCCATTTTTCTAGTTTTTTGTCCCCATGGAAAAGCTTCTATTACTTCATGCAGTAACTACTAGACAAGGTTATCCATTCTTTAGTGACATTCACATATTTGTTTAACTTTATAAATAATATTCAGGGGTATTTGTCATTTTTGTAGTTATTTACCATAGTCCAGTCGATGTTTCCAGGTCATAGAGTGAGGGCTGCTTTGACTAATCAGCTATCAAAAGAAGTGCTGATTATCATCTAGATCCTTTGGAGGCCAGTTACAGGCTACAAACCACCATTGTACAGATTCCCTAGGCATAACAGTCACATTAATGTATTTATGTTAACCTACATTTTGTTGTAACAATGTGTAACAGCATGCAACTCTTGAAATTTTGCTAGGTGTTCTTTATATTTCGGGAAACTTCAGGTGAAATTGTAATCATCAATTGGCAATTAAAGGGGCAGGTATAGTGACAACATTGCCCCCAGTGATATCATCCCAGGATATGGTCTGTTCATATTTTAACTGGGACAGCTTGTAGGACTGGGTAGGAAAGAGGAGACTGTAGGATAGAGGTCTTAATTTGAGATGGAAGGAAAAGTGGTTGGTTGAGCTGAATGATGGAAGAAAAGGAAGACAGAATAGATTGGAAGAGTATGGGATATGATTTTTGTAGGTTTTTTAATGTAGAAGGATTTTGTCAGGTTAAAAAGTTATAGCATTGATGAGATATTTTTGTTTGAAATTGAAGGAGAAAACTGATAGAGGTAACATTGCTTTAATTTCCCCATCTAAGATCTTTCCATTCATTGATGGGTTTAACTTCTTCTGAAGGGTTAGAAAGGTCTGTACATAATTTTGGAAGTAGTCATGTTTTCTATTGTATATTTTTATTAAAAATTCATTTTTCTTTGAGTTTTCATGGATTTTTGCCCTGGACTATTTTTTTTTATATTCAGAACCTTTTAAATACCAACCAAAAACAGATCCATTGAAATTATTTTACTTTATATCAAGTCCTTAGAGAGCTTTCATAAATATATTATTTTATTAAGGAAATATGTTCCTTGCTTAGGGAATTGCTTAGTGCAGCCAACCCTAGTTCCACTTATCCAGAAACATGAAAGTCACGGGAGACTGATAAACTTACTTATGATGTTCTGGAATTCACTAAGTGGAAGCTGAAACCTTATTGGAAAAAAATTATTCCCATTTAAGATACATGGGAAAAATAAAAGAGAAACTTATTCAAGGTATCTACTATTACCCCTTTAAGTCATATAAGGAGGAAAGGTTTGGATAGTGGAGAATATCCAATGAGGGGCCACTAATAATGGTAATGTTCTATTTTGGTGATAATCAGCATTCTGGCAGATGAATCATGATCACAGAAATACACAGAAAAAGAAGGGAAGCTAAACTCTATGTGTGGTATTTTTTTCTTGGATATGTTGCTTAAATATGTTTCTCCCTACAACTAAGGGACTATGCTGAAATAGAAATGGAAATATTTTTTTTTCTTCAAACCTTTTAAAAAATGTGTCAGGACCAGTCATTCTGGTATTTCTACAATAAAAATAAAGCCATTCAGTTCCTAAATTTGGCACCAACATGGTGAGTAGATAGGACAAAGGGTTATTAATATAATTAATGGAATATAATAGAATAATTATTATTAATTCTTTTCAAGAATTTGAAGGGCTGCCATGGAGATTACGAATTAAAATTGCTCTGTTTCACTTTAGGGGGCAGGACTGAGTAGAAATGCAAAAGAAATACATGTAGGCATGATGTAAGAGGGGAAGTTCCTGAAAATTTGATCTATTCAAAAGATGAATGTGATGCCTTAAGAGGGGATGGGATTCTTCTAATTGAAGCTCTTTAAGCAAGAACTGGATAACCACTGACCTGTGGTTGTTTTTTTTTTTTAATTAAAAAAATTCTTTTGTGTTTAGGCTGAACTAGATGGTCATTGAAGGTATTTTCCAATTCTGTAATATAAATCCAAGTGTAGAATGGAGGCTAGAGGGCTGAACTAGAAGTCATAAAAGATAAGGGTTCATATCTTGCTACTAATTCTTAATGGCAGTGTGACTCAGGGAAAGTCACTTAACCTCTCAGTGTTTCCAGGTACCATACACAGACTATAATCTGCAAAACATATGCAGTTCTGCTTTCAAAGTGTCCTCCCTAGGAGTTCTATATTCCAAAAAATATCAACATGTTGGATGATCAAAAATAACAATAATAAAAACAAATGTCTAATAATTATAATACACTTTTGTAACATTTTAAGACTTGCATAATATATTCCTTATAGGTAATGAAAGTATTATTCACTACTTTATAGATGAGGAAATAGTCTCCGATATGAATTAACTGACCCATGATCACAACTTTGTAAAACAGGACTTAGTCCACCTTGATCTCTAGACTCTAAGATCATTCTTTCTTTCTTTATGTCTGTCTCTATCTTTATCTCTCTGTCTCACTCTCTCTGTCTCTATCTGTCTGTATGTCTCTCTTTCTTCATTGCATTATGCTACCTTTCATGAAACCCCATATGAGGTCATTTTTAGTTAGGGTTCAGAGTGCCATAGTCTTCCAGTCCAGGCCCTGCTACTATTTACTATAAAGAGGGTCCATCCATTCTTCCCACCACCAACATTATGAGCAACCAATCCCCAGCTAGAGATAAGCTACCCTAGCTAAAGTTCCAAGGGACCTCAGAGAAAAATGTTTATGGGAAAACTATGTTTCAGGTTGGTCAAACCACATCTGGAATAACTCCTATCCACTAATACCCAAGAAGTACTGCTCAGAATCCTATTCCAAAGAATTACAGATCACCAGCCACATTTCCAAACAGGATTCCAAAACTATCACTGTGAGGAATAACTCAAGTAGAGAAAGTTTTAACCATCTGTGATATCACCAATAATAACCACCTCATAACCACTTAATAAATGCTTTTTCAATCATTATGTTTTCGAATAACTTTTGCCAGTATATTAATAGCATTATCTGATGATTATTAATTGCTACTACAGATGGAAGAAGAGAGGATGGAAACATTGACATATCAAGATAACATCTACATACAGACTCATAGCATATGTACTTTTAACAACATTTTACTTAAGGATAGTTGAAAGGTCAATTGAATATTCAAACAGCAATTCATAAATGCATTTATTGGAAAAAATTATCTTCAATAGAAAAAACATAAAAGCTTTGCTTCCTACCACTGTTCTGTTTTTTTATCCCTTATGACAGAAGAATATAAATTATGTTAATTAATTGTTTAATTAAGAATGGTAAAACTTTCCTGTTTAAATTCATTACTTTCAATATGAGAATTATTAGACCTGGTTATTAAGGATGAATACAGATACTCATCATATATAATAATAATAACCATTATAAACATACACTTAAAAAAACTAAAAAATTTAGAAGTTAAAACCAATGGAGGCTAGTTTCTATTAAATGTATGGGTCTTCAATTCTTCACTTATAAATAAGGAACCAAATGATAAAAGTGTTTTTAAATGTGAATCATAGGGTAAGATTGATCAGTTATTCTTTCCAAGAATGCTTCTACTCCTAAGTGGACTATATACTTCCTCCCTTGGTTTATACTTTAATTGCACTGTTGCTCCAGGAAAGGGTATTAGAATGTTTTCAGTAGGAGGAAAGAATGCTTGCATGGTAGAAAAATGTAGGAGGAGGTTACAAAGTGAACTAAATCATAATAGGTTGGTGCACTCTAGGAAAATAAATCACAAATCAGATAAGGTTTTTATACATTCCCTTTATAAATTTTCATGGCAGTATTTTTTTCTCCTTACCAACAAATAACCTTTATATATTCTTCTGAAATACTGTTTCCAAAATACGCTAAATTCTGTAAAATTTTGATTTTAAATAAGTAAAGTAAGCTAAATTATATAGGGAAAAGCTATCTGAAATCAAGAAGACCTGAATTCAAATTCAACCTCAGACACTTATATCTGTTTGACCCTGGCAAGTCACTTAATATGTTTGCCTCAGATTCTTCATCTATAAAATGGGAATAATAATAGCACCCACTCCACAGGATTATTGTGAGGATCAAAGGAGATAATAATTTTAAAGCATTTAGCACAGTGCCTAGCAAATAGTAAGTGCTATATAAATGGTATTTATCATCATCATTGTTAGCAGCATGGTGGAAAGAGAACTGGCTCTGAAGTTAGACTTGTTATGTTGCTTGTTCAGTTGTTTGGTCATGTCTGAGTCTTCATGAATCACAGATCATAGCACTCCAGACCCTTCTATTCTCCACTCAATGTCTGTCCAATTTCATGTTTATTGTTTCCAAGACATTATCTATTAATCCCATCATCTGCTATCCCCCTTTCCTTTTGCCTGCAATCTTTCCCAACATCAGGGCCTTTTCCCATGAGTTCTGTCTTCTAAGTACATAACCAATGTATTTAAGCTTCAGTATTTGATCTTCCAGGGAAAAGTTTGAATTAATTTCTTTAAGTATTGCATGATTTGATCTCTTAGCTGTCAAAGGGAATTTCAAAACTCTTTTTCAGGGAAGCTGGGTGGCATAATGGCTAAAGCACCAGTCCTGGATTGAGGAGGACCTGAGCTTAAATCCAGACTCAGATACTTGACACTTATTAGCTGTGTGACCTGGGCAAGTCACTTAAGCCTCATTGCCCTAAAAAAAAAAAAAAGTATTTTTCAGCACCACAATTTGAAAGAATCAGTTCTGCAGCATTTAGCTTTCCTTACAATTTAACACTCACAGTCACATGATGCTGTTGAAAAAAACATAGCTTTGACTATAAGACTTTTATCAGCCAAGGTGATGTCTCTGTTTTCTAGTATATTGTCCAGATTTGCAAAGCTTTGCTTCCAAGGAGCAAGTATCTTTGAATTTCATAGTTGTAATTGCCATGTACAATGGATCTTTGAGCCAAGGAATATAAAATTTGACACTGTTTCCATTTTTTTGTCCCTCTGTTTGCCAGAAAGTGAGGAGATCATTTGCTAAAATCTTAGATCTTTGTTGTATTTTTTCTGTTATGTTACAAACCAGCTTTTATACCCTCTTCTTACACCCTCAAGAGGCTTCTTATTCTTCTTCAATTTCTATCATTAGGCTCGTATCATTTGAATATTTGACTGCTGATATTTCTCCCTGCAATCTTAAGTCCAGCTTTTGATTAAATCAGCTTGGCATTTCACATGTTATATTCTAAATATAATTTAAATAAATTAAGTGACAATGTGCTGTTTTATTGTACCCATTTTCTAATCTTAATCCAATCAGTTGGTCAATGTTGATTTTTAGCTGTTGTTTCTTGGCCAGCATATAGGTTATTTGAGAGACAAGTAAGATGTTCTGATACTCCCATCTCTTTGATGACTTGCTACATTTTGTTGTGCCCATCCACACAGTTAAAGGCTTTGGTTTAATAAATGATGCAGAAGTTCTAACCCACCCCCCACCCCCCACCCCCCGGAAATCCCCACTTTCTCCATAATTCAGCAAATGTTGGTAATTTAGTTTCTAGTTCCTTTGCTTCTTCAACAACTAGCCTGGCTCTGTTCCTGTCTACTCTAAGGTAAGGCTCTTTACTTATCTGAGTGTGAGTTTTCTCATTTCCACTTGTAAAATAAAGAGCTTAAGTCAGACACAAACTAGTGTTGAAATGTAAATTCTATGACTTTGATAAAGCTTCTCTTCACAATGAACTATTTCTCATTCAAATTTAAAATGATTATTATTTGATCTTTAGTTGTCTACTTGCTTTTAATTTAAATCTTATGAAACATCATAGAAATAGGTAAATGAGTTTTTCTTTCTATACAATAGCCTCAGTAGCAGACATATTATGCTTTTTAAATAATGTTATGAGAAATAAAGCTTTTGACCAGCTATTAAATGATCCTTTTATTTGAATCATTTTAACAATAATCTGTCTTTTAAAATTTTGTCATATTGTTTTACATTTCACTTACCCAACTTCCTTAGATATGATGCTAAAATACCTTGTCACATTGCATGGTAATACAAATGTTTAAATTTGTAGTACCCTTCTTGATGATGTCTTAAAAGTCTTCTAAATGAACCATAGTTTTTTCCCCTTCCAATTCTACTTGCATAGGAGAACAAAATATGGCTTGATAACTAGAATAAATACCATATTAATACTAAATGAATAATGTCAACCTTTTCACTTTTATCAATGTAATAGATATCTTTCTGAGATGAATATACATACAGGTATGTTGTAACGATTGGAATGATGCCACCTGCTGGAGACTTACTGTAGAAGAGCTCCACCCTTGAAGCGAAGGTCTTTGAGGGCAAGACCAGGAGTCTTTTCTTTGGCGTCAGGAAGTGACGCGGGGTAGTGGGAGGAAGAAGGAAGAGAGTAGCGCTCTGTCTGACTCTCTTTCCTCGGGACTCTGGTGGGAAGCAGAGCTAGAAATGTGCTCTCCCTTTAATAGATAGGAATCTAGGCCTTTCTCTCTCTTTACCAAATTCTTATTCTCCTTAATAAATGCTTAAAAGTCTAACTCTTGCTAAAGCTTATAATTTATTGGCGACCACTCATTAGATATTTTAGACAGTTTAGCTAGAGTTAGACTTTTAAGCATTTATTAAGGAGAATAAGAATTTGGTAAAGAGTGAGAAAGGCCTAGATTCCTATCTATTAAAGGGAGAGCACATTTCTAGCTCTGCTTCCCACCAGAGTCCCGAGGAAAGAGAGTCAGACAGAGCGCTACTCTCTTCCTTCTTCCTCCCACTACCCCGTGTCACTTCCTGACGCCAAAGAAAAGACTCCTGGTCTTGCCCTCAAAGACCTTCGCTTCATGGGTGGAGCTCTTCTACAGTAAGTCTCCAGCAGGTGGCGTCATTCCAATCATTACAATGTATTCTCCTTTTTCCAATGGGACTATAATCTCACTGTTTTAAGTACTCCCAATGAAGCAGATCACAACCCATCCTTTCATCCTTTTCTACTTGTGTCCATGTCCTTCCATAAATACTCAGGATATTTACCTGGCATACTGGAGTCTTCAAGGACAATATGCAGATGAACTCCAGTGAACCATGTGGATTGTCCATCCTTCACTTTCATTATGTGATCAGTAGCCTCACGTTTTTTTAGTCATATATTCTCTAATAATGGACATTACATCACACTTCTCAAGAATATTTTTTTCATTTGTAATATCTTGAAACCTATTCATATCAGCTATGATTTAGGGTATTCTAGCTTAAATTCTTGCTTATGGAGTCACTCATCTACTGATCTGAGATAGACACTGAAAATGAATGATGAATTGAGCCAAGAAATGATCAAAAGAGAGAAAGAAAGCAGACTGGATAGCCTTTTGGAAAATTTCAAAGTTCTCTTAATGTCTACAAATGTTTCTTGGAAACAAAGCTTATCTTTTTTAACATTTGAATTTTGCAATTTTTTTATTACTCTAAGTCATAGAATTCAATAGTCTCTGAAGCCTTTAATGCTGTTTGCCTCAGTTTCCTTGTCTATAAAATGAGATTAAGAAGGAAATGAGAAACCACTCCAGTGTCTGCCAACACAACCTAAATAGGGTCACAAAGAGACAGGCACAAATAAAATTATTGAAAAACAAATATGCATTTCCCCCACCCCAGAAACTGTGATTTAACTGGTCTAAAGAATTTCTGATGAAGACTTTCCCCCTATTAATTTATACTGGAAATCATTCTCTTTCTTATAGCTTTTACTTCAGGGAATTAAGAGTTTGAATTGTTTACTCAAGTTCACATAGCCAGTTTTCTTTGTTCTTGTTTTTTGTCAGAGGATGGAATTAGGACAAGTCTTACTGACTTCAAGATCAGCTCTCTATACAGTATACTACATTACTTCTCAATATATATCTTAGGCTTTAAAAAGGTAAGGGCATATCTATATTGTAAAATTCATCCTAAAAATAGGAAGTCATTTTGTGTTTTATTTTAGTGTTGAAAGATGTGATATTTTAAAACATATAAAGAGTTTGATTAAGGCTTGTCTTTTTTTAATCCCTTTTTTAACCTAGGTCTAATTGAGAGTTTTTTATAAGATTGGTTGCTTATGGCATATTAAAAACTATGTTTAAAACAATTTCTAAATGGGAGGGGAACAGGGATATCAAATCTAGAGTTCCCACAACCCTGATCACAATATTGATGGTAGAATGAATATGTATATTCAAATACATATAAGAACTATGTCCCAGTAATGAACAGTTTTTAAAAAGTATAATATTATTCTATGTAAAATAAACTGAAAATTTGATAGCAATATATTAAAAATTCCATCTTACCCATTTGTTGATATAGTTCTTTTTCTTTTTTTTTTTTGCAGGGCAATGAGGGTTAAGTGACTTGCCCAGAGTCACACAGCTAGTAAATGTCAAGTGTCTGAGGCCAGATTTGAACTCAGGTACTCCTGAATCCAGGGCCAGTGCTTTATCCACTGCATCACCTTCCTGCCCCACCTCAAAACAGTTCTTAAATGATAATGTGCTTTTTTCCTTCTTTTTTTTTTTTTTTTAGTGAGGCAATTTGGGTTAAGTGACTTGCCCATGTTACACAGCTCGTAAGTGTGAAGTGTCTGAGGCCAGATTTGAACTCAGGTCCTCCTGACTCCAGGGCTGGTGCTCTATCCACTGTGTCACCTAGCTGCCCTAGATAATGTGCTTTTAAAAAGTCTATTCTTCTATTTAAATGGGATATATTTTGTTCATTTTCACTTTTCATTCAAATCAGGAATAGAAAAAACATCAAAAAAGAAATCACAGCAACATTGACCATCAATCAATCAACAATAATTTGTTAAGTGCTTACTATGTACCAGACACTATGTCAGGTAAGGAGGATACAACTATAAAGAATAAAATTAAAATATTCCCATGAAGCTCAAAAACTAATAAGGGAATTGAGAAGTACATATATAAGTATACATAGAATAAATATGAACAGAATAAATATAAGGTAGTTTAGTAGGGAGGGTTCTGGCTAATGAAAAGATCAAAAGTGGATTCATGTAGAAGATTCAGAGGTATTCTCTGAGGCTGAGGTGAGAACAGAGGACATTACAGTCATGGGGGATGGCTTAGTAAAATGTTTAATGGGGGATGGAATTTTGTATATGAAGAACTGAATGAAAACTTGCTTGATGGATTTATAGAGTGTAGAAGAACTAGTAATGTATAATGAGATGAGAAAGATAGTTTGGGACCATTTTTGAAAACTTGTGTAGGTCAAACAGGTGGGTTTTTATTTCATACTAGAGGCAATTACCATTCATATTTATGGAGTAAGGGAGTGGCATAGTCAAGTATGGACTTAATTAAGCAAAATCATTTTGGCAGGTATATGGAGGATGGGTTGGAGTGGAAAGACTTGAGAAAGGGACACAAAGTTTGAGACTGCTGCAATTATCTAGGTAAGAGATAAAGAGAGTAGAGACTTAGGTAGTCACTCTGTGAAGAGAGAAAAATGATTGGGTCTTAGACATGGAAGAGGTAGAAATGTTAAGATTTTTAATGAATTGATATGTGGAAAGTGAGAGAATGGGGAGTAGAGGATAACATTGAATCGATAATTCAAGAAGTCTTTTTAAGGTAGCTTCTACATGCCAAGCACCATGCTAAACAATAGAGTGTGAAAAATAGTAGATTTCATCAACAGAAATAGGGAAGGGCCAAACCAAGATAGCAGAGTATAGGAAATAATGTGATAAATTCCCTTCTACAAACTCCTGCAAATAGATAAAGGAAATTTTCTAGCCTCAGGCATGATGGGAACATCCAGAAAATATCACAGCCCATCCTTTATCAAGACAAACTTGTAATATAGAGACAAACAGGAAGGTGTACAGCTATGTAGCATGGGGTCAAGCCATGAGTTAACATGTAACCCACCTCTTCACAGAAAGGTGAAGAACTCAAAATGTAGATTGAAATTATTATTTTTGGACATGGCCAATATAGAAATTCGTTCTGATTAATTATACATGTTTTAATGGGTTTTATTTTCCTTGTGTTCTCATTTGGGGTTAGGGGGGATTACCCACAAACTTGTTCCTTTACATATTCCTCTATAACTTGAAAACTATTTAAATAAAGGAAACTGATCAAAAGTATTTGACAAGGAAATAACAATAATGATAATAAAGGTCCCTTTAATTCAATTATATTAATTTTCCAATTTGTAACTATGTTGCAAAAAACAATGAAGAAAACAAGATTTTGAAAATGCAAATGGCTTTTTGATATATTCAACATGATTTGTGACTATGAATGGTATGGGGATAACAGTTATTGCAGTAAAAGAGGGCAAATAAATGTGAACCTTTTAATGTAACTGCAATCCACATAGATCAAGCATTAGTACATTTCTGAATCATTTCAAAAGAAAAAATAGATAACAGCACTGTTTTCTAGTTCATGTTATTCTTGGATTCTGATCAGATAATTTCTTAACTCAAAATGCATTGATCATACCAAAATAAATCCTCTTTTTCTTTGCACCATTGCATTACATCCTTGTGTTATATGATGTGTAGTGTTGGGCTGTTCTGACATAACTAATGAAAAGTGATAGAAGGCAATAAGGTGCCAAGTACTGTAAACAAGAGTTTAATTTGGAGGTAACATTTTAGTTATGGTCTATCAACTCAGAGAGATACATTGATTCTCTTACTTTAGAGTGAATTTTCTCATCAATGGAAAGGTAGAAAAATCTGCATAAAGAGACTACACTCTATCATTAGCTCTTTTCAAGTGGAATTTTCAGAAAAAAAAATCATCTCATGAACTCCTCTTTCAGTTCAGTATTTTTCTACAACTTTAGGTTTCTTAGTTACCTAAGTTATATTTACATGCCCTCTGTAATGGGATTTCTGCCAATCATTATATGGTATTGAATGATTCATATGAACAATCCAGACCACTCTTTAAGAATCTTGTTATTTAATGGAATCATTTCAATTAGGTCATTAAGACTTTTTTCCAGTCAAATTTATTTAAAAGTTGAATTACTTTGTAGACTAGTATTGAAACAGGAATTAAAGGATTTTGAATTATTATCAGACTTATGACATGGAGATAGTCAAAAAAGAATAGGACATGGAAATAGTGTTATGGTGAGTCACATAAATGATGACAGTAAAAAAAAAATTCTTAAATAACAGAGCTGGGCTTCCAAATAAAAAGCAGGTTGCTTAATTACTATCTCATATTAAATAGAGGCAGACACTCTTCTGATTAATGCTCATTTTGTGCTCCAACTTTAGTTGAGATTCAAATAAAAGCTGGATTTAAAAATGATGTCTCAGCTAACAAGTTCCTAATATTATTTGGCTCTAAATGTGTTCCATCATATAGATAGAATTAAATGATACCACATTGACAGCATATTTCCAGGAAATGTGATTTCTCCCGTTGGATGGTTCTTGCAATGAAAATGAAAGTGGCTATAAGTTGTGTTATGTATGCTCACACACGTACACACACACACACACACACACACACACACACACACACACCATTGACTTCCACATATTTCTCATGGGACATCAAGATTTTGAATATATTTTAAGAATAAGTTCTGAAAATTAGATAAAAGATCTTACATGCAATATGTCCTTAATAATTGTAAAGAAAATTTTAGATTATGTTTTTATCCCCTATTTTAAAGCCTATATGTCAGGATAGTGCATTAGGGGGCTCATTTCACAAGTCAAGTCCTCATGGTTCCTTTCTAAGATCTTTCTTTCAGCCTATTGATGGCACAGTCTATATCAGGCACAAGGTTCAAGTAAAGACAGAAAGAGTAAGTAGAATGTAAAAACTGGAATTTTCTGAACTTGCACGTAAATTATAGGTTCTTAGTTCAGTGTTTACTTATAAAACTCTTTTGCTTCAAGATTTATTTCATTTAATATTTCCTAATTATAGATCAAAACAATTTTAGATTAATGTTGAAATGTTTAAATATAAATCTTCTTTTCTCATACCTTCCTGCTCCTTGAGAATTCAATTAATAATGATTATACAAAGGAAATCATGTAAAAACATATTTCCACACTAGCCATGTTGCAAAAGAAAGTACAGGGGGAAAAAAGATAGAACAAGAAAAATAAAGTAAAAAAGTAGGTTGCTTAAATCTGCTTTCAGATTTCATTAGTTTTCTGTCTGCAAGTGGATTGCATTTTTAATCATGGGTTTTTTGATATTGTCTTGGATCACTGTCTTGATGAGTTGATTGTCCTTATGATATCACTGGTACTATGAAAAACATGACCCTAATTTTGCTCACTTTACTTCACATGAGTTCGTATAAGTCTTTCTAGGATTTTCTGAAATGATGCTCCTTGTCCTAGACTTCTTTCATTCACATTTTAAAAATTAATTTCCTTGATTCCTTGATATTCTTTTCCTTTTGTTCCTCCAAATGAATTATTATTTTTCTAGCTCTATAAAATAATTATTTGGTGGTTTGGTTGGTATGGAGATTAGAATTTGTATTTTCATTATATTGACTAAGCCCACTCATGAGCAATTACTATTTCTCCAATTGTTTCAATCTGTCTTTATGTAAAATGTGTTTTGTAATTGGGATAAAATAATATTGTGGTCCCTGGCTTTGTCTTGCCAGATAGACTTCCAAGTATTTATTATTGTATATAGATATCTTAAATAAAATTTCTCTTTTTAATAATGCTAATGGTTTTTGTAACATAAAGAAATGCTGAAGATTTATGTAGCTTTATTTTATATCCTGCAATTTTGGTAAAATTATTAATTGTTTGAACTAGTTGTGAGTTTTGTTTTGTTTTGTTTTGTTTTTGGTGAGGCAATTGAGGTTAAGTGACTTGCCCAGAGTCACATGGCTAGTTTCAAGTGTCTGAGGCCACATTTGAACTCAGGTCCTCCTGAATCTGGGGCCGGTGCTCTATCCACTGTGCCACCTAGCTGCCCCCAGTTGTTTTATTTTTTTTAATGTATTCTCTCAGGTTCTCCAAGTATATGATCATATTATCTACAAAGTGACACTTTTGTTCCTTCAATGCCTATTTTTGTTTCTTCAATTGTTTTTTCTTGTTTTATTGCTATAGCTAGAATTTTTAGTACAATATTGAATAACTATAGTGATAATGGCCAGCCTTACTTCACTCCTAATCTTATTGGGAAGGCTTCAAATTTGTTTCCATTTCAGATAATGCTTGCTCTTGGTTTTAGATTAATATTACTAATTATTTTAAGAATGGCTCTGTTTATTCCTGTGCTAAGTGTTTTTAATAGCAATGAGTATTATATTTTGTCAAAGGCTTTTTCTGCATCTATTAACATAATAAGATGATTTTCTTTATTGTTATGGCCAATTATGATCATAGTTTTCTGAATATTGAACCAGTCCTATATTCATGATATAAATCCCACTTGTTTTTAGAGTATGATCTTTCTAATCTATTTCTGTAATTTCCTTGCCAGAACTTTATTTAATATTTTTTGAATTGATACATAGTGAGGATCTTAGTCAATATTTTTTTATCTTTTTGCTCTCTATGCTTTAATTATCTATATATGTATTTGTGTCACAAAAGGAATTTGGGAAGACACCTTTACCTGTTTTTCTGAAATAGTTTATATATTATTTGGATTAATTATTCTGAAAAATTTGGTAGAATTCACTTGTCAATCCATCTAATCCTTGGATTTTTTTTTTCTATTAAGGAGCTCACTGACAGGTGCTTTAACTTTTCTATTTAAGTATTAATTGAAGTACTCTATTTCTTTTTCTATTAATGTGGGTGGTTTGTGGTTTTGTAAATATTCATCTACTTCACATAGACTATCAGGTTTACTGGCATATAATTGTTCAAAATAATTCCTAACAATTGCTTTAATTTCATCTTCATTGGTGGAGCTTTCAACCTATTCATTCCAATTATTTAATTGTTCTTTCTTTTTTTTTTTTTGGTGGGGCAATGAGTATTAAGTGACCTGCCCAGGGTCAAACATTTAGTAAGTGTCAAGTGTCTGAGGCTGGATTTGATTTCAGGTCCTCTTCAATTCTGGGCAGGTGCTTTATCCACTGCACCACCTAACTGCCCTGATTGTTCTTTCTTTTTTGTTGTTGTTGTTATTACGTATAAAGATAGTTTTCTACATTCATTTTTGCAAGATTTTGAGTTTTAAATTTTCTCCTTCCCTCTCTTTGTTCCCTTCACCCTACTGAATCCAGCAAATATCCTTAGAAATTACCAATATCATCTTCCCATATATAAAGGTAAACAGTTTAATCTTATTTAATCCTTATGATTTATCTTTCATATTTACTTTTGCATGCCTCTTATTTTTAAAAGCTAAGTTTTCTATTCAGCCTTGGTCTTTTCATTAGGGATAACTAAAAGTCCTCTAAATACCCATTTTTTCCCTTGAATGATTACTCTCAGTTTACATGGGCAGGTCATTCTTATGCAAGTTATTTTTTTATCTTTTACTGTAATCTGATTTTGAAAATCATTTTTAGCAATTCTTTGCATTCTTGTTCAGCTTTTGTCCAATTCACATTTGCTTTCACACTTTGCTTATGGCTGTTTTCCACCATTGTCTTCTCAAGAGTTTGTATCCTGTTCTTGTAATCATAGTAGGTTTTTTTTAATGTTTAGTTTCCTTTTTTGTTTCTTTTTTACTTATTTTTCTAGATTTTTTAGCCTTTAGATTTTATGTTAAAGTTGAAGGTTTTTTTCTCCTTTTGGGCAGCACTATTCCAAGTCTCATGCATTTTTTTTCACTTCTGTTTTCAGAGCTAGTTTGTGTATAGGGAGCTTGAAATTATTGGTGCTTCCAAGGTCACATTATCTGGAGAGAGGTGTGGTCATTGCTCTCCTAGTATACTCTTTGGTTTTCACCCAGGAAGTGTCCCTGAACCGTTGATATTGAATGTTATATTTCTTCTTAGGGCTTCTGCTTTCTTGGAAACACAAAGGCAGTGGTTGCTCAAGGAGCTCTCTTATTTTTCAGTTGAAATTTTTGGAAAGGCTACACTACCATAAAAGTTTCCAGATAGTATTCTCAATTGGAGAAAATAAGGATCAAATCTATGATAATTCACGTTGATTCTATGTCTCACTCATGATGCATATGTAAAGACCAAATTATTATGGGAAGAGTTAATTGGGTGGCTTGCCTCAGTATTGGCTAAGAAAGGAAGCAGCCTCTTTCAAAAACAAAACAGGTTTATTAATGGAAACAAGATTAAAACAATATCTGAATCACACACGTGAGATTAATAGAACTAGAAACCATATATAAATCTCTGGTTAAAAAGGCCCCAGGTACCCGAATGTGCCTCCAGCCCAGCTAGCTTTGCCTCAATTAAAAAAAAATCACCACAACTGAAATCTGCAGCTTTAAGGAGAATCAACTGTGCAATCTCTTCTGTTTTGTCCTGAAGGTCAAACACCAGCAGCTCCTCTAAAATGTCTGTCTTCCATCTCTGTTTCCCTCAGAACTCTCTCCTAACTGCCTTTTTTTTCTAACTCCTCTAACTGAAACTAAACTATATCTCTAACTGACTTTCCTATAGGAAAGGGAGGGGCAGTTCATAGCCCTGCTGAGTCTCCAATTGGCTCAGCACACCCACATGGGTTGTCCCCATTATAATATAGCTAGACCCACATGGGCATGGGAAAGCTATTAAAGAAAGGCTAGTAACTTAGTTTCAATAAATGTTTCCTATGGTCAGAGTTCCTCTTGTTTGTTCAATTATCTATCAAAGTACACACCCATCTTCCCTTATGCTCTTCAAGCCTACATTTTTTTTTCAGTCTGACCATAATAAAGCAAAGATAGGGTTATAAAAACCCCAAATCACAATTAATTCATTACATATAGTTGGCAACAATTATTTCTTTATATATCTTTCAGTATATTTTTACATAATTTCAGTTTTGTTATAAATAATAGAAAACATATGAATCAAAAGACTAATGAAATAAAACAAAATATTAAGATTAAAATGATCTGCAAAACAACTCTCTAATATTCCCTTGATAAGTATTCTATAGATTGTTCAAGATCAGAAATATGATCCTAAAGAAGATAAGAACATGACCCTCTTGGAAACTGCACTACTCTTTGCAGTCTAAGAGAGACACATTCAAATTGTATCAGAATTTGCCACTAAATTCCTGTATCATTTCATGGATAATGACATTTAGTTTAGGAATCCTCAGGATATTTTTTATGAGCATATATTTCTTAAGAACACACTTCTATGAAGTAAATAAATTAAGGTAGAAAAAGTCTTCACAGTCTAATAGAGAGTTCTTTTAAGATTGTCCATTGGCAAAGTACTATCTAAATAACCAACATAGTCTGTGTTTTAAACATTGACTCAGAAAATTAACAATGAGAAGTAGTGACCATAATACCTGCTCAAACAGACATCTCTTTGAGAACAGAAAAACATAGTCTATTTTCTTCTTAGCCTTCTGTTGAAACATTATAAGATATAACAAAACTAAGATATTTAAAAGGATATTTTTGTGAACCATGAAACAGTATAAAAATAAACTTCATATCTTAACCATAATAATAATTATTCATAGATGATTCTTCTTAAAAATATCCCACAGTCCTCTATCTGCATGCAGATTTTATAGATAAAATTTTTATCCCTTTTCCTCAATTACTCAATTGTCATTGTTGATTATCCTTCATCCTCTAAGAGTACCAATGACATCACAAGGATGATATATTTACTTGTACAAGGATTGAGTTTGAGTGAGGCAGAGCTGTGCAAAGTTGTTAACCTCACTTTCTCCTCCACAGTCATCTGGAATCTAGTAGCAAGACGAATGTCATGATGACTGGTTGTCTGTATGTATGTATACACATACCCATACCCTTGCCCACCCCCCACACACATATGTACACGTGCATCTATGTATGTACAATATGGAGTGATCTTTGAGCTGAGGAAACTTCTACCAAATAGAAAGATAAGGAAGAGTGAGGAATTTTAGAAATTAGAATCACAGAGGTAATACTCTACAAAAGCATGAGGGGAGAAGATCGAATGAAATATACAATGAAATAAATAGGCCAGTTCATCTAGAAAATAGTGGTAAAAGGGCTACTCTGTTATTAACCTGGAAATGTAGGCTGATATTAGATTATGAAAGATTTTTAATGACAAATAGGTGACATTAAGTTTTGTGGGTTTTGTTGTTGTTGAGTAACTACAGTTGTATCCAACTCTTCATGATCCCATTTGGGGTTTTCTTAGCAAAGAAACTGGGGTAGTTTACCATTTTCTTCTTCAGCTCATTTTGCACATTAATAAACTGAGGCAAACAGGGTTACCTAATTTACCCAGAGTCACATAATGCTAGTAAGTATCTAAGGCTGAATTTGAAATTGATAAGATGAATTTTCATGATTCTATGCCTTACACTCTACCCACTGTGTCACATAGAAGGCATATCTGTACCCATGTACATATATGCATTATAACTCAAGGTAAATAGTCTTTGGATGCTATTTAGAGCTCTTTAACCAAAGGGGAAGAATTGAGAATGCTAAGGCCATTTCTTCATTGGAAGACAGAGAAGTCCTTTGAAGGTCCATAAAGTACCATAATAAAATAGTTTGGGACCTGTTTTCAATGTTAATATGAGCTGAATTGTCTTCAGAGTTACTAATTTTCTAGTTGAGTTTAATCTATTCACTGAAAAGAACTGTTGATATGTTATCCAATGAATGCAGCCATTCCTCATAAGTTGTTCTGATTACCTGGATGCTTCAGGCACTCAAGCAAATCAAGGCATCCATTTTCATAACACATATACATATATGTGCATACACACAAACACACACACACACACATATATATGTATGTATATATATATATATATATATATATATATATATATATATATGCATGTGTATAGCTCTTTGAGGGCAAAGTCTATTTCACTTTGGTCTTTTATAACCTTAGCACCTACAATGGTGAATGGCACTCAGTTGCCCTTTAATTATTGGTTACTGAAGCATTTCTATATAAGATTAAAATAATGGAAATGAAAATTTAATTCAAAATAATTAAGCAGTGCATAAAATATCTTGTCTAAGAGGGCACACACAAAACATGTTAAGATATAATTGTAAAATACCCCTTAAAGAAATAAAAAATGGGAATAATTTAAAAAACATAGATTATTCCAGTATAATAAAAGTAAATATATTTTCTATTTTAATTGGAATACTTAATGCTATCCCAATCAAAGTATCAAGTGAATTCTTCATAATAATAGAAAAAATAATAAGAAATTTAATTTGAAAGAACAAAAGTTTGAATCTCAAATAAAATAATTTTTTAAAAAAGGTAGGAAAGATCTCTCTCTTACTTCTGAAGGTATGTCGGCCTTTAGTTTAGCTTCTTAAGGAGAGTTACCCCATACCCATGTCTTTTAGTTTACCTGGCCAGTTTATGTCCCAACCCCATAAGAGGTAGCCTTGTTCCTGGGCGTTTTTTAGTGTGCAACATTTATGCTGGACTTCTTGGACTTCCAGACCTCAAGGAGTTCTATACATAATGTCAACCAAAAATAAAGAAGTCTACCAAAGTAGCAAAAATTAGGCTCTTTAATGAAGGCCAGGGAATTGTATTTGGGGTTACAATACAGAATCACAATATTGGAGTACCCAAGAGGGGAAAAGGGCAGCAGGGTTAAATACCATTAAACAGGGAGGGGCTGTCATCTAAGAAGAGCCTGGAGAAGAAGTTAAATAATTTGTTTAGCATAACAACCAAAAATCCAAATAGAAGGCCAGAGAAGGTAAAAGGGTAGCTTGACATTTCATCAGAATAGAAGAGTCAGTCTCCAGGTACTCCAAATGGAAACCAGTTTTGACCTATTATAGTCCTGGGGCCTGTTGGGTTCAAAGTCAGGTAGCTCCTGCTGGTCTCTGCATTCCACATACTTTTTTAAAAAACTGGTTTCAATAACCCTCTTTTTTTGTAAAAGTATTTTATTATTTTCCAGTTACATGTAGAGATAGTTTTCAACATTTGTTTTATAAGATTTCTAGTTTTAAATTTTTCTCCCTCCGTCCCCTCCCTACCCCCTTCCCAAGACAGCAAGCAATTCGATATAGGTGATATACTTAGAATCACATTAAACACATTCCTGCATCATTTCTGCTGTGAAAGAAGAATCGGAGCAAAAAAGAAAAACATCAAAAAAGAAGAATGAAAAATAGAAATAGCACAGTTCAATCTGCATCCAGAATCCACAGTTCCTTTTCTGTGGATTTGGAGAGCATTTTCCATCATGTGTCCTTTGGAACTATCTTGGACCATTATATTGCTGAAAAGATTAAAGTCTATCACAGTTGATCAACACACAATATTGTTGATACTGTGTACAACGTTCTCCTGTGTCTGCTCTTCTCACTTAGCATCAGTTCACGTAAGACCTTCCAGGTTTCTCTTATATGAGCCTGCTCATCGTTTCTTACAGCACAATAGTATTCAATTATATTCATATAACACAACTTGTTCAGCCTTTCCCCAATTGAAGGGCAACCCCTCAATTTCCAATTCCTTGCCACCACAAAAAGAGCGGCTATAAATATTTTTATACATGTGGGTCCTTTTCCCTTTTTTATGATCTCTTTGGGAAAGAGACCTAATAGTGGTTTTCCTGGGTCAAAGGGTATGCACGGCTTTATAGCCCTTTGGGCATAGTTCCAAATTGCTCTCCAGAATGGTTGTATCAGTTCAAAACTGCAACCACAATGCATTAGTGTTCCAATTTTTCCACAGCTTCTGCAACATTTATTATCTTCCTTTTTTGTCATATTAGCCAATCTGATAGGTGTCCGGTGGTACCTCAGAGTTGTTTTAATTTGCATTTCTCTAATAAATAGTGATTTACAGGTGTTTTTTTTTCATATGACAATAGATAATTTTGATTTCTTTATAAGAAAACTGCCTGTTCATATCCTTTGACCATTTCTCAATTGGAGAATGACTTGGATTCTTATGAATTTTATTTAGTTCCATATATATTTAAGAAATGAGGCTTTTACCAGAAATACTGGCTGAAAAATTGTTTCCTAGCTTTCTGCCTCCCTTCTAATATTGGATGCACTGCTTCTATTTGTAAAAAACCTTTTTTTTTTTAAACATATCAGGTATTTTATTTTTTCCATTACATGTAAAGATAGTTCTCAACTTTTGTTTATACAAGCTTTACAATTTCAGATTTTTCTCCCTCCCTCCCTCCCTCCCCTCCCTCCCCCCTTCCCTATACAGCAGGTAATCTAATATAGGTTATATCTATATATCTATATACATATACATCTATATAGATATGTATATATATATACACATAATAACATTAATCCTATTTCTGCATTAGTCCTGTTATAAGAGAAAAAATCAGAGCAATGATGAAAAAACTCAAAATAGAAAAAAAAACAACAGAACCAAAAACAAAAGAAATAGTATGGTTCATTCAGCATCTATACTCCACAGTTCTTTTTCTTTTTTCCTTGGATTTGGAGATCCTCTTCTATCATGAGTTCCCTGGAACTCTTCTGTACCATTGCATTGGTTAGAAGAATGTAGTCCATCACAGTAGATCAACACTCAACGTTGATGATACTGTGTACAATGTTCCTCTGGTTCTGCTTATCTCACTCATCAACAGTTCACGCAAGACCCTCTAGGTTTCTCTGAACTCCTCCTGCTCATCATTTCTTACAGCACAATAGTATTCCATTGTATTCATATACCACAACTTGTCCAGCCATTCCCCAATTGATTGACACCCCCTCAACTTCCAATTCCTTGCCACCACATAAAGAGCAGCTATAAATATTTTTGTACATGTGGGTCCCTTTCCCCTTTCTATGATTTCTTTGGGAAAAAGACCCAAAAGTTGTATTGCTGGATCAAAGGGTATGAACATCTTTATCGCCCTTTGGGCATAATTCCAAATTGCTCTCCAGAATGGTTGGATCAGCTCACAGCTCCACCAACAATGCATTAGTGTTCCAATTTACCCACAGCTTCTCCAACATTTATTATTTTCCTTTTTTGTCATTTTAGCCAATCTGATAGCTGTCAGGTGGTACCTCAGAGTTGTTTTAAATTGCACGTCTCTAATCATTAGAGATTTAGAGCATTTTTTCTTATGGGAATAGATAGCTTTGGTTTCTTCATCAGAAAACTGCCTGTTCATATCCTTTGACCATTTCTCAATTGGGGAATGACTTGGATTCTTATAAATTTGATTTACTTCCCTATATATTTTAGAGATGAGACCTGATCAGAAGTACAAGCCACAAAAATTGGTTCCCAGCTTTCTGCCTCCCTTCTAATTTTGGATGCATTGCTTCTGTTTGTACAAAAATTTTTTAATTTAATTTAATTTATTATAATCAAAATCATCTATTTTGAATTTTATAATACACTCTATCTCTTGTTTGGTCAAAAACTCTTTTCCTTTCCAAAGATCTGATAGGTAGACTAATTTACCTATGGTATCACCTCTTATGTCTAAATCATGTATCCATTTTGACCTTATTTTAGTATAAGGTGTAAGATGGTGGTCTATGTCTAATTTCTGCCATACTGTCTTCCAGTTTTCCCAGCAGTTTTTGTCAAATACCGAGTTCCTATCTTTGGGTTTATCAAACACTACATTACCAGTATCATTTACTACTGCATTTCCTGAGCCTAGCCTATTCCATTGATCTACCACTCCATTTTTTAGCCAGTACCAGATAGTTTTGATGACTGCCGCTTTATAGTAGAGCTCCAGGTTTGGTACTGCTAACCCACCTTCCTGTGAATTTTTTTTCATAATTTCCCTGGATATTCTTGATTTTTTTTCCAGATGAACTTTGTTATTATTTTTTCTAGCTCTATAAAATAATTTTTAGGTAGTCTGATTGGTATGGCACTGAATAAGTAAATTAATTTAGGCAGTATTGTCAATTTTACTATATTAGCTCTGCCTATCCATGAGCAATTGATATCTTTCCAATTATTTAGATCTAATTTGATTTGTGAGAAGAGTGTTTGGTAGTTGTGTTCATAGAGTTCCTGGGTTTGTCTTGGCAAGTAGACTCCCAAGTATTTTATATTATCTACCATTACTTTAAATGGAATTTCTCTTTCTATCTCTTGCTGCTGGACTTTGTTGGTCATGTATAGAAATGCTGATGATTTATGTGGATTTATTTTATATCCTGCTACTTTGCTAAAGTTGTTAATTGTTTCAAGTATTTTTTGAATTGATTCTCTAGGATTCTTTAAGTATACCATCATATCATCTGCAAAGAGTGATAGTTTTGTTTCCTCCTTGCCTTTTCTAATTCCTTTAATTCCTTTCTTTCTCTGATTGCTAAGGCTAACATTTCTAGGACAATATTAAATAATGGGGGTGATAATGGACATCCCTGTTTCACCCCAATCTTATTGAGAAGGCCTCTAATTTATCTCCATTACATATAATACTTGCTGATGGCTTTAGGTAGATACTGTTTATTATTTTAAGGAAAGCTCCACCTATTCCTAAACTCTCTAGTGTTTTTATTAGGAATGGGTGCTGTATGTTGTCAAAAGCTATCTCTGCATCTATTCAGATAATCATATGATTTTGGTTGGTTTTATTATTGATGTGGTTGATTATGTTAATAGTTGTCCTAATGTTGACCCAGCCCTGCATTCCTGGTATAAATCCCACCTGGTCATAGTGTATTATCCTAGTGATCACTTGCTGTAATCTCCTGGCTAATATCTTGTTTAAGATTTCAGCATCAATATCCATTAGGGAAATTGGTCTATAATTTTCTTTCTCTGTTTTTGCTTTGCCTGGTTTTGGTATCACTTCCATATTTATGTCATAAAACGAATTTGGTAGAACTGTTTCTTTGCCTATTTTTTGAAATAATTTGTATAATATTGGAATTAATTGTTCTTTAAATGTTTGGTAAAATTCAGTCATAAACCCATCTGGCCCTGGGGATTTTTTCTTAGGGAGTTCATTAATAGCTTGTTCAATTTCTTTTTCTAATATGGGTTTATTTAAGGATTTTATTTCCTCTTCAGTTAACCAGGGCAGTTTGTATTTTTGTAAATATTCATCCATTTTATTTAGATTGTCAAATTTATTGGCGTACAGTTGGGCAAAATAATCCCTAATTATTGATTTAATTGCCACTTCATTGGTGGTAATATCACCCTTTTCATTTTTGATACTGGTGATTTGGTTTTCTTTCTTTTTTTTTTGATCTAATTAACCAGTATTTTATTGTTGTTTTTTTTCATAAAACCAGCTCTTAGTTTTATTGATTAATTCTATAGTTTTTTTGCTGTCAATCTTATTAATTTCTCCTTTAATTTTCAGGATCTCTAGTTTAGTATCTAATGGGGATTTCTAATTTGATCTTTTTTTCTAGCTTTTTAAGTTGCATGCCCAATTCATTAATCTCCTCTTTCTCTTTTTTATTCATGTAAGCATTTAGAGCTATAAATTTTCCCCTAAGCACTGCTTTGGCTGCATCCCATAGATTTTGGTATGTTGTCTCATTATTGTCATTCTCTTGGATACAGTTATTGATTGTTTCTATGAATTCTTGTTTGGCCCATTCATTTTTTAGAATGAAATTATTTAGTTTCCAATTGATTTTCATTCTACTTTTCCCTGGCTCTTTCTTACATGTAAATTTTATTGCATCATGATCTGAAAAGGATGCATTTACTATTTCTGCCTTTCTACATTTGACTATGATGTTTTTGTGCCCTCATACATGGTCAATTTTTTAAAATGTGCCATGTACTGCTGAGAAAAAGGTATATTCCTTTCTATCCCCATTCAATTTTCTCCAGACATCTATCATGTCTAACTTTTCTTGTAATCTATTCACCTCTTTCACTTCTTTCTTATTTATTTTTCAGCTAGATTTATCTAATTCTGAGAGGGGGAGATTCAGATCCCCCACTAGTATAGTATTACTGTCTAATTCCTCTTGTAACTCATTGAACTTCTCCTCTAAGAACTTGGATGCTATACCACTTGGCGCATACATATTTAATATTGATAGTACTTCATTATCTATAGTACCTTTAAGCAAGATGTAATTTCCTTCCTTATCTCTTTTAATGAGATCCATTTTTGCCTGTACTTTATCTGAGATAAGGATTACTACCCCTGCCTTTTTTATTTTAGCTGAGGCATAATATATTCTGCTCCAGCCTTTTACCTTTACTCTGTGTGTATCTCTCTGCTTCAAATGTGTTTCTTGTAAACAGCATATTGTAGGATTCTGGTTTTTTAATCCACTCTGCAATTCGCTTCCATTTTATACCAGAGTTCATCCCATTCACATTCACAGTTATTATTACTGATTGTCTATTCTCCTCCATTTTCTTTACCCCCGTTGTAATTTTCCCCCCTTCTTTCACCCTATTCCTCCTCACAGATGTTTTACTTCTTACCCCTGCCTCCCCCAATCTGCCCTCCCTTTTTATCACCCCCCCTATTTTCTTTACCCTTTTCTCCCTTGCTTTTGCCCTCCTTTCTATCAGTCCCCCCCTTCCCTTCCCCTTTTGCTTCCCTAAAGAATGAGTTAAGTTTCTTTATCCCAATGAACATATATGTTATTCCCTCTTTGAATCAAATCTAATGAGGTTAGGGTTGAAACAATGTTCACCCCTCCTTTCTTTCCCTCTATTGTAGTAGGGTTTTTTTTACATCTCTTCATATGATATAATTCATCCCATTCCACCTCCCCTTTCCTCTCCTCCCCATAGACTCCCTTTTTAACTCCTTAATTTTTTTTTGTATCTTCACATCAAAGACAATTTATATTTATACCCTCTGTGTAAACTCTTTCTCTCTGCCCAAATACATTTACAGTTCTTAAGAATTATGTGTATTATCTTCCCATGTACGGATATAAGCAGTTTAAACTAATTGAGTAACCTTTCTTTTTTCCCTCTGTTTACCTTTTTAAACTTTTCTTTGAGTCTAGTATATTAAGATCAAATTTTCTATTCAGTTCTGCTCTTTTCATCAGGAAAGATTGAAAGTCTCCAATGTCATTAAATGTCCATCTTTTCCCCTGAAAGAAAATTCACATTTTTGCGGGGTAATAGATTCTTGGCTGCAATCCAAGCTCCTTAGCCTTCCAGAATATCATATTCCAAGCCTTGCGGTCCTTTAATGTTGAAGCTGCCAGGTCCTGAGCAATCCTGACTGTGGCTCCATGATATTTAAATTGCTTCTTTCTGGCTGCTTGGAGTATTTTCTCCTTCACCTGATAATTCTGGAATTTGGCTACAATATTCCTTGGAGTTTTCCTTTTGGGGTCTCTTTCAGGAGGTGATTGGTGGATTCTTTCAATGATGATTTTATCCTCTGATTCTATGATATCAGGGCAGTTCTCCTTAATAATTTCCTGGAATATGGTGTCTAGATTCTTTTTCTGGTCATGGCTTTCAGGCAGACCAATGATTGTCAAATTGTCTCTGCTTGATCTGTTTTCCAGATCAGTTGTCTTTCCAATGAGGTATTTCACATTTTCTTCTATTTTTTCATTCTTTTGATTCTGCTTGACTGATTCCTGGTGTCTCATGGATTCCTTATCTTCCAACTGACCAATTTTAATTTTTAAGGCATTGTTTTCTTCAGTGAGATTATGTACCTTTTTTTCCATTTGGCAAGTGAATTTTTAATGCATTGTTTTCTTCAGTGAAATTATGTACCTTTTTTTTCCATTTGGCCAGTCAATCTTTGTGCTTCCTTTTCCAAGCTGCTAATTCTTTTTTCATAGTTTTCTTGTTTTGCTTTCATTTCTTTCCCCATTTTTTCTTCTACCTCTCTCAATTGATTTTTAAAATCCTTTTTGAGCTCTTCCAGGAAGGCTTTTTGCTCTTGAGACCAATTCACTTTCCTTCGGGAAGCTTCACATGTAGGCAATTTGAGGGTATTGTCCTCATCTGAGTTTGTGTTGGCTTCTTCCCTATTGATACAGAAGCTCTCAATGGAGAGGGCTCTTTTTTGCTTCTTACTCATTATTGCAGCTTATTTATTTATTTTTTAAGTTGAGGTCTGCTCTGGGGGCACCAGGGCCCCTGTTTTGCGCTTCTTGTGCAGGGGTATAGGTGCTTTGTGACCGACTTTTTACTCTGAGGCCTTTATAGTGTGTGCAGTTTGCCGCCCTGCACTTCCTGTCGCTCGTCCAGGCGCCTCGATCCCGGCGCCCGATCCTGCCTGTCCCGTTTGTGGCCCTCCCGGCTGGTGCAGGTAGGTTTTTCCACTGTCCTTCTTGGCCACCAGATTTTTGAGCCAGGTTCCAGGCGCCTCAGTTGTTTGGCTGTGGCCCGCAGCTCCTGCTGACTTGCCTGGACCCTCTAGGCTCTGGGCTACTGCCCTGCACTGGGCCTCCTTTTGCCTGAGTCAGACTGACCTTTTCCTGAAGTCCTCTAAATTATCTCTGGTTGGAAGACTGTGTCTCTCTGTGTCTTTACAGGTTCTGTAGTTTCAGAATCCGTCCAGAGGCTTGATTTAATGTTCTTTTTGAGGGAACAGAAGGAGAGCTCAGGCAGCTTGCTGCTTCCTCTCCGCCATCTTGACTCTGCCCCCTGCACTCTCTTTTTGCTTGAGTGAGACCTACATTCCCCAAATTCTTCTAAATTATCTCAAGTTGGAAGGATGTGTCTATCTGTCTTTTTGTAGGTTCCTTAGTTTCAGAATTTGTTTAGAAGCTTTATTTAATGTTGTTTTTGAGGGAAACTTGGGAGAGCTCAGGCAACTTCCTGGGTTCTCTCTCCTATCATGGTCAATAACAGGGTTTTAACTGTTTTCAGTTGCCCTCAGGTAATTCATAGCTCTGGGATAAGGCAAGGTCAGCTGCATTTAGCAATAATCATTAAATCTACTCAGTAGTGGTTTTAAAATGTTAAAGCAGACTAGTAGAAAAGACTACATAATGAAGAATGAAAAACAACCACAAAAAAATAACAGTAGTCCCCAGTGGGTTTGCTTCTACTGGTTTGAGAACCTAGGGACCCATTTCAGTGTCTATCTTTCCATTACCCTGTCACACTTCTATATGGTCCAAGAAATAATAAACTAGTACACTCATTTTTGCTCATTTTTGGGCAATAGCATTTACTCAAATGCCATAGCAAAAACATTAGGCACTCTTTTTAAAATGAGAAAGAGACGCTCCCACAAATACAGTGTCTATGATGGTTGGGGAATAGAAATGCATTTCAAGTAGCTTAGTAGTAATCACCTGTGTAGGGAACACGTTTTGCCAAGGAAACTCACAACTCTGTTAGGTCATAACTTTGATGCCTATTCTTTTTCTGGATGGTTGTCTCAATGATGGATTCATTGCAGGGTTGGTTCCTCACTTGATATGTTACCTCTCCTTAATAAGCATCAATCACAGTTCAGCTTGTCCTTCAGAGAAGGTGTTATGGCTGGATCCATCTGCTTCTGGGCTTGATCAAGTAGGTCATTTGGCAGCTCCTCACCAGGATCAGCTGATTATGGATGAAGATAGGTTGGCCAGTCCACTTTTTCCAGTATTTGTTGTACAGTGTCAGAAAGGCCACTTTGTCACTACAACACTTCTGCTATACAATGCTGAACAGACCACTCTGATATTACTGCAGCTGCAAAACTGTTGCGAACAGGTAATGTCACAGGGAAAATTGGTTGTGTAGGTGTCCTTAGGTATTCCTCTTTAATGAATTACACCTTCTCACACACAAATCCAATAAGAATAAAATAATCTCTTATTTAGTGTCTAGAGAAAGGAAAAAGGAAAGGGGATGGTTCCAGAGACATGATTCTCTGAAATATCTATCTCCTTGAAAAGGAGAAAGGCAAAAGCCTTTATAGATGGTAGATTACCTGAGTCCTTATTGTGGGTGGGTTGGGAGAAGTCACCTGAGGGGTAGTTGTTCAGATTTCTGGAGTTATCTCTTTCCCCTGGTGCCAAACAGGTAGCAGCCATGCCTAATGGGTTTATCTCCCTTACTTCTCAAGGTATGTCTGTTCTTTAGCTTCTTAAGAAGATTTACCCCAGACCCATGTCCTTTAGTTTACCTGGCCAGTTTATGTCCTGACCCCATAACAGATAGCCTTATTCTTGGGTTTTTCTTAGCATGCAACATTTCTGCTGGACTTCTTGAACTCACTCTTCCATCAGCAACTTCTTTGTTTTTCACTTTAAACCATTGGTTTGTCTAGGTCCTACTACCCTCTCTTCAGATGAAGTATTATCCTGCTCTTTTCAGCTAAGGCAATGACCTTTATAATAGGATAAGGAAAGATCCACAGAATCCTTTGACTTCCTCAGAGACTTAAATCTTAGGTTGCTTATCAATTCTAGCACAAGATAGGAAGTATATGGTCTCTCTTTTTCAATAATTTTTCTTTGTTCAAAAATGCCTTCCCTCCATAAACCACTCTGCATTTTTAAGCAATCAATTCTACTGCCTATACTCCTTTGGGGATCTTATGTAGATGAGTAGCTAGTGACAAAGCTATGAATTCATTCTGTTCCCTGGAGGCAAATTCATTCTCTCTCTCTCTCTCTCTCTCTCTCTCTCTCTCTCTCTCTCTCTCTCTCTCTCTCTCTCCCTCTCTTGCTTCTGTAGGTAATTCAGCTATTCAAGCCTCAAATTGTTTCTAGGGTGGGGAATTTCTATTCTGTTTCAGAAGGCCTTAACTTTTAAAATTCAATGTTTCTATTCTTTATCCCCCACAGAGTTTTAATTTTTTGTTGGATTCATACTGTTTCAATTCTCTTACAGTAAAATAGATCACTTTGTTTGCATGAAATTGAAAAACCTTTACATAAAAAAATGTGTTTATGCAATAGGGGTTTGACTTAAGTCCAGACCACCTAAAATGGAGTCTCAGACATGGCAGATACAAAGGACATGTTTCTGTTAGACAAGGGACATGTAATGTTGTGGGAATGCAATGGGATACCAAGAAACATGAAGATCCCTATCCCCAAGGAAGCTTTAAAACTTTATCAAGGGAAAAGCATCTCTGTCTCCCACCACAGGATAAGGTGTGAAAGAGCAGGACTCTGGTAGCTGATGTACAATACCAAGGTCTGCAAGATAATATGCTAGCTATGGGTGGGTTCTGTATATCTTACTGATGCCCCATTATTGCAAAATCCTCTCCCTGTTGTTTGTATTTCTCTCCTATTTGTTTGTAATTCCCTCCTCTCTCTTTGTTTTATAAAGATGAAAAAGACCTGGTCTTCTCTTACTCAAATGGGACAACTTGCTAAAGTGATCTGTCCCCTTGCCATGTATTCCTCTCTCCTAATAAATCTCTTTTTATTTTGTAAGATTCATGATAAGCTTCCAAATCTTTGGGTGATCTATCCCCTGATCCAGGCTACAAGTCCCTCCAACATTAATGGGAATAGCATTCATTTTCTTTCTTTCTTTTCTTTTCTTTTTCTTTTTACATTTCCCACAGGAAATGACTGGGTCAACACTGATTTTTATCTTAATTACATTTTTTAAAAATGTTAATATCATACCCCCTCTATAGTTCAGATCAGGAAGTTCCTCATTTTAAAAGTGGTTATTCAAGTAGCATGTTACAAAGTAGAATGGATTATCTATGATATTAATATTTTCTTAGTTTGACATTTAGAAAGAGTACTATTTGCCATGTAGTTCCACCTAGGAATTATTTAACTGATAGATTATTTTTTTGCTGGGGCAATGAGTGTTAAGTGACTTGCCAAGGTCACACAACTAGTAAGTGTCAAGTGTCTGAGGCTGGATTTGAGCTCAGGTCCTCCTGAATCCAGGGCCAGTCCTTTATCCACTGTGCCACTTGGCTGCCCTCAAAGTGTCTTTTTTTTTTTTTTTGGTGGGGCAATTAGGGTTAAGTGACTTCCCCAGGGTCACACAGCTAGTAAGTATGAAGTGTCTGAGGTCAGATTTGAAGTCAGGTCCTCCTGAATTCAGGGCAGGTGCTTTATCCACTCTGCCACCTAGCTGCCCCCTGATAGATTTCTTAAAATTGAACAATTCATCTATACATTCTTCCTTGGGCTTAAATGACTTGTGACCTCCATTTTCTAAGGCATACAATTCAGTCTTATTTCTTAAGTTATGCTCAGCAGCATGAGAAGTAAACAGAGTTAGCTTTAATGTTTTCCTGTTCCTACATTTATTTGTCCCCAGGTGGCTGCATTGATGGAACTGGGAAAGACATCAAGGAATCACTGATTGTAGTAGCCTGACTCCCCCTAAACTAAAAGGTTGAATGTCCTTTTCTCTAGTAACAGAAACACATCTTTCAGCTTCCTTTTGAACTCCATTTCAGTGTTTAGCCAACCTTGTTAGAAAACTTTCCCTTTGATCTCACCTAAATCTTTCTCATTGCAATTTAAGTCAGTTTTTTTCTTCTCTCCTCTGGGGAAATAGAGGACACTTCATGGTTTCTGAGTTATAATAACAATGTCTAAAACACCCATAGGCTTTATGTTTCTCTTTTATATTTGAAACCATCATAATCCTTTTCACCTTTCCTGAAAGGTCTTATTTTCTGTTCCTTCAGTCAATTTTCCTCCACTTCTTCAATTCTGGAGGGAAAGAAAAAAAGCCAAACAAACCAAAACAAAAATCATGTATTATATTCTAATAACCCAGAGTTAATGTAATGTAGACTGGAAGGACTATCTCCCAGCTCATGAATGTTAATGCAATCCTATGTTGCAATGACTTGCTCTGGCCCCATATAATTCTCCATGTTATCTGGTCTCACTTTCAGCATAATCTACCCTTATGACCTTTATTTCTGTGTGTGTATTTATGTTTATATTTACATTTACATTTATATTTATATTTTGATAGAGGAAGGAAAGAAGAAAAATATTCAAAGTTAGAGAAAATAACATTGATTACCACCAATTGAAAAATAACTAAATGTGTAAATCAATTCAAACATTGTGTAGAGCAATTTGGATCTATGGGCAGATGTATATAAAACCATGCCTACTCTTTGACCTAGTAATACCACTGCTATGTTATCCAAAAAGGCATGAAAAACTCAAAAAGTTGAAATCAAAATTGAGGAGATTCCCATCAATTGAGGAATGGATGAAAAAAATTGCGGAATGATATCATGATGGAACACTATTGTGCTATAAGAAATAATGAGCAGGATGCCATCAGAAATATCTGGAAAGACTTACATGAGCTGATGCAAAGTGAAATGTACTATATATAAAATAACAGCAATACTGAAAGATGATCTACTGTGAATGACTTAGTTATTTTCAGCAATACAATGATCCAAGACAACTCTGAAGGACTTATGAAAAATGCAATCCATGTCCAGAGTAAGAAATGATGTTATCTGAATATAGATTGTAGCATAATTTTCTAAAGTTGTTTTTTTTTCTATTTTCTATCACAACCTGACTAATGTGCAAATGTTTTGTATGACTACACATATTGAACTTATATTGAATTACTTGAGTTCTTAATGGGGGTAGGGAGGGAAAGAGAAAGAGAATTTCAACTAAAAGTTTTAAAAATCGATGTTAAAATTTGTTTTTAAATGTAATTTGGGGAAAAAATAAAATTCTAAATAAATGTAAAAAACAAAAAAAAAGAAAAAGAAAGCTAAATGTCTTTAGACACACTAACATAATTTAATGGTATTACACTAAAATAAATAATGGTTATGTTATTCAGAGTAGTATGCAGAAATCTATATCAATTGATACATAAGTAGGAAAATACTGTGACAACAACAATTTAAATGGAAACAACCCCCCCAAATAACTGAACATTCTCTGATTTTAATGATTAAGCCACACTAGGAAAGAGATGAGGAAATGTGCCCACATGTCCAGGGACTACGAATATGGAATATTGAAAAAATATATTATCATAATTGGTTTATTGATTAGTTTTAATGAACTATTTCCCCAACCTTTCTTTTATTTATTTCTTTTTATTTTTTTAATAATGATTTACTAGTACAAGAAAGGGGGAAATGGTGCAAAAGCTAAAACATTTTTAAAATTAAAAAAATGTTGAAATATAGAGAATCACAATTAGAGCACAACATACATTTTCTCCTTCCTTAAACTACAATATTGAGGCCTTTGCAGAAAGGTACTGATAGGCTTATTTTTCTTTCATCTTGGATCAAAAGACAAGGAACTGGGTAGGATAGCCAAGTGACTTTTGTGTTTGAATCCCTGAGAAATATAGGAAGGTCACCATGAAGCGGTGCTTTGTATTTGATCACTGGCTCCAGGTACTTAATAGCCTATTTACTACATAATTGACAATTTTCAGCGATTTATGTTGCCCAGACTTTTCAGTTTATTTGATGAAATATATCATAGGAAGTAATGATTTACTGTCACATAGAACACCTTATTACAACTTGTGCAATAATGTGTCATATATTGCTTATTTTCACAGTTGCAGCAGTTTATAAAATAACCTGCATGGTACAAAAACAAAAGTTCAACTGAAAGAATAGAATTACTTTTGTAATGAGTAATAAGTGCCAGTTATATTAGCCTAGCAGTCCTTTTGGGCATCTTATCTTTATGTAATGTATAATGATTTAAGGATGCATAATGCACTTTAAGAACTTATTTTAATACGTTAAAGCATAACTAATAAGCATATTTGACCTTGAAAGTTGGACAGGACCAAGTCCTTAAAAATCTGAATGAGTTCACAAATCTAATTTTACTTAGATTTTAAATTACTTTGATGCATGTCTATTAAGAAAAAAAGTTATAATAATGCATAAATTCAAGATTTTGTACTAAAATATTTAATATAAACATTACCAAACTTCCTAATGTATTCATCATAAGCATGGAATCCTTCTCTCAGGGTTCTGAGCAAATTCTTGCTTTTAAAAAAATCACTTCTATAAGCATTAATAAAAAATCTGCTATATGGCAGGCATATACCTATGCTAGGTACTGAGGATACAAAGGAAAAACAAAACAAAATAAAACAAAGCACTCTATAGTCACTATTGAGAAAAAAATATGCATTTTTAACAATTGCTCCAAAAAGCCCTGATATTGTTATGTAGTTAAAAGAGCAAATGTCTTTGGCACAGTATATGTCTTTTGTCTCTTTTCCAATGCTGCATCCATCTGCAAAATGTATATTTTCCTTAGTGGATACAGTGGCTAAAGCCTTGGGCATGACCACCCATGAGCTACTGAAAACACAAAGCCATCTCCAGTGACAGAACTGACCATTAGCAGTCCCTCTGGGAAAGTAGAGTGTCTATATTTACTTTGAATTATTCCTATGAGTTTAATTCTTACAGAAATGTGATTTGTAAAACATCAACTCTATTCACATGTGTGCATACTATGTTTAGAATGCCAGCATAGTAGTGGGAGTTCATCTTAAATAAACTGCCTTCAGCAAAGCTTTCTTTTCAAAACAGACTCAGAGGACATTTCAGGTTCATTCACAGTGAAGGTATTATATTACTTTGGCTCAAATAATTCATATAGTCTAACTCCTTTTCTGTCTAGGGCCATGTGCAGTCAAATTCTCTATGCCCTTCAATTTTAACTTGAGTGTTTTGAGACCACGAGTTTTAGCTGTCTGACTATATTGATATTACTCACATTTAGATTCAATGAAATAACATGAGGAACTACATTTTCAGTCTTAATCTATTATAGTTGAATCATAAAAAGGCACACAACAGACATCCAGAATGTCTTGTTACAATGTCTTTACTATAGACTCCACTTAAATGAGAAGAGTAGAGCTTCCTCCTGCTGATTCCTGATATGTTTCCTGCTGGTGAACCAATAAAATTGAAGGAAAATTGCAGAGATTATAAAATGGTGATGATCCAAGTTCCAACATAAACAATTCTTCTTATGTCCATCAAATGGACCTTGACAGAATGGATACTAAAGAATATGCTTATGCAGATTTGGCTACTGATCATCATTGATCAATGACTTTATAAAGATTATTTTCCATCCCCAAATCTGATATCAGATATTTTTGGTCTCAGTGATATTTTCATAAATCAAGAAGATGATTAATTACAATTTTCTGTCCAATATTCTATGACAGATGTACAAAGTAATTTAAAATCAATCACATCATCACAGAATTAGACCACTGAAGGGGAACTCATTGACTATCTATTCCAACCCCCAAACCTTGTTTCAAATGATAAAAATATTGACTCACTCAATATTCTGATTGCACCCCAATTTATGTTTCAGGGTATTTTAGAAGTCTCTGTACCTACTGACTTTATGATAATTATAATGATAATATTAACAACAACATAAACAACTGGCATTTACAACATAGCTCTTCAACATTTCCAAATACATACATATACACATGTACAAACATGTACACACATGTACACACATGTATGTCTGTCTATCTATCTATCTATCTATCTATCTATCTATCTATCTATCTATCTATCTATCTATCTATCTCCCCAATCTTGGGAGATAGGAATTTTCTTATCCTTGTTTTAAAGATGAGGAAACACTTTCAGAGATTAAATGGTTTGGTAAATATCATATAGATAGTAAGTATCTGAGGCAGAATTTAATCTTAGGTATCCTTGATTATGGGCCCAGATCTCTATTTACTGCTCTACCTAGCCTCCTATTGAAATGGACCCAGAACAAATCCAACTGGCTGCATTCGAACTTAGTCTTTCTGACCATCTAGATCCCTCCAATTAAATGACTGGTGAATGTGAAATACTAATAAAGAAGAGATAATAGTTAGCTGTAGGCCCATTAGTGTTTTGCAGGATTCCACTTTTAAAAGTTGGATATCTGATGAGATCTCTGAATGAGCAAAGGATAATTTTCAAGTGAAGATTTTCATGATACTTGAGAAAAATATTCAAATGACAGTATTTTTCTTTGTTAGAAAAACCAACTTTCTATATAATTATTTCATGGCACATTATAATGAACCATTTATGCACCTTTATTAATAGTTTACAACCTGTCTACATATGTAGTGATTTCCATATGAAGGAACATCATGATTTGCATGAGGACTATCTTTATTTTATAAAGTGCCAAGAGCATAATGAATTGTTTTGCCAAAAAAGGTGTCTACTATTCTTGTAATATTTGAAATCTGAGAAATTTTTTTTTGTTTTTTGAATTTGGCCAAGAAAGGACTATGTTGCAATGTGAGAGCTAGATTTACATAATGCTCAAATCTTTTTTTCTTTCCTTTTTTAGTTCAATACCTAGTTGAGAAGTTATTTCTGACAGTCAATTCTAAAGAAATGATGCTGGGATTCCATTTTCAGTCCTGAATATGCTGATTGACTTGCTTGTTGATTTGTTATGTTATAAAATAGAGTAGTTAGTCAGATTTTTGCCCACTACCTTCATAATATGAATTGTCTCCAACTTGATTAAGTATACTTGCCACCTCTGATTTAGAGGATTTTTCTTTCCTACAAAAGTAATCTCTTATAACCTGCCAAAATCACATTGAAAATATGCTATTTTACTCCCTACACATCATTAAAAAAGAACAACAACATGAAACACAGGTCTTACAGGCCTTTTCTAAAGTAAAACCAGCCAGGAATAATAGAATAAAATATTTTTATTATGAGGCTATAACTGAAAGACTGAGAACTGCTCCTTCTTTGCTCTACTTCAATATGCTTTCTTCACTTTGCCTGAGACCAAGTTCCCTTACTGATATACTCTGCTTCAGTATGATGTGACTGCTGCATGCTATTTCTTGAACAATTCTATCTTATTTAAATCAAGCCACTTTGAAATATTTAGTGTGCTAAGTTATACCAAGTTACATATATGTTGAATTTCCATTAGACATGTGGAATTGTTTAATGACAATGCTATTTAGATAAAAATCATCTTCCTGATTTTGTTGATTGCAACATGGACTGACACACAACAACCTAAGCAGTTCATCATTGTCTTAGGTAGAAGAAAAATTTCATTTTATTCTTCAAAGACGTTGTTCTATTCCAGCAGTATACTAAAATGATTTCATTGTAATCAGTGCCCCAATGCACAAGGAGGCCTTATGAAACTAGTTTTGATCAGTTCATTAAAGGTGTGAATGCTGTTTGAAAGCCTTCTTTGTCAGTTGAATTTCTCTTAAAATGTCTAATTCACAATAATGAATTCAGGATTGCTTGCCATCAGAGGATAGCAAATAAAATCATATCCATTTCCCTCTGACCTTATCACTAGAATGGTCTCTGCTGTGAGGTAAGGGACCTAGTATTGGAACACAACTGGAAATTTTCAGAGAGATTAGTGCTCATAGTGTTCATTATATTACAACTACCTTTGCTAAGATGTACTCAGGAGCATACTGTGTTCCATCTGAAAAGTGGTTTGGCCTTAATAAAAACACCATCAAAATCAATTTCTGCTAACTTATTTTTAAACATTTTTTTAAAAACAAATATCCTCTCAAGAAATTTCTTTTGATCCAACCAGAGATCATATCATAAAGTTTGGACTAGTGGTGTTTATCAAAACGTCTCATTTCTTGAGTGACATAATTTCATTCATCAACTTATACTATAGAATTTCCAATTCTCATGACCTATATGTTTTCTATGGTTTTGTTAACAGATCTTCAAGGCTCAACAACATTAATTAGCCTCAGGAATCAGTACATGGAACAAAAATCTATTTCTACAGAAAACATTGCGTACCAAAACAAAATAGAGCTCTGATACATTTGCTTACATATTAAGGCTTTACACATTAGGAAAGTTCTTAGTTTTATCATCTGTAAAATGAAAGAGATGTACTAGATGGCTTATCTGTTGCCTTCTTGCTCTATATTTCTGATCATTTTCTGGTGTTACAGTCTGCCATGGTGTGTAGGTAGGGGGCCTGAGTGAAAGTGAGCAATTCCTGATCTATAACTTTTGTTCACTAGTTCAAAAACACAACATCTAGGAGATTCATTAAACTACTTAAACTAGGGAATACATTTAGCAACACATCATCTAATATGATTAGTTAAAAGGTTAAAAGTTAGGGTAATCTCTCTGACATCTAATTTTCAGCTCTCTAAATGTGAAATAAAATTTGTTCCCAAGTATAGAATGTACTATTGTATCACTATTGGTTCACATCATGCTGCTTTGCTCTTGTGGTCACTTTTCCCCCCTTGAATACAACCACTTTCCCCCTGAGAGCAGTCAGATGTGTCTGCTTTGCCCTTTTCAGCAACAGTCTAGCTGTAAAATACTTCCCTGCATTGTTTCAAAGTGTAAGAATTTGAGACATCAATGGCCTATGCTTGTGTGGCAATAGTAGGCATGCTGACCTCTTTGAGCTGGTTTTGGTGACCTCTTGCAAGCAATAGTAGGAGGCTGGGAGCACATTCCTCGCAGAGAAGCAAGCATTCAGTTGTATATCTGAATAAAATTGCAAATAGGAAATTCTGAAGAGAAAAGAGATGGCACAATGCCTGTCAAAACAGGAAAGAAAGCATTTTGTCAGAGGTTTGTCAAGTAAATTTTATTTACACTATCTCCCATTCCAATGTTTCTTTGAAGTAAACTTTCATTTTACTTAAGTTCATCCAAGTAGTTTAGATTACCATGTCTATTTGGTAAATTTGTAAATGAATGTGCTAAAGCAAAAGAGGTTCTGTTCTTTCCTTTGATGGATTGTGGCATGCTGTAGGATGGCAGTGCATTTTATTTGACCTTTCTCCTTGCCTACATTCATTTTAAATCACTTGTCAAATGAGTGACAAAACATCATGATTTGATAGAAGCAAAACTTCTAAAGGATGCAACATATCTATAAACAGTAAAAACTTTTTGGGTTTTTTTCTTAAGCTTGAAAAGAAATCTGTAAGCAAAATAAATCAGTTATATTGAAAGCCAGGATAAGTACATTTTAGCAATCTATAAGGTGAGTAAATATACTTAAGCAGAATCTGAATGTGTAGTTGGGTTATTTTCTGTTTTTTTAATACTTAATGAGAGAAAGTTTGAGGAGAAATTGAATTTCTCTACAAAATCATCAGTGAGAGTAAACCAAAACAATGTGCTGTCATGGAATGGATAAACATCTCCCAGTTTTACAAAATTGCAAGTTTGAATTGACATTGTTTTCCTTATAAAGATATGAATTTTGATCATGGTGATGTGCAATTTTCATGGTAATGAATTTAAGATTAAATCATCCGTATAGTTTTGAAACAGATATAGGTGATGTGAACAGTGGGGGTGATGCTTCCTCCATCTCTGTAGGTGATTAATTTCACTTATATCTTGAAGTAATTGTTGTGGAAAGCCCTTGAAGGGTCTGTTTTGCATATTTATTTGAAAAGGCAGAGGCATTCATATTGTAAACCAATGAAATGCTATGTTTTTGTGAATAGTAGGAATTTGATAATAACAATAACAAAGGGAGTTCTTAAGGAATTAGACAAGTCACATCTCCCCCTCTACTCCCCAAATTTTTACAAGCAAACTTTCCTATTCCATCAAAGACCACAAACAAGAGCAGGGCATTGTATTTGTCAATTCATTATTCCTTTCACATTAAGGTAGAAGACAGTACTTTACTTGGAGCAGAGAGAAGGACAAGGAAATGAATTTCCTTTTCCACTGGCCTATAGTTACAAGACTTCAGGGGCCATTTTAATATAAATTGTAGCTGAATAAGACATCTTTCTATAACATATCTAGTTAGTGGTAATGGAGAGTTTCTTCAAAGACTTTGAGGGAAGGAATATCCATCATGTCCTGAGGCAATTTATTCTGTTTATGAATAACTCTGTGTTAATTTCTGATGTTTTAAGGATACATATGACACCTTACAATCTGATCTAGACAGCTAGAAGGTATCTTGGAGAGAGTCCTGGATCTCTTATTAAGGATAGCTGAGTTTAAATCAGCCTCAGACACTTATTAGCTGTGTGAATCTGGTAATCTTACTTTACCTCTTTCTTGCTCAATTTCCTGATCTGTAAAATGGAGATAACATAAGAAACTATATCCCAGGTTTTTGCGATTTTAAAATGTAATTATATTTGTTGAATTCTTTGAAAACTTTAAAATGCTATATTAATGCTAGTTGTAATTTTGATTACAACTTATTCCTATTGTTCCTAATTCTTCCCTCTGAGACTAATCAGAAAGTAACTAATCTGCACTTTGCGTAATAGCCTTTCAAATACTTAAAAATGAATTCCATATCCACTGCTTTTCTCCCAAGTTTTTTGTTGCAAAAATAAGTATTCCTAGTTCTTATAAAATATCTTCATATGGCATAATCTAGAGATTATTCACCATCATTATTACCCTTCTCTGTATACGCTTTTGACTCTCAGTGCTCTTTCTAAAATACAGAGTTTGGAAATTAATATAAATATGATGTAATAAGAACAAAAAAAAATAGAGGAAAACTATCACCTTGTGAAAGCTGATCAGTTTACTTGCCTATCATAGTTGGTTGCTTCTTTTATGCTAAAAGAGGAACAAAAATGACATTACTATGTTGTCATCAAGGTACAGTGTGTATCTAACTTTAGCTGATCAAACTAATATGAGCTCAGAAAGCTTTATCATAGTTTGAGCACAAATAGTCCATATTGAAGATTTGGACTGAAGATTTCTCTAAATTTCTGCATCTTATATTTCTTTTGAGCTAATACAAATATGCTTTGCTAATGGAGCATAGTGACTTCTTTGATGTGGGTACACTACCCTGAGCAGTCCAGTGTCAGGGTCTCCAATGTCTCCAAATCAGTTCCAAAGTTCTTCAGAGAGACCATGAGAGTGTCCTTGTATCACTTCTTCTAACATATCTATGAGTGCTTGCCATGAATTAGTTCCCTGTAGGTTGTCTTTTAGGCAAATGTATGTTTGACATTTAAACAATATCCTCAGCCTGTCAGGGTGGCACTCTATGCAGTAGAATTTGAATGCTTAGCAGTTCAGCTTGAGAAAGGACCTGTGGGTCTGGTACCTTATCTTATCTTTGGAATTTTCCTAATTGATTCAAATGGAAATGATTCAGTTTCCTGGCATGTTTCTGGTATAATGTCCAGGTTTCTCAGGCATACAGCAATGAAGTCAGCACAATGGCTTCAGTTTGGTAGGTGGCCTAACTCCTTTTCTCTTCCACACTTTCCTTCAGAGCCTCCCAAATAGTAAGCTACTGCTGAAAATCTCTACATCAACCTCATCATCACTGGGAAGTGTACTACCAAGGCAAATAAAATTATCCACAGCATCCAGCATTTCTCCCTTTGCTACAGTGGGTAGTTCCAAATTTGGTGTGGTGATGGCTGGGAAAGAACCTCTTTTTTTGGTGTTAATTATCAGGCTAATTTTAGCACAAGTGACAGAGATTTGATCAATACTTAGATACATCTCAGTCTCATAGGCTATATTGAGTACTGAATCATATGTGAACAAAAAGTCATGCTACAACTTTTCCTCCACTTTAGTCTTGGCTTGCAGCCTTTTCAAGTTAAATAATTTATCATCAATTATGTATCTGACCTTGATGTCATTTTTGTCCTCGTTGAAGTCATCTGACAACATTGCTAAAAGCATCATGAAAAAAGCATGGGAACTTCCAGGGATAGAGCCAATATGGTGGAGGAAAGACATTAAACTTACAGACCTCCTGACACAATTACACTAAAAACAGCAATAAAAGAACCCCTGGAGAAGCAAAACTCACAAAAAGAAGAGCTGAGATTATTTTCCAGCCAAAGACAGATTAAAGCACATCATGCTGGGCTGTAAGAAGAGTCCAACACCACAATTGTGCCAACACAGACCACGGGCACACTTTGCCAGAGGAACTTAATCCAGAGCCTCTGAATCAGCTGCAGCACCAATATCTTAGGAGACTAAGCTTATGGTTGGGTGAGAGCGCTCAACAGCTGGATGGGGTGTGTGTGGGGGGAACACAGGGGTGTCTGTGGGACCTAAGGAGGAATTAGGCTACTCAACCCCATCAGGGAATCAGAATGAAATCTTGAGTGGCCAGAGGCCCAGGTGGTGAAGGGGAATAGGCTCATTGGAGCTAAGAACCATGGCACAGAAAGCTTTGCAGGCTTGTTAATTAGCAAGTTGGCTTGAGGTTAACTTTGGATAAGAAAACAGGCCGGGTAAGAGAAAAACCTGCCCTCCCTCAAACCGCAATACCTGGGACCCTCTGAAGATTGGGACACTATAGCTTGGAAGCAGTGCCCCACTGTAAAATGGAGGGAGTTAAAAGTCAAATAAAAGATGGCAAGATGACCAAGGAAAGAAAGTTGAGAACTAATGATAGTTTATTTAGTAACATGGAAGACTGAGGTGCACCCTCAGAAGAGAATAGCAACCTAAGGGTCACTAAATCCAAAGCTTCCAAGAAAAATATGAATTGGTCTCAGGTCATGGAAGCACTCACAAGGGAATTTGAAGAGAAAGTAGGAGAGATAGAAGGAAGATTTAGAGAGGTGGAGGGAAGAATGGAAAAAGAAATGAGAGAAATGCAGGAGAGTCAAGAGAAAAAAATCAACAGCTTGAAAAGCCAAATGGAAAAGTACAAAAAGCTCTCTGAAGAAAATTCTTGCCTATGAATTAAGATTGAACAAATGGAAGCTGTTGACTTTATGAGAAACCAAAACACAGCAAAACAAAACTAAATTAATAAGAAAATAAAGCATAATATTAAATCTCTCCTGGGAAAAACAGTTGACCTAGAAAATAGATGCAGGAGAGATAATTTGAAAATCACTGTACTGTCTGAGAACCATGACTAAAATAGGAGTTTAGAGAGCATGTTCCAAGAGATCATCAGGGAAAATTGCCATGATATTCTAGAAGCAGAAGGTTGAATAGAAATTGAAAGAATCCACCTCCTGAAAGAGATCCCAAAATGAAAACCTCTAGGAATATTATACCCAAATTCCAGAGCTCCCAGTTCAAGGAGAAAATTTTGCAAGCAGCTAGGAAAAAGAAAGTCAAATACTCTGGAGCTACAATAAGGGTAAAACAAGATCTAGCAGCATCTACATTAAAGGACCAGAGGGTATGAAATATGATATTCCAGAGGGCAAAGGAACTGGAACTACAACCAAAAATCACCTACACAGCAAAAGTGATTATAATATTTCAGGGGAAAAGTTGAACTTCAATGAAAAAGAGGACTTTCAGGCATTTGTGATGAAAAGAACTGAACTGAATAGAAAATTTGACTTTCAAATACAAGATTCTAGAGAAGTTTGAAAAAGTAAACAGGAAAAAGAAATCATGAGGAATATTAAAATATTAAACTGTGTACATACCTGCATGGTAAGATAATACTTCTAACTCATAAAAACTTTGTCAGTATTAGAGTAGCTGAAAGGAATACAATTAGACAGAGGAAACAGTTTTGAACTGAATACAAATGGATGATATCTGTAAAGCATTTATTTTTTTGTTTATCCTTGTTCTTTGTGGGGCAAGCAGGGTGGGGTTTCTTATGTATAGGTATGCTTCTGGGCTCTCGTCATCCTGGGTCCAGGGCTGGTGCTTTGTTCACTGTGCTACCTAGATAACCCATGATGACATGGTTTGAGGGGTAGGGGGAATGCTCTTATGGTTGGGGAAAAGGAGAGGTGGACTGGGAAGAGGTAGCTCACATGAAAGGAACAAGAAAAAACTTATGGAGGGGAGGGTAAGAGGGGGGAAAAGTGAGGAAGTGAGTGAACCTTACTATCATCAGAATTGGCTCAAAGAGGGGATAATATACATACTCAAGTGGCAATAGTAATATATTTTTGCCCTGAGGGAAATTGGGAGGGGAAGGAGATAAGTGGGGGGGGGGAGAAGAGGGGAATGAGGCAAGAGCAGTTTGGGGGAAGGAGCAGTAAAAAGCAAAACACTTTCAAGGAAGGTGAAGATGTTCTGCATAACTGCACATATATGACTTATATTGAATTGCTTGACTTGATAGGAAGGGTTTAGGAGGGAGGGAGGAAGAAAAATTTAGAACACAGAATTAGCTAAAAAACCTTAACCTAATCAGAGTGGGCTTAAGGAGGAAATAATATACACACCTAATTGGGAGGAGTAATCTATTTAATTATTTTTTTAGTGAGGCAATTAGGGTTAAGTGACTTGTCTAGGGTCACAGAGCTAGTAAGTGTTAAGTGTCTGAGGCCGGATTTGAACTCAGGTCTTCCTGACTCCAGATCTAGTGCTCTATCCATTGTGCCACCTAGGTGCCCCCAGGAGTAATCTATTTAACCCTATAGGAAAGTAGGAGGGGAAGAGGATAAGGAGGGAGGGGACTGATAAAAGGGAGGGCTGATTGGGGAGGCAGGGGTAAGAAGCAAAATGTTGATGAAGAGGAATAGGTTGAACGAAGAAGGAAAAACTACAAAAGGGGTAAAAAGAATGGAGGGAAATAGACAGTAATAATAACTGTGAATGTGAATGGCATCACCTCTGCCATAAAAAGGAAGCAAATAGCAGAGTGGATTAAATCCTACAATATGTTGTTTACAAGAAACACATTAGAAGCAGGGAGATACACACAGAGTAAGAGTAAAAGGTTGAAGTAGAAAATATGTTTCAGCTGAAGTAAAAAAAGCAGGGGTAGCAATCTTTATCTCAGACAAAGCAAAGGCAAAAATAGATCTAATTAAAAGAAATAAGGAAGGAAACTACATCTTGCTAAAACGTATGATAGATAATGAAGTAATTATCAATACAAAACATGTGTGTGCCAAGTGGTACAACATCCAAATTCTTAGAGGAGAAGTTAAATGAGTCACAAGAGGAAATAGATAGGAAAACTGTACTAGTTGGCGGTCTGAATCTTCACCTCTCAGAATTAGATAAATCTAGCCACAAAATAAATAAGAAATAAGCTAAAGAGGTGAATAGAATGTTAGTAAAGTGAGATATGAAAGATGTTTGGAGAAAATTGAATGGGAATAGAAAGAAATATTTTTTTTTCTCAATGGGACATGGAACATACTCAAAAATTGACCATGTATTAGGGCAAAAGCCCCACATAATCAAATGTAGAAAGGCAGAAATAGTAAATGCATAATTCTCAGATCATGATACAATAAATATTACATGTAATAAAGAGCTATGGAATGGTAGACTGAAAATTACTTGGAATTACTTTTCCCAAAGAGATCATAAAAAACGGAAAAGGACCCACATGTACAAAAATATTTATAGCTGCTCTTTTTGTTTTGGGAAGGAATTGGAAATTGTGGGGATGCCCATCAATTGGGGAGTGGCTGAACAAGTTGTGGTATATGAACTTAAGGGAATACTATTGTGCTTTACAAAATGATGAGCAGGCAGATTTCAGAGAAACCTGGAAAGATTTACATGAACTGATGCTGAGTGAGATGAACAGACCCAGGAGAACATTGTACATACTATGAACAACATTGTGTGTTGATCAACTGTGATAGACTTCATTCTTCTCAGCAATAGAATGGTCCTAGATAGTTCCAAAGGACTGATGATGGAAAATGCTCTCCAAATCTAGAAAAAAAAGAAGTACGAATCTAGATGCAGATTGAACCATACTATTTCTGGATTTTTGAGTTTTTTCTTTTTTGAGGTTTTTCCTTTTTTCTTTGATTCTTCTTTCACACATGACCAATGCAGAAATATGTTTAATGTGATTGTAAATATATTACCTTTATCAGATTGCTTTCTGTCTTAGGGAGGGGGGAAAGAAGGGAGGGAGAAAAAATTGAAACTAGAAATCTTATAAAAAGAAACATTGAAAACTATCTATACATGTATCTGGAAAATAATAAAATACTTTTATGGAAAAAATATTTCACCTTTTAATAACTTGAGGCATAAGCACATTTTTAAAATCATCTTTTTTAAGACTGAAAGTTCTGTATAATGCTTGCTTATTTAATAAATCAACATTATTGAAATTTCTGCAACATTTCATATTTCTGAGCAACAATCTTGTCCTCAGGTTGCATTAATAATGTAACAAAAAATAGGTATGATGAAGGTTAAATTATTATACTCCATTTGTGTAATTGCTAAAAATCATCTGATAAAATAACTCTAGTACCTTCAGATACCAAAATCTTCCTGATGCTTTATACAAAGCATGAAATAGTGAAACAGATAAAAAAAATTGTCTTTACACAAAATATTTTCAACCTCTGAAAACTCATAGATTTCTATTTCGAAAGGTTTTCTGCAAGTGTGTGATCTACACAATTTATTCATTTCTTAAAAGGGGTAAGTGGATGATTAATAAGTGGCACATTTGATTCACTTGAACGTGATATACTTTAAAATGACCAAAATGGACTGGGGCTTCACAAAACATAAAATTATTTAGGAAGAGAACATAGACCAGGTACTACAGATAGACATCTAAAAAATTCATAACACAATTTTATACCTGCAAGAAAAATTATTTTCACAAAAATATTTACCTTTCTGATATATCATGTGACTTGCATTAAATTTGTGCTTGTCCTCCAAAATAAAATTGTGATTTGCTTTTTAAATCATTTTTCATTCCTTCAATGAACAATAAACAACAAGCTTATTATAATATTCCAATATCAGTTCAATGAAAAAAAATTCTTACAATAAGGGCCCAACTTAACTCATATATCTTTAAGGATCAGAAATACCAAGTGCAAATAACTATTTTTACTGAGTCTTGATGTCACAAGAACATGGATAATATTTTATTTTCTTTTATCCAAGTTTATCCCATTCTTGCCTTCTTCCTTTTTCACTTATGGGTGTTTGGATGGCTTGTAATATAGGGATTTGGGGCGGGGGTGTTGTTTGTTTTTTGGTCCAGATCTCTGATTTAATCAGTTTAGGCAAGTCCCGTTATAGAACCCCACCAACATAGATCAGCACTTTTTCTATAACTTAGAATTTCTCCAAAATTTGTCTTCCTTCCCTTCAATGTTTAAGTGGTCTACTCCACTCTTTATTTTTATGATGCCTCATTTCTTCCAAAGAAGCTTGCACTTTGTTATTTTCCTGTCTTAGCTCTCAGTAGCAACCCTTTTCCCCTAATTAGCTGTAGGCTATTTACAATAGCATTTCTGTAACATGCTCAGATTAGCAAGCTACAGATGCTCCACAAAAGCTTTATTCCCCTTGGCAAAATGGCCTCGCTTTCTCTCCCACTTTTAGCAATCAAATCACTACTTTAAAGTTCTCATTTTTTAAGATCATAAAGCTAGAGGAGATTAAAGAACTAGATTTCAATGCTACTGAAAAGAATATATATTTATGACTTTTTAAAGAAAATTTTTATAACCAGCTTGTAGCAAATTATTATTGAAGCCAATCTGCACTTCAGAAGTACTTAAGACAATATTCAGTCTAGAATATTCCAATATGTACCAAATGCTAGGCTTTAGTTTTCAAACTGGTTTATCTATAGAAAAGGAGTTTGATCAGTCTCTCTGAAAAAGCCTTCACATTCAATATCAAACAAAGGTGTTTCAATATTCAAGAAAGTCAGTAAACTAAATATTTGAATGTGTAGAGGAGGAGGAATAAATAATGGCCATGATGATAAGTTCAAGGAAAGAGTTAAGGGGTAAATTAGATTTACTCTACAATGACACAGAATCTGGTTTAGAAGAGATTTCATCTTAGAAATCATATAATCCGAAACATATTTTAAAAAGCCTTCTAAGGTCATATAGTCTCAAATTCAAAGACCTGTAAAGATTCACAATATCCTGAGATAATCCACTGCTTATTCAGGTCATCAACTGTTAGAAATTTTTTCTTCACAACTGATTTTTAAATTAAAAAGAAAAACTCATTGTGGTAAAAGCCAAAGAAATGATTTGAGAAAATGTAATATTTGTGACTGGTAAGAAAAACATGTATGGAGAATACAGCATAACTAATTTGCTTTGATAATGTGGAAAATAATCACAGAGATAAAAAGAAGTCAAATTAGAACAAATCACTCATCTTGCAGGGGTTCTATAGTAAAGGAATCCATCCTACATCAAGCACAGCTGTTAATGGCAGAATAGAAATAGAACACAAGTTTATTAATTGTTATTAGGTTCAGTGCTCTTTCCAATAACTCTAAATTGCATGATAAATATCCAGGCTTCATAAGTTTGTTTTAAATAAAATCATTATCAAGGAGATTTTTTGGTTGTTGATAGGTATTTCCCTATACACCAAAAATATATCCTAAATGTATCCATGATTATCTTTATAAGTAGGAAATACTTCATATTCCTTACCTTCACAGCTTGTTAGCTTTGGTAAATTAAAAAAAAAGTTATCAGTTTTCTAATATACTACAAAATTTACTACAATAAACCAAATCCACCAGTTGGTTTTCTAACATGAGTACAGAATTATTTTATTTCCTTAAGTACTCTTTTTTTCAAAAACGAGCACTGTATATTTCTTTTTCCCTTTTAATTTTCAGGGCAGTGAGGGTTAAGTGACTTGCCCAGGGTCACACAGCTAGTTAAGTGTCAAGTGTCTGAGGCTGGATTTGAACTTAGATCTCAGTAGCAACCCTCTTCCCCTAATTAGCTGTAGCCTATTTATAATAGCATTTCTTTAACATGCTCAGATTAGCAAGCTACAGACGCTCTACAAAAGCTTTATTCCCCTCGGCAGAATGAGTCCAAGGCCAGTGCTTTATCCACTGTGCCACCTAACTGCCCCATTGAGCACTGTATATTTTAACATTTAGTAGTGTTATGTCATACATATCTTACAGCTGCATATTTTAGGAGCAAATGAAATTAGTGATATTTAGATGATTCATAATATATTCATAAAATGAAAAAAATCAAAATATACTTCTCATTAAGATAAATAAATAAAATCTTAGCAAACCCTCCCACAAAAAGTTATAATCAACATTGGTAGATTTCAGTGTAATACATAATCCATAAGCAGCATATTTGCCCTTCTACCCTCCGCCATTGCTACTCATCTGGGCTAAGAATTATTATGAAACATTTTAGTAAGATTTTATTATGTTCACATGTTTCTTATTCTATATCATATTTGGCCAAGCTCTGTACACTCACAATTCTCTGGCTAATTGTTGGCAGATTTGTCAGAAGCATCTGGAACACTGGTCATGGAAGAGTTTGCTGTAAACTTGCAAAAACTCCTGTGGCTGCCCCCAGACAGCAATGCCCTTTGTGCAGTGATCAACACTTCATATTTACCTTGGGCTAGTAATTCCTCACCAAGCTATGGTTCTTCTAGGAAGAAGTTATAATTAGCTTCTGCATCTTTAAGGTCAGATCATTTGAAAAACCCAGGTATCTCTTTAGCAAGCTTCTGTTTCTTCGCACTCTGAGCCTGTTTGAGAAGTTAGGCTCACTTAGTCTCTTGCAATCCAAGTGAAAACAGTGATTGAAGAAAAAGGCCACAGCCTATGAAGAGGACCATGCACATGCTGATGGCAATTGTGTCACTCCAGCCAACCATGTTTGCCATGGCTGTTTGTGAAGGAGGAACCAGCAGGTGTGATGTCCCCACACTGACCCCTAAGCCAGGAGAGTTAGCTCACTCCTTCCATCAACTTTTGTATGAGTAGTGCACCCCTTGCCTTATAGATCTCTACTGAGATGGAATAATGACCAGGTACTTTGCTATGGAAGAGGAACCTAATGCATTCAAAACCTCTTTTTTCAGTTGAAGGTTAGGATAGAAATGGATTGAATATAACCTGAGGTATATGATCAGTGGCTTCAGCATTGGTTAATGATCATCTGTTGGGAACACTATGGAAGTGTTCAGCCCATATATCCAAGATCATAACCTTATCACTAATCAGTGTAGTTCCATCAGCACTGAGTCTTCAAGATCAGCAAAATATTTGGTCATAAATAGCCTTCAGGGCTTCATAACAATTCTTTGAATTGTTATTTTCAGTGTAAAAACTAAATTGCATATGCTTCCTGGCTGAACCAATAATCCTAGCTCTCTCTAAGCTTCATTTGCACTTTATTTTTGATGGAATTATATACTGCCTTCTTAGAGACAGATGTACTATCCTGTGGGCAAACCCTGTTAAGTTTCAGTTTTTCATTTAGCAGCTTCTGAATTTTTCCATCATTTTGTTAAACTAATCTTGATGTTTTAGAGTGTCCTGGCCCAGATAAGTAAATGCAGTGCTGTCTACCAAATCTCTGAAAGCCACCCATTTATTTTCTGCTCCATTGCTGCTATGTGTTGGCTCAACTTTCACTTAAAGTTAGCCACAAATTGTTCATTGAAGAAGTGATCTAATCTGTTTACTTTGTCTTCTGGGAGTCATCTCACCTTAGTGTCACTGCTTTTCTTTAATGCCAAGGTTTAGCTTGTAGAGGATGTCTATGATTGGTCCACACATTGCCTTTGTCACTCTCACATTCTGCATGCTTCTTCTCTATACTAGTAACATACATAGTCTATTAAATGCTACTGTTTGCATTGAAGGTGCATCCACCATTTTATTACTTTTATGTAAGCAAACGATGATATTGGTGATGAGAAAGATATGATATGATATGATATGCACAAGTCTTCAGTAGTAAGTAACTGTGGCTATTTATGACTCCATTTCTCCCACAGAGTCCCTGCTATGTTTGGTAGTCAATGCCTACTCTTGTGTTAAAGTCATCTAGAATTATAAGCTTGTCTTGATTTGGCACATTTATGATGAGGGTCTGCAGAACTTCTTAATTTTTTAAACAATGGTGATGGTGGCATGAAAGTAGCAACAACATTATTATGAGCTGATTATTCACTTCTTTGGAGAGGCATGCAAGCTTGTTGATTAGATTAGTTTTAATTGCAAAATCTAGTCCAGATTTTTAGTGCTCCCCTTCAGTGTGACCACTATAGAAAAATGTGTATCCAACTTTGGTAAACTGGCCTTCATTTACCAGCCTTGTTTCACTCAGTGCTACTATTTGCAGGACATAACTGCTGAGTTCTCTCACAACAAAATCTGTTCATCTTTCAGGTCTATTATATTTAGTCTTGTCCATAAGCATATACACATTCTATATACCAATGGTGAATTGGATTATCTTCGCATTAGTTTTTGTACTTTTTTTTGTTTTGACCACAGAAGGTGATATCTACCTGTCATAGTAAGCAAGTCAAAGTTAGATTGCATGAAGCAAACATTTTAGGTCATCTTTTCTAGCCCCGTCCTCTTTCCAGGAGGTGAACAGTGTGGCCCTTAAAAATGGCTGCTTAGACACCCAGGGCCTGTCAAATCCCACTACTGCTTCAGTTCAGTTAGAAGATAGCCCTATGACCTAAGATACCTCTCTGCGCTGGGTTGTGATCACAACTCTCAGTATATCCATACCTGAGGCTTCATCACTTGACCATCATTAGAGGACTTTGAGGTATATTAAGAAAAAAAAGTGAAATGGCATGAGAGATTGTTGTCTTTTGACATATATATATATGTCTTTCCATATATATCAATATGTGTGTATACATATATATATATGTAACTCATACATATACATAATCACATGGACATATATATATATAGAGAGAGATATATATACATATACATACACATATATCTGTTGATCATATAACATTTTAAGAGCATTTTATGATGATTTTGTGACTTTTGCATAATATCATGTGAAAATTCTGATACTAAAATTAGGAGACATATACCTTATAATCTTGAATCTGATATTAAACTCATTGACTAAAAAAATGAATCTTTCTGAGACTTATTTTGTTTTCTCTAGCATGGAGATAACAATTCTTGCAATATTTCCCTCTCAGAGTTGTACTGAGTAAAGTGCTTTGCAAACATGAAAGTTTTATATAAATGACTTACTATTGTGATTTGATGTCACTTGGTCTAAGAGCAATGCAGAGGCACAGGGTTTGTGCAAGCAAATTGTGAGACATTTTAAATAAGGAATTATGAAGGAGAAGCAATGTATAAGATAAAATCAGACATGCATGGGCTAAATTTTAAAAAGGTAGGTAATAGGGTAAGAAAAAGGGATAATTGTTAAATACCTCTAGTGTTCTAATGTTATCTTGATGATATCAAGAATAACTCAGGAAGATCAGTAGTAAGTAACTGTTGCTCTTTCTGACAGGTGAAGTATGCTGAGGCATAAAGTACACTATATAGTTGGCAGTGTTTTGATTTTTGTCAGTCAATAAATATTAAATATTTGTGTACTATTATGTTATACTGAGTTATGTGGATATATACAATAAAAGGCAAAAAATACGCTCTTTTCCATGAAGAAGCCCAAAGCTTTTGGAGGAGATAATATGAGAAAAAACATACAAGACATTGATATCAACATTTATATATGGTATAAATAGAAGATAATTTCAAAGGAAAAGAACTAGTAACAGGCCAGAGAAGCCAGGATAGTGAAGTAGGAAAGCAGAGTGTTCCACTGGTTACATGGTGGACAACCAGTAAAATGTACTGAATTGGGAGATGGGGAGTCATGTACAAAGAAGAAGAAGTAGTCTTTTTCAGACTAGAATATTTGGAGGAGAGTAACGTATAGAAAGAGCAGAAGAAAAGTAAGGAAGGGTAAGATTGTGAAGAACTGTGAAGACCAACCAAAATCATTTAAATTTGATCCTAGAGGGTACAGAATGTGCAATTTAAAATTCTAAATGTGGGTTCTAATCTGTTACCCCAGTTTGGGGGGAAACTGACTAAAATCACTGATAAAACAAGTTTAGATTTTTAAGGGTTTATTGAAATATAGAAAGAGAAAGATTGAGAACAGAATTCTTACAACCTTGCAATCTTATCTTTCCTCAGCTCCTCTCTGTCTTTACCTGCCATCATCACCAAGTCAGGAACCAAAAAGACACAGAGCTCTCTGCACAGGCCCTCCTTCCGCCTTCCTGTCCCCTCCCAGAAAATAGGAGGCTCCTTAAGTTGATTAGCTGGTAGCCTTGATAGACAGAACCCATGAGCAAACGTCACTTCCTGACGCCAAGGAAAAGCCACATGGCCTTGCCCTCTGAGGCATTCTCCTCATGATGGAGCTTTCCTACAGTAAGTCTCCAGTAGGTGGCATCATTCCAATCATTATAGTCCCCCCTCTTGTTTCAAAAACGAATACATTTGCTCAATGAAACAACCAAAAACAATATCCTATGCTAACTAACAATATGTAAATAACAATTTAGAAAAGGGAGAGAGGAAAGTTTTGTCCAGAGGGGCAGTCCCTCATGAACCATGCTTTGACATAGGTCTTACAAAGGGAGGGCCTCTGCAGAGAGTACACGTTACAGATGGTCTTTATTATAACAGAAAGAGAAAACAAAATCAACAAAACAAAACTATTCATATAAAGTCTCTGAGGTCTCTTGTCTTTTTGGAGTGGTAAGATTTCATCAGGAGGAAACTGGACCCTGGTCTGGAAAACTGGATTCTCTTCTTTAACTGTTTGAATTGCTGGATTTTTACTAAACCTTAGCATAGCGTTGTCAATGATCAAATTAATACATTCAATTACATGAAGTAGTTATGCAATCTATAACACTTCTTACCACCATGTGTCTGGATCAAAGGCAAATTTAGTTTGTGTTCATGACACCTGAAAAATATTATGGAAAGGTTATCATACCATATCTCATGGTTTGAGACAGCCAGTGATTGTGCTAGGCCACAGGTCAGGAACCAAAAAGACACAGAGCTCTCTGCACAGGCCCTCCTTCCTGTGTTTGAGACAGCCAGTGATTGTGCTAGGCCACAGGTCAGGAACCAAAAAGACACAGAGCTCTCTGCACAGGCCCTCCTTCCTCCTTCCTGTCCCTTCCCAGAAAATAGGAGGCTCCTCAAGTTGATTGACTGGTAGCCTGACTGAATGCCTCTGAGGCATTCTCCTCATGGTGGAGCTTTCCTATACTAAGTCTCAAGTATATGGCATCATTTCAATCATTACAAGAGAATCTCTGTAGTTTAGTGTGCAGGCAGTGGCATGGTTGAACCTAAATTCTAGGAAATTCACTTCAGCAGCTAAAGGAAGGTTTGTTTGGAATGTGGAGAGACTAAAGGTAGAAAGACCAATTAGAAATTGATTGCAATAAAACATGTATTATGTAGCTTCCCTAGCCCCTAATATAATGGTCTGAATATTCTAGGGATTAAAAAAAGTCTGTTAAATCAAATGCTATTTACTTAAAGTGATTGATAGTAGTTGATGAAGTCAAAACCATAAACTTGATTTTCTCATTCAAAATCAAGTGTTCTTTTCATCATTTTATACTACACTATACTCTATGACACTCTACTATATTTACACAGTTATAATCACCTGCCAAGAAAAAAAACAAACAATGGACAAATACAATTTTTATAGTCTGCTTTGTGTTTAGCTTTGTGCTAGGTGATAATTTTACAAAAATAGTTGAAAAACATCCATGCTTACAAGGAGTTTATAAACTCTTTGGGAAAGTAATAAATATACAAAAGAATAATTACTATAAAGAAACATCACAGAATTCAGTACAATACATATAATATTGTATAATAATTTAAATTGTATATAATAATGCATATTTATTGTAGAAAAATAAGATAATAATGTAAAAAAGTAAGAAAAATAACAGGTAAAGCCAGAAGAGATCTCAGTTTTTCTGAAATATTTTATAGATAAAGAAATTGAGGCCCAGAGGGAAATGATTTGTCAAAGGTCAAAGAGATAAGAGAAAATAAGGGATGGATCAATATAATTTAAAATATTTTAAGAAGCTTTCACATAATACTCATTTTGATTTCTAGGAATTATAAGATTTGGTATTTTTAATATTATTTTTCCATTTATTTGGAATTTTATTTTCCCCCAATTACATGTAAAAAATTTTAATGGTAAATTTTCAAAACTTTGTGTTATACATGCTCTTCCTCCCTCCCTCCCCAAGTTGCCCCCTTAAGAACTCAAGCAATCGAGGGGCGGAGCCAAGATGGCGGAGAGGAAGCAGCAAGCTGCCTGAGCTCTCCTTCTGTTCCCTCAAAACGAACATTAAATCAAGCCTCTGGACGGATTCTGAAACTACAGAACCTGCAAAGAGACAGAGAGACACAGTCCTCCAACCAGAGATAATTTAGAAGACTTCAGGAAAAGGTCGGTCTGACTCGGGCAAAAGGGAGGCCCAGCGCAGGGCAGCAACCCAGCGCCGAGGGGGTCGGGGCAAATCAGCAGGAGCTGCGGGTCACAGCCGAACAACTGAGGCTCCCGGAACCTGGTTCAAAAATCTGGTGGCCAAGAAGGACAGTGGAAAAACTTACCTGCACCGGCCGAGAGGGCCACGAACGGCGGGATCAGACGCCGGGGTCTGGCGCCTGGCTGGCCGAGCACAATCAGACAGGAAGTGCAGGACAGGGGATCTCCACACACCATAAAGGCCTCAGAGTAAAAGCCCGGTCACACAGCACCTATACACCTGCACAAGAAGCCCAAAACAGGGACCCTGGTGCCCCCAGAGCAGACCTCAACTTAAAGAATAAATAAATAAGCTGCAATAATGAGTAAGAAGCAAAAAAGAGCCCTCTCCATTGAGAGCTTCTGTATCAATAGGGAAGAAGCCAACACAAACTCAGATGAGGACAATAGCCTCAAATTGTCTAAATCTGAAGCCTCACAAGGGAAGGTGAATTGGTCGCAAGAACAAAAAGCCTTCCTGGAAGAGCTCAAAAAGGATTTTAAAAATCAATTGCAAGAGGTAGAAGAAAAAATGGGGAGAGAAATGAAAGCAACACAAAAAAACTATGAAAAAAGAATCAGCAGCTTAGAAAAGGAAGCTGAAGAAAACAAAGCCTTAAAAAATTCACTTGGCCAAATGGAAAAAAAGCTGCATAATCTCACTGAAGAAAACAATACCTTAAAAAATTCACTTAGCCAAACGGAAAAAAAGGTACATAATCTCACTGAAGAAAACAATACCTTAAAAAATTCACTTAGCCAAACGGAAAAAAAGGTACATAATCTCACTGAAGAAAACAATACCTTAAAAAATTCACTTAGCCAAATGGAAAAAAAGGTGCATAATCTCACTGAAGAAAACAATGCCTTAAAAATTAAAGTGGGACAGTTGGAAGAAAAGGAATCCATGAGACACCAAGAATCGGTCAAGCAGAATAAAAAAAATGAAAAAATAGAAGAAAATGTGAAATACCTCATTGGAAAGACAACTGATCTGGAAAACAGATCGAGGAGAGACAATTTGAGAATCATTGGACTGCCTGAAAGCCATGACCAGAAAAAGAATCTAGATACCATATTCCAGGAAATTATTAAGGAGAACTGCCCTGATATCATAGAATCAGAGGATAAAATCATCATTGAAAGAATCCATCGATCACCTCCTGAAAGAGACCCCAAAAGGAAAACTCCAAGGAATATTGTAGCCAAATTCCAGAATTATCAGGTGAAGGAGAAAATACTCCAAGCAGCCAGAAAGAAGCAATTTAAATATCATGGAGCCACAGTCAGGATTGCTCAGGACCTGGCAGCTTCAACATTAAAGGACCGCAAGGCTTGGAATATGATATTCCGGAAGGCAAAGGAGATTGGATTGCAGCCGAGAATCTATTACCCAGCAAAAATGTGCATTTTCTTTCAGGGGAAAAGATGGACATTTAATGACATTGGGGACTTTCAATCTTTCCTGGTGAAAAGACCAGAACTGAATAGAAAATTTGATCTCAACATACAAGACTCAAGAGAAGTTTAAAAAGGTAAACAGAGGGGGAAAAGAAAAGTTACCCTATTAGGTTAAACTGTTTATATCCCTACACAGGAAGATAATACTCATAACTCTTAAGAACTGTAAATGTATTTGGGCAGAGAGAAGGACTTTATATAGAGGGTATAAATATAAATTGTCTTTGATGTGATGATACAAAAGAATTAAGGAGATAAAAAGGGAGTCTATGGGGAGGAGAGGAAAGGGGAGGTGGAATGGGATGAATTATATCATATGAAGAGGTGGAAAAAAAACATATTATAATAGAGGGAAAGAAAGGAGGGGGGAACATGGTTTCAACCCTATTCTCATTAGATTTGACTCAAAGAGGGAATAACATATACGTTCATTGGGATAAAGAAACTTAACTCACTCTTTAGGGAAACAAAAGGGGAAGGGAAAGGGGGGGACTGAGAAGGGAGGACAAAAGCAAGGGAGAAAAGGGTAAAGAAAAGAGAGGGGGGTGATAAAAAGGGAGGGCAGATCGGGGGAGGCAGGGGTAAGAAGTAAAACGTCGGTGAGGAGGAATAGGGTGAAAGAAGGGGGGAAAAGTACAAAGGGGGTAAATAGAATGGAGGGGAATAGACAGTCAGTAATAATAACTGTGAATGTGAATGGGATGAACTCTGGTATAAAACGGAAGCGAATTGCAGAGTGGATTAAAAACCAGAACCCTACAATATGCTGTTTACAAGAAACACATTTGAAGCAGAGAGATACACACAGAGTAAAGGTAAAAGGCTGGAGCAGAATATATTATGCCTCAGCTAAAGTAAAAAAGGCAGGGGTAGCAATCCTTATCTCAGACAAAGTGCAGGCAAAAATAGATCTCATTAAAAGAGATAAGGAAGGAAATTACATCTTACTTAAAGGTACTATAGATAATGAAGTAATATCAATATTGAATATGTATGCGCCAAGTGGTATAGCATCCAAGTTCTTAGAGGAGAAGTTAAATGAGTTACAAGAGGAATTAGATAGTAATACTATACTAGTGGGGGATCTGAATCTCCCCCTCTCAGAATTAGATAAATCTAGCCAAAAAATAAATAAGAAAGAAGTGAAAGAGGTGAATAGATTACTAGAAAAGTTAGACATGATAGATGTCTGGAGAAAATTGAATGGGGATAGAAAGGAATATACCTTTTTCTCAGCAGTACATGGCACATTTTCAAAAATTGACCATGTATTAGGGCACAAAAACATCCTAGTCAAATGTAGAAAGGCAGAAATAGTAAATGCATCCTTCTCAGATCATGATGCAATAAAAATTACATGTAAGAAAGAGCCAGGGAAAAGTAGAATGAAAATCAATTGGAAACTAAATAATTTCATTCTAAAGAATGAATGGGCCAAACAAGAAATCATAGAAACAATCAATAACTTTATCCAAGAGAATGACAATAATGAGACAACATACCAAAATCTATGGGATGCAGCCAAAGCAGTGCTTAGGGGAAAATTTATAGCTCTAAATGCTTACATGAATAAAAAAGAGAAAGAGGAGATTAATGAATTGGGCATGCAACTTAAAAAGCTAGAAAAAGAACAAATTAGAAATCCCCAATTAGACACTAAATTAGAGATCCTGAAAATTAAAGGAGAAATCAATAAGATTGAAAGCAAAAAAACTATAGAACTAATCAATAAAACTAAGAGCTGGTTTTATGAAAAAACCAATAAAATAGATAAAATACTGGTTAATTTGATTAAAAAAAAGAAAGAAAAAAAACCAAATTACCAGTATCAAAAATGAAAAGGGTGATGTTACCACCAATGAAGTGGAAATTAAAGCAATAATTAGGAAATATTTTGCCCAACTGTATGCCAATAAATTTGACAATCTAAATGAAATGGATGAATATTTACAAAAATACAAACTGCCCAGGTTAACTGAAGAGGAAATAAAATCCTTAAATAAACCCATATTAGAAAAAGAAATTGAACAAGCTATTAATGAACTCCCTAAGAAAAAATCCCCAGGGCCAGATGGGTTTACGGGTGAATTTTACCAAACATTTAAAGAACAATTAATTCCAATATTATACAAATTATTTGGAAAAATAGGTGAAGAAGGAGTTCTACCAAATTCGTTTTATGACACAAATATGGTGGTGATACCAAAACCAGGCAAAGCAAAAACAGAGAAAGAAAATTATAGACCAATCTCCCTAATGAATATTGATGCTAAAATCTTAAATAAGATATTAGCAAGGAGATTACAGCAAGTGATCACCAGGATAATACACTATGACCAGGTGGGATTTATACCAGGAATGCAGGGCTGGTTCAACATTAGGAAAACTATTAACATAATCAACCACATCAATAAGAAAACCAACCAAAATCATATGATTATCTCAATAGATGCAGAGAAAGCTTTTGACAAAGTACAGCACCCATTCCTAATAAAAACACTAGAGAGTTTAGGAATAGGGGGAGCTTTCCTTAGAATAATAAACAGTATCTACCTAAAGCCATCAGCAAGTATTATATGCAATGGAGATAAATTAGAGGCCTTCCCAATAAGATCAGGGGTGAAACAGGGATGTCCATTATCACCCCTATTATTTAATATTGTCCTAGAAATGTTAGCTTTAGCAATCAGAGAAGAGAAAGGAATTAAAGGAATTAGAATAGGCAAGGAGGAAACAAAACTATCACTCTTTGCAGATGATATGATGGTATACTTAAGGAATCCTCGAGAATCAAGTCAAAAATTACTTGAAACAATTAACAACTTTAGCAAAGTAGCAGGATATAAAATAAATCCACATAAATCATCAGCATTTCTTTACATGACCAACAAAGTCCAGCAGCAAGAGATAGAAAGAGAAATTCCATTTAAAGTAACGGTAGGTAATATAAAATACTTGGGAGTCTACTTGCCAAGACAAACCCAGGAACTCTATGAACACAACTACCAAACACTCTTCACACAAATCAAATCAGATCTAAATAATTGGAAAGATATCAATTGCTCATGGATAGGCAGAGCTAATATAGTAAAAATGACAATACTGCCTAAATTAATTTACTTATTCAGTGCCATACCAATCAGGCTACCTAAAAATTATTTTATACAGCTAGAAAAAATAATAACAAAATTCATCTGGAAAAACAAAAAATCAAGAATATCCAGGGAAATAATGAAAAAAAATTCACAGGAAGGTGGGTTAGCGGTACCAAACCTGGAGCTTTACTATAAAGCGGCAGTCATCAAAACTATCTGGTACTGGCTAAAAAATAGAGTGGTAGATCAATGGAATAGGCTAGGCTCAGGAAATGCAGTAGTAAATGACACTAGTAATGTAGTGTTTGATAAACCCAAAGACTCCAGCTTCTGGGATAGGAACTCAGTATTTGACAAAAACTGCTGGGAAAACTGGAAGATAGTATGGCAGAAATTAGGCTTAGACCAACATCTTACACCTTATACTAAAATAAGGTCAAAATGGATACACGATTTAGACATAAGAGGTGATACCATAGGTAAATTAGGAGAGAAAGGAATAGTGTACCTATCAGATCTTTGGAAAGGAGAACAGTTTTTGACCAAACATGAGATAGAGTATATTATAAAATGCAAAGTGGATGATTTTGATTATATTAAATTAAAAAATTTTTGTACAAACAGAAGCAATGCATCCAAAATTAGAAGGGAGGCAGAAAGCTGGGAAACAATTTTTGAGGCCAGTGCTTCTGATAAAGGCCTCATCTCTAAAATATATAGGGAATTAAATCAAATTTATAAGAATCCAAGTCATTCCCCAATTGAGAAATGGTCAAAGGATATGAACAGGCAGTTTTCTGATGAAGAAACCAAAGCTATCTATTCCCATATGAAAAAATGCTCTAAATCTCTAATGATTAGAGAAATGCAAATTAAAACAACTCTGAGGTACCACCTGACACCTATCAGATTGGCTAAAATGACAAAAAAGGAAGATAATAAATGTTGGAGAGGCTGTGGGAAAATTGGAACACTAATGCATTGTTGGTGGAGCTGTGAGCTGATCCAACCATTCTGGAGAGCAATTTGGAATTATGCCCAAAGGGCGATAAAGCTGTGCATACCCTTTGACCCAGCAATCCCACTTTTAGGCCTTCTGCCCAAAGAAATCATGGAAGGGGGAAAGGGACCCACATGTACAAAAATATTTATAGCTGCTCTTTACGTGGTAGCAAGGAATTGGAAGTTGAGGGGGTGCCCATCAATTGGGGAATGGCTGGACAAGTTGTGGTATATGAATACAATGGAATACTATTGTGCTGTAAGAAATGATGAGCAGGAAGAGTTCAGAGAAACCTGGAGGGTCTTACGTGAGCTGATGATGAGTGAGATGAGCAGAACCAGAAGAACATTGTACACAGTATCATCAACATTGAGTGTTGACCTACTGTGATGGACTATATTCTTCTCACCAATGCAATGGTACAGAAGAGTTCCAGGGAACTCATGATAGAAGAGGATCTCCAAATCCAAGAAAAAAAAAGAAAGAAAGAACTGTGGAGTATAGATGCTGATTGAACCATATTATTTCTTTTGTTTTGGGTGCTGTTGTTTTTTTTTTCTATTTTGAGGTTTTGCATCACTGCTCTGATTCTTTCTCTTGTAACAGGATTAATGCAGAAATAGGATTAATGTTATTATGTGTATATATATGTGTGTGTATATATATATCTATATGTATATGTATAGATATATATAGATATAACCTATATCAGATTACCTGCTGTCTAGGGGAGGGGGGAGGGAGGGGAGGGAGGGAGGGAGAAAAATCTGAAATTGTAAAGCATGTATAAACAAAAGTTGAGAACTATCTTTACATGTAACAGAAAAAATAAAATATCTCCAAAAAAAAAAAAAAAAAAAAAAAAGAACTCAAGCAATTCAATATAAGTTACATATGTATAGTCTTGCAAAACATTTCCATATTAATCTGGTTGTGAAAGAAAACAGACAAAAAAATTAAGAAAAAGAAACTAAAAAATATATGGTTCATTTTTTATTCATACATCATTTCTTTCTGTGGAGTTGGATACCATTTTTCATAAGTCTTTTAAAGTCATCTTGGATCATTGTGTTGCTGAAAATAGCTAAGTCATTGACAGCTCATCATCTTACAATATTGCTATTATTTTGTATACAGTACATTTCACTTTGCATCAGCTTGTGTAAGTCTTTCCAGGTTTTTCTGAGAGCATCTTGTGCTTTATTTCTTATAGTATAATAATGCTGCATCATAATATTATCCCACAATTTGTTCAGCCATTCCCCAATTTATGGGTATCTCTTCAATCTCAAATTATTTGCAATAGAAAAATGAAGCCATAAACATTTTTGTACGTATAGGTCCTTTAACTTTTTTGGGTTTTTATCTCTTTTTTGGATACTGACCTAGTAGTGGTATTACCAGGCCAAAAAGCATGCATGGTTTTATAACCCTTTGGCCATAGCTCCAAACCACTCTAGAGAATGTTTGAATCTGTTTACAGCTCCAGCAACAGTGGATTAATACCTCATTTTCCACATATCCCCTACAGCATTTGTCATTATCCTCTGCTGTCCTATTATCCAATCTAATAAGTATGAGGGAATAACCCAGAATTGACTATGTGTTTGAGAAATGAGGTTTTTGACAGAAATGAGGCTTTTTCACAGTTACTTTTGTTACCTGTATTTCCCTCTATCCTATTCCCTCCTCGTGATATTTACTCTATTCTCTATCTCCTTTCACCTTGACCCTCCTCAAAATTGTTTTGCTTCTGACTACCCCCTCTGCCAATCTGCCCTTCCTTCTATTACCCACCAACTCCTTATCCCTTTCCCCTCCTACCTTCCTACAGGGTAAATTAGATTACTAAACCAAATTGAATGTATATGTTATTCCCTTTTTGAGCCAATTCTGATGAGAGTAAGGTTCACTCATTTCCCAGCAACCTCCACTGTATAAGCTTTTTCTTGCTTCTTTTATTTGAGATACTTACTCCATTCCACTTCTACTTTTCCCTTTCTCTCAATGCATTCCTCTTTTACCCTTTAATTTTATTTTTTAAGATATCTTCCCTTAATATTCAACTCATGCCTGTGCCCTCTATCTAAATTTACTCCATCCAACTGCCCTAATAATGGGAAAGATTTTATGAGATACAAGTATCATTTTCCCATTTAGGAATGTAAAGAGTTTGACCTTTTATTATTTCTTATGGTTTCTTTTTCCGATTTACCTTTTTGGGCTTCTCTAGTGTCTTGTATTTGAAAGTCAAATTTTCTATTCAGCTCAGGTCTTTTCATCAATCATGCCTAAAAGCCCTCTCTTTCATTGAATTCCCATTTATTCCCCTGAAAGTTTATAATCAGTTTTGCTAGATAGGTGATTCTCGGTTGTAATCCCAGTTCCTTTGCGCTCTGGAAAATCATATTCCATGCTCTCCCATCCTTTAATATATAAGCTGCTAAATTTTGTGTTTTCCTTATTGTGACTCCACAATACATAGATTGTTTCTTTCTGGCTACTTGCGATATTTTCTCCTTTAACTGGGAGCTTTGGAATTGGTTAGAATATTCCTAAGAGTTTTCATTTTGGCAACTCTATCAGGAGGTGATTAGTGGAATATTTCAATTTCTATTTTACCTTCTGTTTCTAGAATATCAGAGCAATTTTAACTGACAATTTCTTGGAAGACGATGTGTAGGCTCTTTTTTATCATGGCTTTAATGGAGTTCAATAATTTTCAAATGATCTCTCCTGTATATATATTCCAAATTAGTTGTTTTTCCAGTTAGATATTTCACATACTTCTTAATTCTTTTGCTTTTGCTTTTTCATTTCGTGATTTCTCATAAAATTGTTAGCTTCCATCTGCTTAATCCTAATTGTTAAGCAATTATTTTCTTCAGGGGGCTTTTGTACCTACTTTTCCATTTGGCCAATTTGGCTTTTCAAGGCATTCTTTTCCTCATTGGTTTTTTGGGTTTCTTTTACCATTTGGCCTATTCTGTTTTTTTAAGGTGCTATTTTCTTTAGTATTTTTGTGTGTGTGTCTGCTTTACCAAGATGAATTTTTTAAATAATTTTCTTGCATTAATTTCATTACCCTTTCTATTTTTTCCTCTAGCTCTCTTACTTTATTTTCAAAATCCTATTTGGGCTCTTTTATGGCCTGAGACTAATTCATATTTTTCTTGGCTGCTTTGGATATAGGAGATCTGACTTTGTTATCTTCTCCTCAGGGTGTATTTTGATCTTCCTAGTTACCACAGACAATTTCTAGGGTCAGAATTTTTTTCCATTTGCTCATTTTCCCATCTTATTTCTTGACTTTTGACCCTTTGTTGAAATTAGGCACTGCTTCCAGGGTGTGGGCACACCATAGCAAGCTTCAGGGTATTTGTGAAGCTGTTTTCAGAGATAATTCTAGGAATTTGCAAATATTTAGTTCTTTCAAGGTGGTAAGATTTAAGGAGAGATATTTTTCCTACTCTCCTGGCCTGTGCTCTTGTCTCCAAGCAACAGTGGGCCTGCTTTTCTGCTCTGGAACTATGAACATATTCCCACTCCATTGTGGCCAAAGGTCCTGGTAGCTTCTGTTCCTCCCCCACCTGTGACCACCTTCCAAGGCTGAATTGGACACAAATATGGGCAAAACAACAGGAAAGCATTTACTATCACTTTTCTAAGTGTCAGGAGAAGAAAAACAGGCAAAGACAGACCCTGTCCTCAAAGAGCTTACATTTGAATGGAAGAAAGAAATAAACAAAAGGGAACTGAAAAATTAATGGGAGGAATATGTGTATATGGTAGTATTTTGGCAAATTCCTGAGAGTCAAAAACAGCAAACCACTTCAAATTAATATAATTATTAATGCAATTATTATATTACTCAATATATAATTAAATACATATTTTCATTAATATAAAAACAATATTTTAAAAAGTCTTAGTATCTGGTAAGTGTAAGTGGTTCCAGCCAAATCCCTGAGGATATTTTACTTAGTGGGGTTGTGGGAAGGAGATGATCTTCTATATCAACTTCTTCTTTTCACTCCCATTCAATGCTATTTTGTCCAGAGGATGAATTTATGAATTTCAAGAGTTCAGAAATCTTGGGACTTCCCATGAATATCTTAAGAGTGATCCTAGAACAGTTGATAGCATCATTAAAATTTAAGTCAAAGTAGAAATCTTTAGGAAAGGTTGTTTTAAAACTCTAGAGTAAGCCCATCAGAAAGTTACAAACACTTAATGGAGTTTTCAGGAAGGCACAGAAGGAGAAAGAAAGGAATTTCAGTATCAACGAAAGAAATTTTTTTAAAAATCTGAGTTATGAGTTTCTTTGTGTCAATGTAATAATAGCTAATACTAATAAGACTTATATACTGCTTCCTATGTTCCAGGCACTATCCTAAGTGCTTTACAATGATTATTTCATTCAATCCACACAACCCTGGGACGTAGGCATTATTATTATCCCCTGTTTATAGATGGGGACACTGTAGCAAACAAACATTAAGTTTCTTGTCTAGGGTCATCCAGAAAATATGTAGCTAACATGAAAATTTTAACTCAGTTATTCCTGACTCTAGGCCCAGTGCTCTATCCACTATAACACTTAGCCATCTAATAACAGGTGCTCTGAGCTTGAACCTATGTTTCTCTGAAAACTAGGTACTTGTGCAAAAGTATGCTTTTGTTTAGGAGAGTTGGGGGATGCAATACACCAAATGTTCTAAATGTATGGTATTAATATAACCTATTTATAAATACTAATTTACTATCAAATTGACGTCAATTGATTATCCTCGTTGGAAGCACAGTTGGTATATCCAAGCTATGATGCTTAGAAACCTTCTAAGACTTTGGTATTCCCTATGCCTCTAAGGGGAAAATCAGCAGAATCCTAAGAATGCAACCTGTATGTGAGAGTGGGATTGGGAAAAAGAAGATGTGACATTTGCATTTCTTCATCACTCAGTATCTAACTCCTCTCCCTTTGAAGATGAGTGTACCAAAGCATATGCTGGAGACAGCTCTAACTGGCTTGTGAAGAATAATTGTTAAGTTTTTAGTGTGAAAATTTACACCTTAGAAATGAGCAATTCCTACAAATAAAGCCTGGATTTATGGTTTTCTTGATCATCTATATTGAAGAAAATAATAGGGAAAATATTAATGGCTTTTAAACTTAAAAGGCAACTCCTTGTTCACAAATGATAAATAGTCAAAAGAACAGATAATTTTAAAAAGTTGAAAAAGGAATTGCTACTCAAAAAATCACCTTCATTATTCATTGAAGAATTGCAAATTGAAACAACATTGTGGTATTATCTCATGCCTATTAATAGGACACAAATAATTAAAAACAATCAATTACTGGAAGGGCAGTAGATAAAAAGGTATACTCATATTCATTTCTAGTGGAATTCTGCAAGAGCTATTTTTAAAAGGTATTTTTGCAGTTATTAATAGCAAGGTTAATTTTGGTTACCTAAAATTTAGAAACAACCTAAATGTTGAACAATATTGAAATATGTAAACAAATTATTTTACATTGGGAGAAATATTTTTTGTAATTTATGTCTGGGAGATTTAATCATGACTACCCCCCATTCCAAAGTCCTTCTTGATAAAATCAAATCAACTCTCCTTGGTCCTGGTTATGGTTATTAACATTTAGGAATCATGATAAGAAAAGATTGATCCTTCTAAATTCATTTTAGGGAAATAAAAATTTGGTCTGGGATGAAGATTAATAGTTAGATCTAAGTTTGGGGATGGTCTGCTATCAGGCTTTCATTTTAATATGGCCTACCTCCAAATTTAATTGATCAATCATAAGTGATTAGTCATCCCTCAGTAATACCTCCTCTTCTAAGGACATATAATATGTGACCCTACCACCATTAGCAGTCCTTTTTTGTTTTGTTTTGTTTTTTGGTGGGGCAATGAGTATTAAGTCACTTACCCAGGGTCACACAGCTATTAAGTGTCAAGTATCTGAGACCACATTTGAACTCAAGTCCCCCTGAATCCATGGCTGGCACTTTATCCACTGTGTCACCTAGCTGCCCCTATTAGGAGTCTTTTGTCAGAGAGAAAGAGAACTAAATTACCATCCTTTCATTAATAACTTGTCAGCATATTAATAAAACTATTAAATTACCCAGAAACTATTTCTCATATTTTATTGATCATAGCATTAATATTATGCAATACTGTAATGCAATTTATATGAACAAATATTAAGAATGAAATAAAATAGGTGAAAGCCTCTATGAAATACAATTGGCCTCAAGTGTCATTTTGTCTCTTGTCCAGCCAAGTTTCCAATGGGCTGAATAAGAAACAGGTACCAGGGGGAAACTTCCTTCTACAGGCTTCTTGCCACTCTCCCTTCCCTATTCTGCTTACTGGACAGATACTAACAACTCCCTAAGTTCCACCCCCTGAGAAAGGAACCCAGTGTGCCTCTAGCACTCCCATCCTTGGGCTCCCTTTGCAACAGTACTTTGCCATTCTAGTACCTCCTGCTCTTGCTGGGCAGATGTTGTCACTCATACTCCTGGGAGGAGTAGAGTCATCAATTATATTTTTCCAGTAAGAAAGACCACTAGACCTTATCATTTGTTCTGCTTCTATACATCCCAGCCTAACAGACTTAATATCTGACCTTCCATGTGTCATCCAGATGACCCTGGAATTGATATTTGACCTGCCAATGCATCTTGCATACCTGTGGACCTTGCCATCTTCCCTGTGGTAGTCCCCTCCAGCATATACTATCTTCCAAAATTAGGATGTGAGTTCCTCTTATTATTATATTTGTATCTCTAGCATGTCACATAGTTCCTAGAACATAGCAAACATTATATAACTACTTTTTCTTCATTTCATTCAAATAATGAAAGTAAAATAGTCAGAACTAGAATTATAGGGTTTACATATACTAAGACCAAAAATGAGGAAACTAAATTAGAGTGAATTTATAGGCAATATTCTGATACAGATAGATACTGAAATATAAGCTGTTATGACATTTAATATTAAAAGCTATAATTGTAGGGTAAGATGGATTGTTTTAATGTTAATTATTGTGAGGAATCAATCCTTAAAGTAGAATAAAGGGTGTTAGAATAAATGTCCTCTAAAATCCCTTCCAGCTTACTTAGTAATGCATAAGCATCTAACTCCTGCAATAATTGTTCATCCAACAAGTACCTATGGACCACATACTTTGCAACAGAAACTATTAATAGCTAACATCTAGCATAATGGTTTCCTAATTCTGGATTTTATGCTAGTATTGAAATATATAATAAGCATTTATATGGTCCTTTGTGATTTGTTAAGCACTGAAAATGCTATCTCATTTGAACCTGACATAATCCCTGTAAAGTAGGTATTATTATTATGCTTGTTTTAGTTAATGAAACCAAGGCAGATAGAATATAAAATACTTCTCTAGCTTTACATAGAAAGATAGTGTTAGAGGTAAGATGTGAACTCATCTTTCTGCATCAAACTCTAGTATTCTCATCACCTGCTAGATTGTAAAAATTATATCAAACAGTTAAAGTAAATACTTTTTACACAAAACTTTTGTGAGTTACATACTGAGTGTCTTTGTTTCCATTTTACAGATGAGGAATATAAGGTTCAGAGAGCTTAGATGAGTTCTGCTTGGTCACACAATAGAAGTGACAGCAGGAGTGTCATAAAGACCTAATAGTTTACCACAATGAATTATGTCCCCTTAAGAGTACTCAAACTAGGATTGTTTGTTTAGTCATTTTGCAGTCATATCCAACACTTCATGACCTCATTTGGGGTTTTCTTGGCAGTGGTTTCTTGGAGCACTTTCCTATTTCATTTTGCAGAAACTATGTAATTATTCTAACAAAGTTGCCTTTGTTCAAGACATTATTAGACCTCTCCTTGTGTGATAGTGCTTAAAGCCTATAGTGCTTTATTTTGAAGTATGGGATGTTTGTTAAAATCTGGTCTCAGGTTTGAGTAATTTCTCAGTTCCTTAGCTCTGGTAGAAGAGAAGAGCTTTATCTTTTATAGATATATCTTAACTTAGAAAGAATACAGATGAGTATCATAGATTTAGAACTGAAAAGGACCTAAAAGAATATGGAGGCCAACACTTTCATTTTATAGATGACAAATCAGAAGAAATGAGAAAGTTTATGTGATTGATCTATGTTCACACTGGTACTAAGAGAACAAAGATTCAAAATGAGGTTCCCTGCCTACAGATGCAGTCATCTTTTTATTACATCATATAGTGTCTCACCACTAAGATGCACTGAAATATCACCAATATGTACTTCATTACAGAAATAGCTATTGCATAATAAGAAAATTAAGGAGATCTAGCTGAGACAATCAGGTGTAAAAATTCTACATATATTTCCTAAAACTGCAACTACTTGATTATGCAGTGTGGTATATCTTTGATTTGTTTTTCCCAAGTTCCTTAGATATTTCTGTTGCCACTGTGAATAAACTTTAATCTTAATGTGGTTTGGAAAGTTTGTTTTTATAATTTCCATACTTACAGTCTCTCAACAATCAATTCCCCTGTGGTAGTGACATTCTGGTACATTATACTTGTCCAACAAAACCTAAGAGATGTAGATATATCTCATGTCATTTGGAAACCCTGATTAAAATAACTAATACAAAGGAATTTATAAGGTTGCTCACTTAAGGAAAATAAGGGATTATCAAATGTCAGAGGATGAAACATGATTATAAAATAAACTGGGTTTTTAAGAAGATTGTGGCTAAAGGCAAATAAACAAACAGAAGGCAAAATAACCATACTGTTAGCAAAGTGCTCTTGTGAAAAGGATGTTATTAAATTTTCCTACCAAAAGATTAAAAACATATGGTTGTGGGTGTGAAACTTTCTTAAAAAAAGTTTGATAATGTAAATGGATAGAAAAATGAATATAGACTATGCAGCAGAGAACCAAGGCAAAGAACAGGCTGATTGGAAAACAGGCATTTAACTTTCCTGATTGCATTTTCAAAAATTAAGTTCCCTTAGGTTTAATGCTGAAGGGTAGAAAAGCAAATCCATTACAACATTTCCCAAGGATGACATATTACTATGATATATTCTAGTAGATATTACCAAAAGGAAAGGTTTAATATTTTTTGTTTTTCTTCATTTCAAAAGATTATGTAGACGCTATAGTAGGAGTTACCCCAAGTTTGTGGATTTTCCATTCCCATGTGCTTTCCTGATAGGTTATTTTGTACATGTATACTCACTGTCCCTCGCAGATTTGAATGCAGCGACCAGGCCATATGATTCAAGTTTATGTGTGGATTGTGATGCATTTCTTATTCCTGCACTTGCTTAATCATAGGAGTACATGCAATAGTATTATTTCCAGTAACTTATTGATAATGCCTTTCCTATGATCACCTCCAATTTAAGCTGAACATATCTCATATGTACATAGTCATTTGCATGTTGTTTTCTCCATTAGTTTATGAGCTCCCTGGGAGCAGGGTTTTTTGGTTTTTTTTTAACATTTCTTTGTATCCCAAGCAGTTCACAGAGTAAAGGAACATGGTGTTTAATAAATGCTTGTCACCTGACTGATCACTATGTAAATAGTTCTGATTAGCATATAAATATTTCTACTACATGAGTGGTTGTTTTTTGAAAATAGAAAGGTGGGGCTTGACAACTTAAGTGGTGAGTAGAGGAGAGTATTTTCCCCATAAAAAGGATCCTGTATATTTGAATATGGCTGGGGGGTAGTAATCCTCAAGCAACTTACAACTGTCAAGGTTTGTTGTCTGTACTTCATTTTTGAAGAGGACCATGACATCAGGGTGATGATACCACTTGCAGTGAATTAGATTTAAGTGAGAGAGGATTGTGAGCCATCTGTGCCCAGTGGTAAGATATATATCATGATGATTAGAGATGGCCCCTGCTGTTTTTAAGGCGATGGGGTTAAGTGACTTGCCTAGGATCACACAGCTAGTAAGTGTAGAAGTAGGATTTGATCTCAGGTCCTCTTGACTCCAGAGCCATTGTTCTATCCACTGTGTGACCTAGCTGCTTTGAACCATCAGGGTGAATGCATGTTGGAGTAAGACAGCATGGGGTGAGCAAGGTATATTTTTATATATCCTTTGTTTAAGGAGTGAGGTAGTACCGTGTAGGCAAACACCCATGCATATGTTAGATTTATGTATTGAAATGTTAATGTTTATAGATGTTTATTAATTTCATAATAAAAATAAAATTTATTTTAATGGGGTTAGGTCATGTCCTACAACCATAAGTCAATTACATTAGAAAATTCAGACTAAGATCTCACTGGTTGGCAAGTACGCTCAAGAAAGATATCACTTCAGAAGCTTTAGTATCTCCCTCTCCAAGTGCACTGTTGTCACCCCTATACTTTTTTTTTTTAATATAGAGATTCCAAAGACCAACAATAAGATTTGGTTCATAAATGCATAAGAAAGATTTGAAAAGGCAAATTGACCTTAAAAAATAGCAGCCATACATCTTCCACAGGAGAGATCACAGCAGATGGTGGTAGGGATGGTGGAGTCTATTAACTCACAAATCCTAGACTAGGCTTGTCTGTGAATATAAATTTAAGACCCAAATGGATCTCTAAATCCATCATCCTAATTCTAGCTTCCATGGGAGAAGACAATTGGAGATAGAGTGGGAAAAGAGAAAGACTTGAGTCAAATAAAAAGAAAATCATATGAGTGATTTGGTGGAATTTTGACTAGTAAAGTAGGTCAGATGTTGAATTGAGGAAGGAAATTGAAGAAAATTTGAAAAACAATTCTCCTGGCTCAGACACCCATTCTGATTCTACTTTCAGCTTCTAAGAGAAACAGGATCAAGGGCAATTAAAACTGATATAAAAGTATAAAAGGAAGACTCTGAAGAGGTAGACTTAAAGAGGTTAAGGGAAGCTTGTTGCCAAGAAAAGCCTACATAAGGAACTCCAGTCCATGTGGTTTAAGACCCTGTTACATGTTCCTCCTACTAATGTTCATATTGCCCAAACCTTACAATATATTCACTAGATCTTATGGCCCTTTCAAGCTCTGGTCTAGCTTTATCTAGATTTTCTTAGTAAAATTTCTATAGAAAATTATCTACGCTTTTTAGATCCATTTCCTCTCTTTTCACTTGGTCCAGTCTCATCACTCAAGTACAACTTCTCCTTCTAAAGCCCACAGTGATCTATTAATTGCCAGAGGTTGTGCTCGTCTCTCAGCTCTCATCTTTTTTAATGTGTCTACTTCATTTGACATTGTTTGCAACATTTTTCTCCTTGATTCTTCCATTTCTACATTTTTCCCCTTTTTGGTGTACTCTCTCCTGATTATCCTTTCTACTTCTCTGATTGCTCATTTGCCAGATAGGTAGGAGGCTAATTATACGTGTGATGCCCCCTAAATAGGGATATTTCTAAAGGCTCTATTTAGTCTTTTTTATTTATAGTCATACTTTATCATAATGACTTCATTAAATCCCCTAGGTTGCCTTACCTCCTCCATTCAGAATGCTCACAGATACATACAGATAAACACACTTACAAGCACACACATATGTGCATAGATGTACATGTATGTATATGTGTACAGACATATGTATATATAGCTTCAGGCTGTCCTCTGAAATTCAGTCCTGCAATAACAACTACCTTTTAGACATAAAAAATTTAAATTCCCAGAAACATATCAAATGTAAAATTTCTTAAACACAACATCCCCCAATACACTTATCTCTCCAATTTCCCTATTTATGTAAAAGTTATGTCAACCAAAAATAAAGAATACTACCAAAGTAGGAAAAAGTAAGATCTTTAATGGAGGCATGGTAATTGCAATCTGGAACCACCACATAGCACCAATATACTAGAGTGCCCAAGAGGGAAACAGGGGCACAGGGTTCAATACACTTCATGAGAGAGGAAATCCAATGTGAAACACAGTCTCAGGATGCTGTTATATAAGGTGTTTTGCATAATAACTGAGAGAAGGCCAAGGGAGCCTTGTAAGTGATAGCATCTGGTCTGAAAGGAGGCTTGTTTGTTTATTTTGTTCTTTTTTGATGTTAATTTTGTGTGCTTTCATTTATTAATTTATTTATTTTGTTTTTTCTTGGCTGCATGTAAAGATATTTTGGAGTTCCAAATTATTCTCCCAGCCTCCCTTTTCTCTGCTCCCAAACTCAGTAAGTGATTTAATATAGGTTATACATTACAATCCTGTTAATATATATTTCCACATTAATCAGAACAAAAGGTAAAAACAGAAGAAAAAGAAACAAGAACAAAAAAGCAACAACAAAAGTGAAAGTAGTATGCTTTGGTATGCATTCAAACTCCATAGTTGTGGGGCAGCTAGGTGGCACAGTGGGTAAAGCAGCAGCCCTGGATTCGGGAGGATCTGAGTTCAAATCTGGCCTGAGACACTTGACACTTGACACTTTCTAGCTGTGTGACCCTGGGCAAGTCACTTAACCCTCATTGCCCTGCAATGCATTGCTAAGAAGAGCAAAGTCCATCACAATTGATCATCACAAAATGTTATTGATACTGTGTACAATGTTCTCTTGGTTCTCCTCATTTCACTCAGCATCAATCCATGTAAGTCTCTCCAGGTTTTTCTGAAATCCATCTGTTTATCATTTCTTATAGCACTATAGTATTCCATTACATTCATATACTGTAACTTTTTTAGCCATTCGCCAATTGATGGACATTCCCACAATTTCCAATTCTTTGCTACAACAAAAAGCAGTTATAAATATTTTTGTACATAGGGGTCCTTTTCCCTTTTCCATGATCCCTTTGTGATACAGATGTAGTAGGGATATTGCTAGGTCAAAGAGTATGCACAGTTTATAAGCCTTTTGAGCAAGGTTCCAAATTGCTCTCCAGAATGCTTGGATCTGTTCACACCACCAATAATGGAGCATTAGTGTTCCAATTTTCCCACAATTTTCCAATATTTTTCTTTCTCCTTTTTTTATATTAGTCAAATGGGTAGGTGAGAGGTGGTACCTTAGAAAAGTTTTAATTTGCATTTCTCTAATCAGTAATGATTGAAAATATTTTTCATTCTTTTAATTTCATCATCTGAAAACTGCTGGATTGTATCCTGTGATCATTTCTCAATTGAGTATTCTTATACATTTGATTCACTTTTCTATAAATTTTGGATATAAGACCTTTATCTGAAACAGTGTCTGTAAAAGTTGTTTCCCATATTTTTGCTTTCCTTCTAATCTTATTTGCATTGGCTTTGTTTGTGCAAAATCTATTTTAATTTATTGTAGTCAAAATGATCGACTCTGCATTTCATAATGTGCTCTATCTCATCTTTGGTCATAAAACCTTCCCCTCTCCACCGTTCTGACAAGTAAACTATTCCTTCCTTTTCTAATTTACCTATGGTATCACCCTTTATGTCTAGATATTGTACCAATTTTGACTTTATTTGTTATAAGATGTTCATCTATGCCTAGTTTCTGCCATACCATTTTCCAGATTTCCCGGCAGCTTTCGTCAAATAGTGGGTTCTTATCCTGGAGGCTAGAATCATATGGTTTATAAAACAGGAGATTGATATATTCATTTACTGCTTTTTTTGTGCCTAATCTATTCCACTGATACTCCTCTCTTTTTTTTAGGGAGTACCAAATAGTTTTGATGTTTGCTAAATTGTAAGATTTTAAAATCTGGTACAGCTAGGCCACCTTCTTTTGCATTTTATTTTCATTAATTCCATTGATATTCTTCATCTTTTTTTCTTCCAGATGAATTTTGTTATTGTTATTGTTTTTTCTAGACTACCTTTTCGGTAGTATGGTTGGTATAGCACTGAGTAAGTAAATTAATTTGGGGATAATTGTCATTTTTATATTAGCACAGCCTATCCATGAGCCATTTATATTTTTCCCTTTTTTAGATCTGATTTTATTTGTGTGAAAAGTATTTTGTAATTGTGTTAATAGAGTACCTGGGTGTGTCTTGGCAGGTAGACTCCCAAGTATTTTCTATTGTCTCCAGTTATTTTAAATGGGATTTCTCTGTCTATTCCTTGCTGCTGGATTTGGTTGGTAATATCTAGAAATGATGATGATATATTTTACATCCTGCAACTTTGCTAAAGTTGTTAATTGTTTCAAGTAGTTTTTTATTTGTTTTTTTTTTTTAGGATTCTCTAAGTATACCATCATATCATCAGCAAAGAGTTATAGATTTGTTTCTTCCTTGCCTATTCTAATTTCTTCAAATACTTGTTAGTTTCTTATTGCTAAGACTAACATTTCCAGTACAATATTGAACACTTGTCATGATAATGGACATCCTTGTTTCACCCCTGATCAGTTTGGGAATGCATGTAACTAATCCCCATTTCATATAATGGTTGCTGCTCCTTTACGATAGATACTGTTCATCATCTTAAGGAAAGCATCATTTATTACTATGTTCTCTAGTATTTTTAATAGGAATGGCTGCTGTATTTTGGCAAAGGCTTTCTTTGCATCTATTGAGAAAATAATGTGATCTTCATTAATTTTGTTATTTATTGGTCAGTTATGTTGATAGTTTTCCTAATATTTGAGCAGCCTTGAATAACTGATATAAATCCCACCTGGTCACAGTGTATTTTCCTCATGAGAAATTGCTATAATCTCTTTGCTAATATTCTATTTAGAATTTTTGTATCAATATTCATTAGGAAAATTGGTCTATAATTTTATTTCTCTGTTTTTGTTCTTCCTGGTTTAGGTAGCAGCACCATATTTGTCTCAAAGAAGGAATTTGGTAGGATTCCTTCACTTATTTTTCCAAATAGTTTGTGTAGTAGTGGAATTAATTGCTATTTAATTGTATGGTAGAATTCACTGCTAAACTCATCTGGACCTGGAGATTTTTTCTTACAGAGATCATTGATGGCTTGTTCAGTTTCTTTATCTGAAATGGGCTTATTTAACAATTGTATTTCCTTTTATCTTAATCTGTTAATAAGTTTATATTTTTGTAAATATTTATCTATTTCATTTGGATTATCAAATTTATTAGCATACAATTAGGCAAAAGGGTTCCTAATTATTGCTTTAATTTCCACTTCACTGGTGGTGAAATCAGCCCTTTCATTTTTCATACTGGTAATTTGGTTTTCTTCTTTCTTTTTTTTAAATCAAGTTAACCAAATTATCTATTTTATTGCTTTTTTCATAAAGCCAGCTCTTAGTTTTATTTTGATTAATTCTATAGTTTTATTACTTTCAATTTTATTAATCTCACCTTTGTGAGAAAATAATAGGATTTGGCAGGCACCCAGAGGCCCCACCTGAAGATTGATTTGGAATTGATTGAGTTGGGTGAGACTGACAAAGACTAACTGAGAACTTACTTAAGATTGACTAAATTGAGACCACACCTGGCCAGCCCTGAGTGGGGTGTTGTTCTCAGAGGCTGTGGACTACAAGATCAACAGGAGACCACCCTCAACCAAACAGCTTGAAGGACAGCCCCTTCATGGGGAGGGAGAGAGGAAGTAGGAAGGGAGGCTGGCTCCCTGGCTCTGGCCTCTTTTCTTCCAGGAACCTCATGTTTGTGGCTGAGGAAAGAAGAATAAGGAGTCAATTCTGAACACTAGGGTAGACAGGCTTTGTCTATTTTTCTGAACTTCACGGGTTCTATCTGTACTAACTTCTAATATATATTAATAAATGCTTGAGGTCCAAACACTGTTGCTAAAGTTTCTAATTCATAAGTAAATCCTAGATGGTTTCTCCCCTATACTGGGGGTGAGGGTGCAGGGAAGGACACACACATTAGATTTTACTCATCACAACTTTAATTTTCAGAATTTCTAATTTTGTGTTTAATTGGGGATTTTTAATATGTTCTTGCATTTCCAATGCATTGATCTCCTCTTTCTCTATTTTTTTTTTATGTAGGCATTTAGAGATATAAAATTTCCCCTAAAAATGCTTTCACTGCATCTCATAGGTTTTGGTATGTTGTCTCATTTTGGTCACTCTTACATGAAGTTACTAATCATTTCTATGATTTGTTGTTTGACACATTAATTCTTTAGGATGAGATTATTTAGTTTCCAATTCATTATTGGTCTATCTTTCCACGACCCTTTATTACACATAATTCTTAGTATATCATGATCTGAAAAGGATGCATTTATGAATTCTAACTTTATGCATTTGTCTGTGTGTTTTTTATGCCATAAGACATAGTCAATTTTTGTGTCTGTGCCATATACTACTAAGAAAAAGTATATTCTTTCTATCCCCATTCAATTTTCTCCAGAGGTCTATCATACCTATCTCTTCCAAAATTCTATTTATGTCCTTAACTTCTTTCTTATTAATCTTGTGGTTATATTTATCTAGTTCTGAGAGAGGGAGTTTGAGGTCACCCATTAATATAGTTTTGCTATCACTTGACTTCTCCAAGAATTTGGATGATGCATACAAATTTAGTATTAATATTACTTAATTTTCTATTATCAATATGTAGTTTCCTTCCTTATATCTTTTAATTAGGTCAGTTATTGCTTTTGCTTTGTCTGAGATAAAGATTGCTACCCCATTTTCTTTTTACTTCAGCTAAAGCATAATATATTTTGTTCTATCCTTTTGCCTTTACTCTGTGTGTATTTCTCTGCTTCAAATGTGATTTTTGGAAACAACATATTGTAGGATTCTGGTTTTTAATCCACTCTGCAATCTGCTTCAGTTTTATAGGAGAGTTCATCCCATTCATATTAACAGTTATGATTACTAACTGTGTATTTCCCTGCTTCCCATTTTTTCCCTTGTTTTTATTTTTATCTTTCCTTTTCCCCATTCATTCTCATTGTTTTTTTGCTTCTGGCCACCTTAGTCGACCCTCCCTTCTTTCAACCCATCTCCTTTTTGTATTTTTCCCTCTCGCTTCCTAGTTTTACCCTCCCTTCTATCAACACCCCACCCTTTTTTCCCTTTCCCCTTTTACTTCCCCATAGGGTAAGATAGAATTCTATCCCCAATTAAGTGTGTGGGTTATTCTCTCTTTGAGCCAAATTATATGAGAGTAAGGTCAGAACAATGCTCAACCCTGCCTTCTTTATCTTTATTATAACAGATCTTTTGTGCCTCTTCACTTGATGTGATTTACCCCATTCTGCATGGCCTTCCCTCTTCTCCCAGTTTATTCTTTTTTGTTTCCTCTTAAGATGTTTTAAAAATAACATAACACCAAAATACACTTATACCCATACCTCTGTCTGTATGTACTCCTTCTATCTGCCTTAATAAAGATACAGTTTCCAGGTGGTGTAGGGGTGCAGGCATGCTGGAGCTTGCAACCACAGTGAAACAGAATTCTGTTCCCAGGTTAAAGAACAAGCAGGCCTGTGGTAACTTGTAGACCATAGCACAGGCCAGAGGAGTGTAGAATATGCCTCTCCTTAAATCATACCACCAGGGACGCTGTGAAGCTTGGGACAGCATACCCTAGAAGCAGTGCCCCACTTTAAGACGGAGTTAAAAGTCAAGAAATAGACTAGGAAAATGAGCAAACAATAAAAAATCCTGCCCCTAGAAAGCTTCTTTGGTGACAAGCAAGATCAAAATACACCATCAGGAGAAGATAACAAAGTCAAAGCTCCTACAGCCAAAACTTCAAAGGAAGATATGAATTGGTCTCAGACCTTAGAAGCAGTCAAAAAAGGACTTTGACAATAAAGTAATTGAGGTAGAGGAAAAATGGAAAGAGAAATGAGAGATGCAGTTAAGTCATGAAAAAAGTCAACCACTTGAGCATCCAAATTGGCTAAGTGGAAAAGGTGCTACAAAAGCTACAAAAGAAAATAATTACTTAAAAATTAGGATTAACCAAATGGAAAGTAATGACTTCATGAGAAATCAAGACACTGTAAAGCAAAACCAATAGAATGAAGAAAAATAGAAGGAAATGTGAAATATCTCCTTGGAAAAACAACTGACCTTGAAAATAGATCCAGGAGACATAATTTGAAAATAATTGGACTACCTGAAAACCATGATCAACAAAAGAGTTTGGATATCATCCTCCAAGAAATGGTCAGGGAAAATTGCCCTGAAATTCTAGAAGCAGAAGGTTAAATAGAACTTGAAAGAATCCACCAATCTCCTCCTGAAAGAGATCCCAAAATGAAAACTTCCAGGAATATTTTAGCCAAATTCCAGAGCTCCTAGGGCAAGGAGAAACTATTGCAAGCAGCCAGAAAGAAACAATTCAAACACTGTGGAAGCAGTCAGGATAACACAATATCTATCAGCTTCTACATTAAAGGATCAGAGGGAGTAGAATATGATATACTGAAGGGCAAAGGAAGAAGGATTACATCCAAGAATAACTTATCCATCAAAACTGAATATAATCTTTCAGGGGAAAAATGAGAATTCAATGAAAGAGAGGATTTTAAGGCATTCATGATGAAAAGCCCTGAACTGAATAGAAAATTGAATTTCAAATACAATACCCTAGAGAAACATAAAAGGTAAACAGGAAAAAGAAGTCATTGGGGATATTAAAAAGGTTTAACTGTTTAGAATCCTACATGGGAAGGTGATACTTCTAACTCTGAAGAACTTTCTCATTATTAGTGCAGCTGAATGGAGTACACTTAGAAAGAAGGCACAGGTGTGAGCTGAATATGAAGGGATGATATCTTCAAAGTATTTTGTTGTTATTTTTTTTTGAGGCAGTCAGGGTTGGGTGGCTTGCTCAGGGTCAGGTAGCTGGTAAGTGTCAGTTGTCTGTGGGCATGGGTCCTCCTGGGTCCAGAGCTGGTGCTTTGTATGCTGTGTCACCTAATTGCCACATGTTGATATCTTTTAAAAAAATAAAATTAAGGGTTTAGAGAAAAAAAATTGGGAAAAATAGAAAGGGAAGGGGTTGAATGTGGTAAAATATCACACATAAAAGAAGCAAAAAAAAGTATATGGAGTAGAGGGAAAGTGTGAGGTGTTGTGGGGGATGAGTAATCATTACTCTCATCAGAATTGGCTCAAAGAAGGGTTAAGGAAAGGAAGGCAGATTGGGGGAAGGGTAAGTCAGAAGCAAAACACTTTTGAAAAGGGATAGGGTGAAATAAAATAGAAAATATAGTATATATCAAGGGGAGGGAATAGGATGGAAGGTAATACAGTTAGCAATACTAACTATGGAAAAACAATTGATAAACAATTGATAGGCCTCAGTTCTCCAACACAGAGAACCTTGTCAAATTTGTTAAAATGAGAGCCATTCCCAAATTGATAGATGATCAAAAGACATTAAATTTTCAGGTGAAATAGTCATATCCTGCTATAACCATATGAAAAAGATATGCTCTAACTCACTACTGATTGGATAGATTCAGGTTGAAACAATTCTGGGTACTACATGATACCTATTGTATTGGAAAATAGGACAGTAGAGGAAAATTAGAAATGTTGCGGGTGATTTGGAGAAAATGAGACATTAATACACTCTTGGTAAAGTTGTAAACTGATTCAAAAATTCTGTAGAGCAATTTGGAACTATAGCCAAAAGGCTATAAAACCATGCATACTCTTCAACCTAGCAATACCACTACTAGGTTGGTATCCTAAAAGAGATTTTTTTTAAAAAGTTGAATTCGAAATTGAGGTAATGCACATCAATTGGGGAATGGATGAAAAAATTGTGGTATGAGAATAGGATGGAGCACTATTGTGCTGTAAAAAAATTACAAGAAGAGGGACAGCTAGATGGCACACTGGATAGAGCACTGGCCCTGGAGTCAGTAGGACCTAAGTTCAAATCCGGCTTCAGACACTTACTAGCTGTGTGATCCTAGGCAAGTCAATTAACCCCAATTGTCTCACCAAAGAAAGAAAGGAAGGAAGGAAGGAAGGAAGGAAGGAAGGAAGGAAGGAAGAAAGAAAGAAAGAAAGAAAGAAAGAAAGAAAGAAAGAAAGAAAGAAAGAAAGAAAGAAAGAAAGAAAGAAAGAGGATCTAACAAATGAAATTATACTTCAATCTGTATTCAGATACCATCAGTTCTACCTCTGTTGATGGTTTGCATTTTTCATGTGTCCTTCTGAGAGCATCCTGCTCATCATTTCTTTCACAGTTACTATTGGTATTGCCCTCCATCTTATTCCCTCCCCTTGATATTTTACTCTATTTTCTATCTTCTTTCAACCTAGGAGGAAACAAAACTATTACTCTTTGCAGATGATATGATGGTATACTTAGAGAATCCTAGAGAATGAACTAAAAAATTACTTGAAACAATTAACAACTTTAGCAAAGTAGCAGGATATAAAATAAATCCATATAAATCATCAGCATTTCTATACATGACCAAAAAAGCTCAGCAGCAAGAGATAGAAAGAGAAATTCCATTTAAAGTAACGATAGACAATATAAAATACTTGGGAGTCTACTTGCCAAGACAAACCCAGGAACTCTATGAACATAATTATGTAACATACATTCTTATTAAAAAGATTAGAAAGTATAGGAATAGATAGAGCTTTCCTTAAATTAATAAGCAGTATCTCTCTAAAACTAAGAGTAAGGATTATCTGTAATGAGGATAAACTAGAAGATTTCCCTATAAAATCAGTGGTGAAGCAAGGACACTGATTATCACCACCATTATTCAACATTATAGTAAAAATCCTAACTAGAATAATAAGAGAAAAAAAGAAAAATGGAGGAATTAAAATAGGCAATGATGAAACAAAACTATCACTTTTTTCAGATTAGATGGCATATTTGTAGAATCCTAGAGAATCAAGTTGAAAAAAATAGTTGAAATAATTAACAACTTTTTTTAATAAACATGTTTATTTTTGTTTTTGTTTTGTTTTTTCATGCTGAATAAGGACTTTTTCACTGCCCATCTCCGGGGCCCTGGGGTCGCTCACACAGTCAGTGGGAGGCAGCGGCGGCAGCCGCTGTTGCATAAGCATTGGTGGCTGGTGGGAGTTGGGGGAAGGAGCACCCCTTCCACCCTCCCCAATCCAGATCTGGGGCTCCTCTTTGTGCTCTCCTCCCCCCCCTCCAGCCCCGCCGCAGCTTGGAGTACCCCGGATCTCATCTGGGGGTTGCCAGGACCCGGAAGAGAAGGGCGAGAACCTCAGCTGCCTGGGTTGGAGGCTCGGGTCATAAGGGGTAATAAACATGTTTATTTATAGTTTGGGGTTCCAATTTTTTTCCCACCTTCCCTCTCTCCCCTCCCTCTCGTCCCCATTTCCTGAGGTGGTTATACATGTATGATTGTGTAAAACATTACCATGTTTGTCATTTTTTTTTTTTTTGGCTGGGCAATGAGGGTTAAGTGACTTGCCCAGGGTCTCACAGCTCATAAGTGTTAAGTGTCTGAGTTCAAATTTGAATTCAGGCCCTCATGAATCCAGTGACTGTGCTTTATCCACTGCGCCACCTAGCTGCCCCAATATTTGTGATTTTTTACAAACAAATGTTATTAAAAGAAAAAAAATTTAAAGAAAGTAAAAAATATCATGCTTCAGTCTTTTCCATCAATATCATAATTAAAATTTTTAACAAAGTTTCAGGATGTAAAATGTCATCAGCATTTCTACATCTTATCAATGAAGTCCAGCCAGAAGAGATAAAAAGAAAAATTCCATTTAAAATAACTGTAGACAATATGAAATACTTTGGAGGCTACCCGTCAAGACAAAGTCTGGTACTAAATGAACACAATTACAAAACACTTTCCACACAAATAAAATCAGATATAAATAATTGGAGACATTAATTACTTGTGTGTAGGATGAGTCAATATAATAAAATGAGAGTTCTACCTAAATTAATTTACTTGTTCCTTGCCACACTAATTAAACTACCAAAAATAATTTCTAGAGAAGAAAAAAATTACAACACAATTCAGCTGGAGAACAAAAGTTCAAGAATTTCAAGGAATAAAATTTTAAAAAGTGAAGAAAGATGGCTTAGTCATGAAAGATCTCAAACTATAATACTGGTTAAGAAATATTTTGGCTGATCAGTGGAATAACTTAGTAATAGCATATACCATATTAAATAACCATAGTAACCTAATTTTTGATGAACCCAAAGATCCAAACTTTTGGGATGAGAACTCATTATTTGGCAAAAATTGCACACACACACACACACACACACACACACACACACACACACACACACACACACACCTTGGAAAGCATTTTAGCAGAAACTAACTATAAACCAATATTTTCCACGGTATACCAAGATCAGGTCAAAATGGATACATTATTTCATCATAAAGGCCATAAGTAAAGTAGGGGAGTAGGCAATAGTTCACCTGTCAAATCAATAAATTATGGGAAAAATTATGACCAAATGATATAGAGAACATTACAGATTGTAAAATGTATAATTTTGATTATATTTTATTAAAAAGTTTTTGTACAAGAGAAACAAGTTTAGAGGTATAAAGAATTAATTGTTTTTTGAGGTTTTTATGCCTCGGCACACATTGGCCTGGGGCTCTGCACAGTGCTTCACCCACTGGTTGTCACTGTTGCCATGGCGTTGGCACCTCACGTCATCACCACTTGCCAATGCCTACATGGGCCTGGCAAAATTATAATGATTGGAAGCCTAGTGAGGGCAGTCATGTGACTGGCAGAGCGGCCATCCCATTGGCTGGGGCTGTGTGAGGTTTTTCTGGGATTGGGGGAGGAGAATTGGGCATTCTATCTGGACGCTGGAAGGCGACAGGAGTTCTGCTGCGTATTCTCAGCTGATTCCTGGGCGGTGTATCTTTTCAGGTTGTATAATTTCCCTTTCTCCATTTTATTTCTTTTCCCTTGATCCTACTGATCCTGTTTGTGTTTTGTTTTTTTAAGTTCGTTCTTGTTAAAATAAATCCTGTTCTGTTTTCAGGTAGGCTGCTGGTCTCCTTACTTACCCCAATATTGCAGGGAGCCGCTTAGCTAACACTCCCCAATTAAAATTGGTCCCCACAGAAGGAAGGGAGAAAATTGAGAAAAAAAAAATTATAGTAAATTCCTTTGATGAAGGCCTCATTTCCCTAATATATAGAGAGAACTAATTCAAATTTATTAAAATTCAAGTTATTCCCCAACCAATAAATGATCAAAGGATATGAACAAGCCATTTTTGGAAGATTAAATCAAGGCTAACTAATCATATAAAATTCTCTCAATCAGCTGATGTACCACCTCCTTCCCATCAGATTGATTAATACGACAGATAAGGAAAATGACAACTGTTGGAGGGCATGTGAGAAAATTGAAACACTAACACATGAATTTTCCAAATTGGGACAAATATTTAAGAGAATGTGGGAAAACTAGAAGTTGTGGACTTATCCAAACATTGTGGAGCGCAATTTGGACCTGTGCCCAAAGGGCTATAAAACTTTGCATACCCTTTGACTGAGCAATAGCACTCCTGGGCTTGTATCCCAACAATTTAAAAAAGAAAACTATATTTACTAAATATTTATCTAAAGGTATATCTGCATCTATATCTATCTATCTTCTATCTATCTAACTTTTTTATGGTGTCAAAGAATTTTAAATTGAAAGAATGTCCTTTAATTGGGGAATGGCTGAACAAGTTGTAATATGTAGTTGTGATGGAATACTATTTTGCTATAAGGAATGGCTTTTTGCAGGTTGCTTTCAGAGAAACTTTGAAGGTATAAAAACTGAAGAAAAGTGAAGTGACCAGAACTGGAAGAACATCTTATAAAGAAATATTTAAGGATGATCAACTATGGATAATTTAGCTATTTTCAGTAATACAATGTTCTAAGATAATTCAGTAGTATTTTTAATGAAAATGCTACTCATTTCCAGAGATGAAGATCATAGCATGCTTTTTTTAAACTTTTTGTTTGTTTGTCTATATTTTCTTTCACCACATGAACAGTATGGAAATGTTTTATATGATTGCACATATATAACCTATATCAAGATGCTTGTCTTCTCATTGAGGGATAGTAGATAGAGGCAGGAAAGAATTTGGAACTCAAAATTTTAAAAAGAAACCAATGTTTAAAAAATTATATATGCAATTGGAAAAAATAAAATAAAAGGACAACAATCAAGTGCTTAAAATTAAAATTATAGCATGAAAATATATTAAAGATTTAGATCATATCTTCTCATCACTATAGGTAGAAGATGTATTTTCAAAGAAGGAAAAGAGCCATTTATAAGAGAAAAAGTAATTAAATTTGTATACACAAAACTGAAAAGCTGCACATACAAAATGAATGAAGCTAGGATGACAAAGCAAAAAATGTTTTAAATTCATATCAATTTTTTCTGAAAATAATTTCATTTACTATATAAAACAATATATATTTATATCATATGATATATTATGTACATTATATATCTAGATTGTACTTTCAAAAGGTACATGTATAGGTAGATATTTTATTAAATATAGTCTTCATCATGTTCCAAACTTTGACAGCTTAAAACACCAAAAAGATTTTTGGGATACCCTTACAGGACCAAAGTCATTCTTCAAAAGATAAGAGATCAAGGAACTTGAACAAACAATTCTCAAAAGAACAATGACTATAAATAACCATGCAACCAAATTGTTTAAATTACTACAAAGAAGGAAAATGCAGATCAAAGCAACCCTATGATTTCAACTCACAGGCGGCAATAGAAAAAGGAGAAAAAAGATGAGAATTTTCAGTATTGATAGGGTTGTGAAAAATAGGCATATTATTACATTGATGGTAGAGCTGTGATTCACCTCAACAATTTTTGGAAAACAATTTGGAATTATAGAAATAAAGTTAGTAAATGTCCATATTTTTAATTCAGAAATGCAATTTCTAGACTAAAGGAAATCATTGTTAAGAAGAAATCCACACATGCGTCAAAATATTTGTAGCAGCACTTTTATGATTAGGATCTCCAGGTCTTCATATTTTTTTTTCTTTGGACATCATTAGGATTTGTCATGGTGGAAGCATATACACTGATGACTGTGGCATGATATTTTTTTACAAGTGTCATTCACATTGTCATGAGCCTGTAATTCACTCCTTTCATGACTTATGCAAGCTCATTGACTAGATTTGTTTTGATTGCAAAATCTACTACAGCTTCACTATGGGTGCTCTAGAAAAATGTATACATAGCTCCAACTTCAGTAAACTTGTCTTCATTTGCCTGCCTTGTTTCATTCAGGACTGCTCTTTGGATGCTGTATCTGCTGAATTCTCTCACAACAAGAGTGGTACATCTTTCAGGTCTACTGGATTTCATGTTTTTATAAGCATGTACACAATCCATATACTGATGGTGAATGGAATTATCTTTGTAAAAAAAACTTTATACTTTTTTAATGTGTGTGTATATTTTGACTACAGTGTGGGGTTCCCATCTGCCATGGTAAGTAGGCAAGGATTGTGTGTCATAGAAAAAAAATAGGGCACTTTTTCTAGCTCCTTCTTCACACTGGAAGGTAAGCAGTGCAGTCCTTCAAGAAGGTTGCTTACACAACCAGGGGCCTGTCTAATCTCACTGCTGCTTCAGTCTTGTGAGGTGAACCTATGGTCTTTGTCTCTTGGCTGTTGCCACAAGTCTTTGAGGTAGGTAAAAATCATAAATCATATGGGTGATGTGTTTTGATTTGCACATAAAATGGATTTAAGTGAGACAAAGTCACATCAAGTCTAGGCCTCCATCTCTCTTCTAGAATATTTGGAGTCCAGTGGAAAGACAAAGTTAAGACAATGGGTGATGATTTGGGATGCAGTAGATGACCGTGCCATCTTTTGTGTCTAACCAAGTGATCCACAGCACTTGCTTCCCCCAACTTCGTGGCCATTGAAACAAATTGTTCTTACCCTTCCATTTTGCTAGTTGAATTTTTCACATGCTAGGATTAGATACCCCCACTACTCAATAAATGGTTTCAGACACCTCAGTTCCCCTCAACTAGTTTTAGCCTCTCTCCTGAAATGATTTGCCACAATGAAGTACTGTACATGGGGTGAATCAGGTGGTCACCAAAGGTGGAAAGCAGCACTGAAAAGGGCTTGGCATTCATCATACTAGACATATTAGTCTTCTATGAACCCACCCTACTTCCAAATATTTATGATATCAAGGATTTGGAAACAAAGTGGCTAACCATCCATTATGTAATGTTTGTAAGAAATGATAAATGTGATTAATACAGAGAAACATGGGAAGATCTATATAAACTCCTTCAGAATCAAGTAAACAGTGCCAAGAAATTAGTAAAAAAGCATGAAAACATCAATATACTGAAATGAAAAATACCCCCCACACACATAGAGATTGCAAAAAGAGTTATAAGAAGACACCACTACCCTGACATTCCATAAAGTTTGTACATTGTGCTTTGTAGATGTATTGAACAGTTATATTGATTTTCCCCTCTTGTTCTTCTTTTTTGTCTCTAAACCTTTTTGCTATATAGGGTAGCTCTCAGGGAGCAGGTAGAGATGGATATTAGGATCACTGAGATACTGATGATGTAAAGAAAACATCTCTCTCTCTCTATCTATCTATATTATTCTGAAACCCTTAATTGAATCCTCAGACTGTAAATACTTGATATATTGTCAATAAAGTGGACGCAACTGAAAATAATGGGTGTTGTGAAAAATAAGTACCCTAGTACACACTAGTATATATTTATAGTCCAATACTACTCTTGGAAAATAGAAGAATGTTTTTAATTATTCCATTCTCCATTTTTATTCTACTCCTTTTCATGATTCTTTCTCCTTCCCACTTACTTCTTATTTTCCACCTTCCTTTTATCCCTCACAATCCTTTACTCTTCCTCTTTTCTCACACTATAGGTAAGGTTGTGGTATAGTTGACTGAGAAAGCCACAGAGGCCCCCAAGATGGACATCATTATGTTATACCAAAACATGTTGTCCTAAATAACCACACACCTAATTGGAAAACTGTCAATCATCAACAAAGACTGCAAAGTCAGAGAAATTATGAAAAAAAACTGACCACCTTGCACTGTCTAGCAATGGAAGAATTGCAGTAAATATTAGTAGAAACCTGACTTAAATCAGGGGTATGAAGCAATTCAGTCTTATCTAGAACAAATATAGAACAAGTAACAATTCTTGAGCAGGTAAGCTTCAAGTCAGTTACATATTGAAAGAAACTTCAAGCAAATGTAAGAAGCTAAAAGATATGGAAGAATTAATTCTTTATCACAGAGACCTTCTCCATCTACAAAAATGACCTTCTTATTCTCTGCATAGGTGGGAATTGCAATTTCCCTTGGATTTGGGCAAGGACCAGATCACCAATCATACATATATGAGGACCAACTCTAACTTTGTTAGAAAGACACTCCATATGTTAAAAAAAATGAAAACTGTGGTTTTGTTGTTTTTGTGGGAAGAAAAATGTTTCAAAACTACAATTTTGTAAGGGTGTGTGTGTGTGTGCGTGTGTGTGTGAGTGTGTGTGGGAAAATCTACTTTTCTAGACTTTCAGGGGATGGAGCCAAGATGGCAGAGAAGACAGAAAGTTGCCTGAGCTTTCCCTTGTTTTCTTCAAAAACTAAATTATATCAAGCCTCTAAACAGATTCTGGAACTACAGAACCTACAAAAATAAATAGGGACACAATCCACCTACTTGAGATAAGTTAGAAGACTTCAGGAAAGGTCTGTGTCACCTGAGTGAAAGGGGAGGGTGGCTCAGCACAGCTAGGATCAGGGGGCAGCTGAGAAGAGCGGAAGCTTGACACAGCTGAGAATGGGGCAACTGAGAGAAGCAAGAAGCTTGTGGCAGTGACCCCTGTGCCCCAGGAGCAGACTTTAACTTTAAAAATTTAAAGAGCGACTAAAATATGAGTAAGAAACAGAAAAAGGACCATTACCATTGACAGCTTCTATGGTGAAAGGGAAGACCAAAATTCAAACTCAGATGAGTTTGCCAAAATGCCTACAAGTGAAGACTCAAGTGGGAAGATGATCTTGTCTCAAGACCAAAAAGCCTTCTTTGAAGAGCTCAAAGAGGCTTTAAACAACCAAATGAGAGAAGTAGAAGAAAAAATGGAAAAAGAAATGAGAGAAATGAGAGTTACACTGCAAAGGGAAACAAAAAATTGACTGAAGAAAACAATTCCTTAAAAAATACAATGGATTGGGGCAGCTAGGTGGTGCAGTGGATAGAGTACCAGCCCTGGATTCAGGAGGACCTGAGTTCAAATCCAGCCTCAGACACTTTACCAGGCAAGTCACTTAACTCCAATTGCCATATATATATGCATACATACATATATAATTGGTCAAATGGGAGAAAAAAATTGGCCAAATGGAAAAGGAGGTAAAAAAGCTTACTGAGGAAAATAATGCCTCAAAAATTAAAACTGGACAGATGAAAGGTAATGACTCCATGAGACAACAAGAATTGGTCAAGCAGAAACAAGAGAAGAAATAGAAGAAAATCTGAAGTACCTCATTGGAAAAACAACTGATCTGGAAAATAGATCCAGGAGAAATAATCTTAGAATTATTGGGCCACCTGAAATCCATAATCAAGAACAGAGTCTAGACCCCATATTCTAGGAAATTACAAATGAGAACTGCCCTGAAATTGCAGAATCAGAGGATAAAAACATCATTGAAAGAATCCAATGATCACCTCCTGAAAGAGACCTCAAAATTAAAATTTCAAGGAATATTGTGGCCAAACTCCAGAATTATCAGGTGAAGGAGAAAATACACCAAGCAGTCAGAAAGAAACCATTTAAATATCACGGAGCCTCAGTCAGGATTTCGCAAGACCTGGCAGATTCAAGATTCAAGGATCTCAGGGCTGGGAATATGATATTCTGGAAGGCAAAGGAGTTTGGATTACAACTAATAATCAACTACCCAGCAAAACTGATCGTTGTCTTTTAGGGAAAAAGATGGACATTCAATGAAATAGGGAACTTCCAAGGTTTTCTGAAAAAAAGACCAGAACAGAACAGAAAATTTGATCTCCAAATACAAGACTCAAGTGAAGTATAAAGAGGTAAACAAGGGGTGGGGGTGCATGTGAAACATTTTTCAATGATGTTAAACTCATTTGTAACGATTGGAATGACGCCACCTGCTGGATACTTACTGTAGAAGAGTTCTGCCCATGAAGCGAAGGTCTTTGAGGGCAAGACCAGGAGTCTTTTCTTTGGCGGGGAGGAAGTGACACAGACTAGTGGGAGGAGGAAGGAAGAGACTGGCGCTGACTCTGGGGCTCTTTCCTGAGGACACTGGCGGAGAAGGGAGCTAGAAATGTGCTCTCCCTTTAATAGATAGGAATCTAGGCCTTTCTCTCTCTCTTTACCAAATTCTTATTCTCCTTAATAAATGCTTAAAAGTCTAACTCTTGCTAAAGCTTATAATTTATTGGCGACCACTCATTGGATATTTTAGACAGACTAGCTAGAATTTTAGCCCTTAACACATTACATCACCATGAGGGAGGATAATACAATTAATTCTTGGGATCTGTATCTCTGTTAAGGTATGGTTATTAAATTAAATTTTATGTCATAATATGAAAAAACTTAAGGGGCAGAATATAATGAAACCAGGGGGAGAAGAGGAAGGGGGAGGTGGAATGGGGTTAATTAAATCATACGAAGAGGCACAAAAAGAACCCATTACAATAGAGGAAATGAAGGGAGGGGTGATCATTGTTGCAACATTACTCTTATCAGATTTGGTTAGAGAATAACATACAATCCCATTTGTTTAAAGAAATTAAGCATACTCTTTAAGGACCAAAAGGGGGACGGGAAAGGATGGTATTGATAGAAGGTAGGGCAGAAGCAGGGGGAAAAAGGGGCAAGAAAAGGAAGGGTGGCTGATAAAAGGGAGGGCAGATTGAGGGAGATAGTGATCAGATGCAAAACACTGGTCAGGAGGAATAGGGTAAATGAAGGAAAAAAAGAGGACATACAAAGGGGAAAATAGAATGGAGGGAAATAAACAGTTAATAATCTTAACTGTGAATGTGAACAGAATGAATTGTGCAATAAAATGGAATCAAATAGAAGAGTGGATTAAAAATCAGAATCCTACAATATGTTGTTTACAAGAAACACATTTGAAGTAGAGAGATACATGCAGAGTAAAGGTAAAAAGTTAGAACAGAATATATTATGTTTCATTTGAAGTAAAAAAGCAGGGGTAGCAATCATTATTTCAGACAAATCAAAAGCAAAAATAGCAAATAGCAAAATAGTAAAATAATTAAAAGAGATAAGGAAGGAAACTACATCTTGCTAAAAGGCATGATAGATAATGAATATCAATAACAAACATGTATGCAACAAGTGATATAGCATCCTAATTCTTAGGGTAGAAGTTAAATAAATTTCAAGAGGAAATAGTTAGCAAAACTATAGTAGTGGGGTATCTGAACTTTCCCCTCTCATAATTACATAAATCAAAACACAAAATAAATAATAAAGAAGTTAAAGAGGTGAATAGAATGTTAGAAAAGTTAGATATGATAGATGTCTGGAGAAAATCAAATGGAGATAGAAAGGAATATACTTTTCTCAGTGGAACATGGCACATATCCAAAAATTGACCATGTATTAGGGCACAAAAGCTTCATAGTCAAATGTAGAAAGGCAGAAATAATAAATGCATCCTTCTCAGATCATGATGCAATATAAATAACATCTAATAAAGAACCATGGAAAGGTAAATTGAAAATTAATTAGAAACTAAATAATCTCATCCTAAAGAATGAGTGGGTCAAACAACACGTCATAGAAATAATAACTTCATCCAAGAGAATGACAATAATGAGGCAACATACCCAAACCAATGGGATGGAGACAAAGCAGTGCTTAGGGGAAATTTTATGCCTCTAAATGTTTACATGAATAAAAAAAGAGAAAGAGGAGATCAATGAATTGGGCATGCAACTAAAAAAGCTAGAACAAGAACAAATTAAAAGTCACCAATTAAATACTAAATTAGAAATCCTGAAAATAAAAGGAGAAATTAATAAAATTAAAGCAAACACACTATAGAATTAATCAATAAAAGCAATAGCAGGTTTTATTAAAAAAAAACAATAATATAGATAAACTTTGATTAATATGATTACAAAAAAGGAAAGAAGAAAAACAAATTACCAGTATCAAAAATGAAAGGAGTGAATTCACCACCAATGAAGTAGAGATTAAAGCTATAATGAAGAGCTATTTTCCCAACTGTTTCCAATAAATTTGACAATCTAAATGAAATGGATACATATTTACAAAAATACAAATCACCCAAGTTAACGGAAGAGGAAATAAAATTCTTAAATAGGCCCATATTAGAAAAAGAATTTGAATAAGCCGTCAATGAACTTCCTAAGAAAAAATCTCCAGGGCCAGATGGGTTTACCAGTGAATTCTACCAAACACTTAAAGAACAACTAATTTCAATACTATATAAACTATTTGGAAAAATAGGTGAAAAAGGACTTCTACCAAATTCATTTTATGACACAAATATGGTGTTGATACCTAAACCAGGCAGAGCCAAAACAGAGAAAGAAAACTACAGACAAATTTGCATAATGAATATCGCTGCAAAAATTTTAACTAAAATATTAGCAAGGAGATTACAGCAAGTGATTACCAGGATAATACACTATGACCATGTGGGTTTTTTACCAGGAACGCAAGGCTGGATCAACATTAGAATAACTATCATCATAATCATCGACATCAATAACAAAAAACTAAAATCATATGATTACCTCAATAAATGCAGAGAAATAATTTTATAGTATACAACACTCATTCCTATTAAAAACACTAGAGAGCATAGGAATTGGTGGAGCTTTCTTTAAAATAGTAAGCAGTATCTAAATAAAACCATTAGCAAACAATATATGTAGCAGGGATAAGTTAGAGATATTCCAATAAGATCAGGAGTGAAACAGGAATGTCCATTATCACCTCTATTATTTAATATTGTACTGGAAATGTTAATTATAGCAATAAGAGAAGAAAAAGAAATTAAAGGAATTAGAATAGGCAAGGAAGAAACAAAACTTTCAGTTTTCAGATGATATGATAGTATACTTAGAGAATCCTAAAGAATCAACTACAAAACTATTTGAAACAATGAACAACTTTAGCAAAGTTGGAGGATATAAAAGTAACCCACGTAAATCATTCTATATATGATCAATAGAGCTCAGCAGCATGAGATAGAATGAGCAATTCCATTTAAAGTAATGGTAGACAATAAAAAATACTTGGGAGTCTACCTGCCAAGACAAATTCAGGACCTCTATGAACACAATTAGAAAACACTTTTCACACAAATAAAAACAGATGTATGTAATTGGAAAAATATCACTTGCTCATGTATAGGCTAAGCTAATACAATAAAAACGACAATTCTACCTAAATTAATTGACTTATTTAGTGACATACCAATCAGACTATCTAAAAAATATTATATAAAGTTAGAAAAAGTTAACAAAATTCTTCTGGAAGAACAAAAAGTCAAGAATATAAAGGGAACTAATGAAAGCAAATACACAGGAAGGTGGGCTTGCTGTTCCAAATTTGAAGCTATACTATAAAGAGGCAGTCATCAAAACTATTTGGTACTGGCTAACATATAGAGTGATAAATCAAGGGAATAGATTAGGCACGGGAGACACAGTTGTAAATGACTATACTAATCTGTTTTATAAACCCAAAGACTAAAGCTTCTGGGATAGGAACTCAGTATTTTATAAAAAACTGTTGGGAAAACTGGAAGATAGTATGGCAGAAATTAGGCATAGATCAGCATCTTAAACTGTATACCAATATATGGTTAAAATGGGTTCAAGATTTAGACATAAAAGGTAATACCATAGATAAATTAGGAGATGAAGGAGTAGTTTACCTCTCAAATCTATGGAGAAGAAAACAATTTATGTACAAACTAGAGTCAGAGAATGTGATTAAATGCAAGTTGGATGACTTTGATTACATTAAATTTAAAAGGTTTTGTACAAACAGAAGCAATGCAGGCAGAATTAGAAGTGAGGTTGAAAGCTCAGAAACAATTTTTATAGCCAGTATTTCTGATAAAGTCCTCATTTCTCAAATATATATGGAACTAAATCAAATTCATAAGAATGTAAGTCAGTTTTCAATTAAGAAATGGTCAAAGGATATGAACAGGCAGTTTTCAGATGAAGAAATCAAAGCTATCTATTTCCATATGAAAAAATGCTCTAAATCACTATTGATCATAGAAATGCAAATTAAAACAACTCTGGGGTATCACCTCACACCTATCAGATTGGCTAAAATGACAAAAAAGGAAAATAATAAATGTTGATGAAGCTTTTGAAAAATTGGAACACTAATGCATTGTTGGTGGTTCTGTGAACAGATCCAACCATTCTGAATAGCAATTTGGAACTATGCCCAAAAGTCTATGGGACTGTTCATACCCTTTGACCCAGTGGTATCACTGCCAGATCTGTTTCCCAAAGAGATTATAGAAGAGGGTTGTAAAAATGAAAATTATTAACTATAATCTATTCTGAAAAATTATAGAATTGTAGGTTGTATGAAAAATTATAACTTTAGAAAAATTATAATTGGGACAGAAGTCCTGCTGTGGTCACCATTCAAAAGTAGAAATATTTCACTGACTACCTGCTCTAATTTGGGGTGCCTAATCTGACTGGGGGCCTAATCTGGGGACTTTTGACTCACTGGCTATCTGAGTGATATTAATTTCCTATATGGGCCGTTTACAAAATTTCTCCACACTGCCCCCAAATTGATAAGCAAACAATTAAGAAGCCTCTTAATTAAATAATCAAGGCAGAATTTATTTATAAAAATAAATGTAAAGCATAAGGTTAAAGAAATACAAATTATACAACCTGTCTGCTTTTAATATAATAAGGGCCATTGCTGCCTCTTGCCTTAGGGTATACTCCAGCTTTCTCCAACTTTCACTCCTTCACTCCAACCCCGCTTTCACTGCTCCACTCCTTTCTTCTAACTCCAAGCCCCTTTCACTTTGTCAACCCCCATGAAAAACTCCTTAGCATCCTCACCTCTGTTGCCAACCCCCTGGTGTCTCTAGCTTCCTTGTATAGTAGTCATTCCTCACTTCCTCCAACCTCCTTTGTGGTAACCACCCTTATTCTCTCACTAGCTCCTCTGTATATATGTTCCTTCTCTCCCCTCAAACCTCTGGCTCTCTGTGCCCCCACACATGCCAAATTAATCCGCTGGCCGCTAGCACTGCGGCCAGGGCTCAAATGTCCCATGCGTACATACCCCCTGCTGCACACCTGGGACCTCTGCATGGGCTATGCCAGAGGCCAGCCTGGATTAGTCCAGGATCTCTGGGGAATATTCCCTCAGGGCAGACGGAGCTGATACTTTCTCCCCAGCAGTCTGACCTAGCATCTGGTAAAGCCCACAGGGCTTTTTGGCTCAGCTGAAGTGGAGGGGGAGGGGCACCAGCCCCTCTCACACAGAAAAAAAACCCTGAAAGCCCAAGGCTTTTCAATATCAGCCCAAAGGCAGGGTCCCCAAACCAAAACAAATTTCCACAGGGTAAAGGACCGACATATACACAAATATTTATAGCAGCTCTCTTTGTAGTGGCAAAGAATTGGAAATTGAGGGAATGCCCATCAATTGGAAATTGGCTAAACAAATTGTGGTATATGAATTGCAATGCAATACTATTGTGGTATAAAAAAGACGAGCAGGAGGAGTTCAGAGAAACCTGGAAGGCCTTACATGAATTAATGCTGACTGAGAGGAGCAGAACCAGGAGAACATTGTACATAGTAAGAGCAACATTGTGTGATGAACAGTGGTGATAGACTTGGCTCTTCTCAACCTTGTAAATATTCAAAACAATTTCAAATATCTCATGATAGAAAATGTTCTCAACATTGAGAAAAAAGAACTGTGGTTTATGAATGCAGATTCAACCATACTGTTTCTACTTTGGGGCTGTTTTTTCCTTCATTTTTGAGGTTTTTTCCCTTGTGCTCTGATTCTTCTTTCACAAGATGACTAATGTAGCAATATGTTTAATGTGATTGCACATATTATAACCTATATCGGATAGCTTTCTGTATTGGTGAGAAGGAATGGAAGGGAGGGTTGGATCAAAATTTGCAACTAAAAATCCTATGAAAACAAATGTTGAAAACTATCCTTATATGTTACGGGAAACAATAAAATACTTTTATTTTTAAAAATCTACTTTTCTGTTATCCCTGATAAAGGGATTATCAATAAGGGCATGTCTGATACTATCAGGATTAAACAATATATTTTTTCAGGGTTAGGGGTTGGAGTTATCCACTGGTGTAAAAATTATATTTGATCTTGAATCTATATCTATTATTGACAGGTTTTAGTACTTTTTCTCTCTTCATCTTTTAAAAATATCATTAGCAGGGGAGGAGGAAGACAAGGGTAAACCTCAGAAATGTAAAAAAAATCATATTTACATATGTAAATAATATATGTGATATATGTATATAATACACAGACTCTATATGCATTTGTGTGTATATACACATACACTCATAATGTTAGAATAAAATATCTTTAAGCTGTTACATTTTTTTAATTGTATGTTTAGGGGATGCTAATCCACTCACTATTGATATAGTTGTGAACTGATCCAACCATTCTCTTGAGCAATAGTATGTAAAATTGTTCATACATTTTCATCTGGCAATATTTTATGTTTTATATCCCAAAGAAAACCTCCCCCCAAAAGACCTATTTGTATAAAAATATTTATAGCAGCTTTTTTATAGTGGCTTAGAATTGTAAATCAAAGAATGTCCATCAATTAGAGAATGGTGAAATAACCCTTGGTAATTAATTATAATGGAATATTATTTTGCTACAAGAAATGAGAAGGAGGATGATTTCAGAAAATTCAGGGAAGACATTTATGAATTGTTCTAAATTGAAGTGAACAGAAGCAAGAGAAGGTTGTACCAGTGTCAGCAATATTGTTAGATGAAAAACTGTGAATGACAACTATTCTCAGTTATACAGTGATCTGAGACAATCCCAAAGGAGTAATGATGAAGTATACTATCTACCTCCTGAGAAAGAATTGATATTGATTGAATACAAACTCAAGCATGCTACTTTTCACTTACTTTCATTTTTCTTCTATTCACTATTTTTAAATATACAAATTAATAATATGGTAATGTTTTACATAATAGCACATGTAAAACCTACATCTGATTGCTTACTGTCTCATAGAGATGGGAGGGAAGGAGTGATATAATTTGGAACTCAAAACTTTAAATAAAAATGTTTATTAAAATGTATGTTTATCATCATTATTTTCTAGAAGCAGCTAGTAGAGCTTCATTTCAAAATAGTGAAAATTCAAAAAAGGGAAACTCATATTTAGTCTTAAGAGCACAAAGAAAAGAATTCATGAGTCCTTCAAGGTCTAATGCTACAATAAAAGAAATTTTAACGTCATCTTCATAACAATGAATCTCAGAAAATAAAACAATGGTTTCTCTAAGAACATTTACATACTTTGTTTTCATTAAGAAATGTTCAAGTTGAGGGGCAGCTAGGTGGCGCAGTGGATAAAGCACCGACCCTGGATTCAGGAGGACCTGAGTTCAAATCCAGCCTCAGACACTTGACACTTACTAGCTGTGTGACCCTGGGCAAGTCACTTAACCCCCATTGCCCCACAAAAAAAAAAAAAAGAAAGAAAGAAATGTTCAAGTTTCCCCATCTTGAAGAAAATTACAAATTTACTCATAATACTATAAATTTTATCCTTCTTTAATAAGGATAAACAGTGAAACTAGGAATATCTAGATACACATGGCAATGACATGTGGACGCTAATGCTAGTATAGCCAGATTTTCTAGGAGAAAAAAATAAAGCCTAAGGGACTCTAGGATTGTTTATTTAAAAAAAATGCTTTAAATGCATGTAATGCACTTTAATAACAGGCTGTTATACTCCAGTTTTACAAACAGTGTATTTTCAAATGGGTTTTTGAATTCTCTGGCCAATACTGGGAGTTGTAGTTCTAGGGAATTAAGCAGATGAAAGCTGAGACCTCTGGCTAACTGTTTGCTACTGACAGTAGCATTAAACTGTTCTATTGCAGAATGAATTAAACTAAGTTTCTTTTCTGTCTCTTATATGGTGTCTTTATACTTCCTTCCTTGTAGATTTCAGGAAACAGTGCCAAGACAGCAATTGAGTTTTGTTGATTTGGAACAATAGTTCAGTATTGGTGGCACCTATGAGACCAATAGAGGGTTGTTTAAATTTTTTATTGTTTTTGTAGAAGAGAGTAAACAGAGATGAAGGGAGCACTTCCAGAGAATTCCTGATTTAAGGGGATTTTTTTGCCTATTTTTTCCATAAAATAGAATAAGTATGTTGATAACATTGAAATTAAAAAAATATTCCACAAAGTGCATATATATTGAATGGGAATCTGGGTAAGTGTTACACAGTTTTGTATGAAGCTGGGCAGGAAAATGTGAACTTATTCATAAATGCAAACTCTGCTTCCCCTAGCAGGTTGGAGTTGGAAACAGAAAGAATATGCTCCATTATGCACTGTGGGAGACTTGGCAAAACAGTTCTGTGTTCCTATTGCTATCACTGATGCCTAAAAAGCACCTGCTTCCACATCATCTGTTTTGGGTACCTCTGTGTCTGGTTATTGGGCAATGCCTCAAGAAGAAAATTTCATGCCAACCTAACTGAGGTAGTTATTTACTAGTTCCTTCCCTAGCAAACTATTGGAGCATGAAGTCACTAGTTGTTAACAATAAGTACACTGAACTTTAATGAAAGTACCAAGAAAAAAAAAAAGACCAACTCCTGGAATGTAATTTGAGATGACATTCATTCCCCCTGCTGTAGAAGCAAAATTTGAACTCAAAGCCAAAAAGTTAAGTTTTCCTTATATTGTTGACTGTAATTATAGTCTTCCAGAGCACAAATAAACAGAGGAACAAATTTCATCTGAGTGAAACCCATTGGAAAAGTACTCAATAAAAACACTGCCAAGGCTGGCATCTGAGTAAGCTGTTTCCAACATTCAAGTTCCAACTGTAGATGTGTAAGCCACAGAGAGGGTAACTTTACATGGGAAGCTGAATTCTGTGAAAACTGTTCATTCATGAATTAACATAGAATGATACTTGAAGGTGGATAGATACAACTTGACACAGTTATTTTGCTACAAGCATGTTTTCAAGGGCCTAATTTTGCATGCAAATTGGGAAAGAATATTTTAAAAATAAATAAAAAGAGAAGGAAGAGGAAAAGATGTGCTCATGGAGTTAAATGGTATTATTGGTAGTTAGAGGAGTTATTTTATGCTTAGAAGTCAGAACAGATCAGATTATATAGTCTTTGTCAAGAAGTTAGGTTTCTCAGTTAATTGGTTGGTTATCCATCTTATGCTACTGAAATAGTGGTTCAGATGACCAGGGACCGTTGCTTTGGGTAGCACATCCAAATGGAATCTCTTTAAAACTGAATTTTCCAAAGTTCAAAAATGCCAGGGAAGCAAATGTGAAATTTATGTGTTTTATAACTTATTTTCTCTGTCTTTTATTATTTTACATTGAATTGAGTTATGGAAATGTGGAGCCCCTTGACATCTCATGACTGATGAACTGTAACTATGATTTTTATGATGATTGATTTTGTTTTCAATTGTTTTGATTTCTAAAATTTTAAACACTCACTTAGCATGAGATTGATAATAGTTATTTGTCATGTAGAAAACCTGACTTAGATTTATGGGGTTATTTCATGTATTTTCATGCCTCGGTGGTATGTGTGAATCCCCACTGTTTAATTCACATGAATTTGGAACAAAATCATAGGAGCTAATATTAGATTGTATGAAAAAAGTATTGCACTTGCTCCTTATAAGCATCTCTAGTCCTACTGCTATTCATACACAGATTAACATCATGTCCTGTCTCTCAGATCTCAGATGTAATATTTTTGGAATGTGCACTGCCAGCATTCTCACCTTATTCCAAGAACTGAGGTTGTCAAGGACTTGAATAACTTTTGAAAGTCATTGCAATTTAAACACACAAACAAACAAAAAACAAAATTAAAAGCCTACATGTTACTCCAAGAATGTAGTTGCTCTCCTTGCATTTGTAATCTGTGGTGTTTTGTATCAGATCAAGTCAGTCACTTATGGACTTCTACCAAAGAAATCAGAAAATCTTAGTTTAGGGAATCTAAAAATCTTAGGTCAAGGGGATATGCTCCAATATGGGGCAATGTAAAGAGGGCTGGAGTTGGATTCAAAGGACTTTAATGTGTTTCTTAGCTCTACCACTTACCCAATATGACCTTAAGAAAATTATTTAACTTTATGGGTCTTAGTTTCCTCACCCATAAAATCAACTAATTAGACTAGATGACCTCTAATGCCTCTTAGAATTCCAGGACTATTGTCTTATGAACTTTCTACATTATCACATGCTTGATAGATGGTCATTTAATCTCTGAACATTTCCAGTGGCAGAAAAATTACTACTGGAAAGGCAGCTTATTCCAATATTAGAAAACTTTAATGGTTAAGGACGATCTTCTTATGGATAATTGAATAAATATAATGGGGAAGGAAATAGGATGAAGGGAAACAGTTAACAATAATAATCATGAAAAAGAGAAAGGAGAAAAATTGTACAAAAATATTTATAGCAACTCTTTGTGGTAGCTAAGAATTAGGAATCAAGGAAATGTCCATCAATTGAAGAATGACTGAAGCTGTGGCATATGATTGTAGTGGAATGGTATTGTGCTATAGAAAATTACAAACAGGATGATTCCCCCAAAACCTGGAAACACCTATATGAACTAATGTATAGTGAAGTGAGCAGAACTGGGAGGACATTGTGCATAGTGACAGCAGTATTGTTCGATAAGCAATTGTGAATGACAACTACTCTCAGCAATACAATGATCCAAGACAATCTGAAGGAACTAATGATGAAGCATATTATCCACCTCCAAAGAAAGAATTGATAAAAAGAGCACTTGTGGATTGTACATATATAACTTGGTTGCTGTCTTGTGGAGGGGGGAGGAAAGGGAGGGAGGGAGAAAATTTTTGAATTTTAAATCTTATGAAAATGAATGCTGAAAACTACCCTTACATGTAACCAGAAAAAAAAATTGTTGTATATAGAGAAAAAAATACATAGCTTAAAAAAAGAATGATCTTATATTGAATCAATCTGTTTCATGTAAACTTCACCCATTTTTCTTAGTTGTCTCCTCTGGAGTTGTGTGTGATAACTATTCTCATATTTCAGATATTCCAAAATGGCAACACAGCTATCATGTCCTTCCCATACCCTTACTTTTGGCCCCATTTTCTTCATCTTTTCATAATGTAACACAATTTGCATCCTAACTGACCTCCTCTGAATCCACTACAGTTTCGCAATGTACTTCTTCAAGTGCAGCACTGAATTGAATTTGATAATCCAGAAGTGGTTTAAATAATGTGTAAGCCCTTTCCATAAGTCCATTGATATGGGAGTCTTTCTTTTTGGTGGAGATGAGAGCTCTTTCCTATGCAAGATGCATGACAGAATTGGTGAGAAGAGAAAGAGCTCTAGCCTTCTCCAGCTCATATTGAGACTCTTTATTTGATAGTCTCCTTACAGTCCTCCTGAGAAAGTCTTCAGAGCAAATTCCTCTTGGGTCTCATCAAGTTTTTTTGAGCATTGATTAGCTTTGTGCATTCCTGGATTCCATCTTCAAGGAAGAAGATACAAGAAGCCAACCCCACTTCATGTGGTTGGAGGAGAAGACTCTGGGAAAACTTAAGAAGAGCTCAAAGTTTCTAGCATATTTTTAAATCTAGGTTGCTACTTTAAAGACTTTGGGGAATTTTCCCCTTGGGTGAAATCTAGGAACCTCTCTCTTTGTTAAGTTGAGTTACCTTCATCCAAATGTGAGAAGTCCTTTATTCCATATTGTCCAATATATTGAATATTCTCTCATATATACCTTATCTGGTCTCTGTTTTGCTGCTCATTTGGATAAATATGTATCTTTGCTACTCCCTATAAGTGTTTCTTATAGAATTGGTATATTATGGGAAAAAGGGTCAACCCATGTCTATAAAGCTTGGGGTCCTCCTCCTGCAAAATGACAAAGTAATTAGAAATTGGATAGAACCCAATCATAACCTCAAGTTTAATGATATTTAAGGGATACTTCTAACCAGTAGCCCTTCTCTCTGAAGAGAACAAAGTGGCAACCTCTGGTACCAACTTCTAGCTTCCCTGTCTAACAGAAATGAAAGTCTTCCCTGGAGAATGGTGAGAATAAAAATGTCTATTTTACTTCCCTTAAAGACATACAAGGCCATCATCCTCACTATATGTGACCCCTCCCACATGTGTAGAGCCCATTCCTCTACTCTCATCAATATAAATTTTTACCAAAGCATGATCACTTTCTCCCTTGCCTTAGGTACTACCATTACAAGTACTAAGAATTTGATTACCTTTTTGTAGCTGCTAAATTATAATATCAGCTCAACTACACTCCTTTTTTTTGTTGTTTTTGTGGGGCAATGGGGGTTAAGTGACTTGCCCAGGGTCACACAGCTAGTAAGTGTCAAGTGTCTGAGGCCAGATTTGAACTCAGGTACTCCTGAATCCAGGGCCAGTGCTTTATCCACTGAGCCACCAAGCTGCCCCTCAACCACACTTTTCTAGTTCTCTTTCACATGGATTACATCTTCACTTAATTCCTGTTATACTTGTATAATTTAAAACTAAAAACAAAACAAACCTAAATATAGAAAGTAATACCTTTGGCCACTACATTTCTCCTTTTGCTATATTATTCTAATTTGCCAATCTGTCCTTGAATTTTGCTTCTCTCATGCAACTTATTAGTTATTCGTCCCAGCATTGTGTCATTTCCAGATTTGATAAGGATCTCATCTCTCTTAAAATCATAGAAACTATGATATATAAGGGATCCTTTTTACACATGAAGAACAGAAGTACAAGCAAGGTGAAACGACTTACCACAATCTTAGGTTTAGTTGGCACAATATCACTTAATATGCAATTGTGTAAACAGGAAGAAAACTAGGATCTCCTAACAACTAATACAATATTTTCACTGTGCCACACTGTAAAATTATACTACCTTCCTAAGACTTGTTTTACGTAAACTTCACAGTAGATTAAAACAATAGAATACTAAGGATGGTAGGAAGGTCCATCTCCCCTCTACAACCTTAAGGGTAAATAGCTTATACCTTGCTGATCATGGAGACCAAACTATGTTCTTCAAGTGGCTGTGGTATAGTATACACAGAATGTGACATATTAAAGACTTGTGTCTTACTCTCTAAGCAGAACAGAGAACAAGACAGGAAAGGAGCCTCTAATTATATTTATGGAACTCTGGAATTTTTCTTCCCCCTCATTTAACTTGTATATGCAACAGTGATTCTAAAGAGGAAACACTGATGTGTCAGTTAGGAGAATAACAAGGATCCATTTGCAAGAAGGAAAGAAATTTATATTGGCACATTACCTGTAACTGTCAAAGATGAAACAGACATACGACTGTATGATTCCATGAGCCCACAGAGGGATGCTGTCACCTGTAGGATGTGGTGTTTGCCAACTGGTCACCAGATGTTTGAGCAGATTTAACCAATTATGAGTATTCCCTCCTTCATCCAGTGACTCTGTGTGTGTGTGTGTGTGTGTGTGTGTGTGTGTGTGTGTATATGATGGCAGCTTAATATTCTTAGGTTCTCTCTGAAAGATAAATAAAAAGGAACACCTGGTCCTCAGTCAAATGGTCACTCCATTATTTCATATAGATATTGTATAATATTCAAGAGTTGGAAAGGACTTTAGAAACCAATCAGTTCCAACCTCAGATTTTAAAGATGATAAAACCAAGGCCCAAAGAGACTTGCTAGATATCACATAGGTCATGAGTAATAAGCTCACTTTCTCTGGGTTCCATATCCAGTGTTCTTTCTATTATATAACTCTTCTTAAACGGTGATTTGTTAGTAAAATGTTATACATGAGTCAGATAAAATACTACAGAGGCATAGAGTTGGTGAAAATAATTGGCATCCAGGTTTTCACAATGGGAAAGAGTTGACCTTTGAAGAGTTTGCAAATGTTAAGGATGAAGAATAAGCAGTAAGGTTTGAATAACATTTACACAGACATCCATTGAATAAGAACATTGATTAAGCACGTTTTCATATAAGGCACTGTGTTAAGTGCTAGAGGAAATGGAAAGACTGAATGGTTTCTGGCTCCAAGACATTTAAATTTTCGTAAAGGATATGGGATCCACATACAAATAACGATAATATAAAACTAGAACAGGAATAAGTGTATAAGAGAGTAAAAATGTTTCCTCAAAGTGTCTATATATCCAGGGATGATTTCAAAGATTCCTTGGCTCTGATGGGGTGGGTTATGAGGGCAATATTTCTATTGTGCAGAGAAAAGGAGAAGCACAGTAGAAAGAATATTCAGTGATAGTGAAGAAATAGGCTTTATGAATGGGTTGAACAACCCATATACTACCCAGCATTATATAGCATTAAGTGGTTAAATTAATGATGAGTGACTGCAAACATTAAACAGTCATATTGAATATGGAAGTTCTAAACTATGTTATGCTCAGGAATTCTAGGTTTTGGAATATGGCCATGTTATGATATTTTCTTACCCATTCTAATGCAGTGCATTTACTACATGCAACTTGGTATGCTAAATAAACAGTTCCCAGAAGATTCTCTCTTTGTTTTTAGTATTGAAAGTTTCAAAACTTAAAAAAAAAGACAATTACTGGAGCTGCTGTGAGAGCTCACTTTATTTATAAATTCTTTTGATCCATGGGCTTTACTAAAAAGAAAACTGGATTTAACCTTTATTCACAATCTCCCTATAGAAAAAAGAAATGCAGTACTGACAATCAAGCATCTTCAGCTGGGTTTTTGGAATTATCATCTGAATGTTCTAGCCAGTGCTAGACTTCACATTGCCAATCAAACTGGCATACTTCTCAGGGTATTCTTAGAAACTTTTTTGCATCATACAGTTAGTCAATAACCATTTAATAAGTACCTATTGTATGCTGGGTATTGTGCTAAGCAATTAGGATATACAAGGAGGGAAAAGGCAGTCCTTGCCTTCAAAGGGCTCATAATCCAACAGAGGAGAAAACAAATAAGCAATATATGATAAATAGCAAATAATTAACAGAGGGTAGGGATTTGAATTTAGAGATATCAGGAAAGGTAGGATGAATTTTCTTTGGAAATTGAAGTGAATTAATAGCAGGAGATGAGGATGAGATTATTCTAGTATTAAAAGTTAATTATGAAAGAGAAAGGAGACCAGTATCACTACATTGAGAATGGTGGACATTAAGGTAAAAATACACTGGAAGTGGTGGTGGTGAGGTGCTAGGACTTACAAAGGACTTTGAATGTCAAAGGATATTGTATTTAATATTAGAGATGATAAGGAGCCACTGGAGTTTATTGAGAGTGACAGGGAGCTACATGGCTATTTCTTCAATTTAAGAAAATCACTTTGGGGGCAGCTAGGTGGCACAGTGGATAGAGCACCGGCCCTGGAGTCAGGAGTACCTGAGTTAAAATTCAGCCTCAGACACTTAACACTTACTAGCTGTGTGACCCTGGGCAAGTCACTTAACCTCAATTGCCTCACTAAAAAAAAAAAAAGAAAAAGAAAATCACTTTGTTAGCAAATGTAAAATTAATTATTAATAATTGTTCAATCAATTAATCAAAATAGAGAGATACTTGAGAAAGACAGGACTGTCAGAAGGCTATTGCAATAGATGAAAAAAATGAGGTGATCAAGGCCTGTGGTAGGGTTGTGGTCAGATCAGAAGAAAGAAGAAGGTGTGTTTAGATGACAGAGAGAAGCTAGGAAATTGCTTGAGCATTCCTGTATTTCCCTCAAAAACAGCATTAAATCAAGCCTCTAAACAGATTCTAGAAATACAGATCCTACAAAAAGAGAAACACAATCCTAGTACTTGAGATAATTTAGAAGACTTCGGGAAATTACTGTCTCACCTGGGGAGAGTGGTTCAGCATTGCACAGCTAAGCTGGCAGCTCAGCTCAGCTCAGCTCTATGAGCAGTTCATCACTGCTGGAACTCAACACAGCTGAGAGTGGGGCAGCTGAGGGCAGTAAGAAGCTTGCAACAGTGAACCCTCTGCCCCAGGAGCAGACTTCAACTTTATAAAGGTTAAAGATTGGCTACAACATGAGCAAGAAACAAAAAAGGGCCCTTACCATTGACAGCTTCTATGGTGAAAGGGAAGATCAAAACTCAAACTCAGATGAGTTTGTCAAAATGCCTAAAAGTGAAGACTCAAGTGGGAACATGATCTTCTCTCAAGACCAAAAAGCCTTCTTTGAAGAGCTCAAAAAAGACTTAAAAAAAACCAAATGAGAGAGGTAGAAGGAAAAATGGAAAGAGAAGTGAAAGTTACACTGCAAAAAGAAGCAAAAAAAATTGACTGAGGAAAACAATTCCTTAAAAAATGCAATTGGCCCAATGAGAGAAAATAATGGACAAATGGGAGGAAAAATTAGCCAAATGGAAAGAGAGGTGCAAAAGCTTACTGAGGAAAATAATGCTTTAAAATTAAATTTGGGCAGATGGAAACTGATAACTGCATGAGACACCAAAAATCTGTTGAGCAGAATCAAAAGACTGAAAAAATAGAGGAAAATGTGAAATGCCTTATTGGAAAAACAACCGACGTGGAAAATAGATCCAGGAGAGATAAACTGAGAATTATTGGACTACCTGCAAGACATGATCAAGAAGAGTCTAGACACTATATTTCAGGAAATTATCAAGGACAACTGCCCTGATATTAGAGAATCGGAGGATAAAATCACCATTGAAAGAATCCACTGATCACCTCCTGAAAGAGACTCCAAAAGCAAAACTTTAAGGAATATTGTAGCTAAACTCCAGAATTATCAGGTGAAGGAGAAAATACTCCAAGAAGTCAGAAAGAAACCATTTAAATATCATGGAGCTACAGTCAGGATAGCACAGGACTTGACAGCTTCAACATTAAAGGGTTGCAGGACTTGGACTATGATATTCAGGAAGGAAAAGGAACTTGGATTACAACCCATAATCAACTTACCAGCAAAACTGATCATTCTCTTTCAGAGGAAAAGATGGACATTCAATGAAATAGGAGACTTCCAAGTCTTCCTCAGAAAAAGACCAGAACTGAACAGAAAATTTGATCTCCAAAAACAAGACTCAAGAGAAATATAAAGAGGTAAACTGGGGGTTGGGGAGGGAATGTTGTTTAATGATGTTAAAAAGCTTGCAACCCTATGAAGGAGGATACTTTTAACTCTTGGGGTCTGTATCTCAGTTAAGGTATTGTTATTAAATAGTTTTTGATGTGATAATAGTAAGATATTTAGGGGCAGAATAAAAGGAGACTAGGGAGAGGAGAGGAAAGGGGAGGCGGAATGGGGTTAATCATATCATATGAAGAGGCACAAAAAGTACTCATTCTAAGAGGGAGAAAGAAGGGAGGGGTGAGCATTGTTGCAACCTATCATCAGATTTTTTTCAGGCAAAGCATAAAATACACTCCCATTTGTATAATAGATCTTAGCTTACTATTTAAGGAAACAAAAGGGGAAGGGAGAAAAGGGTGGTATTGATAGAAGGGAGGGCAGAAGTGGGGGGATAAGGGGAAAGAAAAAGAAGGGCAGCTGATAAAAGGTAGGAAAGATTTAGGGAGGCAGTGGTAAGAAGCAAAACACTGGTCAAGAGGAAAAGGATGAAAGAAGAGGAAAAAGAATACAAACAAAGGTGAAAAGAGCATGGAGGGAAATAAACACTTAATAATTTTAACTTTGTGAATGGGATGAACTGTCCCATAAAACAGAAGGAAATAGCAGAGTTGATTAAAAATCAGAATCCTACAATATGTTCTTTCCAAGAAACACATATGAAGCAGAGAGACATACATGGAATAAAGGTAAAAGCTTGGAGCAAATATATATTATGCTTCAGATGACATCAAAAAGCAGAGGTAGCAGTCCTTATCTCAGACAAAGAAAAAGCAAAAATAGATCTAATTAAAGGAGATAAAGAAGTTAACTACAATTTGCTAAAAGGTACCATAGATAACAAATTAATATCAATAAAGAATGTGTGTGCCAAGTGGTATAGCATCCAAATTCTTAGGAGAGAAGTTAAATGAGCTACAAGAGGAAATAGATAGCAAAACTATACTAGTGGGGGATCTGAATCTTCCTTTCTCAGAATTCAATAATCTTGTCACAAAAAATAAGAAATAAGTTAAAAATGTGAATAGAATATTAGAAAAGTTAGATATGATAGCTATCTAGAGAAAATTGATTGGGGATAGAAGGGAATATATCTTCTCCTCAGCCGTACATGGCACATACTCAAAAATTGACGATGTATTAGGGCACAAAAACCTCATAGTCAAATGTAGTATTAAATGCATCCTTCTCAAATTATGATGCAATAAAATCACATGTAATAAAGAACCATGGAAAGGTAGACAAAATGAATTGGAAACTAGACTATCTCATCCTAATGAATGAATGGGTCAAACAACAAATCATAGAAACAATCAATAACTTCATCTAAGAGAATGATGATAATGATAAAACATACCAAAACCTAAGGGATGTAGCCAAAGTAGTGCTTAGGGGAAATTTTATATCTGTAAATGCTTACATGAATAAAAAAGAGAAAGAAGAGATAAATTAATTAGGCATGCAACTTAAAAAGGTAGAAAAAGAACAAATTAAAAATCCCCAACTAAATGCTAAATTAGAAATCCTGAAAATTAAAGGAGAAATTAATAAAATTGAAAGCAAGAAAATTATAGAACTAATAAATAAAACTAAGAGGTGGTTTTATGAAAAAAATCAATAAAATAGATAAGCCTTTTAAAAATTTCATTAAAGAAAAGAAAGACGAAAAACGAATTACCAGTATAAAAAATTAAAATTGTCCAGGTTAACTGAAGAGGAAATAAAATCCTTAAATAGACCAATTTTAGAAAAAGAAATTGAACAAGTCATCAATGAACTCCTTTAAAAAATCTCTAGGGTCAGAAGGGCTTACAAATGAATTCTACCAAACATTTAAAGAACAATTAATTCCAATAATATACAAACTATTTGGGAAAATGGGTGAAGGAGTTCTATCAAATTCCTTTCATGACACAAATATGGTATTGATATCTAAACCAGGCAGAGTCAAAACAGAGAAAGAAAATTATAGACCAAATTCCCTAATGAATAGTGATGCAAACATCTTAAACAGGATATTAGTAAGGAGCAAGGGAAGGGAGGGTGGGAGAAAAACTTGAAAATAAAAATCCTGTGAAAACAAATGTTGAAAACTATCCTTATATGTAATATATAGCTGGAAAATAATAAAATACTTTTAAAAAAAAGAATAGGGTGTGTTTGAAAGACCTTTCAAAAGTGAAATGAACAGAATTTGGGAAAACAAAGATTGGATATGGGGAGAAAGGGAGGAGAGAGATAGTGAATAATTGTGAATGATATCTATGCTGTGTACATAGAGGCCTGGGAAGATGGTGGTGTCCTTGATAATAATATGGAAGTATGTAGGAGGGAGGTATTGGGAAAAAAATAACAAGTTAATTCTTGGACATGTTGAGTTTGATATGTCTGCAAGACATTCAGTTCAAGATGTCTGAAAAGCAATTGGAGATATGAGACTAGAGATCAATAGAGAGGTTAGATCAGAGTAATTTCAGAATCATCAGGAGAAGGATGACATTTAAATACATGGAAACTCATGAGGTCAGCAAGGATAGTAGTAAATAGGGAGAAGAGAAGAAACCCCAGGCCAAAACATTGTGGAAATAATATGATTACAGAATGTGACTTAGATGAGAATACAACAAAGGAAACTGAGAAAGAACAGTCTTAGATAACCAGATGAAAGTGTGCCCCCCAAAACTGAGAAGAGAATATGAAGAAGAAAATGATCAACAGTGTCAGAGGTTGAAGAGAAGTAAAAAAGAAGGCTTAAGAAAAAAGTCACTGGGTTTTGAAATTAAGAGATCATTAATAACTTTGGAAAGAGCAGTTTCAGTGGAATGATGATGACAAAAGTCAGAATGTAATGGGTTAAGGAGAAAGCCAGAGGAGAAAAAGATGTGTCTCTTTAGACACTTTTTTTCAAGAAGTTTAACCGCAAAGGGCAGAAGAGATAAAGAATAACAGATAGTCAGGATGAAAGAATCAAGTTAGGGTGTTTTAAGGATAGGGGAGTGACCTGCATGTTTGCAGATAATAGGGAATGAGCTGGTAAAGAGTGATTTATTGAATGTTAATGATATAAGGGGATGATAGAGGGGCCAATTTGTTGGAAGAAACAAGATAGAATAGAATTATTTTTGCAGTTTTGCCTTGGTTAGGAGTAAGGTCACCTAAATATGAGGCAGGAGTAAAGGAGATGCAAAAGGCATCTGAGTGATATGTGTAATGATTGGAATGATGCCACCTGCTGGAGACTTACTGTAGAAAAATTCCATCATGAGGAAAAGGCCTCTGAGGGCAAGCCATGCGATCAATGTCCTTGGCATCAGGAAGTGATGTTTGCTCGTGGGTACTGTCTATCAAGGCTACCAGCCAATCAACTTGAGGAGCCTCTCATTTCTGAGAGGAGGACATGTCGTAGGAAGCAGACTCTGGTGGAAGGGTTCTGTCTCTTTTGGTTCCTGACCTTGCCATGGTGGGTTGGATGATGGGGTCTCTTATAAATAGTTACATTTTTACCTTTCTCTCTGATCCTAATGCTCTTTAATAAATACTTAAGCACTTGAATACTCTTGCTAAAGCTTATAATCAATTGGTGACTACTCATTAGATTTTAGATAGTATAGCTAGAATTTTAGCCCCTTACATATGAGATGAAGAGGGGAGAAGAGGAAATTCACAATTTTGTTTCTGTAAAATACAAGCCAAGTTACTCACCTGAGATGATGGGGCCAGGTGAAACAAGAGGAAGTTTGATAAAGGATGACAAGTTTTGAAGAATCACAGTGGAAAATGGCACAGTGGGTTGATAAAGGTATAGCAATGCCAAACAGCAGTGAAGGCCCAGATGAAGTTAGATCACCTAAATTTGTCATGCACCCAGTCAGCATGGTTATAAAATGTTCTTCAACTTTCCTAAGGAGCATAGGCATAGATAGGCCCAAATGCTGTGGATTGTAAGAATGATTCATGATTGAGCTTTGGCAGCCTACAATCACTGATAGAATAATGGTTGGGAGCAGGGACAAAATAGAAGAGTAATAAGTAGAGTTTCAGCAAGGGCCCAAAATGGGGGGAAAAGAAAAGAGTAGCTAGGTCACAAGTGAGGGAATGAGGGATTGGTATTCATAGTATAGATAAAGAATAGGTTTTGGTAAGGTAAAGGATAGGTGGAAAGCCAATGGATTTTGGTCAAGATAAGGCCATTTTAAAATTCTTGAACACAAAAGTGGTATATTTGTGTGTAATGGGATGATCAAGAGTTAAATAATCTTTGTGTGTAACTGAAGTACTTGTCAAAATCAATAGGGCAGCTATGTGGCACAGTGGATAAGGCACTGGCCCTGGTTTCAGGAGAACCTGAGTTGAAATCCGGTCTCAGACACTTGATAATTACTAGCTATGTGACCCTAGGCAAATCACTTAACCCTCATTGCCCCCCCCCCCAAATAAAATAAATAAAAATTTAAAAATTAAGTAAAATTAAATTAAATAAAAGCAATACTCTAGACTTTAGTACTTAATTATTTTCTGTCATTTTAGGTGTGTAAATATCTTGTCTCACCATTTAGATTGTCACTTGAATGAGAGTAGAACAGGTCATATGATCCCTTCTTATTCTGATATGGTATAGAAGTATGATTGACTAAGTAAGGCTAAGAAGTATGATATCCCTAATTAATTTACAGGATGATTATCAAGTAGATAGATAGATAGATAGATTTTTTTTTCTGAGATCCACTTCCACATACCTTTATATGTGTTATATGTGAAGAGATATTTAAACATGTGGTTTCCCCTGTTAGAAGGCAGAAGTTGGTTTTATCTTTCTTCGAATCCCCTAAACTTATCATAGTGCCTACCATGTATTTGTTGTTCAATTATTTAGTCATGCCCCACTCTTCATGACTACCTGGAAAATGGACCATACTATCCATAGGGTTTTCTTGGCAGATTGGTTTGCCATTTTCTTTTTCAGTGGATTAAGGTAAACAAAAGCCAATTAACTTGCCCAGAGTCATAAAAATAGTAATGGTCTGTGGCTGCGTTTAGAAACTCAGATCTTGACTTCAACTCAACACTCCATCCACTGTGGTATGTAGCTCCCTCCTATGCAAACAAAGGTTGTGTAATTTTCCCAAGGCAACACAGCTAATAAGAATCTAAGACCAGAGTTGAACTCAGGTCTTCCTAACTCCAGGCCTAGTACTCATCCATCTAGTGGCATCTATGTCTACTATATAGAAGGTACTTAACAAATGTTTATTGACTGTCTATTTTTACTCTCAATGAAAAGAAGATTTAATACACATTAACAATTTTAATGTGACTTTTAAAAGTATATCCTATAACTAATATTTTCAAGCTCCATTTAAAATTTTTGTAAATTATTTCCTTTAAGTAATAAAATTCCCAATCATAAAACCACATATGTGATATCACCATAATCATGTAACTATTATCCTACCAATGATTAGGATTTTATTTTCAATCTGTCATTGTTATTTATAGGTTGTATAAGGCAGAATTTGATCAATCCTTTCCATTGGGAAAAAACCAAAAACAACTATTTTTTCTTCTTCCAATATTTTGTGGCATTTGGAGTAAAATGGAAACTTTTTTTCTGGGAAATATGTGATCTTTAATTTAACATTGTATGCTCTATATTCTAAGTCATGTTTTTCTCTTCCTCTAAGTTCTCTTCTAAATCTGTATTTTTAAAATTCCAAATCTATCATTCCCTTTTTCAGAACTTCTGCTACTTTGAAGAAATTCCCTATCACCAGATTCAAGTTGTCCTTTCTATTGTTTATATCTAGTAAACCTGCTTTCAAAATTCTGATATCTGAACAACATTATATGCCAATATCTTTATTTTTTATTTCTTTTTAAAATAATTTCATTTTAAAAAGTACAATTTCTAGAAATCCACAGAATTCCTTTTTTATTGGCTCATCTTCATTCAAAGTAAAAAAAAATCTCTTTTTTCATTTTTCCTTCTGTCTTTATGAATTTCATTATTGGATGATTTGCTTGAGTACTAGTCTCATTTATATTCTTTGTTTCATGTATTTCCCAAGTTTAAGCTATACACATCCATGGTAGTTTTTTTTTTCTGCTATCTTCTCTTCTCTTTCTTTAATTCCTACCTCACTGCACTGTAGCACTGTGCACCTCTTTTCTGCTGAAGGTCCAGTAATCTCAGCCTGAGATGCCTCCAGTTGAGTCTATGGGCCCAGCTGCTTTCATGCTGAGAATAAACTGCAAGGAGAGAACTGACACAATTTTCTCTTACCCTTTCCTTGGTCACAAAACTCCCAATCTTATTTACTCCTCACTACTGTGCCTTCTGCACATTGTTCTTCCCTTCATCATCAACATACTATTTCTTTTTCATGGCTGGGCAAAATCAAATGTCTCTGCTTTATTTATTCTTTGCAGGGCAAGGGGGATTAAGTGACTTGCCAGAGTCACACAGCTAGCAAGTGTCAAGTGTCTGAGGCTAGATTTGAATTCAGGCCCTCCTGAATCCAGGACTGGTACTTTATCCACTGTGCCTCCTAGTTGCCCTCATATCCCTCCTTATTAAGAGTATGAGAGGGGCTTCAGGCTGAGATAGTGCCAGGGAGAAAGTAGGGCTGGAAGGAGACCTTATTTTCAGAAATTGAATATAAAATTAATTCATGTAACCTACATTTCTATCTCTATAAGTACAATTGCTGGAAGTAAGCAAAACATTCAACCATCCTTGGCCCTGAAATACAGTTATAAGTGAAGGATAAAAAGAAAAGTTAAAGCAATGAGAGTATTATACAATATTCTCTAAGTATGAATTCTTGGTCTTACATGCACACACATACACACAGACTACACATACACATACATACATGAATGCATGCACATGCACACAAGGCAGGCTTCATTTTTTGGCAGAAAAATTCCTAATTTGGAGAGGGGAACTTGGGGAGTTAGTCAGGAGCCATCTGCATCCCAGTACTAGATGAGCATTGCTACTGTAATGTGGCCAAATGAATGGCCTGAAGGAAGCTATGCTGACTAATTGCCATGTGTTGTATTTGTTTTTTGGTCTACTGGAGTTTTTCCTGTAAGTAATTTCATGAGCCTTGATTGCCAGGAGGCTCCTTGGCACAATAAATGTTCTAGAATTTCTGATTCACAAATTAGTCACTTAGGGTGCAGAACTAATTTTGATGAACATCTCAATAAATATTCTTTTTTAAATCAGATATAAGTATTCTGAGTGTCAGGAGGAAGGATCAATATACCTGTTAACATCAGCTTTTGGGAAGAACTCGGCAATCTTCTGAAATAATTCATATAACACTTCATTTGGAGATTCAACAGTTTGGAAAGCTGAACATAAATGTGGAAAACAGGATCAAAGGTCCACATTATTAAAAGAATTCTTAATGGTGACATTGTGTTATAATAGAAACACTGGATTGGAATGTATGGGTTTTAGTATTAGCTATGGGTCAGTAGCTATTTATGTGACCTCTCTAGTTCTCAGTTTCCTCATTTTTTTCAATTAAAGGATTGTTTTACATTTTATTTTTGTTTTCTTTTTAAAAAATGTTTTATTGATGACTTTGTTTTAATATCACAGTCATTTCCCCAGTCCAGTAATTGAACCCTTCCTGGTAACCATGGGATGACTTTCAAGAGAAATTAAGTCACAAGAGATATATATTTTTAAAATCTATGACACGCACTGCAGGCAGACTACATTCGACCTAGTTCTTAAACCTTTTCCTTTCCTATCCACAGTCCTAGTCAGTGAAGATTGCTCTTCATGATAATAATCTTGGCACCCTCCTAGATCTTCAGTCTTGGAGGGGGGGAAGGGGGTACAAGTTTACATGCAGAACTAAGATAAAGAAGTGACTTAGACCTTGTACAAGAATTTTTTTAATGAGGGTTAAGTGACTTGCCCAGTGTCACACAGCTAGTAAGTGTCAAGTGTCTGAGGCTGGATTTGAACTCAGGTACTCCTGAATCCAGGGCCAGTGCTTTATCCACTTCACCACCTAGCACTCACAAATATAAGAATTTTTAACAAGAATAGTTGATCCCCCAAAGAAGTAGTGTTTATACTTCAAATAAGCAAAAAAACAAAATAAACAGACCTGAACTAAGCAAAATAACCTATTGAAGTGAATGAGATTTCACAACAGTTTAAATTCATTATATTTCCAAGACCTGTTACATATTCTATCACTATATTCTTTATATCTGCTCCTTACTCTCAATTCTGTAACTCTCTAATCTCAGTGTAAACTGGACATTTCATTCAGGCACTTTAACACCAGACTTTCTACCTCCAGTCATGCCCTCTTCTAGAATATACCCACCAGTTAGTGACTACCACTTTGATCATGCCATTCACTCTCTAGCATTGGTTTCCTTTTGCTTTGTAGCTCATGATCAAGAATCCATTCTCTTCTTCAAAATTAGGTTGTTCTGAATTGCCTCATCTGCCTTAAGCCCTCCCTTATCTCAAACCACCATCTGGTTTATCTTGGCCACACTGATACAAAGTCTACTTTGTGTCTTTAGCCCATTCTCACCTTTCACTGCTCTCCAGAGCAGTATCTTGAGTATCCTTTGCTAACAAGTTTCCTTCCCCAAGGTAGTCTTTCTCTGTTGATTGAAATCACTTCAACCATCCTTCCTTCTCCAGGAAGACTTTGTGAGATTAAAACTGGATATTAGATCATAAATCTCCCCTACTTAACTTTTCCCTTAATTTATCTCCCAGACTAGTAAATGGAAGAAGCTTCTGGTTTTCTAGATAGAGCCTTTATTGTATATAAGGTGTTGTTGATTAGAAGGATAGGAAAATAGAAATACAATACAAATCGTCTTAAATCTAGGCTTAGTCTATATTACTTATAAAAACTCACCAAACCGAAAAGGCCACCTTTGGAGAGAGAGAGACCGTCTGTGCCGCGCCGTCAGGAGTCCCGCCAAGCAGGCAAAAAGGCCTACTCCCGTTCTCTCCACCCCGGAAGTCAAGAGCCCGGCAGGCAGTCTGACATGCGCAGCAGGCGGACTGTTCATCTCCTCCCCAAAAGGGTGGTCCTTGAAAAACTGGCGTCTTTCAGTTATCCTAACCGACTGTTAAAAACTTTCATATTTTACCACAACTTTAATTTCAATATTTATTAATTTAATTTAATGAGCTAAGTGATGATAATTTGTCTTTGCTCTGTGCATTTTGGACACAAAGAAAGGTCATCTCCCAGTTAGGAAATTCGTGTTTCTTTGGCAGGTCACTCCATTTTCCATCAGCTGCTCTGAGATTTCATGAATCCTCCAGGATAACCCGATCACCTGAAATCTTATCACTATGCAGATTGACTTAATTTTTGATACTCAATACCTTCTCAATTCCCTCAGTTGCCTCTCCATTGAGGGGTGGAGCAATGAATACCTCCCAAAGCTTTCTTTTACAAAGGACTCTGAACTTTCCAGCTAACTCTCCATTTTCCATCAGTAACTCTACTTGGTTTCCCCATAATATCACGCCCCTGGGCCAGGTACTACTCCTTTTTGACTTCTCTTTGTATATTGTCTTCTCCCATTTGATTGTAGGCTTCTTGAGGGCTGAGATTGTCTTTTTTTCTCTTATTTGTATCCGTACTACTTATCACAATGCCTGGCATGTAATAGGAGCTGAATAAATATTTATTGAATTGACTTAGAGACATGATGTTTTCATAAGGCTGACATATGATATAGTCTCAGTAAATACTAGCTGATTGGATTTTTGTTTTTACCATTCTTTAATTTGTCATTTTGCCATTGTAGAGAACTTCTGATATAGACACTCCCTCCATTGATTCAGATGAACAAATAGTCTGCACCTTACAGTCTTAAGAGGGCTACAAGAATTGAACAAACATCTTCCTGACTCCAAGGCCAGTTCTTTATCTGCTATGCCAGGGCAGCTAGGTGGCACAGTGGATAGAATACTGGCCCTGAGGTTGGGAGGACCTAAGTTCAAATCTCATTTTAGATAATTACTAGCTGTGTGATCCTGGACAAGTTACTTAGTGACTTTGCACAGCCCTCCTTCAGTTAAATCTCATTCAGTGCAAGTCATAACATCACCAAATGGCATGGTCCTCTTCAGAATGAAGGACAAGCAACAATCTGCTATGCCATCAGGTTTCCTTGCTGATTGATTGGGTCTCACTCAGAAAAATAGCTCTCCTGAGAAATTCTGTTACCAGAGGCTACAGCATTAAAAGCAGCCAAGAGAACCTCTTTTTATTTCTCTTGAGTCTTGTATTCGAAGATCAAATTTTCTGTTCAGTTCTGGTCTTTTTCTGAGGAAGACTTGGAAGTCCCCTATTTCATTGAATGTCCAATTTTTCCTTTGAAAGAGAATATAAGTTTTGATGGGTAGTTGCTTATGGGTTGTAATCCAAACTTCTTTGCCTTCCTGAATATCATAGCCCAAGCCCTGTGATCCTTTAATATTGAAGCTGCCAGGTCTTGTGCAGTGCTGACTGTGGCTACATGATATTTAAATGGTTTCTTTCTGGCTGCTTGGAGAAATTTCACCTGATAATTCTGGAGTTTGGCTACAATATTCCTTGAAGTTTTGCTTCTGGGGTCTCTTTAAGGAGGTGATCGGTGGATTCTTTCATTGATTATTTTATCCTCTGATTCTCCAATTTCAGGGCAGTTGTCCTTGATAATTTCCAGGAATATTGTGTCTATACTCTTTGCTTGATAATGACTTTCATGTAATCCAATAATTCTCAATTTATCTCTCCTGAATCTATTTTCCAGGTCAGTTGTTTTTCCAATGAGGTATTTCACATTTTCTTCTATTTTTTCAGTCTTTTGATTCTGCTTGACAGATTCTTGGTGTCTCATAGGATTAGCTTCCATCTACCCAATTTTAATTTTGTTTTTGTTTTTGTTGTTGTTGTTGTTGTTTTTTTTTTTTTGCAGGGCAATGGGGGTTAAGTGACTTGCCCAGGGTCACACAGCTAGTAAGTGTCAAGTGTCTGAGGCCAGATTTGAATTCGGGTACTCCTGAATCCAGGGCTGGTGCTTTATCCACTGTGCAACCTAGCTGCCCCCCCCCCCAATTTTAATTTTTAAGGGATTTTTTCCTCAGTAAGCTTTTGCACCTCTTTTTCCATTTGGCCATTTTTTTCTCCCATATATCCATTTTTTTCTCTCATTTGGCCAATTGTTTTTTTTAAGGAATTGTTTTACTCAATCAATTTTTGTGCTTCTTTTTGCAACATAACTCTCATTTCTCTCATTTATCCATTTTTTCTTTTACCTCTCTCATTTGGTTTTTAAAAGCCTTTTTGAGCTCTTCAAAGAAGGCATTTTGGTCTTGAGACAAGATCATCTTCCCACTTGAGTCTTTACTTGTAAGCATTTTTACAAACTCATCTGAGTTTGAGTTTTGGTCTTCCCTTTCACCATAGAAGCTGTCAATGGTAAGGCTCTTTTTTGTTTTCTGCTCATGGTGTAGCCTATTTTTAACCTTATAAAGTTGAAGTCTGCTCCTGAGGCAGAGGGTTCACTGTTGCAAGCTTCTTACTGCTCTCAGCTGCCCCACTCACAGCTGTGTTGAGTTGCAGCAATGTTGAGCTGTCCACTGAGCTGAGCTGTGCTGAGCTGAATTGCCAGCTGAGCTGAGCTGAGCTGAGCTGAGCGGTGCTGAGCCACCCTCCCCTTTCACGCAGGTGATACAGACCTATCCTGAAGTCTTCTAAATTTTCTTAAGTAGGAGGATTGTGTCTCTCTTTTTGTAAGTTCTTTAGGTCCAGAATCTGTTTAGAGGCTTGATTTAATGTTGTTTTGAAGGAAACACCTATATTTTCTATAGTATATCTTCTAAATATAAAATCCTATTTGTCTAAGTGAATGTATTATATTTATAAAAGAAGATACAGTCATTTACAAAAAATCAGAAACTTCAACCCTGGTGAACAAGTCACATTTAAACAATTGCTGAGTCTTGTTGATTCTATGTTCACTGCATCATTTTCATTAATCCCCTTTCCACTCAAATGACCACCACCAACTTAGTTCATATTTTTCTCTCATGTACTGATTGACCAGATTCAGCCAGTCCTCTCTCCAATACCTCTAGCAATTAACAAGTTTATATGCCTAAAGTTCTGAACTGACAATGTCAGTCTTCTAATCAAAGAATCCTTGTTTATCATCTTAATGGTATGTTATTTCATCTGCTTTCATGTCTTTGGACAGGCTGTTCTCTATGTCTAAAATATGTCCACTACTCACCTCAGTCTCGTAGTATCCCTAACTTCCTTCACAGCTCTGTGTAACTGCAACTTCAATTAGAAAGCCTTTTATAATCACTACTCCCACCCAGTTATTAGTAGACCCACTTGTAATTATTTTTATATATTTACTTATGTGTATAAAAGTTATATGCCTAATAAGCTCTTTTGGAGGACAGAGTATACACAGACACATACACACACACACATAAGATTTTATATATGCACAATATGACACAATATATGATGTGATGTGATAGGATATATACGATATAATACTATCTATTACACACACACACACACACATATATATATATATATATATGCATATATATATATATATATATACACACACACAGAGAATATAATTTTGTTGTTGTTGTTGTTGCTTTTGTTGAATTGTTTCATTTGAGTCTAAATCTTCATGACCCATTTGGTGTTTTCTTGGTAAAGGTATTAAAATGTTTTGCCATTTTCTTGTCCAGCTTATTTTACATATGAGAAAACTGAGGTAAACAGGGATAAGTGACTTGCCCAGGGTCACACAGTTAGTAAATTTCTGAGGTCATATTTAAACTCAGAAATCTGAGTCTTTCTGACTCTAGGCCTGGTGCTTTATTCACTTTGCCACCTAGCTGTGACCTCACACACAATCTTCAGAATTCTTCACATCTCAAACATAGCATTAACACTAACTTGATGGATGAATACATGAGCAATGTGAAAAATAATTTCTAAGTATTCCAAAGCATGTATATACATGATTTGAAGAAAACTATAATCATCAAAAAACAATCACTCACTATCTACTTCTGTTGATTTAGATTAAAACAAATCATACTCAGAAGAAGAATGATGATTTTACAGAATAAGATGTGGAAGAAAGAGAATATATGAGAAGTTAATGATTGGACTACCATATTTATAGTACCATCTTTGTAGTTGCAAAGAATTAAACATAATATATGTTGATTGAGGAATCATTAAATGGCTTATTGTACATTACTGTAATAGAATATCACTGTGCTATAAGAGACTCTGAAGTATACTAATACAGAGAAACATAAAAAAATAAAACCAAACAAAACAACACCCAGGAAAAAAAACAACAAGTAAATCTTCACTACAACAATGTAAATGTGAATAAAAATGGTAGAACAAACAAAACTGAATAATTGGTAATTATAATGACAAAAAGTGTCTTCAAAAAAGACATATAAACAGAGACCTCCCCAACTTACTTCTTTGAAGATGTAGAAAACTGGGTTCAAGGCATATATAATACCAGAATTTATGGTTTTGTTTCATCCTAAACTCCCCCGCATGCCTTTAAAATAAAAAAAAAAAATCTTTATTTTATGGCTTTCTTGGATGGGCATGGTGGAACAATACTTTCTGTAATGATATTGACATAAATACAAAATATATCAATAAAACTTGTTTTAATAAAAGAAGTCAATGATTGCTTACATAAGAGATATATGATAGAATTAGAGGATATCTAGATGATCACACAATTGACAAAAAGATGTAGATCACTTTTAACTTTCATTTGTTAATTAATTATTTTTAAATTGAGTCAGTAAAGCAAAAACACTATTTTGAAATTGCATTACTTTAGGGGCAGCTAGGTGGCACAGTTGATAAAGCACCAGCCCTGTATTCAGGAGGACCTGAATTCAAATCCAGACTCAGACACTTGACACTTACTAGCTGTGTGACCCTGCCAAGTCAGTTAACCCTCATTGCCTGGCCAAAAAAAAAGAAAAAAGAAAGAAAGAAAGAAAAAGGAATTACATTTTTTTTAATTTAATTTGTTTTAAGGTGATAAAAATATATTTTCTCTCTCCCATTTTACCATTAAAAACAAGAAAAACAAAGGCTTTGTAAGAAATGCACATGTATGTCAGTCTCTATATTCCAAGTACTTCATTTCTCTTTTTAGTGGGGAGCATGTGAAAATTCTTTTCTAATAATTCATTTTGGCATCCATACACCAAAATATATAAGATTACTTGAAAGAAATAACAAATAAAAACATGTTTGATGATCTTCTACTTAAAATTATCAAATGAGGCATCAAACTTAGAAAGAAGTTTTTGTTTGCCAAAAACATTTACTCCTCTAATGGTTGGAGATCCAGCAAAGAGCCCAAGTTGAAGTATGGCCCATATGGATGATGAGATCTTCCAAACACTGTCATGTTATCTGTAAGTGAAATTGTGATGAACACATCAAGTCTTAGAATATTGAAGTGCCTTATATAATAGTCTGTACCATTTATAGGAATGAGACCTAATTTTTTATGCAGAAAAAACAAAGGAAACACAAACCACAACAATGAATAGAAAAAAGTATAGTTTCCAGATTATAGTATTCAATTAGATGAAAAATCAGTGTAGTTTAACAAAGGAAATTTATACCTATGTTTATATCTGTAATAGATTGCATATATTAATATATAATCATATATCTTGAATGAATGTTACAATTGTATGCAATTGTCCCAGAATTAGCCAATAGATGGATAAAATCTGGGTTAGCTTCAGGAAATTGTAAAGCCTTTCTAAGACCTGTGTCTCTCACTTGAAATAAAGTCCTGCATTTTTAATATTAATACTCTTAACATTTTTATATATCATTTTATTGAATTTTATTTATAGAAAAGAGCAGTAACTGAAGAATTTTTAAAATGTATATCACAAATGTTGCAGAGGAGCAATTAATGACATTTCTGAATAGACTGTATCATGTAACAAGTAAAATACTTTGAAGAAGAATTGAAACAAAGAATGTCAACAAGGGAATTTGTCAGCAAAAAGGAAAATGGACTAGTCATGTGGCAAGAGCAGAGGAAAACAGATGGTCATCCTGAGGACTCCCTTAGTATCTTTTAGATGTTAAGACAAAATGAGAAGGCCTCCACCATGTTGGCTGGACTACTTCTTAGACAAGTATTGGAGGTCTTTTCAGTATGGACAAGAATAAATGTACTTCAATCTGCATGGTGAGAAAGAAAATCTGAATTAGTGATATCACATATCCATTTCATTATTTGAACTAATTTCTACTATCACTGTAAATAATTAAATGCAATTTGTCTTTTTAAAGTATATAACAAAATCTTTAGAGTTGTCTTACTTATGGTATTGCCTCCTGAATTTCCTTCTGTTTTCCTTTGAGCATTTAAAAATACTGTATTGTTGTTCTTTTTTTCTTTATGCTCATTTTTTGGGATCATCACTAGTTTCCTTCTCCTATAATTTCTTACTCTGATCCACAAAAAAATCCTCTTGTGTAACTTAAATATAGCCAGTCAAGCAAAATGCATCCATTCAATGGATATACACACGCCAAAAAAAAATGCATTTCATTTTGAAAACCCAATTTGAAAACCCAAACTTCTCTGTCAAGAAGTGAGTGATAAGTATGACTCAGACTGAGGTTGGTTATTGTTTCTGTTAATATTAGCAATGATATTATGGTATATGTGTCAAAGGATTCTATTTTCTTGAAACAATTAAAACATTAAAAATTTTAATCTAATTATAAAAAAGATGATTCTGACTCATATTTTTTCTATTGATTTGAAACTGTATTTTGAAAGTAAACTAACTTCCTCAAATCCAAATAATTGCAATGCAAAGGTATTATTGACAGCTATTTTTTAAAATAGCTTGAAAATATGAACTTTAGGGACGTTCATACGATTTTGAACAAAAAAGGAAATATTTTTCACATCTTTTATTTCAAAGACTGTTCCTTTTTTGTCATTAAAAATAATATCAATGCAATATTCTTTGACATAGTACAGTGGAGATTGAACAAATCCTATGAGTGAAAGGCCAAAAAAACCAAAGTAGAGGCATTTTTTCCTTTTCAATCACCTTCATATTATGTATAAATATATGTGTGTATGAGTATATGTGTACATATACATCTATATTTCACTGACATTTCATATATATGCATATGTGTATATACACATCTATATCTATTGATACATCTATTCACACATACATATTTGTGTGTTTCCATTATATATACATATATACACATACATACACACATGTACATACACATACATATGTATATATATACACATATACATAATTTATACATAATTAAGTGAATTTGATTTATATGATTCATTTTTCTGAAGCATTTGTTAATCTTACGGAGAATTTGAACATGGTGAGAAATGCTTGACACTTCATCTTAATGAATCATAGCTTGGCCAACTGTACAGGAAAGTATCACACTGAAGAAGCACAGAATGGTAAATGATAAATCAAAATTTTAAAAATATTAAAATGCCCCACACAGAGTGCCATGCTGCTTCCAAAGTTAAATGTGTGTTTAATCATGTATATATACATGCACACATAAATACAAAACACACGTGTGTATGCCTATGCATATTTGTTTATGTGTATGCATATATATGCACATGCATATGCATATGTATACACATATAAGACATAGGAAGTTATGTCAAAATTATATATACATATTTGTCCCAGGATAATTTTCCCTTATAATAAGTGTTTAATATTATTAAAATTATTTTTCATGAGTCATCAAACTAAATTATTCCCGGGTTAAAATTGTTTCATATTCTCTGACACATAGGCAAGGAGTTGCTCAAACACACATACATGTATATGTTCACACACATGTGATATCTATGTATGTACATTCTATATATGTGTCTGTATGCATGTGTACACATAAATACATCCATACACAAGTGCCCATTTATGACTGTTCAATTCTACCTGTGGAATTTCTTCATGAATTTCTTACTCTAATTTTGCTGAAAATAGGATCAGAATAATTTACATGATAACAACAATAATGAGAATGGAAACAACAATGAAAGATTTCCTAACAGATAAAAGACATGATGAGTCATAATTTCAGAAAATTGATGATAAGACATACCTTTCTCTTTTCAGTTTTCATATATTTCCAATCAATGTTTACATTTGTTTTCTTTCACTGTACTTATTTATTATAACCAAAGCCTCTGGGAGGGGATAGGATGCGTCATTGGGGAATGAGGAGGGATACAAAGAAACGACGTTCAGCAAAACATTTTAAAAGTAGAAAAATCAAGGAATAGCCTCTCAACAAAGTATGCTTTTCTAAATATGTATGACCACCAAGTTCCAGTGAGCCAGTTTTCCAGTGAATTCTGGCATGTACACAAAACAGTTACTGACTCAAGATAAAGGAACCTCTTTTTCCCAATCAAGAGGGCTTTTTTTTTAAAGCCTAGACTCTCTAGATAATTGTCTCAACTCTTCACTTGGCCTGTGCTGACACAGCCTGTATAGTTTCAATGCTTCCTAATTTCCTGGACAATTTAGCAGCTTGTAGGAAAGAATTCAGTCCTGATAGGATTGAAACTGTGTTTACAAGCCAGGAGGACTGATGCAATATGTTCTCCAGAAGCACCAGAAAAATCCAACTAGTGAAGAGATCGGGGATAAATCTGTACATACATCCTGCCAGCTAAAAAGTGGTTCATTTTTTATACTTTCTTTATGTTAAAAAAGGTTTTAGAATTTTTAGCATTGTATTCTGGAAGAAGCATCTTACTGGAAATCAGGATACCTGTGTTTTTGGTCATTCTGCATACTACAACCTGTGTAATCTAGCCTCAATCAACAAACTCCTCTGTGTTATTAAAAGTCATTCCAGATTATCTTTCAAGCCTTTATGTGTAACCTAATATGTATCAGGCACTATGGTGGTCTCTCAGGGTACACAGACAAAAACACTCTTTGAAATTTCTATTTTCTTCTTTTCCTTTTTCTCCTCCTTCTCCTCTTCCTCTTCTTCCTCTTCTTTGTCTTCTTTCTCTGGTTCTTGTTTTTGTTCTTGTTCTTCTTATTTTTATTCTTGTTCTCCTTTTTCTTTTTCTTCTTGTTCTTGTACTTTTTCTTTCTGCTGGCTGGGTCTAGAAGAATGATTTTGCTTTTGCCTGCCCCAGGGATCATGCCCTGATGCTGGGTTACTCTGTTAGCAGGCCTTTCTGTTAGCAGGCACTAGAAGAGCCTTTCATAAAAAACAGCACGCATTTCTATTAAAAACATTAGAGAATTTAGGGATAAAAGGAACATTATCTGTAATGGAGATAAGCTAGAAGCCTCCCCAATACAATCAGGGGTGAAGCATGGATGCCCATTATCAATACTAGCATTTAATATTGTAATAGGAATGTTAGCTAAAGAAATACATGAAGAAACAGAAACTAGAATAGGTAATGAGGAAACAAAGCTAACTCTCTTTACAGATGATATGATGTTATACTGAGAAAATCCTAGAGAATCAACTAAAAATTACTTGGAATTATTAACAACTTTAGCAAAGTTAAAGGATATAAAATAAACCCACATAAATCATCGCATCTCCATATATTTCTAACAAAATTTAGCAAACAGATAAAAAGAGAAATTCCATTTAAAATAACTGTAGCCAATATAAAATACTTGGGAGTCTACCTGCTAAGACAAACCCAGGAACTATATGACCATAACTACAAAACACTTTTTACACAAATAAAGTTAGATCTAAACAATTGGAAAGTCATTACTCATGGGTAGGCAGAGATATTATAATAAAAATGACAATCCTACCAAAGTTAATGTATTTATTTATTTAGTGCTATACCAATCAACCTATCAAAATATTTCATAGAGAGCTAGAAAAAATAATAACAAAATTCATCTGTAAAACAAAGGCTCAAGGACATCATGGGAATCAATGAAAAAAAAACTATAAAAGAAGGTAGTCTAGCAAGGTAGTCTAGCAGTACCAGATCTCGAACTGTATTATACAGTGGTAATTATCAAAAAATCTGGTACTGGCTAAGAAATAAAGAGGTGGTTCAGTGGAATATAATAGGTACAAATTGTACTATAGTAAATAACTATAGTCTAATATATAATACACCCAAATATCCAAGGTTTTTGAACAAAAACTAATTATTTTACAAAAACTGGTGGGAAAACTAAAAAACAGTATGGCAGAAACTAGGTATAGACCAACATCTCACAGCATATACTAAAATAAGATTAAAAATAGGTACAGGATTTACACATAAAGGATGATAACCATTAGCAAATTGGGAGAGCATGGAATCATTTATCTGTCAGATTTATGAGCAGAGGAAGAATTTAGAAAAGAAGATATATAGAAAGTAGTTATACAGTAAAACAAAATGTAGAGTAGACTATTTTGATATAGAAGATATAGAGAATAAACAAAATGTAAAATAGATCATTTTGATTATTGTGAAAAATACTTATTAATAATGGGGTTTTGGGAAACACTCCCCAACTTGAGGGCTTAGCTCACGAATCTTACCCGATCTCTTTCAAAGCCTGCCAAGAGTCAATGGAAATGGAAATCAAACTAACAGTAAAGTAGAGATAGAAATCACAACAATCTGAAAGCCTTTCTCCTCTGAGGGTCTGTCTGAGCTCAGCACCATATAGTTCATGTTGGTATGGACCATCCTTAGGTCACATCAAGCCAATTAGCTTTGAATAATGTGTAAGAATCACCCCAAGGGAAGCAGAAATTGGGGTGTACTGAAGAATGCTTATGTACTCTCCCTCTCTTCCACCTGGGACCCTGAGTGAACCAGCCAGGTATTCCCTTCTCTCTCTCTCTCTCTCTCTCTCTCTCTCTCTCTCTCTCTCTCTCTCTCTCTCTCTCTCTCTCTCTCTCTCTTGCACCTGGGACCCTGAGTGGACTTGTCTTGTGCCCTCTCTCTCCAGACCCCTTCCTGGGACCCTCTCTTCCCCTTTTACCTAATGTAGGACTTGAGGTGATTCTGGGGTACATGCTAGCTGAGGAAAGCTGAGGTTTCTCACTCTCTCTCTTTTGCCATGCTTGTTCTTGATACTCAATTACTGCTTCTCTTACCCTGGGACTGGCTCTCCCCAGTCCCTTCCTGGGACTCCATGCTGGGTGTACCTGCATTCAAATTAATAATAAATGGTTGCTGCCAAAACTAGGGCAATAGCCTGTAATTTATAAGTAGTAATATATTAGAAGACCCAGATAAGTTGCCTGATAACTTAGAACAGAGACAAGCTTGCCCTCAATATTTCAAATGACACAGTATAGAAAATTTTTTTAAAAAGTTTTTTGCACAAACAAAACTAATATAACCAAGATTACAAGGGAAGCCTACAACTGGGAAAGAATTTTTTCAAACAAATAGATCTGATAAAGGCCTCATTTCTCAATTATATGGAGAACTGAGAAATTTTTATGTAAAAATAGAAGTCATTCCCCAATTGATAAATAGTCAAGGGATATGAACAGGCAGATTTTAGACAAAGAAATCAAAGCTATATATAATCATATGAAAAAATGCTTTAGATCACTATTGTTCAGAGAAATGCAAATTGACACAACTCTGAGGTATCACCTCACATGTATCAGAGTGACAAGTATAACAAAAATGGAAAATATTGGATGTTGGAGGGGATGTGGGAAAGGTGGAATGTTAATCCACTATTGGTGGAGTTGTGAAAAGATCCAATAATTCTGAAGAGCAATTGGGAACTATGCCCAAAGGCATACAGAACTTTGCATACCCTTTGATTCAGAAATACCACTGCCAGGTTTATATGTGAAAGACATCCCCCAAAAGAGAAAAAAGATCTATTTGTACAAAAATATTTATAGCAGTTCTTTTTTGTGGCAGCTAAGAATTGGAAATCAAAGGAATGTCCATTGCCTGGGGAAAGGCTAAACAAGTTGTGGTGTATGATGATGATGAAATATTATTGTGCAATAAGAAATAAAAAGGAGAATGATTTCAGAAAGGCCTGGAAATCTTGTTTGAACTGAAGTGTAGTGAAATGAGCAGAACAAAGAAAACATTGTACACAGAGACAGTGATATTCTTTGATGAAGAGCTGTGAATAACAACTATTCTCAAGAATACAATGATCCAAGACAATCCCAAAGAGTATTGATTAAATATACTATCCAAATCTAAAGCAAAAACTGATATTGATGGAGCACAAACTGAAGCAAGCTATTTTTCACATTCTTACATTTTTTTTAATTTAAGTTTTCTTGTATAAAATGACTAATATGGTAATGTTTTACATGATTGTCCATGTATAGCCCATATATGATTGCTTGCCACCTCAGGGAGGGTAGAAAGGAGGGAGGGAAGAAGGGATGAAAATTGGAACTCAAAACACATAAGCATTCAATGTGCAGCATTTGTATTGGGCAAAAACCAAATTCACCTAATAGATAATACATGTAACTTTCAAGGGCTTGAAAAATAGGAACAAACATAGAAACACAAAGCATCCATTTAGCCCATCCGCTGCCTCCAAAAGGAAATTGAATTTGGAGTTGTTTTCAGGATGATTTTATACACTTCTTAGAAGTCCTTTTCTTCCTATTCCCTTGTACTATCTTTCCAAGATTCATAGGAGTACTCCATGATATATGCTACCTTCAAAAGTTGGACATACTTAGGAACAAAACCTGTCTTATAAGTTGACATTTTCTGAAAAATTCCATGACTCTATTCTCCAAGGAAAACTTCATTTGTGAGCTATGTGGACTCTCCTTTCTCCAAGGAGCACATCGCATCAAAAATAATTTCACTCTGCTACACCTAATGCCTCTTTTTCCATTGGGCCAAGTTGACTTTTTACAGGTTCTTCTCTTCAGTGTATTTTTGTGTCTCTTTTTTCATTTGGTCAATTCTGTTTTTAAAGTGTTATTTTCTTCAGAATTTTTTGTGCCTCTTTTACCAAATTGTTGACCCTGTATTCCTAATTTTCTTGCATCACTCTTTTGGCTTTCCCCATTTTTTCTTCTGCCTCTCATATTTGATTTAAAAAATATTTTTGAGGTTGTTAAGCAATTCTTGTTCATTTTTTTTTTCCAATTCATTTTTAAGACTTTGCTTGTAGCTATTTTGTTACCAGTTTCTTCCAAGTTTGTGAATTGGTTTTCTCTTTCACCATAGTAGCTTTTTATGGTCAGGTTCTTTTTGTGTTATTTGATCACTTTCAAGCCTAATTATTTTTTTGGAGGGGGGGGGCAATGAGGGTTAAGTGACTTGCCTAGGGTCACACAGCTAGTAAGTATCAAGTGTCTGAGGCTGGATTTGAATTCAGGTCCTCCTGAATCCAGAGCTAGTGCTTTATCCACTGTGCCACCTAATAGCCCCCTCTAGCCTAATTCTTGACTTTTAACTTCATTTTAAAGTTATCCTTTGTTTCTGAGGTGTAGCTTCAGAGTTATTTTGGGGGATCTGTAAGTTTTTGATATTTCCAATGTAGAACACACAACAATCAAATCTAATTGGTTGACATGATTTAGAGGTGAGTTATATTAAAATGTGACTCAAATAAAGATGACATGAGGGAAAAATTTAGAGAAGCCCACTCAGGATGATGGTGGCATAATGGCTCCCACCTAGAACTGGTTCATATAGAGCAAATCTAATCAGTATAGTCCTTCAGTGTTCCTAGACAAAAGAATCTGTCTCCACTCAAGGCTCCTTTTGTGGACTTGGTTTTGGGTTGGGTATGAACTAAATGTGATCTCTCAAGGAAATATTGTTTTTAAGAGGGGGGAAGAGAGGACAAATAAATGGGAGATCTCTGGGTCCCCTAAAAAATTGATCATTAAGAATTATTTCTCACACAGGTTATTTCTCTTTCTACAATTAGTAGTACTAGTCTGATAGTTGTTTTTTTTTTCTTCTGATGAACTCCCTTTCCCTTTTGATCTCTGTTCTTTAATTAGGGATAGGGATAAAGACTGGATATGTGAGTTTATTGGTATAGGAAAGCTTCAGGTTAAGCAACGCTCTCTCCCAATGTAGGTTGGCACCCTTTCTTCATTGTATAGTTTCAGAATGCTTTCTAGAGCTCTGCGAGGTGATATGAATTTCATAGGGTCACACAGTCAGTATATGTCAGAGACAGGACTTGATTTTAGGTTATCCTGGCTTTTAATCCAGCTCTTTTTCACCTTGTTGCAAAAGTTTTTATTCTTTCACTGTTGTTGTTCATTTCTCTTTAGCTAAAAAGCAACCTTGTGGCTACTAAATTATGTGGTGTGAATAATGCTGTTACAGAGGCTCAGATCTTGATATAAAGTGAGAAATACACCCCATAGCAGTATGAGCTACAGGAAAGGAATAGAGATTGTATTTCTCTATGGAGGACTCATGGATACATGGAAGGTACATTGAGATAATACTCAGGATAGCTCATGTTGTATATAAAGCAGAGGTGCAAAGAATAGAGATGAATAGCTTAAAGTGAATTAGAAATCCCTAGACATGGGACAGAAAAGCTCTCAATAAATAATTGAGCCAAAGACCTGGGAAAGAAAGATTTGTTTGGGGCATATGTACATCAATACCCTTTGGATCCATTACTAGTATTTATATGTGGTTTTTATATGAACTTATTTTCCCAGCTCCAATTAACTTTTCTTTTTGTTTTTTGTTTTTGTTTTTGTTTTTGCAGGGAAATGAGGGTTAAGTGACTTGACCAAGGTCACACAACTAGTAAGTGTCAAGTGTCTGAAGCCTGATTCAAACTCAGATCCTCCTGAATCCAGGGCCAATGCTTTATCCACTGCGCTACCTAGCTTTCTGGTCAATTAATACCCATAATTTAGTTTTATATCCTTTTATGTAAGCCTTTAGTATTTTATTTTTATTCAAATTATTGAGTGCATTACATATCTATAATAACTACTTGCATAGAAAACTGTTTGGGATTGGGGGAGAATACCAAGAACCTCCTTACCTCCCCCCTCTCAAACAGATCTGAAATTAAAGGATGAAAGAAATACCACGAAAAGTAACATAGTTAAACCATTCCTATTATATTCTAGAAGCAATTACCAATGAGAATTTTCATTTTATAGACATTATTTTCTTCTAATATACTCATTATGAAATCTTTATGGGAATGACCTAAGTATCAAAGACATCATTTATTAAAATATGAGAAAGGAGCAGGTAAGTTTCTGAAATTTACTTTCTACCACAGGACATATCTTTGATTAAAGTATTGATGGATAGATGTAGATAATACAAGTCCCTCTGTGTTTAGTGTTAAAGATTCCTAAACTACTCCCCAAAAGAACAACTAAAAGCATCTTTTAAACACAATACTCTTTCTAAAATGTTTCATAAATAAAGGAATTCCAAGATATCTGAAATATCAGAATTGTGGGTTACAAAGCCCAGTTAAGGAGAGTCACAGGGAGAACAAATAGGCTGCAACATATTTTCAGTATTGACCTTCCTGCAAATAATGGTGCAAATATCAAAAATGAGATAAGAAATATAACATTTTTCAGAGACAGAGAGAGACACAGAGAGAGAGAGACAGACAGACAGAGAGAGAGACAGAGAGAGGCAGAGTGATGGAGAGACAGAGAGACAGAGACAGATACAGAGACAGACAGAAACAGAGAGACAGACCCAGAGCAATTAAGACAGAGAAACAAGAACATAGAGAGAGACACAGAGAGAGGCATATAGAGAAAGACAGAGACAGAGAGAGGAAAATTCCAAGGACTTAATCAATACATTAACTCTGGGAGAAAGCTTCTATCACATTGAGTAGCTCCTCTGTGCAGGATATATGGAAGACTATGAATGGGGATTACTAAACAAAAAGACATGTATGGGTTGTTATATGCACTGGTAGAGGCTGCATTGTAGAATTGAAATATTTATTGTTAAATAATTTTATTATTATATGTAAGCCTTTTTTAAATTAGTGTTTCAATAATGTAAAGTTAGCTACGGTTTTGGTTTTGTTTCTGAAGTAAATTCCTTCCACAAAGAGTCCAGTACCTCACTCACAAATTATCTTACCTCCATATCTCATGCCCTCATAAGAGATGTCAATATACATATTGGCATAAAACCCAGCCTCTAACACTTACTAGCTTTATGACTCTGGGCAAGTCACAACCCTTCTTGCCTTAGTATTCTCATCTGTAAGATGAGCTGGAGAAGGAAATGGCAAATCACTCCAGTATATTTACCAGGAAAACCTCAAAATGGAGGCCTGAAGAACTGGATAAAACTGAAATGACTGAACAACAATAAATATTTTAAAAGCTCTATCTTGATCTAGCAAGTCTTCCCCCCCAACAACAACAACAAAAAAGGTTATCCCCCCCCCCTCTCTCTCTCTCTCTCTTTTTCTCTCTCTCTCTCTCTCTCTTTGCAGGACAATGGGGGTTAAGTGACTTGCCCAGGGTCACACAACTAGTAAGTGTTGTGTCTGAGGTCAGATTTGAACTCAGGTCCTCCCGAATCCAGGGCCAGTGCTTTATCCACTGTGCCACCTAGCTGCCCCCATATGTCTTTCTCTTTTGATTAATATCTTTGAAAACACCTCTATCTTCTTTCCTCTTATTCTTCTCTAAGTTCTCTGACATTTGCCTTCTGACTTCATTCAACAGAAACTACCCTCTTCAAAGTAACCAATGATTGTTGACTAATCTCATCACCTTTTCTCAGTCCCTGATCCTTTTTGACCCTTCTACATCACTTGACAAAGTTGATCACCTTTTCCTAAATACTCTGTCCTCTTTAGGCTTTCATAATATTTCTGATTCTATTATTTATCTGACTATTCTTCAGTCTTCTTTTCTACTTCTTCAACCATGTCATACTATCTACCACTAGAGGTCTTCCAAGACTCAGTAGTTACTCCCATCTTTTTTCACTCCATTTCACTTGGTAAGCTTATCAATTTATATGGATTCTGTTTGTGATGTTTAAAATGTAATGCGTAATTGCCTTATCTGCCCCCCACCATGTGTGGAGTGGAGAACTAGCTAAGTTTACTGAAAAAAATTGGCAGCAATTTAGGCTTTTAAGCATTAAAGTATATTAGGGCTTAGGAAAGAGAGAGAGAGAGAGAGAGAGAGAGAGAGAGAGAGAGAGAGAGAGAGAGAGAAAGCCGCCTTCACTTAGCTATCCATGCTTCCAAATAGAACATGTGAAGTTCTGAAAATTAAGAGAACTGTCCCCTGCCACCACATACCTGTTCCCAAACAAAAGAGAGTGATCCTCAGTCTGCTCCAGTGGAAGCTTCCTCGGGTACCAGAAGAGGGGCAGTCCCCTCACACAGCTCCAAGCTAATTGGCTGGTCCATTGATTGACATGACTTACAGGCAGTCTATGAATAGATGTAATTTCCAGACACCAGGCAGCTTCTGGGCACTAGTCACATGCTTTCTTTTCAGGGGGCATCGCCCTGGTTCTCACAATGTCTTTCTCAGCAGGGGGTCACACCCTGATTATCACAAATTATATCTCCATACAGAAGATTCACATGTCTATCTATCCATCCCTATTCTCTGCTGAGCTGTAATCAGCATCTTCAACTTTTTCTTAGATATTCCAAATGATTTTGTAGGGATTTTAAATTTAAAATATCCAAAATAGAATTCCGTTTTCCCCCTCCCCAACTTTCCCACTTCCAAGCCTCCCTATCAATTTCCAAAACATCACCAACCTCCCAGTCACTCTGGATCACAAAAAAGTCACTAGTATCCCTCAGTCCCACCTATTTCACATATCCATTAATTGTTAATCTTTTCATGTTTACCTTCAATTCCCATTTTTACAATACCCTCTTTCTACTCATATAGGCACCAGCTAAATTCAGACCTCCATCACCTCTCCCTGACTATTATAATAGCTTTCTAGATTATTTCATTCCCTCAAAATTCTCCCCATTCCAATTCATCTTCTACTCCACTGCCAAGGTGATTTTTCTGAAGTATAGTTTTGACCATGCAATGTATTACCCTCACTCAAATTGCTTATTATTTACAGGATCAAATATAAACTTACCCTCTGATTAGTATTTAAAACTTTCACTTGCCCCTTCCTAGTTTTCCAGGCTTTTTATATCATTCTCCCCTCTGTGTACTCCATGATGCAGCTATTTTGGCCAACTTGAAGTTCCTTAAACTTGTCACACCTTTTCATTGACTGTCTACCATGCCTAGAAAGCTTTGAAACCCCATCCTCTTTACCTGTCTCTGTTAATTTCCTTGCCTTCCTCAGGATTTAGCTGTAATCCTGCTTTCATCAGGGGGCTCTTCTTGGTTCCCCCAGTTACTAATGTCATCTTTTAGATTACCTTCATGTGTATAACTTGTGTGTACACTTACCTTCTGTCTCAGTCATTAGAAAATAAGTTCCTTAAGAGCAAGGACTATGGGTTGTTAATCTTTCTTTGTACAGACCATTCTTTGCTCAGTTCTTAGAATGTATTAGGTGTTTAATAAGTGATTCTTGAATTTTTTACTACCACCTTACTTACTGAGATTTCCATGTATTTTGCTTTGAAATTATTATTTTTCCAGGTTATATTAGCTTCCAATGTTTATCTCCCGATCTCTCATTCCCTAATTATTTTTTCACCAAGTGTTCTACTTAATGGCAGTAGATCTTTTAAGCATAACGCTATTAATGCTTATTTTGACTTACAATTCTTATTCTGTCAATTTGAGAGGGTTTTTCATATTAAATTTAAAACTTCAGATTACTATGAAGAAGATTTAGCAAGTAGGGCATCCCATTCATTGGAGAATGACTAAACAAGTTGTGGTATATGACTGTAATGGAATACTATTCTGCCTTAAGATATGATGAGTAGGGAGATTTCAGAAAAACCTAGAAAGACTCAAGTGGACTGATGCTGAGTCAAGTGAGCAGAACCAGGAGAACATTGTACACAGTAAGAGCAACATTATGTGATGATCAACTTCAATAGACTTGGCTCTTCTTAGCAATGCAGTGATGTAAGACATTCCAATAAACTCATGATGGAAAATGTTCCCCACATCCAGGAAAAAAAAAAAAGAATTGTGAATTCTGAATGCAGATTGAGCCATACTCTTTCTATTTTTTGGTTGTTTGTTTTTTCTTTTTTGAGGTTTTTTCCCTTGTGTTCTTATTCTTCTTTCACAACATGACTAATGCAAAAATGTGTTTAATATGATTGTACATATATAACCTATATCAGATTGCTTTCTGTCTTGGGGAGGGGAGAGAAAAATTTGGAACTAAAAATCTTATGAAAACAAATGTTGAAAACTGTCTTTACATGTAACTGGAAAATAATAAAATATGTTTATGACAAAAAAGTAAGGGCATCTTATTTTGATTACAAATATTTATATGAAGGGACTATTTAGAATATTATCAAAGAAGAGTTTTGAAGATGCTTTATAAAAATTCAACAAGTTAAATTTGATGAACCACTTATACCTTAAATTATTTATTTTAATAAAATAGCTTAAATTACTGGATCAACCTGCTTATTTTAAAGTATTTCCTTATCACATATGTAGAAAACAATATGGGATAATACATGGGAATTTGGTTTTATTTCTCGTGTTTTGTATTTGATACCTTATTGTATAGGGAGTTGATCTCGGATCCTTGAGGATTATACAAATGAAGGTCCAACCTTTCTAGAAATACATATCAAGTATGGCCACAGCAACAGACCAAGTCTTCTGAGAACCTGCCAGCATGATCATCCCAATTTGTAGCTCAACTAACATGTAGCAATGTGCCTGTTTTCTTGAAGCACCTTCACCATTTACTTTTTTTCCTTAATCATCAGTTTTGCCAATCTGTTCAGTAGGGGGTAGAAAGTGAGAGTTGCTTTAATTTTCATTTCTCTAATTATTAGTGATTTGGAGCATTTTTTTTATTTTGCCATTTACAGGTGAATTTTGACCATTTATCAATTGGTGAATGACTAAATACCATTAATTCTTCTTTTTTGGGGGGAGGAGGAGGGCAATGAGGGTTAAGTGACTTGCCCAGGGTCACACAGTTAGTAAGTATCAGGTGTCTGAGGTCAGATTTGAACTCAGGTCCTCCTGAATCCAGGGCCAGTGCTTTATTTACTGTCATACCTAGCTTCTCCCTCCCCCATCATTAATTCTTAATAAGAAATTTTTATTAAATAGAAGTCAAAACAAGAAAAATCAAAATATAACTTTCTACAAATAAACATGACACCATCTTACACAGTTTCCATGAGGGACTGTGGGCAGCAACTTGAAGGTATAAGAAGTACAAAATTGGAGGACACATGTTCCATGGTCAAATGACAACTCTGGCTTGCAGACCTCAATATTATTTTTTGTCTCATTTAGACAGAAACCACACTGCAAGTTCTACCACATAACACTGTCTCACTGATGGTTGTTATGTTTTGGTCACTTCTCTTATTTACTAATGATGGATGCAATGTTAAACTTTTTCAGCCAAAATGGAAACCATATACCTGAGAGTTTTAATTTGTGTGTGTGTGTGTGTTTGTGTGTTGCTTCTGTTTTTGTTATTGTTTTTACCTTGGATTACTCTCTCTCTTGTCTTTGAGACAGGATAATTTTTTTAAGCAAAAGCAGTTCCCCAAAATATGGAATCAGCAAAGCTTTTCCATATCAACTTTCTTGGATGGGATTTGAGTTGTTTCCACTGCTTAGGAAGTAGAAGAAAGAGTAGGGGAAAATACACTAATACTGGTATTAGGATTTGCTGGCTATAAATCTTAAAATCTTCATGTCTAACAAATTTGATGCTGGGAAACAGGATATTTCATCTTTTTTGCATAAAAATACTTTTTTCTGAAAGATTACTTGGATTTTTAAAAAGTATCTAACATAATTGTCTTGGTTTCTACCCCTTTAAATAAGTAAAATTGTCTTAATGAGAAAGTGGTACCACTGTACTTTAAGAAAGTGACAGAATGGGAAAGATATCAATTGCTCATGGATAGGCAGAGCTAATAGAGTCAAAATGACACTTCTACCTAAATTAATTTACTTATTCAGTGTCATACCAATCAGACTACCTAATAATTATTTTATGGAGCTAGATAAAATAATAACAAAATTCATCTGTAAAAACAAAAAGTCAAGAATATCCAGGGAAATAATGGAAAAAAATGCACAGGAAGGTGGGTTAGCTGTACCAAATCTGGAGCTTTACTATAAAGTGGCAGTCATCAAAACTATCTGGTACTGGCTAAGAAATAGAGTGGAGGATCAATGGAATAGGCTAGGCACAGGAGACACAGTAGTAAATGACATTAGTAATGTAGTGTTTGATAAACCCAAAGACTCCAGCTTCTGGGATAGGAACTCAGTATTTGACAAAAACTGCTGGAAAACTGGAAGATAGTATAACAGAAATTAGGCATAGACCAATGTCTTATAATTTATACTAAAATAAGGTCAAAATGGGTACGCGATTTAGAAATAAGAGGTGATACCATAGGTAAATCAGGAGATAAAGGAATAGTCTACCTTTCAGATCTTTGGAAAGGAGATCAGTATTTGACCAAACAAGAGATAGAGAATATTATGAAATGCAAAATGGATGATTTTGATTACATTAAATGAAAAAGTTTTTCTACAAACAGAAGCAATGCATCCAAAATTAGAAGGGATGCAGAAATCTGGGAAACAATTGTTATGGCCAGTACTTCTGATAAAGGTCTCATTTCTAAAATATATAGGGAACTAAATCAAATTTATAGAAATCCAAGTCATTCCCCAATTGAAAAATTGTCAAAAGATATGAACAGGCAGTTTTCTGATGAAGAAATCAAAGCTATCTATTCCATATGAAAAAATGTTCTAAATCACTATTGATTAGAGAGATGCTAATTAAAACAACTCTGAGGTACCACCTGACACCTGTCAGATTGGCTAATATGACAAAATAGGTAAATAATAAATGTCAGAAAAGCTGTGGGAAAAATGGAACAGTTATGCTTTTTTGGTGGCGCTGTGAACTGATCCAACCATTCTGGAGAGCAGTTTGGAACTATACCCAAAATACTATAAAGCTGTGCATACCCTTTGACCCAGCAATACCACTGTTGGATCTTTTTGCCAAGGAGATCATAGAAAAGGGAAATCGACCCACATTTTCAAAAATATTTATAGCTGCTCTTTTTGTGGTGGCAACGAATTGGAAATTGAGGGATTGCCCATCAATTGGGGAATGGCTGAACAAGTTGTGGTATATGCATTTAATGGAATTCTATTGTGCTGTGAGAAATGATGAGCAGGAGAAGTTCAGAGAAACCTGGAAGGACTTGCATGAACTGATGATTAGTGAGATGAGCAGAACCAGAATAACATCATATACAGTATCCTCAACATTGTGTGTTGATCAACTGTGATGGACTGGATTATTCTCACCAATACAATGGTACAAGAGAGTTCCAGGGAACTCATGATGGAAAAGACTCTCCAAATCCAGAAAAAAAGAACTATGGAATATGGATGTCAATTGAACCATATTATTTCTTTTGTTTTTGGTGCTGTTGTTTTTCTATTCTGAGGTTTTTGCTTATTGCTCTGATTCTTCTCTTATAGCATGACTGATGCAGAAATATGTTTATTATTGTTATGTATATGTATACATGTGTATATATATATATATATATGTATAGCTATAGAAAGATAGATCGATAGATTGATAGATAGATAGATAACCTATTATCAGATTGCCTGCTGTCTGGTGGAGGGAGGGAGAAAAATTTGAAATTGGAAATCTTATGTAAACAAATGCTGAAAGCTATCTCTACATGTAATTGGAAAATAATAAAATACTTTTATTACAAAGAAAAAAAAGAAAGTGACAGAATCTGGTTATTACCTACAGGTTTTTACAGTTCTTCTTTATTCTGCCTTTCTACTGGGCTCTCCTCTCTTCTCTTCTGTTCCCTTCTCTCTTCTCTTCCTCTTCTTTTCTTATGGAAAATATTTCATATTAGCTACTCCATTAAGTAGAGGTGACATTTTCCTTTGAAACAGAAACATCCCAGAAAATTATAAAATATACTATATTAATAAAAATATGTGGTCATATCGATTCACGTAAGAAAAACCATTTTGATAGCACTTCCTGTGACCTGAGTTAAAAATATGACCTCAGACACTTACTATTTGTGTAACCATGGGCAAGTAGTCACTTAATCTTATTTGCCTAAGTTTCCTTATCTGTAAAATGAGCTGGAGAAGCAAATGACCAACCACTCTAGTATCTTTGCCAAGAAAACCCCACATGGGGTGATGAAGAGTCAGAAACAACTGAAAAATATCTGAACAACAACAATAAAAACAAACCCAGTCCAAATTTACTTATCTATACTTGATATCCAACTGGTTGCTGTAGCTGCCAAATGATCTCAGCTCTTCTACCATTGATGCGACTATAATAGCACCACCATTTTGTAAAGGGCTAAAATTCTAGCTATACTGTCTAAAAATCTAATGAGCGGTAGCCAATAAATTTGAAGCTTTAGCAAGGGTTTAGACTTTTTTAAGGAGCATAAGAATTTGATGAAGAGAGAGAGAAAGAGGCCTAGATTGAGATATCTGTCTCAGGGAGTCATCTTCTCCAGCTTCACTGCCCACTGAGTTCCTCGGGAAAGAGAGTACCTCGCCCTTTCTTCATCTCAGAAGCCTCCTGTGAAATTGGACATAGGGCTGTCCCAACACACACAGCTCCAACAAATTGGCTGGTAGCTTTGATCGACAGCACCCACAAGCATCACTTCTTGATGCCAAGGAACTGACCTTCCAAGCCACATGGCTTGCTCACAGACGCCTTCTCCTCATGGTGGAGCTTTCCTACAGTAACTCTCCAGCAAGTGGCATCACTCGAATTGTCACAATTTTTTGGTGAAATAATGAGTTCTTACCCCAAAAGCTTTGACTCTTGGGTTTATCAAACATTAGATTACTGTGGTCATTGAAAATTGTTTTGTTTTGTTTTTGTTTATTTTTGTTTGTTTGTTTTCTTAAATTGTTTATTGTGTACCTAATCTATTCCACTGATGCAGCACTTTATTTCTTAGACAGGGCCAGAAGATTTTCATGATAACCACTTTGTAATATTTGTTATATACTTTGAAATCTAGTATAGAGGGGAATTTGTGAAACATTCTTTGACTCTGCTCACAGGGGACAGGAAGGATCAATAGAATGGGACAAATATCTTCCTGATTCCAGGCCCAGTACTCTATAAACTGTGTCACCTAGATGCGCTGGTGGGTCTAAAGGCACGAAAACTCCAAAAGTACAGTGGCTGCTGAGAAGGCCAGAACAGAGTCCACCTTTAGAACCTATCACTATTTCTCACTTTCTTAGGCTATTCATAGACATTTAACCCATTCTACCTGTGCCCTGTGGACAGAGTCAAGGAGTGTTTCACAAAGTCCCATCTATACTAAATTGCAAACTATATTACAAAGTCTCAATTATTAAAACAGCATGGTCCAAGAAAATTGGGCAAAATGCACTATGAAGTTACTATTAAAAATCATATAAGTACTGAATGTTGGTTAATTATGTACTATGCCTATAGAGGGTAGACTAAGGTAATGGATTCCCAATATTGAGAGAAAAAAACTCACAAATAATTATATTTTCATCATCTGAATAGATAACTTTTTATTACCACAAGGGTGGATTTTAGAACCCAGTACCTCCTGAAAGAAAATTGTATACTATATTCCCTTGCTCGTTAATCAATAATACTTATACCTTATTTTCCTGTGGCCTGAAAGAAGGAATGAATGAAAGCATTTGTTTTTGAAAATGGAATTGATTAATATATTTTGCTTTTACCTGACCTAGATTTCACCATGTATTCTTTTTTTGTTTGTTTGGTTTTTGTTTTGTTTTTTAGTGAGGCAATTGGGGTTAAAGTGACTTGCCCAGGGTCACACAGGTAGTAAGTGTTAAGTGTCTGAGGCCGGATTTGAACTCAGGTACTCCTGAATCCAGGGTCGGTGCTTTATCCACTGCGCCACCTAGCTGCCCTCACCATGTATTCTTAACCACATAGAGAGCCAGCTCTTCTGACAATTTTTTTTTTTTTTTTTTTTTTTTTTTTTAGTGAGGCAGTTGGGGTTTAAGTGACTTGCCCAGGGTCACACAGGTAGTAAGTGTTAAGTGTCTGAGGCCGGATTTGAACTCAGGCACTCCTGACTCCAGGGCCAGTGCTGTATCCACTGTGCCACCTAGCTGCCCCTGACAATTTTTTTTTTTAAGTAAAAAGATGAAGAGAAAAAGAAATAATTAAAATCAATCAGCACATTGGAAAAATCTTAGTTTTTAGTCAGTGTCCCATACCCAAAGAATCTAACCTCAGCAAAGGAACAGAAATAGATGGCTTCTCATATCTCTTTGAGACCAAGCTTGTTCTTTATAATTTTACAACATTCTTTTGGCTTGTTATATAGTTTTTCTTTCCATTTACATTGCAATAGTGATTGAATATGTTGTTAACCTGATTCTACTTATTACACTTTGTATATGAAATCCTTTATAATTCTCTTCATTTATCATTTCTTAAAGCATTCCATTATATTAATGTAACATGATTTGTTTAGTCATCGCTATTCAATGGGAATTATTTTGCTTTTAGTATTTTACTGCAAAAAGTTCTGTTCTCTCTCTCTCACACACACACATACACGCACACACACACAAACACATGCACATACACGCATATATTTAACACATCTATATATGCATATATATCCTTATACATATATATGCATTTCTAAATATATAGTGTTTTATATATGTTTATATATGTGTGTGTGTGTATAAAATATATTTTTATTCAGTCATTTCTGTTATGTCCAGATCTTTATGACCCCATTTGAATTTTTCTTGGCAAAGATACTGTAGTGGTTTTCCATTTCCTTTTCCAGATCATTTTACAAAAGAGGAAACTGAAGCAACCAGGGTGAAGTGAATTGCCCAAAGTCATACAGCCAGTAGATATCTGAGGTCAAATTTGAATTCAGGTATTCCTGATTCCAGATGGTCAATCTATACACTGTGTCACCAGCTGCCCCTATAAACAAACAAATAAATGAATAAATATATAAATTCATAAATGAATAAATAAATGAAAAATGAAGGAATAAATATATGAATAAACATATAAATAAATAGATATTATGTGTGTATACACATATATACATCTATACAAATATGTTTATATGATACATACATACACATATAACACTTCAGAGAGAGACAGAGAGGTGGGTAAGGGAGAAAGAGAGAGAGAGAGAGAGAGAGAGAGAGAGAGAGAGAGAGAGAGAGAGAGAGAGAGAGAGAGAGAGAGAGAGAGAACTCAGAATCTTTTCTGGTAGCAAAAATTTAAAAGCAAAATTGCTGTCCATTACAGATATACTTATATACAAGTTTTTTCTGAAATAAACACACAAACATGTACTTAATTTTTTGGTCTGGGAAATTGTAGGATAGTTAGATATAGGAAAGTCAATTGACTTTCCTTTCCTAGAAGAAATGGCTCTGTTAATTTGATTCCTTTGAGCTATCAGAGTGCAAAACAGAATTTTCCTCCCTGTTGAGCATGACAGTAGCAACAGTCTTGGTCTCTTTGCCTGGTGATTAGAGAAGCAGAAGTCATTGGATCTTTCCCTTTTCTTTTATTTTCTTTTTTCTTTCTCTTATAGAATTGGAGATCAGGATCTTCTTGACTCCACTCTTCTCTTCTCCTTCCTGGCAGAAATTGAAACAAATGTCTTTTTCTTTTCTGATGAGCAGTGGAGCAAACAGCAGTTTTTCCCTCATTTTATCTCTTCCCCTGTTTCTGTTAGGAATTGAGAGGTAGCAATGTCTTTTTAGCAAGGTATTCAAAACTAGGCTCTGGAGACTTATTTTACTACCTTACTCCTTTTCAGAAATAATTATTTTATGCTTTACTGTTATTAATTTTTTTCCTATTTTCACTTAATTAGCATTATTATATATATTTTTTGATGGGCAATGAGGGTTAAGTAACGTACCCAGGGTCACACAGCTAGTAAGTGTCAAGTTTCTGAGGCTGGATTGAACTCAGGTCCTCCTGAATCCAAGGCCAGTGCTTTATCCACTGTGCCACCTAGCTGCCCCCAGCATTCTTTTTTTTTTAATTAATAAAGTATTTTATTTTTTTCTGTTACATGTAAAGATAGTTCTCATATTTTGTTTATACAAGCTTTACAATTTCAGATTTTTCTCCCTCCCTCCCTCCCCTCCCTTCCCCCTCACCTAGTCAGCAGGTAATCTGATTTGGGAGATATATATATATATATATATATACATACACACACACACACATATATATACACACACATATATACATATATACATATAAACACATAATAACATTAATCCTATTTCTGCATGTCATGTTATAAGAGAGAAAATCAGAGCACTGATGAAAAACCTCAAAATAGAAAAACAACAACACCAAAAACAAAAGAAATAGTATGTTACAATCAGTATCTATACTCCACAGTTCTTTATTTCCCTGGATTTGGAAATCCTCTTCCATCATGAGTCCCATGGAACTCTTCTGTACCATTGCATTGGTGAGAAGAATCGAGTCCATCACAGTAGATCAACACTCAATGTTGATGATACTGTGTACAATGTTCTTCTGGTTCTGCTCATCTCACTCATCATCAGCTCACACAAGACCCTCCAGGTTTCTCTGAACTCCTCCTGCTCATAATTTCTTACAGCACAATAGTATTCCATTACATCCATATACCACAACTTGTCCAGCCATTCCCCAATTGATGGGCACCCCCTCAACTTCCAATTCCTTGCTACCACGTAAAGAGCAGTTATAAATATTTTTGTACATGTGGGTCCCTTTCCCCCTTCCATGATTTCTTTGGGAAAAAGACCCAAAAGTGGTATTGCCCAGCATTCTTTTTAATATATTTGCATGTTTGTATTATACAATAACATTTCCTGATAATTTGATTGACAGTCTCCTCTATCTGACTGCATATCTATCTGTCTCAAAAAGTTTGAGGAGTTGTTTTTGTCAACATTTAACTGAACAAGTTAAATTTCTCAAAATAACCTCACTGGTAATCTAGGCACTTTCAGAATTTTGTGCCAGTCAGCAAAACCATCTACTCTCACATATATATACTTATTCTCTAACCTGTAGATATTACCTAATATTAATTACGTGAAGCATCAGGGAGTCTTCCTGATACATTGTTCTTGGCCAGGTTGCCTCCCATTATTTAAAGAGCACTTGAAATTTTATTTCTTCACTTTTGTCACTTTTTTAGTTCTTTTAAGTAAGAATTATTACTGACTATTCAGCAGACCCTTTAATGATAATAGGCAATTTTGGAGAGATATCTAATTATAAAGGACATAAAGGTAAAAATATTTGTGTGGCTCAAATTAATTTTTCTTATATTTAAAAGGATGCTTCTTCAACACATTTTTATAATTTCTTAATGTTTAAATTGAATTTAAGTGGACTGAATTTATCCCTAGAGCTGATATTCAGGTTTTCTATTGATTTGAAAGCCAAAAGTTATTTTAAATCTTGCCTCACAGATTTATTTGGTGAATGACCACTGAAAATATGTAAATACAAAGTATCAATGATACAATTAATTTATAATAAAACATGTACATATATTCAAGGAAAAAATCAAATAAGATCTATTTGACTGTTCCCTCTGCAATAATATCCAGCACTTTTTTTTAATGTGAAAGCCAGACTCTCTCATGTTTTCTCCCATTACTGATAGTGTCTAGGGTATACAATTTCCATTCTTTTATACCTTCATTTCAGAGAGAGCCCAGAAAAGTATTTAAAAACCTTTTAGCTATAAGAGTGATTATACATTCTTACTTTAAGCTAAAAATTTAAGCTCAGATCACCTTTTATCAAACCCTGAAGAATTGAAGGAATGCTCTTCATTTAATTCACTTTCTCCTCAACTACCTTATTATATTGATTTACTCCTATATGCTCATTATATTCAGGTGTTAGGATTAGGGTCCATCTTGCTCCAATTAATCACAGGTTGAGTATCTTGACAACATTAGAAATCCAGGTCCTCAAGGTTATCCCTTAACCTTTACTAGAAATATTAGTTGCCCTCTGCAGATAAAGTCTGCCACTAAACGGGAAAGTTGAGAAAGTAATTGAGGAGGCAATATTACACAAGAAAAATTTTTCTACCTTTATATTCCAGGAATACAAAGATGATTCAATCAATCTCCAATTTCTTTCAAGTGCCAACTAACTATGTGGCAACTTCTGTTCTTGAGCCAGGGATACAAAGAAAATAGTGAAACACTAAGTGTACTCAAGGAGATTTCCATTTAACTATGAGAAGTAAGTAGTTGGGACTATAGTGGCTAAGAGAGAAAGCTTTGGTCTTGGTAGTCACAGCAATGTGTGAATACAATCACAGGTTAGCACTGCATCATGCTGTTCCACATAGTGTTAGTAATATTAATTTGGTTGCTGTTTCCTGAGCAAGAGCTAAAAAGTGTGTAAGGAAAGGAGGGATAGAGAAGGAAAGGAGGTTCACTGGTTATTAGGGCAGATAGTAGCAGGAATGTCTCTTCATTTTCTAGGCCCTGGTTCCCTGATGAATAGTTGCATGGCATTAAACATGATTTATGAGTATGGTATGGTTGCCATTAATCCAAAGTGGATTCATTTTCCCTAGATATGGGTACAGAGGGAGGTCCAAGTGGAGAGGAATTGTTCCTGTTGGGAAAAAAGTCAGTAGCAGTCAGTTAAATAGAAGATACACATGATAGTTAATCCCTGATATTCTAGTGATTGGCTAAATGGGATGAAGACCATGAGTGGAAGCAGTTCAATTTATTTCCTGAAAATAGGCAATATCTATATTAATGGATTTTTATTAAGCTATATATGTATGTATACATATAAATATATGTGTGTGCATATACACATCTATACTTCTATATGTATATATCTGTGTAGGTATGTATACATATATACCTACAGAAACATACACACACACGCGCACACACACACACACACACACACACACATATATATATATATATATATTAGGACATGGTGAAAACTATATGTAAATGCATATTTAGTATATAATAATTTTTACATTATGTTCAAATAAATAAATTTTTAAATTTATTTAGCTAAAATAAGCAAAACATTTGAACCACAGGACTAGGTCTTTTTGTCATCCTTTGGATAGCTGGCTTTGCCTACTAACTTACAGTTACTTAGTTCAGTTACTTAGATAATGATTAGAAGGTTACTAAGGTATAAGTCCATGTTATATTTTGATTTTGTTTCATGGATGGAAATTATCCTGTATATGAACTGGAAGCAATTAATCCTTCAAAAATAATTTTTTCTTTCTTTTGCTTTTTGTAGAAATAGAATTTAGGAGAGAAAATCCACATTCTCTAACCTATTCCCTTTCATTTAGAGGATTGCAGCTAAACTGTCCTATCTTTTCTGTAATAAATAGCTATGACGAAAGCAAACTTATTCTTTTATTTCTACCTTCCCAGGTCATGATCACATTTAGGACTATGTGGCTCAGAGAGAGGGGTCTGAAGATAATTCTTCCATGAATTTGGTGTAGTAAGGAAGCTATTGCCTATCTTTATGAGAGTTTATGAGTGCTCCTATCATCTTATAAGAGTGTAAAGCCAATTATTACCTATTTTTTTCTTGGAAAATTACTTTCAGACCCTATCACAAAATGACTCATAGTGACAGAAATTCATAGCTTGTATTAGAATGATGTTTTTTTGAATACAATGAGCAGCATGTTACTGGCAGTTGTAGCCATTGTAAATGGATGCTTTAACCACTGATGAGTGCCAAACAACAGACAGAATAAGCAGAAATTTAATGAAGCTACTTGCAAGTGAATCAACCAATATGACTTAATAGGCATCCAGAATAAATGAAGAGAAACATTTGGGGATGATTTCCTAACTGCCAGTCTCTCCTTGGAACTAATCATCAAGATTGCCTATGTATCTTAATGCCTGACATCATTAGTACCACCTTCCTTATTCTCCTCCCTCACCCAGCCATAAACACCTGTGGTACCCATTGTATCACATGGATAAAATCCCTCAGGCACAGCTAAAGAATGCAATCTGAAGGAAAATAAATATGAGAGAAAACATAGTATCCACTTGGCTTAGATGCTCATTATTTTGAAGTGTACATATTTACCTTGTTTGTCAGAATAGGCAGACAACTGTTCTTAAAAAAGTTTGTCATATGCACAATAGTTGAAGGGGGTGGAAATATTTAAACTGTAGAACAAATGATTTTGAGGAAGGGGGAAGAGGTTGAAGAACATGTTTGATATTTAGAAAGATAAGTCTTTATGAAAGCTAAATATATGAAGAATATTAAGTCAATCTTATTTTGGTAGTTTAGATAGCATACACATACACACACACACACACACACACACACATATATATATGCATACATACACACACATATATATATGCATACATACACAAACACACACACATATATCCACAAAATATTTATTTTGCAAAGATAAATTATGTTAAAGACTATAACAAGTGTCCGTATCTACCAGTATAGGGAATCTCTTTGCAAGAAGACTCCTATACAAGTAACCACAGATCCAGTTTATTTTTTTCACATAAATACTTTATTTTCCAGTTACATTTAGAGATAGTTTTCAACATTTGTTCTTATAAGATATCTAGTTTGAAATTTTTCCCCTTCCCTCTCCACCCTACCCCTTCCTGAAGATATCAAGTAATCTGAGATATGTGATATATACATACAATCACATTAAACATATTTCTGCATTAGTCATGTTATGAGAGAAGAATCAGGGCAAAAAGGAAAAAACCTCAAAAAAGAAAAATAGCAAGCACAAAAACAATATAAATAGTATGGTTCTATCTGTATCCAGATTCAACAGTTCTTTTTTTTTCTGGATTTGGAGAGCATTTTCCATCATGAGTACTTTGGAACTAATTTGGGCCATTATATTGCTGAGAAGAAGCAAGTCTATCACAGTTGATCTATACACAATGTTGTTGATACTGTGTACAATGTTCTCCTAATTCTGCTCATCTCACTCATCATCAGTTCATGCAAGTGGTTCCAGGTTTCTCTGAAATCTGCCTGGTCATTCTTTTTTACAGCACAATAATATTCCATTACATTCATATACCACAACTTGTTCATCCATTCCCCAATTGATGGACAAACCCACAATTTCCAATTCCTTGCCACCACAAAAAGATCAGCTATAAACTTTTTTGGACATGTGGGTCCTTTTATCTTTTTATGATCTCTTTGGGAAAAAGACCTAGTAGTGGTATTGCTGGGTAAAAGGGTATGCACAGCTATATAGTCCTTTGGGTATAGTTCCAAACTGCTCTCCAAAATGGTTGGATCAGTTCAGAACTCCACCAAAAATGCATAAGTGTTCCATTTTTTCCACAGCTTCTCCAACATTTATTATTTTCCTTTTTTGTCATATAAGTCAATATAATACCTCAGAATTATTTTAAGTTGAATTTCTCTGATCAATAGTAATTTAGAGCATTTTTTCATATGGGAATAGATAGCTTTGATTTCTTCATCAGAAAACTGCCTGTTCATATCCTTTGACCATTTCTCAATTGGGGAATGACATTGATTCTTATAAATTTGATTTCATTCCCTATACATTTTAGAAATGAGGCCTTTATCAGAAGTACTGGCTACAAAAATTGTTTCCCAGTTTTCTGTCTCCTTTCTAATTTTGGATGCATTGTTTCTGTTTGTACAAAACCTTTTTAATTTAATGTAATCAAAATCATCCATTTTGCATTTCATAATATTCTCTATCTCTTGTTTGGTCATAAACTGTTCTCCTTTCTAAAGATCTGAGAGGTAAACTAATTTACCTATGGTATCACTTCTTATGTCTAAATCATGTATCCATTTTGACCTTATTTTAGTATAAGGTGTAAGATGTTGGTCTATGCCTGATTTCTGCCATACTATCTTCCAGTTTTCCCAGCAGTTTTTGTCAAATACTGAGTTCCTATCCCAGAAGCTGGAGTCTTTGGGTTTATTAGAGTACATTACTAAAGTCATTTACTACTATCTCCTGTGCCTAACCTATTCCATATACCCACCACTCTACTTCTTAGCCAGTATCAAATAGTTTTGATGACTGCCACTTTATAGTAAAGTTTCATGTTTGGTACACCTAGCCCACCCTCCTGTGCATTTTTTTTCATTATTTCCCTTGATACACTTGACCTTTTGTTTTTACAGATGAATTTTGTTATTATTTTATCTAGCTCCATAAAATAATTATTAGGTACTCTGATTGGTATGACACTGAATACGTAAATTAATTTAGAATTGTCATTTTTATTATATTAGCTCAGCTTATCAATGAGCAATTGATATTTTTCCAATTATTTATATATGATTTCATTTGTGTGAAAAGTGTTTTATAATTGTGTTCATAGAGTTCCTTGGTTTGTGTTGGCAAATAGATTCCGAAGTATTTTATGTTGTCAACTGTTACTATAAATGCAATTTCTCTTTTTATCTCTTGCTGCTGTACTTTGCTGGTCTTGTATAGAAAGGCTGATGATTTATGTGGATTTACTTTATATCATGCTACTTGGTTAAAGTTGTTAATTGTTTCAAGTAATTTTTGACTTGATTCTCTAGTATACCATCATATCATATCATCTGCAAAGAGTAATACTTTTGTTTCCTCCTTGCCTATTCTAATTCCTTTAATTAATTTTTCTTCTCTGATTGCAAAATCTAACATTTCTAGTACAATATGAAATCATAGAGGTGATAATGGACATCACTGTTTCACCCCAGATCTTATTGTGAAAACCGCTAACTTATCTCCATTACATATAATGCTTGCTGATGGTTTTAGGTAGATACTGCTTATTATTTTAAGGAAAGCACCACCTATTCCTAAGCTCCCTAGTGTTTTTACTAGGAATGGGTTCTATATTTTGTCAAAATCTTTCTCTGCATCTATTGAGACAATCATATGTGATTTTAGTTAGTTTTCTTATTTATGTGGTTGGTTATGTTAATAGTTTTCCTAATGTTGAACCAGCCCTGTATTCCTGGTATAAATCCCACCTGGTCATAGTGCATTATCACTTGCTGTAATCTCCTTGCTAATATCTTATTTAAGATTTTTGCATCAATATTCATTAGGGAAATTGGTCTAAAATTTTCTGTCTCTGTTTTGGCTCTGCCTGGTTTTCTGATCAGCACCATATTTGTATTATAAAAGGAATTTGGGGGCGGCTAGGTGGTGCAGTGGATAAAGCATCAGCCCTGGATTCAGATGTACCTGAGTTCAAATCCAGCCTCAGACACTTGACGCGTACTAGCTGTGTGACCCTAGGAAAGTCACTTAACCCCCATTGCCGCACCAAAAAAACAAAATAAATAAATAAAAGGAATTTGGTAGAACTCCTTCTTTATCTGTTTTTCCAAATAGTTTGTATGATATTGGAATTAATTGTTCTTTAAATATTTTAAATATTTGGTAGAATTCACTTGTAAACCCATCTGACCCTGGAGATTTTTTCTTAGGGAAAATGGCATATTCAATTTATTTTTCTCACATGGGCTTATTTAAGGATTTTATTTCCTCTTCAGTTAACCTGGGCAGTTTATATTTTTGGAAATATTTATCCATTTCATTTAGATTGTCAAATTTATTGACATAGAGTAGGGCAAAATAGTTCCAAATTATTACTTTACTTTCCACTTTATTGATGGTGAAATCACCCCTTTCATTTTTGATACTGGTAATTTAGTTTTCTTCTTTCTTTTTTTAATCAAATTAACCAATGGTTTATCAATTTTATTGATTTTTTCATGAAACCAGCTCTTAGTTTTATTGATTAATTCTATAGTTTTCTTGTTTTCAATTTTATTAATTTCTCCTTTGATTTTCAGGACTACTAATTTAGTATTTAATTGGGGATTTTTAATTTTTTCTTTTTCTACCTTTTTAAGTTGCATGTCCAATTCACTGATCTCCCCTTTCTCTTTTTTATTGATGTAAGCATTTAGAGATATAAAATTTCCCCTAAGTACTGCTTTTACTGCATCCCATAGAATTTATTATGTTGTCTCATTATTGTCATTGTCTTGGATGAAGTTATTGATTGTTTCTATGATTTGTTGTTTGACCTACTCATTCTTTAGAATGAAATTATTTACTTTCCAATTAATTTTCATTCTACCTTTCCTTGGCTCTTTATTACATGCAATTTTTATTACATCATGATCTGAGAAGGATGCATTTGAATTTCTGCCTTTCTACACTTGACTATGAGTATTTTGTGCCCTAATATATGGTCAGTTTTTGAATGTGTGCCAGGTACTGCTAAGAAAAAGGTATATTCCTTTCTATCCCCATGCAGTTTTCTCCAGACCTCTGTAATATCTAACTTTTCTAACATTCCATTCATCTCTTTAACTTCTTTCTTATTTATTTTGTGGCTATATTTATCTAATTCTGAGAGGGGAAGATTCAGATCCCCTACTAGTATAGTATTACTGTCTAATTCCTCTTGTAACTCATTGAACTTCTCTAAGAACTTGGATGCTATACCACTTGATACATACATGTTTAGTATTGATATTACTTCATTATCTATAATACCTTTTAGCAGGATGTAGTTTCCTTCCTTATCTCTTTTAATTAGATCTATTGTTGCCTTTGCTTTAAGGATTGCAACCACTGCTTTTTTTACTTCAGCTGAAGCATAACATATTCTGCTCCAACCTTTTACCTTTTCTCTGCATGTATCTCTCTGTTTCAAATGTGTTTCTGGTAAACAGCATATTGTAGGATTCTGGTTTTTAATCCACTCTGCAATTTGCTCCCTTTCTATTGCAGACTTCATCCCATTCACATTCACAGTTATTATTATTAGCTGTATATTTCCCTCCATTACATTCACACCCTTTGTTCTTTCCCCCATTCTTTGACCCTATTCATCCTCACCAATGCTTTGCTTCTTATCCCTGCCTCCCCCACTGTGCCCTCCCTTTTATCATCCCCCTCCCTTTTCTTTACCCTTTTCTCCCCTGCTTCTCCCCTCCATTCTATCAATCCCCCTTTTCCCCTTTCCCTCTTACTTCCGTAAAGAATATGCTAAGTTTCTTTATCTAACTACATGTATATGTTATTCCCTCTTTGAATCAAATCTAGTAAGAGTAAGGTTGAAAAAATGTTCATCACTCCCTTATTTCCCTCTATTGTAATAGGTTATTTGCACCTCTTCATATGATGTAATTCACCCCATTCCACCTTCAATTTCCTTTTCTCCCCATAAACTAATCCTTAACCCCTTAATTTTCTTTATATCACCGCATCAAAGACAATTTATATTTATGCCCTCTGTGTATAACCCTTCTGTCTACCCAAATAGATAGACAGTTCTCAAGTGTTATAAGTATTATTTTTCTGTGTAGGAATGTAAACAGTTTAACCTTATTGAATAACTTATTTTCCCCCTATTTACTTTTTTAAACTTCTCTTGAGTCTTGTATATTAAGATCACATTTTCTATTCAGTTTGGGCCTTTTCATCAGGAAGCCTTGAAGGTCCCCAATTTCATTGAATGTCCATCTTTTCCCCTGAAAGAGAATGATCAGTTTTTCTGGGTAATAGATTCTTGCTTCCAATCCAAGCTCTTTTCCCTTTTGGAATATCATATTCCATGCCTTGTGATCCTGTAATGATGAAGCTGCCAAGTACTGTGTAATCCTGACTGGGACTCCATGATATTTAAATTGCTTCTTTCTGGCTGATATGCAGTATTTTCTCCTTCTCTTGATAATTCTGGAATTTGGCTACAGTGTTCCTTGGAGTTTTCTTTGGGGATCCCTTTCAGGAGGTGATCTGTGGATTCTTTCAATGATGATTTTATCCTCTGATTCTATAATATCACATCAGTTCTCCTTGATCATATCCTGGATCATACTGTCTAGACTTTTTCTGATCATGGCTTTCAGGTACTCCAGTGATTCTCAAATTGTCCCTCTTGTATCTGTTTTCCAGGTCAATTGTCTTTCCAATGAGGCATTTCACATTTTCTTCTATTTTTTCATTCTTTTGATTCTGTTTGACTGATTCCTGGTGTCTCATGGAGTCATTGGCTTCCAACTGTCCAAATTGAATTTTTAAGGCATTATTTTCTTCAGTCAGATTATGGGCCTCCTTTTCCATTTGGCCAAATGAACTTTTAAAGGAATTGTTTTATTCAGTCAATCTTTGTGCTTCCTTTTAAAAGCTGCTGATTCGCTTTTCATAATTTTCTTGTGTTGCTTTGATTTCTCTCCCTATTTTTTTCTTCTGCCTCTCCAATTGATTTATTTTTAATGAGGCAATTGGGGTTAAGTGACTTGCCAAGGGTCACACAGCTAGTCAAGTGTCTGAGGCCAAATTTGAACTCAGATCCTCCTGACTCCAGGACCAGTGCTCTATCCACTGTGCCACCTAGCTGCCCTCTCTCAATTGACTTTAAAAATCCTTTTTGAGCTCTTCCAAGAAGCCTTTTTGGACTTGAGATCAATTCATCTTCCCTTGTGAGGCTTCACATGGAAGCAATTTGAGTGTATTGTCCTCATTTGAGTTTGTGTTTGGCTCTTCCCTGTTGACACAGAAGCTCTCAATGGTGAGAGCTCTTTTTTGTTTCTGACTCATATTGCAGCTTATTATTTTTTTTTTAAAGTTGAGGTATACTCCTTGGGCACCAGTGTCAATGGTTCAAGCTTCTTGTGCTGTGTGATAGGCTTTCTACTCTGAGGTCTCTATTGCTTCCATATTTCTCACTACCCTGGGCTTGCTCCCTGTGCTTGCTTCCGATGCATGCTGGGATGACCAGACCTGGTCACACCCATCCTGTGGGTGGCCCTCTAGCTGGCAACCTGCCCTCTCAGCTGGTGCTGGTGGATCTCACCACTTGCCCGCTAGCAGCCCTTCAAGCCAGGGTCAAGGGGCTTCCGTTGCTCTGCTGTGGCCTATAGCTTCTTGCTGACTTGCCCCAAACCCGTCCATACTGTGGTGAGATACGCTGCCCTTCCCCTTTGCCAGAGTGAGACCAACCTTTCCTGATGCCTTTTAAATTATTTCAGGTTGGAAGATTGTGTCTCTCTGTCTTTTTGTAGGTTCTGTAGTTTCAGAATATGTTTAGAAGCTTGATTTACTGTTCTTTTTTGAGGGAACTGAAGAAGATCACAGGCAGCTTCCTGGCTTCTCTCCACCATCTTGGCTCTGCCTCCCCACAGATCCAGTTTAACAACAACAACAAAAAAAATGAAAACAACATATTTACATCAACAAATATGTATTTCTATGGTAATTGTATATACTTCTTCAGGATTTACATATAAGTTGGCCATCATAAAGAAGAGGGATGAGACTCATTTCCTTTATACATTGTCATGTTATTTATTTGTGTCTGACTCTTCATTACCCCATGACCCATAATCCATGAGTTTTGTTTTTTGTTTGTTTCTTTGTTTGTTTTTGTAAAGATACTGTATTGGCTTACCATTTCCTTCTCCAATGGATTAAGACAGATGGAGGTTAAGCAAGTTGCCCAGGATCACACAACCTAGCAACTCTCTGAGATGAGATTTGAACTCAGTTCTTCCTGACTTCAAGCCCAGTGCTCTGTCCACTAAGTGACCTCGCTGCCTCCTCTATGCACATAGCAATTGCTTAATACCTAGTTATCATAATAAAGTTTGAATTTCCTTGATGGCAGAGGAAAGAACAAGAACCAAAAGATAGAAGCTATGGGAAGACAGAATTTGGCTCAATATGAGGGACAACTCTGTCACAGATTTGTCTGACCATAGGAATCAATACTCATAGGAAATCGTACATTCTTAAGAACTAGATTTTCTTTTTTTTCCCATTTATTTAAAATTTCATGCCCAATATCCATTTCTAAGACTGTGCTCCAAATTCTCTTCCCTCTTCCCCCACCCTTAACAAGGCATGTTATTCAATATAAGCTATACATACAAAGTCATGCAAAACACCTTGAGAACTAAAGATTTTCAAACAAATTTGATAGCTACTTGTCAGTGGAGAAGGAAGTCAGACATAGAGAAATGGAGGGGCTGACCTCTCTGTTCCCTTCTAATGACAATTGTAATATTATATAATTCTAGACTTTAAATAGTTATCTTCACATTCCTTATTACCAGTAGCTTGAGATTATTCCATTCACTTACAAGCTAAAAGGATCTGCAGGTGATCATACTAGACACTCTGCCACCCCAGGGGTATATGTTTTTTTAAGAAACTAGTTAATTATCTTCTTGGGGTTTTTTTCCCCTCATCATGTTTTACACTGTTATAAAATATAAACCCTCCAATTTAAGCAAATGATGAAAGTAAAATCTGCGTTGATTTTTTTTTGGCTTACTCCTAGTAAGTGTCAAGTATCTAAGTCTGGACTTGAACTCAGGTCCTCCTGAATCTGGGGCTAGTGCTTTATCTACTGTGCAACCTAGCTTCCCCTTGCTGCATTGAATTTTGAAAAGAAATTATTTTTCAAGCCCACCAGATCTTTTAACTATCAAAATTTGTTTGAATAAATAATTTAAAGCTGTTTATTTTAAGCTATTATTCCTGGACCCAGACTATACCATAAGAATATTTGATCATATTACTAGGTTAAATTTAGTATTATGACTGAGGTGGTGAAACTCAGCTTGGCAAAATTAAGAATTATTGCTATATGCCATATTTTTGTAATCTCTAGGTAACAGGCAAAGTAGTTGAGGGAGAAAATGTAAAAACAGACATAGTCTAGTCTAGGAGAATGAGCATTCAATTTTTATCTTGTCCCTGTTATTCACTGTCATCTGCTACCTATATGAACTTTCATAACTCAGTTAACTCTTCTGGGGCTCCATTTCCTCCTCTGTTAAGTTTGAGCTGGGATAGATGAACTCTGACATTCTTTCTTGCTCCAAATCCATGATTCCATGATCCTATGTCTGATGCCAATTTAACATATTCTAATCCTAGGGAAATTTACATTTTAACAGAGAAGAGTCATGTATTGAGCATGTCATCATCAGTCAATGAAATATTTTGGTGTATATTATTGACCTTCAGACATACATCACACCAGAATCATGGAGTTTTTAAACCTGAAGATCATCTAATCTGAACTAATTTTCTGCATGAAGAAAGATAAACCTAGACAACTTAAATGATTTCCTAAAAATTTCACATATAATGACAAAGCCACAATCAGAACTTAAGCCTTCAGCCTTCTAATCTCGTGTTTTGGTTTTTGGTTTTTGGTTTTTTCCTAGTTACATTATACAGGCAACTATGTGGATGGAGTGCTGGGCCTGGAGTCAGAAATACTCATCTTCTTGAATTCAAATCTGGCCTCAGATACTTACTAGCTATGTGACCCTGGGCAAGTCACTTGAACCTACTTCCCTCAGTTTTCTTGTTTATCAAATTAGAAGGAAGTAGCAAACCACTCCAGTATCTTTGCCAAGAAAACACCAAAAGGGAAAACAAACAGTTAAATGTAATTGATACCACCAAAACCCTAAGAACAGCAAAAACATGTTCTAGTTTGTCATGATTTTTGTCTATATGAAAGTAGATTCCTTGGGGAATTGAAAAGAAATCAAAATCTTTGCCTTCGAGCTGCTAATCATCTAGCAGGGGAGACAATGGACACAAAAACCTCAAATACAAAGATGAAAAATTTAGACAGATTCAGAATAAATGCCAAAGTTGAGCCATTGGAGATCTTCCCGCTATTTGAAACACACAGCTGAATTTTCAATAAGCTTAAGATAGGTGCAGGAAATATCAATTCTTAAACATTTGTGTTACATTAAACTCAATATTTCCATACTTAATTGATTTTCAAAATTAGTTTACAGATTGCCCTACATTGTGTGGCAGGCCTTGGAAATGTGCTCCTGAATTAAATCTTGAAGGATTTTTTTCTTGGGTGGTTGAAAATGATGATTATTTAGTAAAATTCCCTTATTTTTCCAGAGGAACTGTATAAGAATCTAGTCTAAAAATCTAAAGGCTTGTTATGGCAACAGAGATTGAATCTGGCTGATACACAAATAATCAAATATTCTTTAGAACAATAGAAGGACAAACCAAGTAGGTTTCTCTTGAATCTTCTGGCAACATCATTGTTTGCTCTCTAGGCTCCTCACCATCCCTGAGCTAATTGGAGGGTTACATGGATTTCTCTTATTGGCAAAAATCCCCAGAGAATTCCTTCTTCATGTTCACATTGCTTTCTTTCAAGGAGTGAACTATCCGACTGATTTGTATTGTGCAAATGGAATTAAGATCATTCTGTTGTAAACCCAGGAAGCAGGGAATAAATCAGTCCTAACCTGGCTGATCCAGGGATTGAACAGCCTTCCCTTACAAAGGCTTAAATACTCTTGTTATCCACATCCCACTGGAATCTCTTGAAATTTCACATGTAATCACATGTAACCTAGTTGATGAGAAGTATAAAAATGGATGTGTCTTTATAACTATGATTTGCTGCGCTTATCTTTTTGTGGGGGAAAGGTTTCTTTTTAACAAAATGGACTAGCAGTAGTTGGCAGAGATGACTTTAGAATCCGCATGGTATTGTGAATATTTGTCCAACATTTTATTAGCAATAACCTTACTATCAATAAGGTTATGGGCAAACCACTCAAACTCTTAGTGTAGCAGACAAGTGCTTAATGTTACATATTCCAAAAAAAGGTTCCATAAACCGGTGAAATAACAGGTCTTGAAATGAAGGAATGAAGGAAAGAAGGAGGAAACAAGAAAGGAAGGAGTTTCTTTTCATCACAACAAAATCAAATCATGTTTAGACAAGGTGGGGTCCTTTGGTATTTAAGAAACTGTAAAGGGTCCAGAATTTGACCTAAAAAGGAGAACTTACCTTTGTACATAATACATTTTTGTGTCTGTGTTTGTAGAGTTCTATTTGTGTTAGAGTGTACTTGGTATGTATGTTTGTCCTGGAGTGAATTTTTCTCTTCCTCCTTAGCAAACCAAAGAAGTGGGAGGGGGTGTGTTGGAGCCAATAGCATAAACAGCATAAAGAATACTTCAATGGCTTCTTCTTAAGATGTTTCCTTTCCCCTTCTCAACTAAATTAATTTGAATAAGCCCTTTACCTTTGATAATATTCCTCACTGAGCTATGCAAATCTGTCTGCACACAAATCAGAATTGTCAGAAAGGTAAGAGGCAGTTAAAGGGTGACTACAACTGAATTTTTTTTACCTGTTTAAGTAATTTGTTTCTAACTAAAACTTTAATTGGGTTATGGATTAAATTGTCATAGATTTATAACAATTTATAAAGAATGTAGAAAGAATGATGTTAAATTTTCAAAACTATTCATTTAGAAATGTAATAGATATTTACAAAGTTTTTAATGTGAATTTGAAATAACAGGAATTTTGTTAAGATGTCATCATCTTTGAAGAGCAGAGTCCTAATATCTTACCAGTCCTGCTAACCCTTTAAGTATGAAGACATTCTACCCTAAGAGAAAAGCTTTTTTAAAAATGTTTTGTTCTTAAGCTTTAATTTCTTCACCTATTATAAATGAAGTTAGATGGGTCTCTGATCCTGCACCCACCCACCCTGGCACTGGGTGTTGCCCATATTATACATCACATTTGACCTGACTCCTTAGATTTTATATTTCCTTAGTGCTATTTGGGCATGGTTATATCTTCGTGTAAGCTCTGTGATAATATTTGCTATCTCATATGATATAATATTTCATAATGCTTAAACCTGATAGCTGCAAGATTCAGAGGTAGACAAACTAGTATCACACCCAATAACAAAAGTGTTTCCATCTTACATTTATATAGTTGTATGAAAATCACATCTTACCTTAGTAGAAAAGCCTCTAAACCTAAAGAGATCAAATAGACTTCTGGAAGTTTGGAGTGGAAACTGTCTCCTGAAATTAAAAGAAAAAGGTGTCTGGGGGCATTAAGGATCAGCCAAGCTGGCATTATTAAGCTTTTCATTTTAAGAGCCTAGAGGAAGAATGACCCCAGGCATTTTTCCCTCCATCCGTCCTTTCATTTACTGCAGTAAGACTTTCCCATATTTGGTGAAACTCTAGAATATGGTTGCTGAGGAAAGAAGAAAAGTGTGGGTTCTCAGACTATTGGAGATAAAAGAAGTTTTGAATGTCCTGCAACCATTAGGGAGGCAAAGGCCCCTCCCTAATAATGTATTAATATTCTTGAATGACTCTGGAAAGTAAGGGAGGTATTGGCCTGGAAAGACTGTGAAGCCCTAGTTTACCTAATCTTTGTTACTTCTTATTTGTCCTTTATATGATAACTTAAAGTATTAAACTCTTGATTCAACAAATTCTTAGCTGAATGATTTCTCAGTAGGATAAAGCCCTTAAAATCTGAGGAAAATTGACCTGGCTAAGGTTATCAGGAATATTGGAAGCCTACTGCATTTGGAGATTGGACATGCCACTTGGAGTACTGGATAGAGAAGTGATCTCAAAGCTAGGAAAACCTGGATTCAATTCACTCCTCTGAGATACCCCCTTGAGCATAATGACTGTGTGACCCTGGGCAAATTACTTGGCCTTTCAGTGTAAAAAGCAAGAAACTTTCAGAAAAACATCTGAAAATGAGGCTTCCCTAATAGGCCTGGAAAATGTTTCTTCCACTTAGTGTCAGTGCTATGTTTCACAGGTTGTTCTATTTTTTCTCCCTCAATACCACTCTTAAGTAGTTACTTAACTAAAGTCATATGAATACATTTAAATTTCTGAAGGCAAAACATGGATTTGGAACAATAAGTAAAATCACTTGGTGCAAGTCTATATGTGAAGAAGGCTTTGGTTTCCTACACTTTAATACACTTGAAACACTGTCACTTACTTTACTCTTTTATGCATACATGTTTGTTCTTTTCATTAGGATGATAGTAACTGTTGTTCTTTAGAACCTCATTGATTCTAGTAATATACAATCCATGTATAATGAGTGAAAATACAGTTATACTAAAGCCTGGAAAAACTTACAACTTAATTCTCTCTATTCTGTTTGAGGGTTTGGTATTTATTTTTATTAATAATCATGTATTAACTACATTAATACATAAACATTTAATATGGTCTATCATATATATATATGTTTATATATTGCTGATATTTTATTATCATTATTTATTTGGCATTTGAATGAAGTAGTGTTGAACATCACAAATGTATGTTTACATTATTTGCCTTATGCAACAGTCACATATGGGAACTCCTTTTAAAATTTGTCCATTTCTACATAGCAAAAAGGGTGGAAAATGATGAGGTATTCAGCAACAGTATTAATACTCATCTATCTTTGCTATAAGTTCTAGTCAGGAATGACGGTGGAGCTATCAGAATCAAGAGAATTCTATTACTCATACAGTGGAACTGATGAAATGGATTGAGGCAAACATTCCCAGGAAGACTGTATTTGCTGGGAAAATGTAATTGTTAGCTAGAGGCAAATATGTACCAAAAGGACCTTAACCATAACCTTACCATGAAGATAAGGGATTGAGAAGGAAAAGAGGGAACAAAAGATTTATCAGATTATGCAAAGAAATCTCCTGAAGAAGTCAACAAAGAAGAGTTCATGGCAAATGAATTTCACTTGTGGCTCAATACTGCAAGTCTAATAAGTACTTTAGAGGTTTAGATGAATGTTGGTATTTTTGAAAGTATTTTACATAAACAATTTCTTTTTGTCTGGCTTTTTCCACTTGTATTCATCACATTGAGTATAAACAGTTTGAATTCTGGAAGTAATATTCCTACTTAATCCTACTGTTCATCCAATTATTAACCTTGATATCTAGATTTTGTTTCTCCAAATGAATTGTTATTTGCATCTACATATGTGTTTATATGTACATATGTATAAATACAGTATATATGTATACATATATAATGTATGTAAATTTAACATAGCATTAATTACAAATTAACTTTGGTAGTATTGTCATTTTTTATGATATAGACATGGCCCAGACATGAACACTAAATATTCCTCTAGTTACTGATGTTTTTTCTTTATTTCTTTAAGAACTGTCTTAAAATTGAATCTATACAAGTATTTTATATGCTTTGGTAATTAGATCTCAAAATACTTATGCATTTCATAATTATTTTGAATTTGATATACTTTCTTTTATTCCACCTTTAATTTTGTTATTATTATGTGAAAATTCTATTGATTTAAAAATATTTTAGAGAAAGAAAAGAGAAACTGTAACAATAATCATCAGAAATTTTTTAACTAGGGATGCTATAAATATTTTAGTTTTGGTATAAGTAAATTTTGATTACATGATAATGAAAAGCTTATGCAAAATAATATGATCAAATAGGAGAAAATGCTTGAATTTTTTTCAGTTAAAGGTTTATTTTATACAATATTAGACAACAAATACCTATACACATACATACACACATATGTATATGTAGTTACATATAAGTGTATATATAAAAGCGTACACACAATATATATATATACATAGATGGATAGATAAGTACTTGAAAACAAAAAATAGATAAGTGAATAAAATTTTTCAAAAGAATTGCAAACTATTAAGCAAAAAACAGAATGTTCTACATCACTAATAATAAGAGAAAAATGAAAACCCTTGGAACATTATTGATTATGCAATTAGTACATGATTTTTCTAGTAGAGAAGGTAAATGGAAATTATTTTCATAACCAAAATCATTGTGGATGTTTAGGAATAAAGAACTGTTATTCATAAGGAGTAGAAAAATGCATTGTTCATTTATGTGTGACTTTTCTACCACATTTTCAAAGTCTGTCTACATTTAGATTAAAATACAAATTTTCATTGCCAACACATTATTCTGAGATACTGGGACTCATCTAAAGGGAAAAAAGACAATAAAGAATAGGGAAAATAAATTTATCAGGCTACATGGAACATTTATAGTAAGCCAAGGTTAAGTTAATATTTTTACCACTTAGAGGGTTATTAATTATTGATGAAAACATCCATTGAGTGAGCTATGGACTATATTATTAATTGTAATTGTAATTAGTAATTTTCATTTATGTAGATCGCAGCCAATCTCCTCTGTTGCCTTTCCAAATTAGTCCAAATTAGTTTCAAAGGAAATTCCCAACAGCTCTTGAGAATTTAGTAATATATGCATGATGTCAATCTGTGCTTTATGGCTTTCAAAGTGATCTGCATATATTTTATCACCCAATTCATGTACAAGTCAAGGATTTATCTCCTCATGTCATTGGTCCTCTTCAAGAAAAAATGATCAATAAAAACAACAAATGGTTCTACTTGAAGTCTCTATACCTAGAGAAGGACATTGAGAGAAGGTGTTGTAAATTATAACTTTGTCACACACATTTCTTACACATGTGCCTGACTATTGTTGCAGTCTAAATTGAAGTTTACTTCACCCATGAATGTTTTGGGTATTTGTTGAAAGGAATAAACTAGATTTTAAAAGAACTTTTTGATTAACTATCTTTGTGCTGCTCTTGTTATTATTGTTATTGTTCCAAAATATATTTCCCTATATATTATTATTAATATTCAAAAAGCAGTGATAATTTATTTTTATCCTGCAGAGTTGAAATATAACTGAAAAAAACAGACTTTAATAAAAGCCTATTGTGATCCAAATGGAGCTCCTTGACTATCACTTTAAATCCAAATCATTCTCACTCTCATTGAATATCCACTAATAGCCCCCAACCCTAGCCTCTGTAGCTTATTGTTTAGGTTGTCAGAATGAGTGTAAATAGCAATTGTTTTGTGCTCTGGACAGAAACTCTAAGTGTCTGCCCTTCTGAAATGTATTGTTTTCTTGATGGTTAATTGGGTCATCTTTTGTCTCAGTTCCTGCCTATACTTTAGTTACTGAATTGGTATTACTTCAGACAAAACTGGGACCTGGGAAAGAACTAATTTATAAAAACCAAGGCAACTCACTGCATTTTGGGCAATCACCACCTATCTAGACTTGTGTCTTACCACTTGACCTAGAGGAGAGAGTGAGGCTCATGACTTTGTATAGCTCTGTTTCACTTAAATCCAATTCACTTGGAAGTCAAGACATCACCCTCATGATATCATCAGTCCTATTCTAGAACAAAGGACAGAATAATAACAACATCAAATATTCAGAATACTTTCTAGTTGCATGACTTTGCTCAGTTCATTTTACCTGTCTGGTAGTCTGTTTACTTACCTATAAAATAAAGTTTAACTTGACCTTTGCGGTCATTTCGAGCTCTGGATCTTTTTTTTTAAAGATAATATATCTTCAATCCCTTACAGTTAGAGCTACATTAATAAAGTAGTAATTTTTCCCATAGGTTGCATATAAAAGTTCAGGAATCTAATATGAAAAACAAAAACTCCCACCATTTTAGACACTGTACACACAGTATAAGTTAAGTCATTTGTTATTTTGGACCAGTTTTAAAATAAGTTTAAGTAATAGCTTCTGGCTTTTAAAATGATCATTTCTATTTAGAGTCTTCTTTCTGCTTTATTCCTAAACCATACTGAATGTGGGAAATATTGAATATCCTATAACTTAGAGTTACATTTAAGTTGATTCTCTCTCATATTTAGCAACATTCAGTTAGATATTCATTGTGATTAGTCAGTGGATTGATATTGAGTTTGTACAAAATAACAAAATGTTTCCTTTATTCAAGAAGCTTAGGACAAAGAAAAATATTTTAATAATTAACTTCCCTGTTTTTTGTTTGTTTTTTTGTGGGGTTTTTTGTTTGTTCCTTTTAGTGAGGCAATTGGGGTTAAGTGACTTGCCCAGGGTCACACAGCTAGTAAGTGTTAAGTGACTGCGGCCAGATTTGAACTCAGGTACTCCTGACTCCAGGGCTGGTGCTCTATCCATTGTGCCACCTAGCTGCCCTTCCCTGTTTTTTGTAACTAAATTCAAGATGATGCTTTGTTTTTTCTTTGCTACATGTGTTGGCCAAGCCAAAGAACATGTAACTGATTATTTTGTGTCATGATGGGCATCCCCACAATTGGCTAGGCTAGTTTTCAAGAAATTGATGTAACCTTTTCTTAAATCCATACTTGAAAAATTTCCAACATAGTAGAGCATGCAAGAACTTATATTCTACTGGTTTAGCCTTTAAGAATGCAGGTTGACCCCCACACCATGATTAAGCATTGGAGTAGCACTTTTGATTATGTATGTATGTATGTATGTATGCATGCATGCATGCATGCACACATATTATCATATCAAATAAAATTTTTCTTAAGCTACCAGTATTAGAAAACTTAAAGTAGGGCAGCTAGTTGGCACAGTGGATAAAGCACTGGGCCTGGATTCAGGAGGACCTGAGTTCAAATCTGTCCTCAGAGACTTACTAGCTGTGTGACCCTGGGCAAGTCACTTAACACCAATTGTCCTGCAAAAAAAAGGAAAAAAGAAAGAAAACTTAAAGTAAATTATATCTCATATAATAATGGTAAATATGTATGCAATCCCTGTCCCAAAGTCATTTAAAATGGGATTCCCTCTTTATTGATGGACCCTCCCTGCAGTATGTGAAAGTTGTTATAGAGTTGGTGAGATCATGAGCTTCAATCCTCATCTAATCTTCTTTGAGTTTTGTGCTGTTTCCAGTACTTCTGCTTTCTAGCTTCAAGAATGAAAATGAAAGAGGCCAACCACACTTGAGGTTGGTGAAGGAAAAGCCCCTGTCATAAAATGACAGGAACTACAAGTGATCCTTTTTCTTTTCCCAATTTCATACAATAGAAATTTCAGGGAGTTTTCTCTTGGGTGACATCCAGAACTCTCTCTTTGTTGAAATGTTTTCTTTTTTTCTCATTTGAATAACTCTTTCACTCTATATTATCTATAACAATTTACTTCTCTGATTTCCTTTAAGTGCTAATATGGATAAAAGGTTTCTCATTGCTTATTTTTTGTGTGTTCATTGTGAAATATGCATTAGGTAGCCTTGGAGATAGAGCTAGGGGTTCCCCTTGCCCCCCAAAATAATGACAAAATTAGTTATATATAGCATGCACAGATATATCTCTATTTGACTTCAGTCCAAGAGATATCTTGGAGAGTTGGGACAATCTATTTTCAGTCACCCTGCTTGCTATGTGTTCTGAGTACCCGAGCTTCGATTTCTTTTGAGTTTTTCTTCCCTAATCTTAGGATACTGAGTATATAGAAAAGAAAATGATTAGATAATGATCTTGTGAATTTTGAAAAGTCAGAAGAGCTACCATGGTCAATTGGAGTCTGTCTAAGTCCCTGCAAGATGATCCAAATGGCTGCCAGCAGAGGAAGAGCTTACAGATGGATGTGGAAAGATAGCTATTAAAGGACTGCAATAGCAGCAAGCATCATGAATCTTGAAGAAAGGGAATTTCAGGGGAAGCTAGGTGGCACAGTGGATAAAGTCCTGGTCCTGGATTTAGGAGGACCTGAGTTCAAATCTATCCTCAAACATGTTACAATTACTAGATCTGTCAAGTATTCCTAGTTGTAGAAATTCTAGTGAGAGTAATAAAACAAGTGGGAAAACAGGCATGAAAATAAGGCAAAAATGAGACAAACTTATTGGCTGATGAGTTGTTAGTTTACTTAGAAAGTCCTAAAGAACTGCTAAATAAACTAGCTGAGAAAATGGAAAATTTCAGGGAAATATTGAGATAGAAATAAAACCTACAAGTGGGAAAAATTGCAGTTTCCAAAGTTTCTTTTGTCTATAAATTTAGCTTTTGATTTTAGGTAGACACATTTTAATCACATTTCTGAAAGGTCCTTCTATAATAATTTATTTAAATTTTTAAGGCAGGATAGCTTTTCTCTAGCATAAATGAATAATAATTACTGTGGATATAATACAAATATGCATATGTAACAATATGAATAAATAAGTGACAAAGTATACCTGATCAAAGACTTTTAATTCATTAATTGATATAATAGAGTGAGTTTAAATTTTAATATGATTAATTATATTTATTATGTCACTAATTTTGTACTAGTCTTGCATATTTTTTAATTCTGAATTAATCACTGTGACATATGTACACGTATAGATAAAGTTCTCATCTTGTTAAATTGGTATTTTATGTAACAGAGACTAGAGGTCAAATATCATTAGTATAGGAAAATTACAAGTGAGTATATAGCCTCTAACTATTTAATTTGGCAACTTCTCACGTCTTAAAGTTTGAGAATATTGTCTTTAACAATAGGAAAATATGACAGCTAGGTGGTGCAGTGGATACAGCACCAGCCCTGGATTCAGGAGGACCTGAGTTCAAATATGGCTTCAGACACTTGACACTTACCAGCTGTGTGACCCTGGGCTAGTCACTTAATCCTCATTGCCCCATGAAAAAACAAAAACAAAAACAAAAACCCAAAAAACAAGTGGCAGCTAGGTCATGCAGTGGATAAAACACTGGCCCTGGAGTCAGGAGAACCTGAGTTCAAATCTGGCCTCAGACACTTAACACTTACGAGCTGTATGACCCTAGGCAAGTCACTTAACCCCAATTGCCTCACACACACAAAAAAAAAACCAAAAACAACAACAACAAAAAAAACAAAACAAAAAACAAACAAATGAAAAAAACAGTGAGAAGTTACATTATGTGCTCAGTGTCTCACAGCTATATATGTTAGTGACAGCATTTGAATCAAGATCTATCTGGCTTCTAGGCAACTTCTTTATTCATTAATTAATGATGTCTTTTATGTGAAGCTTTAGACTTAATATCCATTTGTATTATGGATGTATAGTTCTTTTCTATTTTTTATTCTTCTCTGATTTATAAGCTATATTATAACTATAACTCATGAAAGGAGTTTTGTAGAATATTTTGTTTCTCAACTTTTGAAGATACATTGTTGATTTAGCTATTAATTATTAGTCTGCCCACCCTCTACCCCCACATCTTTTTAAAACAATTCCTGTAGACCTAGTAAAATTCCATTTTCTGAAATAACATTTATGTTTAAAATGTATTTATTTATTTGCTCACTAATTCACTTTTTTTCATTCATTTGTTCATTTATTTATTTGTTTGTTTATTTATTTTCAAGATTTTCCTAACGGAGAAAATACCATAGACAGTATCTAGAATGTGTAATAATTATAAGAGTATTAGTTTTTCTCTTGCTTTATTTGAAATATTTCCCCTTCTCCTCTAAACAATGTTATAATGGTAAAGTAGAGATGCAGAGGGCATGAATATTAAAATAACAGGCTTGATAGAAATAGATAACGAAGAGAGAACACACTTATACATCAACTACTAGCCTTCTAATAAGATTGAAAATCAACCAGGCCTTAATATTCACCCTGACACTACTCAACCATCAGACCTCTTCTGATTTGCTAATACTCAAAAAGGAATCCCTGAACCTTGCCATAAATCCCATCATTGAACTTTTTAGGAATTTGGGGCCTTTATAACCCATCTTTTAGCTGTATTCTCATATACCTATTGTCTTCCCCATTTATAGTCTGAATTCATTGAGAGCAAGGATTGCCTCAATTTTTCTATTTCTCTATGCAAAACAGTGCAATATTTGCCAAATGGTCAGCATTGATTAAAAGGTTTCTAAATAATTTATTCTAATTGATCAAAAAGGGTAAACCAAAACCCCAAATCCTAGTTGACATTTTAGTCATAAAGGCAGTTTCTAATGAGGATTGTAACCTATTTGTAGTGGATAAAGAAGTCTATAATATGATTCGTTACGCAAACACCTATCAAGATAAAGGCAGCTATATTTCTCTAAGACAGAATGGGGGAGATTAGTGGCATGAAAAATTAAGTCAACCTGGAAAACTCATTTTTATTCTCTCACACTGTCCCCCCAACTCCAAGGCTCTCTTTTCACTGTCTGTTCTTGTCAGGTCTTCTATTTTAATACTTAGGCCCTCTGAGTCTCTACTTCACCTTTACAAAATTGCTTTTATGAGAGGGGCAAATATTTCATGTAAAACAAGAACAAAATTTATCCTGTAATTAAAATTATGACATATTATCCAACATCTTAGATAACACCCAGAGCGTGTTCTCCATGCTAGCCAAATTCTGGGCAATAAATTGACTAATATACCTCTTTTGCACAGTTTTCTAATACTAGACTCCCTTATTTCATCTTTATTTCTCAATATTTACCCCCAACCAGATTAATCAACACCATTACCACTTGTACCAGGTTGTATATTTTTATATTACATCTAAATATCTTATGCAAAAATATGTTTGATAAATAGGAATATTAATTTTAGTCATTTCCTCTAAAAATTCCTGAATATATTTTGCTGCTGGGTTTTGATAGATATTACTGCTTTCAAGGACATCTATACTACTATGTGTTTTTCAAGTGCAAACTATCTAATTCACTACTGCCAAAATTTAAAGATTCAAAAAATTTAATTAAATAATTGTGACTAGCTTTAAAATAATAAAGATCCTTGTTAATAGTTCTGGTAGAAAACTCTATTTCCCAGGTTATGATGAAAGCAATCTTTATAGGAATAATTTTATTTTATTGTATACAGAAGCATCATACATTTTGTAGTTTGCTATAACAGCATTTTAGGTGAATAGAAGGAATCAAATTAATTTAATAACCATGTAAAATCAAAACAAAAAAAGTTGTATGAAATGATATTTCTATCATTCTAAATATGCATTTAGCTGTATCAACACCATAAAATGGTATTTATTATGTCTCAAAAATGATTTAATTTTATTCATAAAACAGGTATTTTACTTATTATGTTTATATATTATAGATAATGTTGGTTTATTTATGTTATATGTTTATTACATATATATATAAATTTTATTTATAAAATGATTTAATTGATATATATATATATATATATATATATATATATATATATATATATACATATACATATATTTTAGTGAGGCAGTTGGGGTTAAGTGACTTGCCCAGGGTCACACAGCTAGTAAGTGTTAAGTGTCTGAGGCCGGATTTGAACTCAGGTACTCCTGATTCCAGGGCCGGGGCTCTATCCACTGCGCCATCTAGCTGCCCCGATTTAATTAATTTTATAAAGTAATCAGCACATTTTTTTTTGCAGGGCAATGGGGGTTAAGTGACTTGCCCAGGGTCACACAGCTAGTAAGTGTCAAGTGTCTGAGGCCAGATTTGAACTCAGGTACTCCTGAATCCAGGGCTGGTGCTTTATCCACTGTGCTACCTAGTCACCCCGACACATTTATTTTCAACAAATAAACTCAGTTTCTACTTTAAGATGAAAAGAAAATAGCCAAATGCATGGATTCTTAGTTTCCATCTGAAAATATTTATATATAAAGAAGAAAATTTTATTTTGACCTCTAATTCATTAAAAACTGTAATAAATGTTGGTTCCTTAGCAAAGGAAAGTAGCAACTTTACATTCTTTCCACTAAAACTTTACATGCAGCATGTGGACTAGATTATTTGAACATAAAATAACTCAAAATTATAGTGAGAGCCAATCTTAAAATTAGAAAAGCCAGGAAATCAAAAGTTAATGGTGGAACTCCACCTTTAATTTGTTCTGTTGTGCTAGATGTTTATAGTGTAGAAACTTTATGAAGCCTTACTTTTAAAACTACATTATACAAAGTAAGTTAATGTCCTACAGGCTTTAGGGGAAAATTCTCTTTTCAACTTTGCCGATTTTTCTAATCTAATTGTATCTTTATTCCCACAATTTACAATGTATAAACTTGTTCCACTTTGTTTTGCTTTTCTCCTGCTTTGTGTCAAGTTTAGAAATGGGTCCAGAAGAACACAATCAACACCTCACTGGGCTGCAAACTTGTAAATTTGCTAGAGTACAACGCATATTGAAAATACAGATCGTGAAAATTGAAACCAAAGGCAACTACCCATCTAGACTACCAAACTATATTTTTTCTTATATTTGAGATTACAATTATATTTCTATTTGTTAATATACATTGTACTTTTTGCACTTATTTTATTGTGCACATAAAACAATTAAAAGGAAAATAATCAAAAAGCTCCAAAATCTATGGAAATATAAAAATGCAGAAATACTTAATCACCTAAATAAGTGTTTAGGAACTTTTTTATAAGGAAAAGTATTATTTCAATTATTAAAGAATAATAGTTTTTATAATAGATTCAGGAAAAAAATTAAATTTTATTTTTACATTAACTTTGATGATTCCTTTGCTTGTCCTACAAATGTCACTCAGGTGTACTCAACTACTCAAATGTTAGACATAATGCTTGATTAAAGGGAAAATAACCTAAATATAAAGGACTTACAAAAGTTGAGTGCCCTACTTTCAGGGGTGGTGAGTTTTGCATTCTGAGAAGTCTTCATAGTATGGACAATGACTGATGTGTTTGTTATAATAGTGATTTATTTGGTATGTGAATTGAAGCAGTTAGTCATTGTAGTCTTTTCCAAATAAAAGATTATTTCTTTCCGTAAACATTTTTTTCTATAACACATAGCTATTTGAATTCTAATCCTGAAGTTATTCCATGTACTCCATTAGAGTTAGGATATTAAAGTCCCCATTAGATTTTTCACTAAACAATAATACACTAGGACTATAATACATTCCACCATCATGGGCACCATTTTTCTTAAATGTTCCTGGAACTTCTGACAAGATGGTTAAGTAAAATTCTATATTTAAGTCTAATTCTGCTCCACTTCTTCAAAATATCTAGATATGTGGCTAATAAACCTAAAGAACAACTAAGTGAGGATAACAAGTGGTTCAGAAGTTGGAAGAGCTTAAGCAAAGTAATTAACACCTTGAAAGCAAACAAATAAGAATGAAAGAAATGAAACTCATAAATTCTGTTAGACAAATGAGAATATTTGAAGAAAATCAAAAGGTAGCAAAATCCACAGAAACACAGAATTGATTTGAAAATGAACTTGGCAGCCAACTAGTCCAACTCAAAGGAAAAAGAAAAAGAATGCTTATTAGACCATAACAAATAATTGGCCCACCCAGTATCTCCTTAATAGCTAAAAGGAGAGAGAATCAACATTCTCCTTTTAGTAGCTTAGTTAGCCCAGATCTTTTTCAAAACAAGTATTACCTCATCCTGTATCCTCCATCTTATGCTTGTGAAAGTTATATTGTTGTTTAACACTGCATTTGCTCCTATTGACTTTCAGGTTCTTTTATTCAGCACTGTTTTCTCAAGTCTATATAGCTTTGTATTCTAAATGGCATGTATTAGCTATCCCAGATTTGTATCATCTGTAATTTGAAGAGTCTTCCATTTATTCATTTATCCCACTCATTGATTTAAAAAAAAATAACATAGGTCTAAGTAGAGATCCTTTGGGTATCTCTGGAGACAAACTGCAATACTGACATTGATCCATTGGTAACTAATTACTCTGAGTCTGACCATATAACCCATTCTGAACAGATTCGATGACATTTATTTCTCAATATCTTTCCCATATTAAGATAAAAGTAGTAGGAGCTACTTTACCAAGAATTTACTAAAACCTAAATTAAATATATTAAAACATTAATTTATTCTACAACTTAATATAATTGTTAAAAGAAAATTGAGGTTAGTTTGGTATGACTGTTTTTGATGAAGCTATGCTACATTTTGATAATTACTGCTTCTTTTCCTAGGTATTTAATCCATGCTCAATTTTTTTCCCAGAAATCAGTGAAGGTGACTGGTCTGTCACCATCATAATAATGGTTAATGCTTATGTAGTGCTTACTATGTGTCAGAGCCTGTTCCAAGTATTTTATTATTATTAACCTATTTTATGCAACAAGCATGAGAAATAAGTACTATTATTATACCCATTTTAAAAGTAAGGAAACTAAGACAAACTAAGATATTCCTGAGTTCAGTGCAAACATTCTATCCACTGTGCCATTAGTTGCTCCTGCAGAACCTATCATCTTTAGACTCTGTTATTCTGTACCTCTTTTTAAAATGGCACAATTATTCTAATTTTGCAATTTTGTGGTGCCTCTCCCATTTTCAGTCTTTCAAACATCATTGACAATAGGTTAGTAATTAAATTTTCCTTTGTATCTAAGGGTATAGTTTATCTAGGTTAGGTAACTTGTATCAATAGAGTGAAAAATAATAGGAAGAACATGCAAAACACTGATTAATCAAAATAACTGCACTATGGGAGGGTAGAAAAGTAGAATTCTTCTAAATATCAATAGAATCCCACTTTTAAAATGATAAAAAAAAAGATCTTATTTGAAGAAATAGGACATGTGTTTAATAACTGTCTCAGACACTTATTGCTGAATTACCACTGACAAGTTGCTTATTCTGCATGTTCTTCCAATCTATTTTCATTCAATCATGCTCTATGCCCTACCCCCTATAATTTCTTTAAAAATGTTATTTATGAGTTTCAAATTACATTATAAATACAAAGTATATCTTCAAAGTTGTGTGCAGTTTTGAGCTAAAAAGGTGATAGATGATAGATAGATGAAAGACAAATAAAACATACTTTGTAAAATCTTGAGGCCATATGAATTATTATTATTATTATTTTCTAACAATATGTATAATGGATTGGACTACACATAGGCAGTTTACTTTGAAATTACTACTATGTGTATTATTTCCTTCTGATAAAATATAATAAATATGTGTAGATTGTGATGATGTTAAGTGCCTTTTCAGTGTCCTCTTAAAAAATATATTTTTTTGTTAACCACCCATGACATATATCATAGTCTGCAAGGTTGTAGTTTCTTTGTTTCATAATTTGAATCATATTTTTCAGCCTAGTTTCAGTTTGTGTATTTTTTTTTGAGTTCACATTCATATCTATCAAATATACCACATAGATGGGGAATTGGTTTGGAGGATCTTGTCAAGTTCTTCATAGAATATTTTTATATCCCTATCTTCTATAAACAGTTATACCAATATTAAAGTCATGTCAGTCAATTTGCTTGTACTTATTGGGAATAATATAAGGTAAGATCACCAAATATATTAGATTGTATAATTATCATCACATTCAAATTTTTGAAGTATATGCTAGTTTATTAAACATTTAAAGAAAAAAATGACTGTTATTTAGTGACAATTTTAAGTCTTCAAAAGATTATAATTCAGTTTGTTCTTCATACCACATCAATCAAAATTAGTTTAATCTGTCATGTTTCTTAACATGATTTCAACAATTCCTTAATATCATGTGAGGGCCAAATTTAATATATGGAGGGTTAATTGAGTGGCTCACAGTAATATTGGGGTCCCGGAAATAATGAGGGACCTCTAGGTCCAAAGTTCCCTCCCCTGCAAACTGCCTTTTTAGATATTTCTCCCAGGCCAATAAGAAAGGAGCCTAAAAGCCTCTTTTCCACAAACGAATCAGGTTTTATTAATGAGAATAAAATAAACAGCAAAAGTTAAATTAATACAAATCAAAGACAAGGGAATAGGGAAAGAGAAATATGGACAATCCTCCTAACTCTAACCTAAGTCTATAAAATCCCCAAACTTGCTTCCAGTTCAGGTAATACAAAAGAGCAGGGCTTATATGTTAACTCATCACAGGCCCACAGGACTTGTCTGCTGCTGCTGCTCATACCACCAGGAGGAAAGTGACTCTGGAAGAGTGAGAGCTATCCTCAATGAGCAATTAATCTTCCTCCCCCAAAAGTGGAGGTCCTTCAAAACTGCCTGTAGAGAGTAGTTTCTCCTGCTGACATCAGCAGCACATGTCACTCAGAGCAGCTCAGGTGTGGCCCCTCCCAATGAGTCAGCCAAATTCCAATCATCTTACTACAATCATGAATTTTATATTTTCACTAAGAGCTGGGATTGTTCCTGCCATTGCTACTACTATTACCACTCTTTTTACTACTATAACTACACTTACAGTTCAAGCCAACATACACACCATAAGTGAGACCAATGCAAAGTAAGGGAATATCAGTCAAGGTGAGGTACAATAGAAAATTTGTGTTCCCTAGAGCTGCTATGATAGCTGAGGCCTGCTGTTAACGCAGGCATATTTATATCTAAGTTCAACATTGTCCCTATTTTTCACATAGTTAACAATTATTTATGTTTAGATCCACTATATTGTCTACATTTATTATTAACTAAATTATTAATAAATATTCATTTAGTTATGCTTCCTTTGTGTGTATTAAATGCGATAACATGCATATGTGTGTGTTTTGTGTGCAAACACAAGTGAATGTATCTTTGAATTACAATCTTCACAATATTTGTTTTTGATACTTTACATATATTCATAACTTCTTTTTGCCTTAGTTCTTGATCTGTTTTTTTGTAATGGTACCATATAGTGGTGAGAAATTTGTACATTTTTTGATGTTCCCATTTGGATGAAAAAAAAAGTCTTTTTACTATAAATTCATTATTAGTTGTTTTCACTGCTTATATTTTACTTTTGCCTGTTTATCTGTTACAATTTCCCAACTCTGAAAGAAGGAAATTAATGTGTGCTACTGTTAATATGTATCTCTCTATACTTTTTTTGCATTCCAGTTAACTTTATATTTATGTATGGATGCTCAATAATTTTGTGCACTTATATTAAAGATAGAAGTTGGCTCATTCCCTATGTTTCCTTTAAGCATAATATAATTTTTATGTTTATTTATATTGTACATTTTTATTTTTGCTTTGTCTCAAAGTATGAGTGTAAATATTAGAATCATCTGACACATGTTATTTTTCTTCCTTATTCTTTTTTTCTGTTTAAATAGTATTTTATTTTTCCCATTATACATAAATGCAATTTGTAGCATTCATTTTTACAGAATTTTGAGTTACAAATTTTACTCCTTCCCTATTCCCCTCCACTCTTCCAAAAATGGTAAGCAATTTAATATAGGTTTTTTGTGTTCAATCATGTAATACATATTTTCATGTAAGTCATCTTGTGAGAGAAGAAACAGACCAAAAGAGAAAAAAACACACAAAATAAAGAAAGTGAAAATGGTATGTTTTAATCTGCATTCAGAATCCAGAATTTCTTCCTTTGAATATGAATAGCATTTTCAAGCATGAGTCCTTTGTAATTGTCTTGAATCGTTGTATTGCAAAGAAGAGTTAAGTCATTCATAGTGATCATCACACAGAGTTGCTGTTATAGTGTATAATGTTCTCCTGATTCTACTCATTTCAGTTTACATAAGTTCATGTAAATTTTCCATGTTTTTTTTCTGAATTTTCTGCTCATCATTTCTTATAACACAATAGTATTGCTTTACATTCATATATGAGAGCTTGTTCAACTATTCCACAATTGATGGGCAAAATTCAATTTCCATTTGTTTTTGCCACCAAAAAAAGAGATACTATAAATATTTTTGTACATGTAGGTCCTTTTCCCTTTATTATGATCTCTTTGGGATAAAGACCTAGTAGTGGTATTGATGGATCAAAGGGTATGCACAGTTTGTTTGCTTTTTGGGCATAGTTCCTATTTACTCTGTAGAATTGTTGGATCAGTTGACAATAACACCAACAGTGTGTGTTATAAATTTGTTACAATCTCTTCAATATTCAATATTTAATTTTCTTCCATATTATGCAATCTGATAGGAGTAAAGTGCTACTTCAGAGTTGTTTTAATTTGAATTTATCCAATAAAAATAATTTAGAAGAAAACACAAGGTATTGGAGATAAGCCAGGAAGTTGTATGAGCTCTCCCAAGTTTTCCTCACAAACACCATTAAATCAAGCCTTTAAATGGATTCTGGAAGAATATAACCTACAAAAAGACAGAGAGAAAGAAACAATTTTTGATCTTGAAAAGAATTTAGAAGATTTCAGGAAAGGTCTTTTGTAGGTGGGCAAAGCAGGAGCACTACACATCTCAGTGCAGCATGGAGTATGACAGGAAGAGACTCCTGGCCATAGCACGGATCAGCAGCAGGGGCCCCTTGGTTCTGAGTCAGTGCACTGGTGGCAGACCAGGCAAGTTGTGAGACCCTCCCAGACTGGGCTGAGAGGGCAAACTGCCAGCTAGGGAACCATCCACAGGACAGGAATGACTAGGGTTTATCTATCTTACTTACCCCTGGCCCCAATAAAACCAGCTCCTGGTTTTATCTATTACCTCAATTGGCTTATTACTTTCAATTTTATTAATCTCCCCTCCTTTTAAGGAATTCCAATTTGGTTTTCAGTTGGGCATTTTAAAATTTATTCCTTTTCTAGTTTTTCTTTTCTTTTTTAAGTTCTGTGCCCAATTCATTGTCCTTTGTTCCTCTATATTATTTATTAATTTAGAGAAATAAATTTCCCCTAAGTTAACTGCTTTAACTTCATTCCATAAATTTTGGGTATATTGTTTCATTGTTGTCATTCTCTTTAATGTGATTATTGATTGTTTCTATGATTTGTCCTTTGACCCACTAATTCTTAAGGTAAGATTATTTAGTTTCCTATTAATTTTCAATATCTATACACTGTCCTTTGTTGAATACACTTTTAATTGCATTTGTGATCCTAAAAGGATGAATTTTACATCTCTACCCTTCTACTTTAGGTTTAAATTAGGTTGAAGAATTTATGCCCTGATGCATGGTCAACTTTTGTGTGAATGCTATGTACTGCTGAGGAAAAAAGATATATTTTTTCTATCACCATTCAATTTTCTTCATAGGTTTGTGATTTCTAACATTTCTACTATTCTAGTCACCCCCTTAACTTTATTTTCCTTTATTTCATGTTTGAATTTATCTAGTTTTGAGATGAGAAAGTTGAGGTTCCCCCACTACTATGATTTTATTGTCTATTTCCTCCTATAACTCACTTAACTTCTCCTTTAAGAATTTAGATGTAATACCACTTGGTGCATATATGTTTGGTACTGACCTTGCTTCATTAACTATGATATCTTTTAGCAACATGTAGTTTCTATTTTTCTTTTAATTAGATCTATTTTTGCTTTTATTTTGTCTGAGATCATGATTGCTCTCCCTGAATTTTATATATATTTTTCTTTATCTGAAGCATAATATATTCTCATCCAGCTGTTAACTTTACTCTGTGTATATCTCTCTGCTTCAGGTATGTTTCTTGTAAACAATACATTTGTAGAATTCTAGCTTTAATCCATTCTGATATCTGTTTGTTGTTTTTTTTTTTTTTTTATGAGGGAGTACATTTCTGTCCATCCTATTTTTCCTCTTTTTTGTCCTCTCTTTCCTTACATTCTTTTCCTCCTCACCAGTATTTTGCTTCTGATCACCACCTCTCCCAATTTGCTTTCCCTTTTGTTACCATCCCCCCTTTTACTTAACCCCCTCGGCTCCTACTTCCCTGTAGGGTAAGATACATTTCTATGCTCAACTGATTATGTATGCTATTCCTTCTTTAAGTCAACTCGGATGAAAATAAAGTTTAAGTGATGCTCATCCTCCTTTTTTCCCCTTCAGTGGAAAAGGTCATGGGAGATAAATAATCCTGTCAAACATCTCCTTTTCTTCTCTTCCCCCTGTCATTTTCTTTCTTCCTCTTAATTATTTTTATGTCAAAAAATCATGTTATGTATATACCCCTCAAAAAATCATGTTATACCTTCACTTTCTGTCTATGTATATTCCTTCCAACTTCAGTATTAGTTATACACCTCTTAAGAATTACAAGTATTGGGGACAGGTAGGTCGTGCAGTGGATTAAACACAGGCCCTTGATTCAGGAGGACCTGAGTTCAAATCTGGCTTCAGACACTTGAAACTGCCTTGCTGTGTGACCCTGGGCAAGTCACTTAACCCTCATTGCCCCGCCAAAAAAAAAATTACAAGTATCAGAGGAGGAGCTAAAATGACAGAGAAAAGGCAGTAAATTCCTGGAGCTCTCCCTCAGAACTCTCCAAATACATTCAATTAACCACATAAGACAATTCCTGGAGCAGCATAACCCACAAAAGGTTGGGGTCAGATCAATTTCCAGCCAAAGACAGCTTAGAAAGTTGGCAGGAAAGATCTATTGTACCAGGATGAGAGTTCAGCACAGTTCCATGCTGTGCCATGTAGATCCAGTCCCAGGCAGAGAGCTGCCAGCAGCTCCTTCTGAAACTCAGCTCATGGATTGTAACAGGATTGAGTGGTTGGCCAGAGAAAGATTACAGGGATCTCTTCTGGCATTGAAGCAGGACTCTGTTGTTTTGCCTGAGCTAGAATACAGGCCACAGTCTCCCAGGTGAGGGAGGGGTACAGGAACACCAGAGTTTACAGTCATAGTGGAACAGGATTATCCTATAGGTCAAAAGGCAAGCAGGCCTGTGGTTGCTTACAGAACAGAGCATAGGACAAGGGAGTGGGGAATGTGCCTCTCCTTAAATCATATCACCTGGAACCCCCTGAAGCTTGGGACAGTGTGCTCTGGAAGCAGTGCCCCACTTTAAGAAGGAGTTAAAAGTCAAGAAATAGGCTGGCAAAATGAGCAAACAGAAAAAAAAATAGGGGCCTAGAATTTTTTTTGGTGAAAAAGAAGATCAAAATACACCCTCAGAAAAAGATAGGTCAAAGCTCCTACATCCAAAGCTTCCAAGAAAAATATGAATTAGGTTCAGGCCAAAGAAGTACTCAAAAAGGACTTTGAAGATAAGGTAAGAAAAGTAGAGGAAAAAAGGAAAGAGAAATGAGAGTGATGCAGGAGGGCAATTAAATAAAAGTCAACAGCTTGAAAAGCTGAATTGGATAAATGAAGAAGGAGGTACAAAAACTCTATGAAGAAAATAATTGCTTTAAAATTAAGATCAAGCTAATGAAAGCTAATGACTTCATGAGAAATCAAGACACAATAAAGCAAAACCAGAAGAATGAAAAAATAGAGGGCAATGAGAAATATTTCCTTGGAAAAAATAGCTGACCAGGAAAATAGATCCAGGAGAGATAATTTGAAAATTATTGTATTACCTGAAAACCATGAACAAAAAAAAGAGCTTAGAAATCATTTTCTAAGAAATTGTCAGGGGAAATTATCCTGATATTCTAGAAGCAGAAGGTAAAATAGAAGTTGAAAGAATCCACATATCACCTCCTGAAAGAGTTCTCAAAATGAAAAGCTCTAGGAATATTATAGCCAAATTACAGAACTCTCAGATCAAGGAGAAAAAATGGCAAGGAGATGAAAAGAAAGAATTCAGATTTGGTGGATCCATAGTCAGGATAACCCAAGATCTAGCAGCTTCTACAATAAAGGATTGGAGGGCTTGGAATATGATATTCCAGAGGGCAAAGGAACTGGGATTACAAGAAAAAATCACCTACCCAGCAAAACTGATTATAATCTTCCAAGAGAAAAAATGGGAATTCAATGAAAGAGAAGACTTTCAGGCATTCCTGATGAAAAGACCTAAGCTGAACAAAAAATTTGACTTTCAAATACAAAACCCTCTACAAGCATAAAACAGTAAACAAGAAAAAGAAATCATAACAGTTATTAAATGTTAATCTGTTTACATTCCTACATGAGAACATGATACTTGTAACTCATAAGAATTTTCTCATTATTAGGGCAGATGAATGGAGTACATTTAGACAGAGGCCACAGGTATAAGTTGAATATGAAGGGATTCTATTTTTAAAAAAAAATAAAATTAAAGGGTAAGAGGAATGCCCTGGGAGAAAGGGAGAGGTGGAATGGGGTAAAGTATCTCACATAAAAGAAGCAAGAAAAAACTTATGGAGCAGAAAAGAAGATGGGGGTAGTGTGGGGGAGTGAGTGAGACTTACTCTTATCAGAATTGGCTCAAAGAGGGAATAACATACATACTCATTGGGCATAGTAATCTATCTTACCCTGCAAGAAAGTAAGAGGGGAAGCAGAAGCAGATAAGGTGGGAGGGTTGAAAGAAAGGAATGCAGATTGGGTTAGGGAGCAATCTGAAGAAAAACACTTTTCAGGAAGGAAAGGGTGAAAGAAGATAGAAAATAGAGTAAATATCATGGGGAGGGAATAGGATGGAGGGAAACAGAGTTAGCAATAGTTAATGTGAAAAAAAATTGAAACAGAGGTGAGAGTAATGTAAGATGATGAGGATGATGTGGATGAAGATGGTGATGATGATGATTATGATAAAACTCATGGTACTTACTATCCTAGGCTACTGTGAAGAAAATTCTTTATCAGGTATAAGCTACTATATAAATGTTATCCATTATTGTTGTTTTAATAATTAAAATCATGGGTTTATTTTAAGGAAATATCTCCTTAAAGAAAAAAAAAATATATATATATATAGTTTGCTATTAAAAAATTATGAGTTAGATGCAACCAGAAAAACCTAGAAAAACTTATAGGAGCTGATGCACAATGAAATGTACTGTATACAAAAAACCCAGCAATATTGTAAGACAATCTGCCACAAATTTTTAGTTATTTTTTAGTAATACAATGATCCAAAATAACTTTGAAGAACTTATGAAAAATGCAATCTACAAAGAAAGAACTGATGGTATCTGCATACAGATTGAAGCATATTTTTGTTAGTTCCTTTTTCTAAAATTTTCTTTGTTTTCTTTCCAACCTGACTAATGTGAAAATGTTTTGCATGAATATACATGTATAATATATATTGAATTGCTTGAATTCTTAAGTGGGGGTGTGGAGGAAGGGAGGAAGAGAACCTGGAACACAATGTTTTAAAAAATCAATGTTAAAATTTGTTTGTACATGTAATTTGGGAAAAAAATTCTAAACAACAACAACAAAATAATTACAAGTATCATCTTCCCATGACAGGATGTAAACAGTTTAGCCTTATTGAATCTGTTATGTTTTATCATTTCTTTTTATGTTTTTCTTGAGGTTTAATATTGAGAATCATATTTCTGTTGTTGTTTAGGTCTGATCTTTTGGGGGGGAAAAATTTGAAAGCCTTCTATTTCATTGAACAACCATTTTTCCCTTGAAGTATTATGATCAATTTCACCATGTAGGTGTTTCTTGGTTGTAGTCCTAGCTATTTGACTTCTGGAATATCATATTTCATGATATCTGAACCTTTAATGTTGCAACTGCTTAGTCCTATATAATTCTGAATGGGGATCCCTGATATTTCCATTATTTGTTGTTGTTGTTTTTGTTGTTGTTGTTGTTTCCTGGCTGCTTGAAATACTTTGCCTTCATGGAAGCCTTCTGGAATTTGGATATAATATCCATGGGAGTTTTCATTTTGGGATACTTCTTTTTTTCTGGAGATCATCTATGTATTCTTGCAATGCCTATTTTATCCATTGGTTCTAAGCTATAAGGGCAGTTTTCTTTGAAAATCTCTTGAAGTATGATGTACCGGTTCTCCTTTTTATCATTGCTTTCTTAAATTATCTCTCCTGGAGCTATTTTCCAGGTTTGTTGTTTTTTCCAGTGAGATATTTTACAATTTATTCTATTTTATTTCATTATTTTGATTTTGTTTGACTGATTCATGATGTCTCATCAATTTTAATGTTTAAGGAGTTATTTTATTCACTTAGCTTATTAACCTTTTACATTTGGACAATTCTTTAAAAATTTTTTTTTTGCCTTTTTTAATTTTTTTGCTTTTTTCCCTCCATGCCATCAATTTTCTTTTATGATTCATTTATAGCACTCTCATTTATTTTCCCAAATTTTTCTTCTACCTCACTTATTTGATTTTTAAACTCCTGTTGCATGTGGGCATTTTGATATTATTACACTCTTTTGAGTCTGTGTTTTGATTATCCCTGTCATCATAATAACATTCTACAATTAGATTCTTTTTTTATGTTTTATTTTGTTTTGCTTTTGTATCTTTTCCAGCCTTTTCCCTTTCTTTTACATTTGAGCTCTGCTCCTGGGGTTGAAGGAGCACTGTCTTAAGTTTCATGTGCCATTGACTGCAGACCATGGCTATTTGCCTCAAGCTGCACTGGTACTGCCTAGAGTCCTATGGGGATCCTTGTGCTGTGGGGATGAAGGGGTCCATATCTCCTCTGATACTACACTTGGGCTGGTGTGGTGTGAGGGTGGCTAGAACAGTTTGTTTATTCAGTGTTCTGGCAGCTTGTCTGGTGTTATAAGTCACATAGGGAATCCTCTCATTGGCATCTATTTGTTCCTTCAGAGATGCCCTCCAGGGCACATGGGGAGGGGGAGTGTCTCTGCAAATGGTATTTGCCTGTTAGCCTGGTGCTCTCCTCAGCCCTTGTGGGGTTCTAATATTGTTGTTTTTCTACTTGCTGGCACCTCCCTGTGTCTCAGCCCTTCTCACTGGCTTGCTAAGGCAGGCCCGCTGGCATACTTCCTTTCCTGGACTGTGTTTCCTTTTACCTGAGTGAGAGAGAACTTTCCTGCCAATCTTCCCTTGGAAGATTGTTTAACCCACATCTTTTTTGCTGACTCTGCTGTTCCAGAATTCATTTTAAGGCACTATTTTATAGTTTGTTGTGGGTCAATATGGGAAAATTATAATGATTCTGTGTTTACTTTACCATCTTGACTCTCAGAAGAGGAATCCACCACTTACTCTTATTTTATATCTTTTTTGTGTCTAACATTTTAGCTATGTTTCTTGTTTACAACAGATTGTGTTAGTATATGATCTACTTAAGCTACAGGTAACTGGAGAGTGTCAGTGTATATGCCTTGTTGAAGATTTTTTAGGGGAGAGTAGAAATAGAAGTTTTTATAGCTAAGTTTCTATGAAGTCAGGGATGCCTATCTAGGCTCAAAATGTAAACCTAAAGGGGGCAGCTAGGTGGCACAATGGATAAAGCACCGGCTCTGGATTCAGGAGGACTTGAGTTCAAATCCAACCTCAGACACTAACTGTGTGACCATGGGCAAGTCACTTAACCCTCATTGTCCCACAAACAAAAAAAGTGTAAACCTAAAAATTCCAATCTGTTTTTGTTCCTTGAGTACTTGGAAGTTGTTGAGGAAGGAGTATGGATACTGTATGAATTGCCATAGAAATAGGCATACAAAAATGTACTTGAACAAAAATGTAGGGGTATTGAAGCTTTCTCTAAGCCCATGCTGTTGCTCCATAATTTCTCAGATACCACATTGATAGATTTTAAAATATAGGAACTCTGATGCAGTGATAAAATAAGTAGAAATAGGGTATTACACAGTATCCCAATCATCCTAACAAAGATTAGTTCTGCCCTAAGGAAGTTTCCATGAATGTATAGAAGATAAAATTACATTATCAATGCTCTAATTTCACCAAAAAACCAAAATTATTTTATTCTCCTTGGCAAAAATTCACAAAATATTGAGTATAAGAACATTAAGATAGACTTGTCCAAGGACATTTTTATTTGTACTTGATTGAGAAAGATAAGAAAATTATAATAGGCTTCTTCTCTTTAAGGTTTGCAAATCTCCTACACACATTATCTCATTTCTAAGAAACCATAAAACCCTCATATGAGTATGGATCAATATTCTTAGTGATTTATGCAGATTAAAGTTGTGTCTAGTTAACTGAAATAAAATGTCCAGTCATGTAATTAAATTTAACTTGAAACTAGTGACATACTCTTTACCACCTTACAGAGTGGTAATGGAGAATTATTTTTCTATGATGATATGTTTACCCAAAGATAGATATTAATCATTAAATAATATTTTACCTTAGCTTTTTTGGAACAAAATACAAACCTTTTATTTTTAATATGATTTAGCCTTTCTGCTAATACAAGTAGTTACTTTCCTTTGTTAAGCTTTCTTATATCTGAGATTGATGTTGAATATGTCAGTTCTCATAGTTGACTGTCCAAATCCATGCTACTTAATCTGTATCCTTTTTCCCCCCTTAGGAGACACTTTAAGTTTATGGTTCATTGTATATCAGTAAATAGTACTAATCTATTCACCATATAATCAGAGAGTATAGCTCCACTTTTATCATTGAGACAATTGTTTTTCATTCCTCCATGTAAAATCCTTTAATTTTGTCTAGATATAGTTTTATTTGATATCCTTCATGTTTTATTTGCTTTTAGCTCTTTTCTAGGTGTTTTTTTTTCTTCATGAAAGAAACCACTTTTTCACAAATCAGATTACTGGATTTGCCTAAGGAATATAGATATAGATATATAAACATATAGAGATTGCTAAAGGTGTTGACATATATACATTTATCTATCTCTCTATCATATATATATATAAAATCTATCTATCATTGTAATACAATCACTTGAGCCTGCACATTTCACATTTGGAAAAATATAATTACTAACAAGTTTCTCAAATTCAAACATGGGATGAAGGCTCATGTTCTGCCTAGTCCACTTTGTAATGAATTTATCTCTTCTTAAGCTTTCATTCATCTTTCTTTGATTCTATATGAATGTTGCTACAGTAAGATAATCTTAAAAAAGAAACATTCCTTCAGTTAAAAAAAAATTTTGAAAGGACAAATATACCCCAAATCTGAAACATTTTTCAGTCAAAATTATTGTTATGTAAGAAATCCCAAAGTCAGATCTTCAACACTTAAAGAGAGATGGAAATAATACCTGTAGAAAATGCTTAGGGAACCATGTGGTTTGGAATCTTCTTAGCTCTGACCTAGATCAGGTAAAGTGTTACTACTGACATACGGATGCGCACCCCTCTTGAACTCTGTTTCCATGTTTATTGGATTAGGGAGACAGCAGTATCTGAGGCTACCACTTTTTCTGGCTTGATCAATCCAGGTATATAGGTAAAACCCATAGAAATACCCAGAATAGGTAACTTAAGCTGTTAACTTTTCAGTCTCAGAACTTGGGCTAGTTCTGTATCTTAACAAACCAAAACCCAACAACAACAAAAAAGCAACATAACCCCTTATTAACAGTGTTTTCTTTACAAACACTCTTCCCATGTCAGATAAGATTTTTTTTGGTGGGGGTGGGGTGCAGTAACAATGATCTTTATCCTATTCAAAATGTATGTTCTTTATGTCTTTCAGAAGTATCACAGGTAGGTGAAGTTCACTAGGGTTCAAGTCGCAAATTATTGATTCTTTTGTAATTCTGAATATAAAAGCTCAGTAAATAAGATATTATCTTCTTCTACACTATACCTCTATAGGAAGTATCTCTTTATCTTGAAATTTAAAAGGAAGAAATTGACTTACAGGTGAAACAATACATCTGACTACACTAAACTTACATCTGACTATGTAATAAGATATAATCTAGCACTTCAAAAAATATGCCTACTTGAATGTTCTTTTTAGTACTTTTTCTTAAATCTGTTTTTAAAAGTTATAAAATATGAATTTATTGCTTATATGCAGTAGTGAATATAGAACATTCTTTTCCTCTGAGAACTCTTACAATATTATTGTTAAATCCTTCATATATACTATTCAAGGGATTTCCATACTCCCTCAGCCTAAAGAGATTCCAGAATGGCATTTCTTTGTGTGTTTCCTCTGCCCCACTTTACTTCATCCTCATGTACACCATGGCTCATATGATGGATTTTAATTCAAAGCAAATTTGTCTAGTAAGAGTAGGTTTTGACCCTTAACTATTAAAAAAGATATGTCAGCAGGTAATGACAAAATCAATTTTAATTTTCAATGAATTATGTTCTCATGAAAATGGGTAAGTATGTGAAACATAAGCCAGGTAAAATACCAGAAACAATTACTGAGGGTTCTGCCTTAGTCTTTTGTGTTTCAATAAGAAATTACAAATATCACCTCCTATGTAGATATTCTCATTCCTTCATTTCGTATTCCTCCCTCAACCACTGTGCTAAAGTTAATTAAATTAAATAACGGGAAAAGAAAACAACTTCACTTATACTCAGGAATAATATGTCTTAAGTGGAAAGTAATGAATTAAAACCAATTTTTCCCTTATATGATGACTCCTGACACTCTTCCAACCAACTTGTTTATCTAGTAATTTTCAAAACCAACTGTTTTCAGAGAGAACAGATTTTTATAGTCTTAAATGACTCTGAGTTTTCAAGTTTATCTATCTATCTTAATACTGATAAGGATAACTTTCCTCTCGGATCATTGTCTTATTATGGTGGAGGGGTTTGTATAGCTCAATGAAATTATGAACTATGCTGTACATGTTTATCCAAGACAGAAAGGTCATAGTGGAGTATTCTGACAAAAATGTGACCCAATGGAGAAGGAATAGCAAATTACTCCAGTATATTTGCTGAGAAAACCCCATGGACAGTAATGATAAAATATAGGGCCCTAGAAGATGAGTCCTTCAGGTTGGAAGGGGTCCAACATTCTAATGGGGAAGAATGGAGGACACTACAAGTAGCTCCTGTAGTAATGAAGCTGTTTGGACAAAACTGAGAAGTTTGGGCAGATATGTGTTGTGATGAAAGGAAAGTCTGGTGTTGTAAAGATAAATATTGGATAAGAACCTGGAATGTACATTCTATTAACCAAAGTAAGCTAGATATGGTCAAACAGGAGTTGGAAAAAAATAAACATCAACATATTGGATAACAGTGAATTTAAGTGGATAGGAATGGGTGAATTTAATTTAGGAGATCATTACATATATTGCTGTGGGCATGAAATGCTTAGAAGAAATGGAGTATTCTTCATGGTCAATAAAAGAGTGAGAAGCAATATTGAGGTATAGTCTCAAAAATGGCTATATGATACTGTCTGAATGCAAGGCAAAGCACTGTGTGACACATTAATATGTCTATGCTTCAACCACTCATGCTGAAGAGGCCAAAATAGATCTGTCTTATAAAGACCTATAACATCTCCTATTAACAATACCAAAATGTATGTGTCACATTCATCATAGGGGATTGGAATACTAAATTAGGAAATCAAAAGATAATTGGAATAACAGGCAAGTTTGGGCTTGGATCACAAAATGAAGCAGGAGAAAGAATAAAAGAGTTTTGTCAAGATAACTGGCTAGTCATAGCAAACACTCTTTCTCTGCAACTCAATATATGGATATCATCAGATGGTCAATATCAAAATATGATTGATTATATATTTTGTAGCCAAAGATAGAGAATCTCTATATAGTCATATAAAACAAGACCTGGAGTAGACCATGGCTTTGATAAGGTTCTTCTTATTACAAAATTCAGACTTAAATTGAAGATATTAGGGGAAATCAACTGACCATATAGATATGATATAAATAATACCCTTATAAATATGAAGTTCAAGTGAGGAATAGATTTAAGTGATTAGATCTGGTAAATGGAATGCCTGAAGAACTACTAACAGAGGTTTGCAATACTGTTCAGGAATGACCAACAATAATAGCAACAACAAAACATTCCAAAGAAAAAGAAGAGCAAGAAAGCAAAATGGCTTTCTGATCAGCCTTTACAAATAGCTGAGGAGAGAAGGAATGGTAAAGGTAAAATAGAAAGAGATGTAAATACCAACTGAATTTATACCAATAGGTTCCAACTGAATACAGAATTCTAGAGAATAGTAAGGAAATAAAAGAATCATTTCTTAAATGGGAAATGAAAAGAAATAGAAGAAAACAAGAGAATGGAGAAGATAAGACATCTCTTCAAGAATATTAGACATATCAAAGAAAGTTTTCATGCAAAAATGAATATGATATAAGACAAAAATGGCAGGGGCTTATTAGAAGCAGAAGAGATTGATAAGATATGTCAAAAATATACAGACATATAACACAAAAAGATCTTAACATATTTGATGACTAGGATGGTGTGGTTACTGCACTGGTGCTAGAAAAGATGGAAAATGAAGTTATAGGCCTTAGGAAGCATTGCTAACAATAAGGCTAGTGGAAGTGATGGAATTCCAGCAGAGTTATTTAAAACCCTAATATATGATGATCTTAAAGTGTTGCACTTAATATGCCAACAAATTTTAAAACATAGCAATGGTCACTGGATTGGAAAAGATGAGTTTATGTCCCAATACTAAAGAAAAGCAATGCAAAGAATGCAAATTACCAAACAATTGCATTCATTACACATGCCAGCAAGATATTCTTCAGATTCTATAATCTAGGCTTCACTAATATATGAACCAAGAATTATCAGAAAAGCCGTCTGGTTTTTGAAGAGACAGATGAAGTAGAGACCAAATTTCCCACATTTGCTGAATTATGGAGAAAGAAAGTGAGTTCCAGGAAAAAAAAATACATCTACTTCTGCTTCATTAACTGCAGTAGTGCTTTTGACTGTGTAGATTACAACAAATTGTGACAAGACCTCAAAGTCATGGGAGTACTTCTGTCTTATGGAATCTATATGCAGTCCAAGAATCAGCAGTTAGAATTGATCATGTAACAACTGATTGGTTTAAGATTGGAAAGGGGTATGATAAGACTATATATGTTTACATTATTTATTTAACTTCTATATGAAGTACATTGTGTGAAATGTTAAAGTAGATAAATCAAAAGCCAGAATTAAGATGATCAGGAAACAATATAAAAAAATTCAGATGTCCAGAAAATACAACTCTGGTGGCAGAAAATGAAGAATTTAGAAGCATGTTGATTAGGGTGAAAGAGAGAATATAAAACTGTCTTGAAATTTAACATTAAACAAAGATCATGGCAACTTGTTCCATAACTTCCTGGTAAATAAAAGAAGAAGAAATGGAAGCTGTATCAGATTTTATAATTGATGCTTTCAAATTTTGGTACTAGAGAACACTTTTGAGAATCCTTTGGACAGCAAGGACATCAAATTAGTCAATACTTGAAGAAATTAATTCAGACTATTCTTTGGAAGGTAAAATATGGGAGCTAAAGCTTATGCACTTAGATTACATAGTAAAAAAAAAACAGGAATTAGTGGAAAACACCATGATGTTTAAAAATTAAAAACAAAAGGATGAGATGGCAGAAAATGAGATGAATATTTTGTGTCATGGAAACAATGAATGGGATCTCATACATACTTCAGGAGATAGTGCAGAATAGAAAGGCCTGGCATACTAAGGCCCATGGGTTCATGAAGAGGACAACATGACTAAATTACTGAACAACAGCAAAAAGTACATATGATAGATGTATAAATGAATAAATATATGTGTGTGTAACTCTCTCTGTCTCCCAACTTACCTACCTACCTACTTACCTAGCTATCTAGTAATTGCCATCAGTTACATGTTATTTCCCCTAAAAGAGACAGTGTGACACAGTGGAGAGGGTACTGTATTGAGAGGCAGGAAGACTTGGTTTCAAATATTGTCTTAATATTTTACAAAATGTACGACTTAGTTAAGTCACTTAAAATTTTTGTACTGAAGTTTTTAATTTGTAAAATGAAGGGGTTGGATTTGATAGTCTCTAAGTTATCTCTTACCTGCAAATTTATGATGATTTATTCCAGGGTATGAAATCATCATCATCGTCATCGCCATTGTCCTTGTCATCATCAACATGATTGCCATCATAACCATCATCACATAGAAGGGTGAAAGATAAGATTATTAAATTATTATAAGTCATTACTAGTTAGTTGAAAGGAATTTCCTGGGCTATCTAACTTCATTTTACTATAGAGGGTACTGAGGCTCAAAGAATCATAGCTTGACCATGGTCATGGCTATTTAATGGCACAATTAGGACAAGAACTGAAACTTCATACTTTTTCAACTGCACCTTTAACAGTCAATGTTGTTGTTGTTGTTTTAAGACCACTATTGCATACCATTGTATTCATCTCCATTTTGTACTTCTCCTGAACAATGTATTTCCAATGCATCAAAACAGGTGATAGTTTTGTGATCAAATAGACAGAGCAATCCAAGTTCTTCAACATATTTTCATTGGTTAGGTAAACTAGGATTTAAAACCAGGATTTGACAGATTTACAAGGAGTTCTTATGGACTAAAACACATGACTGAGTGAGTGAAGTTGTGGAATCTTTGCCTGGCTAGATTAAAAAAAAAAACAGTGCCCCACTTTAATAAAGAGTTAAAAGTCAAGAAATACACTGGGAAAATGAGCAAACAGAAAAAAATGTTGACCCTAGAAAGTTTCTATGGTCACAAGTAAGATCAAAATACAACCTCAGAAGAAAATAACAAAGTCAAAACTCTTACAAGGTGAGCTTCCAAGAAAAATATGAATTGGTCTCAGGACATAGAAGGGCTTAAAAAGGACTTTGAAAATAAAGTAAGAGAAGTAGAGGGGAAAATGGAAAGAAAAATGAGAGTGATGCAAGAAAATCATTTAGAAAGTCAAAAGCTTGGTAAAGGAGACAGAAAAAAAAATACTGAAGAAAATAACAACTTAAAAAACACACTAGTACAAATGATAAAAGAGGAACAAAAAGTGACTGAGGAAGAGAATGTTTTAAAAAGCCAAACTGGCCAAATGGAAAAGGAAGTTCAAAAGCTCTCTGAAGAAAATAACTCATTAAAAAATTAGGATTGAGCAAATGAAAGCTAATGACTTTTTGCAAAATCAAGAAACAGTAAAGCAAAACCAAAAGAATGAAAAAAAATTTGAAGGCAATGTGAAATATCTCACTTCAAAAACACTTGGAAAATAGATCCAGGATAGATAATTTGAAAATTATTGGACTCCCTGAAAGCCATGATCAAAAAAAGAGACTAGACATAATCTTCCAAGAAATTGTCAGGGAAAATTACCCTGATATTCTAGAACTGGAAGGTAAAATAGAAATTGAAAGAATCCACTGCCACCTCCTGAAAGAGATCTCAAAATGAAAACTTCCAGGATACTTGTAATTCATTAAGATCTTTCTCATTATTAGAGCAGCAAGGACAGAGTATATTTTGACAGAGGTCACAGGTGTGAGTTGAATAGGAAGGAATGATATCTTTAAAAAAATAATCTTAAGGGCTGATAGAGGAATTCTCTGGGAGAAAGGGAAAGGGAGAGGTGGAATAGGGTAAAGTATCTCACGTAAAATAAAGCAAGAAAAAGCTTATACCATGGAGCATAAACATGTATATATATATATATATATATATATATATATATATATATATATATATATATATATATATATATATATATATATATATATATATATATATATATATATACACACACACATACACACATGTGAATGTATGCATATATCCATATACATATATGTGTGTGTGCGTGTGTGTGTATGTATATCTTTATATTATCTTTGTGTATATATATGTGTGCATATGTATATGTGTACTCTGTGTGTAAATTAATCAGAGCATATAATTAACCTACTTTATCCCCCAAGCAAAATATATATGTTATTGATATATATGACATGACATGATGATATATGTAATATAATATAATTATGATATGGATATGATCTGATATGATCTGATGTGGTATTACATGATATTAATAACATATATATTTTCACTTGTAAGATACAATAGATTAATTATATGCTCTGTCTCTGATTTGTTTTCTTGCTTAAATAGTCATATTGGATGTGTTATATTTCAAATACTGTTTATTCTTCAGATGACTCCATATTTCTTTGCATTTGTGTACTTCATTTTTATATGGGCAGCTAGATGACACAGTGCATAGAGCATTAGCCCTGAAGTTGGGAGGATCTGAGTTCAAATCTCACCTCAGACACTTAATAGCTATGTGACCCTAAGCAAGTCACTTAACCCCAATAAATCACTTAACCTTAAGGAACTGGGACTTTCTCCAGTTGTCCTGATAGATATCTCACCAATGGACCCAGATGACTCTAAAAGAAAGAGTGAGGTTTCTGACCTTGCATGGCCCTTCTTTACTTAAATCCAATTCAGTGGAAGTCATTACATTACCATGATGTCACAAGCGTCTCCAAGAATGAAGGACAAACAACCTCAAGATCATGGTTATATTACAGAAAAATCTTTAGTTACATATGCAAGAAAAGGTCTAATAAATCACAGAAGGGGTATGTTATATGGGAAAGGTTATAATCTACACTTTCACCATTGCTAAAATGTTATTAATATATAGAGGCATTTGGCTTATGAAAAGAGCCTATAGATTTTATTTATTTTTTATGTTTTATTTCTTTTGTGTGGCAATGAAGGCTAAGCGACATCCCTAGGGTCACACAGCTAGTAAATGTCAAGTGTCTAAGACCAGATTTGAACTCATGTCCTCCTGAATCCAGGGCCAGTGCTTTATCCACTGTGCCACCTAGCTGCCCACTGGGCCTATAGATTTTGATATCCTTATTGAGCATACATTTAAATTGACACAGCTTTTGAGGATTCCATTCAGATTATGATGCTGTATGTGGAATTTGATCTAGTATTTTCTTCCTTTCACATTTTTTCTCAGCATTTTGAGATTGGAAATAGGAGTACTATTATCTCCTTTTGGCTCTAAATAATAATTTGTTATGACTGAATTACTTTCCATAATGCTGACCATCATTCTGAGGACTTTAGGCAATATCCAGCTGTGTTGAATTCTGAGCTAAAATCCTGAAAAAAGACTGCGGTGTTTTTCACAGACACTGGAATATAGTATAATATAAAATGATTGAAAATAATAGCTATTCCCAATGTTTCTAAAAATCTTGAATGATGTCGCCTTGGTCTTGTTTTTATATAAAATTGCTTATGTGCCTGAAGTCAATAAACCAGAAATGGCAGGAATCCACGAATAACCTGTGAAAGATGCAAGGTTAATTAAGGAGGGGAAGCTAGGTGGCACAGTAGATAGAGCACTGGCCCTGGTTTCAGGAGGACCTGAGTTCAAATCTGGCCTCAGACACTTGACTCTTGCTAGCTGTGTGACCTTGGGCAAGTCACTTAACCCTCATTGCCCTGCAAAAAAAAAAATGGCTAAATAAAAATAACATTTTCTTACATTTTACAAATGATTTATTTAATAAAATAACAGTATATATATATATATGGTTTTACAGTTTGCAAAGAATTTTATGTATATTATTGCATTTGATTTGCATGGTATTCTTATGAGGTAGGTAGGTGGTATAATTTTCATTGTTTTATAGATAAGGAAACTGAGACTGTGATGATGTCATTTACCCAAAGTCACATAAAATTAGTATATATCTGAGGGTGGATTTTAACATAGTTTTTCTGACTCCAAGTACAGTGACCTATCTTCTACATTAGCTATCTCCTTCCTGTATGCTCTTTAAAAAATCTTTCTTGAAGTGGTTAATATATGTATTATTTTCCCTAATGAATAAGAAAATTAAGAACCTTGTCAAATAACATTTAGGTAGTGAATGACAAAAGTTGGCTCCAAATAAGGTCTTTTGAATCCATGTAAAATATACTTTCCACTGAAAGATAATGCTTTATATTATCAACACCAGATAAATCAATTAAATAAAAAGATTATAAATAAGTGTCTTTTAGCATGCAATTTAAATTCTTTGTGTTGTTCAGTCATGTCCAATTTTTTGTGTCCCCATTTAGAATGTGGGGTGATTTGTCATTTCTTTTTACAGCTCATTTTACAGATGAGGAATATGAGAAAAACAGTCTTAAGTGACTTCCTCAACTTCACATAACTAGCAAGTATTGAGAGTGGATTTTAACTCAGGAAGATGAGACATCCAGACCCTAGGTTTGGCCTTCTACCCACAGTGCATACAAGCTGCCCTTTTAAATTCTCATGGAAGTTATATTTGAGATATTCCTATTGAGAACTCTGTTCTTGCAGATAATTATAAAAGAAAATAGTGGAAAGAAAACTGGATTTTGAGAAAAAAAAAGTCATGGCTATTCTGGTTCTGATACTACTTTTGTGACCTTGAAAGCAACTTAAATATTCTCTTCCTCAGTTTTCAAAAGTTTCAACTAAATTATCTTAAATATATATTTAAAATTTTGAGTTCCAGATTCTATACCTACCTACCTCCTCCCTGAGAGAGTAAATAGTTATAGGCTATACATATGCAATTATGCAAAACATTTCCATATTAGTCATTTTCTACAAGAAGACACAAATAAAAATAATGAAACAAAGTGAAAAATAACATACTTCAGTCTGTGTTCAATGTAATTTCTTTCTTTGGATGTGGATAGTATGCTTCATTATTATTCCTTTGGGATTGGCTTGGATAATTGCATTGTTGAGAACTGTTGTCATTCACAATTCTTCATCTAACAATATTGCTGTCACTATGCAGAACATTTTCCTGGTTCTGCTCACTTCACTATTCTTGGTTCATATAAGTTTTTCCAGGCCTTTCTGATATCATGCTACTTGTCATTTCTTATAGCAAAATATTATTCCATTACAATCAAATACCACAGCTTATAGAAAGAGTCAGAAATGAATGAACAACATACATCAGAAGTCATGCAAACTATATTTCCATAATAGCCCTGTTGCAAAAGAAAACACACAAAAATAAAGCAATAGAAAGAAATAAAGTAGAAAAAAAATATCCTTCACTCTGTATTCAGAATTCAACAGTATTTTTTCTGGAGGTGGATAGCATCTTTCATTATGGCTCCTTTGATATTGTTTAGATCATTGTCAATCAGAATAGCTAAGATTTTCATAGTTAATCATTTTTTTTAAATATTACTATTATTATGTACAATATACTGCTTTTCACTTCTCTTTTTACAAATTCATTTAAGTGTTCTCAAGTTTTTTGTGAAACCATTCAACTTGTCCATTCTTTTGGCATAATAGTATTCTTCTATAATCATATATAGACCTACTAGTTGTATCTAGTCAAAGGGTATGCACAATTTTATAGCTATCTTGGCATAAATCCAAATTGTTCTTCAGAATGGTTGGACTAGTTCAAAACTCCAAAAACATTGTGCATTGGCATCCCAATTTTTTCCAAATTTCCTCTAGCATTTATAATTTTCTTTTTCAGAGATATTATATAATCTTATAGGTATGAGGTGGTATCCCAGAGTTATTTTAATTTTCATTTCTCTAGTCACTGGTGATTTGGAACATTTTATTTGACTATTTATACTTTTGAAAACTGGAAGATAGTATGGCAGAAATTAGGCATAGACCAACATCTTACACCTTATACTAAAATGAGTTCAAAATGGGTACATGATTAGACAGAAGAGGTGATACCATAGGTAAATTAGGAGAGGAAGGAATAGTCTACATTTCAGATTTTGGAAAGGATAACAGTTTATGGCCAAACAAGAGATTGAGAATATTATGAAATGCAAAATGGATGATTTTGTTTACATTAAATTTAAAAGGTTTTGTACAAACAGAAGCAATGAATCCAAAATTAGAAGGCATGCAGAAAGCTGGGAAACAATTTTTTATGGCCAGTACTTCTGATAAAGGTCTCATTTCTAAAATATATAGGGAACTAAATCAAATTTATATGAATCCAAGTCATTCTCCAATTGAGAAATGGTCAAAGGATATGAACAGGCAGTTTTCTGATGAAGAAATCAAAGCTATCTATTCCCATATGAAAAAAAAATGCTCTAAATGACTCTTGATTAGAGAGATGCAAATTAAAACAACTCTGAGGTACCACCTGACACCTATCAGATTGGCTAATATGACAAAAAAGGAAAATAATAAATATTGGAGAAGCTGTGGAAAAATTGAAACACGAATGCATTTTTGGTAGAGATGGGAACTGATCCAACCCTTTTGGAGAGCAATCTGGAATTTTGCCCAAAGGGTTATAAAGCTGCGCATACCCTTTGACCCAGCAATACCACTTTTGGGTCTTTTTCCCAAAGAGATCATAAAAAAGGGAAAAGGACTCACACGTACAAAAATATTTATAGCTGCTCTTTTTTGTGGTGGCAAGGAATTGGAAATTGAGGGGTTGCCCATCAATTGGGGAATGGCTGAAAAAGTTGTGGTATATGAATGTAATGAAATTCTATTGTGCTGTAAGAAACAATGAGCAGGAGGAGTTCAGAGAAACCTGGAAGGACTTGCATGAATTGATGATGAGTGAGATGAGCAGAACCAGAAGAACATTGTACATAGTATCATCAACATTGTGTGTTGATCTACTGTGATGGACTAGATTCTTCTCACCAAGAGTTCCAGGGGACTCATGTTGGAGGGGGATCTCCAAATCCAGGGGAAAAAAAGAACGGTGGAGTATAGATGCTTATTGAACCATACTATTTCTTTTGTTTTTGGTGCTTTTGTTTTTCTATTTTGAAGTTTTTCCTCATTGCTCTGATTCTTCTCTTATAACATGACTAATGCAGAAATATGTTTAATGTTATTTATATATATATATGTAAAACCCATATCAGATTATCTGCTGTCTAGAGGAGGGGGAAGGGAGGGGATAGAGGGGAGGGAGGGAGAAAAATCTGAAATTGGAAAGCTTGTATAAACAAATGTTGGGAACAATTTTTATGTGTAACTAGAAAAAAATAAAATACTTTTATCAGAAAAAAGAAATAATGAAGAAGAATTTAGAAAAAGATGAGAAGATATACGAAGAGTTGCATAGTGAAATAAATAAACAATTAGGAAAGCAACATATCCAATGACTAACACTGGAAAGAACATAGAAAATTCTAACAATTATGCAGATTTGGAAAGAACAAAAAACTGAAAATAAGAGCTATGTCATTATAAGGGTCAAACAATCTGGGAGAAAAGCTGAGAAAATGTGCTTCTTTCCCTTTAAAAATAAATTTCATTTCAAGAATGTAAAATAACACAGGCATTTGCATAACATATTAAAATAAAAAATATAATTGCACATGAAACTGCGAATCTATTATATAAGTACAATTAGCTATTCCTTTATATATATAACAACTTTATCATATAACTTTCTTTTCTTGCTTTTTTTCTTGCCCCCCCCATACAAGGTATATATGTGTATACATATGTGTATACATATACACATATATACCTTGTAACGGAATTTATTAATTTGATCATTGACAATGCTATACTAAGGTTTAGTAAAAATCCAATTAAAACAATTAAAGAAGAGAATCCAGCTTTCCAGACCAGAGTCTGGAATCCAGTTTTCCAGATCAGAGTCCAGAGACCAGGTCCCAGTTTTCCAGACCAGAATCCAGCTTCCTCCTGATGACATCTTACCACTTCAAGAAGACAAGAGAACTCAGAGACTTTATATGAAAAGGTTTGTTTTGTTAGTTTTTGTTATCTTCTTCTGTTATTATATACTATCTGTAACATGTGCTATTTGCAGAGGAATTCCCTCTGAAAGACCAATGTCAAAGCATCGCGTTCATGAGGGACTGCCCCTCTAGACAAAACTTTTTTCTCTCCCTTTTTCTATGTTGATATTATTATATTATTAATTAGCATAGGATATTATTTTTGACTGTTTCATTGAGCAAACTCATTTGTTTTTCAAATAAAACAAAGGGGGGAATGTGGTAAAAAAACCCGGAAGTTTTAGCTGAATCATTTGAAAGTTGAGCGCATGCTACTGAAGCAGCTTTTGAAGGACCGCCCTTTTGGGGAGGAGACCGTGTCCGAACTTCTGGGACAGCATTTTAAAAACTGAGGGTGGAGTGGAAGCTCTATCTCTCTCGCTCTGGCATTTAAGCTTAGCCATGACAGTGCACGTGTCTGGTGTTTGGTGCTGGTTCTCGGCCTGGCAGGCAGTTTGGGATTCGGGTGAGTTTTATAAAAGAATATAGACTAAGCTTAGATCTAAGATTATTCATTTGTATTTCTACTTTCTTATTTCCCTAATTGGTATCACCTTTTTGTTATCTAATTAATTCCCAAACAATAAAAACTAATCCCTCACTGATTAAACTTCAGAGGCTTCTTTTTCTTAGTTGTCTGGGAGATATGTAAGGGAAAAGTTAAAGGGGGAGTTTAATGCTCGTATATCCAATTTAAATCTCACAACCTATTTATGTGTATGTGTGTATGTATGTAAAATAATTGTATACATACTTCTATTTATCAGTGCCTTCTCTGATGCAGACACTGTCTTCCATCAGAGGTCTTTTGTAGTTAATTTAGGCATTTATGATAGACAAAATTATTTGGTCAAAGTTAAACTTAAAACAGTGCTGCTACTAAATTCAATGTTTTCTTGGTTTCTTTATTAATTTATTCAAATCTATCCATATTTATTTCTATAATCAACAACCTCATCATTTCTTATAGTACAGTATTAATCTATCATAATCATATACCACAACTTTTTTCACCATTCTGCAATTCATGCGTATCCCTGCAATTTCATTTCTTTTCTACCACAAAGAGAACTCAGACAAATATTTTAGAACATATAGCTTCTTTTTTCCTGTAATCATCTTTGGAAATATATTTAGTAGTGGTATTGCTGTCAAAAGGAATATCTGATTTAATAATTCTTTGGACATAATTCCATATTTCTCTCCAAAATGGTGGGATCTGTTCAGAGTTCCACCAACAATGATTTAATGTCTCAATTTTTCCACATCTCCTCCAATATTTGTCACATTCCCCTTCAATCATTTTATCCAATCTGATAGTTTTATAAATGATTTCTCAAGGTTGATTTAATTACATTCCCATAATCAATAATGATAGAGTATTTGTTTGTATTTCATTGAAAAACTGCCTCTTCATACCCTTTGACCATTTATCAATTGGGGAATGACTTGTATTCTTATAGGTTTCACAAAGTTCTTTATATGTTTGAGATATGAAACCTTTATCTGAGAAAATGTCTATAAAATCCCCCCACCAATTTTCTCTTTTCCTTAAAATTATTTCTTCATAACTTTTTCTCCTATTCATGTCTGATAAATAATAATCTGTGTTCTATTTTTTCTAGCAATATCTTTCTTTATACTTAGGTCATGTATCCATTTTGACCTTATCTTGGTAATTGAGGCAAGATATTGGTCTTTTCTCAATTTCTTCCACACTGCATTCCAATTTTCCCAACAAGTTTGTTTTACCGAATAATGAATCCTTTTCCCCAAAACTTAAGTCTTTCTGCTTGTCAAACACAAGGTCACAATATTTACTTGCTGCTGTAAATTGTTTGTCTACTCTGTTTCATTGATTCATTTTTCTATTTTATAGCCAGTACCAGACAGTTTTGATAATCACTGCTCTAAAATATAAAGTTTTGTTTTTTTTTTCTGTAAGACCACCAGACTTTCTATTTCTTTCATTAGTTCCTCTAATATCCTTGTCTTTTTTGTTTTTTGTTTTGCTGAATGAATTTTATTATTATTTTTTCTAATTCAGTAAAATAAAAGTTTTGGGTAATTATTTGTGATGGCATTACATATATAGACTGGTTTAGGGAGACTTGTTTTTATTATGTTGGCAGTGTTTAGACATTAACAATTATTATTTCTTCAATTATTTAAATGTGGTTTCATTTGTGGATTTTAAAAAATGTTCATAAAATTCCTGGGTTTGTTTTGGCAGGTATATTTCTAGTTGATTTATACTATCTAGAATTATTTTAAATAGGATATGTCTTACTATATCTTCTTGCAGGATGTTTGTGATATAAAGGGATGCTGATGATTTATGTGAATTAATCTTATAACCTGCTACTTTGCTAAAATTATTGTTTGAACTAATTTTTTTATATGAGTTTTTAGGATTTTCCAAATATATAATCAAATCATCTAAAAAAGAGTTAGGCTTATTACCTCATCCCCTATTCTTATTTCTTATATTTCTTCTTTTCTTCTTTTACCATTATGATTTCTAATACAATATGGAATAAGATTAGTGGCAGTGGACATCCTTGTATCAAAACTGATCTTAGTAGGAAGAACTCTAACTTATTCTTTGTGCAAATAATACTTGCTGATGTTTTTAAGTAAATGCTTTTATCAATTAAAAATGTCCAGGTATAATTATGCTTTAACGTATCTGTTTAATAGTAATTATCAAAAGCTAATAAAAAATACTGATCAAAAGCTTGTTCTGTATCTATTCATATAATCCTATGATTTATTTTTCATTAATATAATAACTATGTTATCATTAATTGTGTTAATAGTTTTCTTTATTTTAAACTAATCCTGCATTCCTGTTATAAACCCCATTTGGTCATAATGTATAATCTTTGTAATACATTATTATAATCTATGACTATTTTACTTAAGATTTTTGCATTTTTATTCATTAATGAAATTGGTCTATAATTTTATTTCTCTCTTTTTTATCCTTCTAATTTTAAATATCAGTGTCATAATTGTTTCATAAAAGGATTTTAGTAGGACTCTTTGTGTATTCTAAAGAAATTTTTTAACATTGGAATTAATTGTTTTTCAAATGTTTGTTAGAATTCACTTGTAAAACTGTCTGGTACTGGTCTTTTTTCTCAGGAAGCTCATTAATGACCTATTCAATTTCATTTTCTAAATTAATTCTATTTAGCTATTTTATTTCCTCTTCAGCTAATTTAGGCAATTTATATTTTTGTAAATATTCTTCCATTTTACTTAAATTGCTAAATGTATTGACATATGATCTTTTAAAATAACAATCTAATATGTTTATTTTCTACTGTGTATTATGCACTTAATATATTATGCTGGTTCTCCCCTCTATTTCTTTTGTTTGTTTTGTTTTGTTTTGTTTTCCATAAAAATAGACTTTATATTTTGCTAAAGGCTTTTTCTGCATCTATTTATTTAATTATATGATTTTTGTTCTTTTTTATGGAAATGGGCAATGATGCTCATAGTTTTTCTAATACTGAACCAATCTTGCATTTCCGGTATTAAACCCACCTGATCATAGTGTATGATCTTTTTGATATATTGCTAAAATCTCCCTGACAGCATTTTATAAATAAATCTATAGATTCCTTTAACTATTTTCACTTTCCCTGGTTTAGACATCTAAACCCTATTTGTGTCATAAAAGGAATTTAGTAGGACTTTATTAATTTTTTAAAAATGCTTTATATAGTATTGAGATTAAATTTTCCTTAGATTAATGGGAGAATTTATTTGTAAATCCTCTGGTCCTAGGGATTTTTCCTCCAGTAGCTCATTGATGGCTTGTTCAATTACCTTTCTAATATAGGGTTATTTAAGTATTCTATTTCCTCTTCTTTTAATCTGAGCACACTCTCTCTCTCTCCCTGTATATATACACACATGTATATATGTATATACATATGAAACACATACATGAAATATATGCGTGTGTATACATGCATATATGTATATCTATGTGTGTGCATATAGTATATCTGTGTGTATGTATATGTATGTATCCCAAATGGTGATCCTTTTAATATGGCCTATAAGTTTTATTGGCATCTAATTTAGCCAAATAACTCCTTATAGTTCCTTTAACCATTTTCATTGGTGGTATATTCACCACTTTCATTTTTGATACTAATAAATTTTGTTTCTTCCTTCTTTAATCAAATTAACTTATGGTTTAAAACTTTAATTTACACACACACACACACAATCTGTACCTAGTTTTCCTTATTAGTTATATGGTTTTCTTACTTTCAATTTTCTTAAACTGGCCTTTATTTTTGTTGTTTTTTTTTTTTTATGGGGCAATGGGGTTAAGTGACTTGCCCAGGGTCACACAGCTAGTAAGTGTCAAGTGTCTGAGGCCGGATTTGAACTCAGGAACTCCTGAATCCAGGGCCGGTGCTTTATCCACTGCACCACCTAGCCGCCTGGCCTTTATTTTTTAAAATTTTTTATTTTGGTTTTTAATTAGGGATTTAAAAATGTTCTTTTTGTAGATTGTTTAGTTGCATATGCAAATTATTGATATGCTCTTTCTTTTATTGATGTAAGGGTTTCCCCTAAGTACTGCTTTGTGTGCATCCCCAAAATTTTAAAAACTTGTCTTCTTGTAATTTACTACAATGAACTAATTAATTTTTTTTCTATTATTTGTTCTTTGACCTACTTCATGAGACTTTATTGAATGTAATTTTCCTGCCTTATGGTCTGAAAAGGATGAATTCATAGTTAAGCTTTTTTGCATTTGGATGTGAGGTTTTTAATGCCTGAATACCTAGTCAAATTTTGTGAAGGTAAAGGAAGGACATGTATACCTGAAAAATAAAAAAAGTTACACTCTTTTTAATTCCCTTACTAGTTGTGTGGCTCAGGGAGAGTCACTTAATCCTCATTGCCCCACAAAAGAAACTTTCATTAGTTCTCAACTTTCTTTGCTTGCTCATCTTGACATCTTTTACTTGACTTTTAAGTCCCTCTTACAGTGGGGCTCTACTTCCAAGCTACCCTGTCCTAAGCTTCAGGGTGTCCCAGGTGTTTCAGTTTGAGGGAGGGCAGGTTTTTCTCTCACCTGGTCTGTTTTATGATTCAAAGATAATCTCAAGCACATTTGGTACTTAACCAGCCAGCAGAACTTTGTGTGCTGTGGTGGTTCTTAGCTGTGAAAAGCATGTGTCCCTCCCTCACCTGGGCCTCCCACCACTCAAAATTTTTTCATAGTTTCCTTCTGGGGTGGGATAGCCAAATTTCCCCTTAATTCCTGCAGACATCCTTGAATTTTCCACCCCTCTTCTCCCCCCACCCCCAGCCATTCAACTCTCTCCCCTGATCAAGATGACAGTGCTGTAGCTGATTTGGAGGCTCAGGGGTAAGTTACTTTGGTGCAGTGTGCCTGGGGTCTGTGTTGGTGCAATCACGTGGTTGGACTCTTCTAGTAGCCCAGCAAAGCCCCCTTCAGTTTGTCTTTGGCTAGAAAATAATCTCAGCCCATATTTGTGTGGGTTTTGTTGATCCTAGGTATTATTTTATTGCTGTTTTGGGGGTAATTGTTTCAGGAGCTCTGTGTGTTTAATGTCTTTCCCCTGCCATCTTGGTTCCTGATGGATTGCAATTTTCATAAATCTTTCAGAGTTGTATTGGATCATTGACTTGCTGAAAATAACCATGTTCTTCACATCAGATCATCATACAATATTGCTGTTATTTTGTATACATCACATTTCACTCTGCCTCAGTGCATATAGGTTTTTCCAGGTTTTTCTGATGCCAACATGTTTTTCACAACTTTTATATGATACCTTAAACTTGACAAAGAATTTTCTTCACAATAGCCCAGCAAAGTAGGTAACATACATTTTGACATTACATTCAGTCACCATAACGCTTTCCCTCCATCCTATTCCCTTCCCATGATATTTACTCTATTTTCTATCTTCTTTTACCCTATTCCTGCTCAAAAATGTTTTGCTTCTGACTGACCCCTCCCCTATTCTGCCCTCCCTTCTTTCACCTATCCCTCTTTATCCCCTACCCCTCCTACTTTCCTGCAGTGTTAAATAGATTACTCCTCCCAATTGGATATGTATGTTATTCCACCTAGAGCCAACTCTGATGAGATTAAGAATTTGGAGCTAATTCCAATGTGTATAAGGGTCCTTTACTTTCTCACACCCCCCATCTCTCCCCCCACACCATATGCCCTTTCCTGCTTCTTTCATGTAAAATTTCACCCTATTCTGCCACTCCCCTATCCCCTCCAGCAGTGTATTCATCCCCCCCTTAATTTTACACCAAAGATGTCTTCATGGGGTAGCTAGGAAACACAGTGTACAAAGCACCCTCCCAAGACCTGGGAGGAACCAAGCCCAAATTCAGCCTCAGACTCAAGACACTCATTAACCCTGACTACCCCTCCCCCCCCCCCCCCGCTCCCGCCACAAACACAAACACAAACACAAACACAAGCACAAGCACAAACACAAGCACAAGCACAAACACAAGCACAAACACAAGCACAAACACAAGCACAAACACAAACACAAACACAAACACAAACACAAACACAAACACAAACACAAACACAAACACAAACACAAACACAAACACAAACACAAACACAAACACAAACACAAGTACAAGCACACACACGAGAGAAACAAAAAAATGCTTTACTGTTATCATCCCTTCATAATCATTTCCCACCTGTGCCCTCTATCTAAATTTATTCCTATCATTTGCCCTAATACTCAGAAGGCTCTTATGATTTAGATATATAATCTTCCCATGTAGGAATGTAAACAGTTTAACATTTTAACATCTCTCATGATTTCTTTTTCCTGTTTATCTTGTTATGTTTCTATAGGGTCTTACATTGGAAAGTCAAATTTTCTAATCAGTTCAGGGATTTTCATCACAAATACCTGAAAGTTCTCTTTTTTCATTGAAGTCCCATTTTTCCCCATGAAAAATTACTGGATAGGTGAATTTAGGTTGTAGTCCAAGTTCATTTGCCCTCCAGAATATCATATTCCATTCTCTCTGATCCTTTAATGTAGAAGTTGCTAGATCCTGTGCTGTCTTTACCAATGCTTCTTTCTGGCTTCTTGCAATATTTTCTCCTTTACCAGGGAGCTCTGGAATTTGGCTATAATGTTCCTGGAAGTTTTCCTTTTGAGATCTCTTTCAGGAGGTGATTGGTAGATTCTTTTGATTTCTATTTTACCTTCCGCTTCTAGAATATCAGTACAATTATCCTTGACAATTTCTTGGAAGATGATATCTAAGCTCTAATTTTGATCATGGTTTTCAAGTAGTCTAATAATTTTCAAATTATCTCCCCTGCATCTATTTTCCAGGTTAGTAGTTTTTCCAAGAAGATATTTCATATTGCCCTCTATTTTTTTTTATTCATTTGGATTTGCTTTATTATGTCTGTGTTTCTCATAGTCACTAGCTTCCATTTGTTCAATCCTAATTCTTAAGCAATTATTTTCATCAGAGAGCTTTGACATTTGACTTTTTAAGCTGTTGACTTTTTTTTCATGTCTTCCCTGCATCACTCTAATTTCTCTTTACATTTTTTCCTCTAACTCTCTGACTTTATATTCAAAGTCCTTTTTGACAGCCTCTATGGCCTAAGACCAATTCATATTTTTCTTGGAAACTTTAGTTGTAGGGGCCCTGATATTGCTATCCTCTTTTGAGGGTATACCTCAAACTTCTGTGTCACTAAAGAAGCTATCTATGTTTTGCACCTTTCTTTGTCTGCTCATCCTCCCTGTCTTTCACTTGACTTTAACTCCTTCTTAGTGTGGGATTCTGATTGCAGGTTTTACTGTCCTAAGCTTCAGGGGGTCCCAGTTGTTATTATTTAATGAGGGGCAGTTTCTTCACTCACCTGGCCCTTTCTCTGGTCATTAGATAACCTCAGGCCAACTTGCCAGTCAACCAGGCAGCAATAAGTGCCATGGTTGCTAGTTCTGACAAGCCTGCACCCCTCTCCCACCTGGGCCACCACTGCTCAAGGTTTCTTCCTGGTTCCCTGCTGGGGTAGGACAACCAAATCCCCCCTTAGCTCCTGTACATACCCCCATAAACTCCCCCATCGCTAAATGTTCAGCCCTCTCTGCTCATCATTTGTTACAGCACAATAGTATTCCACCACACTCATATACCACAACTTTTTCAGCCATTCTCCATTTGGTGGGCTCAACCTTCATCTCCTTGCCACCACAAAATGAGCTGGTATAAATATTTTTGTAAGTGTGGTTCCTTTTCCTTTTTTTTATTATCTCTTTGGCAAACAGGCCCAGCAGTGACATTGCTGGTTCAAAGGGTATGCATAGTTCTATATGCTTTTGGGCATGGTTCCAAATTGCTTTCCAGAATGGTTGGATCAGTTCATACCTTCACCAGCAGTGCATTGATGTTCCAATTTTCCCACATCTTCTCCAACATCTATCATTTACTCTGTATGTCACATCAGCCAATTGGATAGGTGTGAGGTATTAACCCAGAGTAGATTTAATTTGCATTTCTCCAATCTCTAGTGATTGAGAACATTTTTTTCATGTGATCATTTATAGCCTTAATCTCTTCATCTGAAAACTGCCTATTCATATTACCTGGCCTTTTCTCAATTGGGGAATGACTTGTATTCTAATATATTTGATTCAGTATTCTATATATTTTAGATATGATGCCTGTTTCAGAAATAGTGGCTGTAAAATTCATTTCCCAACTTTCTGCTTTCCTTATAATTTTTTTTTGCATTGGGTTTGTTTGTGTAAAACCTTTTTAATTTAATGTAATAACAATGGTTCACTTTGTATTTCTTAATGGTCTTTATTTCATCTTTGGTCATAAATTCTTCTCCTCTCCACAGATTTGACAAGTAAACTATTCTCTCCTTTTCTAATTTGCCTGTAGTATCACCCATTATGTCTATCTCATGTACCCATTTTTACTTGACTTTTGTGTACAGAGTAAGATGTTGGTCTATGCCTAGCCTCTGCCATACTATTTTTTAGTTTTCTCATCATTTTATGTTAAATAGTGATTTCTTATCCCAGAGGCTAGAATTTTGGGATTTATCAAATGGGATATTTTTCTATTCATTTACTTCTGTGTTTTGTGTGCCTAACCTATTTCACTGATAGCACTGAGAAAAATGCATTCCTTTCTATCCTCAATCAGATTTTGTGATTAGATTTATCTAGTTCTGAGAGGGGGAAGTTAAGGTTCTCCACTAATATAATTCCACTTTTTCTTCCTATAACTCAATTTCTATAAACATTTGGACACTGTACCACTTGGTGCATACATGTTTAGCAGCGACATTACTTCATTGTAGTTTCCTTCCTTATCTCTTTTAATTAGGTGCATTTTTGCTCTCACTTTGCCTGAGTTAAGGATTGCTACTTCTGTTTTTTGTTTGTTTTTACTTTGGCTGAAGCGTAATATTTTCTGCTCAAGCCTTTTACTTTCATTCTGTGTGTATGTCCCTGCTTCATGTGTGTTTCCGGTAAACAACATATCACAGATGTATGGTTTTTAAATCATTCTGTTATTTGCTTCTGTTTTATGGGAAAGTTTATTCCATTCCCATTCACAGTTATAATTACTTTATATTTCCCTGCATCCTATTTTACCCCTTGTTTGTATTTTCCACTGTCCTTTTCCCCGTCCCTCTTCATCAGTGTTTTGCTTCCGACCACCACCTCCCTCAATCTAACAGTCCCACCTACCTTTTTTTCTCTTTTTTCTGTCTAGTTTTGTCCTTTGTTCTATCAGCACCCCAACATTTTTACCGTTCCCCTCTTACCTCCAGCTAGGGTAAGACAAAATTCTTAGTCTATATCTGAGTGTGTATATAATTCCTTCTTTGAGCCAAATCAGATGAGAGTAAGGTTGAAACAATACTCACACCTCCTTTTTTTGCCTGTATTGTAATAGATCTTTTTGTGCTTCTTCATGTGATGTGGTTTACCCCATTCTGTCTGCCTTTTCCTTTTCTCCAAATATATTTCATTGCACCTTAAGTTTTTTTTTTAATATCATCACATCAAAATCAACTTGTACCCCATTATACACTGTCCATGTGTACTCCTCTAATCTCTCCCAATAAAGATAAAATTCTCTGGGGCAGCTAGGTGGCACAGTGGATAAAGCACTAGCAATGGCCTCAGGAGGATATGAGTTCAAACCTGGCCTGAGTCACTTGACCCTTACTAGCTGTGTGGCTCAGGGAAAGTCACTTAACTCTCATTGCCCCACCAAGACATTAATTAATTAATTAATTTAAAAAATACAATTCTCAAGAGTTACAAGTATCTTCTTTCAATGTAGAGATGTAAACATTTAAATATTATTGAATAACATGCACCCCATTTTACATTTTTGTGCTTCTCTTGAATTTTGTATGTGTAGATTGAAATTTCTTTTCAGTTCTGGGATTTTCATTAGGAAAATTTTAAAGTCTTATTTTATTGAATGCTGAAAGTTTATGCTTAATTTTGCTTGGTGGTGCGTCCTTGCTTATAATCCAAGTTCCTTTGCCCTCCAGAATATGATATTCTAATCCTTCAAATCTTTTAATATTGAAGCTGCCAGATCCTGTATAATTCTGCTTGTTGTTCCTTGATTTTTTTATTGTTTCTTTCAGATAGCTTGTAGTATTTTCTCCTTTAAGTGATAATTCTGGAATTTGGCTACGGTGTTCCTTGGAGTTTTCCTTTTGAGGTCTCTATGAGGAGGTGATTGATAGATTCTTTCAATGGCCATTTTTTCCTCTGGTTCTAAGGCATTGAGGCAGTTCTCCTTTATAAAGTCATGAAATATGCTTTCCAGGCTCTTTTTTTGATAATGGTCCTCAGGTAATCCAATTATTCTTAAATTGTGCCTTCTGGATCTATTTTCTATGTCTATTGTTTTTCTGAAGAGCTATTTTATGTTTACTTCTATTTTTATATTTTTTTGATTCTGCTGTACTTTTTTTCTGTTTTCTCATTCAGTCATTAGCTTCATCAGCCCAATTCAGATTCTTGTGAAATTATTTTTGCCACTGAGGTTTTGCATCTCATTTTCCAATTTGTCCAATTGTATTTCAAGACTTTATTTTCTTTTTCCACACTATTGATGGTGTCTTGCATAACTCCTATTTCTTTTCCCATTTTTTCTTCTACCTCTCTTATGTGTTTAATAAAATTATTTTTGCACTCTTCCAAGTGGGATTTTTGGTCTTGAGACCAATTCTTCTTTCCCTTTCAGGCTTCACATGTAGGTATTTTGACATTGTTCTCCTTTGAGTTTATGTTTTGATTCTGCCTGGTGCCATAATCATTTTCTATTCTGAGATTTTTTTTTCTTTCTTATTCATATTTTAGCCTCTTTTGTGCCTTTTAATGATGAGTTCTGCTCTTGGAATACAGCATATACTATCCCAAGTTTCTTTTGGAATCTTTCATACACACACACACACACACACACACACACACACACACACACATATACAAAAGAAGCTTGGCATCATATATATATTAGATATCATGATAGTTTCTGATGTCCTGGTTCTCAGAATGTCAAGAGAATGCATGCATTATATAAGTTTTGTGGTATTTGTCCCATACAAGTGATGGATTTGGGTCCTTTATTGTGCTTGTTAAGGGATACTAAGGGATCCATGGAAATTGTCTTTTTTAGCTTATATTTTTCCAAAACACTGCATCCAGAGTATGTCAGAGGTCCTGAATATGTCAAAGATAAAGCCCTGCCCCTCATCTTTCTACTGAGCTGACATAATTTTCTTTTTTCACCCCAAGCTGGACTCCCTGTGTGTCTTTAGAAGTGAAGACAGGTGCCACTCAGTATGCACTAGACTAGGAAACTGCTTGTGCAGCTGGGGTCCTTAGAGATGAGTAAACCATTATATCTTCATATTCAAGCAGCTCTCAGGAAAATAATGCAGCTTTTCCCATCTTAATTATTCATGATTTCTACTCCCCTGCCACTCCCATTTAAGTATAGGTTTCTGTTTCTCCCTCTCTCTTTGTCATAATTTCATAAATATGCAAGATTCCATTTTAATTTTGAACTCTTTAGGGTTTCACATGCATCTTCATTTCTTTTCTCATAAACCTAGTTTTTCATGTAAGTTTTGTGAAGTCATGATTTCCTGTTTACACAACTTCTAGGATTACTTCAAATATGAATCAAAACAGTAAGATGTAGAGGCAGCTAATTTGGTATTCAGAGTATTTTGTATCTAATTACTTATCATGCTTGAGCAATCAATTATTTGAAATGACACAATCACTTCCAAGACTTATGTATATGTATACTCATATACATTGACATCTACATATGTGTGTTACCTGGACCTGGGACATAATCAGTCTAGGAATCTTCTGATAAAGAAGCTACCAATTCAAATGAGAAATTGCTCTGTAATTTATAGTCTTAGAGTTATCAAAGGAAACTGATATTGAATTACTGTAGCAACAAAGACAAGATGTGTCATATGTTGAAACATGAACTGTGGTTGTCTTGACTACAAACATGACCTACTATCCACTACATTGAGCTGTATGATAAACATGCTTGAAGTAATACTGTTAATTCAAGGTCCTTTTCCCCTATATATCACTATCTACTTTCTAACTTCTCTTTATAAATCCACCACCTTTTATGTCATCTGGTCAAGTTCACAAAAATGTCTACTTAATGGTTTTGGATTCTATGTATAGATTTTTGTGCAATGCCTGCTTTAAATGTGAAAATCATCCTTATGTTCCCTGAAGAATGTCTGCTGTTCTGTTTCCTGTCCTAGACTTCTTCAAAACCTCCTACTCCTATTTTCTATTGGCTTTCTTATAAGATGTAGATGGTAGAGGATTTTATTTTACTTATTTAGTATAGTTCTTTTGGCAGGGGGAACAATGTGACACAGTTGATAGAGCATCAGGCTCAGAGTCAGGAAGACATGAATTCAAATCTGGTCTCAGACACTTATTAACTGTGTGGCCTCAAGCTTAACCCTGTTTTGCCTCAGTTTCCTAATCTGTAAAATGAGTGGGAGAATGAAACAGCAAATTGGTCGAGTATATTTTCCAAGATAAGCCTAAAAGGGGTCCTGAAAAGTCAGAAACAACTGAAATGGCTAAACAACAAGTCCTTTGAAGGACTGTGACAGGGGACAGGGATTTCTGCATGATCCCAGAATTAGGAATAAGGTAAAAATTTCAGACATGTAAACATAGACTTGTAATGAAAGTCCTTTCAACATTTGGAACTATCCAAATCTAGTCTGAAAGTGTTTATTTCCTTTTTACTTCTGATTTTGAAATAGAGGTTTTATGACTTCTTATATGTTGACAATAGTAATGCCAATTTATCATTTATGTAGCATTTGTGTGCTTTTGAGGAGCTTTGTATATATTATCTTATTTAATCCTTAGAAGAAACCTATGAGTTTAGTTATTATAAACATTATTTAGAGGTGATAAAGGTAAAAGTAAGAGAATGTAAAAGAATTGTCTGGGATCACACAGCTACCAAGTGTGAGATGGAAGCAAAATCATACCTTACAGTTTATTGGCATTTCATTGCATGCAGTCTGAATAATAGGAAAAAAAATTTAAAGAGAGAAAATAGAGAATCTTTCACTAGAAAAAATGTTTCTAGGATTTCATCGTTATGAGTTGGATGTTGTGTTGCCTATGCCTGTGCATTTTGTAAAGTGGAAAAACGTCATTTTTTATTATTTTGCCTTATTTTTAGTAGCGAATATTCAGTAACAGATGCTTTGAACAACTAAGTTGACCTTTTGAATTTTTTCTAAAAGAAAATACCTTACTAGTCTTAGTGTTTTGGATTTGACAGACCTCAAAGACAAGTTAAATTTTGTGCTAACAGCTCACAGGGAAAACAGCATAAATACATTGGCCTGTAATTATAAGCTTTGTTGCAGAAAATGCTGTGTTGATGAAAGTTTACTGCCACAATATCCAGACACCCAGAGCTTCAATAGTTGTTCTTTCCAGTAGCAAATCTTTAAGAGTAAATAAAAGAACAATCATAAGAAAAAAATTACTAAAAAATTTACAAATTGTCTTAATTTCATAGTTTCTTTAAATAGACTTCCCTAACAATGTAGGTTTTTTGTTTTGTATTTTGTAAAGGAAGAAGACATTCAGTTCAGTCAGCCAACTTTAAAAAAAAAACAATTTTTTTTTGGTGGGGCGACTTGCCCAAGGTCACACAACTAGTAAGTGTCAAGTGTCTGAGGCCAGATTTGAACTCCGGTACTCCTGAAACCAGGGCCGGTGCTTTATCCACTGCACCATCTTGCTGCCCCCACAGTCAGCCCACTTTTGTTTTGGCATTGAACTGTGTAGTTTCCACTTGAGGGAAGTAAAGAAGTCGGGTAGAGGGTTTCATCTAAAATTTGGTAGTTAAGCTTCAATGTTGAGTCACAACAGAATCTTTCATGTCATTGGTACAGATGTTAATAAAGGCAACAAATACATTAGCTCATGAAAATGTTGGAGAAAAAAGTTTAAATTATATAGGGTACCAGGGGTAGCTAGGTGGTGCAGTGGATAGAGCACCGGCCCTGGAGTCAGGAGTACCTGAGTTCAAATCCAGCCTCAGACACTTAACACTTACTAGCTGTGTGACCCTGGGCAAGTCAGTTAACCCCAATTGCCTTACAAAAAAAAATATATAGGGTACCAATTATTCACTGATTCCCTGCTTTCCATGGGTTGCCATAGAAGAAAAAAAAAGTATTATGGATAGTATTTTTCTGACTGAGAACCTAGGAATCAACATTCAGGATATTTTTGAAATTATTTTTTCATTGTTTTCTGGGCAGAACTTCAGGAAAAAATTCAAGGCTATTTTTTTTTTTACTTTCTCTTGCTTGACTTACTCAACTGGGTTAGCAAGAGTAGAATTATATCATGTTTCCACTGATTTTTGGAAAATTTAAAATGTTTTGTCTTGTTTTTAGAAGAAATATTAACTTTCTATTCAGTGTGACCCAAGATGTATTAGGTACCAACTGGGTTTAAGGTAATTTGTTTAAAAAAAAAAAACATAAGGCAATTTGTTCAGATATTCTGATTTCAAAGTCAAAAATAATTAACACTGGCAATGAATTTCTGCATAAATGTACTGTTTTTCTTTGCTTGCCATTTTAATTTAAAGGAAATGACAGAAGATAAACTATCTGATTTATAACCAAAGGAGTTTATGCCTACTCATACAATATAAGTGAGATAACATTTGGACTTTCAAACTGGATTTCACACTGGTTTCATTTACATCAATCAAATATATTCCTGATCTCAATTACACATCAAAATTTTGCTTCATAATGCCAAAATACTTTAATTGAAATTTTATTCCAACCCTTGACAAAGTAAGCAGAAATCACACTGTATTTTATAAAAGGTATTATTTTTGGAAATTGCTGGTTTTGTTATTTTTTCCTGTGTGAAGGCAAACTGAATTTTTCAATTTAGCTCTTTCAGTACAGCAAGGATCAGGATGAGTAAATGCAGTATTAAGTTAAATCAACTCACTTATAGTGGGATGAAGCTTCAATCTCTTTGATCTTCCTACAGAGAGATGAAGGAGGAGGAAATCAGGCCTTTCTACAGGAAAAGAGGAGGAAGGAAAGAAAATAAATGAAACAATTTCAACAAACCCCTCTATTAATTCTGGTTCACTAGTCTTACATCTACTGTATTTTGCCTTCACTTTCTCTTCCAATTTATGGAAAATCTGAAACTCAAACAAAATCCTAATGCTTTGCCTAGCTCTGTGGGTGGTGGACCTTTTTATTTGGGAATATTTTTTTTTCTAGGGCTTTGCTCATTTTTTATATTTGCATGAATTGGCATAATACTTAGGATATGAACCCACACAAAACCACATACGCAAAAATCAAACTCCAAACTTCTATGGATATTGAGAGACAGCAAAAATGTTTCTTTTCTAGGTTCACTGAATAGTTCACAGTCCTTGGGGCAGCTAGGTGGCACAGTGGATAAAGCACTGGCCCTGGAGTCAGGAGTACCTGAGTTCAAATCCAGCCTCAGACACAACACTCACTAGCTGTGTGACCCTGGGCAAGTCACTTAACCCCAATTGCCTCACTAAAAAAAAAAAAAAATAGTTCACAGTCCTGGAAAGTATTCACATTCTCCTTGCTTTTTTTTTTTTTTTTTAACTTCAGGCCCAAATACGTAGAATCTTTCAGAAGTTAAGGCATTGGGTTCAGGACTAAGTGTTTAAACTTTACAACAAAGATTTCGCATAGTCAAATCAAAAGTAGGTTATTTGCCCTTATTGTTTTATTTTTAAATCTTAAAACTGAAAGCACATTTTTAAGTAGAACTAATTTGTCCTTTACTGATAGATACAGATGGTACATGATCAATATTATTCCCAAATTTTCAAAATCCATAATAGGTGATTTGTGATTAGATTATTTAGTTTGTAGAATGATTTGAGAGTAGTTCATATCTGATGGTGATGGACTGCTTATATAAACAATTAATTGAAATGGGAAAATCAAATATTGCTTTAGGAATTCTGGCTGAAGGAGGGTAACATGCTTACATGAACACAAAGTGTATTTATGTTTAATAAGAGAGTCAGAAAAGAACATATTACCAAATTATCTAAATTTTGTTTCTCCTTTCTCCTAAATGCTTTTATTTTCCCTTTTTCCTCCAAGGTTGTCCTCTGTGCCCTTATCACTACTTTTACTTATAATCATCTTTGATCTGTTTTCAACAGCATTTACCTGTGGATTTTCCTTTCAAGTTTATAGTTTGTTTTGTTCAATAATTTCCACTGAATTAGTATCTGTTTGACTGTGGGCAAGTCACTTAACCCCAATTGCCCTGCAAAAAAAAAAAAAAAAAATCCACTGAAAAGATGTCCCAATGATTTCAAGAACATTAGAGAGGGGAGAAAATTTAAGTCCCTGCTTTGACATTTGCTAGCTGCACATTCATGGGCATTTCTTAATCGTGTTCTATCTCAGTCTTCTTATGGTTAAAATGAAGGCAATATGCCTGATAATAATATACTTCAGAAAAGGGCTGTAAATTATAAAATGTTTGCACAGTTAACCTAGGAGATGTTGTTTTGGACTTCCTTTCACCACCAGCTTCCTCAATTATTATTATTTTCTAACTACTGACAAGTTTTCCTGATTGACTCTGTGGGAAAGGATCCATGAAGTGATCCCTTCCTTAGGTTTATTTAGTAGAGTTAGCACTTGATCAGTATTCAGTGCTAATTGCTACACACAATATCAGCACCTACTCAAACTTGCAAATATTCAGCAAACCTACCTCACATTCACTTGTATCCTCTGACCTACCAGAAAAATCAGATGAAAAAGAAATCATATTTTTATCATATTTACTATAATCATTTAAAAAAATAAAATGTATTCAAAACTTCTTTATAATACCTACATTTATTTTTTTTACTTTCTTTTTTATTTTTTAAAACATTTTTATTTATAGTTTTAGTTTCCAATTTTTATCCCTCTTTCCCTTCCTCTCCTCATCCCTCCTTGAGGCACCAAAAAATCAGATATAGGCTATACTTCTACGATTATGTAAAACATTACCATATTTGTCATTTTGTACAAGAAAACTTGATTAAGAAAATGAAAGAAAGTGATAAAAACATGCTTCAGTCTGTTCTATCAATATCAGTTCTTTCTTTGGAGGTGGATAGTATGTTACACCACTAGTCCTTTGGGATTGTCTTGGATCATTCTATTGTTGAGAATAGTGAAGTCACTCACAATTTTTCAAATAATATTGCTGTCTTTTTGTATGATGTTCTCTTGGTTCTGCTCACTTCACAATACATCATTTCATACATGTCTTTCCAGGACTCTCTGAAGTCATTCTGCTTATCATTTCTTCTAGCATAATAATATTCCATCACCATCATATACCACAGCTTGCTTAGCCATTCCCCAATTGATGGGTATCCCTTTGATTTCCAATTCTTAGCCACCACAAAAAGAACTGCTATAAATAATTTTTTTTAATTTTACAAATAGGTCTTTTCTCTTTTTGGGAATGTCTTTGGAATATAAACCTAGCAGTGATATTGCTGGATGAAAGGGTATGCACAGTTCTGTAGCCCTTTGTACAAAAGTTCCAAATTGCTTCCCAGAATGGTTGGATCTTTTCACAACTCCACCAACAACAGATAAGTACCCCAGATTTCCCTCATCCCCTCCAACATCCAATATTTTTTTGTTTTTCTTATATTTGTCACTCTGATAGGTATGAGATGATACCTCAGTTTTGTTTTAATTTGTATTTCTCTGATCAATAGTGATCTATAGCATTTTTTATATGATTATAGATAACTTTATTTGTTTGAAAACTCCCTGGTCAAATCCTTTGACTATTTATCAATTGGGGAATGAATTATAATTTTAAAAATTTGAGGCAGTTCTTTACATATTTGAGAAATGAGGTCTTTATCAGAGATATTTATTTCAAATTTTTTCCCATTTTTCTACTTGGCTTATAATTTTGGTTGCATTAGTTTTGTTTTTGCAAAAAACTTTTTTATTTTATATAATCAAAATTATCTATTTTACATTTAATTTTCTTCTCTATATCTTCTTTGGTACTAAATTCTTCCCCTGTCCATAAATCTGACAGACAATTCCATACTCCTTTAATTTTCTTATGCTACCATCCATTATTTGTAAATCATGTACCCATTTTGACTTTATTTTAGTATATGATGTGAGATGTTGGTCTATACCTAATTTCTACCATACTGTTTTCCATTTTTCCCAGCAGTTTTTATTAAATAATGAGTTTTTGTTCTAAAAGCTTGGATCTTAGGGTTTATCATATACTAGATTACTATAGTCATTTGCTATAGTGTTGTTTCTATCTATTCTATTCCACTGATCTACCTCTCTATTTCTTAGCCAGTACCAGATTGTTTTGATAATTACCACTTTATAGTACAGTTTGAGATCTGGTACTGTTAGACCACCTTCTATTGTATTTTTTTCATTAATTTCCATGATGTCCTTGAACTGTTGTTTTTCCAGATGAATTTTATTATTTTTTTCTAGATCTATAAAATATTTTTGATAGTTTGATTGGTATAGCACTAAATAACTAATTTAGGTAGGATTGTCATTTTTATTATATTGGCTCTGCCTACCCATGAACAATTAACATTTTTCCAATTGTTTAGATCTGACTCTTTCTTTGCAAAGAGTTTTTTAGTTCTGGTCATATAGTTATTTTAAATGAAATTTCTCTTTCTATCAGTTGTTGCTGGACTTTGTTGGTAATATATAAAAATGTGGATGATTTATGTGGGTTTATTTTGTATCCTGCAATTTTGCTAATGTTGTTAATAATTTCAAATAGCTTTTTAGATAATTCTCTAGGTTTTACTAAGTATAACATGTTATCATCTGCAAAGAGTGATAGTTTTGTTTCCTCATTAGCTATTCTAATTCCTTTATTTTTTCTTCTCTTATTGCTATAGCTAACATTTCTAATACAATATTAAATAATAGAGGTGACAATGGGCATCCTTGCTTCACAACTGATTGAATTGGGAAAGCTTTTAGGTTATCCCCATTACAGATAATGCTTGCTGATGGTTTTAGATAAATAGTACTTGTCATTTTATGGTAAGCTCCTTTTATTCCTATGCCTTCTAGTGTTTTTCATATCAATGGGTGCTCTATTTGGTCAAAGGTCTTTTCTGCATTTGATATAATTATATGATTTCTCTTGTTTTTATTATTGATATGGTCAATTATGCTGATAGCTTTCCTAATATTGACCCAATGCTGCATTCCTGGTATAAATCCCACCTGGTCATGCTGTATGATTCTTGTGATATATTTCTGTAATCTTTTTGCTAGTATGTTATTTAAAATTTTGCATCAATATTCATTAGGGAACTTGGTCTATAATTTTCTTTCTCTGTTTTGGCTCTTCCTGGATTGTGGATCAGTACCATATTTGTCCCATAAAAGGAACTTGGTAGTACTACTTTTTCACTTATTTTTTCAAAATAATTTATATAGTATTGGGATTAATTTTTCTTTAAATGTTTGGTAGAATTTACTTCTGAAACTCAGAAGTAAATTCTACCAAACATTTAAACACTTGAAAGTCCTCTATTTCATGAACTATCCATTTTTACCCTGAAAGTATATATTGAATTTTACTGGGTAGATGATTCTTTTTTGTAAACCTAACTCCTTTTCTTTCCAATATATTATATTCCAAGCCCTATGATTTTTTTTAATATGGAAGCTGTCAATTTCTGAGTAAATCTGTTTATAGCTCCACTGTATTTGAATTTTCTTTTTTGGTTGCTTGCAATCCTTTTTCTTTCTTTCTTTCTTTTTTTTTTGTGGGGCAATGGGGGTTAAGTGACTTGCCCAGGGTCACACAGCTAGTAAGTGTCAAGTGTCTGAGGCCGGATCTGAACTCAGGTCCTCCAGAATCCAGGGCCGGTGCTTTATCCACTGTGTTACCTAGCTGCCCCAATCCTTTTTCTTTCAATTGTGAGCTTTGAAATTTGGCTATAATTTTATGGAGAGTTTTCATTTTGAGATATCTTTCAGGCGGTGATCAGTTGATTCCTTCAATTTCTATTTTGCCCACTGGTTCTAATATTGCAGGGAAGTTTTCTGTGATAAATTCTGGAAAGGGGATGGCACCAAGATGGTGGAGAAAAGGCTGTGATTTGCCTGAGCTCTACCCGAGACCCTTCCAAATTCCTTCAAATAATGTCATAAGACAATTCCTATAGCAACAGAACCCACAAAAGGACAGGGTGAAATAATTTTCTAGTTAAAGACAACTTAGAAGGTTGGCAGAAAAGATGTGTTGTACTAGGATGGAAGTGGAGCACAGTCCTGCACAGGCCATGCCATTTCAAACCAAAGCCCAGCACAGACTCAGCCTCAGAGAACTAGGCCTGAGTTAGATTACAGGGTTGGCTTTGTTTTCACTGAGCCAGGACTCTTGTTTTATCCATGCTCATATCTGGGTCACAGTCTTGAATAGTGATCCCAGGCAGGGGAGAAGCACAAGCACACCAAAGCTTGCAGCCACAGTGGAACAGTATTCTGTCCCAGGATTCAAGGAACAGGAGCAAGCCTGTGGTTGCTTGCAGATGATATCTTTTATACTTTCTTTTCTATTTTCCTAAATCTGTTTTTTAGGTAGTTATTTTCCTCAGTAAATTTTTGTATTTCTTTTTCAAGGTTTTCTTGCATTTCTTTCTCCAATTTTTCTTCTACTTTTCCATTTTTTTTTTTGGCAGGGTCAATGAGGGTTAAGTGACTTACCCAGGATTACACGGCCAGTAAGTGTCAAGTGTCTGAAGCCAGATTTGAACTCAGGTCCTCCTGAATCCAGGGCCAGTGCTGTATCCACTGTGCCACCTAGCTGCCCCCTCTAATTTGCTTTTTAAACTCCTTTTTAAGCTCTTCAAGGGATTCTTTTTGGGCCTGAGACCAATTTGCCCTTTTCTTTGCATCTTCACCTGTAGCTGTTTTGTTACTATTGTCCTCTATGTTTATGCCTTGATTTTTCCTATCACTGTAGTAATGGTCAATAGTCAAGCTTTTCTTCATTTTTGTTTTTTTGTTTTACTCATTTTTGTGCCTTGATATTTTTATTCTAGTTGGGCTCATTTTCTAAACAGTACCAAGGTTTGTGCTGAGGCTCTGGGTCTTGCTGGTGGTTTTCACTGGGCTTCAGGGATTAGCCTCTTGCTTTTGCAAGGTTGTCAAAGTTAACAAAGTCTTTCTGGTGGCTGGCCCTGGAGGATTGATCTTGTTGCTGGTTGGTCCCAGGGGTGGTGCCTTGTTGCTGGGTTATTCTTTTAGCAGGGCTTCTCTGTTTGCAGGTCCTGAAGGAATAATTTTGTTTCAAATTTGACCATGTGTGTGTGTTTGTGTGTGTCAGGGGGAGTCATCCTGCTGCTGGGTTGCGATGATAACCAGTCACTTCGCTAGCAGGCCCTGGAAGGGTAATTTTGTTGCAATCTGCTGAATCCCTGGGGATGGTTTGCCCTTACAACAGTCTCTCTGCTGGGAGGTTGCAGGAGTGGGAACTTAGTCCTGACCAGTCTTGTATGAGGCCTCACTACTGCTCAGTAGTAAGTTCAAAGCCTCCCTGATGGTCTGTGCTAGCTTTGGGGTACCTGGTGATTGATCCTGCTATGCTGTCCAGACTGCTCACCTGCCCAGAGAGTAGCTGGTTTGCAGGTGGGTAGAGCCTCACTAGTGGATTGCCCTAGGCTCAGAGCCTTAATTCAGGCTCCCTGCTGTGAGCCCAAAAACTACTGCTGCTGCTACTGCTGCTGCTGCTCCTGGACCTCACTTCCCTCACACCCAGGTAAGACAGAACATTCCTGTAGGGCTGCTAGAATTTCCAATTTTAAAAAACTATTACTTTTACTATTTAGAGCATATGTCTATTTTCAGTTTATTATGGTATATAGTATAAATTATTGGCATAAAGCTCATTTTTGAGGTGTTTTCTAATTACTCCCCCAGAAATTGTTGTCAAATAAGCAATTCTTTCCTAGATGATTTACTTTCATCTTTATTGTACAGTGTCTTGTTGAATTCAACTACTTCTGATTATTACTTCTTGTTCTTGTTATGTTGTTTTTCAGTCATGACTGAGTCTTTGTGAACTCATTTTGGGTTTTCTTGAGAAATACACTGGAATTATTTACCATATCCTTTTCCATTTATTTGTATAGTGTGTCCCATTGTTAAATAACTTTGATGATTACTATTTTATAATACGTTTTGAGGTCTAGAAGTACCATTCTATAATCATTCCTACATTTTTTCCCATTACTTCCCTTGATAGTCTAGATATTTTGTTCCTTCAAAATGAAATTTGTTATTTTATAAAGATCTTGATATAGTATCCTCTTTGTATTTTGATTGATAAAAAATCGAAATATTTGATTTAGGTATGGTTGCAATTTTGAAAATATTTGTCATATTTTATCCATGGGAAATGAATGTTTCTTGTTATTTGAGTAATTTTTCATTAAGAAGTATTTTATAATTTTACCTATATAGACATCAGAGTCTTAGTACATTGAATTCCAGATATTTTATGTGTTTTGTTGTTGTTGTTGTTGTTTTGGTGAGGCAATCAGAGTTAAGTGACTTGTCCAAGGTCACACAGTTAGTAAGTGTCAAGTGTCTGAGGCTGGATTTGAACTCAGATCCTCCTGACTCCAAGGGCCAGTGCTCTATCCATTGTACTACCAACTGTCCCTATTATTTTCACTAGAGTCTCTTGCTTAGGTATACTTTCTTATCAGCTAGAGGAAACTTGCAAAAACAAATAGTTATAGTGCATAGAATGCTAGATTTGTCATCAAATGTCTTCAAATCTTATCTTTTCTTAATCTTTGTATTAGATTGGACAATTCATTTTACCTGTTTGGGTTTCTTTCCTCATCTATAAAAAAACAATTTTGGACTATATTATATCTATTTTCTTTGCCTGCCATAAATCTTAATATGCAATTTCAACTTTGCTTTTTTTTTTTTTCATTCTAATAGGTTTTTCTCAGTGTAGTGGCCCTAGCAAGTGACAAGGATAAGGATTTCAAGGAGTACGGGAAACTTACCATGCATAGCAAAAAGTAGCAGTAATTTTATTCCTCTGATTTAGATCTGTCCTCTTAGTGTTTTTAGTTCCTTTAATTATACCAAATTTTTATGATCAAGGCAAGGTTTCTTTTGTAATACTGCAAGAAATTTCTTGATTGTGTAACATTGAAAGGTCACTCACTGTTAGGCCCATAGAAGTGGGTACTGAGGAGCATCTAGGTGGCACAGTTGATAGAGCACTGGCCCTGGAGTCAGGAGTACCTGAGTTCAAATCCAGCCTCAGACACTTGACACTTACTAGCTGTGTGACCCCGGGCAAATCACTTAACCCCAATTGCCTCCCCTAAAAATAAAAATAAATAAGAAGCAATTACTGCACTTACTCTCATTCACAAAGCAGCCATTGTGTTTTGGAGCAACATGTATAATCCAACTGAGTCTTAGACTAAGCTAAACCTTTAATGATAGGAATGCTAGGCTCCCTTTTCCAGAACTATTTGTATTCGACTCATTAAACTCTAACCCTTGGAGACAAATTCTACAAAGCTTAGCTTCTGCTCAAGTCTAGGACTACCGCATAAAGAGATGTTAAAAGATATTCAATGTATATTATAAATTGGGGATAGGACAAGTATTTATTTCCTCCATACAAAAGAAATGATAAAAATACAAATGCAATTCAGATTGGTAAGATGACTTAAAATATGATTTAGCAAACCTTGCTACAACTATTATTATATTCCTTCATGAGACTTTTAGAATCAAAACATAAAGTGATATTCAGGATTATTAACTAGGCATTTTTGTCAACTTGACTATTTACTGTTGGATTGATAATTCGTTTATGAAATTAGGAAATGGGATGGACATGCTCAGTTTTTTGGGTGCTCACAGGGAAAGAGCATGATTGGCAGTGGGAAACAGGGTGGAAATAACTTTAATTAAACACAGAGCATATAGAGGCAAAAAAACAACAAAGAAGCCAGAGCCAAGTGGCAAAAAATGGTACAGAATGAGATAGCAGCATAGGAACAAAGAATGGGATGCTGAAAGAAGGCAGGCAATGTGGGGAAGAAGATGAAGGTGGGAAGGGGAAGGCAGAGAATATTACTCATATAAACATAGATAAGATTTTGGAGCAGAAGGCAGCATGGACCCAATGGAGATGGAAGACTACTTGTGGGAAAGAGTTTGAGTTCTCATTTTTACAGTTGTTTTTGGAGGGTGGAACAAACAAATTTCTATCTGTGCCACTATGGAGTTAGTTCATTAACACAGCCAAATGATCTCAAAGTTATCAGCAACTATTTGATGTTTTTCTGGTCTACAGCTACATAGGTCTTGATTTTTTCTTGAATTTATATATCTTAGGAACAGAAACCTTGAAAAACAACAAGACAGCTTCACTTGATTTGACATGTATTACTAGGATGTGAGTTTTAATCAATTTATGATACAATTTGCAAATTATTTTCCCTTGATCATTGGAATGGTTCTTATTAAACTTCTAGGGAACACTTTGAAATCTTATTTCCTGACAATACCCCTTTACACTGGCTATTTACAAAGTTACTTACTATAATCATTAGATGGGGGGAGATCAAACTACAATTTTAAAGCAATTGTCCCAAAAGATCTAAATCCCCATCTTCTGTCAAAATGGTTTCTACTTGGTACAATAGACTTTTGGTAATAATCTTCTTCAAGTGCACTGGACTAGTTACCCAGGACTCTCCTTTGCCATTAGTCAGTTCTTAACTGATTCAAAACTGACCAGACTCAAACATACAAGATCATCTCCAATCCTGAATATACAGATCTCTAGATAGACACTCATTCAACTAAGGTGAGAAAAAATACACAAACAAAAAGATGTATCTAGCCTAGGCTAAATACTGCCTAGGCAATACATTTTCCTAAGAATTCATATCCCTGCATATGTACATGGTAGCTAGAGTAAAATTTAAGGAAAGCTGTCTCTTCCCCATCAATTATGGGAAGCAGTTCAAAATACTTCTGACAGATTTGCAGTCAGGAAGGAATAGGAAGTTGTGGTTGAAGTCACTATCATTAAAATATCACTGCTTCATCAATTCTTTAGCAGCCACCAAAATGATTCATCTCAAAGTATAAAAGCCTTCTAGCCTTGAGTCACACACAACTAGAAATAGGTGCAAAAGCTCCCATATGGTCAAGCAAGCAAGTTCAATTCCTAGCATCCTATAGGGGATGGCCCTCATTATCACTGAATGGTAGTTCTCTGTATAATCTTCATTTACCATTGAGTCATTTTTTGAAAGTCATTTACTTACCATTCTTAGGAGTTTGTCTATCAGCATTCATCAAAATTATAACTTTAATATAATTTTTCAATCATTCAATTTTAATAACTAACTAGAAGAATCATGGTATATTATAGGAAGGGAAATAAGGAAGGGTATAATGATAAATAAGCATTTATTAAGTAAATGCCTACTATGTGACAGAGGGACAGAGAGAGACAGAGGGAGGCAAAGAGATACAAAGAGACAGTGAGCAAGAAGACAGAGAGGCAGAGACAGAAATAGTCAGAGACAGAGACACAGAGACAGACAGACATAGGCAGTCAGAGAGATACAGATACAGAAATATATAGAGAGACAGACAAACACATATGCACAGAACGCACTACTTGAAACTAGAGAGGTAGTCAGTACTTTTTTTTTCTCTTAACAGAGAGAATGCAATGTAACAATGCAGGTTCCTTTGCTGTAGGTACAATGTGTTTAATGTGGGGATAGTTTTTTCAAAAGCTTCCTCCTAAAAGTCCATCATTTATACAAACTGACTTCATTCATCTAGATATGTCATATCCTAGCTTATTTTCTATCCTCATGATCCTTGTATCTCTTTTCTAATAGTCTCAGTGCCTCTAGGTGGGATGGAAGGGCATTAGGTTCCTTTACTTTATCCCTAGTTCTTTTGACAAAGTGACAGGTGGCTGGTTTCTTTTTCTCAGGGATGGTATAATTTATCTCACCAAAGAGTTACCCTCTGGCAGCTTGGAGGCTGAGGACCTTGAATGTTAAGTCAGACTTTTTATTGGAAAATGCATAACAAGGCTATACCTGCCACTACTGACAGGCTAGATATGGAGTTTCATTTGTAACCAATACTGTATAATATATATGCCTTCAGCGCATGCTGCATACACGATCTTCAAAATTAAAAAAAAAAGAATTTTGGGCAAAAAAAGTTTTTACATATTGACTCTACAGAGTGTTGCTCTCAATTCCCCACTGAACAAAACTTTTAAAAGGAAAGCAGTAATAACAAACAACTAGGAGTCTAATTTCTAATCTACTGTCAACCAGTTCCTATTTTCCATGCAAATGTTGCTTTTGTCAAGAGCTTATAGGATGTTTTCCCATTGTTCAATTTTGTTAAAGAGATTTAGAGGAAAGGTTTTGGAGCTTTAGTGGAAGAACTTCCAAAAGTATTCTTAACCATTTTGATTGACATTGTAGCTCTGCCAAAACATCTGGTTAATTCAGTAAAACTTTCAGCCAAACTGGTGGTTGAGTAGATAATTGTTTTTGACTGAACAGATTAGATGTCTTGGTTTTCTGTAAACAACCTCTAAGAGTTAGTGGTGGAAACTACCAGTCAAAAATAGCAATCATATATAACTGCTCAGTTATTGCCACAATTATCCTTTATCAGGGTCAGATCAAAATCATGAATAGTCATGTTATGCTTTTCTTTTCATTATTATTTCAAATGATCCTATATTTTCTAGATCCTCAAAGGATATTTATAATCTAAAAACACACATATTAAGTTAAACTCAACCATCAGAATTCCTGTTAAACGAATGCTTCTATTATCTATATAACATTTATGTCTGTGACTATATTTTTATCTACATTTAAATCTGTTTACATCTGTTTGTATCTTTATCTCTATCTCTTTATGTGTCTGTAGTATAACTACATTTGGCAGTACCACACACACACACACACACACACACACAGACACCAAAAAGGCAAGGCCTCACATCATATAGCCAGAATGCAAATTGTACAAAAGACTGTTGGGTCAAGAGAAAAACAAATTTCCAGAAGTAACATATAATAGAAAATGAATATCTATTGATTTCTTAAGATATAATATAAAGACCATGAATAATCTATTTTTTCAAACAAAAGGTTAAAGATAGGTAATATTCATGAAAACTAGGTACCTTAAAAGCTAACTAAATTAAATCACTACAGATTAAGACAAATTATGCTAGATTAAAGTCACCATCTGAGTAGCAGTCAGGCCAATGGGGAGCCATTCCAACTAAAGAGTAATCATTTTTTATGGTTTATAGCACCAATATGTACAAAACCTTTTACAAAAATGAGTTTTTCCACTCATTAATGATATCAAGGAGCAGGGAAAAACCTGCCAGTAATCTTTCATCATGTATTGATGCTGCATTAAGGAGAAAGTTGGTTACTGCCCTAATTTTTCTTTGATCATAAAATGATTCATGGAAACTCTACTTATGTGATGGTTTCTGTGATCTTTCTTTAATGTTCAAGATCAGGCAGTACACATGACCAGGATCAACTATAGTACTTTGTTCCACTAAAAATAATTGAACCCTTGTGTCTCCCAAGAATCATTCCTCTTGCTGTATTTTCTTTATGCTTTGGAAAAGCTACAGAAATAGAATAGGAGTGAACTATGTATAATTAAGCTTTATAACTCTTGACATTTAAAATATTGAATTATTTATCTAATGAACTTACTACTATTTTGCTCAAAAAGTGCAATTTCTCTTCAATGATATTTTAATATGTGAATAAATCTTTTACTAATAAAGTATTAAATTCAAGTTAGCATTGAAAATTATGTTTATATATAATAGAACAATATATGTATGTGTATATATGCATATATACATATACACATACATATATGTATATACATCAACACATATATACATGTGTATGTATATTTTCTTTGACAATCTAAGATGTAAAAAGAAAATTCAATCATGGTAACATTATTAAATTATTTGGCACTGACTAATATATCAAAGCTTAATAGCTAAAGTAAAGCCTCATTCTAGTGAATGTAAGCAAGCTGTTTTCATACCAGATCTGTCTAAGAAAGTAATATATATATATATACACACACACATATATAATTCAGTCTTCAAGGTATTATTTTAGCTGTGCACTACCATTTAACAATTAGACATCTTCAGGATTTTTTAAAATCTGCATTTAAAGAATACTTCTAAGATAATAAATATATTTAATTTACAGAAACACATCTGTTGACCTGATGCCCTTAAGCCCTCAGTGTAAAGTTGCCTGTTAGAGTCTATATTTCTCCCTGAACCTCCTTAGGACTGACTATGATTGTGTGGTATATCCAAAATGAAGGACCATTTATGCCCAGACCCAGAGATCTAAAAAAAATAAACACTTTGTTCTGTGGGATATTTGATGATACTTGGTGAACATTTTCAAAACTTTTAAACTGCCTGTGATTAGAGCAATAGACTGACATGATGTGCATCAGTTCAGAGGGCAGAGCTTTATTATTAAGCGTTTTTGTCAGCACAACAGAAGGCACTTGGGCCTCAAAATCAAAATAGTAGCTTCTTTGTGCAATATAAATGTGAAATTGCTTTTGCATTTGTTTTTACCCTGTGCTTATTACCCAGATCTTTTTTTATTCATTTTACTTTGCAGAATAATTTAAAGATCCTGTATTTTCAACTAGATTTAGGAAATACATCATTTACTGTCGCTATAACAATATTGGGCAGCTAGATGGTGCAGTAGATAGAGCACTGGGCCTGAAATCAAGAAGATTCATTATCATAAGTTCAAATCTAGCCTCAGACACTTATTAGTTATGTGACCCTGGGCAAGTCACTTAACCCTGTTTGCCTCAGTTCCTCATCTATAAAATGAACTAGAGAAGGAAATTACAAACCACTCCAATATCTTTGCCAAGAAAACCCCACACTGGCATCAAGAAGAGTTAGACACAACTCAACAAAAACTACAAATAACAATATTAGCTATAATAAAACAAAAAATGTTAAGTAGTTTGAATATTTTGGCCACTTTTTGAAAGAAATAGTGGAGGTACAAAGAAAGATTGTAAGTGATGACAATAACTTCCCCTGAAAAGAAATTACTCAGAATCTCTTATGTTGTCTGTTACTCAAATTCCTTCTATCTACATGTGTGTTTCTTTATCAGAGTATGCAAGGATGAAGATTCCTTTATTTGTACCATCATTGTTTGGTTCTTATAGGAAAGATCAAAAGATGTCCATTCTCACCCTTCAAATTGTGATAAAATAATGGAATTTGGCAGATGCACAGGGGTCCCATCTGAATGATCTAGTACTGTTTGGGAAACTGACTAGGGATGACTGGATATGGGCCACACCTGGCCTGCCCTGAGTGACATATGCTGCTGATATCAGCAAGGGAACCACTTTCCACATCCAGCTTGAAGGACCTCCCTTTTTGGGGAGGGAGAGTAAAAGTAGAAAAGGGAACACCCGCTGAGGGGAGTTTGTCCTTTCCTGTTGGTGAGATTCTGGGAGGAGACTACTGAGAGGCCACACAGCTGTTTCTTATTGAAATTACAGACTCCCTGGTGGTGAGTTAATAAAAACGAGTCCAGCTCTTTGAATTAGCTGAGCTGGAAGCAAGTTTGGGGATGGTGTTAGCCTTTGCTAGAGCCAGGGAGCTTATCCATTTTCCTCTTTCCCTATAGCCTTGTCATTGGCTTAATTAATTTTACCTTTACTGTGTATTTTATTCCCATTAATAAAACCTGATTTGTTTGTGGAAAAGAGGCTGTTAATCTCATTTCTTATTGGCCTGTGAGAAATAACTAAAAAGGTAGTTTTGAGGGGAGGAAACTTTGGACCTAGAGGTCCCTCATTATTTTCTGAACCCCAATATTATGGTGAGCCACCCAATTAACTCTTCTCACATTAAATTTGGTCCCTACAAAATTACACCACACACCATTCTTGTTTCTGATACTTCCTTGGTATATAACAAGAAATTATTAAGCAACTATTTATTGTGAGACTGTGAAATTGACACCCAAAGCCCTGGACTGGGGCTTAAAACTGAAGTATATTCCAGTCTTTGTCAGGATGCACAATTTTTAGTAATAGTTGGGGTGGAGATTCTTTGGCTGTTATCTGCTTTGCAATTTTCTTGGGATAATTTATATTTGTGTTCTACATGAGGATGGGACCAAATGAATACACTAATTTTAATTTGAATATGTATTTTCTTAATTCTTAGATTGCTTTAAAATGTACCTGGAAGGTATTTCCTGTCTGGATGCAAGTAAAAATATTGTATTTGGAGTGTTCAAGGAGGGTACTAGCACTTCTGGTATGAGGGCTTGCTGAGCCTTTTTCAGGAATCCTCATGGACATTTAGTATCTATGTGGCACTTAGCTCTCACCTGTGGCTCCATGAAGCTGTAACATGCACAGCAGCCACACTCCAGTAAACTGCCTAGGCAGACAGGGTAAACCAGGTTGAGAGTAACCAATGTGACTTAAACCCATGGATGGGATGTCTACCCCAAGGATGTGAAGACTTCTGCAGAATGAACAGATGAGAACACTTTGTTCCAACAGCCATAAATGTGGTTGAAGAAGCTGTTGGGGGATGCTTAGAGCTTGGTCAGACATAGAATACCCCAAATTCATCTACTTTCTCCAGCTCCAGCTCCAGTCATATTGACTTTTGTCTTGCAGCTGTCTTTTTATGACTTTGGAAGAGATAGTGACAGTGATGACTTTGTGAAATGCTTCCTCACTTAAATATAATTCACAGGAGTCAAGACAACACCCCTTGTCATTGGTCCTTGTAGAAAATGAAGCATGAATAACAACAGAACAAGTAAACAAGTACAAAAATTTTTATAATGTTTTTCTCAAAACAATGTAACAAGCCATAGTTTATGAAATGTTAGAAATGGAATGGGCTTAGAAATCTTGTGATCCAACCATTCAGTGTGGACTAATACTAGAAATAAACTTTGAATTGACCCTGGCATCAGGAGATAAAATGATTGTATCACCCTTGGCAAAGACATCCTCTGAGACAGAGAGAAGAAAATAATACTTTAAGATACTGAAAAATTTAAAGTTGTGGTGAAAAGGTGTTGATAGAATTCATGTTTTGTTTTTGTTTTTGTTTTTGTTTTTGTTTTTTTAATACACCAGGTAAAGAGGCAGGCAACATGGTATAGTAGACAGTCCAAGATTTTGGAATCAGAGGACCTGCATTTAAATCCCAACTCTGCAATTTTGTACTCACCAGAACTTAAGGAAGTCACTTAACAAATAGGGAAGTTGGAGTAGGTGAACCTTATAGAACATTTTAATTTAAATATACGATCTATCATTTGCAATAATTATGGAATCTGGTGACAGGGACTTGAAGAAGGAAAAAAAGTTAGAAAGTCATTATACAATATCTAGGCTTCTCAAATATTTTTTTAAAGGAGAGAGGAAAGTTTCAAACTGTTTACCTTTTCATATATGTAGCTCATGTTCCATCTAAATTACTGGGTATGGGCAGCTAGGTGGCACAGTAGATAAAACATTATACCTGGTATCAGGAAGATTCCTTTTCCTGAGTTCAAATCTATCCTCAGACTCTGTATGACCCTGGACAATTCACTTAATCCTGTTTGACTGTTTCATCATCTATAAGAGAAGCTGGAGGAGGAAATGGCAAACCATTACAATACTTTTGCCAAGAAAACCCCAAATGGGATTATGAAGAGCTGGACATGACTGGAAATGACTGTACAGCAAAAAGAACAACAACCACAACAACTCCTGTGTTTCCCAGCCTCATTTTCCAGTGAATTGACCACTTTTTACAGGGAAGAACCCAGGTCACCATATATGGTAACCCTGAAGGGATGACAGAGATACACCAAAATCATAGAAGCATTCAATCACAATATTGATAAGATTGTCAGTGGGTATATTTTAACCAATAATACAAAAAACCAAAACAAAAATGATCCCTAATGACAGCTGACAATCCATTACCCAGCATTTGCTTAAAGATGTCTAATATGAGGGAACTCGCTACCTCTTAAAAACAGCCCATTCCATGTGATGGAAAACTCTAATTATTAAGAAATTTTGCTTGACAGTGAACCTTTTTAGCTTTTACCCACTGTTCTAAATTCTGTCATCTTGAGTTAAATGGAACAAAATGAATCTCTTAGTTGTGTCAGACAGTTCCCTCAAATACACGAAGACAGATACCATGCCACTTTCTTAAGCTATCAAATATTGCCTCATTCAGGATAAATACACCCAGTTTATTCAACCATTTATGATATTCCATAAACTCAAGGCCCATAAATACCACAGCTGATTTTCTCTGAACAATCTTCAACTCATTGTCTTTCCTAAAAATATAGTATGAAGAATGTAACCCAATACTACAAGGTAATTTGAGCAAGACAGGGTAAAGTAAAACAGAGTTATGCCCCTCCACATATTCATTGACCTAGGTATATTGTCATATTGTTGTTCCTTATACATTATATTTCATTTCATGGCATAGAGATTATTTTGACTTTTAACATTTTAATTTTTTAAAAAATCTTAGTAGTATTATTTTTTTCCAGTTACATATAAAGATAGTTTTCATCATTTTTTGGAAGATTTTGAGTTCTCCCCTCCCCAAGACAGAAAACAATCTGATATGTTATATGTGTACAATCACATTACACCTATTTCCACATTAATCAAGGTGTGAAAGAAGAATCAGATTAAAAGGGAAAAATATAAAAAAAAAAAAAAACAAAAAGAGAAATAATATGGTTAATCTGCATTCAGATTCCACAGGTGGTTGTTGTTTTTTCTGGCTATGGAGGGCATTTTCTATCATGATTCCTTTGGAATTATCTTGAATCATTCATTTCACTGCTGAGAAGAGTTAAGATCATCACAATAGATCATCACATAAAGCTGCTGTTACTGTGTGCAATGTTCTGCTGGTTCTGCTCACTTCACTCAACATCATTCCATTTAAGTCTTTACAGGTTTTTCTGAAATGCGTGCTCATCATTTCTTATAGCATAATATTGTTCCATTTTATTTATATACCACAACTTGAACAGACATTCCCCAATTCATTGACATCCTCTCAATTTCCAGTTCTTTGCCACCACAAAAAGTTACTATAAATATTTTTTACACGTGGGTCCTTTTCCCTTTTATATGATCTCTTGGGGATACAGACTTAGTAGTAGTATTACTAATTCAAAGGGTATGCATGGCCCCGTAGCCCTTTTAGCATGGTTCCAAATTGCTCTTCAGAATGGTGGGATCGGTTTACAACTCCACCAACAATGCATTGGTATTTCAATTTTCCCATATCTTCTCTAACATTTATGAATTTCCTTTTTCGTCATATTAGCCAATCTTGTAGGTGTGAGGTGGTACCTCAGAGTTGTTTTAATTTGCATTTCTTTAATTAATAGTGATTTGAAACATTTTTTTTCATTTGGTAATAGATAACTTTGATTTCTTCATCTAAAAACTGCATGTTCATATCCTTTGACTAGTTCTAAATTGGGGAATGACTTGTATTCTTATAAATTTGATACTGTTCTCTCTATATTTGAGATATGAGGCCTTTATCAGAAACATTGACTGTAAAAATTGTTTTCCAGCTTTCTGCTTTTTTTTTTCTAATCTTGGCTGCATTGCTTCTGATTGAAAAAAACAACTTTTTAATTTAATGTAATCAAAATGATCCATTTTGCATTTCACAATATTCTATACATCTTGTTTGGTCACAAATTCTTGTCCTTTCCATAGATCTGAGAGGTCAACTATTCATTCCTCTCCTAATTTGCCTATGCTGTCACCCTTTATGTCTAAATCATGTACCCATTTTGACCTTATTTTGGTAAATGGTATGAAATGTTGGTCTACCATATTATCTTCCAATTTCCCAGCAGTTTTTGTCAAATAGTGAGTTCTTATCATAGAAGCTGGAGTCTTTGGGTTTATCAAACAGTAGATTACTATAATCATTTACTACTGTGTCTCCTGTGCCTAACCTATTCCACTGATCCACCACTCTATTTCTTAGCCAGTACCAAATAGTTTTGATGACTGCCACTTTATAGTATAGCTTTAGATATAGTATTGCTAGCCCACTTTCCTGTGTATTTTTTATTAGTTCCCTTGGTATTCTTGATGTTTTGCTCTCCTGAAAGAATTTTATTATTATTTTTTCTAATTGTATAAAATAATTTTAGGTAGTCTGATTGTTATGGCATTGAATAGATAAAAAAATTTAGGTAGAATTATCATTTTATTGCATTAGCTTGAGTTATCCATGAATAGCTGCTATTTTTCCAATTATTTAGATTTGATTTTATTTGTGTGAAAAGTGTTTCATAATTGTGTTCATAGAGTTCCTGGGTTTGTCTTGGCAGATAGTTTTCAAATATTTTTATTTGAATTCGAATATTTTTCTAGCTCTTGCTGCTGAGCTTTGTTGGTCATACATAGAAATGATGATTTATGTAGATTTATTTTCTATCCTGCAACTTTGCTAAATTTGTTGTTTAAAGTAGTTTTTCTTGCTTATCTAGGATTCTCTAACAATACCATCATATCACCTGTAAAGAGTGATAGATTTGTTCCCTTCTTTCCTATTCTAATTTCTTCAATTCCTTTTTTCCATTATTGATAAATCTAATTTGGCTAGTACAGTATTGAACAATAGTGGTGATAATGGACATCCTTGTTTCATTCCTGATCTTATTGGGAATGCCTCTAACTTATCCATCACATATAATATTTGCTGATGGTTTTAGGTACATATTGTTTATTATTTTAAGGAAAGCTCCATTTATTCCTTTGTTCTCTAGTGTTTTTAATAGGAATGAGTGCTATGCTGTATTTGGTAAAAGCCTTTTCTGCATCTATTGAGATAATCATATGATTTTGGTTAGTTTTGTTATTGATGTGGTTAATTTACAGTGACTTTTTTATTGGCTATCCTATATACCTTAATTTAGTCTCTCCTCACCTCTACCTCCTGTCTTACCCAGTCTGCTCTTCATCTACTGATATTATATTTCCCATTTTGCAATACAATAAAACCTTTCCCAGTTCTCCCCACAACCATGCCTTCTCTCTGATATTTTCTTTTAAACACACATAGACACATATAAATATATACATATATGTTATAGTATATATATATATGTTATGAATAAAATAGTATATAATTTGTATATTCATTTTATATAATATATGTAATTTATATACATATATGTATGTGTATATGGATATATACATATGTGTGTATATGTGTATCTGTGTTTATGAGTATGTGAATTATTTATTTGGTGTTGCCACATTAGAATGTGAATATTTTGAGGGCAAAGTCCACATTTTCATATTTGTTCATATCCCCAATGCTTAACACATTACCTGTAACATAACAAACATTCAACAAAGGTATTTATATACAGATTTTCCTTTGAAAGAAGGATCACCTCTTCATAGACTGGAATGGAGGAGGAAAAATTGGAGGAAGATATCTGAGTTATATGAAATGAGGAGGATGGTAGAAGTAGTAAATATCTTCATGTCATGAATAGCTTCCCTTTTTTGGGTGATTTTTTTGATTTATGAGTCAATGTGATTAACTGAGAAAGCATATAATGGGAGGTTCAAGAGAGAAGAGATTGTTTGAAACAGATTTTTGATGGTAGTCTTTTGCTATGGTTTGATTGCAGGCTGCATGAAGTCCTGTATTAATACTGGCTTCCTTGATACTGCTCTGCCTCTACTTTTTACTGCTCCTTGGGCTCAAGCTGCATTCTATGGGTGCCTGATATGACTGTTCTGCTGTGGTTCTGAGTTTCTTATGTTCTTTTCCTTGTCTGTCTTGTTTCTGATCATACATAACCTTCACAGTTTTCTCAAAACCTTCTTGTGTAGACCTGGACTGGATGGAGGAACATATTACCATTTCTCTTTGGTTTTCCTTATTGTTTTTGTATTTCTGGAGCAATTATAGACCTTAACTGTAATGTTGGTATGAGATTCTCGAGGTCCTAATATGCTGCCATTTTAGATGGAAATGCTTGCCGGCTCCTATCTTCACCTAATTTTTAGTGTATTGCCTGAAAATTAATAAATCTGTGTTAAAAGATTGACTGTTTCACTTACTGCTTTCTACTACATTTTCCTCTTTTAGTTTCTGGCTTTCCTCAGATGTGTCTATCTTCTTAATATACAAGGCTATCCTGCTTTTATTGTTTATTTTAAATTAGACATATTCTTCCAGATACATTCTCCGATCCCAGGTTTCATGCAAATTAGACTCAATTATGCCTATAATATAAAATGTGTTTCCTTTCAACAGAATCTCTATTTCCTCTTACTTGTTAGTCATTATACTTGAGTCAATAAACATGTATTAAGTATTTACTATGCACTAAATATCATGCTGAGGATACAAATGCAAGCAAAAAGGAAGACAGTCCCAGCCTGGCAACAAGCTTTTGTGAATTTTTCTACAAACATTTACATTTGAGAACATGGGCTTTATTTCTGTGTCTTTTCTTGGATTTTTATCTCCTGAGAATTTCTAGATGTCTTAATTGCTATCCTTTCTATAAAGTTCATTGAAGAGATGGAGAACAGTGCAAAAGCAGGGAACTGGAAAAAGGAGTGCTATGCATTAGGAATTCAAGCCAATATGATGATCACACAGGTGATGGGTGGGGGAAGGTGGTGGCAATAATGTACAGTGATATGGAAATAAGAAGGTGGGAAAACATATTAAAGTCAAGTACAGGAATTTAGATGTTATCCTATAGGCCATAGGAAATTCATTGAGAATTGAAACTTATTGAGAAAAGAAGTATGATGGTAAAATCTGCACTTAAGAACAATTACTTTGGTGTTAGTTTGTAGGATGGACTGAAGAGGAAGGTGAAGAGACCATTTAGGAGGCTTTCTAAATAATTTAGGGAAGAGGTGGTGAACACCTAAATTAAAGTGGTAGTTGTGTGACTAAATTAAAGTGGTAGTTGTGTGAATAAGAGATTAAATTGGATTCAAGAAGTTGTCAAGCAAAAAACAGAAAGATTGAGCAAATTTTGAATATGAAGAACAAAGAAGTTTGAGGAGTTGAGGGAAATGGTGAGGCTATGAATGTGGAAGATTGCCAAAATTTTGGTACCTTTGATAGGAATAGGGAAGTTTAAAAGAGGAGTATATTTTGGCAAAAATGTCAAGAGACAGGGGCAGCTAGGTGATGCAGTAGATAGAATACTGGCTTAGAATCAGGGAGAACCTGAACCTGAGTTCAAATGTAGCCTCAGACATTTGACACTTATACTAGCTGTGTGACCCCGGGCAAGAAATCCTGAATTCCAATGGCTTCACCAAAAAAAAAAAAAAAAAAAAAAAAAGGAAAGAAAGAGAGAGAGAGAGAGAAAGGGAAGGAAGGAAGGAGGAAGGAAGGAAGGTCCAGAGATCTGTCTTGGACATTTGAGTTTAAAATATTTATGAAAATCTAGTTTGAACATTAGATGGACAGTTGGTAGTATGCAACTGAAGTTCAGGGAAGTGACTATGATTGATGTAAATCTAAGTGTGATCTGAATAGAGATGATGATTGAATTTTGGGAAGCTTTGAGGTAATGAAGAAAACAAACATATAACTAGAACAGCTTGGTAACAAAATGGATAGAATTCTAGTCCTGGAGTGAGAGACTTGAGTTCAAATCAGAACTTAGACACTTACTTTGTAACCCTGGCCATACCACAGCCCAGTTTTAGCCTCAAATTTTTTCATCTTTAAAATAGGGATGATAATATCTACCTCCCAGGGTTGTGAGGATGAAACAAGAACCAAATAACTGTAATCTTCTTAGCATTACGCTTTTCACATAGTATTATAGGAAACTTAACTATGGATGATGATGACAACAACAACAACAACAATGACGACGATGATGATGATGATGATGGTGATGATGCACAAATAGGTTCCAATATAGAACCTTGGGAAGCACCCAAATTTAAATGTCTACATAAAAAAATGAGTATGGTTTTATGACTTTCTCTAACAATGACAATTAGCCCCATAGTGAAAGCAATCAGAAATTGTATTATACTTAGTATTGAGAATTGACAGTCCAGGAACAGCAGAAAGACAAATGGAAGGGATGTTAAAGTGCTATCCAGTGTTTAATTTTAATTACTAACCATGAGGTTATCACTGGATGTGGAGGCAAATTCAAGTCAAAGTGATGAAGTGATTAAGAGAATAAGGCAAAGTTGAAATAACATAATTTAAAAGAATCGGTTATAAGCATTGTCCAGCTACTGATAAAAGGGATTTTTAAAAAATATGTATTATGATTTTTGTTTATCTCATTCATATATAGGAGAGCTAGACTCATGTATACATGACATATATGACTAACATGAATACAGAGAAAATGTTGGCATGAGAAGGACCTGTGTTCTGACACATACTGTGTCCCATGGAACTCACTAAGACTACAGCACAGAGGGGTCAGCTAGATGGCACAGTGAATAAAGCACTGGCTTCGCATTCAGGAGGAACTCAGTTCAAAGCTGGCCTAAGACACTTGACACTTACTAACTGTGTGACCCTGGGCAAGTCAAAACAACAAAAAACAAAAAACTATAACACAGAGAAGTCCTCCTGATCTGTACTTAAAGGCAGATTTTCCACACAGAAGGTGAAAATTATAGACCTGGATTTATCTGTAATATATTTATTCTATTTATATTTCTCTTGTATCCCACTTCATTTATCTTTTCATGTTTATTATACTAATTGAAAATGTTTCTACTGATCTCAATACTTTCTTGAACACAAAATTAAGTAGAAAATCCAGGAAAAGATAACAATCTTAAATACTTCCTGATTTTGTGGGTTAAAGAAGAAAATGGAGATATCATACACAATCACTTTACTCCTCCTCAAGATTGTTGCAAAACTCAATCATTTAAATATTTTAAAAAGTAATCTCCGGTAGAACTATTCAATTAAAGTAGGAGACGGTTTAGATACAAAGTTAGTCAATGAAACGATACCTTGTTGGAAAAATATTAATTCATACAAACATTGACTGACTACATCTTTATTCAAGTGAGCAAGCTATCAGGATATTTTACTTGTATTTTGATCTTGGCCAAAGCCATTCTTGGGTGAAAAACGTATTAACAATGGGTTGAGATTTAGACCATTTTTGATGTGAATATACAAATATGGGTCAAACTCTCTTTTTTTCCAATATATATTATAGTGATTCTAAAAATCATATAAACTTCCATTCTGACTCAAGGGAATTTTTTAGAGCCACAAATTTTACTGATAAAACTAATGCTATTATAAAACTTCTATGGATGCATATCACATCCATTTAATTTCTTACTCAAATGTTTGCTGTACCACCAATTAATTCTTATCACTTACGTATTCTGGTTACAGTAAGGCTAGGCTGTATGGGGTACCAGGGAGGACTAGCACCGCTAGTATGAGAACTTTCTAAGCCCTTTCAAGAATGTTCACCCACCTTTGGTGTCCACCGGCCGCCCAATTTTCAGCTGTGGTTCTGAGAAATTGTAACAAGCACAGAAGCCACACATTGGTAAAAACCATCTTGTCATATGGGCGAAGCTAATTTGAGGATAAGTGATGGGCCTCAAAATCATTGATGAGTTGGGGGAATGTTTACCCCAAACATATGAAGACTACCCCCAATGGAATAGGTCGATGAGAACAATTTGTTACAACAGCCATGAAGGAGGCTAGAGCAAGCACTCTTGAGTGTTTGAAACTTGGTCAGATATTGAAGATACAGAATCACAGACCATTGCCAGTAATCCTGACTTTTGTCTTGCCACTGGAATTTGATGACTTTGGAATTGTGAGGCAGATAACTGTACAATTCTGTCTCAGTTAAATCCAATTCACCCAAACATCAAGACAAAATGAACACCCAACAAGTGGGGAGGGGAAGAGTAGAGAAGAATCTAGACTGTCTCGCCTTCAAAACTTTTATTTGTTTGTTTTCTTTTTAGCAATTTACTTTTGGTATCCTGGTTTGAATTTATCAAATTGGTTGTAATTTGTTTTACCTTGGTTATGTTAGATTCTTTTTGAAGCATTATAAAGAAATTTCATGTAAATTGGATGATTCCCAGATCCCAAAACTATCAAAAGTTTATTTGAAAACAACAGCAACAACAACAAACTTGGGTGGAACAATAATAAACTTTTTAAGAAAAAAACATGCTTTAAAAATATATATTATCCATTTAGAATAACTGAACTAATATAATTCTCTATGATTTTTTTCAAAATAATGAAAGTGAACTTGAATATGTCTTGTTTGTCAGAAACCAAAAGACATATAATGATAATTACAACCACCCCCAAAAGAAACAAGGTTCTTAACCCCTATAAAGCAACAATTATAGAACATTGAAAGAAATTCTGTAATAATTTATTCTTACCCCTTCTTTTAGATGAGCAAACTAAAGGCACAAAGTTTAAGAATTTTGACCAAAGATACATAGCTTCTCTAGGAAATAGATATCTTCTCTAGGAAACTGCATTCCCCAAATTATGCCCTGAATCTCTCTTCAACCTCTCCCCAACCAATATTTCTTTTCCTACTGCCATCAAACAAACTAGAAGATCATCAAGAAACATGAATGTTTCCATACACAAAGAAGAACCGAAAAAGGAGGAGTGAAATTAAGAATCAATTTCATATATTTTGGGATATATAAATATATTTATATATCTTTATACACATGTGTATATGTGTATACTATTTAGTTAATGCTTCCCTCTTTATTTTCATCATCGTCTCAAATCCTACTTTGTTCCATCTACTCACCCCCATCAACAATAAAAACTTTTTCAAAACAAATAAGCATAGAGAAGCCAAAAACGGATATATTAGTTGAATCTAAAAATGTATATCTCATTTTGTATCTCTAGTATATCACCTCTTCTCTAGGAATTGGGAAGAATGTTTCCTTTCTTGTCTTATGGAGTCACAATGCAGCTCAAGTTTTGGTCATGACAAAAATATTTGTTCTGGTCCTACTCACTGAACTTTCCATACATTCATACACTTCCTCACAGGTTTCTCATAATCTTACCCTTTTGTCATTTCTTTTGACACAATGGCATTTACATTATCTTAGTATTGTCTTTGAGAATTGTTCATCAAGAAAGATGCGCAATCTACAACTCTAGAAACAGTAAATTAATAGGCCTGCCTATATATTCATAGCACCTCCAAAAATTGCCATTTTTTTGTTATCTCTGACATTCTGATGTGGAGTCTCAGTTACTTTAATTTGAAATTATTTTCTGGGTGCTTTGGAGTATTTTCCACATATAGTTGTTGATTTCTTGCATATACATATTTGTAGATCTGTTATATTCTTCAGACTGAAAGTTTGTTGAAAACAGTGACTGTTTTTCATTTTGCAATGTATCCTTGGAATTTAACAGTGTCTATCACATAATGAGTCTTCAATAAATGCTTATTGATTTACTTACATTGATTATCTTTTATCTTTTCTATTGATCCTCATAAGAACTATGTTCCCATATCCTTTGACCATTAATCTATTAAGAACTATGCCTAATTTGTAGATATTTTATTCATCCCTTATAAATCTTGGGCATCAGATATTTTATTTGGAAAAAAATTATCTGCAAAGATTTTCCCCCTTCCAACTTTATAACTTTTCCTTGTGTGAAAATCTTTCAAATTTATTAAATGAAAATTTAACATTTTATCTCATGACCATCTATGTCTGTCATTTGATCAATTATACTTTACTATTCCCAATTTTGAAATGTGTCTCCTAAAGGGGCAGAGAATCCTAAGGGATAAACAAAAAATATTTTGTGCAAGGCAAGTAAAAAGGTACCATCACCATTTAAGCTACCCCCTCCTTTCAGCCCCCATTTGGAGATATCTCAAGATCTTGATCCCAAGAGCCAAATTTCAAAGAACATTGTTGCTATTTAAAGTCTGAAAACCATGGTCATATACAGGTAAGAAGTTGGGTGGGAGGTGAAAGTATAGAGAAGAGGATTACCTTTTCTGAAACCACCATAATGAACTACTGACAAACTTCTACTGAATAGCATTTAAGCCCATGTGCCCTAATAGTACCAGCATTCCCAGAATACCACTTGTATTCCCAGATCAGTCATTTAGCCATCATCATAAGAAACAATATCTGTGGAGATGCAGTCTGATAATTGCTTTGTTGGGTTCTATTTCCACAGCTACTTATAAGCAATAAAAAAAGTTTTTTCCACCAAACTCTTTGGCATTATAAAAAGCATTAACATCAGAAGCTGGTATGACTTTTTCAGTGGAAAAGACATTTAAAGAAGAGTTCATCAGCATAGTCACTGAACACTAAGTACCATGATACCGTTTTCTTGGTCTTCAAGCTAAAAAATTGTATATCTATATTCTATCCCATTAGAATGTGACCTCTTTGAGACCAAGGAATGAAATATTTTTTTCTATTTATATCACCAACTCTTAATAACATGCTTTGAATATGAATTATTATTTATTCATTCATCCACATACACCACAGTTTACTAATTCAAACCTTCAATCCATTCTTCTCTATTATTTATAATATGATCTTTTTTATCTACATCATGCTTCCATTTAGAGCAAAGTTGATTAAACTATATTCATGTTGTGGACCACATTAAGAAGTCTTGGGAAATCTAGTGACCTCTTTGCAGAATAATGTTTTAAAAGTCATAGAACAAATAGGTTTAACTTCCAAGAGCAGAGGTAATAGGGGACTTGAAAAGCAGTATCACTTTTGCTTGCAGGGAATCAGAGGCCATTCCTTGATAAGGACAAGAGCAAAAACTAGAAGGGCAGTGATCACACCTCTCAATGGATCACATCATCATGAAAACTCTTAAAAACCCCCATGCCCTAAGAAGAAACTTTGAAAACAATTGCCTTAAAAAGCCTGAAGTTTGAGATCAAGATTCACTTTTACCCTCACCCCAGAAGTAGAGCCCAAATATAACATAAAGTTTAAAGACAAGAAATAGGCTAGAAAAATGACCAAACCCCACCCCATAAATAATATGACCCTAAAAGGCTATGATGGCAAAAAAGAAGATCAAAACATAAACCCAGTAAAACACAAGTGTCAAAAAAGTGTGAATTAGATATGAGCCCAACAAGAATTACTGGAAGAAGATAAAAAAAAGTTTCACAATCTAAATAAGAAATATGGAAGGAAAAGTGAATAATAAAATAAGAGTTATGGATATATTATGAGAGGGCAATTAATAGCTTGGTAAAAAAAATAGTGTCAAAGACTGAAGAAAATATCATCTTAAAAACATTTGGGCAAATTGGGAGAAAAAAGGTTCAAAAGCCTACTGAAGGAAATAATTCTTAAAAAACTTGAATTGGAAAAGTAGAAGGCAATAACTACATGAGCTATTAAGAAATAACAAATCAAAGTAAAAGGAATGAAAAACAGGAAGAAAAAATGAAATATCATGCCAGAAAAAACAATGGACCTGGAAAATAGTTAGATAATTTTAAAGTGATTTGTCATTTTGAAATCCATCATCTCAAATACAGTGCACAGAAATTATATTTCAAGAAATAGAAAAGGAAAAATTACTTGATATCCTGGAACTAGAGGGTAAAAGATAAATTGAAAGAATTCACCAATAAATTCTTCTAAGAAATCTCAAAATGAAAAAACCCAGGAATATTACAGCCAAATTCCAGATCTTATAGGTTAAAGAAAAAAATATTTTAAGAAGCCAGAGAAAAGTTGTTTAAATACAGTGAAGCCACAGTTAAAATAGCAAAAGATTTATCAGCTACCATGTTAAAGTAATAGAGATTTTGGAATATGATACTCTGGAAGGTGAAGTGTCTAGGATTGCAACCAAGAATAATGTACCCATAAAAACTGAGTATAATCCTTCAGGGGAAAATGAAAGCTGGGGAGACAATTTAACTTTCAAATACAAGACTCAAGAGAAGTAAAAAAAAAAGAAAAAAGTTAACATGAAAGAGAAATCATAAGGGACTTTGTGTATTCCTATATAGGACACTGATACATGTAACTCCTATGAAATTTATCACAATTTGGTGAGTTAAAACTACTCAACATAGGCACAGGGAATAGATATCAATCAAGTATCTTTGTATGACCTCCAAAAAATGGATAGGTAAGAAAGAGAGGTATAGTGGGTGGAGGAAGGGGGAGGAAGATAAGAAGGAAGAGAGGAAGAAAGGAAGGAAAGAAGGAAGGAAGGAAACATTTGTTAATTGATTATTATGTGAGGGGCATTGTGCTAAGTGCTTTACAAATATTATCTCATTTGATCCTCACAACAACCTTAGGATATGTGTGATATTATTTTCCTTATCTTATAGCTGAGGAAACTGAGGTAGATAGAAGTTAGTTTACATGGCTAGGGGGACACAGCTAATAAACAGCTGAGACTGGATTTGGATTTGGGTCTTCCTGACTTAAGGTCAAGTACTCTATCCACTGTGCAACCTAGATGCCTCCAAAGTCTGATATATAACTATAAAAAAGATTATAGATAACTCCTTTAAATTTTCTGTTTCTTTGCTAACAGGACAAATAAAGAGAGTTGATGGATTTCAGCCAGTTAGTTAATGAGCATTTTATTTCTTTCTTTATTTGTTTGTTTGTTTATCTATTTATCTATCTATTTATTTATTTATATTAGGTTTCAAAATTTATTTACATAAGATTTCCAATTTCAAATTTTTCTCTCTCCCTCCCCTCCCTCCCCCCTCCCCTAGACAGCAAAGAATCTGATATAGGTTATATATATATATCTCAAAACATTAAACATATTTCTGCATTAGTCATGTTATAAGAGAAGAATCAGAGCAAAAAGGAAAAAACCTCAAAACAGAAAAACAACAGCACCAAAAAAAAAGAAATAGTATGGTCTAATAAGCATCCATATTCCACAGTTCCTTTTTTTTTTTTTCTGGATTTGGAGAGCCTTTTCCACCATGAGTTCTTTGGAACTTTCTTGTACCGTTGTATTGGTGAGAAGAATCTAGTCTATCCCAGTTGATCAACCCATAACATTAATGATACCATGTATAATGTTTTTCTGGTTCTGCTCATCTCCCTCATCATCAGTTCATGCGAGTCCTTCCAGGTTTCTCTGAACTCCTCTTGTTCAACATTTCTTACAGCACAATAGAATTCCATTACATTCATATACCACAACTTGTTCAGCCATTCCCCAATTGATGGGCATCCCCTCAATTTCCAATTCTTTGCCACCACAAAAAGCGCAGCTATAAATATTTTTGTACGTGTGGGTCCTTTTCCCTTTTTTTGGAGCTAATATAATAAAAATGACATTTCTACCTAAATTTATTCAGTGCCATACCAATCAAACTACCTAAAAATTATTTTATAGAGGTAGAAAAAATAATAACAAAATTCATCTGCAAAAACAAAAAGGCAAGAATATCAAGGGAAATAATGAAAAAAATGCACAGGAAGGTGGGTTAGCTATACCAAATCTGAAGCTCTACTATAAAGCGGCAGTCATCAAAACTATCTGGTACTGGCTAAGAAATAGAGTGGAGGATCAATGGAATAGGCTAGGCACAGGAGACACAGTAGTAAGTGACATTAGTAATGTACTGTTTGACAAACCCAAAGACTCCAGCTTCTGGGATAGGAATTCAGTATTTGACAAAAAATACTGGGAAAACTGGAAGATAGTATGGCAGAAATTAGGCATAGACCAATATCTGACACCTTATACTAAAATAAGGTCAAAATGGGTACGTGATCTAGACATAAGAGGTGATACCATAGGTAAATTAGGAGAGGAAGGAATAGTCTACCTTTCAGATCTTTGGAAAGGAGATCAGTATTTGACCAAACAAGAGAGAGAGAATATTATGAAATTCAAAATGGATGATTTTGATTACAGTAAAAGAAAAAGGTTTTCTACAAACAGAAGCAATGCATCCAAAATTAGAAGAGATGCAGAAAGCTGGGAAACAATTTTGATGTCCAGTACTTCTGATAAAGGCCTCATTTCTAAAATATATAGGGAGCTAAATCAAATTTATAAGAATCCAAGTCATTCCTCAATTGAGAAATTGTCAAAGGATATGAACAGGCAGTTTTTTGATGAAGAAATCAAAGCTATTTATTCCCATATGAAAAAATGCTCTAAATCACTATTGATTAGAGAGATGCAAATTAAAACAACTCTGAGTTACCTCCTGACACCTATCAGATTGGCTAATATGACAAAAAAGTTAACAAGCATTTTAAATTCTTTATAATGTCATAGTCACTATGAGAAATGCTGCTGATGCAAAGAAAAAAAAAGTAGTAACCAAGGTCTAGGAACTATATTTTAATGGGGGAGATAATATGTACATATATAAATCATTAAAAGATACATACAGAGTAAATGTAATATAAGTTTAGAGTAGAGATCACTTAGAGCTGGGGAAGGGGCAAGGAAATAAGTGTCTAGTAGAAAAGAAAAAAAAAAATGTCTCCTATAGGAGATGTCATTTGAGAAGAGCCTTGCAGGAAATCAGGGATTCCATGAGACAGACGTCCAGAGGAAGAACATGCCAGATATGAGGATAGCTGATAATGACGGCAAGGAGATGAGAGATGGGTTATTTTGTGTAAGCAGTAGGAAGTTGATGAACACCTATGGTGAATAAGGTCCTCAGTATTTAACTCATCCCAACCTCATCACATTCATTTTGGACTTCTCTTTTTCTGTCGTGCCAAAATAATTTCAGATTTCTTTGACTTCATTAGCTGCACTCATTTGGAACTTTGACTTCTTCACCATACCCCGCACCTGAGTACCTTTCCCTCTCTTTGACTTTTTGACTTTGTTTTGAGTGCTGCCTTCTCTTATTGGATTGTAAGCTTCTTGATGGTAGGAACTATCTTTCTATTTTGTATTACTTTCCCCAATACTTCGCATAGTGGCTGATCCATGATCAGCAATTATTAAATATTTATTGATGATGAATATGGTTGGAATATAGAGTGTATAGAGAGAAGTAATATGCAAGAGGACAGGAAATAAAGGGAGTAACCAGGTTGTATTGAGCTTAAACACCAAGATAATATTATAATTTCCTCTATAAGTATTTGAAACACATGAATATTTGAGTAGGGAATATTTATTTTGTTGAATATTGTCAAACCCCTTCCAATTTATAAAAATTTTAAAAGCTCTACATTGTCTGTAAATTCTTCCTTAAATTCAATTTTAGTTTCTCTCTCTACAACATCTACCCATTATGGAAAAGAGTGAAACTTGCTACTATTTCATATTATAATATTTCAAACCTTTGATGGGACATATTGTCTCCCTTCTCCTTAAGTCTTTTCTTCTCTAGTTCCTTCAACTAAGTTATATATAAAAGAGAATATAGATCCTGAATACCCTGGCCACCCTGTTCTTCTGGTTCTCCAGAATATCAATGACTTACCTAAAAACGTCATAGCTAGAAAAAAATCATCCTCATCATAATCATCATTGATGTGTGACCTTTTCTCAGTTCCTTAATCTTAGTCACTGAAACACATAGTATCTATGCCCCCAATCTATCAAATAATAAGTATTTTAAGCCACTGAGAGACATTATAATTTTTATAAATTGCTTCTCAATCCCATTAAAGATTTAATTTGTTTCCACATAAATCACCAGCAATAGATAATGTTTATTTTATTCTGTGTGATAAACAACCTAGAGGGGGAAGAAAAAAAAACAAACAAACAAAAACATCTGGTAGGGGAAGAACAGTCCCTTCCCCAAGAGAAGAGTGTGGTATGAATCCTCACAAGAATAAACCAAAAAGCTAGAATGGTAATCTTTGAAGTATTAAAGTCTAAGAGGCTTAAATGAGCAGGAAAGAATATAAAAAGAAACAAAAACAAAACAAAACAAAAACAGAAAAAAATAAACAACAAAAAACAACCTCTGATGTATGTAGTAATGGGAACGGGGTAGTGTTGTACCAGAAGGAGGTGACTATTAATTTGATTCAGCTAATGTCCTGAAAGTTTCAATTTGTATGGTAGATGTGTTCCTTGTTCCTACTCCAGTCTGATATACCTGAATGATCTTAAGTTGCTTCATTTTACCTCTGAAGTTGGGCAAGTAAGCTTATGGAATCATGCAGCACCCTTTTTTGTTAGAATTAATCTGGTGTAGGGCAGCTAGGTGGCACAGTGGATAAAGCACCACCGCTGGATTCAGGAGGACCTCAGTTCAAATCCAGCCTCAGACACTTGGCAAGTACTAGCTGTGTGACCCTAGGCAAATCATTTAACCTTCATTGCCCTGCAAAAAAAAAAATGCATCTGGTGATTTCAAAATCATGACTTGTTACAATGTCATTGGTGGAAGACCCTGCCAATTCTAGAGCCAGCAGATTTAGGCAGGTTCCCGTTTTTGTTACTTTTCCAATCTATATCATCCATCACGTCTATTAATGCAATTGAGTCTACTATCTCTTGACAACATTTTTTTCCTGTGGAAATTGTAATCACTGTCATAGACCTCAAAAAGGAAAGTAAAGGGGCTTCAGTATGCCAGTTTCTACCTTATCATAGGAAAGCTCATGCTTAGAGTAATTCTAGTTCAGGAGATTTCTTATTTCTACTTTAAGTTGCTACTTAATTTTGTAGCACATCCTCAAGCCCACTGAACCCAGAAAGCATTTTCTTGAAGAAACTCAATCATATAGCCACCAAGTTTATTTTTTAACTAGTATTAATATTTTGGATTTTAAGACCTTATATAAATGGATAACTATGCGTTAGGAATTGCTTTTTTAAAATTATCTCTTTTTTGTCCGTCAGGAAGAATGTAAAATATTTAATAAAATAACTACTCATTCCAACCTGCTGATTCATTTGCTTGGGCAAAAGGTGAATGTTCAATGATTTTCACCATAGTTAGCATAAACATTGACCCCATTGACTACAAGGCTTACAATGTACCACATCCTTGCCACAGATTTATCTTTCCTGCTGGAATTTTGCTTTAGGCATCTGATTAAAAATACCAGACCACATCTGCTTTTATCTACTTTGATATTCACTTTGGAGCACTTTACCAGCACAGTACTCATGCCCCCCTGCTGATCACATGCTTTCTGGCATTTATTGTCTAAGTTTTCCTCCTCAGTATGCTACCACAGTCCAAATGCATAATATACCTTCTGCATGCAAGGATAATCTGCATCTTCATCATCACTTGCCTACCATGGTTATGGTTTCTATAGTGGTGTGTACATAATGGAAAGGAAAGCAATCACAAAAGGCCCTGGGATTTTCAAGTTGTCTCAGAAGGCTAATAAAATTCACCATATGTTTCTTCTATCTTCTGTGAACCTGATTTTCTTCTGTGTTTCTATGCAAGAAGTTGAAGATGTAGTATGATGGTGTCATCTAAAAGAATAACTCACTGGATTTACTGCTATTAATCATTGCTTTGCTATTGACCTCATTAAAACCACATTGCAATATAGCAGTATCACCCAGGCATTTATTAGGAACTATGACCTTTTCCCCCAAGGGTGATTCTGGATTTTCACCTTATTTAGTAAAAGGAAATGAAATCAGTATACACAAAAGGCAGTTATTCTTAAGATATATAATGATAAGTTATGTTAATGTCACTCAAAACAGTTTTAAAAGAGAAAAGAAAGCAATTAGACATATAGTTAATTTTGGTACCTTGCAATTTTTTATTTCAATAAAATAGGTATGACTCCATTTTTCTCATCTCAGTAAGTCAACCAATGAACAAGTACTTATTCAGTGCTTACTTTGTTCCTATAACTATACTATGTAATAAAGTTTGTCCATTGTCTTTCTCTCTTTATGATATTTCTCAAACTATCATACATTGTCTAGGTATTATAATCCCTGTTTATTTTTATAGCTTCAACTTTTTTAAAAAATTATGGAAAATAAAGGTAAAAGTCCATAGTAGAAAGCAATTTTGGTCCAATAAATTAAATAGATATTCCATTATCTTCTTTGGAAGACCATGTAGAAGTAGTGTTGAATTTTAGATAATAAGATAATATGGAGCTGTGAACTTGTCAAGTCACTCTGGAAAGAAACTTGGAACAATGCCCCAAAAGCGACTAGGATCGAGATTGCAAAAGGATTAAAGAAAGGGATACATATACAGATTGATATTTATACACAGGTTTTGTAGTGATAAAGAACTGGAAAGTAAGGAGGTGAATGGCTGATCAAATTATGTTATACAGAAAATAAAGTAATATTACTGTGCTATAAGAAAAGGCAAAAGGTAATTGTTTTAGAGACACCTAAGTAGACCTCTGAACTGGTACAGAGTAATCAGAACCAGGAAAACAATACATAGAATAACTACATTGTAAACACAAACAACTTCAAAAGCTTTAAGACCTCTTATCAATCAATGACCAACCAACCATAATTCCAGAAAACCTATGATTAAATAGATTTCCTCATCCCTGAACAAAAAGCTTATGGACTCAAGATGAAGAATAAGACACACATTTTTGTATTTAAATAATGTAGGAATTTGTTTTGTTTCACTAGGAATATTTTTTGACGGGTTTCATTATTTTTAAAATTTTTCTTCCTTATTTATCAATGATAAGGTTAGATAGGTACAAAGGAGAGAAAGAAAATCTTACTAATTAAAAACAAAAGAAAAATTCAAAATTTAAGGTAATATTTATTTCTCTGGCCTTTTAGGGTGAATAAAACCTTAAAATTATTTTCAACAAATATCTATTTTCATATAAAGAAGCTATGCTTCACTGTTGGTGGAGTTGTAAACTGATACAACCATTCAGGAAAGTAATTTGGGACTATGTGCAAAGACCTATAAAACTCAAACCAACAATGCTACCACTAGCTTTGTGTCCCAAAAAGGGAGGGGGACCTATTTGTAGAAAAATATTTCTAGCAGCTCTTTTTGTGGTGGTAAAGATTGGAAACTGAGGGTACGTTAATCAATTGATAAATGGCTAAGTAAGTTGTGGTATGTGATTGTAATGGAATATTATTGTGCTGTAAGCAATGATGAGCAGGATGATTTCAGAAAAAAACCTGGAAATACTAATATTAACTGATGCCTAGTGTATGAGTAAGCAGATCCAAGAGAACATTGTACCACAGTAACAGCAAATTTGTATGATTAATTGTGAATAATTTATCTATTGTCAGCAATACAATGATCTAAGAATCAAAAAACTAATTATGAAAAATGCTATCTGCCTCCAAATAAAGAACTGATGTTAACAGAACACAGATTGTAGCATACTATTTTTCACGTTCTTTCCTTTCTTGTTCTCTTAACAAAAATTACTAAAATGGAAATATTTTTATATGTTTACACATGTATAAGATATATCATATTGTTTCAATAAAGGGAGACTAGAAGGAGGGAGGGAAGGATAGAATTTGGACCTCAAAACTAAAAAGAAAAACTGAACATTAAAAATTGTTTTTACATGTTTATTGGAGCAAAATAAAATATTATTTAAAAAAAGAAACTGTGCTTCCAAAATCATTAAACTTGACAATATTGGATAACATTTGAATTTAGATGAGTATAAAATGAATTTAAAAATAAATACAAAATGTAATCATATGTTGAATAATTATGTGATGATAAACTATAATTCTGCATATTATATAATTATAAATTTCACCTTGCAGTATATGCTTGTAATAAGATATCTTGAATTTTATGTTGTACTTTCACCTAAGGATTTAAATGCTAAATGACAGTTTGGGTGTCACACTATACTTTCATTTTTCCTGTCTCTGTATCTATGGAGTAAAAATTACCCATATGGCAGCAACAAACACTTAAGAAAATATAAGAGAATAGAGATAATAAACATGGCAACCTTGGGAAGCATTCATGTTATGGAAAACAGAAATGTCCACTGAAATTTTTCATTGGAAAAACAAATTTTAAAAGTGGGACTAAGCTAAAGAGAAAACATTCCATGCTATTCTCTACAATCTAGCATGCTAATTACAGGGTTTCTTCTCGAAAGATTTTGAATTGTTTACAGAGTTATATATTTGGGGTCATTTTAGTATTTCAGGGCTCAGGGAGTTATAATTGTGTTGCACATGGATTTTTTTTTTAATTTCTGTAGGTTATAGTTTTAGAAATGTCACATAATTATCTCTTTTGTAAATCATATATTTTCAGAATATTGGCCAAAATATTACTATAACAAACAGATTTATAACACTGAAAAATACACTGGATATGTGTGCACTGCATGGTAATAAAGGTAGAAAATATGTTGTTCTTTTTGTTCAATTGTTTCAATCACATTCACCTTTTTGTGACCCCATTTAGGGTTTTTTTGGCAAACAATACAGAGTTTGTTTTACAGATGAGGAATTTAGACTAATGAGGTAAAGCGACTTGCCCAGGGTCACACAGCTAGTCTCTGAGACAGCATTTGAACTCAGGAAGTAGAGTTTTCCTGATTTCAAGGCTGTCACTCCACCCACTGCACACCCTAGCTGCTTTAAATGTATAAAATGCAGTTTTAAAAGAATAAATCATAATTCACTGAATCATAGGTGTATAAATTGAAGGGATCTTAAAAGACATTTTGCCCAAGACCATCATTTGAGAGATGGGGCCTTCATGGCATTTTCTTAAGAATTGAGGAAGGAAAGGATTATTTAAGCCAGATTTATTTTAATACATCAGGTTTCCCTAGATATGCTTTGTTAATTCACATTTTTCCCCATGAACTTTCTTCTCTTCTCAGTTTCATTTAGTGATAAATCAAAACCAGAAAGTCACTATCCTGTTGTGCTCATCTGTGAGGTGTTTTGTTTTGTTTTTCGTTCTCTTCTCTTTCTAAGACTAAATGAGTCTTTAAGATTCCTGCTCTCATGAATGTTCCAATGTCCCCATTTTTTAAAATAGCTTTTAAAAATTTGCTTTAGTCTTGAAGTTTCACTATTTTTTTCCTGACTCTTCTATTCAATTTGTTAGATTTTGATTTCCATTTAATATATTATGCAATATAGTAGCTACATTTTCCTAGCCTTAAGATTTAATTATAGGGTTTGTTTTGTTTTATTATTTGTCTATTTATTTGTTTGTTTGTTTTTCAGGGCAATGAGGATTAAGTGACTTGCCCATGGTCACACAGCTAGTAAGTATCAAGTTTCTGAGACTTCATTTGAACTTAGGTGCTCCTGAATCCAGGGTCAGTGCTTTATCCACTGTGTCATCTAGCTGCCCCCTGAGATTTGATTATATGTTAAAGTAGATCAATCATCAAATTAAGCAAAGTTTTCCTAACATGTTTTCAAATAAGAAACTAATATCCAGAGATGTTAAATAAGTATACCAGAGTCACCTAGATTATGTGTGAGATTTCATTAATAAAGTAGGCTTTGAAATTTGAACCTTCTTCTATATCTAACTTTGAAGATATAGGTTTTCCAGATATCTGTATTTCTAAAATTAAGAAAAAATAATCATTTCTGATGGAAAAATTTCTGAAAGATATTCCATGTTTATCTTCTTTCTTAAACAGAAGTCATATCAAGAATCAGTGATTTAATTTTTTTTCTTGTTATATCAGGCTCATTGTAACAAACAAATATTATTGTTCTGTCCAAAATAATATACACTTCTACATTTGGTTTTTATTTTCCAATCTTAGTGCCTATCTGTTAGCTATCACTTTTCTGACTGTCATTTGGATTGATGCCAGGAAATTCCTCATTCTAAATCAGTCTAGGTTGCTGCCTCAAATCAGCTATTACTTTGGAAAAAAAGATAATTAAACTTTGTGCTCAAATCATTCATTCATCCTATCACTCAACAAACATTTATAGAATATCTATTTTTTTGTAGGTTATATGACGATCTTCCTTTCCCTCATTATAAACTCCAGGTACTATTTCTTTATTATTTTTTGGGGGGTGAGGCTATTGGGGTTAAGTGACTTGCCCAGGGTCACACAGCTAGTAAGTATCAAGTTTCTGAAGCCGGATTTGAACTCAGGTCCTCCTGACTCCAGGGCCGGTGCTCTATCCAGCTATCCATCTATCTAGCTACCTAGCTGCCCCAGTACTATTTCTTTAAATGAAGAAATTATTCAGTAGGAGACATGAAGAATTTATCTGCAAGGGGTCCTCCTTTAAGATTTTGATTATTTTCATGATTGATCATTGCAAAGACAAAAAAAATGAAAATGTGATACTTACACAATGACTTTTGGGTTGATCAACATCATTCTAGCTTATGATAAATAACCAAATTCTCGTCTATGTCAACTGAGGCATAATAAAAACCAGTTCATTTGTCCAATAATCTTAAAAGAATTGGGGGATACAGAGTCCCTCAAGGAGTTAATATAGAGACCCATAATATTAATTCAATATAAAACATTCCTCAGGTTTCTGTGTTTCAGTTGCCCATTTGCAGGTGACAGAGATCATTAGAGTAAATATTTGGGAAAAATGATTCATTTTTGCATTTAAGTTATTGATGTGCATGACAGACTAAAGCATATTTTCAAGCTAATAACTGGGACCTCCAAACCTCTAAACTCTTTTATGGTTATTGTACAAATGTATTTGCCTGATTATGATTCAGCCCTTAGCAATGATAATTCCATTATTTATCATAAGTTGGAATGGTGTTCTTAAGATGAGGGACCATTTGTGAACTAGTAAGATTAGATGTTCAAAGATGCATGGAAGTTAGGCAATCTGAACTTCAGATGTTGGGGTGAACTTCTAATAAAAAAGAGATTATGCCTCACTGCATTGCCACCTACTGCCAATGCGGTGAAGAAAAAGGTAAACTTGTACTTTCATCTGTCTCTAGGGATGTTTCTGAGGATGCAAAAGGAGGACTAGAGACTTCTGACAATTCTATGCCAATGGGTATTGGCCTTTTCTAAAAGAGTGTGCTACTAATACAGCTGATAGTGTTATTTAGACTGAAGCTGAAAGTACAAATGTATGTATGTATGTATGTGTATATATGTGTTATTGTTTGCATGTATGCATGTATAGCTACAGAAAGTAAATGTGTCTGTATGTAGGACACAGTGGAAAAAACAGTAGATTTGGCAACAGAAGACCTGAGTTTCTGTCCAATTTCTGCCATTTGCTATCTGTGTGAACTTGAACATGCTATTTAACTTCTCAAGGTTTCAGAAAAGGTTAGACTAAATGATCTGTAAAACTTCTTTGTAGTTCTAAATCTCAATTGATGGCAACAATTACAGAAAAAAATTGTTGAATTATATATTTGTTTGTTTGTTTTTTGCGGGGCAATGGGGGTTAAGTGACTTGCCCAGGGTCACACAGCTGGTAAGTGTCAAGTGTCTGAGGCCGGATTTGAACTCAGGTACTCCTGAGTCCAGGGCCAGTGCTTTATCCACTGCGCCACCTAGCCACCCCCTGAATTATATTTAATAGTCAAGGTTGATCTTTTGAAAGTAAAACTGCATTGCTGAAGTAGTGTCATGGATAAATTAATATGGGGCATTATGGAGAATATAATAAAGAGAGGAGAAAAGGGAGGCAATGAAACCATTTCTTTCTTTCTTTCTTTCTTTTTTTTTTTTTTTGGTGAGGCAATTGGGATTAAGTGACTTGCCCAGGGTTACACAGCTAGTAAGTATTAAGTGTCTGAGGCCAGATTTGAACTCAGGCCCTCCTGACTCCAGGGCCCGTGCTCTGTCCACTGTGCCACCTAGCTGCCCCCATTTAAGTATTTCTAATGAAAAAAATTCTCTATTGCACTAGATCTCCATTTACCCCCTTAAGGATTATTATACTCAGTTTTGTTGGGTAAGTTATAATTGGTTGTTCTTCTAGCTCCTTTGTTTCTGGAATTCATATTCTGAGCATTTTGTTTCTTTAATGTGAAAACTGTCAAATCTTGTTATCTAGACTGTGACTACATGATATCTGAATGGTTCTTTCTGAGGGCTTTCAGTGTTTTCTCCTTTTCCTGAAAGCTCTGGAATTTGCCATAATGTTCCTGAGAGTTTTTGTGTTGGACTATCTTTCTGAAAATGAATGGTAGATTCTTTCAATTTCTATTTTATCCCCTGGATCTAATGTATAATTGTCATTTTTTCTTTTGCTAACCTGGAAATTAAGGAAACAATCAATAGAGGAGAAATAGTCTTTAATTGGGGGCAGAGGAACTATAGCTTGTGGTATCACAAAGTTCAGAAGCTAGGAATACCCAAAGATGGGAACTGAGACCAGGGTTTTTATGGGATAACAGAATAGAAGGGAACCAAAAGATTGCTCCAGAGTCATGGATAACTACTTAATGTAAATTAACCTTTAACAAAAGAAACTATAGAACTGCCCCTGAGTTAAGTATAGAAGCTACTAACTCTAAATAGAAACTACTTAATGTAGGTGGACCCTTTTTACATAATAACAAAGTTCAGGGAAGGAAGGTAGGGAAACATTGGGAGGGGATAAATTGCTTGGGGGAAAGTGGGGGAGGTCCATAATTCTGTCCAAGAGTCTGGAAATGAAAAAGACAGTCAGCCCCAGGAAATTCCTTTGTCTGGAAAGGGGGATTGGGTGGGGAATCAATCAGTTCTCAATAAATTTGTAGTTATTACTTTATAAATCCTTGAAATATGATGCATAGACTCTTTTTTTTTTTTAAATCATGGCTTTCAGGTAGTTCTATAATCCTGAAATTACCTTGTTATCTTTTTAAAGATATTTTCTAGGTCAGTTATTTTTCTAATGCAATCTTTTATATTTCCTATTCCTTTTCCATTCTTTAATGCTGTCTTATTGCTATTGATATCTCAGGGAATCATTAGCTTCCACTTGTCCAAATTTTTTTCTCATTTTTTTCTGCAGACCACTTTTATTTATTTTATATTATATTATTTTATTTTCCCCAACTATATATCAAAAGTTTTTATTTTTTTTTAAAGTTTTGAGTTCCAAATTATATTTCTCTTTCTCTCCCTTCCCCACCTTTTCCCCTCCCTGAGATAGTAAGCAATCTGATATAGGTTATACATTTGAAAACATGTAAAATATTTCCTAAGTAGTCATTTTGTACAAAAAGACAATTAAAAATGATGAAAGAAAAATTAAAATAGCATATTTTACTCTGTATTTAGATTATCAGTTCTTTTTTTCCACATTTTAATTTTCTTTATTATTCAAAAAAACATATCCTTTTTATTTACTTTTTTGACTGTGCCTGTGCCTTCAACACCTTCACAACAATTTTCTACTCCTCAATCAGGAAAGCATGCTTGATCCTGTCATGGACACATTTAGCACACATGGAACCACCATAAGCCGTGCTGACATGCTTTTTGGTCTTTGATAGCTTCATAAGAACTTTAGGTCTCACCACACAAACACCTAGAAGTCTTCCTGGGCACATACTACAGGCTGATTTTGGTGCTTTTCCAACTTTCTTAGTATAAAGGTAAACAATTCTGTTACCTGGGGTTCGTGACAGCCGAATTTTGTTGGAAGTTGTGTTGTAGGACATCCTACGGCAATATGTCAGACGCTGAACCATTTTTAATTTCTGCAGTCTGTCACCGGAAGAGGGAAGGGGCATCAGTTCTTTTTCTAGAGGTGGAAAGCATGCTTCATCATAAGTCCTTTGGGAATACCTTGGATCATTGTGTGACTGAGAATAACTAACTAATACACTGTTCTTCACCATAGAATATTGCTGTTATGGTGGACAACATTCCCCTGGTTCTATTCACTTTGTGTCAGTTTATGTAAGTCTTTTCAAGTTTTCTGAAATCATCCTGCTTGTCATTTCTTATAGCACAATAATATTCCATCACAATCATATGCAACATTTTGTTTAGCCATTCCTTAATTGATGGACTTAGCCTCAATTTCCAATTTTTAGCCAATACAGAAAAGGTACTATAGGTATTTTTGTACAGATAGGACCTTTTCCCTTTTTTGATGTCTTTAGGACATAGACTTAGGAGTGGTATTGCTGGATGAAAGGATATGCACAGTTTTATAGACCTTTCTTCATAGCTCTAAAATAGATCTCCAAAATGGTTGGGTCAATTCAAACTCTACCAACAGAGCATTAATGTCTCACTTTTCCCACATCTCTTCCAACATTTATCATTTTTCTTTTTATGGCATATTAGACAATCTGATAGATGTGAGGTAGTGTCCTAGAGTTTTTGTTCTGTTTTGTTTGCAGGGCAATGAAGGTTAAGTGACTTGCCAGGATCATACAGCTAGTAAGTGTCAAATGTCTGAGGCCAGATTTGAACTTGAGTCCTCCTGAATACAGGACCAGTGCTTTATCCACTGCACCACCTAGCTGACCCCCAAAGTTGTTTTTAATTGGAATTTCTCTAATGAATAGTGATTTAAAACATTTTCTCATATGACTATGGATAGCTTTGATTTATTTGTCTGAAAATTATCTGTCCATGATCTTTTACCATTTATAATTTGGGGAATGACTTGTATTTTTATAAATTTGATTGAGTTCTTTATATATTTGAGAAATAAGGCTTTTATCAGAGACATATTATAATTTTCCCCAGTTATCTGCTTTCCTTTTAATTTTGGTTACATTGGTTTTGTTTATGGAAAAAAAAGACTTTTTAATTTCATATTATAAGTAGTACCTATTTTATACTTTCTAATGTCTAAAAATGTACATACCTTAATTTTTTAAAAAATCACATTATTGGTTAAAATGCTAACCTTCATCTGAGTCTTTGAAAAGTCGTTATCTTTTTGCTGGTCAAGGGTCTTTTCTTAATGCTAATGGCTACTGACTGATCAGGGAGGTGGTTGATAAAGGTTGGGATGGCTGCAGGAATTTATTAAAATAAGTCAATAATGCAGTTTACAGCATTAATTGATTCTTCCTTTCATGGACGTTCTCTGTAGTATGTGATGCTGTTTGATAGTATATTACCCACAATAAAATTTCTTTCAAAATTGGAGTCAAACTTCTCAAACCCTACTGGTGCTTTATCAACCGGGTTTATGTATTCAATATTGTTGTGTCTCAGAGACTAGGGAGGCCCAAGGAGAGGGAGAGAAACAAGGGGATGGTCAGTCAATGGAGTAGTCAGAACACAACACAAAAGACATTTATCGATTAAGTTCACATACTTATGTTAGTGTGGTTAATAGTACCCCAAAATAATTATAATTAGTAACATCAAAAATCATTGATCACAGTGATACCACTGATCATACTAACAAATAATCATAATGAAATTTTTTAAATAAGAGAATTATCAAAATGTGACACAGAGACACTAGAGAAGCATATGCTTTTAGAAAAATATGATGCTGATAGACTTACTTTGTACAGTGTTGTCACAAACATTCAATTTGAAAAAAAAATCTGTGCAGCACAATAAAGATAAATAAAAAAATGTATTTCTGTGTCAATTAAGTGATAGATCTAGTCCCTATAATATCTGTATTTCTCTATACTACTTTCCTAGAAGAATAAAAGCTTCAGTGGCTGTTTTTACTTTTTGATTGTACCCTCAGTATTTAGCACAGTGTTTGGCACATAATCAGTAAGTAATAAATATTGTTGGTTAATTAAAATATTCTCTTCTAATCTGAATAGTAAGAAGATGTGAATTAGCAATACCAGACATTCTACCTTTCTTTTTTTTTAATTTCTTTTTTTTTTTTTGGTTTGAAATTTTGTTTTTTGTTTAAAAAAACTGTTCATTTTGCAGCCATTCTTTCTCATTTGTCTCTTAACTGGTAGGAGATTATATGAATGTGAGGCTAATATTTTATCAAGCTCTGACACTTTGCTAGATATTATCAGGAACCAAAGCCTGTTTCATATACTTCTAAGATTGTTTTTTTCTCCTTAACTCCATATTGCCACAAATAATTCCAATGAGCATGAGTCAAAGTAGCCAAGGAGAACTAGATATAGGACTTTGTAAAAGTACAGATACAGAACTTGTTGACAGGTAGTTCATCATTCTTCTCCATTAAGGTATTAATTTAAATTTCAATCTTCCTATAAAACAGAAAAAGGAAGGGATTTTGATTATGGAGTAATGGCCTTGCCTAAGGAATATAAATTATTGTATAAGACATTAAGATTACTTACTGAAGGCTATTTCCCACTCACTTAAGCTACATATTCTTTTTACTAGACTATTCATAAAGGATGGTCTTAGTGATACTTTGTGTACACACATGTGTATACACACATGTATATATACACAGATATATACTGTGAAAATGAATACCTTGATTTGTTTGAACCTCACTCCTACCTCCAACATTCCCATTATTCAGGTAACCAGAAGAAATGCATGAAAACTTGTTGTCTTGACATGCCAAGAATTCTTTTCAGTGCTGGAGAGTAAATCCAGATGGATATACAGAAAATATGCAACTCTAAAACCAATTTAAGCACACACCATCCATAAAGCAGACCCTTAGTCATTTGGTGGTTTATGTACTTATAGGAGATATGGGAGTCTCAGAATTATCTTGTTTTTGGAGAAATCTCCTTATCAAGCTTTGAACTATAAACTGCTTATCTAATTTGTGTATCAAAAGGCCTTGAGACTGAGAATACCTCACTCACCCTCTCCTTGATGATGGGGATAATTGACTTCATTCCTTTCTAAGCCCACCTTTCTCCCCAAATTCCTTGCCTTCCATTTGTTCAAAAGATATATAAAATCTCCTCCATTAATTGGTGGGCTGTCAGCATCGGCTGGCATTCCCCATGTGCATGTTTTACTTCCTTGCTTCATAAAAACCTTTCTTTGATTTCACAGATATCATCTTCCCCTGGTTTTCTTCTCTTTAGGGAAGGGGGTGGGGTATTTAAATCTCAAGAACTGGTATTTGTGTTCTCTGGGTATCTTTTTCTTTAGGAGAAGAAGAGATCTAAATTCAGTGAAGAGAGTGTTATTTATCTTAGTTTACAATATTCATGTATAATTGTGTATGTGTGTATGTGTAAAATATGTGTGTATATATAAAATATACACGTATCTATAATATATGCATAGTTATAATTTATAAATGATATATGTATATAATAGAAAGAAAAACCAGACCTTATAATACTCATGTAATTCCTAGAATCTCCTCTGTCAACATTCATTACTAAGCATTGAGTGGGTTACATGTGGTTTTCTCATAGATATAGTTGTCAAATATAGTTTTTATTTGCCTGTCTCCTAAAAAAAATAAACAGATCAGAGAAATTAATTTTATAATGTCTCCTACAATTCATTTCCATACCTGTCCTCCTATGAAAAAACACATATCAGAGAACATAATGTCTCCTACAGGAAAAAACAGATCAAAGACAAATAGGAAAAACATAGTATCAGTTTATTTGTCCCAAGAAGAAGCAAGCATAATTTGTGTGGAGACCCCTTCCTAAGAAGGAGTTTGAAAACTCCCTTTCTGAGGGTACATAAAGGGTTTTTTTGTTCACTGGTTACAGGATGTTGTCAGATTCATTAGCATGATACAAATCAACTCAAAAGTAAATACTGTGAGAAGAATGGATGTAATGTAAAGTACTTTTAACAATTTCAGTTAAAACAAATATGGAGGAAATATAGAAGTGTTACGGGGAAATGGGGTATGGGGTTTGGGTTAAGGGTTCTTAGGAATTCCTCTTTAAAGAATTACACCCTCTTGCACACAAAAGCAGTTAGAATAAGATGGTAGTTTTTTTAGGGGCAAGGGAATGGAAGCGGGGAGGGAAGGGAAACCATGAAAGAAATCCTTGGACTTCTCATGGGGAGATAGGTATGGAACAAAGCATGTGGCTCTGAGGTACCAATCTCCTTGAGCAGGAGACTGGTAGGTACTTTTATAGAAAACTGATGGGGGGGGGGCGGGGAGTGACCATTTGACTGTGGAAAGTTCCTTTACTGAGGGAGGACCATCCCCCACTGGTGGTGGCTACAGGAATTGGGTGAGGGGTGGCTACTGATCTCTCAAGCCATATCTCTCTTCAGGACACAAAGGCTGCAGTCACACCCAAATTTATCTCCCCAGGGGTAAGAGAAATCAGAATGAAGGGTGGAGAACTTCTGGGGGTACTCTGGGCCCCATGATAGAAGCATCATGACGACAGGATTACAAAAAGGAATTTGGCAAGGATGAGGATGCCCAGATGTCCCCACAAGGTAGGGACTTACTATCCTGGGGAAAGAAATCAGCAAATAGGGACTTATTTGCTAGTGATCTGGGTTTAGTTTGGAGTTCAGTTGAAGGACATTTTGCTCCTATTAATCCTATTAAACCCAGGTTTCATAAAACTCCCTTGGATAATAAGGCAGCTCCATCAAATCCAGGTGGTTCATACATTCATATATACTTCAAGACACTACTAATTGTCAGGAATACTACAGATGGTGCTTCTATTTATATGTAAGGTGGGCCTCGAAAATCTATTCTTCACTGAGATGAGGACTTGTCCTACCTAGTACTGCAGTTGTAGCACTAGTCTTTGAGTAAGAAACTCTGAATTCAAATCTGACTTTAGATTCTGTGACCCTGGCAAGTCACTTAACTTTTATCTGATTCAGTTTCCTCAACTGAAGAATAGAGATAAAAATAGCACCTACTTCTCAGGGTTGTGAAAATCAAACGAGATAATATTAGAAAAGCATTTTGTAGGTCCTCAGTTAATGAATGTCTATTTCCCTACTTCCTTGCTCCACTATTCCCCCTTTTGGAGTCCAAAGAAATTTAAGGGTACCTTCTAGGATTATTTTTTTAAATGCATAAATAAACTACATAGCAATACAAAATAAACCAAATATATTAATATGGTACAACAAATTAATGGAATGTGAAGTAAGAACACTCATCATAAATACAATTATCAGTTACCAAAATTGGGTCTCTACCTACTTCTCCAAAACCCTTTTTCTATTGCCTGTTCTATGTTTTATTCCAAGAATCACTATTCCTTCTCTCCCTTTCATATTTTGGAGCAATACTGCTGCCTTTAGGCAGGAATTGATCATTCTTAACAATAACATGATGATCATAGATTCAGAACGTCAAATTCAGCTGATTGAAGCTGACCTCCTCTGCTTTCCCAGACCCATGAATTATAAGAGCCTGACCAGACACTATCATTCCCAGCTTCAGATTATTCTGTAAATAGCCCAAACTCTCCCCTCCAGGATGCCTAAATGATCTCTATTGACTTTCAGTAGTTACACAAAACAACTTACCTCTAGAAACCATGAAATGTGCCACCCATAGTGCAACTTTAGACTCACGTTGGTCCAAATACTTTATAGAAGTATTACCCCCAAAGGGTGGTTACCTCAGCACTTGCTCCATGGCACCAGAGCTAAAATTCACTTTCCCCAACTGAAGACCTTAAGTTTGTTATATTGGCTACATTCTCTTTCATTCACAATTAACAAGAGCTAGATGGGACTTTGATCTAGTCTACCTAGTGCAATGACTTCATTTTATAAATAAGGAAACTGATGTTCAGAAGAGTGAACTGATTTTCCCTGGTCACTTGTAGTAAGACATGTATTGAGCTATTGTTCTTTATAATATTATACCTTAAAAAGGTTCTTTTTTCCCCTTTTAACAATAAATTTTCATATATATTACTGTCATCCTTAAAAAAAAAAAATTGTCCATGGGGCAGGTCAGATGTTATCCCCATTTGCTGCTTCAGGAACATGAGACTTATAAATTTTAATTCACTTCCCCAAGTCCATATAACTCATGAATTTTTCAGAATTGGGATTTAAACCAAAAATTTTTTTAATGCAACATCTGGTTCATTTTCTAATATTCCATGTTATGCATTCCAGGAATATGTATAGTTTAATAGAAGATTGAAAAGCTATTCTGATACCCCAAAGAAGTAAATGAGTTATTTTTTTGTTATGGGCCCAGGGCACCCCAGAAGTTCTCTGGGGCACATCAAAGAACCTCCTCCTAGAGAAACTAATCAAAGGACAGACACACCTAAAGAGATAAGTGGAACCAGATTGGACTGAGCTAGCTTCTGGACCTCCACCCTTCATTCTAATCTCCCTCAACCCTGGGGAGATAAATTTAGGTGTGGCTGCTTCCTTTGTATCCTTAGAAGATAGCTTGAGATCTGCAGCCACCCCTCACCCAATTCCTCCAGCCACCACCAGTGGGGGATGGTCCTCCCTCACTAAAAGAACTTTCCACAGTCAGATGGTCACCCCCATCAGTCCTCTCTAAAAGTACCTGGCGTCTCCTGCTCGAGGAGATTGGTATCTCACAGCCGTGCTCTGTGCCATTCCTTCACCCCATGAGAAGTCTAAGGACTTCTTTCGTGGTTTCCCTTCCCTTTCCTTACCCTTCCTCAGCCCAGAAATAAACTACCATCTTATTCTAATTGCTTTTATGTGCAAGAGGGTGTAATCCTTTAAAGAGGATTCCTAAGGACCCCATACCCCAAACTCCCTACCCCATTTCCCCATGACATTTTTTAACAGAATTCTCCACTTCTCAGAAACAGAACACACTGAATATTCCAAATTGATATGTTAAATTTGGTGTAGCAGAAACTGGAACTGTCCTGAAAGTCATGCTATGAGTTCTAGTCCTCATTATGCAATTTTGTCAGTGTTGTTACCTTTGACAGATCACAACCTTTGTGGACTACAAATCCATTACCTTAGTTATAAGGAGATTGGTCCCTTCTAGCTCTTGAATTACCTCAGTGACAGTTATAATTTCTTAATCATTCTACTTGGGATACTGTGCCTACTGTAGACCATTTCCAATATAAATACAAGTGTCCAACTTTTGACTGGAGTATGTAATTCTAGGGTAGTATGGATAGGTTAACAAAAAGGGGGGGAAGAATATCACCACAATAGAGCATTTTGTGATTTTGAGAAGTAATTGTTTTACAGAGACAACAATGATAATGTGGTAGTATAAAGAATGTTGAACAAGGAGTCAGTCAGAAGACCCATGTAATCATAGCTGAGGTTTTAAATTCTTTGAGCTCATCCATCATGTAGAGATAATAATGATTTCATTTCGTACCACATAGAGTGGTTTTGAGGGAACAGGTTTGTGAACTGTAAAATTTTGTAAATGTGAACTATGAGTGTTATTGCTTTCTAATACCAGCAATGGTTCCAAAAATTCACTCTACCTGTCAGCATAGCTTTAAATTGTACTTATCTGCATATTTAAAACAAAATGATATATAGCTTCTATCACAATTTTAAAAACTATTTTCAGTTAAGTTTAAAAAAAGAACTAATCAAATAACTATAACCTCTTTGTACTTTAAAGAAATGATAGAACTGTTTCTTTTCAAGGCTAGCAGCAACCAAGAGGGTAAAGGAGCTAGGAATCATCTTTGTTTCCTACTTGTCAATCACAAAGAGAGGCTAATGAGTTTATTGTGGTAAGAAAGCCATCCCTCAAGGAGGCAGCTGGGTGTTACATAAAGCTTGAGACTGAGTGAATTGCTACTTGCTAGTCACAAAGAAATGCTAATGAGTATCTCGGAGAAGCCTCAATCACTCATCACAGGGCATCAGGGCTAACAACAATCCAGGGATTTTGTGAAAGCTACTAACTAAACACAAAAGCTTTAAAAAATGTTTATAGACTATCTTGGACAGAAAAACTGCATTTAGAATCTCCACATGACTATGTTAAGGGAAAACTACAGGAATTAGGGTTTACCTATTTCTTAGAATGAAGATACATTGCTGACTAAATAGTTATATTTCAGTGAAGGTGTTGCTCTTTCCATGTGTAAAGCATGATATAAAAATAATAATAATAATAATAATAAAAACAATAACAACAACAAACAACCCCAAAACATTATGTACCTTGAGTCCATTCAAGTGTTCTTTTTTCATCATTAGCATTTAGAAGGGAAGATGTAAGACTCACTTCAGAATCAAATGTAATGTCATGGCATAAAGAAGAATGGACCAGATTCAGCTAGAGTTGAGGACACTGAACAAACAAAAAACTTATAAGACAAAGGTACGTCCTTTCTTTCCTCAGGATTCACTCATTCCTTTAACAGAGCCACAGCTGCCTGCCTGGACAGATGGCTGACGAAGAGGAGACCCTATCCTCTCCTTTGCTTTATTAACAGCAACAGAACTGCTAAAATGTAAAATGGAAGTCTTTGCATCACCACCTGCTAGATTATTCAGCTCAAATGTGATGAAGCCACCCCTGATTCCCCCAGAAGGAGGGAAAAATTCCCTCCCTCTAAGCTCTGAAAATACATTCTTTCTTATTCTCTTCTGGCTCTGAAAAAGGAATGTAAATGTGGAATATAAAGGCAAATGGCAGAATACAAAGACTTGGATTCAAATCCTAACTCTGTTCATTAAAATTTGTGTGAACAATCTCATCAAGTTTCTCTGACTTTTGGAATGTTTCCTTATTTGTAAAATGGGGAAGGAAAACTAGACAATATTTAGATTTCTTTCAACTTCTAAATACTATGATATTTTTTGTTTGTACCCCAAACAACTTAGCAAAATGTTACATCCTTACATAATATATTTTTTCATGAAGTTTTTGAAATTTAATGGTAGGTCCTCAATTGTTATTTTTGCCTTCTTTATGTCTGCAAATGTGCCCCAAAGAAAGAATGCCTCTTTTTTTGTGGGAACACTTTTAGCACAAAATTTTCTTAGGCTAAAAGAATTCAATTTTCAACTGCATCCAATGGGTTAAAAAATCCCAGACTAAATAATTCTGTACAAATGAAGCCATTTGTACTTTTTTTAATTATAAAAGAATTTTATTATTTTCCAGTTACATGTAGAGATAGTTTTCAATGTTTGTTTTTATAGGATTTCTAGTTTCAAATTTTTCTCCTTCCCTCCCCTCCCTTCCCTCTCCCCAAGACAACAAGTAATCTGATATAGGTTATATATGTACAATCACATTAAACATATTTCTGCATTAGTCTTGCTGGGAAAGAAGAATCAGAGCAAAAAGGAAATACCTCAAAAAAGAAAAATAACAGCAGCAAAAACACAAGAAATATTATGGTTCAATCTGCATCCATATTCCACAGTTCTTTTTTTTTCTGGATTTGGAGAGAATTTTTGTGAGTCCTTTGGAACTATCTTGTACGCTGTATTGCTGAGAAGAATCAAGTCTATCACAGTTGATCTATACATAGGCCATTTGTAATTGTAATCATTATGTCTGAGAATGCCATTTTGAAAAGAGAAACACCTAAGCATTAGAAGAGGTGTTGAAAGTTATATTGACTCAGGTACCCATTGTTCCCAGGCTGCTTATCAACCAGTCTTAAGGAAGGCTCTGGTGAAGAAGGAGACACCAACTATGCAGCTTTTTATATTACCTTCTCTTTTTCACAGTCCCCTATCTGCAAAAAGACCCATTTTGGGGGCAGCTAGGTGGCTCAGTGGATAGAGCACTGGCCCTGGATTCAGGAGGACCTGAGTTCAAATCCAGCCTCAGACACCTAGCACTTACTAGCTGTGTGACCCTGGGCAAGTCGCTTAACCCCAATTGGCTCACCAAAAAACCAAAAAAAAGACCCACTTTTTTCTACCTTGGTGAAGAACTGAGATTCAAGGGACCCACATCTTTCGCTGAGGTAGACCCACCTGTATTGTCATAAAGTTTTCCCCATCTTGTAGCCATTGTTGATCTTCAGTGATCAGCTTCATATAGTCTTGCTACCTTTACATACTTATAATAAAATCCTTTTAATTCTCTTTGTCTTGAGTTTTACATTGTTACTCAGGGATAAAGTCCAAATGAAGAATTTCCCCTTCAGTAGAGCAGATAGAAAAAAAATATCAAGACTAGTCCCTTCTAAAAATCCAAAAAGAAAAAGATTAGGAAGGAGAGCATTCCAGGTTTGAAGAACAGAAATTGCAAAGGCACAGAAATAGGAGAGGGAGTGTCATATATGAGTATGACAGTTGGCTTGGCCAGCAGTTCAAAAAATATAATCTGGACATCTCTAGGAATCCTTGAGGTTCCTAGAATGACTGAAATGTTGAATTTATTTTTTTCCTTCAAAGTTTTTATTTAGTCTTTCAGTCATGTCCAACTTTTTGTGACGTGATGGACCATAAAACCCCAGGCCCTTCGCTTCTTCACTATCTTCCAAAGTCTGTCCAAGTCCATGTTCATTGTTTCCATGTCACTATCTATCCATCTCAGAATCTGCTGTCCCCTTCTCCTTTAGTCTTCATTTTCCCACAATACCATTGTCTTTTTCAATGAGGCCTGTATTCTCATTGTATGTCCAAAGTAAAAGTATTTAAGCTGTAGTATTTTATCTTTCAAAAGACCGTCTGAATTATTTTTTTTTTTTTGGGCAGGGCAATGAGGGTTAAGTGACTTGCCCACAGTCACACAGCTAGTAAGTGTCAAGTGTCTGAGGCTGGATTTGAACTCAGGTACTCCTGAATCCAGGGCCGGTGCTTTATCCACTGCGCCACCTAGCCGCCCCCCATCTGAATTAATTTTTAAAAAGTATTATCTGATTTGATATCTTTAATGTTCAAGGAGTTTTCATAAGTCTTCTCCAGTACCACACTTTGAAAGTATCAGTTTTGTAGTGCTCAGCTTTCCCTATGGTTCAAGTCTCACATCTACATTACTATTGCAAAAACCATAACATGGAATATACAGATCTTTTTAGTTAAGGTTATGTCTTTGCTTTTTTGTTGCCCAGGTTTGCCTTAACTTTCCTTCCAAGGAGAGAGTTTCTTTTCATTTCATGGCTAAAGTCACTGTTTATAGTGGTGTTTGAGCCCAAGAATATAAAATCTGACACTGCTTCCATTTCTTCTCCCTCAATTTGCCAGGAAATGATGGGATCAGTTGCCATGATCTTAGCTGTTGTTTTGGGTTTTTTTAATATTAAGCTTTAAGCCAGTCTTATGCTTTCTTCATTTACCCTCATTAAGAGTTTTCTTAATTCTCCACTTTCTGTCATCAGAGTTGTATCATCTGAATATCTGAGATTGTTGATACTTTAGCTGGTAACTTGAATTCCAGCTTTTGATTCATCCAGCCTGACATTTTGCCTGCTATACTCTACATATAAGTTAAAGAAATAAGGTGGAGGCAGCTAGGTGGCACAGTGGACAAAACACTAGCCCTGGATTCAGGAGGATTTGAGTTCAAATATGACCTCAGACACTTGACACTTACTAGCTGTGTGACCCTGGGCAAGTCACTTAACCCTCATTGACCTACAAAAACAGTAAACAAAAATCGATTGGTTGTTCCATGTATGTTTTTTTTTGTTTGTTTGTTTTTGTTTTTTTAGTGAGGCAGTTGGGGTTAAGTGACTTGCCCAGGGTCACACAGCTAGTAAATGTTAAGTGTCTGAGGCCAGATTTGAACTCAGGTACTCCCGACTCCAGGGCCGGTGCTCTATCCACTGCGCCATCTAGCAGCCCCCCATGTATGGTTTTAATTGCTGCTTCTGGGTCAGCATACGGGTTCCTTTAGAGAAAAGCAAAATGTTCTGGTCCTCTCATCTGTTTGAGGACATGCTACATGTTGCTGTGATCCATACAGTCAAAGGCTTTTAGCATAGTCAATGAAGGAGAATTAGATTTTTTTTTTCCTCTGGAACTCCCTAGCTTGTTTTATAATTCACAGAATGCTTGCAGTTTGCTTTCTAGTTTCTCTGCCTCTTCGAAAACCAACCTGTTTTTCTGTTCTGGTTCATATATTGCTGAAGTCTAGGTTGCATAATTTTAATCATAACCTTGCTGGCATGTTAAATAAGCACAATTGTTCGATAATTTGAAGAATTCTTTTTTTAATTTTTTCATTTAACTTTCCTTTTATACCTTGAAATTTTTTAAGATATCACTGCTCTCCTTATTCTATTATCTTCTATTTCTTTTCATTTTTCATTGAAGAATATTTTCTTGTTTGTTTTTTTTGCAGGGCAATGAGGGTTAAGTGACTTGCCCAGGGTCACACAGCTAGTTAAGTGTCAAGTGTCTGAGGCTGGATTTGAACTCAGGTCCTCCTGAATCCAAGGCCAGTGCTTTATTTACTGTGCCACCTAGCTGCCTCAAAGAATACTTTCTTAATGCTCCTTGATGTTTTTCTGGAGTTTGGCATTCAGTAGGTTGTATCTTTTCTTTCTCCTTTCCCTTTAACTTTCCTTCTTTCCTGAGCTATTTGTAAAGTTTTATCATAAAGTCATTTTGCTTTCTCCTTCTTTTCTTACTTCAGAATTTTTTTTGGTTATTATTTTTGATATTATTATTGACTCCTGTATAATATTGGAAACCTCTGTCCATTGTTCTTCATGCACTCTACCAGATCTAATCCCATAAATGTATTCATCAGTTCAATTTCATATTCATATGGGGGTTATTTATATCATACTTCTGTGGTCTGATGGCTTTCCCCAATTTCCCCAATTTACATCTTAATTTTGCAATAAGTTCCTAATGTAAGACACAGTCAGTTCCAGGTCTCATTTTCACTGACTTTATAGAACTTCTTCTCCAAGTTTGGCTATGAAGTATATAATCAATTTGATTTTGATATTGACCATCTGATGATGTCCATGTGCAGAGTTGCCTCTTGCATTGTTGAAAATTATTTGCTATGACCAGTGAGTCATCAATTTTTTAATAATAAATATTTTTATTTAAAGTTCTGAATTTCAAATTTTATCCCTGCTCCCCTTCCTCCCCTTTCCCCTCCCCCAGGTGGCAAGCAATCAGTTATAGATTTTAAATGTGAAATTATGTAAAAACATTACCATAATAGGCATTTTGTATAAGAAAACTTATGGAGAGGAGGGGAAGAGGGGGAAGGAGTGGGGGAGTGAGTGAACCATATTATCATCAGAATTGGCTCTAAGAGGGAATAACATACATACTCAAGTGGGTATAGTAATATACTTTGCCCTGAGGGAAAATATGAGGGGAAGGAGATAAGGGTGGGGGAAGGGGAAGGAAGGGCAGATTTGGGGAGAGAGCAGTAAAAAGCAAAACACTTCGAGGAAGGTGAAGATGTTCTGCATAACTGCACATGTATGACTTATATTGAATTGCTTAATTTCATAGGGAAGGTTGAAGAAGGAGGGAGGAAGAAAATTTAGAATACAGAATTAGCTCAAAGACCTTAATCTCATCAGAGTTGGCTCAAGGAGGAAATAACATACACACCCAATTTGGAGAAGTAATCTATTTAACCCTACAGGAAAGTAGGAGGGGAAGAGGATAAGGAGGAAAGGGTGAAAGAAGGGAGGGCAGAACTGAGGAGGGGGCAGTCAAAAGCAAAACACTTTTGAGGAGAAATAGGGTAAAAGAAGATAGAAAATATAGTAAATATCATGGGAAAGGAATAGGATGGAGAGAAATAGGATAATTGGTTATAATGGTAAAAGGTATGGTACCCACTCTGCTGGGCTATTGTCAAGTTTAAGGTACTATATAAAAGTTATGATGAACAGGATGCTATCAGAAAAACCTGAAAAGACCTACATGAACTGAAGAAGAGTGAAATGTACTGTATACAAAATAACAGCAATAGTGTAAGATGATCTGCTGGGAAGCACATGGGTATTTTCAGCAATGCAATGATCCAATATAGCTCTGAAGGACTAATGAAAGTTGCAATCCATCTACAGAGAAAGAACTGATGCTATCTGAAAACAGATTGAAGCATACTTTTTTGAGAGTTCTTTAATCTGAAGTTTTGTTTTTATCTGTTTTCTCGCACAACCTAGTTAATATGGAGATGTTTTCCATGACTCCTTATGTATAACTTTTATTGAATTGCTTGAGTTCTTGGGGGTGGGGGGTGGGAAGGGAGGGAGGAAAAGAAGTTGGAACACAAAGTTTTAAAAAATTGATTTTAAAATTTGTTTTTACATGTAATTTGGAAAATAAAATTCTAAACAAAAAAAAAACAAAAAATAAAATTTGAATAAAAGAACAATTGAAAGTGGAAAATAGCACGATTCAGTCTGTGTTCAATCAATGTCAGTTCTTTCTTTGGAAATGGATAGTATGCTTCATCATTAGTCATTTGAGATTGTCTAGATCATTGTACTGTTGAGAATATTTAAGTCATTAACTGTTCTCCATCAAACAATATTGCTGTCAATGTGTACAATTATCTCTTGGTTCAGCTTATATGCATCAGTTCATTCAAGTCTTTCCAGGTCTTTCTGAAATCATCCTGCTTGTCCTTTCTTATAGCACAATAATACTACATCACCATCCAATACCACAGCTTGTTTAGCCATTTCCTAATTAATGGACATTCCTTTGATTTCCAATTCCCATTCCAAAAAGAGCTACTATAAATATTTTTTTGCACAAAAAGGTCTTTTTTGGTATGTCATTGGAATGAATATAAACTTAACAGTGGTATCTCTGTATCAAAGGGTATACAGAGTTTCATAGCCTGTTGGGCATAGCTCCAAATTGACCAGCAAGTCATCTTAAAAACAAAAACAAAAGCAAAAAAACTGTATTGGTCTTTACCTTGTTTCATTTTGTATTCTAAGATCAAACTTGCTTATTATTCCAATTATCTTTAGATTTTCTTCTTTAGCATTCTAATCCCCTGTGGCATCTTCTTTTGGGTATTATTTCTAGATGCTGTAAATCTTCATATTACTGATATAATTTTGGCTCTTTAGCATTAGTGACCAGAGCACAGACTTCTAATATTGTGATGTTGAAAGGCTTGCCTTGAATTCAAACACATGTCATTCTATCTTTTTTTGAGATTATACCCCAGTACTCTTTTTCTTATTCTTTTATTACTATGAGTACTCCATTTCTTCTAAGGGGTTCTTGCCTATGGTAGTTTATGTAATGATCTCCTGAATAAAATTTACCCATTCCTATTAATTTAAGTTCACTGACACCCAAGATGTTGAGGTTTAATGTTTCCATCTCCTGTTTTATCACAACCAGCTTACCTTCATCCATATATCTTACTTTAAAGGTTCCTATCCAGTGTTGATCTTTATAGGATCACACTTTTCTTTCATCACTATACAGATCCATAGATGAGCTTCCTTTTGGCTTTGACCTGACCACTTCATTCCATCTGGAGCTACTTGTAGTTGTCCTCCACCCTTCCCCATTAGTGTTTTGGATACCTTCTAACATAAGGGACTCATTGTCTAGTATCATATTTTTTTAAAATAATGTTAATTTTATCTATGGGGTTTTTTACACAAAGATATTAGATTGCCATTTCTTTCTCTAATAGAACTTTAGTACTTTCCGCTCTGTCCTGTCTATCTTGGGTAAGCTTGCACCAGAGCTACTAAAGTCCCTCTACCATGACAGTGTAGTGATCCAGGAGAAGTTTTTTTTTTTCTATAATACATTTTGATAAATATTGGTAAGTTTAACCCACATAAAGAAAAGCTCTTTGAAGAATTTGCAATATTTTTAAGTGAGTAATGGGGTCCTGGAATAAAAACAAAACAGTTTGAGAACCACTGAATTGGGCAAGAATTGTACTGCATAAGAAGACAGCGAGTAGATCGCAGTCAGGTTATGATGAACTTGAAATGTTAGAGAAAAATTACATTAATATTGAGTCACTGGAATTTAGTAAGCAGTGATTGACATGTTGAGACCTTTGCTTTAGGAAAAACTCCTTGCTGACACTGGAGGCTGAATTAGGGTAGAGAAAGTCAGGAGGTAGGGAGATCAAATAAACCAATTGCTGCATTCCAGAAAAAAGTTATAAGCCCCTAAGAATGGTCTTTCTATTAGTGTAGAGAAGTGAATTTGCTGAGGAGATGTTGTGGATATAGAAATTATACGATATTGCAAATTATTTGATACCTACGATAAGAGTACGGAATGCAACAAAAATGAGTTTGTAAACCTGGAAGACTGGGAGGATAGGTGTTATTTTGACAGTATTGGGAAAGTCCAGAAGTCAGCTGGATTGTTAGGGGAAAGAAAGTGAGTTTTGTTTGTGGCATGTTCAGTTCATGATGCCTATGGAGCACTCAATCTGAATTCTTCAATACTCAGTTTGTCATGCCAAGCTGAATCTCAGTAGAAACATTAGGCCTGAATATATAGATCTGAGAGTCATTGGCATAGAGATGAAAACTTAACCCATGAGAGCTGATATGTTACCAAGTGAATGTACAGAAATAAAAGAGGACTCAGGAAAGAGATATGGACTTTTATATTCTTGCTGGCAAACCTCAGCACTAAAAGTTTCATAGTTTCAGAGTTCCAGTTCCATTTGTTCAGTGGTAGATTAGTTCAGCATGAGCATTACTTCTTCTTCTAATTTTTTTTTTTTTCTGGGGGAATGAGGATTCAGGGACTTGCCCAGGGTCATACAGATAGTGTCAAGTGTCTGAGGCAAGATTTGAACTCAGGTCCTTTTCAATCCAGGGCCAGTGCTTTATCCACTATGCCACCTAGCTGCCCTCTTGAGCATTGCTTCTTAAAGTGTTGGGGATGGAGAGCTGCAGCTGGAGTCTGAAAGATGAGTGCAAATCTGGCTTGTGACACTTGCAATGAAATTCTAAGGAAGTTACTTAAAAAAAAAAAACCCAACACTATTTGCTTCAGTTTCCTTAACTTTAAATAGGTATAATAATAGCACCTGCCTCACTTAGGTACTCAAGGTTCTTTTTAGGATGAAATTATATATTTGTAAAGTTTTTATCTCAGTGCCTGGCAAAAAGTAAATGTTATATAAGTAGCAGCAGCAGCAGCAGCAGCAGCAGCAGCGGTGGTGGTGGTAGCATTGGTAGTACTACTAATTGTAGTAGTGTAGTGTGGTAAAAAATTATTTGTAGTAAAGATTAATATCCGAAGTTTTAGCTGAATCATTTGAGAGATTGTGCATGCTACTGAAGCAGCTTTTGAAGGACCTCCCCTTTTGGGAGGAAAATGCGAGAACGTGAGGAACTTCTGGGACACGAACTTAAAAGTGAGGGCGGGAACAGAAGTTCTTGCTTTCTGGCTGTTAAACTTAGCCAATAGTGGTGTGCTGGAGAGAGGAGTTTGGAAACACATGGTTGGTGTTCGAGCTTTGGTGTGCTGGTTCGCGGCCTGGCGTGCAGTTTGGGATTCGGTGAGTTTTATAAAGGAAAATAGACAAAGCTTAGATCTAAGACCATCCATCTGTATTTCCGCTTCCCTATTTCCCTAATTGGTTTCACTTTTTGTTGCCTAATTAATTCCCAAGCAATAAAAATTAATCCCTCACAGATTAAAGCTCAGAGGCTCCTTTTTCTTATTGGTCTGGGAGATATATATATATAAAAGGGAAAAGTTAAAGGGGGAGATTAATGCTCTGTATATCCAATTTTGAATCTCACAATCATAATCATTATCATTCATCATCATCAGAGAAGATAACACTTTATGTATGTAATAGCATATTCACATACATGAATGTGTGTATTTGTGTTTATGTATGTGTGAATATATGTGCATGTCACTGATGACCTAAAGAAAGTCCAAGACATATCTTAACTTGAGAGGAAATACAAACTGTATAAATTACAAAAGTGACAAAAGTTTGAGATGAATGTAAAAAAACACATAGGCATCCCCTTGAGGATCTTTGCCATTTGGGGAAGTAGAGTGAGCACAAATGGACAAATAAGATGTTTTCTTGGTTGTTTTTTCCTCATGTGTCTTTGAGTTGTTTTGAATCTTAAACATATTTTCTGTGGAAAATAACATGGATAGGCAGACAAAGATATAGATATAGATATAGATGTAGAGGTAGAGGTAGATGTAGATATAGATAGATAGACATAGAGATAGAGATGACATAGAAAATTTAATCCAAATTTCTTTTCTAGGGCAGATATTATTACAGATATTTTGGGGAGATCTTAGACATGAGTCTAAGATTTAAAGACAAAAAGATTTTCCTAGAGCTTTACTTTATGGAGGGAGGAAATAACAAGATAAATTTGAATCTTTTTTTGAGTCTAGAGAGCCCAGTCTTTTGTTTAAGCCCCCTGGGCAGTATGACAGTGTGTTAGACTGTCTATTAATGTTTCACTTAAGAGAGTTGCAGTAAATTAATCTTCTTCAAGAGTCTTAATCTGAAAAGACTTTATGTCACAATTTCCTGTTCTCTGCCAGTGTTTTATTTCACTGCCAACATGAGAGAACAAAATATAATATGAGGAAAAGAACCAAAGTAGTTGTACATTAGAATCACACTCTCTATCTATTGACTACAGAATGTATTTTGATATGAAAAGTCTGTCTCTGACCTTTTCCAAGATGGTTTAGTTGCAGATGTATATAAGTCTAGGGTAGTTTCCTCTCTTATCTGCTCACATGTTATGAACTCAACTCATTACCTGTCCTGCACCTGACAGCATTAGACTCAGGTTCTGTTATGATATTGTTCTATTATTATCAGAAGTGTTATTAGAATCATGCAGCTAGGTGGCGCAGTGGATAGAGCACCGGCCCTGGAGTCAGGAGTACCTGAGTTCAAATCCAACCTCAGACACTTAACACTTACTATCTGTGTGACACCGGGCAAGTCACTTAACCCCAATTGCCTCACTAAAAAAAAAAAAAAAAAGAATCATGTCATAATATCAAAGGCTATGTAATATGGAGATTATTTTAATATGTTATGATTATATGTTATTTAATGAGGAAAAACATATTAGACTACTCCTTAAGTGCCTAAGGGACTGGAAGATAAGACTATGCCTTAATTTCTAACAATGAGCAATTTATAATTCCAAGGTACTGTCTTTTCAGACTTGTCTTAATAAAATGTCTCTTTCAACTTATCTATAATAAGCCAACTATGTAACTTTTTTTAGAATGTAGCCTTCTGTTAGGATATACATGTGTGTGTGTATGTGTGAGATATTTATTATTCAGAGCAAAACTTCTATACATTCTTAGGGAATCTAATCAAGAAGATAATTTAATTATAAGGCAGTATACAAAATGCTTGAAAGGTGGATTGTACCACCTCTTATCATGGAAATAAATGAGCATACTAACACGTAGCCATAGGACAATGGTAATACTGCAGTATTAAGAATGGAATCCATTGAATTAAGTAGAAATTACTTATTCTGTATCTTCCTTTAGTTTTATCATTTATTTGAAAAAATTACCTCCTGAAGATTAACATTTAAGATGTGGAAACCAAAATCCCCTTTAAGATTGTCCAATGGAATTGAAAGGAGGCTTAATGGCTTGGAAAGATGAGAAAATATATTAATCTTTTATTTTCCAGAATTACCATTTTCTTAGGTAAGATAATAAGTGTGGGCTTTATTTTGCATTTTTGGAACTCCATGATAACCTCATGGCCAACTTTTGTATGAATAACAATGATAGACTATTTCTTTCCCATTCTAATCATTGAGTTATGTCAAGTTCTTGTGGGAGTGATTTCTATGTGAATAGCAATTGAAAATATTCAATGCTAATAGCAGAATCAGTCTGATTTTCTAACCCTCAGGTCAAAGGTTGCCCTACCAATCAGGAAAAGAGGGAGAAGGAAGGTCTCTGATTTTCATTCTTGATAGGACATTCATTTTGTTCTCAGAGGGTGGGGGTTGGAGGTGATAAACTAGGATTTTTTTCTCCTCTGATTCACTGAATATATGCTGTTAAAAAGTTTTTTTCCTAGACTTGCTGTTCTTTTAAATCATGTCTACCTATTATTATGCTTAATGAATTTAACGAGCTCTTTGCATAGAATAATTCACATTCATAAACTAATTTTAATTCTATAAGATTATAATATTAAGCAATATAGAGACACAAATAAGGCTTTCTAAATCATCTGATTTTGCCCATGAAATGGAGAGACTGCTAATAATAAGATTTCTGGATTAAAATAATAAAGAGTGACCTCCTATTTTGTGATTTTGTATCAAAGTTCTCAGGAAACATTATCACATTGTTGATATGCTTATTTCTGCTAAGACTTGTTCTGATTACTTTCAGGTGTTTACATTTCCCAACATAAAAATAATGCATGGTTTCCTGTCATAAAATTCTTCTTGAAACATGCTCTCAATTTTACATTAAACACAGTGTGGAAGGATTCTTTATATCCTTGGAAAAATGTAGAGATTATCTTGGAACCTATACAAGTCATTTGTCTACCTAAGGTAATGTTTACAAATTCTGCTCTCTCTGTGTTATTGTCCATTTGAGCCTTTGCACCTTTATTGACTTTGCTGCTGACTTCACTACCCTAATGACTTTACTTATTACAAAACAAATGTAATATCATCCCAAATATAAGTTATCTTCAAAAAAAGGTCACATTTCTATGTGAGATCACTGGAAAAAATGGATATGTCTAAATTGAAAAATAAATTAGCATGGGAAAAACAGATTTACCACATATGTTGGATGTCTGGTAGTTTGGAGATTATAATTATGTCTTGAATTCAGAGTTAGGGCAGGTAGAGGAGAAAATCTTAAGAACAAATAGGCATTGTTATCAAATTGCTGAACATGAATGCTGATTTAAAAAAGTAGATTGATTGTGGTTAAAAATGAATTGGACAGGGATTAATCAGAGTGAAATTATAGTCTGTACTCAGATTTTATAGGATTAAGAGGTGAAATATGGGGGCAGCTAGGTGGTGCAGTGGATAAAGCACTGGCCCTGGATTCAGGAGGACCTGAGTTCAAATCTAGCCTGAGAAACTTGACACATACTAGCTGTGTGACCCTGGGCAAGTCACTTAACACTCGTTGCCCTGGGGGAAAAATTTTTAAAAGGATGTGAAATATAACATTTTTTCACAAACACTTTCTTTTTCAGATGATGAAACTGAGACCAAGAAAAGTTTAATTACTTAGACAAAGTCTCACATACAAATAAATGAATAGAAGAGCTAAGATTCACACACAATTTTATTCTACCCGGATATAGGTAGAAAAGCTTTGGTCTATATTCAAACCAATAGGGTAAGCATTTACTCTAAAATAATGCCACTGGGCAATTCCTAAAGCAGCAAAATCCACAGAAGAATGTGCTGAAATCATTTTCCGACCAAGGATGGCTTGACAGGAGTGGAGCCCAATCCCACAGTCACCCTGACACAAATCCAGTCCCAGGAAGGCCTCACCAGAGATAGAGACCCCCCCCCCCCCCAGCCTCTGAATCAGCTACAGTGTCAGTGTTGTCTGGAACTAAACTCACCCTCTGGTGAGAGGGCTGAGCCCTTGCCAAGTGGAGGATTATAGGGGTCTCTGCTGGTGCTGAGGCAGAATTTGGGTTTTTCACCCCTGCTGAGAACCAGGGGTAGGCTTGAGTAGCAATGACCCAGGTGGGGGAGGGGCATAGGCTCATCAGAGCTGACAACCACTACACACAAAGCTGGTTGATTAGCAAGTTGGTCTGGGGTCACCTACAGACCAGGGAACAGGCCAGGTGAGTGAAGAGCCTGATCTTCCTTAAATCATACCACCTGGCACATTCTGAAGCTTGGGATAGTGCAGCCTGGAAAGAGTGCCCTACTTTAAGGAGCTAAAAGTCAAGTAAAAGAAAGGCAAGAGGAGCAGACAGAGAAAGGTGAGGACCATAGAAAGTTTCTTTAATGACAAAGAAGATACAGGTGCACCCTCAGAGGAAGATGTCCATATCAGAGCCCATATATCTAAAGCTTTCAAGGAAAATATGAATTGATCTCAGGCCATAGAGGTACTCAAAAAGGACTTTGAAGATAAACTTAGAGAGGTAGAGGAAAAAATGGAAAGAGAAATGAGGGTGATGCAGGAAAGACATGAGAAAAAGTCAATAGCTTGAAAAGTCAAATGGAAAAGGAGATACAAAAGCTCTCTGACAAAAATATTTGCCTAAGAATTAGAATTGAACAAATGGAGGCTAGTTACTTTATGAGAAACCAAGACCTAATAAAGCAAATGGATAAAAAAAAATAGAGGGTAACGTGAAATATCTTCTTGGAAAAACTGCTGACCTAGAAAATAGGTCCAGGAGAAATAATTTGAAAATTATTGGTCTACCTGAAAACCATGATCAAGGAAAGAGCTTTGATATCATCTTCTAAGAAGCAGAAGGTAAAATAGAAATTGAAAAAATTCATTGATTACCTCCTGAAAGAGATCCCAAAAGGAAAATTCCTAGGAATATTATAGCCAAATTCCAGAGCTCTCAAGTCAAGGAGAAAATATTGCAAGCTGCCAAAAAAAAAGAATTCAAGTACTGTGGAGCCCCAGTCAGGATAGCACAAGATCTAGCAGCTTCTACATTAAAGAACCAGAGGACATGGGATATGATATTCCAGAGGGCAAAGGAATTGGGATTACAATCAAGAATCACCTACCCAGCAATAAAGTATAATCTTTCAGAGGGAAACACAGGACTACAACAAAAAACAGGGCTTTCGGGTATTCGTGATGAAAAGACCTGAACTGAATGGAAAACTTGACTTTCAAATACAAGACCCTAGAGAACCATAAAAAATGGAGTTGGGGGACATACCTGGGGTCATGCAGTGGGTGAGTGTATTGGGTCTGAGGTTGGGTTTTGGCTGGTATCCCCCTGGATCTGGGGTGGATGCTTTGTCCACTGTGTCACCTAGCTGCTCCATGATGACATCTTTAAGGTAAAATTGAGGGGTGAGAGGAATGCACTGGGTGAAGGGAGGGACAGAGGTAGCATGGGGTGAAATACCACATGGAAGAAACAAGAAAAGGCTTATGGAGTGTGGGAAGAGATAGGGCAGCAGCAGGGCAGTAAATGAATTTTACACTCATCAGAAGACCTTAATCTCATCAGAGTTGGCTCAAGGAGGGATTAACACACAACCAATTGGCTGGAGTAATATATTTAAGATGGGCAGTCAATGAACCTAACACTCTTCAGAATTGGCTCAAGGAGGAAATAACATGCACACTCAACTGGGTGGAATAATCTATCTAACCCTGCAGGAAAATAGATGGGGAAGTGGATAAAGAGAGAGGGGCAAAAGAAGGAGGGGCAGATTGCTGGAGGGGACAGACAGAAGCAAATCCCTTTTGAAGAGGGATAGGAAGAAAAAAGATAGATAATAGAGTAAATATCATGGGAAAGGGAATAGGATAGAGGGAAACAGTTAATAATAGTAATTATGAAAGAGAAAAGGTGGGGGAAATTGTACAAAAAATATTTATAGCAACTCTTTGTGGTAGCTAAGAATTGGGAATCAAGAGAATGTCTATCAATTGAGGAATGACTAAAGAAGCTGTGGTATTTGATTGTAGTGGAATGGTATTGAGTTATAGGAAATGACAAACAGGATGATCCCAGAAAAACCTGGAAAGACACATATGAAGTGATATATAGTGAAGTGAGCAGAACTTGGAGGACATTGTGCATAGTGACAGAAGTATTGTTCTATGAGCAATTATGAATGATTTAACCACTCTCAGCAATACAATGATTTAAGACAATTCCAAGGGACTAATGATGAAGCATACAATCCAGCCCCATAGAAAAAACTGATAAAAAAAAAACACTTGTGGATTGTACATCTATAATCTATATCAGATTGGTTGATGTCTTGTGGGGGGTGAGAAAAAGGGAGGGAGGGAAAAAAATTTAGAACTCTGAATCTTTTGAAAATGAATGTTGAAAACTACCCTTAAATATAACTAGAAAAAATAAAATAAATGTTTGTTGCACTAAAAAAAATAATTTATTACAAGTAAGTAATAAAGTAAATACATTCCTGACATTAATTTTTGCATTTATAAAAAAATAATACTCTATCACTTGGTCTGTCCTGTTGTAGATAGTGCCTATTTTGTCTGCCCATAGCCCAACTCTAAGTTCATTGCTCATAGGGTTTACCTTGAAAGAGAAAAAAACAGGAAACTGAAGTAACATCTCTACTCCTCAAACAGCAATCTTTCTTTATTAGAACTATAAATTTAATATTTCCTTACATAAAAATACATAAATTTTGAGTTTTGGCTAGAGAAGAAAATTGACATATTTGGAGGATGGCTCTCATTTCAGGGTTGATCAGTAGTTTCTGAATGAATGCATAACAGGTTTTTACATAGGAAACTGTCACCTTTCCTCTTCTAGCTATCCTAAACTCTGATATGAAACTTATGATAAAATGTACTAGACTACTATGATAATACCTTTATTTTTAATTTTTTGTCAGTGAGAGTAATAGATACATATATCTTAATGACAGTTAAATAGTTTTTAATCCAGAGTTTTAATGTGTGTGTGTGTGTGTGTGAGTGAGTGTGTGTTACATGTTCTTCTGGGTATGTCAGCAAAGAAAAGCACCCTGTCACTGACTGCAGCTAATTCTAGTTGAGGCTTATTTGGAGTAAGTCAGGAAGGTGGATAGATATTTATTTAATTACCACACATTTTAGAGACTTTGTACTTTTTTTTAAAGCCTGGAAGGAGCAAATTAAATGATTGTCCATCCCTTTCCCATGCCATTTTCTAAATACAGCGTTATCTAGATATTGGACATACCTAATTCTAGCTGTCATGGGAGAAAGTTCTGGGATAATGAGTGGGGCGAAAGTCAAAGGAGAATGAGTAAAAATCAGAAGAAAGTTATGTAAGGTGATTTGGAGGGCTTAAAGGTTGAATTTATTGAGGAGAAATTTATAAGTAGAAAAAAACTTGAAGAACAATATCCAAGCCCAGATATTGGACTAGATTTTATCTCTGAGTACAAAGAGCAAGTTCAAGGACAATTCAGGGTCATATGAAAGGATTAATAATGGTTATGGAAGATTGAGAAGGATTCAGAGAAGAAAATTTAAAAGCACAAGAAAGAAACAAAAAAGTGTTCTTTTCAACAGCACAATAATTGACAAATAAGATTTTAATATTATTTTACATTTCTTGTAGGATCAACTTTTTTAATACAAAAGATACCTATCTGTTTTTGTGTATGTGTATGTTTTCCAGTTGTTTACTGATTACTTATTTTAAAATATATTTGCAATATATTATTTTGTAATTTTATTAACATTAATTAATATATACAAATAATTAATACTAATTAAATATTGATACTGATATCACATTGAAACTATTACATACAACAATATGAAAAGGTAGTTGTATAGTAAGTTCTCTTTGAGCTTACTATCCCAGAACTAGGTGGCTAAATTTTTCTTACTAGTTTTCCCTTGGTAGTTTTCTTTCCCTACTCACACACACATACACATACACACACTAAGGAATACAGTGAGTAGTGGCATAGTTCAATTTAACCTCTTAACATGAATTATCTTTTATGAAGGGATATTGATTTCAATGTTATAGCAAGAAAAAATGCATAAGAAAATTCCCCTATAACCTCAGAGTCAAACTCTCCCATATACCTACTATCTCAGTCTCTGGGGGAAGTAGGCTTAGATTCAGCATATTTTCTATGAAGCATTGTTCTCACCAAGCTCATAATAATATATTAAATGATTGCCAAATGAATCCTCATCACAGACACCACTGGACTGAGTCCTGTGGGATCACTTTCAAATTTTATTCCTTGCTTTTCAGGGTATTGATTCTGAGGTTGAAAAAAATTTTCACACTGGAGTCTCTGGAACATTGAAGGCTCACTCTCTTCACTTCTTTAAAATTCAAAAGGTCAGAATCTCCAGACTAATTGTCAGTAAAGGGACCATATGTTGGTTTCAGATATTAAAAGGGTCAAGGCCTCTCCCCTACAACATTGTCCCTCACTGGAGTAACAATGGGATAATGGAGAAGAGTCAAAGAGTCAGAAGAGTGAAACCAATAGCAGAGACCCATGTAAGAAAGAAAAGATAAAGAGAATAATTAAGACTCTGATCAACTAGACTTTTTGAATGTATGAAGACATAATCAAAGAGCTGCCTCTGTACATTTAACTGATAACAGTTTAAAAATACCTACATGCTTCAATGTAATTCCACATCATTTCCATTCCACATCATTACAAATCCCAGGAACTAGGGTCCCCAAGATCCCACTTCCATTTGGAAAACAAAAACAGGTAAGATGTACCAATAAGACTGAAGAATATGCAATTGTGAATATGGAGTTGTAGAGACTTAAGGGAAAAAAATTGATATTATTGTTATTAAGAGCTAATAATTAATTTTAAAGGATCTTGTTGAGTGCTTAGGGTTAAGATATAAATACTCAAATGTAATATTTTTAAAGACTGTAAAACTCAACATGGAAAATATGTAAAATTTTGCAATATGTATTATACAAAGTTCCAATTTCTTTTTTCTTTTTTTTTTTGTGCGGCAATGAGGGTTAAGTGACTTGCCCAGGGTCACACAGCTAGTACTTGCCAAGTGTCTGAGGCCAGATTTGAACTCAGGTCCTCCTGAATCCAGGGCCTGTGCTTTATCCACTATGCTACCTGGTTGCCCCCTGAAGTTCCAATTTCTGATTTAGATAAATGTAGTTTGTTTTTCTCTCTTAATAAAGAGATGAAGGAACTTAAAGAAGGCCTGTCTATTCCATATTGTAAAGGAAAAATAAACTGTACCTGAAGGTAACAAAGTTCAGTCTTCAATGGGATAAAAAGGCTCAGAAGAGGAAGGAATATCCCTATAATATTTCAGGAGTCAGTTTTCCTAAGGTTTCATGTTGACTTGCTTCCTCCTTATCCATTCTCCTGTAGGCTCTTTTTTTTTTTTTCTGAGAGATTAAAGAAGCTATTTTCTCTTGATCATTAGCTTTTGCCTTGATTAGGTTACAATATCAATTTCCTTATATCATCTTCCCATTTCCCTTTTTATGCTCCTTCCTAGTTCTATAAAAATAATTGACTCATTTGAGGTATTGTGAGTTTTAAGCTTAGATAGTTCAGGACTATTTTTCTGCCATCACTTCTATTTGACTTCTATTTCCACCTTGTCTTGTTATGGATATTTAGAAAGACATTTCTTAACGGTCTCTCTGTTGGTATTTCATTATTATTGTACTTACTTTTTGTTTATGTTTACCCTTCTTGTATTTCTGTTTTCTCTGTGTTTAAGAATCAAATAATTTCTTCAGATCTATTTTCTTCCCTAGTAATGCCTAGGAACAACTCTTTATTTAATTGAACATTTAGCTTTTTTCATTTGTATTTGGTCAGGGTTTCAAGATAGACTATATTAGACTGTTACTTGAATGCCCTTGTTCTTTGAAACTCATTATTTCATAACTTTCTGGTGATTTTTGAGAGGTGCAGAATAGTCTTATTTGAATTTCCCTTATACTTTTTTGTAAATATTTATCCTTTTCTCCTGAAGGATATTTCAGTCATATTAACCACTCTGTTAGATGTGAAGTGGTATTTCATAGTGGTTTTAATTTACATTTCTCTATTCAATAGTGAGTGACTCAAAGAATTTTTTCATGTAACTATTATTAGCTTTGATTTCTTTGAAAGTTGCCTCTTCAGCTGCTGGGGGAGGAAGAGGAATAGGGGAAGAAGGGGGAAACATCGTCATAAAGGGGCTAAACTTTGACCCCTGTGGAACTCCAGGGCTTCTTGGCAACTGGTTTTGTTGTTGGAGGAGTGGCAGATAGAGGTGGCTGGTACTCAGGCGCTCTTCCTCCTCAGGGTTGGTTTTGTGAGGGCGAAGGGCAGGCACGTGGCTGCTCGCTCCTCCCTATCCAGCTTTCTGGGCAGGCGCGGGGTGCTCCCTAGGGCTTATCCAGTTTTGGGGGCGGCGGCTGCCTCACATAGTTCCAGATGCGTTTCCTCGTTTACCGGAGAGGCAGCTATGCGATATGGATGCTCTGCTCCTGCTTCAGTCCATGTTTTACCATACCAGTCAGACATAGTTTGACAAGGAATGAGGAATCTCTTGAAGAATCTAAAGCAATACTAAGTGGACCACAAGATAATACACTCCAGTTCTTCTACCCAAAGACTTGCAGAGCAAAGGATGGACAGAAGCTTGAGTCATGTCATGAAGATAAGGATCTTAATCAGACCATGTGTTTGCAGTTCAGCTGCTGCTATGCTCCAGAAAACCATAAGATAACATGCTACACTCCTTTAGTAGACACTATTCAGCTGACCCTTCGCTTCTTCATCATCGGGATTGTCTGCTTGATTTTACTGGGGTGTGTTCCGATCTCTTGCTGCATCCTTTGCCAGAAAAGCAAGCTCACTAACAACTTACAAAGAGACAACTCAGAAGTCACCAAGATCCTGCTTAATCACAATGACACTCTGGAAAAGGATGATATGATCGAGAGCTTAATCCAGGAAGATGAAAAGCAAAAGATGAGGGAGAAGAAAAAGAACAGAAAGGGAAGATACATACGTTAAGAATCTTCAGGTTCATAGACTGCCATAATCACCCAAATGCAGTTGAACATCTTAAAAGAAGAAGTGTATTTTTTCTCTCTTTTTGGTCTTATGTAGACTCACATCTTTAATAAAATGTGAGGGGGCTTTTGCTTCATATAAACATATTAAAATAAAAAAAGAAACTATGGAATGGATCTCATTCTTAGAAATTCAGCTCAAATTCCAATATGTTTTATAAATGAGTTCACTATCAGGAAAAAAAAAAACATTGTATTTTTCCCACAGTTTCCTCTTTTCTGGCTAATTTTGGCTGCATTGTTTTTTGTTTGTTTGTTTGTTTGGTTTGGTTTTTGTTTGGTTTTTTTTTATTGAGGCAATTGGGGTTAAGTGACTTGCCCAGGGTCACACAGCTAGTAAGTGTTAAGTGTCTGAGGCCGGATTTGAACTCAGGTACTCCTGACTCCAGGGCTGGTGCTCTATCCACTCCGCCACCTAGCTGCCCCCAGCTGCATTGGTTTTGATTGTTGAAAAGCCTTTAAATTTCATGTAATCAAAATTATCGTTTTACTTCTCATTATCACCTCTAACTCTTGTTTGGACTTAAACTTTTTTTCTTATCCAGTTATTTGGCAGGTACATTTTTACATGCTTCTCTATTTTACTTATGATATCATCCTTTCTGTAGAAGTCTTTTATTCATTTTGACCTTAACTTGGTATACAGGATGAGACTGGTCTAACACAGTTTCTGCCAAACTTCTTTCCAGCTTTCCCAACAAATTTTGTTAAACGTTGAGTTCTTATCCCTAAAGCTTGGATGTTTTGGTTGATTAAATACTAGATTACTATGGTTACTCATTATGATTTATTATGTCTCTAATCTATTCCCCTGATCCAACACTCTATTTCTTAGCTAGTACTGGATTGTTTTAATGATTACCAACCACTCTGTAAGACAGTTTGAAATCTGGAATTGGCAGACCATCTTCCTTAACTTTTTTTTTCATTGATTCTCTTGATATTCTTGACCTTTTTTTCTTCTAGATCAATGGAGAGAAATGATTATTTCCCCCTCATGGTAATAGTTATTAAAACTGGGGGGACCTGAGCTTTTTCTGCCTATCTTTTTTCCTTGTTTGCAGCCCAGTTTCTCAAGGACAGGGCTGATGTAAGAAAGGATTAACATTTTTCTCATTCTGGGTATTGGTACTCCATCCAACTAAATTAGACCTTTAATCTAAAATGAATTTCTGCCCATTGTGTTCCATCCAAACTAATTTTGGTTGGAGGTAGATCCTCTGTCTAGGTTGCCAAGGATGTGGATGGTCTGGGTGTTGAAGTAGTGTCTTTGTCCAAGTTTGACATGATATCACTCTCCCAGCCCTTCATTAGAATAGGTCCACCTATCATTCATTGTTAACTAATAAGAATTGATTGTCACCCTCTGGAACACCCACTTTTTCCAAGACAAAATAAGCTGTGAATCCACTGCCCTTACTGGTCTTTGAAATTTGAGAGTGTCACTGACACTTTTATTAATAAAATACTAGAACCATTAATCAAATGATTAATTATCCAGAAACTCTGTTTCTCAAACTTTTTAAATGTCACAGAATTGTGTTACTGTTTTTTCTAAGTATATAAAATAATTCTTTGGGTTTTTTGACTGGTATGGTATTGAATAAGTAAATTAAGTTGGGTAGAATTGTCATTTTTATTATATTGGCTCAGTCTACCCATGAGCAATAAATACTTTTTTCAAAATATTTATGTTTTTATTTATGTTTAAAATGTTTTGTGATTGTGTTTCTATGATTTCTGTGTTTCTCTTGGCACATAGATTCCCAAATACTTTACATTTTCGGCAGTTATTTTAAACTGAATTTCTTTTTTCTATCTCTTGCTGCTGAGTTTCATTGGTAGTATATAGAAATGCAGATGATTTATGTGGATTTATTTGATATCCATATTTGCTAAAATTGTTCATTGCTTCAGATTGTTTTCTTAGCTGATTTGCTACAATCATCCACAAAGACTGATAGTTTTGTTTCTTCATTGCCTAGTCTAATTCCTTCAATTTCTCTTTTCTTGCCCTATTGCTATATAAAGGATTATGATAACAGACTTCCTTGCTTTACTCCTAGTCTCAGTGGGAAGGTTTCATATTTATCCCTTTTATAAATAATGCTTTTCTTTCTTGGTTTTAGATAGGCATTATTCATCATTTTAAGAAAGACTGCATTTATTCCTATTTTCTAGTATTTTTTGGAAGGAATGAGTGTTACATTTTGTCAAAGTTTTTTTTTTTCCTCTGCATCTATTAATGTAGTCATTATTTTTGTTGTTATTGATATGGTCGATTATGTCTGTGTCTTTTTCCGTCCTTCCCAGTGGTGTAATCTGGGAAAAAGGTATGGTCACTGCTCTCTTGTTCTTCACCCTGATCCTTTCCCAGAAAGGCTCCTTGATCTCTTGGGATTGTAATCAGTACTGCTTCATAGGATCCCTTCTTCCCTTGGGATTGGAAATAATATTGATCCTCAATATCCCTGATCCCTTGTGGCCAGAAGTATCACTGCCCCTCAATTTTACCACTTCTTCCGTCTGAAAGTCCTCCATTCAGCCTTCAAACTATCTGACCTTTTTGTTGTTGTTGTTGTTGGTGGTGGTTCTTCCAATCCAGAATTTTATTTGAGACATTATTTAAAATTTCTATGGGTGGAAGCTGTTGGTAGAGTTTGGCTGAGTGCTTCTCTAATTCATTATCATGGCTCCACTGTAAGAAAATAATGGGCTTTGCTAGTGCCCAAAGGCCCCAGATTGATTGGATTGACTGAGATTGACTGACTTAGCTAATTAACTTACTTAAATTTAATTCAATTGAAACCACACCAGACCCTCAGGAGGGTATTGTTCTCAGAAGCTGTGGACTCTGACCCCAACACAGGATGACCCTCAAGTCCAGTGAACCAATGGATTTGGGTGATGCTAGCCAATTAGCTGGAAGTCGGGTGGAAGGAAGGACTGCCTCTCCTTGGTACGCAGAGGGAGCTTCCTCTGGCAGTTCATTGCTCCAACAGGCTGGTGGTGGAGGAATTGAGGATACTAGGCTAGATAGGTTTTTTTCTTGGCTTTCTGACTCAGGTGTTCTCTTTTTCACTAATAAATGCTTAATGCCTAAAACTGGTGCTAAAGCTTCTAATTTATAAAGTAAACCCTAGCTAGTTTTCCCTACACTTGGAATAGGAATAAGGAGACCACACATTAGATTTTAAACATCACACCACTCACTGAGCTCTCTTTTGTTCCTTTAAGTAGATTCTAGCTCCTATGTTTTAATTCATCATATATGTTGTGTTGATATTTACATTAAAAGCTGATTTCTTTCCTAATTTCCAATGTTTTGTCCTTTTTGAAAACATTTTATTTCTCCTTGGAGCTATTAAAGGCTAAAATTCTAGCTAAACTGTCTAAAATATCTAATGAGTGGTCGCCAATAAATTATAAGCAAGAGTTAGACTTTTAAGCATTTATTAAGGAGAATAAGAATTTGATAAAGAGAGAGAGAAAGGCCTAGATTCCTATCTATTAAAGGGAGAGCGCATTTCTAGCTCCCTTCTCTGCCAGAGTCCTCAGGAAAGAGCCCTAGTCAGAGCACTAGGTTCCTCCTTCTTTCTCCCAGTAGAAAACATCACCTCCTGATGACAAAGAAAAGATGCATGTTCTTGCCCTCAAAGACCTTCCTTTCATGGGGGAACACTTCTACAGTAAGTCTCCAGCAGGTGGCATCATTCCAGTCGTTACAGAACTATTCTATAGTTCCCAGCTATTGTTCCATGATATTTGGGAAATTATATAATTTATTTTCTTATTCTTTTTTCCATTGTGTTATTTATTTCTATTTAAAGTATAAAGCACTCATTGTGTTGTACGCCTTTAAGAAAAAAATTCTAACCTATTTCCTCTCCTTGCAAATCTCATTGCTTGTCTATCCACTTCAAAACTAGACTTATACCAGGACTTTTTCTCTAGGACTTCTGTCATTCATATTTTTTTGCTTTTCATATGCTAACTAAATTGGGTCTGGCTTCTCTCTTTCTTATTTGCCACTTCACCTTACACTGCTTCAGTACTAATTTTTTCTCCTAGACAGACAGCAGCTCCCCCGCTCCCACCACATACACACACACACACACACACACACACACACACACACACACACACACATTTCCTCTATTTCAGTTATTACCTAGAGTAAATACTTTGGGGGACAGCTAGGTGGTGCAGTAGATAGAGCATCAGACCTGGATTCAAGAGTACTTGAGTTCAAATCCAGCCTCAGACACTTGACACTTACTAGCTGTGTGACCTTGGGCAAGTCACTTAACCCTCATTGCCCAACCAAAAACAAAACAAAAATTAAAAAAAAAATAGAGTAAATACTTTGGGAAAAGTACCAACTACAAGTTAATTTCTGGTTTATTTTTCCTTATTCATTGAAGCATCTTCCCTTCTCATCAACTTTATACTTTTTTTCCTTCACATAAATATTCAAAAGTAATGTTTGGGGTTTTGTTAATTTGTTTGCTTTTTGTTTTTATTTGCATTTTCTTTTGTTTGCTTTTGTGTTTGTGGTTGTGTTGCCTCATGTAGTTTGAGGAAATTAGACTTAATTACTGTCCATGAAGCAGGAGACATCATAAGCAGAAATATCTGCTTGTACATGGTACTTGGGATAGGATCACATTAGGAAGGGTAGGGTGAGTGGAATTTTAAGCATTTCATTTTTAAAAGTTTTAGATCTTTTTAAAAAATGTTCTATTGTTTTCTCTCTTCTCATATTGTCTGCATAGCTTTAATTACTATATATCTGACCCCTGTTTCATTCTCTTAATAATGGTTTGGGAGAATGATTAGAAACAACAATTTTGCTCTCTTGCTAATCATGTTTTCAGTATAACAATGCTTCTTGGTACTGGCTGAGTAACAGGCAGGCAGAATTGTCTGCCACTTTATTGCCTTTCACACATCCTCTTTTAGGGATTGAACTATTCTTCCCTGGTGGTACAACTTTTTCTATACCCATACCCTTGGCCCCTCCCCTCTGGCTAATGGTTTCCTTTCAGTCCTGGCCATTGGTAATGGCAGAAACCTGATTCAGTGCCAACTAGTTAGCTTTACATAGTGTTATTGACTCATTTTGAAATCTAGTGAAACTCCAAAGAATTTATCCTCTCTGCTCTGAGAAGTTGTTCAAATAAATCAATAATTCCTTGTGACTTACAAGGCCTCTGCCAGAAATCTTATTTTGACAGATACAGCAGTTTTAAATCTTTCCCACCACCCAAGTCCTTCCCAATAGCCCCTTCGATGTTTCTTTAAAGTTGTAGCATACACAGTTTAGCAATTATGTTGATCAACAACTTTATCACATTTGCTAGTTTAAGAAATGAGGTAAATTATTAAATAAACAAGGGAAAATGACTCGTAAATCCATAGGGAACAATCAGTTTTAAAGTAATTATACTCACCCTCCTAGAAGAGAAGTAAAGTAGGAGGCCTACTAGGGTCATCCATCTCAGTTTCCAGCCACAGGACATTTTAGCAGGCAGATTTCACCCTGGATAAGGGTTGTGTTTGCTTTGTACATAGACACTTGGTTTAGGAGCCCTCATGACCAATGGCAGCATCCTTAGTGACCTGGAGATTTTTAAAAAAGATCTGTCTGTTGATCATTTGCATTTATTGTCTGAGGAAATGATATATGACACATATATAACATGTGGGTATACAGTGTATATGTACATGTACATATAGAAAGACAGACAGACATAGATAGATAGGGACAGATACAAATGTAGATGCAGGTTTAGATATACATATGGATAGAGATGATAGATATAGATATCCTTTGACCATCTAACTATTGGAGATGGCTCTTTGCCTCACTTATTTCTACCCCCCATATATCTTGCTTATTAGACTTTTGCCAGAGATACCTTCCAAGGTAAACTGTACTTCTTGTATTCTTCTAACAGCAAAGAAATAGCAGGAGTGCGTGTGAGAGAGAATTTGAAGAGATAGGAAGGGGAAAGATATTGCAGATATAAAATTATGTGTATATATATGGAATGATGAAGTGGAAAACCTGCTTTATTGGAAGTTTTGTCTTCCCTTATTATCATAAGCGGTAGTCATAAGAGACAAACCATTGTGGGAGTATTTAGCCTAGTCCCTGGCCATTGATCAAGTAAATCATCTCATTAAACAAAAACATATAGATACAGATATGGCAACTAAATCTTAAAGAACTAAAACCATTTTTATTAAGGTCAAACATGTAGTAATTAAAAGAATGGGAACTAGAATGCAACTCACTAGGGTAGGTACGTTACATTTAAAATTGCCAAGGAAATCTCTCCTAAGACGTTTTATGGGTTGTACCCCTGCCCCTTTACCATGTCATATCCCATATTCAGTTGTATTTCATAATAAACAAGAACAATAATAGTAACATTTACTTATTTATTTTTTTGGTGAGGCAATTGGGGTTAAGTGACTTGCCCAGGGTCACACAGCTAGTAAGTGTCAAGTGTCTGAGGCTGGATTTGAACTCAGGTACTCCTGAATCCTGGGCCAGTGCTCTATCCACTGCGCCACCTAGCTGCCCCAATAGTAACATTATAAAGTGCTTACTATTATAGCATTATGCTAGATACTTTTAAGTTATTTTCTCATTGATCTTGAAAATAATCCTGGAAAGTGGTTGTCATTATTATTTAAATTTTATGGGTGAGAAAATTCGGGTAATAGAGGTTGAGCAACTCGAGCAGATCCACACAGTAAGTGTCTGAAAATGGATTTGAACTCAGCTCTTCCTGACTCTAGGCCCTGCACTTTATCTATTGAACCACCTAGCTGCTCCTATAAAATTTCAGTGTATAATTTCAGTATGAAATATGGAAATACATTTCTTTTATTATACTTCTTGTCTTTCTCATTTCATAATTCTTATACTTTTTACCCTTAGGTCATTTGCTCATGTATTACAAAGTATAGAGAACTAGAACATCATAAATCTATTACTAAGCACAAATTTTGATTTAGCTATTGAGAAAAAATATGTGGAGACAGGAATCTTTAGGCAATTTTCATTTTTTCCCACTTCTTGTGGCACAGTGTCTGTCTATACTTTCAAAAGGTAGTTCTCTGTGGTCTGGGATTCTTAATTTCTAGGGGGAAATCATAGATAATTGCACCATAAAAATGTTTTCCTCATTAAATTCCCTGCCTAATTAGTAACCTGATGGGAAATAATTTGGGGTGGATAGTAGGTGATTGGGCACTTTAATATACTCAGTAATCAACAAGACCAGATGTCCCAGTAGGAACTAGAAACATCACTTATTGAAAATACTGGAGATTTTCAATCCGGAAACTGTCTAACTGGTATAGTTAATACCTTGTCCCAAATCAGATGATGATGTCTGCATTTTTAAATGCAACAATAACCTGAGAAAGAAATAAGTTAGACAATACAGTTAAGGCTCTTATTTGCCTCTGTCTCTATCTCATCAACTTTCTCTCCCTCTCTCTGTCTCTAGCTTTTCCATCTCCCTATCCTACTTCTCTATCCAGAAGGGAGCGATGCATTAAGTATAATCAGCTGAAAACCTATTTCCATCCTCTTGTGGATTTCCATTAAGCACTTAACATTATTTAATGGTATACTATGTAGCTCATTATGGAAAACCTGCTGCCTTATGACCCAATTCAAACTTACGTGGAGAAAGGCATTAGTTGTTTGTCATTTTCATGGCATCTTCCCTCTCCAAATTTGAAGTACCTTAATGCATTTAAATAAACACAGCTATGGCAAAAAAAAGGCAAAGGGGATAGAAAATGACTTAGAACCAGACTTTGTGTTTACCTATTGATAGCTTTCTTGCTATTCCTCACACATGATATATTATCTTCTATCTCTATGCCTTTGTTCATGTGCTATCCCAAGGCTAGCATGAATGACTTTTTAAAGCATTTGTATTGAGTATTATGTATTCTAAGTATAGAGGATGCAAATGGAAAAAGAGCAGAGAAAAAGAGATGGGGGAGCGGAGAGGGGAGGAGAGGGGAGGAGAGGAGAGGAGAGGAGGGAGGGAGAACAGAAGAGAATCAAACTTGATTCTAAAAAAGCTCAAACTCTAATAGGGATAGTCAAAAATTTTACAGGAGTGTTTTCTGAAGAAATAAATTTCAGTCTAGGGAATCATCAGGATGGTTTTAATGGCCACTGATATATCCTTTCCAGAAGTAATTATGCTATGGATTAGATTATTGTGCCTAGAACAATAGATGAAAGGGAAAGACAGTGCTGAAGATATGACCTATATATGACAAGGTGGTCTATGCAGTTAATTGAATAATTTGGGGAAATGTGAAAATGAAATGCTTTCTGCAGTCTGGAGCTAGCTAGTAAATAGAGTGGCTTAAATGGGGTAGTTTGCACTAAGTTAAAAATTATGAAAGCTTGGTCCTGAGAGCTTCAAAAATGGCTTCATTAAATTCCCCAGGGACTGGAATGATGGATACTAGAGGTCCACGATGCAAAGTGGTCTGTGTGGGAAAGAAAAACTAATGAAAGCTGTGCCAGCTATGTAAAGCAAATGACATGAGAGCTTGGGTCAACTGTGGGGTGGGTAGAACTGAGCTATAAGTAATCAAGAAATATATTCTAATCCTTGATGCTACTACCTTGAGGAAGAGTAGAGTCATGAATAATCTGAGCTCTCTTCTGAAGCACTGGAACTTAGTCCTCTGTGGTTTCCCCTACAGGTTGACAGACATTAGACAATCAATTACTATCCATTCTCTTTCCTTTCTGCACATTCTTGCTGTTTGAATTTCTCTATAATCCTAGCAAGGATGATCAGGAATTGCTATAGCATCAACATTTGCAAGTTCTATTCCTTCACTTCAGTCTCTAAGCTGGACCTCTGTTCCAGCAAGGGGGGACTTTTATCAATGCTATTCAAGGATGAAAGCAGCAGGAATAACCTAGAAGCTTCAAGCATGACTTCCAGTTTATATTCTCTGTAGAGACAACCAAAGACCTTTCAGAATGTACCTCCTCCTTAACTCAGAGTAGTATCTCATTTCTTTCTAAGCTCAGCCCAAACATAATTTACATGATGCCTTTCCTAATCTCCTCTGGTACTGATGCCCCCCACCCCATCAATTTGTCTTCTATTTATTTTGTATATACCTATATGAGCCAGTTATGAAATGGACAGTGTGAACATTTATACTCTATAAATAAGCAAACACTACAAGTTAGAGTTTAACTTGTTTTTTTTTTAATTTAGACTTTAAAAGTGATGAAGAAAATGTAAATAATGTAGATTAGCCTCAAAAAGTGTGTCATACTACTTCCTTAAAAGAAAGAAGCCAATTTTCCTAATAAACTTGATGAGGGCATTTGCCTCTTTTTTGTTCTGAGACTGCCCAGAGACTGCCTATAAAAGATAAACTAGACCATATTTCTTCATTTGACACTTCAACACTGACTTATCAGAAGAGTCAGGTAGAATCTCTCCAGGGCAGAGCAGTACTATCCTGTGTAGTTTGATTACCTGTATGGTTTGCCCTATTAATTGTTTTTTGTAATTTGGTAGTTCATCTGTCTTTGCTAGGAATCTTACACCTTAAATTTATACTTTATGTAGCTGGATATGTCAAGGCCCAACTGACCACAATGGTCTTGGGTGCTTGACAATTCTATGTCACAATTTCCTTTATAGTCATTTCTTTTCCTGATGACAACAATTTTTAGCCATTCCTCATTATTTTGTATATATGTCTATGCTAGAGGTTATTGCACCTTGTTAATCAGGTAAAGGAACTATGACTCTTAAGGACTCATAAGAATCAGAAGAAAAGTGGAGACAAGATGGCAGAGGACAGGCAGTAAGCTCTTGGAAATCATGACACGATTGCTCAAAAAAAAACCCTCTAAATAATGCCATAGGAAAATTCCTTGAGCAGCATAACCCACAAATGAATGGGCTGAGATAATTTTCCAGTCAAAGACAGCTTAGAAGATTGGCAGGAGGGGGCAGCTAGATGGCGCAGTGGATAGAGCACCAGCCCTGGAGTCAGGAGTACCTGAGTTCAAATCTGGCCTTAGACACTTAACACTTACTAGCTGTGTGACCCTGGGCAAGTCACTTAACCCCAACTGCCTCATTAAAAAAAAAAAAAAGAAGAAGAAGATTGGCAGGAGGGCGCTGCTGTGCCGGGGTGGGAGTGGAGCCCAACCCAAATGGTCACACTGACACAGATCCAGTCCTAGGCAGGCCCTCCCTGAGAAAGAGTTCCTCTGGAGCCTCTGAATCAACTGCAGTGCCAGCGTCTTCTGGTACTAAGCTTATGGTCTGGTGAGAGGGCTGAGTGGTTGGCCAGGGGGAGATTACAGTGGTCTCTGCTTGTGCTGAGATAGAACTTGGGTGTTTCACCTCTGCGCTGGGAACCAGGAAGTAGGCTTGAGTGGCGGTGGCCAGGTTGGGGAGTGGTGCAGGTTTGCTGGAACTAACAACCACAGCACACAAAGTTTTGCTGCCTCATTAATTAGGAAGTTGGCCTGGTGTTATCTATGGACCAGAGAACAGGCCAGGTGAGTGAACAACCTGCCCCTCCTTAAATTGTACCACCTAGGAGCCCCTGAACCTTGGGACAATGCAGACTGGAAACAGTGCTCCACATTAAGAAAGAGTTAAAAGTCAAGTAAAAGACAGGCAAGATGAGAGGCCAGAGAAAGATGAGGACCACAGAAAGTTTCTTTCATGACAAGGAAGATCAAGGTGCACCCTCAGAAGAGGGTAACAACATCAGGGCTCCTACATCCAAAGCTTCCAAGAATCAGAAGACAAAAGAAAGGGACTTCTCAGATCTTTGAAACTAGAGTTAACTGATAGCTTTACATTCATTAATATGATGCACCAAATGCTTCCTACTTGCTGTCTAAAATATCTTCTCTTGGAAGAGATATGAGGAGAAAATATATTCTGCTAAGTGAAAAGAGCACTTTGGAAGAGTGTGTGTATTTTGTTGTAGTTGTTATTTATTTTTAAGCTGTTATTTCCACAGAACTTTCTTCCTTTAGAATTCTTATATGATAGTTTTCAGCATTCTTAACATGGGATTTTATCAATAATATTTCTGCTGTTATAGGTAAAGGCCTTTATTATTTGTTTGTTAATAAGTGATGTAACAAATAGGTCACCCCCAATAATATAAAATGAAAGAAAATTAGCAAAATCACCAATTATATACTTAAAATAATAAGCTAATCATTTATCAATATTGCAAATACTTTGTTAGTGACTGTTCATGAATAAAATTGTGTTTGAATTTAAAAATAATGTTTATATTATTTCAGTACACATCACAGTAATCAAGTTTAAAGAAAACTTTTATGTTGGAACATCTGTGATAAAGTCATAAAGCATGGCTTAAATGAATATTTAGCACTGAGCTATAAGTAAAAGGATAATTCATTCATTTGTTCATTGTGACTGTTTACCAGATTCAATTAGCCTGTAAAAATTATCATGACTTATTTTTATACTCAGTCTGAAAATAAACACACACACATGCACACACACACACACACATATATATATGCATGTTCTTGTGCATGGGCACACTCATATTAGATTTAGGTCATGCTTTATATAATCAATGAGTCAGAAGAAGAAAATAGCAAAACAATCCTAAAAAGTGAAAATATGTGTGAACAAGACATAATATTATTTTTATAAAAGACTACAAGACAAATAATATATGGACATTCATGTTTGTGTGTATATGTGGTCTATTATTTAAGCTAATAGTACTGATTAAGATTAAAATTTATCTACTCATATATCTTTGAAAATCTCCAACCAGTCATCTTTTCAGACCACATTCATATAAAATATGTTGCTAAAAGAAGTCAGAAATATTATTTAGTTCAGATCACTAATTATATGAATGAGAAAATATGATGAAGTGACTTGCTATGTTACATTGTGAGTTACTGGCACAACTGGGATTATATTTTCTGGCAATAATAGAAGTGCTGATGCTACAGGAACAGCATGTACAAGTACAGTTGTACAGTAGTGGTCTGTAAAGTATCAGTGGCAGTGCCTTTAAAAGACATCAAAAGCAACAACGAAACTAATACACCACTATTTGTTAAACTCTGAATAGCTAGCTATCCCCCATCAATTCCACTAAATTAATTTATCTGTACTATTTCTATGCAGAAGAGGATAACATTTTAACAAGAGTAGATTTTCCATAAGTTTCTGAGATCTCCCTTTTTAACTGATGCTTAGTAGTTTATGTTCCATTGTTGTAGTGCATATATTTTAGTTTTCTTCCTAGGGATTGGAAAAGGAAAATGTAGTATTATCTGTGTTCCTGAGAGGATTTTCAGTAGAAGCTTACTTTTTCTTTTTACATTGTTAAGGGTGGTAGGTCAGTTACTGTGGAATACAATTAATGCAGAGCCAACATAGAGCATGTGATAACATTTGAGTTACAGGCAAAAGCCTGAAAGAGAGCTAGTCTGAGATTTCATTTTATCATGCAAAAGGGAAGATATGGGTGGAGGTAAAACAAGCATCTTGAGTCCGGCCTCCTCTATTGGATTCCAATTGTGAAATTCCAAAGAATACAAGAAAAAATCTCAACCTTTTCTCTCCCTCTCTCTCTCTCTCTCTCTGTTTCTGTCTCTGTCTCTCTCTGTCCCATATTAAACATAATATAAACACATATATGACAATGACAATAAAACATATAGGTAAATATATGTGTGTATTAGATAGATATATAACAGGTAAACATATGACTGATGCAATGAAACTTAAATGCAACTTTAATGCATTTTATCTACATTTTCCACCTGTAATGATTAAAAAACATGAAGTAATATAGAAATATCAAGACTATTCATAGAAGAAAGTACAGGTTATTTGCTTTGTATTAGATAGGTTATATTTTCTCTATACATCATTACTTATAATTAAAATTTTCAAATGTCTTTGTTTTTATCTGAGTGAATATTCTTTGTACAAATGCAGATCACAACCTCTAACTTAGTGGATAGTTCTATTGAGTTCGTGTGAAACACAAAGCAAGAACAACAAAAACAAAAGCACCTCTAAAACTTAGCTAAGGAAAAGACATCATCATTCAAGTGTCCAACCATCCTGCAATCAGCCCGAGTTAAGCAAATTTAGTCCTCAGACAACAAACATACAGGCTATTGCTAGATCCCTAATTCAAGGTTTTTTTTTTGGTTTTTTTTTTTTGAGCTTCTTAGAATATCCCACACTTTGAATTGGGCTGATAGAGCTTTCAATAATCCAGAAGTACTCCCTTCCGTGATGAGGCCTTTACATAGCACCACATGAATAATATTCACAAATCTAAGTATAATTGATCAACTTGGTTTACTGTACTGGTAGAAAGGTGGTCACAGAGTCAGAAACATCTAGGTTTAAGTTCTGACTGCCACATATTTGCTATGTTACCCTAGGATGTCATGTATTTTCTCAGTTCTCTAGGCTAGTTGACAAGTATATATGTTGCAGAGATCTTGCTGAACTATTTTAGTATAAGGGATTTCCTCATATAGGAGTTACCTGTACTAATAAATCCACAAGTCAAGTATTTATTTCCTATTAGTAAAACTTAAGTAATCCAAAGAGTTGTTGTTCAGCCATTTTTCAGTTGTGTCCAACTCTTCATGACCCTATTTTTTAAAAAGATATTGGAGTGATTTGTCATTTCCTTCTCCAGCTCATTTTACAGATGAGAAGACTAAGGCAAACAGAATTAAGTAACTTGTCCTGGATCAGATGTTCCTGATTCCAGGCTGGTGTTCTATCTGTTGTACCACAAAGATGTCCCAGAGAGAACAAAGTCTAAATAGAATTCCAAAATTGTCTGAATTAAAAAACTAAAAATTTCCAGGCTAAAAAAAAAAGAACAAAAACAAAACAAACAAGCAAACAAAAACATGGTCTTATAATGTAGCTTTGTAGAATTGCCTTAATTATTTGAAAATTACACACATGTGTATGTTTATACACAGAAACATATACAGGAATAGGAAATAAATGCTTCCATAGTGCTTCAGGATATTGAAAATTTTACGTGTGTGTGAATGTGTTCCCTCATTCATAGTTTCAAACATTTCCCCTACAATCTTATTTGGACTCGTTTAGCAAATAGGTAATATTGAATTCTTATACAGGTAAATGCCCTGGATGGGGACCTGGACACTTAGATTCTTATTACTGTGATAACAATTATTTGTGGTAAAGATTAATATTCCCATTTTTAGCTAACTCATTTGGGAGGGGCCACACCTGGCCCACCCTGAGGTTATAAAGGCAGCTTTTTGAAGGGCCTCCCCTATTGGGGGAGGGGAGATTAAACGCTCCCAGAAGGGAAGCAGGCTACTTCCGGTACGTGAGCTTGCTCTCATTCTTTCTGCTTGGGCCCTTGAGCAGGCAGCACGTGTTCATGCGTTCTCTCTGTCTGGCAACTCCACCTGTGATGGTGTATGTTTGCTCTATCTAGGTGTTTGGTGAGTTTAAGTATGGAAAACCCTAATAGGCTAAGTTTAGAGTTAAGAGCATTTCTCTGTATTTCTATTTTCCTATTTCCTTATTTTTGATTTTTATTAGTTTCACCTTTGTTGTTTAATTAATTCCCAAGTAATGAAATCTGATCCTTTTCTGAACTAAAGCTTAGAGGCTCCTTTCTTATTGGCCTGGGAGAAATATCTAAAAAGGGCTGTTCAGAGGGGAGGTTTAAACCTTAAAGGTCCCTCATATTTCTGGGACCCCAAAATTAAGCTGAGTCACCTAAATAATTCTCAGTATATCAAATTTTGGCCCTCACATTACAGATTTCCCATTAAATTGGTCCTTTCTGCAAAACATTTCAACTCTCTCAGTCTTAGTTCACATCTCTGTAAGCAAGTAGGCAGTCACATGATATAATTAATAGAGCACTGGGACTGGACTGAAAAAGGCCTAAATTCAAACCCAGCTTCAGATGCTTACTAGCTGTGTGAACCTGGGCAATTTACTTAACATTGTTCTGCCTCAGTTTCCTCAAATGTATAACTGATATAATAAGGGCAACTACCACCCCCAAATTTAAAAAAAAAAAATTTTTTAAGTGAGGCAATTGGGGTTAAGTGACTTGCCCAGGGTCACACAGCTAGTAAGTGTTAAGTGTCTGAGCCTGGATTTGAACTCAGGTACTCCTGACTCCAGGGCTGGTGCTCTATCCACTACGCCACCTAGCTGTCCCCCAAAATTGTTTTGATCATAAAATGAGGTAATTTTTGTTAAGTGATTAGCAGGGCATGTTGCACATGGGCATTGTATAATGCTTATTCCCTTCCATTCCCCATCACCTATGAAAAGGGATAGTGCAATTTGGCAATCTCTAAGACCTCCTTTAGCTCTATTAGTCTATGAAATATCATTTGTGAATTTATAGAGAATTCTTTTGTATGCAGAGATATCATTGCCATATGAGCAAGCCCAGGACTGCTTCTGATTAAGCTATGCTGCCACTGGATTAAACAATATAAATATTATCCACAAAATTGGAGAAACTACAAAGAGGAATTAGGGAAATTGAAGGGAAGAAATGGGGAAATATGATTAGAGAAAAAGAGAAAGAACATATATGTTCTAAAATATTTAGAGCAACTCTCTGTGGTGGCAAAGAACTAGAAATTGCAGGGATGCCCATCAATTGGAGAATGGCTAAACATCTTGTAGCATATTATTGTGAGGGGTGGAGGGGAAGGGAAAAAAAAAGAAATTTCCACGATAACTTTATTATATATTTAAAAGAAATAGCAAATTGTATATAATAGAGTTGCAGTTTCATATGCAATCTTTTTTTATTCTACTATATTATGAAATGCTTGTTTTATTTCATGAATTCAAAATAAAATAAATTTAAAAATTAAAAAAATGTGGTTTCCTTTTTTCAGAGTTTCATAAATCTAAGAAAAATCAAATGAAAGTAAAAAGACAAAATTGAATAAATAATTTGATAAATTATAGTTTAAAGATATATGGCATCTTCTGAGTGGAACCAATGAAGAGTATAAATATTTTTTAGCACTAAATGGAGCTTTTCCAAAAAAGTGGCCATAAGACACATAGATATTATAAATAAATACAAACAAAACCTTATACACATCATTTATACACCATAGAAATAAATTCAGGGAACACAAACAAAAGACACAGACTTAAATGGAGTATTTATGATGAAATCCTAAATAATTTGTGTGTCAGAAAACAAATTATAGAAACAACAAATAATTGAAAATTATAAAAAGTATATACTAAATTTTTTGGGATTTAGCTGAAGAAGTCACCAAGGGGGTGGGGGGTGGGAAATATGTCCTCCAATCTATTGAATAGCAACCTAGAAAAGAAGAGAATTAATAAACTGGTTTTCAATTTTAAAAAAAAAAGCCTGTTAAGAAGAACAACTTAATTTGTTAAATAATTAACAAAAAATCTAGTAAATTAGAGGAAAAATAGATGAATTGGTAAGCATAAAGACTATAGAAATGTTAAAACTAAAAGATGAAAAAAACCTTAAAAGATGTGTCTTTGAAAAAAACAAAACAAAACCTAACAGGACTAATAAATCTTTAGCCATCCTAATAAAAAGGTGAATGGTAGTATGTTATTATTATTCCCATTTTACAGAAGAAGAAACTGAGCAGGGGATAAATGATCCTAATGTATGACACAGCATCACATGACTGACAAGTGTCTGATGCTAGATTTGAACTCAGATCTTTCTAATTTTAGGTGGAGTGCTTGACATACTGCACCACCATGATATGAAATCACAATAGAACAAGGAGATTTTCTTTAAAAGGGAATTATCAAAACTTTTATGACAACAACCTGAGGACACAAAGGAAACGGCTTAATTCCAAAAATAAATACTCAAACTACTAAATGACCACATAGAGATAATACATAATACAGTATAAAAAAGGAAATAGTACTAAAAATAAAGAAATATAAAGAAACTATTAAAGGATTGGAGACTTGGGGTGGAGTGCTCCTAAAACAAAAGGAATTTAAAGGAGAATTCTATCAGAATGTGTGTGTGTGTGTGTGTGTATGTGTGTATACAGAGACACAACTAAATATATATTGATTCCAACATTTAAGTAAAGTTATCTTAAACACACTACATTCAATAAAGAAAACATCCATTAGGACAAATTTGCATTTAAGCTAAAGAGATAAGATGGTTTAACATTGGAAAAGCAATTAGCATAATCATATTTTTAAAGCATCTATAACCACATGATTATCTCATTAAAAGCAGAAAAAAATCTATGATAAAATTTAGTCATTCTCCAATCTATAGGCATCAACTTGTTTCTAGTTCATTCATAACAAATCAATCAATTCATTACTCTTCTCATTTATCCTAAAAAAATCACAAGCATAGAAATAGAGACTTTTTTTGAAAGTCACAAAAATCTATCTAAAACCAAAATCCAGCATTAATTTTAGTTGGGGTACACTAGAAGATTTCCCAGTAAATATTGAAGTAAGGCAAGTATGTCTATTCTCTACAATATCATTTTATAATATAAGGAATGATAGTAAGAGGAGGAAAATAAATGCATATAATTAGTGAGAGAGAACATATAACTATCCCTACTTATGGATGAAATGATTTACTTGGAAAATCTTAAGAAATCAGAGCATTAATTGAAACTACTAGTAACATCAAGAAAGCTGTAGGCTATAAAAGAATTTTAAAAATAGCATTTCTAATTGCATAGACAACAAAATCCAATAGACAACTATATAATGACTTAACATATTGGGAGTTAATCTGCCAAAGCAAATTTAATCACAAATACTCCTTTTAAAAATTAAGAGCGGGGCAGCTAGGTGGCACAGTGAATAAAGCACTGGCCCTGGATTCTGGAGGACCTGAGTTCAAACCTGGCCTCAGACATTTGACACTTACTAGCTGTGTGACCCTGGGCAAATCACTTAACCCTCATTGCCCTTCCCAAAAACCAAAACAAAACAAAACAAAACAAAATTTAGGGGCAGCTAGGTGACATGATAGAGCACTGGTCATGGAGTCAGTAGGACCTGAGTTCAAATCTGGCCTCAGACAATTGACACTTACTAGCTGTGTGATCCTGGGCAAGTCACTTAACCCCAACTGCCTCACCAACAAAAAAATTTTTTTAAATTAAGAGCACACAAAAAAATTTTTAAATAACTTTTATTTCTAGCAATTACATATAAGATATTCTCTACACAGAGATTCACTGGTTATTTACCGGCAAAATGCTTAAATGAAAGGTTGAACTTAAGTAACTTTCATTTTTCTTTTACAAAATGTGTCCCTAGTTTGTTGACCACCTCTGTGCCAAGTCAGTTGCATACTACCTAGGAGCTATATGCTCAACTTTTTAATGATAGGGAAAATAAGCAACAACATTTGGAAATTAATATTCTTTGTGATCATGTGGTAATAAAAATTATGGAACTGTTTGAAATAATAGGATCATCAATTTCAAATTGAAAAGGACCTTAAAGTAAGTTATTTCTTCATTTGCAGATGAGGAAAATGAGACACAGAAAGATTCAATGTCTTCCTTAAGCTCTCATAACTTTTCCAATTAATCATCCAACTATGACATGGTACCAATTTTTTTTCTTCATTTGCTTTATTGATTAAAGAAATATATTTTATATATACTTCATGCATGTTTTAAGTACCATATTTATCTCTTCTTCTTCTTCTTTTTTTTTTTTTTTTAGTGAGGCAATTAGGGTTAAGTGACTTGCCCAGGGTCACATAGCTAGTAAGTGTTAAGTGTCTGAGGCCAGATTTGAACTCAGGTACTCCTGACTCCAGGGCCAGTGCTTTTTCCACTGTGCCACCTAGCTGCCCCTATCTCTTCTTGACTATATCTTTCAAATTGATTATGTAAAATATGAATTTAGCATATTAATGAAAATCATATGAATTTTTAATGACACTTGACTTGCACTAAATGTGACCTTATGGTTACCCTCTAGCTTACTTCTAAATTAGTTTAATTACTTATGTTTTCTCAATTTCACAGTGTTTCAGCCACAGTTACATACTTATATGAGTTCTCTCCTGTGAGTAATTCAGAATATAAAAATTTAGGGATTTGATAGATAAAAGTGTGATTTCATACCAGCACTTGCCATAGATGTCAAAGGCCCAGAGTTTATATCCTGTGTAAGGTCAGCTTTCATCAGGAGAAAGGAGGTATGCATGGGAATGGCAATTGATGGGAGCTGGGGTGGTTGGAGCTGGAAACAACCATAAAAGATGGCACAAAACCTATTCACTTTGAATTACCTAAAGAAATGAACACACACACATATAATACTGTAAAGTTGAAGGTTATATATACATATTCAACTTGAATTAGCACTGTTTTTAATAATTTGAGAAATAGATAGTTCAATATTTTTATCTTGATTAAATATTGGTATAACTGGGGCCACGGCATTAAAAAACAATCAAACTGGGATTAGAAATAAGTGGCTGACTAAGACTGTGCTAAGACAGGGCTAACTTTTGCTAAATGAAAGTCATTATTCCTTGACTTTGCTAAATCAGTCTCCACTCTGTCTCTCACTCAGTCAAACAGCATCAATTAAGCCTATGTAGGAAATTTTATTGGCCTTGTAGTTCAGAAAACATAAGTAACATATATCCAATCTCAGGTGTCTTTAATTGGAATGAGCTACAGAAAAGCTACACTTATGCATAAATACACTCACATATAAATACACACAGACATTGTGTTAAAATATTTTTGAATGGATTTAAATTTTAAAAATAAAGAAACCCTTCTATTATGAGTATAATAATTATTTGCTATCTACTTTGGTACAGCAAATGAATTGGGAAAGAGATGTCTGAATTCTATTATCAAAATTGGCTAACTCCCTAAATACATTTGGTCTTGGCACATTTTTTTTTATAGGATCACTTTCTATTTTTAAAATATTCTCCTATGAGTTATTTTATTCTCATTAATTATTTTGGCAATATTAGATGTGCCACCAATCTTCCTTTAAGAAAAAAAAAAGCTTTATGCTTAATTTGAAAAATGTATGGGAAATAAATGACTAAATTAGATATAAATGCAGAGTATATTACAGAATGTAAACAAATTCATAATTATGGGCACAGTAAAATTTGAAGCTTCATGAAAATCAGAGACAATTTTTCAAATAAATATGCATTGGTATTTATATTACAGAAACTAAACTGGTATTTAAAAAATTCATTGTTTCAAAGATTTTTCAATTGAACAAGTATTTATTTGTACTGCTTGTATTTAGTAAGTTTTCTCACTTAACATTTGTATCTCAAATAAATTTGTCTAGCAAGCCAATATGGAAGAGTAGAGGAAGCACTATATATGAGCTCTCCCAACATTCCCTCCAAAAAAATTTAAAATAATGCTACAAATTGAATTTTGGAGCAGAGCCAACAGAAGGTCATACTGAGAAATTCTTCCAGCCCAAGATAACATAGGAGGTTGAAAGGAGAGATACATTACAGGAGGGTAGAGGTCAGCTTGAAGTTCAAATGAATGCAAAATTCGTCATAGAACTTGGTGATGGTAATGACAAGAGCAGCACCTTTCGGAGATTTCACACCAGAGAAGGTAAGGGGATTAGGCAGCTGACCAGAAGGAGATTATAGGAGATCTGTGTGCTAGCATGAGATACAGGGCCAGATGGTGTTTAGCAATTCCATTCCTAATCACCTCTTCCAGGATATAATTGAAGGAGAGAGATGATCATTTTTGGTCATGATCAGTCAGGGTTCCTGAGAAGCAATATCACTTTTAGTCACATGGTGAAAAGGAGCCTGAGGAATACTGTAACTTGCAGGAACAAGAGAGCATGGACTTCGAAGAGTAGTATTGATTGTGATTCTAAGGGAACACAGGCCCTTCCTGAATAAAAATGAAAGAGCAGTCCAGGAAAATAGTTACCACACCTCATACCAGATTGAAAGTATCCACAATTTCCAAACCTCCACAACTAGGTTTCAAAATAGAAGTGTGAAAAACCTTGAAGCTTATGAAGGTATACTTTCCCTTAAAACATACATAGAATGGTGCCCAAATTTATTCTAAAATTCAAAGTCATGAAATAGTGTAGAAAAATGATTTAAAAAAAACCCATACATAAACACAACATACATAAACAAAACAAAAATTCATCAAAGAACAAACAAATTAAATAAAATAAGATTACTAGTAGAAAAAATGTGCAAATAAATGAAAGCTATGGAAAAATTATGAAAAGTCAATTAATAGGTGGGCAAAGAGGCAAAAAATAAAGAAAATAATATTTTAAAAACAGAATTAATCAAATTGTAAATACATACACAACTTCATTGCTGAAAATAAGTCCTTAAAATTAGAAGTGGTCAAATGAAAAAAGAATTATAAAATTAGCTGAACAGAATGCCCTTAAAAATTAGATTTGAGAAGTGAAATTTAATATTCACATGAGACATAAATAATAAAACAAAGTCAAAAGAATGAAAAGATAGAAGAAAACTGAAATATTGGAAAACCAACTGAACTTGAAAAAAGATTGAGAAGTAATTTAAGAATTTTTGATGATTAAACTTTATGTTCAAATAAAAAGCCTACCCATCATATTTTAAGAAATTATACACCAAGACTAGAGTGTAAAATTGAAATTTTAAAAATCCAACAATCACTTCCTGAAAGAGATTCAGCAGTACAACTACCAGGAATATTATAGTCAAATCCTGGGATTTCCAGGTCAAAGAGAAATATTTAAAGCAGGAAAAAAGAAAGCCAGAGCCAGTATCACATGAGATTTTGTAGTTGTCATGATAATAAAACAGAGGGATTGGAATAAAATATTCTGGAACGCAAAGGACCTATTGTTATAACCAAGAATAATCTATGCATAAGGACCACATATTTTCCCACTTCCATGGGAAAAAATGAATTTAATGATAGAGGACTTTTAAGTATTATTGATTAAAAACAACAGCTGAATAGAAAATTGGATTTTCCAATACAAGCCTCAAGAAGCATAACATGGTAAAGGTAAACATGAAAGAGAAATCATAAGGGACTCAGTAAGAATAAAATATTTGCATTTCTACATGGGACAATGACACATAACTCATATGAACTTCATCATTTGGAGATGATATAAAAAATAGGATAGGTAGCTAGATGGGTCAGTGGTTAGAATGCTGGGCCTGAGTCAGGAAGACCTGAGTTCAAATACAGCCTCAGACACTTATTATCTGTGTGATCTTGCACAAATCACAAATTCTGTTTGCCTTATTCCACTAGAGAAGGAAATGACAAACGACTCCATATCTGTACAAAAAACAAAGCTATTTTGCTTTTGATTTGCTATGGTCCATGAAGTCATAGTCAAACATAACTGGACAATTCAACAACAACAACAACTAGATCAATGAAAAAGAGGATTGTCCAAGGAAAATGTTATAGGGAGAAGGGAGAGAAAAAATGCAGAAAATTATCTCACAGAAAAGTGGTAAGCAAGGAAAAGGTTTTAAAATAGAGGAAAAAATGGGGAGAAGCAAGCCTTGAAGATCACTCTCAGCAGAATTAGTTCAAAGAGAAACATATATAAACAAACATACACTCAGAAAACTATCTTACATAACAGAGAAATAGACATGGAAGGTGTTAAGAGAAATGTAGATGTGAAAAAATGGAGGAGAAATAAAGGAACTCAAGAGTCAGAAGCAAAATTCCCTTTAGAGGATGTACAAGATAAAAAGAGAAAGAGAACAATAAATAGTAAGGGGAAAAAAGCTATAGGGAAATGCATAGTTAGTAATCACAAGTGTGAATATGAATTGATTGAATTAAACATCAAAAAAGTGAATTGCAGGATGGATTAGAAACCAGAAATCAACAATATTTTCACAACAGAACCATTTCAAACACACACACACGCACACACACACACACACACACACACACACACACAAGGTTCTGGAGGAGAATCTATTATGATTCATTCAAAGTTAAAAAAAAAATAAAGGGCAGTTAGGTGGTATAGTGAATAGATTGGCAGGCCTGTAGACAAGAAGACCTAAGTCTTCCTGAGATCAAATCTGGCTCCAGACACTTACTAGTTTTTTGACCCTGGGAAAATTACTTAAGCTTGGTTGCCTGGTTTTCCTCATCAATAAAAGGAACTAAAGAAGAAGATGGTAAACCACTACAGAATCTTTGCCAAGAAAACCCCAATTGGGTTCACAAAACCCAAAAAGTTGGATGTCACTGACAAAAATGACTGAACAACTGAAGTAAAAAAGGCAAAGGTAGCAATCATTATGTCAGAAAAAAAAGAAAAAATAAATCTACATAAGCATAGAAACTACATCTTGCTAAAAGGCATGAAAGATAATGAAGTATTATCAATACTAAACATACATGGACAAAATGGCATAGAATACAAATTCTTAAAGGAAAAAGTTAAACACATTGCAAGAGGAAATAGATAGTACTACTATACTAGTGGGAGACTTCAACATTCCCCTCTCATTCCTACATAAATTTAAATGTGAAATAAATAAGAAGTTATGGATTACAATAGAACCTTAGAAGAGTTAAACATGATAGATTTTTGTAGAAAACTCAATTGGAATAGAAAGGAATATAACTTTTCCTCATCCATATATGTCAGTGTCACAAAATATATTTTAAAGAATAAAATCTTAACAAGCACAGAAAAAGAGAAATATGAAATGCAATGGTTCCCGATCAATAATGCAATAAAAATGAACTTAAGTGTTTTGAAAACATGGCCCATGGATTCTTTCAATTTCTACTTTATCTTCTACTTCTAGAATATCAGGGCAATTTTCCCTGACAATTTCTTGGAAGATGATGTCTAAGCTCTTTTTATGATCATGACTTTCAGGTAGTCCAATAATTTTCAAATTATCTCTTTTGGATCTATTTTCCAGGTCAGTTGTTTTTCCAAGGAGATATTTTACATTGCCTTATATTTTTTCATTCTTTTGGTTTTGCTTTATTGTGTCTTGATTTCTCATAAAGTCATTAGCTTCCATTTGCTTACTCCTAATTTTTAAGCAATTATTTTCTTCAGGGAGCTTTTGTACCTCCTTTTCCATTTGGGCGATTTAGCTTTACAAGCTGTTGACTTTTTTTTCATTACTTTCCTGCATCACTCTCATTTCTGTTTCCATTTTTTTCCTTTACCCTCTCATATTTTAATTTCAAAGTCCTTTTTGAGTGCTTCTATGGCCTGAGACCAATTTGAATTTTTCGTGGAAGCTTTTGATGTAGGAGATTTGACTTTGTTATCTTGCGAGGGTGTGTTTTGATTTTCCTTGTCACCATAGAAACTTTCTGGAATCAGTATTTTTTTCTGTTTGCTCATTTTCCAGCATGTTTCTTGACTTTTAACTTCTTCTTAAAGTGGAGCACTGCTTCCAGGGCAGACTGTTCCAAGCTTCAGGGGGTCCAAGGTGGTATGATTTAAGGAGAGGCATGTTCACCACTCCCCTGGCCTTTGCTCTGTTCTGCAAGCAACCACAGGCCTACTTGCCCTTTAACCTGAAACAGAATCCTATTTCACTGTGGTTGAAAGCTCTGGTGTGCCTGCATACCTCCCCTGACTGGGCTGCTACCCCAAACTTCAACCTGGGTCCAAGCACAGGCAAAACAACAGAGCCCCACTTTAGCACCAGCAGAGAACACTGTATTCTCCCCCTCACCAACCGCTTGACCCCTTCACCATCCATGGACTGAGTTCCTGAAACAGCTGCTCCTGCAGCTGATTTGAAGGCTCCTTTTGCCTAGTTCTCTGGGGCAGCCTGCCTGGGGCTGGGTCAGTGTGGCATGGCCTGTAGAGAGCTGTGCTCCACTCTCCCCTGGTACAACAGACCTTTCCTGTCAACCTTCTAAGCCGTCTTTGACTGGAAAATGATCTCAACCCATGTTTTTCTGGGTTCTGCTGCTCTAGGAATTGTCCTATGTCATTATTTGAAGTTATTTGGAAGGGTCTTGGGGAGAGCTCAGGACTTTCCTCCACCATCTTGTCTCCACTCCCTGGTGTATTTTTTATTATTCATTTTTAAATGGTCCAAAAGCCAGGGCAGTAATAACATGACTGTTTTCTGCCACAAAGCACATAGACTTTTGGCTGTCATTAGCTATAATCCTAGGTAGGATGAAGTCAGTTACTTCTGTTACTCTTTACATTGTTAATCATTACTTTACCTGGTATTCTTTTTGATATTTAATGAAGTATATATGAAGCACTGAGCTTTTCTATCGATTTTCATGGAGCCATTTAAACCAGAACAACTAGAAACAAACATAAAAACAAACAAAGAAACAAAGTATGACAGCATTTGCTCATCTGAGTCATAACACTTGAAAATATCAAGACTGGTTTGATGAAAATGTTGGGGAAATTCAGAAGCTGTTAAAGGAAAAATGAGAACTCCAGTGTTTACCAGCAGGATAGTTCAACTGTGCCTAAAAAGGCAGCATTTAATTCCATCAAAACTAAAGTTCAAGCAAAGCTTAAAGAGATACAGGATTCTTGGCTCAGTAAGAAGGTAAATGAAATTCAGTTTTATGCTGATAATAATAATCCAAAGCACTTTTATGATGCTCTGAAGGCTATTTATGGGCCAGATACATGTGCTATATCTCAACTACTCAGAGTTGATGGAGCCACATTGATTAGTGACAAGAATATTATCCTGGAGAGATTGACTGAACACTTCCATAGTGTTCTTAACAGACCATCATGAATCAATGCTGAAGCCATTGACTAACTCAGGGTGAAGTCAACCTCTCTCTTGATTCATTTCCAACTGAAGAAGAGGTTTTGAATGCCCTTAGCACTCTCTCCTTTGTCAAAGCACCTCATTCTATTCCAGCTGAGATTTACAATGTTGGGGGCCCATTGCTCATACAAAATATTACTGAAATCTTTCAGCTTCTATGGTGAGAGGAGGTTATCACCCAGGAGTTTAAGGATGCCTCCATTGTCCATCTCTGTGATGATCAGATGGGTTTCGCTCTCTTGATCACTGTTTGCAAGATTCTTGCCAGAGTCCTTAATAGACTGATTTTTCACCTAGAATTTGGTCATCTACCTGAGAGCCACTGTGGCTTCAGAAAGGGTCAAAGAAGGTTTGATATGGTTATTATTGCCTGAAAACTCCCAGAGAAATGCTAGGAGTAGAAAAGAGTTCTGTAAACAGCACTCATAGGCATGACCAAGGCCTTTGATACTGTCAATTGTGAGAGATTATGGAAAATTACATCAAAATTTGGTTGCTCAGAGTTCACCAGTATTTTATGTCAATTTTACAATGGCATTATTGCCTGGGTTCTGGATGATGGACAATGCTCTCATGCTTTCCCAGTCACCAATCGAATAAAATGCATTTTTTAGAAATAATTAATATTGCTATAGACACCACTTTAGGGTAAGCATATATTAATTTATTGATATTATACCAGTGTGTAGCCCTACATTCTCTCAATCACAGGATATGTTAGAGAAAGTAGGAGGAGAGCTTGAGCAAGGCAGTTATCATGAGAAGGAGAAAAACCTCAGAATTCCCAGAAGATCCTAAAAACCTAGAAGACCTGGAAGACCTTTTGTGGTGCCTTCCAAGGGTTTTTAATACTCTTCAGATAGAGGTGGATATTCATAGAATGATCAAAGCCAGTTGGTTACCGTCTTTTATGATATGATTTGAAAGTGGTCTATATGAAAATGAACTATATCAGTGGCATCAGGGAAAAGAATGCAAAAGACCTTCATTGAAGTTGCTCAAGGCAAATTGCAGCGTCTAAGCATGGTTTAATCCCATCAGTCCTTCATCCATCTAGAAAAAATGTATCTCCATTCTTTAGTTCCCTTTGGTTTGTCCCAGGTGAGATTTGATGAAGTTTTTCAAGGAGAACTGGACTTTCTGGAGTGGGAGAAGAGAGAAAGATTGAGAAAATGATCTCTGAGTATCCCCAAGATATCAATTATTAATAATTATTTTCTCTCAGAAATAAGGCTGTGTGCTTGCTGCCATGCTTTTTGCATGATGTTTTCAGCCATGTTGTCAAATGCCTTCAATGAGGACAAACATAACATCAAGGTCAGCTACTGCACTGATGGTAAATTCTTCAACTTAAAAAGGCTATAAGCCAAGACTATAGTGAAGGGAGTATTTGTGTGTGATTGTTTGTTTGCAGATGGTTGTGTACTCAATGCATCCTCTGAAGCTGAGATGCAGCAAAGTATGTACCAAATCTCTGCTGCTTATGCTAATTTTAGCCTAAAAATCTATACCAAGAAAACAGATTTGCTCCATCAGCCAGCATCACAGCATCCATACATAGAACTATCAGTTGAAACAAACAGGGAAGTTTTAAATAATATGGATAATTTCAGTTCACTTACCTTTGCAAAATATTTTCCAGGGATGTAGACATTGATAATGAGGTTGAAGCAAACATTGTTAGAGTTAGCACTGCTTTTGGGAGGCTCTGAAGGCAAGTGTGGGAGAGAAGAGGTATGACACTGCCTACCAAACTCAAAGTCTACCAGGACAATGTGTTGTACATTGCCCACATTAAATTATACATGCATACATACATACATACATGCATGCATACATACAGCAGGTGCTGTTGCTCACATTTTCCTGTGTGTGTGTGTGTGTGTGTGTGTGTGTGTGTGTACGTGCGATTTAATGTGGGCAGTGGCCCCTGCTTTTTAAATCAGTCCCTTTTTCCAACTGGGAAGTCTATTAGACAATTAAAATGGTGTATGAATTTCCAAATTTCTATTATTGAGTATTCAAATATGTTTTCTTTAGGTTTAATAATACTAGTCCTATCCTTTTACACTTAAGATGTAAGCATGTGAGTGGATTTCTCTCTTTTTTTTAATTTCAAGTACTTCTGATAAAGAAACAGCAAAATATGTGAGATCTTATAAAAGTCTAGATGATTTAAATCCCATCTGTCCAATATAGATGCATTTCTAATTTAAATTGTAACAAATTATGACTTAGTGAGACATTTAAATTCAGATTCTACCTTAGAAATAATTCTGTATTTACAATAATGATACAGTTTTTTTAATCCAGAGGTATAGATGTAAGAAATGGTAGTACAGTAGAGAAATCACACTGAACACTTCTAATTAACAAGTTAATAATTAGGCAAGCAACTATTCACACAGATAGCTTTGTGTTGCCTTTCTCTGATGGCCCTTAAGTCTTTATGGATATTAGTTGTGTTTATTGAGCAATAAATCAACAGTAGTAAGATTTAAACATTGACATGTTTTAAAATTCTGTATATAATTCTGAAGATAATACATAGCTAAATAATACAATTCTCTTAGTTCTACAACAATGGAGCAAAATTTCAAGTTATTTTTTAAAAAATCTAATATAATAGGAGACAACATTCAAATTTTGTCTCTGACTCTTGCTACCTATGTGATTTCGAGCAACTTATTTAACTCCTCTGAATATGATTGTCTCATTGATACATTTATGAGGTTGGGTTAGTGGCCTCTTGAGATGCCTATTAGCCTTACATCTATGGTTACATAGTAAACTGACAATTTGGCCAACCTCTCTTGGGGCTTGAAGGACTATATGTCCTTTAGTTTTCCAGTGTACTTTGAGGAATTTGTGTAGTACCTTCTCTACCACCATCAGCTAAAAACCCCACCAGCTATATTACCTCCATTTTGTAGGGTGTAGTTACTAGTATCCCAATTATATTTTGCTGCTTAACAGCATTTGGCTCTTACAAAGAGATATGTGCTTCTAATATAGCAAGGAGACTATGAGCAAAAATTGTGGAGTACAGACAGAAACCTAGTCAATCTCTCCTAACATACCCATCCAGACAACTTTAAAATAACAACTCAAATAGAAGTCTGGATTGGTAGAGCCAAGAAAAGGTCAGGTGAGAAATTTTATAGCTTAAGACAACTTAGAAAGTCTGTAGTACTGGTTCCTGACAACAGGATGGGTGTAGTTTTGGAGTGCATGAAGTAGCAGCACCAGAAGAAGCTGTGGGCCTTGGAAACACCTGTGACATTAGCAATACCAGCTTTAGAACTTTCAGGCAAGAGAGAGAAAGGGGATAGTGATTATAGGGTTCCTTCAACTAGGTGCACTAGCATTGTTTGACAACTCTATTGCCCATATGCAGTTATAGGTCACAATTCCAAGACAGAGAGGAGCACTCAGGACTAGTCAAATGGGAGCAGGAACCCTTGTTGAAATTCCAAGAAAGAAAGGAGCACTATTGCTTGTAGCTTTAGGGGAAGAGGGGACATGGTCATAGTCCTAGGACAGAGAGTATGGCTCTAGAAAAAAAGAGAAAACAAGAACAAAAGAACTTGACAAGAAAAAAAGTCATGGTGGCCAGGAAGAACAAGACAGAACTTTAGAAGCAACAATGTAAAAATAATTACAAGCAAAGCCTCAAAGGAAAAATATGCTAAGTAAACACAAGCTTAATAAAAAGTCTAGGAAGAGTCAAATAATTAGGTAATATTAGTAGAGAAAAATGAAAAAAAATCAAATATGAGAGGGATACAATAAAATTATGAATAAAGAATGAAGAGCTTGGTAAAAGAGGCACAAATATATCAAAGAAAATAACTTTAAAAATCAGAATTGGTCAAATGACACAAAAATTCACTGAATATAAGAACTTTTTTAAAAAGTAGAATTGCCAAATGCAAAAAGAGCTACAAAAGCCTACTGAATAAAATAATTCCTTAAAAAAATCAGAATTGGGCTGATTATTTCAATAGATGCAGAAAAATGTTTGACAAAGCACAGCACTCATTCCTACTAAAACACTAAAGAGTATAGGAATAAAGAGAAAATTCCTTCACATGAAAAGAAGTATTTATCTAAAACTATCCCCAAACATTATCTGTAATGGGGATAAGTTAGAAGCCTTCCAAATAAGATTAAAGGTGAATCAAGCATGTGCATTATGTCAGCTATTATTCAGTATTGTACTGGAAATGTTAGCTATAGCAATAAGAGAAGAAAAAGAAATAAAAGGAATTTTAATAGGTTATAAAAAACAAAATTATCATTCTTTGTAGATGATATGAGGTATACATAGAGAGTCCTAGAGAATCAACTAAAAAGCTACTTGAAATAATTAACAACTTTAGCAAAGTTGTAGTGTATAAACTAAGCACACAGAAATCATTAGCATTTCTAGGTATTACCAGCAAAGGCCAGCAGCAAAAGCTAGATAAATTCCATTTAAAATAACTGTAAACAATATGAAATACTTTGAAGTCTACCTTCCAAAACAAATGCAGGAACTATATGAACATAATTACAAAACAATTTTCACATAAATGAAGTCAGATCTAAATAATTGGAAAAATATTGTTTATGGGTAGGCTGAGACAATATAATAAAAATGACAATTCTACTTAAATTATTTATTAAGTTCCATACTAATCAAATTAACAAAAATTATTTGATAGAGCTAGAAATAATAATAATGAAATTCATCAGGAAGAACAAAAGGTCAAAGGAAATGAAAAAGAAAATGTGAAGGAAGGTGACCCGGCAGTACCTGATTACAAACTATATCATAAAGCAATAATTATCAAGACAGTTTGGGACTGGCTAAGAAATAGAGTGCTGAATCAGTGTAATAAATTTGGGCCAAATTACATTATAGAAAATGACCATAGTAATCCAGGATATGATGAGACCAAAGATCCAAGTTTTTGGAAGAAAAACTCATTATTTGACAAAAAAACTGCTAGTAAAAATGGATCACAGTATGGAAGAAACATAAAATATATACCATCTCATATTGTATACCAAGATAAGGTCAAAATGGGTACATAATTTATGAATTATGTTTTATACCATAAGCAAATTATGAAAGGATAAAACAGTTTACCGGTCAGGTCTCTGGATTAGGGAAAAAATTAGGACCAAAGAAAATAGAATTACAAAATGTAAAATAGTCTTTGTTATATAATTTTTTCTTTTGTATAAACTAAACCAATGCAACTAAAATTAAAGTAAAACATAAAATGGGGAAAATTTATAATAATTCTCTCTGACAAATGCCTCATTTCTCAAATATATAGAGAACTGAGTCAAATTTATAAAAAATTACAAGCATTCCACAATTGATATTTAAAGTATATGAACAGTTTTCAGACAAAGAAATCAAAGTTATGTATAGTCATATAAAATTCTCTAAATCACTTTTTAAAAATTGATTAATTTATTTAGAATTTTTTCCAAGTTACATGTATAAAGAAATTTGTGTTCCAAATTCTCTTCCTCCCTCCCCATCCCCCTTAATAACTCAAGCAATTCAATATAAGCTATGCATGTGCAGTCATGCGAAACATTTCCACATTAGTCAGGTTGTGAAAGAAAACAGACAAAAATCTGTAGAAAGAGGAATTAACAAAAAAAATTATTCTTCAATCTGTATTTAGCTACCATCAGTTCTTTCTTCATAGATGGATTGCATTTTTCATAAGTCATTCTGATAGCATCCTGCTCATCATTTCTTTTTTTCTTTTTTTTTTACATATAAGGTATTTTTTTTCCTTTACCTGTAAAGATAGTTCTCAACTTTTGTTTATACAAGCTTTACAATTTCAGAATTTTCTCCCTCCCTCCCCTCCCTCCCCCCTCCCCTAGACAGCAGGTAATCTGATATAGGTTATATTTATATATCTATATATCTATATACATAGACATATAGATATATATATAGACACACACATATATATATACACATAATAACATTAATCCTATTTCTGCATTAATCCTGTTACAAGAGAAAAAATCAGAGCAGTGATTCAAAACCTCAAAATAGAAAAAAAAAAACAACAACAGCACCCAAAACAAAAGAAATAGTATGATTCAATCAGCATCTATACTCCACAGTTCTTTTTTTTATTTTTCTTGGATTTGGAGATCCTCTTCTATCATGAGTTCCCTGGAACTCTTCTGTACCAATGCATTGGTGAGAAGAATATAGTCCATCACAGTAGGTCAACACTCAATGTTGATGATACTGTGTACAATGTTCTTCTGGTTCTGCTCATCTCACTCATCATCAGCTCACGTAAGACCCTCCAGGTTTCTCTGAACTCCTCCTGCTCATCATTTCTTACAGCACAATAGTATTCCATTACATTAATATACCACAAATTGTCCAGCCATTCCCCAATTGGTGGGCACCCCGCCAATTTCCAATTCCTTGCTATCACGTAAAGAGCAGCTATAAATATTTTTGTACATGTGGGTCCCTTTCCCCCTTCCATGATTTCTTTGGGAAAAAGACCTAAAAGTGGAATTGCTGGGTCAAAGGGTATGCACAGCTTTATCGCCCTTTGGGCATAATTCCAAATTGCTCTCCAGAATGGTTAGATGAGTTCACAGCTCCACCAACACTGCATTAGGGTTCCAATTTCCCCACAGCCTCTCCAACATTTATTATCTTCCTTTTTTGTCATTTTAGCCAATCTGATAGGTGTCAGGTGGTACCTCAGAGTTGTTTTAATTTGCATCTCTCTAATCATTAGAGATTTAGAGCATTTTTTCATATGGGAAGAGATAGCCTTGGTTTCTTCATCAGAGAACTGCTTGTTCATATCCTTTGACCATTTCTCAATTGGGGAATGACTTGGATTCTTATAAATTTGATTTAATTCCCTATATATTTTAGAGATGAGGCCTTTATCAGAAGTACTGGCCTCAAAAATTGTTTCCCAGCATTCTGCCTCCCTTCTAATTTTGGATGCATTGCTTCTGTTTGTACAAAAATTTTTTAATTTAATATAATCAAAATCATCCATTTTGCATTTTATAATATACTCTACCTCTTGTTTGGTCAAAAACTGTTTTCCTTTCCAAAGATCTGATAGGTACACTATTCCTTTCTCTCCTAATTTACCTATGGTATTACCTCTTATGTCTAAATAATGTATCCATTTTGACCTTATTTTAGTATAAGGTGTAAGATGTTGGTCTATGCCTAATATCTGCCATACTATCTTTCAGTTTTCCCAGCAGTTTTTGTCAAATACTGAGTTCCTATCCCAGAAGCTGGGGTCTTTGGGTTTATCCAACACTACATTACTAGTGTCATTTACTACTGCATTTCCTGAGCCTAGCCTATTCCATTGATCTACCACTCTATTTTTTAGTCAGTACCAGATAGTTTTGATGACTGCTGCTTTATAGTAAAACTCCAGGTTTGGTACCACTAACCCAACTTCCTGTGCATTTTTTTTCATTATTTCCCTGGATATTCTTGATTTTTTGTTTTTCCAGATGAATTTTGTTATTATTTTTTCTAGCTGTATAAAATAATTTTTAGGTAGTCTGATTGGTATGGCACTGAATAAGTAAATTAATTTAGGCAGTATTGTCATTTTTACTGTATTAGCTCTGCCTATCCATGAGCAATTGATATCTTTCCAATTATTTAGATCTGATTTGATTTGTGTGAAGAGTGTTTGGTAGTTGTGTTCATAGAGTTCCTGGGTTTGTCTTGGCAAGTAGACTCCCAAGTATTTTATATCATCTACCATTACTTTAAATGGAATTTCTCTTTCTATCTCTTGCTGCTTGACTTTGTTTGTCATGTATAGAAATGCTGATGATTTATGTGGATTTATTTTATATCCTGCTACTTTGCTAAAGTTGTTAATTGTTTCAAGTAATTTTGGAGTTGATTCTCTAGGATTCTTTAAGTATACCATCATATCATCTGCAAAGAGTGATAGTTTTGTTTCCTCCTTGCCTATTCTAATTCCTTTAATTCCTTTCTCTTCTCTGATTGCTAAAGCTAACATTTCTAGGACAATATTAAATAATAGGGGTGATAATGGACATCCCTGTTTCACCGCTGATCTTATTGGGAAGGCCTCTAATTTATCTCCATTGCATATACTTGCTGATGGCTTTAGGTAGATACTGTTTATTATTCTAAGGAAAGCTCCACCTATTCCTAAACTCTCTATTGTTTTTATTAGGAATGGGTGTTGTACATTGTCGAAAGCTTTCTCTGCATCTATTGAGATAATCATATGATTTTGGTTGGTTTTGTTATTGATGTGGTTGATTATGTTAATAGTTTTCCTAATGTTGAACCAGCCCTGCATTCCTGGTATAAATCCCACCTGGTCATAGTGTATTATCCTGGTGATCACTTGCTCTAATCTCCTTGCTAATATCTTATTTAAGATTTTAGCATCAATATTCATTAGTGAAATTGGTCTATAATTTTCTTTCTCTGTTTTTGCTTTGCCTGGTTTTGGTATCACCACCATATTTGTGTCATAAAATGAATTTGGTAGAACTCCTTCTTCACCTATTTTTCCAAATAATTTGTATAATATTGGAATTAATTGTTCTTTAAATGTTTGGTAAAATTCACCCATAAACCCATCTGGCCCTGGGGATTTTTTCTTAAGGAGTTCATTAATGTCTTGTTCAATTTCTTTTACTAATATGGGTTTATTTAAGGATTTTATTTCTTCTTCTGTTAACCTGGGCCATTTGTATTTTTGTAAATATTCATCCATTTCATTTAGATTGTCAAATTTATTGGCATACAATTGGGCAAAATAATTCCTAATTATTGACTTAATTTCCACTTCATTGGTGGTAACATCCCCTTTTTCATTTTTGCCACTGATAATTTGGTTTTCTTCTTTCTTTTTTTAATCAAATTAACCAATATTTTATCTATTTTATTGTTTTTTTCATAAAACCAGCTCTTAGTTTTATTAATTAATTCTATAGTTTTTTTGCTTTCAATCTTATTAATTTCTCCTTTAATTTTCAGGATCTCTAATTTAGTGTCTAATTGGGGATTTCTAATTTGTTCTTTTTCTAGCTTTTTAAGTTGCATGCCCAATTCATTAATCTCCTCTTTCTCTTTCTTATTCATGTAAGCATTTAGAGCTATAAATTTTCCCCTAAGCACTGCTTTGGCTGCATCCTATAGATTTTGGTATGTTGTCTCATTATTGTCATTCTCTTGGATAAAGTCATTGATTGTTTCTATGATTTCTTGTTTGGCCCCTTCATTCTTTAGAATGAAATTATTTAGTTTCCAATGGATTTTCATTCTACTTTTCCCTGGCTCTTTCTTACATGTAATTTTTATTGCATCATGATCTGAGGAGGATGCATTTACTATTTCTGCCTTTCTACATTTGACTATGATGTTTTTGTGCCCTAATACATGGCCAATTTTTGAAAATGTGCCATGTACTGCTGAGAAAAAGGTATATTCCTTTCTATCCCCATTCAATTTTCTCCAGACATCTATCATGTCTAACTTTTCTAGTAATCTATTCACCTCTTTCACTTCTTTCTTATTTATTTTTCAGCTAGATTTATCTAATTCTGAGAGGGGGAGATTCAGATCTCCCACTAGTATAGTATTACTGTCTAATTCCTCTTGTAACTCATTTAACTTCTCCTCTAAGAATTGGATGCTATACCACTTGGTGCATACATATTTAATATTGATATTACTTCATTATCTATAGTACCTTTAAGTAAGATGTAATTTCCTTCCTTATCTCTTTTAATGAGATCTATTTTTGCCTGCACTTTGTCTGAGATAAGGATTGCTACCCCTGCCTTTTTTACTTTAGTTGAGGCATAATATATTCTGCTCCAGCCTTTTACCTTTACTCTGTGTGGATCTCTCTGCTTCAAATGTGTTTCTTGTAAACAGCATATTGTAGGATTCTGGTTTTTAATCCACTCTGCAATTTGCTTCCGTTTTATAGCAGAGTTCATCCCATTCACATTCACAGTTATTATTACTAACTGTCTATTCCCCTCCATTCTATTTACCCCCTTTGTACTTTTCCCCCCTTCTTTCACCCTATTCCTCCTCACCGACGTTTTACTTCTTACCCCTGCCTCTCCCAATCTGCCCTCCCTTTTTATCACCCCCCTCTCTTCTTTACCCTTTTCTCCCTTGCTTTTGTCCTCCCTCCTATCAGTCCCCCCCTTTCCCTTCCCCTTTTGCTTCCCTAAAGAATGTGATAAGTTTCTTTATCCCAATGCATGTATATGTTATTCCCTCTTTGAGTCAAATCTAATGAGAATAGGGTTGAAACAATGTTCCCCCCTCCTTTCTTTCCCTCTATTGTAATAGGTTTTTTTTCCCACCTCTTCATATGATATAATTCATCCCATTCCACCTCCCCTTTCCTTTACTCCCCATAGATTCCCTTTTTAACCCCTTAATTCTTTTGTATCATCACATCAAAGACAATTTATATTTATACCCTCTATGTAAAGTTCTTCTCTCTGCCCAAATACATTTACAATTCTTACGAGTTATGAGTATTATTTTCCTGTGTATGTTGAGATCAAATTTTCTATTCAATTCTGGTCTTTTCCCCAGGAAAGATTGAAAGTCCCCAATGTCATTAAATGTCCATCTTTTCCCCTGAAAGAAAATGCACATTTTTGCTGGGTAATAGATTCTTGGCTGCAATCCAAGCTCCTTTGTCTTCTGGAATATCATATTCCAAGCCTTCCGGTCCTTTAATGTTCAAGCTGCCATGTCCTGAGCAATCCTGACTGTGGCTCCATGATATTTAAATTGCTTCTTTCTGGCTGCTTGGAGTATTTTCTCCTTCACCTGATAATTCTGGAATTTGGCTACAATATTCCTTGGAGTTTTCCTTTTGGGGTCTCTTCAGGAGGTGATCGGTGGATTCTTTCAATGATGATTTTATCGTCTGATTCTGATATCAGGGCAGTTCTCCTTAATAATTTCCTGGAATATGGTGTCTAGATTCTTTTTCTGGTCATGGCTTTCAGGCAGTCCAATGATTCTCAAATTGTTTCTCCTCGATCTGTTTTCCAGATCAGTTGTCTTTCCAATGAGGTATTTCACATTTTCTTCTATTTTTTCATTTTTTTGTTCTTCTTGACTGATTCCTGGTGTCTCATGGATTCCTTATCTTCCAACTGTCCCACTTTAATTTTTAAGGCATTGTTTTCTTCAGTGAGATTATGCACCTTTTTTTCCCTTTGGCTAAGTGAATTTTTTAAGGTATTGATTTATTCAGTGAGATTATGCACCTTTTTTTTTCCATTTGGCCTAATGAATTTTTTAAGGCTTCCTTTTCTTCAATGAAATTATGTGCTTCCTTTTCCAAGCTGCTGATTCTTTTTTCATAGTTTTCTTGTTTTACTTTCATTTCTCTCCCCATTTTTTCTTCTACCTCTTGCAATTGATTCTTAAAATCCTTTTTGAGCTCTTCCAGGAAGGCTTTTTGTTCTTGAGACCAATTTACCTTCCCTCATTAGGCTTCAGATGTAGGCAATTTGAGGCTATTGTCCCCATCTGAGTTTGTGTTGGCTTCTTCCCTATTGATACAGAAGTTCTCAATGGAGAGGGCTCTTTTTTGCTTCTTACTCATTATTTCAGCTTATTTATTTATTTTTTATGTTGAGGTCTGCTCTGGGGACACCAGGGTCCCTGTTTTGGGCTTCTTGTGCAGGGGTATAGGTGCTGTGTGACCGGGCTTTTACTCTGAGGCCTTTATGGTGTGTGGAGATCCCCAGCCCTGCACTTCCTGTCTGATTGTGCTCGACCAGCCAGGCGCCGGACCCTGGTGTCCGATCCCGCCTGACCTATTCGTGGCCCTCTTAGCCGGTGCAGGTAGGTTTTTCCACTGTCCTTCTTGGCCACCAGATTTTTGAACCAGGTTCCAGGGGCCTCAGTTGTTCGGCTGTGGTCCGCAGCTCCTCCTGACTTGCCCCAACCCCCTCGGCGATGGGTTGCTGCCCTGTGCTGGGCCTCCCTTTTGCCTGAGTCAGACCGACGTTTTCCTGAAGTCTTCTAAATTATCTCTGGTTGGAGGACTGTGTCTCTCTGTCTCTTTGCAGGTTCTGTAGTTTCAGAATCCATCCAGAGGCTTGATTTAATGTTTGTTTTGAGGGAACAGAAGGAGAGCTCAGGCAGCTTGCTGCTTCCTCTCCACCATCTTGGCTCCGCTCTAAATCACTTTTAATTAGAAAAATGTAAATTAAAAATAACTCTGGGGTATAATGTCACACTTATCAAATTTGATAATGTGGCAAAAAAGGAAAATGTTAGATGTTCAAAGGGATATGGGAAAACTAGGACATTAATGTACTATTAGTGGAGTTGTCAATTGATTCAACCATTCTGAAGAATAATTCTGGAATCCAATCCACAGGGCAAACAAACTGTGAATACTCTCTAATCTAGCAATAACATTACTAGTTCTCTAGCCTAAGAGAACCTAAAAAAATGGAAAAGGACGCACATCCACAAAAATACTGATAGCATATATTTATATATGTGTTTATAATATTATATATTCTTTTTGTGGTGGCTAATATGATAAAATAATGGAATTCTGCAGATGCCCAAGGGCCCCACCCGATTGATTTATTATTGTTTGAATTGGGTGAGAATGAGAAACTCACTAAGTACCTACTTGGGAATGATTGGAGCCCAATTCTTTGCCAGGTGTAAGGTACTATACAAACAAAAAAATTATGCCTCAATCTATATTCAGAGACTATTAGTTCTCTTTCTATAGATGGCCTGCATTTTTCATAGTACCTTCAGAGTTGTCTTGCATCATTGCATTGCTGAAAATTGCTGTCATGCACAGCAGATCATCTTACTGTTATTTTGTATACAGTACATTTCACATTGCATCAGCTCACAAATGTCTTTCTGGGTTTTTCTGATAGCATCCTACTCATCATTTTTCTTTTATAGTAAGCTGCATTTATATAGTATTATTTTTTTTTTTTGCAGGGCAATGAGGGTTGAGTGTCTTGTCCAGAGTCATACAGCTAGTAAGTGTGAAGTGCCTGAGGCAGAATTTGAACTCAGTTCCTCCTGAATCCAGGGTGGGTGCTTTATCCACTGTGCCACCTACCTGCCCCTATATAGTACTTTCAAGAGATATTTCCTTACAATAAACCCATGAGTTTGATTCTTACAACAACAGTAATAGATAACATTTATATAGTACTTTACACCTGGCAACAAATTTTCTTCACAATAGACCAGAAAAGTAAGTACCATGAGTTGTATCATCATCAATAATTTCTTATCATCATCATCCTCAATCCATTCTCATTGTCATCAATCAATCCCCATCTTCATCCACTAAAAATCAATCAGTCCATCAATCATCATCTTACGTTATTGTTGCCTCTGCTTCAAATTTTTTTTCAGTTACTATTGTTAGCTATTTCCCTCTATCCTATTCCCTTCCCCATGATATTGACTCTATTTTCTATCTTCTTTCACTCTATCCCTCCTCAAAAGGGATTTGCTTTAACTGCCCCTTGCCACAACCTGCCCTCCCTTTTTTCACTCCTCCCTCCTTATCCCCCTCCCCTCTTATTGTCCTTCAGGGTAAGATAGATTACTCCACCCAAATGAGTGCATATGTTATTCTCTCCTGGAGCCAATTCTGATGAGATAAAGTCTTTGTGTCAGTTCTGATGAGTGTAAAGCTCATTCACTGCTCAGTTTAGATAGATTATTCCACCCAATTGAGTGTGTATGTTATTCCCTCCTTTAGTCAACTCTGAAGAGATTAAGGTCTTTGAGCCAATTCTAATAAGTGTAAGGTTCATTCACTGCCTTGCTCTCCAGCACTTCTCCCCTCACTCCATAAGCACTTTCCCATTTCTTTCATGTGGGATTTCACCCCATTCTAACTCTCACCTTCCCCCTGCCTCAATGCATTCCTTTAACCTCTCAATTTTACCCTAAAGATGTCATCATGGGACAGCTAGGTGAAACAGTGGACAAAGCACCCACCCTGGACCCAACAGGACCTGAGCCCAAATACGGCCTCAGACAAAACTCACTCACCCTCTGCAAGATGCCAGACATGTCACCCAACTCCAACCACCCTGCACAAAAAAAAGATAAACAAAAAATAAATGCTTGACAGATATCATGCCCTCATAATGAAGTCCTACTTGGGTCCTCTGTTTAAATTTATTTCTATCATCTGCCCTAATACTGAGAAAGTTCTTATGAGTTAGAGGTATTATGTTCCCATGTAGGAATGTAAATAGTTTAACCTTTTAACCTCCCTCTTAATTTTTTTTTCCTGTTTACCTTTTTATGCTTCTCTAGGGTCTTGTATTTGAAAGTCAAATTTTCTATTCAGTTCAAGTCTTTTCATTACAAATGCTTGAAAATCCTCATTTTCCCTTGAAAAATTACACTCAGTTTTGCTGGATAGGTGATTCTTGGTTGTAATCCCAATTCCTTTGTCCTCTGGAATATCATATTCCATGCCCTGTGATCCTTTAATGTAGAAGCTTCTAGATCTTGTGCTATCCTGACTGTGGCTCCACAGTACTTGAATTGTATCTTTCTGGTTGCTTGTAATATTTTCTCCTTGACCTAGGAGCTCTGGAATTTGGCTATAATTTTCCTGAGAGTATTCATTTTGGGATCTCATTCAGGAGGTGATCAGTGGATTCTTTCAATTTCTATTTTACCTTCTGTTTCTAGAATATCAGGGCAATTTCTCCTAACAATTACCTGGAAGATGATGTCTAAGTTCTTTCCTTGATCATGGTTTTCAGGTACTCCAATAATTTTCAAGTTATCTCTCCTGGATCTATTTTCCAAGGGGATATTTCATATTGCCCTCTAGTTCTTTATTATTCATTCAGATTTGCTTTATTTTGTCTTGATTTCTCATAAAGTCATTAGCTTCTATTTGCTCAATCCTAATTTTTAAGTAATGATTTTCTTCAGAGAGCTTTTGTACCTCCTTTTCCATTTGGCCAATTTAGTTTTTCATTCTGTTGAGTTGTTTTTTTGTTTTTTTGTTTGTTTGTTTGTTTTTATGACCCTCCTGCATTACTCTCATTTCTCTTTCCATTGTTTTCTTCTACCTCCCTTACTTTATATTCAAAGTCCTTTTTAACCACCTCTATGGCATGAGACCAATTCCTATTTTTCTTGGAAGCTTTGGACATAGAAGATTTGACTTTGTTATCTTTTTATGAAGGTGTACCTCAATCTTCCTTGTCAGTAAAGGAACATTCTATGGTTCTCATCTTTGTCTGCTCATCTTGCCTGTCTTTTACTTGACTTTTAACTCCTTCTTAATGTGGGGCACTTTTTCCATACTGTACTGTCCCAAGCTTCAGGGGGTCCCAGGTATTATAGTTTAAGGAGGGGCAAGTTATTCACACACCTGGCCTGTTCCCTGGTCCATAGATAACACCATACCAACTTTCTAATTAACTAGGCAGGAAAACTTTGTGTGCTGTGGTTGTTAGCTCCAACAGGCATGCACCCCTCCCCTACCTGGGCCACTGCCACTCAAGCCTACTTTCTGCTTCCCAGCAGGGCTGAAACACCCAAATTCCACCTCACCACCAGTAGAGACCCATGTAATCTTGCCCTCCCCCCACTCTGCTTGCCAGTCACAAACAGTCTTCTCACCAGACCATGAGCTTAGTTTTAGAAGATGCAAGCACTGCAGCTTATTCAGAGGCTCCAGTGGCCTCTTTCTCAGGGCAGGCCTGCCTGGGACTGGATCTTTGTCAGCTGACCACAGAGTTGGGTTCCATTAGCACCCTGGCAGAGAAGCCTCTGCCTGCTGACCTTTTAAGCTGTCTTTGGCTAGAAAATAATCTTAGCCCATTCTTTTGTGGGATTTCTGCTCCATGACTTGTCCTATGGCATTATTTGGAGCTTTTTTGGAGTGATTGTGCCATGAGTTCCTGAGAGTTTACTGCCTTTCCTTTATGTACTATTAAGTGTGTGAGGAAAAAAAAGGAAGGACGGAAGGAATTACACAATTTCTTATACAAACTTCATATTTCATATATATGTATATATTAAAATGTTTGTTGATGATTAAGTTCACAATAAAAAAAGAAAAAGAAAAATGTCTGCCATGGAAGTGTTTTACATGATTTTACATGTTTAACCTATATCAGATTGCTCCTATCTCATGAAGGGTAAAGGGTGAGCAACAAAGAGAAAAAGGGATGTAATTCACAACTATTTGGAGGAAATAAAATATATGAAAATATGATAAATTAAAAGGGTCAGCAAAATAAAAATATTTTTGCACAAGTAGAAATTAATTATTCCTGGAGGCATCATGAAATATTAAGGCAAATTTAAAAGAATGAAAAAAAAAGAAAATGTGAAATGTTTCATTAGAAACTGACATTGAAAATAAGTTAGGTAATGATAACTTAAGACAAGAACAATTATGGAACTAGATACTGGGGCTAGAGCCAAGATGTTGGCTTGGAAGCCCAGAAGTTACCTGAGCTTTCCACAGTTTTCCTCAAAAAAAAAAAATGTTAAATCAAGCATCTAAATGAATTCTTGAATGACAGAACCCACAAAAGAGTGGAGTGAAACAATCTTCCAGGTCAAGATAATGCCAAATTACTTCTGTAGAAGGGAAACACAGCCCTGCATAGGCAGTATCTGGGATAGCTATTGGGAGGTTTTTAGCCACAGCACAGATTAGCAACTGAGGCTACTTGTTCCTACCTCAGCAAGCTAGTGAAACCAAAGTCCAATTGCGAGTCTTCTAGCACAATCAGAGAAGGAAAATTGCTAGCCTGGGAATTAGGTAGAACATGTTGTACTGGGCCAGGTCAAGCCAACACAGTGAGCAAGCTGAGATCCCCAGAGGCTTCAGGGTAGAAAGCCAGTGAACAGGCTTCTGACCTCCAGTGCTTAGAAGAGTACACACTGTGCCCCAAGATAATAGCTCAACTTTAATAGCTACAAAATATAAAAATGGGCAAGAAAACTAGAAAATAAATTCCTGAACTTAGAAAGCTACTATGGAAATAGAAAAAATCAAAACATAAACTCAGAAAAGGACAATGTCAAAATTACTACATTTGGTTTGAAGCTCAAAAAACCTTCTTGGAAGAACTCAAAAAGGATTTTAAAAATCAGAAAGTTATAAAGAAAAACATGGGAAAAGAAATGAGAGTTATGCAAGAGAGAGTCAGCAGTTTGAAAAAGGAAAGGCAATTCATAAAAAAAATATGGCTGAATAGAAAAGGAGGATTAAAAGCTAACTAAAGTAAATTATTCCTCAACAAGTAGAATTGAGCAAGTGTAAGTTAATGATTTTATGAAACATCAAGAATCAGTCAAACAAAATCAAAAGAATGAAAAAATATATATAAGAAAATGTGCAATACTTCCTTGGAAAAAACTGACCTGGAAAATTGATCCAAAAAAGGTAATTTAAGAATTACTGTACTACCTGAGGATAAATTTATCATTGAAAGGCCCCATATATCACTTGCTGAAAGAGATCCCCAAATGAAAGTCCAAGGACTATTGCTTCGAAATTCCAGAATTATAAGGTGAATAAGAAAAATTGCAATCAGCCAGAAAGAAAAAATTCAAATATCAAAGAGACAGAGTCAGGATTAGAAAAGACTTAATAGATTCTACATTAAAGGATCAGAGGACTTGGAATATGATATTTTGGAAGGCAAAGGATCTTGGACTGCAACCAAAAATCAACTACCCATCAAAACTGAGCATAATGTTTCAGGGGAAAAGATAAACATTAAATGAAATAGGGGGCTTTCAAAATTTCTTGATGAAAATGCCAAAACTGAACAGAAAATCTATTCTTTGAATAGAAGACTCAATGTATACATAAAAAAGATAAATAGAAAAGGAAAAAAAAATATTCAGTATGGTGATACTGTTTACATCCCAACCTGACAAAATTATTCTTGTAATTCTTCAGAACCGTATCTCTACTTGGGCAGTTAGAAGGGAGCATACACACACCGTTTATCTATATTACTTATAGCTTCTCTAATAGAAACCAACATACACACTCAGTTGGATATAGACATTTTTCTTTTCTTTATAAACTAGGAGGGAGGGGCAGCTAGGTGGCCCAGTGGATAAAGAACCAGCCCTGGATTCAGGCAGACCTGAGTTCAAATCCGGGCCTCAAACACTTGATACTTACTAGATGTGTGACTCTGAGTAAGTCACTTAACCCTCACTACCCTGGAAAAAATAATGAAAGAAAGAAAGTAGGAAGGAAAGGGGTAAGAAATAGGAAAGGGAACTAAGAGGAAGGAGGGGAAATGGAGGGAAGGAGTAGTCACAAGCAAAAGACTAATGAGGAGGGAAAGAGTGAACAGAGAGAAAAGTATAAATGGGGGAAAATAAGATGGGGGGAAATACACAAGTAGAATGTGAATGGGATGAATTCTCCCATAAAATGGGACTGAGTAGTAGAGTGGATTAAAAACTAGGATCCTACAATATGGTTTATACAAAAACACATTTAACACAGAGAGTTACACACAGAATAAAGGTAAAAGGCTATAGCAGAATATATTTTGCTTTAGCTTTGGTAAAAAACAAACAAACAAAAAAAACCTACAAACAAACAAAAAAAAGGAGTAGCAATCCTCATCTCATACAAAGTAGACAGAAAAATCGATCTAATTAAAAGAGAAAAGTAAGGAAACAACATCTCAGAGGAACTATATACAATGAAGAAATATCAATACTAAATATACATATGCGTGAAGTGGAATAGCATCTAAATACTTAGAGAAGAATTTAAATGAGTTACAGAAAAAAATAGATAGTGAAAGTATGCTAGTAGGGGACCTCAAAATCCCCGTCTCAGAACTAGATAAATCTAGCTATAAAAAAGAAAGATGTTAAGGAGTTGAATGGAATTTACGAAATTATATATGATAAACATATGGAGAAAATTCAGTGGGGATAGAAATTACTATATGCTTTTTGTAAGATGAACATGGCACCTTGTATACACAGACAGCAATATTGTTTCGTGAAGAACTGTGGCTATAATCAACAATACAATGATCCAAGACAATCCCAAAGGACTATTGATGAAACATACTATCCACCTCCAAAGAAAGTACTTATATTCATGGAACAGATAGAAGCATGCTATTTTTAATTTTTTTCCTTTTAATTAAGTTTTCTTGTACAAAATTATAAATATGGTAGTGTTTTGCATAATCCTAAATGTGTAAAACATATCTGATTTTCTCTTGCCTCAGGAAGGGGAGAGGAGAAGAGGGATGAAAATTGGAATCTAAAACTATAAATAAAAATGTTTATTATTTAAAAACAAGTGCATGGCACCTGCACGAAAATTTACCATATATTAGAGCACAAAAACCTCATAATCAAATACAGAAAGGCAAAAATATTAAACATACATTTCTGATTATGATGCAATAAAAATTACATGTAATAAGGGATCATGGAAAGATAGAAAAATTAATAGGAAACTAAATAATCTCATCCTGAAGAATGAATGGATGAATCAAGACATCATAGAAATCAAAGAGAATGACAACAGTGAGACACCATGCTAAAATTCATGTGATATAATCAAAACAGTACTTAAGGGAAATTTTATATCTCTAAGTGCCTATATGAATACAATAGAGAAAGAACAGAACAATGAATTGAGCATGTAATTTTAAAAAGTTAGAAAGAATACAAAATAAAAATCCCCAATTAAATGACAAATTTGAAACTAAAGATGAAAATAATAAAATTGAAAGTAGGAAAATTCTTGAACTAATAAATAAAGCTAAAACCTAGTTTTATGAAAAAACAATAAAATATATAAACCTTCATTAATTTATTTTTTTAAAAAAGAAAGAACAAAATCAAATTACCATTATTAAAAAATGAAAGGGATGAATTCACCAATAATGAAGAGGGAATTACGTTATGATTAGGAGCTCTTTTGCTCAACTGTATGCCAATAAATTTGACCATTTAAAGGAAATGGATAAATATTTGCAAAAATATAAGTTTCCCAGATTAACAGAAGAAATAAAATGCATAAATAATCTTATTTGAGAAAAAAGAAATTGAACAAGACATCAATAAACTCCCTAAGAAACAATCTGCAGGGCCATATGGATGTAAAAAAATGCTGACTAACATTTAAGAACTCTTAATTCCAATACCATATAAAATCTTTAGAAAAATAAGTGGAGTCCTACCAAATTCCTCTTATGATCCAAATACAGTGCAGACAGCTAAACCAGAAGAAGAACATTTAAAGACCAATTTCCCTAGTGAATTTTGATGCAAAAATAAATAAATAAAACATTAACAAAGAGATTACAGCAATTTATAACCAGTATAATAAATTTTGACTAGATAGGATTTATGCCAGGAATGCAGGGTTGATTCAATATTAGTAAAACTACCAGCATAATTGTCCATGTCAATAACAAAACTAACAGAAATCTTATGATGATGTCAATAGATGCAGAACAATAACTTTTGACAAAATACAGCACTCATTCCTATTAAAAACACTAGAGAGCATAGGAATAGAGCTTTCTTTAAAATGATAAGCAGTATGTACATAAAATCATTAGCAAATATTATATGGAATGGGTATAGGCTAGAAGATTTCCTAATAAGATCAGGGGTGAAACAAGAATGCACATTATCACCAATATTATTCAATATTGTACTAAAAATGTTAGCTTTAGCAATCAGAGAAGAAAAAGGAATTAAAGGAATTAGAATAGGCAAGGAGGAAACAAAACTTTCATTCTTTGCAGATGTTATGATCTTATGCTTAGAGAACCCAGAGAATCAGCTAAAAAGCTACTTGAAATGATTAACAACTTTAGCAAAGTAACAGCATATAAAATAAATCTACATAAATCATTTGCATTTTAAGAGATTACCAACAATGAAAAAACTTCATTTAAAATAATTATAGGGGCAGCTAGGTGGCACAGTGGATAGAATACCAGCCCTGGAGTCAGGAGTACCTGAGTTCAAATCTGGTCTCAGACACTTAACACTTACTAGCTGTGTGACCCTGGGCAAGTCACTTAACCCCAATTGCCTCACTAAAAAACAAAACAAAAACAAAACAAAACAAATAAAATAAAATGAATATAGACAATAAAAAAATTGGGGAGGTAAAAAATTATATCATCTAGAAGAATGAAAGATTAACAAATCAAGGGAATTGATGAAAAAATATGCAAAGGGAAGTGGCCTTGCCATATCAGATCTAAAACTCTATTATAAATCACCAGTCAACTTCCTGTGCCAACATGGCCAAGTGAGGAAGTAACCCACTGAAGCTTGCTCAGATTTCCCCTCCAAACTGACATAAAACTTCCTTTGAATCATCCCAGGAGCAGGGAAACAGCCTAGCAGCCCTGCAGGAAAGGTCTGTCTTACTTGGGTGTAAGGGAAGTGAGGTCCATGAGCAGCAACAGCAGCAGCAGCAGCAGCAGCAGAAGCAGCTTTTGGACTCACAGAAGGGGGCCTGAAGCAAGCTCTAATCCTGGGGCAATCCACCAGTGAGATTCCACCCACCTGCAAACCAGCAGTTCTCTGGGCAGGTGAGCAGTCTGGGCAGAGTAGCAGGGACCCTCACCAAGTATGCCAAAGCTAGTACAGACCACCAGGGAGGCTTTGACCCTTCTGGTGACCTGTAGTGAATCCCTACCCAAGATCGGTCAATAACAAGTTCCTTCCCCTGTGACCTCCCAGGAGAGAGACAGGGCAAACCAGCTTCAGGGACTCAGCAGATTGCAACAAAATTACATTTCCAGGGCCTTCTAGCAGGGTGACTGGTTATCAGAGCTACATAGCAGTGGGACACACACACACACACACACACACACACACACACACACACACACACACACACACATACACACACACAGGTAGATTGGAAACAAAATAACTCCTCCAGGGCCTGCTAACAGAGATGTCCTGCTAACAGTAACCAAGCAGCAAGGCACCATCCCTGGGGATAACAACAAGATTACTCCTCCAGGTCTAGCCACCAGAAAGACTTTCTTAACTTTAGCAACCCAGCAAAAGCAACAGGCTAAGCCCAGTGAAAACCACCAATAAGACCTAGAGCCCCAGCACAAACCTTGGGACAGTTTAGGAAGAGAGCCCAACTCACAAGAATATCAAGGCACAAAAATGAGCAAAACAATAACAACAAAAAAGTTTGACTATTCACAGTTACTACAGTGAAAGGGAAAATCAAGGCATAAACATAGAGGAGAACAATAGTAAAATGTGTACAGGTGAAGCTTCAAAGAAAAATTCAAATTGGTCTCAGGCTGAAAATTAATTCCTGGAAGAGCTGAAAAAGGACGTTAAAAAGCAAATTAGAGAAGTATAAGAAAAATTGGGGAAAGAAATAAAGCACCAATCATTAAAACTATTTGGTACTGGCTAAGAAATCAAGTGATGGATAAGTGGATAAGTTAGCTACACAAGACACAGTAGTAAATGAGTATAGTAATCTACTGTTTAAATAACCCAAATATCCCACCTTCTTGGATAAGAATTCACTATTGAACAAGAACACCACCACCATCAGCACCAAAATATGCTTGGTAAACTGGAACATATTATAGCAGAAACTAGGCATAGACCAACATCTCACAGAATATTACAAAATAAAGTCAGAATAGTTACATGATTTAGAAATAAAGGATGATACCACAAGAACCTTCAGAGACCAAGGAATAGTTTTCCTCTCAGATCTATGGAGAAAGGAAGAATGTATGATCAAATGAGAGATAAAAAACATTATGAAATACAAACTAAATAATTTTAATTCACTAAATTAGTAAGTTTTTGTACAAACAAAATCAATACAACCAAAATTAGAAGCAAAGCAGAAAGCTGGGAAAAAATTCTTACAGCAGAAATGGAAATCAAAAAACTTGTAAGGTAGCATCTCGCATCTATCAGATTACCTAATATGACAGAAAAAGAAAATGATAAATGTTGGAGAAGGTGAGAGAAAGTTTGAACACTAATGCATCATTGGTGGAATTGTGAACTGATCTAACCATTCTGGAGAACAATTTGGAACTATGTCCACAGGGCAACTAAATTGTATATACCCTTTGATCCAGAAATAATATTACTAGGTCTGTATCACACAGAGATCATAAAGGAGGGAAACAGACCTACATTTTAAAAAATAGCAGCTCTTCTTGTGGTGACAAAGAATTGGAAACTTAGGGGAAAGCCTATCAACTGGGGAAAGGCTAAACAAGCTGTGGTATATGAATGCAATGGAATACTGCTGTGCTATAAGAAATGATGAGCAGGTGGGTTTGAGATAAACCTGGAAATACTTACATGAGCTAATGATGAATGAGGTGAACAGAAACAGGAGCACATTGTACACAATAATAGCAACATTGTGTGCTGATCAATTATGGTGGACTTAGTTCTTAGCAACTCAATGATGTAAAACATTTTTTTAAAGACTCATGATGGAAAATGTTCACCGCAAAGAACTATGGAGTCTAAATGCAGATTTAAGCACAGTATTTTCACTTTTTTTCATTCTCATGTGATTTTTTTTCTTTTTCTTCTGATTCTTTTTTCATAACATGACTTGTGTGCACATATCTTTAACATGATTGCACTATATAAACCTCTATAAGATTATTTGCTGTCTTAGGGAGTAGGGAGGGAAAGGAAGAGGGAGAAAAATTTGGAACTTAAAATCTTACCAAAATGGATGTTGAAAACTTTATTTACATGTAACTGGAAAAACACACAAATAAGATGTAAAAAGAAAATAATTATGGAAGCACCTGAAAGCCATGATAATAAAAGTTTAGACATCATATTTCAAGAATTTAAAAAGGAAAACTATACTATATTAGATCCAGAGGATAAAATAGAGATTGAAATAATTTACCAATCATTTAGAGAAACTCCAAAATGGAAACTCTTAGGAAAATTTTTAGCAAATTCCAGATCTCCCAAGTAAAGGAGAAGATATTGTAAATACCTTGATAGAACCATTCAAATGTTGTGTACCCATAGTCTAGCTCACATGAGATTGAGCAGTTTCCATATTAAGAAAAGAAAGTGCTCAAAATATGAATTCCAGAAGGTAAGAAACTAGGATTATAGCCATGTATAATATTACCCAGCAAAGCCTTTTTAAAGAGAAAAAATATATTTAATGGAATAGAAGGCTTTCAAGTGTTTCTGATGAAAGGATCAAAGCTGAATAGAAAATATGACATTTAAATATAAGACTGAGAAGCATAAAAAGATAAACATGAAAGTGAAATCATAAGAAACTTGATAAGATTAAACTGTTGATATTCCTATATGTAAAGAAAATACATGTAACTTTTATGAACTTCTTATTATTAAGGCAGTAAAAAGACTTTACATAGAGGACGTGAGTGTGAATCAATAATTTTGGGAAGATTTCAAAAATTGAAGGGATGAGAATGAATGATACAGAGAGAAAGAGAAAGAGAAAGAGAAAGGAAGACTGAGGAAACTTATCTCACATAAAAGACTTGGGCAGGAAGTAGTTTTACATTAGTGGGGAAAGTGTTGGATGATACTTAAACTTCACTCTCATATAAATTGGTCCTAATGAGGAAGTACACACATACTCAGTTGTGTCTAAAATCAGTGTTATTCAACAAAAAAGTAGGAGTGGGAAAGGGCATAAGAGAAATAGGAAGGGTGATAAAAGGTAACACTGATTAAAGGAGGTAGTGGTCAAAAAAATCAACAACAACAAAATAAACTTTTGTGAATAGACATTGTAAAAAGAGGGAGAGAAGGGTAAACTGAATAGGATGAAATGAAATACACAGTAGATTTAAGTGAATGTGAATGGGATGAACTGACCTATTAAGTGGGAGTGGATAGTAGAATGGATTAGAAAGCAGAATCTGACAATATGTTATTTGTAAGATACTTCTCGAGATGGAAAGACACATAGAGAGTTAAAATAAGGGATGAAGCAAAATCTATCGTATTTCAGCTAAAGCAAAAAAAAAAGCAGGGAAAGCAAACACAATCTCAGACAAAACAAAAATAGACCTAATTAAAAGGAGATAATCAGGAAAACTAAATTTGGCTAAAATATTCCATGGATAATGAAGGAATATATAAAAATTCAAGTTTCTCTGATAAAGAGAACTATATCCCAAATGATAAGTGGTCAAGACAGTTCAAAACAGGTATTTTTCAAAAGAACTCAAAGCTATTTATGGTCATGTAGTTTTTTGAAATCACTATTGGCTAGAGAAATGCAAATGAAAATAACTCTGAGGTGCTACTTCACACTTATCAGATTGGCTAATATGACAGAAAAGGAAAATGATAAATGTTGGAGAACATCCGGGAAAATTGGAACACTAATGCACTTTTGGTGGAGTTGTGAAAAAATTCCCACAATTCTGGAGAGCAATTTAGAAATGTGACCATAGGGCTATAAAACTGTGAATACCCTTTGATCCACTACTACTAGGTCTGAATCCCAAGGATATTATTAAAAAAAGGGAAAGGACCTACATATACAAGTATATTTAAAGCAGATATTTTTGTGGGGACAAAGAATTTGAAATTGAGGAAATGTCCATCAACTGGGGAGGAGCTTAACATGTTTTAGCATATGAATGTATTAAAAAACTATTGTGCTAAAAAAAGATATATGCTGAAATATTTCAGAAAAAAAAACCTGTAAAAATTTAAATGAACGGATTCTAAGTGAAATGAGTAGAACCAGGAGATCATTGTTCATAGTAACAGCAACATTGAGTGATGGACAACTATGATAGACTTGGTTCTTTTCAGCAATGCAATGATCCAAAACAATTCCAAAAGATTGATGATGGAAAATTCTATCCATAGGCAGAGAAAAAACTATGGAGTCTGAATGTAGATCAAAGCATACTATTTTAACTTATTTGTTTCTTTTTTTTTCTTTATCATGGCTTTCCCTTTTGTTCTGATTCTTCTTTATCAACATGAGTAATGCAGAAATAAGTTTATCATGATTGTACATATATAACCTGTATCACATTGGTTGTTTCCTTGGGGAAGGGACAAAGTGGGGAAGGAGGAAAATGTTAGAAATAAAAGTCTTATAAAAATGCATGTTGAAAACTATTTATATGACTAGAAAAAAATAAAATGTCATTTACAAAAAACAAAACAAAACAAAAAAGAGTGAACTAAGCAGAACCAGAAAATTCATCGTCTCAGTAACAGCAATATTAAAACATGCTCAACTGTCAATGAATTAATACTTCTCAGCAATACAATGTTCCAAGGTAATCCTGAAGAAATTATCATGAAAAATGCTATCTACCTCCAGAAAAAAAAAATTGAAGGAGTCTGAATGCAGAATGAAGCACATTTTAAAAAACAAAACAAAACCAAACCTTTTCCCCCCACAATGTGACTGATATGGTAATATGTTTTGCATGACCTCAAATATATTATCTATGTCAAATTGTTTGCCTTTTCAGTGAGGGATAGGGTAGGAAGTAAAGGAGAGAATTTTGAACTCGAATATTTAAAATAAAATTAATGTTAAAATTTTTTCATGTAATTGGAAAAACAAATTGATTTTTAAAAAAATATTTCTGAGGGGTTTTTTTGAGCATGCCTCTTAGGGAATCCAGTATTTCTTAAATTATCTTTTAAAATTAATTTGAAAAGTCAGTTCTTTTCCTCATGAGGTATTTTACATTTTATCTATTTCTTCATTCTTTTGCTTTTGCTTTATTGTTTATTGATATGTCATGGGATCATTAGTTTCCACTAGCACAGTTCTAATAAAAAAAAATACCTTTTAAAAATTCTCTGAGCGTTTTATTTCTTGTACTATTTGCCTAATTTTGTTTTTAAACACATTTTTTCAGTGCTCTTTTGGTCCCTCTTTTATCTACCTATCATTTTCCCCCCATAAATTTAGTGCCTCAGTCTCTTAATTGATTTTAAAATTTGTTTTTAGATCTCCTTGGAATTATTCTTGGGCTTATGTCCCATTAAATTTTTTCCCCTTTGAGGCTTTATTTATAGATCTTTTTACATTGTTGCTTTTTTCTGAGTTTGTGTATTGATCCTCCCAATCAGTATAGTGACTTGTGGTCATGTTCTTTTTTTTCTTCCTCTTTGCTCATTTTTTCCAACCTCTTTTTGGACTTCAAAATTTATGTTAAAATTGAGTCATCTTTCCAGGGTGAGGGTTGTGTAATGATTGGAATGACGCCACCTACTGGAGACTTACTATAGAAAAGCTCCGCCATGAAGTGAAGGTCTTTGAGGGCAAGACCAGGAGTCTTTTCTTTGGCATCAGGAAGTGACGTTTGCTTGTGGGAGGAAGACAGGGGGAGCCTGGCACTCTGACTGGGCTTTTTCCTGGTGACTCTGGTGGAGAGCGGAGCTAGAAACGTGCTCTCCCTTTAATAGATAGATGAATGTAGGCCTTTCTCTCTCTCTTTACCAAATTCTTATTCTCCCTAATAAATGCTTAAAAGTCTAACTCTTGCTAAAGCTTATAATTTATTGGTGACCACTCATTAGATATTTTAGACAGAATAGCTAGAATTTTAGCCTTTAACAGTTGTGTGGTATTCTCCTAAACCTTAGACATTTTTGCACTGCTTTTTGCAAGCTAGTTCTTAGGAGTTGGGAGTCTTTGGTGCTTCTTTTGTGTTATGATTAGTGATGATGTGCTATTACTACCCTTGTGGTCTACACTTTGATCCTTACCCAGAAAATGCCTTTTAAACTGTGCATCTAGAAGTGATGGTGCTCCTCAAGGCCCATATTCTTTTAGTACTAAAAGTTATACTGCCCCTTAGGGCTATGGCACTTAAAATTTTTGAGAGATATTATTTCAGGATGACTTAATCATTATATTAATAATAACAACATTTTGAATAAATGGCCCAATGGCAATCTTAAATATCAAAAGCAATCATGGCAGTGGGCTCATGGCTTATATGACCTTTGGAAGAGGGGTATACTTGAGGTTAGTGATCAATTCTGATTCCTTAACAATTAATGAGAGAATGAATAGGCACTGAAACCATTCTAATAAACCCTGATTATGACATGTACTTCTAAGTTACCCCCAGCTCTGGTCACTCTATTTAAAGTGTTTATCCATAGAGATGGAGCCAAGATGGTAGAGAGAGGCCAGGGAGTTGCCTAAGCTCTCCTAAGTTTCCCTCAGAAACAATATTACATCAAGCCTCTAAATGGATTCTGGATCGACAGAACCTACAAAAAGGCAGAGAGAAACAATTTTGTTATTGAGATGATTTAGAAAACTCCAGGCAAAAGTTTCTCTCACTTGGATGAAAGGGGAGTGCAGTGCAGCTCAGCAGCACAGAGTGTGTCTGGGCAAGTCAGCAGGAGGCTCTTGGCCACAGCACAGACCAGCAACTGAGGCCACTTGGCCCTGGTTAAGCAGGCCAATGGTGCAATATGCCAATTGTGAGACCCTACCCCCACACCCCTAGCTCCTGCCCAGAGGGAAAACTGACAGCTAGAAAATCACTCGCAGGACAAGTATGACTAGGCCAAGTCGTCCCAGCACAGAGAGGAAGCCCAGAGTTGTGAGGAATCTGTGAGCCCTAGAGGCCTCAGAGAAGAAAGCCAGTGACTGGCCCCTGGCTCCTAGCACAAGAACTTTGCACAGTGGGCCCTGTGCCCCAGGAACAGTGCTCAACTTTAAATGTCACAAAATAAGCTAAAATGTGAGTAAGAAACAGAAAAGAACCTTTACAAAAGCATTTATGATGACAGGGAAGAACAAAACACAAATTCAAGATGAGGACAACACTGTCAAAACACCTACATTTGAAGCCTCAATGGGCAAGATGAATTGTTCTCAATACCAAAAAGCTTTGTGGGAAGAGCTCAAAAAGACTATTAATCAGAGAGGTAGAAGAAAAAAAAAAAGAGAATTATGCAAGAAAATTATGAAAAAAAGAGTCATCATTTCATTTATTTTCACATTTTTTTTCTTCTACATCTCTGATTTATTTTTTAAAATCCTTTTTGAGGTCTTTCAGCAAGATTTTTTAGTCTTGAGACCAATTCATCTTCCTCCTTGAGGCTTCACATGTAGGCATTTTGACAGTATTATCTTCATCTGAGGTAGTGTTTTGGTCTTCCCTGTTGCCATAGAAGCTGTTAATGGTAAGGCCCCTTTTCTGTTGCTTACTCATGTTTTAGCCTATTTTTTGACTTACAAAATTGAGGTCTGCTCCTAGGGCACAGGGGCTACAGTTGTAAGCTTCTTGTGCTGGAAGATAGAGGCATGGTTACTGGCTTTCTGCTCTGAGGCCTCTGACTTGTGGATTTTTCAGTGTCCCAGGGTTGCTCACTGTACTTGATCCCTATGCTGGGATGGCTTGGCCTAGTAGCACCTGTCCTGTGGGTGCTTCTCTAGCTGGCAATTTGCCATCTCAGCAAGGGCTGGCAAGTCTCACAGCTCACCTTCTTGTTCCAGGCTTCTGAGCCAGGGACAAGGGCCCTCAGCTGCTCATCTTTGCTATGACCAAGAGCCTCCTGCTGACTTGCCCAAACACGCTCTGCTCTGCACGGAGTTGTGCTGTGTTCCCCTTTCACCCAAGTTAGACTGACCTTTCCTGAAGTCTTCTAAATTATCTTAAGTTGTAACATTGTATCTCTCTTTCTGTGAGATCTGTAGCTCCAGAATCTGTTTAGAGGCTTGACTTAATGTTGTTTTTGAGGGAAACTTGGGAGAGCTCAGGCAAATTTCTTGCTTCTCTCTGCCATCTTGGTTCCATCCCATCCACAAGGATTTCTTATGATCACTTTCTGATCAGTTGCCAGATCCCTGATACCCTTACCATCTTTGTCTTGAGAGCAATTTAGGCTGCTAGTGCTGTTGTCACATTCAAAGGACACAGCTGGTATTTCTGCTGCATGTGCACCAAGCCATCACCCACCAGTGTCATAGATCTCTCTTTCCAATTTCATAGATTGTCTTGGGTTGAAAATTTTTTCACCCCAATTTTTCTTAGCTCTGCTGCTCACATGAACATTTCAGACAAAAATTTCCATTTTCATAGGGATGCATTGAAAGGTAATTGAAGAGTAATAACATTTTCTTTCCTCAGAATATAATATACTATAGCATAAACTGTGTTTTCAAAACTTTAATCCTTCTAGCCAAACTTCATCCCTTCTAGGTCTAAATCTATGACCCCATTATCTATTATCCTAACATTCCAAGAACAATTTTGGTAGCTTCTCTTATCCAGCTACTGTACAGCTGAGTAATGTTAAATAGGAAAGTATGTGACATTTTACCTGATAAAGCAACTGTACTATGAATTATTCTTTCTGTTCTGTTTTTGTACTCTCTAGTATTGCATAAGCAAGTGAGATGTCATATTTTCTTGTATGAAAAAAGGAAGAATTCAGACTAATATATGTTATGCTTGAAAATGTAGAAGAGTAGCCTGCCATTTAAATAATTTGATCCCAAGTGACTCTGTGAAGAGTAAAGTATTCTCCAAAATGCCTCCTTTTTTGTGATTGTTTGAATCATTGTATCAGAATCAAAGTACCTCAACAGATATTTATATCTATTTAATATATATCAACATCTCTATTATTTATTTATAGGTCCAGTTCTCAAACTTTTTTTGTTCTAAGGACCCTTTTGTACGAGTAAATATATTGAGGACCCTAAAGGATTTCTGGTTTTATAGGCTATATCAATGTTTCCATGCAAGAAATTAAAAGTTAATTAAAATATTCATTTAACATAATAATACACCTATTATTGCAGCACGCAATGTCACCTCCATTTATACACATCGGTAGCTACCAGTTGGATGTTGTAAGCCAATTCTCTTATTTTGGCTCTATTGTTAGTGACAATTTGTCACTTGATTCTGAGATCAATCAGAGGATTGTGAAAGCTACTTCAACCATGGCTAAGCTTGCCAAGCATGTCTGGGCAAACAGTAAACTGACAAGACGAACCAAATTTGCTGTCTATAGAGCATGCATCCTGAGTAACTTACTGTATGGCAGCAAAACATGGACTATGTTTACAAGATAGGAGAAGAAGCTTAACAGCTTCCACATGTGCTGCCCTCGGTTCATCCTTGGCATAGCATCAGAAGTGCTCCAATGTGCTCAACTTCCAAGCATCTACACGCTACTGAAACAAAGACGGCTGCGCTGGTTCGATCATGTGCACCGCATGAAAGACGGGCGCATTCCTAAAGACTTACTCTGTAGCGAGTTAGCCTCAAGCCAAAGACCTGGTGGACGCCCCCAGCTTCGCTACAGAGATGTATGCAAGCAAAACTTGAGGGCTCTGGGAATAGACATTGGTAGTTGGGAGGAGATGGCCAAGGACCTCACCCGATGGAGTTCAGTACTCAGGAGCAGCTTTCAGGCAGCTGAGATGGACCTTCAAGCTTGGGAGGAAGAAAAATGAATGAGACACAGAAACAGATGGGCAACAGAGAGTGCAGTTTTCCAATGTCCTCCTTGTGGCAGGAGCTGTGGCTCCCATATCGGACTGCACAGCCACACTGTGGCCTGTGGCTCTTCAAGGCACGGATCCACGGTTGTCCGTGACTGATGGAAGCCTACTACTACTGCCTACACCTATTATATTTTAAGACATAACGAATTTTATAAAAAATAACTATTTCCAGAACAAGGCAAAAAATAGTGAAAATACTGACATTGTTTTATATATTTTTACAAAACTCTTAATTGAACACACCTGAATTTCATAACTGTTTCTTCATTCAATCTGTTATAATATGTTGTTTTGGTAGAAGTATATGAAGGAACTCCAGACAGACACACACAGATATGTAATTGGAACAGGCAATGGTATTTTTAATAAGTAAATGGCCTCATTATTTTCATAAAATGTGCTTTCACTTTGAGGACTCAAAGGGTCTTGACGGTACCCAAAGATCTTTCAACCACACTTTGACACTTTGAAAACTGCTGGTTTCTCTCTCTCTCTCTCTCTCTCTCTCTCTCTCTCTCTCTCTCTCTCTCTCTCTCTCTCCTCCTTTCCCCCTCCCTCTCTCTCTCTCTGTCATCTTTCTTTTTCTCTTTCTTCTGTCATCAGTTTCTTAGAGTAACCTTGAAGCGAGAAAAACTGAGCAAGAAAGAAGGAATTTGTTCTCCATTAACAGAATTGCCATTTCAAGTAAAGAGCTATTTTCTAGGTAAACAATTCGTCATGCTACTTTCTTCTACCTTCTTATTAGAAATAATAGATATTATGTAACAAATCCTTTCATATATGAGATAGTATATCTAGAAATTATAATATCATCCAAAATAATTTGTTTTGAACTTTTATTAAAATAATAACAACAACAAAACAATATTTTGCTCAACTGGTAAACTCTATTAAGTCCAATAATAGTAATTTCAATAAAACAATCCATTTACATTAGATTTTGCATACATGAGGTTTGATAAAGTAGGAAACAGATTTTCTCTGAAGCCTATCAGCTCCCTATTATTTTAAATTAACTTTTTCTGTACTACTCTCCATTGCCTTCAAGGATAAGGAGGAACATGACTAATTGAACACCTGTGAATTCTCTTGGTTGTTAACTAAAAAGAGGAGAGCCTACTGGGGGAAGTGGCAGTATATCTGCTTAACACAGAAAGGATTTCTGTTCATGTTCTGTGGAAATCAATTTTTTAAAGGTAATACTACTCTGAATGTAACAAGAAATGAACTATAGAAAAGAACTGTGATTTAACCATATGAACACAATTTATTCCAAACTGTTATGAAAGAGATATAGTGTATAATAGTGCAAAGAACCATGGACTTTGAGGAGAACCAAGTTCTTATTCTATCTCTTGTTCATTCTAAGTCATTCCATTTCATTCACTGGCTATGTATCCTTGGACAAGTTATTTTACTTTTTTGTGTCTTCAACTTTTCACATCTGAAAATTTTTTTAAATGGTGGAAGTAATTATCTGTAGTCTCTTCTAGCTTCAAATTCAATTACATAAACAATTATTTAGGACTTTTTATGCTTGAGTCACTATACTTGGTCTTATAGATGCATAGACAACAACTAAAGGATTCCCTAGCATGCAGGAGTCTGCAACCTAATGGATAGATATAATATATACATAAATAAATAATTTCTATCTTTTTTCTTTGTGTGTGTGTGTGTGTGTGTGTGTGTGTGTGTGTGTGTGTGTGTGTTTGTGGGTGGGTGGGTGGGTGGGTGGGTGGTGAATAGAGAGACTGAGAAACTTCTGATTGTTTTCCTTTACAATGTTAGTTATTGGTGAAATATTTCTGATTACATTCTATAACAGGGCATACAAATCATCCCAAGTTTCTCAGAATCTGTGCTGTCTACATAAAGGCTTTCCTAGTCTTCCTCCCCTGCCAACCAATATCCTACAATAAAGGTGCTTTGCACTGGTTTGTATTTATTCTGCAGATGATGGTGGTGGTGGTGGTGGTGATGAAGATGATGTACTGATGGTCCCAATTGGAATATAAATTCCTCATATGTGAGAATGACCTTATTCTTGATATCTATTATCCCAGCAACAGAATAATAATGGGGTATTCCATAAATGCCTATTAATTGATATTTTTAGTGTTTTATATGATGCAATATGATCCTATTGTATTGATATTCCATAATTTGTGAAGCAGTTCCTCAACTGATAGGCAGCTGCTTAGTTTCAAGTTCTTTGTTTATAACAAAAGGCAGTGCTATCTATCTATCTATCTATCTATCTATCTATCTATCTATCTATCTATCTATCTATCTATCTACTTATCTACCTGTCTCTCTGCCTGCCTGTCTATCTATGTATTCATTGCATTACCTTTTAATTATAACCCTTTGTGTATATAAATATATATATACATACACAAACAAACATATATATGTATGTATACATATATGTGCATCTATCTTTATCTCTATATCTGTATTTAGGGATATATGTTTAGGGATAATATCATTTGTTCAAATATATACACAGGTAAGGGACATTTATGGGTATACTTCCAAATTGCTTTCCAGTGTGATTAAATGAATTTACTAGGACAGAAAACAGTTTATTAGTATGCCTCTCCTCTCACACCATTCTAATTACTTTCATTTTCCTTATTTTTCATCTTGATATTTATGAGGTTGGGCATCATAGATTTTTTAAGTTTCCATTTTGTTGTTTTAAAAGAATTTGTAATATTTTTCATGATGTTACTTTCTTGATGTTTTTAATTATCCAATAATATTTATCAAGGAATGGTCATTGTTCTTATCTATCTATCAATTCCCTATAAATCATGGATATTATACCTTTGTGTAAGAAATATCCTTCACATACTTTCCCACATAACTATTTTCTGTCAAACTGCAACTTCTTTTATTTTTTTGTGCTTTGTTCAATTAAATATATCCAGAATTGTCTATTTTATGTCCTATGATCTCCTCAATCCCTTCTTTTGGAAAACTAAAATAAAATAAAAATTCTTTCCCTATCCACATTTATAAAATATATTTCCTTCTACTTGCTAATTAATATATGATGTTACCTTTTGTTTCTAGTTCATATGACCATACAGAACTTCTTGTTGTATATATGATATAATATCTAAGTCTAATTTTTCCCAGATGGCTTCCCAGTTTTCCCAGAAGTTTTTGTCAAAGAGTGATTCTTTACCTTAGTAAATTGTGTCCCAGATTTTATTAAACACCATACTATCTTCTTCCATGGTGTCTAGATAATATATACCTAATTTCTTACATGAATCATCTTTTCTTTCTTTAACCAATGCCAAGTAGTTTTGATGATTCCTACTTTGTAGTATAGTTTGAGATCTGGTATTTCTGAAAATTACTCCTTGCACATTTCACTATTATTCTTAAGACTTTTGACCTTTAATTCCTCCAGAAGAAGTTAGTTAAAAGATTATCTAGTTCTATTAAGTATCCTTTAAAAATTCAATTGGTATGACACTGAATCTGGAAATTAATTTAGGTAGTATCTTCATTTTTATTATATTAGTGTAAAGATAGAGTCCAGCCTGACTAAACATAGAAGATTGTTAATTCTGTATTCAATCAATCAAAGGTATAAAATAGCTAAGTACAATTCTTAATAAATCTGGGAAGAATGAAGTACTTAAAATCATTGGATAAAAGCAGATAATGTCATAGAGGAAATATTTTGCAATTGATTGAAGAGAATCAATAATGGATGTGTGGCTATGTAGAACATAGCAAACTAGTTTTTTTTTTTGTTTTTTGTTTTTTGTTTTTTTAGTGAGGCAATTGGGGTTAAGGTGACTTGCCCAGGGTCACACAGCTAGTAAGTGTTAAGTGTCTGAGGTCGGATTTGAACTCAGGTACTCCTGAATCCAAGGCCGGTGCTCTATCCACTGCGCCATCTAGCTGCCCCAATAGCAAACTAGTTTTGAAGATTGATGTCCGGTAGCAAATCAGTCAATCATTTGTCAAGAGCATTTGGTGAGGCAGACACTTGTACCTCAACCAGAGAGCAAATAAACTTAGATTGGAGAATGATCCCATAAGGGAGCACTGACTAAGTAATAATTATGTTAACTTCATAAATTTAGATGCTCCAGAGTATTCATTAACATTGGGAGCAGTGGTCCCCTGCAGCAAAGGTTAAGGGTAGGGTTTATATTAGAAGCTCTGAGAAACATTGAGGACAAAGTGAATATACATAGGAAAGACAGGTACAGAATTCTACGAACTCTACAAAAGACACAAACTTTCATATAAAGAGATATCAGAGAGCTATACCTAAGGTGAAATTCACAAAATTTTATAAAGGCAGAACATTATTTTTAATGATCAGGAATTGTGAATTTATCCTTTGGGGCCACAGGCTATATCATTTAAAGCCCCCTTTAACTAGGAACAATTACATTGAAAGGGAAGAGAGTGTGCCCCTAGTTTAGGGATAAATTTACCTTCTAAAAATTTTCCTTTATAAAAACTAATTAAGTCTGATTGACTAATTAATGGCTATAAGGAAAATTTTAGATGGGGATTCATGAGTAGCACTATTAGAAAATACAGCCTCTTAGCAGTACCCTTAGAATGTTTAGGGAAAGAATAATAATAGCCCTCTGAGGAGTCAGATTGCCAGTTTTAGTGGGAGTTGAGGAAATAAACCCAGGGGACTTGTTACATTGACATGACCAAACCATAAGAAAACAAACAAACAAACAAAATCTTTTCCAATTATCCATATAAAGGTGCTTCTTTTATTTTTGTAAAGAGCACATGTAATTATACACACACGTATATATTTCTTCTGTGTGTCTTAGAGGAATCAGAGATATTTTGTACATTATTTACTAATTTTAAAAGAATTTTTGTCTATCTCATTTGTGTTTTTGTTGTTACTATTACTGTATTTTATTGTTGGTTTCATTTTATTTTACTGTTACGGTAGAGATTTTATTTTTAATTATTACTATACAGAAAAACAAATGATTTTTGTAGTTTTATTTCCTTTCAAAACTATATCTATAGTTATTGTTGCTCACTGGTAAAATGATTTTGTTTAATTGTCCTACCTGAACTATAAGCTGATTGAGGGAAGGAACTACCCTAAATTTATCTACTTGTGTATTTTCTTAATTCTTTGAAATACTGAACATAATTCTTGCCTTTTTTTGTTAGGTAGATATTTTATGACAAGAAATTATTACAACATTGAAAAGGTTTTTTTTCTTTATTTATATTTTAATTTTTTCCAAATTACATGTAAAAACAAATCTTAACCGATTTTTAAAACTTTGTGTTGCAAATTCTTTCTCCTTCCCTCCCCACCCTGCTTAAGAGCTCAATCAATTCAATATAAGTTATGCATGTGTAGTCATGAAAGAAAACAGATAAAATATTTAGAAAAAGGAACTTATAAATTATTCTTTAATCTGTATTCAGAAACCATCTGGAGATGAATTGAAATTTTCATAAGTTCTTCAGAGTTGTCCTGGATCATTGTATTCCTGAAAATAACTAAGTCATTCATAGCAGATAATTTTACAATATAGCTGTTATTTTGTATACAGAACATTTAACTTTTCATCAACTCATGTAAGTCCTTCCAGGTTTTTCTGATAGCATCCTGCTCATAATTTCTTATAGCAAAATAGTGTTCCTTCCTAATCTTATCCAACAATGTGTTCAGCTATTCCCAAATTGATGGGCATCTCCTCAAATTCAAACTCAACTTTTTGTCTTTTGTAATCCCTTTTTGGATACCTAACTCATAGTGTTATTACTAGGATAAAGAGTATGTATGATTCTATAGGCCTTTGACCATAGTTCCAAATTGCTCTACAGAATGTTTGCATTAGTTTACAACTTTACCAAGAGTGTATTAATGTTTCATTTCCCTCCATATCCCCTACAATATTAATCAATTTCTCTGCTGTCCTATTATCCAATCCAATAGGTATGATGTAGTACCCCAGAATTGTTTTGACCTGAATAAAAAGTTTCTTAATGTTTTACTTTCCCTGCAGATAATGTTGCTTAGAAATTTTATGCGTATTTTTCAGTATTTTCTTCAATGGAGTGATGTTAAAATAACTCACAAACTACATTATGCTCTCATTTATTTTCATTTCATTTATCTTGGCATATCTATAATAATATTACTCATGAAAGCAGGAATGTTAACACAGATAGCACCAAAACTTCAGAATATTTTGTATTCTAAAAGTTATTTTTAATTTGATTAATTTTTTCCAACTCTCCCCCTATTTTATTCTTGGCTTACAGCTTTTTCAAATTAAATAATTTGTCATCAGTGCAGTAGCTGACCTTGATGGAATTTTTATCCTCATTGAAGGTATCTGACAACATTATTGAAAATATCGTGCCAAAAGCATAGGAGCAAGCACATAACTCTGCTTCATTCCATTAGTGACTAGGAAAGGGAAAGACCATCATCCATTAACCAAACCCCATGCAAATATGCCATCATGAAACTGACATACAATACCGATTAATTTCTCTGAGCAACCATAATTTGATTATTTTAAAATTAAAACCCATTTTACCTAATATTCCAACAAAAAAACAATTTAGTCAATGATATATGAACTTCAATGACATCTATGCTATATAACTTTGTTAGAAGTTCTGAGAACAAGAGCACGGTTGCTTCCTCTTTCCTAGGCACAGTGACAGCTAAAGTACTAATTTTAAGTTTAGTAAAATACTTAGCTTAACTTTGTCTTGGGCAGAGACAGAAGGTAGCAGATAAAAAAGATGACTCTAAGGTTGTCTCTCTTTTGTCACATACTTACTGTGTGACCCTAGACAAATCATTGAAATGAGTGCCACAATCAACTACTTAAAGCTATAAAGATGTCCCTTCTATTGGTAGGAACTATCCTCCATGAGTTTCCTACACTAATTATACCATATCTCTTTTCTAATGCATAAATGTGTATATTCACATACACATATATGTTATCTTTATAGAATATTAATTTGATATATTTAATAAAGTGGAAAAAATCAATGATTCAAGAGATGGGATTATGTGACATTTTTATATCCTTGACATGTTTGGCAGTTTGAGGCAGCCCAAAGATTTCTCAGAATAATATTTTTAATTATATAAAATAAAATCAAAGAGTTACGGAGGACACCAATTCTGTTGAAATACAGGTTTTGTGTATGTGTGTCTATAAGTAAATATGATGCACAGTATAAGATTGTGTGCTTGTATGCATGTGTATATACATATGTGTCTATGTATACAAACATATGTATATTTAGATAGGGAAGGTAGGTAGCATGATGGATAGAGTACCAGGCCTGGAGTTAGGACTTAGGAATTCAAATCCAGACTCAGACACTTATTAGCTTTTTGACACTGGATAAGTCATTTAACCCTGTTTGCCTCAGTTTCCTTATCTGTAAAATGAACTGGAAAAGGAAATGGCAAACTATTACAGTATCTTTGCCAAGAAAATACGAGATGGGGTCACAGAGAATTGGACATGACTGAAATCAGTGAACAACAAGAATATTATATAGACATCTCTCTGTCTCTCTCTCATCTATTTCTCATCTATGTATCTATCATCTATCTCTTCTCTTTAACTACAAAAATTCTTAGAACCCAAATTAAAAATCCCTTTTGTACAGTTAGAAGATCTGAGTTCAACTCCTACTTCTGATAGTGCCAGTGTTATCTTTGATAAATCACTTTACCTCTCTGAGTATCAATTTATTCATCTGTAAAATGAATGGGTTAAACCAGACCAACTCTACACCTTATAGGTGTGTGTACATGCAATCTTCTAATATGAGACCCACCATGACATGCAGACAAATTTTTTTTATCTTTTTTTTTTTTTTAGTGAGGCAATTGGGGTTAAGTGACTTGCCCAGGGTCACACAGCTAGTAAGTGTTAAGTGTCTGAGGCCGGATTTGAACTCAGGTACTCCTGACTCCAGGGCTCTATCCACTGTGCCACCTAGCTGCCCCCGCAGACAAATTTTTGAAGTTTGAATTTTAAAGTGTATTATTTTGAAAGGATTCAAATTTGAAATTCAAAATACAAAAAACTGTATCACATGGTCCAGGTCATGTTCAAATTTCAATAGGATATATGTATATGTACATACATATTTAAACAAAGATAGGTGTGTATATATGTGCATGTGTATATTTACACTTAACTATTTACATATGTACACATGCACCAGTGTATACACATGTACACACCACACACAGAGAGAAGCCAGCATTCTTTTCCCAGCCTCACATTAAATAAAATTAATATATGCAAAATATGCATTGAAATAAAATAATTGCTATTCCAGAATAACTATTGAAAATGTTTTGTTTCTCAAAATAAATGAGTTGAGTGAGTACTCAGAACCTAGTATAATTACCTAGAATAATTACTTACATGTACTTGGTGTTTAATAAATGCTCGGTGAATTTAATTGAATTGCCTTTATCTTAGTGCATTTTTGATACTTAGACTAATGAATTAAACTTATTTATTTTTTTTTAATTTTCAGACTCAAATCACTTATGAAAACAATAGGTATTATGTCCTTCTTCTCTCTGACAGTATTTATATTATTTATCTATATCAAAATTATTTAGAGAATGAAAAGTTCTCCCTCCTCCAATTGATCATTTATTTTATCTGCCCAACACTTGAAAAGAGAGGGTAGTTTCTTTGCATATTTTAAACTCCGTAAAATGAAAAACAATTATGCATGTTTTAAAAAGTAAGGGAAAAATCCAGAGATGGGAACAAAATTCCCATATTAATTAGTTTGGCAAACTGCTAAATTTAAACAAGGTGAAAACTTTCCAACCCTTAAGCATCTCTTTCCTATCTAGATCTCTCTGCTTCATTCTATTAATATTAGAAAACCATAGCATAGGATAAGGGTCAAATTATTTGCAAATTAAACTATAGCCAAACAAAAAGTATTTCTTTGTTGCTGCATGGTATACTACTATACATACATGCAGAATACTGAGATGAAAGACCAATTTCTTTATATAAAAATGCTTCTTCAACTGATTATGATAAGAAAAAAGATACTGATTTCAAAAATGAAATACCTTTATATCCATGTCTATGGCAATATAAATCATTCTCTTATGGATATTATAATGCTGAGCAATGATAAAGTCCTATGCCCAAATAATGAATACAAATGAAAGGTAATAGTTTGCTAAATAATTTGTGCTACATATATTTATGAAATGCTAAATTAGAAATTCAGAGCAACAAAAGGGCTTATCAATGAGAAATAACCTAGAGCAAGAAAGAATCAGTTTGATGAATTGGACTATATTAAAGAAGTTCTAGGATGTTTTCTCCTTCTTGCAATAAAAAAGACAAAACTTTCATAGTAAGAAAGTAATATTTTTATTCACAGAAAATGAAAACTTAGAAGATTTTGCTTAAGGGAAAATTTTGGCATTAATCCTATTGGCTCTTTAGAGGCCTTTTCATGAAGGGAAAAAAATATTTAGCTTTCCTTGGAGCATTAAAAATGATGAAACATATGGGCCACTGATATTTCTATAATTTTAGGTTTAGGCTTATGATGGTTTTATTGGACCTCAATATTTATTGAAACTGATATGTCAAGTAATTATAAATCAGGTGAGTTGGTCCCTTCACATATTTGCTTATTTTAAACCATCAGGATCACTCCCGTTCTGTATTCAGGACTATTTCATGTAAATTTTACACAATGAATGTGGATTAGCAAGTTGAACATCAATATTAAAGGTTGCATAGTATTTCTTATTGAGGCAGATTGAAGTGAAGATCAAGGGAATTATGAGAGCCTAAGTAATCTAAAGACCCACTAGATAACTTTTCAGAGATTACAAAATGTCAAGGTTTTATGAAGGAATTTTGTATTATTGAGACAGCAGAAATAGTTATGACATATGTAGTAATAAGATTTATAGTAGTGAGAATAAATATTTATTTTTATTTCTTTCCACTGATGAAACGATAGCATCTTATGGACATTGACTCATCATCTTTAACTTTTCATCCTGATTCAACATAAGAAGGTGGTCTTAGCTCTGAGTTGAAAGGGGATTTCTGATCCATCATTGTAAAAGCAGAGGAAGTTTTGGGACCTCAGATTATAGTTTCATATTTGTTCTATAATCTGAGGGGAAGGGGAAGGTACTTTTAAGGGTGGCTTAATTATGCCCAAATTTCCAAATGTGCTTAGTGTTTTGTACAGTATAAATACATGTGAGGAATGTCACATTTATGTAAGGAATATCACATTCTCACATAAATTTGTTAAACAGACATTTTGGATCATTGACTTAAAAAGGGAAAGGAATTTATGGTTCATGAAGTCTCCAATTTTCTGCTTTCCTTCTCATCTTGGCTATATTTGTTTTAATTGTCCATTTAAAAAAAATTGATGTCATCAAAATGATCTATTTTACACCTAACTTTTCTCTCTGTCTCTTGTTTATTCATGTCTGTCCATAAATTTTATAAATTATATCTTTTGTGTTCTAATTTTCTTATAAAGTCTTTCTTTATATCTAGGTCTTGTTTATATTTTGTCCTCTTGGGAAATGGTGTAAGATATTGGTTTATTTCCAGTTTCTTCCATACTGATGTCCAGCAAACACAAATATTTGTGGCAGCATTTTACTTTATACTATCAATTAATTGAAAAGACAGTGAATACTTATTAATTAGAGAATCCCAAAATTAAGGCAAGTATATAAAATAGAATATTATCCCATCATAAGAAATGATAACAATGTTATAAAGGCTTCAGAAAACCTCTATGAACTAATACAAAACAAACCTACAGAACCAGGATAATGATTTACTTCATTGCTGAAATGATTTTAAAATTGATCAAACACTTCAGAACTCTGATCAGTGCAGTGAACAATGGTGACTTCAGAAACCACACATACTGAAAGACATGTATGTAGTGGAGATGATGAGCCAGGCATGAAATAACATATATTTGCATACATAGACATATTGACTTGCTTTCTTTTTTTTTTTTTTTTTTTACGGACAATGGGGTTAAGTGACTTGCCCAGGGTCACACAGCTAGTAAGTGTTAAATGTCTGAGGCCGGATTTGAACTCAGGAACTCCTGAATCCAGGGCCGGTGCTTTATCCACTGCGCCACCTAGCTGCCCCCGACTTGCTTTCTTTAACTATGTTTATTTTTTTTTTTGAAGGGGGCAGTGTAATTGTAGAGAAAAATTGAACTAAAATAAAACTTTTTTTAAAAAAGAATTCAATATCTTCATTCAAGGCAGATATGAGATGAATAAGAAAAAATTCTAAATGATTTAGGTATTTACCAGTACCCAATTAAAAGAAGTAGAGATGATAGCCTATTAAGGACAAATTATATAGACCTACATTATCAGCACATCTGGGAAACATAAATCCAAACTGGATATGTACTTGGTGAATGTAACAAGAATGTGGGACAGGTTTATCTCATATGTGAAATTAGTGACTATTTTTTTTTTACTGGATCTGCAATCTCATTGATTTAGGAATTTCCAGTGATCAAACTACCTGTATTAAGGCAGATAGGCAGTGTCTCCATGACAGAGAGAGTTTCCTGGGATACTCACATGGAAATAATCTTATCCACAGTCACATAGGTTGTACTTGTGAGAAGTAGGACTAGAAGCCCGGTCTACATGACTCTGAGACTCTCTCTATCCACTATTCCATGTTCTCTCTCACACTTATATAATATAATCTGAAAAACTTAAGAAAAGTATCCAAAACATAGACTCCACCAGACATGCCATAATGCTTTAAGTTCTCGTACTATTGCCTCACCTTTGGAGGTAATAACCAAAATAGTGATTCTATATAGACACAACATGGAATATTGGGGCTGCTTGTTTGCCAAAAAAGAAAGAAGAAATGGAGAAATGTTGTGCTGAAGTCAGGCTTCATCCTCTTGATGGTTTTGTCTAGGAAAAAAAATAAGTATAATATGAAGGGTTTTTTTGGTTAACATCCATTGTGCTCCTATATGTCACATAAGGAGAAAATAACCCCTAAAAATTATAAAGTCAATGTTTGTAATTTTTAAAAATGTCTTTTTTTAATTAAAAAAACTTTTTATTCTAGGAAAATAGCTATATTTGATAGAATATTTTAATCATTTTATTAAGATGCTTGTGAGGCATTTTAAAAGAAATTAAAACTATAAATAGCCATTAGAAAAATACTTTAAATAATTAAAAGATCTATTAATTAAAGCACCTGTAAGGTATTATCTCTTACCTGTTTGATTGATAAGGTTGAGAAAAATGTCAAATTTTGTGGTTGTGGGGAAATGAACACATTAATCTTTTTCTTAGTGTTTCTATGAGTTGGTACAGTAATTATGGACCACCATTTGGAATTGTGCCCCCAAATTACTAAACTGGGAATAACATTTGAATTCAGTGATACTAATAGTTTTAGACCTCAAAGAGAGAGTAAATGATCTTATACATTCAATAACATTTATGAAAGCTTTTTTTTTGTGATAGCAAAAAATTATAATTTAAGGGAGTATCCATTTTCAGAGAATGGCTGAATAAATTATAATGTAAGAAGGTAATGAAATACTTATATGTTATATGAAATGATGAAGGGAATGATTTCAGAGAGATCTTTGTAGCCTTTTATGAACTGATGTAGAATTGAGTAAGCAAAACCAAATGAACAATTTATAAAATTTTAATAGCATTGTACAAACAAATTTGAGAGACAATACATCTCATCAACAAAACAAACAACAAAAATTCCAGAGGATTCTTCAGGAAACTTATACATATACACACATATATATATCTATATAGATATATGTGAAGACACTTATACAGACATGCATGGTCAATGTGAGAATTTATTTTGCTTGACTATGTGTATTTATTGCATGGTTTTGTTGTTTGTTTTTGTTTTCACTTTTTTCCTCATGGGGAAGATTAATGAAAATAGAAAAAACATATTTAAAATATATATTAAATCTACTCCTTTATATTTTATTATGGAAACATTTGTTCTAGTTGAAATTTTGTGATATTGATTTAACATTGGACAAGCCTTATGGTCATTTACAAATTCTTGCCATAAACATCAAGGTACACCTTGAGGCTTTTTGAAAAATTACTTTTACTCGTTGATAGTTCTTGACTGTCAAATCTAAAACAAATGAGAATATTTAACAGTTACTTTCAGGTTTGTGATTATTATCCATAATGGCTTGTGTTTTAGCTTATATCATTAATCCAATGAGGAAAGTGATGAAAATACTAAGAAACATGAAAGAAATTATATTTTATGTAGTACAATTAAATTATATATTGCTTACACATTTAAATATGTCTATTTGAAAAACTCAAATCAGTTTCATGTGTGGCTAAGATTTCTTGTTACTTCTCAGATCTGCAACCTGTCCCAAGGAATAATTTTATGACTAATATTGGACATTTCTATGTTCATGTTCTCCTATATATATTGGGGTAAGTAGAATTGTATTTCAGTCAACAATAGTTTTGAGATGCTATGGGATTTTGGAATAATATGTTTTTCTTTTAATTCAACTCAACATGAATTTATTAACCTCCTATTATATGCCATCTCTTTGCTAGATACATAAAATAAAACATAAAGGAGTGTTATAGGTGAAGTTTTTTTGGGGAAATAAATTAATATTCATGAAGCAAAAATACTTGATAGGTAAAAATTTGAGATAATTAAGAGCTTAAAATGTATATCTGTAAATGTGGAAATAGAAAATTATTCATTCAACCCATTAAAAAACAAACACACTTGGAATTCAAAGAAAAAGTAAAAGAGGGAGGACAATTAATTCCAGTAAACATGGGGAAAAATATTTAGGACTCAAATGCTACTTAAGTTTTATTTACTTTTGATGTATTTTAAAGTACAAACTCAGAATATTATTTCAAGATAACAGATGTTATAATTTTAGGGAAGGACACAAGTTATGTGCCAGACATAGTACTAACTGCTTAAATTTCATAAATTTCATAATTTTTAAGTAAAATAATTCAAAAGTCTACAGTCAAGGTACTTGAATTTCTTCATATCATTCAAAAATGAATGTTCTAAGGAAATTCCAGTGTGGTTAGAATTAAATTTTAGAAACTGGTGCAAATATTTGACTATCATAGCCATGTTCCAGTCTTCACCCCGAGTCACCATGCTCTTAAGGTATTAATGATATGGTAGGAAAGATGAAACATATCATCAAAGAAAAATAATGTCAACCTAAAAATGCTAAATACCTAAGAGGAAGTTAAAAAGTTGTTGTTGTTTTTCTTTGAGAATTCCAGAGAAAATTGTTGAGGGGAAGGGAAGGAAAAGAAAGAAGGATGAAAAATGTTAGGGGAGGCCTCACTGAGAAGGCAACATTTTAGTTGAGTCTAAAAGATTTCAGAAAGTGGAAGTCACCTGAAAGGGGGAAGAGAACATGCAAGGTATAGTGGACAGAATGACTAAAGGTATACAGGTGGGGATACAAAGGCTCGTGAATTGATGAAAAATCCAGTCCAATTTGTTTGGATCTTGAAATCATTGTACAATCAAATGTATTGAGATCTTGCTGACACTGATGTTCCCTCCAATAATGTGGGTAACAATCTGATCACAACATCAAACACCTGCTGATACTATGTAGTTCTTCACCACATCTTCACAAAACTTAACCGTAGGAGGTCTCCTCAATGTTCTGGATATTAGAATTTATAGTGAGTCAAACACACACACACACACACACACACACACACACACACACACACACACACCTCAGAGAATTATTTCCCATGTAATGATTAGACTAGACACTTTTTGATAATTTGTGGAACTTCTCTAGGAGGATTTTCCACATTTTGGGAGTTAAGGAAACCAGCAAAATTTCATCAACAGAGAAGAGCATCTGGAGGACATTACCAAATAGAGAAAATGCTTCTTCAACTTGGGAGTCTTTGATGACTTTCTTAACTTATATGTAATGATGGAGTAAAAATTACTTTGAGTTCCCCGCACAATTTCTCTAAACAGATCCAGAAAATTTACCAGACTGGGAGTTTCAGGGGTCAGAGCCAAGATTGCCGACTTCCTGACAAATTACTCCCCAAAAAACTCCAAACACTGCCAGAAAATAGCTCTTGGAGCAGCAGAACCCACAAAAAGATGGCTGAGATTATTTTCCAGCTAAATAAATCTTGGAAGTTCATCATAAGGGGGAGCTAGGCCTGGAGTGGAGTCCAGCCTCTCAATCACACCAACAAAGATACAGCCCCAGGAAAGCTGCATTGGAGAGACTTACCCCTGAGCCTCTGAATCAGCTTCAGTACCAGCTTATTCTGTAACTAAGCTCACAGTCTGGTGAGAGGGCTGAATGGCTGGCCAGATGGGGGGCCTACAGTGGTGTATACAGGAGCTAAGGGGGGATTTGGATGTCCTACCCCAGCAGAGAACCAGGAAGAAACCTTGAGACATGGTGACCTGGGTGTGGGAGGAGTACAAGCTGGTTAGAGAGAGCGACCATGGCACATAAGTTTTGCTGTCTGGTTGATTGGCAAGTTGGCCTGGGGTTATCTATGGATCAGAGAAATGGCCAGGTGTGTGAAGAAACTGCCCCTCATTAAATCATAACACCTGGGACCCCCTGAAGCTTAGGGCAGCATATCCTCAAAGCAGGAACCCACACTAAGAAGGAGTTAAATGTCAAGTGAAAGGTGGGCAGGATGATCAGGCAGAGAAAATTGTGAGCCATAGAAAGCTTCTTTAGTAACAAGGAAGATCCTCAGAAGAGGATAGCAACATCAGGACCCCTACATCTAAAGCTTCCAAGAAAAATATGAATTGGTCTCACGCCATAGATGCACTTAAAAAAAACTTTGATGATAAAGTCAGAGAGGTAGAGGAAAAAATGGAAAGAGAAATGAGGGTGATACAGGAAAGGCATGAGAAAAAGTTCAACATCTTGAAAAGCCAAACAGAAAAGCTCTTTGATGAAAATAATTTCCTAAGAATTAGGACTGAACAAATGGAAGCTAGTGACTTTATGAGAAATCAAGACACAGTAAAGCAAATCCAAATGAATAAAAAAAGAGGGCAAAGAATATTTACTAGACCAAATTATAATGGGGAAATTAATAATAAAAATCAGTGAGTCATTTTCCTGACTCATGTTGGCATAGGGAGTGTGGTTTTATTTTTAACAAATGAAAAAAAAAATAAAAAATTTGTAGGTCACTACTCTACAATACCTAATATAATGCTTTGCACATAGAAATCACACAATATTAACAATAAATGAAAGGGGGAAAAAAGCTTACCATTGTTAATTTTTAAAGTAAATTTTCTTAGTATACCTTGTTTTATATCACCTAAATTTCCTTGTAATTCTCCCTTTCCCCTTCCCTCTAAAGGCATTCCATATAATATAATAGCCTATTTGGTAAAGATAATCTCCCTTTGGGGGACGGCTAGGTGGCACAGTGGATAGAGCACCGTCCCTGGAGTCAGGAGTACCTGAGTTCAAATCCGGCCTCAGACACTTAACACTTACTAGCTGTGTGACCCTGGGCAAGTCACTTAACCCCAATTGCCTCAATTAAAAAAAAAAGATAATCTCCCTTTTATATCCAGTCTCTACCTGATATTTAACAGTTTAGGAAACTCCCTTCACTGATAGGGATCATAAACTCATCCTCTATAATTTTAGAGAGTTATCTAGGGTCAATTAAAGATTAAAAGCACTGACCATGGTCTCAGATTTATTAAGAAAAGTACTTGAACTTAAGTCTTTCTAATTCTATATCCATTTCCTTAGATATAATACGCAACTTAATTTTTTGTTTGTTTTGAAATCTATTCATAAAGCTTTTATTCCACTTACATCAATTTTATTTACATGTTCTTAATAATTATGATTAGATTGTACACAACAATGTAATAAGATGTTAAATAAAGCTAGTTATTATTTCAAGTCATTTCCCTGTTAACTATGTGTGTTTTTTTTTATACCACAAGTATAAAACTTACTTTTGTATAGCTATAGCCTGTGGTATTTGAATATGTAACAACAACTATTCTCTAGTAAGAAAAAATATATACTCACAACACATTTTAAAATTTTATCTCTTTTATTAACACTCCTCCCAACTCTTTCTTACATCTAGACAATAAATAAACCAATAAATCAAGTCTCTATTTATAGTTTTTGGTGATTTCCAAGGTGCAAATAATCCCACTGAAAATTTAACAATCTTCTCTCATTGATCCAGTGAAGTCTCAATTGAGGAACTTTCCTTTTGTAATGTAGTTTTAAAAATTCTCTGCAATTGAGTGTGGCCTAGAATACTACAATGTTGAGAAACATGACCAGTGTCACACAGCAAAGAAATCTTAAAGAATCCAATTCTCTATTGACTATTTTCTGCTTCAACTCTGTATAACTAAAGCTGTGGGTTATTGTATAGACTATTAACATTGGAGTTAATGATTTTTTCACATCATAGATTTGAAGTGAAATGAGACATTTTAATGTCATTTATTGAATATGCATATACAACGTATTCCTGAGTTATAGTGACGTGCATTTTAAGTAATGTTTTATCAATCGTACTCTTTCTCCTGACTTATCCTTATGGTACTTCCCAAACAAAGTCCACCTCAAGGGATGGGGCTTTAGAATATTTCCCCAAGTGAACTACTTCAAGGTATTTAAGCTGCCAATAGCTGCTGATTTAGCATTTTTAATAAACTTCCTAGGACAAAGATTAATTTCCCACAACCATTTTTATCCTCAATGCAGAAGTGTGTAATTGAACATGGAGCATGGTTAGGCTGCTGTTGTTCTTGTGTATCTATGAATAAGCAAATAAAAATTAAAGGAAAAATGAAAATTGCAATGAAGAACATCTTTACCAATATGAGGTTTCTTTTGCTAAATAAAGACAACTGATATCTAAGAATACAAATAAAAATACTTTAAAAATTAACATGAAAGAGCACATTAATGGAACATATTTCTACAGAAGCAGTTTTTAGCCAAATAACTTGCATTAAATTGCTTGCATGCTTATTGATTCTTATCTAATACTAAGCCAAAAACAGAAGTGACCCTCTGTTCATGAAAAATTGTAGTTCAGACAGTGGTCCAGAACTTTTCAACTGTAACATATTTTAGCAGACTTGGATGACTATTTATTATAATGTGTGAAAGAGTTCCATGAATGAAAGTATAAAAAATAATAAAGTAAATATATATTTTGGGGAGTATATTGACTTTTTCCAGGGTTGTAATAATATTCTTCTATTTAAGTTATGCATAAAAATTATGGGATTATAGGATTTAGAGGTGGTTGGCATTTTCTAGTTTAACCACATAATTTTAGAGACTTGAAAACTGAGGTTGAAGCATTAAATGACTTTTCTCCAGATTAAACTGAGAGTAATAAACCCAGATATAACCACTTGCTTTGAAATCCAGTAATTTTACCACTGTTTTTTAGGTTTCAATCATCCAATATAGGATTATAATTTTTTTTTATATTTGGTATTATCTGTGTTTACTTACTGTTTCTACCAGCAAGAGTGTATGGAGTGTTCAAGGAGGGCTATCATCTTTGGTGTGAAAGCTTGCCAAGCCCCTTGTAGGGCTGCTTATGGTGTCTAATTTTCACCCAACTCTCACCTATAGTTCCTTTTTTCCTTTCTTTCTTTTTTATTTTTGGTGGAGCAATGGGGGTTCAGTGGCTTGCCCAAGGTCACACGGCTAGCAAGTATCATGTCTGAGGCTGGATTTGAACTCAGTTCCTCCTGAATCCAGGGCAAGTGCTTTATCCACTGTGCCACCTAGCTGCCCCTCAGTGGGAGCTTTTAATGAACAATACCATGAACTTCAGCCCCTATTATCTCTAGAATCCTGAGTGCTTCACAACTGACCTTTTAGGGACTCTAATGTACAGATGAAAATGGGAGTTAGAAGATTAGCTCCAAATGGGGTATAATTACATAATTCATTAAAATATATTTGTTACTCAAAAATTGAGAATGTACTAGACATGCCAAAAAAATGAAAAAAAGAAAAGAAAACTGGTAGCCCAGACATATCGATCAAAGAAGATAAACAACTAGAGGAAAGATTCCCTCTTGGACAAAAATTTCTAGTAAAATTGGAAAGCAGTTTGTCAGATATTATATTTATATGGGAATCTTATATTATTCACTGCAATAAGTTATAAATAGATATGACCTAAAAGTAAAAGGTCACATCATTTTAAAAAATAGAGGCAAACACCCTTAGTTTCACTTAAATTACACAGCTATAACTAGAAAGAAAAGTCTTACTTGATAGTTGATGAGCTTCTTTCTGGGAACTTGTATTTATTTTCCCCCTTTGACATGTGATCTCTGGTTTTTTTCAGTGAAATTCCTGGGATTTTTCCTTTTGGGCTTTCTTTCAGGAGTTGAGTAAGTGAATTCTTTCTAGCTTTACTCTGCTTTCTGACCCTCATAGATCTGAAGTTTCCTTCTTGATTTATCTTTTCCAGAAACTTTTAAGTGGATCCATGGATTCTTTTTCATTTGTTAGGACATCCAAATATTCTTGAGTTATTTTTGCTTATTGTTTTTTTTTGTCAATGATTTTTAATATAAGATGTATAATTTCAATTTTTTCAATATTTTGAATTTGTTTTATTTCTTGCTATTTCATGGAGTTACTGATTTATTTTTTCTATTGTAGTTTTGAAGGAGTCTATTTTTTGAGTAAGGTTTAAAATTTTCTGTTCAATGCTATTTCTTCTTCCAATTTTTAGGAACATTTTCAGCACTTTTATCTCTATTTCTTCTAGTCCTTGCATACAGTCCATTTTTCTGTGGGGCAATAAGGGTTAATTGACTTAACCAGGGTCACATAGTTAGTATGTGTCAAGTGTCTGATACTGGATTTGAACTCAGGTCCTTCTGAATCAAGGGCCAGTGCTTTATCCGCTGCACCAACTAGATGCCCCCATAAATTTCATTTTTTATTAGCATCTCTGATTTTTTGAATTATTTGTATTTTTAAAATTATCTCCAAAGGAGTAGATCTCTATACTTTTTAATATTTTACTGGTAGTTTCCATTTTTTACATTTTTGTTCAGTCATTTTTCAGCCACATCCAACTCTTTGTGATACCAATTGGGGTTCTCTGGGCAGATAAGGAAATGGTTTGTCAATTTCTTCTCCAGCTCATTTGACCCATAAAGAAACTGAAACAAACAGGGTTAAGTGACTTACCTTGGGTCACATAAAAAGTCTTTGGTGTTGAATTTGTTTGATGGTTCTTGTTTATCTTACTAGTATTTTTTCCCAGTTACATGTAAAAATAGTTTTACTCATTTGTTTTTGTAAGATCTTGAGTTCCAAATTTTTCTACTTTCCTCTATTCCCTCCTCCCTGGCCAAGTCAGAAAGTAATCTGATATGGGTTATATACATATGATAACATTAAACATATTTCCACATGTCATGTTGTGAAAGAGGAATCAGAACAAAAACGTATAAAGAATTAATTGTTATTTGAGGTTTTTATGACCCCATCTTTTGTCTAGAATTAAAAAAAAATAAAAAAAAAAAACCTAGGCGCACACACTGGCCTCTGGGGATCCATAAACAGCACAGTTCTCCACCCACTGGTTATAGCTATCACCATGGTGCTGGCACCTCATGTCATCACCACTCGCCAACGTCTACATGAGCCTGGCAACATTATAATGATTGGAAGCCTAGTGAGGGCAGTCATGTAACTGTCAGAGCAGCCAGCCAATTGGTTGGGGGCTGCTGGAGTTTGCTGGGAAGGGGGAGGAGAATTTGCCATTCTAACTGGAAGCTGGAAGGCAACAGGAGCGCTGCTGTGTATTCTCAGCTGATTCCTGGGTTGTGGTATTTTTTCAGGTTGTATAATTTCCCTTTCCCCATTTTATTTCATTTCCCTTGATCCTACTGATCCTGTTTGTGTGGTTTTTTTTAAAGTTCGTTCTTGTTAAAATACTGTTCTGTTTTTGTTTTTGTTTTTTTTTTTAGTGAGGCAATTGGGGTTAAGTGACTTGCCCAGGGTCACACAGCTAGTAAGTGTTAAGTGTCTGAGGCCGGATTTGAACTCAGGTACTCCTGACTCCAGGGCCAGTGCTCTATCCACTGCGCCACCCAGCTGCCCTATACTGTTCTGTTTTGGGGGAGAAATAGTATGCTTCAATCTTCAGATTCCAAAGTTCTGGATGTGAAGAGCATTTTCCATCAGGAGTCCTTTGGAATTTTCTGGGATCATTGTTTTGCTGAAAAGAGTTGTCTATCACAGTTGATCATTGCACAATGTTTCCTTTACTGTGCATAATGTTCTCCTGGTTCTACTCACTTCACTTAGCATCAGTCTACTTAAATCTTTCAAGGCTTTTCTGAAATCTGCCTGCTCATAATTTCTTATAGCACAATAGTATTCTATTATATTCATTTACCACAACTTGTTCAGCCATTCACCAACTGAAAGTCACCCCCTTGATTTCCAATTCTTTGACAATACAAAGAAAGCTGTTACAAATATTTTTGTACATGTGGGTTATTATCTCTTTTTTATTATCTCTTTGGCATGTAGACCTAGTAGTGGTATTATTGGGTCAAAGGGTATGAATAGCCCCATAAAGACTGGATTTCAATTCAGGAAGTTGAGTCTTTCTGAATCCAGGCTTGATGCTCTATTCAGTTTTCTTTAATTGATTGCTGCTTTCTTATTACACATCTTACTAGCTATTGTAAGCTTACCAGCACTTTGTGCCAGGGTCAGGTTCTTTCCCGTACTACTTTTTGGGGGGTTGTTTGTGCTGCTTGATCTGGTTTTGGCTCTCTGAGATTTTTAGTTGACTTACAATTCCCTGGAGTTAAACTTTCCTGGATCATTGAGGTTCAAAGTGCTATCTCTTCAGAGGATTACCTCCAATCTCAAGACAGAATGTTAAGGATCTCACTAACCTTAGGTCTTATCTTTCTTAGAGCATTGTGGGCAAACAGATGGTAAACTGACTAAAGCCATATTGCTAGCTTCTTGTTGCTGCTAATTAACATTTCCAGTATCTCTACCTTGCAATTTCCTCTTCATCACAGGGCTTTTACAAGAAAATCTTTTGTTTTGTTTTGTTTTTTGCCTCCAAAAATAAAGCCTTACAACCTATATATGCCTTGGCTCTGATTATACTGATGCTTACTTTCTTGTTTTTGTTTTTTTTGTTGTTGGTTTTTTTTTTTAGTGAGGCAATTGGGGTTAAGTGACTTGCCCAGGGTCACACAGCTAGTAAGTGTGTGTTAAGTGTCTGCGGCCGGATTTGAACTCAGGTACTCCTGACTCCAGGGCCGGTGCTCTATCCACTGCTCCATCTAGCTGCCCCGATGCTTACTTTCTTAAAGTTTTCCATTTATTATGGTTTATAGCTTTCTAACTTGATTCAGTTCTAGAGGGAAAAAAGTAACAAACTTATTTTACATTACCAAAAATTTCCATACTGTATTTCTTTTCCACTCTCAGAGAGATTCATTCCATAAATCACATTATATATATATATATATATATATATATATATATTTAGTGAGGCAATTGGCGTTAAGTGACTTGCCCAGGGTCACACAGCTAGTAAGTGTTAAGTGTCTGAAGCCGGATTTAAACTCAGGTATTCCTGACTCCAGGGCCAGTGCTCTATCCACTGCACCACCTAGCTGCCCCCCACATTATATATTTATAAGAAAAAAATAGAACAGAAATAAATCAGTAAAGCTGCTGTAAGAGTTACTTCTCTATCTTCTTTTGAACCATGAAAATTCTTGAAATGTTATAATATTAACTTTAAATGTGTGTGCGTTTTTGTATGTGGTTAACTGTTTTTTGCATTTACATCATTGTATTCAATGAGCATAGTGTTCTCTCAGTGCTGGTTACTTCACTGTCCATCAATTCATGTAGATATTTCCTTGCTTCTCCAAGCCAAATTTATCCTTTTTAGTTTTCTCAGCAGTTATTTTTAAACAAATAAAGAATGATTTCCTGGGTAATTTATTTTGGGGGGCTTACTGGATACTGGACTATTGAGAACTATTTGTGATTCTTCGTTGTTTAGTCCATTCCAATTATCTACCTATTTATTTTTAACCAATACCATATATTCATTCTAAGTGTTGTATTGAAAGACAATTAGAGTGCTGAATAAGGTAGGTATTCTAGATATTTTCCCTAGTGTTCAAATTAGATAAAGTATAAATTTTTATTATTTAAATTGAATATATAATGGGAACCATAACTTAATTTGGTAATGTTCTTTTTTGTTCTACTAACATAGCTTAGCAACAAATGCTAAATATTCTTTCACAATATTAAGCTGTTCATTATTTCCTTAAGGAATACTATGTCATTGAAACTATACAAATATTTTGAGTGTTTAAATATTTAGAATTTTATGTTTTTAGTTATTTGGAATGAAATTTACTGGTTTTAGAATTAATGATTGTTATAATTAAATTACCTAGTTTATAATAATTTTATCTCTGTTTCCAAGACTCTTTGCTGCATGTTTTTTAATTGTATTATGGTCTGAAAATGTCATTTACTGTTTCTGTTTCTCTTCTTTTTCTTAACATTTATTTCCTAATATAAGGTCAATTTTTCTAAAGATGTAATGTATAGCTGAGAAATAACTTCTTACAATTCTCATTCAGTTTTATAGAGAGCTCTATCATATCTAGCTTTTCTAAAATTTTATTTATTTCTTTAAGGTCTTTCTCATTTATTTTATGATGAGATTCATCTTGAGTCGAGAGGGATAAATTGAGATCTCACACCATGTTTTACCATTTCGTATTCATTTTACTTCAATAAATTGTATGGTATGTGACTTGATAAATTTATGTTTACTACTTATAATAAATCATTGTCTGTAGTATATTTTTGCTAAATGTAGTTTCCCTAAATATCTCTTTGATTAGGTCTATTTTGGATTTTGCCTTTTCTGTTATCATGATTGAAATCTTTACTTTTTTGCTATAAGCTTTTATTCCATTAATTCTTTTTAAAATGAAAAGTAATTTATTCTATCACTCTTATTTAAAAGATAAGGATATATACCCACAGTGTTGACCCAAGGTCATATACTTCACTAAGAGCAGAGCAGTAAATATTTGAATTTGAGTTTACTGTTTCAAAGTTCAATGCTCTTCCCATTACACCATGTTGTTTTAGTTTTCAAATCAGTTGTAAAGATTTATAAGAAGACTAACTGTTGACAGACACTGTCCATTGAAAACACAAGGGCTTTATAAAATTATAATGATTTTTAGTGGTTTAAATATTCAAGTTTATTTAATGGTATGCATTGGACTTTTGTAATCTGCCTCAATGTGCTCAATAAAGATTTATTTTCAGGAGTATATGTTTGCTTCATCATTAAAAAAAAATATTTATCTAGAATTTTCCCAAAGTTACATGTAAAAAACAGATTTTTTCACAGTGATTTTTTAAAACTTTGTGTTCCAAATTTTCTTCCTCCTTCCCTCCACAACCATCCCTAAGAAATCAAACAATTCAATATGTTATACATGTGCAATCATGCACAACTTCTTCACATTAGGTTGCAAAGGAAAACAGAGAAAATAACTTTAGAAAGAAAAACTAACAAAAAAATGTCAATCTCTATTCAGATTCCATCAATTCTTTCTCTGTTGATGGTTTGCATATTTTATACATCCTTTTGGTGGCAACCTGCTCATTATTTCTTTCACAAATACTATTGCTAACTGTACTGTCATCCATCCTATTCCTGCCCTTTGATATTTACTCTATTTTCTATCTTCTTTCAACTTATCCCTCCTCAAAAGTGTTTTGCTTTTTATTGCCCCCTCTCCAAATTTGTCCTCCCTTCCTTTGCCTCTTCCCCATTATTCCTTTCTCCTCCCACTTTCCCTAAGGCAAAATATATTACTATATCCACTTGAGTGTGTATGTGATTTCCTCTTTGAGCCAATTTTGATGAGAGTAAGGTACCCTCACTCCCTCGCTCCTTCTACATCTTCCCCTCTACTCCATAAGCTTTTTCTTGTTTCTTTTATGTGAGCTACTTTACTACATTCTTCTTACCCCTTAACTTAATTTAAAATATGTCTTCATGGGTCAGCTAGGTGATACAGTGGACAAAGCATGAACCCTGGACTGAGGAGGCCTGCACCCAGATTTGGCCCCAGACATAAGCCATGCTTCCCTGCCTGCCCCACAAAAAAAGGATAAACAAATAATAAATGCTTTAGAGATATCATCCCTTCATATTCAATTCATACCTGTACACTCTAAGTATATTTCTTTCAACTGCCCTAATACTGAGAAAGTTCTGATGAGTTAGAAGTATTATCTTCCCATGTAATGTAAACAATGTAAACAGTTTAACCTTTTAATATCCCTCATGATTTTTTGTTTACCTTTTTATGTTTCTCTAGGAGGGGCAGAGCTAAGGTGGCAAAGGAAAGGGTGCTCCCAGAGCTTCCCACAAAACTGTCCACATACCTCCAAAAAAAAATGCTGTAGAACAACTCCTGGAGCAGCAAAATCCAGAAAAGAACAGAGTGACACCATTTTCCAGGCAAAGACAGCTCAATTAGGCTACAGGGATCATTTGAGAGAGGTGCAAGGGGAGTTCAGGGCATGGTGCTAATCCAGCCTAAAGCAGGCCACACCTCCAGAGCCTCTGAATCTTCAACATCAGTGTCTACTACTGAAACTTGGCTCATGGGTTGTTGAGGGGTTCCAGTGGTTGTCTAGGGAGAGATATTAGGGGATCTCTGCTGAAGCAGAGGTGGGATCACTGTGGTATTACTCAGGAAGTGGATTTGAGTGGCAGTGACTGAGTGGCGGAGGAGACAGGCACACCAATTTTTCAACCAGAGAGAATCAGATATGAATTAAATTTCTGCTTCCTCTTTAAAGAGAAAGCAGGACTGAGGTTACTTACAGGCCAGGCAGGCAGAGATCAAGCCTCTCCTTAAATCGTAACACCTGGGACCCCCTGTACCTTGGGACAGTGCATATTAGAAGTAGTGCTCCACTTTAAGAAGGAGTTAAAAGCCAAGAAATAGCCTGGCAAGATGAGCAAATGGAGAAAGCAGCAGACAATTGAAAGTTTCTTTGGTGGTAAGGTAGATCAAAATATACCCTCAGAAGAAGATAATAACAAAGTCAAAGCTCCTACATCAAAACTTTCCAAGAAAAATATGAATTGGGCTCAGACCATGGACGGACTCAAAAAGGACTTTGAAGATAAAATAAGAGAGGTAGAGGGAAAATGGAAAGAGAAATGAGAGTGATGAAGGAGGGTAATGGAAAAAAGTCAACAGCTTGAAAAGCCCAATTGACCAAATAGAAAAGGAGGTACACGAATTGTCTGAAGAAAATCATTACTCAAGAATTAAGATAGAGGGGCAGATAGAGTGGATAGAGCACTGGCCCTGGATTCAGGAGTACTTGAGTTCAAATCCGGCCTCAGACACTTAACACTTACTAGCTGTGTGACCTTAGGCAAGTCACTTAACCCCAATTGACTCACTAAAAAAAAAGAATTAAGGATAGAGCAAATAGAAGCTAATGCCTTTATGAAAAATCAAGGCAAAATAAAGCAAATAAAAATTAATTTAAAAATAGAGGACAATATGTAATAACTCCTTGGCAAAACAGCTGACCTGGAAATAGATACAGGAGAGATCATTTATTCCATTCTCTTAAAAAAATCATTTATTTATTTTAGTTTTCAACATTTGTTTAGATAATATTTCCAATTTCAAATTTTTCTCCCTCCTTCCCCCCTCCCCTAGACAGCAGGTAATCTGATATAGGTTATATATATATATACACACACACATATATACATATACATATGTATATATATAATAACATTTAACATATTTCTGCATTAGTTATGTTATAAGAGAAGAATCAGAGCATAAAGGAAAAAACCTCAAAAAAAAAAAAAAAAGAGCAATAGCACTAAAACCAAAAGAAATAGTATGGTCCAATCAGCATCCATATTCCACAGTTCCTTTTTTTTTTTCTGGATTTGGAGAGCCTTTTCCATCATGAGTCCTTTGGAACTTTCTTGTACTGTTGGACTGGTGAGAAGAATCTAGTCTATCACAGTTGATCAACACATAATGTTGATGATACTGTGTATAATGTTCTGCTTGTTCTGCTTGTTCTGCTCATAGTTTCTTACAGCACAATAGAATTCTATTACATTCATATACCCCAACTTGTTCAGCCATTCTTCAATTGATGGGCATCCCCTCAATTTGCAATTCCTTGCCACCACAAAAAGAACAGCTATAAATATTTTTGTACATGTGGGTCCTTTTCCTTTTTTTATGATCTCTTTGGGAAAATAACCCAAAAATAGTATTGCTGGGTCAAAGGGTATGCACAGCTTTATATCCCTTTGGGCATAATTCTGAATTGCTCTCCAGATCTAAATAATTGGAAAGATATCAATTGCTCATACATAGGCCAGAGCTAATATAGTAAAAATGACAATTCTACCAAAATTAATTTATTTATTCAGTACCATACCAATCAGACTACCTAAAATTTATTTTATGGAGCTAGAAAAAAATAACAAAATTCATCTGGAAAAACAAAAAGTCAAGAATATCAAGGGTAATAATGAAAAAATGCACAGGAAGGTGGGTTAGCTATACCAAATCCGAAGCTCGACTATAAAGAGGCAGTCATCAAAACTATCTGGTACTGGCTAAGAAATAGAATGGAGGATCAATGGAATAGGCTAGGGACAGGAGACACAGTAGTAAATGACTTTAGAAATGTACTGTTTGTTAAACCCAAAGACTCCAGCTTCTAGGATAGAAATTCAGTATTTGACAAAAACTGCTAGGAAAATTGGAATATAATGTAGCAGAAATTAGGAATAGACCAACATCTATAATCTTATACTAAAATAAGGTCAAAATGGGTACATGATTTAGAAATGAGAGATGATACCATAGGTAAATTAGGAGAAGAAGGAATAGTCTACCTTTCAGATCTTTGGAAAGGAGAACAGTTTATGACCAAACAAGAGATAGAGAATAATATGAAATGCAAAATGGATGATTTTGATTACATTAAATTAAAAAGTTTTTGTACAAACAGAAGGAATGCATCCAAGATTAGAAGGGATGCAGAAAGCTGGGAAACAATTTTTATGACCAGTACTTCTGATAAAGACCTCATTTCTAAAATATATAGGGAACTAAATCAAATTTATAAGAATGCAATTGAGAAATGGTCAAAGGGTATGAATAGGCAGTTTTCTGATGAAGAAATCAAAGCTATCTATTTCCATATGAAAAAATGATCTAAATCACTATTGATTAGAGAGATGCAAATCAAAACAACTCTGAGGTACCACCTAACACCTATCAGATTGGCTAATATGACAAAAAAGGAAAATAATAAATGTTGGAGAAGCTGTGGGAAAACTGGAATACTAATGCATTGTTGGTGGAGCTGTGAACTGATCCAACCATTCTGGAGAGCTATTCCATTAATTCTTAAATGACCTCTCCTGAAAGTACTTTTTCTGGTCTGTTATTTTTCTCATGACATAGTTCATAGTTTTTCCATTTTCAGGCTTTTGATTTTATTTTATTGTTTATTGATTTCTCATGAAATCATCAGCTTCCACTCAGCCATTTTTAAGTATTAAGGAGTTATTTTCTTCAGTGAAATTTTGTGCCTTTTTTTGTCATCTAGGCAGTTCTTATTTTTAAGGAGTTATTTTGTTCGTACTTTTGTGCCTTTTTTTCCTAGTTGTTAATTCATAATTTTCTTGAGATTTCCAAAGATGGAGCCAAGATAGTGGAATACAGGAACACTCAGTTAAGTTCTTCCCACATGGTGTTCCTAACCATTTTAACAACTCAAATAAAATTCTGAAGTGGCAGAACCAATATAGAAGTCAGGGTGAAACATTATTCTAGCCAAAGACAATGTAGAAAATTGGAAAGATATATCTACAAGATGGTGAGGGGGAGTGGAGCTTTGCCTGAATTCCACCAGTGGTGGGTGGAACAGAAGTGAAAACAACTTCAAGGATGCCCAAGCTAGAGATGGTAAGAGGATCTGAAAATGGAACAGGAAGATATTGCAGGGAATTCCTATGCTGATATTGAGTGCAAGACTTGAAGTTGTTTGGCAACTACTTTTCCAATACCTCATTGTGGGTCATAGTTCATAGGGGAACAATGTTAGTCTTGGAGGAGCAGGGGCTCTGAAGAGCAATATTACTTTCTTTTAAAATTTTTTCCATATAAATATTTTATTATTTTTCAGTTACATTTAGAGATAGTTCTCAACATTTGTTTTTATAAGATTTCTAGATATCAAAATGAAGACTATCAGGAATTGTATCAAGAAATTCCAGAGCTAACATATTAAGTAAAAAACAAAAGACAAAAACTTCAAGTAACCAGACAGAAACAAATATCATGGCACCACAGGGAGGATGACACAAAATTTAGCTACTATCATATGAAAGAAGTGAAAGATGTAGAGTAACATTGAAGAAAGAAAAAGACCTTGGATTCCAACCAAAAATAACTTCCACAGCAAAAATTTTCTTCATAGGAAAAAAAAACAGTATTCAATGAAATAGAAGACTTTTATACATTTGTGATAAAAACAGGATAGCTGAACAGAAAATTAAATGTTCAAGTACAATACTCAAAGAGAAGCATAAAAAGATAAACATTAAAGATAAATCATAAGGGACTTAAGAAGGTTAAACTGTTTTACTTCCTTTATGGGAAGATATTAAATATAATTTCCAGGAACTTTATAATTATTAGGAATGAGTTGATTATCTTGGAATTATGTAAAAAATGGATATGCAAAAAAGTCAGATACACTTTTAGAAGTTATAAGGGAGAGGAAGAATTGGGAAAATTTTCTAACATAAACGAGGGAATACACATACACACAGTACACACACACAACATACTCAATTGGGTATGAAAATCTATCTTACATAATAGGGAAGTAAGAGAAGAAAGGAAAAAAGAAAGAAAGGAAAATGATAAATGTGAGGTCAGTTAAAGAAGGCACTAAAATGTGAAATAGATATTCAAAGACAGGTAGAATAAAAAGAGAGAGAAGAAGAAACAAAAGAAAATAGGATGGAAGGAAATACACAGTAGTCATAATTGTGGATGTAAATGAGGTATATTCACCCATAAGAAAGAAATGAATAGCATAATGGATTACAAAGCAGAGTCTATGAACATATATAACCTATATCAGATTGCTTGCTGTCTTGGGGAGAGGGGAGGGGGCCCAGGGAGGGAGAAAAACTTGAAACTAGAAATCTTATAAAAAAATGTTGAAAACTATCTCTACGTGTAACTAGAAAATAATAAAATAATTTTATGATTTAAAAAATACAACCAAAAACCCAGAATCCAACATTGTGTTGTTATAAAGAAAAAAAGAAAGAACCAAAGCATTTTAAAGATAGAGATATGTCGAAAGTTAAAATATAAAACTAGCACAGAAGCTCTTATGATTCAACTCTCATTAAAATAGAAAGGCCTAGTTATCATTATTTCAGACAAAGCAAAAAACAAAAATAGACCTAATTCAAAAGGATAGAGTGAGACTACAACTTGCTAAAAGGCATCATAGAAAAATGAAATAACATGACTAGTAAATATATATACACCAAATGACATAGCATCTAAATTTTTAAGGGAAATGTTAGATGAATTAAAAAAGAAATACTAAAACTATTTAAGTGGGGAACCTGAACTTTTCCCTCTAAGAGTTAGATAAATCTAAATAAAGTAAAAAAGAAAGAAGTTGAGGAGATGAATAGAATCTTGCAAAAGTTAGATATAATAGACATATGGAGAAAACAATTGAAACAGAAAGGAGTGTTTTAAGCTCTACATGGCAACTTCACAAAAATTGACCATGCATTATGGCAGTAAAAACCTTACCACAAAATGCAGAAAAGCATAATTATTAAATATATTCTTTTCAGTCCATAATACAGTAAAACTTACATTCTCTTAACTGAAAAAGAAGCTTAATTGGAAACTAAATAATATAATCCTACAAACATGAGTGGGTCAAAAAATAAATCACAGAAATAATAAATAATTTATTTAAAAGGAATGACAACAATAAGGAAATCAAACCAATATTTATGGAATTCAGCCAAAGTAGTACTTAGGGGAAGATTTATACTTCTGAATACTTGTGTCACTAAAAGAGAGAAAGGAAAAATCAATGAATTGGGTATACAACTAAAAAAATAGAAAAAAGGTAAAAATGCCCAATTAAACACAGAAATAGAAATCCAGAAAATCAAAGAAATTATATGGAATAATTTTGCACCATTAGGAAAGACATTAAATGCACAGAGCTCCTGATACAATCACCACCAAAACAGCAATAAAAGAACCCCTGGAGCAGAAAAACATGCAAAAATGTGGGCTGAGATTATTCTCCAGCTATAGATAGGTTCCAGGGGCTTGTGCTGGATGAGGAGTAATGTCTAACCCCATTATCTAGCTGACAGACACACCAGACATGCCACCAGAAGAATTAACCTCAGGAGCATCTGAATTGGCTACAGCCTGGCTTCTTCTGGAGCTGAGCTTATGCTCCAGTGAGAAGGCTGATTGGCTGGATGGGGGGTGGGCAGAAATTGAAGGGGTTCCAGCAGGATGGGGGAAGAATTCAGCTGTCCCACTCCAGCAGTGAACCAGGATGAAATCCTGAACAGCAGGAAGCTCAGGTGTGATAGGTGCACAGGCTTGTCAAAGCTAAGAACCACACCACAGAAAGCTTTGCTGGTTAGTTGTTTAGTAAGTAGGCTTGAGGTTATCTTAGGACCAGAGAACAGACCAGGTGAGAGCAAAACTGGTCCTCCCTCAAACCAAAACACCTGGGACCCTTTGAAGCTGGGAACAGGAGTGGAGCTGAGAAGGAGGGCCTCCCCCTACCCCCCAGGGGAGAGTTTAAAATCAATGAAAAGATGAGCAAACAAAGAAAGTTAAAAACTATAGAAAGTTTTTTCAGTGACAAGGAAGATCAAGGTGCAGCCACAGATGAGGAAATCAACCACAGGGCCCACAAGGCTTCCAATAAAAATATGAACTGGTCGCAGGCCATGGAAGCTCTCAAAAGGGACTTTGAAGGGAAAATAGGAGAAATAAAAGGAAGATATAAAGAGAGGGAGGACATAATGGAAAGAGAAATGACAACAATGCAGCAGAGTCATGAGAAAAAAGTCAACAGCTTGAAAAGCCAAATGGAAAAGGAGATTAAAAAATTGATGAAAATAATTGCCTAAGAATTAGGATTGGACAAATAGAAGCTAGTGACCTTATGAGAAACAAAGACACAGTAAAGCAAATGCAATTGAATGAAAAAATAGAGGGCAATGTGAAATATCTCCTTGGAAAAACAGCTGACCTGGAAAATAAAACCAGGAGAGATAATTTGAAAATCACTGGTCTGCCTGAAAACCATGACCAAAACAAGAGCTTAGACACCACCCTCCAAGTGATTGTGAGGGAAAATTTCCCTGATATTCTAGAAGCTGAAGCTAAAATAGAAAATGAAAGAATCCACTGATCACCTCCTGAAAGAGATCCCAAAAGGAAAACCTCCAGGAATATTATAGCCAAATTCCAGAACTCCCAGGTCAATGAGAAAATATTGCAAGCAGCTAGGAAAAAGGAATTCAAATACTGTGGAGCTCCAATAAGGATAAAGCAAGATCTAGCAGCTTCTATATTGAAGGACTGGAGGGCATGGAATATGATATTCCAGAAGGCAAAGAGGACTTGGACTAAAGCCAAAAATCATGTACCCAGCAAAGCTGAACATAGTTTTTCATGGGAAAACATAGAATTTCAATGAAAATGAGGACTTTCAGGTATTTGTGATGAAAAGACCTGAACTATATAGAAAATTTGACTTTCAAATACAAGACTCTGGAGAATAATAAAAAGGTAAACAGGAAAAAAATCATGAGGGACATTAAAAGATTAAAATATTTACAGTCATACATGAGAAATAATATTTCCAACTCATAAGAACTTTTTCAGCAAGCAATACACAAAGGACACAGGTCTGAAATGAATATGAAGGGATGATATTTATGAAGCATTTATTTTTTGTATATCCTTGATCTTTGTGGAACATAAAAGGTGGGTTGTCTGGTGTCTGGGGCCGAATTTGGACTCTGGACCTCCTGGGCACAGGGCTAGTGCTTTTTCCACTGTGCCATCTAGCTAACCCATGATGACATCTTTAAAATAAGGGTGAGGGGGGGCAGCTAGGTGGCACAGTGGATAGAGCACTGTCCCTGGAGTCAGGAGTACCTGACTTCAAATCCGGCCTCAGACACTTAACACACACTTACTAGCTGTGTGACCCTGGGCAAGTCACTTAACCCCAATTGCCTCACTAAAAAAATAAAAAACAAACAAAAAAAAATAAAATAAGGGTGAGGGATAGGAGGAATAGACTGGGGGAGGGAGGAGGGGAGAGGTGGAATGGGGAGAAGTATCTCATAGGAAGGAAACAAGAGAAAAGCCTATGGAGGGGAGGGGATGAGGAGGAGTGAGTGAACTTCACTATCATCAGAATTGGCTCAAAGAGGGAATAACATACATACTCAAGCATGTATAGTAATATATATATATATATATATATATTTTTTTTTGTTTTGTTTTGTTTTGTTTTTTGTTTTTTGTTTTTTTTTTTTGCAGGGCAATGGGGGTTAAGTGACTTGCCCAGGGTCACACAGCTAGTAAGTGTCAAGTGTCTGAGGCCGGATTTGCACTCAGGTACTCCTGACTCCAGGGCCGGTGCTTTACCATTTCACCACCTAGCCGCCCCTTATAGTAATATATTTTTAACCTGAGGAAAAGTGGGAAGAGAAGGAGATGGAGAGGGGGGAGGGAGAAGAGGGTAAAGAGGGAAGGGAAGTTTGGGGGAGGGAGCTGTAAAAAACAAACCACTTTAGAGGAAGCTGAAGTTGTTCTGCATAACACCACATATATGACATATATTGAATTGCTTGATTTCATAGGGAGAGTTGAGGAGGAAGAAAAATTTAGAAAACGGAATTAGCTCAAAGGCCATAACCTCATCAGAGTGGGCTCAAGGAGGAAATAACACACACACACATCCAGTAGGGAAAAATAATCTATTTAACCCTTCAGGAAAGTAGGACCAGAAGAGGATAAGGAGGGAAGGGTGAATGAAGGGAGGGTAGAGGGGGCGATGGGGCAGTCAATAGCAAAACACTTGAGGAAGATCAGGGCAAAATAAGGTAGACAATGGAATAAATATCATTGGAAGGGAATGGGATGGAGGGAAATAGTTATGCTGATTGACTATAATGTCAAAATGTATGGTACTTACTCTGCGGGGCTATTATTATTAATTTTTTTTCTTGGTGAGGCAGTTGGGGTTAGGTGACTTGCCCAGGGTCACACAGTTAGTAGGTGTTGGGTGTCTGAGGCTGGATTTGAACTTGCATCTTCCTGACTCCAGGGCCGGTTCTCTATCCACTGTGCCACCTAGCTGCCCCTCTGCTGTGCTAATATGAAGAAAATTCTCTGTCAAGTTCAAAGTACTATATAGAAATTGTGATGAACAGGATGCTATAAGAAAAACATGGAAAGATACACATGAACTGGAGCAGAGAGAAATGTACTGTATACAAAATAACAGAATTAGTGTAAGATGATCTGCTGGGAAGCATGTGGTTGTTTTCAGCAAGGCAATGATCCAATATAACTCTGAAGAACCTTGGAAAACTGCAGTACATGTACAGAGAAAAAACTGATGGTATCTAAAACAGACTGAAACACATTTTTTTTTGTGACAATTCCTTAATCTGAAGTTTTTTGTTTATCTGTTTCCACTCACAACCTAGATAAGGTAGAACTATTTGCCATGACTACTCATGTATAATTTATGTTGAATTGTTTGAGTTCTTAGGGTGGGGTTGGGAGGGGAAGGAGGAAGGGAAGTTGGAACAAAAAGTTTTAAATATATTGATGTCAAAATTTGCTTTTCCATGTAATTTGGAAAATAAAAGTCTAAAATTAAAAAAAAAAACACATCAAGACCTATGGAGTTTCCAAGTCCCCCCTTCCCCCCAGGTTTAAAGGATTCATTTTAAATGATGAATCAAAGAATTTTAGAATTAGGAGCAGTCTCAGAGATGATCTAGTTCAAGTTCTTACCTGATGCATCATCTGTGATTTCTTCGCTGTCTCTGGCCCTGCAGCCCATGTTCTTTTCCATGCTGTGATGGGGCAGACTCTCAACATGACTCTGAAACATCTGGAGTCCTATTTGGCTGATTGCTACGACGCTATTGCTGTTTTTGTCTGCATCCACATTGTCCTCCGATTTCAAAACATTGCTGCTAAGACGCATGTCCCTGCCCTGGACAGGTCCTGGGAACAGGTCCTGGCTCTGCTGTGGCCTCGGTTCGAGCTGATTCTGGAAATGAATGTACAGAGTGTCTGAAGCACTGACCCCCAGCGACTCCGAGGGCTGGACACACGGCCCCATTATATCACCCGTTGTTATGCAGAGTTCTCTTCAGCTCTTGTCAGTATCAACCAGACAATTCCCAATGAGTGAACAATATAGCTACTGGGACAACTACAGGTGGAGGTGGAAATTTTTGTTCTCTGACTGGCAGCTGAGTTCTCCTCACAGAAAGAGCAGCTTGTGTTTTTGATCAAGAACTATGACATGATGCTGGGTGTGCTCATGGAAAGTGCAGCAGATGACAGCAAAGAAGTTGAGAGTTTCCAGCAGCTGCTTAATGCCCGAACACAGGAAATCATTGAAGAGCTTCTGTCCCCACCTTTTGGAGCTCTGGTGGCATTTGTGAAAGAGGCTGAAGATCTGATTGAGCGGGGACAGGCAGAGTGGCTTCCAGGGGAAGAAGCCCGGGTGACTCAGCTGATACGTGGTTTTGGCAACTCTTGGAAATCTTCAGTTGAATCACTAAGTCAAGATGTCATGAGGAGCTTCACTAACTTCTGAAAGAGGACTAGAATTATCCAGGGAGCACTGATCCAGCTTTATCAGCACTTCCATCTAGTCTTATTCCAGCCCCAGCTCCTAGCCCTTCCAGCCAATGCAGAGCTCATTAACATTCACCACCTTATGGTTGATCTTAAGAAGCATAAGCCCTGGGGCAGCTAGGTGGTGCAGTGGATACAGCACTGGCCTTGGATTCAGGAGGACCTGAGTTCAAATCCAGCCTCAGACACTTGACACTTACTAGCTGTGTGACCCTGGGCAAGTCACTTAACCTCAATTGCCTCGCCAAAAAAAAAAAAAAAAAAAAAGAAACATAAGCCCAACTTCTCAGAATGTTTATCCTTGGGATTCTCCAACTTGTCTTGATCTATTCTATCCCTAGTCTCCAAGTTTCCAGGGATTAAGTTGCCTACCTAACGATTCCCCAGTCCCCAGATTCCTCATATGCCTCTGTTTCCAACCCTGTTATCACTCCTGGCCCTTTGCAAGATTAAGAGTAATTTGAGTTCTCATAACCTACGTTGGAGGCTCTCCAAACTGACACTCTATTCTTGGTTCTGTCCTTCTATCCAATAAAACTTGGTGCCTCAAAAAAAAAAAAAAAGACCTATAGAGTTTCCAAGTCCCCCCCACACACACACACACCCAGGTTTAAAGGATTCATTTTAAATGATGAATCAAAGAATTTTAGAATTAGGAGCAGTCTCAGAGATGATCTAGTTCAAGTTCTTACCTGATGCAGAAATCCCTTGTACAAAATGATGTGATTATTCATTTTCTACTTGAAGATTTCCTGAGAAAGCTCAGAATTTACTTTTAGCAATATATCCAATCAATGCATTTCTTGGCTTTATTAGAATCCATGCAACACTTTTTTATTCATGTTGAATTTGTGGCCAACTAAAATTCTTTTAAAAAATCATAATATCTAGATGCAGATTGAACCATAATATCTCTATTTTTTTGTTTTTTCTTTTTTGAAGTTTTCCCTTTTTGCTCCAATTCTTCTTACATAGCAAGAATAATGCAGAAATATTTTTAATATAATTGTACATATATAACCTATATCGGATTGCTAGCTATCTTGGGGAGAGGAGAGGGAGGGGAGGGAGGGAGAAAAAATTGAAACTAGAAATCTTATGAAAACAAATGTTGCAAACTATCTCTACATGTAACTGGAAAATAATAAAATATTTTATGGAAAAAATCATAACTACAGGGAGCTAGGTGATGCAGTGGATTCAAATCTGGCCTCAGACACTTGACACTTACTAGCTGTGTGACCCTGGGCAAGTCACTTAACCCCAACTGCCTTAACAAAAAAAAATCATAAATAGTGTTAAGCCACTTCCTCCCCCACCATCCATTCCCTATACAGTGTGGTCAAGTAAGCACAGACACATGTAAACATTGGCAAAGTTGTGCATAGGTATTATGTTTTATATTATTTAATATGAAAATTACTTTGAAACTCCAACTCTGAGACACTATATTAGAAACTATTTCCAATTTTGACCTCTCCAAATAAAATTTTATTTAAATTTATTGTTATAAAAATGTATTGCATTCTTAAATAAAAGAAGTTTTTAAAAAATATGAAAAAAAGAAAAGTATTGGTCTACCTGAAAACCATAATCAAAAAAATAGCTTAGATATCATCTTCCAAGAAATTGTCAGGGAAAATTGCCCTGATATTCTAGAAGCAGAAGGTAAAAAAATCTAGCACAATATCTAGCAGTTTCTACATTACAGGAATGGAAGGCATGGAATATGATATTTCAGAGGGTAAAGGAATTGGTATTACAACCAAGAATCAAGTATCCAGCAAAACTTTGTATAATCATTTGAAGGAAAAAATGGGACTTAAATGAAAAGGAGGACTTTCAGGTATATATATATATATATATATATATATATATATATATATATATAATGGAAAGACCTGAAGTGAATGACAAATTTGACTTTCAAATAAAAGGCCCTAGAGAACCATTAAAAAATGGAGTTGGGGGACATACCTGGGGTCATGCATTGGGTGACTCTCTCGTGTCTGAGGACAGGTTTTGGCTGGGATCCCCCTGGATCCAGGGTGGATTCTTGGTCTACTGTATCACCTAGTGGCCCCATGATGACATCTTTAGGGAGGGAGGGAGAAAAATTTGGAACTCTAAATCTTATGAAAATGAATGTTGAAAACTACCCTTACATGTGACTGGAAAAAATAAAATAAGTATTTTTTGCACTGAAAAAAAAAAGCGTATCCACAAATTAAATAAACACAGAAGCAAACAATATTTAAAATGGACAGAAAGACAAGTCAATAAATGAACAAGGAAACAAATACATGGAAGAATGAATGAATGAATTTATGAATGAACAAATGAACAAAGGAATAAATCAATGAATCAAATAATTAATTTATAATGGTATGGTTATCAAGGGTAGTATCAGGAAGGTCAAGGTAAATATGTAATTAAACTTAATCAAGTGAATTATGGGGGAAAGAATTCAGATCCTCATCCTTGGGAATCTGAAGAAGTGAAGCTGGATTTAGAAGACTATCATATCAGATGAATATTGGACTGGATAAATAATTATTTATTATACATAATCAGTTCTACTGGTTGCAGCATCTGTTCAAGCATATAATCAGACATAACCAATGTTGGAACAGAAGAAGAAAGCTTGACAATATAGAAAACTATAAAAGAACTTCTGCAGAAGGCTATTTTAAATCAACTGAGTGAAACCAAATTAGAAGGCATTCAGAGAGGTAAGTAATAAATGTAAGGACGTAAGATTTTGGGATAAAAATTACTATTTGGTAAAATTTATTGGGAAAATATGAAAACATATAACAGAAAATGGGCATAGACCAGTACTTTACACCATTTGCTGAGACAAGATCAGAATGGATATGTGATTTAGATATAAAGATATTATAAGAAATTTTGAAGAAAATGAAGCATATTATTTATCAGAACTAAGAGTGGGCAACCAATTTATGAATAAACAAAATATAGGAGTTTTTAAAAGGATAATTTTGTTTAAATTAAATTTTGAAAGTTACACAAAATAAAACAGAAAAGAAAAAAATGGAAAATTGGGATACATAAATATATATGTACAAACATGTATACATATACATATATGTGTGTGTATATATATATATTTATATACAGAGAGTTTCTAAGATAAAAGCCTCATATCTCAAATACATAAAAAACTTTCTAGAAGCTATTGTCATAAAGTCATTCTCCAATTGATAAATGGTAAAATGATATGATTAAGCAATTTTACAATGAAATTAAAATGATTTATAGTCATGTTAAATATTTTCTAAATCATTATTAATTAGATAAATGCACATTAAAAGAACCTTGAGATAATCATTTTATATATAGAGATTGGCTAAAATGATTGAAGGGGAAAGTAATAAATGTTGAAGTGGATATGGAAAGTTAGGACACAAATTCATTGTTGGTGGAATTGTGAACTGATCCAACCTTTGGCAGAGCAATCTGGAACTATGCCCAAAGTGTTATAAAACCATCCATAACCTTTGATCTAGTAAAGCAGTACTAGGTCTGTATCACAAAGAGATTACAAAAAGAAAACAATTGATATATACAAAACTATTTAAAGCATCTTTCTTTGTGGTGGGAAAGCACTAGAAATTGTGAAGATGCCAAATAAAGTTGAGAATGGCTGAACAAGTTAGGGCGTATGATTGTGATGGGATACTACTATGCTATGAGAAATGATGAGCTCAATGAGCTCATGATATAATGAAGAGCTAAATGATCAGAACAAACAGAATATTATATACAGTCACAACGGTATTTTTAAGAACAATTTATAGCAAATATTTCATTTGACTATTATAAATAGCCAATATTAACTGCAAGGGGCATATGAAAGAAAGTACTATCTGAATCCAGAGAAAGAACTCCTAAATAAAAGTATGTATAGAATGATTTTACATACATACACACAGATACACAACATATATACATATTTGTGTCTAATCGCATCCATCTCTAGGGCAGGGTGATGGAGGTAGAAACATGATAATGTTATTATATGTTTAAAAGGAATAGGCCCTTGTTTAAAAAAAAAAAGCATAACTACACTAACCCTTCACCTTGTAAAAAAAAAAGGAATAGGAAGTTGTACACAATAATTTTTCAATGTCATGTGCTGTCATCTTTTTTTAAATTCTATTATGTTATAGAAATGATTTTTATTCCATAAATTAAAAAATAATTGAGAAAAATATATGTGAGTGCCTAAAATATTAGCTATTTTATAGATATAATTACATTAGAATGTACAGTGACTAAATTAAAAACAATTAGATCAGGCAAATAATGTGGTTCTTGAAGGGACAAATATCCTGGACAAATCAGAATATGAAAAATCCAAGAGGGTAATTTTTCTAGCTTTCATTTTGTGGCAAAATAGAAACATTACATAGTGATTTAATTGGTAAAATGATGCTTTTGGCTTGAGGCAATCAATCTAATGTCCTTCAAAGTTTTTGATGAAAAAGGTTACTATCCAACAGAAGAATAAGATCCTCTACGCTTTACCTTGAAAGAAACAGGACTTTCATTTTTCAAAAAGCCTGAATATGATGCTGCTTTTAACAATAACAACAACAAAAAAAATGTCAAGAGGATACAACTATACTTGTTGCAACAAGATTTGCCTATAGTTATACTGGTTACACTAGTTTATATAGTTGTAATAAAAGTAGGATTATAATTAGATAAAAGAAGAAAGGAACCCCTAGAATTATACAACATTGTAGCATTTAGTTAGCACAGAGAATCTGTTTGCATTACATTTAGGTCAAGATTATTAGAGAGGAGAAAATATATATTTAGTTCTAAATGCACCTCCTTTTAGTGAGATAGGAATAGAAAAAGGATAGAAAGAAAAATAGAATATTTGCTACTCTGATAGCTGTGAGGTGGTACCTCAGAGTTGTTTTAATTTGCATTTCTCTGATCAGTAGTGATCCAGAGCATTTTTTCATATGATTATAGATAGCTTTAATTGCTTTCTCTAAAACGTGCTTGTTCTTATCCTTTGACCATTTATCAATTGGAGAATGACTCATATTTTTATATATTTAACTCAATTCTCTATATATTTGAGAAAAGAGGCCTTTATCAGAGTTAATAGTTTCAAAAATTTTTTCCCAGTTTTCTTCTTCCCTTGTAGACTTGGTTACAATAGTTTGTGCAAAATCTTTTTAATATTATATAATCAAAATTATCTATTTTACATTTTGTTTTACTCTCTATATGTTCTTTCATCCTAAATTCTTCCCTGGCTCATAAATCTGAAAGATAAACAATTCCGTATTCCCTTAATTTGCTTATTATGTCATCCTTTATGTTTAAATCATGTACCCATTGTGATCTTATTTTAGTATATGGTGTGAGATGTTGGTCTATACCTGGTTATTGCTATAATGTGTTCCAGCTTTCCCAGCAGTTTTTGTCAAATAATGAGTTTTTGTTTCAAAAACTTGATCTTTGGGTTTATCATATACTAGATTACTTTTATACACACACACACACACACACACACTTATATAAATTTTTTTATGAGGCAATGAGGGTTAAGTGACCTACCCAGGGTCACACAGCTAGTAAGTGTCAAGTGTCTGAGGCCATATTTGAACTCAGGTCCTCCTGAATACATGACTGGTGCTTTATCCACTAGGCCACCTAGCTACCCTCTATAATAATTTACTATAGTGTAATTTGTACCTACTCTATTCCACTGATACACCTCTCTATTTCTTAGCCAGTACCAGATTATTTTTATAATCACTGCTTTTTAATACATTTTGAGACCTAGTACTGCTAAACCACCTTATTTTGTATTTTTTTCATTGATTCCAATGATAGCTGTGAAATTTTGTTTATCCAGAGGAACTTAGTTATTATATTTTCTATATCTATAAATATTTTTGATAGCTCGATTGGCATAGTTCTAAATAAATAAATTAACTTAGGTAGGATTGTCTTTTTTATTATATTGGCTCAGCCTACCTATAAGCAATTATTTTTTTTTCTAATTATTTAGAACTGTCTTTATTTGTGTGACAAGTGTTTTATAGTTCTGGTCATATAATTCCTGGATTTGCCTTGGCAGTATTTTATATTGGCCCCAATTATTTTAAATTGAACTTTTCTTTCTATCTGTTGTTGTTGGACTTTGTAATACATAGAAATGCTCATGATTTATGTGGGTTTATTATAATTTAAAGTAGTTTTATTTTATTCTCTAGGATTTTCTACGTATAACATATCATCTGCAGAGTGATAATTTTGTTTCTTCATTATGTATTCTAATTACATTAATTTCCTTTTCTTCTCTTATTGCTAGAGTTAATTTTTCTAGTAAAATATTAAATAATAGATGTGATAATAGGCATCCTTGCTTAACCCCTGATTGGGAAGGCTTCTAGCTTATCCCCATTACAGATAATGCTTGCTGATAGTTTTAGATAAATAGAACATATCATATTAATGTAAGCTCCTTTTATTAAAATGCTCTCTAATATTTTTAATAGAAATGGATGCTGGGATGTTGGAAGTAATGTGGGAAAGCTAGGATGCTAATCCACTTTTGTTGGAGTTGTGAAAAGATCCAACCATTCTGGAGAGCAATTTGGAGCTATGCCCAAAGGGCTATAGAACTGGGCATACCCTTTGATGTATCAATACTACTGTTAGTTTTATATACCAAAGACATTCCCCAATAGAGAAAAAGATATATTTGTATAAAAAATATTTGAAGCAGCTCTTTTTGTGGTGGCTAGGAATTGGAAATCAAAGGAATGGCCATCCATTTGGGAATGGCTAAACAAACTGTGGTATATGATGGCGATGGTATATTATTAAAGAGCTATAAAAAATGACAAGCAGGATGAGTTCAGATTAGCCTGAAAAGACTTGTAAGAACTTATGTATAGTGAAGTGCATGGAACCAAAAGAACATTGTACACAGAGAGAGCATTATTTTTTTTGAAGAATTGTGAAAGACTTAAATTTTCTCAACTATATGATGAGCCAAGACAATCTCAAAGGACTATTGATGAAACAAACTATCCACTTCCAAACTAATATTAATGGAACATAGACTGAAGCATACTATTTTTTACTTTCCTTCATGTTTAGTTTATTCAAGTTTTCTTATACAAAATGACTAAGATGGTAATGTTTTATATAATCATGCATGTATACCCTGCTTACTACCTCAGGGAGGGGAGGAAAAGAAGGTAAGGGGATAAAAATTGGAACCCAAAACAATAAATAAAAATGTTTATTACCTTAAAAAAAGAAAGAAAAAATAGAGAGAAAAACTCATTATTTTTTTGAATGACTACAATCAACACCTTGTCTGCTTATATGTAATCAAGAGTATCACTCAGATGAAATAATAAAATAGATTTCCTATGTATAATTCAGGAAATTCCCTGATATCTCAGAGATAAGAGAAAGTGTAAGCATGGTGATTACTGAAGACCTTCTATTGGTTCATTGCAAACAAGATAGGTAATAACTCTTCCAATGGTCAATCATTTACTTGGAGGGAATAGTCACAAATAGCAAATCCATGGATCTTTTAGAATTAAAACCATATTCAAATATGGTCCTTGATTTTTTTTAATGATGATATAATTTTGGATTGGGCAGTATTATTTTGTTACTTGATTTTTTTTTTGTTTGTTTTATTTGTTTTGTTTTTAAAACATATACTGCTCCTGGAATGACATCAGTATAAGTAGGCTTTTATTCCCACCTGGCAATGTCTTTCTGAATAATGTAGGAGAAAGTATTTTGGAGACTAGTGTGAAGTTTTGTATCAACATAGGTTGTAATGGATTCTCTTGGTTTTGCTTGATGATTTTTTTTTTTATAGCTAGTCATCTTCTATTAGTCAAAAGGCTATTTATCAGTTTTCTGTTTACAAGCTTTAATTTAGCCAGTTAATTAGAGGAAGTTCCTAAGGGATCATATCAAGGAAGTGTTGACATGTAACTTAAATAACATTAAGAGTGGGGGTGAAGTATCTGGAGAATTTGCATGCATACAGATGGCTGAGCACTGTTCATAGGGCAACAAGCCTAATGGCAGCATTTTTACACCTACGTTTGTAGTTTGATATATGAAAATTTGTTCTAGTTTGATTCTAAATTTATCTTTGTATGCTTTAGGAAATGCATTTGTCCAGCTGATAAAACTACCTTTGAAGTTTCAGATATTGGTGATGTGTAGAACATCTGTATCTACATAGCTGATCTTGAATAATTTTACAAACATCATGTCTTTGGTTGAATTGGCTTTTTTCCTTATAGTTAATTTCAGTAGAGTGTCTTGTGGGGCAGTCATAGTAACAGTACTACTTCCAGGAAGTTTCCCTTGGTGACAAGTTTCAACTCAATTGAGCCCTGGAGGTTCTGGACTGTACTGAAACAAATCTGGTTCTGAATGGCTGGACAGAGCAGCTAAGACCTAACATTTGAAATCATCCTCATTGGATAAAGCAGAGGGGATTTTAAAGCATAATAGATACATGAGATTATGATGAGGAATATGAGAAATCAGCAATTTTGCTTTGTTTTCTTCTTATTATCTCCAAGCACAGGAATAATGATTCACTATCTTCATTTCTCATATTTCATAAACCACGGAAAATATATCTATATTTGTCTTGTGGAATATACTTCCACATATTTATGGAAATGTTTAAGAATTTTATTATCAAAAGAATGTCTAAGGTGTTTTATCAAGGAAACATTCTGTGTTCCTCAAAGAAACAAAGGGGGGAATGTGGTAAAATAATGAAATTTGGCAGATGACTAGGGGTCTGGCTAGGGATGATTGGAGATGGGCCACACCTGGCCTGCCCTAAGTGACATATGCTGCTGATGTCAGAAGAGGAATCACTTTCCACAGACAGTTTGAAGGATCTCCCCTTTTGGGGGAAGGAGAATAAATACTCACTGAGGGAAGCCAGGTCTTTCTTTCTGGTTGGTGAGCTGGCGGGAGCAGACAAGAGAGAGGTTTTTCCTGGCAGCTTGTCCTGTGGGCCTTGGCTGCATAGCTGTTTCCCATTGAAGCTATGGATCCCAGGTGGTGAGTTAATAAAATGAGCCTGACTTTTTGAATTAGCTGAGCTGGAAGTGAGTTTGGGGATTGTATAGGCTTTTGTTAGAGTTAGGGGGATTATTCATTTTTACATTTCCCTATTTCCTTGTCCTTAACTTCATTAATTTCACCTTTGCTATGTATTTTATTCCCATTAATAAAACCTGATTCATTTGTGGAAAAGAGGCTGTTATGATCCTTTCTTACTGGCCCAGGAGAAATAACTAAAAAGACAGTTCAGAGGGGAGGAAGTCTTGGACTTAGAGGACCCTATAATTTTCTGAACCCCAATATTACAGCAAGCCACCCAATTAACTCTCCCCATATTAAATTTGGCCCCTACAAAGGGAAACTGCCTTGAGTGTAAAAAAATTCACCTCTTCACAAAATCTAGTGAATCTAGACCTATATTTATTAGACCTTTAAAAATTGCAAGAGTACCTTTTAAAAAGAGAGACAGAGTTATGGAGCCAACTCTTCCCATGGCTAAATAAAGACCTTAAATGCAGAGGACCCAAATAGGTGGTACTACTGAATTGTTCCCAATGAATTTAAAAGTCTGAAACAGAAAATGCTTGACAGAATGTAGCCATGCAGCCACAGGGGAGTGTGGGGAAACTATCACAGGGGAATCAAGTGGAATTACAGCATACTCGAAAAAAAAAATGTGCTCACATGTGTTCTGCCTCTAAGAGTCTTTGACTGTCTATTGTCCTTCCATTTCTAACAACAGCACACCAAGAAAACTATTATGCTTAGGAGAAGGAAATGGGGTTTTGGTGTGCCTTACAGAATGAAGAGGGTTTTTGTAGATGGAAAAAGGATATGATAACAGATAGAATGCATGAAGACAAAAATGAGCCTGGTAGATACAAAGGACAAAGGCAGGAAAAGCTACTGGCTTGGAATATGTCACTGAGACATTTGGATTTTTGTTAAGGATTAAAAGAATTCAGAAAGATTTAGTTAATTTGAATCATAAGGGGGGAAAAACACAACTTGGTGACTGTACTCCAAATCTGCCTTTGATTGCTTATTTAGAATGGTCAGTAGGCCATATGGAAATTTATTTTTTTATGTTAGATATAATTTTGACAATGTAGTACTATATGTGAGAGACAGCCTAATGTAGTATGTAGAGTCCTGGATTTATAAAGACTTACTCAAGTTTAATTATTATGTTTGACACATACTAATCAAGGAAACTTAAGTTTTCATTCTTCCAAGGAATTTTTTGCAATAAGATATCCATACAAATAAGATATCCATGTCCATCTCTTGTGGGAATTGCCCACAACAGTGAAATTGCAGATACATTACACATGATGCTATTATAATTTTTTATATGAATGCATTTTTTTCCTATCGCTGATGGTTAGGATGAGAAATGAAACTGAATATTAGCATATTGCTTCCCCAAAAGTTTTTACTAATTCATAAATCTATCAAAATTTAATAATTTTGCTTTTTCTCTGTATCTATGCCTACATTTAAATTTATCATTTTTAAACTATTGAAAATTTAATAGATGTAAATCATATCATGAGTTATTTAACTTTATTGAATAATAAAAAGAAAGAGCCAACTTTTTAAAAAGAGGCGAAAAGATTTGGCAAACTAACAAAAACATGAACCATTTTTGACTTTTTATCCAATACTCTACATTCATAATGTCTCATCTTGTTAGAGAAGGGACAAATATGTTTTCTCATGCCTTTTCTTTGGGATCAAGATTGTCTAATAAAATTGCACAGAATTCCTTTTATTTTATTTTTCATTGTTTATTTTTATTTTTATTTTATTTTTTGGAAGGCAATGAGGGTTAAGTGACTTGCCCAGGGTCACACAACTAGTAAGGGTCAAGTATCTGAGGGAAGATTTGAACTCAGGTCCTCCTGAATGCAGGGCCAGTGCTTTATCCATTGTACCGCCTAGCTGCCCCCCTGTTTTATTTTTTTAAATCACCATATTTTCTCCTAGAATATTTCTCCCTTCCCTTTGCATATGGTCATGCCATATAATAAATGGCAATTTTAGAGACAAATATAGAAAAAGAAGAAGAGTCAGCATAACTGATCAAGATATCAAAAAAAGTCAGAACATATGTGCAATGCAAAACACTTGTGGCCTTGCAAAGAGGTAAGGTAGTAGAGTGTATTTATGTGTCTTCTTTGGAGCCATGCTTGTTCTTGCTTTGTTTTTTTTAAATTTATATTGTAATTGAATCTATTTTCTTTTCTTATATTAGTTCACTCTCTATCAGTTCATATAAATTTTTCCCAACTTCTTTTTTGTTTGTTTGTTTGTTTTTTTGGTTTTTTTTAGTGAGGCAATTGGGGTTAAGTGACTTGCCCAGGGTCACACAGCTAGTAAGTGTTAAGTGTCTGAGGCAGGATTTGAACTCAGGTACTCCTGACTCGAGGGCCGGTGCTCTATCCACTGCGCCATCTAGCTGCCCCTTTCCCAACTTCTTTAATCACATGAATAATTCATTAATTATATCTATAATTTCTTAGAGAACAATTGTTAGTCATGTACCAAAATTTGTTTAACCATTCCTCAAATGATGTACATCTAATTTTTTTCCATTCTTTGCTACCACAAAAGATGCTGCTACAAACAATTTGCCACACATGAGGCTTTCCTTTTTTTATTATAAAAATATTTTATTATTTTCTAGTTACATGTAGAGATAGTTTTCAACATTTGTTTTTATAAGATTTTTAATTCCAAATTTTTCTCCCTCCCTCCTCCCCCCCAAGAAAGTAAGCAATCTGATATAGGTTATATATGTACAATCACATTAAACATTTTTCTGCATTAGTTATGTTGTGAAAGAAAAATAAGAACAAGGTGGGGAGGAACCTCAAAAAAGAAAAACACAAAAGAAATAGTATGGTTCAAACTGCATCAAGATTCCATTTTTTTTTTTTTTATGAATCTGTAGAGCATTTTCTATCATGAGTTCCTCATTACTGTCTTGGACCATTGTATTGCAGAGAAGAGTTAAGTTTGGGGGGTAGGGCAGAGAGAAGACAGGAAGTTGCCTGAATTCTCCCAAGTGTCCCTCAGAAACAACATTAAATCTAGCCTCTAAATGGATTCTGAAACTACAGAACCTACAGAAAGACAGAAAAACACAATCTTCAAACTTGAGATAATTTTGAATACTTCAGGAAAGTTCGGTCTCACTTGGGAAAAAGGGGAGCTCAGAGCAGCTCACAGTGCTGCACAGCATGGAGCAGGTCTAGGGAAGTCAGCAAGAAGCTCTTGGCCACAGCAGAACAACTGAGGCCCCTTGATCCTGGCTCAGCAAGCTGGGGGTGCAGCAGGCACCCCAGCACAAGTGGAGAGGGCGGTTGCCAGCTGGAGGGCCACCCACAGGACAGGCGCATCCAGGCCTGGCCACCACAGCATCTAGAGCAAGCTCAGGGAACAAGACCAGGGTGGTGAGAAATCCACAAGCCATAGAGGCAACAGAGTAGAAAGCCAGTGACACAGCCCCTATCCCACAGCACAAGAAACTTGAAACAGTGAATCTAGTGCCCCAGGAGCAGACCTCAATAAAAAAAAAAATAAGCTCCAATATGAGTAAGAAACAGAAGAAGGCTCTTACTATTGAGAGTTTCTGTGTGAACAGGGAAGAACTAAACACAAACTCAGATGAGGACGATACTCTCAAATGCCTTACATGTGAAGCCTCAAGAGGGAAAAAGAACTGTTCTCAAGACCAAAAAGCCTTCTTGGAAGAGCTCAAAAAGGATTTTAAAATTCAAATGAGAGAGGTAAAAGAGAAAATTGGGAGAGAAATGAAAGCAACACAAGAAAATTATGAAAAAAGAATCAGCAGCTTGGAAAAGGAAGCACATTCCTTAAAAAATTCATTGGGCTAAAGGTAAAGAGGACTTGCAAAAGCTTACTGAAGAAAACAATGCCTTAAAATTTGAATTGAACAGATGGAATCTAATGACTCCATGAGAAACCATGAATCAGTCAAACAGAATCAAAAGAATGAAAAAAAATAGAAGAAAATGTGAAATACCTCGTTGGAAAGACAATTGACTGGGAAAATAGATCCAGGAGAGAGAATTTGATAATTATTGAACTACCTGAATTCCATGACCAGAAAAAGAGTCTAGATACCATATTCCAGGAAATTATCAAGGAGAACTATCCTGATATTATAGAATCAGAGGATAAAATCATCATTGAAAGAATCCACCAATTACCTCCTGTATTCCAAGGAATATTGTAGCCAAATTCCAGAATTATCAGGTGAAGAAGAAAATACTCCAACCAGCCAAAAGGAAGAAATTTAAATATCATGGAGCCACAGCCAGGATTGCACAGAACCTGAGAACTTCAACATTAAAGGATCACAAGGCTTGGAATATGATATTCTGAAAGTCAAATGAACTTGGATTGAAACCAAGGATGAACTACCCAGCAAAAGGGGAAATTTTATATCTCTAAATGCTTACATGAGTAAAAATGAGAAAGAAGAGATCAAGGAATTGGGCATGCAACTTAAAAAAAAAACTAGAAAAGGAAAAAATTAAAAATCCCCAATAAAAGACCAAGTTAGAAACCCTGAAAATTAAAGGAGAGATTAATAAAATTGAAAGCAAGAAAACTATAGAATTAATAAAAAAAACAAGGAGCCGGTTTTATGGAAAAACCAATAAAATAGATAAACTATTAGTTAATTTGATTTAAAAAAAGAAGAAAACCAGATTAACAGTATCAAAAATAGAAGGGGTGATTTCACCACCAATGAAATGGAAATTAAAGCAATAATTAGGAACTATTTTGTGAAACTGAATGCCAATAAATTTGACAATCTAAATAAAATGGATAAATATTTACTAAAATACAAATTGCCCAGGTTAACTGAAGAGGAAATAAAATCCTTAAACACATATTGGAAAAATAAATTTAACAAGCCATTAATGAGCTCCCTAAGAAAAAATCTCCAGGGCCAGATGAGTTTAAAAGTGAATTCTGGGGGCAGCTAGGTGGTGCAGTGGATGAAGCACTGGCCTTGGACTCAGAAAGACCTGAGTTCAAATCCAGCCTCAGACACTTGACAGTTTACTAGCTGTGTGACCCTGGGCAAGTCACTTAACACTCATTGCCCTGAAAAAAAATTGAATTCTACCAAACATTTAAAGAACAATTAATTCCAAGATTATACAAATTATATGGAAAAATAGGTAAAGAAGGAATGCTACCAAATTCATTTTATGACACAAATATGGTCTTGTGATCCCAAAACCAGGCAGAGCAAAAATAGAGAAAGAAAATTATAGACCAATATCCCTAATGAATATTGTTGCACAAATCTTAAATAAGATATTAGAAAGGAGATTTACAGTAAGTGATCACCAGGATAATACACTATGACCAGGTGAGATTTACTAGGAATGAAAGGCTGGTTCAACATTAGGAAAACTAACATCATCAACCATATCAATAAGACAACTAACCAATATCATATGATTGTCTCAATAGATGTAGAGAAAGCTTTTGACAAAATACAGCACTTATTGCTAATAAAAACACTAGAAAGCTTACAAATAGGTGTAGCTTTCCTTAAAATAAGTAGTATCTACCTAAAACCATCAGCAAGCATTATATATAATGGAGATAAGTTAGAGTACTATTTCTGCTTTTTTTTTTTAAATTTTTTCCCTTTTGTTCTGATTCTTCTTTCACAACATGACTACTTCAGAAACATGTTAATGTGATTGTCGCTATATAACCTGTATCATATTCCTTTCTGTCTTGGAGAAGGGGCAGGGAAGGGAGGAAGGAAGAAAAAAAATTGGAACTAAAAATCTTATAAAAACAAATGTTGAAAACTATCTTCAAATTTAACTGGAAAATAATAAATTCCTTTTATAATTAAAACAACAACAAAAAGAAATAAGTTCTTTTACCTTTTCTTTGATCTTTTGGGAATTGTAATAGTATTGCTGGATCCAAGGGCATGCACAATTTTATAGCCCTTTTCAGCATAGTTTTCTAATGATTAGACTGATGCCACTTGCTGGAGAGCTACTGTAGGAAAGCTCCACCATGAGGAGAAGGTGTCTGTGGGCAAGCCATGTGTTCAAGTCCTTGGCATCAAGAAGTAATGTTTCCTTGTTGGTACTGTAGATCAAAGCTATCAGCCAATTAGCTTGGAGCTGTGTGTGTGGGGACAGGACATTTCCAGTTCTCACAGTCAGCTTGTGGGATTGAGGAAGCTGTAGTTCAGGCTCTTTTGTGAGGACTCTCATGGAGAGTGGAGCTAAAATGCGCTCTCCCTTTGATAGATAGATGAATCTAGGCCTTTTTCTCTCTCTTTACTGAATTCTTATTCTCCTTAATAAATGCTTAAAAGCCTAACTCTTGCTAAAGCTTATTAATTCATTGGTGACCACGCATTAGATATTTTAGACAAACTAGCAAGAATTTTAGCCCCTTACAGTTTTAAATTGTTTTCTAGAAGGATTATACCAGGTCACTACTCCATCAGCAGTTCATTAGTGTACCTACTTTTCCCTCATCCCTTCAAGCATTTTTCATTTCTGATATGTGTGAGTTAATAACTATGAGTTGTTTTAACTTTACTTTCTCTAAACAATAGTGATTTTGAGCATTTTTTAATGTGACTATCAATATCCTTCTTTTCTTCTTCTAAAAAGTTCCTGTTCATATCCTTTGATGATTTATCAATTTATTGCAATCAATTGCATTTTAAAAAATTAGTCTCAGTTTCCTATATTTAAGAAATGAGGCCTTTGTCAGAGAAACTTGTTGCCAATTTTTTCCCTCAGGTTTCAATTTTCCTTCTAATTTTAGCTGCATTTAGTTTCATTTGTGAAAACTTTTTAATTTCATGAAATAAAACTTATCTATTTTACTTCCAATGGCCTCTATATCTTGTTTGGGCCTAAGCTCTTCCCTCTTATCCATAGATATGATAGTTTTTTTTTAAACTTTCCTAATTTTACTTATGACATCACAATTTATATTTAAATCATTCATCCATTTTTATCTAATCTTTGGATATTGTGTAAGAGGTCAGAATATATTTATTTTCTTCCAATTTACCTTCCTGTGTCACTAGTGATTTTTGTCAAATTGTGAGTTGTTATCCCCAAAGCTGGGATCTTTGGATTTATCAAACATTAGATTATTATAGTCATTTAATATTCTGTATTTTGTACATAATTTATTCCACTGATCCATGACATGATTCCTTAGCCAGTACTGACTTGTTTTCAGATTACCACTTTGTTATACAATTTGAAATCTGGAATTCCTAGGCCACCTACCTTCACATTTTTTCCCTATTAATTCCTTCATATTGAACTTTTGTTCTTCCTGATGAATTTTATTCTTTTTTTCCTAGCTCTATAAAATAGTTATTTGGTAGTTTGACTGGAGTGACATTGAATAAATAAATTAACTTAGGTAGAATTGTCATTTTCCCTATATTATTTACTGTATCCATGATAATTAAGGCTACTAATGAGTTATTACAGAGTAGTTTTTTTTAAGATTACTTTTTAATGTCATATTTTTCTTCTCCTCTTCTAGATTATCTCTCCTTTACATTTACATTCCCAATCAGTTATTCTATCTTTTATTTCTTCTTCTGCAAGACTTGCCAACATGGATTTATGTTATTTCTACTTTTTCAATAATTTCTGTTGTAGATATTATAAACCTTACTGTCACAATTCTTTTTTTTTTTTAATTTCAAACCAGTCAAAAATGTCTTCCTATGGTTCCATTATCTCTTGGAAAAACTACTTTATTTTTATTATATCAGGTGATGGTTCATTTTCTTTTGCCTTACAACATTAATTTATAGGTGCCTGGAATCTTTTACCTCATCTGGAAGGAATAATCCCATATATTATTAATATCTTTCTTGTCTATATGATTATCTTCAGTGTTTTTAATTGTATTATCTTCCTTCTGAGATCTATGATAATGTTCGTCTTTTTAAAGATTTTTTCAAAAGATTTTCTTATTTTTCACTTTCTTAATTCTCCTTTAAGTGTGGTATGGGAGGGAGGGGCGCTAGACCTCAAAGTTATAGCAGCAACCTATACTCTGCACAACTCATCATTTATCAGCCTTATTCTCCGCCCCATGTCATTTTGGGGGACAAAGGCAGAATTGGCTTCATCTGAATGTAGCATTCTTTTTTGTAAGATTTAATGGAGCTGCTCAGCTGTCCACATATGGTCTTTCCTACCTCAAGTCCCTTTATTTCACTGTTCTTATTTGATTTCTATTAGAGTATAGAGAGCTACTGTGCTGAATGGCCTTTCTGAGGAAGTTGTTGCATTTGGATTTCTATGACCTATGGGAGGGGAAGATGTAGAGTTGAGTTTTGCTTATAGGTCAGCCTGTTTCAGCTCCCCTACCTGAGAATAGTGGGCATGTTTGTGATACTAAGCATATTTGGAACTAGTAATCAGCTTTCTCTGCTATTGTTTTAATGAATCATTACCTTGTTTGGATCTTTGGTGTCTAAGACCATTGAGACAGCTGATATTGCTTTATGTCTTGGCTATAATTCTTATAGTGGAAAGGTCATGAGGACTGAAGCAAATAACTAGTGCTTCTTTGTGTTAGTCATAATACCTGGATGTCTGCTGCATTGTTTTAGTTGTTGTTATTTCTAGTGTTGCATTGCCATTGTCATTCAAATTTACTTTCCATCATTTTTCTCTGTATTTTTTCATTCAATATTTTTATATCATACCACAGCTTCCATGTACCACAACTTGTTTAGTAATTTCTTAATTGAAGTACATTGTTATTATTTCTAGTTCTATCCAATGAAATAAAGTTCTTAGATTTGTTTGGATTAATGTTTCTATGATCATTAGGACTGATTTTCCTATTCATTATGGATCTGACTCCATAATATTTGAATTTTAGTATTAACAATAATGATAATGGCACCTGACATCACATAGCTTCCAACTTTATAGTTTACAAAAAACTCTGTTCCCCAAAATCTTGTAAGGTAAATATTAAATGTGTTTTTATCCTTACTTTGTTCAAAAGAAGTCTGGTTATAAAGAAGATGTCCATGAATACTTGGATAAAGATAGTAAGTGGAAATGCATTATCTGCACCTTCTGCTGTGATAGTTCCATATTGTACTCACTTTCATTTTAAATGACCAAGGGCTTCATTTTGGAGTCTTGGCTTTAATAATCTGCATCTTAAATCATTAATCTGTGCAATTAAAAGCCATATATTCCTTTCCACTCAGTGAATAGATTTATCTGAGTAGCAAGGTGATTTAATTTGAAGGATATAAACTAAAGCTCTCCCTACTTTAAAACATCTTCCCTACTGACCAAATGCCTGAAATTTCATTAGAAAGTCAGTCCTTGGGGGCTTATAAACTTTATAGCGTTAAAGATTCCTCTATAAAATTGCATATATCCTTTGACAGATCAACACTACAACCCATTACAGAGCAAAGGACCTGAAAAGGGAGGGGGAAGAGATCAAAGACAAAGTCCTTCTACTGGACAATTTTGCCTCAAGCATATGGTTTATGGAAACTACAGAAACCAGCAAAGAAACCTTATTCTATCTTTAACTTTGTTAATTGTAAATATAACAAGAAAAACAATCAGTTACTCCAGAGGAAAAGCAAGTGAGTCAAATTAGAGCTAAATAGGTTTACTGAAAAATTTCAGAGATTAAATTTCTACTTTTTCCCTTTGATTTAGTTTCTTTTCTTTTCTTTTTCTTTTGGTGAAGCAATTGGGGTTAAGTGACTTGCCCAGGGTCACACAGCTAGTGTTAAGTGTCTGAGGCCAGATTTGAACTCAGGTCCTCCTGAATCCAGGGCCAGTGCTCTATCCATTGCACCCCCCCCAGCTGACCCTGATTTAGTTTTTAAAGAAAGCCATGTGTTTAACAGTGAAGTATGCAAGTTTCCTAGGTTAGCTGTCTGAAGTTAGCTGTTCCCCACTTTAAAAAATATATACTGTCTATGGTTAGTACAATGAAGTAAGAGTGGAAGCATAAACAGAGTCTGGGTGTGTTCATCTCACTCTACAGGCACTTAGAACTAGATGCTTAGAGATAAGTTTATCATTGTGTATATCTTGAACAGATAAAGCAGATAGTCAGTGAACTGGGCCCAGAAGAGAATAGGAAGAGAATGGGCTTTGATTTTTAAACAATGATAATTTCTCTGCAATAACTTCTTGTATTTTCAAGACAAAACCCTTGCATCAGAATTGAGTAGGGTGTAGTGGGTAGAAGGCTAACCTTAGAGTCAGGAAGACATAGATTTTAGTCTGAACTCTGACACATAGTAGCTTCATGACCAAATCATTAACCTTTGAACAGCCTGTATCTAATGTGTCTTTGTATATTTAGATTGCACGTCCATTTGGAGTATATTGGGATAGACAGTATAAGACTCTGAATTAAAACTAATTTTTAGCCAACCTACTTTCCAGTTTTCCCAGAAATTCTTGTCAAATAAGAAATTTGTCCTCTAAGAATTTATATCCCCAAGTGAGAAGAATGAATGTCCAGGGTAAAAACAAAACAAAACAACTGTTCTATAGTGGTGGAGAAAATCCAGATGTAGAGGATACTGGAAAGAATCAAGAGAGTTAGAAGGCTTTGTGGATGTGTTGGTATAATTTATATTCTTCACTAGTTCTCTGGAAATTTCTAAGTAAATCATCATGTTATCAGTGAATAGGAATAATTTTGTTCCTCTTTGCTCATGATTATTTCTGTTCTCTTGATAATTTTGTTCTCAATTTATTTCTATAACTAACATTTCTAAAGTTAACTGAAAAAAAATAGATTAGTGAGGTTGTCCTTGCCTTATCTGAGAAAATGTTTTAGTAGTCCCTAAGCTTCCTGAAAGTTAGCCTTTAAAAAAGCTTATTCTTAACTCTTGTGTTCTATTATTCACATTTTGTCAAAGTTTTCTTTTAAAATATATAATGCCTTCATGATGATTATTGTAAAATTCAATAATATTTAACCAATTACTTTTTATCCAAAACAGGGACATAAAGATCTTCATGTAATAATATTTGCATCTTTTAAATTTTAATTATGCCTGCTAGAGAATTTTAAAGCCTTTTTGCATTTTCACAATGAGAACATTATAGATATAAATATTTTAAGCAGGTGGGACAGGAGCTTCTGATAGACTATAAAACTACATAATTTTCTTTGTATAGAAACTACATCATCTTCTTTGGAATAAAAGGAGAAAAGTTCTGGATCTAATCCCTTATCCCTCTACATGCAAAAGAGACACAATAGATTTCTCACATCCTTTATAAAATACCATTGCCCTCTTTCTCTTTTATTGTCTTCTTTGCTCATCACCCAACTTTCCTTGTTTCACCTTCAACATTTAAAATTATCACTCATCCAGTCCCTAGTTCTTATTGACCACTTTCTTCTTATGCCTTGGAAATTATAGAGCTATTTAATATAAATTCTTTCAGAACTTATTCCCTTAGGGGCGTGCCTTAGAAAAATGACTAATGTTCTGTCTCCTTCAGTTGCTTCTTCTACAAACTAAATGAGTTTGACTCAATTTCTGAAGGTACCTTAGAGTCCCAAATCTATGATTGTATATGTGTTTTTTCTTCTGTTCAACATGTATTGAGCTTCTACAATTAGCAAGATATTGGGCTAGGTTCCAAAAGCAAAACAAAAAAAAAGTCTCTCACTTAAATAATCTTACCACTTAATATGGAAAAATTAGAGTAGTACTTGTCACTACAATGCGAGGAGGAATGGGATAAATGCCACGTAACTGTTATGAATACAACTCTGAGGAAGGAGTGATTGATTCTGGCCAGAGAAGAGGTAGATGAGGCAGAAATCAATTAATATTTTCTGAGAGAATGTGTTGTTTGACCTTGGTCTCAAAGTCTAAAGCATTTAGATTATCAAAAGGCCCAAGATAAGCAGTAGTACAGCTGTATTCCTTTTATCCAGAACACACTCTTAGAGTTCAGAAAAGGCTAAGTTTTGGGGTTTTTTTGAGAAAAATCAGGAATAGTTGTGTCAACTTACTGGGTAGAAACTTTTTAATATTCTCATAAGTAGAAGAACAATGGTCAGGAATGGATCCTCTTCCCCAACTTTTTTTTTTTTATGAGGGCAAGGGCAAGAAAGAGGTAGTGGTAATGTTTTGGTATTGTGGGAAGAGTATTGGACATGAAGTCTCAAACACTGAGTGCAGAGTTTATCTCTGATTCTAGTTCATTATTCATCAAAATGAATTATCTTTTATCAACTGAATTCAACTTTCCACTCTCTGTATGAACCTTCAGATAGATGTACAGTAAAAGAAGTAGATAAATTCTTTTGAGAATAAAATAATAATTTAGGGAAGAATAAGAAAGAATTGCTTTGCTGCAGTGATGGCCCAATTTATGTATTCAAACAAGTACTATTACTACTACTACTACTACTACTACTACTACTACTAAATGTGTAATAGACCTAGTGACCATTGCTGTCTGACCCCTTCCAGAACCATTCAACAGCATATGATTAGGAGCAGAGGAGTCAGATGATGGAATTAATTAAAGATTAGGGTTTGTAAATAAATGAAGAAAAATAAGACAAGAAGCAAGATATTAAAAAATAACAACAGTGGAATAAAATTATATAATTCTTGCTTAAATATGGCAAAAGTAGGAAAATGAAGTCAGAACTCAGAATAAATGTAATTGCCTGTGAACATGCTAATGGATAAAGGGATTAGAGATCAGATTGACAATAAAGAGCAGAATTAGGAATAAGACAGAGAGCAAAATAGTTTCTTTCAGATTCCCTTTAAAATCCTACCTTTTTCAAGAAACATTTCCTAATCTCTCTTCATATTAGTTCTTTCCCCCTGCAATTGCTAATATTTATCATTTGGGTGCCTTGTTTCTTTATTTTTATGTAATTATTTGCATGTTGTCTCCTCCATTCAACTGTGAACTACTTTCTCTTGTCTTCTCTCTGTTTCTCAGACATGTCATTTTAGCTATTCTCTCTTCCATTCCGTTGCCATTTTTTGTGTTTTGAATGAACTACCTCCACCTCAATCCCATAGAATTCATCTCTTTGTTCAAGATGCAATTAAAATATGACTTTCTCCATAAAACTTCTCCTGATCTCCTAAACAGATAGTTTTCCCTGTCAAATAGCTAATTTTGTGTAAGTTTTATTTATAGTGTATATCCATATTCATATCTCTGTAGATTTATATATAGCTCTATATAGATATATCTCCTTCTATCTATCTATTTATCCATCCATCCATCCATCCACTCACCCACCTGTCTCCTTTCAAAGAATGTAAGAAGGTTATTTCATGTTTTGTTTTTTAATCCCTTGTAGCTGGCAAAATGCTAGGGATATATTAACTATTCAATAATGGTTTATTTATTTATTTATTTATCGGTGCATCTTTCCCAGTTATTGCTTATTTTGTATTCCTAAAAGCTCCACTCAAATGCAGGTCTTATCATATATGACATCCTAACCAGTTTTTCTGCCCTAGTCATCCTAACTGTAATTTATCCTTCACAGTCCTTTAAGATTATGTTTCAATACTTTAATGAAGTTATGTCATAATGTATGTATTCCCTCTATTGCTTCTATTAGCAGCCAATTAATACATTTTTGTCTTGTGCAATCTTGTTCTATTTTTTATTTTTTAAATATAACTTTCCCAGATGTGTTATATCTAATACATATTTCCCTTGCCTATCCAAAGCCTTTCCATTGGTTTTAAATGTGGACTTCAATGTCAAGTCTTTCAAAAAGCTTTTCTCTGAATATTGTTATCTGAAGAATTGTTTTCCAGTTAAAATTATTTGATGTCTAATGAATTTGGCAATTAATGTTGTATTACCTACCTATTCCTCTTATACAACCTAAAAATTTTATTGGTTGATTGGCTTTTCATGTCTTATTTCCCATAATAAATAGCAAGTTCTTTGAGGGAATTACGTATGTCATATTTCTTCCTACCCTCTTTTATACTATATCCAACATAGTGCTATCCATGGAGCATTCAATTTACTTTGGAAACACATATGTATTTCACTACCAAATTATGCTGGTAGCCACTTACTTGATGCTATTTACTAAAAAGGACCTTCTTCTGTGAAATATCATGTTCTTTCTGATGGTTAGACATACTATCATTGTGAGTGGGTTTTAGCCTAGGAAAATGCCATGCTCTCTACCATTCTTAGACAAGTAGATAACCTTTCCTCTCCTAACTCTACCTCTCTAGGTGGCTCAGTTCATCTTAATAATTTAAACATATCATGTAAATAGTCAAGATCTGCTCAATCAAAATATAACTGCATATTTTTACGTACTCCTACATCAAGGATCCTTTGATAGCCATACTCTAAATCCAAAGATTCATGAAGAGACTCAGTTCCTTGACTCTTCTACCTGTTAATAGCAAACAGAAGGTAGAAAATACAATACAGCTTTTACATGTTGTTAGATACATGGCATATAATAGGTTGAGTTACTACAAAGAAAGATTCAGCAACTCTGACCTCAAGTAGAATATAAGTTCATTGAAACCGGCATTCTTTCATTTTTATCTTTTTATCTTTAGTACTGAACACAGAAGACACATAACAAATGTGGAATTGAAAATATACACTCTTTCTCTTATATGTGTGTTTGCAGATTTGATTTAAACTCACTAGAAGCTGTCAAATTCTATCTAGTAGTTAAAGATAATTCTTGCTTATGGGAAAAATCTAGGCAATTCAGTTACTTACAATTTTTCCTCTATAGATGACCGGCAAACTAAGAGAAACATTTCCTGCTCTAAGTTCCAACATTTCATTATTTTAAACACTCATTTTTGTTATGTCCTTCTACATTAATAAGAGTTTCCATAACCAAAATTGTCAATTTTCTTCCATTTATAATGGAGAATTGCACGCATTTTGGCCCAAGTGAACTGGCTACAAAGTTATAAGTTGGCTACAGGCTTGTTTTCCTTTAAACTTCAGATACAGAAAACAGTAGAAGTTGGGTGGAAATGGTTTGGAAGTAAAGGATAATCACAGGATTCAGAACAGCAAGTTTGCAGAAAAAGTAAAATTTTGGTGATCCTAATGATTTTTGAAAACTATTTTTGAGGCTTGGTCAGGATTTTATTATACTATGATGTTTATTTTGGGCCTCTACAACTGAAATGTGATATAGAAAGTTTAAGGAGAGTACAGAGAAAAGCAACATATAATACGCTACATGATTAAAGGCTTCAGACATTGACTCTATTAGGAAGGGCTACATTTCTTGAGAAGAGAGGAGACTTAATAACAGTTTTCACATATTTGAAAGGATATTGAATAAAGGTCAGGGAGTGCAGCTGTTCCCTGTTTCCACTAGAGACAAGGGAAGTCATGTTCATATGGTAGTAGGAGGGATTTAGGTTAGACCAGGGATCAGCAACCTCTTTAGTGCTGAGTAGAATGAAAAATTTAAATGATGAAGTATAATTGGGTGTTTCAGAGATCCACTGTTGAAAGAAAATCAGATAAAGGGAGAAGAGAGGGAGCAGAGGAAGAAAGAAGTGACTAGGTGAAGGTGAAAGATGGAGAAAGAAAATAAAGAAAAGGTAATCCACTTAATAGCTGATACTCTCATCTTGTATCTTTTAAGTTTTAAAAATATTGCAAAATTGTGTTGATGAGAAAATATTAAATGGTGGTAATAAGGACCAATAAAATTGTCCTGGAGTGTTAGCAATATACCCAATGAAAGTGCTACAACCAACCCGGGTGCTAACACTTCTCTCCTGACAAAAGAACATGGGTATCCTTGTCAGAGATCCTTTTATAAAAATTTTTGTTTCATGTCCCCCCAAAAAGAATGCCTGGAAATTTCAGTAAATATCTCCTTGTTTAAAAAATATACCTGACTTTTGTCCCTCATCCAAATAAATCCTAGGTACTTCAGCAGCAGATTCATCTTGTTTCTCAAAATAAATCCAAAGCTTTTCTTTAAGAATCCAGGCAAAAAATGCACTAGGTTACATTTACTGAAACACAAGAAGATTTGCATCTAGACCCATAGATTGTTAAGAAAACCTCTCCCAATTGGTTGCAATGTGTCCACTAATGCTTCTAGTGTTGCTTCACTTTTACTGGTGAGGGATCAAATAGCACTCACATTAGCAACCCCACAGTGGAGCTATGAATCCTGAATTTAATCATTGATACTATAGTCCCTGTCCATTAAAGGTAAGCCCTCATTTGAATCCCACAATAACAGAAACTGAACCTATTAGCCAATGATTGTTGTTTTTGAGCTGTTCATTCATGTCTGATTGGTCCTGACTCCATGTACTGTAGAACACTAGTGCTTTTGATCCTCCACTATCTCCTAAAGACTTTCCAATCTCATGTTTGTTACTTTCATGACACTATATCCATCTAATCCTCTGTTGCCTGCTCCTTTTGTCTCCAAACTTTCATAGCATCAAGTTTTTGTTTGTTTGTTTTCCAATGAATCTGGTCTTCTTATTATGTGGCCAAAATATTTAAATTTCAGTTTCAGATTTGACCTTCCAATGGTTTGACTTCATGCATTTCTTTAAGCATTGGCTCATTTGATCTCCTTGTCTCTTCCATCATGGTTACTGGAACACCTGTTTATAGTTTTTATTTTTTTGTTTTTTTTTTTTAGTGAGGCAATTGGGGTTAAGTGATTTGCCCAGGGTCACACAGCTAGTAAGTGTTAAGTGTTGTAACGATTGGAATGATGCCACCTGCTGGATACTTACTGTAGAAGAGTTCTGCCCATGAAGCGAAGGTCTTTGAGGGCAAAACCAGGGGTCTTTGGCGGGAGGAAGTGACGCGGACTAGTGGGAGGAGGAAGGAAGAGACTGGCGCTGACTCTGGGGCTCTTTCCTGGGGACGCTGGCGGAGAAGGGAGCTAAAAATGTGCTCTCCCTTTAATAGATAGAAATCTAGGCCTTTCTCTCTCTTTTTACAAAATTCTTGTTTTCCTTAATAAATGCTTAAAAGCCTAACTCTTGCTAAACCTTATAATTTATTGGCGACCACTCATTAGATATTTTAGACAGACTGGCTAGAATTTTAACCCTTAACAGATGGCCGACCACGAAGAGGAAAGCTAAACCTCAGTCTTCTTCTGATCTTCTGGTTGGGTAAGAAATTTCCCCTCCCTCTCCCTTTAACTGCTAAGTACTGGTGTACTGGCTGTGTTTTCCTTTAAATTTTTTCGAATGGACCTTTTAAACTCCCTAATTATCCTATTTTTGATTTTAGTCTGTTTAACCAGACAAATGGGAGATAAGATCATGTTAATGCTTTGTTTTTGTGGATTTTCTATTTTTCTTTTTATTTTTGTTAAAAGAGCCAGCAACTTACTCACACAAGGAAATATCTCTCCCTCTCCCAACCATGCTTTTTCAGAGAAACCTGAAGAGATTCCCACAGCTTTTCCCAGTTCTAACAGTAATTGTGGCTTTAATTTTGCATGCCTGGAGGCAATGACCCACCCTCTAGAAGCTTTTAATCCCCTAGCACCTGGAGGCAAAGTGGGGGAAGAGGAATCCAGGCCTGAGTTCAAAATCAAGTCTGATTCAAATTGCTCTGGTCCCTCCCCTCCTCTCCAGACCCCACCCTCTACTCCTCCTATGGCCAAGCCCATAGCTTCCCCTGCCTGGGAAGTCCAGAGATCTGATGCCCATCCTCAACTTTTTCTACCTGCATTTGCAGCTTCAGGCTCAGCCCTTCCCTGGCCTGGCTGTGCTTTTGAGACAATCTTAGAAAACCCTTTAAATTCCAGATATGCTCGTTTTGTTCATAATTTTGCTAACCTGCTTTTGTCTTTAATTAGTAATCTTATAAAGCATTTGTATGGTGAAAAGCCCGACAGACAATATAGAGGGGTTAAAGAAGAAAAACTTAAGCTGAATAAGAATGACAATCAACATAGTTCAAGACTCTGCTTCTTTTGCCATGGAAGGGTATATATTTTACAGAAATGTAGAAGTAAGCAGCAAGGTATTGATATGAGTATTGGGGATTCACTCAGATTATTAATGTCAGTTCAGAGGTTACATAGGATTTCTATGCTATTACATATACATTTTGGAATTAATGGTATAGGTTTATTTTCATAGAGATTTTAATGCTTTTGAGATTGTGTCTTATACTTAGTTTCTAAAACAAGGAGAATATTTGTAAAAGCTTTTTATAGTCATGTGATCAAGTTTATATTTTGTAATACTCTTATTAATATTAAGTTCATATTCATTTAGATTTCCCTAGTTTGAATTTCATTGTCTTTTATTATTCCACGTGTATTTTCTTCTATTCATTCATCTATCTAATTTTGAAACATGGTTTTGATTTCATAATACAATGTTAATTCTAGGAGTATTGTGCTCCCATATTCTGAGTTATTTGTTTTTGCTATTTTTTTCTCAACTGATTATTTGATCAAACTCTTTAAAGCATTTCCCTGGCAAATTGGTTGCCAAGGCAAGTGTAAATTGATTCTAGAAGTATTATTTTTGATAAGCATATTCCAAAAAAAAAAAAAAAGAGGGGAACGTTTGTAAAAGTTTTCTTGTTTCAAAAAACAAGTTTTATTTGAGATTCTGTTGTGCTTTAAATTGTATTTAAATATGTTCTGATTTTTCACAAAAGTAATTGTATACTAAGTAAAAAAAGGGGTATTATTTGAAATTGTTGCATAATTATATATTATATTCTGAGTCAAGATGTATGCACATTTTTTGCAATCATTTATTATCCTCAATTTTAAATCCATATGAGACTTGGATTATAGGAACTTATTATTTAAGACATTAATTGACTTTATTCTGAGTTATCATATGCCAGTTGGCCAAGATGCCATCCAATCACAAGAGGAATACATGCAAGAGCAGACACTGAACTGTCACATGAGGGGAGACATGCATGAAGTCAAGGTATGGCCGAAGGAATGGCTTTTGACAAATGTTGAGGTTGGATTCTCTTGGTTTAATATTTTATTCTCTTTTCCCCCACAATATTGTACAGATGGCTGGAAGTATTGATCCCACCCATCTCATTTCTACACCTGGCTTCTATGTCCCCTCCTATATGCCTGATGCCATGGATATCTGAATCCCATGCATCTGATTAAGTCTGACTCAGTTTCCTCCAATATGTTCGGTGGCATGGACATGTATTCCATCCACCTATTTTAGACCTGGCATACTGCATGGGCAGTATATATTGCTCAAGTGTGGGAATGCTCATATCCCATCATTTCTCTGTTCTTTTATGGTAACCCCCATAATTATCTCAGGTGTCATGATAAATACAGTGTTGACTTTGGCCTTGACACCTGTTACCAATTATATTAGATTTTTTAATTTCTCATAATGGCATGAGGATAATTAGGCAGATGATGCAAAAAGTGATAAAACAAAGATAAAAATTATTTTTATGAATTAATATTGCAGCAATTGTCTTCTCAATTACCCTCCATAAGGGGGAACTATAGTAATATTATAATTTTAAAGAATGTTTTAATTTTTGTTTTATTATATGTTTCATGTGTAACAACTAAGATTCTGAATTCCCTTAGACATGTTTTTGAGAACTTTCATTGTTTTATTTTATTATTGACAAAGCTATTTTAAAGTTGTGTTAAGCTCAATTTTGTAGGAAATTTTCCTGGCTGATTACCAGCATCCACACATCAACCCCTGAAAAGACTTCCATTCCACGACTACACCTAGAGGACATCTGAGAAAAGACTTTCAGAGACTTTAAATGAACAGTTTTGATTTGTTGTTTTTGTTGTTTTTTTCTCTTTCTGTTATAATATACACCATCTGTAACATGTATTCTCTGCAGAGGCCCTCCCTTTGCAAGACTAATGTCAAAGCGTCGGTTCATGAGGACAAAAAAAAATCGCCCCTCTGGACAAAACTTTCTTCTCTTCCTTTTCTATATTGTTGTTCACATATTATTACTTAGCAATAGTTATTATATTGTTTTTACTGTTCCGTCAAGGAAACATTTTGTTTCTTGAGGAACAACAGGGGGGACTGTAATGATTGGAATGACGCCACCTGCTGGATACTTACTGTAGAAGAGTTCTGCCCATGAAGCGAAGGTCTTTGAGGGCAAGACCAGGGGTCTTTTCTTTGGCAGGAGGAAGTGACGCGGACTAGTGGGAGGAGGAAGGAAGAGACTGGCGCTGACTCTGGGGCTCTTTCCTGGGGACGCTGGCAGAGAAGGGAGCTAAAAATGTGCTCTCCCTTTAATAGATAGAAATCTAGGCCTTTCTCTCTCTTTTTACAAAATTCTTGTTTTCCTTAATAAATGCTTAAAAGCCTAACTCTTGCTAAAGCTTATAATTTATTGGTGACCACTCATTAGATATTTTAGACAGACTAGCTAGAATTTTAACCCTTAACAGTGTCTGAGGCTGGATTTGAACTCAGGTACTCCTGACTCCAGGGCCGGTGCTCTATCCACTGCGCCATCTAGCTGCCCCACCTGTTTATAGTTTAAAAAACTTCCCCTCATTTTCAGAATGCTTCTTTCCATACTCTTTTATTTAAATCTTATGGCCTTCAGTAAGATAGAGATCTTTCAAGATGAAATTGCATCCCAAGTTTTCTTTCCAGTTCTGATTCCCATCTTCTCTCATAATTAATCTCCTTTGTTCCTATATCCCCAAACTCACTGGTACCAATGGGACATCAGTATACTACTTCCTTCAAATGTCCAATTCAATTACCCTCTATGTCTATGATACTATCTCTCAATTTATTATGCTGTCAACTTGAATTAAAAAGGACTACTAAAGGAGCAAGAACAAGGATCTTTAATTAAGACAAGGGAATTGCAATTCAGAATACCATGCAACACCACAGTATTGGAGTGTCTGGGAGGGGTAGAAGAAGAAGGGTTGGGGCAGCTAGGTGGCACAGTGGATACAGCACTAGCCCTGGAGTCAGGAGTACCTGAGTTCAAATCCAGCCTCAGACACTTGGCACTTACTAGCTGTGTGACCCTGGGCAAGTCACTTAACCCCAACTGCCTCACTAAAAAAAACAAAACAAAACAAAACAAAACAGAAGAAGAAGGGTTTAAATACACATCAACAAGGAGAGAGTCTCATAGAATGCATACCCTCTTAAACCTGTTATGTATAATTTGTTTTGCAAAATAGCCAAAAGTCCAGAGAGAAGGCTAGAGTCAGAAGACTGAACTCCAGATGCAGCAATGGAAACTTTCCAGAAATACCACAAGACTGGCTCCAATTTGTTAGGACCTGCTCTGATCATGGGATCAAAGTCAGATAGACTCTCTAATGGCTGCATTCAACAATATTAATTCTACCCAAATTTATTGCCTAATCCAGATCCTGGTAGCTGTTATCTATTACTACCTGGGACATTTTATTCCTAAGATTAGCCAAGATGGAAGAGTAGTATGAAATATGCCTAAGTTCTTTCAAATTATTCTACAAAGATCTAGAAAATGAAATCTGTCATATAATTTGCTTGCAAAAGTAGACTATACAAACAAAAAAGAGGCTGCACTTTAACCTTACATTCATGTGATATTGCTAAAGGTCTGAAGACCACATACACAGAATTGGGTGCCAAAATTAATTTCAAACAAATGGGAAAAATAAAAGGAAGGGAAGGTAGAAAAGGTGGCAATAACAGAGATAGTAAATTAGGGGAGTAATTAACCCTATGCAAAATAATTTCATCAAGGAGGGGAGAGTATATATACACCCTCACAGTTTAGTATAGAACTTCATTTTAACCAAAAGAAAAGCAGGAGGGAAAGGGCCAATAAAAAGGTGATAGAAGTGATAAGAGGTAGGGTGGATGAAGGGAGACAATGACAATTACCTAAATAGAGTTTTGAGGAGGAAGAAGATAAAGAAAAAGGGAGGGAGAAACAGAGGAAAATAAAATGGAGGGAAAAACTCAATCTGTAATAATAACTATAAACTTAAATGGGATGGATTCACCCATAAAACATCATCAGATAGCAGAATGGATTAGAAACAAAAAATAATCCATCAATATATTGTTTATAGGAGACACATTTCAAACAGAAAGCCACCATTAGAGTTAAAATAAGGAACTAGAGCAAATTATATTATGTTTTTACTGAATAATAAAATGGCAGGGGCATCAATCATGATAAAAGATAAAGAAAAATCAAAATTTTATCTTTTCAAAAGAGATAATTCAGGAAACTAAAAATTTTAAGGTACCATGGATAATATAACATCAATTCTAGAGATGTATGAACAAAATGGCATAGCATCCAAATTCTTGGGGACAAAAGTTAAATTACTTACAAGAGGAAAAAGAAAGTAAAACCATACCAGTAAAAGACTTCAAAACCTCCCCATAATTAGATAAATTTAGCCACATCATAAATCAGAACAAAATTAAAGAGATGAATAGTATTTTAGAAGTTAGATAATGTAGAACACTGGAGAAAAACATAATGACAAAAGAAGGGAGTATAAGACTTTAATGAAAATTGACCATATATTAGAGCATGAAAGTTTCACAAACAAATGAAGAAAAGCATATTAAAGCAGCCCTTTTGGAACATAAAGCAATGAAATGGCATTCTATAAAGGTCATTAGAACCATAGCTTAAAATTAATTGGAAAGCAAATAATTATAAAGAATGACTGGGTCAAAGAATACAGAATCACAGAAATTAAAAATAATCTCATTAAAGATAATGACTGCAATGAAACAACATATGAAAATTTATGGAATGAAGCCAAAGCAATAGTTAGGGAAAATGTATATCTTTAAATCCTTACATTAATAAAATAGAGAAAGAAATAATAGATTAATTGATTATGCAATTAAAAATGAATTAGGAAACAAGAAAGTAAAAATCCCTAATTAAACACCAGAATAAAAATGTCAAAAATCAAAGGAGCAATTATTAAAATTAAAAGTTAAAAAAAGCAAATTGAAATAATAAATAAATCTAAGACTTGGTTTTATGAAAAGACAAATGAAATAGATAAATCATTGGACTTCATTAAAAAATAGGCAAATAAGAGAAACAGATTATACATAAAAATAAATGCAATTAATATATATGAAATTAAAACAATTATCAGGAAGTAATTTTCCTAAATATCTGTCAATAGAACTGACAAAATAAAAGATAATGATGTGTATTTAAAAATATATAAATTGCCAATATTACCAGAAGAGGACAGAATTCTTTTTAAAAAACAAAAATAAAAAAAAAAGCTAACATGAAAATGAATTGAATAAGCCATAAATAAGATCCTTAAGAGAAAAAACAGATCAAATGGATTTGTGAGCTAATTCTATGAAACATTTAAAGATGAATTAATTTCACCACTATATAAAGTATTTGGAAAAATAGGTGTCCTACTAAACTCTAACTATGGCACAAATGTAGTTTTGATACTTAAACCAGAAGAGCCAAAATAAAGAATGTAAACTATAATTGCCAAACCAATTGCCCTAATTTGCATTGATAACAAAAGTAAAATTAAAATATAAATAAAAGACTAGAGCAATATTTCAAAAAATATTACACTATGACCAAACTGTATGTATATACATAAAAATACATACATACTTAAATACATATACACAAACATGCACACATGCACATACATACAAACATGCACACACACACCAGGATTACAGGGTTGGTTTAATATTAGGAAAATGCCATATAAGTGACAAAAACAATAAGTCATGTAAAGTATTTTGACAAAATACAATACCCATATCTTTTAAAATACTATAGAGCATAGGATTAAATGGATTGTAAGAAAATATGAAAAGTATTATCTATCTAAAACAAAGGGCAAGGATTATCTGTAATTGTAATAAAATTTGAAGCCTTTGCAATGAGATCAGGATTAAAGCAAAGATGTCTATTTTCATCATAAATATTTAATATTGTACTAGAAATACTCTATAGAAATAATTCAAGAATAATAAATTTAAGGAATAAATGCAGAGAGCAAATAAATAAAACATCGCTTTATTCAGATGATCTGATGGTGTATTTAGACAACTCTAGAGAGTCAAATATAAATCTAGTCAAAAAAATTAGCAGTGTTACCACCATTGCAGTATATAAAATAAATCTACTTAAATCTTCAACATTTTTATATATTCCCAATAAAATGGAGCAGGAAGAGAAAGAAAGAAAAATTCAATTAAAATAACCGTAAATATAATAAAATCATTGGGAAGACTTCTGAAACCCACAGAGGAATGATGTGAATACAATCAGAAAACATTTTTCAGAGAAAAACAAAGCATAACCAAACAATATGAGAAATGTTAATTATACATAGATAGGCTGTAAATAAAAAATGAAAATATTCCCTAAATTAAAATACTTATTACATGCCATATTAAGCAAGTTCCCACAGAATTATTTTATAGTTACAAAAAATTCTAACAGAATTCATCTAGAGTATTAAATGGTCAAGAACATTAAGGGAATAAATAAAGATGAAGGAAGTTTCACTAGCAGAACCAATTCACAGACAATACTGAAAGGGGGTATTCATCAAAATAAATTGATATTGGATAAGAAAATATGGTGACTCATCAATCCAATAGATCAGACACACTATATACAGAAGGAAATGACCACAATAACTGGGATTTTTCTGATTAAACCTGAATATCCAAACCACTTGGGGTAATATCTTACTATTCAAGAAAAACTCCTGAAAAAATTCAAAAAACTGTGGTCCTGAAAGTAGGCATGGAGCAATATTCCACAGTTTATAACAAGATAAGATCAAAATGGGTACATATTTTGGATCTAAAAAGGTGATATGAGAATGTTAGAATAATATGGAGATTTTTACTTGTCAGACCAAAGGATAAGGAAAGAATTTATGACCAAATAAAAGATAAAGAGGAAGAGGCAGAAAAATAGATGATTTGATTACATGAAATAAAATAAAAAAAGTTTTGAATAAAAGCAATGAAGATTCCTAAAAAATAAGAAACTCAAAAGAAATATAGGACATTTCTCTATTAATGTTGTAACTCCTCAAATATGTACAAAACTGAGCTAAATATGAAAAAAATAAGAGAGCTATTCATGAATTCCTAAGTGGTCCAAGGATATGAAAAGCACACACACACAAACAAATGTGTTTATAAAAACACACACACACATATAAGAACTCGTTGTGTGTTGGCAAATAATTTAAGAATTATATACACACATGCATAAACATACAAACACACACAGATATACTTTACATATGCACATTAATATATAGATACACACAGCGTATATACACTATACACAAATATTTGTATCTATATGCATTAGTGTATATATCAATGTATACATGGCTGTATATATATGCATATCAGTATGTATTTGCATATATGTTTAGGTGTATGCATATGGATTTGTATATATGTATGTATATGCATGTGTGTGCATGAATGTGTATATGTTTTTCTCATAGACAAAAATTTGTTTCAATCATATGACAATTTATAATGAATAATTCATAGACTTTTAGCTGAAAGGGAATTTGCTGTCTAACACTCATATTTGACAGATAAACAAAAGAAACAGACCCAGAGAATGAAGTGAGTTGACCAAGTAGGAGAACAAGCACTACACCCTATTAAAGTGGAGACTATATTATAGACCAGATTTTAAAATTCTGAAGTAGATAAAGAAAAAGAGATATGGAAGGACAGAGATAGAGAAAAAAAACTACCAGAAAAAATTAAGAAATTTAGCAGAGTAGCAGGATATAACATAAATCCATATAAATCATCAGCATTTTCATACATGATCAAAAGAACTCAGCAGCAAGAGATAGATAGAGAAATTTCATTCAAAAATTACTGAAGACAATATAAAATATTTGGAAGTCTACCTGTCAAGAGAAACCCAGGAAATCTATGAATACAGTTACAAAATAATTTTCATACAAATAAAATCAGATGAAAATAATTGAAAATAACAGTAATTGCTCATGGATAGGCTGAGTTAACATAATAAAAATGACAATCCTGTCTAAATTAAAACAGTTATTAAGTGCCATACCAATTAGACTACCTAAAAATTATTTTTAGAGATAAAAAATAAGAAAATTCATGTGGAAGAACAAAAGGTAAAAAATATCAAGGGAAATAATGAAAAATATTCCCAGGAAAAAAGTCATAGGAATATCATATCTGAAACTATAAAGCAGCAGTCATAGAAACTATTTGGTATTTGCTAAGAAATAGAGTGATAGATCAATGGAATAGGTAGCAATTGACTAAAATAATCTACTGTTTGATAAACCCAAAGACTCCAGATTTTTGGAAAGGAACTCAGTATTTGACAAAAACTGCTGGGAAAACTGGAAGATAGTATGGCAGAAACCAGGCATAGAACGATATCTTACACCATATACTAAAATAAAAACAAAATGGGTATATGATTTAGACATAAAAGTTGATACCATAGGTAAATTAGGAGAGGAAAGAATAGTTTACTTCTCAGATCTATAAATGGGAGAACAATTTATGACTAAACAGGAAATAGAAAATATTATGAGGGCAAAATGGATGGTTTAGATTGCATTAAATTAAAAGGGGTTTGTAAAAAAAAGTAGCAATGACTCCAAAATTAATATGGACACAGACAGATGGGAAACAATATTTACAACCAGTGTCTCTGAAAATGCCTCATTTCTAAAATATATAGGGAACTAAATGAAATTTATAAAAATGTAGGTCATTCCCTAATAAAGGATATAAACTGTTTTCAGATGAAGAAATCGAAGCTATCTATTCCCATATGAAAAAATGAGATAAATTACTATTGATTAGAGAATTGCAAATTAAAACAGCTCTGAGGTATGATATCACACCTATCAGATTGGCTAAATAATAAATGTTGGAGAAGCTATGGAAAAATTGAAACACCAAAGCATTGTTGGTGGAGTCATAAACTGATCCAGGCATTCTGGAGAACAACTTGGGACTATGCACAAAGGGCTATAAAGCTCTGCATACCCTTTGACCCAGTAGTACCACTACTAGTTCTGTATCTCAAAGATACCATAAAAAGGGAAAAATATTAGTTAGCAGCACTCTTTTTTTTTTTTAGTGAGGCAATTGGGGTTAAGTGACTTGCCCAGGGTCACCCAGGTAGTAAGTGTTAAGTGTCCGAGGCCAGATTTGAACTCAGGCACTCCTGACTCCAGGGCTGGTGCTCTATCCACTGCACCACCTAGCTGCCCCTGTAGCAGCACTCTTTGTGGTGGCAAAGAATTGGAAATTTAGGGAATGCCTATTAATTGGGGAATGGCTGAATGAGTTGTGGTACAGTGTGAGAATCAGATCACCACCCTAAGGAAAAAGCATGTGATTAGCATCTGAACAGTTATATCTCTTTATAGAAACACCCATAAGTCATGGCAATCACTGCTACCAGCCAATTAGCTTGTAGCTGTGTGTGTAGGGACCATGCCTGGGTGGTGTAGGGCTGGCAGAGGGATTCTGCTTGAGAGAAGGGGGAAGAAGGTCTTTCTGTTGGAGGTGGTGAGAGGAATGACTGCAGGTGTAGGGAGCAAGTGTCATTTATTTCTTTCTCCATGTCTTCTCTTTACTAATCCCTAATATACTTTAATAAATACTAAATGCCCAAAGATTGGTGCTATATGTTTCTAATTTAAGGTGACCACTCATTAGATTTTTAGATAACATATTAGAATTTTAAGCTTCACAACATGAATATAATGGCATATTATTGTGCTATAAGAAATCAGAAAGATAGACCTTGGTGGGGAGCCAAGATGGTGGAAGAAAGGCTATGACTCTTGTGCACTCCCAACATATCTGTCCACATACCTCCAAAAATAATGCCAGAAGATAACTTCTGGAGCAGTGTAGCCCTCAAAACAATGGAGACTATTTTCCATCCAAAGATGCTTAATTAAGTGATTGGGATCATCTGCTGTTACAGGGGAGCAAGGAGCTCAGTGCACAGTATAGATAAGGCCCCAGGCAGGCTACACCTCAGGAGCCTTGGAATCTTCAGGCTGAAGCTCAGCTAACAGAAGAATGAGGAGGTTCTGTGGCCTCCTAGTGAGAAATAGCTGTGGTCTCTGCTGGAACTAAGGCAGAGCACCCATATTCTGAACAAATAAGCAGGCTCAAGTATCAGGGGCCCAGTGGGGGAGGTGCACAGGCACACCAAGATTTTGACCATAGAGAATCAGATTTCAATCAGACTTCTCCTTCTGGGTATAAAAAGAGAAAGTGTAGGGGCAGCTAGATGGCACAGTGGATAAAGCACTGGCCCTGGATTCAGGAGTACCTGAATTCAAATCTGGCCTCAGACACTTGACACTTACTAGCTGTGTGACCCTGGGCAAGTCACTTAACCCCCATTGCCCCCCCCCAAAAAAAAAGAGAAAGTTTGCCATGACAAGATGAGTAGGCAAAAAAAGTAGCAGACCATCAAAAGCTTCTTTGGTGGCAAGGTTAATCAAAATACACCCTCAGAAGGAGATAAGAAGAAGACAAAGTCAAAGCTACTGTAGTCAAAACATCCAAGAAAAAAATATGAATGGGTCTCAGGCAATGGAAGTACTTAAAAATGATTTTGAAGAGAAAGTAAGAGAGGTAGAGGGAAAAGTTAGAGAGGTAGAGGAAAAAATGGAAGGAGAAATGAGAGTGATGCAGGAGGATCATTAAAAAATGGATAAAGCACCAACCTTAGATTCAGGAGGAACTGAGTTCAAATCTGGCCTCAGACACTTGACATTTAATAGTTGTGTGACCCTGGGCAAATTACTTAACCTTCATTGCTTAACAACAACAACAAAAAAGTCAACAGCTTGAAAAGCCAAATTAGCCAAAAGGAAAAGGAGGTAGATAAACTCTCTGAAGAAAATCATTGCTTAAGAATTAGGTTAGAGGAGGGCAGAGCAAAGATGGTGGAGAGTAGACAGCAAATTGCATGAGCTCTCCTTCTGTTCCCTCAAAAAGAACATTAAATCAAGTCTCTAAATGGATTCTGAAACTACATAACCTGCAAAGAAACAGAGAGAGACAATCTCCCAACCAGAGATAATTTAGAATACTTCTGGAAAGGTCAGTCTCATTCAGGCAAAAGGGAGGCTCACCTAACCTCAGCTCAGCATGTGGGAGACGGTCAGGGCAAGTCAGCAGGAAGCTGTGGGCCACAACCGAGCAACTGAGGCCCTTGGATCCTGGCACAACAAGCTGGTGGCACAGCAGAACAGTGGCAAAACCCACCTGCACCAGCCTAGAGTGCAGGTTGCCAGCTGGAGGGACACCCATAGGACAGGCGCCAGAATGCCTACTGATTCAAGCATGCTCAGACAGGATGTCCAGGGCCAGGTACACTGATCCCAGCACACTCTGACAGGACGTCCAGGGCAGTGAAAAAATCTACAAGCCATATTGGCCCCAGTGTAGAGAGCCAGTGATACAGCCCCTATATCCCAGCACAAGAAGCTTGAAACAGGGACCCTGGTGCCCCCAGAGGAGACCTCAACTTTAAAAAAAATAAAAAATAAAAAAAAAAATAAGCTGCACTATGAGTAAGAAACAAAAAAGTGCTCTCACCATTGAGAGCTTCTGTGTTGAGAGGGAAGAGGCAAACACAAATTCAGATGAGGACAATACTCCCAAATTGCCTACATATGAAGCCTCAAGAGGGAAGATCAATTGGTCTGAAGAACTATACCTCATTGAAATACCTCATTGGAACAGCAACTGATCTGGAAAACACATCCAGGAGAGAAAATTTGAGAATCATTGGACTGCCTGAAAGCATGATCAGAAAACGAATCTAGACACCATATTCAAGGAAATTATTAAGGAGAACTGCCTTGATATTATAGGATCAGAGGATAAAATTGTCATTGAAAGAATCCACTGAACACCTTCTGAAAGATACACCAAAAGGAAAACTCCAAGGAATATTGTAGCCAAATTCCAAAATTATCAGATGAAGGAAAAATACTCCAAGCAGCCAGAAAGAAGCAATTTAAATATCATGGAGTCATGGTCAGGATTGCTCAGGACCTAGCAGCTTCAACATTAAAGAATCACAAGGCTTGGAATATGATATTCCAGAATGCAACAGAGCTTGGACAGTAGACAAGAATCTATTACCCAGCAAAACTGTGCATTCTCTTTCAGGGGAAAAGATGGACATTCGATGACACTGGGGACTTTCAAGGTTCCCTGAGGAGAAGACCAGAACTGAATAGAAAATTCGATCTTAACATGCAAGACTCAAGAGAAGATTAATAAGGTAAACAGGGAAAAAAACGTTATCAATTGGGTTAAACTGTTTACATCCGTACATGGGAAGATAATACTTATAACTCTTGAGAATTGTAAATGTATTTGAGCAGACAGAAGGATTATAAACAGAGGGTATAAATATAAATTTTCTTTTATGTGATAACATAAAGGAAATTAAGGGGTTAAACAGGGAGTTTATAGGGAGAAGAGGAAAGGGGAGGTAGAATGGGATGAATTATATCATATGAGGAAGTGAAAAAAAAACTATTACAATAGAGGGAAAGAAGGGAGGGGTGAATATTGTTTCAACCCTACTCTCATTAGAATTGGTTCAAAGAGGGAATAACATATATGTTCATTTGGATAAAGAAACTTAGCTTATTCTTTAGGGAAGTAAAAGGGGAAAGGGAAGGGGTGGGACTGATAGAAGGGAGGGCAAAAGCAAAGGAGAAAAGGGTAAAGAAAAGGGAGGGGGTGATAAAAAGGGAGGGCAGATTGGGGGGGCAGGGGTAAGAAGCAAAACGTTTTTGAGGAGTAATAGGGTGAAAGAACGGGGAGAAGTACAAAGGGGTACATAGAATGGAAGGGAATAGAGTGTAAGTAATAGTAACTGAATGTGAACGGGATAAACTCTGCTATAAAATGGAAGTGAATTGCAGAGTAGATTAAAAACCAGAATCCTACAATATGCTGTTTGTAAGAAACATATTTGAAGCAGAGAGATATACTCACTCAGAGTAAAGGTAAAAGGCTGGAGGAGAACATATTATGCTTCAGCCAAAGTTAAAAAAAAAAAAAAGCATGGGTAACAATCCTTATCTCAGACAAAGTACAGGCAAAAATAGATCTAATTCAAAGAGATAAGGATCAAAAAAAAAAAGATAAGGACAGAAACTACATCTTGATAAAAGGCACTATAGATAATGAAGCAATACCAATATTAAATATGTATGCACCAAGTGGCATAGCATTCAAATTCTTAGAGGAGAAGTTAAATGAGTTACAAGAGGAATTAGACAGTAATACTATACTAGTGGGGGATCTGAATCTTCCCTTCTCAGAATTAGATAATTCTAGCTGCAAAACAAATAAGAAAAAAGTAAAAGAGGTGAATAGAATACTAGAAAAGTTAGACATGATAGATGTCTGGAGAAAATTGAATGGGGATAGAAAGGCATATACCTTTTTCTCAGCAGTACATGGCACATTTTCAAAAACTGACCATGTATTAGCACACAAAAACATCACAGTCAAATGAAGAAAGGAAGAAATAGTAAATGCATTGTTCTCAGATTATGATGCAAAAAAAAAAACCAAAAACCTTACATGTAAGAAAGAGCCATGGAAAAGTAGACTGAAAATCAATTGGAAACTAAATAATTTTATTCTAAAGAATGAATGGGTCAAACAACAAATCACAGAAACAGTCAATAACTTTATCCAAGTGACTGACAATAATGAAACATATCAAAATCTATGGGATGCAAACAAAGCAGTGCTTAGGGGAAAATTTATACCTCTAAGTTCTTATATGAATAAAAAAGAGAAAGAGGAGATCAATGAATTGGGCAAGCAACTTAAAAAGCTAGAAAGAGAACAAATTAGAAATCCCCAATTAGATACTAAACTAGAAACCCTGAAAATTAAAGGAGAAATTAATAAAATTGAAAGCAAGAAAACTATAGAATTACTCAATAAAACTAAGAGCTGGTTTTATAAAAAAACCAATAAAATAGATAAAATATTAGTTAATTTGATTAAAAAGAAGAAAGAAAACCAAATTACCAGTATCAAAAATGAAAGGGGTGATGTTACCACTAATGAAGTGGAAATTAAATCAATAATTAGGAATTATTTTGCCCAACTCTATGCCAATAAATTTGACAATCTAAATGAAATGGATAAATATTTACAAAAATACAAACTGCCCAGCTTAACTGAAGAGGAAATAAAATCCTTAAATAAGCCCATATTAGAAAAAGAAATTGGGGGCAGCTAGGTGGTGCAGTGGATAGAGCACCGACCCTGGAATCAGGAGTACTTGAGTTCAAATCCAGCCTCAGACACAGCACTTACTAGCTGTGTGACCCTGGGCAAGTCACTTAACCCCAATTGTCTCACTAAAAAATAAATTAATTAATTTAAAAAAAAAAGAAAGAAAAAGAAATTGAACAAGCCTATTAATGAACTCCCTAAGAAAAAATCCCCAGGGCCAGATGGGTTTACAGGTGAATTTTACCAAATATTTAAAGAACAATGATTTCCAATATTATAGAAATTATTTGGAAAATTGGTGGAGTTCTATCAAATTTGTTTTATTACACAAATATGGTAGTGATACAAAAACCAGGCAGAGCAAAAACAGAGAAAGAAAATTATAGACCAATTTCCCTAATGAATATTGCTGCTAAAATCTTAAATAAGATAATAGTTAGGAGATTACAGCAAGTGATCACCAGGATAATACACTATGACCAGATCTGATTTATACCAGGAATGCTGCGGTTCAACATTAAGAAAACTATCAACATAATCAACCATATCAATAAGTAAACTAACCAAAATCATATGATTATCTCAATAGATCCAGAGAAAGATTTTGACAAAATACAGCACCCATTCCTAATAAAAACACTTGAGATCTTAGGAATAGGTGGAGCTTTCCTTAAAATAATAAGCAGTTTCTATCTTAAACCATCAATGAGCATTATATGTAATGGAGATAAGTTAGAGGCCTTCCCAATAAGATCAGAGGTGAAACAGTGATGTCCATTATTACCTCTATTATTCAATATTGTACTAGAAATGTTAGTGTTTGCCATCAGAGAAGAAAAGGGTATTAAAGGAATTAGAATAGGCAAGGAGGAAACAAAACTATCACTCTTTGCAGATGATATGATGATATACTTAGAGAATCCTAGAGAATCAATTCAAAAATTACTTGAAAAAATTAACAACTTTAGCAAAGTAGCAGGATATAAAATAAATACACATAAATCATCATCATGATCAACAAAGTCCAGCAACAAGAGGTAGAAAGAGAAATTCCATTTAAAGTAATAGTATATAATATAAAATACTTGGGAGTCTACTTGCCAAGAAAAACCCAAGAACTATATGAGCACAATTAACAAATAGTTTTCACACAAATCAAATCAGATCTAAACCATTGGAAAAATATCAATTTCTCATGGATAGGCAGAGCTAATATAGTAAAAATGACAATTCTAAATAAATTAATTTAATTATTCAGTGCCATACCAATCAGACTACCTAAAATTTATTTTATAGAGCTAGGAAAAAAAATAACAAAATTCATCTGGAAAAACAAAAAGTCAAGAATATCAAGGGAAATAATGAAAAAAAATGCACAAGAATGTGGGTTAGCTGTAACAAACCTGGAGCTTTGCTATAAAGTGGCAGTCATCAAAACTATCTGGTACTGGCTAAGAAATAGAGTGAAGGCTTAATGGAATAGGCTAGGCACAGGAGACACAGTAAAAAATGACATTAGTAATGTAGTGCTTGATAAACCCAAAGACTCCAGCTTCTGGGGTAGGAATTCAGTATTTGACAAACCTGCTGGGAAACTGGAAGATAGTATGGCAGAAATTAGGCATAGACCAACAGCTTAGAGCTTATACTAAAATAAGGTCAAAATGGGTACATGATTTAGACATAAGAGGTGATACCAGAGGTAAATTAGGAGAGGAAGGAATAGTTTATCTTTCATATCTTTGGAAGGCAGAACAGTTTATGACTAAACAAGAGATAGAGAATATTATGAAATGCAAAATGGATGATTTTGATTACATTAAATTAGAAAGTTTTTGTACAAACAGAAGCAATGCATCCAAAATTAGAAGGGATGCAGAAAGCTGGGAAACAATTTTTATGGCCAATACTTCTGATAAAGGTCTCATTTCTAAAATATATAGGGAACTAAATCAAATTTATATGAATCCAAGTCATTCCCCAATTGAGAAATGGTCAAAGGACATGAACAGGCAGTTTTCTGATGAAGAAATCAAAGCTATCTATTCCCATATGAAAAAAAATGATCTAAATCACTATTGATTAGAGAGATGCAAATTAAATCAATTCTGAGGTACCACCTAACACGTATCAGATTGGCTAATATGACAAAAAAGGAAAATAATAAATGTTGGAGAAGCTATGGAAAAATTGGAACACTAATGCATTATTGATGGAGCTGTGAACTGATCCAACCATTCAAGAGAAAAATCTGGAATTATGCCCAAAGCGCTATAAAGTTGTGTATATCTTTGACCCAGCAATACCACTTTTGGGTCTTTTTCCCAAAGAGATCATCAAAAAGGGAAAAGGACCCACATATGCAAAAATATTTATAGCTGCTCTCTTTGTGGTGACAAGGAATTGGAAATTGAGGGGTTGCCCACCAATTGGGGAATGGCTGAACAAGTTTTCATATATGAATGTAATGGAATTCTATTGTGCTGTAAGAAACAATGAGCAGGAGGAGTTCAGAGAAACCTGGAAAGACTTGCATGAACTGATGATGAGTAAGATGAGCAGAACCAGAAGAACATTGTACAAAGTATCATCAACATTGGGTGTTGATCTACTATGATGGACTATATTCTTCTCACCAATGCAATAGTTCAGAAGACTTCTAAGGGACTCATGATGGAAGGGTATCTCCAAATCCAGGAAAAAAAGAACTGTGGAGTATATATGCTGATTGAACCATACTATTTCTTTTGTTTTTGGTGCTGTTGTTTTCCTATTTTGAGGTTTTTCCTCATTGATCTGATTCATCTGTTATAACATGACTAATGTAGAAATATGATTAATGTGATATACATACACACACACACACACACACATATATATATATATATATATATATATATAAATATAAAACTTATATCAGATTACCTGCTGTCTAGGTGAAGGAGGGAGAAAAATCTGAAATTGTAAAGCTTGTATAAATAAATGTTGAGAACTATCTTTACATGTATCGGGAAAAAATAAAATATTTTTATCAAAAAAAAAGAATTAAGATAGAGCACATAGAAGCTAATGACTTTATGAGAAATCAAGACAATACAAAGCACATCCAAATGAATTTTAAAAATAGAGCTCAATATGAAATATCCTTGGAAAAACAGCTAACCTGGAAAATAGATCAAGGAGACATAATAATTTTATTATTATTATTTTTACATTTTTTATTGTTTAGAATTTTATTTTCCAACATATATGTAAAAACAAATTTTGACATCAATTTTTAAAAACTTTGTGTTCCAACTTCTCTTCATCCCTCCATTGCCATCCCACACCCCCAAGAACTCAAGCAATTCAATATGTTATGAATGAGTAGTCATGGAAAACATTCCCACATTACCTATGTTGTGAGAGAAAATAGTAAAAAATAAAACTTCAGATTAAGGCATGGTCAAAGGAAAATATTAAAAAACACATTTGTTTCCATCTGTTTTCAGATACCATCAGTTCTTTCTCTGCAGATGGGTTGCAGTTTTCATAAGTCCTTCAGGGTTATATTAGATCATTGTGTTGCTGAAAATAACCACATGCTTCCCAGCAGATAATCTTACACTATTGCTGTTGTTTTGTACACAGTATATTTCACTCTGCTTCAGTTCATGTCAGTCTTTCCAGGATTTTCTGGTAGCATCCTGTTCATTACAACTTTTATATAGTACCTTAAACACTTGACAATGAGTGTTCTTCACAATAGCCCAACAGAGTATGTAACATACATTTTGCCATTATAGTCAATCATTTTAACAATTTTCCTCCATCCTATTCCCTTCCCATGATATTTACTCTCTTTTCTATCTTATTTTACACTATTCCTCCTCAAAAGTCTTTTACTTCTCACTGTTCCCTCCCCTGCTCTACCCTCCATTCTTTCATTCTTCTTTCCTTAACCTCTTCCCCTCCTACTTTCCTGTAGGGTTAAATAGATTACTCTTCCCAATTGGGTGTGAATGTTATTCTCTCCTTAAACCCACTATGATGAGATTAAGGTCTTTAAGCTAATCCTGTGTTCTAAATTTTTCTTCCTACCTCCCTCCTCAACCCTCAACATATCATACTTGAGCATTTATGCAGAACATCTTGACCTTACTTGAAAGTGGTTTGCTTTTTACTGCTCTCTCCCCCAATCTGCCCTTCCTTACTTCCCCTCTTCTACCCCTAACCTTATCTCCCTTCTCTCCCACTTTCCCTCAAGGCAAAAATATGCTACTATACTCACTTGAATATGTATGTTATTCCCTCTTTGAGCCAATTCTGATGATATTAAGGTTCACTCACCTGCCCACTCCTTCTCCCTCTTTCCCTCCCCTAAATATGCTTTTTTTCTTGTTTCTATCATGTGACCTACCTCTCCCCAGTCCATGTCTCTCCTTCCCCTACCCAAGTCTATTCCTCATACCCCTCAACCCTACATTAAAGATGTCATCATGGGTTAACAAGGTGCCACAGTAGACAAAGCACCAGCCCTGGACCTAGGAGGCCCTGAGCCCAAATCCAGCCCCAGACATAAGATACCACACCCAGTTTGCCCCACAAAGAACAAAACATCTTCTGTGAAATCCTTAGTGAGAAAGTTCTTATGAGTTTGAAGTATTATCTTCCCATGTAGGATTGTAAATAGTTTAATCATTTAATATCCCTTATGAATTATTTTTCCTGTTTACCTTTTTATGCATCTCCAGGGTCTTGTATTTGAAAGTCAAATTTTCTATTCATTTCAGGTCTTTTCATCACAAATGTCTGGAAGTCCTCTCTTTCATTGAAGACCCATTTTTCCTCTGAATGATTATACACAGTTTGTCTAGGTACGTGATTCTTGGTTGTAGTACAAGCTCCTTTGCCCTCTGGGATATCATATTCCATGCCCTCTGGTTTTTTAATATAGAAGCTACTAGATCTTGCTTTATCCTTGTTGGAGCTCCACAGTATTTGAAGTCCTTTTTTAAGCTGTTTGAAATATTTTCTCCTTGACCTGGGAGCTCTGACATTTGGCTATAATATTCCTGAAGTTTTCCTTTTGGGATCCCTTTCAGGTGGTGATTGGTGGATTCTTTCAATTTCTATTTTGCCTTCTGCTTCTAGTATATCAGGGCAATTTTCCCTGACAATCTCTTGGAAGTTTCTGTCTAAACTGTTATTTTGGTCATGTTTTTCAGGGAGTCTAATGATTTTCAAATTATATCTCCTGGACCTATGTTCCAGGTCAGTTGTTTTTCCAAGGAGATAGTTTATATTGCCCTCTATTTTTTTTATTCATTTGCATTTGCTTGACTGTGTCTTGGTTTCTCATAAAGTAACTAGCTTCCATTTGTTCAATACTAGTTCTTAGGCAATAATTTTCATCAGGCAGCTTTTTTATCTCCTTTTCTATTTGGCTTTTCAAGCTGTTGAGTTTTTTTTCATTACCCTGCTGCATCACTCTCATTTCTCTTTCCACTCTTTCTTCCACATCTCTAAATCTTCCTTCTATCACTAATACTTTCTCTTCAAAGTCCTTTTTGAGCACTTCCATGGCCTGAAAACAATTCATATTTTTCTTGCATGCTTTGGATATAGGGGCTCTGAGGGTTTTATCCTCTTCTGAGGCTGCACCTCAGTCTTCTTTGCCACTAAAGAAACTTTCTATTGTTTTCAACTTTCTTTGCTTGCTCATCTTGCCATTTTTTACTTGACTTTTAGTTCCCTCTTATGGTGGGGCCCTACTTCCAAACTACACTCTCCCAAGCTTTAGAAGGTCCCAGGTGTTTTGGTTTGAGGGAGGGATGGTTTCTCTCACCTGGTCTGTTCTCTGGTCTGGATGAAATCTCAAGACAATTTGCTAGTTAAGCAGCCAGCAAAGTGCTTTGGTGGTTTTTAGCTTTGATGAGACTGTGCCCCTCCCCAACCTGGGCCTCCTCCTGCTCAAGATTACTTCCTGGTTCCCTAATGGGGTTGGATAGCTGAATTCTTCTTTAGGTCCCACAGACACCCCTGTATTTTCTAACCCTTGGGCCAGCAGTTCAGCCCTCTCACCCGACCAAATTCTTAGTTCCAGAAGATGCTTGTGCTGCAACTGATTTGGAGGCTATAGGTAAGTTCCCCTTAAGCAGTGTGTTTTGGGTCTGTGTTGATGTGATCGAAGGATTGTATTCTGTATGCAGCCCAGTTTGGCCCCCTTTAATCTGGAAAATAATCTCAGCCATCTTTTTGTGTAAGGAGAGATAATTTGAAAATCATTGAATTGTCAGGGAAAATTGCCCTGATATTCTAGAAGCAGAAAGTAAAATAGAAATTGAAAGAATCCACTGATCATCTCCAGAAAGAGATCCCAAAAGGAAAACTTTGAGGAATAATTATAGCCTAATTCCAGAGATCCCAGATTAAGGAGAAAATATTGCAAGTAGCTAGAAAAAAAGGAATTCAAATACTGTGGAGCTCCAATAAGGCTAAAACAAGATCTAGCAACATCTACATGGGAAGATAATACTTGTAACTAATAACTTTCTCAGTATTAGGGAAGCTCAAGGGAATATATTTAGAGGGCACAGGTGTAAATTGAATATGAAGTGATGATATCTATAAAGTATTTATTTGTTCATCTATCCTTGTTGGGCAGGCAGAGTGGGGTGGCTTATGTGAGGGCAGGATTTGGGCTTGGGGTCTCCTGGGTCCAGGGCTGGTGCTTTGTCCACTGTGTCACCTAGCTGACCCATGATGATATCCTCAAAATAAAGTTAAGCAGTTAGAGGAATGCACTGGAAGAAAGGGAATGGGAGAGGTGGAAGGTGGTATAGTACCTCACATAAAAGAAACAAGAAAAAGTTAATGGAGTGGAGGGGAAGATGGGTAGTGATTGTGCCTTACTCTCATCAGAGGTGGCTCAAAAAGGAAATACCATATACACTCAAGTGGGTATAGTTATATATTTTTTCCCTGAGGGAGAGAAGGAGTGGAAAGGATTGAGGGGAGGGGGAAAAGAAGGAAGGGACGGCAGATTGGGGGAGGGTGCAGTAAAAAGCAAAACACTTTTGAGGAGGAATAGGGTGAAAGAAGATAGAAAATAGAGTAAATATTAAGGGTGAGGCAATACGATTGAAGGTAATACAGTTAGCAATAGTAACTGTGAAAGAAATGATGGGCAGGATACTTTCAGAATGATGTATGAAAAATGCAAACCATCAACAGGGAAAGCACTGATGGTATCTGAATACAAATTGAAGTATAATTTTATTTGTTAATTCCTCTTTCTAAAGTTTTTTTGTCTATTTTCTTTCATAACCTGACAACGTGAAGATGTTTTGCATGACTGTACATTTATGTCATATTGAATTGCTTGATTTTTTTATGACAGGTTGACTAGGGAGGGAAGAAGAAAATTTGGAACACAAAGTTTTAAAAAATCATTGTGAAAAATGTTATCTTTTTTACATGTAACTTGGGGAAATTCTACATTGAACAAATCAAATTAAAAAAATAAATCAGAAAAACCTGGAAAGACTTAAATGACTGATGTTAAGTGAAATGAGCAGAACCAGGAGTACTTGTACACAGTAACAGCAACAATGATCCAAAACAATCCCAAAGTACTCATGATGGTAAATGTTCTCCATATTCATAAAAAAGTAACTGTAGAACCTGAATGCAGATTGACCTGTACTATTTCTACTCTGTTTTTGAGCTTTTCCCTTTTTATTCTTATTCGTCTTTAATAACATGACTAATGCAGAAACATGTTTAATGTGATTGTACATATATAAACTATATCAGACTGCCTTGTGTCTTGGGAAGGCAAGAGGGAAGAAAGGGAGGGAGAAAAATTTGGAACTCATAATCTTATAAAAATAAATGTTGAGGGGGCAGCTAGGTGACACAGTGGATAAAGCACTGACCCTGGATTCTGGAGGACCTGAGTTCAAATCTGGCCTCAGACACTTGCCATTTACTAGCTGTGTGACCCTGAGCAAGTCACTTATCCCTCATTGTCCCGTTCCAAAAATATGTTGAAATATATCTTTACATGTAACTGAAAAATAATAAAATAATTTTAAGATTAGAAAAAAATAGTTTTTTCTTTCTTCCTTTATGTCAGATAATTTTCCACCTTCTACCTTTCATTTTCCCTTTCTCTCACTGCATTCTTTTCTCACACCTTAATTTTGGTTTTGTTTTCATTTTTAATATCAGCCCTTCACATTTGTAAAGAATTAATTGTTATTTGAGGTTTTTATGACCCCATCTTTTGGCTACAATTTTTTAAAAAAACCTCAGCATGAACACTGGCCTTTGGGGCTCCACAAACGGCATGGTGCTCTACCCACTGGTTGTAGTTGTCTCCATGGCACTGGCACTTCACATCATCACCACTCGCTGACGCCGACATGGTCCTGGCAAAATTATAATGATTGGAACCCTAGTTATGGCAGTCATGTGACTGTCAGAGTGGTCAGCCAATTGTCTGGGAGCTGTCTAGAGTCTGCTGAGAAGGGGGGAGGAGATTCCAATTAATTCTTTACATATTCAACTCATACCTGTGTCCTCTATATATTCTCCATCTAAATGCCCTTATTAGAAAGTTCTTAAAAGTTACAAGTATCGTCATCCCAGTTAGAAACATAAAGTTTAACCTTAAGTCCCATATAATTTATGTATTATTTATCATTTTATGATTCTCTTGAGTCTTATATTTGAAAGATTATGATGTAACACTATTGTGTTATAATAAATGATGGCATACCCTTTGACCCAGCAATACCACTTTTGGGTATTTTCCCCAAAGAGATCATAGAAAAGGGAAAAGGACCCACATGTACAAAAATATTTATAGCTGCTCTCTTTGTGGTGACAAGGAATTGGAAATTGAGGGGTTGCCCACCAATTGGGGAATGGCTGAACACATTGTGGTATATGAATGTAATGGAATACTATTGTGCTATAAGAAATGATGAGCAGGAGGAGTTCAGAGAAACTTGGAGGGTCTTGCATGAGCTGATGATGAGTGAGATGAGCAGAACCAGAAGAACATTGTACACAGTATCATCAGCATTGTGTGTTGATCTACTGTGATGGACTAGATTCTTCCCACCAATGCAATGGTACAGAAGTGTTCCAGGGGACTCATGATGGAAGAGGATCTCCAAATCCAGGGAAAAAAAGAACTGTGGAGTATAGATGCTGAATGAAACATACAATTTCTTTTGTTTTTGATGCAGTTTTTCTATTTTGAGTTTTTCCTCATTGCTCTGATTTTTCTCTTATAACATTACTAATGCAGAAATATGTTTAATGTTATTATATATAGACAGGTAGATATAGATATAGATAATCCATTAAAAAAAGAAATGATGGCAGGATGTTATCAGAAAAAACCTAGAAAGACTTACATGACCTGATAAAAAGAAATATACTGTATGTAAATAACAGCAGTATTGTAAGATGATCAGCTGTGAATGACTTAGCTATTTTCATCAATGCAATGATCCAATATAACTCTGAAGGATTTATGAAAAATACAGTCCATCTCAAGAGAAAGAACTGATCATGTCTGAATATAGATTGAAGCATATTTTTTAGTGTTCTTTTTCTAAGGTTTTTTTTTTCTTCTATTTTCTTCAACAACCTAATATGGAAATGTTTTGTATGACTACATATGTATAACTTATATTGAATTGCTTGTGTTCTTAAGCAGGGTGGGGAGGGAGGAAGGGAGAAAATTTGGAACATAAAGTTTTAGAAGTCAACATTAAAATTGTTTTCACATGTAATTTGGGAAAAAATCAAATTCTAAATAAATGGGGGGGGGGGTGAAGGAAATAAAGTACAGATCCAGTAAGGGACTATATCCTACGAGGAAGTAGCTTCACTAGTGTATGGTCCATGGTGAGACTCATGAGATCTCTATGTAATGTAAAAAGTCCTTAAGGCCCTGTAGCTTTGTACAAATGAGAGAGAGAAACAGAGAGAGAGGGAGGGAGGGAGGGAGGCAGGCAGGCAGAGCTAAGCTTATAGAAGCTTACTAGTCAGCAGGGCAAAGAATTTTTTTATGCCATATTAAACATAAAGGTCATAAAATGAAGCAGATGAAAGCTATGATTTGCTTCAGTATATCAAGTGGCCAGACTAACAATATAATATACTCTTAAAATAATAAAGTAATATTGAAATATACAACTTTACCTAGAAAACAGCTAATATTCTGAAACCATTTTTATATCAGGTACTGAATTCAGCATTATTATCTTAATTTTATGTTTCAAAGAGCTTGCATTAAAAAAAATACCTGAATTATAATTCAGGATTGGAATTTTTCTTCATGTAGGCTTGGTGTAGGGGAAAGATGTTTTGTAAGATTTAAAATATTCAAAAACATAGAACACTGGAAGAGTAGCCATATACTTAGATGAGATTATATGTATTATGTAGTAAAATGTTTATATCAGCTTTTATTTTTTTTTTCATTTCAGACAATGAAAATATTTGCTTGAAAAAATCTTAATATTCATAATAATGATTACCCCAAAATAATTTCTATGTTTGGTCATTTTGTAGCTTGCTTTTAAATTATATGAGTCATTTTAAAACCACTTTACCTACACTGGACATATAAATGATACCAACTGCTAAGAGTGTAATACAATTGGATAATGTCAATAATGCTACGTTCATAGGATTTTTGCCATTTATCATAGTATGCTAGTAATCTTGCATTTTCTTTTATATCTTGGAAAAGTTAGATTCATATTACTACAATACTTGTTTCTCAAATTTTGTGCACTATGATTTTTTAATACATTTCTATAATACAGTTATTATTTTCTTGACATTGCTTACACATTGTCAAATTAGGGTTTAGTATGAGCCCCAAATGTTTTTCTCCCAGATCTGTTCCTTGTCATCCCTTTCCTTTTTTGCAATAATTATGTATATTTGAAAATACAAGAAATGTAAGAAAAAAGGCACTGACTCATCTGAGCTCTCCCTAAAACCCATCAGTATACCTTTATTTTTTAATTTTTTTAATACACACTTAAATAATGTCATAAACAATTCCTGGAGGAGCAGAATCCACAAAAGAATCAAGTAAAGTAATTTTCCAGCCAAAAACAATTTAGTAGATTGGCAGGAAAGTTCTACTACACCTGAATGAGAGTAGAGCACAGTCCAATGAAGGCCACTACAGCACAGACAAGGCCCCAGAAAACCAGTAGCAGACCTTGGGAGCCACTGAATCAGTCAGTAGTACTGGCTGCTTCCACAGCACTCATCCCAAAGATAGTAAGGGGATCAAAAAACTGATGAGAACGAGATCACAGGGGGTCCCTTTTCAGGCACTGTGGGGGGGTCAGAACTCTTTTGCATTCCTCATGTTCATATATGGGTCACAGAACTGGGTGGCAGTCCCAAGGAAAGGAGGAACTCTAGCACACCAGAAACTGTGGCCCCATAACAACAGGGTCCCTTGTCACAGTTTCAGGACAGAAACAGTAATTATAATCACTCGCAGACCAGAACACAGGCCATGAGTGTAGTAAATACATCTTTCCTTAGATCATACCAATTTGAAAAAACTGAAAACATGCAGGTCCCTAAAAGTATGTCTGAACATAGCTTGACAAAAAACCCTGAAGCTTGGGAGAATGTGCCCTCAACCCTGGAAACAGAGCTCCATGTTAGCAAGAGTTAAAAGTCAAGGAATAGGCTGGAAAATGAGAAAACAAAAGAAAAATATTCTGAACATAGAAAGTTACTATGGTGAGAATGAAAACCAAAACACATTCTTAGAAGAAGATAACAGACTCTATGGTCCTACATGCAAAGCTTCCAAGAAAAAGATGAATTGGTGCCAGACCATGGAGGGGTTCAAAAAGGATTTTGAAAATGAAGTAAGAGGGCAGCTAGGTGGCACAGTGGATAAAACACCAGCCCTGAATTCAGGAGGACCTGAGTTCAAAGCTGGCCTCAGACATTTGACACATACTAGATGTGTGACCCTGGGAAAGTCACTTAGCCCTCATTGCCCAGCCAAAAATAATTTTAAAATAAAAAATAAAATTTTTAATTTTTAAAAAATAAAGTAAGAGAGGTAGAGGAAAAAATGAGAAGAGAAATGAAGAGTTATGCAAGGAAATCATGAGAAAACAATGTCAATAGCTTAGTAAAGGAGATATACACACACACAAAAAAAATGAAGGAAATAACACTTTAAACAACAAACTATTCCAAATGTTAAAAGAGGTACACAAAGCTAAAAATGGAACAGAATGCCTTGAAAAGCAGAATTAGCCATATGGAATAAAAGAGGTAGAAAAATCAGTGAAGGAAAAATACACTCCTTAAAAAGAAGAATTGGTCAAATTGAAAAGAAGAGACAAAAGCTCACTGGAAAAAGGTATTTCCTTAAAAACAAAAACTGAGCAAATGGAAACTAATGCCTTTATAAGAAATCAAGAATCAATACAGCTAGGTGGTGCAGTGGATAGAGCACTGGCCCTGGAGTCAGGAGTACCTGGGTTCAAATCCGGCCTCAGACACTTAACACTTACTAGCTGTGTGACCCTGGGCAAATCACTTAAACCCAATTGCCTCACTAAAAAAAAAAAAAAAAGAATCAATAAAACAAAACCAAAAACAGAACACAATGTAAAATTACTCATTGGAAAATAACTGTCCTGAAAAATAGACCTAGTAGAGACCTATAGCCTAGGAATGACAAAAATCTCTTTATATCCACTTCTCCAGTACCCAGGCTCTGAGCTATGTAATGCTCACTGCCACTGAGTGTGGGAGGAGAGGGGAATGGTCTTTATTTTTAATAACTCTTCCTGGTTGGTGGCTGTGTCCTTTCAAAGAAAGATCTCAAATTAAGTTATAATGACTATTCATAAGATTTTCCAGATATTTATTTTTGCAAGATGGTATATAAATAGCCTATGGTAATTTGCCCAAGAATTTTCAAATGATATTAAGGTTCAGAGTCCTGAAACTTTAAAGGTCTAATATTCTCCAGATTATTTATGTAAATGAATAGTCAGGGGAAAGTTATGGGGCTTTCTAAGCTTCAGAATTAAATACTTTGTTTCTGTTGGTCTTCTCCTTTACAAATGAGGGCTATTATAAATGGGAATGTTTTTTCATTTATTGTGATGAAAAAGAAAGACTTAGAATATCAAAATAAAAAAGGAAGGATTATAGGGCATAAAAATAAAGTTTTAGAAAATAGAATCAAGAGAAACAAAATTTAACTATTGAATAAGATGAACTCACCCATAAAAGACAAGAAGCTATCAAAATTGAATTAGAAAGCAGAATTCTAAAATATGTTGTTTATAAGAAACACATTTAATCAGGAAGGTTGACAGTTAAAAAAAAAAGATAAAAGCAAAATACATCATGCCTAAACTATCTCTATTTCAATCTCTATATCTACATATCTACATCCACATCTATATTCCTATCCATCCATCCATCTAATCATCCATCCTAACATCTGTTTGTCTGTCTGTCTGTCTGTCTGTCTAGCTATCCATCTATCTGGAGTAGAAACATCGATTTAAGACAAGGCACAACAAAAGTGAGCTAACATAAAAAAAGGTAAAGACAGAAACTTCATTTGCTGACAGGAAACAGCCAATGAATTTATCTCAATACTCAGCACATCCATGCAAGATGGTATAGCTTTAAAAAGCTTAAAGGAAAAGAAATGTTAATATGAATTATGGAAAGTGCTGTTAAGTACTCATTGTGAGGGACCTCAATTTACCCATATCAGTCTATTTATTTATTTATTTATTTACTTGCTTACTTACTTACTTATTTATTGGGGGACAGAGCAATAATGGTTAAATGACTTGCCCAGGTTCACAGACCTACTAAGCGTCAACTGTTTGAGGTCAGATTTGAACTCAGGTCCTCCTGAATCTGGGGCCAGTTTATTTTATCCACTACACCACCTTGCTGCCCTCAAAGTTTTTTTTTTTAAAGGAAGTAGTTGAGGACAGGAATAGAGTTTTTTAGAGAAAAATTGATATGTGAGATATTTGTTGATTAATAGATGAAGATAGAAAGAAGTATACATATATTTCATATCTGAATGTCAACTTTATAAAAGTTGGTCATGTAATTACATAAAAACTCACAAAAATCAGGGGCAACTAGGTGGCTCAGTGAATAAAACACTGGCCCTGGATTTAGGAGAACCTGAGTTCAAATCTGCACTCAGACATTTGACACTTATGAGCTGTGTGACCATAGGCAAACCACTTAAACCTTATTGCCCAGCCAATAAATAAATAAACAAATAAATATACCCTCACAAAAATAAGTCACAAAAATGCACATTCTTTACTAATTACATTTGAATAAAATTTCATTAAGTAGTCTCTAAAAAGATTAAAGTTAACTTAAGACTAAATCTGTAAGTATTTCTAAATCTAAGGAAAAATTATGCAAAATAATTGTTTCATTAAAATAAGTTTCAACAAGAAAACATACTAAAAATGTTTTGGATGCAGGAAAAGTAGTCCTGAGGAGAAAATGTGTATCTGAAAATCAAAGAATAACTTAAAAAAATGAAAACAGAACAAAACAATATTACATTGAATTAATAGATAATAGTAGGGACTTCTTAAAATAGATATAGAATTAGCTAGTATTTTTAATAAAAGTATTTTATTATTTTCCAGTTACATATAAGGAGAGTATTCAAAATTTGTTTTCATAGGATTTTTAGTTCCACATTTTTCTCCCATCCTCCCTTCCCTTCCTCTTCCCAAAGATGGAAAGTAATCTGGTATAGGTTATATATGTACAATCACATTCAACATATTTCTGCATTAGTCATATTGTGAAAGAAAAATCAGAGCACAAGGGAAAAACCTCAAAAAATTAAAAAAAAAGCAGCCCAAATGTAGAAACAATATGGTTCAATCTGCATTCACAATTCACAGTTCTTTTTTCTGGATGTTGAGAACATTTTCTATCATGAGCTCTTTGAAATTGTTTTGCTTCATGTCATGTTTATCATCATTATTTATCACACAATGTTGCTGTTACTTTGTACAAAATTCTCTTGGTTCTGCTCCTCCCAATGAGCATCAGTTCATGTAAGTCCTTCCAGGTTTATCTGAACTCCTTCTGCTCCTCATTTCTTACAGTACAATAGTATTCTATTACATTCATATATGACAACTTGCTTAGCCATTCCCCAATTGATGGGCATTCTCTCAATTTTCAATTCTTTGTCACCACACAGAAAGCTGCTATAAATATTTTTGTACAGGTGGATCCTTTTTACTCCTCTATGATCTCTTTGGGATACAAACCTAACAGTGCTAACACTGGGTCAAAGGCTATGCACAGCTCAACTCTTCTCAGTAGTGCAATGATCCAATACAATTTCAAAGAACTCTTGATAGAAAATGTTCTAAACATCCAGAAAAAAGAACTGTGGATTATGAATGTATATTGAACCACACACACTGTTTCTACATTTGGGCTGTTTTTTTCCTTTCTTTTTTGAGGTTTTTACCTTGTGCTCTGATTCTTCTTTCATAATATAACTAATGCAGAAATATATTTAATATGATTGTACATATATAAACAATATCAGATTGCTTTCTGTCTTTGGATGAGAGAGGGAACGGAAGGCGGGAGAAAAATGTGGATTTAAAAATCCTATGAAAACAAATGTTGAATACTATCTTTACATGTAACTGGAAAATAATAAAATACTTTTGTGTAAAAAAAGAGAATGTTAAGAAAACACCCTAAATATAATAAATGTCAAAAGCCAGTTTTATTATAATACCAATGAAAACAAAAATCAACAAAATAAATCAATGACTAAATGTTATCAGCTGTCTCTCTAAATATTTTCTTGTTTAAACTTCATGCACGGATGGAACGCCTTTATCTGTGGCAGAGAAGCCTGACAGATAATAGGGGAATTTTTGTTTTTTCTGTAAACAACATATTGAAGATGATAAATTGGGGGGTTATTTCATGGAAATACTATAAGGATTTGAAAAAAAATAATTTTAGATAGGGTAATTATTACACAGTGTGCTCTGATAAGGGCATTAGACTAGAGATCCTTTTATTTCCTTCCTAACTCTCTATCTGTAATACTGTTATTTAAAAAAAAATAGTCAAGAAAAGATCAGGAAAGGTTCATGAGATTGATCCCCATTAGGACAAAAAAAGGAAAATTTACTTTAAAAAATTTGTACAGAATAGTTATGATAGTAACTGACCAATTGGCTTGGCTCATTCTATATGATCACATGTAGAAATGAGTGCAGTTAGCTTCATATTTGTCAGTAGTCTTTACTTTGATTCTGTTCTTGAGGCTTTCTATATAACCAGGATACAAAATATCCATAATTGTCAAAGAAGAAAAGTTGAAAAATGATAGAGGACTAAAAATACACATCTACACAGTATGGTGTTTGTCTTTCAATTTTGCATCTACCTGAGAGTCACTCAAGCTTCAGAATTAATTGAGTTATTGAGTTATTGCCCAATAACTCCAGGTAAATACTAGAAGCAGAACAGAGATCTTTATATAACCAAGGCTGTTGATACTGTCAATCAAGAAGACTTCTGGAAAATCATGGCAAAATTTGATTGCCCAGAAAAGTTCATCTGTATTGTATGTCAGTTTCATGATGGCATGCTCCCATAGGTTCTGCATAATGTACTATGTGCTTGTGCTTTCCCAGTCACCAGAGGGGTTAAGTAGGCCTGTATGCTGACTCCGATTCTTTTTATTATATTTTTTACATTTGATTTTAAAAAATTTTCTGTATGTAATATAATGTTTAGACATCCTGCTTAGGATTCTATTCAGAATATCATTTTAGTTTTATTTACTGGTAAGGGAAAAGCTAATGATGTAAAAATAGGTGAAGAATTTTCTATTACAGAAAAGCAAAATTGGGAAGCAGCAAGGTGGTGCCAGCCCTGGATTCAGGAGGAGTTGAATTCAAATGCAGCTTTAAACACTTAACACTTACTAGCTGTGCAACTCTGAGCAAGTCACTTAACCATCATTGCCCAGCAAAAAATAAATAAATACAACAAACAAACAAACAAACAAAGAAAAGAAAAATTGATTCACATCTAAAAGTGCAAGAAGTAGCATAAATGTGACCCTTTCACCAGATGAGTTGCATGGCAACATATGGTCCATCACTTCTGCTGTTGTGCAAACTGGTTGTATTTTTATATTGACATAGAATATTGTAAATTAAAATGAATTACTATCTGTCCATCTATATATACACAAGCATATATATATATATATATATATATATATATATATATATATATATATTACACAAACATTTATGTATATATACAAACCAACTCTAAAAAACACACTGACTTAGAATTTATGAGGAAAGCTTTACAAGGTACAGGAAAATAATTAGCATTCTCAGGTGCCCAATTTTAAGTTATACATTTAAACTATTAACATTGTTTTTTCTTTTTCATTTTTTTTTGTTGGGGCAATTGGAGTTAAGTGACTTCCCCAGGGTCACACAGCTAGTAAGTGACAAGTGTCTGTGGCCACATTTGAACTCAGGTTCTCCTGACTCCAGGGCTGGTGCTCTATCTACTGTGCCACCTGGCTGCCCCTTTTTTCTTTTTCTTTTTTTAAAAATTTTTGTTTTTGTTTTTGTAAACTATTAACATTGTTAAAGGGAGATTCTTCATCCAGAAATGTCCTATGCCAATGAAAGCACAGCCCCAATGCCATGTATAAACAGTTTAAGAAATATATTGTAATTAGTTTTAAAACAAATATTTGACATTCTTTGGTAGATGGATCTATAAACTATGCACCATGTAGCTATTTTGAAAGATCTTTCTTTTCCACTATTGCCTCAATTTTTGTCTTCTCTTCAATAATTATCTTTCCTTCCAGTATATTCTTAAATTTTATCCTCCAATTTATACCTTTATTGATTGCATGTTTAATCTGTATTTATCATCAAGTTAATGTCTCTGAAATAAGGTTTGAACTTCTTGTTCATTTTCTAATTTGTCTTTCAACCATGTTCATTTTCTCGGACCATTTTCCATGCCTAGAATTCTCTCCCTCCTCATCTCCATCTTCTGGGTTCATTGAAATCTTTTTTTGTTTTGTTTTGTTTTTTGTTATTTTTTTCTTTTTGCAGGGCAGTGAGGGTTAAGTGACTTGCCCAGGGTCACACAGCTAGTAAGTGTCAATTGTCTGAGGCTGGATTTGAACTGAAGTCCTCCGGAATCCAAGGCCAGTGCTTTATCCACTGCGCCACCTAGCTGTCCCCATTGAAGTCTTAAAAATATGCCATAGGAAGCCTTTCATAACCCCTCTTAATTCTAGTGCCTTCTCTCTTTTGTTTACTGTTTATCCTAAATACAATTTGTTTATACATATGTGTTTGCTTTTGTCTTCCACATTAGATTGTGAACTCCTAGCAGGCATGGATTGGCTTTTGATTCTTTTTGTATCACCAGAGCTTATCACAATGCCTTGTACAAAAGAGGTGCTCAACAAATATTGATTAATGTATTGAACTCCTGCTCAATTATTCCATTTTTCCCTTTTGTGCTCTATTTTGATGTACTAATTTTCCGTAAAAGTATCATGGATTGATGTTTTTCATGGTAGAAATTGTTCTGTCTCTCAAATCATGAGGCTCAATAATTCTACCTGGCCTCACAAATTTTCAACTTCTAATTGGTTGTCATCTCATCTCAGGTCCATAATCCTGCCTACCTCCCTCTACACATACCCTTAAGCAATCATTATGGGTACAAGTTGGCTCTTGTAGTTGCATATCGTTTCTCTTAGGCTAGGATATTATCTTTGAAGATCCAACACTTTTAGAGATGATTGTATCCCAATGTATCATATTATCAGATTAAACTCTTTAGGAAGTTTTCATCTCTAATCATAGTGCCTTACTCCCCTCTCCCTTGGGTGTCCTCAAATGAGACCCCGTCCTTGTCCAGGAAAATATTATTCCCTTCTTTCATTTTCCTAGATTCAATCTTTTTTTTTCCTTTCTTTTGTTTCTAGTTCTCTTATCTCTTCTTTTTTCCAGGGTACTAGAGGAATTATCATCCTTTTGCTAGTTATCTATGGAATTAGCTAAGATTTGCTTGCAATTTGATGTAGTTAAATGCTACTAGGAAATGAATGAGCTCTCATGTTGGAAACCTTAATTTCTCATTCAGCCCTTTCTGACTTTCCTCATCATTTTCATCAAAGTAGTCCTAATATTTGCAAGTGTTCTGGCTGAGATGAACAAATATGCTGCATGCTAAGTCTCTAAAAGCTGCCCACTCCTCTTCTGTTCCACTATTGGTAGCTGTGTGCTGATGTATATTTTCCCTTTAGGTCAGCAAGAAACTGCTCATTTGTGGAGAAGCAATCTAATCTGTTGAGAATGAATCTCTTGACAGTCAATTTACCTTATGGTCACTGCTTTTGTTGAATGCCAATGTTTAACTTGGAGATTATGAGTCTATGATTGGTCCAGTACTCTGTACTGCACATTGCCTTCATCACTCACATCCCACCTGTCCCTTTTCCTTATAATAATGTAGTTTATTAAATGCCAATGCTTGCTGAGAGGGTCCATACGTGATGTTTTGTTGTGATTAGGTAAGGAGAATACAGTGTGGGTGATGAAAAGATCATGAGATGTGCAAGTCTTCAGTAATAAGGGAATATTGTTACTGTTTCCAAGTCTATTTTTCCCAAAAACTCCCTGCCATGTTTGATAGTCTGTACCTCCTCCAGTGTTAAACTCTCCCAGAATGCTTTGGCACATTGATTATGAGCATCTCCAGGTCTTCATAGAATTTTTCTTTTACCTCATCAGGTAAAATAATGTAGAGAATGTAGGGTTTTGTTTTGTTTTGTTTTAAGTAGAATAGTGCAGTTGGCCCAAACAGAAGGCTGCAAACTCTCCTCTAATGCCTTCCTTTTCACATGACTAGTAGAAGTAATATCTGATTTTTGTTGTGCAATACTGATTGGAGTAGAGAGTTAGTTGTTAGAATGTTACTGACAGAGTGTCTGAATTAAGAGGGATCCCAATATGTCTCAAGACACAAGCTTATATCTGTTTGTGTGTCTCTTCCAATTGCCTAGAGGGTATTTGGAGAGATAACTGAACAGGCATAGTGATTAATAATTTCTCCAATGCTGATTCATGAGGATATTAAGTATTTCAAATTTACTCCCTTTTTGTTGTTCTGTGAATTCAGCTGTAGTAACTTTAATTTTGGCACATAATTCATCCTTGTAGGGGAATTGTGTTGAGAGTTAATGGGTACTAGAGTAAAAGTCAAATCTGACATCTTGTTCATCTACAAAATGTTGATTTAATGTGGGTCTGAGAAACGGAGTCTAAGATACTAAGAGATTCTTCAAAAAGGAAAAAGGAAAAAGAATAAAACAGAGCTTTAAAAAAGTTATCAGTTTCACAAGTTTATTTCACAATTAACTTGAGAGTGAATATTAATTTCATTTTTATACATTCTTGAAAGGAAAATGAGAGAAACATCATGCAATGATAGAAACAAACATTATCATTCAGTCATAGTTCTATGCTATGTATAGTTAATTACCAAAAAAGAAGATGGTATTGTGTTACCCTCTTTCCCCTAAGAATTATCATGAAATCCCTAAAGAACACTTTATCAAAAGCATAGGAAATTTAGGATTATTCCTAAAGGTAGAAGCTAATTTCAATTTTTTCTGTTTTATGCCCCTGTTGTATTTATTAGCTACAGTCACAAAAGAAGCCATGTGTTCAGAAGCAATATAATATAGCTTTTCTAACTGGTCAATTAAGAGATAACAACAATGCAGCAGTTATCTAGCTATCATTTGGCAGCAATCAGTCACTACCTCTGAGAGCCATTTGTCTATAGAAGACAACATAAAAATAGCCACAAGACTTAAAAACAAAATATAATCAAGGAGAGAAGATTTCAAGAACCAGTCACCCAGCAACAAAAGCAATTTGGCATTGCTCTACATTCTTTTGTAAGCTCTAAATTGTTATTTGTAATTTAATGGTGTGTGCAAGGTTGAGTCTTACCTACCTTAGGGGGGTAAAAAAAAAAAACAACTATGGAAAGGGAAATTAGATTTTCAAAGTGGGTCAGAACAGAAAGGATAAATATATTTCATTTTTATAAATTTCAAGGATTAAGTATAGCTCAAATATTCTTTTTTCTTCTTTTAAAAATGTTTTTTTCATTTTTATTACATTTTGATTTCTGAGCTGTTTCCTTCCATCCCTCCCAACTCCACAGCAGAGAAGTCCAATGCTTGACACAGATATATATGTGAAACTATACAATACATACTTCTATGTATTAGTTATTTCTCTGGAGGTGAAAAACATCATCCTTCCTAAGTCCTTTGTAGCTCATTTGAATATTCATATGACTCAGGATAGCTTAGGCACTCATTGTTACTCTTTGAACAATATTCTTGTTATTGTACAAAACATTCTCTCTGTTCTGCTTATTTCACTCTTCATGTCTTTCCTTGCTTTTTAAAAATCAGGCTGCTTATCATGGTTTACAGCATAGTATTCCATCACAATCATATACCAAAATAATTCGGCTGTACCCCAATTGATAGGCACCCTTTCAATTTCCATTTCTTTACCACCCAAAATATAGCTATTACAAATGTTTTAGGATATATAAGCTCTTTTCCTTTTTTTTCCTGATCACCTTGGAAAAGAGACCTAATAGTATTGCTGGGTCAAGGAGTATAAACAGTTTTCTGTATTATTCGAATCTTGACCACACTGGATTTATTTGTACTAAAACTTAAAAAAAAATTAATGTGATGAAATGTATCCATTTAAATATCATAATATTTGTGACTTATTTATTCATAAATTTGCATTCTATATACACATATGATAGGTAATATGTTCCATGTTCTTCTAATTTACTTATGATGTATCCCTCTATATCTAGGTCATATATCCATTTTAACATTATCTTGTAAATGGTATAAGACAGGGCTTCTTATAGTTTTACCACTTTTGACCCCTTTTTGCCCAAGAAATTTTTACAATACCCCAGATATAAAGATATATATACACAGACACACATAATACACACACACATACATGTACATGTATATATATATATATATATATATGTATACTTGCATGCATATGCATTTACACCTAGGAATCTGGGGTCTTATATGTATGTATATATATATACAGGCATATATATATACATACACACATACATGTCATTACAAATTCAGAAAACATACTGGTGCCAAATTTTTCATGACCCACCCATGCATTAACTTACATGATCTTTTGGGGTCACAACCCAGTTTAAGGAGCTTTTGGTATGGGGCAGCTAGGTGGCACAGTGGATAAAGCACCAACCCTGGATTCAGGAGGACCTGTGTTCAAATCTGACCTCAGACACTTAACACTTACTAGCTGTGTGACCCTGAGCAAGTCACTTAACCCCAATTGCTTCACTGTCCCCCCAAAATTAAAAAAATAAAAATAAAGAAGCTTTTGGTATAAGATATCTGTCTATATATAGTTTCTGCTAAACTGCTTTTCAGTTTTACCAACAATTAATGAAAAATTGGATAAGTATCAGGTGCTAAACTGTATTATAAGGTGGTAACTATCATATGTATCTGGTACTATCTAAGAAATTTCATAGTGGATATGTAAAATAGAGGAGGTATATAATATACAGGATATGCATATATTTTATATATGCATATCATATGTATCATATGTATATATGTGTTTTTATATGTATATATACATACACAGATGTATATGTGAATATATGTGTGTGTTTGTATATATACACAAATAAATATATACATACAGCTATAGAAATTTGGTATTAAATCAATTTAAAATTTAAGCATTTGTTATAAAAATTCAATATCTGGTAAAAAATTGTTCTTTCTTTTTCTTTTTTCAATTTTATGTAAAAAAATAGCATTCATTTTTGCAAAATTGTGAGTTCCAAATTTTTGTACTTTTCTTCTCTATTTTCAACATTGATTTTTATAAGATTTTAAATTCAATTTTTTTCTCCCTCCCTCTCTCAAATCGCCCCCTCCCCAAGATGGTAAGAAATCTGATAAAGATTATATATGTGTAATTATGTTAACATATTTCCACATTAGTCATGTTGTGAAAGAAGAAACACAACAGAAGGGAAAAGCCACAAAAAAGTGAAAATAGTTATGCCTCAATCTGCATTCAGGGTCCAAAGTTCTCTCTCTGGGTATGGATAACAGTTTCCATCATGTGTCTTTTGTAATTGCCTTGGATCATTGTATTGCTGAGAAGAGCTAAATCTATGATAGTTTATGACTACATAATATTGCTGTTACTATGTATAATACTCTCCTGGTTGTATTCAATTCTTTCAGCAACAGTTCATGTAAATCCATGGTTTTTAATTTTTTGTTTGTTTACTTTTTTCTGAAATCTACCTTGTCATTTCTTTTATTTCTTTATTTCATTTCTTTATGTATTTATGCATTTCTTTTTATTCATTTCTTTGTTTATTTATTGATTTATTTGTTTGTTTATTTTTGTGTTTTCCCTGCTCATAATTCCTTATACCACAATAGTATTCCATTACTCTCACAAACCACAACTTGTTTAGGCATTCCTCAATGGGTAGGGTGCATTTTCAATTCTTTGCTGGATCAAAGAGTATGCAATATATGATTGTCCTTTGGTCATATTTCCAGATTGTTTAGCAGTATGTTTAGATATAGCCAAATTCCAAAGCACCCAAGTCAGTGAGGAAATATTGTAAACAGCCAGAAAGATACAATTCAAGTATTATGGAGCCACAGTCAAGATAACACAAGATTTGGTGGCTTCTACAGTAAGGGATCAGAGGGCTTTGGGATATGATATTCCAGAGGGCAAAGGAACTGGGATTACAACCTATCCAGAAAACCTGAGTATAAACCTTCAGGGGAAAAAATGGGAATTCAATGAAAGAGAAGACTTTCAGGCATTCTTGAGGAAAAGAGGTGAGGTCAATAAAAATGTGACTTTCAAATACAAGACTGTAGAGAAGTATAAAAAGGTAAACAGGAAAGAGAAATCAGTAGGGATATTAAAAGGTTAAACTCTTTACATTCCTACATGGGAAGATGATACTTGTAACTCATAAGGACTTTTTCATTATTAGGGAAGGTGGATGGAGAATATTTATACAGAGGGCACAAGTATGAGTTGAATACACAGGGATGATATCTTAAAAAATAAAACTAAGGGATGAGAGAGGAATACATTTGGGAAGAAAGGGAATGATAGAGGTGGAATGGGGTAAAATATCTCACATAGAAGCAAGAAAAAAATTTATACAGTGGAGGGGAGGATGGGGGAAGTACTGGGGAGTGAATCAATCTAACATTCATCAGAATTGGCTCAAAAAGGGAATAACATGCACACTGAATTGGATATAGTACTCTATCCTACCCTGCAGGAAAGTAGAAGGGGAAAGACATAAGGAGAGGGGGTGATAGAAGGAACAGCATATCGGGGGAGTGGGCAGTCAGAAGCAAAATACTTTTGAGGAAGAACAGGATGAAAGGAGATAGAGAATAGAGTAAATATCATAGGAAGGAAATAGGATGGAGGGAAATACAGTTAGCAATAGTAACTGTGAAAAATTGAAGCAGGTTTGTTCAATAAAGACTTTACTTCTCAAACACATGGAGAACTGATTCAAATTTATTAAAATAAGAGGCATTTCCCAATTGGTAAATGATCAAAAGTATTGAAGAGTTTTCATATGAAATAAGTAAAATTAGCTATATTAAAAATTCTCTAAGTCCTCTACATGTAACTGGAAAATAATAAAATGAAAATAAATAAATAACTAAATAAAAAGAAAAAAATTATCTAACTCATTATTGATTAGAAAGATGGAAATCAAAACAATTCCAGGGTACTACCTCACACCTACTTGATTAGATAATAGGAAAACAGAGGAAAATAACAAATGTGGAGGATATGGGGAAAATGAGACAATAATACACTGTTGGAGTTGTTAAATGATTCAAAAATTCTGTAGAGCAATTTGGAACTATGGCGAAAGGGCTATAAAACCATACATACTCTTTGCCCTAGTAATCCCACTACTAGGTTGGTGTCTGAAAATAGATAAACAATAATAAATAAATTAAGGGATCTATATGTACAAAAATATTTATGTGAAATTGAGGAGATGTCCATTGGGAAATGGCTGAACAAATTATGGTATGAGATTATTATGGAACACTATTATACTTTACGAAATGATGTGTAAGATGCTCTCAAAAAAAAAACATGGAAAACTTACATGAGCTGATGTAAGGTGGAATATACAAAGTAACAACAATATTGAAAGATGATCAGCTGTGAATGACATTTCTATTCTCAGCAATATGGTGATCCAAGAAAATTCTGAAAGACTATGATGAAAAATGGGATTCATCTCCAGCAAAAGAACTAATGGTATCTGAATATAGACTGAAGCATATGTTTAGTTTATTTTTCTTAAGTAATTTTGTCTGTTTTCTTTCAAAACATTACTAGTATGTAAATGTTTTGCATGACTGAAAAAATATTTTTTACTAGATAAAAAATAGTGTTGTGTAAGTGGAATTGATTAGGCACAAGAGGCACAGTAGTAAATGACTATAGTGATCTGCTCATTAATAAACCCAAATACTCTAACTTCTGAAATAATAACTCACTATTTGAAAAAAAAACTGCTGTGAAAACTGATGATATTATAACAGATACTAGGCATAGATCAACATCTTACACTGTATACCAAAATAAGTTCAAAGTGCATATATCATTTAAACATAAAGGGTGATACCATAGGTAAATTAGGAGAGGAAAGAATAGTTTATCTCTCAGATGTATGGAGAGGAGAGGAATTTATGACCTAACAAGAGACAGAGAATTGATTACATTAAATAAAAAAGTTTTTCTACAAACAGTGGTAATGCAGCCAAAATTAGAAGGAAAGCAGACAGCTTGGAAAGAGCCAGTGTTTCTGATAAAGGCATCATTTCTACAACATATAGGGAACTAAAACAAATTTATAAGAATACAAATCATTCCTCAATTGAGCAATGGTCAAAGGATATGAACAGACAGTTTTGAGATGAAGAAACCAAAACTATGTATTGCCATATGAAAAAAATGCTCTAAATCGCTATTGACTGGAGAAATGCAAATTAAAACAACTCTGAGGTAACACCTCACACCTATCCTATTGACTAATATGACAAAAAAAATGACAAATGTTGGAGAATCCTTGGAAAAATTGGAAATGTTATTCATTATTGGTGGAGTTGTGAACTGATCCAACCATTCTGGAGAGCAATCTGGAACTATACCCAAGAGCTATGGGGCTGTGCATACTCTTTGAATGAGTAATACCACTACTAGATCTGCATCTCAAAGGGATCTTAAAAAAGGAAAAAGGATCCACATGTACAAAAATATTTATAGCAGCTCTCTTTGTGGTGGCAAAGAATTGGAAATTGAGGGTGTACCCATCAGTTAGGGAATGGATGAACCAGTTGTGGCAAAAGAATGTAATGCAATACTATTGTGGTATAGGAAATGATGAGCAGGAAAATTTCAAAAACAGCTGGAAAGAGTTAAGTGGACTTATGCTGAGTGAAGTGAGTAGAACAAGGAGATCATTGTGTACAGTAAAAGTAATTATGATAGTCTTTGCTCTTCTTAGCAACACAATGATCCAAGACAATCCCAAAGGACTCATGATTGAAAATGCTCTCCACATCCAGAATAAAGAACTTTGGAATCAGAATGCAAATTGAACCATGTTATTTCTACTTTTTTCTTTTAGGTTATTCCCTTTTGTTCTGATCATTTCTTCACCACATGACTAATGCAGAAACATATATAATGTGAGTGTACATATATAACCTAAATCAGATTGCTTTCTGTCTTGGAGAGGGAGGCAGGAAGAGAGGAATAGAGAAAAATTTGGATCTCAATATCTTATAAAAACTAATGCTGAAAACTATTTTTACATGTAACTGGAAAAATAAAATATGATCAATATTTTAAAAATCAAAAAACCAAAAAAGATAAAAAAATAAATTTGAACTCTGATTCTGAGGTGGAGGGGTCACTGTTTCAAGCTTCTTTTGCTAGGGGATACAGGTTCTGGATGTTTGCCTGATACTGCACTGGTGATGCGCTGAAGCATACATAGTACCCTTGTTCATGGTCTGCACTGTGGTGTGGGGGTAGCTAGTACTACTGTAGTCCATAGGGATCTGTCACTTTACCTGGTCTTGCCTTGAGTTAGGTGGGAGGCATTCTATCTCTGGTATCTGCCCATTACCCATGAGCTGTGAAGCATGTGCGGGGTCTCCTTGTTGGTGTTTCTCTGTTTTCCTGGGGCTGTGATCCAGCATGTAGGGGATCTCAGCACTGGCATCTGCTCATGTAATAAAGCATGGTAGGGCTCCCAGTGGTGGTATCTGCTTGCTTGCCCAAGTCTATGCTTAGGTACATCAAAGGGTCCAAGTGTTGCTATTTGTCTGCTTGCACTACAGTGGGGCTCAGGACCTCCAACTGGCTTGCTAAACCAGTTTCTGCTGCTGGCCTGCTGGTGTGCTTTCTGTCCTAGACAGTGCCCACCTCTTACCTGAGTGAGGCCACATTTTCTTATTGACCTTCCAAGTTTTTTGGGCTAAAAAAATTGTTTTGCCTCATTTTTTCCTAGTTTTATGATTCCAGAATTCTTTTCAGGGTACTACTTTATAGCTGTATAGGAGTGAATATGAGGCGGGGGGGGGGGGGGTGTAAAATGATTTCCTGCCTCCTCCATCATCTTGGCTCTTGTAAGTGAGTTCCTTTGACATTCTTTATATTTTGTTCTTCCATAGTAATTTTTTCTTGCTTAATAAAATAATTTATTGGTAATTTAGTTAAGATAGCACTAAATAAGTAGAATAGTTTAAGTCAAATTGACATTTTTATTATACTGTATCAGCCTACCCATGGATAATTAATTTCTCCAATTATTTTAATCTGATTTTATTTGTATAAAGTGTTTCATAGTTATATTCACACAGTTCGCGAGTTTATCTTGGCAGGTATACTCCCAGGTATTTTATATTTGTCTACTTATTTCAAATTCAATATATATTACTATATATTACTATATCTTCTTGCATGTCTTTGTTGGTAATATATAGAAATGCTGATAATTTATGTAGGTATATTTTATATCCTGATACTTTGCTAAAATTATTAATTATTTCATCTTTTTAAAGTTATATCTCTACTATTTCCCAAATATATGATTATAGTGTGTGCTAAATGGGTCATTTTTCAAGCCTGGTGCAAATCTGTATCAAGACACTATGGCTTGGGGCAAGCCAGCAATGAGGCCCCTTGCTCATAGCTTCCCAGAACAAATCGGCAGTAGGCCAAAATCAAGCAAGCCTTTGCAGACCTTGGGGTCAACTAAATCAGCAGCATCAACTCCTGGACCTCTCAGGTCACAGAGGGCAAGGTTCAGAAGGAGATTATAGGGGACACTTTGCTGGAACTTGGTATGAGATTCTATTGCATAGCCCAAACAAGAATGTGTGTGAAAGAGGTCACAGTCTCAGATTAAGTAAGAGAACTAGTACACTGGTGCATATAGCCACAGAAAATTAGGGTCACAGGTCCCAAGCAGAAAAGATTGCTTGTGGTTGTACACAGACCAAAGCACAGACCAGGAGAGTTGAGACCATACTTATATCATTTACCTTGGAAGAAATGAAAACTTATATGACCCCAGAATTAACTCTGAAAATGGAAGTATGAAAACCATAAAATTTGGAAAAGTGCTCCCTCCACTCAAGAGCAAAGACCAAGTCTAACATATAGTTATAAATTTAAAAATGGGTCTGTAAAAAATGACCAAAAAGAAAAAAAAAATGAGCCTGATCATAGAAAGTTACTTTGGTGATAGAAAAGTTCAAAACACACACTAAGAAAAGAAAAACAATGACAAAATGTCTGTATGCAAAGACTCAAATAAAAATTAAATTAGTGTCATCTACCCAAAACACCATTATTAATTTTTTTAAAGATCAGATAAAAATGTATCTTTTATTTGTTGAATAAAAAAATGACTTTATGAAGTAAAATTAAGCCTTGAATTTACTTCTTAAATAAGATGTCCTCCACATACATGTCCAATGTTCTAGAGGATTTTATGATGTATGTGACCATGAGGATACTTTCAATAACATCCTGACCATCAATACCAAAAAAGATAAGTAACATAGAAATATTGTTTTTAGTGTTCCAATTTCCAAAGCTTCTCCAACATTTATTATTTTTCTTTTTTGTCTTATGAGCCAGTATGATATGTGTGAGGCAGTACCTCAGAATTGTTGGAATTTGCATTTCTCTAATCAATAGTGATTTAGAGCATTTTTTCATACGGCAATAGATAGCTTTGACTTCTTCATCAGAAAACTGCCTGTTCATATCCTTTGACCATTTTGAAATTTGGGAATGACTTGCAGTCTTATAAATTTGATCTGGGGCAGCTAGGTGGCACAGAGGATAAAGCACCAGCCCTGGATTCAGGAGAAACTGAGTTCAAATCCTGCATCAGACACTTGACACTTACTAGGTGTGTGACACTGGGCAAGTCAATTAACCTTCATTGCCCTTGCCAAAAAGCAAAAAACAAAAAACAAAACAATTTAGTTCCTGCTATATTTTAGAAATGAGGCCTTTATCAGAAATATTGGCCATGAAAATTGTTTCCCAGCTTTCTGCCTCCCTTTTAATTCTGGTTGCATTACTTCTGTTTGTCCAAAAACTTTTTAATTTAATGTAATCAAAATCATCCATTTTGCATTACATAATATTCTCTATCTCTTGTTTGGTCATAAACTGTTCCCCTTTCCATAAATCTGAGAGGTAAACTATTCCTTCCTCTCCTAATTTACCTGTGGTATCACCTTTTATGTCTAAATCATGTACCCACTTTGAGCTTGTTTTAGTATAAGGTATAAGATGTTGGTCTATGCCTAGTTTCTGCTATTCTGTCTTACAGTTTTCCCAGCAGTTTGTGTCAAATACTAAGTTCCTATCCCAGAAGCTAGAGTCTTTGGGTTTATCAAACAGTATATTACTAAAGTCATTTACTACTGTGTCTCCTGTGCCTAACCTATTCCATTGACCTACCACTCTATTTCTTAGCCAGTACCAAATAGTTTCGATGACTACCACTTTATAGTAAAGGTTCAAATTTTGTAAGGCTGGCCCACCTTCCTGTGCAGTTTTTTCATTAGTTCTGTTAATATTCTTGACCTTTTGTTGTTCCACATGAATTTTGTTATTATTTTTTAGAAGTATAAAATATTTTTAGGTAGTCTGATTGGTATGGCAATGAATAAGTAAATTAATTTAGGTAGAATTGTGATTTTTATTATATTACCTCGGGCCTATCCTTGAGCAATTGATATTTTTCCAATTATTTAGATCTGATTTGATTTGTGTGAGAAGTGTTTTGTAATTATGTTCATAGAGTTCCTGGGTTTGCCTTGGCAAGTATACTCCTAAGCATTTTATACTGTCTACCATTACTTTAATTGGAATTTCTCTTTCTGTCTCTTGCTGCTGGACTTTGTTGGTCATGTATAAAAATATTGATCATTTATGGGGTTTTCTTTTATATCCTACAACTTTGCTAAAGTTGTTAATTGTTTCAAGTAATTTTTGAGTTGATTCTCTAGGATTCTCTAAGTATACCATCATATCATCTGCAAAGAGTGATAGTTTTGTTTTCTCCTTGCCTAGTCTAATTCCTTTAATTCCTTTTTCTTCTCCTATTGCTAAAGCTAACATTTCTAGTACACTACTAAATAATAGAGGTGCTAATGGACATCATTGCTTCATCCCTGATCTTATTGGGATGGCCTCTAACTAATCTCCATTCTTAGGGACTAACAAAGTCCCCCTTTCACTGTTCGAGCAAAGCTCACAGACAGCCCCCCTCCCCCAGAAAATATGTGCTGATTCTTAGCCCTTGATTAGAGGGCTGTAAACCACAATGATCCTTTCCGGATGCAGATGCATTTGCTGGGCACCAAGAATGAGGCATTTGCATAGGCACCAAGGAAACTTCAAAGGACAGAAACATGCTCCTCATCACAGATAAGGCTGACATGGTCCAAGGTCTACAAACCAATCCCCTCATCCTACTTTTTTGGCGTGAACTTCACACAAAGACATTCTTTTTGCTTGCCTCAAGCATAAATACATCAAACTGTCTGAATAAACGTTGCCTTTTGCCTCCACCCAAGTGCATGGGGCCCTTCCAATCCCATCCTATGTCTCTGTGTTTTTCTTCCTTAACATCTTACCTGTAGCAGCGCCAAACCTGTTCTAGCAGCTCCCTGCATCCGAAAGTGTCACTTCATTATGTATAATGCTTGCTGATGGTTTTAGGTAGATACTGATTACTCTTTTAAGGGAAGTTCCACCTATTTGTAAGCTATCTAATGTTTTTATTAGGAATGGGTACTGTATTTTGTCAAAAGCATTTTCTGCATCTATTGAGATAATCATGTAATTTGGGTTAGTTTTCATATTGATGTGGTTGATTACGTTGATAGTTTTCCTAATGTTGAATCAGCCATGCATTCCTGGTATAAGACCCACCTGGTCATATTGTATTGTCCTGGTGATCACTGAGTGTAATCTCCTTGCTAAGATCTTATTTAAGACTTTTGCATCAATATGCATTTGGGAAATACGTCTATAATTTTCTTTTCTTTTTTTTTGTGGGACAATGGGGGTTAAGTGACTTACCCAGGGTCACACAGCTAGTAAGTGTCAAGTGTCTGAGGCCGGATTTGAACTCAGGTACTCCTGACTCCAGGGCAGGTGCTTTATTCACTATGCCACCTAGCTGCTCCAGTCTATAATTTTCTTTCTCTCTTTTGGCTCTACCGGTTTTTAGTATCAACACCATATTTTTGTCGTAAAAGGAATTTGGTAGAACTCCTTCTTCACCTATTTTTCCAAATAATTTGTATAGTATTGGAATTAATTGTTCTTTAAATGTTGGGTAGAATTCACTTATAAACCCATCTGGCCCTGGAGATTTTTCCTTAGGGAGTTCATTACTGACTTGTTCAATTTTTTTTCCTAATATGGACTTATTTAAGGATTATATTTTCTCTTTAGTTAACCTGGGCCATTTGTGTTTTTGTAAATATTTATCCATTTTATTTAGATTGTAAAATTTATTGGCATACAGTTGGGTAAAATATGCATTATTTGTAAAGCTGTGAACTTATCCAACAATTCTGGACAGCAATTTGGAACTAAGCCCAAAGGGCTATACAGCTGTGCATACCCTTTGACCCAGAAATACCTCTATTAGGCCTTTTTCTCAAAGAGATCATAAAAAAAGGAAAATGACCCATATGTAAAAATTATTTATATCTGCTCTTTTTGTCATGGCAAGGAATTATAAATTGAGGGGATGCCCATCAATTGGGGAAAGGCTGAACAAGTTGTGGTATATGAAAGTAATGGAATACTATTGTGCTGTAATAAATGATGAGCAGGCAGAGTTGAGAGAAACCTGGAGGGATTTACATGAACTGATGCTGAGTGAGATGAGCAGAACCAGGAAAACATTGTATATAGTTTCAACAACATTGTGTGTTAATCAAACTGTGATAGACTTTACTCTTCTCAGCAATATAATGGTCCAAGATTGTTCCAAAGGACTCATGATGGAAAATGCTCTCCAAATCCAGAACAAATAACTATGGAATCTAGATACAGATTGAACCATACTATTTCTATTTTTTGTTTTTCTTTTTTTGAGGTTTTTCCTCTTTGCTCTGATTCTTCTTACACATTATGACTAATGCAGAAATATGTTTAATGTGATTATACATATATAACCTATAGCAGATTGCTTTCTGTCTTGGGGAAGGGTGAGGGAGGGGAGGGAGGGAAAAAATTTGAAGCTAGAAATCTTATAAAAACAAATGTTGAAAACTATCTCTACCTGTAACTGGAAAATAACAAAATACTATTAAGAAAACAGGTATTATGGTATGTTTTGCAAGACACTACATGCAAAATTAAAACTTAAGAAAAATTCCCTAGTGTTGGGTAGGGTCTTTCAGATTCCCTTTTCTATGGATGACTTTGTACAATTGTTGAGTAATAAATGTGCCTCAATGGAACACTGACTAATGAGGATAGAGTAATCGGTTCATTTGTCATGGAAATACACCGTGTCTGTGACGTATTCCCTGCTTGCATTGTGATAGACATTGATATTTAGTTCATTGAGTACAACCCTATAGTTTATAACAGGAATTACCAATACATCAGGTTCAGGCTTGTTTGAACTGAATCACATTTGGAAAAACTGGTAGATTTTTATAGATTTTCAAATTTAATTTTTTTTTCTCAAAAACTCATCTTTTTATAATAATATACTCTGTACTTGAATGAAAATTATGAAGGACTAAGATTTCAGAAAAATAAATAATTTGGGTAGTCCTAAATATAAAGGTAGCTAGATGGTTCAATGGATATAGCTCTTGCCCTGAAATTAAAAAATGTCTAAGTTCAAATCAGCTCTAAGGCACTTACTAGCTGTGTGACACTCAGCAAGTCACTTAACCTCTGTTTGCCTTAGTACACTGGAGAGGGAAATGGAAAACCACTTCAATATCTTTGCCTTGAAAATCCTATGAACATTATCATTTGTGGGGTCACAAAAAGTCAGATGCAATTAAATGATTGAACAACAAGATACCAAAAAATAATTGAAATATTCATGATAGATGGAAATAAGTTGCAGCATATTTGAAATGTTAATTTTTGTACCATAAAGAACATATGGGACTTCACAGTGAAAATATGAACTGAATGAAGCTGATTCAATAAATTATTAATAATAATACTTTAAAAAAGACTAATTGCTGAATTACTGCTCTGGTATCATCAATATAAAAATGAGACAATGTTCCACGATGTAGATGTTCTTCAGAGGATATATGAGGAAAACCATTCAAAGAATTTCATAAGATAAGAAAATATGGGTTGATTGCAATGGGCACTGGTGAAGGGAATACCCACATTCATGAGATTGCATATCCGTTGAAGTAAATAATTTTTTTCTTGTTACTGTCATGTAATTACATTAAAAATAAACAAGTATTCCCTTCCATAGAGGACAAGAAGTGAAAGGAAAACTTTTTTCTTACACTTGCCATTAATAATTTCATTTCTTATTTTTTGTTTTAAATTATAGTCAGTAGAAAGATTTTCTCTTTAGCCTTATAATTTTCCCAAATCTCTGCCTAGTTTCTTAAATTTACCTCAGTTCCTATAAATCACATGAACATGCTATGTGAGGAAATCTCTTCCTAATATTCTTAATATCAACATCTCCAAAAGTCATACATATGAGAACTATTTTCAAAGTTGAAGCAATTAATCATTCTCCCACCTCTACCCCTTTATATTGTCTTAGGACTTTGAAACAGGAGACTTTTCTTTTTAGGGTTTGGAAAAGTTTTGAGATTCAAGAATCCTAAATGCCATTGAAGCTTGAAACTAAAACATTTCTTTAACTAAAAATCCATCTGTGGAAAATTGAGAGCAATAAAAAGTTAGAAGCTGGGAACATTTAATACAACCATTACATAATCCTTTCATCAGTAATATTCAACAATATTTATAGCTTACTATTTCACTATTTACCATTCTATTTGTATATTCTGAGTTTTTTCAGTAGTTTGACAAATGCTCATTAAACTTCTATAAAATATTTTTTCTTAATTTATATATGACATTTAAAATTACCATCACATTTCATGACACTGATGCATGGCACCTGTTCTTTTACTCTGTTTAAAGGATTATCATGCCTATGTGAAGATATTGTTAAAATTAAAATAGTGTCTGCAATTTTTCCTTCTTATCAGGTCACTTATTTGCCAGTAAATATATATATGTATGTATATATATACATACACACACACACACACACACACATATATATGAATGAATTTTTTTTTTGGTTTGTTTGATTTTGTTTTTGTGGGGCAGTGAGGGTTAAGTGATTTGCCCAGGGTCACACAGCTAGTAAGTGTCAGTTGTCCAAGGCCGGATTTGTACTCAGGTCCTCCTGAATCCAAGGTTGGTGCCTTATCCACTGCACTACCAGCTGCCCCACCAGTAAATATATATTTTAATGAGAAGTGATATATTCAAAATGGATATTTTCATCCAATTTATAATAGATTAAATGTTTTCAATTTAATAATTTAGAATATTTGCAACTTCATATGCTTCTGGCTTAGTTTAAGGAATAGTTTTCACTTCCCTTTTTTTTTTTTTTTTTTGGTGAGGCAATTGGGGTTAAGTGACTTGCCCAGGGTCACACAGGAAGTAAGTGTCAAGTGTTTGAGGCTGGATTTGAACTCAGGTCCTCCTGAATCCAGGGCCAGTGCTCTATCCACTGTGCCACCAGCTGCCCCTTTCATTTTACTTTTGAGGTGTGTAATGTAATTCTAGCAGTTATCTCAACATATTAAGGTAATGTTTATGTGGACTTAAATAATGTGCATGTTAATTGTGATGTCTCTTTTCATAACGAAATTCCTATTAAATATGAATACTATTACAGGACCAAAAAATTCCAATATGCCCAATGAATTGAAGAAGAGTGACACAATGGCTTGTAGTAATGACTGATGACCTTTTTTCTGGATGTTTTGTTAAATGTTTGGCAATGTACTAATTAGAAATGATGCATAGGACAAAAATGAAACATCTATTCTCTGGTAATCATATAAACACTAGCCACATGAAATAAGTTATGATGATATAGTGTATATTATATACCTTACAAAACTTAAAGCATTGTATATAGATCCAATATTTTTTCTTATTTAAAAAGTAAAGAGTTTATGTTATATCTCTTTGGGGTTCATATGGACACATCACTGCCTAGAGTTTTAGTTTTATTTTTTTTTTGTTTTTTGTTTTGCTTTGTTTTGTTTTAAATCTAGCTAGGTAGTACAGAGTATAGAAACACTGGATGTGTAATCTTGGTAGATCTAAATTCAAATCTAGGTACTTTCTAATATTATTGTCCTGTCATAAAAACCTCTTTCTAGGTATGTTTCCTAATCTGTAAAGTGGGAATAATAATAATGTCTCCCAGAGTTGTTGTGAATCTCCATTTTCAATCATCACCTCTGATTGAATTGGGTTCCACTGAATATCATGTTTCTTCCAGAACAAGGTGATCACCTGAAATCTCATCACTTTGCATAATGATTCATTTTAAAAAAATAATCTATGCTGGGGCAGCTAGGTGGCATAATAGGTAAAGTGCTGGCCATGGATTCAGGAGGACCTGAGTTCAAATATGGCCTCAGACACCTGACACTTTCTAGCTCTGTAACCCTAGGCAAGTCACTTGAACCTCATTGCCCTGAAAAAAAGAAAAACAAAATGGAAAAAATAATAATCAATGCTTTCTCAACCCTATCAATTTCCTCTCCTCTCTGATTGGAGGACTATAGTTCAGAACAGTAAATTCCTCCAAAAGCTTTCATTTAAAGATGGTTCAGAATTTTCCAGGGACTCTCCATTTTCTACAAATAATTCTGCTTGGTTTCATCTAAATGGAACTTCGTGTTTCTGTACCAGGCCTTTTTAACCCACATACCTTATCCAGCTTCCTTTGTTTTAATGTTTTGCCCCATTTTTATTATAAGTTCCTTGAAGGCACGAGGCACTGTCATTCTTTCTTTCTTTTATTTTTTCTGATTTGTTTTCCTAGTCTTTAGTACTGTGCCTGGCATATAGTAGGCATTTGATAAATATGAATTACATTGAATTGTGAGGATAACATAAGATAATATTTACAAACTGTTCCAAAAAAATCAAATATCTGCATGCCTTTCAAAAGGCACTCAGCATTTGAGAACTTTAATTATATAAATTATGTAAAAAACTAAGATGACAGAATTTTATTTGTTCTCCTGATTTTTTAAGTAGTTCTGATAGGTAAAGCTTGGGTTTAAGAATAGATAGCAAGGAACTATCAAGAAACAGAGAAAAGAAATTAATAGTGACATTATACCACCATAGTAATCAGATAGATTCTGACCCCTATAAGAAAGTTTAAGAAGGAAATGTACCAGACAAAACATTTCTAATTTGCAGATACTCTAAGGTCATTTTATTTTAATTCATCATTAAAAAAATTCACCAAGTACCTGCACAAGGGAGAAATAAAAACATATAAATAATTGCTAGCCTTGTGGAACTTTCAGTCATGAAGGCTACATTCTTTAGGAACTTGGAGAAAATATCTGTAGCCTCTCAGAGTGGTTCGTAGAATAAAATTAAATGACATATGTAAGACAATTTTTTTTAATGTATAAGGTATTTTATTTTTTCCGTTACATGTAAAGATAGTTCTCAACTTTTGTTTATACAAGCTTTACAATTTCAGATTTTTCTCCCTCCCTCTCCTCCCTCCCCCCTCCCCTAGATAGCAGGTAATCTGATATAGGTTATATCTATATATCTCTATACATATAGATATAGATATAGATATATACACACGCATATATATACACATAGTAACATTAATCCTACTTCTGCATTAATCCTGTTACAAGAGAAAGAATCAGAACAGTGATGCAAAACCTCAAAATAGGAAAAAAAAAACAACAGCACCCAAAACAAAAGAAATAGTATAATTCAATCAGCATCTATACTCCACAGTTCTTTTTTAATTTTTCTTGGATTTGGAGATCCTCTTCTATCATGAGTTCCCTGGAACTCTTCTGTACCATTGCATTGGTGAGAAGAATATAGTCCATCACAGTAGGTCAACACTCAATGTTGATGATACTGTGTACAATGTTCTTCTGGTTCTGCTCATCTCACTCATCATCAGCTCACATAACACCCTCCAGGTTTCTATGAACTCTTCCTGCTCATCATTTCTTACAGCACAATAGTATTCCATTGTATTCATATACCACAGCTTGTCCAGCCATTCCCAAATTGATGGGCACCCCCTCAACTTCCAATTCCTTGCTACCACGTAAAGAGCAGCTATAAATATTTTTGTACATGTGGGTCCCTTTCCCCCTTCCATGATTTCTTTGGGCAAAAGACCTAAAAGTGGAATTGCTGGGTCAAAGGGTATGCACAGCTTTATTGCCCTTTGGGCATAATTCCAAATTGCTCTCCAGAATGGTTGGATCAGCTCACAGCTCCACCAACAATGCATTAGTGTTCCAATTTCCCCACAGCCTCTCCAACATTTATTATCTTCCTTTTTTGTCATTTTAGCCAATCTGATAGGTGTCAGGTGGTACCTCAGAGTTGTTTTAATTTGCATCTCTCTAATCATTAGAGATTTAGAGCATTTTTTCATATGGGAATAGATAGCTTTGGTTTCTTCATCAGAAAACTGCCGGTTCATATCCTTTGACCATTTCTCAATTGGGGAATGACTTGGATTCTTATAAATTTGATTTAATTCCCTATATATTTTAGAGATGAGGCCTTTATCAGAAGCACTGGCCTCAAAAATTGTTTCCCAGCTTTCTGCCTCCCTTCCAATTTTGGATGCATTGCTTCGGTTTGTACTAAAATTTTTTAATTTCATATAATCAAAATCATCCATTTTGCATTTTATAATATACTCTATCTCTTGTTTGGTCAAACACTGTTTTCCTTTCCAAAGATCTGATAGGTACACTATTCCTTTCTCTCCTAATTTACCTATGGTATCACCTCATATGTCTAAATCATGTATCCATTTTGACCTTATTTTAGTATAAGGTGTAAGATGTTGGTCTATGCCTAATTTCTGCCATACTATCTTCCAGTTTTCCCAGCAGTTTTTGTCAAATACTGAGTTCCTATCCCAGAAGCTGAAGTCTTTGGGTTAATCAAACACTATATTACTAGTGTCATTTACTACTGCATTTCCTGAGACTAGCCTATTTCATTGATCTACCACTCTATTTTTAAGCCAGTACCAGATAGTTTTGATGACTGCTGCTTTATAGTAAAGCTCCAGGTTTGGTACCGCTAACCCACCTTCCTGTGTATTTTTTTTCATTATTTCCCTGGATATTCTTGATTTTTTGTTTTTCCAGATGAATTTTGTTATTATTTTTTCTAGCTGTATAACATAATTTTTAGGTAGTCTGATTGGTATGGCACTGAATAAGTAAATTAATTTAGGCAGTATTGTCATTTTTACTATATTAGCTCTGCCTATCCATGAGCAATGGATATCTTTCCAATTATTTAGATCTGATTTGATTTGTGTGAAGAGTGTTTGGTAGTTGTGTTCATAGAGTTCCTGGGTTTGTCTTGGCAAGTAGACTCCCAAGTATTTTATATTATCTACCATTACTTTAAATGGAATTTCTCTTTCTATCTCTTGCTGCTGGACTTTGTTGGTCATGTATAGAAATGCTGATGATTTATGTGGATTTATTTTATATCCTGCTACTTTGCTAAAGGTGTTAATTGCTTCAAGTAATTTTTGAGTTGATTCTCTAGGATTCCTTAAGTATACCATCATATCATCTGCAAAGAGTGATAGTTTTGTTTCCTCCTTGCCTATTCTAATTCCTTTAATTCCTTTCTCTTCTCTGATTGCTAAAGCTAACATTTCTAGGACAATATTAAATAATAGGGGTGATGATGGACATCCCTGTTTCACCCCTGATCTTATTGGGAAGGCCTCTAATTTATCTCCATTGCATATAATACTTGCTGATGGCTTTAGGTAGATACTGTTTATTATTCTAAGGAAAGCTCCCCCTATTCCTAAACTCTCTAGTGTTTTTATTAGGAATGGGTGCTGTACTTTGTCAAAAGCTTTCTCTGCATCTATTGAGATAATCATATGATTTTGGTTGGTTTTCTTATTGATGTGGTTGATTATGTTAATAGTTTTCCTAATGTTGAACCAGCCCTGCATTCCTGGTATAAATCCCACCTGATCATAGTGTATTATCCTGGTGATCACTTGCTGTAATCTCCTTTCTAATGTCTTATTTAAGATTTTAGCATCAATATTCATTAGTGAAATTGGTCTATAATTTTCTTTCTCTGTTTTTGCTTTGCCTGGTTTTGGTATCACCACCATATTTGTGTCATAAAACGAATTTGGTAGAACTCCTTCTTCACCTATTTTTCCAAATAATTTGTATAATATTGGAATTAATTGTTCTTTAAATGTTTGGTAAAATTCACCCGTAAACCCATCTGGCCCTGGGGATTTTTTCTTAGGGAGTTCATTAATAGCTTGTTCAATTTCTTTTTCTAATATGGGTTTATTTAAGGATTTTATTTCCTCTTCAGTTAACCTGGGCAGTCTGTATCTTTGTAAATATTCATCCATTTCATTTAGATTGTCAAATTTATTGGCATACAGTTGGGCAAAATATTTCCTAATTATTGCTTTAATTTCCACTTCATTGGTGGTAACATCACCCTTTTCATTTTTGATACTGATAATTTGGTTTTCTTCTTTCTTTTTTTTAATCAAATTAACCAATATTTTATCTATTTTATTGGTTCTTTCATAAAACCAGCTCTTAGTTTTATTGATTAATTCTATAGTTTTTTTCCTTTCACTCTTATTAATTTCTCCTTTAATTTTCAGGATCTCTAATTTAGTGTCTAATTGGGGATTTCTAATTTGTTCTTTTTCTAGCTTTTTAAGTTGCATGCCCAATTCATTAATCTCCTCTTTCTCTTTTTTATTCATGTAAGCATTTAGAGCTATAAATTTTCCCCTAAGCACTGCTTTGGCTGCATCCTATAGATTTTGGTATGTTGTCTCATTATTGTCATTCTCTTGGATACAGTCATTGATTGTTTCTATGATTTCTTGTTTGGCCCCTTCATTCTTTAGAATGAAATTATTAAGTTTCCAATGGATTTTCATTCTACTTTTCCCTGGCTCTTTCTTACATGTAATTTTTATTGCATCATGATCTGAGAAGCATGCATTTACTATTTCTGCCTTTCTACATTTGACTATGATGTTTTTGTGCCCTAATAAATGGTCAGTTTTTGAAAATGTGCCATGTACTTCTGAGAAAAAAGGTATATTCCTTTCTATCCCCATTCAATTTTCTCCAGACATCTATCATGTCTAACTTTTCTAGTAATCTATTCACCTCTTTTACTTCTTTCTTATTTATTTTTTGGCTAGATTTATCTAATTCTGAGAGGGGGAGATTCAGATCCCACACTAGTATAGTATTACTGTCTAATTCCTCTTGTAACTCATTTAACTTCTCCTCTAAGAACTTGGATGCTATACCACTTGGTGCATACATATTTAATATTGATATTACTTCATTATCTATAGTAACTTTAAGTAAGATGTAATTTCCTTCCTTATGTCTTTTAATGAGATCTATTTTTGCCTGCACTTTGTCTGAGATAAGGATTGCTACCCCTGCCTTTTTTACTTTAGCTGAGGCATACTATATTCTGCTCCAGCCTTTTACGTTTACTCTGTGTGTATCTCTCTGCTTCAAATGTGTTTCTTGTAAACAGCATATTGTAGGGTTCTGGTTTTTAATCCACTCTGCAATTCGCTTCCGTTTTATAGCAGAGTTCATCCCATTCACATTCACAGTTATTATTACTAACTGTCTATTCCCCTCCATTCTATTTACCCCCTTTGTACTTTTTCCCCCTTCTTTCACCCTATTCCTCCTCACCGACGTTTTACTTCTTACCCCTGCCTCCCCCGATCTGCCCTCCCTTTTTATAACCCCCCTCTCTTTTCTTTACCCTTTTCTCCCTTGCTTTTGTCCTCCCTTCTATCAGTCCCCCCCTTTCCCTTCCCCTTTTGTTTCCCTAAAGAATGAGTTAAGTTTCTTTATCCCAATAAACGTATATGTTATTCCCTCTTTGAGTCAAATCTAATGAGAAAAGGGTTGAAACAATGTTCCCCCCTCCTTTCTTTCCCTCTATTGTAATAGGCTTTTTTCCACCTCTTCATATGATATAATTCATCCCATTCCACCTCCCCTTTCCTCTCCTCCCCATAGACTCCCTTTTTAACCCCTTAATTCTTTTGTATCATTACATCAAAGACTATTTATATTTATACCCTCTATATAAAGTCCTTCTCTCTGCCCCAATACATTTACAATTCTTAAGAGTTATGAGTATTATCTTCCTGTGTAGGGATATAAACAGTTTAACCTAATAGGGTAACTTGTTTTTTTTTCCCCTCTGTTTACCTTTTTAAACTTCTCTTGAGTCTTGTATGTTGAGATCAAATTTTCTATTCAGTTCTGGTCTTTTCACCAGGAAAGATTGAAAGTCCCCAATGTCATTAAATGTCCATCTTTTCCCCTGAAAGAAAATGCACATTTTTGCTGGGTAATAGATTCTTGGCTGCAATCCAAGCTCCTTTGCCTTCCGGAATATCATATTCCAAGCCTTCTGGTCCTTTAATGTTGAAGCTGCCATGTCCTGAGCAATCCTGACTGTGGCTCCATGATATTTAAATTGCTTCTTTCTGGCTGCTTGGAGTATTTTCTCCTTCACCTGATAATTCTGGAATTTGGCTACAATATTCCTTGGAGTTTTCCTTTTGGGGTCTCTTTCAGGAGGTGATCGGTGGATTCTTTCAATGATGATTTTATCCTCTGATTCTATGATATCAGGGCAGTTCTCCTTAATAATTTCCTGGAATATGGTGTCTAGATTCTTTTTCTGGTCATGGCTTTCAGGCAGTCCAATGATTCTCAAATTGTCTCTCCTCGATCTGTTTTCCAGATCAGTTGTCTTTCCAATGAGGTATTTCACATTTTCTTCTATATTTTCATTTTTTTTATTCTGCTTGACTGATTCCTGGTGTCTCATGGATTCCTTATCTTCCAGCTGACCCACTTTAATTTTTAAGGCATTGTTTTCTTCATTGAGATTATGCACCTTTTTTTCCATTTGGCTAAGTGAATTTTTTAAGGTATTGTTTTCTTCAGTGAGATTATGCAGCTTTTTTTTTCCATTTGGCCAAATTAATTTTTTAAGGCTTTGTTTTCTTCAGCTTCCTTTTCTGATCTGCTGATTCTTTTTTCATAGTTTTCTTGTTTTGCTTTCATTTCTCCCTCCATTTTTTCTTCTACCTCTTGCAATTGATTTTTAAAATCCTTTTTGAGCTCTTCCAGGAAGGCTTTTTGTTCTTGTGACCAATTCACCTTCCCTTGTGAGGCTTCAGATGTAGACAATTTAAGGCTATTGTCCTCATCTGAGTTTGTGTTGGCTTCTTCCCTATTGATACAGAAGCTCTCAATGGAGAGGGCTCTGTTTTGCTTCTTATTCATTATTGCAGCTTATTTATTTATTCTTTAAGTTGAGGTCTGCTCTGGGGGCACCAGGGTCCCTATTTTGGGCTTCTTGTGTAGGGGTATAGGTGCTGTGTGACCGGGCTTTTACTCTGAGGCTTTTATGGTGTGTGGAGATCCCCAGCCCTGCACTTCCTGTCTGATTGCGCTCAGCCAGCCAGGCGCCAGACCACGGCGTCTGATCCCGCCTGACCATTTGTCTCCCTCCTGGCCGGTGCAGGTAGGTTTTTCCACTGTCCTTCTTGGCCACCAGATTTTTGAACCAGGTTCCAGGGGCCTCAGTTGTCTGGCTGTGGCCCGTAGCTCCTGTTGACTTGCCCTGACCCCTTCGGCGCTGGGTTGCTGCCTTGCGCTGGGCCTCCCTTTTGCCCGAGTCAGACCGACCTTTTCCTGAAGTCTTCTAAATTATCTCTGGTTAGAGGACTGTGTCTCTCTGTCTCTTTGCAGGTTCTGTAGTTTCAGAATCCATCCAGAGGCTTGATTTAATGTTCGTTTTGAGGGAACAGAAGGAGAGCTCAGGCAGCTTGCTGCTTCCTCTCTGCCATCTTGGCTCTGCCCCCTGTAAGACAATTTTTAAACCTTAAATATCAATTAGTCATGCAATGACAGTGAGAATAATAGTAAACAGAATGTATGGGATAATTATGGATTTGCGTCAGATTAAACTCTGAGGATGGAGTATGAAAGATACCTAGTCCCCCCAACTCCCCAGAATAGCTAGCTTCTTGCTTTGCCTAAAAGTTAATTGCTTGTTAAATTCTCACTGTCTCCTTTAGGTTTTATTGATGAGATAATGGACTTAGGTCAGTTCTGTAAACTTTGGGGATGGGGTCTGGAAGATATCCAGTCCCCCAGGAAGTTTTATTACTTGTCACAGTTCTACCAATTAGCACTATTTACTTTACCACTGCTTAGTTTCCACACATAGCTACACCTTAGTTTATGGCCTGTAATAAAAATCGTGTCGCCGAATAGGCAGCTTACTCCCCTCTCACATGTCAAAATCCCAGTCCCTGTCATGGATTAATTGCAGTCAGCTAAGGGAGTGATTTATGCCTCCCTCTTTCTTGGATATTCCTCAGACTTGTTACCCCTTCTTCTTTTCCCCTTTGTTCTTGGACATGTCTCCATACATGTATCAAGAACTAAGCACGCATATTGTCTGAGACAGGATTGGATGTTACATTGTGAGCTCATAATGTGCATGTGAAGTTTTCCCCCTCCCTTCAAATTAATTATAAAAATTCAAGGCATGTATTAAGTATTACGGCTTGATCTCAGGATTGAGTTTGCCCCTCCTCACGAGGATGTAATAAATCTGTCTCTACTTGACTTGGTGGTCTCCTCGAGTTATTTGGGTAAACTGAAGCAGTTTGTCCCAAACAGATCGGGGCTCGTCCAGGATCTTTTTGAGGATCTTTGTAGAATCTCAGGAGCCTGTCCTTCTGAACAAGGACATCCCTGCTGAATTCAGCAGGTTTGGGGGTCTGGCTCTTAGTGAGGCTTCTCAGCATCCATACCCAGAGGGAGAAAAAGAGAGAGAGACTTAAAAGCCAACCAGACACAGAAGTGCTGGCTGAAGTAGTATCCAGATTGATTTGCAATGTGTACACAGACCCAGATTGGTGAGTAAACTGGGTGACCATTCTGGAGTGGGAAGATTTCTATGAAGGGGTTGGACTTGAGTGATCAGAGTGTGATGTGTGAATGAGACGTGCAATTGAGCATGAAGCGAGAGTGGAATCCTTACTCGCAGTTTTCCTCTTCCACGAGGAACGGACGAAGTAGCGGTTTGTGAATGCACTCTGGTAGGGAAGTGGGCGTGGTCTAACCAGCAGATAGGAAGAAATAAAGAACCCCTAGTTACAATGATTCTAAGGTCTGTTGAAGTTTTGCAGGGTTGAACAGGTCACTAGGACTAAACAGACACCCTGATACAGATACAGAAATAACTTTAGGATGTGCTCTAGGGCCTATTGAGTCTGGTGACATTGAAAAATGGCTGGGGATGCCTAACCAATAATAGACACCCAGAACAAAATATAGGAATTCCCTTAGGGGGGAATTAGGTATACCTGTTGCGTTTATGGGTCTGAAAAACCAGCCAGATGGTAGAGACCTTTTTAAGGTGGAGGACCATGATGAGCAGGTTAATTAGACCTCCTAAGCAAAAATCAGGAGCCTGGTGAGTTCAGAGTCAAAAGGCCAGACCAGGCTGAGACCTTGAGTAAAATATGGGTAGGACATCTAGAGTAGGGCAAGGTTTAATAATTGGCAGGAGTCCCAAGTGAAATTAAATAAAAATAGAAATATTTTCAAAACAAAACAAAACAGAATTGGATACAAAAGAAGAAGAAAGGGAAATTGATTTTATAGTTTGAGTTAGAGATTGGACTGAGAGATTGTAGAAGGAGAGGATGTAGAATTGTAAATTACTAAGAATTTGAATTGGGCCATTGGAATGTGGATTTGCTGTAGCCTCAGGGAAACAAAGGAAAAGAGTGAATGTGATAAATTTGCTCTTAGAGAATAACAGAAGTTTGTAATAGGCAAATTAAAGAAGAAAATCCCCTGGGTCTATCCTTAAAATATATAAGTGGGGTCCTTTAGTGAAATAATGGCTAAGCTGCCACTTTGCTAGTTTCAGATGGTTTAAGTATGTTGAGAAGGTACAAGGAAGTTTGATTAAGTGAGAAGTAGGAATGAATGGTTAGGAAGCTGTTTGCTGGCCTACATGGTTTGCCCTGTCTGCGTTGACAGTATGACCAGGGGTATGAGAGTGAATAGTTGGGATTTTTGAGAGAGAAAGAAGGAAAGTAGAAGGAAAGAAGGAAAGAGAAGAGATAGAAAGAAAGAAGAAAGAAAAGAAAGGCCCTCCGCCTTTCCCCTTTTTCTGCTGTGGGGGAGGAGAGAGCAAATGCCTAGTGTATATCTGTCTTGAGATCTTCTTGTAGTGGAGTAGCTTAAAATCAGGAGTTATTTGTAATGTGTAAAAGTTTCAAGGAAAAATATTTTTTTTGTGTGGTCTCTAATCATTGAACCACACTGCCTAAGTTCAGTTTTTGGCTTGAAAAGTAATTTGATAGCCATCAAACTATTTCTAGGGCTTTGGCCCTTTCACCGTCAGAATGAAGACCATTCTAAGCAACCAGACTGTCGACATCCCAGAAAATGTTGACGTCTCTCTTAAGGGCCATACAGTTATTGTGAAGGAGCCCAGAGGAATCCTCCGAAGGGATTTCAACCATATCAATGTTGAGCTCAGTCTCCTTGGAAAGAAGAAAAAAAAGGCTCCAGGGGGACAAGTGGTGGGGAAATCGAAAAGAACTTGCAATTGTTTGAACTCTCTGCAGCCACGTATAAAACATGATCAAAGGTGTTACTCTGGGTTTTCATTACAAGATGAGGTCTGTATATGCTCACTTCCCCATCAATGTTGTTATTCAAGAGGCTCACTTGTCAAAATCAGAAATTTCTTGGGTGAAAAAAATATTCGAAGAGTACACATGAGACCAGGTGTGGCTTGTGCTGTTTCTCAAGCCCCAAAAGATGAGTTAATTCTTGAAGGAAATTATATTGAACTTGTATCAAACTCAGCTGCCCTGATCCAACAGCCCATCACAGTAAAAAACAAGTATATCAGAAAATTTTTGGATGGTATCTATGTTTCTGAGAAAGGCACAGTGCAACAAGCTGATGAATAAGTTGGAAAAGATGCCAAAGGCAGTGTCCTGAGGAATCAACACTTATTCAGATATCAAAATAAAAATCCTTTTTGTAAAAAAAAAAAAACCAAAACTATTTCTAGGACCTAAGAATGTCTCACAGTAAAAGGTGGAGGCATATATAATTTAGCAATGCCCTCTTTGAGATCTGTTGCATTGCACATGGTTAAGAAATATGCTTTTGATGTGAACAAAGGTCATTTAAAAATGATTAGAACTGACTAGAAATAATAAGGTAAATTGGCCTATTGGAATTTCTTTAACCAGTCTAAATTAGGATTAAGAAAGGAAAAAAAAGAGAGAAATTATGTATGTCTAAATTTGTGTTTGGAATCTAGAAAGAAAAGTTTTGTTTAATTGTTTGATAAAGCTACTCTAAAAATTGACTAGGTTAAGGAAGTGGGGGAGGAGCAGAGGGAAACTTGCTGCTCTGGCATTTTCTTTCAGAGTGATTGGAGGGTTGAATATGGCATTAAAATATTCCTTTAAACCAGCAAAAGAAAAGTTTGTGTTATTAGGGAAACAAGAAGGGTAATTGAATTTGATCGGACTATTTAATAAACTTTGGGGATCATACAAACTATATACTGTCATTTAAAAAATTCTTTTGTAGTGGAACAATTTAAGCAAAAACCAAGGAAAATAGGAAGTGTTTTGATTAAGTGATTACGGGATGAATTAATACTAAAGTGAAATTATCAATGAGGTTCTATATGATATCATTCTGAAAACAAATTCAGGTTTAATTGAATTAATTCTGATTTAATTCTAAGTGAAATATATACTGTTCTATTTGTGTAGTTTTAAACTGACTACCTCAAGGTGATTTGTAATATGTAAAGGAAAAGTGCCCAACAGTTTAATAGTTTATTGTATTAGAGATATGGTCAGATTTGGATTCTCTAAATTCCTTTCAGTTATGAATTTAATTGAATGTGATAATGGTTTTCTGTGAAGTGGGCATAGTACGAATATAGATCTAACAGATCCTCAGTAAAGTACAGTAATTCACTTTTTTCCTAAGTTAGAAGTTTAATGTGATCTCTTTGTGAAACATAATTTGGTAATAGAGGGGGATGGGATTTGAAATTCTTAGCGCAGTCTCTTATCTTGGAGGACAGGAGGAAAAGAAAGTCAGAGAAAAAGACCTGGTCTGGCCAAAAAACTACTGGATTATTTTAAGTTGTATTGTGGTCTGGGATACTGTAATTTGAAACAGCAACAACTACAACAAAAAAATAATAAGGAGAGAATTGTAAAAGGGGCCTGGTAAAATTTGTTATTATAATTGGAATGAGTTAATAGAATATTTCCTTTTTGGTTTAGAAGAAGCTGAAATTCCTCCCCACTGCAAACACTTTAGATGAGAGAGAAGGGGAGCAGGGATAAAGTTAAACTTTCTTCAATTCAATCCTGGGAATTCCAACCTTAAAGGTTTCTTTCTGAAGTTGAGGATTGAATAAGAGAGATATATTTAACATTTGAAAGTATTTTATGTCATGAAGGGTTGGTGAATATTTCTTTTCACATAAGGATAAATTTAAGCTGTTTCTTAAGAAGGGAAAAAGAAGATATTTCCAGGATATAACGTGTAACATGTGTAATTTAGAAGGTTTTCTATCTTATTTGTAAGCTAATTTGTTTCAATGGCAATTTGAAATTGATAACTATCATGTCCAAACCTACTGTGAGTTGTGAAATTTTATTAATTAATTGAAAAAGCTTTTTGGAACCCACAAATCATCCTATAATACTCCCATACTTCTAGTCAGGAGGTCAGATGGAACATACAGGCTTGTACAAGATTTGAGAGAAACTAATAAGATTGTATTCCCCTCACCCTGTGGTACAGAAACTCTTCCTTCTTCTTGTTAATACCGACAAAGGAATAGCATTGTGAGTTTTGGCCCAGGTTTGGGGAGGACAAAAGAGGCCAGTGGTCTTTTTATCTAAAACCTTGGACCCAATAGCCCAGGGATGGCCAAGCTGCATTCTGGCAGTCCCAACCACTGCAGTTCTAGTGGAAGAAAGACAAAGGTTGGGAGATGCCAGATGGGAGAGTAGCATTGCCTGCTCCTATTATGAGACAGATTTTTCAACAATTACACCAAGGAAGTCACTGGGATGTACAGGGTATGTGTGACGTGGTATCAAGAAATTGGATGTGCAAAGGGATGTATACATTTGCTTGACAGGCAGTTGGAGTCTGCTTAGTGTGCAGGGAACAAATAGACAAAGTGGAAGTTAGTTATTGCAACATTGAATCAATTAGTCATTGAATTAATATTAGAACATCTAAATAATTAGTAAACTATGGGAAATATCTTGCTGTTTTGATCTGAATTTATTGGTGCTAGGCAATAGTTAAATTGGTGCCTGAACTTGTCATGTATGACATGTTAATGAACAATAAGCAACTTAAGAGCTATCTTGTATCACCTTAATGGGGAATCTGAAGTTTTAATTAATTGGAATTAGAACCTTTGTAGAAACACATGAAAACTAGTCGTCACTTTAAAGATGTTTCCATTGGTTAGGGGAATTCTGAGGACAGTATCTTATGTTTAACATCTAAACCCACTTTACTATGTGCTATTGTATGGGACATTTTCTAGTTTGTTCCCAGTATGAAATTTGGGATTGCTTATACTCATTTCAACCATTGCTTGTGATTGAGCATCTCAAAGAAGATTAATTTGGGTAGTCCTAACCTAGGGATGAAAAAACCTATTTAAGTGCAAGTATAGCTAATACTTGCTATCTAGGATATATGATCCTTGAGAAGTGAATTCACTTTTAGTGCTGATTGTTGGGACTTACTATTTAAGATATTATGAGACTATTAATCACTATTGCTCTGAGTCTGACTCCAGTTATGACTATCAAGGGATGGTGAACCATATGATCCATGATACCAGCAACCCTATAGGGGTTTTACATGTGTACACTGCAGGTGGAATTCTCTTGGAAAAGGATGGGAGACCAACTGTTTGGCAAAGGCTGAGGTAGGTGTCTCCTGACTTGGTTTCCCCAAATATTACATAATGGCATGTAAACTTTCCCACCTGGCTGATGTTAAGTCTGGCATATTGCATTGGCTGTCTACAAAACTCTTACTGGGAGTTTGGAAGTACCTTTCCCCCAGAGTTTTGTTTTTTTTCTTTTATGGCAGGTTCCTATAATCATGTCACTTGATAAGCATGAATACAATATTGTCTCTTCATCCCTAGATTAATACTGTAACATCTGGGTGAGATGTAGGTTTAAGATTCAAGCTATTTGACTTAGAAATTATAGTCCCTTTCATAATCCAAACAACTAGAATGTATAAGCATTTAGCCTTGTCATCTATTATTAGTTCTGCATGTTAAGAATGAACCAGAGACATCTCAAGTCCATTTCAAGAAAATAGAGGAGGGTAAATTATAGAATGTTTTGTTATACCTATGGAGAGGTAAACTATAATTGTGTAATGTAGAAATAATATCTGTCTGTAGAGCATGTCCTGTAATAAAAACATGGTTTATTATGGACAACTTATTTGACATGCACTGTTTTGAAACTAATTGGTTAAATGTCATCCTAAGTCTTTTATTGGAGTTGAAGTTAACTTGGTAACTTTTATGTAAGTTCGTTTGTGGTCATCGTCTTTTTAATTTTTTTTTTTCCGGGCAATGGGGGTTAAGTGACTTGCCCAGGGTCACAGCTAGTAAGTGTCAAGTGTCTGAGGCCAGATTTGAACCCAGGTACTCCTGAATCCAGGGATGGTGCTTTATCCACTGCATCACCTAGCTGCCCCTGTGGTCATCTTCTTACAAAGGTATTTTGTACCTTAAGTTTTATATGAGGATTAGATCTTAAACAATTGAATGAAAACTTTTGGAGAAATAAAGTGAAATGGATATATATGTAATTTGGAAAGATTTAAGGGTTCTGCCTTCAGTGGTATTTTGAAACATTTAGATTGTGTGGCTTGCATGTAGCAAGGTAGTGGTAACCCTTTGATCTGTTGTTAAAAATGTTTGTCAGATACAGAACTAGATACAGCCTCGAACAGCAAGGGGCATTTTTGACACCTCTCACTGGATGAAGGACATTTATGAACAGTTTTTTGCTCCTGATGCAGGATGCTGGGGTTCCTGGATTCACTCTTTTGATTTGCCCCTTTTCCCTATTGTTGTCCTTTTTAATTTTTGGCCTTTGTCTCTTTAACCTCTTGATAGTTTGTTTTATCTAGGCTCAAGGCTTTCAATTTTATGGTAGCAATTCCAGCCTATATACTTCTTCACCATCTGGACCTGGCCTGTAAAGATTTCTGTTCCTTCTACTGCCAGCTTTACACACATATTCAGCTGAAGCAGTTACAGAAGAAGAGATCTTTGCCCTCTTTTCCCTTAGCTATTGGAAGAAGGGGCGGGGAAATGTAGTGGAAGCCTGGTGGGCCTGAGTCTAGGTGGGGATGCTCAGGCCTAGAAGGGGTCAATTAGAGATTACTCTTTCCTTGGATAAAGTTGGGAAACAATTGTATTTGCTATTAAAATTTCCTTTGTAAAAGATTCTAATAGGGGCATCTGAGGTCAAAGATGAAAACCGCTAAGTGAATGGACACTGGGAGTGTATCACTGAAATTACAAAGAGACTTTAAATCATGTTTGTTGTTATAATATTGGTAGTTATTGACACCAGTTCTTTGTGTTATATCTGGGGGGATTGTTATAGAATATTTCAAGGAACAAAACCAGTCTTGAGAGGACACTATTGGATTTGTGACAAAAACTGCTTACACATCTTCCCAAGAATTGGACAAGTATATGGTATATTGGGAAAATTAATTAATTAGACTCCAATTTGCCTCCTGAAAGATACCTATGGGACAGGATTAGATATTCAGTTGTAATTTTTGAAGTTACCCTTATACTTGTCCCTGTTTAGTCCCTTGCTTTATAGGGTTGATACAATGTGCAGTTCAACAGATGCAGCCGATGGTGACTTAGCACTTCACTGAGAAAAGAGAAAAGACCCTGATTCTGAAACTTCACAAAGGAGAGACTGTTGATGACTTGGACTTGGAATGGAGGGCTAAATCCTGTGTGGCTGAAGAGCTTTACAACAGTTACTCAAATCCAGAGTATGCTCTCTGAGCATAAAAGAAAAAGGGGGAATTGTATGGGATAATTATGGATTTGAGTCAGAGTAAATTCTGAGGATGGAGTATGAAAGATACCTAGTCCCCCCAACTCCCCAGAATAGCTAGCTTCTCACTTTGTCTAAAAGTTAATTGCTTGTTAAATTCTCACTGTCTCCTTTAGGTTTCATTGATGAGATAATGGACTTAGGTCAGTTCTGTAAACTTTGGGGATGGGGTCTGGAAGATATCCAGTCCCCCAGGAAGTTTTATTACTTGTCACAGTTCTACCAATTAGCACTATTTACTTTACCTCTGCTTAGTTTCCGCACGTCAGCTACACCTTAGTTTATGGTCTGTAATAAAAATCGTGTCGCCGAATAGGCAGCTTACTCCCCTCTCACATGTCAAAATCCCAGTCCCTGTCATGGATTAATTGCAGTCAGATAAGGGGAGTGATGTATGCCTCCCTCATTCTTGGACATTCCTCAGACCTGTTACCCCCTCTTCTTTTCCCCTTTGTTCTTGGACATGTCTCCATACATGTATCAAGAGCTAAGCACACACATTGGATGAGACAGTAATGGATGTTAGATTGTGAGCCCACAATGTGCATGTGAAGTTTTCCCCCTCCCTTCAAATTGACTATAAAAACTCAAGGCATGTATTAATTATTGTGGCTTGATGTCAGGATTGAGTTTGCCCATTCTTGGGCAAGAATGTAATAAATCTGTCTCTGCTTGACTTGGTGGTCTCCTCAAGGTATTTGGGTAAGCTGAGGCAGTTTGTCCCAAACACAGGATATTTAATATGATTTTTTTTTCCTCTTCATTTTTTTCCAATTACATGTAAAGGTAGTTTTCAACATTCATTTTTATAAGATTTACAGTTCCCAATTTTTCTCCCTCCCTCCCTTTCCTCCCCCCCTCCAAAAAACAGAAACGCATCTGATATAGGCTATATATGTATAAACCACAAGTACTCTTTTTTTAGTCTGTGTTCAAACAATATCAGTTCTTTCTCTGGAATTGGATAGTATGCTTCATTATTAGCACTTTGCGATTCTCTTGGATCATTGTATTGCTAAGAGTCGTTAAGTCATTCATATGTTCTCCTGGTTCTGCTCACTTCACCATACATAAATTCATATGAGCCTTAGCAGGTTTTTCTTAAATCATCCTGCTTGCCATTTCTTATAGTACAATAATATTCCATTACATTCATATACCACAGCTTGTTCAGTCAATCCCCAATTGATGAACGTTCCTTTGATTTCCAATACTTAGCCACCACAAAGAGTAGCTATAAATATTTTTGTACATTTTTCCCCTTTTCTCTTTTTCACAATTACTATTTTTAATTGTTTCCCTCCATCCTATTCCCTTCCCCATTTTACCTATCTTCTTTCACCCTATCTCTACTCAAAAGGGATTTGCTTCTGACTTCCCCCTCCCCCAATCTGCCTTCCCTTCTTTTGCCACTCCCTCAGTATCCCCTTCCTCCCCTATTTTCCAGCAGAGTTAGATAGATTATTCCACACAAATTGACTGTGTATGTTATTCCCTCCCTGAGCCAAGTCTGTTGAGATTAAGGTCTTTGAGCCAATTCTGATGAGTGTTAACCTCATTTACTGCTCATTTTAAATAGATTACTACACACAATTGGGTGTTTAAAGTTCATTTACTCCCCTGCTCCTCTCCATGTCTCCCCTAGCTCCATAAGCCTTTTCCTGTTTCTTTCTTGTGGGATTTCACCCAATTCTACCTCTCTCCTTCACTCTCCCATAGTGCATTCCTCTCACCCCTCAATTTTACCCTCTCAGACACAAGACACTCACCCACTACAGGACCCCAAGTATGTTCCCCAACTCCAATTGTTTATGGTTCTCTAGGGTCTTATATTTGAAAGTCAAATTTGCCATTCAGTTCAGGTCTTTTCATCATAAATCCCTGAAAGTAACAACATAACTATTACAAACCAAGGATCACTGGAGTATGGAGGAAGGAGAAACCCTTTCTAGAAACTAGAAAATTGTGGTGATCAGGTTAATCATTAAAGTGGTGTTTGAAAAATGATCATTAATTTTTTTTAATTATTTTTTTGTTGTTATTATTGGGACAATGAGGGTTAAGGGACTTGCCCAGGTTCACACAGCTAGTGGCTAGGACATAAACATAATTAAATCCAGTCAAGAACCACAGGGAGGGTTCTTTATCCACTGCACCACCTAGCTGTCCAAAAAATGACTATGAATTTGAAAGATTAGGCTGGGTGAGAAGCATTTCACATGGAGGAGGCTATGAACAAAGACCCAGAGTAGAGAAATCACAAGGTGTTTCCATTTTAACTAGAGAAGGCTCATAAGTCCCTGAAATTAGGGCTAGAAGACTTAGAGAACATTTTGTCCCTTGTTTAACAGTAAAGAAATTTAGGATTAGCAAGATTAAATATCATAGAGTAAATGTTGGATCTGGTCCTCTGTCTTTAATCCCATACTCTTTCCATATTACTATTCTTCTTCCCTTAAAATAAATCAGGGATAGATAAGACTGGAAAACTGTATTTATTCCAGATTCTCTTTTCTCAGCCCCAGGAAAATTCTAAAGAGCATTTAACAAAATTCAGAAATATAATTAATTTGAATGATAATGAAAAACTTTTGATGAAATCTTTGAATCTGCAAATATATAAAGAAATATTATTAGAAGAGATTTCTTCATAATTTTAACTTTAAAATGTAGTGTTGAGTCACCTTGCTGCCCAATATTCTTTTAATAGTAATTGGAAAAGATATCACGTTTATTTTATAAGCCTATATTAATTTATAACTAAATGGAAATTTATGATAGAATATGATATTCTTCATGATCACAACATTAATAAAAAATTTTCATAATGAAGGAAACAACTATATTCTTGAAGGCACTCAACATTTAGTTTAGATTCCAAACAGGTTAGAGGGCAAAGGGAGTGATTCTATACTCATGCTTTATTTGGTATGATCAAAAGGTTTAATCTTTCCAATTTGCAGCAGTAAGTTAAGATCAATTCTAGTGCTTCGAATTACTTTCAGGCAATGGGAAGGGATATATTACAAGTTCATAGTGCTTTTAAAATCTATCAAACCTTTGAAGAAATCTAAGAAATGTTAGAGTTGTTGTCCAGGGAAAAAACACAGAGTTGGATTTCATTGGCAAATGAAGAACTCAGTTCCAGGGAAATTGATATTTTACTTTCTGAGGTATACTAAAAAGAAATTAAGAAAAAATTGTAGAGGAAATTTACATGGCAAATTAACAGAATGAAGAATTGGATGTTGTGCATTCCATATTGTTCCTTAATGAGGTGCAAGTAAACTTTGCCTCATGCTTCCTACCAACTTTTGCATATTTTTTCTCTTTCAGTGACTTTTTGTTTTGTTTTGTTTTTTTCATAGCTACTCAATATTTTTTCATATCAGGTTTCTAGATTAGGTTTTTAGAGCATTATTTAAGGAGTTTGAAGAACTCAGTTTGAGTCTTAGGTAAGCCACTAAGTAGTTATATGACCTTCAATTCCTCTCAGTTCAATTCAAGAAACACATTATTAGTACCTACTCTTGTGGAGGGAGTGAACCTATTCTGTGAGGTACAATGAATAGAGGACCACCTGTACTCAAGTCCTTTTTCTGACCAGTACTTGCTATGTGAACAAGGAGAAGCCATTTAAACTCAATGGCCTTAGGCAATTCCCTAATGCTCTGTTAAGGAGAGAAGGCATCAGAAAGTACCTATTTTATGGTCATGAAGTTCATGTTCCTGGAATTGGAATCAAGTTCAGCATCTAGTAAAAATTAAGAGTTTGTTGGAAAATACCGAGCCTTCTATAAAGGGAGGTTTTGCAAAGAGGGTTTTTTGTTTTGTTTTGTTTTTTGTTGTTGTTGTTGTGGGGTTTTTTGTGTGTATTTTTTCTGTTGTTGTTGTTGTTATTTACTCCAGGCCTCTAATAAGAAGAGAGTGTCAACTGAAGGTATTGAGGAATTATCGAGACTCAAACCAGAGGTAATCTCCATGATGAGATTTTGAGTGATCAGTTTATTTTGAGGAAAGCATGATGTTTGTGGAATTGAATCCAAACATAGCAAATGGTAAAAAGTGAAGACAGATGGTAAGAAAATTGAAATCTATGTAGAAAAGAAGATATGAAGGAGCAGGGTGGTGTTTATCTTAAAAATAAAAGACTTATTGGCAGGGTGGTGGTGGTGGTGAGAAGGTAGGTAGAAACATAGTCACTGTCCCTGTGTAGCTGAAAAACCTACATGCCTTCAAACTCTATGATACTGTGATACTGCTGATATATATGTTTTAATTAGACCACATGTGGGCTATTATGTTCAGTTCTCAGCACTGGATTTAAAGGGGGTAAATGACTAATAAAGGTAGGTAGATGACTCAGTGGATAGAGCACTGGACCTGAAATCAGGAAAATCTGAGTTCAAATCCAGCCTCACACACTTACTAGCTGCCTGACCTGGCCAAATCACTTACCCTCTGTTCTTTAATCTACTGGAGAAGGAAATGACAAATCATTCTAGTATCTTTGTTAAGAAAACTCCATGGCCAGTATTGACATGCTATGGTTCATGGGGTCATGAAGAGTCAGACATCACTGAATTACTGAACAACAATGACTAACAAAAGTTGATATAGAGTGTGGTTACTGTTATGATGAGACATATTTTAAAATAAAAGGAATATCTGAAAAGACTAAGGATATTTGTTCTGGGAATGAGAAATATGTAGAAACAAAATTTATTTTAAAAAATATTTGAAGGTCTGGAGAAGAAAATGTGTCAACTTCCATGTATCTACTGTATTATCTCTAAAAAAAAAAAAAAGGATTATTAGAAAGGTCTGTGCACAAAGCAAGGGAAACCTTGCTGTCCTAGATGAATATAGAATGTAGATCATATTTTAGATATACAATTTTCTTAGAGTTATAGAAAAAAAAAAGGCCCGCTACATTGATTATTCATTAAAAGAGCAATGCTCTCTCCTACAAAAATAAAAATGACTCAGTAAAGGAAAACTGAGTTTCTTATGGTGTTCTCCATTAAGATGCTTAACATGCATATATTAAGACCCTGCATATATTCTGGAGAGACACAAAGACAATCTTGTATTATGATCCTGAGATTATTAATATCAAGAAACTATACAAAGAGATATATACTTTCCAATGTATTTAAAATGTATAGGATTGTATGTGAAAAATTTAAATGGAAAAATGATTTTTTAATGAATGGAGAAAATCTCTAGGTTCATAATTTTACAAGTAACATTAAATACTAAATAACATTTACGTAAAAATCTATTTAATAATCCAGGCAGGAAAAAAGTCACTGAAAATTGCCCATTTATTAGTTTAATCTCATGAATTTAAAGGATAATACTTTGAATTTGACAACTATCATATTTAGTTCAGATTGACATTATAGAAGCACAATGAGCAAGATACAGAATGAATTAGGGAGAGAGAGCAGACTGTTTTGCATTGGGGAAAATATGTTATATGCCAGTCACCACATTTTGTTTTCTATCACCAAAGTACTTCATTTTAACATTAATACTCTCCTAATAATGTAAATCATGCAGCACTATTATCTTAGTGGAGAAGATGGCACACTCCAAAAGGAAATTAAAATACTTGTGGTAAGTATAAGTACACTGTAAATTATCACTGATGATAATTTGAATTCAAAAACTGGGTAGGCTAGACATGTAATGAGGGGGAGGGTTACAAATGGACATCTTACTTTTTAAAAGTGATTTACATTAAAACACTGTGTTTAAAAACACTTCAAAATAAGGCTGCAGTACTTTGTATAGATGATTTAGAGCAAGGCTTAATGGAAGGAAATGGATAACAATCATAGGATGAGAAAATTTAAATGTTTTTCTTTCTGCTTCTATAGAACCTATCCTAATAAACATTACCCTTCTGAATTTGATCTTGAGAAACTATTCTCCTCCCACAAATCAGTCAACTAGTTTTTGAATTTTAATCTGGAGAAGATGGGGTAGGAGGAAATGAATACACACAAATATATTTATTCTTAGACAATTCCAGACCATGATACACATTATATCAGTCATCTAACTTAAATATCTTGGCACCTGCCTTACTACTATATGAGGGGTAGGTGGAGTATCCAGTGAGGGCTAGGACTTCTAGTGAGAGGGCTTGCTAAAGCTTTTCAGGGATGCTCATCCACTTTTGGTGTCCACCTGTCACTCAACTTTCATATGTAGCTTTGAAAAGTTGTAATATGTGCATTGACCACACCCTAGTGAAAATCTGTCTCAGCAGATGGGTTAAGCTTGGTTTAGGGTAACCAACACGCTTCAACCCCATCAGTGAGTTAGGGTGCCTATGCCAAACATGTGAAGAATTCCCCCTGTGGAATGGGTGGATGGTAACTATTTGTTCCCACGGCCATGAAGGTGGCTATAGTACACACTAAAAATGCTTAGCGCTTTATCAAACATTAAAGATTTCAAGGTCATCCACTGTCATCTTGACTTTTTTCTTGCCACTGGACTTTGATGACTTTGAAAGAGAGAGTGGGACTGACAATTTTGTGCAACTCTGTTTCACTTAAGTACAATTAAATCCAGTCAAGAATCAACTTTTGATGTCATGGTCCTCTTAAAAAATTAATGATGCACAACTGTTATATGAAATACTCCTCATTTTACTTTACTTTCTTCCTTTTACTTTAGTAGTCAAATGAATATAACTCTCTATTCTAAGAAGAGAATGACAATAAGCTCTTGCAATTCCATTGACAATACCTGTAATGTTCTAGAACAATCCTCAATTTCCCAATATGTGCTGTTACATACTAGAATGAAGATACTTGAAGATAAGAATTCTCATTTTTATTTGTATTCTCAGTACTTATTACACTGTCTGTTATATAGTAATCACTTAACAAATCCTTACTTCTTCATTTATTTATTCATTCATTCATTTATTTGTTTGTTTATTCAGTTTTTGTTTGCAGTGAAGTGATGTAGTAATAGTATGCCATCACTAACATATTTCTGTGAGTGGCATGAAGGTGACCCTAATTTTAAGATGGCTCCACTAATAATGCAAAAAACTTTAGTAAGACCTATTTAACAAGAAAAGTTTCATTTTGTAACAAGTGTCTATCATGCACACACAAACTCACACACACACACACACACACTTCACAGATATGAAAATGAGGTCTAGAGAAGTTAAAAGCCTTTTGTTTGTTTTGTTTTGTCTGTTTTTTGTTTGTTTGTTTGTTTTTGCAGGACAATGAGGGTTAAGTGACTTGCCCAGGGTCACAAAGCTAGCAAGTGTCAAATGTCTGAGGCTGGATTTGAACTCAGGCCCTTCTGAATCCAGGGCTGGTGCTTTATCCACTGCACCACCTAGCTTCCCCCAGGTTAAGTGACTTTTGCAAAGTTACATAGGCAGCAAGTATCAGGGTACATATTTAAACCTATGTCCTCTTGTAAGAGTCAGTGCTCTCAAAATGGACTAAGTGATGGATGATGTGTTTATTTCCTGAAGACCAGAATAATTATGTTTAGAGAAAAGGTTTTCATCAGAGATATTCAGCCTTTATTAAGAATATATCATTATTTTAAATCTCTATAAAATGACATCCAATTTCCACTTGAAAATTGTAAACTTATGACTACACAAGTTAACTATATCCACTTTTGGATAATTACTATGGTGAAGAAAATGTTCTTTATATTGAGCCAAGGAATGTCATTAAAATGCTATAATCTGTATTTGATCTATATCATTTCAATAATGGAAAAGTAAAACTAATTTCCCTTGTAGGATAAGTCAATCTAGTATATGAATTTCTGGAAAAGCAAAGTAGCCAATAAAGTATAGTTATAAACAAATAATTAAAAAAATAGGTATACATTTGCTAAAAAAAATGTTTTAACCTACTGTAGAATCCTTATGTCAGAGACAAAAAAAAAGTTAATTCATTATTTAAAAAAGAAAGAAAAACAACCTTTCGATGAGATCAAATTTTGTAAACTACACCAAGGCTTCAAAGTTCTTATGGAAAGAATATTTTTGTAGTTTTTATATAATCCTTTGTTATTTTGAAATTTTTCTACTAAGTTTGTGAATTTTCAAATAGATTCTGATAGTATGCCAACTATTTAGCATTATAATTATTTTAGGAGGATTGTATCAATGATCTGATTTCATGGGAAGGTCTCATAAAAGTTTTTCTAAATTTTAAGGATAATTATCCCTATGGAGTGACTATAACCTAAATTTTGATTCCTCCTTTCACGTTAATTTTTTGTTTTGTTTTATTATTATTATTTTTTTTTGGTGAGGCAATTGGGGTTAAGTGACTTGCCCAGGGTCACACAGCTAGTAAGTGTCAAGTGTCTGAGCACGTTTTTTGAACTCAGGCCTTCCTGAATCCAGGACTGGTGTTTTATCCGCCATGCCACATAGCTTCTCCTCACATTAAATTGAGAAAAACATATTAGGAAATTTTTAGTGAATGGTCTGCAGCAAAATCAGAGAAAATTTACTGCTTTATTATGTCTTTAAGATTGTAGAGTATAGGGGCAGCTAGGTGGCGCAGTGGATAGAGCACCGGCCCTGGAGTCAGGAGTACCTGAGTTCAAATCCGGCCTCAGACCCTTAACATTTACTAGCTGTGTGACCCTGGGCAAGTCACTTAACCCCAATTGCCTCACTAAAAAAAAAAAAAAAAGACTGTAGAGTATAATATATTCAAGGTTTATATGAAATATCTGAAGTGATCCATAATGTTTTTTTCCTTGTCTGAAATAGGCTGTTTTGTGATAAAATCCAACACATGATGATGTCTCATAAAACATATTTGGGAATAGCACACTTGGAATAGATTGACAGGGCTATAATCTGCATTTGCTTTATACTAGCTAGAGAATGAAATTGTAAAAACAAATCAGACTGATAGGGTATGCAAGTCAATCCAATGTGTGAATTTCTACAATATCCCAGGAGACTATAAAAAAAACAATTGTCAAAATCAAATTATTGTTGTAAAATGGAGAATTTTATTTGCTAAAGAAGTATTGCTCCTATATTCCTTCCATCACCCAAACACTTTTAATCAGCTTTAAAAGGAAAACAATGCAAAAGAAGCAAAGTTAAACTATGGTAGTTTTTTCTGTGATTCATCATCCACAACAACGTTGGTGTTTGTCTTACAAGCACCTACATGTTTGAGTAATGCAGAGGCTTTCTGCTTCTAAACACTGAGCTCTCCACTGATTGACCATCCCTAGTGTTCCTTCACAAAAATTGGATTAGCAGGCCTCATATTTTCCCCAGTAAATTGAAGTATCCCAACTGTTGAATGGCAAATGCTTTTATGTAATACTGAAAAGTCACAGTTTAGAAGCCAAAATTATTAATAGCTTGCTAAAGACATCATTACCATTCAAATTCCTTAAGAACAATGTAGACTAAAACAAAAATCCCATTCAATTTATGGATTGCTCACTTTTGAAAAGGTATTGAAAAATAATTTTAATTCATCCTCTTAGTTTCCTTCCTGTATTCATGTAAAAACCTACAACATAACAGTAGGATTTTGAAGGAAAGCCATTTGCTCTCAGTTAAATTATATCTGACCCTCTTTTCCTTCAGCAACAAAGATGAAAGTATAATATTGGCATTTTAGAAAGTATTTAGAACTGACTCCTTCTTGGGCTACTTGACTCTTAGCAGTATTAACCTAGCTTCCTGTCAAAGAAACAGCAGGCACAATGTCAAGTTAATTGGATTTGGATTTTTGTTCACATTAACAATAGTGAAAACACCTTGTTTCTAAATCAATAATTATTTTTTTAAAATTGACTTTCCTTCCAAAAACCCAGAAAAATATATTTAATAATAGGCAATACATTAAATAAACTATGTTAACCACTTCAAAAATCCATTATATTAATAAATTGTTCATTTGACTTTATCAGACAAAATGAAGTGAACTGAAATTTTACATATATTAACTCTAAATTTCACTTACTTCAGCTAATGAAATGTTATAGTCATGGAACTATTTTTGATTTTCTATGCATTTGAGATATTAAAATGTAAATTACTGCACTCTACCTCTGTCTTGTTACAGATGTCTGAGCAAATGAGTTTTACATTATTGAAAAAAAATGAACTAGGTATTCAAATGGGATACACACATAACATGCATGCAGGTATCACTATTTCCACTATACTTTTAGAATTTTTTCTTTGGGGAGGGGAGAAAGGAAGGGGAAAATAGATTTTATTTTCTAATAAAGTTGCAGTTTCTATTCACGAATATTCATTAGAATACAAAAGTGCTTCCTTCTGTCACCCCACAACTTACATGGATTAATTTTAATATCTCCTATATTATTTTGAACTTCTTTAAACTTCACCCACAATGTTCAAAAGAATGAGGAAAAGGAAGAGTATTCTGTCTAAGGGAAATATTATAATTTTTGGAATTAAAATAAAAAGGTTAATTTAATAGAACTTTGAATTGCGTGTAAGTATTATGTCAAATCCCAGGTCTGTCTCTGAGTAGCAAAGACACTTAGGAGTGGATATTTTGCTCTTCTCTTTCTCTTTCCCTCAGTTTTCATCCTGCAATCTGAGGATCATTGTACTTTTTTGAAGTAAAAAAGGTGGACAAAAGGAGTATCTTGCTTTTTCTTAACTGCTATCATACTATATACCCTTACTTTTACAAGTTCAGTACATTTGAAAGTTATTTGATAGAAATGTAATCTGTAAGCATGATTCCTGAAAACTTCTTTCCCTAATATATACTCTATTACATTTTACATCATACAAATGTATAAGATAATATTAATGATAGTAAACTTTTATATAGTGCTTATTATGTCTTCCAAGCATTATGCTAAGCACTTTACAATTATGATTTCATTTGATCCTCCCAACAACCTAGGGAAACAAGTGATATTATTCTCCCCACTTTATAGCTGAGGAAACTGAGGCAAACAGGTTTTAAGTGGTCATGGAGCTAGTAAGTCTGAGGCTATTAGTCTGTCCACTGTTCCACCTAGCTGCCTCTGTCTCTATCTCTGTCTGTCTCTGTCTCCTTGTCTCACTATCTCTCTGTATCTCTTTCTCTCCCTCTGTCTCTCTTTCTGTCTCTCTTCCTCTGTCTGTTTCCCTCTTCCTTTCCCTCTTTATAACTATACAGATAAATATGCATGTCTATGTGATATATTTCAATAATGTATATAACTATGTGTGTGATATAGCTATCACACTGCCCCCAACAGATATAAATATATCACATACATAGTATGAGAGTAAATAGGGAGAAATTCCTGGGTTGAAGTTCTGTCTCTGGAATATATGGACCATGGGATTCTGGATAAGTCACTTAATGTTTCTCCCCCAGTCAAGTCAAGATTATAAATTGCAAAGAAGGTGATGAACTGTAGTGGTAAAAGGAGATCCTCAAGGGAAACTTCTTATACTCATGAAATCATATATCTTATAAATAGAAAATTTGCAATAATTCAATAAATAAACAGTATAAGGAAAATGATCAGCTGCATATTGAGAGAATATGGTTCAGTGAATAAAAAATATATTTGGGGTCAGGAAACTGATTTTGGATCCTATAAAACCTCAGTTTCCCTTCAAAACCTATTTTGAGGTTGAGGAAAGGTTCAAAAAGAACTTTCCATTCTTTAAAGTGCTACATGAACATCAGTTATCATCATTACATTATCAAAGAATTTCTACAAAGTTTTCTATTTGGCAGCTTTGCGTAAAGTTTTTTTTTTTCCAAGTCCTGTAATATTTCTTTTTGTTGGGGGCATGCAATTGAAAAAATATTTACAATGATTGTATGTAAGGGATCAAGCATTCAGGCACTGACATTTATATTTTTCAGAGGAATTTTTCTAATCTTATCATGACCCTTTTTGGCTAGCTTCTGAAATGAAGTGCTTTCCTACATTGATCTAAGCAGCTGGGTGAATAACCACCCTCATCAGAAGTTCCTTGAGTTGTTGAGATACCCCTTGAGTAACAGGGTTTCTGTATCCTCTAATCCTACAGTTCTTGGCAAAATTAATTCACTTATTTGGATCCTATGTAGACCACTATGTCAACTAGCTGATGCCAAAGTGGGTCATTCTTTTCCTCTATATATCAACTCATGGTCCACCCATTCATCCAAGTCATATTGCCATGTTTACTTCAGGCTCACATACCCTGCTCTTCTGCAGGCCATCTGTATTTTGACTTCTTTCTATAGGAAAATTAATAAAATCAATAGTAAAACTACTTTTGGAAAGTGTATACCAAATGACTGATACTTGTGGCAAATCTTCATTTCTGTTGTGTCCTGTGATTTAAATCTCTTTCATGACCATCTATCACCAAATGTGCTATTTTCTCCTATTAGAATGTGCATCTTAAAGGCAGAAATTCTTTTCATGTCTGTATGTTGGTCTCCCTTGGCTTTATTACAATGGTTGACACATAGAATTTTTAAAAATTCTTTCAATCATACAGATAAAAGGAAATTAAGTATTGGGTTGAAATAATCAGGCAATTAAGGCTTACATTAATTGAATTTTACAATCATAGTCAGTTATGTGTTCTGGTTTCTAAAAGAATATGTTTACAAATTATAGCCTCCGTAATTACAAAGCACCATATGTGAAGATTTCATGATAGTTAGACCTATTAGTGCAAAGGAGACTTGTAGTAGTGATCTGCATTTTACTTCAGAATTTTCTATGCATTATCTATATCACTATTCCGGGCCTGAGCTGTATCATGATTAAAATAAATAGATTTGATTGGATGATACTTTCTCTTTGTTTCTGTCTGTGGAAGGTGGAAGCTGTACAACACAAAATTTGGAAAGTCAAATGGGTGCATGAATATAGTATTATAGTGGAGCTATAGGGAGCTATATAGTTAGCTATAGGGTTAGCTATAGTGATTTCATTAATATTGGAAAATCCTAGGTAAGAAAAAGCCCTCCTCAAATTCAGTTTGGCACCTACTTTCAAACATATACTGTGGTCTAAAGGAATTTCCTACAGCAATTTCCTAAAGCAAAGAGAGATTAAGTCTCACATAGAGTTTAAGGTTTATGCAGCCAATATGTATAAGAAGATTTAAACCCAATTATCTTTCCGCTCAACTCCATATATATTTGGACAAATGTTAATTATTTTATTTCTCTTTTTGTTTCTCTTTCTGAATATTATATAAATATAAATGGCTAAATTGTCAATAGAAAGGCAGTTTGGCAGAGTGGAAAGAGATTTAGTCTGTTAAGAATATGAGGGCTCAAGTCTTGCCTCTCAGAAATATTATTCATATGACTCTGCTTGTTCTCTCAGTACTTCAAGCAACTTTTCAATACTTTATTTTGAAGGGGAGAAAGTAAACAAAAATAAACAATTAAAAATAAAAGTATAGTTATTACTCTATACTAGTAATGTAATTCTTCAGGATTTTTTAGAGTTGAAATTTCCCTACACTTGTGAAATTACAGGTCCAGTAAACATGCACATGCAAATAAAGCTAATGCATATATACATTCAAGTGTTGAGAGCATTGACTTTTCCTTTTCTTGCTGGGAAAGAAAAGAGCAAATTAAAAATTCTCAATTTTTTGTTTGTTCAATGACACCATTCCTAGTGGTAATTCTTAATATTTCTACTGTGTGATATAATTAGGGCCACTTGACATCTTCTTGACATAAAAAAAGAAAGGAAAGAAATTAATGTTAATGGCACTGAAGGGAAACCATGTTCTTCAATTAGTTCTTCATGACTTTTTCAGAAGTACACTAATGAGCAACATGACTAAGCTTCTTTTATTATTATTTTAGTATTCACCTTTCTAGGTTTAGACAAACACCTAATGAGAAATTTAATTGACATTATCAGTGGGCAAAATAATTTATTTTCTGTCAAAATTTCTCCTAAAATACATGTTAAATAAGCTCAAAGATCCAAAATTTGGGAATAAAAATTCGTTATTTGACAAAAACTGCTGGGAAAACTGGAAAACAGGATGACAGAAACTAGATATAGACCAACATCTCACATCATAAACTAAAATAAGTCAAAATGGCTACATAATTTACACATAAAAGAAGATACCATAAACAAATTCAGAGTGTTATAGAATCATTTATCTGTAAGACTTATGGGCAGAGGAAGAACTTAGGACCAAAGAGGGTATAGAGTAAATAGATCATTTTGATTATGTGAAATTAAAAAGGTTTTGCAGAAACAAAACTAATGTAACGAAGATTACAAGGAAAGTAGAAAACTGGGGAAGAATTTTTGAAACAAAAATATCTCTGATAAAGGCTTAATTTCTCAAATATATAGAGAACTGAATCAAATTTATAAAAATACAAGTCATTCCCCAATTGAAAAATGGTCAAATGATATAAAAATGCTGTTTGCAGAAAAAGAAATCAAAGCTATCTATAATCATATGAAAAAATGCTCTTGATCACTATTGATCAGAGAAATGCAAATTAAAACAACTCTGAGGCATCACCTGACACTTATCAGAATGGCAAACATAACAAAAATGGAAAATATTAGATGTTGGAGTGGCTGTGAAAAAGCCGTGATGCTAATCCATTTTTGGTGGGGTTATGAAATGATCCAACCATTCTCAGAGGAATTTGGAACTATGCCCAAAGGGCTATAGAGTTGGGCATACCCTCTGATTCTATCCCAAAGACAGCCCCTAAAAGAGAAAAACGCCCTATTTGTACAAAAATATTTATCGCACCTCTTTTTGTGTTGGCTAAGAATTAGAAATCAAAGGAATGTCCATCAATTGGTGAAAGGCTAAACAAACTGTGGTATAAAAGAAATGACAAGCAGGATGATTCCAGATAGGCCTGGAAAGACATGTATGAAATGATGTATTATGAAGTAAGAAGAACAAAGAGAACATTGTACACAGAGAAAACAATATTGTTTGATGAATAACTGTGAATGACTTGGCTTTTCCCAACAATATAGTTATCCAAGCCAATCCCATAGGATTATTGATGAAACAAACCATCCACCTCCAAAGAAATAATTGATATTGATGGAACAAACTGAAGCATGCTATTTTCCACTTTCTTTCATTTTTTCTTTTAAGCAAGTTTTCTTTAAAAGAAACGACAATATGGTAATGTTTTACATAATCATAAATATATAACCCATATCTGATTGTTTGCTGCCTCAGGGAGGCAGAAAGGGAGGGAAGGAAAGGGATGAAATTTTGATCCCCATACTATAAATAAAAATGTTTATTATTAAAAAAATATCTTAGGGGCAGCTTGGTGGCACAGTGGATAGAGCACTGAATTCAGGAGGACCTGAGTTCAAATCTAGCCTCAGGCACTTAACAATTACTAGCTGTGTGACCTTGGGCAAGTCACTTAACCCCAATTGCCTCACCAAAAAAAAATTTTAAATAGATTTCCTCTCTATTGCATGTGTGCAAATCTCATGATTATTAATAAGAATTGGGTAAATGCATTAAAAATATTCATTTTAATGAGAATGAAATTCAATTATTCAGAGAATTATATATCTTATTGAAATACTTTATCAAGTAAAATTATTTTCTTAAAAATAGCATTTCTAATATGCAAGGGAGTTTCTTTTGGAATTAAGTCACAGCAAAAGAGAATCAAATAGCAAAAATAAAAAGAGAGAATTTAATATCACATAGGTAGGAAGTGGAAGAATCAAAATATGAATCTAAGTCTTTTAATTTAATAATACACATTTCACTTGACATTGTCCCTTAATGCCTCTTCATTACTTCCCTTCATATTTGTTTTAAAAATAGTTATCTTCAAAAATGTATCATGAAGTATTATAATTCATGGTATTGTGTATCACAGAGTCCTAAAGGGCTTTCATGGTTCTAAAAAATTCAAAATTCTTTGTGAGACAGCTTCACATTATCTTTATTTCAGTGTCTTATTTGAACAAAGGCAAAAGCAATATACAGTACATAGAGGACATATTTACAAGTCTGCTGGACTTTCTATATTATAATCACAGCTTTTTGGTATTAAAGATTGAATAGTAAATTTGTCCACTCTCAGACCAGTAAGGGGGAGGGATTGGGTAACAATCACACACACACACACACACACACACACACACACACAAACACACACATTTCCTGAAATACCTTATGCCAGGGATGTTTTGAACTGTCAGAAAAATTTAATAATAATTCTTGAAATTAATATTTATGGAAACTACTCCATTACCAGATGTTGTCTTCTCCATCCATTGTTTCAAATAGCTGATATTATGTTTTGCAGAATAAAAAGTTTAAAAAAAGGTTTTACTTTCCTTGTCACATCTGACAGAAGCCTTTTTTACTTCCTTCAAATGAGTCAGAACACAATTTTAATCCTGGTGGCCGAATATCTTGCATTGCATTGGCAATGCCAGTCTGATTTATATCTTGTTCCAACTTGCACTCTTTAGGCTGCATCAGAGAGTATAAATGGATTGGTTTAAAGGAGGCACACAAGAGAGAGGTGATGCAGTTGAAAGCCAGCACCCCGTACAGATTCTGAAACATGATTCAAACTCTGTATATCCAGTACATGTGTATGACTACCACATCTTACCCAAGGCCTCCTGTATTCCTCATTAAATTTTCTTTGGAAATAAACATAAGATTTGGGTTTCTGCTCTCAAATCATACAATCAGCAGATATTTATTAATTCCTGCTATGTGTCAGGTACAGTATTAATTTTTAGGAATGCAAATAAATGTAATTAAATGATTCCTAGTTTTATGAAACTTATATTTTTCATGAATAAAGTCACTAATGGGCATGTCCTGAATCAGTATTCAAATTAATGTAATACTTAGTTTTGATAACAGTAACTGCATTCTGACTTTCTCTGTTACAGGGACAATCTTGATTTATTAAGTGCCTGCTATGATATTCGGCAGTGATGCATAGCATTTGGAATTTTGTATTACTACACATTAGTATTACAAAGACAAGAATTTTCTTTTCCTTGTGAGTGAGATTTTCCCCAGCCCTTAAAGATAAGTGATTTAACTATGGTAATAATCAGTATTTAACTTAAAAAGTATGATTTAACATATTTAAGTATTTTATTGGTATTCTTTAGTAGCTTATGAAGTAAGACAGATACCAGTAGAGCAAATTCCAATGCCATATGATTAGCAATGCCATATGATCATCCTCTTGCTAGAAACCATCTTTAGCCATCATCTGTAGCTTCTAACCATCATCTATTCTATCAAAGTATTAGGTGTTCAGCAATTCCAGTTGGCAGGCTGTGATAATCCAAGTGGCTAGCAAGTTGGATAGATAATCTAAATAGCAAGCAAGTTTATTAAGAAATCTCAATTATCAACCTATGCACATATTTCATGGTGGACTGTAAATTGGGAGCAATTTGTCTAAAATTAGTATGGTATATAAGTATTTAAGCCCTATAGGGGTATAAAACCCTGTTGAGCCCTGAGCTCGGGGTCTTTCAGGTCCTACCCCTGACTGACCAGCTTTATTGTGAAACTTAGAAATTTTGGTGACATCCTAAATTAGCTTTCAGTGAAGTAAATCTGTCTTAGATAAGCTGGTGATTCTAGGTCTTTTCCCCCAAAAGGGACAGGGTTGGTGAGCAAATAAAACCAATTAATTTAGTACAAATAATAAGTAGTTTAGGAATTTCCCCAAACCTAGTATTCATGATTGTTAAATTTAAAGGTGCCAGGCATCACCTAATTTCACTTTAATGTTTTCAAGGAACTTTTTCATAAACTTCACTTTGGAATCATTCACAACAACTCTGAACAATAAATATTTTTGTTAGTATTTAGAGTGCCTCCCACATTCCAACTTAGCTATTGAGAGAGCAAGCAATTTTTATTTTATTTAATATTTTTTGAGGGGCAATGGGGGTTAAGTGACTTTCCCAGGGTCACACAGCTAGTGTGTCAAGTGTCTGAGGCTGGATTTGAACTCAGGTACTCCTGAAGCCAGGGCTGGTGCTTTATCCACTGTGCCACCTAGCTGCCTTGAGAGCAAGCAATTGTATAACAATTATATGGATGCAAATGTGCCAAGACATTGACAGTTGATCCTCATTATAACATTCATATTATTGTGCAAAATTAGCTCCTGGCTGTTCACATGGGTCTTGCCACGTTTTGTATTGTTTCATTTTGTTTTGTTTGTGTTTGTGTGTGTTTCTGAATCTACCTTCTCATTATTTCCCCCAATACAAAGTAATTCATCATAATCAAATGTCATAACTCTTTCAGCCATTCCCCAATTGAGGAACATTTCCTCAATTTCCATTAATGATCCTTTTTCTTTGATATCATTGGAATACAGGGGTGCTAATCCATTGTCAGTGGAGTTGTGAACTGTTCCAACCCTTCAGCAGAATAATTAGGAACTATATCCAAAGGGCAATCAAATTGTACATATTTTTTGATTCAGCAATGTTTTTAGTATTTCTGTACCCCTAAAGAAATAATATAAAAGGGATATTTATAACAGCTCTTTTGGGGTGACAAAGTATTGGAAATTGAAGGGATGCCCATAAATTGTGAAATGACTGAACAAGTTGTGGTATTAGAATATAATGGAATACTATTTTGCTCTAAGAAATGATGAACGACTGGATTTCTGAAAAACCTGGAAATCCTTACATGAACTGATGGAAACTGAAATGGGTAGAACTAGGAGAATATTGTACACAGTAATAACAACATTATATTATTTCCAACTCTGATTGACTTAGTTATTCTCAGCAATGCAATGATCCAAGATAATCCCAAAGGACTTATGATGGAAAATGCTATTCACATCCAGAGAAAGAAATGATGGAGTCTGAATTCAGGTAGAAGCATATTATTTTTATTTTCTTATTTTTTTCATGTTGTTTTTTCCTTTTGATCTGTCATTTCTTTTAAAACATGACTAATATAAAAATATGTTTTATGTGATTGCCCATAAAAAGAAAGCCTACATAAAATTCCTCACTAGTTTAGGAGGGGCTTGGGAAGGAGGGAGACAAAATTGGAACTTTTTTTTTTTATTTCTTTAGAATTTTATTTTTTCCCCAAATTACATGAAAAATACAACTTTAAACAACCACTTAAAAAAAAAAACTTTGTATTCCAAATTTTCTTCTTCCCTACCTCCTCATGCCCCTTAAGAACTCAAACAATTCAATATAAGTTATACATATGTATTCATGCAAATCATTTCCATATTAGACAGGTTGGGAAAGAAAACAGTCAAAAAAAAAACTTTAAGAAAATGAAACTAAAAAAAATTATTCAATCAGTATTCAAACACCATCAGTTCTTTCTCTGGAGATGGATCACATTTTTCATAAGTACTCCAGTGTTTTCTTGGATCATTGTGTTGCTGATAATAGCCAAATCATTCACAGCTGGTCATCTTACAATATTGCTGTCACTTTGTATATAGCACATTTCACTTTGCATCAGATCATGTAAGTCTTTACAGGTTTTTCTTAGAATATCCTGCTCAACATTTCTTTTTTTTTATGAAATCAAATAAGCATTTAATTATTTTTAGTTACATGTAAAGAGAGTTTTAAATATTTGTTATTATAAGATTTTTGCTTCCAAATTTTTCTCTTTCCCTCCCTTCTCTATCCCCTCCCCAAGATGGAATGCAATTTGAGGGAGGCTATATTTGTACAATCTTATTAAATATATTTATTCATGAGTTATGTTGTGAAAGAAGAATCAGAAAAAAAGGGAAAAAACCTCAGGAAAAAAGTATAAATGAAAATGAAAGTAGAAACAGTATTGCTGAATATGCATTCAGAATTTAGAATTCATTTTCTGGATGTGGAAAGCATTTTCCATCAGGAGTTCTTTAGAATTGTCTTGGATCATTGTATTGCTGAGAAGAGCTAAGTCTATCACAGTTAATCATCACACAAAATTGCTGTTACTGTGTACATTGTTCTCCTGATTCTGCTCATATCACTCAGCATCAGTCCATTTAAAAGTCATTCCAGTTTTTTCTGAAATCTTCCTGCTCATCATTTCTTCCAGCAAAATAGTATTCCATTACATTCATATAACACAACTTGTTCAATCATTCCCAATTTATGGGCATTCCCTCTATTTCCAGTGCCTTGCCACCACAAAGAGAGCTGCTAAAATATTTTTGTACATGTTGGTCATTTTCCCTTTTTCATGATTTCTTTGGCATATAGAAATAGTAGTGGTATTACTGGATCAAAGCATATGGATAGTCTCAAAGCACTTTGGGGATAGTTCCAAATTATGCTCCAGAATGGTTGGATAAGTTCACAACTCTACCAATGAAGTATTAGTGTTCCAATTTTTCTACAGCTTCTCCAACATTTATTATTTTCCTTTTTTGTTATATTAATCAATCTGAAAGGTGTGAGGTGGTACCTCAGCATTGTTCTAATTTGCATTTCTCTAATCAATAGTAATTTAAAGCATTTTTTCATATGGCAATATATAGCTTTGATTTCTTCACCTGAAAATTGCCTGTTCATATCCTCTAATTATTTCTCATTTGGGGAATGGCTTGTATTCATATAAATTTGATTTAGTTCTGTATACATTTTAGAAATAAGGCCTTTATCAGAAACATTGGCTATAAAAATTGTTTCACAGCTTTCTGCCTTCCAATTTTGGCTACATTGCTTCTATTTGTACAAAACTATTTCATTTAATGTAATCAAAATCATCCATTTTGCATTTCATAATATATTCTGTCTCTTATTTGGTCATAAATTGTTCTCCTCTCCATAGATCTGAGAGGTAAATTATTCATTCCTCTCCTAATTTAGCTATGATACCACCCTTTATGTATAAACCATGTACCCATTTTGACCTTATTTTGGCATATTGTGTAAAATGGTGGTATATGCCTACTTTCTGCCATACTATCTTCCAGTTTTCCCAGTTTTTGTAAAATACTCAGTTCTTATCAAAGAAGCCCACCTTCCTGTGTATTTTTTTCATTAGTTCTCTTGATACTCTTGACATCTTTTTCTTCCAGATGAATATTGTTATTATTTTTTCTAGCTCTATAAAATAATTTTTAGATAGTCTGATTGGTATGGCACTGAATAAGTAAAATAATTGAGGTAGAATTATAATTTTTATTATATTCACTTGGACTATCCATAAGCAACTGATATTTTTCCAGTTATTTAGATCTGATTTTATTTTGTATTTGTATGTAGAACTGTCTTCCCTTTTCACCCAAGTGAGATAAACCTTTGCTGAAGTCTTCTAAATTATCTTAAGTTAGATGACTTTGTCTTTTTGTAGGATCTGCAGTTCCATAATCTGTTTAGAGGCTTGATTTAATGTTTTTGAGGGAAACTCAGCAGAGCTCAGACAACTTCTTGCCTTCTCTCTGCCATCTTGGCTCACTAAATTGTGTTTCACAGAATTCAATTTTTAAAAAAATGATTGCTAAAAATATTTTACATATAATTGGGAAAATATATTATTTAAATAAAGGACTAAGCTCAAGTCTTCAATCTAAAAGAATATTGACTTAGAGCATTTATATGACTATATATAGCAATGATTTCTTCTGAAATCTGACTTTTTACATATTTTGACCATTTAATATTTGAGGAGTAACTATATTTTTTTACAAGTTTGATTCAAATATATACTCAGCAGGTATTTTAGAAAAGATAACTTTATCAGATGAAATTGTGGAGAAGTGTTTGATATTGCATTATTGTCTATGACACCTTTTATCAAAATGTAGTTTCGCTGTTTATCTTTTTAAAGTATGTCTTATGTAGCTTTTGCTTTGTCCAATATCATGATTGCTTCCCCTACCATTACTTACTTTATCTGAAGCATATTAAATTCTTTTCTAGCCCCTTCTTTTAATTTTCTTTGTGTTTTTGGCTATTTCATGTGTCTCTTTTGTAAACAACATACTGTCAACTTCTGCTGTCTAATCTATTATGCTATCTGATTCCATTTAATGGATGAGCTCATTCCATTCAACTTCACAGTTATGATTACTGTGTAATTCCCTCAACTACATTTTCTTGTTTTTTCCTCTTTTTATCCTATCACTACTCAAATGTATATTTCAGTTCTAACTATTCCATCCCTTAATTGACCCTCCATTTTACCATCTCCCCCGCCCCCATTTTCTTCTTCTTCTTTCCCTCCCATTTCTCTATTGGGTAAGTTAAATTTCTTCCATCTTTGAATTAATTCCAATGAGAGTGAGATTCAAACATTGCCGACCAGCCTTTCCATTTTTATTTCCATTTTAAATTCTCTTGCTCATAAGATAGGCCAGTGATTCTTAGATTATCTGTATTTATCTACTTCCCAACTTAGTTGCATTTGCTATGATATAATTGATTAAAAAAATTTGTTGATTCTTTTTACTTCTTCTGTTGGTTCTTGAAATTCAACATCTTCTACTTTTTCCATCCTAATTCTTAAACAACTATTTCCTTCAGTGAGTTTTTGTGACTCTTTTTTTTTTAATTTGGCTAATTCAGCTTTATTAAGGAGTTGTCTCTTCAGTGCATGTTTTGATCTCTTTTTATTTTTTTTAAATTAAATTTTTTTTGGTGGGGCAATGAGGGTTAAGTGACATGCCCAGGGTCACACAGCTAGTAAGTGTCAAGTGTCTAAGGCTGCATTTGAACTCAGGTCCTTCTGAATCCAGGGCTGATGCTTTATCCACTGCTCCACCAAGCTGCCCTCTTTCCATCTCTTTTTAACATTTGGTCTATTCTATTTTTAAGTATTATTTTCTTCAGTATTTTCATTCTTCTGTTATACTGTCAATTCTCTTTTCAAAATATTCTTTCATCACTAATTCATTTTCCTAATTTTTTCCTCTATCACTCACCTCATTCTTTAACACCATCAGGAATTTTTCAATGATATTATGAGTAGGTTCTCTGCTTTGTTGTTTTACCCACTCATTAATTATATTTAGAGTTATACAATTTCTAATTATTTTAATCTATTTTCCAAGGCCCTTTATTACATCAACTTTTTTCATTTTGATCTTAAATGGATACATTAATTATTTCTGCATTTGACTGTGAGGTTTTGTGCTATAATATATGGTCAGTTTTCCTGTATGTTCCATGTACCACTGAGAAAATGGTATATGCCATTTTATTCTTTTTCAGTTTTCTCCAGAGATCTATCATATCAAAGTTTTCTAAAATCCTACCCACCTAATTAACATCTTTCTTGTTTATTTTTGTAGTTAGATTCATCTAGTTCTGAGAGGAGAGGAGAGGTTCCCCCACTAGTATAGTTTTTTGTTTTTTGTTTTTTGTTTTTGTTTTTGTTTTTTGTGGGACAATGGGGGTTAAGTGCCTTGCCCAGTGTCACACAGCTAGTGTTATATGTCTGAGGCCATATTTGAACTCAGATCCTCCTGAATCCAGGGCCAGTGCTTTATCTACTTCATCACCTGGCTGCCGCACTAGTATAGTTTTATTATGTATTTCTTCCTGTTAAATTATTTATCTTTAGAAATGTGACTGTTATACCACTTGGTACATACATGTGTTGCATTTATATTATTGAATTGTTTATGGTACTTTGTAAGATTGGTGGATTCTTTCAATGACTATTTTACCATCTGGTTCTGAAATATCATGGCAATTTTCCTTGATCATTTTGTAAAAGAGCAGGAGGAGCCAAGATGGCAGAGGAAAGACATTAAAATCACAGAACTCCTGACACAATTACCCCAACAAACAGCAATAAAAGAGGCCCTGGAGGAGCAAAAGTCATAAAAAGATGGGCTGAGATTATTTTCCAGACAAAGACAGATTAAAGGGAGGCATGCTGGACTGTGAACAGAGTCTAACCCTGTGATCAAGCTGACACAGACTCCAGGCATGCTGCACCAGAGGAACTCACCCACACCCTCTGAATCAGCTGCAGTACCAGTGTCTTCTGGAATTAAGCTTACGGTCAGGTGAGAGGGCTGAACATCTGCCTGGAGGGGTGATGAAAAATACAAATGTGTCTATGGGACCTAAGGAGGAATTCAGCTATCCCAGCCCAGCAGGAGCCAGGAAAAAATCTTGAGTAGTGGGAGGCCCAGGTTGGGGAGGGGCACAGGCTCATTAGAACTAAGGACCACAGCACAGAAAGCTTAGCTGGGTGGGTAATTAGTCATTTGTTTTGAGTTTATCTTCTGACCAGAGAACAGGCTAGGTGAGAGAAAAATTTGTCTTCCCTCAAACTGAATCACCTGGGACCCTCTGAAGCTTGGGACAGTGTAGCTTGGAAGTAGGGCCCCACTGTAAGAGTGAGTTAAAAGTCAAGTAAAAGATGGCAAGATGAGCAAGCAAAGAAAGTTAAGAATGATAGAAAATTTCTTCATTGCCAAGGTGTACCCTCAGAAGATAACAACCTCAGCACCACTACACCCAAAGCTTCCAAGAAAAATATGAATTGGTCTCAGGTCATGGAAGCACTCAAAAGGGACTTTGAAGAGAAAGTAGGAGAGATAGAAGGACTATATAGAGAGGTGAAGGAAAGAATGGAAAGAGAAGTGAGAGTGATGCAGGAGAGTATTGAGAAAAAATCAACAGTTGAAAAGCCAAATGGAAAAGGAGATACAAAAGATCTCTGATGAAAATTGTAGCCTAAGAATTAGGATTGAACAAATGAAAGCTAGTGACTTTATGAGAAACCAAGATACAGTAAAGTAAATCCAAATGAATAAAAAAAAAATAGTGGGCAATATGAAATAGCTACTTGAAAAAAAAGCTGGCCTGGAAAATAGATCCAGGAGAGATAATTTGAAAATCACTGGACTACCTGAAATCCATGACCAAAATAAAAGTTTAGAAAGCATATTCCAAGAAATTGTGAAGAAAAATTACCCTAATATTGTAGAAGCAGAAGGTAAAATGGAAATTGAAAGAATCCACCAATCACCTCCTGAAAAAGATCCCAAAAGGAAAACCTCCAGAAATATTATAGCCTAATTCCACAGCTCCCAGGTCAAGGAGCAAATATTGCAAGCAGCTAGAAAAAAGCAATTCAAATATGGTGGAGCTACAATGAAAATAATGCAAGATTTAGCAGCATCTACATTACAGGACTGTAGGGTATGGCATATAATATTCCAGAGGGCAAAGGAACTGGGACTGGAGCCAAGAATCACCTACCCAGGAAACCTAATTATAATCTTTCAGAAGAAAAAAATGGGACTTCAATGAAAAAGAGGACTTTCAGGCATTTGTGATGAAAAGAACTGAACTGAATAGAAAATTTGACTTTCAAATTTCAGACCCTCATGAATCATAAAAAGGTAAACAGAAAAAATAAGTCATGAGGGATATTAAAACATTAAACTTTTTACATTCCTACATACATCTAAACTCATAAGAAAATTCTCAGTATTAGAGTAGCCGAAAGGAATACACTTAGACAGAGGATACTGGACTGAACTGATTATGAAGAGATTATATCTGTAAAGCGATTATTTTTTGTTTATCTTTGTTCTTTAGAGGGAAAGCAGGATGGGGTGTCCTATGTCTGGGGCTGGATTTGGGCTCAGGGCCTCCTGGGTCTAGGACTAGTGCTTTGTCCACTGGGCCACCTAGCTACCACATTATAACATCTTTAAAATAGGGTTGAGGGGTAGGAATAATGCATTTGTGGAGGGGGAAATGGAAAGGTGGACTGGGGAGAGGTGGATCACATAAAGGATACAAGACAAAAGCTTATGGAGGGGGGGGAGCTAGGTGGTGCAGTGGATAGAGCACCAGTCCTGGATTCAGGAGGATCTGAGTTCAATTCCAGCTTCAGACACATGACACTTACTAGCTGTGTGACCCTGGGCAAGTCACTTAACCCTCATTGTACTGCAGCAAAACAAAACAAAAAAAAGCTTATGGAGGGGAGGGGAAGAAGGGGAAGGAGTGGGGGTATGAGTGAACATTACTATCATCAGAATTGGCCCAAATATTGAATAAAATACATAATCAAATGGGTATAGTGATACATTTTTGCCCTTAGGGAAAGTGAGAATGGAAATAGATAAGGTGGGGTGCAGAGGGGAACAGGGGAAGGGCAAATTGGGGGAGGGAGCAGTAAAAAGCAAAACTCTTTTTAAAAAAAAAATTTTGTCATAAAAGTATTTTGTTATTTTCCAGTTCCATGTAGAAATAGTTTTCAACATTTGTTTTTATAAGATTTCGTTTTAAATTTTTCTCCCTCCCTCACCCTTCCCTAAGACAGCAAGCAATCTGATATAGGTTATATAATGATTGGAATGATGCCACCTGCGGAGATTTACTGTAGGAAAGCTCCACCATGAGGAGAAGGCCTCTGAGGGCAAGGCCATGTGGCTTTTCTTTGGTATTAGGAAGTGACGTTTGCTTGTGGGAAGAAGAGGGGGGCGAGGCTGACACTCTTTCGGTCTCTTTGTGAGGACTCTGGTGGAGAAGGGAGCTAGAAATGCACACTCCCTTTAACAGATAGATGAATCTAGGCCTTTCTCTCTCTCTTTACCAAATTCTTATTCTCCTTAATAAATGCTTCAAAGTCTAACTCTTGGTAAAGCATATAATTTACTGGTGACAACTCATTAAATATTTTAGACAGACTAGCTAGAATTTTAGCCCTTTACAGATAGAGAACCTCTTAGCATTAGAATTTGAAAAAAATGGAGGAGTCAGAGGTTTCTCTGAATATGCATGGTTGAGAGAGAGGGAGATATTTATATTCTCTTGTGTGCTCTTCTAACAAAAATAAAAAGAAAAATAGAAAATCCACAAAAACAAAGAATTAACACAATCTTATTCCCCATTTGTCTGGTTAAACAGGCTAAAATCAGGAACAGGGTACTTAGAGAGTTTAAAAGATCCATTTGAAAATTTAAACAGAAAACAGCCAGTACTTTAACAGTACTTCAGATTTAAAGGGACAGGGTAGGGGAAATTTCTTACCCAACCAGAAGATCAGAAGATGGAAGTTTCGGTTTTCCTCTTTCTGGTCAGCCATCTGTAAAGGGCTAAAATTCTAGCTAGTCTGTCTAAAATATCTAATGAGTGGTCACCAATAAATTATAAGCTTTAGCAAGAGCTAGACTTTTAAGCATTTATTAAGGAGAATAAGAATTGGTAAAGAGAGAGAGAAAGGCCTAGATTCATCTATCTATTAAAGGGAGAGCACATTTCTAGCTCCCTTCTCCACACTAATTGTCACGAAAGAGATGGAGAGAGCATCAGCCTCACCCTTTCTTCCTTCCACAAGCAAAGAAAAGCCTCATGGCCTTGTCCTCAGAGGCCTTCTCCTCATGGTGGAACTTTCCTACAGTGTCTCCAGCAGGTGGCGTCATTCCAATTGTTACAGTTATATATGTACAATCACAGTAAACATATTTCTGCAGTAGTCCTGATGTGAAAGAAGAATTAGAGCAAAAAAAGGAAAAACCTCATAAAAGAAAAAAAATATTAACAGTATGGTTCAATCTGCATCTAGATTCCACAGTTCTTTTTTTCTGGATTTGGAGAGGATTTTCAATCATGAGTCCTTTGGAACTATCTTGGACCATTGTACTGCTGAGAAGAGTAAAGTTTGCCACAGTTGATCAACACATAATATTCTTGATACTTTGTACAATGTGCTCCTGATTCTGTTCATCTCACTCAGCACCAGTTTGTGTAAGTCCTTCAAGTTTTCTCTGAAATCTGCCTGCGCATCATTTCTTACAACACAATAGTATTCTATTACATTCATATACCACAACTTGTTCAGCCATTCCCCATTTGGTGGGCATCCCTTCAATTTCCACTTCCTTGCCACCACAAAAAGAACAGCTATGAATATATATATATATATATATATATATATATATATATATATATATATATATATATATATATATATTTCTAGGAATGTGAAGATGTTCTGCATAACTGAACATGCAGGTCTTATATTGCATTGTTTGATTTCATAAGGAGGTTTCAGGAGGGAGGGAGGAAGAAAAATTTAGAATACAGAATTATCTCAAAGACCTTAATCTCATCAGAGAGGGCTCAAGGAGGGAGTAGTCTATTTAACCCTACAGGAGAGTAGGAGGGGAAGAGGATAAGGAGGGAAGAGTGAAATTTGAGAGGTCAGAGTGGGGAAGGGGGCAGTCAGAAATAAAAGACTTTTGAGGAGGAATAGGGTAAAAAAATGATAGAAAATAGAGTAAATAGCATGGTGAGCAAATACAATGGAGGGAAATAGTTATGATTATTGGCTATAATGGCAAAACGTATGGTACCTACTCTGCTGAGCTATTATGAGGAACATTCTTTGTCAAGTTTAAGGTACTATACAAAAGTTGTGATGAACAGGATGTTATAAGAAAGACCTGGAAAGACCTACATGAACTGAAGCAGAGTGAAATGTACTGTATACAAAAGAACAGCAATAGTGTAGGATGATCTACTGGGAAGCACATGGTTATTTTCAGCAAGGCAATGATCCAGTATAACTCTGAAGGACTTATGAAAATTCCAATCCATCTACAGAGAAAGAACTAATGGTATCTGAAAACAAATTGAAACAATTTTTTTTTGACAATTCTTTAATCTGAAGTTTTGTTTTTATCTGTTTTCTCTCACAACCTAGCTAATGTGGAAATGTTTTCCATGACTACTCATGTATAACTTATATTGAATTGCTTGAGTTCTTCGGGGTGGGGGTAGGGAGGAAGAGAAGTTGGAATACAAAACTTTAAAAATTGATATCAAAATTTGTTTTTATATGTAATTTGGAAAATAAAATTCTAAACAGGAAAAAAAAAAGAAAATTTCTTGAATGATGTTGTCAATGTTGTTGTTGTTTTGACTGTGACTTTCAGGTAGTCTAAAGTCTAATAACTCTTAAATTGTCTCTCCTACATTTATTTTTCCAGGTCACTTGATTTTCAAATCAGGTATTTTACATTTTCCTCTTTTTTATTATTTTGATTTTCTTTGATTGATTCTTGATATCTCGTAGAGTCATCAGCTTCCAGTTGCTCAATTCTAACTTTTTAAGGAATTATTTTCTTCATTTAGCTTTTGTAACTCCTTTTCCATTTGGCCAATTCTAATTTTTATGGAGTTGGGTTTTTTTAGTGATTTTTTAAAGCATTTTTTTTCAGTCATTTTTTTGCTGCTTTTCCCAAACTCTTGATCTTTGTTTCTTGATTCTTTTGTATAACTCTCATTTTTTCCCAGTTTTTTCTAATGCTCCTATTTAAATTTTAAAATGCTTTTTGAGTTATTCAAAGAGGACTTTTGGGGCTTGAGATCAATTTGTAGATCTCTTTGAATCTCATTTATATGTAGGCATTTTGACATTGTAATTCTCTTTTGAGTCTGTATTTTGGTCTTTCATGTAACCTTAATAGATTTCTATAGTAAGGGTTCTTTTTTTGCTCACTTCCTTTTTTAGTATTTATTTTTTATCATAAAATATTTTATTATTTTCTAGTTACATGTAGTTTTCAGCATTTGTTTTATGAGATTTCTCATTTCATATTTTCTCCCTCTCTGCCCCCTCCCCAAGACAGCAACCCATCTGCTATAGGTTATATATGTACAATCACATTAAACATAGATTTTTAAAATTTAAATAAGATGAATTTTAATAGGGATGAATATAATATTGTACAACTGATATTAACAAAATAACTTCCTAAATGCTAAAAGAACATAGCTGTAACATGGGAATACAAAAGATTTATGTCATCTAATCTAAACAAGACCTTCTTTGTTATGTCAGTCTTTTCCTTCTTCTTTGACAGACTTTCTGCCAGTACATACAGCATTAATTTTTTCATAACTTCACTTCTTTGTTCAAGGCTCCAACACTTTTTGGGCTCCTTCCATACAAACAGACAACTTTGTTTTTTTTTTTTAATATAGCACTTTATTATTTTCTAGTTACATTCAAAATTTATTTTTATAAAATTTCTAGGTTCAAATCATTCTCCCTCCATCCCCACCCTCCCCACACCCCAGGACAACAAGAAATCTGATATAGGTTATATATATACAATCACATTAATCATATTTCTGCATTAGTCATGCTGTGAAAGAATAATCAGAGTAAAAGGGGAAAATCTCATAGAAGAAAAACAAAACAAAAAAAAATAGAAATTGTGTGGTGCAATCTGTATCTAGATTCCTTTTTTCTGGATTTGGGGACCATTTTCGATCATAAGTCCTTTGAAATTTTCTTGGGATACTGTGTTGCTGAGGAGAGTCAGGTCTATCACAGTTGACCAACACACAAGGTTGTTGATACTGTGTACAATGTTCTGCTGGTTCTGCTCATCTCAATCAGCATCAATTCATGTAAGTCCTTCCAGGTTTCTATGAAATTCACCTGCTCATCATTTCTTCACATTGATTTTTTAAAAATTTTGAGTTCAAAATTTTCTTTCTCTTTCCCTTCTCAACCCTCCCTATGGAAACAAGCAATTCAATATAAATAAACATGTGCAATTATGCCAAGTATCTTCACATTATTCAATTTGTGAAAGAAAGTAGACAAAATAACTTTAGCAAGAGGAACTAACAAATAAAATTATACTTCAATAACAAATAACAAATAAAATTATACTTCAATCTGTATTCAAATACTATCACTTCTTCCTCTGTTGATCCTTCTGATAGCAACCTGTTCAACATTTCTTTCACAGTTACTATTTCTAACTGTATTACCCTTCATTCTATTCCCTCCCCTTGAAATGTATTCTATTTTCTATATTCTTTCAACCTATCACTCAACAAGTGTTTTGCTTTTTACTGTCCCCTCCCCCAATCTGCTCTCCCTTAACCTCTTCCCCCATTTTCCCTCCCCCTCCCAATTTCCATCATGGCAAAACATATTACTATACCCACCTGAGTATTTATTTTATTCCCTCTTTGAGCCAATTCTGATCAAAGTAAGGATCACTCACTCCCCTGCTCCTTCCCCATTTTCCCCTCCACTGCATAAGCTTTTTTGGTGTTTCTTTTATGTGAGTTACATTACACTCTTTAACCTATCCCTTTCCCTTTCTTCCAGTGCATTCCTCTTACCCTTTCACTTTATTTTGAAGATGTCATAATGGGTCAGCTAGGTGACACAGTGGACAAATTACCAGCCCTGGATCCAGGAGGCCCTGAGCCCAAATCCAGCTCCAGACATAAGCCACCCCACCCTGCTTGCCCTACAGAAAGCAAGGTTAAATGCTTTACATATATCATCCCTTCACATTCCATTCACACCTGTACCCTCTGTCTATATGTATATTCCTTTCAGCTGCCCTAATACTGAGAAAGTTCTTGAGTTGGCAGTTTCATCTTCTTATGTAAGAAGGTAAACAGTTTATACTTTTAATGTCTCTCATTATTTCTTTTTCCTCTTTACCTTTTTGTGCTTCTTAAGGGTCTTGCATTTGAAAATAAAATTTCTTATTCAGTTCAGGTCTTTTCTTCACAAATGCCTGAAAGTCCTCTTTTTCATTGAAGTCCCATTTTTCCCCTTGAAATATTACATTCAGTTTTGCTGGGTGAGTGATCTTAGGTTGTAGTCTCAGTTCATTTGCCCTCTGGAATATCATATTCCATGCCCTCTGGTCCTTTAATGTTGCTAAATCTGGTGTTATCCTGACTGTGGCTCCATAGTATGTGAATTTCTTCTTTCTAGATTTTTGCAATAATTGCTCCTTGACCTGGGATTTCTGGAATTTGGCTATAATATTCCTGGAAGGTTTTTGTATCTGCTTTTCCATTTGGATTTTTAAGCTGTTGACTTTTTTATCATGACTTTCCTGCATCACTCTCATTTCTCTTTCCATTCTTTCCTCCACCTCTCTAAATCTTCCTTCTATCTCTCCTACTTTCTCTGCAAAATCCCTTTTAAGTGCTTCCAAGGCCTGAGACCAATTCATATTTTCATTGGAAGCTTTGGATGCAGGAGTTTTAACTTTGTTATTATCTTCTTCTGAGGGTATATTATGGTCTAGCTTGCCCCCAAAGCAGGCTTTGATGGTCTGCTGTTTTGTTTTTTTTTTCTGCTTAATCATCTTGATCCCCTATTTCTTAGCTTTTAACTTCTTCTTAAAGTGTGGAATTGCTTACAAGACACATTGTTCTGAACTACAGCTTGGTTCAGAGGGTGATTTAACTTTTTCTCAGCCTGCCTGGCCTGTGAGTAACCACAGCCCAGTTTCTCTTTGACCCAGAAAAAGAAGTCTGATTGAAATCTGATTCTCTGTGGTCAAAAGCTTGGCATGCCTGTGCCCCTCCCCAACTGGGTGTCTGTCCCTCAACTTTTCTTGCTGGTTCAGAAAGTGGGCACCCCGCCCCAGTTCCAGTGGAGATCACAGCTATTCCACTCAACTGTTGGACCCTCTCAACTCTCTGTGAACTAGGCTTTAGAAGAAGCAGCTGAACATTCTGAGGCTCTGGAAGCACTTTCTGAGGTTTGTCCTGCCCGAGTTCAGTCCTGCTCCATGCAGTATGCTCCTCTCTCAGCCTGAACAGCAGGTGATCCCAGTCACTTAATTAAGCCATCTTTGGCTGGAAAAGAGTCTCACTCTGTTCTTATGTGTGTTATGCTGCTCCAAGAGTTGGCTTGTCACATTATTTTTGGAGCTATGTGGACAGGTTTTCTGGACCTGGGAGAGTCACAGGCTTTCTTCTCCACTCTACACATTAGACATATTTTTGCTCATTTTCTAACGTATTTCATGACATTAAAATTTTAGCTCTGCCCCTGGGGTACAGCGGGCACTATGCCAAGAGTCTTGTGTTTGGAACTAAAAACCTGATTATTGGCTTTCTGCACTGGGGCCTCAGGGTTGGCACCTTGTCTATTGCACTGGGATGGCCTGCCCTAGTATCTGTTGTGCCTGGGGTTTTCGGGCTATGAGTTTGCCTGCTTCTCCAGAGCTGGAGGCCTCACAGTTAGCCTGCTACACCTCTGGCCTGTTGATCTGGGATGAGAGGGCCTCGGTTACTGATCTGTGTTTTGGCTAAAATCCTCCTGCTGGCTTGCCCAGACACTGCTTATGCTGGGCTGCATTTTTGCTAAAGTGAAACAGACCTTTTTTGAAGTTTTGTTTTGTTTTTGTTTTTGTTTGTTATTTTTGCAAGGCAATGAAGGTTAAGTGACTTGCCCAGGGTCACACAGCTATTAAGTGTCAAGAGTCTGAGGCTGGATTTGAATTCAGGTCCTACTGAATCAAGGGCAGGTGCCTTATCCACTGTCCCACCTAGCTGCTCCCTCCAGACATACTTCTAAATGATTGATCTTAGGCTGGTAAATTATTTCACTCCATCTTTTTTGTGGGTTCAATAATTCCAAATTTTTTTTAGAGGCTTGGCTTAATGTTATTTCAGAGGGAAAGTGAAGACAGCTCAGGAAGCTACCTGGCTTTTCTCCATTATGATGACTGACCCTAGCATCTTTTTGTTTTCTGTAGGTTTACTAGATGGCAAAAGAAAACAAAGCCAAAAAGAATGTTTTGTTGTCTTGTGTTGTTTTGTGTTTTCTGCAGAACTAAAGCTGACTGACTCTTTTATCCTCTTCTATCTAGCTGTCCTTGTGTACTGTATGTTGTCTAGAACCAGAAACTTCTATGGCAGGGCATCCCCTTAGAATTCAAATAGAACAGGTAACTTTGTGTTCCCCCTCTAATTCTTTTTTTTTTTTTGTGGGACCATGGGGGTTAAGTGACTTTCCCAGGGTCACACAGCTAGTAAGTGTCAAGTGTCTGAGGCTGGATCTGAACTTAGGTACTCCTTAATCCAGGGCCAGTGCTTTATCCACTGCACCAACCTAGCTGCCCCTCCCCCTTGAATTCTAAGGCCAAAAATCATGAGGTCTCTTTGGCTGCATATGATCTCTATACATGTTCCTTACTCTCATTGTAAATATTTTTTTAAATTATAAAAGTATTTTATTATTTCCTAGTTACATGTAGAGATAGTTTTCAACATTTGTTTTTTATAATAGTTCTAGTTTCAAAATTTTCTCCCTCCCTCCCTCCCCCCACCTCCCCAAATGGAAAAACCTCAAAAAAAGAAAAACAAAACAAGTAGAAATAGTATGGTTCAATCTGCATCTAGATGCCAGTTTTTATTTCTGGATTTGGAGAGAATTTTCCATCATGAGTCCTTTGCAATTATCTTGGACCATTGTATTGCTAAGAAGAGTCAAGTCTATCACAGTTGATCAACACTCAATGTTGTTGATACTGTGTGCAATGTTCTCCTTGTTCTGGTCATCTAACTCAGTATCAGTTTATGTAGTCTTTACAGGTTTCTCTGAAATATACTTGCTTATCGTTTGTTACAGAACAATAGTATTCCATTACATTCATATGCCACAAGTTGTTCAGACATCCCCAGTTAATGGGCATCCCCTCACTTCCCAATTCCTTGCCACCACAAAAAGAGCAGTTATAAATATGTTTGTACATGTGGGTCCTTTTACATTTTTTATGATCTCTTTGGGAAAAAGACCTAATAGAGATATTTCTGGGTCAAAGGGTATGCACAGCCTTATAGCCCTTTGGGCATAGTTCCAAATTGCTCTCCAGAATGGTTGGATCAGTTCACAGCTCCAAAAAATATGCATTAGTGTTTTAATTTTTCCACAGCTTCTCCAACATTTTTTATTTTCCTTTTCTGTCATATTAGCCAATCTGCTTGGTGTTAGGTGGTACCTCAGAGTTGTTTTAATTTGCATTTCTCTAATGAAAAGTGATTTAGAGCATTTTTTCATATGGCAATACATAAATTTGATTTCTTCATCTGAAAACTGCCTGTTCATATCCTTTGACCATTTCTCAATTAGGGAATGACTACTCTCATTGTACTTTAAATTTGAGCCCACTCTCAATGTTTTGTGGGCAGGAGAAGGGGAGCCTATGCCAATTGAATGGGATGTATGTAAATAGAATGTTTTGTAACTACTGTTGTAGCTAAATTTTCTGTGATTACACCCCACCCACCCAAGAAGCTATTAGACTTTGGCTCATTGATTCATATCAGTGGGCATAGGAAAAAAGACCTTGTGCATGATAGTGCTAGAAAACTCCCTGTAGTATTCTTTCCTCTGGATATCTAGTTGACCATTATCAGCAAATTGAGTGAGTAGATACAGTATCATTAAATAGCATCTTTTGGCCAACAGGACAATTCCAATTCAACTCCATTAACTTTACAGGACTGATATGAACCCTGGAAAAAAATGAGCCACATTATTTTTTCCCCAGAACTCATAAACTCTCATTACAGGCAGCATACTGTTTTGTGTTCTTTTATTTGACTTTTTGTTATCCACAATCTGTACTAAAATCTTAACTGTGATGACTCATCATAGTGTGGATATAGCTATGTGGTCACCCATGTACGTGGATCTTCAAAGCTGTACCAGCAAAGCATATGTGTTAATGGTTTTTTCAAAGTTAAAAAGAAATCTAGTACACACACAGTAATACAATGTATGTTGGTTGTCCAAGGATAAACCTGTCTATATTAGGAGGGGTCTAGTCAGCTATATGTTAGCAGAATGTTTGGCCACAGCTACTTTCAAATGGAGAAGCCATACTATTTCTACTTTTTTGTTTTTCTTTTCTGAGGTTTTTCCCTTTTTCTCTAATTCTTCTTTAACAGCATAAGAGGACTACCCCACTGGCAATATTACATATATGTATATATGTGTGTTTATATATATATATATATATATATATATATATATATATATATATATATATATATATATATATATATATATATATATATATATATATATATATATATATATATATATATATATATATATATATATATATGTTTGCTATCATTGAATGTAGACACTTTGTGGGGAGAGATAGTATTATTTTTAGTTTCTGCAGTGTAAGATTTTAGCATATATAACCTGACTTGCAAAGTCCATTGATATGAGACTCCTCAGTAATGGAGTTCAGTTCCCCATACCAATGAAGGACAGAGCAAAGTAAGAGTGAGGAGACAGCTTCTACATTCTTCTGGCTTCTCTTAGAAGGGCTTCTTTGCCAATTTGGCTGGATTTAGCATCCCTCCTGGAATCCTAGCTATGAGGTTGACATGTATGGAATTTCCAGGCCCAATTATCAAAACCTGAAGGGAAGGATCTCATTCCCTTCTCACCCATTCAATTCAATTCATGGCAACAATGCTGTGTGTGAAATGTGATCTTCACACAAATGTCTAGTCTATATACTTTAAAGGTAAAACAAAAACAAAAACAAAAACAAACCTTTCTGGCTATACAGCTTGTCAAAGTAGGATACCCTAAAGTATGTGATAGTAGACACAGAGCTTTCATGTTAGATCTGGTCATATCCTAGCATAACCTTATACCTTTAAGAGGTATTTAACAGATGATTGATGCTTGCTTTCTAGCTTGATGAAGAACATAAAGATGAAATTAATATTTTAAAAAGTATAATTTTATGAGTGTAAAGGAGAGATACACCAAAGTTTTCTTTTGTAAGAAGTCTGAGGAAGGATAAATCAATTTTAGACTTTGGGGAAGAGTTTAGCTTTACATATGAGGAAGAAAAGGATTTCAATGGACAAGGATGTTCATAGAGGTAATTGAGTTAATAAGCTAATTCATGAGAAATGGCATGCATAACTATGCAATCATAAGAATTCAGGACAAATGTGAGAAATATATTGGTGTTCAAATTGATATTAGAAAATGTAGTCAGTGGATACAAACACAGACACACATGTGCATATACACAAACACACACATACATATATATGTATATGTATACGCACATATGTGTGTGTTTGTGCATGTTACTGCTGTTTTCCATATTTCTATTTCTACAATACATTCTATCCTAGAACAGGGGTACAGGATATATATTGCTCTAATACTTGTTAAAAATTAGAGAAGAGGAAATGGGAGGTGGAATGGGGTTAATTATATCATATGAAGAGGCACAAAAAGCAAATTATAATAGAGGGAAATCATGAAGGGGTGAGCATTGTTTCAACCTTACTCTCATCAGATTTAGTTCAAAGAGGGAATAACATATAGGTTCATATAGATAAAGAAATTTACCTTATTCTTTAGGTAAATAAAAGGGTATTGGGAAAAGGTGGGCGCTGATAGAAGGGAGGGCAGAAGCAGGGGAGAAAAGGCTAAAGAAAAGGGAGCAGGGCTGATAAAAGGGAGGGCACATTGGGGGAGGCTGGGGTCAGAAGCAAAATGCTGGTGAGGAGGAATATGGTGAAAGAAGGGAAAAAAGTACAAAGGGGGTAAATAGGATGGAGGGAAATAGACAGTAAGAATAAATGTGAATGTGAATGGGATGAACTCTGCCATAAAATGGGAGTAGCAGAGTGGATTAAAAGTTAAAGAGGTGAATAGAATGTTAGAAAAATTAGATATGATACATGTCTGGAGAAAATTGAATGGGGATAGAAAGGAATATATGTTTGTTTTTTTTTCTCAGCAGGACATGGCACATATGTAAAAATTGACCATATATTAGAGCGCAAAAGCCTCACAGTCAAATGTAGAAAGACAGAAATAGTAAATGCATCCTTCTCAGGTCATAATGCAATAAAATTTACATTGATAAAGAGCCATGGAAAGGTAGACTGAAAATTAATTGGAAACGAAATAACCTAATTCTGAACAATGAGTGGGTCATACAACAAATCAAAGAAACAATCAATAACTTTATCCAAGAGAAAGACAATAATGAGACAACATACCCCAACCTATGGGATATAGCCAAAGCTGTGCTTGGGAGAAATTTTATATCACTAAATGCTTACATGTATAAAAAAAGGAAAGAGGAGATCAATGAATTGAGCATTCAACTAAAAAAGCTAGAAAAAGAACAAATTAAAAATCCCCAACTAAATATAAATAAGAAATGCTGAATATCAAAGAAGATATTAATAAAATTGAAAGTAAGAAAACTATAGAATTCATCAATAAACTAAGAGCTGGCTTTTTGAAAAAAAAAACACAATAAAATAGATAAACTTTCGCTTAATTTGATTTTAAAAAAAGAAAGAAGATAACCAAATTACCAGTATCAAAAATAAAAGTGGAGATTTCACCATAAATGAAGAGGAAATTGAAGCAATAATTAGGAACTATTTTTCCAAACTGTTTGCCAATAAATTTGACAATCTAAAATTAATGCCTCTTTCCAGGGTCAGTTAAACCTCAGTACTCTGCTCAGTAGAAAATGTTTCCATGGTTCTTTATTAGAAAAAGAAGGGGGGACAGCTAGGTGGTGCAGTGGATAGAGCACCAGCCCTGGAGTCAGGAGTACCTGAGTTCAAATCCGGCCTCAGACACTTATACTTACTAGCTGTGTGACCCTGGGCAAGTCACTTAACCCCAATTGCCTCACTTAAAAAAAAAAAGAAAAAGAAAAAGAAGGGAACCATGAAAGTCCACCTTTTCGATTTTCAGTTAGAACATAATTAAACCAACTGAAACCCATGAATATCCATCCTATTAAATATAGACCTTCACAGAAGATGGTTATAAACAAAAATGCAAATTACCCAGGATAACTGAAGAGGAAATAAATTCCTTAAATAAGCCCATATAAGAAAAATAAATTGAACAAGCCATTCATGAGCTCCCTAAGAAAAAATCTCCAGGGACAGATGGGTTTACAGGTGAATTATACCAAACTTTTAAAGAAGAATTAAATTCCAATGTTGTACAAATTATTTGGAAAAAATAAGTGAAGGAGTTCTACCAAATTCCTTTTATGACACAAATATGGTGCTAATACCAAAACCAGGCAGAGCAAAAATAGAGAAAAAATTATAGAGCAATTTCCCTAATGAATATTGATGCAAAAATCTTAAATAGCATATTAGCCAGGAGATTATAGCAAGATGATATGATGGTACACTTAGAGAATCCTAGAGAATTCACTAAAAAACTACTTGAAGCAATTAACAGATTTAGCAAAGTTGCAGGATATAAAATAAATCATCAGGACTTCTATACATGACCAACAAAATGCAGCAGCAAGACATAGAAAGAGAAATTTAATTTAAAGTAATGGTAGACAGGGGCAGCTATGTGGCACAGTGGATAAAGCTCCCGCCCTGGATTCAGGAGGCCCTGAGTTCAAATCTGACCTCAGATACCTGACACTTAACTAGCTGAGTGACTTTGGGCAAGTCACTTAACCTTGATTGCCCCACCAAAATAAATTAAGAAATAAAAATTAATGGAGGAAATGTAGACAATATAAAATACTTGGCAGTCTTCTTGCCAAGACAAATCCAGGAACCATATAAACACAATTACATAACACTTTTCACACAAATAAAATCATTTCTAAATAATTGGGAAAATATCAATTGCTCACAGATAGGCTGAGGTAATATAATAAAAATGACAATTCTACCTAAATTAATTGAATTATTCAGTGCTATACCCATAAGACTACCTAAAGATTATTTTATAGAGCTAGAAAAAATAACAAAATTCATCTGGAATAACAAAAGGTCAAGAATATCAAAGTAAATTTTGAAAAAAATGAACAGGATGGTGGACTAGCTATAGCAAATCTGAAGCTTTACTCTAAAGCTGCAGTCATCAAAGCTATTTGGTATTGGCTAAGAAATAGAATGGTGGATCAATAGAAGAGGTTAGGCACTGGAGACACAGTACTAAATGACTTTAGTAATGTAATGTTTGGTAAACCCAAAGACTTCAGCTTCTGGGACAGGAAATCAGTATTTGATAAAAAATTACTAGGGCAAATGGAAAATAGTATGGCAGAAACTAGGCATAGACCAAGATCTTACACATTATACTAAAATAAGGTCAAAATGGATACATGATTTAGACATAAAAGGTGATACCATAGGTAAATTAGGAGAGGAAGTAATAGTTTACCATTCAGATCTTTGGAAAAGAGAACACTTTATCATGAAACAAGAGATAGAGAATATTATGAAATGCAAAATGAATAATTTTGATTACATTAAATTAAAAACTTTTTGCACAAACAAAGGCAATGCATCCAAAATTAGAAGTGATGCAGAAAGCTGGGAAACAATTTTTATGGTCAGTACTTCTGATAAAGGCCTCATTTCTAAAATATATTGGGAATTAAATCAAATTTATAAGAATCCAAGTCATTCCTCAATTGAGAAATGGTCAAAGGATATGAATAGGCAGTTTTCTAATTAAGAAATCAAATCTATTGTCACATGAAAAAGTGCTCTAAATCACTATTGATTGGAGAAATGCAAATTAAAACAACTCTGAGGTACCACCTGAAACCAAGCAGATTGGCTAAAATGACAAAAAATGAACATAATAAATGTTGGAGAAGCTGTGGAAAAATTGGAACACTAATACATCTTGGTGGGGCTGTGAACTGATCCAATCATTATGGAGAGCAATTTGGAACTATGTCCAAAGGGCTATGGGATTGTGCATATCCTTTGACCCTGTGATACCACTACTAGGTCTTATCCCCAAAGAAATCATAAAAAAGGGGAAAAGACACACATGTACAAACATATTTACAGCTGCTCTTTTTGCGTTGGCAAGGAACTGGAGATTGAAAGGAATGTCTGAACAAGTTGTGGCATATGAATGTAATGGAATACTACTGTTCTGTAAGAAGCAATGAGCAGGTATATTTCAGAGAAACCTGGAAGGACTTACATGAACTGATACTGAGTGAGATGACCAGAACCAGAAGATCATTGTACAAAGTATCAACATCATTGAGTGTTGATCAACTGTGATAAATGTTTGATTTTGTTAATTTGTTTTCTCGTGGGACAATGAAGGTTAAGTGACTTGCCCAAGGTCACACAGCTAGTAAGTGTCAAGTGTCTGAGGCTGGATTTGAACTCAAGTTGTCCTGAATCCAGGGCTGGTTCTTTATCCACAATGCCACCTAGCTGCCCCCTCAACTGTGATAGACATGACTCTTCTCAGCAATATAATGTTCCAAGATAATTCCAAAGGACTCATGATGGAAAATGCTCTCCATATCCAGAAAAAAAGAACTGTGGCACCTAGATACAGACTGAACCATACTATTTCTACTTTTATGTTTTTGGTTGTTTGAGGTTTTTCCTTTTTGCTCTAATTCTTCTTTCACAACATGAGTAATGTAGAAGTATGTTTAATATGATTGTACATATATATCCCAGATAAGATTGCTTGTTGTCTTAGGGAAGGGGGAGGGAGAAAAATTTAAAACTAAAAATCTTAAAAAAATGAATGTTGAAAACTATTTCTACATGTAACTAGAAAATAATAATATATTTTATGAATAAAATTAAAATATTTGATAAAATTTTAGGGAATTACATTGACTATTTTAAAAACATTTTATATGGTGATTAAGGGAAATGTAATGGTTAAGACTAGAATGCTTTTTAACTGTTAAGATAATACATAGACAGTTTTGCTATATTTCTGCATAGTTAAAAAATTGTAGGACAAGGAAGAAGAGGAAAAGGAGAAAGACTGAAGGAGAGTGAAGGAATAGAAAGCAAGTCAAAAGAAGGAGAGAAGAAATGCAAGAAACTTAATATGCTATTTTTTAAATTAATAAAGTATTTTATTTTTTCTGATTACATGTAAAGATAGTTCTCAACTTTTGTTTATACAAGCTTTCCAATTTCAGATTTTTCTCCCTCCCTCCCCTCCCTCCCCCAACCACTAGACAGCAATTAATCTGATATAGGTTATATATATATATATATATATATATATATATATATACACACACACACACATACATGTATATGTATATATACACATAATAACATTAATCCTATTTCTGCATTAGTCATGTTATAAGAGAAAAATCAGAGCAATGATGAAAAACCTCAAAATAGAAAAAACAATAGCACCAAAAACAAAAGAAATAGTATGGTTCATTCAGCATCTATACTTAACAGTTCTTTTCTTTTTTTTCTTGGATTTGGAGATCCTCTTCTATCATGAGTTCCCTGGAACTCTTCTGTAACATTGCAATGGTGAGAAGAATCTAGTCCATCACAGTAGATCAACACTCAGTGTTGATGATACTGTGTACAATGTTCTTCTGGTTCTGCTCATCTCACTCATCATCAGCCCATGCAAGACCCTCCAGGTTTCTCTGAACTCCTACAGTTCATCGTTTCTTACAGCACAACAGTATTACATTGTATTCATATACCACAACTTGTCCAGCCATTCCCCAATTGATGGACATCCCCTCAAATTCCAATTCCTTGCCACCACATAAAGAGCAGCTATAAATATTTTTGTACATGTGGGTCCCTTTTCCCTTTCCATGATTTCATTGGGGAAAAGACCCAATAGTGGTATTGCTGCGTCAAAGGATATGCACAATCCCATAGCCCTTTGGACATAGTTCCAAATTGCTCTCCATAATGATTGGATCAGTTCACAGCCCCACCAAGATGTATTAGTGTTCCAATTTTCCCACAGCTTCTCCAACATTTATTATTTTCCTTTTTTGTCATTTTAGCCAATCTGCTTGGTTTCAGGTGGTACCTCAGAGTTGTTTTAATTTGCATCTCTCTAATCATTAGAGAGTTGGAGCATTTTTTCATATGGGAAGAGATAGCCTTGGTTTCTTCATCAGAAAACTGCCTGTTCATATCCTTTGACCATTTCTCAATTGGGGAATGACTTGGATTCTTATAAATTTGATTTAATTCCCTATATATTTTAGAGATGAGGCCTTTATTGGAAGTATTGACCACAAAAATTGTTTCCCAGCATTCTGCCTCCCTTCTAATTTTGGATGCACTGCTTCTGTTTGCACAATTTTTTTTAATTTAGTGTAATCAAAATCATCCATTTTGCATTTTATAATATACTCTATCTCTTGTTTGGTAATAAACTGTTTTCCTTTCCAAAGATCTGATAGGTACACTATTCTTTTCTCTCCTAATTTACCTATGGTATCACTGCTTATGTCTAAATCATGTATCCATTTTGAACTTATTTTAGTATAAGGTGTAAGATGTTGGTCTATGCCTAATTTCTGCCATACTATCTTCCAGGTTTCCCAGCAGTTTTTGTCAAATACTGAGTTCCTATCCCAGAAGCTGGGGTCTTTGGGTTTATCCAACACTACATTACTAGTGTCATTTACTACTGCATTTCCTGAGCCTAGCCTATTCCATTGATCTACCACTCTATTTTTAAGCCAGTACCAGATAGTTTTGATGACTGCCGCTTTATAGTAAAGCTCCAGGTTTGGTACCGCTAACCCACCTTCCTGTGAATTTTTTTTCATTATTTCCTTGGATATTCTTGATTTTTTGTTTTTCCAGGTGAATTTTGTTATTATTTTTTCTAGCTGTATAAAATAATTTTTAGGTAGTCTGATTGGTATGGCACTGAATAAGTACATTAATTTAGGCAGTATTGGCATTTTTACTACATTAGCCCCGCCTATCCATGAGCAATTGATATCTTTCCAATTATTTAGATCTGATTTGATTTGTGTGAAGAGTGTTTGGTAGTTGTGTTCATAGAGTTCCTGGGTCTGTCTTGGCAAGTAGACTCCCAAGTATTTTATATTATCTACCGTTACTTTAAATGGAATTTCTCTTTCTCTTGCTGCTGGACTTTGTTGGTCATGTATAGAAATGCTGATGATTTATGTGGATTTATTTTATATCCTGCTACTTTGCTAAAGTTGTTAATTGTTTCAAGTAATTTTTGACTTGATTCTCGAGGATTCCTTAAGTATACCATCATATCATCTGCAAAGAGTGATAGTTTTGTTTCCTCCTTGCCTATTCTAATTCCTTTCTCTTCTCTGATTGCTAAAGCTAACATTTCTAGGACAATATTAAATAATAGGGGTGATGATGGACATCCCTCTTTCACCCCTGATCTTATTGGGAAGGCCTCTAATTTATCTCCATTGCATATAATACTTGCTGATGGCTTTAGGTAGATACTGTTTATTATTCTAAGGAAAGCTCCCCCTATTCCTAAACTCTCTAGTGTTTTTATTAGGAATGGGTGCTGTACTTTGTCAAAAGCTTTCTCTGCATCTATTGAGATAATCATATGATTTTGGTTGGTTTTCTTATTGATGTGGTTGATTATGTTAATAGTTTTCCTAATGTTGACCCAGCCCTGCATTCCTGGTATAAATCCCATCTGGTCATGGTGTATTATCCTGGTGATCACTTGCTCTAATCTCCTTGCTAATATCTTATTTAAGATTTTAACATCAATATTCATTAGGGAAATTGGTTTATAATTTTCTTTCTCTGTTTTTGCTTTGCCTGGTTTTGGTATCACCACCATATTTGTATCATAAAACGAATTTGGTAGAACTTCACCTATTTTTGACATAATTTGTATTTTATTGGAATTAATTTTTCTTTACATGTTTGGTAAAATTCACCCATAAACCCATCTAGCCCTGAGGATTTTTTCTTAGGGAATTCATTATTGGCTTGTTCAATTTCTTTTTTTAATATGGGTTTATTTAAAGATTTAATTTCCTCTTCAGTCAACCTGGGCAGTTTGTTTTTTTGTAAATATTCATCCATTTCATTTAGATTGTCAAATATATTGGGATACAGTTGGGCAAAATAATTCCTAATTATTGATTTAATTTCCACTTCATTGGTGGTAACATCACCCTTTTCATTTTTGATACTGGTGATTTGGTTTTCTTCTTTCTTTTATAAATCAAATTAACCAATATTTTATTCATTTTGTTGGTTTTTTTTCATAAAACCAGCTCTTTGTTTTATTGATTAATTCTATAGGTTTTTTTGCTGTCAGTCTTTTTAATTTCTCCTTTAAATTTCAGCATCTCTAGTTTAGTATCTAATTGGGGATTTCTAATTTGTTCTTTTTCTAGCTTTTTAAGTTGCATGCCCAATTCATTAATCTCCTCTTTCTCTTTTTTATTCATGTAAGCATTTAGAGCTATAAATTTTCCCCTAAGCACTGCTTTGGCTGCATCCCATAGATTTTGGTATGTTGTCTCATTATTGTCATTCTCTTGGATATAGTTATTGATTGTTTCTATGATTTGTTGTTTGGCCCATTCATTCTTTAGAATGAAATTATTTAGTTTCCATTTGATTTTCATTCTACTTTTCCCTGGCTCTTTCTTACATGTAATTTTTATTGCATCATGATCTGAGAAGGATGCATTTATTATTTCTGCCTTTCTACATTTGACTATGATGTTTTTGTGCCCTAATACATGGTCAATTTTTGAAAATGTGCCATGTACTGCTGAGAAAAAGGTATATTCCTTTCTATCCCCATTCAATTTTCTCCAGATATCTATCATGTCTAACTTTTCTAGTAATCTATTCACTTCTTTCTTATTTATTTTTCAGCTAGATTTATCTAATTCTGAGAGGGGGAGATTCAGGTCCCCCACTAGTATAGTATTACTGTCTAATTCCTATTGTAACTCATTTAACTTCTCTCAGAATTTGGATGCTATACCACTTGGCGCATACATATTTAATATTGATATTACTTCATTATCTATAGTACCTTTTAGCAAGGTGTAATTTCCTTCCTTATCTCTTTTAGTGGTATCTATTTTTGCCTGCAGTTTGTATGAGATAAGGATTGGTAAACCTTCTTTTTTTACTTTAGTTGAAGCACAATATATTCTGCTCCAGCCTTTTACCTTTACTCTGTATCTCTCTGCTTCAAATGTGTTTCTTGTGAACAGCATATTGTAGGATTCTGGTTTTTTAATCCACTCTGCAATTCGCTTCCATTCATAGCAGAGTTCATCCCATTCACATTCACAGTTATTATTACTGACTGTCTATTCCCCTCCATTCTATTTACCCCCTTTGTATTTTTCCCCTCTTCTTTCACCCTATTCCTCCTCACCAATGTTTTACTTCTTACCCCTGCTTCTTCCAATCTGCCCTCCCTTTTTATCACCCCCCTCTCTTTTATTTACCTTTTTTTCCCTTGATTTTGTCCTCCCTTTTATCAGTCTCCCCCCCTTTCCTTTCCCCTTTTGCTTCCCTAAAGAATGAGCTAAGTTTCTTTATCCCAGTGAACGTATAACTTACTCCCTCTTTGAATCAAATCTAATGAGAGTAGGGTTGAAACAATGTTCACCCCTGCTTTCTTTCCCTCTATTGTAATAGGGATTTTTCTCACCTCTTCATATTATATAATTCATACCATTCCACCTCCCCTTTCCTCTCCTCCCCATAGACTCCCTTTTTAACCCCTTAATTTTTTTTTCTATCATCACATCAAAGACAATTTATATTTATACCCTCTGTGTAAACTTCTTCTCTCTGCCCAAATACATTTGCAATTCTTATGAGTTATGAGTATTATCTCCCTGTTTAGGGATATTAACAGTTTAACCTAATAGGGTAACCTTTTATTTTTCCCTCTGTTTACCTTTTTAAACCTCTCTTGAGTCTTGTATGTTGAGATTGAATTTTCTATTCAGTTCTGGTCTTTTCACCAGGAAAGATTGAAAGTCCCCAATGTCATTAAATGTCCATCTTTTCCCTTGAAAGGGAATATACATTTTTTCTGGGTAATAGATCCTTGGCTGCAATCTAAGCTCCTTTGCTTTCCGGAATATCATATTCCAAGCCTTGCATTCTTTTAATGTTGAAGCTGCCAGGTCCTGAGTAATCCTGACTGTGGCTCCATGATATTTAAATTGCTTCTTTCTGGCTGCTTGGAGTATTTTCTCCTTCACCTGATAATTCTGGAATTTGGCTACAATATTCCTTGGAGTTTTCCTTTTGGGGTCTCTTTCAGGAGGTGATCAGTGGATTCTTTCAATGATGGTTTTATCCTCTGATTCTATGATATCAGGGCAGTTCTCCTTAATAATTTCCTGGAATATGGTGTCTAGATTCTTTTTCTGTTCATGGCTTTCAGGCAGTCCAATGATTCTCAAATTGTCTCTCATGGATCTGTTTTCCAGATAAGTTGTCTTTCCAATGAGGTATTTCACATTTTCTTCTATTTTTTCATTCTTTTGATTCTGCTTGACTGATTCCTGGTGTCTCATAGATTCCTTATCTTCCAACTGTCCAATTTTAATTTTTAAGGCATTGTTTTCTTCAGTGAGATTATGCACCTTTTTTTTTCCATTTGGCCAAATTAATTTTTTAAAGCATTGTTTCTTCAATGAAATTATGCACTTTTTTTTCCATTTGGCCAGTCAATCTTTATGCTTCCTTTTCCAAGCTGCTGATTCTTTTTTCATAGTTTTCTTGTTTTGTTTTCATTTCTCTCCCCATTTTTTCTTCTACCTCTATCAATTGATTTTTGAAATCCTTTTTGAGCTCTTCCAGGAAGGCTTTTTGTTCTTCTGACCAATTCACCTTCCCTCGTGAGGCTTCACACGTAGGCAATTTGAGGGTATTGTCCTCATCTGAGTTTGCGTTTGCTTCTTCCCTATTGATATAGAAGCTCTCAATGGAGAGTGCTCTTTTTTGCTTCTTATTCATTATTGCAGCTTATTTATTTATTTTTTAAGTTGCGGTCTGCTCTGGGGGCACCAAGGTCCCTGTTTTGGGCTTCTTATGCAGGGGTATAGGTGCTATGTGACCAGCTTTTTACTCTGCGGCCTTTACTCTGCAGTTCACCCCCCTGCACTTCCTGTCTAAGCGCACTGCATCTGTGTGCCTGGTTATGCCTGTCCTGTTCGTGGCCCTACAGCTGGCAACTTGCCCTCTCAGCTGGTGCAGGTAGGTTTTTCCACTGTCGTTCTTGGCCACCAGATTTTTTGAGCTAGTTTCCAGGGGCCTTAGTTGTTCGGCAGTGGCCCGCAGCTCCTGCTGACTTGCCCTTACCCCCTCAGTGCTGTGCTGCTGCCCTGGGCTGGGCCTCCCTTTTGCCCGAGTCAGACCAACCTTTTCCTGAGGTCTTCTAAATTATCTCTGGTTGGAAGACTGTGTCTCTCTGCCTCTTTGTAGGTTCTGTAGTTTCAGAATCCATCCAGAGGATTGATTTAATGTTCTTTTTGAGGGAACAGAAGGAGAGCTCAGGCAGCTTGCTGTTTCCTCTCTGCTATCTTGGCTCCACCCCTGGTTAATATGCTCTTTAGCATATAAAGCAAAGATATTAGTTACTTTGTTATTTTGAAAAGTAGTTTATTTTTATTTTATTTTTTTTAAATGTATGAGGTATTTTATTTTTTCCGTTACATGTAAAGATAGTTCTCAACTTTTGTTTATACATGCTTTACAATTTCAGATTTTTCTCCCTCCCTCCCCTCCCTCCCCCCTCCCCTAGACAGCAGGTAATCTGATATAGGTAATGTCTATATATCTCTATACATATACATATATATATAGATATATACACACACATATATATACACATAATAACATTAATCCTATTTCTGCATTAATCCTGTTACAAGAGAAAAAATCAGAGCAGTGATGCAAAACCTCAAAATAGAAAAAAAAAAAACAACAGCACCCAAAACAAAAGAAATAATATGGTTCAATCAGCATCTATACTTCACAGTTCTTTCTTTCTTTTTTTTTTTCTTGGATTTGGAGATCCTCCTCTATCATGAGTTCCCTGGAACTCTTCTGTACCATTGCATTGGTGAGAAGAATATAGTCCGTCACAGTAGGTCAACACTCAATGTTGATGATACTGTGTACAATGTTCTCCTGGTTCTGCTCATCTCACTCATCATCAGCTCACATAACACCCTCCAGGTTTCTATGAACTCTTCCTGCTCATCATTTCCTATAGCACAATAGTATTCCACTGTATTCATATACCACAACTTGTCCAGCCATTCCCCAATTGATGGGTACCCCCTCAACTTCCAATTCCTTGCTACCATGTAAAGAGCAGCTATAAATATTTTTGTACATGTGGGTCCCTTTCCCCCTTCCATGATTTCTTTGGGCAAAAGACCTAAAAGTGGAATTCCTGGGTCAAAGGGTATGCACAGATTTATTGCCCTTTGGGCATAATTCCAAATTGCTCTCCAGAATAGTTGGATCAGCTCACAGCTCCACCAACAATGCATTAGTGTTCCAATTTTCCCACAGCCTCTCCAACATTTATTATCTTCCTTTTTTGTCATTTTAGCCAATCTGATAGGTGTCAGGTGGTACCTCAGAGTTGTTTTAATTTGCATCTCTCTAATCATTAGAGATTTAGAGCATTTTTTCATATGGGAATAGATAGCTTTGGTTTCTTCATCAGAAAACTGCCTGTTCATATCCTTTGACCATTTCTCAATTGGGGAATGACTTGGATTCTTAGAAATTTGATTTAATTCCCTATATATTTTAGAGATGAGGCCTTTATCAGAAGCACTGGCCTCAAAAATTGTTTCCCAGCTTTCTGCCTCCCTTCCAATTTTGGATGCATTGCTTCTGTTTGTACAAAAAATTTTTAATTTAATATAATCAAAATCATCCATTTTGCATTTTATAATATACTCTATCTCTTTTTGGTCAAAAACTGTTTTCCTTTCCAAAGATCTGATAGGTACACTATTCCTTTCTCTCCTAATTTACCTATGGTATCACCTCTTATGTCTAAATCATGTATCCATTTTGAACTTATTTTAGTATAAGGTATAAGATGTTGGTCTATGCCTAATTTCTGCCATACTATCTTCCAGTTTTCCCAGCAGTTTTTGTCAAATACTGAGTTCCTATCCCAGAAGCTGGAGTCTTTGGGTTTATCCAACACTACATTACTAGTGTCATTTATTACTGCATTTCCTGAGCCTAGCCTATTCCATTGGTCTACCACTCTATTTTTAAGCCAGTATCAGATAGTTTTGATGACTGCCGCTTTATAGTAAAGCTCCAGGTTTGGTACCGCTAACCCACCTTCCCGTGAATTTTTTTTCATTATTTCCCTGGATATTCTTGATTTTTTGTTTTTCCAGATGAATTTTGTTATTATTTTTTCTAGCTGTATAACATAATTTTTAGGTAGTCTGATTGGTATGGCACTGAATAAGTACATTAATTTAGGCAGTATTGTCATTTTTACTATATTAGCTCTGCCTATCCATGAGCAATGGATATCTTTCCAATTATTTAGATCTGATTTGATTTGTGTGAAGAGTGTTTGGTAGTTGTGTTCATAGAGTTCCTGGGTTTGTCTTGGCAAGTAGACTCCCAAATATTTTGTATTATCTACCGTTACTTTAAATGGAATTTCTCTTTCTCTCTCTTGCTGCTGGACTTTGTTGGTCATGTATAGAAATGCTGATGATTTATGTGGATTTATTTTATATCCTGCTACTTTGCTAAAGTTGTTAATTGTTTCAAGTAATTTTTGACTTGATTCTCGAGGATTCCTTAAGTATACCATCATATCATCTGCAAAGAGTGATAGTTTTGTTTCCTCCTTGCCTATTCTAATTCCTTTAATTCCTTTCTCTTCTCTGATTGCTAAAGCTGACATTTCCAGGACAATATTAAATAATAGGGGTGATGATGGACATCCCTGTTTCACCCCTGATCTTATTGGGAAGGCCTCTAATTTATCTCCATTGCATATAATACTTGCTGATGGCTTTAGGTAGATACTGTTTATTATTCTAAGGAAAGCTCCCCCTATTCCTAAACTCTCTAGTGTTTTTATTAGGAATGGGTGCTGTACTTTGTCAAAAGCTTTCTCTGCATCTATTGAGATAATCATATGATTTTGGTTGGTTTGAAAAGTAGTTTAAATTAAAATCTTAGTAAACTTATTCTAAATACTCTAAGCTATCTAATATCATATAGGATTTCTGAAATAAATTTTATTGATTACTTTTGATTTTATATTAACAGAATTTTCTCCAATGTCCCTCTCTGCATTCTTTCAAATAATATTCCCATATAAGAAAAGGAAATAGAAAATGAAAAAAAGAAGGAGAAATTCATCAAAACTAATAAATTTAGTCAAAATGGTGGAAAAAGCCAGAAAGTTGCTTCAGCTTTCTGAAATTTCCCTCAGAATCAGCAGTAAGTTAGGTCTTTAATCAGATTCTGTATCTACAGAACCTACAAAAAGATGGAATAAAACAATCTTCTGGTTTAATGTAACTTAGAAGGACTTAAGGAAAGGTCTGTCTTAATTAGGTAAAGGGGGAGCATAGAACAGATCTTATCTGGCCAGTGCAGCAGAAGGCTCTTAGCCACAGCACAGTTCAGCAGCTGAGGACACTAAATCCTGGCTCAAGCAAGCTAGTTGTATAGTAGGAAGCAGGCCAGTGGTGAGGCCCCCAGTCAATTGCAGAAGGCAATGTGCCAGCCGGGGTGTCTACTACACAACAGGTGCAATGAGTCCAGGCCACACAAGTGCATTGAAAAATCTGTGAACTGCTGAGACCTCAGAGCAGAAATCCCATGATTAGGCCTGTGATTTACAGAAAAAAGAAGTTTGGAGTTGTGCTCCCTGTACTCCAGGAACAGAGCTCAACTTGAAAAAGCATAAAGGGACTAAAATATACATAAGCATGGGAAAAGAAACCTCACCATAGAAAGCTATTAGGCAACAGTGAAGACCAAAACATGAACTCAGAAAAGGACAACAATACCAAAATACCCAAATGCAAAGCTTCACAGTGAAAGATGAATTAGTCTCAAGACCAAAAATCCCTCTTGGAAGAGCTCAAAAAATATTTTATTAATCAAATAAGATATGTAGAAGAAAGAATGGGGAAAAATAAGAGTTATGAAATAGATAATCATAGCTTGGAAAAGGAAAACATCTTAAAAATACAATTGGTCCAAAGGAAAAGGGGGTAGAAAATTTGACTAAGAAAAATTATTGCTTGAGAATCAGAATTGGAAAGATGGAAGCAAATGACTCAATGAGACATCAGGAAGAAGTAAAGCAGAATTAAAAGAATTTAAAAGTAGAAGAGAACATAAAATAACTCAATGACAAATCAACAGACCTGGAAAATAGATCCATGAAGGACAATTTAGGATTAATTGCCTGACATCTGTGAACAACAACAACAAAAAGATCTTGGACAGCATATTTCACGAAATGAACATGGAGGACTGCTCCAATGTGGTAGAAACAGAGGGGAAAAATAGGCATTGCAAGAATTCACTAATCACTTTCTGAAAGAGAATTGCAAAAGAAAACAATAAGGAATATTGTAGCCAAATTCCAAAATTATAAGGTAAAGGAGACAGTTCCATAAACAGCCAGAAAGAAACAATTTCAATACCAAGGAGTCACAGTCAGGATAAGAGAGGACCTACTAGCTTCAGCATTAAAGGATATGGAGGACTTAGAACATGATATTGCATAGGGTGAAGGAACTTGATGTACAACTAAAAAACTACTACCCAGCAAAATTGATCCTAAACTTTCAGGGGGAAAATGCGCATTCAATGAAATATTGGACTTATATAATTTCCTGATGAAAATTCCAGAACAGAACAGTAAATTCAATCTTCCAATAAAATACTCAAGAGAAGCATAAAAAGGTGAAATGGGGAAAAACTAACATTTTATCCAATGAGGTTGAAATGTTTACATCCCAACACAGGAAGAATATACTAATAATTCTCAAGAACTGTATCTACATTAGGGAAGATATAAGTATACATAGACAGAGCATGGGAATATAAATTGATTTTAATGTGATGATATAAAAAACAAAAACAACTTAAGGTGTTACAAAAAGGATTATACCAGGAGAAGAATAAAGGGTAGGCACAATGGTAAATCACATCACATGAAGAGACAGAAAAGAATGATTAAATATATAGGGAAAGAAGCAAGGAGTGAGTTTAGTTTCAACCTTACTTTCACCAGTTTAGGATCAGAAAGGGGAAAAAACATACACACTTAGTTTCGTATAGAAATTTACCTTACCCTATAGGAAAGTAAGAGTGATAAGGGGAAAGAAAAGTGTGGGGCACTGATAGAAGGGATGGCAAAAGTAGGTGAGGAAAGAGAGGAGAGAGAGAAGTATAAACAAAAGGAAAATAAGATGGAGGCGAATACACAGTTAGAAATCATAATTGTGAAGGTGAATGAGATGAACTCTCCCATATAACAGATGCAGATAGCAGGGTGAGTTATAAAACAAAATCCTATATTATGTTGCTTAAAATTTTAACATTTCATGCAGAAATACACAAAGAGTACAGGTAAAAGGCTGGGACAGAATATATTATACTTCAGCTGAAGCAAAAAAAAAAAACAACAAGAGTAACAGGGGTAGCAATCCTTATCTTAGGCAAAGCAAAGGCAAAAATTGATCTAGATAAAAGAGATAAAGGAAGAAACTATATTTCACTGAAAGATACCATAGACAATGAAGCAATATCAATACTAAACCTCTATGTATTAAGAGATTTAGCATCCAAATTTTTAGAAAAGATTTTAAATGAGTTACAGGAAGATAGAGAAAGCTAAACTCTGATACTGGGGAAGCTCTACCTCCCTTTCTCAGAACTAGATAGATCTAACCACAAAATAAATAAGAAAGAAGTTAAGGACATAAATAGAACTTTTTAAAAGTTAGATATGATAAACCTTTGGAGAAAACAGAATGGGAATAGAAAGGAATATCTTTTCTATTAGTGACACATGACAACTAACAAAAATTGGCCATGTATCAGAGCATAAAAACCTCACATTCAAATGCATAAAGGAAGAAATAGTAAATATATCCTTTACAGATTATGATGCAATTAAAATATATGTGTAGCATATGGGCCAGGGAAAGATATACTAAAATTTAATTGGAAACTAAATAATCTCCTTATAAAGAATGAGTGGGTCAAATAAAAAACATAGAAGCAAACAATAATTTCATCAAAGAAAATGGCAATAATGAGTCAACAAACTAAAACTTATGGGATGCAGTGAAAGTAGTTCTTAGGGGAAATTTTATATCTCTAAATAAATAAAATAAAGAAAGAGTAGACCAATTAATTGTGCATGCAACTAAAAAAAGCTAGAAAAAAGAACAAATTAAAAATTCCCAATTACATACTAAATTAGAAATCCTGACAATCAAAGGAGAGATTAACATAATTGAAAATAAGAATACTATGGAATTAATAAATAAACCTGGGGGCAGCCAGGTACTAGCTGTGTGACCCTGGGCAAGTCACTTAACCCCAATTGCCAAATAAATAAAATAAATAGATAAATAGACAAACAAACAAACAAACCTAAGAGATAATTTTATTAAAAAGCAATCAAATAGACAAATGTTTGATTAATTTGATTTAAAAAAAAGAATAAAAGCAAATTATAATTATCAAAAGTGAAATGGGTGAATGAACCAAGAATGAGGAGGAAAGTACAGCAATAATTAGGAGCTATTTTTCCCAACTGTATTCCAATAAATTTGACAATCTAAATAAAATATTTGAATATTTACAAAAATATAAATTGCCGAGATTGATAGAAAATTAAATAAAATAATTAAATAAACCATTTTTGAAAAAAAAAGAAATTAAACAATCCTTTAATGAATTTCCTAAAATAATCTCCAGGGAAAGATTGATTTACAAATGAATTTTACCACACATTTAAAGAAAAAATTAATTTCAATACTATATATACTATTTGAAAAAAATAGGAAAAAAGGAGTCCTACCAAATCATTTTTTATAAGACAAATAATGTGCTGATACCTAAACCAGGAAGAGCCAAAACAGAAAAAGAATATTATAGATCAATTTCCTAAATGAATATTGATGAAAAATATTTTTGGATGCAAAAATATTGAATAAAATATTAGGAAAGAGATTACAGCAATTTAACATCAGGATAATACACTATGATGAGGTGGAATTTATACTGGGAATGCAAGGCTGGTTTTATACTAGGAAAACTATCAACATAATCAATCACATCAACAACAAAACTAACCAAAATCATATGATTATTTCCATAGAGGCAGAAAAACCTTTTGACAAAATACAGCACTCATTCCTTTTTCTTTTTTTTATTCATTGATTAATCTGACCGACCTTTCCATTTACTTTTTTTTATTTTATTTTATTTATTTTTTTAATATGTAAAAACAAATTTATTTTAACATCAATTAAAAAAAAAAAACATTGTTCCAACTTCTTTTCCTCCTCTATTCCCACCCCCACCCACTAGAACTCAAGCATTTCAAAATAAATTATACATGAGTAGTCATGGAAAACATTCCCACATTAGCTAGGTTGTAAGAAAAAAACAGTCAAAAAACTCCCAAAACTTCAGACTAAGGAATTGTCAAAGAGAAAAAACATTTTTTTAAAAAATGTGTTTCCAGGGGCAGCTAGGTGGTGCAGCAGACAGAGCACCGGCTCTGGAACCAGGAGCACCCGGGCCCAAATCCGGCCCCACACACCCAACACCCACCAGCCACATGATCCCGGGCAAGCCACCCACCCCCAATTGCCTCACCAAAAAAGAAAAAAAAAAGAAAAGAAAAAAAAATGTGTTTCCATCTATTTCAGATACTATCACTTCTTTCTCTGTAGATGGGTTGCCATTTTCATAGTCCTTCAGGGTTATATTGGACCATTGCCTTGCTGAAAATAACCACATGCTTCCCAGCAGATCATTTTACACTATTGCTGTTATTTTGTATACAGTGCATTTCACTCTGCTTCAGTTCATGTAGATCTTTCCAGGTTTTTCTAATAGTATCCTGTTCATTATACCCTAAATAATGTACCTTAAACTTGACAAAGAATTTTCTTCGTATTAGCCCAGCAAAGTCATCATAACTATTTCCCTCCATCCTATTCCCTTCCCATGATATTTACTCTATTTTCCATCTTCTTTTAAACTATTCCTCCTCAAAAGTATTTTACTTCTGACTGTCCCCTCCCCTACTCTGCACTCCCTTTTTTTTCACCCTTCCTTCCTTATCCTCTTCCCCTCATACTTTCCTGTAAGGTTAAATAGATTACTCCTCCCAACTGGGTGTGAATGTTATTCCCTCCATGAGCCAACTCTGATGAGTTTAAGGTCTTTGAGCTAATTCTATGTTCCAAATTTTCTTCCTCCCTCTCTCCTCAACCCTCCCTATGAAATCAAGCAATTCAATATTTCATACTTGTGCCGTTATGCAGAACATCTTCACCTTCCTTGAAAGTATTTTGCTTTTTACTACTCTCTCCCAGAATCTGCCCTTGCCTCCTTCCCCTCCCCCCCTTATCTCCCTCCCCTCCCTCAGGGCAAAATATATTACTATACCCACTTGAGTATGTATGTTAGTCCTTCTTTGAGTCAATTCTGATGATATTAAGGTTCAAACACTCCCCAATTCCTTCCCCCTCTTCCCCTCCCCTCCATAAGCTTTTTTCTTGTTTCCTTCATATGAACAACCTCTCCCCAGACCATCGCTCCCCTTCCCCCTCCCCCAGTCTATTTCTCCTACACCTCAACCCTATTTTAAGGATGTCATTATGGGTTAGTTAGGTGGCACAGTGGACAATGCACCAGCCCTGGACCCAGGAGGCCCCAAGCCCAAATCCGGCCCCATACATAAGACACTCCACAAAGAACAAAACATAACTTCCCTTCGTATTCAGTTCAGACCTGTGTCCTCTGTATTATCTTCCCATATAGGAATGTTAACAGTTTGATCTTTTAATATCCCTCATGAAGTCTTTTTCCTGTTTATCTTTTTATGCTTCTCCAGGGTGTTGTATTTGAAAGTCAAATTTTCTATTCAGTTCAGGTCTTTTCATAACAAATGCCTGAAAGTCTTCTTTCTCCTTGAAGTTCCATGTTTGCCTCTGAAAGATGATGCTTAGTTTTGTTGGGTATGTGATTTTTGGCTGTAGTCCCAGTTCCTTTGCCCTCTGGAATATCATATTCCATGCCCTCCGGTCCTTTAATGTAGAAGCTGCTAGATCTTGCTTTATCCTTATTGGAGCTCCACAGTATTTAAATTCCTTTTTTCTAGCTGCTTGCAGTATTTTCTCCTTGACCTGGGAGTTCTGGAATTTGGCTATAATATTCCTGGAGGTTTTCCTTTTGGGATCTCTTTCAGGAGGTGATCGGTGGATTCTTTCAATTTCTATTTTAGCTTCTGCTTCTAGAATATCAGGGCAATTTTCCCTCACAATCTCTTGGAGGATGGTGTCTAAACTCTTGTTTTGGTCATGGTTTTCAGGTAGTCCAATGATTTTCAAATTATCTCTCCTAGATTTATTTTCTAGGTCAGCTGTTTTTCCAAGGAGATATTTCACATTGCCTTCTATTTTTTCATTCAATTGGATTTGCTTTACTGTGTCTTGGTTTCTCATAAGCTCACTAGCTTCCATTTGTTCAATCCTAATTCTTAGGCAATTATTTTCAGCAGACAGTTTTTTAATCTCCTTTTCCATTTGGCTTTTCAAACTGTTGACTTTTTTCTCATGACTCTCCTGCATTGCTCTCATTTCTCTTTCCATTCCTTCCTCTCTTTCTCTACATCTTCGTTCTATCTCTCCTACTTTCTCTTCAAAGTCCCTTTTGAGAGCTTCCATGGCCTGAGACCAGTTCATATTTTTCTTGGAAGCTTTGGATGTTGGAGCTTTGACCTTATTATTATCTTCTTCTTCTGAGGATGTATTGTGGTCTACCTTTCCCCCAAAGAAGTTTTCGATGGTCTACTGCTTTCTCTGCCTACTCATCCTGGCTTACTGTTTCTTGGCTTTTTACTCCTTAAAGTGTAGCGCTGCTTCCCGGACACACTGTTCGTGCTACAGCATGGCCCAGGGGGTGATTGGGCTTCTTCTCAGCCTGCCTGGCTTGTGAGTAATCATAGCTGCTTTCTCTTTGACCCGGAAACAGAAGTCTGATTGAACTCTGATTCTCTATGGTCGGAAGCTTGGCGTGCTTTTACCCCTCCCCCACTGGGCCACCACCACTCGATTCAGCCCACTGGTTCAGACCCAGGGCGCTTTGCCCCAACTCCAACAGATACTGCCTCCACTTCACCCCGGCCTACCTCCGAACCCCCTCACCAGTCCGTGATCGGAGCCTCAGAAGCTGCTGGTGCTGAAGACTCTGACGTGTTGGAGGCACTGTCCCTGGCTGGGTCCGGACCGCGCGCTGAGCTGTTCAGCCTGATCAGTAGGTGATCAGAATTGCCCTCTTTTGCGGAGAAACAGTCTCACTCTGTTCTTATGTGCATTAGGCTGTTCTGGGTTTTGATTTTTACCGCATTATTTGGGCATGAATGGACGGGTTTATCTGGAGCTTGTGGGAGTCACAGCCTCTCCTCCACCATCTTGGCTCCGCCCCCCCCACTCATTCCTTTTAATAACACTAGAAAGCATAGGAATAAATGGAACACTCTTAAAAATGATAAGCACTATCAATCTAAAACCATCAGCAATCATTATATGTAATGGACATAAATTAGAAGTAAAATTAGGGGTGGAACAAAGATATGTATTATCACCACTATTATTCAATATTGTACCATAAATGTTATCTTTAGTCGTGAAAAAAGAAAAATAAATCAAAGGAATTGGAATATGCACTGAGGAAACAAAACTATCACTCTTTGCAGATGACATGATGGCATACTTACAGAATCCTAAAGAAACAACTAAAAAACTACTTGAAACAAATAACTTTAGTACAGTTGTAGAATATAAAATAAAACCTCAAAATCATCAGCATTTCTATATATGACCAACAAAGTCCAGCACCATTAGCTAGAAATAAAAATTCCATTTAAAAGAACTGTAGGGGCAGCTAGGTGGCACAGTGGATAAATCACCAGCCCTGGTTTCAGGAGGACCTGAGTTCAAATCTGGCCTGAGACACTTGACACTTACTAGCTGTGTGACCCTGGGCAGTCACTTAACCCTCATTGTCCTGCAAAAAAAACCCCAAAAAACAAAAACAAACCCCAAAACAAACAAATAAAAGAATTGTAGACAATATAACATATTTGGGAGTCTAGATGCCAAGGCAAATTCAGGAACTATATGAACATAATTGGAAAACACTTTTCACACAAATAAAGTTTTAACTACACAAATGGAAAAATATGAATTGCTAATAGGTAGGCCAATATAATATAATACAAATACAACTGTATTTAAATTAATTTACTTACTCAGTGCCATATCAATCAAGATACCAAAAAGTATTTTACAGAACAGGAAAAGTAATTTAAAAATTCATTTGGAAGAATAAAAATTCAAGAATATGAAGGGTATTAATGAAAAAATGTAAAGGGAGCTGGCCTAGCCAAAACTACAGATGGATGATAGATACATAGATAGATCAATAGATCAATAGATTGATTGAAATATGTAGATGTAAATGTAGATGTAGATAGAGATAGAAAGAGAGAGTCAGAGATAGAGATATATAGATAATAAAGTGGCAAACATTTTGGGGACTGGATAAGCAATAAAGTTTTGGATCATTGGAATAGGCTAGGCACACAAAACACAAAAGCAAATGAATATAATCATCTACTGTTTCATAAACCCCAAATCTCTAGCTTCTGGGATAAGAACTCATTATATGACAAAAACTGCTGGCAAAACTGTAAAATAGTATGGAAGAAGCTAGGTATAGATCAACATCTTATATCATTTCCCAAAATTAAGTCAAAATGGGTACATAGTTTAGACATAAAGGTGATACAATACCATAGACAAATTAGAAGAGGAAGAAATAGAGAAGGGATGATTTTATAACAAAAAATGAGATAGAGAATATTATAAAATGTAAAATGTATCATTTTGATTACAGTAAATTAAAAAGAATATTTTACCCCAAAAAAAACCACTGCAATCAAGATTAGAAGGAAACCAGAAAGCTGAGAAGTAATTTTTAGTGATAGTATTCCTGATAAAGGCTTTATTTCTCAAATACATAGAACTGAATCAAATTTTTAAGAAGACAAGTCATTCACCAATTGAGACATGCTCAAAGGATATGAATATTCAATTTTAATTGAAGAAATTGAGGGGGCAGCTAGGTGGTGCAATGGACAAAGAACTGGCCCTGAGTTCAAATCCAGTCTCATGCACTTGACACTTATGATCTGTGTGACCCTGTGCAAGTAACTTAACCTTCATTGCCCTTCCCCCATAAGCCACCCCCCTCCAAAAATGAGCTTAGACATTATTTTCCAAGAGATTGTTGGGGAAAATTGCCCTTATATTATAGAAACAGAAGGTAAAATAAAAATTGAAAGAATCCACCAATCACCTCCTGAAAGAGATCCTAAAATAAAAACTTCCAGGAAAATTGTAGTCAAATTCCAGAGCTGCCAGGTCAAGGAGAAAATATTGCAAGCAGCCAGAAAGAAACAATTTAAGTACTCTGGAACCACAGTGAGGATAGCACAAGATCTAGCAGCTTCTACATTAAAGGATCAGAGGGCATGGAATATGATATTCTGGCAGCCAAAGGAATTGGAATTACAACTAATAATCACCTACCCAACAAAACTGATTATAATCTTTTGGGGGAAAAATGGGACTTCAGTGAAAATTATCTATATCCCAAAGAGATCATTAAAAAATGGGAAAGTTACATATGTCCAAATATTTTATAGATTCTCTTTTTGTGGTGGCAAAAAACTTAAAAATGAGGGGATTCCCATCAATTATGGAATGTATGAACAAGTTGTGGCATATAAATGTAATGGCAAACTATTGTGTTGTAAGAAATTATGAGCAGGTAGACCAGATAAAGCTGGAAAGACTTGCATGAACTTTTGCTGAGTGAAATAAACAGAACCAAGAGAACATTGTAAACAGTAACAGCAACATTATAAAATGGTCAATGACCTAGGACAATTCCAAATGTATCATGATGGAAAATGTGATACATATCTAGAAAAATGAAATATGGAATCCGAATAGAGATCAAAGAATAATATATTCACTTTTGTTGTTTGTGTTATTATGGTTGATTTTCTTCTTTCTTATGTTTTTTGTCCTTTATTCTGATTCTTCTCTCAAAACATGAGTAATGTGAAAATATGTGTAGAATGTGTGTAATGTAGAACCAATATCATATTGCTTGCTGCCTTTGGGGTTTTAGATATGCAGAGGGAGAGAGAAAAATTTGGACCTCTAAATTCCTACAAAAATGAATGTTAAAAACCATCTTTATATGTAATTGGAAAAAATTAAAATAAAATATTAAAAATGATTCATTAAAAAGTCAGAAAATTTATGCATCAGCCATATCATTCAATATTGTATTAAGAATGCTACCAAAAAATAAGACAAGAAACAAGAAAGTGAAAGAAAAAAATAAACAATGATGAAACAAAACTTTCATCTTTGGAGATGATATGATTACATACATAGAGAAATTTCTAGAAGTAACTAAACATCTAGTTAAAAATATAACAATTGGGGGGGCGGAGCCAAGATGGTGGAGAGGAAGCAGCAAGCTGCCTGAGCTCTCCTTCTGTTCCCTCAAAACTAACATTAAATCAAGCCTCTGGATGGATTCTGAAACTACAGAACCTGCAAAGAAACAGAGAGACACAGTCCTCCAACCAGAGATAATGTAGAAGTCTTCAGGAAAAGGTCGGTCTGACTCAGGCAAAAGGGAGGCCCAGCGCAGGGCAGCAACCCAGCACCGAAGGGGTCGGGGCAAGTCAGCAGGAGCTGTGGGCCACAGCCGAACAGCTGAAAATCCCGGAACCTGGTTCAAAAATCTGGTGGCCAAGAAGGACAATGGAAAAACCTACCTGCACCGGCCAAGAGGGCCACGAATGGGTCAGGCGGGATCAGACGCCGGGGTCTGGCGCCTGGCTGGCTGAGCGCAATCAGACAGGAAGTGCAGGGCAAGGCATCTCCACACACCATAAAGGCCTCAGAGTAAAAGCCCGGTCACACAGCACCTATACCCCTGCACAAGAAGCCCAAAACAGGGACCCTGGTGCCCCCAGAGCAGACCTCAACTTAAAGAATAAATAAATAAGCTGCAATAATGAGTAAGAAGCAAAAAAGAGCCATCTCCATTGAGAGCTTCTGTATCAATAGGGAAGAAGCCAACACAAACTCAAATGAGGAGAATAGCCTCAAATTGTCTACATCTGAAGCCTCACAAGGGAAGGTGAATTGGTCGCAAGAACAAAAAGCCTTCCTGGAAGAGCTCAAAAAGGATTTTAAAAATCAATTGCAAGAGGTAGAAGAAAAAATAGGGAGAGAAATGAAAGCAAAACAAGAAAACTATGAAAAAAGAATCAGCAGCTTGGAAAAGAAAGCTGAAGAAAACAAAGCCTTAAAAAATTCATTTGGCCAAATGGAAAAAAAAGCTGCATAATCTCACTGAAGAAAACAATACCTTAAAAAATTCACTTAGCCAAATGGAAAAAAAGGTGCATAATCTCACTGAAGAAAACAATGCCTTAAAAATTAAAGTGGGACAGTTGGAAGATAAGGAATCCATGAGACACCAGGAATCAGTCAAGCAGAATAAAAAAAATGAAAATATAGAAGAAAATGTGAAATACCTCATTGGAAAGACAACTGATCTGGAAAACAGATCCATGAGAGACAATTTGAGAATCATTGGACTGCCTGAAAGCCATGACCAGAAAAAGAATCTAGACACCATATTCCAGGAAATTATTAAGGAGAACTGCCCTGATATTATAGAATCAGAGGATAAAATCATCATTGAAAGAATCCACCAATCACCTCCTGAAAGAGACCCCAAAAGGAAAACTCCAAGGAATATTGTAGCCAAATTCCAGAATTATCAGGTGAAGGAGAAAATACTCCAAGCAGCCAGAAAGAAGCAATTTAAATATCATGGAGCCACAGTCAGGATTGCTCAGGACCTGGCAGCTTCAAGATTAAAGGACCGCAAGGCTTGGAATATGATATTCCGGAAGGCAAAGGAGCTTGGATTGCAGCCGAGAATCTATTACCCAGCAAAAATGTGCTTTTTCTTTCAGGGGAAAAGATGGACATTTAATGACATTGGGGACTTTCAATCTTTCCTGGTGAAAAGACCAGAACTGAATAGAAAATTTGATCTCAACATACAAGACCCAAGAGAAGTTTAAAAAGGTAAACAGAGGGGAAAAAAAAACAAGTTACCCTATTAGGTTAAACTGTTTATATCCCTACACAGGAAGATAATACTCATAACTCGTAAGAACTGTAAATGTATTTGGGCAGAGAGAAGGACATTATATAGAGGGTATAAATATAAATTGTCTTTGATGTGATCATACAAAAGAATTAAGGGGTTAAAAAGGGAGTCTATGGGGAGGAGAGGAAAGGGGAGGTGGAATGGGATGAATTATATCATATGAAGAGGTGGAAAAAAGCCTATTACAATAGAGGGAAAGAAAGGAGGGGGGAACATTGTTTCAACCCTATTCTCATTAGATTTGACTCAAAGAGGGAATAACATATACGTTTATTGGGATAAAGAAACTTAACTCATTCTTTAGGGAAACAAAAGGGGAAGGGAAAGGGGGGGACTGATAGAAGGGAGGACAAAAGCAAGGGAGAAAAGGGTAAAGAAAAGAGAGGGGGGTTATAAAAAGGGAGGGCAGATCGGGGGAGGCAGGGGTAAGAAGTAAAACGTCGGTGAGGAGGAATAGGGTGAAAGAAGGGGGAAAAAGTACAAAGGGGGTAAATAGAATGGAGGGGAATAGACAGTCAGTAATAATAACTGTGAATGTGAATGGGATGAACTCTGCTATAAAATGGAAGTGAATTGCAGAGTGGATTAAAAACCAGAACCCTACAATATGCTGTTTACAAGAAACACATTTGAAGCAGAGAGATACACACAGAGTAAAGGTAAAAGGCTGGAGCAGAATATATTATGCCTCAGCTAAAGTAAAAAAGGCAGGGGTAGCAATCCTTATCTCAGACAAAGTGCAGGCAAAAATAGATCTCATTAAAAGAGATAAGGAAGGAAATTACATCTTAATTAAAGGTACTATAGAAAATGAAGTAATATCAATATTAAATACGTAAGCGCCAAGTGGTATAGCATCCAAGTTCTTAGAGGAGAAGTTAAATGAGTTACAAGAGGAATTAGACAGTAATACTATACTAGTGGGGGATCTGAATCTCCCCCTCTCAGAATTAGATAAATCTAGCCAAAAAATAAATAAGAAAGAAGTGAAAGAGGCTAATAGTTTACTAGAAAAGTTAGACATGATAGATGTCTGGAGAAAATTGAATGGGGATAGAAAGGAATACACCTTTTTCTCAGCAGTATGTGATGAAATAATGGGATTTAGCAGATACTCAAAGACCCACCTGGAGATTAATCAAGACTGATTAAATCAAGTGAGAGTGATTGACTGCTGATTAAGCCTACTTCAAGTTAATTGGATTGTATCAAGTTAATTGGATTGTGATCATACCTGGCTATCCCTTAAGAAGGTGTAATTCTCAGAAACTAGACTGTGAACTCAACTTGAGAACACCTTCAAAGACAATGGATTTGGATGATGCCAACCAATAACCTTGAAGCTGTGTGTAAGGACCGCCTCTGTTCCAGATCTATAAATAAGCTTCCAAAAACAGCTTGGGGAGGAGTAGCTTTTTTTTACCGGCTTGGCGGGACTCCTGGCGGCGTCTGACTCACTCCAAAGGTGGCCTAAATCGGTTTGGTGAGTTTTTATAAGGAATATAGACTAAGCTTAGATTTAAGACGATTTGTACTGTATTTCTATTTTCCTATCCTTCTAATCAACAACACCTTGTATACAATAAAGGCTCTATCTAGAAAACCAGAAGCTTCTTCCATTTACTAGTCTGGGAGATAAATTAAGGGAAGGGTTAAGTAGGGGAGATTTATGATCTAATATCCAATTTTAAATCTCACAGTTTGGCGACCCAGATGGGACCTTAAGGACCCTCCCACCCTCCCTAGTTTGGCCATAAACCGGCTAATTCGGTGGATTTTCCAAATACCCCCCCCCCCCCACGGACTTTCCCTTTGTCTAATCTCCCTTAAAGACTTTAAGCCTCTAAAAGTCTTGCTTTAAACAGAAAAGCCAGCCCAGTTTAAAGGGCAAGATGCTTGAATATTCTACTATCCCTTTGATTTTTCTCATCGGAATGTATTGGGACAGCATAACATCCCGACTTAGAGGAATAGTTTACTCAATGGTCCTTCACAAGTACATGGCACATTTTCAAAAATTGGCCATGTATTAGGGCACAAAAACATCATAGTCAAATGTAGAAAGGCAGAAATAGTAAATGCATCCTTCTCAGATCATGATGCAATAAAAATTACATGTAAGAAAGTGCCAGGGAAAAGTAGAATGAAAATCAATTGGAAACTAAATAATTTCATTCTAAAGAATGAATGGGCCATACAAGAAATCATAGAAACAATCAATAACTTTATCCAAGAGAATGACAATAATGAGACAACATACCAAAATCTATGGGATGCAGCCAAAGCAGTGCTTAGGGGAAAATTTATAGCTCTAAATTCTTACATGAATAAAAAAGAGAAAGAGGAGATTAATGAATTGGGCATGCAACTTAAAAAGCTAGAAAAAGAACAAATTAGAAATCCCCAATTAGACACTAAACTAGAGATCCTGAAAATTAAAGGAGAAATTAATAAGACTGAAAGCAAAAAAACTATAGAATTAATCAATAAAACTAAGAGCTGGTTTTATGAAAAAACCAATAAAATAGATAAAATATTGGTTAATTTGATTAAAAAAAAGAAAGAAGAAAACCAAATTACCAGTATCAAAAAATGAAAAGGGTGATGTTACCACCAATGAAGTGGAAATTAAAGCAATAATTAGGAAATATTTTGCCCAACTGTATGCTAAGAAATTTGACAATCTAAATGAAATGGATGAATATTTACAAAAATACAAACTGCCCAGGTTAACTGAAGAGGAAATAAAATCCTTAAATAAACCCATATTAGAAAAAGAAATTGAACAAGCTATTAATGAACTCCCTAAGAAAAAATCCCCAGGGCCAGATGGGTTTACGATGAATTTTACCAAACATTTAAAGCACAATTAATTCCAATAACATACAAATTATTTGGAAAAATAGGTGAAGAAGGAGTTCTACCAAACTCGTTTTATGACACAAATATGGTGGTGATACCAAAACCAGGCAAAGCAAAAATGGAGAAAGAAAATTATAGACCAATTTCCCTAATGAATATTGATGCTAAAATCTTAAATAAGATATTAGCAAGGAGATTAGAGCAAGTGATCACCAGGATAATACACTATGACCAGGATAATATACTATACCAGGAATGTAGGGCTGGGTCAACATTAGGTAAACTATTAACATAATCAACCACATCAATAAGAAAACCAACCAAAATCATATGATTATCTCAATAGATGCAGAGAAAGCTTTTGACAAAGTACAGCACCCATTCCTAATAAAAACACTAGAGAGTTTAGGAATAGGGGGAGCTTTCCTTAGAATAATAAACAGTATCTACCTAAAGCCATCAGCAAGTATTATATGCAATGGAGATAAATTAGAGGCCTTCCCAATAAGATCAGGGGTGAAACAGGGATGTCCATCATCACCCCTATTATTTAATATTGTCCTAGAAATGTTAGCTTTAGCAATCAGAGAAGAGAAAGGAATTAAAGGAATTAGAATAGGCAAGGAGGAAACAAAACTATCACTCTTTGCAGATGATATGATGGTATACTTAAGGAATCCTTGAGAATCAAGTCAAAAATTACTTGAAACAATTAACACCTTTAGCAAAGTAGCAGGATATAAAATAAATCCACATAAATCATCAGCATTTCTATACATGACCAACAAAGTCCAGCAGCAAGAGATAGAAAGAGAAATTCCATTTAAAGTAACGGTAGATAATATAAAATACTTGGGAGTCTACTTGCCAAGACAGACCCAGGAACTCTATGAACACAACTACCAAACACTCTTCACACAAATCAAATCAGATCTAAATAATTGGAAAGATATCAATTGCTCATGGATAGGCAGAGCTAATATAGTAAAAATGACAATACTGCCTAAATTAATTTACTTATTCAGTGCCATACCAATCAGATTACCTAAAAATTATTTTATACAGCTAGAAAAAATAATAACAAAATTCACCTGGAAAAACAAAAAATCAAGAATATCCAAGGAAATAATGAAAAAAAATTCACAGGAAGGTGGGTTAGCGGTACCAAACCTGGAGCTTTACTATAAAGCGGCAGTCATCAAAACTATCTGGTACTGGCTAAAAAATAGAGTGGTAGATCGATGGAATAGGCTAGGCTCAGGAAATGCAGTAGTAAATGACACTAGTAATGTAGTGTTGGATAAACCCAAAGACTCCAGCTTCTGGGATAGGAACTCAGTATTTGACAAAAACTGCTGGGAAAACTGGAAGATAGTATGGCAGAAATTAGGCATAGACCAACATCTTACACCTTATACTAAAATAAGGTCAAAATGGATACATGATTTAGACATAAGAGGTGATACCATAGGTAAATTAGGAGAGAAAGGAATAGTCTATCAAATCTTTGAAAAGGAGAACAGTTTTTGACCAAACAAGAGATAGAGTATACTATAAAATGCAAAATGGATGATTTTCATTATATAAAATTTAAAAAAAATTTGTACAAACAGAAGCAATGCATCCAAAATTGGAAGGGAGGCAGAAAGCTGGGAAACAATTTTTGAGGCCAGTGCTTCTGATAAAGGCCTCATCTCTAAAATATATAGGGAATTAAATCAAATTTATAAGAATCCAAGTCATTCCCCAATTGAGAAATGGTCAAAGGATATGAACAGGCAGTTTTCTGATGAAGAAACCAAAGCTATCTATTCCCATATGAAAAAATGCTCTAAATCTCTAATGATTAGAGAGATGCAAATTAAAACAACTCTGAGGTACCACCTGACACCTATCAGATTGGCTAAAATGACAAAAAAGGAAGATAATAAATGTTGGAGAGGCTGTGGGAAAATTGGAACACTAATGCATTGTTGGTGGAGCTGTGAGCTGATCCAACCATTCTGGAGAGCAGTTTGGAGTTATGCCCAAAGGGCAATAAATCTGTGCATACCCTTTGACCCAGCAATTCCACTTTTAGGTCTTTTGCCCAAAGAAATCATGGAAGGGGGAAAGGGACCCACATGTACAAAAGTATTTATAGCTGCTCTTTACATGGTAGCAAGGAATTGGAAGTTGAGGGGGTGCCCATCAATTGGGGAATGGCTGGACATGTTGTGGTATATGAGTACAATGGAATACTATTGTGCTGTAGGAAATGATGAGCAGGAAGTGTTCAGAGAAACCTGGAGGGTCTTTTGTGAGCTGATGATGAGTGAGATGAGCAGAACCAGAAGAACATTGTACACAGTATCATCAACATTGAGTGTTGACCTACTGTGATGGACTATATTCTTCTCACCAATGCAATGGTACAGAAGAGTTCCAGGGAACTCATGATACAAGAGGATCTCCAAATTCAAGAAAAAAGAAAGAAAGAAAGAACTGTGGAGTATAGATGCTGATTGAACCATATTATTTCTTTTGTTTTGGGTGCTATTGTTTTTTTTTTTCTATTTTGAGGTTTTGCATCACTGCTCAGATTTTTTCTCTTGTAACAGGATTAATGCAGAAATAGGATTAATGTTATTATGTGTATATATATGTGTGTGTATATATCTATATCTATATGTATAGAGATATATAGACATAACCTATATCAGATTACCTGCTGTCTAGGGGAGGGGGGAGGGAGGGGAGGGAGGGAGAAAAATCTGAAATTGTAAAGCTTGTATAAACAAAAGTTGAGAACTATCTTTACATGTAACAGAAAAAATAAAATACCATATACATTAAAAAAATATAACAATTTAAAATGCAAGTTGACATGATTTTCTCACATCATGTTTTTATTGCTTTTCAAAATATGGCTAATGTAGGAATAATTTTTCAATCATTCCACATGCATTATTGATATTATAATGCTTTCTCCGTGAGTGAGGAAAGTGATGTGATGAGAAAAGAGCAGTTGGAATTCAAAAATTTAGAAGAAAAAAGTCAAAATAAATAAAATTTTAAAAAGAAAGAAAAAAGAAAAAAAAGGTTGTTGCAATAAGAATGAGAATGACTAAAATAGTAAGACTTTGTTCTAGTTTGAGTTTCATGGTTAGTTACTGAAGTATTTTACAGAGTACTATTATGCCAGAAAATTAATTTAAAAGAAAAATTATTTGGCAACAGAATGATAGAAGAGAAAAAAATGGAGTCTGGGTGACTAATAAGGAGTCCTTAAATAGGTCAGGGGAGAAGTAATGAGCAGAGTGACTATAGTTGTGGTATTGATAGGTATAAAGGAAGCTAGAGATTCTGAAGTAGAATTAACAAACCTTGCTAACTGAAAAAGCTATGATTTCCCAGTTGTTTCACAATTTAGGTAAGGTGATAAGAACTATATAATGGCTAAGTTATCCCTTAGTCTAAAATCTTATGAATTTATTAACCCAACAAATAAAGGAATAAGTATTAGCAAAAGTAGCTCCTTTTAAATTCTTTCAAAAAGTATTATATTTCTTGATATATTTAGTATAATGGTAATGAGTTAAAGCAAAAATAATTCCTCGTATAATTTTAATTTCTCTTTTTGTTTCCCTTTTATACTGAGTTAGTAATGTCTCACCCAGACCCATTTCTGTTATGATTTTGGGCAAATATTGGAAAAAAAACACTTTGGTTTTTGTCTTTTATATAGTCTTGAAATCTTAAAATTAAAACAATTTTGAGAAATAATTTCAAAACAAAGCAATCTGTCATGTGTAAAAATGAAAGATAAGTACCAGGTGTCTGTTGTGGATTTCGGGGTAAAGGATTAAATAAGTTTGAGGAAAATCTGAAGTTTATCTTACAAACTGAATGTGAAAACAGATATTAGTGCATTATAATTTCTGCTCTTTAAGAGGATAATTCATTTGAGAAGTTAATTTTCTTTCCTGATAAAATAAAAGGAAAAAAAAAGTAAAATAATTGTTGGATGTCTTGAAAGAATGTACTATTGATTGAATGAATTTTGAGATTAATATAGCACTCATAAGAATTACAAATTATAACTCTTATTTACTTCTTCAAACAAGAGAAGTATCAAAAGACATAACTTCATGCATAAGATCATCAAATTCATAGAACATAATGTTATAAAATTGTGTAGTAGTAGGAATAAATTTGTATCATTGCTTTGTGAGCATTTTAATCAGAAAGTCTTTAAGAACTTTTCATTTGAACTTTGACTTTATCCTCTTTATGTGATTTTTAAAAAATAGTTGAAACCCTTAAATTGTTCCTTAGGATCAGACTGTGTACAGAGCAAAAGGTCATAATAATTCAAATAAGAATATAATGCTTTTTATCCATTGAATATAGGAATGTGTCACAGCCTAATGAAGGATATTTATTTTGTATGGTATTCAACCTTTAAAGTAAAATGGATTCACCTAGGTTTGAAGTTAAATTACTTTGAGCTTAAATCCTAACTGTGCTATCAACTAGCCATCACTTTAGAGAAGTTATTTTACTTCTTTGGACCTGTTTCCCAATTCGTGAAATTAAGGAATTAAACTAAATAAACCTTGAGGTTCCTTCCAGAATAAATCTGTGATCCAATGCTCAAATCTATTTTGTGGCCCTGAAATATATTGCAAACTATTCTCACAAAAGATAAGAATCTACCTTATTTTCCAAAGTGTCTAGAGAAGGTAGGTCATCAACAGAGTTCAACTTCAGAAACTATCATTGGCTTTTTGTTTTTTTTAATACATGGCATATATGTTCTGGGATAACCATACTAAAGCCAGTCATCCCCTATATGGCTCTCATGGATCTAGAGGAACTAAAAAAATTGAAGTGTCTCTTTTCTAACTCTATTGAAATGAGCCTTCCTTCTAAATTATTCCCATTTTTTTTAGCCATTAGTCACTAATGCTTCAGTATAGCTTAGCCAGTTAATATCGGTTGGCTTTTAAAAATTATTTATTATTTTATTTTTCACCAAATGTATGTAAAAACTATTTTAATATCCTTTATTTTTTTTTTTTTGGTGGGGCAATGAGGCTTAAGTGGCTTGCCCAGGGTCACGCAGCTAGCCAGTATCAAGTGTGTGAGGCCGGATTTGAATTCAGGTTCTCCTGAATCCAGGGCCAGTGCTTTATCCACTTCACCAACTAGCTGCCCCATTAATATGCATTTTTAAGACTGAGTTCCAAATTCTCTCACTTCTTCACTCCGTAACTCACTTTGAGAAAACAAACAATTTGATATAGGTTATAGATGTATAGGCATGCAAATTGTTTCCAAATCAATGAAACTGTGAAATAAAAAAGACAAAAAAGCCCGAAGAAACATAAAGTGAAAAACAATTATACCTCTATCTATATTCAGATCACATTAGTTCTTTCTTTGAGGATGTAAAGGATTTTTCATGATAAATCTTTCAGAGTTGTCCTGGGTCATTATATTGCTGAGAATAGCAAAATCATTCAGAACTGATCATCTTACAATATTGCTGTTATTTGTACACAATGCATTTCACTTTGTATTAGCTCATGCAAATTTTAGCAAGTTTTTCTGAGAGCATCCTGCTCATAATCTCTTATAGCACAATATTATTCCATCATAATCACATATCAGAACTTGTTCAGACAGTCCCCAATTCATGGGCATCCCTTCAGTTTTCAATTATTTGACCCCAGAAAAAGAGCTACAATAAATATTTTTGTACATAAAGTCTTTTACTATTGTTATTTTTTATCTCTTTTTGGATACAGACCTAATAGTGGTATTGCTAGGTCAAAGAGTATGCTGGGTTTTAGAGCCTTTTCGACAAAGTTACAAATGCTCTACAGAATGGTTAAATCAGTTCACAACTCCACCCTTTTATTAATATCTTATTTTTCCTATATCCCCTACAATATTTGTCATTTTTCTCTTCTGGCCTATTAGCCAATACAGTAGGTATGAGCTAGTACCCCAGAATTCTTTTGATTTGTGTCTCTCCAATTAATAGTGAGAACATTTTTATATGGCTATAGATAGCTTTGCTTTATCTGAAAACTGTTCATGCCTTTTGGTCATTTCTCAATGTGGAATGTCTCTTATTTTTTTAAAATTTTACTCAGTTCTCTGTGTGTTTGAGAAATGAAAACTTTATCAGAGAAACTTTCACCAATTTATTTTTCATAGTAACTGCATTTTCCTCCATCCTATTCTCTTCCTGCATTTATTCTATTTTCTCTCTCCTATCACCCTGTCCCTCCTCAGAAGTGTTTATTTCTATGTCTAACCCTATCTGCTCTTCCTTCTATCTCTCAACGCCCCCCCCTTTATCTCCTTCTACTCCTTTTTTCCTGCAGGGTAACATAAATGTAGATATGGTAAGAACAGAAATCTAAACCTTTTTCCCCAGAACCTTAAGAGCACACTCTTTCCATAGGACTTCAGTCTATAGAAAGTGAATTCAGCCTTAACAAAGTTTGAACATAGATTTATGCCCCCATGATTCATATATAAATCTGACATTGCTGCTGAGTTTGTTCCCAAGGTTTTCCTTACTGCTAGGGCATGAATGTTGAGCTGACAGCCAAAGCATGACATAGACTCAACTTCCAGGATTAAGGATCATTTGTTCTCCTCACTTTGTGTAATTTGCAAGGTTGTAGCTTCCAAATTTCTTCATCTAACACTGGGGTAGGAAAAGAACTGAATTGAATCCATATTCACAGGGCCACATGTTGGCCTCGGTTAAGGAAAAGTCATTTCCTCAGCAGAAGACATCATCCAGGAAAAATTCACTCATTGAGACCAAACCAAAAGAGAAGACTGAGGTTGTAAAAACCTTTTAGTTACCAATCAAGAGGCCCCTAGTAAAATGTGATTTGTAGATTGAAAAAATAGTTATAGAATATCTATTTATGTTACAAAGTCTCTCCAAGGCTTTTACCTTACAGATTATCATGACTCTCTCTTACTTCTTCCACATGGAAATGTGTCTATGAAACTTTTCATAAGCAATGAAATCAGTAATCAGTTCCTCATTACAAGTGGAAATTACACTAAAAGAGGCTGCATTCCTACTCTCTAACTTGCCACAAACTGCTAAAGATCTAGAAGCTTGTTATCTGTATGGTATCTGTATGGTAGCTGATATTTCCTGCATTTCTTGTCTCATCCATCCCTTTAGAATATGAGCCTCTTGAAAGAAAGGGATTATTTGCTGTTCTAATGTGAGAAAATAATGGGCTTAGGGGGTTCCAGGCACCCCCCCCCAACCTAGGGGAGCCTTGTCTGACCTCTTTTAAGGCCAGCCCAGAATCAGTAAAGTTGGAGCTCAGACTCTGGATAGAGACTTTAGAGATTAGAACCACACCTACCTGAAAGCCTTTCCCCTCAAAGGCTCTGTGCTCTGGACTCTGGCCTCAACACATACTGCTCATTTTAATATGGTCCACCCTTAAGTCCAGTAAACCAATAGATTTGAATGATGGTAGCCAATTAGCTTTGAGCAGTAAGTGCTGCCTCTCCTCTGGACATCAGGGAGCTTACACTTTCACACACACTCTGTTGGCTGGAACACTGGAGGAAGCACACAATCCCCTCACTCTCTCTCTATCTGAGGTAATGTAGGGCCTAGGAAATTTTGGAGACATGTGCTTTCTCTTTACTAACATTTAATATGTTTTAATAAATGCTTAATGACAAAGACTGCTGTCTTGGCCTCTAATTTATAAGTAGCAATATATTAGAAACCCCAGCTAAGTTCCCTAAAACCTAGAAGAGAGATAGGCACTGCCATATATCTTCAAACTACATTAATTTTCCCTTAGTGTTTAGTATAATGCTTTGCATATAGCAGAGCTTTAATAAAAATTTCTTCATTCAAAGAGAAAATTTTTGCAACTACTTTCATGAATTTTCTTATTTTTGTTCTTCTTATCTTCTTGTTTTTCTTGTTCTTCTCCTCTTTCCCCTTGCCTTTCCCTTTCCCTGTCTTCTTCTTCTTCTTCTTCTTCTTCTTCTTCTTCTTCTTCTTCTTCTTCTTCTTCTTCTTCTTCTTCTTCTTCTTCTTCTTCTTCTTCTCCTTCTTCTTCTTCTCCTTCTTCTTCTTCTTCTCCTCCTCCTCCTCCTCCTCCTCCTCCTCCTCCTCCTCCTCCTCCTCCTCCTTCTCCTCTTCATTTCTTCCTCTCTTCTTCTTCTAAACTAGATAAGATCCACATGTGGTGGTAGCTTTTTAAAGCTTCTATACTACCCACAGAAAGACTAAATAATAAGCTTCTAAAATAAACCATCCCCCTTTTCTGAAATTTTTCATCACTGGACCTGAGAGTTTTTTAAAATTAAAATTGAAGGATTAACTACAAATTTTAATTTTTAAAAAAGCAAACATTACAATTGTTCATATTTAAATGAAAACTTCTACTTAGTGGTACAAGTTTAACAGTATAATAACTTAGTTTAAGACTATAGACAAATTTAATGTCAATCAAACTGCCATTCCTAGGTGGCTAAGATGCCCTGGACATAAAATCTTGCTGTATTCTACTTGATCATAGATCTTTTTTATGCACTTAAGTCATGCAGGCAAAGTCCACTGAAATAGTTTATTTGGTTCAGGGGCAGTGTCTAAAGCAAGCATACATTTTAGGTCTCATGTATCATATAAGGCTAAATATAGTTTAGTTTATTTTTTAATTTATTCTTTTTTTCTTTATAAATTTTGAGTTCCAAGTTATCTTCCTACTTACCATAGCCTCACCTAGGCACTGAGATGGCAAGCATCATTATATTATTTATACATGTGAAATCATGTAAAACTTTCCCACATCAGACATATGTTTCATAAATGCAAGAAAATTAAAGTGAGAACATTATATTTCAATTTTTACTCAGAGATCATCAGTTCTCTTACTGGAAGTGAATGGCATTTTTTCATCATGAGTCTTTTAGAATTGTCTCTCTTTAAAACATTACTATTCATGGTCAAATTCCAATTTTTCCAATTTTACTTTGCATCAATTCATTTAGGTTTTACTATGATTATTTCCCCCCAAAACCTTGCCCATCACTTTTAGTATAGCACAATAATACTTCATGACAATTATATGCCACTTAGACATTCCTCAATTAATGAAGATCGCCTCAATTTCCAATTCTTTGCCACCACAAAAGTAAGTGCTCTAAAAATTATTTTACGTATAGGTTCTTTACCTTTTTCTTGAATATCTTGGGAAGACAGACCTAGTAATTATATTGCTGGGTCAAAGGGTATGCACCTTTTTGTAGCCCTTTGAGCCTAGTTCCAAATTGTTGCCCAGATTGTTTGAACCAGTTCTCCAACAGGACTTCATTGGTCTCCCAATTTTTCTCTTCTTCCTCCAGTAACCTTTATTTCTTATAGATATGAAATGGCATCGCAGGGTTGTTTTCCTTTTTATTTATCTAATAATCAGTAGTCATTTAGAATAATTTATATGCTTATGGATAGCTTTGATTTTCTTCTGAAAATTACCTGTTTGATCATTTATCAACTGAGTAATAACTCTCATTTTTATAAATTTGACCCAGTTGTATACTCAGCATATATTTGATAACTGAGGTCTTTATCAGAAAAGCTTGTTCTAATTATTTTTTATATTACTTCTTTTCTATTATACCATTTAGCAAAATGGAGTTTCCCTGATTATCTTTTTTAATTAGGTCTATTTTGGTTTTTGATTTGTCAAAGACCATGATTGCTACCCCTGCCTTTTTGTTTTACTGCGAATGAAGCATATTAGATTCTGTTCTGGCATTTATTTTAACTTTCTGTGTGTATTTCTGTATTGTGTGTCTCTAGTAAACATCATATTATTGAATTCTGGTTTCTAATCCATTATGCTACCTGGTTTTATTTAATGGGTGAGCTCATCCCAATTCAAAATAACAGTTATGATTGCTAAATATGTCTATGCCATTTACGCCTCTCTCTTTCTCTCTCTCTCTCTCTCTCTCTCTCTCTCTCTCTCTCTCTCTCTCACACACACACACACACACACACACACACACACACACACACACGTACATATACACACTTTTCTATCCTGTCCCTGTTCAAAAGTATACTTTGCTTCTAACTACTGCCTCTCTTGATCTTCTCTCTCTTTTTATCATCTTGCCCCTTTTTTTATCCTTCCTTCCTATTTCCCCATTTGATAAGTTACATTTCTATATAGAACTAAGTGTGTGTATGTATATGAATATATGTAAATTTATATATATGTATGTGCATATATATATGTTACTCTTTAAGCATTTCCTATGGGAGTGATCTTATAGAATTTCTTCTTCCCACAATTATTCCTTCCATTTTAAAATATCTTCTTTGTGCACCTCTTTCATGTGAGATTTTTTCCCTAGTCTATCTCTCTCCCTTTCCCCTTCCCCCTGTGCATTCCTTTCACTCATTCCATTTTTTTTTGTAAATAATTCCAACATAATCATCTCACACTCATTTTTCTGTCTATATAAAGTCCTTTTAACTGTTCTAATAGTAACAAAATTCTTAGGAGTTACATCTGTTATCTTCCCATATTGGAATCTGAGCAGTCTAACTTTATTGAGTCTCTTATGATTTCTCTTTCAAATTTATCTTTTTATACTTTTCTCGTGTCTTTGAAGGTCACATTTTCTTTCAGCTCTTGTCTATTCATCAGAGGTGCTTGAAAGTCCTCCATTTCATTAAATATCCATTTTTCTCCTTTAGGAATACACAGGATATTTTTGTTTTGTTTTGTTTTGTTTTGTTTGTTTTTCTGGATAGGTTATTTTTGGTTGTAATCTTAAATACTTTGCCATACCATATTTTAAGCTGCCCCCCCCCTTGAATTGCTTTGATGAGGAAGGTGCTAAATCATGTGTACTACATACAATGGCTCCATGATATTTGAATTCTTTCTTTGGGTTGCTGGAAATATATTCTCTTTAAACTATGAGCTTTAGAATTTGGACAAAATATTGCTGAAAGTTTTAATTTTGGGATATTTCAGGAGATGATCAATGGATTATTTTAATTTATATTATCTTCAGGTTCTAGGTATTATAGTAGTTTTACTTAATAATTTTTTAAAAAATATGATGTCTAGGTTCTCTTTTTAATTAATGCTTTCAGGTAGGTCAATAATTCTTAAGTTATCTCCCCTCAATCTATTTTCAAGGTCAGTTGTCTTTTCAATAAAATACTTAACTTTTTTTAAAAACAATTCATTCCTTTGACTTAGATGTATTCTTTCTTGATGTCCAGTGTAATCACTAACTTCCACTTACTCAATTCTAATTTTTAAGGAATTTTTTTTTTCAGTGAAATTTTGTACTTCCTTTTCCACTTAGAACATTCATTTTAAAGAGTTCTTTTCTTCATTGAATTTTTGTCCCTCTTTTCCCATTTGGCCATTTCTGTATTTTAATATATTATTTTTTTCAGTTTTTCTGTGCCTCTTTTATCAAGCTGTTAGTACTCTTTTCATCATTTTCTTGAATCACTCTTTATTTCTTTCCACAATATTTCCCTACCATTCTTATGTCTTTCTTTAACTCTTCTAGTTAGTGATTCTTATTTGGTTTGGATCCAAACAACATTTTCTTGTAGATTTTTGGTAGTTTTTTTTAATGTGGTTGTTTTCTTCTGAGTTTGTCTCAATCATCCTTGCCACAGTACAATCCTTTTATTGTCAATTTATTATGTTTTTGTTGTTGTTGCATATGTATTTTTATATTAAATTTTATGCTTAAATTATACTCTGCTCAGCTGCAACTGGGCAGACACTATCTCAAGTTTCAAGCTTTTCTGTGCTGTTTTTTTTTTCAGCTAGTTCTGGGGATCTGCACAGTTTTGGTGCTTCCAAAGTGGTATGATTCTAGGAGAGGTATGGTCAATTCTTTCCTGTTTTATATTCTTAACTTGTCCAAAAAAGGTCTCCTTCTCCCCTGAAGATTCACTAGTGTTCCACACCACCCTAGAACTGTTACCCAAAACTATGTATGGGCAACAAAATTGCATACCAGCACTAGCTGTAAACAATTAAAGCAAATTGTCCCCTATAATCCTTTTTGACCAGTTGTCTCACCCTCTTATTATCTTTGGGCTGACATTTCCTAAAGCTACTGTGACCTCTGTTGTTGCAGTCACATGATTTAGGCTCAACATAACCCTCTACCCTGGTGTTACAGGCTACTATAATATGGTATATGTGAAGGATATATATCAAAAATAAATCAAACTTTGTGAGATCATGAAGAAGTTGAGCTATAGAAAGTGCAGAAGGGATTCTCTGAAGCTATGGTATTAGATCTGGGATACTTATTATAAGTTTTATTAAACATTATAAAGAAAATTCTGTTAACTCTTTACAATATTATTTTATATGCTAAAAATTCCTTTCAACATAAAATAGTAGACTAAATATTTCAGAATTTACAATCACTATATTTTCCATGGAACTGACCATTCTTAAGCAAGAAGTGAAAAGTATTTTGATATATACAAATAAGTCCTTTGAGGCAATGTGTAATGATAATAGCATTTGCAATAAAGAATAAAAAGGAAGTAATCTGCTGACAATAGCTCTCTGGTTTATGAGAAATTTAGTAATCCAAAGGTCAAGAAAGAATTCTGAATAGAATTTTGGAATATATTCAATACTTACATAAATTCCTGGGAGATAAAAGTAATAAGGGAAGATTTTTGTGAAACCGTACAGACACATAAATGTGAGAAAATTGATTGGTGATTTGTTTAGAGATTAGTAAGAGACACATTGTAATATGAGGAAGAACATGAGATAATTAAGGAATGATACAAGTAAAGCAAGATTACATCAGATTTGAAAAAAAATGCAAAGGATTTGGCCAGAAACATAAGAAAAACTGGAGAAATATAGGATATCAATCTCATTAAAATAATATATTTGCAGACATATCTGCTATGTTTCTGTTACAAAAATAAAATAAATAATTTTGACAAAATTATTGTCAAATTGGTAAAAAGTTATTTCAAACTGAAATTTAATAATCCACTTCAAGTGGATTGAAAATGCATGACATGAAGTGGAGCAATACACCCTGGATCAATTTTTAAAACTTCCCAAATATGTTGGAGACATAGTCATCAATAAGCTTCATCACTTTTTAAATGTAATTTAGCAAGCATGCATAGTAACAGATGAATTGAAATCTGGAATTATTATAGCAGTATCCCCCAAAGAGACTTATCCATGTGTACCAGCTGCTATGGTATCATACAACTATACATCCCAGGTGTTCTCTCTTGCAGTGCTTAACTGCCTAAAATGCTGTCAATATAGAGCTTCATGAAAAACAAGCTGGTTCTCATGAAAGAGGTTCATGCTGTGACCAAATTTTCTTTCTAAAAAGGATTATAGAAAACGCCCTGAAATTTAACAACACCTAGTATTACAAAGTTCATTGATTTCTGTAAACCTCTTGAGAGTGTTAATTATGTATATGTGGGAAACCCGTTATTGGGGAGTATTATCCCAAAGTATTGAGAGTATAAATGAACTACGCAGGGAAATGCAGGGAAGAGATCCTAGTGGGCACTGAACCAATATTAGGTGGATTTAAAAATAATATCTTTTCTTCTGTTACTTGCCATTTTTTGCTAGGTAATTGGTAGTTCTAGCTGCTAGAAACTGGAGATGGTTTTGAACTTAAAAATAGAATTTATGTTATTAAATGAGGGCAAATCTATATTTAGAATCATTCTAATCCTGCTGTTCCACTCAAGTTTTTATGAGGACATGCCATCCCATTAATGAGTTCAGGAAGATTCAGAATAAGAATGTAATTATTCTGGAGAGATACTATGGAGTAATGGCAAGGACCCTGGATTTAGAGACAGAGGACTTTAACTCAAATTCTGACTCCACTGTTTCCACTACCTATAATGCCTTGGTCAAGTTATTTAATCTCTCTAGGTTTCAATTTCTTCATCTATAAAATAAACAACATACTTTCTCAGGTCCTTTCCATTCTTGGATCCCAATAGACAGGATTCAGTTTGGGGAATGTGTTTATAAGTTAGTCCAACACTTATGATATCCCATTCTGTCATAGGAAATTATCAACTCTAGTCTCAATATTGTTATGTTTCCCTCCTTGAATCATACCAGTTGCTCAAAAGAAAATGGAATGGTAGAGTCTGTTGAAGTAATATAAATTATCTAGTAGTTTGGTGTTACAGATATTTACTTATCTTGTGCCCATTTGAGAAGTAAACTAGCCCTAGGTGCAACAGCACGTAATGGAAAATTTCCCATTAAGGGTACAGTCAATGAATGAGTCAAGATGTTCTCTAAAGTACATTGGATTGTTCTATTTGACTCGCAGCTCAAACATTCTATATATACTGTCTTCCCCCACACACCTCGTTAGAATATGAATCCTTGACAACAGGGAATAACTTACTTTTCTACTTCTATGCTTTGCACATACTAAGTGCTTAATAAATGTCTTGTTTCTTCATATATTCAAGTAAAATTACTCAAATAACTAAGGCCCTAAGGAGAATAAAATATGCTCAAAGGAAATGTCAGGCAAACATTTATGGATAGGGAGAGGGAGAGAGAAACTTGAACTATTCCATGAAGAAAAGTAAAGAAAAAGTAAAAAACAAAGCACATGATAATTTTAATTGAAGAGAAATATAAAACTGCGAATGAGATTTTCCCCAACCCTTAGAGATAAGTAATTTAGCTATGGTAATAATCAGTATTTAGACAACAAATTGTGATTTAATATGTTTAGGTATTGTTTAGTAGCTTAAGCAAATGACAATAGAATAAGTAAAATAGGTATTCGTAGAATTTATGTATATGATATATGGTACATTGATGCAGAAACCACATAATTGAAACCATTACCTTAATCCATTATGGTTAGATAGTCACCAATCAGCTTAAAGGTCAAATATTAAAAATAGTTACTCTGGACCAGTCAGAACTTGAGAAAAGCCATCATCAAATGGAAGTCAGTAACTTTCATCAGCTGTGATCAAAAGAAATTATAGTGGAATTAAGTAATTAATACTTTTGCAAAAGGATGGATCCTCTAGTTGGATTACACAACTATACATCAGAATAAAGTTTCCAATATAGATAATAGATACATCACTTGAATTGTGTAGTATAAATGGTGTTTCTGGGAGGGGTCTGTCTAAAAATAGTCCTGATTTGAGTACAAATACAATCTCCTGATACTGCACAGGGTCATTCAGGTCCTACCTCTGCCTGAGACCAACTTTATTGTGAGATAGGCCCTCTCTCAATAAACCTATTTTCTACAGGGTGGAGACTTTGTTATTTCTTTTCCTCATAACACTTAGAAATTTTTGCAACATAAGACTTCATGGAGGAAATGATATTGACTCCTTTATGCCTTTTGCTTAAAATTGAAGAAAAAAAAAGGTGACTATACTTTTATACTTTCTGATTTTAGTACAGTCCTAAAATCTGTGGAAAATGCTCTACAATCTGATAATCTATTTTTATCATCATATTGCCTAGAAATTTGTAATCTACTGTATAAAAATCCAATGTAGTCTTCATTCCTAAATAGTCCACATAATCATGATTCATGAAGGTTAATTATTACTGTTTTGGATTGATACATATAAAATATTGTGCATTATTCTTTACTGAAAATATACATTTTCATTACAGTACAACTTTAGAGATTCTCTACTGTTTCTCTGGAAAAAAAATACAGGAACTCAAAAGTATTTTCCCATGTTAAAATAGTGAGTTTGTCATATATCTCCATTCTCTTCAAATACTGTATTTTTCCCCCAATGGCAAGAAGGGACATTGTGTTCTCATTAGAGTATTGTATTTTTTTTTTAAGTTTTGTTTTGGATAGCGTACTATAAAAGAGAAATTTGGATTAGAAAGCACAACATTTTAATTATTCACAGCATTTCTGAATACTTCAAAGACATTTGTAGTGGTTTTAGATACAGCATGAAAAAAGATGTAGAGTTCACACATGCTTACCAGATAGAAATTGATAACATTTCCTTCTGGGGCAGCTAGGTGGCACAGTGGATAGAGCCCCGGCCCTGGAGTCAGGAGGACCTGAGTTCAAATCAGGCCTCAGACACTTGATACTTACTAGCTGTGTGATCCTGGGCAAGTCACTTAACGCTAATTGACTCACCAAAATAATAATAATAATAATAATAATAATAATAATAACAACAACAACAACATTCCCTTCATCTCTCTTTTTTATCTCTGTGTCTCTCTGTGTATGTCTCAGACATAGAAAAAGCTAATGCCATTTTGATGAAAATTTAAAAATAAAACAGAGAAAACTGAATCTTTTTATAAAAAAGCAGTTCTCATTTTATTTTGTCAGGAATAGTGTAGAGTAGATTAATGCTTCACATAATGGTTGGACTAGGTGACCTCAACTCTAAGATCTATAATTCTATTAAATTATAAAGTCGTTGTAAAGAAAGACAGCTTGTTACATATAGCTGATAATTAAATTTCACTAGCTCCTTGAAAAGTGGCCTCATTTCCTACAGGTAATTTAGCACAGTAGGTGAGGCAAGAAGAAGGACCATATAATTGTCATGGGGAATTGGGTGATTTCCAACTGGAGGCTTTTTTAGATTTAGAGGGTATTTAAGACAAACAAACAATATGAACATTGATAGTATATTTTGAGAAACATACTAGTACTTGATTATACAGTTGAAAAGAGGTTATATTCAGGGAGAGGAGGGGAGAAACAAAGACCATTTAGATATATCTAAGCTTGAAACAGTATATATTTTTAATTGTTCACCACATCTCAAGCCACAGTACTAATTTTCTTTTTTATACATTTCAACTCTCCTTCACCCATTAGACTGTGAGATGTTTGAAGGCAATGATTATGTTGTTGTTTATTTGTTTTTGGCATCTTCCTCATCCCTGTAGCCTAGCTTTTGGTATATTAAGCATTCAACAAATTCATATGTATAGACTGAAAGACACACATGTATATTTATAGAATCTTCCTCCCATTATGTTATATGGTTGTTAGTCATGGAAGCCAAAGACTTTGAATAAGTGAAATTGAGGATCACCAAAAAGGCAAAAGAAAAACACAGACAGTATGTATGATCAGGCCAAAACACATCATTAAAAGGGAATTGCACAATGAAAATAACTTCAGAGCAAGACTCAATATCCATTTAAAGGAAAAAAAAATCTCAAAGAGGAATCTGGCATGTTGGGTGGTTGATTCTCAAAAATGAGTAAAACTGGGAGGTAATCCCGTAGGCATTGCATTGACACTTTGAAGAAATGTAGGAAAGGGGATGAGGGACCATGAAAACCTTTTTTTTTTTTCTGTCTTTTTCTTTTTTTTTCAGAAAGTGGAATTCTAGATGAGTCATTAGGGAATCCAAGGAGTCCAGGAGGCAGGGTTAAGGGAGGATATCATTTAATGCTTAGGGAATAGCCAATGAAAAAGCATAGTCAGGAAATAGAGCATCATACAAGAGGAAGAGAAAGCAAGCTAGTGTTTCTAGGTAGTAGAGTATGTGTAAGTTTATAAATTGTAAGAAAAGTTTGGAAAGGATGAAAGATTTCTCAAATTTCTTTTTGTCCCACCTTTTTCTAAGAAGATTTATATTGCTTTCTTTTTTATACATTTTCCTTTTGAGTCTATTATGAAATTTTATTATGAAATCATCATCACCATCATCATTTATTCCTTCTTTATTTTGTTCCTCATTGGGTCAAAACTTATGGATATCTACTTTGAACTTCCTAGTCTTTTCCATTTCTCTATTATTGCTTTGAAAGATCTCTCACAATCATTTTTTGTCATTTATATTTTCCTTGTTTTTCTTTATTTTATATTTGTTTGGTTTGATAGTAAGATTGAAGATTCACCCCTCTCCAGAGCTCAATGGCTAGAACTAACCACCTTAGTAGTAATATTCAAAATTGATTAATTTAGTAACTTTTAAAAACCTACTTTTAGAATCAATATATTACCTCATTTCTAAAAGAATGTGAGTGGACCTAGAAACTTAATAATAAAATAAAATATGTCAATTAGTGAAAAATCCTGAACAAGTTCCATATTAAATAGATAGAGTAGGGAGCAGCTAGGAGATGCAGTGGATAAAGCACTGGTCTTGCAGTCAGGAGGATCTGAGTTCAAATCCAGCCTCAGACACTTGACACTTATTAGCTGTGTGGCCCTGGGCAAGTCACTCATTGCCCTCATTGCCCCACAACACAACAAATCAAAACAAACAAAAACAAATAAAAAAAAAGATTTGGGGTAGCTGGGTGGAAAAGTGGATAAAGTTCTAAAATCTGGAACTTTTTTCCCAAATTTACTTTTTTGAAATATATTTTTCATATATAACATATACTTAAGCAACTTTGACAGACTTCAGAACTCTGAACAATAAAGTGATTCCCCATGAATTCAAAAAACAAAGATAAAACATATCACTTACCTCTTGATAGAACATTGAATGTACATTTTCAGACAAGGCTAATATGGAAAATTATTTTCATGGACTATTCAATTATATATTGCTTATTTTTTCCTCCAAATTACTCAATAGAAGGAGGGTAGTGGAACAGACAGATTAGTTAAAAAGTTGCTTTTGGGGCAGCTAGGTGGCACAGTGGATAAAGCACCAGCAGAGGACTCAGGAGGACCTGAGTTCAAATCCGGCCTGAGACACTTGACACTTACTAGCTATGTGACCCTGGGCAAGTCACTTAACCCTCATTACTCTGGAAAAAAAAAAGTTACTTTTAAAGGGTCAAAGTAATATACTTTTTTTTTTTTTTGGTGAGGCAGTTGGGGTTAAGTGACTTGCCCAGGGTCACACAACTAGTAAATGTCAAGTGTCTGAGGTCCAGATTTGAACTCAGGTCCTCCTGAATCCAGGGCCGGTGCTTTATCCACTGCACCACCAAGCTGCCCCCAAATTAATACTTTGAAAAATTAGGTATTTAACTCTTGAACTAGATTTTTCTGCAGAGTATTATCCCTTTATATTTTGATATGAAATTTTATTTAGTCATTCCAAAATTGATAAATATCTATTGTGTTTATAGTTCTTTGCAAATAAAAAATTACTTTTACATGTTGTTGTATTTGGCGTCTTTCTTTTTAACTATAGTTTTAATGATACATTACTTAGAAATGAATTCTCTGGACAAAAAGGATATGGACATTTTACTAACTTTCTTAGCATTATTCCAAAGGTTTTTCTTTGTTTAAGTGGATGACTTTATTTGCATGGCTACAATAAGAAATATATTGGAAAATATAGACATCATACAACCAAGAGCTATTGACATATTTTGTTAAAATATAAACTTTTAATATCAACACCAGTTATGTCTAATTGGAATGATACACAGAGACTTTTGGGAGATATAAAGGAAGGTGAAGGGAAATGCATAAAAAGAGGAAAAAATGATAGTCACTGAATTTATTATGTCTTTTTTTCCAGGGCAATGAGGGTTAAGTGACTTGAGCAGGGTCTCACAGCTAGTAAGTGTCAAGTGTCTGAAGTTGGATTTGAACTCAGGTCCTCCTGAATCCAGGGCTGGCACTCCATCCACTACGCAACCTAGCTGCCCCCTATTATGTCTTAAAAAGTATCATTTTAGTGGCAGCTATAGTATCATTATAGTGGCAGCTAGCTGTATGACCCTGGCCAAGTCACTTAGCCCTCATTTCCCCACAAAAAAAACAAAACAAAACAAAACAAAACAAAAACAAAACAAAAAACCAAAAGTATCATTATAATAGCATTTATCCTTCAGATTAGTATTTGGTTTATTATTATACTTTCATTGCTTTCAGGTAGAGTAAGATGTGAATTAAATATCTTACAATGATTATTTTACTATTATCACTGTATTTTTCACATATAAAATTAGAAATTTGGTTTAGGTCAGAGTGCTTGGCTTAGAAGAAAGATCATGTTACAGGTGGTCTAATTAAAATGAAAATGGAAGATTTCATAAGGGTGATCTTCCCATCCTTTGCTGAACATGAAATGTCAGTGAGCATTAATGTCAATGTCATAGCCTAGGAATCATAAGAATTTAACACATAATTAGGACAAGAAAATTTACATCTGTTTGGCCTCATAGGTTTTCAGTGGTGACCAGTAATGCATAAGGAGTTTCAATTAACACTAAAATAGAATAGGAGTAACAGCTTCAATCATCCTATAATTAAGACAAACAAAAAGTCCAAACCTCAGAGTCCTATTACCAGGAAATATATTAGAGTAATTGATTCCTTTCCACAGAGTTCAAAAAGTAGTAACTATTCAGTGAAGGGAGAGAGAATGGACAAAAGATTTATATAACAAAAAAACAAAAAACAAAACAACTACCAGGGTTTACAAATAAATATTTTAGTCCTTAGATTCTTTTACTGGTTCTCTACATTGCTGAGAGAGACAGACAGACAGAGAGCTGTGAGAGCCAGACAGAGCCAGAGACAGAGAGAGACAGAGACAGAGATAGAGACAGAGACAGAGACAGACAGAGAGAGACAGAGATAGAAAGACAGAGAAAGAGAGAATGATAGAAAGACAGAGAGAAGGAGAGAGGGACTAATGGATAGAGGGATGGAGGGACAGGCAGAGAGATAGAGAGACTGAGACAGAGAAACAGAGACAGAAAAAGACACAGAGATAGAAACAGACAGAAGCTGAAAGACAAAGGAAGAAAGAGACACAGAGACAGACATGGAAACAGAGACACAGAAAGAGACAGAGATGGAGAGAGACAGAAAGTCAGGGAGAAATGTTTTAGCACATAAAATAGCTGTTAGTGGACCTTGGGCCAAAGGTCAATAATAACAAGCCTGGCTATTCATAGTGAGATGTCTTCATTGCAAAGTTTCAAACTTCATGCAGCTAAATCAGTATTAGGATAAGATGAATATTTCCCTTAAACAAGATAAATGCAATCAATTTAATGACCATTTCTTTGAGACAAATGAAGAGATGAAAGTTTTGTTTGTTCATTATGCTAATTGAAAAGGAATACCTCAAACCCTCTGAAAACAAAACTGATTAAAGCAAATGCATGATGTCTTCTTAGCATCATAAAATATAAAAACATACACTGAAAATAAGCCTTGTCTATTAACTTGAGACCACGCACTTTTTGAATGTGGTGAATTTGGTTTAGGAATTTTTATCTATATATTTTCTGAAATATTTTAAATACATGTGGGACATAGAAATTCAAGAACAGGAGATAAGTACACTGAACTAGCAATGAAGAAACTTCCCCTGTTTAATTATAATTAAACAGCAGAGAACATAGAGTACACAGAAGAGGATTTTTAATGACCTCATTTTAAACTGGTGCTTTTGTTTAATTGAAAAATCTATTTGAAAGATATTGATATTATGTAAGTTTGACTTGAAAACAGAAAATATTATGTTTGACCAGGTTGTTTTTCATTAGGTAATCAGCCTAAGCATGTAGGGACGTAGAAATTTAATAATCATTTTACACTTTCATTTCATTCACCAACATTCTTTTGTAGGGGATGGAAAATTATTTCATTTATCATTCTTTTCAACGCTTTGCAGAGAGCCAGGTATATTGGTCACCTTGCACTAAATAAAACCCTGGATCTGGATAAAAAGTATATAGTTCCATATTTGATAGCATTCACTATGAAGATCTAAGAGCTTAGAGATCAAGTCTAAAATTTGGAATTCATTTTGGATGAATTCAATAACTGTCATCGTGCTTCCTAGAATATTAGAAAGAATACTGAAGTCATAATAATTCTGAATAATTCAGAGCATTTTTGAATTGGTCCCAACTGTAAATCTAGGAGCAAGTAGTGGGAAGGATTGGAGGAAAGATCTAGTAAAGGGAAGACAGGATATATCTTCAGAATAAATTTTTTTCCCCCTTGAAATGAGCTTGCCACCATGTGACAGCATAGATTTCACTTTTAAAAGCCTTGGTTAACATGAGGACATACTACATGAGTTCCCACTACAGACAAAAGTCTTCCTGAATTGAAAAGATTCATTAAAGTAGGGCTACAAAACCCTTCACAGCCCACAAGCTGACAGGTAAAAATTTCCAATGCATCCCTATAAATTATTTCTTTTCAGTGTATGTTCCTTTGATTAGTGAGGAAACTGGTCGTTCCATCATGAAACCTTGTGGAGTTGGATAAATTGTTTAGGTAGAAAAAGAATATGTTTTCAAGGTTGGTCTGGAAGAGAGGGATGGTTGAGCAGACAATACTTCACATATGTGTGTATACATATTTATATATAAGCATATTTACTCATGTATGTATATGTGTGTATATAAGTATATACATATATATATAAAGAAAGGGGTTGCAGTATTTATTCTAAATTTCAGTAATATAAAACTGAAGAGTAGAGTTAGAACTTATTGTTTTAATTAATGAGGCTTCTTGACGGTAGAGATTCAAAGGGTACTTGATTACTCTCCCTGAAGAGAGGTTTACACATAGGATCAGAGGAGTTCCCTAATTTGCTCTTTCTTTTTACTGAGACATGGATGCCTCACTCATTCACACTGGAAGAATTCATGCTTTCTTAGTTCTGAGAAATGTAGACAAATATTCTCTCATTTGAAAACCCTCTAAAACAGTACTATTATTCTTCTAGACCATTTACTCAAATGTATTAAGGGATTTTGTTCCAGGCTGAGCACCTAACTCGACTGAAATTTCTCTACAATACCCCAGAAACCTCTGCACCCTTAAAGCTCACTCTAGCCCCTGGATTTCACACACCAACAACATACTGCCCCTGTGTGGTACCTCCCTCTTATTTTCTAGTTATTCCCACATCATCCATTTTAAGGAGGACACTGAAGGCAGTAATTTCTTCATTCTTCTTTAAGCCACATTCCCAACTTTCCTGGACTTTATCTATGATGACTTCCAAGCTGGTTATTTTCATGTCTTCCACCTCCCCTCCCCGTTGGCCCTGGGTTTCAGTTTCATTTTATGTGTTGTCTGTAAAAATTAGAATGTTAGCTTATTGAGAGCAGGGCTTTTTTTTTTTTTCTCTGCTTGTATTTTACTCCAGAATTTACTTTGCTGCCTGGGAGAGGAATTCTTAATAAATGCTTCTTGAGTGGTTTTGATATGTTTTCTATGTAATCCTTGATGCATGGTACATTGAATAATCGATCTCCATCAAATTAGGAGTATTATTCATATGGTCTTTTGAGACAAGGGTTGTATTACTATATGATATCCTCTTTTCTGATCATCAAGGTAGTTCTCTTCTCCATTCTCTGAATATTACTCTCATTCATCTTACATCTGTACATATGGCTTCTTAATCTAAGTGTGTTGCATATGTTACAATTAGATATTACAAAAGTTAATCAATCAAAATAGTTATGTCACTGAAGTAAATCCCATGTTGATAAATAATGAGTTGGCTTTGAAAAAAAATTTCTTGAAATTTTCAAATGTATAGCATTAATTCTGTACCAATAGGAAATTTGTAAAACATGTGGATGGAATCACAGTCTATGAATGGATTTTTTAAAATTCCATTATAATCATTATATTGTCCAAATATTTGATTTATAAGTGATGAAAATATTTCAATTTGTAAAGTCATCTAGTGACTAAACTTTTAGAAACTAGATTTTTTTTCAGCTTGATGAAAATATGTACTCATTAAAGATAAAACAAATATTTAGAAACTTACCAAATGACATTTTATCAAATATATGCCTGACAATCTAAATACCTAATTAAAACAAAACAAGGCTTTGCTGACTCTGTCTCATTTTCAACATTTCTTTTTCTGTGTATTTTAAATAATCACTAAAATCATATTATTTTTAAATTTTTCCTTCATTTTGACATTTGTATAGTTCTTCCTCTTTCTTTCCCAAATGTCACACAAATTTGAAAGGAAAAAAAAAGTAGTAACAGTTACTATATAAAATACACCTAGAATATAGCAATTTGCATTTTGCTACTTTTGACTATAATATTTGTATTTACCACAAAATTCCATTTAGTATATTATTTTTTATATAAATTCCTCTACTTTTGTTCTTCTTTTATTTTTCACTCTTTTGTGATAGATTTTGTTTTGTAACAACCTGAATTTTTCAATAAATAGTAACCCATGAAACCTTCCTTTATTAATAAAAAAGTTAGGGGCAGCTAGGTGGTGCAATGGATAGAGCACTGGCCCTGGACTCAGGAGTACCTGAGTTTAAATCTGGCCTCAGACACTTAACACTTACTAGCTGGGTGACCCTGGGCAAGTCACAACCCCAATTGCCTCACTAAAAAAAATATAGTTAAGTAAAACCATCTAATACTAATAATTGCAACAAGTATATGTGACATTTTATTATTAGACTTTACATGTCTTAATCAATTACTTATGTGTCTGTAGTGTGTGAATTGCCTTTTTTGTTGTTCTCAGTTTTATTTTTGTAGTCTTCATTTACATTTCTTTTACTGTGCATCTCTTCATATAGGCTTGCCTACATGTTTTCTATGAATTACATATATGCCATCCCTTATGTAATAATCATATTCTATTATAGTTAAGTATTAAAATATATCCATATGTCTTCCACTTAATAGACATATCACTTGTCTCTCTATTTTTCCTATGACAAATCGTTCCTATTAATATTTTTCATACATATGGAAACTTTTGGAAACTGAACTTTCTATATGGTATATGCACTTGATGAATCAAAGGATATGACCACTTTAGTTATTTTTCACAATAGGTATGCAATAGAGCTTGGGCAAGGACACCTCCAATTGACCATTTCAAACTCATCCTTTAGCAGCACACTGAAAGGAATGAGCTTTAACTCTACAAAGGTACTTCTGGCCCCAGAGCATTCCAGAACAGAGAGTAAATAGATTTCATGCTCTCTTTACACCCAAGATTTTACAACATCATAAGTGGCTCATTGAATAGATTCCTGGCTCTGGAGTTAGGGACACTTGAGTTTAAATTTGGTATCAAATACTTCCCAGGTATACAATCTCAGCCAAATCATTTAATTTCAGTTTGCCTCATTTCCTTGAACTGTAACATTAGGGTAATTATAATACCTATCTCTCCATACTCAAATGAAATAATGTTTATAAAGCACTTAGCACAGTGCTTGGAACAAAGCAATGCTATAGTATGGGGCTAAAATTCTAGCTAGTCTGTCTAAAATATCTAATGAGTGGTTGCCAATAAATTATAAGTGCTATGGGGAAAATTGGGTATGGGGTTGGGGTTAGGGATAGGGTTTCTTAGGAATTCCTCTTTAAAGAATTACACCCTCTTGTGCACAAAAGTAGTTAGAATAAGATGGTAGTTTATTTAGGGGCAAGGGAAGGGAAAAAGGGAGGGAAGGGAAACCATGAAAGAAATCCTTGGACTTCTCATGGGGAGATAGGTATGGAACAAAGCACGTGGCTCTGAGGTACCAATCTCCTTGAGCAGGAGACAGGCAGGTACTTTTATAGGAGACTGCTGGGGGTATGACTGTCTCTGCCTGTGGAAAGTTCCTTTAGTGAAGGAGGACCATCCCCCACTGGTGGTGGCTAGAGGAGTTGGGTGAGGAGTGGAGGACCATCCCCTACTGGTAGTGACTAGAAGAATTGGGTGAGGGGTGGCTACTGATCTCTCAAGGCATCTCTCTCTTCAGGACACAAAGGCCCCAGCCGCACCCAAACTTATCTCCCCAGGGGTAAGGAAGATCAGAATGAAGGGTGGAGGTCCCTCAGCTAGCTCAGTCTAATTTGGTTCTGCTTATCTCTCTAGGTGTATCTGTCCTCTGGTTTAGTTTCTCAAGGACAAGATTCCTTGGTGTGCCCCAGAGAACTTCTGGGGTGCTCTGCACCCTCAACATAAGCTTTAGCAAGAGTTAGACTTTTAAGCATTTATTAAGGAGAATAAGTATTTGGTGAGGAGAAAGAGAAAGGCCTAGATTCAGCTATCTATTAAAGGGAGAGCTCATTTCTAGCTCCCTTCTCCATGAGTCCTGACAAAAGAGAGAGAGAGAGAGCCAGCCTTGCCCCCTCTTCCTCCCACCAGCAAACATCCCTTTCTGATGACAAAGAAAAGCCGGATGGCCTTGTCCTCAGAGTCCTTCTCCTCATGGTGGAGCTTTCCTACAGTAAGTCTCCAGCAGGTGGTGTCATTCCAATTATTACACTATGTATATTCCAATGTTTATTATTATTAATATTTTTTATTTTTGTTGGTATTATTACAAATTGTTTTGAAACTACTAGACTAATTCCTTAATTGGGGAGGGGGTAGTATTAGTAGACTTCTTTTCCTATGGATCCTGAATTATGTATTATTTCTATCTTTTACCATCTTGTCATTTTGATGCATATATGGTGATATGTCAGTGTCATTTTCATTTTAATTTTGATTATTATTAATGATTAGTATTTTATTTTTTAATATAGTCATCAAGAGTATGAATCTATCCTTTTTGTTGACTGGCTAAAGAACTGATTCTTCTGGTCCTTTGACCATTGGGGCATACTATTATGTAGTATAATGTTTGATACACAATTTCCTGTAGTCCACAATATTTATACTTATTCTTTTTCCATTGATTACTTAATACAAAATTTAAACAAGTGAAGTTATCTATTTTGTCATTCATACTCTGTTTTACACTTTATATGGCTATGATTTTCTAGCAGCCCTATTTTGAAACTATATAAACTTTTAATCTTCTTTCTTAATGATGCTACCTTTTGTATTTCTATGTGTTACGCATTGGTACAATGAGAACTATATTGAACTTAGAGTCAGAATGACATTAGTTCAATTTCTGTGTGTGGCACTTAATACTTGTATGACCTTGGTCAAGTTCCATTATCTTTTTGGACCACAGTTGTTTTTGTTTTGTTTATTAATATGTAAAATGACATGGTTAGGCTGACAGCCTCCAGTTAATCTCATAGCTATAAATAATATTACTATGTTAAATTATCTATACTGAACTTATTGTACTATATGGTCTAAACTTATTTTCTGCCAAATTATTCTTAAAGTTTTTGCCTAATTTAAAAATGCTTCTATAAGTGGTGAGACCCTGGCATTTCAAATGCAGGATGACCATTCTCAATTATTTTTATGTCTGTGTATTTCCTTCCTCCATTCTTCCTTCCTTCCTTCCTTCCTTCCTTCCTTCCTTCCTTCCTTCCTTCCTTCCTTTTTTCCTTTCTTTCTTTCTTTCTTTCTTTCTTTCTTTCTTTCTTTCTTTCTTTCTTTCTTTCTTTCTTTCTTTCTTTCTTTCTTTCTTTCTTTCTTTCCTTCCTTCCTTCCTTCCTTCCTTCCTTCCTTCCTTCCTTCCTTCCTTCCTTCGTTCCTTCCTTCCTTCCTTCTTTCTTTCTTTCTTTCTTTCTTTCTTTCTTTCTTTCTTTCTTTCTTTCTTTCTTTCTTTCTTTCTTTCTTTCTTTCCTCCTATTAACTTTTATTTTCCCAAATTACATGTAAACACAAATTTTGACATCACATTAAAAAAAAAAACTTTATGTTTAAATTCTCTTCCTCCCTCTCTCCAGCCCCCAAGAATACAAGCAATTCAATATAGGCTATACATGAGCAGTCATGCAAAACATTTCCACTTTAGCCAGGTTGTAAAAGAAAATGGACAAAACCAAAACTTCATGTAAAGAAATTAACAAACAACAACAAAAACAATATGTTTCAATCTATACTTAGACACCATCATTTCTCTCTCTGTAGATGGGCTGCATTTTTCATAGGACCTTCAGATGTATAATGGATCATTGCATTGATGAAAATAAGGATATTTCACAGATCATCTTAAAATGTTGCTGTTATTTTGTATGCAGTTCATTTCACTCTGAATCAGTTCATGTAGGTCTTTCCACGTCTTTCTGATAGCATCCTGATCATCATTTTTTTTTGTAGTTTCCAATAAAGTAACTAACAAAAAATTATGTTTCATTCTGTATTCAAGTACCATCAGTACTCTCTGTAAAGGGATTGCATTTTTCATAAGACCTTCAAAATTGTCTTGAATCATTGCATTTCTGAAAATAACCAAGTCACTTACATTATTGCTGTTATTTTGTATACAATACATTTCACATTGCATCAGATCATGTACTTATTTCTGGGTTTTTCTGATAGCCTCTTGCTAATCATTTTTATAGTAAGCTACATTTATATAGTACTTTAAAGAAATATTCCCTTTCAATAAACACATGAGGTTGATTCTCGCAACAACCTTTAATAGATAACATTTATATAGTACCTTATACCTGACAAAGAATTTTCTTCACAAAAGCCCAGCAAAATAAGTGTTATATATTTTATCATCATCATCAACAATCAATTCTCATCATCATGACCAATCCATCCTCACTGTCATCAATCAATCCCCATCTTCAACACATCAGCATCAATCAATTAATCTTCATCATTTTTATCTTAATTACTCTTGTCTCTGCTTCAAATTTTTTTTCACACTTACAATTTATTTTTTGTTTTGATTTATTTAGAACTTTCCCCAAGGTACATGTGAAAATAAATTTTTCCATGTGTTTTTTTTTTAACTTTATGTTCCAAATTTTCTTCATCCCTCCCTCCCTCCAATGAGAAATCAATTTGATATGTTATAGATGTGCAGTCATACAAAATAGTTTCACATTAGTCAAGTTATGAAAGAAAACAGACAAAATACCTTTAGAAATGGGAACTAACAAAAAATTATGCTTCAATCTATATTCAGATACCATCAGTTCTTTCTCTGTAGATGGATTGCATTTTTCATAAGTCCTTCTGAAAGCGTCCTGCTTATCTTCTTTCACAGTTACTACTGCTAACTGTATTGCCCTCCATCCTATTCCCTCCTCTTTATATATACTCTATTTTCTATCTTCCTTCATTCACCCTATCCCTCCTCAAATGTGTTTTCCTTTTTACTGCTTCCTCCCCAAATCTGCTTTCACTTTAATTCTTATTTTTTGTTCTTTATTATGAAAGCTATTACTTTTTCTTGTTCTTTAAAGCATATATATGGTATTTTGAATCATAAAGCTCAAAATCTGTATATAAATGTAAATAATAGGTTTATTTTATTAGCACAATCTATTAATTGACAATGAATGCCTTTCCAAACATTTAGACCATCTTATATTTTTACAAAGATTTCTTTGTCATATATTCTGATTTTTTTGTAGGACAATACATAGCCTAAGTAATTTGAAGTCATTTTAATGTTATTTCTTTTTAAATCTGCCCTTCCAAACATATTTAATTAAATGAAATGTTCTGATTATTCTTATTGTATTAATTTGTATATTTCTACTTTGTTGAAGCTATTGTTAATTTCTTTTATGTTCTAGTTTTTCTCCCCTAGGATTTTCAACCTAATAATTATATTGTAAGTAAATTTGAATATTTTTTCTTCCTTCTTACTGATATTTGTCCCCTTCAGTGAACCAGAGAATTTTAAATTTTAAAGAGAATACGGAGGAAGTCTAGAAAAATATACACTTAGTAAAGAATTCCTATAACCACGTATCTGATACTGACCATCTAGTCTTAGTTTGACAGACTACACTGAGTATTAACTCATTACCTCCCAAAAAAGATGATTCAAAGTTTTGATAGATCAAAATGTTATCAAGCCAATTTCTTAATTAAACTAATTTATTTTTCTTGTCTTTTTGCTAGGGTTTGTTATATTAGGCCTTTGCTATGCATATTTCCTGATCACCTTACGTGAAGGTACACATGGAGGTGAGATCAGGGCCTAGTTTCTGGGAAATCACATTTTGTGTCTCTCTACCACATGGTTGGGAGTAATCTCTTCCTGTGGATGAAAGGAGCTAAATCTTTAAAAGTACAAAATGAGAAATCACAGTATTTTCCCAGATATATGTAGAAAGGTGAAGTTTCTGTTCACCCACAGAATGTATATCATGAACTGAGTTGGATAAAGTGAAGGACTACCTTTCCTTCCAATGTTTTGATCTCAGGACCTTGAGAAACCGACTTGGGCTTTCATTAGGGTCTGTTTTGTTTATCATTTTCTATTGGTGCAACTAGTTGAATTGTCAGTGGATCCAGATTATAGTCATGGTAATATTGTATGAAAAATTCTTGGCTAGCTTTTGCTGTCAGTCTGTGAAGACGTGTTTAAGAAATGAAAGGGGCTTAGGACATGTACCTAAGGGGAGTTTTGAACTTGGAACCTAGTGAGACTGTGCTATGTAAAGACTGAGCTAAGCTTTAAATATTTAACTCATCTAGACTTCTCCCAAACTGAGGTTGTAAAAGAGAGAATTATGACTTTCAGTTTTTGTTCTTGCTATTGGGGGAGTTATGTGCTTATTTTGATATAACTTTTATGTAAATATTCCTTTGTAAAAGTTAATATGACTATAAAGTGGAAAAATAGAATGGGATACAATAAAACATGAAAATTGGGAGAACATCATTAATGGGAATCAGAACCAATGACTGGATAAACTTTCTAAACCACCTTAAAAGTACTGGAGAACTCTCCAGATTTTCAGGGGAAATTGATGAAATGTAATATACCCTGGCTTTGAGACAGGACTACAGAGTAGTCACTACTACATAGAATTTCAATTATTATGTCAAATAATAGTGAGTAGGGAGAATTCCTTGATTTACCATTAAATAATTGGAATAACATCCAGTATCCCTCCATTAAAAATGTTACTTTCTGATATGGCTTTTGATCTTATTTAGAAAGAGACCTCCTTAATTAGGTTTTTCAGTGGGTTTTTAAAGTCTTTTTCTGTATATATTTTTGTAACCAGAAGTTATTTATGGTTTGCTATTTTTCTTCATGTCAAACTATTCTTACATGCCTAATATAACTCCAACTTGCTTATAATGAATTTCTATATTAATATATTAATATTTTTTTAAAATAGTGTTCAATTTTTTGTATCAACATTTAATATTTATTTTTTCTACTATAAAATTTCTCTATCATTTTTCAGTTTGTATTTCAATCTGTCAAATAGAATTTATTAAATACCTAATTAGTTCCAGTCAAATTTCTAATCACTAAAGATACCAAAAAAATGTTCACTGGTCTCAAAGAACTCATCATCTAATAGGTGAGACAACCTGCAAAAAAAATTTTGTACAAATAAGATTTTTACAGGATAAATTATGAGTAATCTCTGAGGTAAGGTACTAATATTAAGAAGACCAAGGAAAGGTTTGTTGTAAATGTAAGCTTACCCAAGAAATTAAGTGGGAATTTAGCTGCAAACTGGTGGAAACTAGGGAAGATAGAAGTTAGTGATTAGGATTGAAAATGTTCTGGCTGTAGGGGCAAATTACCATGAAAATGTTCAAAGTGGTGACTTGGAATATAATTTATAAGGGCAATTGGATCTCAGAGATCTTCCTTCCTTTCTTCCTTCTTTCCTTGCTTCCTTCTTTCTTCTTTCTTTCTTTCCTTCCTTCCTTCCTTTTTTTCTCTTCCTCCTCCTCTTCCTTTTCTTTCTCCTCCTCCTTTTTGACCTGCTTGATTTCTTATATGGGCTGATTTGGCCCTAGGTAAACAGAAATATGGTCTCTGGTCTTAGGGGCTAACTATATCATTATAGACTTGGTAAGGGTACATAATCAATTTTACCCCTTCTGCAGCTCAAAATTCCATAGCTCAAGTGATCCACTAAATTCAATTACCTTGGTATAATTTATTGTCTTTCTTCATTTTTCCTGAGAGGTTTGTATAGATGCAATCTTGGTGGGAATTTTACATATTTCCATTTTTCCTAGAAGATCTCATTCATGAGTTTTATCTGTTATTTATATATTAATTATTTTACTTTTTAAGACACTCTAAATGAGATTCCTGTAGGAAAGTCATTATTTTCATGTGTTTTCTTTCTCTGCTTGTTTTGCTCAAATATGATTCTCTATGAATCACTGCTTTTTCTTCTTTTCTTAGGTTTTGTTATTCCAATGCCCCATTCTAAAGTATGTACATTTAATTTTCTAACACTTCCTTTTCTTGACATTTATAAAACTTTTATTAATTTCTTTATTGTCTTTTGCCTTCATACAAGATCCATTATAAAAAACTACAGTTTTGTTTATGCCTTGAAACATGCATAATAATATATCCTCTGTGTGTTTTTCTAACCTCTCTTGGATTATTTTGGTTGACGGATTTGCATGTTAGGTACCCTGTTCCCTCCTTTTCAAACTCATCCTTTTTTAAACTAAGGTACATCTTTTTTTTTCATTGATTTCTAAGAATAGCATCACAGAATGTTCTATTATTCATGTGCAAAGCAATTTTCCCTACATTTTAATCATATTCGTATTTTAGCCATTTCTTTCTTTATAGGGTTGGAATGTTTTTCTCTAGTTTATAAAAGTACTCACATCATATAGTTGTAAAATTGTTTTTCTATTTATTTTCTGTCTGTAATGTTTCTGGGGTGGGGGAGTGAGTTTTATTCTTTTTAAGTTAACTGTGGATTCTACTGATTTGTACTTAACCCATAATATCCAAGATTTGTGTTCAATTTTCCTCAATGATGTTTGTTATTTTATTATACTTTTTGTGGAATAACCAAAATTCCATAGACTGTTTTCCTTAATTTTGCCTTCAAAATTGTTTTGATTTGTACTATACTCAATTCTTCAATCTTATCCTCATTTGATTCTGTTTTGATATTTTCTTCCACCTCTACAGTATAGAATTTCAAATCTACCAGTCCTCTTCACAATTCTAAAAATAATCTAAACCATCTGTTATAAATTGTCTACTCTCTTATTTGTTTTTTAATACTTCTTTGGGAAAACTAATTTCTATTTTAATTTTCTTTGATTATTTGTTGCTTTGCTAAACTAAGCCTAGAGAGTCTAATAACATTTCATTAAATTCTAGGGATTGCTATTATAATATTGGATCCTATATGCTAGTTTTTTCATAAATATATATTTATCTAACATACTCATTTTAATGTCAATTATTTTTTAAATGTTGTCCTAATAATGAATGACATCATTTTTCAGAAACAAGGCCACTAAGATATATCTTAATCACTTTTAATTTGGTCACTATTTTGCCCATATAAGGCAAGGATGACTATCAACCATTAGGTAATTAAAGGAATTAAACCCATTTGATAATGCCCTGATTGTAGTATAATTTGACTAAATGTTTAGGATTGATATATAATGGAAACCTAAGTATATGTAAATTAACATAGACTCACGAATTGCATTTATTATTGTGCAATGCAAGCATGTTTTATATTTGAAAAGACAGCTGCAGTTGCTCGCTAGTTAGCAAGCCTCTTTAAAATCTGCACCTTAAAATAAAATAGTTCTCTCATGCCCCTCTTTAGATAGGCAACAGAAACTATTCATATATATTTCTTTGGAGGTTCCTATGTTTCTCTTTGTAAAGGGCATCATGATATTTTTTTCATAACAAATTGGAAAGTAAGGATAGTTGCTATCTTTTGTACAGGAAATGGATATATAAATTGATTGGAATTTTTTTTCAGTAATGAAATTTGAAGATATGCTAATGGTTTCTGAGTTTCCTATAACAGGATCATAAGTTTGAGTTCTTCTAAAGATTGTCCTATATAATAGATTTTTATCCACTTCTATATATGCAGGTTTTTAATAATATCAGAGTTTATATTTGAATCATATCTTCAGAAATGAGCTTATAATTAGATAGGATACTTGTTTTGTTTTATTATGAGTTAGAAATCATCATGATTCTGAAGAAGATAGCTCTAGATCCAAGTTTCTTAACATGGTTTCTGTAGACATCAAAGGGTCCATGGAGAGATGTTAAGATATTCATCTCATGAATGCGGGAAAATACAACTTTAAGTTCACTAATCTTTACATGAAATTTCCTTCAGATATGATATTTTAAAATTCACATTATGGACATTTTTACCATGATTGTACATGTATAACTTGTATCAGATTGCTTAATGTCTTAAGGAGAGGGCAGGGAGTGAAGGAGAAAAATTTTATAAAGATGAATGTTGAAAACTATCTTTACATGTAATTTTTAAAAAGGAAGGTATCTTACTGAATAAAAAATTTAAAAAAAAGTCACATTATTCTGTGAACAAGTCATCAGACTGAGAGAAGTTCCCGTGATATACATATACAGAAACAAAAAGTTAAGAAAGCCTGATCTAGACCAAATTATGAAAATGGCAACGTGCCTGCGTTTCACAGCTTATTGAAGGAAATTACATTAAGAATCTGAAAATATTCTATAACAAATGAAAAGGGTGTCTATGCCAAACATGTAAAGACTTCCTTCAGCAGAAGGGGCAAATAAGAAAAAAAAATGTTCCAGTGGCTGTGAAGATAGCTGAAATGAGTACTGTGAAGTATTTAAACCTTAGTAGTCATAAAAGATGCCAGAGTCATCCACTTCATCCTGAGCCATCATCAGTTCTCTTGACATTTGTCTTGCCACTGGAATCCAATGACTCTGGAAGGGAATGAGGCTGATGAATTCACACAACTTTGTCTTACTTAAATTCAATTTAGCTGCAAGTCAAAAGATATCATGCATATAATTTTAGCATTTTTACCGACCTTAAAGTCCTGTGGCTACAGGCAAGTGATAAAGCAGCAGGTATGGATATATTGGAAGCTGTACTAGACAGCCCAGGCTATAGGGTGGTCCTCTAACTTGACTGAAGCAACAATGGGAATTCCCAACCTCCAGTGTGTCTGAGCATTCTTTTTGTTTTGTTCTGTTTTGTTTGTTTTTACTGGGTAATGGGGGTTAAGTGAATTGACCAGGGTCAAACAGCTAGTAAGTATCAAGTGTCTGAGATCAGATTTGAACTCAGGTCTTCCTTAATCCAGGGCTGGTGCTTTATCCACTGCCCCACCTGGCTGCCCCAGAGCATCCTTTTTTTTTTCCTAAGACAGACTTTATTGTCAGGCTGACCATGGGCCCAGGGGCTGAGGAAGCGGGGCTCCCAGGATCAATCAGGAAGGCAAAGACAGAGGTGGTCAGGGCTATTTGGATCGGGGCCAGAGGTAGCTGGTGAAAGAAGTAAAGAAAAGGCTCTGTTAGGTGGTCTTGGTCAGGTCAGCCATGTGCTGCTGCTCCTCCTGCTCCAAGTGTGACTGCTGCTGTTTGAAGGCCTCCAGCAGGTCTTCCTCTAGAGCATAGTTTTCCAGGACTGTCCTCACATCCTCTACCCCATTCAGAGCAATGGTCTTGAGGAAGGCGGACAGGGTCAAGCAGGGTCCGGTCATCATAGTTCCTGTCCCAGGGTTGCAAGGCCACACCATAATTAGACTGAAGCCTGAAGGCCTCCTTTTTTTTGTGGGCAATGAGGGGTTAAGTGACTTGCCCAGGGTCACACAGCTACTAAGTGTCAAGTGTCTGAGGCCAGATTTGAACTCAGGTCCTCCTGAATCCAGGGCCAGTGCTTTATCCACTGCTCCACCTAGCTGCCCCCTAAGGCCTCCTTCTTACAGTTGAGGACTACCACTTGAGCTGGGTCTCTGTTCAGGCAGGAGATGTCCTTGATATGGTGCCCATCCACTGAGCATCCTTTTTAAAGACCACAGTGCTATACTCTAGGAGTGAGCAAGGGACTAGAAAAAGTATCCATAAAACTGTGCTTCACCTATCCATGACCTGCTTACTGCAGCAGATGGGGATCTTACCCTGTGGTTGAAACACAAAAAAATATGGGAAAACAATTTATGAAGAAGCATCCACTTACCACTCATACATGGAATGTGTGCATGCTTATAAACAACACAAATCCAGTAGATATGAAAGACAAAGCTCTAGTTTTGAGAGAACTCAGCAGATATCACATTAAAATACCATTCCTGAGTGAAACAAGGCTGGAAAATGAAGGCAAGATTACTGAAGTTGGAAGTGGATATACATATTTTTGACCATATTGATACGGAGTGCCATGAAGTTGGCATAGACTTTGTGATCAAAGTTAATCTAAGTCAACAAGCTTGTATGTCTCCCAAAAAGAGTGAATGAAAGGCTCATGCTATTGCAATTACCACTTACAAGAAAACACCATGAAACTATCAAGGATATTATAATCATACGAAAAATAGTATAAGATACACATACCGTCTGCTACTAAAGTCATGGTGATAATTTGTTCAATGTATATACAGAGGATGACTCTACACTCAAAAAAATATTATTTAACTATGAAATGGAATTATTGTATTCACCAGTGCAATAGTCCACGGCATAAGGGCTATAAAAGCATAATAGCAAGATTGTGACTTGTCTGGCTATGATTTCTATCTGAACCACATAAAAAGATGATGATGGTGGTGATGGTGATGATGATGATACTATTATGAATCCATCATCCTTGATATTAGGGAGATGGACAATGACAAAGTAATGTAATAGTCAAATGTTTTTTTAACTGCCTAAGTACCCCTTTCTTTTTTTTTTCTTTTGGTGGGGCAATGGGGGTTAAGTGACTTGACCAGGGTCACACAGCTAGTAAGTTTCAAGTGTCTGAGACCGGATTTGAACTCAGGTACTCCTGAATCCAGGGGTGGTGCTTTATGCACTGTGTGACCTAGCCACCCCCAGTACTCCTTTTCTAACACTAGACTGGATAATCAGACAAGCAGGGGAAAAGATCATATTAACGCTTGGTCAGTTTGAATTTAATTAATATTTTTATTCCTGTTCTTATTTTTCCCAGGCTTTGTTATGTGGTCTGGAAAGCTCTGAATGTCATGGAGAGGTTTAGAAAGAGTGATATTCCCCAGGATTCCCTATTAGGAAAGCTACTCATGGATTGGGATGAGGGAAAATTTAGAGTGAAATCAACCATGACCAGAGGAAAGGTTATTGAACTGTGTTTCATAATCCTTCAACCTGTTGTTAAAAATGTTTGTTAAAGGGGCAGCTAGGTGGCGCAGTGGATAAAGCACCGGCCCTGGATTCAGGAGTATCTGAGTTCAAATTTGGCCTCAGACACTTACTAGCTGTGTGACCCTATAATTTTATTGAGCTTTCAATAGGAACTATAAGAAAGTCGACCTATTGGAGGAGTGCCCTGGAGACAAGACATCTTCCAGATTGCCCCCAAGGAAAGTGGTTCCAAAGACCTGACAGCTACATGGGACATCTAAGATCTACGATGAAATTGCTAACTGAATGGACAATGGGAGGGGTGGGGTGTTACTGAAATTACAAATATGACACTAGCAGAGGACTGGGGTGGGGCAATGGTCAAAAACAAAGAAGAGAGATTTGTGAGGAAAGGTGGGCCCCTCCTTCAGGATAATTGAAAATTGTCTGGGGAACTTAAGTGTCTGAGAGGTGAATTTGGATTTGGTGGGAAGAGTGGAAAGAGCAGCTTGAGAGGCTGATGTCCACGGGGGGGGGGGGGGGGTAATTTAAATATAGGATTTCTCAAAGAAGGTTCCCAGGAGAAGAAGTGAACAATGCAGAGGGGGGCAGGGAATGTTGCCTTGATGAACTAGCAAGCACCTGAGCATAAGATTGGCCTGGGGGCCAGATCACTATTATAAAAACATGGCTTCTGGGGCAGCCAGGTGGCGCAGTGGATAAAGCACCGGCCTTGGATTCAGGAGTACCCGAGTTCAAATCCGGCCTCAGACACTTGACACTTACTAGCTGTGTGACCCTGGGCAAGTCACTTAACCCCCATTGCCCAGCAAAAACAAAAACAAAAACAAACAAACAAAAAATAAATAAATAAATAAAAACATGGCTTCAAGCCTGCACATTGCTCTGCCCATTAGGGGCTGAGCCCATTTTTGTAAGAATGTAAAATAAAGCTTTCCTTTTTAACATCTACCAGTCCTGGGTCTCAGAAAATCTTTGAATGCTGTTTTTCACAGAAAACATAAAGCAATAAGTTAAAAATCGAAGGTTGCTAAGAAGGAAATGACTCCTGTTGGAATCACATCATTATAAGTTGAATTCTTATGCAAATATTGCATTATTGCTGATGCCTGTTTTGTCATTTAGCTAATGCTTTCTTTAGGAACTTAGATACTATGTGATTTGCTGTATATAAGTATACAAGTGATGAAATTATCAACTAACTCTGGAGATTTTAAGCATAATTCAGCTTCCTTACTCTTCTCTTCTGATATCAATATTAATTCTGTCCTTATATGAAATCTTGAATGCTGGTCTTCTTTTTTTGTAATTGCTTCAAGCATGAGAAACATCACAGCTTCGGTCTCAGTTTCCCTCCACATGTCTATATGTTTTAATGTATTTCTTGCATGTAAAAAATTGCAATTTACCCAATGGACTTGTCTTATGAATTTATCTTAAATGCATACATATATATGTATATATGCATATTCCATAATATATTATTGAAAAAACTGCATAGAAGAAATTGTTCCCCAGGTTCTGCATCATTTTGTATCAATGTATACCATTATTTCCATATCTTGTTGAATCCATCATATTTTCATTTTCCTATGGAACAGTAACGTTATTTTCCCATGCTATAATTTACACAGGCATTTCCCATTTGGTTGTCACCTATTTTGTTTCCAGTTCTTTGCTTATAAAAAAATTTTACAAGTATATGTATGTGTATTTGTATATGTACACATATACATGCATACCTATAAATTTTATAAGCAAAGAACTGGAACACATTCTCTCTACATACATATATACATGCATATGCATGTGCACACACATATAATACTATATATAATGGATATGACATATATAGAAATATATGCAAATACATATACACATATGTATGTATATGTACATGCACACATTTATCACAATATACACACATATGCTTATAAACATATTGAATAATATACATATATGTTTATATGCATATATGTATAGATAGAAACCTACACACATATACACATATAAAGACACAAATACACACATATGTCTATACACAAAACCACATGTACATACAGATGCACATACATATATCCTTCCTCCTATACCTGCTCTCTAATTTTTACAAAAAAGGGATTCTACTTAAGTCGGGACAGATGTGGTATATTAGTGATTAGCGGCAGGTACACAATAAAGATCAAGAAACCATTTTTAAATGCACAGAAGTAAAGAAACAATACAGAAGAAAGATAAATATAGAAATTTTCTTGCTATTCTTTAAATGTTATATAATTACTATATACTATGTCCTAAAATATTTTAGCTAAACATATTTTACATCTCATATGAGATTCTTGTTCATATTGAAATTTTTGTATTTATTAATTGTTTTTCACAATAAAAAAAATATTTTTGATATCCTGCAGTTGGAGCTGTTTTAATGGCCTAGAAGCTGTTTGTGTGGCATACAATTGCCAGGCATGCCTGGAGAGAAAACCTGGAAAGCCACAATTGGAGATTGTTCTTTGCAATTACCAGCTGGGCCTGAAACTCTATTGTTTCTCCAACATGTCAAAAAGTTACTTTTATTATTTGCCCTGCTTTGCATGTGTTAATGTTGACTCTACTGTGCCCTTCCATGAAATTAGAAACATGTTAGATTTATTTATGGTCAGGACTTAGACTATAGGAAATAAAGAAATCTGCAAAGATTTTAGATGGAAAAACTGCTAGAACAAAGGGTTGCTCTTGATTCCTGCTATAACATGGACTGCTCTCTCATGCTGGTAAGTAGGCTTACATTCCACACCTGTTTAGCAAGGAGAACTAACTTTTTGGTAATCGCTTAGAGTCTTACCCTACATGGCTTTCTAGTTTGTATTGCTAGAGGTGGTCTGACTAAAAGGGGATGACTTAATTAAGTTTATGAATTCTTAATACAGATTGAGACCATGATACCAGTAGTTTTCTCTATATGAAATATTTTGTAGGATTTTTACCAGAGCTTCAGTCTGACAGTAGAAATATCATCATGAATGAAGATAAAACTTATTTGAGCTATCATATTGTGATTCTTTCTTACTGATAATCCCATGATTAACCTCAAGTCATCAGTCACAGATAATTATTAGGAGGTCATTTCAAGGTTCTTCGTGAAAGATGAGTACATGAATTAATATTGCATTGTTTTGAGAAAAGGAATAAAGCAATATCAGTGACAGTATTGACACAAAATAGTAAAATTTAGCAACTGATGGATATATAGAATGATTTGAGAGTGGGTAGTTGGAAATGACATAAGAAACTATGAATGTGGATGACTAAGAGTGTGGTAATACCCTTAATAGTAATAAAAAAAAAAGGTGTGAGAAGCATTAGATTTTAATGTCTGATCCCTGAGCTGACAGCTACTAGAATTTTGGAGGTAATATGGTCAGAACCATATTTTAGGAAGATCATTTTGACAACTGAATGGAATATGGAGTAGAGAGAGATTTAAAGCAGCAAGATCTCATGACATGGAGATCAAACAATAACCATTTCAAAATGTCCAATATCCATTAAGCCAGTTGATTATATCAACAAAATAGCTTGATATGCATATATATTGCATATATGTGCATATTCATATATGTGTTTCTATACATATATAATATTTAGTCATCTGCATAGAAATAATTATTGAGCTAAAGGAAGGTAATTAAAACTTCAAATCAGAAGAGGGAAAAGAGATGCCCCTAATCAGAACCTTTGAATGTACTAATTAGTGAGCACAACATAAATGGATATAGCAGAAGAGACTGAAAAAAAAAGTGGACAGAAAGATAAGAGGGGGAAAAACAATATCATAAATACTATAATATTTAAAGAAGTTGGTGTAGAGAGTCATACAAACAGCAATGGAAAGGTGCATAGTATTTATTACCGGACTGTAACACACGAACAATGCAGGATCAGCAGTACATGGAATGTCATCAGAAAACCATAGGATCTAAAGACAAGATCAGCTGGTCTTCTTATATATGGTAGTGCTATAATGCAAGGTAATCAATTGGCAGCCTATAGAAGACATTATTATGTAAACCACACCCAGAATTCTCCCAGGACGTTTGATAAATGAACCCCAAGGTGGATATCGGAGAAAATGGATGAGTTGCACAGAATGAACAAATTACTCCTTGCATCATTAGATATATACTATGTACATCCTTTAGATCAATTGAACAAAGTATCTAAATAAGAAATGATTAATATAAGGAATTCAGAGAAATATGGGAAGACAGAAAGCAGAAAAAGAAAAGCATATACAATAATTGATAAGGGAAATAAAATAAATACTAAAAGGTAACAACTCAGATGAAATGTAAACACTATATGGATTCCAAAGGACAAATATGAGGGAAACATTTTCCTCTTTTTAATAGAAAGGGACAAAATATTATTTTTATCACATAGTTGATGTGCCAATAGTTTTTGCCTATCTTTTTCTTTCTAACAAGGAAGAGTTCTATATTGATGGTGGGGGGGGTAGAGGTGGCAAATATCAAAACATCATTTCCCCATGAAAAACAAAAGGCAAGAAGAAATTCTAAATAAGTAACTGAAGAAATGAATGTACATTTGTCTAAATGCTATTCAATTCCCAAAGTAAACATTAAAATTTCGTATGCTTATTTTACAAATTATTTGTTTGTTATGCAGTATGTTAAAACAGCCCTCATTAGGTAAATTTTCCCCAGCATGGACAACATAAAAGTGGTTTAATTATGTGGGAATACAATTTGAAAAATGTTTGTATATTTTGTACATTAATTTGGAGAATGCAGGGAATTCATTCCAAGTCCTTAAACTAAAGCACTTTCCCCCAGAACAAAGCAACCCCAGTTGCCATAGAGAGTGCTGACGTCCAGTTTCTCAGCAGTCACAATAGAAACTGATTTGCAAGCAGTGCTATTTCTAGTTGTGAATATCCTAAGGCAAAGGTAATAGTACTCTGGTGAGATTTCAGAGTCTTCTATATATGGTTGCCCCCACAAGATCTGATTTGAGGGTTGGATGTTAGCCACTTGAAAAACATTTATATGCATTTCCTCCCCATGTACTAAATTGTTACAAGGGCAAGGAATCCAGGAAGCCTACTTGAATTATATTTAAAAATATATAGATAATGATAAAGCCCACTGAACAGTGAGGGTCAATCAGATATGAATGTAAATCTTTGAAGTGCTGAGAGAAGAATGTTTTTCTACCCTTTTGACCTTCCTGATACAAACAGCGTTTGGGAGAAAACAACAGCATGATGAAGATGGAAGTTCCCTCCCAGGAAGGATTCAGACAAAGAGAAGGTCAAACATTTGCCCAATGTTTTCTGTGTACAAAAGATGGTAGCAAATAGAAGAAGAGATTTTCAGATTAATTATCTAGATGCTCTGGAAAATAGAGTATATAATCTCTAAGCTTTTTATTTGAATTTCCATTTTCTTTTTGTCTATTATTGTCCCCTGATCCTAGGCTCTCCCCACATTTAGGCACATTTAGTGAACAGAACCCGGAGTCAAATTCTTAATGTTTCCAAGTGTTGTGAAGGAACTAGAGAACCTTACCCTAATGAGATAGTTGTACAGGGTTGAGTAGACAGAAACAGGGTAAATATTTCTTATTCTGCTTTACCAATTTAAGTTCCAACTACTTATCCCAGACTGAATCTCTCTTAGGAGAAGCTGACAGTCTGGCTGAACTGCTGAAACCTATTATGTGTAAAAAACACAAGCCCGCCCAATTCCTTTTCATTCACAAGGTCTAAAAAAGTTAGCACGTTAACTCATGCAATCTCTAGGGATGTCTTTTCCTGTGTCATGACAAATGTATAATACTTGTAGTTTCCCCTTAGAATGGAAGGTAAACATTAATGGTAATAAATTAGATGTGACACCAAAGAGGACAGGCAATTCCCTTTGTTCTGTGTTGTGGTGTTTTCCCCTTCCTGGGGCAGATTTCTTTTTTTTTATTTAGTTTTTTTCTTTGAAACTAAGCTAACCTTTAATGACATTGTAAACACTTTTTAATGTGCATTGTTGGGGGGGGGTGTTACAAGCCATTTTAAGCAGATTTATTTTCCATCAAAACCTTTATCAAACTTTCTGAGTCTCATTTCTTTCAGTTCTGTATTTCTGGTTGGCACCAGCAAGCCAATGATTTCTAAGAACAAATAGGAAAGGGAAACTTAGAGGATTTCTGCTTTTGTAGGAAAGATCTACACTTGGGAAATGCAGTCAACTAGAAAGAGTAAGTTGTAACAGCATTAACTTAGACAATGTAAATGGGACACAATCGTCTTTCCAGACATAACATCCCTTTTATATCCCCCCTTCTTCCCTCTAAAACTGATACCACCTTTATATTTCACATGTGAATTATTGCAATTGCCTGATGGTTAGCCTCCCTGTAACAAACATCTCCACTCCACTTTTTACTCCACTCACTTGCCAAAGTGATTTTTCTAAGATACAAGTCAATTCACCTCTCTACTAAAAAAAATACCAGTGTTTCCCTATAACCTATAGAAGCAAATATAAAATCCTCTATCCATGCCTAAAAGTATTCTTCTCTCCAATCTAAACATCTTCATTTCCTTCCACTGATCCTTAAATGACAGGCATTCAAGGACCTTTATCATTATGGTTGCCTTCCTTTGGAGGTTCTCTAAACTGCTCATATTCTCCCACAAATGTAGTGACCAGAACTCCACAATATTCCAAAGCAGTGGTGTCAAACTCAAAGAGAAATGAGGCCATTAATTTGTATATACATGTAACTGTCAATGTTTGGGCATGCCCAGTTTGCCTAACATAGGATCACCCCTAAGGGGGAGTTTGAGCATATCTATTTAGGTGTCCTAACATAAATTATTTATTCCCTAACTAATTCTTCTTTCCCTACTCTGTGGATGGGATTACCTACTTTTGATTATCTGGCTGCATGATTAAAACTAATGAGACTGGTACTGACCATTGTTTTGGCTGTTTTTTCCTCAACTATCTTTCTTGTATTCTCTCTCTCTCTCTCTCTCTCTCTCTCTCTCTCTCTCTCTCTCTCTCTCTCTCTCTCTCTCTCTCTCTCTCTTAGCAATTTTTGTCTGCTGTGTTCAGAGGATGAAGATCACATTTTACCCATAGCATAGGCACCTGAATGAGAGGGGAAAAGCTTTCTAGGGAAATTTTTTTCTTTTCTGTGTTGTCGTCCTTAGTTTTAGGTGCCAGAGGTGAGCCTAATGGGACCCAGTAGTTTGAGCTATGGCAGTAACCTTGGAGACAGTATTACAGATTCAATGGTGTAGTCAGCCAGTCTGACCTGGAAAGTCAGAGTTTCTGAAACTCTATCATGAAGGTTTTTCTGGACTTGTAGCTGAGACTGTGTGATACAAGAACTGAGCTGAACTATGGAGCATGTAAACCTTCCCTTTCCCAGAGAGTGAAATGGTACAGGAGGAGAGGAGGATTATGGCTCCCATGTTCTGAGAGTAAGTTTGTGATTATAGTTTTGTAATTAAATATATCTATATAAAAGCTAATCTATTATTAGATAAATGGAACTGGGATATAAAAAACCATTCCTCTTCCTCCAAATATGGGAAAACCATTGCTGTTAGCTGGAGCCATTTACTGAGAGCTTAAGCTCACAAAATTCTCTTAAGGATATCAGAGAATCCTTGGGAGGGATAAAATATAGCCTACCTGTCCTTTAGGGAGTGGGTTCCAGGGTAGACTATGTTACAACAAAAAGATCCCTGCAGGGTGGCATATTGATTTAGTTTTAAAATGTAATGTTATCTATATTTTTTTGTACTTTTATTTATTTTGTTAAATATATTCCAACCACACTTTTATTTGGTTCTGGTCTCAATTTGGGAGTATTTGAGGGGAGCAGCCTATAAACAGGATGTTTGAAACCTCTACTTCAAATGACTAAGACACAGTGCAGAGGGATTATCACTTCCCTTTTCCTGAAAACTACAGTAATCGGTTCAGGTCTAGATCATATATTATCCTCTTCTCCTTTCCTATCCTCAGTTCAGGCCTAGATGATGTATTATCCTCTCCTCCTTCCCAGAGGAAAAAAAATGATATGAAAGTATAATTGTGTGTCATAAAAATATAAATTATTATGAGTGCTTTTTAAAATCTTTTACCATTATCACATGTATGAGACAAATACAAAAGGGGTGGCATGGTATAGCATACAGAAAATGTGCTGACTTTAGAGTCAGGAACATTTAGTGGTCATATAATTCAACTTCTACCCATACTTCAAGAGACAGAGACAGAGAGAGAGACAGACAATAAGGCTGACTTAGAGACAGAAGGAAATAGAAAAAATAGATATTTGTAGTTTAGATTTTGCAAAAATTAAAAACTTTGAGCTTTGACATAGATTTTTTTTATTTTTGTTTTTTCTTCATTATAGGGATATCATTATTTCTGAAAATTATTTAAAAATATCTAGGTAAATGCAATAAATAATTATAAAGTTATATGTATATGTCTGTATACAATTTATATATTGATATCCATGTATAGTTATATGGCTATACATTTATTGAGAGATATTTATATACAAGTATGTGTGTACATATGTATTTATAGTTTTTTTGGGGGGGCAGGGCAATGAGCGTTAAGTGACTTGCCCAGGGTAACACAGCTAGTCAAGTGTCTGAGGCCAGATTAGAACATAGGTCCTCCTGAATCCAGGGCCAGTGCTTTATCCACTGTACCACTTAGCTGCCCCTGTATTTATGTTTAATATAGAGAGATGATAGACAGCATGCTGTAAGTCTCAGAATCTACAGCAACCATTAATAAAATAATTCATTAATCTGGACATAGAAGTATCCATATGAGCATAATCTTCTCATCATTAATAGGAATTACATAGGTGATTAAAGTTTTCAATCTTATATCCAATATTGTGTACATGTAACATGAAGCCATGTTTCTTGGTTTATCTCTTATACTGTTTGAAATGTTGCTCTATTCTTTTTTCTTTATTGGTACAAGTACCAGATCATTAGGGAGTCAGGCTCAAAGATGGGAAGGTATTTACTTTTCTGTCATGCCAGAGGGATTTTTGTGTATTCTTTAAAGGAAAGAAAAAGCAAAATTATCCTTTGTAATCCCTCTGACCTCAATCATAACCCTCACTGTTTAGTTTGTTAGAGTACATATGACATTCACTGAAATGGCAAATAAATTTAATCTGATCACAGCTATCTCAATGAATGCTAGAAAAAGTATTCTATTCTGATTTAAAATGAAAACTCTTGTATACTAGTGTGATGGGATAAAATGGGAAATATTAAAGTTAAAACTTTTAGTTGAATTCAAATTCCTAATTTGAAGGAACTCTGCCTCCTAAAATAGTTAAACTCAGCGGCTTTCTGGAATGCTATAAGAATCCTGCTTCATAACATGCACCAATGTAGCAAAATCATTGTTTTTAATTAACAAAATGTCAGGCCCATATGTTGCCCACATCCTCATTGGAACTCCTGTTGACATCAACAGGAGTTCCATGCACAGCATATGGTCCTTAATAGTAGGTAATGATTGTTATTTTGAATAATGATTTTATTCAAATCCTCAGCATAGGGAAAAGATCTATTTTGTCTTCTTTGTGTAACAATGCTACCTTTTAAGAAGTAGGGATATAGTTATTTTATGAAAAAGGAGGGAAAGAAAATAGTACACCTGCCTCAAAGGTGATTATAACTAATTTTGAAACATTCATTCAGAAGCCAAGGTACACTTCAGCTTTTATCCTCTACTTTGGGTAAAATGCATTAAAAACCCCAACACCTTATATATTATCTTAGATACTAAATTAAAACAGTGAAATAAAAACATTTCAAGTTATGCTAAAGATTTTTGTCTCTATCTTCTCTACTTATTGTCTTTCCTAGTCTACTTTTCTATAAGGACTGGTCAAAAGGCAGGAGAGAAACCTTATTCATTGCACTGACATAAGTTATTTCACTCATACATTTTTAAAATTCATTTCTTTGTTTATTCACTTAGACCAGAAGCACCTTCACTGGCATTGGGAAGTCTTTGTAAACATAGGTGTCAGAGCTTAATAATGAAGAATTTTGAGCAATATTAAATTATTTTGTCTATATTTTATTTGGTTGACATCATCTAAGGATATTTTAGCAGAAACATATATGTGTCTAAGAGGATGATGGACAACTCAAGATACAGAAAGTTTAAATACCTGGAAAAAATCTTTAGACCATACATTTAAATTGAAAGTCTATTAAAAAATCCATAATGTTTTCAATGCCAGTTACCATTAGAGTTCTAGTTCTTGTGAGGATTATCATTTGTTTGGATTATGGTTGTTGCCTAAACCCATAAATCTTTTCATAAACTGTAAGCATCAGTCCACTCCAGAGAATTGCATCAACAACCTGGCAGGAAACACAAAAGTACTCTAAGAGGGTGGAAGAGCCAGAATAGAAGTGGGGAAAAAAGTTGACTTTTGAGAAAAATATTTTTGTATACATGATTTCCTCAAAGATTCCTTGAGAAAAATTGAAAACTACCAAAGGTATTTCTGGTTAAAATGAATAGCAAAAGGTGATAAAGCAATATACATATAGGTATGATTTCACTTTAAGCAAAATTTAGTCAAAAGAAAGCATTTGAGTATATATATATTATATATACACACATACACATATATACATCTATATATGTAGAGTATCATGATTCACTAAAATGTATTTTGTAATTTAGCCATAGTAGTTTGCCTCAAATTTATATGTGCATGTATGTATATACATATCTATATCTATCTGCCTAACTATCTATCTATATTTTGTATGTATGTATGTGTATATGTGTATATACACATGCATACATATATAGGACACATGTAAATATATGTACATATACACATATATTTATATAGCAATATGCAGTTATATATTATATATTTCAATCATATGCAACATTTCATCAAATGGTTATAAAAAGAAGTAGCATTATGTGTAATATAAGATTTCCTTTTTAAGATGTAAAAAAAGAAAGAAAAAAAAAGACAGTGGAGTCTTAAAGACTTAAATATTCATGTCCTAGACATAAGAAATGCAGATTAGGAGACAAATGGTCATCAAAAGGAAAGACAGGCTTGCATCACAAAGTAAGCCTCTAAATCAGATAATAATATTACATATTTATATTATATATATTACTATATGTTATATTATATATCAGATAATAATATTATATACTTAGAGCTAAAAGATGCCTCAAAGATTACCAAATCTACCTCATTCCCTCTCATTTTACTGATAAAAAACCTGGGATACAGAACTGTTAAATGCTTGTGGAGGACTTCTGGGTGTGGAGCCAAGATGGAGGAGAGAAGCCAGGAAACTGCCTGAGCTTTCCTGTGTTTCTCTCGAAAACAACATTAAATCAATCCTCTAAACAGATTCTGCAACTATAGAACCTACAAAAAGACAGAGAGACACAATCCTCCTACTTGAGATAATTTAGAAGACTTCAAAAAAGGTCTGGGGAGGGTAGCTCAGACAATTCATCAACTCACCTGGCAGCTTGATACAGGTGCAGCTCAACACAGCTGCAGCTCGACACTGATGAGAGTAGGGCAGCTGAGAGTGGTAAGAAGCTTGCAATAGTGACCCCTGTGCCTCAGGAACCAACTTCATCTTTATAAATTTAAAAATAGGCCCCAATATTACTAAGAAACAAAAAAGGGCCTTTAACATTGACAGCTTCTATGGTGAAAGGGAACACCAAAGCTCAAACTCAGATGAGTTTGTCAAAATGCCTATAAGTGAAGACTCAAGAGGGAAGAGGATCTTGTCTCAAGACCAAAAAGCCTTCTTTGAAGAGCTCAAAAAGGCTTTTAAAAACCAAATGTGAGAGATAGAAAAATAAGAAATGAGATAAATTAGAGTTACTCTGGAAAAAGAAGCACAAAAATTGACTGAATAAAAGAATTCCTTAAAAATACATTTGGCCAAATGAGAGAAAAATTGCCAGAAAGAAGCTAATGACTCCATGAGACACCAAGAATCAATCACACAGAATCAAAAGACTGAAAAAGTAGAAGAAAATGTGAAATACCTCATTGGAAAGACAGCTGACCTGGAAAAAACATCCAGGAAAGACCATTTGAGAATTATTGGACTGCTTGAAAGCCATGATAAGAAAAAGAGTCTGGACACCACATTCCAGGAAATTATCATGGAGAACTGCCTTGATATTGGAGAATCAGGATAAAATCATCATTGAAAGAATCTATCAATCACCTCCTGAAGGAGACACCAAAAGGAAAACTCAAAGGAATATTATAGCCAAACTCCAGAATTATCAGGTGAAGGAGAAAATACTGCAAGACTGGGCCTGAAATCCAGAAGACCTGAATTAAATCACTTTCTAGTCATACGATTCTAACCTCTTTTGCCTCAGTTTCCTCAACTGCACTTAACTCACAGATTTGTGTGGATAAAATGAGACAATATTTATAAAATGCTTACTACAGTGTCAGGCACATAGTAGATATAATATAAGTACTCATTTAACTTTCTCCCTTCCCCCGTAGTACTTTGTGGGTAGAGGCAAGATGGCTGAGGAAAGACAGTGACTTCCCTGAGCTCCCCCCAGGACCCCTCCAAATACCTTCAAATAATGCCATGGGACAATTCCTGAAGTAGCAGAACCCACACAAGGACAAGGTGAGATTGTTTTTCAGCCAAATATGGCTTAGAAGGTCGGCATGATGGGGGCAGCTAGGTGGCACAGTGGATAAAGCACTGGCCCTGGATTCAGGAGTACCTGAGTTCAAATCCTGCCTCAGACACTTGATACTTACTAGTTGTGTGACCCTAGGCAAGTCACTTAACCCCCCATTGCTCCACAAACAACAACAACAACAACAACAACAACAACAACAACTCAGCAGGAAAGATCTGTTGTACTGGTGTGAGAGTGGAGCACAGACCCCAATAGCCCATGCCAGCGCAGATCCATACAGCCTGTGTCATCACAGATCCAGCCCCAGGCAGACTGTCTCAGAGAAACTGGCCTCATGACCCTCTGAATCTGCTGCTGCAGTGCCTACTTTAGGAACTCAGCTCATAGAGAGTGAGCAGGTCAAATTATTGGCCAAGGGGAGATTAAAGGGGTCTCTGCTGGTGCTGAGGTGGGACTCTGTTTTTTTTCCTGTGCTCAGACCTGGGAAGCAGTCTTGGGAGGAGGCACAGGCAGGGAAGGAGCACAGGCACACCAAAACTGGAAGCCACAGTGAAAAAGGATTCTGTTTGGGGTTAAAGAGCAAGCAGGTCTGTGGTTGCTTACAGATCAGAGCTCAGGTCAGGGGAGTGATGAATGTGACTCTCCTTAAATCATACCACCTTGGACCCCCTGAAGCATGGAACAGTGCATCCTGGTAACAATACCCCACTTTAAGAAGGAGTCAAAAGCCAAGTAATAGGCTAGCAAAATGAGCAGAGAGAAAAAAAAATTCTGGCCCTAGAAAGTTTCTATGGTGACAAGGTAGATCAAGTTGCACCCTCAGAAGAGGATAGCAAGTTCATGTATCCTACATCCAAAGCTTCCAAGATCAATATGATTTGGTCTCAGGCCATAGATGTGCTCAAAAAAGACTGAAAATAAGATAAGGGAATGTAAAGTGAAAAAATGGAAAGAGAAAAGAGAGATGCAGGAAAGTCATGAAAAAAATTGAACAATTTGAAAAGCCAAATTGGCCAAATGGAAAAAGAGGTACAAAAGTCTCTGAAGAAAATCATTGCTTAAAAATTAGGATTGAGCAAATGCAAGCTAATGACTTTTTGAGAATTCAAGACACAATAAAATAAAACCAAAAGAATGAAAAAATAGAAGGCAATGTGAACTATCTCCTTGACAAAAACAACTGACCTGGAAAATAGATGCAGGAGAGATAATTTGAAAATAATTGGACTCCCTGAAAACCATGATCAACAAAAGAGTTAAGACATAATCCTCCAAGAAATAGTCATGGAACATTACCCTGAAATTCTGGAAGCAGAATGTAAAATAGAAATTTAGAGTCCACCAATCACTTCCTGAAAGAGATCCCAAAATGAAAACTTCCAGGAGTATTATAGACAAATTTCAGAGCTCCCAGGTCAAGGAGAAAATATTGTAAGCTCCCAGAAATAAACAAGTCAAGTTTTGTGGAGCCACAGTCAGGTTAACACAATATCTAGCAGCTTCTGAATTAAGGGATTCTATGGCTTAGAATAAGTTATTCCAGAGGGCCGAGGTACTGGGATTATAACCAAGAATCACCTATCCAGTAAAACTGATTATATAATCTTACAGGGGAAAACAATGGGAATTCAATGAAAGAGAGGATTTTCAGGCATTTGTGATAAAAATACCTGAGCTGAAAAGAAAATTTGACTTTCAAATACAAGACCCTAGAGAAGCATAAAAAGGTAAACAGGAAAAACAAATCATGAAGGATATTAAAAGGTTAAAATGTTTTTATTACTATATTGTAATATGATACTTCTAAGTCATTAGAACTTTCTCATTATTAGTGCAGTTTAATAGAATATATTTAGACATAGGCCAGAGGGGTGAGTTGAATATGAAGGGATGATATCTTTAAAAATATAATGGGTGAGAGGAATGCACTGGGAGAAAGGAAAAAGGAGGGGAATGGGGTAAATTATCTCACATAAAGGAAGCAAGAAAAAAACTTATGAAGTAGAGGCAAAGATGGAGGAGATTCAGGGTAATGAGTGAGCCTTACTCTCAACAGAATTGGCTCAAAGAGGGAATAACACACACTCAATTGGGTAGAGTAATATATATATTTCCCTGTGGGAAAGTGGGAGGGGAAGGGACTAAGGGGGAAAGGGTGAAGGAAGCGAGTGCAGATTGGGAGAGGAAGCAGTGAGAAGCAAAATACTTCTGAGGAAGGATGATAGGGTGAAAAATGATAGAAAATAGAGTAAATATCAAGGGGAGAGAATAGAATGGAGGGAAAAGAGTTAGCATTAATAACTGAAAAAAATCTGAAACAAGTTTGTCTGATAGGCCTCAGTTCTCAAACATGTAGAGGAATGAGTCAAGTTTGTTAAAAACAGCCATTCCCCAATTGATAGATGATCAAAAGACATGAAGTTTTCAGGTGAAATAATCAATGCCACATATAACCATATGAAAAAAGTGCTTTAACTCACTATTGATTGGAGAGATTCAGGTCGAAACAATTCTGAGTATTACGTTTTACCTATTGGATTCATTAATAGGACAGCAGAGGAAAATGATAAATGTTGGCAATATGGGGAAAATGAGACATCAATACACTCTTGTAAAGTTGTAAACTGATTCAAACATTCTGTAGAGCAATTTGGAACTGTGGCCAAAGTGTTATAAAACCAGGCAAACTCTTTTTATTTATTTTTTTTTTGGTGAGGCAATTGGGGTTAAGTGACTTGCCTAGGGTCAAAAAGCTAGTAAGTTGTCAAGTATCTGAGGTCACATTTGAACTCAGGTCCTCCTGACTCTAGGGCCAGTGCTCTATCCACTGCACCACCTAGCTGCCCCAACCATGCATACTCTTTTTTTTTTTTAATGTATAAGGTATTTTATTTTTTCCGTTACATGTAAAGATAGTTCCAAACTTTTGTTTATACAAGCTTTACAATTTCAGATTTTTCTCCCTCCCTCCCTTCCCTCCCCCCTCCCCTAGACAGCAGGTAATCTGATATAGGTTATATCTATATATTTCTATACATATACATATAGATGTAGATATATACACACACATATATATACACATAATAACATTAATCCTATTTCTGCATTAATCCTGTTACAAGAGAAAAAATCAGAGCAGTGATGCAAAACCTCAAAATAGAAAAAAAAAAACAACAGCACCCAAAACAAAAGAAATAATATGGTTCAATCAGCATCTATACTCCACAGTTCTTTCTTTCTTTTTTTTTTCTTGGATTTGGAGATCCTCTTCTATCATGAGTTCCCTGGAACTCTTCTGTACCATTGCATTGGTGAGAAGAATATAGTCCATCACAGTAGGTCAACACTCAATGTTGATGATACTGTGTACAATGTTCTTCTGGTTCTGCTCATCTCACTCATCATCAGCTCACAAAAGACCCTCCAGGTTTCTCTGAACACTTCCTGCTCATCATTTCTTACAGCACAATAGTATTCCATTGTATTCATATACCACAACTTGTCCAGCCCTTCCCCAATTGATGGGCACCCCCTCAACTTCCAATTCCTTGCTACCAGCTATAAATATTTTTGTACATGTGGGTCCCTTTCCCCCTTCCATGATTTCTTTGGGCAAAAGACCTAAAAGTGGAATTGCTGGGTCAAAGGGTATGCACAGCTTTATAGCCCTTTGGGCATAATTCCAAATTGCTCTCCAGAATGGTTGGATCAGCTCACAGCTCCACCATCAATGCATTAGTGTTCCAATTTTCCCACAGCCTCTCCAACATTTATTATCTTCCTTTTTTGTCATTTTAGCCAATCTGATAGGTGTCAGGTGGTACCTCAGAGTTGTTTTAATTTGCATCTCTCTAATCATTAGAGATTTAGAGCATTTTTTCATATGGGAATAGATAGCTTTGGTTTCTTCATCAGAAAACTGCCTGTTCATATCCTTTGACCATTTCTCAATTGGGGAATGACTTGGATTCTTAGAAATTTGATTTAATTCCCTATATATTTTAGAGATGAGGCCTTTATCAGAAGCACTGGCCTCAAAAATTGTTTCCCAGCTTTCTGCCTCCCTTCCAATTTTGGATGCATTGCTTCTGTTTGTACAAAAAATTTTTAATTTAATATAATCAAAATCATCCATTTTGCATTTTATAATATACCCTATCTCTTGTTTGGTCAAAAACTGTTCTCCTTTCCAAAGATCTGATAGGTACACTATTCCTTTCTCTCCTAATTTACCTATGGTATCACCTCTTATGTCTAAATCATGTATCCATTTTGAACTTATTTTAGTATAAGGTGTAAGATGTTGGTCTATGCCTAATTTCTGCCATACTATCTTCCAGTTTTCCCAGCAGTTTTTGTCAAATACTGAGTTCCTATCCCAGAAGCTGGAGTCTTTGGGTTTATCAAACACTACATTACTAGTGTCATTTACTACTGCATTTCCTGTGCCTAGCCTATTCCATTGATCTACCACTCTATTTTTTAGCCAGTACCAGATAGTTTTGATGACTGCTGCTTTATAGTAAAGCTCCAGGTTTGGTACTGCTAACCCACCTTCCCGTGAATTTTTTTTCATTATTTCCTTGGATATTCTTGATTTTTTGTTTTTCCAGATGAATTTTGTTATTATTTTTTCTAGCTGTATAAAATAATTTTTAGGTAGTCTGATTAGTATGGCACTGAATAAGTAAATTAATTTAGGCAGTATTGGCATTTTTACTATAATAGCTCTGCCTATCCATGAGCAATGGATATCTTTCCAATTATTTAGATCTGATTTGATTTGTGTGAAGAGTGTTTGGTAGTTGTGTTCATAGAGTTCCTGGGTTTGTCTTGGCAAGTAGACTCCCAAGTATTTTATATTATCTACCATTACTTTAAATGGAATTTCTCTTTCTATCTCTTGCTGCTGGACTTTGTTGGTCATGTATAGAAATGCTGATGATTTATGTGGATTTATTTTATATCCTGCTACTTTGCTAAAGTTGTTAATTGTTTCAAGTAATTTTTGACTTGATTCTCGAGGATTCCTTAAGTATACCATCATATCATCTGCAAAGAGTGATAGTTTTGTTTCCTCCTTGCCTATTCTAATTCCTTTAATTCCTTTCTCTTCTCTGATTGCTAAAGCTAACATTTCTAGGACAATATTAAATAGTAGGGGTGATGATGGACATCCCTGTTTCACCCCTGATCTTATTGGGAAGGCCTCTAATTTATCTCCATTGCATATAATACTTGCTGATGGCTTTAGGTAGATACTGTTTATTATTCTAAGGAAAGCTCCCCCTATTCCTAAACTCTCTAGTGTTTTTATTAGGAATGGGTGCTGTACTTTGTCAAAAGCTTTCTCTGCATCTATTGAGATAATCATATGATTTTGGTTGGTTTTCTTATTGATGTGGTTGATTATGTTAATAGTTTTCCTAATGTTGACCCAGCCCTGCATTCCTGGTATAAATCCCACCTGGTCATAGTGTATTATCCTGGTGATCACTTCCTCTAATCTCCTTGCTAATATCTTATTTAAGATTTTAGCATCAATATTCATTAGGGAAATTGGTCTATAATTTTCTTTCTCCATTTTTGCTTTGCCTGGTTTTGGTATCACCACCATATTTGTGTCATAAAACGAGTTTGGTAGAACTCCTTCACCTATTTTTCCAAATAATTTGTATGTTATTGGAATTAATTGTGCTTTAAATGTTTGGTAAAATTCATCGTAAACCCATCTGGCCCTGGGGATTTTTTCTTAGGGAGTTCATTAATAGCTTCTTCAATTTCTTTTTCTAATATTGGTTTATTTAAGGATTTTATTTCCTCTTCAGTTAACCTGGGCAGTTTGTATTTTTGTAAATATTCATCCATTTCATTTAGATTGTCAAATTTATTGGCATACAGTTTGGCAAAATATTTCCTAATTATTGCTTTAATTTCCACTTCATTGGTGGTAACATCTCCCTTTTCATTTTTGATACTGGTAATTTGGTTTTCTTCTTTCTTTTTTTAATCAAATTAACCAATATTTTATCTATTTTAATGGTTTTTTCATAAAACCAGCTCTTAGTTTTATTGATTAATTCTACATTTTTTTTGCTTTCAGTCTTATTAATTTGTCCTTTAATTTTCAGGATCTCTAATTTAGTGTCTAATTGGGGATTTCTAATTTGTTCTTTTTCTAGCTTTTTAAGTTGCATGCCCAATTCATTAATCTCCTCTTTCTCTTTTTTATTCATGTAAGAATTTAGAGCTATAAATTTTCCCCTCAGCACTGCTTTGGCTGCATCCCATAGATTTTGGTATGTTGTCTCATTATTGTCATTCTCTTGGATAAAGTTATTGATTGTTTCTATGATTTCTTGTTTGGCCCATTCATTCTTTAGAATGAAATTATTTAGTTTCCAATTGATTTTCATTCTACTTTTCCCTGGCTCTTTCTTACATGTAATTTTTATTGCATCATGATCTGAGAAGGATGCATTTACTATTTCTGCCTTTCTACATTTGACTATGATGTTTTTGTGCCCTAATACATGGTCAATTTTTGAAAATGTGCCATGTACTGCTGAGAAAAAGGTATATTCCTTTCTATCCCCATTCAATTTTCTCCAGATATCTATCATGTCTAACATTTCTAGTAATCTATTCACCTCTTTCACTTCTTTCTTATTTATTTTTTGGCTAGATTTATCTAATTCTGAGAGGGGGAGATTCAGATCCCCCACTACTATAGTATTACTGTCTAATTCCTCTTGTAACTCATTTAACTTCTCCTCTAAGAACTTGGATGCTATACCACTTGGCGCATACATATTTAATATTGATATTACTTCATTATCTATAGTACCTTTAAGTAAGATGTAATTTCCTTCCTTTTCTCTTTTAATGAGATCTATTTTTGCCTGCACTTTGTCTGAGATAAGGATTGTTACCCCTGCCTTTTTTTACTTGAGCTGAGGCATAATATATTCTGCTCCAGCCTTTTACCTTTACTCTGTGTGTATCTCTCTGCTTCAAATGTGTTTCTTGTAAACAGCATATTGTAGGGTTCTGGTTTTTAATCCACTCTGCAATTCGCTTCTGTTTTATAGCAGAGTTCATCCCATTCACATTCAGAGTTATTATTACTGACTGTCTATTCCCCTCCATTCTATTTACCCCCTTTGTACTTTTCCCCCCTTCTTTACCCTATTCCTCCTCACCGACGTTTTACTTCTTATCCCTGCCGCCCCCACTCTTCCCTCTCTTTCTATCACCCCCTTCTCTTTTCTTTACCCTTTTCTCCCTTGCTTTTGTCCTCCCTTCTATCAGTCCCCCCTTTCCCTTCCCCTTTTGTTTCCCTAAAGAATGAGTTAAGTTTCTTTATCCCAATGAACATATATGTTATTCCCTCTTTGAGTCAAATCTAATGAGAATCGGGTTGAAACAATGTTCCCCCCTCCTTTCTTTCCCTCTATTGTAATAGGTTTTTTTCCACCTCTTCATATAATATAATTCATCCCATTCCACCTACCCATTCCTCTCCTCCCCATAGACTCCCTTTTTAACCCCTTAATTCTTTTGTATCATCACATCAAAGACAATTTATATTTATACCCTCTAATTAATGTCCTTCTCTCTGCCCAAATACATTTACAGTTTTTAAGAGTTATGAGTATTATCTTCCTGTGTAGGGATATAAACAGTTTAACCTAATAGGGTGACTTTTTTTTTTCCCCTCTGTTTGCCTTTTTAAACTTCTCTTGAGTCTTGTATGTTGAGATCAAATTTTCTATTCAGTTCTGGTCTTTTCACCAGGAAAGATTGAAAGTCCCCAATGTCTTTAAATGTCCATCTTTTCCCCTGAAAGAAAATGCATATTTTTGCTGGGTAATAGATTCTTGGCTGCAATCCAAGCTCCTTTGCCTTCCGGAATATCATATTCCAAGCCTTGCGGTCCTTTAATGTTGAAGCTGCCAGGTCCTGAGCAATCCTGACTGTGGCTCCATGATATTTAAATTGCTTCTTTCTGGCTGCTTGGAGTATTTTCTCCTTCACCTGATAATTTTGGAATTTGGCTACAATATTCCTTGGAGTTTTCCTTTTGGGGTCTCTTTCAGGAGGTGATTGGTGGATTCTTTCAATGATGATTTTATCCTCTGATTCTATGATATCAGGGCAGTTCTCCTTAATAATTTCCTGGAATATGGTGTCTAGATTCTTTTTCTGGTCATGGCTTTCAGGCAGTCCAATGATTCTCAAATTGTCTCTCCTCGATCTGTTTTCCAGATCAGTTGTCTTTCCAATGAGGTATTTCACATTTTCTTCTATATTTTCATTTTTTTTTATTCTGCTTGACTGATTCCTGGTGTCTCATGGATTCCTTATCTTCCAACTGCCCCACTTTAATTTTTAAGGCATTGTTTTCTTCAGTGAGATTATGCACCTTTTTTTCCCTTTGGCTAAGTGAATTTTTTAAGGTATTGTTTTCTTCAGTGAGATTATGCAGCTTTTTTTCCATTTGGCCAAATGAATTTTTTAAGGCTTTGTTTTCTTCAGCTTCCTTTTCCAAGCTGCTGATTCTTTTTTCATAGTTTTCTTGTTTTGCTTTCATTTCTCTCCCCATTTTTTCTTCTACCTCTTGCAATTGATTTTTAAAATTCTTTTTGAGCTCTTCCAGGAAGGCTTTTTGTTCTTGCGACCAATTCACCTTCCCTTGTGAGGCTTCAGATGTAGACAATTTGAGGCTCTTGTCCTCATCTGAGTTTGTGTTGGCTTCTTCCCTATTGATACAGAAGCTCTCAATGGAGAGGGCTCTGTTTTGCTTCTTATTCATTATTGCAGCTTATTTATTTATTCTTTAAGTTGAGGTCTGCTCTGGGGGCACCAGGGTCCCTGTTTTGGGCTTCTTGTGCAGGGGTATAGGTGCTGTGTGACCGGGCTTTTACTCTGAGGCCTTTATGGTGTGTGGAGATGCCTTGCCCTGCACTTCCTGTCTGATTGCGCTCAGCCAGCCAGGCGCCAGACCCCGGCGTCTGATCCCGCCTGACCCATTCGTGGCCCTCTCGGCCAGTGCAGGTACCTTTTTCCACTGTCCTTCTTGGCCACCATATTTTTGAACCAGGTTCCAGGAGCCTCAGCTGTTCGGCTGTTGCCCGCAGCTCCTGCTGACTTGCCCCGACCCCCTCGGCGCTGGGTTGCTGCCTTGTGCTGGGCCTCCCTTTTGCCCGAGTCAGACTAACCTTTTCCTGAAGTCTTCTAAATTATCTCTGGTTGGAGGACTGTGTCTCTCTGTCTCTTTGCAGGTTCTGTATTTTCAGAATCCATCCAGAGGCTTGATTTAATGCTCGTTTTGAGGGAACAGAAGGAGAGCTCAGGCAGCTTGCTGCTTCCTCTCCACCATCTTGGCTCTGCCCCCCATGCATACTCTTTGACCTAGAAATACCACTACTAGGTCAGTATCCTAAAAGAGATTTTAAAAAGTTGAATTCAAAATTGGGGTGATGCCAATCAATTGGGGAATAGCTGAACAAATTTTGGGTTGAGAATGGGATGGAACACTATTGTGCTGTGGGAAATGATGAGCAGGATGGTATTAGAGAGGCTTGGAGAAAAATATATGAGCTGATGCAAAGTGAAATGTACTGTATAAAAAATAACAGCAATAATTTAAGATGATCTGCTGTTAATGACGTGGTTACTTTTAGTAATACAATGATCCAGGACAACTCTGAAGGACTTATGAAAAATGCAATCCATTTACAGAGAAAGAAGTGATGGTATTGTTTTTTTCCTTGTGTTTTTTTTCACAAACTGACTAGTGTGGAAATATCTTGCATGACAGCACATGTATAACTTCTATTTAATTCCTTAAATACTTTGGGTGGGTGGGAGGAAGGAAGGAAGAATATTTGGAACACAATATTTTAAAAATCAATGATAAATTTTGTTTTTACATGTAAATAATTCTAAATAAATAAATAAGGAAAAAAGGAAAGTACTTTGTAAGTATAAGGAACTATAGAAATAAGTGTGATCATTATTGTAGAGCATAACATAGATAAATCTTGAAATCAGCAAGATCTGGGTTCAAAGTTGGCCTTAGTTACTTACCTGGCTGTAAGAACTTGCACAATTCAACCCTCTATTATCCTCAATTTCCTCATCTGTTAAATGGTCATAATAAAACCTACATTCCAGGGTCATTGTAAAGTTCTAATAATGTAATATTTATTTACAAAACACTTAGGACAGTGCCCAAAACCTAGTTGGTGTTATATAAACGATAAGTAGTAGAAGTAGTAATAGTAGTAGTAGCTGTAACAGTAGCAGCAGCAGTAGTAGTTGTAGTACATAATTGAATAAAGTGCCATAGTATCAGTGTCTCCCTATGATCTTTAAGATAAAAAACATATAATAAAAAATGATTATTTAAAATCCTTTACAGAGTTATTGTAACCTATACTTCCAGATAGACTGTACATATTTTCTTCTCATGCATTCTAATTTCTAACCAATCATATCTATTTTATTTTTTCTAGAGATAATATTCCATTTCCTATCTCCAGGTATTTGCAGATCATTTCTTCCATATCTTGTAATGCTTTTTTAACCTCTCTCCTATGACATTCCTAGCTCTTGTCAAATATTAGCTCAAGTGATACTTCCTACTCAAAGCGTTTACTGATTTCTCCAGTTTTAGTCCCCTCCTTCCACCCCGAATTATTTTGCATATATTTACCTATACACATTGTTTTTACCTCCTAGACTATAAGCTCCTAGAGGTAAGAAACTATTTTCTTTTTGAATATGCAGCATACAGCACAGTGAACAAAATAGGTATGTGATGATGAACTGAATTAAAAATACTTGTGTGACTGGGAATAGATCATTATTATTAGTGTTGTCTTTGAAGGACTGAGAAACAAGGATATTTGGGTTTGAATCCTACCTCTGATACTTAGCTGCAGGATCTTAAGCGAGCTCTAACAATTTCAGTTTCCTCAAAGTTGAAGTGGACATAATAACACAGAGAGTACCTATTTCTCAAAAGTTTTGTTTAAAAAAAGGGGTGTTGTGGGCAGCTAGGTGGCACAGTGGATAAAGCATCGGCCCTGAATTCAGGAGGACTTGAGTTCAAGTCCAGCCTCAGACACTTGACACTTACTAGCTGTGTGACCCTGGGCAAGTCACTTAATCCTCATTGCCCTGCAAAAAAATAAATTAAAATTAAAAGGGGTGTTATAAAGTGCTATAGAAATATGAATAATTCTTTTATATTATAGTCTAGATAAATGTTGAGGAAGGAAAGAAAGAGAAGGGTCATCATCTTATTCAAGGCATTTAGAAGACCTTATGTAGATAAGAGGTACCTGAGGCAGAGGGGCCCAAAAAAATAGAAAGTCATGAATGAAAAAAAAAATCACCCTATTTAAATTCCACCTACACCAAATCCTGTTTTTAGTTCTGGTATAAGTCCATGGGAGATTCCCAGGTACTAATGTGTTCTAGCATTGTTATCTCTTTATCTCCTGGAAAGATTTAACTGCATTTTAATAGCTGACATTGCTACTAAAATTTTGCTTAGGGTTAGAGTTCCCCCAGGACACCAAGCACATACTTTATAGACCATCAGTCACCTAATAGAGTTTTATAGAGCACTTTGCTTTGAGGAGCAATAGCTTTTCAAAAAGGAAACAGATTGTGGTAAGGACATGTAAGGAAGCCTTGGGTATCATTTTGCATATTACAGTAGGATGCTTGCTTCTTTCTAATAACACCATGCATGGGAATTCAGAGTTGCTATGTAGCAACATTGTGGCATATCCAGGAGATCAGTATACACTGGATCCTAATATAGAATGTTCAGTGAGGGACAGGGCCTACCTAAAATTACTAGGACTCAGAGGGATTGTTAGCACATAATAGTGATTACTATCTCAATCTTTGTAGTTTTTCTTTCAACAACAGCTGTGGAGAAGGTTGGCATTTCTTTCAGGCTATGTCTTAATGATATTTTAGCACAGAGGCATGGTAAAAATGTAAGCTAATGTATACAGTCCAGGCTTAGGTTGTACATTGCCATCATGGGGGAAAGAAGGGATTTAGTTCTGTGAGAACTTGCCTTTTGTAAACTTCATTACCCAGGGGGTACCCAAGGACAGAAGTGTATGCTAACAGAGCAATTGCTTATCTGTATAGGTGCTATATACTGGCTTTATACAGTATTTCCCCTCTCTGTCCAAACCTCTCTTAAGAGTGAGGAAATGCTGGGCCTGTGATTTAAACAGTGTAACTTTTCATGTAGAAATTGTCTCTACTGATGCAGATCAGGTCTTTAAAATTACAGCTTTAGAATCGGGGGTTAAAGGACTTGGCACAGTGTTTCTTAAGAGGCAGAACCTGAAAACCTTTCTGACTCTAAGTTCAATTTTCTATCCATTGTAATAATTATTCAAACGTGTGGCTTTTGATGAATATAACATTAGAATATATGATAATATTTATCAGGCAGCTAGGTGGTGCAGTGGAAAGAGTGCTGTGTCTAGAGTCAAGAAGACCTAAATTCAAATTTATTCTTAGATACTTACTTCCCAGCTGTTTGACCCTGGAGAAATTAATCTCTATTTGCCTCAGTTTCTTCCACCTTAAAATGGGAATAATGATACTACCCACCTTCCAGGGTTGTTGAAAGGATTAAATGAAATATTTTTAAAGCACTAAACATAATGCCAGGTACATAATAGGATATATGTATGTATGTATGTATGTATGTATGTATGTATGTATGTATGTATGTATGTATGTTTATGTGTGTATATATATACACACAAACACATATACATACATATATACACATTGTGTGTAATTTTCTATATATGTTTAATATCTATCTATACATATATTTCTAAATGTATATATTATATATATTAATTCATTTCCCCAAATAATATCATTTATATAATATTTTAAGGTATGCAAAGAAATTTTGCGTAAGTTAATTAATTTGTTCCTCACAATAACCCTCTGATATTGGTACTATTTCTATACATTTTTTGCAAATGAGGAAATTGAGAAATAGAAAAGGTAAGTGAATTGCCCAGGGTCACAAGATGGGTCTCATCTCATTGTCCATGTAGAATTCTTTATTTTTTTCCCCAACAAAACTATACCTAGTACTATTCTTAGGAAAATTATCCCCACTTTTAGGCAGAATGCCCCAAATCCCCAATGTCCTCTGTTCTCTACCTGTCATCTGTCTCTTAGGAGAAATAAAACCTAAATTCCATCCAGGCATACAAAGCATTAGCTATTGTAAATGTCATAAGCATGTCCAGAATATCCATATTCTCTTCTCCTCTCTATTGACCACTCTAATTTAGGCTATCATAACTTTTTTTTTTGGATTATGGCAATATCCTCATTTATCTTCCTTCCTCAAGTCTTCCTTATCCATTGCTACTCCACAAAGCTGACAGTCATTCCTCTAAATCAAAAATTAAGCATGTGACCCTTCTGTTCAGTAAAGTCCAGTGACTATTGCTTCTAGTATCAAATATTTTTCATCTTTATATTATCCAGTTTAAATTCCTATTTTCATATAAGTTTCATGTTTATTATAGTAGTGCATGTATAAAGTTTCTATATTCTGTATATGGGTGAGTGTTCTTACAACTCTTTTTAATCATAAAAGTATTTTGTTATTTTCTAGTTACATGTGGAGATAATTTTCAACATTTGTTTTTATAAGATTTTAGTTTCAAATTTTTCCCTACCTCCCCTTCCTCAAGATAGCAAACATTATGGTATAGATTATATATGTATAATCACATTAAACATATTTCTCCATTAGTCATGCTATGAGAGAAGAATTAGAACAAAAGGGAAAAAAATCATAAAAGAAAAACAAAAAAAACTAGAAATAGTATGGTTCATTGATTCTGGATTTGGGGACCATTTTCCATCATGAGTCATTTGGAACTATCTTAGACCATTGTATTGCTGAGAAGAGGAAAGTCTATCACAGTTGTTCAACACACAATATTGTTGATACTGTGTACAATGTTCAACTGGTTCTGCTCCTCTCACACAGCATCAGTTCATGTAAGTCCTTCCAGGTTTCTCTGAAATCTGCCTGCTCATCATTTCTTACAGCTGTGTCAAGATAATGAAATGTGATAGATGAGATTTAGCAGATACTCAGGAGCCCACCTGGAGATTAATTTAAACTGATTGAATTGGATAAGGCTGACTGACTTGATTGGATTACTGGCTGACTTCTAGTTAACTAGATTCTAAGCACATTTGGCTGATACTTAAGAGTACTTTAGAAAGTAATTGCTCTCAGAAGCTAGCAACTTTGAACTTGGCCACCTTTGGGCCCCGACAACCAATGAGCTTGAAGAACCTCCCATTTCTGGGAGGGGAACAGGAAGGAGAAAGCGGAGGCTGCACAGAGAGCTCACTCTTTTTTGGACTGTGTGACATTTGGGTGGCAGCAGAGGACTTCACAGGGGAGTTAGGAAAGTTGTGATTGACAGATTATAGGAATTCTGTTCTCAATCTTTCTCTTTCTTTTACTATCTATCAATACACCCTTAAAAACCTAAACTTGTTTATCAGTGATTTTAGTCAGTTTCCCCCCAAAACTGGGGTGACAGATTAGAACCTACATTTAGAAATTTAAATTATACTCTGTAAAGGCTAAAATTCTAGCTAAACTATCTAAAATCTAATGAGTGGTCGCCAATAAATTATAAGCTTTGGCAAGAGTTAAACTTTTAAACATTTATTAAGGAGAGTGAGAATTTGGTGAAGAGAAAGAGAAAGGCCTGATTCATCTCTCTATTAAAGGGAGTGAGCATTACTAGCTCTGCTCTCCTCCAGAATCCACCCTAAAGAGAGCAAATCAGAGCACCAGGCTCCCCCTTCTTTCTCCCACAAGCAAACATCACTTCCTGATGCCAAAGAAAAGAAGCATGGTCTTGCCCTCAGAGACCTTCACCTCATGGTGGAGCTTTTCTACAGTAAGTCTTCAATAGGTGGCGTCATTCCAATCGTTACAGTCCCCCCTTTGTCTCTTCAAGAAACAGGGTGTTTCCTTGATGAAACAGTCAAAAATAACAGAATATAATATCCTATGCTAACTAACAGTATGTTAATAACAATATAGAAAAGGGAGAGAGGAAATTTTGTCCAGAGGTGTGGTCTTTTGTCCTTATCAACCGGTGCTTTGACATTAGTCTTGCAAAGGGAGGGCCTCTGCAGAGAGTACATGTAACAGATGGTGTATATTATAACAGAAAAAGAAAAGAAAAACAACAACAACAACAAAACAAAACTGTTCATTTAAAGTCTCTGAAAGTCTTTTCTCAGATGCCCTTTGGTGTAGTCATGGAATGGAAGTCTTTTCAGGGGTTGATGTGTGGATGCTGGTAATCAGCCAGGAAAATTTCCTACAAAATTGAGCTTAACACAACTTTAAAATAGCTTTGTCAATAAGCAAATCAAACAATGAAAGTTCTCAAAAACATGTCTAAGGGAATTCAGAATCTTATCTGTAAGGGCTAAAATTCTAGCTAAACTATCTAAAATCTAATGAGTGGTCACCAATAGATTATAAGCTTTAGCAAGATTTAGACTTTTAAGCATTTATTAAGGAGAATAAGAATTTGGTGAAGAGAAAGGCCTAGATTCCTATCTATTAAAGGCAGCAAGCATTCCTAGCTTTGCTCTCCACCAGAGTCCACCCAAAAGAGAGTGAGTCAGAGCATCAGCCTCCCCCTTCTTCCTCACATAAGCAAATGTCACTTCCTGACACCAAAGAAAAGATGCATGGTCTTGTCCTCAGAGACCTTCACCTCATGGCGGAGCTTTTCTACAGTAAGTCTCTAGCAGGTGGCATCATTCCAATCATTACAACACAGCATAATACTATTCCATTACATTCATATGCCACAACTTGTTCAGCCATTCCCCAATTGAAGGTCATGCCCTCAATTTCCGATTCCTTGCCACTACAAAAAGAGCAGCTATAAATACTTTGTACATATGGGTCCTTTTCCCTTTTTTTGATCTCTTTGGGAAAAAGACTTAATAGTGGTATTGCTGGGTCAAAGGGTATGCACAGACTTATAGCCCTTTGGGCATAGTTCCAAACTGCTCTCCAGAATAGTTGGATCAATTCACAACTACACCAACAATGCATTAGTGTTATAATTTTTCCACAGCTTCTCCAACATTTATTATTTTCCTTTTTTGTCATATTAGATAATCTGATAGGTATGAGGTGGTACTTCAAAGTTGTTTAAATTTGCATTTCTTTAATCAATAGTGATTTAGAGTATTTTTTGCATATGACAATAGATAGCTTTGATTTCTTCATCAGAAAACTGCCTGTTCATATCCTTTGACCATTTCTCAATTGGGGAATGACTTATTTTCTTATAAATTTGATTTAGTTCCCTATATATTTTAGAAATGAGGCCTTTATCAGAAACACTGGCTATAAAAATTGTTTCCCAGATTTCTGCCTCCCTTCTAATTTTGGATGTATTGCTTCTGTTTGTATAAAAACTTTTACATTTAAGATGTAATCAAAATCATTCATTTTGCATTTCATAATATTTTCTGTCTCATTTTGTCATAAACTGTTCTCCTTTCCATAAATCTGAGAGGTCATCTATTCATTCCTCTCCTAATTTACCTATGGTATCACCTTCTATGTCCAAATCATCTACCTATTTTGACCTTATTTTAGTATGAAGTATAAGATGTTCATCTATGCCTAATTTCTGCCATATCTTCCATTTTTTCAGCAGTTTTTGTCAAATACTGATTTCATATCCCAGAAGCTGGAGTCTTTGGGTTTATCAAACAGTACATTACTAAAGTCATTTATTACTGTGTCTCCTTGGCTTAACCTATTCCATTGATACATCACTCTATTTCTTAGCCAGTACCAAATAGTTTTGATTACTGCTGTTTTATAATAAAAATTTCAGATTTGATACAACTAGTCCACCTTCCTGTGAGTCTTTTTTTCAATAGTTCCTTATAATATTCTTGACCATTTGTTCTTCCAGATGAATTTTGTTATTGCTATTTCTAGCTCTAGAAAATATTTTTTATGTAGTCTGATTGGTATGTCACTGAATAAGTGAATTAATTGTTAGGGGCTAAAATTCTAGCTATATTGTCTAAAATATCTAATGAGTGGTCGCCAATAAATTATAAGCTTTAGCAAGAGTTAGACTTTTAAGCATTTATTAAGGAGAATAAGAATTTGGTAAAGAGAGAGAGAAAGGCCTGATTCACCTCTCTATTAAAGGGAGAGAGCATTCCTAACTCCACTCTCCCCCAGAGTCCACAGAAAAGAGAGGGAGTCAGAGTGCCAGGCTCCCCCTTCTTCCTCCCACAAGCAAACGTCACTTCCTGACGCCAAAGAAAAGATGCATGGTCTTGCCCTCAGAGACCTTCACCTCATGGCAGAGCTTTTCTACAGTAAGTCTCCAGCTGGTAGCGTCATTCCAATTGTTACATAATTTATGTAGAATTGTCATTTTTATTATATTAGCTTGGCCTATGCATGAGCAATTTATATATATATATATATATATATATATATATATGTGTGTGTGTGTGTGAGGCAATTGGGGTTAAGTGACTTCCCCAGGGTCACACAGCTAGTAAGTGTCAAGTGTCTGAGGCTGGATTTGAACTCAGATCCTCCTGACCTCAGGGCCAGTGCTCTATCCACTGCACCACCTAGGTGCCCCTGATATTTTTCCAATTATACAGATCTGATTTTATTTGTGTGAAAAGTTTTTTATAGTTGTGTTTGTTGAATTCCTAGGTTTAACTTGGCAAGTAGACTCCCAAGTATTTTATATTGTCTATTGTTACTTTATTCATTCATTCATTCATTTATATATTTATCTATCTATTTACTATTATTTTAATTTTGGAGTCAATATAAATTATTTAATTAGCAAATTAAGCCTTTTCACATATACCCCCAGCCTTGCTTGGTCTTCTTGCTCCTTCAGCCTTGTGCTAGTGTCTAAAATAGGTCTTTTTTGCATACGAGGTAGGTTAGGCTTTCCTGGGCTCCAAAGAGAAGCCTGGGAACTTATAAGCAACTGGCTCTCCATCACCTGGCTTCTAAGTCCTTTGGCTTTCAGCGCAGGCTCAGGTGTTCCAAGTACCAGAAGCCTCCACCATGGGCCTTTAGTCTTAAGCATTGGATTTCAGAGCTGCTTTGTACTTGCCAGTCATCTCTTTGTGCAAAAGCACAATGGTGGGGCAGGGGACCTGTCCTTCCACTTCACAGATACTTTCCAACAGACAATATTTTTTGAGTCCAGTTAGCTGGGTGAGAGAGCTTCTTTTTCTCTTGCTCCTCCATCGTGAGGACTTCATCATTTTTCCCCAAGATCTTTCTGATATCCTGCATGATCTCTTTGTTGCTCTTGTCCTCTACTTCCACCAAGACCTGTTCACCAGAATCTAAATAAAAGTGTAGAAACGGCAATGGTGCCATGTTCTTGAACATCCCTATTTGCACCCAAGGATTTTTGTACTGAATCTGAGGAATGTTGAAAAACACAAATTTCCTGGCTCCCTTGCTCAGCTCTGGGTGGGTATTGCAATTCACTGTCATGACCTTAACTGAGCTCTTCAACATGATGTTGTCCCAGCTCAGCTACTTCAGGGGCCGCCAGATGGGGAAGCGCCCCTTCATCCTTATCTCAGAGGAGCCCACAGGTTTACAGCTCATCTACCATTACTTTATTTTTTTTTACATTTTATTTATTTTTGGGGGGTATAGAGCAATGAGGGTCAAGTGATTTGCCCAGGGTCACACAGCTACTAAGTGTCAAGTGTCAGAGGCCGGCTTTGAACTTAGGTCCTCCTGAATACAGGGCTGGTGATTTATCTACTGCACCACCTAGATGCCCCTCTAACATTACTTTAAATGGAATTTCTCTTTCTATCTCTTGCTGCTGAGCTTTGTTGATCATGTATATAAATGCTGATGATTTACATGGGTTTCTTTTATATGCTGCTACTTTGCTAAAGTTGTTGTTTCAAGTAATTTTTTAGTTGATTCTCTAGGATTCTATAAGTATGCCATCATATCATCTGCAAAGAGTGATAGTTTTATTTCCTCCTTGCCTATTCTAATTCCTTTAAATCCTTTTTCTTCTCTTATTGCTAAAGTTAATATTTCTGATACAATATAAAATAACAGAGGTGATAATGCAAATCCCTGTTTCACCCCAATCTTATTGGAAATCTAATTCTAATCTAAATCTAATTTAAATCTAATCTCCATTTTATATAATGCTTGCTGGTGGTTTTAGGTAGATAAAGCTTATTATTTTAAGGAAAGCTCCACCTATTACTATGCTCTCTATTCTTTCCATTAGGAATGGGTACTGTATTTTGTCAAAAGCTTTCTCTGCATCTATTCAGATAATCATATGATTTTGTTTAGTTTTCTTATTAATGTGATTGATTATGTTGATAGTTTTCCTGATGTTTAACCAGCCCTGAATTCGTTGTATGAATCCCACCTAATCATAGGGTATTATCCTGGTGATCACTAGCTGCAATCTCCTTGCTAATATCTTATTTACAATTTTTGCATCAATATTCATTAGGGAAATTGGTCTATAATTTTCTTTCTCTGTTTTGGCTCTGCCTGGTTTTGGTATCAACATCATATTTGTGTCATAAAAGGACTTTAGTAGACCTCCTTCTTCACCTATTTTCCCAATAATTTGTATAATATTGGAATTCATTGTTCTTTAAATGTTTGGTAGAATTCACTTGTATACCAATATGGTCTTGGAGATTTTTTCTTAGGGAGTTCATTAATGGCTTGTTTAATTAATTTTTATAATATGAACTTATTGAAGGATTTTATTTCCTCTTCAGTTAACCTGGGCAATTTGGATATTTGTAAATATTTTTCCATTTCATTTAGATTGTCAAATTTATTGGCATATACTTTGACAAAATAGTTCCTAATTGTTGCTTTAATTTCTATTTCCTTGGTGGTGAAATCAGCCCTTTCATTTTTGATACTGGTAATTTGGTTTTTTTTCTTTCTTTCTTTAATCAAATCTAATTTATTTTGTTTTTTTTATAAAACCAGCTCTTAGATTTATTGATTAATTCTGTATTTTTCTCACTTTCAATTTTATTAATTTTTCCTTTAATTTTCAGAATTTATAATTTAGTATTTAATTGGGGATTTTTAATTTGTTCTTTTTCTATCTTTTTTAGTTGCATGCCCAATTCATTGATCTCCTCTTTCTCTTTTTTATTGATGTAAGCATTTAGAGATATAAAATTTCCCTTAAGCACTGCTTTGGCTTTATCCCATAAGTTTGGCATGTTGTCTCATTTCTGTCATTCTCTTGGATGAAGTTATTGATTGTTTCTATGATTTGTTTTTTGACTCGCTCATTCTTTAGGATAAAATTGTTTAGTTTCCAATTGATTTTCATTCTCCCTTTCCATGGTTCTTTATTACATGTAAATTTTATTGCATTATGATCTGAGAATGATGCATTTACTGTTGCTGCCTTTCTACATTTGACTATGAGATTTTTGTGCCATAATACATGGTCAATTTTTTAGTATGTGTCATGTAGCACTGAGAAAAATGTATATTCCTTTCTATCCCTTTTTAGTTTTCTCCAGTTATCTATCACATCTAACTTTTCTAATATTTAATTAACTTCTTTAACTTCTTTCTTATTTATTTTGTGGTTAGGTTTATCTAATTCTGAGAAGAGAACATTCAGATACTCCACTAGTATAGTTTTGCTGGTTCTTTCTTCTTGTAACTCATTTAACTTCTCCCTTAAGAATCTGGATGCTATACCACTTGGTGCATACATCTCTAGTATTGATATTACTTCATTAGTTATCATATCTTTTAGCATGATGCAGTTTCCTTCCTTATCTCTTTTACTTTTGTTTTGTCTGACATAAGAATTGCTAACCCTGCTTTATTGAAGTCAGCGGAAGCATAATCTATTCTGCTCCAACCTTTTAACTTTACTCTGTGTGTATCTTTCTGCTTCAAATGTATTTCTTGTAAACAACATATTGGAGGATTCTGATTTTTAATCCACTCTGCTAACCACTTGCATTTTATGGGAGAGTTTATCCCATTCACATTCACAGTTAAGACTCCTTGGGTAGAGCCAAGATGGCAGAAGAAAGGCTCTGACTCTCCAAACTCTGGAAAAGCTGTCCACATACGTCCAAAAACAATGAAATAAAACAGTCTTGGAACAGCATAACCTGCATAAGAACAGAGTAAGACTCTTTTCCAGCCAAAGATGACTAAATTAGGTGACTGGTATCACCTTCTGTTCAGGCAGAGAGAGGATTGCAACACACTGAGCAGGACCAACCTCAAGCAGGTAGTACCACCAACCAAAGCCTCAGAATCTTCAGCTTCTTCTTCTGAAGCTCAGCTTGTGGACTCATCAGGGTGTCCAGTGGTTGGGGGCAATAGCTGTGGTCTCTGCTGTAACCAGGGTGTGGAGCCCACGTTCTGAACCAGCAAGCAAAGTTGAAGGGCAGTCACCCAGTGGGGAAATGGCACAGGCATGCCAAACTTCCACAATGGAGAATCAGATTTCAATCAGACTTTTGTTTCCAGATCAAAGAGAAAGTGGATTGTGGTTACTCACTGGCCAGGCAGACTGAGAAGAAGTTGAAACACCCCCTGAGCCAAGCTCTAGCTAGCTTGGAACAGTGTGTCCTGGAAGCAGTGCTACACTTTAAGAAGGACTTAAAAGCCAAGAAATAATGGATAAAGATGAGTAAGCAGAAAAAAGCAGAAGACCATAGAAAGCTGCTTCGGGGCAAGCTAGACAAGAATACGCCCTCAGAAGAAGAAAACAACAATGTTAAAGCTCCTGCATCCAAAGATTCAAAAAAAATATATGAATTGTTCTCAGGCCTTGGAAGTACACAAAAGGGACTTTGAAGAGAAAGTAGGAGAGATAGAGGTGGAGGAAAGAATGGAAAGAGAAATGATAGTGATACAGGAGGGTTATGAGAAAAAAGTTAACAGCTTGACAAGCCAAATGTAAAAGGAGATTAAAAAGCTCTCTGAAGAAAATAATTGCCTAAGAATTAGGATTGAATAAATGGAAGCTAGTGACTATGAGAAACCAAGACAAAGTCAAGCAAATCCAAATGAATAAAAAAATAGAGGACAATATGAAATATATCCATGGAAGAGCAGCTGACCTGGAAAACAGATCCAGGAGAAATAATTTGGAAATCAATGAACTACCTGAAAACTATGACCAAAATAAGAGCTTAGACACCATCTTCCAAGAGATTGTCGGGGAAAATTGCTCTAACCTAGAAGCAGGAGGTAAAATAGAAATTGAAAGAATTCCCTGATTACCTCCTGAAAGAGATCTCAAAAGGAAAACTTCCAGGAAGTTTTCCTCTTATATTATATTTATATATTATAACCAAATTATATATGTGTATATATACATATGTATATACACATATATGTGTGTATATATGTTTACATGTGTGTGGATGTGTACACATACATACATCCATATACATGCATATATGTGTACATGAGTGTATGTGTATATATGTGTATGTATGTATATAGATATAGATATAGATATAGATATAGATATAGATATAGATATAGATATAGATATAGATATAGATATAGATATAGATATAGATATAGATATAGATATAGATATAGATATAGATATAGATATAGATATAGATATAGATATAGATATAGATATAGATATAGATATAGATATAGATATAGATATAGATATAGATATTTATAGATATAAAATAGCTAAATTCCAGAAATCCCAGGTCAAGGAGAATATATCGTAAAAAGCTAGAAAGAAGAAATTCAAATACTGTGCAGCCACAGTCAGAATAGCACAAAATCTAGCAGTTTCTATATTAAAGGACTGGAGAACAGGGTATATGATATTCTGGAGGGCAAAGGAACTAGTAATAAAACCTAAAATCAATTACTCAGCAAAACCATGTATAACCTTACAGGGGGAAAAATGAGGTTTCAATGAAAAACAGTACTTTTAGGCATTTGTGATGAAAAGACCTGAACTAAATAGAAAATTTGACTTTCAAATACAAGACACTAGGGATGCATAAATAGGTAAATAGGAAAAAGAAATCATGAGGGACATTAAAAGGATAAATTGTTTACATCCTTACATGAGAAGATAATATTTTCAAATCATAAGAACATTATCAGTATTAGTGCAACTAAAGGGAATATACTTAGACAGAAGGCCCAGGCATGAATTGAATATGAAGGGATTATATATGGAAACATTTACCCTTGTTTCTGTAGGGCAAGCAGGGTGCGGTGGCTTGCGTTTTGAACTGGATTTGGGCTCAAGGCCTCCTGGGTCCATGGCTGGTGCTTTGTCCACTGTGTCACCTGGCTGATCCATGATGATATCTTCAAAATTAAGTGAAGGGTTAAGAGGAATGCACTGTAAGAAAGGGAAAGGGAGAGGTGGAAGAGTGTAAAGTAACTCACATAAAAGAAACAAGAAAAAGCTTATGGAGTGGAGGGGAAAATGGGGGAGGATCAGGGGTGTGAGTGAGCCTTACTTTAATCAGAATTGGCTCAAACAGGGAACAACATAAACACTCAAGTAGGTATAGCAATATATTTTGCCCTGAGGGAAAGTGGGAGGGAAGGGGAAAAGAAGGGGAGACATGAAGGAAAGGAGGGCATATTAGGGTGGGGGCAGTAAAAAGCAAAACTCTTTTTAAGGAAGGTTAGGGTGACAGAAGATAAAAAATGGAGTAAAAATTATTAATTGTTTATTTCCCACCATCCTCTTTTCCCCTTTGTTTGTACTCTTTTTCCCGTCTTTCACTCTATTACTGTTGGCCAGTGTTTTGCTTCTGACCACTGCCACCCTCAATCTGCCCTCCCTTTTATCAGCTCTCCCTTCCTTTTCTTGCCCCTTTCCCCCACTTCTGTCCTCCCTTCTATTAACACCACCCTTTCCCCCTTCCCCTTTTGTTTCCTTAAAGAGTAAGCTAAGTTCCTTTATATAAATGGGAATTTATTTTATTCCCTCCCTGAACCAAATCTGATGAGAGTAAGGTTGAAACAATACTCAGCCCTCCCTTCTTTCCCCTATTGTAATAGGTATTTTTGTGCCTCTTCATATGATGTAATTAACCCCATTCCTCCTCCCCTTTCCTCTTCTCCCCATATACTCATTTTCTTCACCCCTTATTTTTCTTTATATCATCACATCAAAGACAATTCATATTTATACCCTCTATGTATACTCATTCTGTCTGCCCATATAGAGATATAGTTCTCAAGAGTTATAGGTATTATCTTCCCTTGTAGGGATGTAAATTGTTTAACCTTATTGAATAACTTTCCCCCTGTTTATCTTTTTAAAGTTTTCTTGAGTCTTGTATATTAAGATCAAATTTTCTATTCAGTTCTGATCTTTTCATCAAGACACTTTGAAAGTCCCCTATTTCATTGAATGTTCATCTTTCCCCTGAAAGAGAATGATCAGTTTTGCTGTGTTGTTGACTCTTGGTTGCAATCCAAGCTCCTTTGCCTTCCTGAATATTATTTTACATGCACTGTGATCCTTTAATGTTGAAACTGCCAGGTCCTCTGCAATCCTGACTGTGGCTCCATGATATTTATATTGCTTCTTTTTGGCTGCTTGGAGTATTTTCTCCATCACCTGATAATTCTGAAATTTTGATACCCTATTCCTTCAAGTTTACTTTTTGGGGTCTCTTTCAGGAGTTGATAGGTGGATTCTTTCAATTATGATATTATCCTCTGATTCTATAATATCAGGGCAGTTCTCCTTGATAATTTCCTGGAATATCGTGTCTAGACTCTTCTTCTGATCATGAATTTCAGACAGTCCAATAATTTTCAAATCGTCTCTCCTGGATCTTCCAGGTCAGTTAGATTTCTTATGTATTTCACATTTTCTTTTATTTTTTTCATTCTTTTGATTTTGTTTGATTGATTCCTGGGGTCCCAAGGACTCTTTAGCTTCCATCTGTCTAATTCAAATTTTAAGGTATTGTTTTCTTCAGTCAGATTGTGCACCTCCTTTTCCATTTTGCCAAATGAATCTTTTAAGGAATTGCTTTCTTCTTTCAATATTTGTGCTTCCCCTCCAAGCTGTTGATTCCTTTTTTATAATTTTCTTGTGTTGCTTTCATTTCCCACCCCATTTCATTCAATGGAATTTAAAAATCCTTTTTGAGTTTTTCCAGGAAGGATTTTTGGTCTTGAGACCAATTTATCTTCCCTCTTGAGCCTTCACATGTAGGCAATTTGAGAGTATTGTTCTCTTCTGAATTTGCATTTAGCTCTTCCCTGTTGACACAGAAGCTTTCAATGTTAAGAGCCCTTTTCTGTTTCTTACTCATATTGTACCTTTTTTTTTTTTTTTTTAAGTTGAGGTCTGCTCCTGGGGCACAAAGATCACTGAAAGAGGTCACTGTTTCAAGCTTCTTTTGCTGGGAGATAGGGTCTGTGTCACTGCCTTTCTACTCTGAGGCCTCTGTGGCTTGTAGATTCCTCACCCCCTTGGGCTTGCTCCCTGTGCTTGCTCCAGGTGCTGGGAAGGCTGGGCCCAGTTGTGTCTGCCCCATGGGTGGCCATCTAAATGGCAGCTTACCCTCTCAGCTTGTGCTGGAGGATCTCACAACTGGCCTGCTGGGACATCAGCTTGCTGATCCAGTATCAAGGGGTCTCTGTTGATCTGCTGTTGCAAAGAGCATCTGCTGACTTGCTCAGACCTGCTATGTTCTGCTCTGTGCTGTCTGATCTGCGTGGTGCTCCCCTTTTGCCCAATTGAGAGTGACCTTTCCTGAAGTCTTCTAAATTATCTCAAGTTGGAAGATTGTGTTTCTCTGTCTTTTTGTATCTTCTGTAGCTTCAGAATCCATTTAGAGGCTTGATTTAATGTTCTTTTTGAGGGATCTGCAGGACAACTCAGGCAACTTGCTGGCTTCTCTCAGACATCTTTGCTCCACCCCCCTACATGATTTTTACATCTTTTTTTATTTAAATGATGGGATAAACAAAGAAAATGGAAAGCACTTGTCAAGAAATTTAAACTATATTGAGTTTCAGTTTGAAGTTTATGGAAATTATTATATGTATGCTTTGGAAATGTCTGTCTATAGTAAATAATTTGCAAATAAATGAGTTAAATATGTATCAATATGTGTATGTTTCCTGGTCATATATAATATAGCTATCCTAAGAAAAGAAGGAATATCAAATATTAGCTTCTCTGAACACCTTTCATATATCCTACCACCTTTCTTTGTGTTTGTATTTGTGTGCACACTCATTTGCATGTGTGACATTTCATTTTCTGTGGGAAGTACAATGGCTATGATGATTTAGAAATCTTCCTAATCACTTTGACTATCAGTTGGTGATTACAAAGGTGAATTTAGAGCTAGATTATTAAAAACAAAAAACCAGATCAGTATGTTTTCAATGTCTCAAATCCTAGAATAATTTAGTACTTACTGCCAAGAATATTTGGATTGTCAAAACTTTAAAAGTTTAGCGTTGATGTACATATCTATCTATCTGTTATCTCTGTATATATATATATATATATATATATGGCTATAACTATTGCAGAAAATGGCAAACCACTCCAGTATTTTTGCCAAAATGAAATCCCCATGGACTGTGTTGGCATGTACTTAACAACTGTAGATAAAATAGAGATAAAATAAATTGGCACTGAATTACTTAATTGGACATATATTCTAATATCAATATCAGTATAGAAAGATATATCTGTTTATATATATCTATTTTTATACCTTTATACAGATATAAAGCTATATATCCAACTAAATAATTCAGTGCCAACTTAATTCCAAAAAGGTGAAAGCATTCTAAAAGCATTATCTGATTTTCCTTTTAACCTTTGTAGAAGTAGAAAACATTATTAGATGCTGCAGAGTAATGGAAGGCTTTGTTATTTCATTTTTGAAGAGAAAACACATAACCATTTGAGGGCATTACCAAAAATATAACACAGAAAAAAATACTACAATTTTTAGGTTATAAAGAGTTTCGTACTTTTTAATTTGAGATATTGTTTGTTGCTACCTATTGCTTATGAAGGTTAGCTGAGCTTCAAAAGATTCATGGACTTTTAGAGTCAGAGAGGAATTTTAGAAATTTGACTTCTATGAGTGTTCTAGGAATTCAAATCATTACCAAACCAAAAATAAATAAATAAATAAATAAATAAATAAATACAAAGTACTTGTTGAAATGGAGTTTGGCATCACTGCGAATATTCTCTTTACTTCATCTTCCCAATTTAACTAGTCATAAAGTTCTGTTGATTTTTATTTCAAAATGCTTCTTCCAATTATAGCTTTCTATAGCCTTATGAAAAATTATCTAAATCACTATTGATTAGAGAAATCCATATTAAACCCACTCTGAGGTACCACCTCCTACCTACCTGATCAACTAATATGGCAAAAAAGGAAAATTATAAATATTGGAAATTTGGGGAAATTGGGACACTAATGTATTGTTGGAGTAGTTGTGAACTGATCCAACCATTCTGGAGAGGAATTTGGTACTATACCCAAAGAACAATGAAACTGTTTATATCCTTTGTTCCAGCAATACCACTATTAGTTCTGTACCCCAATGAGATAATTAAAAGGGAAAAGGACCTACATATACATATACAAAAATACCTACAACAGCTCTTGTTGTTGTGTCAAAGAAATAGACACTAGGGGAATACCTATCAACTGGAGAATGGGTGAACAAGTTGTGGTATATGAATGTTATGGAATACTATTGTGTTATAATAAATGATGAGCAGGTGGATTTCAGAAAACCCTAGGAAGACATATATGAATTGATGCTGAGTGAAGTTAGCAGAACAAGGAGAACATTGTAAACATTAATGAAAACAAATGTGTGATTTTTAACTATGATAGACTTCTTCTCAGTATTATAGTGAGCTAAGCCAATTCTAAAAAATCATGAAGGAAAAAACTATCTACACCCAGAGAAAGAAGAATGGAGTCTGAATGATGATCAAACATCCTGCTTTCACTTATTTGTGCTTTTCCTCTTTTATTCAGTTTCTTCTTTCATAGTATGACTAATTTGGATATATGTTTAACATGATTGCACATTTATAACCCATATCAGATTGCTTACCATTTGGGGAAAGGGGAGAGGAGGGAGAAAAAATCGGAACTCAAAATTTTATAAAAATGAAAACTATCTTTACATGTAGAGATTCATCAAAGTAAAATACTATTATTTTTTTAAAAGCAAAAAGAAATGCTTCTGCCATTCCCTTGCTTTCATAATTGACCAAACCTTAGTTCACTTTGCCACTATTTGCCTGAAATGCCTCATCAGCCTCTTTAATTTTCATGCTGGCCCTATTCTCTATCCTCTATTATGTATTGACATCAGATTAATTTTTTCTACTACTGATTTTATCATGTCACTTCTCTTAAAAATTTGCATTTTAAAATCTACAGAAGAAGTATGATGGATGATTATGGGCTACTGTGTCTCAAAGCAGAGAGAAGCAATGATGGGTAAAGCCCTTTAAAAATGGCAAGATACCTAAATAAGTAAAGTAATACCAAGGTTTTTATAAGTATGAAAATAAAAGGGGGGCATGACAATAAGAAAAATATTAGCCAAAAATCGTGCCAAGATATTCTCTCTTTCAAGGACAGTAAAAGCACCACATTTGAATCATATCATAGTCTTATATATATTTATATAAATGGTCTAGTAATGACACTAGAAAAAAAGTTTTAAAAGCAACAAGATTTGGGGTGGTTAGGTGACGCAGTGGATAAAGCACCAGCCCTGCATTCAGAAGTTCAGGAGAACCTGAGTTCAAAACCGGCCTCAGACCCTTGAAACTTATTAGTGGGGTGACCCTGGGCAAGTCACTTAACCCTCATTTCCCCTCAAAAAAAATCATGTATTTATAAAGGGTATCACTGTTATAGGTAAAATAATTGAGAATACGTTGTTGAAATACTGACATTGGTCCATATGTACTTAACTGTGTTGGCAAGAATTATGACCTAAGTTAAACAGATACATGATTAAATGTCTTTGTGACTCAGGAAACCCATTTAGATGTACACCTGGGAAACTTTTGTTTGTACCAACATAGCAATTGTAGAAAGAAAGACACATGATAATTGCTTTCACAAAATCTAGCCACAACAATATTATTACTCTTCTTAAATGATTGGCATATGACTATAGCATCAACAAAAAGACTCATGTTGACTGAATAGACTAAAGTATATAATGAATAAGAAATTCTGAAAAATTCTGTCAAAAAAAGATATAGGTGGCCAATGAGGGTCTTCCCTGGTCACTCAGAAATTTATTAAAAGCCTTCTATATAACCAAAAATGTAATGAAGACTGAGGGTACAAAGCAAGACTAAAAACATACATTCTATTGGGGGAGAGAAAATAAATATATGGATAAATTTATAGGATAAATTGAAGTTATCAACTGAGAGAAGGCTTTATTATTAAGATAATGAGTAGAAGCTTCTTGCAGAAGAAAATACGTAACTGGAACTTGTGGGAAGCCAAGGAATTTAAGAGGTGGAGATAAGGAAGATGGGAATTCTAATGGGGGAGAGCCAGTGAAGATGCTTGGTGGTGGGAAATGGAGTGTCTAATGAGAAGAACAGCAAGGTACCCAATATCCTTGAGTCACAGAATATGTATAAGGGCAGAAAGGTATAAAAAAGCCTGGGAAAAATAGAAATGGGTCATTTTCTTAAGGGCCTTATAAACCAAGCAGATAATTTCAAACTTGACCCTAGAGTAAAATTGTAGTAAATCATTATCATCATAATTGAATGTGTGTGTGTGTGTGTGTGAGAGAGAGAGAGAGAGAGAGAGAGAGAGAGAGAGAGAGAGAGACATTATTGAACTTTCACCTTAAGAATATCTTTGTCAACTGAGTGGAAGATGTATGGGGATGGGGAGACTTGAGTCATAGAGACTAAGAAGCAAACATTTGCAATATCCCAGGTTTGAGGTATTGTGGGATAACTGTGGGTAATGGGTATGACCTGAGGATCCAGAAAAGGAAACGGAGAAGGAATGTTTAGGAAGATAGAGGAAGAACCAAGGGAGAGCAGTTGTGAAAAAGCCAGAGAGAAGAGAGGATAAAGGAGAAGAGGACAACTGACAGTTTCAAAGGCTTCAGAATTATGAAAACTGTGATGTTTAAAATCTAAATTGTGGTCACCTTAAATCAGAAGCTTTAGCACCAGTCTAGCCTAGAGTTCCAGCCTGGTTGAGTTCTTCCTGAAGTCCTCCTCCACAAGCCTACTTTAATCAGGAACACACTCGCAAGCTATTTGTGGAAGCTTTTTATAGGTTACACACTTGCTTCAAGCTGATTGATTGGCATTATCCAAATCCACTGGTTTTGAATGTGTTCTCAAGTTGAGTTTACAGTCTAGTTTCTGAGAACAATACCTTCTTAAGGGCTAGCCAGGTGTGATTACAATCCAGTTAACTTGAAGTAGGCTTAATCAGCAGTCAATCACTCTCACTTGATTCAATCAGTATAGATTAATCTGCAGGTGGGTCTTTGAGTATCTGCTAAATCCCATTATTTCATCACAAAACTAAGAAAAGTGCATTGGATTTGGCAATTCAGGGATCTTTAGTAATGTTGGATAATACAGTTTGGGTTGAATGAAGATATTAAAAGCCAGGATGCTGGATTTTAAGTGTTTTCTTTACCATGCCAGGAGAAAGTAAACAAAACTTATTGTGTTTCAGTTCAATATTTCCTTTGAATCAATCTTTTATGAGGAAATGAGTGAGTCACAAAGGATTGGAAGGCATGGAAGGCTTATAATCTATGTTAGAAGGAATTCTAAAATCAATGATGTCAAACATCATTTTGAGCTTTTCAGCATGCTTTTCTGTTCAAATACCTTCACTGGCTTCTTACTGACTGTAGGACAGAGTCCAAACCCTTCAGCCTAATATTCAAGCATCTGCCCCATCTAAGTCAACCCAGTTATGCAATTTTACCTCCCTCTGCTCTCCAGCAATACTTCACAACTGGATCAAGTCCAGTCATATTGTTCCTCTTTAAACATGTCATGTTCTGCCTTAGAAAGTCCACAAATGGAGATTGCATAGAAGAAAGCAAAATTACTTCATATAACTTAAATGTAATATAATAGTAACAACATTATTATTAATACACTGGCATACTATATCACCTTCTGAATCTCACCCATCCCTACCCCTGTCCCTGCTCTTCTCTTAAGTCTCCTCCCTTGATCTTGCATTACTATCATTATAAAATACATTGTAGGGGCCAAATTTAGTATGTGGAAAGTTAATTGGGTGGCTCACCATAATATTGAGGTTCAGAAAATAATGAGGGACCTCTAGGTCCAAAGTTTTCTCCCTCCAAACTAACTTTTTTAGTTATTTCTCACTGGCCAATAAGAAAGGAGATTAACAGCCTCTTTTCCACAAACAAATCAGGTTTTATTAATAGAATAAAATACACAGCTAAGGTGAAATTAATTAAGCCATTGAAAAGGTAACAGGGAAAGAGGAAAATGGATAAGCTCCCTGGCTGTAGCAAAGGCTAACACAATCCCCAAACTTGCTTCCAGCTCAACTAATTCAAAGAGCCAGACTTTTTTTCATTAACTCACCACCTGGGGTCTGTCATTTCAATAGGAAACAGCTATGCCACCTCTCAACTGTCTGCTCCCAGAAGCTCATTGACAGGAAAAGACCAGCTCCCCTCAATGAGCGTTCGTTTTTCTACTGTTATTTTCCCTCTCCCAAAAGGGAGGACTTTCAAGCTGGATGTGGAGAGTGGTTACCCTGCTGATATCAGTGGCATATGTCACTCAGGGCAGGCCAGGTGTGGCCCATATCCAATCATCCCTTACCAGTTTCCAAACAGTATGATCATTCAGGTGGGACTCCTGGGCATCTGCCAAATTCTATTATTTTATCACGACATCAATGATTCTAGTCTTCCATCTCTCTTTCAGGATTTTGGTGGTTTTTGTTTTTGTTTTTTTAGACCTCTCCTCAGCCTTCTACTACACTCCCTCCCTGGATTATAAAAAGAGAAGAAAACCCAAACCCTTGTAACAAATATTCATTTTCAAGTTATAAATTCTCAAGTTATCCAGGTTGAAACTGTGTTTATTATTCTACATTTTAGTTAATCATCCCTTTGACAGGAGGGTGGTAGCATAGTTCAACAACAGTCACCTGGAATCATGATTGTTTATAGAATTGAATTTATTAAACATTTCAAAGTTATTTTTATTTACAATATTATTTTAATGTATAAATAAATCCCTTCCTTCTGATTTTACTTTATATCAAATCATGCAAATCTTCCCCTATTTCTATGAATCCATCTCTTTATCTTTTCTTATGGTGAAACAATATCCCATTACATTCACATACATAGAAATATATCTAAGTGTCTATACATACACACACACACATATATATAGGTGCATACTTATATACATAACTATGTTTATGGACTCATCTGTACTTAAATATGTGTATTGTATCTATTTGTTTATCTATCATCTATCTATATTTATATGCCTATCTATATATGTGTATACATATATATGTGTATATATCTATACATCTGTGTATATACATACCTGAATGCTTGAATTATATGTATTACTCTGTATAAATATATATGTGTGTTTACATATATATAATACTTATACACACACACACACACACGAGGATATATACATACTAGACACACACATATAATTTTACTACTCCCCAATGTAGTGGAATAATTTTGTTTTTAGTTCTTTCCCATAACAATAGCATAGACACAATTTTTTTTAGGGTATGGATCTTTTTGATCTTTCCAGGTTCATTTTGAGTATATACCGAATACTAGGGTAAAAATGTGTATATGGCTTACAGCCATAGTTCTCAATTGCTTTCAAGAACATTTTAACCAATTTACATCTCCATTTTCAAAGCATTAGTGCATTTTATCCCATACTCCCTACAACCATTATGACTCCCTTCTTTCTCATAGGCCAATTTGATTATTATGAGTTAGAAATACAGTTGTTTTATTTTTTCCAGTTGACTTTTTCCTATTTTAATTCTAAATGCATTTATTTTGTTTTGCATAAAAGTTAAATTGAAAAAAATTAAGAATTTTGATTCATCAATCCATGATTTTAAAAGACCAGTGATTAAAGCATGATTCCAATTTCTCTCTAATGATGTAAAAAAGTTATAAAAATATGTGATAAAGAAGAGATAAAGAAGGGCATACAAATTTTGTATACATCTAAAGAATGGAGGGCCCCATTCATATAGAGTGGAGGCACAGCTGAAGGCTGCAAGAACCACCTGGTGGCTGTGATTTTAACAAGCACACATTCAAAGGAGTGCACATACTTGGGAGGGTGGGTGGAGGTTGGGGTGGGGGTGTGCAGAAGCTAAAACGGTATGAGTTGGCTGGTCAACTGACAAGGTGTTGTGGGTGTTTATTTTCTGGTGGGACAAGCATGTCACTAAAGAAGGCCTTTGGATAATTTTTTAAAAACTTTATAAAGGCAAAACAGTTTTAAATTCTAATGTTTCTAGGGTTTCTAAGTTCTACAGCTTTTCAGACTTACATGCATGTATGACCTAGTGCACTCAAACTGTCCCATGCCTAACTGTGTTTTAGTGATAAGGTTGGGGTTGACAGTGCTGGGTTTAGACATTTGTGATTTTGTACCCTGGTATCTTCTGAGTGCCAGACTGTCCTTTGCCTTTTTGTCAAAGATTTCTGAATAATTCTTTTTTTCCCTTTTATAATAAAAACAAAACAGAAAAAAAATTTTTAAAAAGAATGGAGGAGCAGCCACCGATAAAGCACCAGCCATGGATTCAGGAGGGCCTGAGTTGAAATCCAGCCTCAGACACTTGATACTTTCTAGCTGTATGACCCTGGGCAACTCACTTAATCCTCACTGTCCTGCAAAAAGAAAAAAGAAAAAAAATAGATTAGTTTGTTTTGCCTGACTATTGTTACTTGGCACATACAAATGTTTCTTTAAGAGGCTGGGGAGAGTGGGTAAGGAGCAGAATACACAGTAATATTCTATTCTGGGCCTCAGTTTCCTCTCTTAAGAAGTGAGGGTTGTTTTTTTTGTTGTTGTTGTTGTTTTTTTTTTTTTTTTTTTTTTTACTTACTGGTTTCCAATCTTTTTTCTGGTATAAGACCTTCAGATTTATTACAAAGAAACTATTTGCAATTTAATAGCATTTCACAGCCTGGATCCTCAAGCCTTTCTTCCATAAGTAAAAAGCATATTTACTGTTATTTTCAGAGAATGTAAGTGAGGACTTCTCTGACCCATCTAACAAAAATAGTTTGTAGAAAATTCTGGAATATAATTTTCTAAGTTCCAAAATTAGAAGAAAAATTCTACAACCAGAAAATACTGCTAAATTCAGTAAAAAGTATTTGAGTACTGTGAGGAAGGAAAGGCCGAAGTTGCCAAATGCCCACCTGTTTTTATTTGTAGCTTCTTCCTGTACAAGCTATAAGAAAGCTCATTACTTTCTCTCTTGGTACTGAGAGTCCCTTGTCAGGCTCAAACACAGATCCTTGTTTTGCCATATGGCAGTTTAGATGTGGGTGCTTGTCAGCTTAAATGTCTCTCTAAGACCATTAACTATTCTTATTACCAGTTTTAATGTGCTGCCATGTTTTTAGGGCTTGGCTGCCAGATACTATTTTAATACTGGCATATCTCTTTCAAGGAAGCAACTTGGTTCATTATTATTAAGTTATCTTTTTGGCAGCAAGTCCTGCCTGGCTAAGAGATTATTTAGAAGAAGAGGAATAGCCTCTCATGATCACTGCTGCTTTCTTGACATTTTTTCTGATAAACTTGTTTTGTATTATCCTCTGTCTCTTAGTTGGGCATGTATTCCCAGATTACATTGTAGCCTGGGTGACAAGGAGTTTTTTGTTGTTGTTTCAGTAAACTCGCATGTGCTAAATTGTGTTTGATATGATAACAACTCAATCAGAAATGACATTTTCTGTTTTTTGTTTCACTGAAATGCCTGTTAGTATTTGTTAAGTATTAGTGGTTTAGGCATCAGTTCCAGGCAGAACATTAAATCAATGGAACAAGGTTGTGTACTAATGCTGAGAATTAGCACAGATCCTAAAAACTCTTGAAAAAAAAAAAGGGTATGACCCTCTTGAAGACGATTCTGTTTTTGGGACTAACAAGAGGGGGTATATTAATTAATTAAATTGTTCAAGCTGACAGGAAATTAAAGTTTTATTGTCTATTAATCATTTATTATTTATATCATTTTTACCAGAGGCATTAGGTTATATTTGATTAAGATCTCATTTCTATTCTTCTTGTGAGCAATCATCATTGGCTCTGCTCTAGATAACTTTGTTTTCCTTCAAGTAAATCCCAAAGTAATGATAATTATTATCAAATATCTGGGTTGTTTACTATCATTCCAAAATGTTTGCTAATGACCATAGCTATTATACTTAACCTGTGTTTAAGAGCAATTTCTTTGAAGTTGTAAGAGATTTGTTTTTGTTTTTGTTTTTTTGCTTCAACCTCCTAACCTGACATATAAGATTTGGGTGCAGGGAAAAGAATCAAGATGGCAGATAAAAGGCAGGGAGTCATCTGAGTTCTCTAAAATTCTCTTCCAACAACTTTAAAATACTGCTTTAAATCTAATTCCAGAATGGGTAAACCAACAAAAGGTCAGGGTGAAACCATTTTCTAGCCCAGGAAAACTTAGGAGGGTTTTTTTTTTCCCCATAGATCATATCATGTTGGAAGAACTGAACTCCCCAGAACAGACCAGAATCCCAAAGCTAGCTCTGAAAATAGTAGCAAGAAAAGTCTGAAGGCTGGGGTAGTGTACCTTCAATCCTAGGAAGAGAGCACAACATTAATATAAAGTTATGGGTAAAGAAAAAAAGCTGAAAAATGAAAAAAAAAACAAATTGAACCAGACCATAGAAAGTTACTGTAATAAGAGGGAAGCTCAAGAAATAACTTGGAAGACAGTGCCATAAAAAACAACTACATTGAAAGCTTTAAAGAAAAATGTGAATTGGTCGCACACACACACCCATTCCTATAATCACTCACAAAGGATTTTTAAACTTATATAAGAGAAATAGAGTAAAAATTGATAAAAGAAATGAGAGTACTTCAAGAAAATTATGAAAAGAAATCGACAGATTGGTAAAGTAGGCACAAAAAAATGTAGTGAAGAAGATAACACCTTAAAATTGAACTGTTAAATAATAAAAGAGGTACACAAATTTATTGAGGAAAATAATAGTTCCAAAAAAAGAAGTAGAATTGGCCAAATTTAAAAGGAGATAGAAAAGCTCACTGAAGAAAATAATTCCTTAAAATTAGAATTGGAAAAATGGAAGCAAATTACTCTATGAGACTTCAAGAAATAAAATAAAACTAAGTAAAATGATTTTTTAAAAATAGAAGAAAATGACAAATATATCATTGCTAAAAAATTCAGACCTGGAAAATGGGCCAAGGAGAGAGAATTTTAAAATTATTGGACTGGGAGCAGATAGTATAAAGTGTATAAAGCAACAGCCCTAAATTCAGGATGACCTGAGTTCAAATATGGCCTCAGATACTTGAGGATAATAATAATCCATAAGTCTAAGATTTGTCTTAAGAACCAAATGAAATAATATGAATAAAACATTTTAAAAATCTAATCAATAATTTCAATTTAATGAAGTGTTAGCTGTTATAATTATTTTCCTTTTTGTTGATTTGCATTATTTCTTGTCAGAAAGAAATATTGAGTGTTGAGTGAATGTAACCTCTGTTCTGATATGACTTCCTAGATATAAGAATAGATGGAAATAGTACAATGCATTCTATTTTATCATAAAATAATTTATTTTTTCCAGTAACATGTAAAGATAGTTTTCAATGGTTTTTTGTAAGATTTTGATTTCCAAATGTTTCCTCCTCCCTGCCTTTCCTCTCCCCCCCTCAAGACAGAAAGCAATCTGATATCTTATATAAGTGCAATCATGTTAAAAACATTTCCATTTTAGTCATATTGGGACAGAAGAATCAGAACAAAAGGGAAAAACCTCAAATTTTTTTAAAAGAGTAGAAAAAGTATGGTTCAACCTGCATTCAGATTCCACAGTTCTTTTTTCTCAATGTGGAGAGCATTTTCTCTCATTAATCCCTTGGAATTGTCTTCCTGAGAAGAGTGAAGTCTATGAAAGTTGATCAGCACACAATGTTGCTGTTGCTGTTGCTGTGTACAATATTCTCTTGGTTCTGCTCACTTCACTCAGCATCAATCAATGGAAGTCTTTCCAGGATTTTCTGAAATCTGCCAGCTCATCATTTCTTATAGCACAATAGTATTCTGTTACATTCACATTCCAAAACTTGTTCAACCATTCCCCAATTGAAGGGCATTCCCTTAATTTCCAATTTTTTGCCAACACAAAGAGAGCTGCTATAAATATTTTTGTACTTGCATGTCTTTCCCATTTTTAGGATCTAATAAGGATACAGAACTAGTAGTGGCATTACTAGCTAAAAGGGTATGCACAGCCCCATAGCCCTTTGGGCATAGTTCCAAATTGCTCCCTGGAATAGTTTGATAAGCTCACAATTCAATGAAAAATGCATTGGTGTCCCATATTCCCCCCAGTTTCTCCAACATTTATTATTCTCCATTTTTGTCATATTAACCAATCTGATAGGGGTGAGGTTGTAGATCATAGTTGTTTTAATTTGCATTTCTCTAATCAATAGTGGTTTAGAGTATTTTTAAAATTGCAAAAGATAGCTTTAATTTCTTTATCTGAAAACTGGCTGTTCAAAACCTTTGACCATTTCTCATTTGGTGAAATTCATTCTTCTGAATTTGATTTAGTTCTCTATATATAATTAGAAATGAGGCCTTTATCAGAAACAGTGGATGTAAAATTGTTTCCTGCTTACTGCTTCCTTTTTAATCTTGGCTGCATTGCTTCTGTTTGTATAAGAAAAAAGTTTTAATTTAGCATAATAAAAATAATTCATTTTGTATTTCACAATATTCTCTTTCTTTTCCTTGGTTATAAATTCTTGTCCTCTCCATAGATCTGAGAGATAAACTATTTATTTTCCTAATTTATCTAAGGTATAATTATATCTATGTAATTATATCTTTATGTCTAAATAATGTACTCATTTTGACCTTATTTTGGTATACAATGTAAGATGTTGGTCTATGCCTAGTTTCTGCCATACTATCTTCCAATATTCCCAGCAAATTTTGTCAAATACTGAGCGCTCATTCCAGAACCTAGTGTCTTTGGGTTTATCAAACATTATATTACATTAATTTTCTACTGTGTCTCCTGTACCTAACCTACTCCATTGATCCACAACTCAATTTCTTAGCCACTACTAAATAGTTTTGATGACTGCCACTTACAGTATAGCTTCAGATTTGGTATGGCTAGCCTACCATCCTGTGTATTTTTAAAATTAGTTCTTTTGATACTCTTGACCTTTTGTTCTTCAAGAATTTTGTTAAAAACAGAAAAAATAAAAAGAGGCAGCTAGGTGGCGCAGTGGATAGAGCACCGGCCCTGGAGTCAGGAGTACCTGAGTTCAAATCTGGCCTCGGACACTTAACACATACTAGCCGTGTGACCCTGGGCAAGTCACTTAACCCCAATTGCCTCACTAAAAACAAACAAAAAAAAGAATTTTGTTATTATTTTTTCTAGCTCTATAAAATAGTTTTAGGTAGTCTGCTTGGTATGACACTAATTAATTAATTACGGTAGAATTGTCATTTTTATAATATTACCTCATCCTATCCAGATGCAATTGATATTTTTTGAATTATTTAGATATGACTTTATTTGAGTGGAAAGTATTTTTAAGTGTGTTCATAGAGTTCCTGTCTTTGTTATGGCAGTTAGACTCCTAAATATTTTATATTGTCTACAGTTACTTTATTTTATTTACTTATTTTTTTGCAGCAAACATTTATTTTTTCCATTTACATATAAGGGTAGTTTTCAACATTCATATTTATAAGATTTAGAGTTCCAAATATTTCTCCCTCCCTCCCTTTACTCCCCCATCCACAAGACAACAACCAGGTTATGTATGTACAATCCACAAGTGCTCTTTTTATCAGTTCTTTCTATGGGGGTGGATAGCGAGCTTCTTCATTAATCCCTCTGGATTGTCTTGGATCATTGCATTGCTAAGAGTAGTTAAGTCATTCACAATTGCTCATTGAACAATACAGCTGTCACTATGCACAATGTCCTCCCAGCTCTGCTCACTTCCCATTCATGAGTCTTTCCAGGTTTTTCTGAGATCATCCTGTTTGTCATTTCCTATAGCCCAATACCATTCCATCACAATCGTATACCACAGCTTTTTCCGTCATTCCTCAATTGATGGATATTCCCTTGATTCTCAATTCTTAGCTACCACAAAGACTTGCCATAAATATTTTTGTCTACAGTTACTTTAAATGGGATTTCTATTTCTGCCTCTTCCTGCTGAGCTTCAACATTCATGCATAGAGATGCTGATTATTCATGTGGCTTCATTTTATATCCTGCAACATTGCTAAAGTTGCTAATTATTTCAAGTAATTTTTTAGTTGATTCTCTAGGATTGTCTAAGCATACCAGAATATCATCTGCAAAGAGTGATAGTTTTATTTCCTGCTTGCCTATTCTAATTCCTTCAACTCCTTTTTCTTCTCTTATTGTTAAGGTAACATTTCCAGTACAATATTAAATAATAGAAGTGATAATGGACATCCCTTTTTCTGGCTCCTTGCAATATTTTTTCCTTCACCTGATAATTTTAGACTTTGGCTACAATATTCCTTGGAGATTTTTCTTTTGTGGTCTCAAGATCTGGAGGTGATCAGTGCATTCTTTCAATGACAATTTTATCCTCTGATTCTACAATATCAGAGCAGTTCTCCCTGATAGTTTAAGTTCTACTCAACTAATTTTTTTGGAGGCAAGAAATAGTTTTTCTGCTTATTTTGCATGTCTCACATGATAAATGTTTATAATATACATATTCAAATGAACATGTCTATGCATTTATATATACACAGGTATGTGTATATATATAAAAACATACACATATGTAAGTGTGTATATATGTATATGTGTATATATATGCATGTGTGTGTATTTAAAGTGAAATGGGAAGGAGCTCAGTAGAGAGGCTAAAAGGCATCAGTGAGTGACAGACACATACAGAAAAAAAATTGGTATTATAATAGTTCCATAGACTAAAACTCTATTCTATTGCGCTGTTGAGAAGGCTTTGTGGATGGTGGCTAAGTAAGATAAAGTTATGGAATCAAGCTACATATTGATCTAATAAAGTATGGAAAATAGGAATAAAATTAGTTAAAATCACATTATTGAAGAGATATTGCTCTTTGTATTCATCATAGCATCTAGCACTGTATAATTCAAAGTAGATCATCCATAAAGATTTGGTGAATTACTATATAGATTCAACTTAAATGTCTACTATTTCCAAAATACATAATCAGAGAATTACAAAATTGGAAGCAAGTCATTTAGACGGTCACTAAGAGCATCTAGTTTAAACTTTATTCCCCAAAAGAAAAACAACAAAACAAATAAATATTACAAAACCCTTATCAAACCAGTGTTTGAGCATTACTGGAAGATTTCCACAGGGCATAACATCACAAGATAATAATCACTTTAGCATGATTTATATCTAAGTCTCACTATCACCAAGTGAGCATTCTGCACAATGTTATCTCTCTGAAAGAGAAAGGACAATTTAGTTGTAGGTGGAGAAAGGATCAGTTGCCTTTATTTACCCCAACATGCACATTAGTATCCTTCTACTATGGGTTTTCATATTGGCTATAAACATGCTCTCTGTAAACCAATTGTCTTTTCATGAAGTACATCAAGTACTGATGATATATCTCATCATGACAGAGCAGTGTGACTCAAGGGGATCTAGTGTCTCCTCATTGATTTCCCTTGTATTCTGTTATATATGTCCCCAGGGAAGTCTTGTGGTCTGTAAAGCACTAAAAATATCTAAGGTCTTGTGTATAGAGAACAAGAAAAAGGCTAAAATGATTGAGCATTGTCACATGGTTAGTAGCAGCTATCTTTTCACTAACATTGTCTGAGCTTTTACCTCTTCTTTAGGCATATCTGTATCAACATTGTTAATGCTCATGTAGTCAGAGAGCACTGGACCCTGACAATGAGTTCAAAGAAAAAAAGATGGAACAAGATGAGGGCCACCTAATTCACTGAAACTTGGACTAGAGCCTAGGAGAACCAAATTGGTCTTATATATGAAGGCAGGAATTTGAAGTAGCCACAACTGTTGGCTTAAAATATCTTAGTCAAGTAGAAAATGATATCACATTATGAGATCAAAAGAATATTGGGAAGTTGAGTGTAAGGTTTGAAACAAAGCTGTTTGGGTTAGAAAATCACTAAGGACAGATTATTGTATAATGTATTAGTAAAGTCACTGTATCAAACATGCTTATTTGTTGTGTATGTGTGTTTATGTGTGTGTATCACAAGAGAGGATTCAATCTGGAGAGGAGGTAAAATGAATGTGATGTGTTTACAAGAGGCATCAATAAAAAGTTTTTTAAAAGAAAATCAGTGAGATGAGTAAAAGGATTTTTGCATAGAAATGGTGTTGTGTCCCAGGTGAGATTACATAACAATTTGTGTGTGTGTCTAGTCATTACAGTATTGTGACTTACTTGGGCAACATTCTGGAGCTAGATCATCCATATCCCTTAGCCCTATATACACCAGTAAGCTATTACAAACATATGAACATGTATATATACACACAAAAATGCACACATACATATGAATAAATATTAGTATTAATTAACAAATATTAATAAATGGTAAGAGAGACAGAGACAGAGAGACAAAAAGTAGGGTCATGGAATCATTAAGGCAAGTAATATCACAGAAAGGCTGCTCTGCCCCTTTTCTATTGTACCTTTTGAAGGATGAAGAAATGAGCAAATGAGATTTTTTCTTCTGCCCCCCCCTTCATCAGCATTGCCATTTTGCAAAAGAAGCACAAAGCTAGAATAGGCTCTAATGAAGGTTTGGAAAGAAAAGTTGAGTTGGGATATAATTATCTTAAAATACTATGCCTCAGAACCATAGAACGCTAAGCCAATAAATCAATTAAATCCAAAACTGTAGTTATCAATAAAAGCATTGAAACAATGAAGCATCATCTATCTTAGGCAGCAAGATTGAGATCATAATTAATAATACATATAACGTGGACATCAGTGGCCATGCAACTCTATAGCATCAAAGGAGAGTTTCCCTCTTGCCTCCCCATTATGCCTTGATGACATGTGTTCCCCATGTCTATGTATGTGTTTCTGCTTGTGAAAAATTTATATTTTCAGTTTAAAAGTAACAAGAAAATTTATTGTTATAAAATCAACAATGCAAGGAATATAGGTAGTCCAGCCATAAGGGTAAAAAAAAAAAAAGCAAATGTTTGTGACAGAAGAAAAAAGACAAAAGGGGTGGAACTGCCATCCTCCCACTAGACAGCTATCGTTATACCTAGCATGATTTATTTTATTTTAGAGCATAGATTAGTTGTTTTTTTCAAAGTCCTCATCAATTCTATGGCTCTAAGATATGCTCCACCAACTATAATTTTTAGGTGAAGCAAACAATTTGCACAATTTTGGCATTTTGCACAATGTAACAAATATTGTGATTCTAACATTAGAAAAATCATTTCTGGGGCAGCTAGGTGGCACATTGGATAGAGCACTGGCCCTGAATTCAGGAGTACCTGAGTTCAAACCCAGCCTCAGACATTTGACACTTACTGGCTGTGTGACCCTGGGCAAGTCACAACCCCAATTGCCTCACCAAAAAAAAAATCATTTCCTAAAATCTAGTTGTTCCTTTGCCATTTTCCCATAAAGGCAAAGGAGCCTTTCTTTCATCTCAAGTAGTAGCTGGTTGATAGTGTAGCCCTGTCTTGCCATGGCCAAAGAAAGCCGTAAATTCCAGTCCCTTTTCCCTCAAAAAGTTGCCTCAGGTAGTTTTCACCTTTTTGAAGATTAGCATAGCTGGGCATGATTCATAGATCCACCCTATAATTTTAAGAGTTGGTGGGAAATAGAACCAAAAAAGTCAAGAAAGTGAATCAGGAGAAAGGATCAGCCAAGAGAATGGCATTGGGTAAATATAAAGGAAGGAGCAGTCATCAAAATGAAGAGCTGGCAATGGGACTCCTAGGGGCAAGGTGTTAGGATTGAATTATGTAGTAGACAGGATACAGGGGCTATGGTGCTGAGAACTGGTCAGGATTTCAGAACCAATGATTCATCCTTTTTTTTTCCCTTTCCGGTTTTTCCTCTGTCCAGTGAGGATGAGAGCCTAATGCCTTTCCAGGACTGGGAAGAGGAAACATTCATTAAAGTTCATGTGTCTTTCTTTAGATATTTGCATTTTATCTTAAGCTGTAAACTGGGATAAAACACTATTAACCAACAGAACTACTATCATTGAGGATTCATTTGGCTAGAATAAGGACATCAGGAAAGGAGAGAAATTTAGTTGTGTAGAATTTTTGTCAAAACCTTATCTCTGCATCAACAAGAAAGAAGACAGAAATTGACCACAACATCTGAAGTGAAAATAATATGCTTCAATCTACATTCAGACTCCACAATTCTATTTCTGGATGTGGAGAGCATTTTTCATCATGGGTATTTTGGAATTGTCTTGGATCATTGTATTGCTGAGAAGAGCCAAGTCTATTATAGCTGATCATCACACAATGTTCCTGTTACTATATACAATGTTCTCCTGGGTCTGTTCACACCATTCAACATCAGTTCATGTAAATCTTTCCAGTTTTTTTCCCCCTAAAATCTGCCTTGCATTGTTTCTTACAGCATAACACTATTCTATTACATTCATATACCACAACTTGTCCAGCCATTCTCCAGTTGATGGGTATCCTCTCAACTTCGAGTTCTTTGCCTCTGACATTAATTTTATTTGTTTTTGAAAGCCTTCAGAATTTGCTTCCTTCCTTCTGTTCCAGTTTTCTTACAATTTACTTTCCTCATCCCTATAATCTATGATTCCAGCAACAATGATCTTGCTATTCCTCACTCTGAATATTCCATGTCTCAACTCCATCTCAAACTCTAAAGCTTTTCACTGCCTTTCCCATATACTTAATATGCTCTCCTTCCCTATGTTTGACTCCTGCTTTCCCTGATTTTCTTTAATATTTAGCTCAACTTCTACCTTTTAAAATAAGTCTTCTCATTGTTACTGAAGATTATTTCTGATTTACCCTCATTATGCATTATATGTACATAGTACTTTATATGTTTCCTTCCCATTAGAATATTAGCTCTTTGAAGGTAGGGACTCTAATTTAGTTTCTTTATTTCCCTTCCTTTTAGGACTGTGCCAGTGACATAGTAAATACTAAATTCTTATTAACTTGTTGATTTATTTAAATATCACTCAGTGGACTTGTAATGAAATGCCAAACTTTTCTTTCAGAATCTCCTGATCTGAACCATATGGCAACAGTCTTATTTTCATTATGTCTACTCAGCATAAAGAGAAATTGAATTTTCTTAATTATTTGCTTAGTTTGATCAAAGATGTTTATCTTAGCCTAAAATATATTTTTACTACCCTATGTGATCAAATTACCAGAATATTTGGCAAATTGCCCCTTCCTTTAATACTGCTTGATAACCTTTGGTAATATCAGGGACCATAATTCATCCTACTTCCCACTTTAGGGGATGGAAAGTGCTAGGTTAGAAACCAATTAAACTGTGGGTACCCTGCACCCTTTTTTCCATATAACCCTGGATGAAAGAGGATATTCTCACATAAAATATATTTATGATCTGAAGAGTACATACTTTTTACATTTTTAGACCTCCATTTCGAAGACAGCGTGCCCACTTTCCTCTCCTGAAGTAGGATCTATCTAAAGAACATCACAGATGGGCTGTCATGAATCAAGACATAAATTGCTCATTGGAGAATTAAAGCCAAAGAAAAGGAAACGTGTCTTTTTTTCTCTGAAACTCCTCACTGTGCTTACAGATTTTCACCCCTGTTCACCTGTACCCCAGTCCCCAGCATCAGCACCTGGGTTCTTTTAGATTACAATGGTATCAGAAAATGGTTTGGGTTTTGTTGTTGTATACTTATGGTGAATCATGTAAATTTTTTGGCTTTTACTGAAGAAAAGTCCTGTAAAATTTTTATTCACTTAAACACAGGTAACAGAATAAATTAAGATCAGACAAGTAAAATCTTGGCAATTAATACTTTTCACATATTAGAATGGCTAACCATTTGGAAAATTTCATTGAGAACACCCATTATGATTAGTCTAATTAATGTATTATATTCTTTATTATTATGAACATCACAATGTACTGTTTAAAGAGATGGCAGAAAAGCAGGACTTGAGTTAAGTCAAATTTTCCTGAAGATTATTTCATCATGCTAAGGGAAGGGACAGAAGAAAATGTCATATTTGAAACTTTTGTCTTCCTTTTCTAGACCTCAAAAATACTTGAGAACTCTTTTGCATGAAGAGGAGCAATTTGAGTCTTCTCAGCCTCCAGACATTTTAAGAGAAATGACAGCAGAGTAAGTTTCTGGGCCAGGAATAATTATTAAAATGAAAGAACTTGGAGGGGATTTTTCCTTTCCTTTTTAAGTGCAAAGGATAAACTTATTAACAGCAGAAAGAAATGGAGAGATGGATGATAATAGAGAAAGGTCTTGACAGGAAGGTAAAAGCATCAGTCATTTAAAACAAAAGACTGAAAGAAAAATCAAGAATGAGAAAGGTAATTAAAATAAAAATTGTTACAACATTAAAAACAGAAAAATAATTTTAAAAGCATAGCAAATATGTCTAAAATGATAACGGATACATGCATATGTTATGCATATAACATGATATGATAGGGGTAGCATACCTATTACAATATCTCTTTTACAGATGAAAATATTGCAATTCACAAATGATAAGTAATTTGCCTATAGCCCTGGGCTCTTAACACTAAACAAAGTACTCAGTAAACATGAAGAAGAAGAAAGGGTAACATTATTAAACCAACAAGATAGTATCTAATGCTTATAAACGATCCCTAAGTTTCATTCCAAAATTGTATGCCCTAGATAATCTGTCTTGGTTATTTTCTGTTTTTCAAGTTTTATTAGAAAGCTTAAAACAGGAGATATATATTAAGGCAGATAACTGATCTTCATTCAATAACTGCTTTTTAAAAATTACTGATCAAGACCATTATCAGTGCTTGCAGAGAGCTAAATCTTTCTGGGCCCTTTGATATTATTTTTGTACCCTTTGTGCCTCAATTAGTTATCTGTCTATACATCCACTCTTTTTTATATGTGTGCAGTGTTTGAAGGCTAATTATCATGGGCCTGTGAGATACTTCTCAGGTGAATGATAATATCAAGAAAGAAACATCAAGATGAATGATCATGATAGCAGTGATAATGATGATAGCTAACATTTATGTGCCATTTCAAGGTTTGCAAAGTACTTTCTTTATGTAAGTTCCCTTATATGACCAATTGATTGGAGCTAATTTAGTGATTGCTGTTTCGTCAGTTGCAGGGTTGATAATGTCTAGTGCCTTTGACCCCTGCTATGTTAAATTAGTACTTGCAGGACTAATACCTACTGTCAGACAGCTGACATGACTGTTGCTTTGTAATGTCAGGAAGAAGAAAAGGAAAGGAAAGATTTTTTAAGGAATTTTGCATATGAGATTTTTAGGGATGGAAGGAGATACAAAAGAATACAGTAAAGTGGAAAGAAAAGAGGACTTGAAATCAGAATATCTCATTTCAAATCACAAGTTGTTATTTTCTGACCATGAAAAAGTCACTGTATTTCTCTGGGTCTCATTTTCCTCAAATTAAAGATCAGAGTGTTGGAGCAGATGCTCTCTGATGTCACTTCAACTCTATAATCATATAATCCTATAAGCACTCTTACATTCCATGTTCCCATTGCTCAATACATTGAAAAAATCCTCATATTCCACTGAGTAGAATATATTTTCACATAGAAAAGGCCCATAAGTGATTAAAGTAAAGTTTCTAGCTTTTTCCAACAATTTCCCCATTCAATCACAAATATTTTGTTTTTGTTTTGGACTTAATTAAATAAAATTTAGCTCAAAACTTAGATTAAACCATTAATAAACTAGATATTTTTGTCTTGAACTTTATAGAGATTTTTTTTGTCTTGCCAAAGGAAGTCCACTTTTGAGCTTTACTAGGAATATAAACAAATAAAAATTAAAGTATTCAAAAGTAAAATCTTTGAAAAGTTTAAACAGAGGTTTAAAATTATGTTTTGTTGATACCATTTGCTTTGGGGGAGGTCATTATGAGGGTGAAGGTCCTGGTTGAACTCTAATAACAAAAAACAATTAAGTAAAACCTTCCAATACATCTAATACAACATTCTATCCTACTAGTCACTTGCTTCTGTATCAAGAAGAGATATTTTTCACTTCTCTTTTCTGAGACTTTTATTTTTTTAATTAGAATTCAACTTTTTTATATTCTCACATTATTATAGTCTTTGGAAATATTTTATGGTTTAGAATATTTCATTGCATTAATTCATACAAATCTTATCTTTCTTTGAATCCCAAATATTTGGCATTTCATGCTGTGTAACAACTGAATGCTATTGAAGCATTCACTTCAAAGTTCTTGATTTAATTATAACTTACATAATGATCACGAACAACATCATCAATAAATGTGTATTCTGGTAAGGCATTGAGCTAAGTATATTGAGTTAATGTAGGAAATAATCATTCTTTCATTTACTTATTCACTTAAGGGAGATTTACTAACTGCCTACTATGTGCTTTATGTGCAGATGCTAGGGGTAGAAAGAAAATCAATAGAATTACTTGTATAAAAACATTATATTGGAGGAAGCAACATGTATAAAAATTAAATACAAAGTATGCAAAAATAATTTCAATGTTCTAGGATTGATTAGTATTTTCATTAAACTCTTTAGAAATCTCTTATTTGAGTTTTTTGTCATATGTCTCAATGCCTTGCTCCACCCCTCAGTAGAGTATATGGAGAAAGTAAAAAGGAAGTGAACCTAATTGTAGTTCCAGAGTACAAAGTAGACAGAAAGAGGAGCTTCTAAATTATCCTAAAACTTCTTTTTTTGTTATTCTGTTATTATTTGGTAAAACAGAAGTGTATTTCTATGTGTATATATGCCTCTGTCTATGTCTATGTCTATGACTATGATTATGTCTAAGTCTGTGTAAGTTTATATGTATGGGCACACACATGCATATACACATATGTGCATACACACATGTAAGTATATATGCTTATACCTATATATACATGCATACCCATGCATATATATACATGCACATGCACATATACATACATATAAATATCTACACACAATTATTTATTGTTTTTGAGGTTCCATTTTCACCTTTATCTTTCAGATGTTTCTCACAAAAAACATGGTGTTACAAGTGATTTAACAATTCTGTTACTATCATCTATTTAATGAGTAGTTTATACCATTAACTTTCACTTTTTTGATTAAGTGCAACTTTTCCTCCCTTGTCTTTCATTATGCTCCACCCTATCTTTTCTACCTCATCCCTTCTTTATTAAAAAAGACTGAGTAAAAGAGAAGTTAATCAACTTCAAGTATCTCTAATTTTCCATATCTGTTCCTAATTATTTCTCTGCCTACCAAAATATACCCTTCATGAAGCCGAAAACATAATCTGTGTTTCAAAAATTTATACAATTTTTTCTCTCTTTTAAAATCTTCTTTGCTGTCATCCTTTCAAAAGTGACATTTTTTTGCTTAGGACTTCTATTCTCTATTCATGTGTGTTTGTGTATGTGAACTCACGTACCCAGATAAGTTCAGATAAGAGTGAAAGGATTATATGTCTCCTTCCACCACACGTGTGCACTCTTTCTTTCTGCTTAGATAGTTATCCTCATGTTCATTCCACATAATTGACATAGCAAAATGATATATTTACTTTCCTCTTGATTCCTGCATTTTATATTTCAATGTTTCCACTCAGCTTTAGTTTTTAGTTTTGTTCTGTTTTAATATGAAATAATTAGAAGAATAATTTCCTCTGTGGATTTTTATTCTGTATTCAGCTAGTGTCAAGTGCCTGAGGCTGGATTTGAATTCAGGTCCTCCAGAATCTGGGCCCATGCTTTATCCACTGCACCACCTAGCTGCCCCCTGTTAATGATTTTTTAAAAAGTGATGTCTAGGTTTTTTGTTTGTAGTAGTTTTCATAGAATCAAATGATTGTTAAATTATATATCCTTGACCTTTCTTCTACATTTTTCCAATTTCTAATTTCTTTTATTTTTCCCATCTATATATAGGTTATATATATAAAATCACATTAATCTGTTTCTGCATTGGTCATATTGTGAAAGAAGAATCAGAACAAAAAGGGAAAACCTCAAAAAAGAAAAAAAATGAATAAAGTTAGAAACTGTATGATTCAATCTGCATCCAGATTTTTTTGGATTTAGAAAACATTTTCCAAAATTATTCCTTTGGATTTATCTTAGATCATGGTATTGCTGAGAAGAAAAAAATATGTAACAGTAGATCATCACACAATGTTGTGGGTACTGTGTACAATGTTCTCCTGGTTCTGCTCACATCACATAGCATTAGTCCACTTAAGTCTTTCCAGGTTTTTCTGAAATCTGCCTGTTCATCATGTATTATAGCACAATAGTATTCCATTACATTCACATTCCAAAACTTGTTCAGCCATTCCCCAATTTATGGGCTTACTCTTGAAATCCAATTCTTTGCCACCACAAAGTGAGCTGCTGTAAATATTTTTGTACATGTGGGTCCTTTTCACTTTTTGGTGATTTCTTTGGGATACAAACATAGTAGTAGTATTACTAAGCCAAAGTATAGGAACAGTCTGGCAACCCTTTGAGCATAGTTCCAAATTGCTCTCCAGTATGGTTGCATAAGGGCACAACTCCACCAACAAAGCATTAGTGTTCCAATTTTTCTACAACTTCTCCAACATTTATTATTTTCCCTTTTTGTTATATTAACCAATCTGATAGGGTTGAGGAGGTAAATCAGAGTTGCTTTAGTTTGAATTTCTCTAATCAATAGTGCTTTAGAACATTTTTTAAATATGGCAATAGCTTTGATTTCTTCATCTGAAAACTGCCTTTTCATATCCTATGACCATTTCTCAATTGAGGAATGACTTGAATTTTTATGAATTTGATTTAGTTTATATATTTTAGAAAGGAGGACTTTATCAGAAACACTGGCTGTAAGATTTTTTCCCCAGCTTTCTGCTTCCCTTCTAATTTTGGCTGCAGTGCTTCTGTATTTTAGAAAGCCTTTTAATTTAATGTAATCAAAATCATCTATTTTAGATGTCATAATATTCTCTATCTCTTGTTTGGTCATAAATTTTTTTCCTCTTCATACATCTGAGAGGTAAACTATTCCTTCCTTTCCTAATTTACCTAAGGTATGACCATTTATGTCTAAATCTTGAACCCATTTTGACCTTACTTTGGTATACAGTGTAAGATGTTGGTCTATTCATAGTTTCTGCCATATTATATTCCAGTTTTCCCAGCAGGTTTTTGTCAAATACTGAGTTCCTATCCCAGAAGCTGGAGTCTTTGGGTTTATCAAATAGTAGATTGCTATAGTCATTTACTACTGTGTCTCCTGTGCCTAACCTATTCCACTGCTCCACCACTCTATTTCTTAGCCAGTATCAAATAGTTTTGATGAGTGCTGCTTTATAGTATAGCTTCAGATTTGGTACTGCTACCCAAACATACTGTGCATTTTTTTCATTAGTTCCCCTATTGATATTGTCCTTTTGTTCTTCCAGATGGATTTTGTTATTGTTATTTCTAGCTCTATAAAATAATTTTAGGTAGTCTGATTGGTATGGCACTGAATAAGTGAATTAATTTAGGTAGAGTTGTCATTTTTTTTTATGAGGCAATGGGGTTAAGTGACTTGTCCAGGGTCACACAGCTAGTAAATGTCAAGTGTCTGAGGCCGGATTTGAACTCAGGTACTTCTGAATCCAGGGCCCGTGCTTTATCCACTGTGCCACCTAGCTGCCCCGATTTGTCATTTTTATTATATTAGCTTGGCCTATCCATGACAATTAACATTTTTCAATTATGTAGATCAAATTTTATTTGTGTGAAAAGCATTTTGTAATTGTGTTCATAGAGTTCCGAGGTTTGGCTTGGTAGGTAGACTCTCAAATATTTTATATTGTTTACCACTTTAAATGGCATTTCTCTTTCTATCTCCTGCTGCTGAGCTTTGTTTGGTCATGCATAGAAATGCTGATGATTTGCGTGGATTTATTTTATATCCTCCATTTATATCCTTAATTGTTTCATGTACTGGTTTAGTTGATTCTCTAGGATTACCCATGTATAAAATTATATAATCTGCCAAGAGTTATAATTTTGTTTCCTCCTTGCCTATTCTAATTTCTTTAATTCCTTTTTCTTCTATTATTTCTAAAGCTAACATTGCTAATATAATATTAAAAATAGAGGTGATAATCAACTTCCCTGTTTCACCCCTGATCTTATGGGGGATGCCTCTAAATTATTCCCATTACATATAGTGTATGCTGATCGTTTTAGGTAGCTAGTGTTTATCATTGTAAGGAAAGCTCCACTTAATCCTTTGCTTTCTAGTATTTTTCAAAGGAATTAGTTCTGTATTTTGTCAAATCCTTTTCTGCATCTATTGGGATAATATGATTTTGGCTAGATTTATTATTCATGTGGTTGACTATGATGATAATTTTCCTAATGTTGAACTAACTCTGCATTCCAGATATAAATCCCACTTGATAATAGTGTATTGTCCTGGTGATAAATTGCTGTAATCTCTTTGCTAATGTTTTATTTAAGATTTTTTCATCAATATTCATTAGGGAAATTGGTCTATAATTTTCTTTCACTGTTTTGGCTCTGCCTGGTTTAGGTATAAATACCATATTTGTGTCATAAAAGGAATTTAGTAGAACTCCTTCTTTATCTATTTTCCAAATAATTTGCATAGTTTTGGAATTAATTGTTCTTTATATATTTCTTAGAATTTACTTGTAAACCCATCTGGCCCTGAAGATTTCCTTTCTTAGGGCATTGTCCGATAGCTTGATCAGTTTCTTTTTCTAAAATTGGCTTATATAAGGATTTTATTTCCTCTTCATCTTATCTGGGCAACTTATATTTTTGTAAATATTCATCCATTTTTTTTATATATTGTCAAATTTATTGGGACACGGTTGGGCAAAATAGCTCCTAATTATTGGCTTAATTTCCAGTTCGTTGGTGGTGAATTTGCCACTTTCATTTTTGATAATGATAATGTGGTTTTCTTCTTTTTTTGTTTAATCAAATTAACCAAGTTTTATCCATCTTATTGATTTTTTCCTAAAGACAGCTCTTAGTTTTATTTATTGATTCTATAGCTTTATTACTTTTAGATTTATTAATCTCTCCTTTGATTTTCAGAATTTGTAATTTAATATTTATTTGGTGATTTTTAATTTGCTCTTTTCCCAACTGTTTTAGTTGCATGACAAATTCCTTGATCTCCTCTTTTTCTATTTTATTAATGTAAGCATTTAGGGATATAAAATTTCCCCTAAGAAGTGCTTTGGCTGCATCCCATAAGTTTTGGTATGTCGTATTATTGTGATCATTCTCTTGGATGAAGTAATTTATTGTTTCTATGATTTCTTTTTTGACCTACTCATTCTTTAGGATGAGATTATTTAGTTTCCAATTAATATTCAGTGTAGCTTTTGATGGTTCTTTACTAAATGTATTTTTTTTACATCATAATCTGAAAATAATGCAATTTCTATTTCTGCTTTTCTACATTTCACTTTGAGGGTCTTCTACCCTAGTACATGGTTATTTTTGTGTATGTGCCATATACCACTGAGGAAAGGTATATTCCTATATCCATTCAGTTTTCTCCAGAGTTCTGTCATATCTAACTTTTCTAAAATTATATTCACCTCTTTAATTTACTTCTTATGTATTTTATTTTTAGATTTATCTAGGTTTGAGTGGGGAACTTTTAGATGCCCCACTAGTGTAGTTTTACAGTCTATTTCCTCTCGTAACTCATTTAACTTCTCCTCTACAAATGTGGATGCTATACCATTTGGTGCATATATGTTTAGTATTGCTATTATTTCATCATCTATGGTAGCTTTTAACAAGATGTCATTTCCTTTCCTTTGTCTTTTAATTAGATCTGTTTTTTGCATTTGCTTTGTCTGAGATAAGGATTACCACCCCTGCTTTTTTGATGTCTGTTGAAGCATAATATAATCTGCTCGTACCTTTTACCTTTACTCCATGCATATATCTCTGCTTCAAATGTTTTTCTTGTAATCAACCTCTTGTGGGCTTCTGTTTTTTCATCTACTTTACACTTCACTTATGTTTTACTGGGTAGGTCATTCCATTCACATTCACATTTATGATTTCTGTCTATTTCCCTCCATCGTACTTCCTCTTTTGTTTGTACTTTAAAAAAAATTTTCTTTCACCCTATTCCTCCTCATCAGCATTTTGCTTCTGACCACTGCTTTCCTCAATTTGGTCTCCCTTTTATCAGCCCCCTCCCTTTTCTTTCCCCTTTCTTCCCCTCCTTCTGCCCTCCCTTCTATCCATGACTTTCTTTTCCCCTTGGACTGTTCTGTCCCTTAAAGGGTAAGCTAAATTTATTTTTCCCAATGAGTGCATATGTCACTACCTCTTTGAAACAAATTTGATGAGAGTAAGGTTGACAAAATGCTCACCCATCCATTCTTTCTCTCAATTGTAATAATTTTTTGTGCCACTTCATATGATATGATTTATGCCATCCTACTTCCCCTTTCCTCTTTTCCTCATATTTTCCTATTTTCACCCCTTAATTTTCTCTATATATCACATAAAAGTCAATTTATTTCTATAACCTTTATGTATACTCCTATATGCCCAAATAGAGATACAGTTCTCAACAGTTATAAGTATTATGTTCCTGTGTATAGATATAAACAGTTTAACCTTACTGAATAACTTTTTATTCTTGTTTAACTTTTTATACTTCTCTTGATTCTTATATTTGAAAATGAAAATTTCTGTTTGGTTTTCATCTATTCCTCAGGAAATTTTTCAAGTCCCCTATTTCACTGAATGTATATCTTTTTCCCTTTTAGAGAACTCTCAGCTTTTCTGTGCAGTTGATTCTTGGTTGGAATCCAAGTTCCTTTGCTTTCTGGAACATCACATTCCAAGTCTTCTGATATTTAAATGTTTAACCTGCCAGGACCTCTGCAACCCTGACTCTGCCTCCATGATATTTAAATGATTTGTTTCTGGCTACTTACAATATTTTCTCCTTCAACTGAAAATTCTGGAATTTGGCTACAATATTCCTTGAAGTTTTCCTTTTGGGGCCTCTTTCAAGAGATGATTGGTAGATTTGTTCAATGACTGTTTTATCCTCAAATTCTAAAATATAAGAGCAGTTTTCCTTGCTGATTTCCTGGAATATGATGTCTAGGCTCTTTTTTTGATCATGGCTTTCAGGTTGTACAATAATTCTTAAATTATCTCTCCTGGATCTTTTTTTTCCAAATAAGTTGTCTTTGCAATGAGGTATTTCACATTTTATTCTATTTTTCATCCATTTAATTCTGTTTGACTGATTCGTGTCTCACAGAGTCATTACCCTCCATCTGTCAATTCTAATTTTTAAGTCATTTATTTCTTCAATAAACTTTTGTACCTCCCTTTCCATTTGGCCATTCCCCTCCCCCCCCCCCCATTTGGCTAAGTGCATTTTTAAAGAAATTGCTTTCTTATGTCAATTTGTGTGTTTACCTTTCAAACTGTTGACTATAATTTTCTTGCATAACTCTTTTCTCTCATTTCTTTTCCCATTTTTCTTCTACCTTTATTATTTTATTTTATTTATTTTCTTTTTTTTAAACAAACATTGATTTTATTTTCTCCAGTTATATGTAAGTATAGTTTTCAACATTCATTTTCATAAGATTTAGTGTTCCAAATTTTTCTCCTTCTCTCACTTTCTTCCCCACTCCACAAGACAGCAAACAATCTAATGTATGTTATACATGTACAATACACAGCTACTCTTTTTATCAGTTCTTTCTATGGGAGTAGATAGTATGCTTCATCATTAGTCCCTTGAGATTGTCTTGGATCATTGTATTCCTGAGAGTAGTTACGTCACTCATAATTGCTCATAGAACAATACTTCTGTAACTATGCACAATATCCTCCCAGTTCTGCTCACTTCACCATACATCAGTTCATATGAGTCTTTCTAAGTTTTTCTGGGATAATCCTGTTTGTCATTTCCTATAGCACAATACCATTCCACTACAATCATATACCACAGCTTCTTCAGTCATTCCTCAAGTGATGGACATTCCCTTGATTTCTAATTCTTAGCCACCACAAAGAGTTACTATATTTTTTGTACAATTGCCCCCTTTTCTCTTTTTCACAATTACTATTGTTCACTGTTTCCCTCCTTCCTATTTGCATCCTGATGATATTTACTCTATTATCTATCTTCTTTCACCCTATCCCTATTCAAAAGGTATTTGCTTCTGCCTATCCCCTCCCCCAATCTGCCCTCCCTTATTTTGCCCCTCTTTCTTTATCCCCTTCCCCTCCTATTTTCCTGAATGGATAGATAGATTACTCCATCCAATTGAGTATGTATGTTATTCCCTCCTTGAGCCAATTCTGATGAGATTGAGGTCTTTGAGCCAATTCTGATGAGTGTTAGGCTCATTCATTGCCCATCTTAAATAGATTACTCCACCCATTTGGATGTGTGTATTAATCCCTCCTTGAGGCAACTCTGATGAGATAAAGGTCTTTGAGACTATTCTGATGAGTGTAAAGTTCATTTACTGCCCTGATCCTCCCCCATCTCTTCTCCTACTCTATAAGCCCTTTCCTGTTTCTTTCATGAGGGATTTCACCCCATGCTACCTCTGCCCTTCCTGTTTCCCTAGTGCATTCCTCTCCCCCCTTAATTTTACCCTAAAGAAGTCATCATGGGGCAGCTAGGTGACACATTGGACAAAGTATCCCTGACCGAGGGGAACCCCAGGCAAAACCTAGGCTCAGACACAAGACAGTTACCCACTGAACAAACCCAGGTATATCCCCCATCTGCAATTTTTTATGGCTCTTTAGGGTGTGAGAATTGGAATGACACCCCTTGCTGAGGGGGACATTGTGAGAATCAGGCCTGAAAAGAAACCTTGTGACTTGGCATCCAGAAGTGACCTTTCTGGGGTTTCCAAGGTCAGATTGGAGTCTGGAAGTTGTATCTAATGCCTGTGGTTCATGTCAATGAAAGGTACCAGCCAATTAGCTTTGAGCTGTGTGTGTGAACAGCCCTGCTTCTTGTTTCACATTGTTTCACAGGGAGGAGGGGCTTCTGGGAGAAGCCAAGGGGAGAAGTATTGTCTTTTCATCTGGACTTTGGCATGGTCGGAGAACTTCACATGGACTGCTAGGAAAAACAAGGGTTTCTCTCTGACTATACCAAATAGATCTAAACTAGGGTTTCCCATTCTCTCTCTTCACTAACTTCTAATACACTTTAGTAAATATTTAAAACCTAAACTATTTCTGAATTGATCAGTAAATCTTAGTGCATTTTTCCCCCACACTGGGGTCAGGTCAGGCAACTACACATTCAGATTTTAAATATCACAGCTAGAATCTTAGGCTTTACAAAGGTCTTGTATTTGAAAGTCAAATTTTCTATTCAGTTCATGTGTTTTCATCACAAATACCTGAAAGTCCTCTTTTTAATTGAAGTTCCATTTTTTCCTCTGAAAGATTGTAAGCAGTTTTGCAGGATATGTGATTCTTGGTTTTAATCCCAATTCCTTTGCCCTCTGGAATATCAAATTCCATGACCTCTGGTCCTTTAATGTAGAAGCTGCTAGTTCTTGTGCTTTCCTGACTGGGGTTCCACAGTAATCAATTCTTTTTTTCTTTTGGCAGCTTGCAGTATTTTCTCCTTGACCTGGGAGTCCTGGAATTTGGCTATGATATTCCTGGGAGTTTTCCTTTTGGGATCTCTCTCAGGAGGTGATTGGTGGATTCTTTCAATTTCTATTTTATGTCCTGCTTCTAGATTATCAGGGCAATTTTCCCTGATAATTTCTTGGAATATGATGTCTAAGTTCGTTCATTGATCATGGTTTTCAGGTAGACCAATAATTTTCAAATTATTTCTCCTGGATCTATTTTCCAGGTCAGCAGTTTTTCCAAGAAGATATTTCTCATTGCCCTCTATTATTTTATTCATTTGGATTTGCTTTATTGTGTCTTGGTTTCTCATAAAGTCACTAGCTTCCATTTGTTCAGTCATAATTCTTAGGAAATTATTTTCACTAGAGAGCTTTTTCCATTTGGCTTTTCAAGTTGTTCACTTTTTTCTCATATCACCCTCATTTCTCTTTCCATTTTTTCCTTTACCTCTTTAACTTTGTCTTCAAAGTCCTTTTTGAGCATCTCTATGGCCTTAGACTGATTCATATTTTTCTTGGAAGCTTTAGATATAGGGGTCCTGACATTGATATCTTCCTCTCAGGGTGCTCCTTGATCTTCCTTGTCACTAAAAGAACTTTCTATGGTCCTCACCTTTCTCTGTCTGCTCAACTTGCCTTTCTATCACTTGACTTTTAGCTCCTTAAAGTGGGTTTCTGTTTCCAGGCTGTACTATCCCAAGCTTCAGTAGGTCCCATGTGGTATAATTTAAGGAGGAGCTGGTTCTTTACTCACCTGGCCTCTTCCCTAGTCCATAGATGACCCCAGACCAACTTGCTAATCAATTAGCTTTGTGTGCTGTGGTTGTCAGCTCTGATGAGCCTGTGCCCCTCCACCACCTGGTCCACTGCTTCTCAAGCCTACCTCCTGGTTCCCAGCAGGGGTGAAAAATCCAAGTTCTGCCCCAGCACCAGCATAGACCCCTGTAGTCTCCTCCCTGCCCAGGGCTCAGCCCTCTCACCAGACCGTGAGCTTAGTTCCAGATGACATTTCAACTGCAGCTGATTCCAAGATTTTAGGGGTCTTTTGCTCTGGCAAGGCCTGTGTCCGCATGACTCTGGGGTTGGGTTCCACTCATGTCTCACAACAGCAGCTCCCTCTGTTTGACCATCCAAACCATCCTTGGTTGAAAAAATGATCTCATCACATTCTTCTGTGGATTTTGCTGCTCCACAAATTGTCTTATGGCATTACTTGGATCTTTTTTGAATGATCGTGTCATGAGTTCAAGAGCTTACTCCCTATTTTATTTTTAAAATCCTTTTTTTGAGCTCTTCCAATAAGAGGTTTTGGTCTTGAGAACTATTCATCTTCCCCCCTGACAATTAACATGTAGGCATTTTGACAGTATTGTCCTCTTCTGAGTTTGTGTTTTGGTCTTCCCTGTCTCCATAAAAGCTCTTAATGGTAAGGGCCCTTTGCTGTTTCTTACTCGTATTGTAGCTTATTTTTTGAATATTAAATTTGAGGTCTGCTCTTGTTGCAAAGGGGTCACTGCTGCAAGCTTCTTGTGCTGTGGTTATAGGATCCTGGATAATGGCTTTCTGCTCTGAGGCCTTTCTGGCTTTTGGATTCCTCACTGCCCCTGGCTTGCTCCCTTAGCTAGGATGGCTTGTCCTACTCACACCTGTTCTGTGGTTGCTCTTGTAGCTGCCAGTTTCCCTATCAGCCAGGGCTGGTGGGCCTCACAACTGGTCTGCTGTACCACCAGCCTTCTGAGCCAGGACCATGGGGCTTCAGCTGTTGATCTTTGTTGTGGCCAAGAGCCTCCTGCTGACTTTCCCAGACCTGCTCTGTGCTGAGCTGTGCTTTGCTGAGCTGAACTGTACTGAGCGTTTCTTTTCCCTAAGAGAGACCAATGTTTCCTGAAGTCTTCTTAGTTATCTCAGGTTGGACACTTATGTATCTCTGCCTTTTTTAGGTTTTGTAGTTCCAGCATCCATTTAGAGGCTTGATTTGATGTTGTTTTTGAGGGAAACTTGGGAGAGCTCAGGCAACTTCCTCTGTTTCTCTCTGCCATCCTGGCTCTACCTAATTTTTTACCTTCTGTTCTAAGCTATTTGCTTTAATTTAATTTTTTTTCTTCTGCACTTTCATTTCAAACTACATTTAAAAAATCATTTTAGTCATGAATAAGCCAAAATATGACACAATTACATTTTTCTTCTCTACTTGTATTTTTTCGTGTGATAAGGGCTTTTCACCCTATTTCTTCAGCTTCTCTGACCCCATAATATCCCTTTATTCTATGTATATTATTGTTTATTTATGTTTAGCCTTATTATTTATCTGGAATTTTTATTTTGGAACAGTTGCTTTCGGTATTTGGTTGTTAATTTGGAAGACTTTTCTTTTCCTAGCTCTCGATGATGGGAATGTTGCTTCTGTGTCAACCTGAATGTGTTGGCCCCATATTTTAGGCCTCATATTTAGTTTCTATTTGTCTCTGAGTGGTTCATTGTGGACTTTGTCCTTGACCAATATCTTATTCCTCTTACTTGCATGATATGCCTCAGTGGAATGTTGATGATCACACTGTTCTCACAACTGTCCTCTCAGTGCCCAGGCACCTCTGTCTCCAGCTTTCTTCCAAGTACTCTGAGAAATGCTTGGGCAGGTTTGTCCTACTTCCTTAACCAACTAATAACAATTTATTAAGTGATTACTATGTGTCAGACTGTGCTAAATTCTGGGACTAAAAAGGGGAAAAAATAAACCCATAATCAAAGAGGAAGCAATCTAATAGGAAAGACGACAAATATTTATTAATAGTAATGGTAGCAAAGTGGAAAAAATATTTTATCAAAAATGTGTACAGCTCTTTCTTAAACTTCTAGCCAACAAATGAAACGATATCAATTTATTCCTTAGGGAAGGGCATTAACATATATTTTTTTTTTTCTTGTGGCACGTGTGTTTTACCATTGAGAATCAGGTACTTTTATGAAATAATTGTCTGTACTTAAAAGTGTTTAAGCTTTTATGTTCTCTGTTAGTACTCAATTTAAAAAATGAGTTTAAAAGAAACTATTTTATTTTCACTCTATGGGAATTATTTACTTTGGGTAAGAAATGGAAACATTTCCTCCAATAGAATTTGAAATAATTAAAATAGGTTCATTATTCCTTTATATCTTGTAATGTGTTTACTGGGATCCCAGAAGGGAAGGAAGTAAAGTTTTTATTTTCTTGCATTAAATTGAAATGATTGAAATTGAAATAGTAAAATGTTTTTTTATTGCTTATGTTATTTAAGGAAGACTTAAAACATTTAAACAGGTTCATTATATACTATCTTGATATAATAAAACTATTTGGAAAGAACATATTTTGATGGTTCTTTGGAGACTGCAGTGCTCCAAACTTCACAAGCATCTAGCATCACCAGAAAAATATTAGTGATAAAATATGATTTTTCCCCAGGAGGAAACTTGGATATATATGAAAGTGCTATAAAATTTCTCAAATGCAATTTAGTCTGTTTTCTTTCTCCTTTCCTGTTTTTGGTTTAATTAATTGGATGGAATTTTTAAACTATAATTTAAGATACATATACATGTGTATTTCTGTATATATATATATGTATATATGTATGTATGTATGTATATACAAAACCACACAGATATATACACATATATGTGTATGTTTGTATGTATTCTTGACTGACCAGCTAAATAATCTATTTATCCAGTTACATAGCAGAGTTTGGGCAGTAAATATTATTCATCCACTTGAGTAGATAAAAAGGTTAAAATCTTTTCAGTAACTATAGATCTTATTAAAGGAGCTCTTCCCAAATACTTCTGGAATTAATGTACAATACAAAATATATAATACTCTTTTCAAACAAGAACATCTGGAGAATTTCATGATGTATATGAAACTCCAATTACATTTAGCCTTTTTTTGAGCAAAGCTTTGGCTAGATTAAAAAAAAATAACTCAAATAAGTCTGTGCTAAAGGTGTATATTAATGATATTTCTCTATGTTCATAAGACTTTTCATTAAAATGAACAGGGAAGATAATCAAATTTTGGTTCCTAGGTTTAATGACAAATATCTATCCAAATGAATGATTTTTGCTTGTTCAGCCCCCACATTAGAAAAGATAAATGAGATAACTTAGGCATATATTTTTATATCAAATAAGATTTTTTTGGAAGTATGTTCATTACATTTAACTGAAGTTTAGGAGTGGGGCATATGAAGAACATTGCCAATCAGCTACATAGATTATCTGTCTTAATTTTATAATAGTAACTGTATAAATATAATAAAAATCCCACTAACTTCTTTATAAAAAATCAAATGTGTCATATCCTATCAACCTAATGTGCTAGTCTTCTTTAGTTATCTGTTTCAAATACTTTACATATAAAAGAAATAACATAATAAACTCTGCTTTAGAGAGTACCCAGCCAAATGATTTGCATCCTTTGATTTAAAAAATTTATAAAAACAGTAAGTTACTATCTTTAATTCTGGATTTTGTTTAATGACATTGTTCACCAATTACTTTATCTATTCTGTGACTTGTAGTAAACATCATTGCTGATTATAATTCTGTGATATGATCTAAAATCACATCTTGCTATACTTGTTCATTAAAAAAAATTCCCTTAAGATTCTTGACTCTTCAGCAAAATTTAATTTCCCCAGAAGGATTTTTAAATTTATTTGTCTAGCTCAATAAAATAATCCCTTGATCCTTTAATTGCTATGAAAATCAATAAATTAGGTAACACAGCCATTTTCCTCATATTATCCTAGCCCAAACATTAAAAAAACTCTCTCCAATTATCTATTACTTTTTAATTTCTGTAAAAAAAGTTTTGATGTTGTATTCATAAAATTTTTGTATATGTTTTAGTCAGCTAACTTATTCCAATTTTATGTACTATATAGCCATTTTACATGAGGTTCTGTTTTCTTTTTTCTCTTTCTAGGCTTCCAGCAATAACTGGAACAGTTGCTTTTGATTTCTTTTATATTTTATCATTTTAGTCAAGTAAATAATTGCTTCTATTAGTTTCTATTGGATATATGAAATTCAAAAAAATAATCATGATATCATATGAAATAGTCTGTTTTGTCAGATGATTTTTTTTATTAATAGAGCTAACCTTTCTACGTGAGAGTAACCATGGACATCCTTACATTGTCCTTCATTTTATTGGAAAATCTTCCAGAATTTCTTGATTATAAAAATGCTAACTCTTGTTGTTGTTGCTGTTGTTTTTTTCCATTGCTTTTCTCATTAGTAAAAAAGACTGTTTCTATGTTTTTAGCATTTATTTTTTTAAATTATTGTTTTAAGACTACATCAATGAGACAATATTTCTAAATGTGCTTAACATAGTACCTGACACATAGTAGGCCATACATAAATGTTTTTTCCCCTTGAAAAATCTGTATTACAGAAGGTATTTAGCAAGGTTCCTATTAACACTAATTTTGAAACTTATTTAGCATGAGTTAATCATTCTTCTCTCACAAAGCCAATGCTACAATTCTGGCTTCTTTCATAGACTATTTCAATAGTCTCTTATTTGAGCTTCCTGTCTCCAGCATCACTCCACCCCAACCTATCCTCCACAAAGGTAACATAATAATTTTCCTAAATTATTTTATATTACCATGATACTCCACTATGGAATAAGGTCCAGAGGATCACCTTATCTCTAAGAGTAACATTCACAAATTATTATGTATACATTAATACATGTTATGCCAATCATCTATATGATAGTTCAAATCAACTTTACTATTTTCCTTTATACCCAATACACAGTTTTCTGTACATTTGCACTGTGTCCCCTTCATTTGTGGAATGCACTGCTTCCTCATGAGAAGCTCATAGAATCTCAAGTTTCCATTGCAAATGAGGCATTTAAGAATTTTCATAAACTAAAAATTAATAAATTAAAACTAAAAGAAAAAAAACTTAATAAAATTATAGTAAAAGTCACTTTAGTCACATTTTTCTGAAGTTGCTCAATCAGCCAAATATTTATGGTCATTGGATGAAGACAGTTAAATGGATACAGGGAACTCTGCAATTAATCATATCTTGGTGGCCTTTTAAAAAGTAAAAGGAAGACAGGCAGAGCCAAGTTGGCAGAGAGAAGTCAGGAAAAACAAACAAACATGCAAAAAAAACATTAAACCAAGCCTTTAAACAGATTCTGAAAGGATGGAACCTAAAAAAAGACAGAGACACAATCTTCCCACTTTAGATAATTTAGAAGAATTCAGGAAGTGTCAGTCTCACTTGGGCAAAAGGACAGCGCAGCAGAGCTCATCACAGCTCAGCATTGAGGGGGTTTGGGCAAGTCAGCAGGAGGCTCTTGGCCACAGAACAGCAACAGAGGCATCTTGGTGTGCCCTCAGCAGTCTGGTGGCAAAGCTGACCAGTTGTACGACCCACCATAACCAGCTGACAGCAAACTGCTAACTAGAGAACCACCCACAGGACAGGCACAACTAGGCCAAGCCATACCAGCACAGAGAGCCAGTCTAGGGCAGTGAGGAATCCACAAGCCACAGAAGTTTCAGAGCAGAAAGCCCATGACCTGGCCTTATCTCCCACCAAAAGAAAATAGTAACAGTGGCCCCTCTGCCCCAGGAGCATACCTCAACTTTAAAGTACAAATAAAATCCCAATATGAGTAAGAAAAAAAAAAGAGCCCTTACCACTGAAAGCTTCTGTGTAGACAGATAAGACCAAAACAAAAATTTAGGTGAAGAAAATACTCTCAAAATGCATGTGAAGGTGCAGCTATATGACACAGTGGTTAAAGTGCTGGCCCTGGATTCAGGAGTACCTGAGTTCAAATCTAGCCTCAGACACTTGACACTTACTAGCTGTGTGACCCTGGGCAAGTCACTTAACCCCCATTGCCCTGAAAAAAAAAATACATATGAAGTCTTAAAGGGGAAGATGAATTGGTCTCAAGACAAAAAGCCTTTTTGGAAGAGCTCAAAAAGGATTTTAAGAGTCAAATAAAAGAGGTAGAAGAAAAAATGGGAAGAGAAATAAGAGAAATAAAAGTTACACAAGAAAATTATTTAAGAAGAATTCATAGCTTGGAAAAGGAAGCACAAAAATTGACTGAAGAAAAGTTCCTTAAAAAATACAAATGGACACTTGGGGGAAAATTGGTCAAACGAAAAAGGAGGTATAAAAGTTTTTGAATAAAATGATGACTTAAAAATTAGAATTGGGCAGATGAAAGCTAATGACTCCACGAGACACCTGGAATCAAACTCCCCTAAAATGGAAACATAAAGCAGAGTGGATTAAAAAGCAGATCCCTACAATATGTTCTTTACAATAAACATATTTGAAGCAGAAAAATACACCAGAATAAAGGTAAAAGGTTGGAGCAAAATTTATTATGTTTAAGCTAAAGTCACAGAAGCAGGGGTAGCAATCCTTATCTCAGACAATGCAAAAACAAAAATAGATCTAATGAAAAGAAATAAGGAAGGAAACTACATCTTGCTAAAAGGTACCATAGACAATGAAGTAATATCAATGCCAAACCTATATGCACCAAGTGGCAGAGCAACTAAATTCTTAGAGGATAAAGTAAATAAATTACAAGAGAAAATATACAGCAAAGCTATATTAGTGGAGGATCTTAACTTTCCCCTTTCAAAACTAAATAAATATAACTACAAAATAAATAAGAAAAAAGCTGAAGAGGTGAGTACAATTTTATAAAATTTAGATATGATAGGCCTATGGATAAAATTGAATGGGGATCAAAAGGAAGATACCTTTTTTTTTTCTCAGCAATTCATGGCATGTACATGAAAACTGAGTCTGTATTACAGCACAAAAACCTCACAGTCAAATGTAGAAAGGCAGAAATAGTAAATGCATCATTTTCAGACAATGATGCAATAAAAATATATGTAATAAAGAGCCATGGAAAGATAGAATTAAAATTAATTAGAAACCAAATAATCTCATCCTAAAGAATGCATGGGTCTAACAAATTATAGCAACAATCAATAATTTCATCCAAGAGAATGACTCCAATAAAACAACATACCAAAATGTATGTGATGAAGGCAAAGCACTTAGGGGAAATTTTATGTCTCTAAATCCTTACATGAATAAAGTAGAGAAAGAGAAGACAGATGAAAGTGACATAGAATGAAAAAATGCTAGAATAAGAACAAATTAGAAATCCCAAATTAATTATTAAATTAGAAATTCTGAAAATCAAAGGAGAAATTAGTAAAATTGAAAGTAAGGAAACTATAGAATTAATAAATGAAAATGAGTTGTTTTTATAAAAAATCAATAAAATAGATAAATATTTGCTTAATTTGATTTAAAAAAAGGAAAGAAGAAAATTAAATTACCACTATCAATAGTAAAAGTGGTGAATTCACGACCAATGAACTGGAAATTAAACCAATAATTAGAAGCTATTTTGCCCAACTCTATGCCACTAAATTTGATGATCTAAATGAAATGGATCAATATGTACAAAAATATAAATTGCAAAAAATATATGTTGCCCACATTAATTGAAGAGGAAATAAAATCCTTATATAAGCCCATTTTCCAAATAGAAATTGAACAAGCCATCAATGAACTCCCTGAGAAAAAATCTCCAGGGCCAGATGGGTTTACAAGTGAATTCTACCAAACATTTAAAGGACAATTAATTCCAATGCTGTATATTTTGGAAAAATAAGTGAAGAAGGAGTTCTACCAAATTCATTTTATGACACAGATATGATGTTGATACTTAAACCAGGCTGAGCCAAAAGAGAGAAAGAAAATTATAGAACAATTTCCTTAATGAATATCAATGCAAAAATCTTAAGTAAACATTAGCAAGGAGATTACAGCAATTTATCACCAGGATAATACACTATTATCAAGTGGGATTTGTAACTGGAATAGAGGGATGATTGTACATTAGGAAAATTATCAACATAATCAACCACATCAATAACAAATCTAACCAAAATCATATTATTATCACAATAGATGCAGAAAAGGTTTTTGCCAAAACACAACACTTTTTGTTATAAAAAAAAATAGAGTGCATAAGAATAAACAGAGCTTTTCTTAAAATGATAAGCCCTATCTACCTAAAACCACCAGAAAACATTTTATATAATGGGGATAAGTTGGAGGCATTCTCAATAAGAATAAGGGTGAAATAGGGTTGTCTATTATCACCTCTATTATTTAATATTGTACTAGAAATGTTACCTTTAGCACTAAGAGAAGAAAAAGGAATTAAGGAATTTGAATATGCAAGGAAGAAACAAATCTATCACTATTTGCAGATAATCTATTACACTTGAGAACCCTAGAGAACCAATTAAAAATTATTTGAAACAATTAACAACTTTAGAAAGTTGCAGGATCTAAAATAAATTCACACAAATCACCAGCATTTCTTTACATGACCAATGAAGCTCAGGAGCAAGAGATAGAAAGAGAAAGTAACTGTAGAAAATATAAAATATTTGGTAGGTCACTTGCCAAGACAAATCCAAGAACTCTGAACACAATTACAAAACACTTTTCACACAAGTAAAATATAATCTAAACATTTGGAAAACTATCAATTGTTGATGGATAGCCCAAACTTACATCATAAAAATGACAATTCTAACAAAATTAATTTACTTGTTCAGTGCCATACCAATCAGACTACCTAAAAATTATGATATAGAGTTAACAAAAATAAACAAAATTCAACTGGAAGAACTTTTGTTTTTTTGTTTTGTTTTGTTTTTGAGAATTTTTCCTTTTTTTCTGATTCTTCTTTCACATGATCAATGCAGAAATATGTTTAATGTGATTGTCCATATATAACCTATATCAGATTGTTTTCTGTCTTGCAAAGTGGGGATGCTAGTGAGGGAGAGCAACACAATTTGGAACTAGAAATCTCATAAAAACAAATGTTTAAAACATTCTCTACATGTAACTAGAACATAATAAAATACCTTTCATGATAAAAAAAAAAGAAAAAATGGACACCAAAAGAGTAGAGAAGTGAATAATTCAGATCAGTACTATCCCTTCATTAATTAACCCAGTTACTAAAAACTCAGTGCTTAGAAAAGCAGTATATTTATATCTCCAGGCTTCCACAAATAAATTGTTTCATCCTTCAAGGGTAAGAAATCCCCTACAGGAGATAAATTAAAAGTGAAAATCTTACACTAAAAGCCTCAAGAATCTCAGCTAGAAAAAACTCCCCTGAGCCACTACAGTGAAAATATCAAATCTCTCTAGTAAATTTAAAAACACCACAAACAACAAAATAACAAAAATGCCCACTCTCTAAGAAATACAAAATACCTTGGGGAAAGAACAAACAACAAATAAACAAACAAAATCTTCTCTTCAGTCTGTCAGTTGTTTTTACTAGGGAAAAGAGAATGTGCAAGAAAAGGATGGTAATGGATAGTAGTGAAATAAATAAAAATAAAAATCCCTCCTTTCTCCTCATACATTTAAAGGAAAGGATCTTTCCAATTACAGAAGGGCAACCTAGGATTTAATTGAGGACCTGAAGAAAGAGCTTCTTCTTTATTTCTCTACTCATCCAAAGGGGAAAATTTAAAATAAGACAGATCTCAAGAGAGAACTTCAGAGTGGCCAAAGCTATCACAGAACATGACATAAGCTATTCCAAGAGTAAATAAATAAAAGTTTAAAATAAAAATTAAATTCCCACAAATTTGAGAAAAATCCTTCAGAAAAATAAATAGATTTTCAGTGAAATGGAGGATTTTCAATTTTTCCTGATGAAACAAACTACAGCTGAAAAGAGAACAAGACAACAATCAGAAGGCAGTTTATCAGGATGAACTGTTTACATTCTAATGTCACAAGAAACAATAGAATTATTCAATTTAAGTGGAAAATGTATGCATACTTTTGTTATATATTTAGATGTAATAAAAAAAAAAGAAAAGAGAGGGGGAAGATTTAAAAGAAATGGGATGAAAAATAGGACAACCTAATTAATACGCTATCAGCTTGGGGAAGTAGAAATATATGCAAATATGGAAAGAATGAGGGGAGGAGAGTGGTTAGCAATTGAATTTCACTTTCATTTAAATTGAGCAAAATAGAGAATATACACATACATAAATTTGATATAGAAATACACTGAACTCAATAAGAATACAGATCAGAAGAGGAAGAGGAAAAGTAGAATATAAGAAAGTGTGCAGATTCCATCATAAGCAAAACTAATCTCAAGTTTGCAGAGGGAGAAAGTGAAAGGAAAATTAAAAGGGGGGAATAATAGGAAGAAAGAAATATAGAGAAGAAAAAGCATAGGGATATAATGGAGAGAAATAAGCAAAATTGAAGATATTAGCAGAATAGATCAGAAAACAAAACCTAAAGATATATTATTTACTATGATTCAATGCAGTTAAACTAAAGGATTGGAATAAAATCTATGACACATTGATATCATGCACACACATAACAAACACACACACAAACAAATAAACTAAAAATCAGGGGGATTACATATTACATCCAACAGGGAAATAGCAAAAATGGATTTGATTGTGTGATAGGCTTAATTTTATTGAAGGGTGAGGTATACAATGATTTAATTTCTATATGTTACAAATTGTAATGAATTGTATGGCTTCTATGTTCTTAAACAAAACAAAAGAAATAAATTATAAGGAAAATAAACAACAAAAATTATTGTAAAAATGGGTAGTTTCTATCCCATCAGCACTAGAAAACCATATGAGTATAATTTTAAAAAATAAGAATTATTAATTAGGTAGCTAACAAACATCTATTTGGTATCCACTATGGGCTATTACTGGAAATTACTCAATGGGAATAGAAAGTTATTTATGGAATCTCTGAAGACTGATCACTGAATAGAACTCAAAAAGAAGTGCAGAAAAGAAGATATAATGTAAATATCCTTTACTTGTCATAATGAAACAAAAATTATATTAAATATAAGGCATTTTTAAAGTGTCAAAAATTAGTTGGAGACTAAATAATTTATTCCTTAAGATTCTTGGTTCAAGGAACAAATCAGAGCCGTGAAGTATAATTTCATTAAAAATAATGAAAACAATGAAGAAACTTTCCAAAATTTCTGGGGTTTTGCTATAGCATCTGTTAAAGGAGAATTTAAATCTATAAAGATATTAATTTAAAAGAGAAAAACATAAATTAATTAGGAATGCAACCAAATCACAGAAAACAATTTAAAACAATACATTGATTCAACTCCAAGGTAGAAATCCAGAAAATTCAAGGAGGAATTAAATAATTTTTTTAAAGTTAATTATTATGACTAGGACCTTTTTTTTTTTTTTAAGAAAATGAACATCCACATGTACAAAAATATTTATAGCTGTTCTTTCTGTGGTGGAAAAGAATTAAAAATTGATGGAATGCCCTTAATTTGGGGAATGGCTAAACAAGTTGTGGTATATGAATGTAATGGAATACTATTATGCTGTGAGAAATGATAAGCAGTCAGATTTCAGAAAAAACCCTGGAAAGATTTACATAAACTGATGCTGAGTGAAATGAACAGAACCAGAAGAACATTGTACACCGTGTCAACAACATCGTGTGATGATCACCTGTGGTAGACTTAACTCTTATCCAGCAATACAGTGATCCAAAATAATTCCAAATGACTCATGATGGAAAATGCTCTCCACAGCCAGAAAAAAAAGGACTCTGAAATCTAGATGCAGATTAAAAATACTGTTTCTACGTTTTTTATTTTTTGTTTTTCTTTTTCTGAGGTTTGTCCCTATTGTTCTGATTCTATGCTCACAATGTAACTAATGCAGAAATAAGTTTAATGTGATTGTACATATATAACCTATATCAGATTGCTTGCTGTCTTGGAGTGGGTGGAGGGAGGGAAGGAAGGGAGGGAGAAAAAACCTTGGAACTAGAAATCTTATAAAAACAGATGTTGAAAATTATTTCTATGTGTTACTAGAAAATAATAAAATACTTTTATAATTAAAAAAACCAAAATGAACACAGCACACTATTGGATAATCAGATTTTTTAAAGAGGAAAACCAATTACTGGTATAAACTTTAAAAAAAAATCACGGGGGCAGCTAGGTGGAGCAGTGGATAAAGCACTGGTCCTGGATTTAGGAGGACTTGAGTTCAAATCCAGCCTCAGACACTTGACACTTACTAACTGTGTGACCCTGGGCAAGTCACTTAACCCTCATTGCCCCGCAAAAAAATAAAACAAAATAAAAAATCACAGTGGATGGAGTAACGAAGGCTCCAAGAGAAACTATTATGCTCAACACTATGTCTATACAACTGAAAAAAATAAATATTTACCAAAAATATAAAATGCTTAATAACAGAATAAGGCAAAAATATTTTTAAAAGAAGACACTTATTTTAGAGAAATAAATTGAAGTAGCTATAAATAAATTTCTGGAAGAAACATTAGGAACATAAGTATTACAAGTGGGTTTTGGGGTGACTAGGTGGCACAGTGGATAATGCTCCAGCCCTGGATTCTGGAGTTCCTGAGTTCAAATCTGGCCTCAGACACTTGACACTTACTAGCTGTGTGACCCTGGGCAAGTCATTTAACCCCATTGCCCTGTAAAAAAAAAAAAGTGGATTTTTATCAATGATTCAAGCTATTAATTGCATTATTACATAAATTTTTTATAAGAAGAAAAAGGATCCTATCAAACTCATCTTGTGATTCAGATATTGTCTTTATATACAAATTGGGAACAATGAAAACAGAAAAATGAATACTATAGACTAATATTAAAATAAATATAGGAAATAAATAATATATTAGAAAATTTCTAAGGCAACATGTCACAAGAATTGTACTTTGTTACTCAGATGTATTTAAATGAGTTATGAAGCTGTCCTTTAAATTTAGGGTAACTATAAACATTACCATATCAATAAAAAAAAACAAAGAAAGGAAAAAGTCCTATATATAATATTGCTATGTGTATATATGTGAGGAATGTTGTATAGCATCTTTTTATTTGTTGTGGTCAAAAAAACGAAACCAAACCTGGTGACTAAAGAAATGCTAATTGATTATGTTTTGCTATATGATTGAGATAATATGATATTGTGTTGTATTTAATGAAGACTGATTTTCTTTTACATTTTCTTATGTAGAAAGACATTAATGCAGAATGAAGTAGAATCAAATGAACAATTTACAATATAACATCAATATTATAAAATTTGACAAATATGAGGTTTTTTCAAAGAATTAAGAAGTTTAAAAAAAGCATTGAGAAAAATGTACTTTAATAAACACATTGTAAAAACAAACTTTAAAACTATAAACACCCATTCACTAGTACAATAACCATTCATTATTCAAGCAGATCTATGATGAAATATAATATGTACTGCAAAGAGGTGATAGATTTAGTGTGGGTCATGATACATATTTTTTCTGAGTAGCCATTGAGGGAATTTATTTTGCTTGACCATGCTTATTTGTTACAAAACTATTTGAGATTCTTTTTATCTTTTCCAATTGGGTGGAGGGTAGGGAGAAGAGGCAAAAAAAGATTTCTATTATTTTTTTTTTCTTAGAAGTGGGTCTGATAAAGATGTGGAATGATTCCATGTCCTTCCCTCCCCATATTGGGAAGGCAGGCAATTTGATGTTAATATATATCTGAAATAAAACAAAACATATTTCCATATTATCCATGTTGTGAAAGAATAAAAAGACAAAAAAAGTATGTTTCAATCTGCATCCATCAGTCAATCAATTCTCTCCTCAGAGGTGGATAGCAGTTTTCATCATGCCATGTTTCAAACAGTCTTGAAATAATTTTCTTGATTAGAGTAACCTGTTCTCCAGAGATCTGACAAGTAAACTATTCCTTCCTCTGCTAATTTGCTTATGGTATCACCCTTTATGTCTAAATCCTGTACCCATTTTGACCTTATCTTGTTATATGTTATGAGAAAATTGGTTTATACCTAGTTTCTGCAATAGTATTCTGTAGTTTTCCCAGAAAATCTTGTCAAATAGTGAGTTCTTATACTAGAAGCTTGAGTCACCCATTATTTATTTGAAAGATGAAAGTTTTATCAGGGGAACTTGTTCGATTTTGTTTTCATTACCTGTTTTCCTTTTAATTTTGGCTACATTAGTTTTGTTTCAGCAAAAGCTTTTTACTTTCATGAAATCAAAATAATCTATTTTACTTTCTGTTATCCTCTCTCTTTCTTATTTGGTCATAAACTCTTCTTGGATCGTGGATCTTTGGGTTTAACAAATACTAGATTACTGTGGTTCTGTAATACTTGTTTCAGGGACCTAATCTATTACATTGATCTGACATTCTATTTCTTTGCCAGTATCAGATAGTTGTGATGATTACAACTTCGTAATATAGTTTGAAAGCTAGAACTTCCAATCTTTTTTTCCTTCAGTTTAGTTTTTTTTTTTTTTAATTTGCATTGATTCCCTCGATTGATTGGTATTCTTGACTTCTTATTTCTTCAGATAACTTTGTTCTGATTTTCTTTTGAGCTCTGTAAAATAAATCTTTGTTAGTTTGATTGGTATGGCATTGAATATGTAGATTAACTTAGGTAGAATTGTAATTTATATGGTCTTCAGTTATTTTAAATGGAATTTCTCTTCCTACCTCTTCCAGATGGATTTTGTTGGCAGCATATAGAAATGCTGATGATTTATGGGGTTTATTTTAGAACATGCAAGTTTGCTAAAGTTGTTAATTGTTTCAACCACTTCTTTTGATTGAGTCACTAAGATTCTCTAACTATATCATTGTACTATCCACAGAAAGTGAAACTTTTGTTTTCTCATTGCTTATTTTTATTCTTTCTATTTTCCTTGCCACATTGCTATAGTTAGCATTTCTAGTACAGTATTAAAAAAATAATGATGATAATGGACACTCTTGCTTCATCCCTTATTTTGGTGAGGTTTCCAGTTTAACTTTACAGTCATTTCCTCCTATAATTCATTTGACTTTTTTCTTTAAAAATGTTTGAATACAAATGTATAACATTGATATTCCTTAATCATCTATGGTGCCTTTTTAGTAAGATTTAATATGCCCCCCAAAGCCCTTTAAATTAGTTCCAATTTTTGCATAGTCTTTTTCTGAGGTTATAATTGCTCCCCCTATTTTTAAAAATTTAATTTAAATATACAAGATTATGCCCCAACCCTTTATTTTAATTTTGTGAGTATCTGTTTCAAGTGTGTTTCATGTAAACAACATATTGTTGGATTGTGGTTTGTAATCTATTCTGCTGTCTACTTTCATTTTAGGGGTGAGCTCATCTCATTGACATTCACAGTTATGATTTCCAGCTGTACATTTCCCTCCATCCTGTTTTCTTCTCTTTATCCTACTCTTTCTTTTTATCTTGTATTTGTTCTAAAGACTACTTTACTCTGAAGTATCACCTCACACCTATCAGAGTGGCAAAATGACAATAAAGGAAAATATCATATGTTAAAGGACTGTGTGAAAACTTGAACACTAATCCACTATTGAAGGTGTTGTGAAGAGATCCACCCATTCTGGAAAGCAATTTGGAACTGTACGCAAAGGGCTATAAAACTGTGTATACCCTTTGATCTAGAAACACCATTTCTAGATTTATATTCCAAAGAAATCCCAAAGAAAAGAAAAAGGAATATTTGTACAAAATATTTATAGCAGCTCTTTTTGTAGAAGCTAACAATTGGAAATCAAAGGAATGTCTATCAATTGGGGAATAGCTAAACAAGCTGTGGTTTATGATGGTGATGGAATATTGTTGTCCTATAAGAAATTACGAGCAGGATGATTTCAGAAAGGCTTAGAAAGATTTATATAAACTAATCCATAGTGAAGTGAGAAAAATGAGGAGAATGTTGTGCACAGTATCAGCAATACTGTTTAATGAAAAAATGTAAATCACTTAATTGTTCTCAGCAAGACAATGATCCAAGACAATCCCAGAGGACTAAAGATGAAACATACTATCTACCTCCAAAGAAAGCACTGATGCTGATTGAACATAGACTGAAGCATGCTATTTTTCACTTTCTTACTTTCATTTTTTCTTTTGTTTTCTTATACAAAATTACTAATACAATAATTGTTTACATTATTATAAATTTATAACCTATATCTATTTGCTTACTGCCTCAAGGAAGGGGGAGAGGAGGCAAGGAGGGATACAATATGGAACTCGAAACTTTAAATAAAAATGTTTATTATTTTTTAAAAATAAAGACTTTTGCTTCTGGTGTGTGTATGTGTCTATTTTCACTCTTGGAACCAATTCACATATGAGGAAGATTGCAGTGTTGCCCACAACCCTAATTTTTCTCCTCCAGTATGAACAAACAAACAAAAAAGCAACAAAAACACTCTTCCATTTTCCTTTAATTGAGATAATTTTCTCAACTTTTCCTTTCGCTTTCCACTTCTTTCATAGCATGCACTTTTTTGTTTAACCATTTTTTAATTCCTTCCTAATATAACATATTTCCACAACTTCTCTCCATGTAAAATTCTAGAAACTGTCTTAATGATGATCACATTTTTAGAAATTGCATGTATGAGATGGAGCCAAGGCAGCAGAGGAAAGGCAGTGACTAGCCTGAGCAATTCCCCAAATCCTCCCCCCAAAATATACAATTCCTGGAGCAACAGAATCCACAAAAGGGCAGGGTGAAATAATCTTTCAGGCAAAGAAAACTTAGATGGTGAGAGGCAAAGGTCATTTGTAGGAGGATGATAATAGAGCGCAGTCCAGTCCAGGCCCCTCCAGCAAAGAACAGGTCCCAACAAACCAGGAGCAGGCCTTGGGAAATAGTGAATCATCATTAGCAGCAACTGCTTCTGGAACTCTCAGCCCACAGACAGTAAGAGAGTCAAACAACTGATGAGGAGATTGCCTATCATTGCTTTGACAGACCTGGGGAAATGACTCTTGCTTTGCCCATACTTGGTTCTAGGTTGCTGTCCTGCGTAGCAGCCCCCATATAGGGAGGAGCACTAGCACACCAGAGCTTGCAGCTGCAATGGAGCTGGGATATTCCTCAAAGTTTCAGGGCAGAAAAGAGGGCTTGTGGTCACTCACAAAGCAGAGCCTAGTCCAGAAGAGTACTAAAAACACCTCTCCTTACATCTCTTGAGGAACAAAAGGGGGGAATGTGGTAAAAAGTTTTAACAGTCGGTTAGATAATGGAGAGATGCCCCTTTTGGGGAGGAGACCAACAGCATGAGCTACGCACACCAGTCCGCCTGCGACGCACGCCAGATTGCCTGCTGAGCACTTGACTTCTGGGGTGCGAGCTTAAAAGGCAAGGAGAGAATGGAAGTGGGGCTTTTTTCCTGCTCCACTGGTCTCCTTGGCTGCGCTGCACAGACAGACACGGACTGGAGTTTGACTCGGCCCAGCTCTCGGTTAATAGCATGCGCTTGACTCGGTCTCTCTCCCCAAAGGTGGCCTTGGGTTTTGGTGAGTTTTATACAGAATATAGACTAAGCCTAGACTTAAGATGATTTGTATTGTATTTCTACTTTCCTATCCTTCTAATCAACATCACCTTGTGACTACCATACAATAAAAGGTCTATCTAGAAAACCAGAAGCTTCTTCCATTTACTAGTCTGGAAGATAAATTAAGGGAAAGGTTAAGTAGGGTAGATTTATGATCTAATATCCAATTTTAATCTCACACATCATACCATCTGGAAGAAGTGAAAACTTACAGGTCCCTAGAAGTATCTCTGAAAAGAGCTGCACAAAACTTCTGAAGCTTGGGACAGTTTGCCATCCACCCTGGAAACAGAGCTATACTTTAACAAAGAGTAAAAAAGGCTGGGAAATAAGCAAACAATAACAAAAAAATCTGACTTCAGAAAGTCGTCGTAGTGATAAGGAAGGCAAAATACACATACAGAAGAAGATAATAAAGTCAAAGTCCCTACATCAAAAGCCTCCAAGAAAAATAAAAATTAATCTTAGTCCATGGAAGGGCTCAAAAAAGACTTTTAAATTTGAGAGGCATAGTGGTAACACTGGGAAGAGAAATGAGTGATGCAAGAAAACCAAGAAAAAATGTCAACAGCTTGGTAAAGAAGACACACAAAAAATATTGAAGAAATTAAAGTCTTAAAAAAACGACCAGCCCAAATGTTAAGAGTTACAAAAAGCCAATAAGGAAAATAATGCCTTGAAAAGTAGAACTGGTCAAGTGGGAAAGAGGCAGAAAACTTCACCAAAGGAAAAAAAAGCTCCTTAAAAAGTAGAAGTTGCCAAATAGAAAAGGAAGTGCAAAAGTTCACTAAAAAACTGATGCTCTAGGGGCAGCTAGGTAGCACAGTGGATAAAGTACTAGCTCTGGATTCAGGAGGTCCTGAGTTCAAATTCAGCCTCAGACACTTGACACTTACTAGCTGTGTGACCCTGGGCAAGTCACTTGACCCCAATTGCCTCAACAAAATACAAACAAACAAACAACAACAACAAAATGATGCTCTAGCTCCCTATTAATTGGAGAGAGGCACATCAAAAAAGTTCTGTGTTACTACCTTATACCTATTAGATTGACTACTAAAATAGAAGAGCAAAATGAAAAGACTATTGGAGGGTTGGTGAGAAAAAATGGACATTAATGCATTGTTGCTGGAGTTGTGAACTGATTTAACCATTCTGTGGAGTCATTTGAAACCATGCCCAAAGGCTATAAAACCATGCATTCTTTTTGACCTAGCAATACCACTACCAGGCCTCTATCAAAAAAGAGATAAAAAACAAAAAGGAAACAAACAAAAGGGTACAAAAATATTTATAGAATCTCTTTTCTGGTTGCAAAGAATTAGAAACTGAGAGGATACCCATCAATTGGGAAATGGATGAACAATTGTGGTATGTGAGTATGGTGGAACATTTTGCTATAAGAAATGAATGAGCAGGTTGTTCTCAGAAAAACCTAGAAAGGCTTACATGAGGTGATGAAAAGTGAAATGTGGGCTACATATATCAATACTATATTCATATGTTTTATATATATATATACATATATATATATATGTATATATACACACACATATATATGGAAGAATGCACATAAATACACACTGATGACATGCTTGTGTGTGTGTATATATATGTGTATATATATGTATATGTGTGTGTGTATATGTATACACACACATATATTACACTTAGATATTTAATCTTATGAAAATTCCCAAACACAAAATTCTGTGGCCAAACCACCAAATTATTAAATCACTTGAAGAAAAAAAAAGTGAAAAATGTGTTTATTACATGCTATCTTTACATACATAGATATATACATAAACACATATATACTTATACATGTATGCATACACATACATACATATATAATGTACGCATGTGTGTATATATTTGTGATTATATATGCATATATACACACATATATGCATATATATTTATTTTTTCCTTTTGAAAATAATTTCTTCATTTAAATTTAGACTGGGGAAGAAATTCCCATTTTCCTTATTTTAAAGAGTTGACATTTCTCAGTTACTAATATAAGGAAATGATGCATGGTAAATGATCAATTTGGCTGAAATGACTAAATGACTATAAATAAACAGTTTGAGATTTTGGATGTGTATAGTATTTGGGCTAGGAAGCATGTGAAGACACCTCTGCATCAACACTTTGCCATATGGTACCCATAATCTTGATATTATGTAGGAAAGATGAGAGCATTGAAGAGGAAAGATTTATATCCCTGTATATGCTGACAGGTAGCAAGTATGCAGTCTTTGAATCTTGACAAAGTTAGTACAGTATATTTATTGAGGTGCTCAAAGTCAAGTTGTACATAGACAAGCAAGAACTATCTATGTGAGCTAATGGCGAGTACAGAGCAAATACTTTATAATGGATGAGGCACCTATTTGTAGCAAATCAATTTAAAATATATGAAGAAGGTATACCCCTCCCCATGCCCCAGTGGGGGATTAAAAATTGGTCAAAATTTATTTGAACTTTAATTCCTTTTAATGGTGCATTAACTTTTAAACATTAGACTATAATTTAGCAAGCTGCTTTTCTGAATTAGTTTCACACTAGTGGCCTAAAATAATTCACTTAAAAAATCATAGGTTTACTCCCATTAAATTAAACTAAATAAGTAATAGAAATTCACTGAATGTTATAACTTTAGTTTCATGAATTGAAGGAAGCTAAAGAATGTTCAATTCCTGTGGGAAAGGAGATGTTATAGGGAAGATATATGGGTCTGAATTATAGCTCCATGCTTCAGAACTGGTGCAGGTTTTGCCTCATTGTGTTTCTACTGTTTCCAGAACACTTGGTTCAGAGCCATCCTTATGAGGTAGAGAAGAGCTTCATCTCAATTAATAACATTTCTAGATCCTATGGAAGTCATTATAGAGCCAGAGCTGCCCAAACAAATCAGGGAGAGAAGTTGGGCTGCATTAGTTCTATGGATCCCCATCTTTCCTTCAGGTGATCGTATCTAAGAGAGAATAAGAAACCATGACAAGCACTGTTTGAATTAAGGGTTTCTAACAATTTTTGTGAGAGCTATATATCCCTTTAAACTCTTGTTAAAACTAAAGACACCTTCTCAGTGAAAATAAAGATGTAACACCCCACTCCACCATGAAAGATGGCAAATGCCTTGAAATTTTACCCCAAGTTTGGACCACTTATTTTTCCTTTACTCTATAAACTTATTTTTCTGTTGATGCCAGCTGCTTTCCCACAGTATTTGCATATATCCCTTTTGGAGTCTGTTGAAATCATAATGTTTAACTTCTTATGAGATACTACTGTTTTTGTGCCTATCCTATTCAATTGATCCACAAATTTATTTCTTAGTCAGTACCAAGTAGTTTTGATAATTGTTGTTGGTAATGTAGAGTTAAATTTGCTACAACTAGGTCACTTTCCTTTACATTTTTTTCACTGATTTCCTTAATATTCTTGATATTTTATTCTTCCAAATGAATTTTGTTATTATTTTTTTCTAGCTATACAATTTTTTTATTAGAATGGAACTGAATAAGTAAATTAATTAAATAGAATTATTATTTTTATTACATTAGCTCATCCTACCCAGGAGCAATTGAAAATTTTCTAATTCTTTAGATCTGATGTTATTTGTGTGAAAAGAGTTTTGGTATTGTGCTAATATAGTGCCTGGATTTCCCTAGACATGTAGACAATCAAATATCACATATTGTCTACACTTATTTTTTTCTCAGTTTTTAAAATTTTAAAATTTTTTTCCAATTACATATAAAGAGATTTCAACATTCATTTTTGTAAGTTTTTGAGTTCCAAATTTTTCTCCCTCTCTCTTTTCCCTCCCCTTGTAGCCAGCAATCAATCTGATATAGGTTATACATTAAAATAATATTAAACACATACACAACTTTAGTCATGTTGTGAGAGAAGAATCAGAACAAAAGGAAAAAAAAACACAGGAAGAAAGAACAATAGGGAAAATAGTCTGGTTAAGTCTGTGTTCAGTGTCCACAGTTCTTTTTCTAAATGTAGAAAGTATTTTCCATCATGAGTCCTTTGGCATTTTTCTTTAATCCATACTGAGAGGAGCTAAGTCTATCAGAACTGATCATCGCACATTGTTGTTGATATTCTAGAATGTTCTCTTGGTTCTACTCATTTCACTCAGCCTCAATTCATGTAATTCTTTCCAGCTTTTCTGAAATCTGCCTGTTCATCATTTCTTACAACCCAAGAGTATTCCATCACATTCATATACAACATGTTTAGCCATTTCCTATTAATGGGAGTGCCTTCAATTTTTATTTCGCTGCCACCAGAAAAAGAGAAGCTATAGGGCATGATTCCAAATTTCTCTCTAGAATGGTTGGATCAGTTCACAATGACAAGAACTATGCGTTCATTTTCCAATTTTCCCACATCTCCAATATTTATCATTTTCCCTTTTTGTGATATTAGCAAATTGGATAGGTGTGAAGTGGTACATCAGAGGAGCTTTAATTTGCATTTTTCTAATTAGGAGTGACTGAGAATATTTTTTTTCATATGGCTGTATATAGCTTTAATTTCTTCAGCTGAAAAAATGACTGTTGACCATTTTCAACTGGGGAATGACTTGTATTCATATTGTAAGGGCCAAATTTAGTAAGGGGAGAGGTAATAGGGTGGCTCGCCTTAATATTGAGGTAAGAAAAGAAACATTATGGAGCAGCTAGGTGGTGCAGTGGATAAAGCACCAGCCCTGAATTCAGGAGGACCTGAGTTCAAATCCAGCCTCAGACACTTGACACTTATTAGCTCTGTGACCCTGGGCAAGTCACTTAACCCCAATTTCCTCACCAAAAAAAAAAAAAGGAAAAAAGAAAAAAAGAAAAGAAACAGCCTCTTTCAAAAACAAAAATTATCTGAATCACACAAGTGAGATTAATAGAACTAGAAAAATTTATAAACAATGTATAAATCTCTGGGGTAAAAAGGCTCCTGGCACCCGAACCTGCCTCCAGCCCAGCTAGCAAGAACTAGCTCTGCCAAAACAAAACAAAACAAAACAAAACAAAACAAAACAAAACAAACTCACCAATACCTGAAATCTGTAGCTATTAGCTGTAGTCTCTTTTGTTTTTGTCCAAAGGTCAAACACCAGCAGCTCCTCTAATTGTCTGCCTTCTTTCCTTCACTGTTTCCCCCAGAGCACTCCCCTAACTGCCTTTTCCTCTAACTTCTTCTAACTGAATATAAGTATATCTTAACTGATTTTCCCACAAGAAGGGGAGGTGTGGTTCTTAGCCATGCTGAGTCCCAATTGGCTCAGCACACCCACATCACTCACATGGGCTGTCCCCATCACAATCTGGCCAGACCCACATGGGCATGGGGAAGCTATTAGAGGAATGCTTAGTTACTTAGTTTCAATAAATATTCCCTGTGGTCAGAGTTCCTCTTGTCTGTTCAATCATCTCCCAAAGTACACACCATTCTCTTAGGTTTTTCAAGCTTACATTTTTTTTCAGTCTGACCATAATAAAGCATAGATTCATATATATGGCAAAAATTATTTGTGTTAAAGATTAATATTCCTGTTTTTACCTAACTCATTTGGGAGGGGCCACACCTGGCACAGAAGAAGAACTCTCCATAGGCAGCTTTTGAAGGACTTCCCCTTTTGGGGTGGGAGAGATTGAATGCTCCCTGAAGGGAGGCAAGCTGCTTCCAGGAACACTAGGTGTCTTCCAGAATTCAGTCTTTTCCTTCTTGGCCTTTGCACTGATGGACGTGTTTGCTCTCTGTCTGGTGACTCCCCTTGTGGTGGTGTGTTAGCTGTTCTGGCACTGCAAACAACTGTAGACTTTCAGGTTTGGTGAGCTAATTATGGAAAATCCTAAATTCCTTTGAACTGGATTAATTGGGAATGGTCTGGGCAGTGAATAGGTTAAGCTTAGAATTAAGAATATTAATCTGTATTTCTATTTTCCTATTTCCTTATCTTTGTTTTTTATTAGTTTCACCTTTGTTGTTTAATTAATTCCCAAGTAATAAAATCTGATCCTTTTGTGAACTAAAGCTTAGTGGATCCTTTCTTATTGGCCTGAGAGAAATATATAAAAAGGGAAGTTAAGAGAGGAGGGAGAACCTAAAAGGTCCCTCATATTTCCAGGACCCCAACATTAAGGTGAGTCACCCAAATCTCCTTATATAAAATTATATATATGTATATAATATGTATATGTATATGTATATATGTGTATGTATATGTATATGTGTATGTATATGTATATGTATATGTATATGTGTATGTATATGTATATGTATATGTATATGTATATGTATATGTATATGTATATTAGAAATGAGGCCGTTATCAGAAACAATGGCTGTAATTTTTTTTTCCCCAGCTTTCTGCTTTCCTTCTAATCTTGGTTGCATTTGTTTTGTTTGTGCAAAACCTTTTTAATTTAAGGTAATCAAAATTATCCATTTTCCATTTAATACTGCTCTCTATCTCTTGCTTCATCAAATTCTTCCCCTCTGCATAGATCTCAAAAGTAAACTATATCCTTTTCTTATTTGCCTATGGTATCACCCTTTATGTCTAGATAATTTACCCATTTTTACTTTACTTTGATATACAGTGTAAGATGCTGGTGTATGCCTAGTTTCTACTATACGATCTTCCAATTTTCCAAGCCATTTATGTTAAATACTGAGGGTTGTTCTTTGTTTTTTTTTTGTTGTTGTTGTTGTTGTTGTTTTAAATCCCAGAAGCTGGTGTCTTTGGGTCTATCAAACAGTAGATTACTATAGTCGTTTACTATTGTGTCTCCTCTGCCTAATCTATTCCGCTGATCAACCACTCTTTTTCTTAGCCAGTACCAAACAGTTTTGATGACTGCCACTTTATAATATATTAGTAGTCTCATTTTGTATGACACTGAATAAGTAAATGATTTTAGATATAATTATCATTTTTATTATATTAGCTCAACCTATCCATGAGCAATTGATATTGTTTCCAATTATTTAAGTGTGATTTTATTTGTGTCAAGAGTGTTTTGTAATTATGTTCAAAGATTACAGGTACACCCTGAAATATTTTAGATTGTCTACAGTAATTTTAAATGGAATTTCTCTAGTTATCTCTTGCTGCTGTGCTTTGTTGGTCATGCATAGAGATGTTGATGATTTATGTGGATTTATTTTATATCCTGAAACTTTTCTAAAGTTGTAAATTGTTTCTAGTAATTTTTTAGCTGATTCTCTAGGATTCTTTAAGTAATACCATCATATCATCTGCAAAGAATTAATTCCTTTTTCTTCTCTAAGCTAATATTTCTAGTACAATATTACATAATAGAGGTGATAATGGTCATCCCTGTTTCACCCTTGATTTTATTGGGAATGACTCTAATTTATCCCCATTGCCTAAAATGTTTGCTTATTGTTTTAATTACATGCTGTTTATCATTTTAAGGAAAGCCCCATTTATTCCTATGATCTCTGATATTTTTATTAGGAAGTGGTGTTGTCTTTTGGCTAAAGCTTGTTCTGAATCGATTAAGATAATTGTATGATTTTTTTAGTTATGTTATTGATATGGTTGATTATGTTGATAGTTTAACTAATATTGAACCAGCCCTGCATTTCTGGTATAATCCCACCTCATCATAGTGTATTGTCTTGGTGATAAGTTGCTGTAATGTCCTTACTAATATTCTATTTTAAATGTTTAAAAAAATATTCTTTAGGAAAATTGTTCTATAATTTTCTTTCTCTTTTTTGGCTCTGGCTGAATTAGGTATTATGGGGGCCAAATTTAATATGTGGAGAGTTAATTTAGTGGCTTGCCAAAATTTTGGGGTCCCAGAAATTATGAGGGACCTCTAGGTTCAAAGCTCCCTCCCCTCCGAACTGCCTTTTTAGATATTTCTCCCAGACCAATAATAAAGGAAACTAACAGCTTCTGCTCTACAGATGAATCAGCTTTTATTAAGGAGAATAAAGTAAACAGCAAAGGTAAAATTAATAAAATCAAATACAAGGGAATAGGGGGAAAGAATTATGGATAATCCTCCTGCTCTAACCTAAGTCAATACAAAAGAGCAGAGATCATATTTAACTCACTACCTGGGGCTTGTAGCTTCAATGGAAGGAGCAGCTTACAGTCAGACCTGAAGGATTCATCTGCCACTGCTGCTGCTACTCACACCACTGAGAGGAGAGAGATAACTCTAGAAGAGCAGTCAGATCCCCTCAGCGAGTATTTACTCTTCCTCCCCCAAAAGAGGAGGTCCTTCAAATCTGTCTGTGGAGAATGGTTTCTCCTTCTGACATCAGCAGCATAAGTCATTTCAGGGCAGGCCAGGTGCAGCTCATCCAATCAGACAGCCAAATTCCAATAATCTTACCACAGTATCAACACAATATTTGTGCATGATTTAATTCTCTACCAAGGTATATATTGCATAGAATATGATCAACAAATATACCTTGCTCAATTTAAGCAAAATTGACTAGAAAGATGTTTCAAGAGCATGTGGTTCAATTTCTTATTATCAAGTCACTGATATAATTATTTTAATATGCACATAAATCTATGATGAAAATATTCTCCAAGAAAGTAGGACATAATCTACCCATATCTGCTTAATCTTACAAAATTATTATTAATGTCATTACAGAAATTTACTACAGGGGAATCACTCAACATATTGGAGTACTTCCAAACATTTTCCCAGAATCAACTAATCATTTACTAGGCATTTACTAAGCATCTATTATATGATAGATTCTGTCATAGACTCAACTAACTTACATTCTAAAGGGAGAAATAATATATTTTAAAAATGGTGGATCAAAACAAACCTCAGAAAGGTAATATCTAGTTGTGGTGTTGACCAAAAAGTATTTCCTTGATGTGGCATTGTTTCATCTGAGTTTTGAAGGAAGTAAGCAATTTAAGAGGAAAAGTTGAGGAGGGAGTATATTCTATTTATGGGAAATAGTCAGGGCAAAACACAGATTGGAAACAGAAGGTTATGCATGAGAAACAAAGAGTAATCCTGTATATCTTGATTATAGAGGTTGTGAAGGGGCATAGGAGTATGGTGACAAGAAACACAAGAAGAAGATAATTTATTAAGGGTTTAAATGTCAAAGAGTTTAGATTTGATCCCAAATGGGAAGCATTACAGTGATTGTGTAGAGTAGCGATACACTTTTTTTTTTTCTCCAACAAACATTTATTTTTTTCCAGTTACATGTGAGGGTAGTTTTCAACATTCATTTTCCATTTTGTTTTGTTTTTTGTTTTTGTGGGGCTATCGGGGTTAACTGACTTGCCCAGGGTCATACAGCTATTAAGTGTCAAGTGTCTGAGGCCGAATTTGAACTCAGGAAATCCTGAATCCAGGGCCAGTGCTTTATCCACTGTGCCACCTAGCTGCCCCCCTCAACATTCATTTTCATAAGATTTAGAGTTCCAAATTTTTCTCCCTCTCTCAATTTTCTCCCCGCTCCATAAGACATTAAGCAGGTTATATATGTACAATCCACAAGGGCTCTTTTTATCAGTTCTTTCTATGGGATTGGATAGTATGCTTCATCATTAGTCCTTTGGGATTGTCTTGGATCAGTGTATTCCTGAGAGTAGTCTTTCCATGTTTTTCTGAAATCATCCTGCTTGTCATTTCTTATAGCACAATAATATTCCATTACAATCATACACCACAGCTTGTTAAGTTATCCCCCAATTATTAAACCTTCCTTCAATTTCTAATTCTTAGCCACCACAAAGAGTTTCCAGAAATATAGTTTTTGTAAATTTTGTTACTCTTCTCTTTTTCACAGTTAGTATTGTTAACTGTTTCCCTCCATCCTATTCCCCTCCCCATGCTATTTATTATCTATCTTCTTTCACCCTATTTATTCTCAAAAGTGATTTGCTTTGAAATGCCTTCTCCCAAAATTGGCCCTACCTTCTTTCACCCCTCCCTCCTTATCCCTTTCCCCTCCTACTTTCCTAAAGTTTTAGAATAGATTACTCCATCCAATTGAGTGTGCATGTTAATAACTCCTTCAGCTAATTCTGATGAAATTAAGGTCTTCGAACCAATTCTGGTGAGTGTAAGGCTCATTCACTGCTCTGCTCCTTCCCCATCTCTCCCCCCAATCCATAAGCTCTTTCCTGTTTCTTTCATGTTGGATTTTACCCCATTCTACCTCTCTTCTTCCCCCTCCCCAGTGCAATCTTCTCACCCCGTAATTTTAACCTAAAGATGTCATGATGGGGCAGGTAGGTGACAGTGGACAAAGCATCGACCCTGTACCTAGGAGGACCCGAGTCCAAATATGGTCCCCGTCACAAGACACACATCCACTGCTTGACCCTGGGCATGTGACCCAATTCTGACCACCACAAAAAAGGATAAACAAAATAAATGCTTTACAGATATCATCCTTTTATAATCAATATGAGTTATACATATCATCTTCACATGTAGGAATGTAAGCAGTTTAACCTTTAAACATCCCTCTTAATTTTTTTCCAGTTTACCTTTTCATGCTTCTCTAGAGTCTTGTATTTGAAAGTCAAATTTTCTATTTATTTCAGGTGTTTTCATCACAAATATCTGAAAGTTATCTTTTTCATTGAAGTCCCATTTTTCACCCTGAAAGGTTATACAAAGTTTTTCTGGGTAAGTGATTTTTGGTTGTAAGCCCAATTCTTTTGCCCTCTGGAATGTCATATTACATGTCTTCCAATCCTTTAATGTAGAAGCAGCTTGTTCTTGTGATATCCTGACTTTGGCTCTGTAGTTTTTGAATTGCTTCTTTCTGTCTATTTGTTATATTTTCACCTTGACCTGGGAGCACTGAAATTTGGCTCTAATTTTCCTGGGAGTTTTTATTTTGAGATTGCTTTCAGGAGGTGATTGCTGAATTCTTTCGATTTCTATTTTATTTTCTGCTTCTAGATTATTAGGGCAAGTTTCCCTGATAATTTCCTGGAAGATGATGTCTAAGCTCTTTTTCTTTTTCTTTTTTTCTTTTCCCTTTTTTTTTGTCATGGTTTTCAGGTAGTTCAATGATTTTCAAATTATCTCTCCTGGATCTATTTTCTAGGTCAATTGTTTTTCCAAGGAGATATTTCACATTGTCTTCTATTTTTTATTTATTTGGATTTCCTATATTGCATCTTGATTTCTGATAAAGTTATTTGCTTCTATTTGCTCAGTCCCAATTCTTAAGCAATGATTTTCTTCAGAGAACTTTTGTACCTCCTTTTCCATTTAGTCATTTTTGCTTTTAAAGCTATTGACTTTTTTTCATGACCCTCCTTCATCACTCCCATTTCTCTTTCCATTTTTTCCTCTACCTCTTATACTTTTCCCTATATGTCTCTTACTTTATCTTCAAAGTAATTTTTGAGTGCTTCTATGGCCTGAGATGAATTCATATTTTTATTGGAAGCTTTGGATGTAGGAGCTTTGGTGTTCCCATCCACTTCTGAGGGTGCATTTCAATCTTCCTTGTCATTAAAAAAACTTTCTATGGTCTGCATCTTTCTCTGTCTACTCATCTTGCCTGTCTTTTACTTGACTTTTAACTCTTTATTAAAGTGAGGCCCTGCTTCCATGATGTAGTGTCCCAAGCTTATGGGGGTTTAAGGTGGTAAAATTAAAGGAGGGGAAAGTTCTCCCCTTGCCTGGCCTGTTCTCTGGTCCATACATAACCCCAAGCCAACTTGATATTTGACCAAGCAGCAAAGCTTTTAGTGTTTTGGTTGTTATCTCTGATGACCCTTCTCCCATCCCCCTCCTGGGCCACTGCTGCTCAAGCCTTCCTCCTGGTTCCCAGCAGGGGTGAAACACACAAGTTCTGCTGCAGCGCCAGCAGAAATCCCTGTAATCTCCCCCACAGAAAATGTTTAGCCCTCTCATTAGAATGGTGCTGTAGCTCATTCAGAGACTCTGGGAGTCTCTTCTTTTGGTGAGGCCAGTCTCTGACTGTGTCTATGTCATTTTGACTGAGGAGTTGGGCTTCACTCTGTGACCAGCACAGCACTTCCTCCTACTGACCTTCTACACTGTCTCTGGCTGGAAAATGGTCTCAGCCTATTCTTTTGTGGGAAATAATTGGAGGTTTTTTGGACTAATCATGTTATGAATACCAAGAGCTGACTGCCTTTCCTCTGCCATCTTTGTCTGTATTGTTTCTTGATTTCTTATAAAGTCAATAGCTTTCATTTGCTCAATCCTAGTTTTTAAAGAATTATTTTCTTCAGAGAGTTTTTGTACCTCATTTTCTATTTGGCCAATTAGACTTTTCAAATTGATGACTCTTTTCTCATGATTTTTTTTTGCATCACTCTCATTTCTCTTTCCATTTTTTCCTCAACCTCACGTACTTTATTTTCAAAGTTATTTTTGAGCCCTTCTATACTCTGAGACAAATTCATATTTTTCTTTGGAAGCTTTGGATGTAGGAGTGTTGATTTTGTTTTATTCTTTTGTGGGTGTATTTTTGATCTCTCTTAATCACCATAGAAACTTTCTAGGGTCAGGAATTTTTTTTTTCTGTTTGCTCATTTTTCAAGCCTATTTCTTGATTTAACCCTCATTGCCCTGAAAAGGAAAAGAAAATTAAAGAAACCTTACAATACTCCCCACATGTAAAAGAATACTTCTGTGGAGGAAATATTTTTCTTCATTAATATAATTGCGTCCTTACATATCTATCTCTTTGTTTATTTGTTTTTAATTTGCTCAGTTTGTTGGGTTTTCCTAACACTAGTTAAAATTGTATTCTAGATCATTTTTAGTGATTGATAAATAACTTACTAAAAAAGGCATCCAACCCAATATATTATTGCCAATTAGTAATAAGTAAAAAAGAAAATATTGAATAGCTTCTCATCTTCATGGTTCTTCAGAGCTAACTTTTTCAGAGTCGGGCATTTTCTTAAAATTCAGTGGGAATTCTATACTTGGACCTAATGTATAGGAGTGCCAGTTGAGATGAGAAATTGTCCCATTTGATAGTAACAGGATGTGGCATTATGAAACATTAGAGATGTAAAATTAGGAAGTCCTATGAGGGAAAATGTGTAATACAGCATTTCCAACATTGAAAATATGGAAACTTTTGTAAAAGCAGGTAATAATGAACAGCATCAGGCAGTATATATTCTTTCCTCAGACATTAGTATATTAATGGAAGACATATAGATAAATGTGGATACTATTGTTTTACTTAATGACAATTTTGATTTGACATACACTTCTATAGTAAGTAGCTTTGATCAGTTTTGTAATGTACTGAATTACATTGGGATTCTAATCATCATAATAAGTGGCTAATATTTATTTAGTATACAAATGAAAAGAACTATTTAGAATATATTTTAGGTGCTTGCATTTTTAGTGATACAATTGATCCTAAGAACATTCTCCACAATATAAAATTAAAAAATCAACTTGTTATGATGATGAGAGCGATAGTTTTGTGTATATATTATATGCTAAATTAATGAAAATTACTTATCATATAATTACCATGTGCCAATCTCTGTACTAAATGTTGGGAACAAAGATACAAAAAGCAAACCATTTGTTGCCCTCAAAAGGAAGGATCTTACTTTCTAATATAAGAAGTCATAATATATAGGAGTGTGGTAATGTGGGAGAAGTGTTTTGAAATGTGACATCACAGGGATGGTGAATAAAGGTATAAAAAAATTTATGGATCTGCATTTCCCACAAAAAGAAGATTTAGTTTTGCTTTTTGTCTGTTTAAGCCTTGGAAAGTCCCCTGCTTACCCTGGAAGTATGTAGTATTTTGCTTAAAATAAAAATACAGTTTAAGAACTTAGATGAGCTATTAATTAGGGAATGCCTTTTTACAATATATAGCAACATTATGCAATGCTTTGCATGGGGAATGGGAATTTTGTCACCTTTGTTTTCTTTATTATACCATTAACAGAAAAGTGATTTTTAAATAAAGGGTGACTATAATTTATACTTAATGATATAATTTACCTTAAATTAATTTTCTGGGTTTCAGTAACCAAACTAATGAAATATTTATGAAGAGATTAAAAATTCTAGAATTTTTCTTAATGGATCATGCTGAATACCATTCTGATTGAAAATATTCTAATATTACACTGGATAAAAAGTCCTAGACATGTTGTATATTGTGACTATTGTGAATATCCATGTGAGTCCTTTATTTCTGCAACAATTCATTCTAGAGAAGATGTCTAGATTTGGGAATGATGAAAAGAAGACTTTTATTTGTTCATTTGTTTGGTTGTGTTAGAGAATTTGAATTTTAGGTAAAGCCTGAAAATCGATGGCAGAGAGTATAATAAATACAATTGTAGGGCTTATAGTTATTAAAGACTTCAGAAGACATCTAATCCAACTCCTTTATTTTCCAGATTAGGAAATGAAGGAATAACAAAGTGCATGAGCATTTGTAGGACCACCAAATCCATGGCTCTTTACACTGTCTCTCTCCTACCTTATGCATTATCATAAATATATTACATTTTTTGAAAAATTGCAATTATTCCATCTTAATTCCCAGTATAAAATATGTAATTTCTGTCCTGTGCAGAGATATGATAGACCAACATGGATTTTTGTCCTTAGACTTTTTATTTTCTCATGTTATTCATCCCTTCCAAGATGATTCATTTGTCTTCTCTAATTTTCCCTTTTAATGTTGTATTTCACCTGGAAATATTATAACAATAACAAGAATATGTGAATTATTTTTCTGACTCAAATCATGTAAGCACTTATATTATTATGCATGACTTCCCCAAAGTCTCAGTGTAGTTTTTAGGGGCTAAACTCTAACCTTTCCTTTTATATAATCAATATAATTTAATTATATATAATTAATTTTATATAATTGATAGTAACTATTGATATATTACATATTACCGCCTCCTCCCTCATAGACTGGGACATCATCTCACAGTTCCATGAAAATACATATTTTCAGGAAATATTATCACCAACTTGTTGTAGTAGAACAAAGTAAATAATATGTTATCATTGATAACACAATGAAGATGGGATTTAGTTCATATATCTTTAGCACTTAAAGTGTTTTGTAGTTTAGACTTAACAAACCAGATAATAACTCTAATGAAATGTACCTTTTCAGAAGCCAATCAATAACAACTTTCTCCCTCACAAAGATAATTACAGTTAATCCAATTAGATTGCCACTATGCTCAAACATCCCCTTAGATTAGATGTCATGTAAACAGAGACAAATTATTACAGCTTCTTAATAATCTATGGAAACTGATGATAACAAAATAATTGCTTCATAGTGGAACATTATATATCAGATTAGTCAGAGACACCCATAACTATTTGATACAGGAACTTAAACCCTGTACTCCCTACAGCTTGATTAAATTACATAGAATAGTTTTGTACTTTTACGATTTAGTAAAATAGTTGTTACATATTTCTTGCTTCATCCAATAAAAAAGCAGATTAAGTTAAAAAAACAAACAAAACTAGCATGATTTTACCAGGGAGTTTGTGGTTATTACCAGGGATAACATGGAGGAGAAAATATTGAGTATGAAGTCAAGTCAGACACAGCATTGTTAGAAATTACTAGTTGTATGAACACAGACAATACAAAAACTCCCTGAGACTTAATTTATTCTTTTAATATATGGATAATAATAATTGTACTATTTATCTCATAGTATTATGGTGAGTAACAAATGAAACAATGTATGTAATATGTTTTGCTTATTCTAAAACAATATATAAATGCCAACTGTTACTACTACTTAATATTGCAGATATTTTAAACTCATAAAATCAAATAAAATGCCAGTAATGATCAATAAATGGCTGCTGAATGCATAAACCATGCTAAATTATGAAAAATGAAACCAGAAGAAAATAAATATTTCTATTTATCTGTCCTTACAGTGTATACTCCAGGAAAAAAGCCAAATTGGAATGCAAGAGCTGACATACTAGGCAGAGAAATGTAAAACAATAAATTTAAAAAGTGTTCTTTTAAAAAAAGTGCTCTTCTTAGGTTTTTATATATTTCATATATCCAAAAGCCTTCAGAAGTAGCTGTTTGTGAGGTTTTATCTCAATAGTCAATTGCTATAAATGCATTTCACTTGATTTCATTGTGTATATGACAATGAGAGTAACACCTCTTGTTACTCATTGATTAGGAAGTAATTCAATTAATTTTGTCACATTAATTAAATGGAATACTGCCAAGGAGGAAACCATGAATATAGATACAGATACAGATAGTACAGACACAGATACAGATAGATACAGATACAGATATGGACATAGATAAATAAAAAAATGCATTGAAGTATGAGAAGACATATGAACTGATACAAAGAAGGCAGAATAGAAAAATAAAATATGTAAGGACAAATAAACCTCATCTTCTTTTCAAAGGTAAGAAAATGTATGGGAGATATTACCTATAGTATCAGACTGAGTCAAATTATTAGTTTGAATGAATTTTTTTTCATCTTTTCTTTTTTCTTTTTTGCAGGTCAATAAGGGTTAAGTGACTTGCCCAAGATCACACAGCCAGCAAGTGTCATTTCTGATGCTGGATTTGAACTTCAGGGTCAGTGCTTTTATCCACTGCACTACCCAGCTGCCTCTATGTATTTCTTTTAAAATATCATTATTACAGAAACAATTTTTACAACTAGTATTGCTGATAAAGGCCTCATTTCTCAAATATAGAGAGAATTGAAGCAAATTTATAAGAATCGAAGTAATTTGCTAATTGAGAAATGAAGGATATGAATAGGCAGCTTTCAAATGAAGAAATTAAAGCTATCCATAGTCATATGAAAAAAGTCCTAAATCACTACTGATTAGATAAACGAATATTAAAACTAATCTGAGGTACCACCTCACAACAATCACATTGGCTAACGTGACAAAAAAGGAATATTACAAATCTTGGAGGAGATATGGAAGAATTTGGAAGACATGGGCATTTTTGGTGGAGTTGTGAAACTATTTCCACAGTTCTATTAGGCTGTGCATACCTTTTAACTCAGTAATACCATTACTATGTCTATATTCCAAGGAGATCATAACAAAGGGAAAAGGACATACACATACAAAAATATTTATAGCTTTTCTTTAGGTGGTGGCAAAGAATTGGAAATTGAGGGGATGCCCATCAATTGGGGAATGGTTAAACAAGTTGTGGTATATGAATGTCAAGGAATACTATTATACTATAAGAAATTATGTAGGGACAGATTTCAGAAAAAAATCTCGAAAGACTTAAGTGGACTGATGCCACATGAATTGAGCAGAATGAGGAGAACATTTAACACAGTAACAGCAACATTGTGTCATGATCAGTTGTGATAGACTTAACTATTCTAAGCAATGCAATGATCCATGACAATTCCAAAATGCTCATGATGGAACATGATCTCCATTCAGAAAAAAAAAATCAACAAAACACAAAACAAACAAACAATAATCTATAGAGTTTGAATGTGGATAGAGGAATACTATTTTAACTTTTTTGTTTCTTTATTTCTTCTTTTTTGTGGTATTTCCCCTTCTGATTTTTCTTTCACAACATGACTAATGTGTACATAAGCTTAACATGATTGTACCAAATAACCTTTATCAGATTGCTTTCTGTCTTTTTGGAGGGGGAAGGGAAGGAAGAAAGAGAGAAAAAAATTAGACCTCAAAATCTTACAAAAAATAATGTTGGGGACAGCTAGGTGGCACAGTGGATAAAGCACCAGTCCTGGATTCAGGAGGACCTGAGTTCAAATTTGGCCTCAGACACTTGACACTTACCTGCTGTGTGACCCTGGGCAAGTCACTTAACCCTCACTGCCATGCAAAAAAAAAATGTTGAAAACTATCTTTTCATGTAAATGGAAAAATAAAAGAAAATATTTTTTAAAATATCATTATTATAATGAATGGATTGCTGGGTTTACAGAATGATATATTTGCAAATCAAAGTGATACTATTTTTTAAAATTATGTAGAGTATAAACTTATATATGTGTAGGGAAGAGTGTTTTGATTTAGCTTACATTTTTAAAAATGTAGGTCCCATTTCATCGAAGTGTTAATGAGTCATGAACATTGAGCCTAATTTTTTATTTGTGCATCAAACCTGTTAATAACTTCCAATTGAAAACAATTATTAGGAGTCAATAATGTTAACTTATTTGAAAAAAAGTCTACTGTGATTCCAGTAGATTCTCTCTTTTTCCTTAACATTAAGCAAATTTCACACATGCTTTAATTAGATGTTGTTGCTGAAATTAAAGGAATATTCCTCAACAATGATTTATTATTATTTGAAATGATAAGTAATGTTTTCTAGTTCCAGTATTCTTTGTGATGATTTCCAGATACTTAAAAAAGGTATTAGGATCCCGTGATTTGATGTTCTGGAGTTACCAGTACCTTTTTGTGGATATGTTTCTATAAAAGTTGCAATGAGATCTTCAGGAAGATAACTCAAATTACCTAGGTTATATTCCCATTTTTTTTATCTCTTTAAGACATGTGATATCAAGTTCATATAAAAAGAAGCTTAGTTTTTTTTAGACTATTGACATAATTTTTAAAATGGAACAAAGATGAAAGACAAAAAGACAATTCAGCAATGTGTTGTTTGGAATAAGAGGTATTTTCTTTTATATGCAGTTGAAACAAAAAAAATATTTCCATTGTAATTGTAACAATCGGTGGATTTTCCTCTTATTTTTAATTTCAATTTACTCTGGTTTAGTTCATTTGCATCCTTTTATTTGTTATAGAAAATCATATAATTAATAATGATAGGAAATTTAATAGTCCCAAATTTATATATCGGTAATTAGCCCTCAAAATGAGTGGATAAAAGAGTTGATATAGTGGTACAAACATGAAGTACAGAATATTTTGAAAGAGAAACAATTAGAAGATACATAGATAGTATTAAAGATCATTAACTATCTTTCCCCAAACATAAATGAATCATACAAAAATTGAGAAGAGTTTAAAAACTACTCAATTCAGATGAATGAAAAAAATTAAAAAAATTTGTTTTGAAAATGCTTAAGTCAGAATCCCTGTGGATCCACTTAGAAAAGCAAGATAGTCCCTGTTGTCAAGGATTTTATGTTCTAAATGGTGGAAATAACCAGAGGCATGCCATGCATGAAGAAAAATTTACATTGGCATGCGCACATACTGAGGCTTCAGACAATTCAGGTTTAAGTAATTGTGTGGATTAGTGTCTGGAAGTCTTCTTTTGTGGATAGAGTAGCAAGGAAAAGGTAGAATGATATAACAATGGCTTAGAGCATGAGGATAATGTTAGGAAACTCTTAAAAGTGTAAGAGGAGAACTGATAAGAAAATCTGTGCCCCAATTATATGTGAAATCCACCTGTAAAGAATGACAACCCAAGATAGAAGACTATATTCAAGACTGAAGCAATCACAAAGTGGGTGGAGAAAGCATTAAAGAGTAAAAGAGAAAAAAAAATCAATGTTGTAGTATTTAGAATGTATTAAAGCTGAGAATGATACCAAGGACCACTGAAGGTGAGAAAGAGAACACCAAAGGAATGAGCTTCAAGGCATGTCCTTCTTGAGCCATATTCTGATCAAGGATCCCATCATCTGAAATTATAGCAATACCCTATGATGTCATATTTACTCCTGTATATAAGTTCCTGTAGTATATTTTTCTTTTCACTTTTTATATTTGTGGTATCAATAACTAATGACATATATTTTATTGCTTTCCAGGATTTTGTGTCTCTCTCTCCTGTTAATCTTCCCCCACTCCGTGAAATAATTCTATTATCTCTCTCATATATATGTGGGTGTATATATATATGTGTGTGTGTGTATGTATATATATATATACACACCCACACCCACACCCACATATACACACGCGTATACATATATATGCACATATATACATATATACACATCTTATATATGCACACATATTTATATGAAATTGTGTATATATATATATATGACTACATGAAGATTGACAGTCCTCCCCTGCCCTCATTTTCTTCCTTTGTCTATTTAAATTATTTTTTGAAACTTCAAATAAATATTTATTTCTGAAATTCATGCCAGATTAGAAGATAGTTTTCTTTTATTTTGAGGTATCATTTAATTTTCCCCGTTTTGTAGTATCAGTCTTCTAGAAATGCACATAAGCAACTATTCTTTCAGGGAACTTAAATCAAATTGACCAAAAGATATTTGAAGGAAATTCACCTCATTCACAAAGAATTCCAGAATCTCCAGTTGAAATTTGGGCTTTCAGGTCCCTTCCACTGGTAATAACTTGCTTTCATCCTTATGTTCTCCTATGTGATATGAAACCATTCACTCTTGATATAGCCCAGATTTTTTATGTTCAAATGCAACAAAAATCAAGTTTTATAAGCAAATTCCATTAGCTTCTTTCTCTTCTTTCACATTATGATCACAAAGCTGCTAGAATAAATTTGAACTAAAGGATAAAGGGACAAAAGGACTGCATCATACTGACTGTTGTTTGTTGTCCTTTTTTTTTTTTTTTTGGTCTTTTCTTTATTCTTGAAGAAGACCATGACAGTAGGTTGATATAATTATTTGAAATGAATTGGATTTAAGTGAGGGAATGCTGTACAAAATCTCCAAATTCACTCTCTCCTCTTCTCCTCTTAAGGCATCTGGATCCAGTGGTAAGACATATATAAGGACTACTGGAGATAACCCCAGTTTTTCTTTTTTCTTTTTAAGACAATTGAAGTAAAGTGACTTCCCATGAGCCCCACAGCTATTAAGTGTGTAAGGTCAGATTTGAACTCAAGTACTCCCAACTTCAGGGCCAGTGTTCTATCCACTGTGCCTATCATACTGAACAAACAGCTGCAAATATCTAAGTTATTTCATGTTGAGTTGTTATTGCCTGGTTTTGACCTGTCATACACAGGTCCCCAAATGTACCAAGTGAACTTTATTGCCCTCTGTACTCCTGCATCACTTAATCCATACACTAAATAGATGAAAAATGTGACTTGCTCACTCCTGAACATACATTATAAGACTGATGTAGAAAATTCATCTCTTAAATCTCTATTGGAATTAGTATGATTTCACTTCATGACTTTACAGGTTTCCCTAACATCAGTTAAAAAACATTTTCATTTAATCCTTGCTTTCCAAAGACATAACTCTGGAAATTAAAACTTTCACTTGCACATAGAAATATTTTTTTTTGTTTTTCTATTAATCTGATTTCTTTCCCACTGACTTTGGAATGTTATAAGGATCACATGCCAATGTCATTTATTGTTATTGCCATGATTTCTGCTGCTTCTTCCCCTCATTGTATGTTGAAATCCTGTCTATCATTTAAAGTCTAACTCAAAATTATTTGTTTCATTTTTTAAAATCCTTTCTTGGTTACAAATTATATCATCATATTTCACAAAGAATTTGATTCCCCTTTCCAATGTACTTTTTTGGTATTGTTTTATACCATGGTTATCTCTATTTTTGTCTTACCCACCTGTGTTATTTCATGGCTCACAAGATCTTCTTTGAGAGGCAAACAAAGGATTTGACAGAATTTGCTTTATTATGTCTCCATAGACTACAAGAAAAGTAATTTTATGAGCTATTTTCTTACCTTCTCCTGCAATATTAGACTATACCAACTTTTGCAAAAAGACCACCACAAAGATTATGAACCAGCATATAGGCCAACATCCTCTGTTGTGGATGGAGTGGCAGAGAAATTTTCTGAAGAATTTTGTTTTGTTTTGTTTTGTTTTGTTTTGTTTTTTTATTTTTTTAGTGAGGCAATTGGGGTTAAGTGACTTGCCCAGGGTCACAAAGCTAGTAAGTGTTAAGTGTCTGAGGCCAGATTTGAACTCAGGTACTCCTGACTCCAGGGCCGGTGCTCTATCCACTGCACCACCTAGCCGCCCCAATTTCCTGAAGAATTTAAGATTGTCTAAATTATTTTTTTAAGAATTGGCAACTTCAAAGTATAAAAAGAGAAAAGGACAGAAAATCTATTTCGGTTCAGGGGAAAATAAATGAAAAAGATGGATAGAGCACATAGAAGACTAATATTATATATTATGTATTATGAATAATTTCATCCATAAGAGAATTGGCACATATTCGAATATATGGTTTCCAAGTAACATTAACAAAAGATGAAACCAATCTAGTTTTAAAAGTGAGGAAATGGATGATTACTGATGTGAAAATAATTTATGTTTTAAATGCCCATGTGCATTTGGAACATTAACCTATCAGAACACAAGTCAAAACCAATATCAAATTAAAAGACAGAATTAAATTTGAAGAGATACAACATGAATTCAGGCAAGTTCAGCCTAATTTGTTTAAAGAAACAATTGAAATTAGAAAAATTCAAATAGATAAAAGAATACACACTGACATAGATTACAGATATTTCCTTTTTTTCTTTTTTAGTGAGGAAATTGGGGTTAAGTGACTTGCCCAGGGTCACACAGCTAGTAAGTGTTAAGTGTCTGAGGCACATTTGAACCCAAGTACTCCTGACTCCAGGGCTGGTGCTCTATCCACTGCACCACCTAACTGCCCCCGATTACAGATATTTCTAAAGGCAAAACAGGAAGTGATCCAAAGAGCTTATAATCCACTTCAGTCAGCAAACATTTGAACTTTTTGTCAGAGAAATATAACATTTAGGTAGTTTTTTTCTATGAATATATTTGTAAAACTTATGGAGGAGAGTGGTGAAAATTTATAGTTAACATAATATCTTTAAGTAGCAGGAAATAATGGAAAGAAAGTTTAGAAAAAGCTTGGCAAAAGAACCAAATCATCCCAAGAAGGGAGGGTAATGAAAAGTTAAAAAACAGAAAACATATGTAAAAATTTATAAATATTTTTACCAAGAAAATATTAGTTATACTGTCCCAAATTCCTATTTTTCTGTATTTACAAAATCTTTATGAAAATAATTATCATGCACATCAAAGACATCCTTGATAAAGGTCCTATAAGGATATAATAAATCTTTATCAAATTGTATTCTTCAGCAGAACATATTTTATTAATCACACAAATGACAAAAATGTGTACGGAATTAAGAACCCATTGTACGTTTGATTTAATAGAACAAAATGTTACCTTAAAGGTTCTCCTCCAAGAGTATCTCTCATTCAAAAATCAAAAGAAATAATCCTTTGAAAGGAACAACAGAAATAATGTTGTTCAATGATCCTAAGTAGTAATACAAAGCAAAGTATACAACAGATTTAGCTTTTCACAGGTATTTGTGTGTATTTATCTTAAGATACAGAAAGTAAAGTAGTGAGAAATTTTAAAAAACTAAGCTACTCTTAAGGAGGTTGCATCATCAAGACTCGATGAAATGCCTTTTTGAATATGGAAAGTATTTGAAGATATGAATGAGATTCTGTATTTTGTCACCTGTGAAAAGTTATGGAAGCCAAAAGAATGGAGAAGTGGAAATGGCAAATGTTCTGATTTTCAAATGTGAAGAAACTATTGCCTTGAAAGGTTAATGACAAATCCTAGCAGTTTTATGATTCGTCAAGCATTTGAAAAGGGTATTAGTGAAGACTTTGAGAGAATATGTCTCTCTGAAGAGAGAAAATAATATGTTTCTGAGAACAGATCATATGGTATAAACCATGTTCCTTTTGGGTTTTTTTGGAATAATTGTCAGTGTGGTCTATCAGTGGAAAGCAATAGGGGATGTATGCCTGGACTATAGAAAAGTATTTGACTATTATCATATCCTTTTGTAAACAGCAAAAAATATTTGGCCTAGATCATTAGGCTACCTATGATAATATATTCTTGTATTTAAAAAAAATTAAGACTACTTGCAAAAATGAAGGATGAAGACAGCATGCCTAGACATTATCTTTCTCCCTTATCTTTACTCTAATGCCTGGGACTAGATCCCTACTTCCTGTAGTGTGTGTGTGTGTGTGTGTGTGTGTGTGTGTGTGTGTGTATGTGTGTGACAAATGTGATCTGTAACAACCCCTACTTTCAGCAGTATGAATTATATTAAAATTAACTGTATTTCTTTGACATAGTAATACCACTACTAGGTTGCTATCAAAAAAGAGATAAAAAAGTTAAAGAACCTATATGTACAAATATGTTTATGGTAGCTCTTTTCTGGTTCAAAGCATTATAAATTGAGGGAATGCCAATCAATTGGGAATGGCTAAACAAATTGTGGGGTGAGATTATGATGGAGTACTATTGTTCTATAAGACATGAGGAGAAGGATGCTCTATGAAAAATCTGGAAAGACTTACATGTGCTGATGCAAAGTGAATTATGCTGTATACAAAGTAATAGCAATATCTTTAGATGATCAGCTATGAATGACTTTGCTATTCTCAGCAATGCAATGAATTAAGATATCTCTGAAGCACTTAAAATGGAAAATGTAATCCATCTCCAGAGAAAGAACTGATGATGTCACAATAGAAACTGAAGCATAATTTTTTTAGTTTATTTAATGAACTGATACATAGTGAAGAAATCAGAACAAAGAGAACATTGTGCACAGAGACAGCAATATTTTTTATGAAGAACTGTGAATGATGTGATTATTCTTAAAAATACAATGATCCAAGATAACCCCAAAGGACTATTAATGAAACATACTATCCACCTCCAAAGAAAGAACTGATATTGATGGAACAGATTTAAGCATAATTTTTAAAAATTTCTTTCATTTTTTTCTTTTAATCAAGTTTTCTTATACAAAATGATAAATATGGTAATGTTTTACATTATCACACATGTATAACACATATCTGATTATTTGCCCCCTCACGGAGGGGGTGCCAGAGGGAGGGAAAGAGGGATAAAAATTGGAACCCAAAACTATAAATAAAAATGTTTATTACAAGAGAAAGAGAGACAATGTGTTTATTTATTTTTTTTTGCAGGGCAATGAGGGTTAAGTGATTTGACCAGGGTCACATAGCTAAGTGTCAAGTTTCTGAGGTTGGATTTAAATGCTGGGACTCCTGAATCCAAGGCCAGTGCTTTTTCCACTGTGTAACCTAGCTTCCCCAGGAAAGAGAATTTGGAACACCAAGTTTTAAAAATGGAAGAGAAAATATGTTTTTACATGTAATTGGGGAAAACAAAATTCTAAATAATTGAAAAAAATTAAAATGAACTGCATTGTATTTAGAAAAAAAAACTTTGGTGTGGAGTTTAGTGAACAATAAACACAACATGAATCAACATCATGAAAAAGTAACTACCTAAAATAATGTAGTAAGGGTATAGAACATCTAAGATGTAATAATATCACTGTTCTCTGTACTAGGTAGGTCATATCTAAAGTGCTATATTCAGTTATGAGCTTGAAATGTTAGGCAAAAGGGCAGCTAGGTGGCACAGTGGATAAAGCACAAGCCTTGGGCTCAGGAGGACATGAGTTCAAATCTGACCTCAGTTGACACTTATTACCTGTGTGACCCTGGGCAAATCACTTACTCCTCATTGACCCACAAAAAAGCAAACAATCAAAAAGCAAGGGGGTGGAGCCAAGATGGCAGAGGAAATGCAGCAACTTTTCAGAGTTCCCCACAATCTGTCTACATACCTCAAAATAATACCTCAGCAGAACCCACAAAAGAACAGAGTGAGACCATTTTCTACCCAAAGTTGGCTTAAAAGGGTGCCAGGGAAGGCCTATTTTACCAGGGTAAGAAAGGAACACAGCATGCTGCACAGATCCAGCCCCAGACAGGCTGTACCTTCAGAGCCTCAGAAACATAAGCATCAGCAGCGACTTCAGGAACTCATCTCATCGACAAGTGAGGGGGTCCAGTGGTTGGATGGGGGGAGATAGAAAGGGTCTCTGCTGGGTCTGAGTCAAAAGACTGTTGTGTTGCCCAGGAAGCAAATTTGAGTGGCAGCAGCCTAGTGGGGGAGGGGCACAGGCATGCCAAGCTTGCAACCACAGAGAATCAGATTTCTGCTTCCAGGTTAATGAGTAAGCAAGCCCATTGTTACATTCAGGCCAGGCAGGCTGAGAACAAGCCTCTCCTTAAACAGTACTACCAAGGACCCCCTGAAGCTTGGGAAAATGTGTCCTGGAAGCAGTGCTCCACTTTAAGGAAGAGGTAAATGCCAAGAAATAGGCTAGGATAATGAGCACACAGAAAAGGATGCAGACTACCAAAAGATTCTTTGTTAATAAGGTAGAACAAAATACAACCTCAGAAGAAGATAAAGTCAAAATTCCTCCATCCAAAGTTTCCAAGAGAAACTGAAATTGGTCTCAGGCCATGGAAGCACTCAAAAAGGACTTTGAAGTTAAAATAAGAGAGGTAGGAGAAAAAAATGGAAAGAGAAATGAGAGTGATGAAGTATTGTCATGAAAAAAGTTACCAGCTTGAAAAGCCAAATTGGACAAATGGAAAAGGAGGTACAAAAGCTCTCTGAAGAAAATCATTGCTTAAAAATTAGGATTGAGCAAATAAAAGGCAATGATTTTATGAGAAATTAAGAGAGAATAGAGACGATCCAAATGAATGCAAAAATACAGGGCAATGTGAATTATCACTTTGGAAAAACAGCTGACCTGGAAAATTAAATCTAGGAAAAATAATTTGAAAATCATTGGACTACCTGAAAACCATGATCAAGAAAAGAACTTAGACATCATCTTCGAAGAAACTGTCAGGAAAAATTGCCCTGATATTCTACAAGTGAAAGGTAAAATAGAAATTGAAAGAATCCACCAATAACTTCCTGAAAGAGATTTCAAAAGGTAAACTTCCAAGTGTATTATAGCTACATTCCATAACTCACAGGTAAAGGAGAAAATATTGCAAGCAGCTAGAAAGAAACAATCCAAGTCTTGTGGAAACACATTCAGGATAACACAATATCTAGCAGTTTCTACATTAAAGGATTGGAGGGATTTGGTTAGTTTTGCTATTGATGTGGTTGATTATGTTGATAGTTTTCCTAATGTTGAACCAGCCCTGCATACCTAGTATAAATCCCATGTGGTCATTGTGTATTATCCTGGTGATGAATACCTGTAATCTCCTTGCTAATATTTAGTTTAAGATTTTTGCATTCCTGGTATAAGTCCCACTTGGTCATAGTGTATTTTCCTGGTGACCATTTTCTGTAATCTCTTTGATAATCTTTTATTTAAGATTTTTTCATCACATTTGTTGGGGTGCGGGGCCAAGATGGTGGAAAGAAGCCAGGAAGTAGCCTGAACTTTCCCTTGTTTCCCTCAAAAACAACATTAAATCAACATTCTAAACAGATTCTGGAACTACAGAACCTACAAAAAGATAGGCATACATAAACTTCCTACTTGAGATAATTGAGAAGAGTTCAGGAAAGGTCTGTCTCACCTGGGAAAAAGGGAAGGGTGGATCACCACAGCTGGATACAGTGGGCAGCTCAACTCAGCCACATCTCCACACTACTGCAGCACAACATAGCTGCTGCTCAAGACTGCTGTATTTTGATACATCTGAGAGTGGGGCGGCTGAAAGTGGGGAAGTTGAGAGCAGTAGAAAGCTTGCAACATTTACTCACATGCCTCAGGAGCAGACTTCAACTTTATAAGTTTAGAAATAGGCTACATTATGAGTAAGAAACAAAAAAGTACCCCTACAATTGACAGCTTTGATAGTGAAATGGAAGACCAAAACTCAAATTCAGATGAGTTTGTCAAAATGCCTACAGGTGAAGACTCAAATGGAAAGATGATCTTGTCTCAAGACAAAAAAAAAGCTTTCTTCAAAGAGTTCAAAAAGGCTTTTAAAACCAAATGAGATGGGGGCGACTAGTTGGCACAGTGGATAAAGCACCGGCCCTGGATTCAGGAGTACATGAGTTCAAATCCGGCCTCAGACACTTGACACTTACCAACTGTGTGACCCTGGGCAAGTCACTTAACCCCCATTGCGCTGCTAAAAACAAAAACAAAACAAATGAGATTAGCCAAACTGAGCCCAGCTATGCTGAGCTGGCCTCCCCTTTCACCCAGGTGAATTCCCCTAAATTATCAATTGGGGAATGGCTAAACAAGTAATTGTATATAAATGTAATGAAATGTTGTTCTTTAAAAATGATGAGCAGAAAAAAAAAATAAAAGATAAGCAGGACGAGTACAGAGAAACATGGAAGGACTTACATGAACTGATGCTGACTGAGAGGAACAGAACCAGGAGAACATTATACACAGTAACAGCAACATTGTGTGATGAAGAATGGTGATGGACTTGGCTCCTCTCAGCAGTGCAATGATCCAAAACAGTTTCAAGGATTTCATGATAGGAAATATTCTCAACATCCAGAAAAAAGAAAAGTGGATTATGAATGCAGGTTGAATGATATTGTTTCTACTTTTGGACTGTTTTTTTCCTTCTTTTTTGAGGTTTTTCCCTTGTGCTTTGCTTCTTCTTTCACAAGATGATTAATGTAGAAATATGTTTAATGTGACTATACATATATAACCTATATCAGACTGCTTTCAGACTGCTTTCCATCTTGGGAAGGAGGGAGGCAAGGGATTTTGGAACTAAAAAGCCTGTGAAAACAAATGTTGAAAACTATCCTTAAATGTAACTGGAAAATAATAAAATACTTTAAAAAAATTAGAGAAGTAGAAAAAACAAGGAAAACGAAATGAGAGAAAATAGAGTTATGCTGGAAAAAGAAGCAGAAAAATTGGCTGAAGAAAACAATTCCTTGAAAAAGTACAATTGGCCAAGTGGGAGAAAATATTGAGCAAATTGGAGAAAAAATTGGCCAAATGGAAAAGGAAATCCAAAAGCTGAGCAAAATAATGCCTAAACAATTAAAATTAGGCAAATGGATGGTAATGACTCCATGTGACACCTAGAATTTGTCAAAAGAATCAAAATACTGAAAAAATAGAAGAAAATGTGAAATATCTCATTGAAAAAACAATTGACCTGGAAAATAGATGCAGCAGAGATGATATAATGTGACATTTAAAATCTAATGTATGGTCACCTTATTTCTGTCCCAAGTGCAGAGAAAACTAGCTAGGGTTTATTTATAAATTAGAGGCTGTAGCACCAGATTTGGGCATTAAGCATTTAGCAGTAAAAAAGAGAACACCTGGGTCAAAAAGCCAAGAAAAACCTATCTAGCCTAGCATCCTCAATTCCTCTACCACTAGCCTGTTAGAGACATGAACTGAGAGTCTAAGCTTCCTCTGCCTCCCAAGGAAAGGTGGTCTTTCCACATTGCTTAAAGCTAATTGGCTAGCACCCCCCAAAATCCATTGGTTCAGTGGACTTGAGGGTGATCCTGTGTTGAGGTCTGAGTTCATAGTCTTTGAGAACACAACCTCTTCAGAGTCAGGCAGGTGTGGTTTTGATCAAGTCAACTTCAAGTGAGTCAATCAGCAGAGTCAATCAGTCCAATCAATTCAATCAAACTGGGGGTTTTGGCATTTCAAAACCCATTATTTTCTTACACTAAGAATTATTGGAATACCTGAAAATCATGATCAAGAAACGAGTCTAGGCATCATATTCCAGGAAATTATCAAGGAAAATTGCCCTGATATTGTAGAATCAGAGGACAAAATCATTAAAATAATCCATCAATAACCTCCATAAAGAGACACCAAAAGGAAAATTCCAAGGAATGCTATAGCCAAATTCAAGAATTATCGGGTGAAGGAGAAAATACTCCATGCAGCCAGAAAGAAACAAGTTAAATATCATAGAGATACAGCCAGGATTGCATAGGATTTGGCGGCTTCAACATTAAAGGATCACAAGGCTTCGAATATGATATTCTGGAAGGCAAAGGAAATTGGATTATAACCAATAATCAACAACTCAGCAAAACTGATCATCCTCTTTCAGGGGAAAAGATGGATATTCAATGAAATAGGGGATCTCCAATGTTTCCTGAAAAAAAAAAAAAAAAAGACCATACCAGTATAACTAAGCTGGCCTGCTTGTTGTTCCATATTGTCCACATTATACCTTTTGTCTCTAGGCTGTCCCTCAGGCCTGGAATCCACTTCCAAAAACTCCAACCCAATAAAATCTCTATTTTTGGTGGGCAACTAGGGGGCACAGTGGATAAAGCACTGGCTTTGGATTCAGCACCAGCCTCAGACACTTGACAATTACTAGCTGTGTGACCCTGGACATGTCACTTAATCCTCGTTACCCTGCAAAAAAATTAAAAAATAAATAAGCAAATATAAAAAGAAAGAAATGAATGAATGAATGAAAGAAGGAGTGAATAGATAGATGAAAAACAAATGAATTAATGAATAAACAAACAAATAAATAAATGAGTGAATAAGAAATAAATAGATGCATGAATAAATAAATAGATAAAGATAAATGAGTGGGGAGCCAAGATGGTTGAGAGGAATCAGCAAGCTGCCTGAGCTCTCCTTCTGTTTCCTCAAAAAGAACATTAAATCAAGCCTCTGGATGGATTCTGAAACTACAGAACCCACAAAGAGACAGAGAGACACAGTCTTCCAACCAGAGATAATTTAGAAAACTTCAGGAAAAGGTCGGGCTGACTTGGGCAAAAGGGAGGCTCAGCACAGGGCAGCAGCCCAGCGCCAAGGGGGACAGGGCAAGTCAGCAGGAAGCTGCTGGCCACAGCCAAACAACTGAGGCCCCTGGAACCTGGCTCAAAAATCTGGTGGCCTAGGGGCAGCTAGATGGTGCAGTGGATAGAGCACCGGCCCTGGAGTCAGGGGTAACTGAGTTCAAATCCGGCCTCAGACACTTGACACTCACTAGCTGTGTGACCCTGGGCAAGTCACTTTACCCCAATTGCATCACTTAAAAAAAAAAGTCTGGTGGCCTAGTAGGACAGTGGAAAAATCTACCTGCACCAGCCGAGAGGGCAAATTGCCAGCTGTAGGGCCACAAACAGGACAGGCATGACTAGGACAACTGATCTAGGGTCCTCAGACATGAAGTGCAAGGGGGCAAACTTCATACACTATAAAGGCCTCAGAGTAAAAAGCCGGTCACACAGCACCTATACCCCTGAACAAGAAGCCCAAAACAGGGATCCTGGTGCCCCCAGAGCAGACCTCAACTTAAAAAATAAACAAGCTACAATAATGAGTAAGAAGCAAAAAAGGGCCCTCGCTATTGAGAGCTTCTGTATCAATAGGGAAGAAGCAAACACAAACTCAGATGAGGATAATACCCTCAAATTGCCTACATGGGAAGCCTCAAGAGGGAAGGTGAATTGGTCTCAAGAACAAAAAGCCTTCCTGGAAGAGCTCAAAAAGGACTTTAAAAATCAATTGAAAGGGGCAGCTAGGTGGTGCAGTGGATAAAGCACTGGTCCTGGATTCAGGCGTATCTGAGTTCAAATCTGGTCTCAGACACTTGACACTTAGCAGCTATGTGACCCTGGGCAAGTCACTTAACCTCATTGCCCTGCCAAAAAAAAAAGTGAGAGAGGTAGAAGAAAAAATTGGGAGAAAAATGAAAGCAAAACAAGAAAAATATGAAAAAAGAATCAGCAGCTTGGAAAAGGAAGCACAAAGATTGACTGCAGAAAACAATTCCTTAAAAAATTCATCTGGCCAAATGGAAAAAAAAGGTGTATAATTTCACTGAAGAAAACAATGCCTTAAAAAATTTATCTGGCCAAATGGAAAAAAAAAGGTGCATAATCTAACTGAAGAAAACAATGCCTTAAAAAACTCATTTGGCCAAATGGAAAAAAGGTACATAGTCTAACTGAAGAAAACAATGCCTTAAAAATTAAAATGGGACAGTTGGAAGATAAGGAATCCATGAGACTCCAGGAAGCAGAATCAAAAGAATGAAAAAATAGAGGAAAATGTGAAATACCTCATGGGAAAGACAACTGATCTGGAAAACAGATCGAGGAGAGACAATTTGAGAATCACTGGACTGCATGAAAGCCATGACCAGAAAAAGAATCTAGAAACCATATTCCAGGAAATCATTAAGGAGAACTGCCCTGATATCATAGAATCAGAGGATAAAATCATCAGTAAAAGAATCCACCTATCACCTCCTGAAAGAGACACCAAAAGAAAAACTCCAAGGAATATTGTAGACAAATAAGAGAATTATCAGGTGAAGGAGAAAATACTCCAAGCAGCCAGAAAGAAGCAATTTAAACATCATGGAGCCACAGTCAGGATTGCTCAGGACCTGGCACCTTGAACATTAAAGGAACACAAGGCTTGGAATATGATATTCCGGAAGGCAAAGGAACTTGGATTGCAGCCAAGAATCTATTATCCAGCAAAAATGTCATTCTCTTTCAGGGGAAAAGATGGACATTCAATGACATTGGGGACTCTCAAGGTTTCCTGAGGAAAAGACCAGAATTGAATAGAAAATTTGATCTTAACATACAAGAATCAAGAGAAGTTTAAAAGGGTAAACAGAGTGAAAAAAAGTTACTCAATTAGGTTAAACTGTTTACATCCCTACATGGGAAGATAATACTCTTAATTCTTAAGAACTGTTAATGTATTTGGGCAGAGAGAAGGAATTTACACAGAGGGTATAAATATAAATTGTCTTTGATGTGATGATAATTAATGGGTTAAAAAGGGAGTCTATGGGGAGGAGAGGAAAGGGGAGGTGGAATGGGATGAATTATATCATATGAAGAGGTGAAAAGAAACTATTACAATAGAGGGAAAGAAAGGAGGGATACCATTGTATCAACCCTACTCTCATTAGATTTGATTCAAAGAGGAAATAACATATACATTCATTGTGATAAAGAAACTTAGCTCATTCTTTAGGGAAGCAAAAGGGGAAGGGAAAGGGGGAACTGATAGACGGGAGGACAAAAGCAAGGGAGAAAACGGTAAATAAAAGAGAAGGGGGTGATAGAAAGAGAGGGAAGAGTGGGGGCGGCAGGGATAAGAAGTAAAATGTTGGTGAGGAGGAATAGGGGGAAAGAAGGGGGAAAAAGTACAAAGAGGGTAAATAGAATGGAAGGGAATAGACAGCTAGTAATAATAACTGTGAATGTGAATGGGAGGAACTCTGCTATAAAACAGAAGTGAATTGCAGAGTGCAAAACCAGAATCCCACAATATGCTGCTTACAAGAAACACATTTGAAGCAGAGATATACAGAGTAAAGGTAATAGACTGGAGCAGAATATATTGTGCTTCAGCTAAAGTTAAAAAAAAAAAAGCAGGGGTAGCAATCCTTATCTCAGACAAAGCACAGGCAAAAATAGAACTCATTAAAAGAGATAAGGAAGGAAGCTACATCTTGCTAAGAGGAACTATAGATAATGAAGTAATATCAATATGAAATATGTATGCGCCAAGTGGTATAGCATCCAAATTCTTAGAGGAGAAGTTAAATCAGTTACAAGAGGAATTAGACAGTAATACTATGCTAGTGGGGGATGTGAATCTCCCCCTCTCAGAATTATATAAATCTAGACAAAAAATAAATAAGAAAGAAGTGAAAGAGGTGAATAGATTACTAGAAAAGTTAGACATGATAGATGTCTGGAGAAAATTGAATGGGGATAGAAAGGAATATGCCTTTTTATCAGCAGTACAAGGCACATTTTCAAAAACTGACTATGTATTAGGGCACAAAAACATCATAGTCAAATGTAGAAAGGCAGAAATAGTCAATGCATCCTTCTCAGATCATGATGCAATAAAAATTACATGTAAGAAAGAGCCAGGGAAAAGTAGAATGAAAATCAATTGGAAACTAAATAATTTCGTTCTAAAGAATGAATGGGCCAAACAACAAATCATAGAAACAATCAATAACTTTATCCAAGAGAATGACAATAATGAGACAACATACCAAAATCTATGGGATTCAGCCAAAGCAGTGCTGAGGGGAAAATTTATAGCTCTAAATGCTTACATAAATAAAAAAGAGAAAGAGGAGATTAATGAATTGGGCATGCAACTTAAAAAGCTAGAAAAATAACAAATTAGAAATCCCCAATTAGATACTAAACTAGAGATCCTGAAAATTAAAGGAGAAATTAATAAGTCTGAAAGCAAAAAAAAAAAACTATGGAATTAATCAATAAAACTAAGAGCTGGTTTTATGAAAAAACCAATAAAATAGATAAAATAATGGTTAATTTGATTAAAAAAAGAAAGAAGAAAACCAAATTACCAGTATCAAAAATTAAAAGGGTGATGTTACCATCAATGAAGTGGAAATTAAGTCAATAATTAGGAATTATTTTGCCCAACTGCATGCCAATAAATTTGACAATCTAAATGAAATGGATGAATATTTACAAAAATACAAACTGCCCAGGTTAACTGAAGAGGAAATAAAATCCTTAAATAAACCCATATTAGAAAAAGAAATTGAACAAGCCATTAATGAACTCCCTAAGAAAAAAATCCCCAGGGTCAGATGGGTTTACGATGAATTTTACCAAACATTTAAAGCACAATTAATTCCAATAACATACAAATTATTTGGGAAAATAGGTGAAGAGGGAGTTCTACCAAATTTGTTTTATGACACAAATATGGTGGTGATACCAAAACCAGGCAAAGCAAAAACAGAGAAAGAAAATTATAGACCAACTTCCCTAATGAATATTGATGCTAAAACTTAAATAAGATATTAGCAATGAGATTACAGCAAGTGATCACCAGGATAATACACTATGACCAGGTGGGATTTATACCAGAATTGCAGGGCTGGTTCAACATTAGGAAAACTATTAACATAATCAACCACATCTATAAGAAAACTAACCAAAATCATATGATTATCTCAATAGATGCAGAGAATGCTTTTGACAAAATACAACACCCATTCCTAATAAAAACACTAGAGAGTTTAGAAATAGGGGGAGCTTTCCTTAGAATAATAAACAGTATCTACCTAAAGCCATCAGCAAGTATTATATGCAATGAAGATAAATTAGAGGCCTCCCCAATAAGATCAGGGGTAAAACAGGGATGTCCATTATCACACTTATTATTTAATACTGTCCTAGAAATGTTAGCTTTAGCAATCAGAGAAGAGAAAGGAATTAAAGGAATTAGAATAGGCAAGGAGGAAACAAAACTATCACTCTTTGCAGATGATATGATGGTATACGTAGAGAATCCTAGACAATCAACTCAAAAAGGACAGGAAACAATTAACAACTTTAGCAAAGTAGCAGGATATAAAATAAATCCACATAAATCATCAGCATTTCTATACATGACCAACAAAGTCCAGCAACAAGAGATAGAAAGAGAAATTCCATTTAAAGTAATGGTAGATAATATAAAATACTTGGGAATCTATTTGCCAAGACAAACCCGGGAACTCTATGAACACAACTACCAAACACTCTTCACACAAATCAAATCAGATCTAAAAAATTGGTAAGATATCAATTAATTGCTCATGGATAGGCAGAGCTAATATGGTAAAAATGACAATACTTTGTAAATTAATTTACTTATTCTTTGCCATACCAATCAGACTACCTAAAAATTATTTTATAGAGCTAGAAATAATAATAACAAAATTCATCTGGAAAAACAAAAAATCAAGAATATCCAGGGAAATAATGAAAAAAAAATTCACAGGAAGGTGGGTTAGCAGTACCAAATCTGGAGCTTTACTATACAGTGGCAGTCATCAAAACTATCTGGTACCAGTTAAGAAATAGAGTGGTAGATCAATGGAATAGGCTAGGCACAGGAAACACAGTAGTAAATCACACTAGTAATGTAGTGTTTGATAAACCCAAAGACTCCAGCTTCTCGGATAGGAAGTATGTGACAAAAACTTCTGGGAAAACTGGAAGATAGTATGGCAGAAATTAGGCATAGACCAACATCTAGCACCTTATGCTAAAATAAGGTCAAAATGGATACATGATTTCGACATAAGAGGTTATACCATAGGCAAATTAGGAGAGAAAGAATAGTCTACCTATCAGATATTTGGAAAGGAAAACAGTTTGTGACCAAACAAGAGATAGAGAATATTATAAAATGCAAAATGGATGGTTTTGATTACATTAAATTTAAAAAATATTTGTACAAACTGAAGCAATGCATCCAAAATTAGAAGGGAGGCAGAAATCTAGGGAACAATTTTTATGGCCAGTACTTCTGATAAAGGCCTAATTTCTAAAATAAATAGGGAACTAAATCAAATTTATAAGAATCCAAGTCATTCCCCAATTGAGAAATGGTCAAAGGATATGAACAGGCAGTTTTCTGATGAAGAAATCAAAGCTATCTCTTCCCATATGAAAAAATGCTCTAAATTTCTATTGATTAGAGAGATGCAAATTAAAACAACTCTGAGGTACCACCTGACACCTATCAGATTGGCTAAAATGACAAAAAAGGAAGATAATAAATGTTGGAGAACCTGTGGAAAAATTGGAACACTAATGCATTGTTGGTGGAGCTGTGAACTGATCCAGCCATTCTGGAAAGCAATTTGGAATTATGCCCAAAGGGCTATAAAATTGTGCATACCCTTTGACACAGCAATTCCACTTTTGGGTCTTTTTCCCAAAGAGATCATGGAAAAGGAAGAGGGACCCACATGTACAAAAATATTTATAGCTACTGTTTACATGGTGGCAAAGAATTGGAAGTTTAGGAGATGCCCATCAATTGGGGAATGGCTGGACAAGTTGTGGTATATGAATGCAATGGAACACTATTATGCTGTAAGAAACGATGAGGAGGAGGAGTTCAGAGAAACCTGGAGGGTCTTGTGTGGGCTGATGATGAGTGGAATGAGCTGAACCAGAAGAACATTCTACACAGTATCGTCAATATTGTGTTGATCTACTGTGATGGACTATATTCTTCTCATCAGTGCAATGATACAGAAGAGTTCCAGGGAACTCTTGATAGAAGAGGATCTCCAAATCCAGGGGTAAAAAAAAGAACTGTGGAGTATAGATGCTGAATGAACCATACTATTTCTTTTGTTTTTGGTGCTGTTGTTTTTCTATTTTGAGGTTTTTCATCATTGCTCTGATTTCTTCTCTTATAATATGACTAATTCAGAAATATCTTTAATGTTATTATGTATATATATATATATATATATATATATATATATATATATAACCTATATCATATTACCTGCTGTCTAGGGCAGGGGGGAAGGAGGGGAGGGAGGGACAAAAATCTGAAATTGGAAAGCTTGTATAAACAAAAGTTGAGAACTATCTTTACATGTAACAGGAAAAAAATAAAATACTTTATTAAAAAAAAGATAAATGAGTGAATGGATGAATGAATGAATAAACCAATAATTAAATAAATAAATAGATGAAGTCTCTATTTTTTCTTATAAGCTCTTTTCAGATGTCAACTCCTTTAAGATTTGCAGTGAATAGGATAGGATAACTATATTGATTCTATCCTTGACCTAGTTGCTAATGACAACCCCATAGATATTGTATATTTTGTATATTTTATGAAAGCTTCTGTGAGTATATTTGTTCATTAATTTTTATTTCAAAGTTTTCTCTTTTTCTATTTTGAAAATGACTAACATATATGCCTAAACTAAAACTCTGGATATCATGGGTGACAACATATTTCAATGACTGATGCAAAAAATTCTCACTTGTATCCATATATCCAAAATATTAATGATTAATTCAATCAATTAATAATTATTATATATATTATATATAATAATTATTATTTAATAATTAATTCATAAACATTTATTAGGTACCAAGTACAAAATGTCCCAGGCAGAATGCTGAGGAATATGAAGAAAAAATAAAATAATTTCTCCTAAAAGCTAAAAGCCCTTTAAAGGCATAGTGTTATCTATGAGAATCAGTGCAAAGATTAAGGAAAAGTGCTCAAATTCTAACTTCTGAAAATTGATACTTCCAATGATTGCAAGAAAATCATCAACATGTGACTGAATAATATTCAAGGACCCTAGGTTTCTGGCTCTCATAATATTTATAGAGTATTTCCTTCACAAAAATTCTAAGAGGAAGTCATCACATGATGGATGAAGAAATTGAGGCTATAGGGAGGTTATGGGACTGTATTTCTCCTTGTCACAGAGCTAATAAGTATGAGTCCATTCAGCAAACTCTGCTAAGGAACACATGGCTATCATCACTATCCCTTAGGCTATTTAAAATATATTTATATCATAATTTTTAATATGTTTGTTTGAATGGCCTCATTTCTTCTTTTCCAAAACTCAGTTAGGTTTTGCTACATGACACTTAACTCTGTCATCTATAACTCTGTTCACACAGCATTAGTCAATGTGGAAAAACTGATGGGGTACAATCCTGTGAAGCAGATTCTATGAATTGTCACTGTTGAAGGATTTGGGGAATTAAAAATGAGTCATTTTATTGAAAAATAATAAAGATACTCAACTTTATTTTCCTTGTGTGTCTTCTTATTTTGAATCTGTTTATTTAATAAAAATATAAAATATTTAATTATAATTTACTTTGAGGAACTTCAAAGTCTCTTTTGGATTCTGAATAGCTTTATCTTTATATGAAAGAATATTGTGAGGCAGTTAAAAGAGAGAGCAAACTTTTACTCTACTTAGGTTGTCTCTGAGCATGTATCCTGACCCATTGTTACACACAGCACAATCATTGAGACATATTTTGAAACTGGGAAACAAACAAAAAAAATCCCATAGTTGCTTGACAAATATTAGCCAATTAACTGTTAATTGGTTTATAATTAATCTTTTAGAGATTTAAAATTGGGTACATTTGGATTACCAAATTAACCTACTATGATGTCTCAGATAAAGGGTCCCAAGTCCTTAGACAAGGAAAAAGACAAAGAAAATTCTAAAGGTTTCAATTATGTCGAAGCATGCTATTTATTTTAGAGATTTTGGTTCCTGAGACTGAGGACCTCATGTTGAAGAGATGATAGCATTTGTTTGCTAGGATACTGAGAGCAAGATAGCTTTTATTATTATTATTATTATTATTATTATTATTATTATTATTATTATTATTATTATTATTATTAGTCCTTGGGTGGTGTTTTGTTTTGTTTATGTTTTCCCAAAAGAAATGGAAAAGGTCTACAATCTTTATTTAATCTAAAGAGGAATGACATTACCTACTCTTTTCTTTAAGAGATTGTCAAAGATTACAGTGGAGCAAAAAGACTACAGTGGATCATGAATCCAGAGGGAGTTTACATGTTCAGCATAGAAACTGCAGGTAGAACAGATGCTGGCAAAGACTATAAGTAGTTGGTTTTAGAGGCAATTGGTGAGCAGGCCTATTTGGGGTAATGCACTGACATTAATTGTCCTGCTCCCTGGATTCAGGAGGACCTGAGTTCAAGTCCAGTTCAGATACTTGACACTTATTAGGTGTGTGATGCTGGGCAAGTCACTTAATCCTCATTGCCCCACATATAATAATAATAATAATAATAATAACAACAACAACAACAACAACAATATTTTTAAAGTAATCCTGCAATATTAGAGGCATGAGTTGCCATTCTACATGTGTGCTCTGGTCACATATTTATACATCTCCATGCATGTTCCCTGTATATATCTAATCTTTTCACTTATATAGGTCTTTTCTTAAGTTATTTCAATCCAATAAGCAATCATTAAGTTCCTACTATGTTCTAGACACTGAGGTAAGCACTGTGGTTAAATTAATAAAAAAGACATCCCTGACTTCAAAGGAGTTTGCAATCCAATGAAAGGGGAGACAATGCAGGAAAAAAATATCAGGAAAAAGCGAGGAGGAAATCCAGGGAGTACATAGAATGGGGGCATCTTTTCCCCCCATAGACAAGTGAGGGCAGAGTAGCACGTACAAAGTAGGTTGAACAAACTATCCCAGCTTTGGAAGGAGTTTTATATTTCACACTCTAGGCCTCCAGTAAGAAAGGAGACAGAATTTTCTTTCATTTCATGTTTTTAATTTGAACTAATTGTGTCTTCTAGCTAATTTATTAAACACATTTATGAATGCTAATGAGCTATGGTCCTAGGGAAATCAGAACCCCTGAGTACCTTTAACCTGGAGCTTTGAATCTGCTAAGAGACCCATCCTTTTATTCAGAGGAAGGATGTTTCCAGTTGATATATTTCTATACCAGTGCCTAATATTGTACTAAAATGAGTATAAAGGAAATGACAGTGTTACTGTTCATCAGAAGTTTACAATGTAATTAAAAGAAGAAGACACATACTTACAGACAATTTAGGCCTAGAAGTGACCTTATAGTTCATCTAATTCAACTCCTTATTTTACAAATAAGGAAACTGAGGCTCAGAGAGACTAAATGGCTTGATCAAGGTTGCTCAACTAGTAGTCAACTAGTAGTTGACATACCCACCCCATCCCTTACTCAAAAGCCAAAGTTCTAAAATAATTACTGAACTGAAAATACTACATATGATAGCATTATACCCATATAAAATTAAGAAATAAATTGCGTAGTATAGTTCAAAAATGAGGCTACAGGAAATATGAGGATAACTATAAATAAAAAGGGAGTTACAAGGCAAGAATTTCAGGCCCCATGACCTTGAAATGAATGTCAAATGAAGAGCAAAAAGAAATGTAAAAGGAATTATACAGAGAGCAGAATGAACAAAGGCATAGAGGAAAGAGTGAAAATGATGTGTGTATCCATGTGGGTAGAGCGGAAGTGATTGACCTGTGTGGAATGGAAGGTTCTCATTGGAACATGTATGAGATAAGGCTTAATAATACAGTGCAGGTGGATTATGGAAGACCTCAAAAGCTAGGCAGTTTAGCTTTTATGAGGTACATAATAGAAATAACCACATGTCCTTGAGGAGTGCAAATGGCTTCATGAAAACAAATTATTTTGTACATTAATATGGTATCATTACGAGAATGGGTTCAAGGAAGAAATACTATAGTTAGGAAGTAGATAGATATCATGAATTTCAAATCAGGCGAAGTACAAGGGGGGAGTTGGGATATCTATGGGCTAAAATAAAGAATAAGCTATCCTTTCTTTTCATTGAAATAAAAAGATGTGATAAAGTGAGGTATTTATAAAAGAATCTCTTCAAGAGTGTGTGAAGAGTCAGATTTCTACCCAGTTGAGGTGGTATAGGAAAGTAGAAAAAAGTAAGCCCAGATATAATTGAGTGTACCATAATAAGAAAACATTCCACAGGGAATTTTCAAAAGATATGGTGGCAGGAAATTCCCTCTTAGAAGTGTAGCATGTATTTGAGGGAGGAGTAGCTCATGATGAGAGAAATTGTTATGAGTTATGATAAAAAACAATGGGTTCAGAGATAAGTGAAGCAAGTTAGTTATAGACACAATGCACAGAAAACATCAGATCACCAAAAGGGAATATCCCAAAAGAGACTTAGTACCAAATAGAGAAGGCTCCTAAAATTTCAAATATTTTCATGAGGTTCACATGTGGTATTACCATTAATGATAATTTACATTTATGCAACACTCTAAAAATCTTCACTGTAATCCTGTTAAGAAAGTAATAAAATTATTATTACCTCCATCTTTTTAGATGAGGAAAATGCAGCTGAAAAAAATGATAAATTCATTTGCATTCTCATGAAAATGATAAATGTTAACTTCAGCTCTTTTTCACTACTTCATGTATATGTGGTCAAAAGAAGCAGAAGAGTGTACAACAATGTAATGCCCTGGGAACTATGGTAAAGCTCGAATAATAACGTCTGTAATCCTATATAAACCATAATAGATTGTGTATGACAGAAGATTTTCTAAGTTTTACCCCTACCAGTGAATATTATAAACTGCATATTGCTGCTATTTTGAATTATATAAGAAATAAAGTCTCGAGGGCAGAGCCAAAATGGCAGAGGAAAGGCAGTGACTTTCCTGAGCATTCCCCAAGACCCCTCCAAATACCTTCAAAAAATGCCATAAGATGATTCCTGGGAGAGCAGAACCCAGAAAAGCACAGAGTGAAATAATTTTTCAGCCAAAGACTACTTAGAATGTTGACAGGATAGGTTTGTGGTACTGGGGTGGGAAGGCAGCACAGTCCAGCTCAGGGAGCAACAGCAAAGATCCAAGCCCAGGAGAGCAGTACTTGGGAGCCTATGAATCAGCTGCAACAGCATCTGCTTCTGGAACTCAGTCCCCAGACTGTTAAGGGGTCCAGCAGTTGATGAAGTGGAGATTACAAGTGTCTCTTTGCTGGCACTGAGGCAGGACTCTGTTGTTTTACACATGCTCACATCTAGTTCAAAGTCTTAGGTGGTGGACCCAAGGCAGGGGAGGAACACAAGCACACAATAACTTGCTGGCGCAGTGGATCAGGACTCTGTTCTGCATTCCAGGGAAGAGAAAAAGCTTGCAGACCACAATACAGGCCAGGAGAGTGGTGAACATACCTCTCGTTAAATCATACCATCTTGGAAGTACTAAAGACTTACAAATTCCTAGAAGTATCTCTGAAATCAGCTGCTCAAAACCCTCTGTTAAAAGTAAAAAATAGTCTGGGAAAATGAGCAAACATAAAAACATTCTTGCCCTAGAAAGTTTTGATGGTGACAAGGTCAAAATACACCCTCAGTAGAAGATAGCAACATCAAAGCTCCTACATCCAAAGCTTTCAAGAAAAATATGAATTGTTCTTAGGCCATAAAAGGGCTGAAAAATAACTGAAAATAAATGAGAGAGGTAGAGGGGAAAATGGAAAGATAAATGATAGTGATGTAAGAAAATAATGAAAAAAAGTCAGCAGCTTGAAAAGCCAAATGGAAAAGAAGGTACAAAAGTTATCTGAAGAAAATCATTGCTTAATAATTAGAATTGAGCAAATGGAATCTAATGACTTTATGAGAAATCAAAACACAGTAAAGCAAAACCCAAAGAATTAAAAAAATAGAAGTCAATGTGAAATATCTCATTGGAAAAACAACTGACATGGAAAATAGATCCTGGAGAGATAATTTGAAAATTATTGGACTACGTGAAAGCCATGATCAAAAAAAGAAGCTAGACATCATCTTCCAAGAAATTGTCAGAGAAAATTGCCCTGATATTCTAGAAAAAGAAGGTAAAATAGAAATTGAAAGAATTCACCAATCACCTCCTGAAAGAGATCCCAAAACAAAACTTCCAGGAATATTATATCCAAATTTCAGAGCTCCCAGATCAAGAAGAAAATATTGCAAGCAGCCAGAAAGAAGAGTATCATAGAGCCACAGTCAAGATAACACAAGATTTAGCAGCTTCTACATTAAAGGATTGGAGGGCTTGGAATATGATATCCCTGAGGGCAAAAGAACTGAGGTAACAACCAAGACTCATCTACCTAGCAAAACCGATTATAATCCTTCATGGAGAAAATGGGAATTCAATGAAAGAGAGCACTTTCAAGCATTCTTGGTGAAAAGACCTGAGTTGAATAGAAAATTTTACTCTCAAATACAAGACTATAGAGAAGTATAAAAAAGGTAAACAGGAAAAATAACATAAGAAATATTAAAAGGTTCAACTGTTTACATTCCTACTTGGGAAGGTTACACTTGTAACTTATGAGAACTCTCTCATAATTAGGGCAGCTGGATGGAGTATATTAGGACAGAGGACACAGGTGTGAGTTGAATACGAGGGAATGATATCTTTAAAAAATAAAATTAAGGGGTGAGAGAAATTCCCTGGGAGAAAGGGAAAGGGAGATATGGAATTGAGTAAAGTATCTCACAAAAAATAAACAAAGAAAAAGCTTATATAGTGTAGGGGAAGATGGATGAGGTGCTGGGGAGTGAGTGGGGATTACTTTCATCAGAATTGGCTCAAAGAGGAAATGACATACACACTCAATTGGATATAGTAATCTATTTTACCCTGCAGGAAAGTAGGAGGGGAAGGGGATAAAGGAGAGGGGAGAAAAACGGAGGGCAGATTGGGGGAGGGGCAGTCAGAGGCAAAACACTTTTGAAGAGAAAATAGGGCAATACATTTAGCGATAGTAACTAAAAAATGAAGTAAGTTTGTCTGATAGACTTCAGTTCTCAAACACATAGAGAAGTGATTCAAATGTGTTAAAATAAGGGTCATTCCCCAATTGATAGGTGATCAAAAGATATGAAAGTTTCATATGAAAAAATCGTAGCTACTTTTAGCCATATTAAAAATGCTCTAACTCACTATGGATTGGAGAAATACAGGTCAAAACAATTCTGGGGTATGACCTCATACCTATTGAATTGGATAATAGGACAGCAGAGGAAAATGAAAAATGTTATTGGGGATATAGGGGAAATGAGACATTAAAGCAATCTTGGTAAAGTTGTAAACTGATTCAAACATTCTGTAGACAAATTTGGAACTATGACCAAAGGGCTATAAATCCATCCATTCTCTTTGATCTAGTAATACCATTACTAGATTGATATCCAAAAAGAGAAAAAAAGTTGAATTTAAAATTGAGGACATGCCCATCAATTGAGGGATGGGTGAACAAATTGTGTGATGAGATTATGATGGAATGCTATTGTGATATAAGAAATTATGAGGTAGATACTATCAGAAAAACCTGGAAAGACTTACAAGAGTTGATGCAAAGTGAAATGTATTGTATACAAAATAATAGCAAGAATGTAAGATGGTCTGCTATGGATGATTTAATTATTTTCAGCAATACAATGATCTAAGACAACTCTGAAGGACTTATAAAAAATGCAATCTCTCTCCAGAGAAAGAACTGATGGTGTCTGCATGTAGATTGAAGCATAATGCTTTTAGTTCCTTTTTCTAAAGTTTTTTTTTCTGTTTTCTTTCGCAACCTGACTAATGTGGACTAGACTACCCTTGTATAATTTGTGTTGAATTGCTTGAGTTCTTAAGGGGAAGGGGGTTGGAAAGAGAGAGAGAGGAAGAGAATGTGTAACACAATGTTTTAAAACGTGATGTTAATGGGCAGCTAGGTGGTACTGTGGAGAGAGTACCACCCCTGGATTCAGGAGGACCTGAGTTCAAATCTGGCCTCAGACACTTGACACTTACTAGCTGTGTGACCCTGGGAAAGTCACTTAACTCCAATTGCCTCACAAAAAAAATTGATGTTAAAATTCTTTTTACATGTAATTTGGGAAAAAATTCTAAATAAATTGGAAAAAAAATAATACAAAGTCTCACCACATGTTTCCATGAGTATGCAATAGGCATGGGTTTACTCAACATTAATACTGCCACATTTTCTCTGATATCTAGAATTATTCCCTATTGAAAAGTAGAAAACTTTTTTTCTTCCACTATACTTGGCTAGCCACAAGATCCAGCATTTCTCTTAAATCCTCTGAAAGCGTTACATAGAAATATAATGGATGCAGAAGCTTTACCTCCATCTAAGCCAGAAGAGGCTGAGATACACACTTGGTTAACTATGTGGAAATGAAGTAAGGAAATATGTGATTTGAGTGACATATACTTTCTGCAAGACAGGAATAGTTATTCTCAATACCTTGACAATTCCTTAAAGGAATGATTTCTGTATGTTTATGCAAAACCAATCTTTACTTATACATCTTTTATAGTCAGGAGAAAAGAACATTCTTTGAAATAACTTCAACTACATACAGAGTATATCATTTATTCATAATTGTGAAAATGCATTCTATTCAAATAAAAGCATTTTGATGAATGCAATTTTTGTTCAGATTTCCTTTAATTGAAATCCTCTTGTGAACAAGAAACATGTCAGGTCACTATCACTCATCTTTTTAACATTGAAACTCTTCTTTGAAAAGTCAGCCTAAAGCAGAGGAGACAAAGCTGACCTCAGAATCAGAAGGGCCTTTTATCAAGTCCTGACTATGATTCATATTAGCTGTTTGATTTGGGATATGTCACTGACTTTTTCAGTGCCCAAGACATCTGTGTAAGACTATAAATTATAGCCCAACTTCCATTCTGAATTTTAGGGATGCTTTCCTCTTCCAAGCTTTCCTGTATCAATGAAATTACAGATCTTGACAACAATATTCTGTCCATCAGAACCCAAATCAAAACAAAAAATTAGAGCTCTGTCTAAGCTCATGATATTTCCTTTCTATTAAAGGACACTGAGAATAAAAACAGAGATGTAATGAATGAAATAATGCCTACCCACAACGGACTTACATCCACATGTAGAACAATAACAAGTACCTACAAAAGCACATACAGAATGATTAAAAAGTTAATAAATCAAAGCAGTTAATAGATGGTAATTTGAAAGGAAGAGCTTTAGATTCTGGGAAAAGCAAAAAAAAAAAGCTTCATGAAAAAAATGTAAGCTGGGCTAGATGTGAGGAGTACAGGTTTTGCAACGATAGAGAGATGGACAGAGATGAAAGGTGGGACATGTACCTATTATTAGTATCCTGTATAAGAAATGAATGAAAGGTTAATTTGGCTTGATTTCAGAATAATATACAGGATTGGCCAAAATTCTGATGTTTTAATAACTTTTTGAAAATTATTTGTCTATATTTTTCACCATTTTTGAGATGTGATTTTTTCATACAACATATAAAATTCATTTCAATTATATCTGTATATATACATATGTATACACATATGAACATAAATGCATTGTGGTATTATACATTAAAATAATAAAAAAGAACTTATTAAATATTGAAATCCCTTCGTGAATTTTGGCCCATGCTATGCAATGGGAAAGTAAATATATGTTGGAGTGAGATTGTAACAGACTTTAAAAACTAAACTGTGGATAATTTATATCATACAAGAGGCAATAGGGAGCCACTGGAATTGATTGAGTAGGAGGAGAAAATAATCAGCTCTTCTCTTAAAAAAAATTACTTTAGATGTCTCATATAGTATGCAATAATGTAATGAGAGATAAGGCAAAAGTACAAATTATAATGGCATTGCAATAACCAAATGAGAGTTCATGAGTCCCTGAACTAAAATGGTAGATGTGTAAATATAGAGACAGATTTGAGATACGGTGTTTTTTGTAGAAACAAGATATGTCAAAGTAATATATATGTCAGATGAAAAAGAGCAAAGCTCACATATAACACACTATCTTAAAAAAAAAAAAGCTTTGAAGTAAAGATAATAAGAGAAGAGTTTATTTAGGATGGTTTCATTTTTCTAAGTAAAGTAAGAGGCAAGTCACCAGCATAGGGAATTGTGAGAGGTTTGAAAAGGAAATAGAAGAAATGGAATACGTTTCTAAGATTCAAGGGCATAGGGAGTTGTAGAGGTAAAAATGGTTAACCATAGTATCTAAATTAAAAATAGAGGATAGTGAATCTAATTTAAAGTACTAAAAGATGTTGGGATTAATGGTCTTCTTTGGAGTGGACTAGGTTTAGATAGGGTGACAAAAGTGAGGTGAGGAGGTTATGGTAAAAGAGAGATGTTCAGTTTTCTAATTGAGGAAGTGGAACACATAGTTAATGGTGAGATTGAGAATATGATCATTCCTATGGGTGGCTGAGGTGAAGTAAAGATGAGATTTAAGGACACAAAGTAATTTAATTGAGAGGTCAAGATACTCATTTTTTGTTTGTTTGTTTTGCGGGACTATGGTGGTTAAGTGACTTGCCCAGGGTCACACAGCAAGCAAGTGTCAAGTGTCTGAGGCCGGATTTGAACTCAGGTACTCCTGGATCTAGGACTGGTGCTTTATCCTAGCTATCCCTGAGGTCAAGAAGTTCAAAGGAGTCATGAATGTTGATACTGAAGACCTCATACCTCCTCAATATATAGTCAAAAAGCTTTTATTAAGCATATATTCTACTTGTATAATACTGATCAAGGGCAAAAAAAATAAGCAAAAATGGTGAGGAAAGATAGAGAGCCAATTATATAATAGATATGCATTATATTTCATTATGCTCCTATACAATTTACATTTCAGTCAACATATGTATTTTTGGAATCATTCTGCCACCCCCATATTCATATCTGATACAAAGAAGGAAACTCTTTCAAAAAATCATTTTATGGACAAAAATGCCTATTGCTTTTTCACCAAAGAAAAAGAATCCAAGGGTATAATCATTGTGATCACTGTACAGTCATTTTTTAGTCATATCCAACTCCAGGTGACCATATTTAGGATTCCCTAAGCAAAGAAACTGGAGTGGTTTAACATTTGCTTCTCCAGCTCCTTTTACAGGTGAGGAAACTGAGGCAAATGAAGTTTATTGACTTCTCCAGGTATACATAGCTGATAAAATTCTGAGGTCAGATTTGAAGTCAGAAAGATGAGTCCAGAATCAGCACTCTATCTATTGTGCCACCTAACTGCCTATAAAGCATTACTTTCTTCCATCTCTAAATTAGTAAATGCCTATCTAATATTAACCTACCTCTTCAATTCACAATACTGATCAAATTTTGGCACAGATCTCCCATTCTAAATTAAAACTAAAAAAATTCAATTTGGGATTCATGTACCTTTTAGCTGTTCTAGGGTGGGTTTTGCTTTTTGATTCACTCTAAAACTAATTCAGTTTGGCCATATAATTAATCCAAACTACCATGTAAAGCTATAGAGCTCTTCCGGGCTTCTAGACATCCTCTAGACTGGGAATGGTGTAGAAGATAGGCTATACTTCTGTGTTACACACTAAGACATATTTGCCCATGAACTTCCAAATGGGTTCACTTACTCACAGAGGCATTTATATGAGGATCTGTATGTATTACTTAGACTACAGTTCCTATGAACAATGTTATGGACATATAGAAAAGCTCAAAGGACCTGAGCTGCTTACATAATCAAACAGGAGATGTTAATTATCCCAGAAAAATTTAAAAATATTTCATTATAAATAAAATCATATATGAAATAGTCATATGAAACTCCACTCCTATGTTGAAACTTGAACTACAGTTATTTTTACTAAAGCATAATTAAGTTTACTTAAAATAAACACCTCTGGGTTGTTTTTCTTTCTTTGTTTTAATCGAGATCTGTGACTTCATTAGTATAGGGGATTTTTAGTGTATAAATGCCTTTCATTGATGCTGATCAACAACATCTTCTATAAATTATAGTCTTAGACAATTAGCAAAAGTACTGGGAGACTGTGACTTGCACATGGATACACAGCTTGTATATGTAAGAAACAGCTCAGTTCATGAACTCACATTTTCATGACTGTAACATTAATTATCTTACCAGTTCTCTAGGCTGCCTGCCTCTTCTTAGGTTTTGATTATGGTGAGTATGTGTGTATGTGTATGCAGCTGTGCATGTGTGTATATGTTTGTAAAACATGTTTCTTTGGGATAAATTTACATGGTAAATATGCACTTGACTTGCCTATGTGGCCTATTCAAAACAAAGGTAGGTTTTGAATAGAGTGAGTGTATGTTTACATCTGTGCATGCATATATATATATATATATATATATATATATGTTTGAGTGTGTTTCTTGGAAATTAGTGATGTCCTTCAGCTGTGAAAAGGAAAAGAAAGAAGCCAGGGCTTGTTTTTTCCTCCCCTGCAGCATTTTTGACATCTCTATGGAGTCAGGAAAGAGAACAGATAACATGTTAGAATATACATTGTTTAGTTCATTTACTAAAATAGATGCAATTATACTGCTTTTATATCACTTGCATATATGTTGTATTTTTCTTTCCTTGAACATAGCATTTTTTTCTTACTGCCAAAAGTTTCATGTGTCATTTTCTACCAAGAATAATATCACATGGCAATGATGGTGTAGCTGCTTCATCCTATTGTATGAATACAGGGATTGATAAATACACTTTGTGTCTATTATTACCTAAGATATTTCATTTGACAGCTTTATTCAGGGACACAATGCCTAAGGCAGTTGGTTCAGAACACATAGTCATTATTAGTATCATTTTGTGAAGCCTCACATCCTTTCAATTCTGACCAAGTTTGGGAATATAAAGCAAAAGAATCAGTTGATGGACGGAGTTCTTTTTTCTATCAATTGTCCCTTTGCTGCTGGGATGAGTCAATCATTTTAAGCAATGGCATGTCAGTGAAGTCAATAGTCCAAGACAATAATCACTTAATGTCAGGGTGCAGGGAAGTCTGTGACAAGTTTAATGGATACTCTTATGTGATATTAATCTCATTGAGGACTATTTTTACCATAGCAGTAGAGTTCTCAAGCAGTCAGTTTTTAAGAAAAATTCTTTGAATCAGCTGAATTTGCCTGAAAAGTCTTATCTAACCAAAATTGTAAAAGTTTAGAAAGAACAAATAATCTTCAAGAGCACACACTGGTAATTTTCAAGATTTAATCCATTTTCCAAGCTTCTATTCCCTCTACCTTTTCTTTTTTCTTTTTCTGCACCTTTTTTTATTCACCATAAAAAAGTCCTCAATCACAGACTGAAGCATGCTATTGTATGCCTTTTCTTTTTTTTACTTGAGTCTTTTTATGTGAAATGACTGATATTGTAGTATTTTACATAATTGCACATGTATAACCTATACTGACTTTTTACAACCTTGGGGAGGGGGAGTGTAGGGAGTAAGGGAATGAGAGAGGGATAGAATTTGGAACTTAAAACTTTAATAAATAAATAAATGGGGAAAAAATATACTCACAATGATCCATAAGTCTAAGTCCAGCAATGTTTGAACACTTAGGATTTCATTAGCATTTTCTTTGGATTCTTGATGTATTAAGTCCCAGATGCATATCAAATCCCAGATATATGTATCACATATCTAATGAATTATTATATTATAAGGTGTGTTTTTAATATTAGTGAAGCAAATGAAGTGTAAGCTAGATTTAATTACATTAGAAATGTATGTTTTAGGAAATTGAGGTGATGCCCATCAATTGGGGAATGGCTGAACAAGTTGTGGTATATGAATGCAATGGAATTCTATTGTTCTGTAAGAAACAATGAGCAGGCGGAGTTCAGAGAAAACTGGAAGGGCTTGCATGCACTGATGATGAGTGAGATGAGAAGAACCAGAAGAACATTATACACAGTATCATCAACATTATGTGTTGACCAACTGTGATAGACTAGATTCTTCTCACCAATCCAAAGGTACAAGAGAGTTCCAAAGGACTCATGATGAAAAAGGCTCTCCAAATCCAGAAAAAAAGGAATTGTGGAATATGGATGCTGATTGGAACATAATATTTCTTTTGTCATTGGTGCTGTTGTTTTTGTTTTTTGAGGTTTTTCCTTTTTGCTCTTATTCTCCTCATATAACATGACTAATGCTGAAATATGTTTAATGTTATCATATATGTATATATATAACCTATATCAGATTACCTGTTGTCCAGGGGAGGGGGGGAGGGAGGGAGAAAAATTTGAAATTGGAAATCTTATATAAATAAATGTTGAAAACTATCTCTACATGAAACTGGAAAATAATAAAATAATTTTTATTTTTTTAAAAAATCAATCCATAACATAAAAAAGAAATGTATGGGGGCAGGTAGGTGGCACAGTGGATAGAGCACTGGCCCTGGATTCAGGAGGACCTGAGTTCAAATCTGGCCTCAGACACTTGACACTTACTAGCTGTGTGACACTGGGCAAGTAACTTAACCCCAATTGCCTCACAAAAACAAAACAAAACAAAACAAAAAAAGAAATGTATATTTTAGAGTAATTTCATATAGATATGAGAGGAATAAGAATCTCTAAAATAATTTTGCAAAAAAATAATGTGAGAAACTGAAATGTCTCAGAGTTCGTGGATTGAAAAACTGCCAAAAGTTTCATGTATCATTTTCTACCAAGAATAATATCACATGGCAATGATGGTGTAGCTGCTTCATCCTATCGTATGAATACAGGGATTGATAAATACACTTTGTGTCTAATAACTGGCTTTAATATCTCTGTTTCCTGTTGAGTTGTTTCAATACTTGTGCTAGAACCTAATGCCATCTTTGGGGTCAGGAAACAATTGTTTTCATACTTCCAGTACCAGTCAAAGGCAAAATTTGATTTGAGGAATGTTGATTTAACAGGTTCACTCATTATTTATTCTGGATACAAGGATACAAATGTAGGTTAGATGTATTAGTTATTAATAACAGACAAGAGGAATTGAATGAATTGTAAACAGATGCAATAAATAAAAATAAATATACCTTTAAAAGACTTACAAAATTATAGTTTGCATGGATCACTATTCATATATATATACATATATATTTACATGTATACATATGAATAGGAGTATATACATGTGTGTTAGCATATATAGTTCACAATGATTTGGCAAAACCAAAACAAATCAATGACACATTTGGCAACAAATAGATCAAGTACTTGTTAAGTAACTGTAGTGTTTCTAATATGGTTAAGTTACAGTGATTCCACACCTTACTCTCTGGAAAGACCCATGGGGTGATTTGGGCCATTGCTCATCCGCTGAGTTGGTTTTCCCTTAAGGAACCAAAGGTCTTTACTTTTTATCCCCGCCATTCATCACATTTGTGAAGCTACTCAGGGAACTAGAAATAAATGGAGATTTAACAAAATCACTTATGAGACTTATGATGAGTATAAGATTTCTTGATATGCTTTTTAGTCTCAGAACATTTTCAGAATTTAAATAAATACATAATGGAGAAAAATAAGCTTCTGAAAAATTTAAATCTACCAAGCACTAGTGAACACAAACCATTTAATTAAATTTTTTTAACAAATGTTATCACATTTAAAAAAGTGAAAAAAAATCCTCTTATTTAAACATGTATTAGGAAAACTAATAGCTCTTTAAATACTTGAATTAGGCACATGACAGTCAAAGAACATCTGTCTTCTTGAAGAAGGCACCTGCTATGTAGGCAAAACACCATTATTCTCTTATTCTTGTGATATGATAAGTTCAAAGATTATGCTCCTGAGATAAAGAAACATAAGATATACCTTAATAATTGCTTTCAACCATGTCCAGACTTATTGTTGAAAAGATGACTCAATATAAAGTGAGTAATTCAGCTCACAACAGTGATCTATCTGAACAAGAAATTCCAATAAATTTCCCATCTCAGTGGGTCAGTTTGACATGTTCAATAAAAAAGTTATGGTTGGCAGGCTCTATGAGTGACATCTTGGGATGCTGCTGTAAACATGGCCATAGGGTTTGATTATGTTTCTCTGCTACTTAATAAAGACCTACTGTCTTTGACCTTTCAGGTGACAAACCTAAACTAGTGATCTCTTTCAGGTTATTAAATTAGAGATCATAAAAATATCAGTGTTTTTTCCCATTTCACACACATATGTGTGTGTGTGTGTGTATATACATACATACACATATATGTATTTGTGTATGTATGTTTTATATATATGTGTGTGTGTGAGAGAGTTTATATATATTTATATATATTTCATACATCAACCAATAAATGGGTTACTTTTGCATTATGAATATTCCAAATACTCCTTAAGGAAAAGCTAATGATTTGCAGAGAATGTCCAAAACATCCTGTCATACTTTTTCTTAGTTAACTTCTGTAACTTTAGCCTTGTGCTGATGGACCATGTATACCATGCCTAGTGGATTTAGAGTCAGAGAATGAGAGGTTAAATCCATGTTCAAGTATTTATTTCTTGTGTGTCCTTGTAAAAGTCACTTCAACTTTCTAGACCTCAGTTACCTCATCTCTAAAATTAGTGGCAAGAATAAATGTTTTCTAAAGTCCGTTCTAAGTGGGAATCAATCAAAATGATTCTTCAATGTCCTCATCCAAAAATAGTGTTTTTTTTTAATCACAGCCAATAAAAATAGAAAGAAGATAATAAAAATCAAGTAGCCTATTTTGATACCCCGTCCATCACCACTGCATATATCCTAAGAGTTATCTTCATTCAGTCTCTAGTAGAGGTCCTCATTGCCTATGCTAAGGTTTTCCAGATAGTAGTCTGAGTTTAAGTCTATCTATAGTTCAATTTTGGTCCTCTTATGCACCTTCTTCCTTGTTTTAGGCAGCTATTCTCTTTTGGTCACTGTATTTTCTCCTACCTTGTTCTGTTGTTTCTTTATTAGAGTTATAACAAAGTATATTGAATTATATAATCTATTCCTGGGTTATTATCTATATTAATCAAGTGAAAATACAGAGGGCCTCTAAAACTCCACACCAGACTAAGAAACTTTCTTATGGAATTTAAAAATTAGTCTGAGGTGATATAGAGCACACATAGTTCCAACCTTATGAAATTAGTATAATCATGCAGCAAATATACTGCTAGTGAATTTCCTTGAATTGACTGCATATAGTATAAAGGGAGTCCCCTATAACTGGGGGAAAATCTGATTCTTTCTCTTCTTTATTTTATGACCTCAAAGATAGCCATAATAATGAAATTATTCCAAAAAAGATGGCTGACTACCATGGAAAGTTCTGATTGGGTTACTCTGCTCATATCTCCATGGCCATTAAGATGTGAATTAACATCTCTTGAATAGACAAACCACAATATATCTTACAAAACTCTTTTCAAAGTTAGTTTGGTTGTATAAGGAAAGAGGGAGATACTTTATTTCCTAAATTATTGTCTTTACTGAACCTCAGATCATGTTTCTTGAGACAAGACAGTGAAGACCTTCAGCTAAATAAATATATATTCAACAAATATGTCAATATATCTATGAGCTAAAATTTCATTGGTGTGAATCAAAACCCTTATATAACCTGTTAACGTGTGTTTGAGGTGTGATGTTGCTAAAAATGGAGTACCCCAAATTCTGATGACAAGATTCTTTCCTTTCTAGGGAGCTCAGTGGCTCCATAAAAGTAGTAAAAAACCTGGAAGTATGGAACAACTGAGTTCACATCATGCCTTGCACTGCTGATAAGAGCCAAGTCGATCACAGTTATTCATCACAGTTGTTGCTGTTACTGTGTACTGTAATGATTGGAATGATGCCACCTACTGGAGATTTACTATAGGAAATCTCCACCATGAGGAGAATGCCTCAGAGGGCAAGGCCATGTGGCTTTTCCTTGGCATCAGGAAGTAACGTTTGCGCATGGGTACTGTCCACCAAGGCTACCAGCAAATCAACTTGAGAAGCCTCCCATTTTCCTGGAGGGGACAGGAAGGAGGAAGGAAGGCCTGTGCGGAGAGGTCTCTCTCTTTTTGATTCCTGACTTTATGGTGGTGGTGGTGGTGGCAGCAGAGGAAGTCACAGGAAAATTGAGGAAAGATAGGATTGCCATGCTGTTGGAATTTTGTTCTCAATCTTTCTCTTTCTACCTTTCAATAAACCCTTAAAAACCTAAACTTGTTTTTTGTTTTTTGGGTTTTTTTTTTGTGGGGCAAAGACTTGAGAGTATATTTTCATGACTTGCATGACTTGCCCAGGGTCACACAACTAGTAAGTGTCAAGTGTCTGAGGCTGGATTTGAACTCAGGTACTCCTGAATCCAGGGCCAGTGCTTTATCCACTGCACCACCTAGCTGCCCCTAAACTCATTTTTATCAGTGATTTTAGTCAGTTTCCCCCAAAACTGGGGGAACAGATTAGAACCCACATTTAGAATCTTAAATTACACAGTACAATGTCCTCCTTGTTCTGCCCCTCTCATTCCTTACAGGTTTCTCTGAAATCCTCCTGCTCATCATTTCTTACAGCTCAAAATATCTTATATTCATATACCACAACTTTTTCAGCCTTTCCCCAATTGATGGGCATTTTCTGGATTTCTGATTTTTTTCCACCACAAAGGGAGCTGCTACAAATATTTTTGTACATATGGGAAAAAAATGTTCTGAACATAAAAAGTTCCTATCATGACAAGGAAGGTGAAAATATACTCTCAGGGGCAGAGCCAAGATGGTGGAGAGAAGCCAGGAAGTTGCCTGAGCTCTCCCAAGTTTCCCTCAAAAACAACATTAAATCAAGCCTCTAAACAGATTTTGGAACTGCAAAACCTACAAAAAGACAGAGAGACATAATCTTCTAACTTGAGATACTTTGGAAGACTTCAGGAAAGATCTGTCTCACATGAGCAAAAGGGGAGGGCAGCTTAGCACAGCTCAGTGTAGCATAACTCAGTTCACTTCAGAACAGCACACTGCAGAGGGTATCTGGGAAAGTCATCAAGAGGCTCCTGGTCACAGAATAAACAAGTCATTGAGTACCCTTTGTCCTGGCTTAAAAGGTTAGTGGCACAACAAGCCATTTGTGATTTCCACCAGCCCTGGCTGAAATGGCAGCCTGCAACCTAGAGAACCAACCATAGGATTGACACAACTTGTCTAAGCCATCCCAGCACAGGGAGCAATCCCAGGGTGGTAAGGAATCCAAAGCTACAGAAACCTCAGAACAGAAAGCCAGTGACAAGGCTCCTCCTATACCCCAGCAACAGTAGCCCCTTGTGCCCCAGGAGCAGACCTCAACTTTATGTTTAAAAATAGGCTATAATATGAGCAAGAAACAGAAAAAAAACCCTTATAACTGACAACTTCTATGGTGACAGGGAAGAACAAAACACAAACTCAGATGAGGACAATATAGTCAAAATGCCTACATGTGAGGCCTCAAGTGGGATGATCATCAAGTCTCAGTTTCAAAAAGCATCCTTGGAAGAGTTCAAAAAGGCTTTTAAAAATCAAATGATAGAGGTAGAAGAAAAATGGGAAAAGGAATGAGATAAATGAGAATTATACTGGAAAAAGAAGCACAAAAATTGAATGAAGAAAACAATTCCTTAAAATATAAAATTGGTCAAATAGGGGAAAATGGCCAAATAGAAAAGAAGATGGAAAAACTTACTGAAGAAATTAATGCCTTAAAAATTAAAATTAGGCAGATGGAAGCTAATGACTCCATGAGAAACCAAGAATCTGTCAAGCAGAATCAAAGAATAAAAAAAAAATAGAAGAAAATGTGAAATATCTCATTGGAAAGAAAACTGACCTGGAAAATAGATCCAGGAGAGATAATCTAAAAATTATTAGATGACTGAAAGCCATGGTTTTAAAAAAAAGTCTAGACATCATCTTCCAACAAAGTGCGAAGAAAAAATGCCCTGATATTCTAGAACCAGAGGGTAAAATAGAAATTGAAAGACCGGACCAATCACTTCATGGAAGAGATCCCAAAATGAAAACTCCCAGGAATATTATAGCCAAATTCCAGAGCTCCTAGCTCAAGGAGAAAATATTGCAAGCAGCCAGAAAGAAACAATTTACATACTGTGGAGCCACAGTCAGGATAACACAATATTTAGTATCTTCTTCTTTAAAGGATCAGAGGGCTTGGAATATGATATTCCAGGGGGCAAAAGAACTGGAATTACAACTAAGACTTACCTACTGTGCACAATTTAGTATAATCCTTCAGGGGGAAAATGGGAATACAATGAAAGAGAGGACTTTAGGGCATTTTTTTGTTTGTTTTGTTCATTTTTTTTTTTTGCAGGGCAATGAGGCTTAAGTGACTTTCCCAGGGTCACACAGCTAGTAAGTGTCAAGTGTCAGAGGCAGGATTTGAACTCAGGTCCTCCTGAATCCAGGGTTGGCACTTTATCCACTGCACCACCTAGCTGCTCCATAGGGCATTCTTGATTAAAAGACCTGAGGTGAATAAAAATTTCGACTTTCAAATACAACTCTAGAGAAGCATAAATAGCTAAACAGGGAAAAGAAACCATAAGGGATATTAAAAGCTTAAACTCTTATTTGTTCTGTGACCCTGAGCAATTAACTTAACCCTCATTGTCCCCCCCCCAAAAAAAAAGCTTAAACTGTTTACATTCCTACATGGGAAGATGATACTTGTAATTCATAAGAACTTTCTCATTATTAGGTCAATGGGATGGATTCTATTTAGACAGAGTGCCCAGGTGTGAGTTGAATATGAAGGGATATCTTTAAAAAATAAAATTAAGCGGTGAGAGAGGAATGCACTGGGAGAAAGGGAAGGAGAGAGGTGGAATGGGGTAAAGTATTTCACATAAAAGAAGCAAGAAAAAGCATATACAGTGTAAGGGAAGATTGGGGGGTGCTGGGGTGTTAGTGAACCTTACTCTAATCAGGATTGGCTCAAAGAGGGAATAACCTACACACTCAATTGGGTATAGTACTCTATCTTACCCTTCATGAAAGTTGGAGTGGAAGGGGTTAAAGAGAGGAGGTGAAAAAAGGGAGGGCATATTGGGGTTGAGGCCAGTCAGGACCAAAATACCTTTGAGGAGGGAAAGGATAAAAGGAGATTGAGAATAGAATAAATGACATGGGAAAGGAGTAGGGTGGAGGGAAATTCAGTTAGCAATAGTAACTGTGAAAAAAATTGAATCAAGTTTGTCTGATAAAAGCCTCATTTCTTGAACACATGGAGAAATGAGTCAAATGTATTAAAATAAGAGTCATTCCCTAACTGATAAATGATCAAATGTTATGAACAATTTTAAAATAAAATAATCATAGCTATCTATAGCTATATGTAAAAAAATTCTCTAACTCACTATTGATTGCAAGTCAAAACAATTATGGGGTACTACCTCATAGCTACTGGATTGTATAATAGGATAAAGAAGTAAAGTGACAAATATTGTAGTGGATATGGCAAAAATGAGGCATTACTTCATTGTTGCTGGAGTTGTAAACTGATGACTTTATAGAGCAATTTGGAACTAAACCCAAAGAGGCATGAAACATGAATACTGTTTCACCTAGCAATACCACTAGTAGGTTAGTATCCAATGAGATAAAAAACAAAAAGTTAAAGGACATATATATATATATATATATATATATATATATATATATATATATATATATATATATATAATGTTTGTGGCAGCTCTTCTGATGGCAAAGAATTAGAAATTGAGGGGATGCCCATCAATTGGAGAATGGCTGAACAAAAATGATGAAACACTATTGTCCATAAGAAATGATGATAAGAGGGGCAGCTAGGTGGTACAGTGGATAAAGCACTATCCCTGGATTTAGGGGGACCTGAGCTCAGATTTGGCCTCAGAAACTTGGCACATACTAGCTGTGTGACCCTGGGCAAGTCATTTAACCCTCATTAACCTGCCAAAATTTTATACACACACACACACATATAAATTCATATATATGTGTATGTATAAAAAAAGGAAGGATGAGAAGGATGCTCTCAGCAAAAACCTGGAAATATTCACATGAATGGATGTAAAGTGAAATTAACTGAGTATAAAGTAACAGCAATATGAAAATATGATAAGCTGTGAATGACTTGGCTATGATTCAAACTCAATTCTGAAGGACATATGATGAAAAATGCTATCCATCCCCCCAAAAAGAACTGAAGGTGTATGAATATAGAGTGAAGCATTTTTATTTAATTTTTAAATCTTTATTTATTTTTGTTGGGCAATGAGGGTCAAGTGACTTGCAGAGGGTCACACAGCTAGTAAGTATGAAGTGTCTGAGGCCGAATTTTAACTCAGGTGCTCCTGAATCCAGGGCCAGTGCTTTATCCACTGTGCTATCTAGCTGCACCTGAGGCATAATTTTTTTAACTTTTTTTTTGGGGGGGTGGGGGAAGTCTGTTTTCCTTCACAACATGACTAATATGAAAATGTTTTGTATGACAACAAATTTATAACTTATATTGAATTGCTTACCTTCTTTTTTTTTAATGTATAAGGTATTTTATTTTTTCCATTACATGTAAAGATAGTTCTCAACTTTTGTTTATACAAGCTTTACAATTTCAGATTTTTCTCCCTCCCTCCCCTCCCTCCCCCCTCCCCTAGACAGCAGGTAATCTGATATAGGTTATATCTATATATCTATATACATATACACACATATATATATATATACACATAATAACATTAATCCTATTTCTGCATTAATCCTGTTACAAGAGAAAAAATCAGAGCAGTGATGCAAAACCTCAAAATAGAAAAAAAAAAAAACAACAGCACCCAAAACAAAAGAAATAATATGGTTCAATCAGCATCTATACTCCACAGTTCTTTCTTTCTTTTTTTTTCTTGGATTTGGAGATCCTCTTCTATCATGAGTTCCCTGGAACTCTTCTGTACCATTGCATTGGTGAGAAGAATATAGTCCATCACAGTAGGTCAACACTCAATGTTGATGATACTGTGTACAATGTTCTTCTGGTTCTGCTCATCTCACTCATCATCAGCTCACATAAGACCCTCCAGGTTTCTCTGAACTCTTCCTGCTCATCATTTCTTACAGCACAATAGTATTCCATTGTATTCATATACCACAACTTGTCTAGCCATTCCCCAATTGATGGGCACCCCCTCAACTTCCAATTCCTTGCTACCACGTAAAGAGCAGAATTGCTTACCTTCTTAAGGTGGATTGGCGAAGGAAGAGAATTTGGAACACAAAGTTGTAAAAATGGATGTAAAATTGTTTTTACATGCAATTGGAGAAAATAAAATTCCAATAATATTTAAAACAAACAAATAAAAAAGTAAAATTTTAAACAAAAGAATAAGGTTTGATTTTTACAGCAATCTCACACCCCTGGGAACTTAACTTTCTGAAAAATTGATCTGGCAATGTTATAGAGGAAAGAGTAGGGGACAATACTTTTAAAAATCCTAATTTGTTTCATTATCTATAAAATGGGGATAATGATGCCTGTAGTGTTTATGTAAATGTTTTGTGTTGTTTGTGTGTGTGTGTGTGTGTGTGTGTGTGTGTGTGCGCATGAGGGGGGGATCAAATAAGAATATAATGAGTTTCAATTATAAGAGTTTGACTGCCTTTGGAATCAAGGGGGTAAATTATTATGCAAAAAGTGACTAGTTAACTCACCTATAAAAAACAGTAACAGACAAAATATACACTCAATACTTTCCATGGTAGAGAAGATACACTGAGATGCCATGTGGTTTGAAAATCTTAACATACAATATATGATTAAGATGAGCTATTTGAATGAGTGGGTGGGATTGAGGGTAGAAATTTTATATGTCTTCCTAATATGATATGAAGAATATTTTCTGGTGCTTTGGGCTATAGGATGGCTTCACTTTTCCTGTGGTTTTATCACATGCAGGTTAAGCTAGGTGTTGTATTTGTTTTCTTTATTAAAAAGCATATGGGGGCAACTAGGTGGTACAGTGGATAGAGCAGCAGCCCTGGAGTCAGGAGTACCTGAGTTCAAATCCGGCCTCAGACACTTAACACTTACTAGCTGTGTGACCCTGGGCAATTCACTTAACCCCAAATGCCTCACTAAAAAGATAAAAAAAAAAAAAGCATATGAACTAGACTGGTTCTGAGGGAAAATTTTCAGACCATTCACTGGCATAGTTTCTTGGATATCTGTGTCAAAACCTCAAGCCTGTGACATTAGACTGGAAGTAGGACCAACAAAGGAGAGGTACTCAACTGAATCTATTCTGTGTACTTGATGAATGTTATTTCCCTGATATGATTAAGCAAATTCCTTTCTATTAACTTTTTTTTTGGTGGGTCAATGGGGGTTAAGTGACTTGCCCAGGGTCACACAGCTAGTAAGTGTTAAGTTTCTGAGGCCAGATTTGAACTCAGGTACTCCTAACTCCAGGGCTGGTGCTCTATCCACTGTGCCACCTATTAACTTTTAGACACATTACAAGTATCTTATTGCATCTCATCTTCAAACTAAGATATGTATGTGGACTGAGCAAGATTGAGCCTTTTCCAATAAAATAAAAACACATTAGATACTGAGATAAATCAGTCAGATATTTTGTATTAGTGAGAACAGATGATAGTGATTAATTCTTCTAAATAATTCCTCACCTATACAAAACTTACATGAAGTATAATGGGAATGGTATATAAAGTTCTTAAATTTTAATGCTCAGATATTGAGTATTTCACAGATATATAGGACAGTTCTTCAGATGTCCTGTTTGGAATACAGTAGGAACTTAAGCAATGTTTATTAAATGTTTCGAGTTGAATACTGAGATATGTAGCCTTGCAATTTACAATTACTTATTCTAATACAGTTCTGGAAATTATTTACTGAGGAACAAATACACAAGTGCTATACATAATTGGTGAAGATGAGTTTTATTTATAACTATTTTTTCCTAGTTTGCTCAGACAATAAGTTTGCATTTATATTTATGTAACTTAGTAATTAAGCAAATACCCTTAATTAGATGTTGTAAATGAATAAAATGAGAAGGTGATCTTGTGTATACAGATTACAAGGCAGCAGTTAAAAATCCAAATTATAATACTGTTAGAGAAAAATTAAAAGGCTATAAAGATTTTTTTTTCTTTCAGGATGCTTTTACTTTATAGAAAGTTTTATTAGGAACAACTCCATTTTTCACCTACATAATTGGTTACTCAAATCTTTTCCATCTCAGATACTTTTCTCTTCTGTCAATGCAAATGAAGTGATTTATAGTAAGGCTTAAAAATAAGGTGATGAAACGAAGTAAAGTCCTAATTAAAGCTTTATTCTTTCTAATTAACATTAGATTTACTCCTGATGCCCGATTTAGAAGTGAGTATCCAAGAATGAGTTAGTGAAGGGTTAAATTGCCCTGGAAAGATTTAGTAATTATAGATATTGATTACTTTAAGACATCATTGAGCTGACAGGATAAGAAAAGCCCACTTGTCTCCCTGTTTGGTCCTTTTATTTCTCACAAGATGGATGAGTTAATAAACAGGGAGCAAGTACTCCCATAAATTCAGCATCTGTAATATTTGTCACCTTTGGAATTACTTGGATGAGAGGAACATCCTTTATGTGAATTCACAGGAGAGGAACTGGCAGACTTTCACCAGAATCTGTATTCCACACTGTGATTAATGCCATGTTGATGTTTAAAGAGGCAGTGTCATTAGGTGAAAACTCAATGAGAAAGAACCATGTTCCCTCAACAGGCCACCTCACACATTCTGATTCTTCTTTTTAAGGCTATGCCTTCCTCATATTATCATGGCTGATGGTGTTACCTTTTATATTCAGCATCATCACAGTGCTAAAAAATAGTGTAACATGATAAAAATGCCCACACACACACATGTGTCTGTGATTGCATATATGCATAACACATACATATTGTAGAAATAAATCTAAAGAAATTAAAATGATTTTAACAGTTATATAGTTTCTTCGTTGTAGAAATGAAGCAGACTCCAAGTTTCCTATATTTGTGCAATGGGATACAGTGGCAATAGCCATTTGTATGACAATGCCAAATTTCTTGTTGCTTCCCTATTAGCAGTTTTATAATACATACAGACAGACAGAAACACAATATACACATAAACACATATATGAATGCATGCACTTAAAAACATTTACTAGCTGTGTGAATTGGGTAAGTCGCTTATCTCATTTACCTCAGTTTTTCAATCTGTAAAATGAGATGGAGAAGGAAATGGCAAACCACTCAAGTATCTTTGCCAAGAAAACCCCAAATGGAGTCAGGAAGAGTTGGCCATGATTGGAATGATTCAACAATAACATTGTAAAAAATGTTCTATTGTGATTTTTTTGCATGAATGTATTTTAATACACCTAAAATAATGTGCATGCAAAGAATTGAGGCATGAGAAAAGCACTGGTTTAACACTAATCCACAAGAACTAGGATTTGGGGAAGATTAATGTGATTCCCTACATATTTAACTAACTGGTAACTGGAAGCAAATAGTTTTCTGATAACAAAGATTTTCTCTTTAAATTTCTTATGTAAACCCATCTGGCATGGTTCCAAACGTACATGTATGTGTGGGGTTTTGCCTTTTAAATATAGTGGCAGGCCTATTTTGTTGGCTGGAATATTTCAGGGTCAAGAAGTATACATATAAAGAAGTTTCTCTGCAGTTAAATTAAAGAGTTCCTTCAGCTGAAAATATGTCAAAGATTTCTTTGAAATCCTTGAAGTTCATTGAAATATATTGTGTGCTTCCATATTGAATGTGGACTTTACTTTGGAAGTTTTACCACAAGTTAGAAGGCTGAGGGGATTTTTGTTATTTTTTATTGATTATTAGATGTCTATAAGATTAACTATGAAATGATATGCTATGTTAATGGAAGAAAAAACAGCAATAACTGCTTTTAGAGAAAATGACTTCCTAGAAGCTGCATAAAACACCATGGCATAAAACTCTGACTGTACAGCTCTGTCATCAATATTGAATTTGTGATGATTCATCAAATGTTCAGATTCAAAAAAGAAATTACCAAATGAACAACTAAACATAATTCTTCATTAGGTTGTGCTGGATGAAAAAAGTTTTGAAATGTGAAGTGGAGAAAACAGTGTTGGCTACTCATATTTTAAAATTGTAAATTAAATTTGCCTTCCTTACTTTTGGTATTTATCTTTATTGAATGCGCAATGAAGGACAACACTGGTGCCAAATGTAAACTCCTTTGAAATGCATTACTGAGCAGAATAATGGAAAATCAGTTTCAGGAAGAAATTATCATTAGTAGAAAAAAAAGGCTAAATACAATTGGTGAGAGAGAGAGAGAGAGAGAGAGACAGACAAACAGACAGACAGACAGACAGACAGAGAGACCCAAAGAAGTAAAGAGAGATACCTCATGTTTACTTGAGAGAGAAAATGAAATGAGACAAAAAACATGGGTTATGGAAAATATTCATTAAAAGTGGTTTTAACAAACTGTTTTTACCATGAAGGAGAACTTTCAAACTTGGGGCTTTTACAACACCATACCAGATATACTTCTTGGGGGAACAGAAATGACATTAAAGAAAATAAAGATAGGAAAAGAATATTGACTTAACTAATCATGTAAAAAAGATCTTTGCTGGCATTGACACAATTTTTAAAGCATTGAGGAGAAACAAAAGCTCTCTGATGAAAATAATTGCCTGAGAATTCTGATTGAACAAATGGAAGCTAGTGACTTTATGAGAAAACAAGACACAATAAAGCAAATCCAAATGAATAAAAAAAAATAGAGGGAAAAGTGAAATATCTTCTTGGAAAAACTGATGACCTAGAAAATAGATCCAGGAGAGATCATTTGAAAATTATTGGTCTACCTGAAAACCATGATCAAAATAAGAGCTTAGATGTCATCATCCAAGAGACTGTAAGGGAAAATTGCCCTGATATTCTAGAAACAGAATGTTAAATAGAAATAGAAAGAATCCATTGATCATGTCCTGAAAGATCACAAAAGGAAAACTTCCAGGAATATTATAGCCAACTTCCAGAGCTCCCAGGTCAAGGAAAAAACAAACACTGTTCAGCCATCATAAGGACAGCACAGGTTCTAACAGTTTCTACATTAAAGGATCAGAGGGCATGGAATATGATATTCTGGAAGGCAAAGGAATTGGGATTTCAACCAAAAATCACCTACCCAGCAAAACTGATTATAAACTTTCAGGGGAAAAATGGGAATTCAATGTAAAAGAGGTCTTTCAGGAATTTGTCATGAAAAGAACTGAACTGAATAGAAAATGTGCCTTTCAATTGCAAAACACTAGTGAAGCATAAAAATATAAACAAGAAAAAAGAAATCATGAGAGATGTTAAAAAGCTAAACTGTTTACATTCCTACATGGGAAGATAATGTATCTAAATCATAAGATCCTTATGAGTATTGGGGCAAATCATATGAATAAATTTAGACAGATGGCACAGGTGTGAATTGATTATGAAGGGATGATACCTGTAAAGCATTCATTTTTTGTTTCTCTTTTTTTGGGGGGGGGGTGTTGATAAGTGTCGTGTCTGAGGCTGGATTTGGGCTCAGGTCCTCCTGATTACAGGGCAGATGCTTTGTCCACTGTGCCACCTAGCTGCCCCATAATGACATCTTTGGGGTAAAATTGAGGGGGGAGAGGAATAAACTGGGGGAGAGAATAAGGGAGTGGTAAAAATGGGGTAAAATCTCACATGAAAGAAGCAGGAAAGGGCTTAAGGAGTGCGGGGAGAGATGCGGGAGAAGTAAGGAAGTGAAGGAGTCTTACACACATCAGAATTAGCTCAAAGACCTTAATTTCATCTAACCCTGCAGGAAAGTAGGAGGGGAAGGGGATGAGGAAGGAAAGGTGAAAGAAAGGAGGTCAGAGCTGGGGAGGGGGCAGTCAGAAGAAAAACACTTTTGAGGAGGAATAGGGTAAAAGAAGATAGAAAATAGAGTAAATATCATGGGAAGGGAATCAGATGGAGGGAAATAGTTATGATAATTGATTAATGATTGATTGATGATAATGGCAAAACATATGGTACTTACTTTGCTGGGCTATTGTGAAAAAAATCTTAGTCAAATTTAAGGTATTATATAAAAGTAATAATCAACCTCATGGGTTTATTATATGGATATCTCTCTTGAAAGTACTATATGATTGTAGTTTACTATAAAAAACATGATGAGCAGGATATTATCAGAAAGGCTTGGAGGGACCTGAAGGAATTGATGCAAAGTGAAATCTATTGTATACAAAAGAACAGTATTATTGTGAGATGATCTGCTGTGAATGACTCAGTTATTTTCAGCAATGCAATGATCCAAGACAACTCTGAAGGTCTTATCAAAAATGCCATCCATCTACAGAGAAAGAACTGGTGGTATTTGAATACAGATTGAAACGTAACACTTTTTTGATAGTTACTACATAGGAAATAAACAAAAAATATGATGAATAGGATGCTCTCAGAAAAACCAGGAAAGACCTACATGAGTGAAATGTACTGTATACAAAATAACAGGAATAGTGTAAGATGATCTGATGTGAAGGACTTGGTTATTTTCAGAAAAGAAATGATCCACTATAACTCTGAAGGATTTATGAAAATTATGATCCATCTACAGAGAAAGAACTGATTGTATCCTTTAATCAGATTGAAGCATATTTTTGATAGCACCTTACAGAAGAAAAAGAAAAAAGAAAGTTAAGATAGGAAAAAATATTGATTTAAGTAAGCATATATAAAAAGGTCTTTGGAGGGGCTGATAGGTGGCAGAGTAGATAAAGCACCGGCCCTGGATTCAGGAGGACCTGAGTTCAAATCCAGCCTCAGACACTTGACACTTACTAGCTGTGTGACCCTGGGCAAGTCATTTAACCCTCATTGCTCCACAAAAAACAAAATCAAACAAAAAAATTAAAAAAAATGTTTTTGCTGACATTGACACAATTTTTTTAATTTATTTTTTATTTTATTTTAGTGAGGCAATTGGGGTTAAGTGACTTGCCCAGGGTCACACAGCTAGTAAGTGTTAAGTGTCTGAGGCCAGATTTGAACTCAGGTACTCCAGATTCCAGGGCCGGTGCTCTATCCACTGCGCCACCTAGCTGCCCCGCATTGACACAATTTTAAAGGCATTGAGGCATCCATTCTAAAGTGTGTTAAAAAAGAAAATATTCAAAATAAGGCAACAAATTTGAAGCTTATTGATTACCTCTCAAAAAGTGTGAAAAAATAAAATAATTGACTACTGATTCATATTCCTAAATTTCAAATACATAGCATTTTTTTAATAAAATAATTTGAAAACATGCGTTATCAAGGATGTCATCAATAGATATAAGAAGAGTAAAGATTCTGTAAGTGATACTCCAAAGTATATCACATCTTCCTCATTACAAAAATGATAGTGAGATGTGAGGAATAAAAGTGCCAACTGTTTAACAGTTATTGGAAATTATTTTTTAAAGTGATTTATGAAAGAAAACCAGCAATAAAGATGTCAACAAACAAGGAAGGGAGCCTGGTCTTGTAAAGAGCGATAGATAAGTAAAGATACCATGGACTCCATTGGTATGATCATAATGTTAAGGGAACCTGATCAAGTAACCAGTTGATCTTCTTGTAAATGCAAGGGAACATGAGGCATTCTGTTTTAAAATATCTCCAGCAAGAATTCTCTCCTATGCATAAACCAAAGCATATATGTGTGTGTGTATGTATATATACATATACATATGTATATGTATATGTATATGTATATGTATGTATATATATATATATACAGCATGTATATTACATGGAAATGTCAGTGGATATTAATATGCATACCACATGCATGTGTGTGGTTGCGTGTATGCATTCATGTGTTGTGTATTTGTGTTGTACACATACATAAATTGCATAGCAAACATTTTATGAGTGGACACAATTTTTAATATGTATACAAATACATAAATATACACATATACACGCATATATATGCACATGTATATGCATGTGTGTAGTTATATATAACTATATATTGTATATAGATGCCATATATGCATATATAAACACATATGTAGAGATTATGTGTATTCACATATATCTATTCCTATGCTCGTATATGTGGCATATACATACATATGTATATACTTGATACATATTTGAGAGAATTTCAAAAAGCAAGTAATAGTGGGAATTTAGGGAACCACACTGACTCCATTTTGTGACTTAAATCTGGAGCTAGCTCAGTTCCATTTCCATTCAATTTTTGGTCTTAGTTCAATTTCTATCGTGTGAGAAAATTTTATTCAATTGTAGGAATTGGGAGAAAATGTTATTACATTGTTTTAACCTAGCCCTATGTGCTTAGGAAGGTGGACAACATACAGTCCTTTAAATAATGTCAAATTATGCTGACCAGAAACCTAGTCACATCTGAATATTGATGCAAGGAATTTTCTGAAGATTCTACATCTAAAGCAATCTATATGTTTTATCTGAAAACTGGATCCACACTGATCAATCCGTTATTTTTTCCATGTTCCTTTGATTGAATACAGACACTAAAGGGAGTGTAACAGCTCTTTTTCTACCTGCAGGGAATTGTACCTGTATGTTCTTCCCCTCATAGTTTGAAAAGTCCCTAATCTTTCCTCCAATTAGAAGTTGGATTACTTATTTTTGTATAACAGTTATTATTTTAATTAATTTTTCTTATTTGATCATTTTGAATGCAAAAAGTGTGTCTCCATCTGTATTTGGGTTCAGTGCCAAAACTGAGGTACACTTGACCAATATTTATTCAATTGACATGCATTTCTTAATAATTACATAATGCTCAGAAGCCCAAATCTTTGTTTCCTTAAGACATCTTTCACTTGCCACAGATATATATTCATAGATGGAAGATTACTTGTTGGAGGATATCTCTATTTTGCTCTACTAAGTAAAAAAATTTTTATTGTGTTGTGTATACATACGTTCATAAATTACTTTGGATGTATGTATGTATGTATATATACAAATATATACATATATGCATTTATGTATACTCCTTATAAAATGACATAATCTTGTTCAATGACTTTATATTTATTAAAATAGAACAAGATGGGGCCTCTAGGTGGCACAGTGGATAAAGCATCAGCCCTGGATTCAGGAGGACCTGAGTTCAAATTTGGCCTTAGACACGTGACACTTACTAGCTGTGTGACACTGGGCAAGTCACTTAACCCCCATTGCCCTGCAAAAAAAAAAAAAAAAATAGAACAAGACATTAAAAAGGAACGTTATGCTTCCAGAAGTGATGGCTGTCCTGGAGAAGACTCTGTACAGAGTAAAAATTAAAGAATTTCCTATAGAATATAACATACCACAGAAGGTCCAGTTTGTGAATAACATTGTCCTAATAACATCAAGTACAATTTAATTCAATCCAGGGTCTTGTGTTATTTAAAATTATTGGGGTCAACTGCTGGGAAAACTGGAAGATAGTATGGCAGAAATTAGGCATAGACCAACATCTTATACCTTATACTAAAATAAGGTCAAAATGGATACATGATTTAGACATAAGAGGTGATACCATAGGTAAAATAGGAGAGAAAGGAATAGTATACCTATCAGATCTTTGGAAAGGAAAACAGTTTATGAACAAACAAGAGATAGAGTATATAATAAAATACAAAATGGATGATTTTGATTATATCTAATTAAAAAAATTGTACAAAAAAAAACCAGTGCATCCAAAATTAGAAGGGAGGCAGAAAGCTGGAAAACAATTTTTATGGCCAGTACTTCTGATAAAGGCCTCATTTCTAAAATATATAGGGAACTAAATCAAATTTATAAGAATACAAGTCATTCCCCAATTGAGAAATGGTCAAAGGATATGAACAGGCAGTTTTCTGATGAAGAAACCCAAGCTCTCTATTCCAATATGAAAAAATGCTCTAAATCTCTAATGATTAGAGAGATGCAAATTAAAACAACTCTGAGGTACCACCTGACACCTATCAGATTGGCTAAAATGACAAAAAACGAAAATAATAAATGTTGGAGAAGCTGTGCAACAATTGGAACACTAATGCATTGTTGGTGGAGCTGTGAACTGATCCAACCATTCTGGAGAGCAATTTGGAATTATGCCCAAAGGGCTATAAAATTATGCATAACCTTTGACACAGCAATGCCACTTTTGGGTCTTTTCCCAAAGAGATCATGGAAAGGGGAGAGGGACTCATATGTACAAAAAGATTAATAGCTGCTCTTTACATGGTGGCAAAGAATTGGAAGTTGAGGGTATGCCCCAAAATTGGGGAATGGCTGGACAAGTTGTGGTATATGAATGTAATGGAATGCTATTATGCTGTAAGAAACAATGAGCAGGAGGAGTTCAGAGAAACCTGGAGGGTCTTGGGTGGGCTGATGATGAGTGGGACGAGCAGAACCAGAAGAACATTGTACACAGTATCATCAACATTGTGTGTTGATCTACTGTGATGGACTATATTCTTCTTACCAATGCAATGGTACAGAAGAGTTACAGGGAACTCATGATAGAAGAGGATCTCCAAATCCAGGAAGAAAAAAAAAAAAGAACTGTGGAGTATAGATGCTGAATGAACCATACTATTTCTTTTGTTTTTGGTGCTGATGTTTTTCTATTGTACAACTTCCTATTTCTCTTAAATATATAATAAAGTTATTAATCAATAAAAAAATAAAATAAAATTATTGGGGTTCCCAACTGTTTGTAGCTAATTTATTGGAGGCCCAAACAGGTTTTCTTTAAAATATTGCTACTTATAAATTAATGGCTCTGTCACCCTTTTGGCAGTAAGTATTTATTATCAAAGTATATTACATATTAGTAAAGAATTAACTGCATGACATTTAATACAAGCAGAAAACTCCCATGCATCATATTGTCCATAAGAGAACACATGGCCCCAAGAAGAGGTCAGAAGCCATTCATTACCTACATTGGCCTAAAAGGAGAGCACTCACCAACCAGACAGCTTTCTGACCCTAGCATGCAAGCCACAAATGGCATTCACCTAGTGGTCTGAGTCTTTTTCCTCCTTTTGATAGAGGCCTTACACATTGATCAAAACTAAATGACTAGCATCATTCAACTTCATTGGTTAACATGACCTGAAGGTGGTATATATTAAAATGAGCTACACCACGATGATAGCAGGGTTTAGTGGGATACCGACCCCCTGAGGTGCATGGGTGCATTCAGATAGGTATGACTTAATCCCATCAGTTCAGTAAACTAGACAGGAAAACGTCTATATCCATTCTTTTTATCACCCTGCACCAGATTAAGCCCTGAAAGTGATTAGAATTTTCTCTCTTATAAATATACCTTTCTAAAGTATGTGTGGGGGGTTGGGGGGGGTTAAGAGAAAGTCCCACCCCTCCAAAACCCCACATTATGAATAATTATTTTCTCACACATTCAAAATTAAACCCACAGCCTTGCAAATAGTGTACTCTTACTATACACACAGGAGAAACCAAGGTCATAAAGTAGCCATACTTTATACACACACGTGTGGGGAGACAGAGAGAGAGAGAGAGAGAGAGAGAGAGAGAGAGAGAGAGAGAGAGAAAATGTATCTCTTTATACATGCATGTATGTGTGTACCCTTGTATTTATCTACAATCTATCTGTACATATGCATATACATGTATGTGCATACATATTTTTGTATATGTAGCAAATGCTGCAAAGGCCTAGACTTTGAATTGCACTGAAGGAGAACAGGTTGGATTGTCCTTGGGGAATTTAAAAGCTCTATTGAGGACCCCATAGATATCGTTAAAACAAAGACCTACCTTTTTAGCACCAGTGTTCTTCCAGGACTGTCATATGTTTACCAAACATGGGATGTTCTAGAATTCATGTACCTGAGGCTGAGAAGTACACAAAAAACAGTGGAGAATTGCACGATGCGTGTGAGCAGCTAGGTGACAGGATTGATAGGGTGTTGTATTTGGAGACAAGAAGATCTGAAATCAAATGTGGCCTTAGGCACTAACTATATTACTCTGGGAAACTTGCTTAACTTCTGCCTGCGTCAAGTTCCTAAAGATAATAATAACAACCCTACTTCCAAAGTTTGTTATAAGGATGAAAATAGATAATATTTATTAAGTACTTAAGCAGTGCTTAGTATGTAGTTGGTGGTTTATAAATGTTTACTTTTTCATTCCTTCAAGCATTAATTTTTTTTTTGTTTTTTTTTGGTGAGGCAATTGGGGTTAAGTGACTTGCCCAAGGTCAAACAGCTGGTAGGTGTTAAGTGTCTGAGGCCAGATTTGAACTCAGGTCCTCCTGACTCCAGGGCCAGTGCTCTATTTACTGTGCCACCTAGCTGCCCCATCCTTCAGGTATTAATAAGGAAATATGAAAGAGTGTAAAGGATGTCAACAAAGTGTTCAGGAAAAAAGAAGAGGCCAATCTTGTATTGAAAAATAAATAACTAGTGGATAGTTTATTGACTCCATTAATGTCAAGAGGATCTAAGGAAGGGACCAGTCTTTATCTTTGTAGTTTCCAGGGAATATAAGAAATGTATAAATGCAGTGGAATACCTTGTGGTAATTAATTAAAAAACACAAGAGTCACAATGATAAATATGAATGTGGTATAATTTGCAGTCAGAGGAAATGCCAATATTAATGAAGTAACAGAATCACCAAATTATTGGAAATTTAGAGAAAATTAAGGAGAAAAGAAAGAATTCAAAATTGTGGAATTAGGGCAAACTATCAGAGCCAGCTGTTTAATAATATTTTGAACATTTTGGTCGATAAGTTTTCTACATAAGTGGCAGTCAATTTTTTCCCCTATTCTAAGTATAAGTGGTTAAGCATTCAAAATGTACTATGACAAAAGCATATTTAAGTTTAAGTTTGTATTTTCTACACTCTTCAAAGGATCTGATATTTCATTTATTTAGGTTTTCATCTTATTTATTAGATTGCATGTGCACTCTTTTTTTAAACTCAAATAATGAAATGGATGTGTGATCAAATCCATTTAGAAATATGCCGCAATGATGCAAAATTTCCTGGGGTTCAAATCTCCCATTGCTAACAACTCTTTCCAGGGTCATGCTATCAATGGTATGCAAAAATGGTCTGCAAAATTCAAATTCCTTTCTTATTATTCATTTTCTTTTACATTCTTCAGCATGTGACACTCTTATCCTCACCTTCCCTTTTTTTTTTTGAGTGAGGCAATTGGGGTTAAGTGACTTGCCCAGGATCACACAGCTAGTAAGTGTTAAGTTTCTGAGGCCAGATTTGAACTCAGGTACTTCTAACTCTAGGTCTGGTGCTCTATCCTCTGTGCCACCTAGCTGCCCCATCTCACCTTAATTTCTACTACCACTTTCTTGATTTTCATGACATTTGTCTCTTCCTTTTTCTCTCCAAATTTTCACTGTCATTTTTCAATTTTCTTATTTCATGTCTCTTCTTCGAAGGCTCTATCACTGGATCTTTGTTTTTCCATTTAATTTAATCTGATTTTTAATCTTAAAAGTATTTCATTTTTTCTATTTAGATATAAATATAGTTTTCAACATTTGTTTTTATAATATTATGAGTTCCAAATTTTTCTCCCTCCCTCTGTTCCTTCCCCTTTCCCCAACACAGAAAACACTCTTATATGTTATATATGTACAGTCACATTAAGCATATTTCTGCATTAGTCATGGTGTGAAAGAAGAATAAGAATAAAAGGGAAAAACCTCAAAAAAGAATAAACAGCAAAAAAAAGTACAAACAGTATGGTTCAATCTGCATTCAAATTCCATGGTTCTTTTTTCTGGATGTAGAGAGCATTTTCCATTACAAGTCCTTTGGGATTGTCTTGGATCATTGTATTGCTGAGAAGAGCTAAGTATATCACGGTTCATGATCACACAATGCTGCAAATACGGTTTATAATGTCCTCCTGGTTAAGCTCACTTTACTCAGAATCAGTCCACTTATGTATTTCCTTAGATCTTTTTTAAAGCAATTGATGTTAAGTGATACATCCAGACTCACACAGCTAATAAGTGTCTGAGTACAGATTTGAACTCGAGTCCTCCTGACTCCAAGGCTTCTATCCAGTACAACACTTATCTTTCCCTTTTCCTTGGATCTTTCATTTTTTTCCTTGACATGTCTTTCTTCCTTATTCTTTTTTCCATAAAAGTATGTTATTATTTTCCAGTTATGTGTACAGATAGTTTGCAACATTTATTATAAGATTTCTAGTTTCAATTTTTTCTCCCTTTCTCCTCTCCTTTCCCCCACCCCAAGACAGAAAGCAATTCGATATAGGTTATATATGTACAATCACATTAAACATATTTCTGCATTAGTCATGCTATGAAAGAAGGATTAGAGCAAAAAGGTAAAACCTCAAAAAAGAAAATTATAAAAGAATAGAGATAGTATGGTTCAATCTGCCTCTAGATTCCATAGTTCTTTTTCTTCTTTTTTCTGGATTTGGGGAGAATTTTCAATCATGAGTCCTTTGGAACTATATTAGACCATTGCATTGCTGAGAAGTTTAAAGTTTCTCACAATTGATCAACACACAATGTTATTGATACTATGTACAATGTTCTCCTGGTTCTGCTCATCTCACTCAGCATCAGTTCATTAAGTCCTTCCAGGTTTCTCAGAAATCTACCTGCTCATCATTTCTTATAGCACAATAGTATTCCATTACAATTCATATACCACAACTTGTTCAGCAATTACCCAATTGATGGACATCTCCTCAATTTCCAATTCCCTGCTACCACAGAAAGAGCAGCTATAAATATTTTTGTATATGTGGGTCCTTTTCCCTTTTCTGTGATCTCTTTTGGATATAGGCATAGCAGTGGTACCACTGGATCTAAGGGTATGAACATTCCCATTGTAAGGAATTAATTGTGATTTTGGTTTTCCATGACCCCATCTTTGCTTTATTATGGTCAGACTGAAAAGATGTAACCTTGAAAACGTCCCAGCTAGGAGTTCCCCCATGCCCACATGGGCCCGGCCCAATTATAATGGGGATAGCCCAGGGGTTATGTTGAACCAATTGGAGAATCAGCAGGGTTAAGAACCTCCCTTCTGGTGGGAGAGGCAGGAAGGAAAGGAGAGATAGAGGAGAGAGAGAAGTGGGTGTGTGGTGGATCTTCAGACCAAACCAGGAGGGACTGCAAAGCTGATTCTCCTTTGAACTAAAGAGTCCATGTAGTGGTGAGTTTGTGTTCTTGAAGCGAGGCTGGCTCTTTTGGCCAGTTGAACTGGAAGCAAGTTTAGGGTTTGAGTCAGTTTTTATTCGAACTAAGCTGTTCTGGGTAGCTGAGGAAGCAGAGCTCATTCAAGGTACCTGGGGCCTTTCTAACCTAGAGATCATCTGGGAAGTGGGTTGTATCATTCCCTCCCCCTTTTCCCTTTCTCATTGCCCCTAGCTCTATTGACTTCACTTGTGTTGTAGATTGGTTCCCATTAACAAAACCTGATTTGTTTGTGGAAAAGAGTCTGTTAATTTCCTTTCTTATCAGTCTTAGTGAAATCGTTTTTTTTTAAAAAGGCAGTCCAGAGAGGAAACTCTGGACCTAGTGGTATCCCATTATTTCCTGAACCCCAGTATTTTGGTGAGCTGCCCAATTAACTCTCCCCATATTAAATTTGGTCCATTCAACATAGCCCTTAGGGAATAGTTCCAAATTGCTATCCAGAATGGTTGGATCAGTTCACAACTCCACCAACAATGCATTAGTGTTACACTTTTTCCACATCTCCAACATTTATTTTCATTTTTTGTCATATTACCAATCTGATAGGTGTGAGGTGGTATGTCAGAGTTTTTAAATTTTCATTTCTCTAATGAATAGTGATTTAGAGCATTTTTCACATGACAATAGATAGCTTTGATTTCTTCATCAGAAAACTGCCTGTTCATATCCTTTGGCCCTTTCTCAATGGGAGAATAACTTGGATTGTTATAAATTTGATTTAGTTCCCAATACATTTTAGAAATGAGGTCTTTATCAGAAGTACTGGATATAAAAATTGTTTCCCAGCTTTCTGCCTCCCTTCTAATTTTGTATGCATTGCTTCTGTTTGTACAAAAACTTTTAATTTAATGTAATCAAAATCATCTATTTTGAATTTCATAATATCTCTTTTGTTTAGACATAAACTGTTTTCATTTCCAAAGATCTGAAAGATAGACTATTCCTTTCTCTCCTAATTTACCTATGGTATCACCTTTTATGTCTAAATCATGTACCATTTTGACTTATTTTAGCATAAGGTGTAAGATTCTGGTCTATGCCTAATTTCTGCCATACCATCCTCCAGTTTTACCACAATTTCTGTCAAATATTGAGTTCCTATCCCTGAAGCTAGAGTCTTTGGGTTTATCAAACAGTAGATTAGTAAATTAATTTACTACTGTGTCTCTCGTGCCTAACCTATTCCATTGATCCACCACTCTATTTCTTAGCCAGTACCAAATAATTTTGATGACTGCCATTTTATAGTAATGTTTCAGATTTGGTGCAACTAGCCCACCTTCATGTGCATTTTTTTTTTCATTAGTTCCCTTGATATTCTTGACCTTTTGTTTTTCAAGATGAATTTTGTTATTATTTTTTCTAACTCTATAAAATAATTTTAGGTAGTCTGATTGTTATGGCACTGAATAAGTAAATCAATTTAGGTAGAATTGTCATTTTTATTATATTAGCTCAGCCTATCCATGAGCAATTGATATTTTTCCAATTATTTAGATGTGATTTGATTTGTGTGAAAAGTGTTTTTTAATTGTGTTCATAGAGTTCCTGGGTTTTTCTTGGCAAGTGGACTCCTGAGTATTTTATATTGTCTACCATTACTTTAAATGGAATGTTTTTTTCTATCTCTTGCTGCTGCACTTTGTTGGCCATATATAGAAATTATGATGATTTATATGGATTTATTTTATATCCTGAAACTTTGCCAAAGTTATTAATTGTTTCAAGTAATTTTTTGACTGATTCTCTAGGATTCTCTAAGTACACCAACACACCATCTGCAAAGAGTGATAGTTTTTTTTCCTCCTTGGCTATTCTAATTCCTTTAATTCCTTTATACCCTCTATGAATACTCTATTATACCTTCTTTGTATACTCCTTCTGTTTGTCTAAATAGATACAGTTCTCAAGAGTTATAAGTATTGTTTTCCTGTGTACGGATGTAACCAGTTTAACCTTATTAAATTAATTATTTTTTTCCCTGTTTACATTTTTAAACTTCTCTTGAATTTTGTATGTCAAATTTTCTATTCACTTCTGGTTTTTTCATCAGAAAACCTTGAAAGTCCACTATTTCATTGACTGTCCATCTTGTCCCTTAAAGAGAATGGTCAGTTTTGCTGGGCAGTAGATTCTTCACTGCAATCCAAGCTCATTTGTCTTCTGTAATATATTTCAAGCTTTGTGATCCTTTAATGTTGAAGCTTCCATGTCCTGTGCAATATTGACTGTGATTCCATGACATTTAAATTACTTATTTCTGTCTGCTTGGAGTATTTTCTCCTTCATCTGATAATTCTGGGATTTGGCTACAACATTCCTTGGAGTTTTATTTTTGGGGTCTCCCCTGATTCTATAATATCAGGGCAATTGAAAATTTCCTGGAATATCGTGTCTAGACTATTTTTCTGATCATGCCTTTCAGGTAGTCCAATAATTCTCAAATTGTTTCTCCTGGATCTATTTTCCAGGTCAGTTGTCTTTCCAATGAGGTATTTCACATTTTCTTCTATTTTTCATTCTTTTGATTCTGTTTGACTGATTCCTGGTGTCTCATGGAGTCATTATTTTATAACTGTCCAATTCAAATTTTTAAGGGATTGTTTTCTTCAGTGAGATTATGAAACTCCATTTCCATTTTGCTAAATGAATTTTTTAAGGAATTGTTTTTTTTCATTCAATCTTTGTGCTTCCTTTTCCAAGCTGCTTCTTATGTTGCTTTCATTTCTCTCCCCATATTTTCTTCTACCTCTCTGAATTGATTTTGAAAATTCCTTTTAAGCTCTTCCAAGAAGGCTTTTTGGTCCTGAGACCAATTCATCTTCCCTCTTGAGGCTTCTCATGTAAGCAATTTGGGAGTATTGTCCTTATATGAGTTTGTGTTTAGCTCTTCCCTGTCAACACAAAAGCTGTCAATGGTAAGAGCTCTTTTTTCTTTGCAGCTTTTTTTTAAAGTTGAGGTCTGATCCTGGGGCACCAGGGTCACTGTTTCAAGCCTCTTGTGTTTGGGGATAAGGGCTGTGTCACTGGTTTTCTACTCTGAGGCCTCTATGGCTTGTAGATTTCTCACAACCCCGGGCTTGCCCCAGGTGCATTGGGATGACCAAGACTGATCATTCCTGTCCTGTGGGTGGCCCTTTAGCTGGCAGCCTGACCCCTCAGCTGGTTCTGGTGGATCTCACCACTGGCCTGCTATGCCACCAGCTTACTGAGCCAGGATCAAGGGGCCTCAGTTGCTCGGCTGTAGCCTAGAGCTTCCTGCTGACTTCCCCAGACCCCCTCCACACTGTGCTGCTCAGAGGTGTGCTGCACTCCACTTTTGCCCGAGTGAGACTGACCTTTCCTGAAGTCTTATAAATTATCTCAGGTTGGAAGATTGTGTTTCTCTGTCTTTTTGTAGGTTCTGTGATTTTAGAATCTGTTTAGAGGCTTCATTTAATGTTCTTTTTGTGGGACCCAAAGGAGAACTCAGGGGACTTGCTGGCTTCTCTACTCCATCCCCTCCTTCTTCATTCTAACCCACTATTATATATGTTGTTATTTTCTCTTTTGAAATGACACATAGGGGCAGCTAGGTAGTGCAGTGAATAGAGCACTGGCCCTGGATTCAGGAGGACCTGAGTTCAAATCCAGCTTCAGACACTTTACACACTTACTAGCTGTGTGACCCTGGGCAAATCACTTAACCCCAATAGCCTTAGCAAAAAAAAAAAAGAAAAAAAAAAGAAATGACACATAAATCTGTATCTCTTGCCCTGAGCTCTAATTGCACATTGCTAGCTTCTTATTTGATAGCTCCAACTGTTTATTTTTTCCCCTATTGATTACTCTCTTGGTGCCAATGAGAGAGGAAGCCTTCCTCCATTCAGTTTATCTTCCCATATAGGAATGGTCTGCCAACAGGGAGCATCTCACCCTTTCATACCCCAGATCAACCACAATCTGTGAAGGTAAATCCAACAAAAGCAAATATTTAAGGTCATTCTCACATATTTAACATTTTATTCTCCTTTCTCAACTCCTGACTTGACATTGTATTCCTGCCCATCCCTAGTCCTGTGAGGGGAAACTAAAATCTCCATTCCATTCAGAACTTCAGGCCAACTTCTACCTCTCTAATGATATTGTGTGGAGCCCCCTCAAATCCTACCCTGTAGGGTAAGACATGGATGCTCATACCACTTATTTGAGAAGGGATTTATCAACTCTAGTTTTTCTGGTAAGATACAGGACCTCCAGGCTTTATTATCTGTCCTAATATTATTCAATATGCCCCCATCACTATCATTTAACTGCTAATATAACAAAAGGACACATTGATATTGCCATTGATTTCACTGCTTATACCTTTCAGAATTCCAGACCTTTCATTCTTTTAATTGCTATTTTCCCCAAATGTAGTGTAACATTTGCATTTAAGTTTCATCTCACTTTTGTATGTTTTCCTAGCATTTAACAGTCCTTTTGACCTAGTAAAAGCTTAAAAAATTGTTTTTTTTTCCATTATTATTGAATCATTCCTTCATCTAGCTTCTCAACCTCCCTTCAACCAAATTTCCCTTTGATTCCCATTTCTTCATATTCCTACCTTCTTCATGTTCATGTGATAACCATAAAAAATTATTGAGAACTGACTGATGCCCACCCACTCTCCCTTCCCAGGCTAGTGAATTGCCTGAGACTAAACAATGTTTATCAATTCCGGATTCTTTATTGACTTAAGGACTTCCCCCCCAAGCAAACTATCCCCTCCCAATGATTCCCAACCTTACTCTTTGAACTGTGTTATTTTAAAAAAATCCATTTATATTAAGTAGTTTCTATTTAGAGTTAAGTAGCTTCTTATACTTAACTCAAGGTCAGTCTTACAGTTCCTTTTGTTCTGTTACCCCATATAAACCCTGTCCTTGGTTCCCATCTGTGGGCATTTCTAATATCTTACTTTGCCATACCAGGAGCTATAATTGCTCTGCCCAGATTCAAGACCTTATTTTCTCCTATACTGATTGTTTCCTTAATTTCCAGGTTAACACATGGTATTGATTGGTCTCTTCCTTTTCTTCTCCTAATTTTCAATGTTATTTCTCATTTTTCTTAGCTGATTCCTCTTACTTTTCCCAAGGCTTTACCTTTTTTGTTTGTTTGTTTTTAAGGCAATTGAGGTTTAGTTTAACCACCACTTTTCTCTTGTCACCCTTGCATGAAACCTTGAAGCTTTCTTAACCTCAACACTGAATCTTGTGTTCTATGTCCTATTAATCACCAAGTTCTTTATGTTAAAATTTATTATATTTCTTCCCTCTTCTTACTTATACTGTTACTATGCTAGCCAGATAGTCATTTTTTCTTACATATTCTATGGTAATAATCCTTAACTGGACTTATTTTCTTCAATTTCTTCCACTATCTCATTGTTTAAAGTATTATACAAGATAATTTGTTAATGCAAAGACCTTATAACATCATACCAACTAAAAGCAAATAAATCTATTGTTTTCTATTTCCTAAAAGATACACTCCAAACTCCTTGACCTGACACTCAAGGTTCTCCAAAATCTAACTCTGAACTACCCTTCCAGATTTCTTTCATACTCCTGTCTCTACATATTTGTGCGGGCTATTTTGGATTCCTTGGAAGTTCTTTCAAGACCTCTTGAAGTTGAAGAAAAAGAAGGTAGAATTTTGTACTTATAACGAGAAATTAATTGGCAGGTTAGAGTGCTTTTTGTGATTCTGAATTGTTCTTAATCAAGAAATTATTGGTATGAAAAGGAAGTGAGGTTTATGGGCAAGTGCCAAAAAGTTTTTACAAGAAAAAAGAAGATCCAGTCATCTTTCATAGTCAAATCTGTTTGGTGGTCCTTTGCAGTACTGTCTTCCTCTTCCTTCCATTTACTTCCCACTCTCAAAATTTTGATTGAGGGGATAGGACTAATTATAAGGTTAAAAGAAGGTTCTTTTTTTTTTCCTTTAGGAGGTTTGTGCCTATTTAAAAATATCATTAAAGATTAAGTACTCTAAGATAACTAACAAGAGTCTTGAAAGAACAAAGAATACACCCAATAAAGGAAAAATTTAAAACAAAACAACAAAAATATGTTTTTACCAAGGCATTTGAGTATATGGTTCTGTGTAAAAATAGTTTTAGAAAAATAGCTTTTTTGTAAAGATAGTTTTAGACAAGTACATGAAAATGTTCTTTATGTGCATTTATTCTTATTTAACTCATCAGTAACTAAATCTAATATTATTCAAAATACAACACAAGGAAAATTTTATATGAATTTAAGACAATTCAAGGTTAATGCTGCTAAACCCTCATAACTTTTTCATATTAAAGGAGTTGTTATGGCATTTTATTTATTTAGATATTTTAAACAAAGCAAAATCAAGAGCTCAAGAAGATGTCTTGATACCTTTACACATCTTCAATTTTTAAGAATTTTTGATTTGCTTTGAGAAACTAATAAATATCAATATAAAATGTCTCTGGTTAAGCTAACTGGATCAATGTTAGTAAATATGCTAATTCTGTAGTCTTCAGGGATTAAAAATACAGCCTGGGTTTGTATTAGAATCCAAAATGACTAATTAATTTTAAAAATACTACTATAAGTAATGCAAATATAAACTATCACTAACTGCCTGATCTTTGAGGTAACATACCCTAAGGGAGTATGAATAATTAATTTTAATAAAAAAAAATCTCCCATAAATTACACTGGCCTCAACCCTCCAGTAGAATATGTGAGCAAAATATATTCCTTCTTGCAGGTAAAATGCCCCTTCATTTGAGCAAATGACCTTTTCCAAAGAGACCATTTGCTTATTCAGCCTTACTGGAAAATTAGACCTGATGTTTTTAACAGACTTGTCCTTATATTTACTTAGGGAAAATTAAATTTTCTCCCATTTTCAAGTTTTTAATTCATATAAATTGGGCCATTTTCTTTGTTTCAAGACAGCTATCATTTAATTTTCTGAAATAGCAAATGTATAAATATCTTGATTTGCTAAATAGTAAATGCATATCATATTCTGAATATCAATAATAAATATTTTTAAGCTAGTAGTTTTAATTACATGATAAATTCCTGAAACAAGTTTAATCTAAGCTTCTATCTGTTTTGTCTATAACTTATTTTAGATGGTTTTGTGGAGGACAGAATTGATATTTATATAAGTCTCATTCTTTGAGGATTATACATACCATAATATTATATTTATATTTTTCAAATTTTTATAATGCAAACTAACCTGATTTTCATTATATTTGAAAGTAAGCCCCTTTTTTGGAAATGTTACTGGATAGTCCCTAATTTGATTCTCCTTGAAATGCTCTTCTCAGTTGGACTGGGTTGATCTATTAAGTCTAACATGGATAACTTCATATCAGCAGCATATTCTTCAATAATAAATAATTCCTGCAATTACTTATTTCTTAAGAGAAAACATCATAATTTATAAAATAGTTATAAGTTAGGTATCTTTTACCACCTAATACCTCTTACTTCCCTTCCCCCATTCCTTTTCCTTACCATTTATCTCCATTTTCCCCTGTTAGAAAATAGCCAAACAAAAAAAAAAATTAAGTGGTAACTATTACAACTTTTAAAGCCAATAATCTATAAATGATTAAGTTGTTGATCATTATTCTAGTGCACAAGTCAAATTAATGCTATTAATCATTATTTTTCTATTTTTTTCAATCTTGGAAATTGAAGGTATTACAATATCCGTGTCATCATGATTTGGCACAGTTCAAGTGTACCTGTATCATGTATTCCCTACTTAATGTACACTAATATTCTCCTGTTACCTCTAGAATCAAATATAAACTCCTACGCTTGACATTTAAAGCTCTTTTAAACCTAGCCTCTTCCTTTTTTCCTAATCTTAGAAATTACTCTCCTCCATGGATTTTATGGTCTATCCATAATGGTCTACCTCTATTTCCTTACTCATGTCACTCCATCTTCCATCTTTATGCCTTTGATTTCACTGTCTACCATGCTTGGAGTGTTCACTTTCCTCTTCTCCACATTTGGAATCTCTCTGTATTTCTTACAAAACACAGCTCAAGTGCTACCTTCTGAAAAAGTAATTTGGATTTCCTAGTCCACTAGCTCTAATGCCTTCCTCTAAGGTCATTTGGTGTGTGTGTATGCATGCATGCATGTTTGTGATGGCACTGGCACACCTAATTGGCAGTGATTCTTTGTCTTTTGATTTTATATACTTGGTCCCTGGCCCAGAGCCTGGGATATAGTAGGTGCTTAATAAGCATTTACTGATTGATTGATATATTGATTAGAGAGAGACTGATTTTGAACATGGTTTAACAATGAGCTCTTTCCCCTTGAATTATCTCTGCTTAGACTTAATTTTCATTTACCTAAACTCATGTCAGCTTCCATGGTAGGACACATTTACTAATATTCACAAGTTTATGTCTATGGGTATGTGTGTGTGTGACTGTGTGTGTGCACATGTATGTATAGCTAATTGGTACAGTAGATAAAGTGCTTAATCTCTGTCAGCATCAGTGGACTCATCTGTAAAGTAGGGATAAAAATAACACCTACCTCCCAGGATTATTGTTTATATCAAATGAGATCATATTTATAAAGCAATTCACAAGCCTTAAAGCAATATATCAATGCTAACTCTTATGCTTTATTGTTGTTGTTGTTAATATTATTACTGTAATGGGCTGAATGAAGATACTTAGTATTGTTTCTCTTTGTATTTCTTTATCATTGTACCCTTTGGTAACCTTTTCAGATTTTTTACTGTGATATATTTGGAAGAGCTGGGCTCCTCCACAACCTTTCACATCATCATCTTAACTAGAAATATGAAATACTTTTACACCCCTATGGCCTAAATTTCAATACATTACCATAGCAGTTTCAAGGGATATCTCAGAGAATGCACCAGAACATACCAGGTATTCTGAAAGGGATCAGAAATTTAAAATTTCCAGGGGCCTTTTGAAAAGACAAATTTGAGGATTACTGATATTTAGAGCAGGAAAAAGTACATTAGACTCTAAATCAGTTAGCCTAAAACAAGTTCATTCCTTCAATTTGGCCACAACCCATTTACCAAATTTGCCTTATGAAAACTTTTATTAAAATTATTATTTATCTTTTTTTTTTGCCTAAAGTCCTGATTTAATAAATATAGGGAGCTATCAGTGATATGCATTTCTTCCACAATTTATAACTTTAGAGAATTGCCAGGGTAAACTATTAAATTATATCACTTTCTGAAGGCCATAATATTTCTAGTTAGGTTGTTTCCACAGTAAAACTTGAACCTCAGATAACTACACATCCCCTACACCACAATGCCACTATCTTTATATTATAATGGACTGAATATAGGTCACTCCTGAAGGCTGAACCAAAATAAATAAATAGATAAACAAACAAACAAATAAATAAATAATATGTCTTTGGAAAATACATAGGCATGAATAAAAATAAATTAATTTGATAAATAGTATTAAAATAGGAGCTAATTTTATATAGTAGATAGTTTTTTGGCTTTGGAATCAGGAAGACCTGAGTATAAATGCCACTTGAGAAATTTACTGGCTGTGAGACTCCGGGCAAGTAAGCTAATCTCTCCTAGTTTCAGTTTCCTCCTATATAAGGTTGGAACAATTGGCCACTAACTTCCCTTCCATGGGTATATCTAGAATTCAATGATCTCTCCCATATCTAGTCCTTATCATGGACTGCTACTTTTTCTTGGAAGGCAGTCTCTCCTCAACTTCCCCTCCTGGAATTTCTATATTCCTTCATTTATATTAATATAATTTTAATTATAATATTAACATTACAATAATTTTTAAAAGTTGCATTCATACAAATCATTTGAGCATCATTTTTATTTTCATAGTCTTCATTAATTTTCTTTTATCAGATGATTAGAAGTTATACTGAGTTTATCAAAAATCCAGGTTCTGTGGCAAAAAGAAAAAAATATTATATATATATATATGTATATATATATGTATATATGTATATCACTTATATTTGGAGCAACATGACATGATATATTTTTCCATTGTATAATATTTTTCTGAATGGTAGCATGACTTTTTCTATCATTAACCAAAAATTTGCATGCTTTCTGTCCTGTCAAAAAAGTTGGGTAAGCTAGGCAGCACAGTGGATAGAGCACCGGCCCTGGATTCAGGACTACCTGAGTTCAGATATGGCCTCAGACACTTGACACTTACTAGCTGTGTGACTCTGTGTCACTTAACCCCCATTGCTCTGCCAAAAAAAAAAAAGTTACTAGTTTTCTTCTCATGAAGCATTCTGTGGCCAATTGGATCAATGCCATCATTGCTGTATCTTTTGCCACAGGAACACATTGAATTGAAATATGGTAAAAACAAAACATTCAAATGACAATAGAGTTTATTGAAAAATATCAAAAATGTAAAAAAAAGGGGGAAAAGTCTTTCTTACCTGGGTGGGAGGGAAGTGAGGGCCAGCAGATCTGCAACAAAATTACCTGTCCAGGGCTTGCTATCAGAGTGACTCTGTTACTAAAACAAGCCAGAAGCAGGGCCCCAAAACTTGGGCAGCTTTGCAACAAAATTACTACTTTAGAGCCCGCTAATGGACAGGCCTGTTAACAGAGCAACACAGCAGCAAAACACCACCCCTGAGGAAGGTCAGCCCACACCCAAGGGCTTACTCTACTGAGAAAGCAAGCATCCTAAGCCCTGAAGACCACTGAAAGCCATCAATAAGACCCAGAGCTTCAGCACAAAAACTTAGGACAATGCAGAAACAACCCAACTCTCATAAAAACACCAAGTAACAAAAATAGCACAAAAATGATAAAAAAAAAAACGACTATTTAAAGTAATCGAGAAATAAAGGCATAAACTTAGAGGAAAGCAATAGTAACCAATTGGCTACAAGTGAAGCTTCAAAGAAAAAATGTAAATTGATCTTAGGCCCAAAACAAATCCCTGGAAGAGTTTAAAGTCCCTGGAAGTGTTTAAAAAGGACTTTAAAATGCAAATTAGAAAAATAGAAGATAGGTGGCGCAGTGGATAAAGCACTAGCCTTGGATTCAGGAGGACCTGAGTTCAAATCTGACCTCAGACACTTGGCACTTACTAGCTATGTGACCCGGGGCAAGTCACTTAACCCCCATTGCCCTACCAAAAAAAACAAAAAAACAAAAAACAAAACAAAACAAAAAAACGGGGAAAGAAATGAGTAATGGAAGAGAAGCATGAAAAAGGTATACAAAAAATTTCAGAGGAAAATAACTCCCTAAAATACAGAATTAGCCAAATGGAAAAGGAAGTAAAAGAGGTCACTGTAGAAAATTATTCTTTAAAAATTAGAATTGAATAAATGGAAACTAAGGATTCTATGAGACACCAAGATACAATAAAAAAATCTAAAGATTTCCATAAAATAAAAATAAAATTAACAAACTTTCTCAGCTTTTTCTTCTATCAAAGTTCAGGTTAGGGTTGTACTACATAGGGAAATAGGGAATGTTTACTCAGTCACACTAAAGTATGATTTTGGTACAAAGTCTAACTGATTACCAGGATTAGCACATTCTAATTCCCCCAACCAATTTCCCCAAAGCAGTAGAACCTGAGAGAATTGTGACATTAAATGAGCAAGTATAGACTACAGATGGTGTTCCAAGGAAAAATGAAAGGAGGACATTTTTACCAAATCCTCATATCAGTTTCTGAAAAGCAAAAGTATTTGTGAAGTGACTGCCACAGCAGCAAAGAAAATAGATTGAGGCCCATAAAAATGAGAGCTGATGTCCATTGACCACAAACTTTTAAAATTATAGTGGCTAAAATTAACAAGTGTGAGAAAGGGTAAAATGGATACATTTTGAAGATCACATATATTCCATATATATGAACAAATCAATCAAAACAAATGTTCTGTTTCATATCGTGGGGGAGAAGGGAAGAACTTAGAACGTTCTTAATAAGAATATTTTTTAATAATTTTAAAATTAATTCAAAGCACATGTATATTTTACCCTTCCACTAAATAAGGAAGTAAAATATTTATATTTCTCTGTTATTGTGAGGTTGTATGCTTTCCTTATCTAATTCTACAAATACTTTGTTGCAGGGGAAATAAGAATTAATAAAACTGTATTTGAAATGGAATATAGAAAGATTTTCTTTGGGGAGAGGTGAATTCTTCATTTTCCTTTAGAAGTTAGTTTGTATTCATTGTACTTTGGAGAAAAAGCAAATAAATAATAAAATTATACTTTAGGAAAAAGACAACAACATCATCCAAAATATATAACACAAAGTCAGATTACACTTCAAAATTATAGACAAGTGAAAATAGATCTATGAATCTGATGCTGTTTTAGTATTTATTTCTGGAACTAATATTCTGAAATGCTGAAACGCCAGAGTGTTTTGTTGACTTGGTTGCTTTACTAGTCACTAGGTTGCTAGAAGGGGATGGAACTGTTAATAGCAACCCACTGAAGTCATAATTCATCAGTTTGTTTTATCAGCAGAGTGTCAAGGTGGGAAGCATAGACCTGAAAAATGAGTCTGTCGGCTCTTGAAAATGAAGGAGGAAAAAAAAAATAGCTATCAGACCCCAAGTATTTATACTTCTTTGGTGGGATTTTTAGACATCACAACTAATAGTAACTTTTTCTTTTCTTGTTAAGTGGCTAAGTCTGGAAACTTTTAAAGAAATGTTACAAAGAGGCCATTCATAATGAAAGCATGTTAGATTTTTCATCCTATTAAATTCAAAGGAGATAGCAGGGATTTTAAGTGGGAAAGCATATTCCTGTGTTGTAGCTGTCAGTAGATATTGATGATAAAGAAGCATTTCATACTCTAAAAACTGAAGAAACAAGGAAGAGTTCTAGAATTATTATCAGCAAGGTGTCTGGAACCAGAAATCAAAGCTAAAGGAGAGAATGCCACTTAACACCGATATAATACTTTATTTTGATATAGCAGCTTTCATCCAAGACTCCCTCGAAACACTTAACAAACAATATTTCATTGATTCCTTCTCTCCCTGGGTTTTACAAAATAGCAAAAAACAAAAACAGCTACTTGGAGTAGTGAATTAACTGTTTCAGAACCATTTGCTACCACTTCCTTGGCATTAAATTATATAAAGCCTAGATAAATTTAGAGGAGAATACATGTTCTTTTATTTCCTTTTCTCTCCCCTTTTCTTTCTTTTTCTCTTCCTTTTTTTTCTTTTTAAATCTGTGCCTCAGTAAAACACACACATTATAAAAATGAAAGGAAAGAAGGAAGGGAGATAAAAAGGGAAAGAAAGAAAGAAAGAAAGAAAGAAAGAAAGAAAGAAAGAAAGAAAGAAAGAAAGAAAGAAAGAAGGAAGGAAGGAAGGAAGGAAGGAAGGAAGGAAGGAAGGAAGGAAGGAAGGAAGGAAGGAAGGAAGGAAGGAAGGAAGGAAGGAAGGAAGGAAGGAAGGAAGGAAAGAAAGAAAGAAAGAAAGAAAGAAAGAAAGAAAGAAAGAAAGAAAGAAAGAAAGAAAGAAAGAAAGAAAGAAAGAAAGAAAGAAAGAAAGAAATAGACAGGAAGGAAGAAAAAGAAAGAAAGAAATGTGGCAGAGTGAATATAACACTCTGCTCATAGTTTGGAAGATTTCAGTTTAAATCTTCCCTTCCTCAAACAGTTACTAGATGTGATACCCTGGGTAAATTACACACACATATGTGGTGAATATCCTTATTGTGCATATATCTGATTTATATAATACATATATCACGTATACATATGCATGGATACACATACATACATATATATATTTATATATGTGTATATATGCACCTATAGTGAAAATCTCTATTATCCTTATCTATGTATCTAGGTAACAAACAATAAGCACATTGTGTTGCTAACTTATCTACCTTCTTTTAGTAATTGAATAATAGTAAAGATGTAGTCTGCTGTGGAATATTATTATACCTTCATCAAATAAGTTTTGAATGATAAACTTTTTTATATTAATAAGGTTTGATTTTTTCTATATATAGGGGGCAAATTTAATATGGGGAGAGTTAATGGGGTAGCTTGCCATAATATTGGGGTTCAGAAATAATGAGGGACCTCTAGGTCCAAAGTTTCTCCCCTTCCAAACTGCTTTTTTTGGTTATTTCTCCCAGGCTAATAAGAAAGGAGATTTACGGACTTTTTTTCCACAAACAAATCAGGTTTTATTAATGGGAATAAAATATATAACAAAGATGAAGTTAATAAAGCCAGTGACAAAGGAATGGGGAAGAGAAAACTGAATAAGCTCCCTGGCTCTCACAAAGACTTACTCAATCCCGAAACTTGCTTTCAGCTCAGCTAATTCAAAGAGCTGACCTTGTTTCTATTAACTCACCACCTGAGGTCCATAGTTTCTATGGGAGTCAGCTATGCAGTCCCTCTCCATTCCACTCTCAGAAGCTCACTAACAGGAAAGAGAGAGCTCCCAGCCTCAGTGTTTTCTTTTCTACCTTCTCTCTCCCTCCCCCAAAAGGGAGGTACTTCAAGTTGCTTGGCTGAGAGTGGTCTCCCTGGTGATGTCAGTAGTATATGTCACTCAGTGCAGGCCAGGTGTGGCCTATATCGAATAATCCCAAGTAGGTATTTAGTTGGTTTCTCAAACAATACTAAATCAATCAGGTGGGACCCCTGGGCGTCTTCCAAATTCCATTATTTTATGACACATACCATTTATGTGAAATCACTTCTAAGTAATTACTTTTTTAGAAAGGATTGTGCAAAGCTCTGCAAATATAAGTTTATTAAGAATCTACAATGTCCTAGGCAATGGGTTCACAAAGGAAAAAAATTAAACCCTTAAGCAGTTTATATTCTATTGGAGGAAAGATGTGTGTGTGTGTATATGTATATATATGTATATACATGTTTATATATGCATAAACATATGAATGCATATATGTATGCATCCATTCATATATTATAGAAAATAATACAAAGTAATTTGTAGGAAAGGTATTCCCAGCCAGGCCATCAGAAAAAGTTTCATATCAGAGGTAGAATCTGAGCAGATCATTGAAGAATACTAGGTTATTCTAAGACTTTGGCTAGAGAAGGAAAGCGATAAAATGTTATTCAGAAGAAACAGCAAAAAACGATCTTAGGAGTTGCTCTTTCTCATAGACTTTTGTATCTCTTTGCTCTAAGATTATATAGGTATTTGTGCATTCTAAACCTTTGCTGACTTTATCTGTCATATCTTTCCTTTTAGTAAGTAATTTAAATATTGCTGACAAATACTTGGTAAGCTTTTCTTTTCTTATGGCAATGAATAAATGAAGTGAAGACTTATTATATATAAAGGACTGTGCTTTGAAATGGTGGCACAAACAGAAAAGTAAAACAATCTCTACTCTCAAGGGATTCACAGTCTAATGGAGGAACACAATACATATGATTGGTTTCAGCTGTAGGTCAAATGGAAATATCCCAAATTTTCTAGGGTATAATGGCAAAGTAAATGGTAATAACTCTTCTTGAATGTCATTTACACTGATAAAATCATGTTAGTTATTGGTGCTGAACCATTTGACAGTGCCAAGGACTTGAGTGCCAATAATGTTCTTTTCTGCATCTTCAAAATATGTATCGGTAGCTTTTGCAGGAGTAGTTGCTAGGCTGTATTTTGACAAGGATGACATACCATGAATGAGGGCTATAGGCACTGGGATGGAAGAACTGGTACTCTTAAAGCCTTTGACATCACACTTCTGGGATATCTACATCAGAGTCCAAGGGGAGTTTCTGTACACTATGATAGTGATAGTTTAACTTCCCGGGCATATTTTGCCTCCTATATCATTCCCAAAATGCCTTTCTGTTTTAGGAAGGTTGGCTTGGCTCCTCTGAGTGGCATTTTAGCCTTTGGCAGGATAACTGGCTCTTTTTTCCAAAGGATATACCTCCTTGCTTATACCAGTGGAAGATGTGCTGAAAGTAGAACTTGTAGTCTACAGGTGCTCTTACACCCAGGGCTCTTGGGCCTATGTACCCATTGGTGAGACTGGATAAGCAACTGGAGGTGGTGAGGAAGGTGAGCCCTTTCTTCAAAACTATTTTTCCAAAAAAATTAAATTAAATTAAAAAATTAAAATAAAAAAATGTTTTTCCCTCAAATGATGGCTAAAAACAACAACTGTGTGGGAAGCAAATCTGGCACTTTGTGTGTGTGTGTGGGGGGGGGGGTGAACCATTCATATGGCTCTTGGGTTCAGGGACCTGGGCTCTCTCCATTAGATTCTGGAGTGAGATGGCAATCAAGGTAATCATAGTTGTGGTTTGACATGTCTGGCATACACTACCTCTCTTCTGTCCCTCAGAGTGCCCTACAGCTTCAATCGGGCTGGCTTACCTGCAGTATGAGTAGCAGTTATTTTACATATGAACTTACTTCAGTTAAACTTCTAAATTAAATTATTGTATTTTGAGTCTTTACCTTTTCCTCCAGCAATATCCTATTTTTCATTATTAAAAACTTGACAAAAGGGGTCAAGATGGAGTTTTAATTGTGCTCAATATCTATTTCTTATTTTATGCCATTTTTCTAGACCTGTAGTAATCTTGATCATCACATTAGCAAGTAAGACTGTACACAGATTTGGAATAAATATGATATCCATAAGAAGATATTTCCTTTGTTTCAAAAATAAACCAATTCCCTTAAAAAAAAACAACAAATATTGAATACTTGCTATTTCAATGTCATCCATTTCTTTTATTTAAGAAGGCATCTATATTGTATAGGTGGGAGACATCTATAGACTATAAATCCATGTCCTTTCTCATTCTTTGGTGATAATCTCTATTTTCCAGTTTTTTCTAACTATGCTCACTTATTACAGTTTTTACATTGAAATTACACACATATTAACTTAATTTGGAGGGTACCATTAACTTCTTCATATAATTTTGCTACCTTTTCATCTTCTGTAATACACCTTAGAGTATATTACAATTATTTCCATCATAGATGTGTTTTTCAAATAATAATCATGAACAATTTAAACTGTTGAAATATTTCACAAAATGTTGTTCTTTATTGCCTTAGGCTTCACAAGGAAAACCTGTGATCCAATCATCCACATAACAGCATGATCCTTACTTCTGATTTTGTTTTGTAATCACAGCATTTCATACATGTCTTTCTAGGCCTTTCTGAAATCATCCTGCTTGTCATTTTAATAGAAAAATAATATTCCATCACCATCGTATACCACAGCTTGTTCAGGCATTCCCCAATTAATGGGCAGTCTTGATTTCCAAAATGAATTATAATTGAATGAGAATTATTTTCTTTGAGGTTGATGAAAAGAACAATTTAGCTAGATGGGAAAAAAAGAATGGCTCATAAAAGAAAAACTAATTGTTTCTTGTAATAACCAAAAATTTTGAATTGATTTCCAGTCACTGAAGTAAAAAATATTTGTCGTATCTTTAGAAAAGCATATCCCATTCTTATTTAATATTCTTTGCCGTTATATTATTATTCAGTCATCCAGTTTTTTCTGATTGTGTATGTCCCAGTAGACCATAGCATTATGTTTTCCATGGGGTTATGTTGGCAAAACTACTGGAGAGGTTTGCCATTTCCTTCTCCAGTGGATTAAGACAAAAAGAGGTTAAATGACTTGCCCGGGCTCACATACCTAGGAAGTGTCTAAGGTTAGATTTGAATTCGTCTTGCTGAATTTAAGCCAAACCTCTATCCACTAAGTCACCTTGCTGTCTCTGAAATATGTTTAAAATTCTTTATTTCAGCTTATAACAACTTATTTCAATGAAATAGGATTTTAGTCCTCTTTCAATCAAATTCAAAATGAGAAACAAATAGTAGGCTTTACATGATATGTGGGTAAGTATTTCAAAAATTATAACTGCAATAAAATATTGGTTGACAAGAAACAGAATCAAAGGCATCACTAATTTATTGTGTTATAATAAACATTTAACAATGTTGGGATGTAAAATGTTGCTATGTTTCAAATTAAATTTTCATTATGAAAAATTAATCTATTTTATTTATTATGTGCATATGTATCATAGATTCAAGAATTTATTTCTTTTCATATTGAACAGTGATGTAAAGAAGGCATCTAGAAATTCAAGTGGCATAGGAACTGAAGAAAGATTGCAGAATCTTGGGCTGGAACCTAATGCATAAATGGTATTATTTTAAAAAATTCTCATCATAAATATTTTCTAAATTTACAAAATAATAAATTTGTAATTAACTTTAGAAAGATTTAAAATCCACTGTATAGGATTTAATAATGCTAACTATACTATGAGAAAGGTCGCTAGAACAGTGGATTGAACATATGACTGGACCAGTAAGGTCTGAGTTCAAATGTGGTCCCAGGTATTTACTAGATCTATGACCCTAGATATGTTACTAAATCTATATCTGTTTCAGCTTTCTCATTTATAAAATGGAAATAATAGAACCTTGGTTGTTGTGAGGACAAAATGAAATAATATTTGTGAAGCAATTGTAAACTTTAACGTGCTATATAAGTACTATTTTAAAAATATGATAATGTGTGGAGTAGATATATTCAATAAAATGTTTCCTCCTTGACAGAAAGGGAAAAGGTTTTTTTGTTTGTTTGTTTAGTCATTATCTCCAGTGCCTAGCTCAGGGCCTTAAACATAGCTTACATTTCTTGGATATTTGTTGAAATTATCAAATTCCAAAAAAACAGAAAATACTGCCTTACTTGCTACATCAGAAATTGTAATTCTAAATAATTCACTAGAACTACCTATAATACAAGCTATGAAGAAAGATAGTTTATCAATTAATTTTATTAGTTGTTAAATGAGATTCATTTAGGATAGAAAGTGGGATTGAACCTGTGATTTAATTGGTTTAAAGAACTCTCAGTTAAGGAAATTCTTTGTGTGTGTCTGTAAACACACAAACATATATATACACATACACATATATATGTGTGTATACATATACATACTTATAATTGCTATTAGTATTATTATTATCTCCAAGGCCATCTTTTTATGTACCACACTTAAGAAAAAATTACTTTTTTTTCAAATGCATACTGTATTTTTTAATTATAAAAGTATTTTATTATTTTCCAGTTACATGTAGAGATGGTTTTCAACATTTGTTTTTATAAGATTTCTAGTTTCAAATTTTTCTCCCTCCCTCCCCTTCCTCCCCCCTCCCCAAGACAGCAAGTAATCTGATATAGGTTATATGTGTACAATCATATTAAACATATTTCTGCATTAGTCATGCTGTGAAAAAAATAATTGGAGCAAAAAGGAAAAACCTCAAAAAAGAAAAACAACAGCACCAAAAACAAAAGAAATAGTCTGGTTCAATCTGCATCCGTATTCCATATTTCTTTTTTTTTTTTTCTGGATTTGGAGAACATCTTCCATCATGAGTCCCCTGGAACCATCCTGGATCATTGCATTGCTGAGAAGAATCAAGTCTATCACAGGTCATCAACACATAATATTGAGGATGTAGTATACAATGTTCTCCTGGTTCAGCTCATCTCACTCAGCATCAATTAAATGCATACTGTATTCAGAAACAAAAATTCAATTAAGCATACTTTTAAAACACATTTAATACAAAATATGATGTGTCATAGTGGATAGAGCATTGGAATTGAAGTTAGGAAGACCTGGATTCAAGACCAATCAACTATTGACTGTTTGGGACATTACTTAGCCTCTCAATGCTCCAGGAAACTCTCTAATACTAACTTCCAGAGAAGGTGACAAACTACATTAGTCAAGAAAGTACTCATCTGTAAGTTCTTCATACCAATCAATTTTCAAAAAACTCTTCTACAAGGATTTGATGAGAAATTATTTCAGAGGTCAACAGAGGCAATTTTTAAAATTTTTATCACTTAGGTAGATATTAAATTAGTGAAATTTATCTTTTGGGGCTTAAGTCAAAATCAGAGTTCATCCTTAAAATAATCATTACATTAATTATATGAACATTTGAAAAGTAAAATATTAAAATGATAAATATTAAACATTAACAAGTTTTCAAACCAGAAGGCATTTTATTCAAATGTTTTGAATAATCTGGTAGACAATTAGAATTGGAGCTAATTAAGCAGAAAATTAGTTTAAAGGTAGTGAAGTAGCTAGCTGTAATTATTTTTAAAAAAGATTAGAAATTGATTTGGATCATAAACTTGAACAGGCTGGTAGGTAGAAAGAGAATATGCTCCCTGAAATATGACACTCAGATGTTCTTGGATGAAAATTAACAAGTCTGAGAAACATGAACTTAGAATGGAAGAAAAATTACTACAGTGACCTCATTTTCATTTTTCTAAATACTGTAAAACCTCTATTATCTATAGTATAGTGCTTGAAAAAATAACTTTATGCTTACATTCCCTATGACACTATTTTCATTTCAAAATTGGCATGTATGATTTTCAAAGGAAAATGAAGTATCAATTGATTTTTTAAAACCTTTGCTGATATTGTTTTTTCTCAATCTAAATCTTTGCTTATCTTCAACTGAACTTTGTAGAAACTACTCTTACTGATTAAGGACAAGCTGTACAATATTTGGCCACTCATACCATAATTTGCTTTCCTGGGGTCAAATATCAAAAGAAACTTTCAAATGTGACCATTTCCTTTTTATCATTACAGCACACAAATGATGCATTGTTAGATATCTTCCTTGATGAGATTTGTGTTTTCACTAAATAACCCAATTTTTCCTGTGTGTGCAGATGTTACAATATTTTAGTAATTTAAAAAGAGGCATAATGCTTGAAAGCTAGGAGAAATTATGGCGAGTTCAATTGTATGCTCAAGAGAGTGTTCCTCTGGGGTTGTGGAAAACTCTGGGAAGTTGGTTAAATAAAATGAATACTGTAGCACCAGGCTCAGTCCTGGAAGGGACCCAATCGATATACTAGTGCAGGAACAGAAATTATTTGTGTAAACTCAATATTCACTATCTCTCCAAGCCCTGCTGGGTTTTGAATTGATCTGATTATCAGAGACATAACAAGCCTCATATATAAAGACTATGCAGTCTCCTTCTGATATTCTATCCAAGTATGATGGTAACCCATTGATACTCTCCAGAGTGGTAGAAGCAACAATAATAATAATGTTGTAAGAAGATACAGAATGATATGCAAACTTTATAAACTTTGGGTTTCCATGTATTGCTTCAATGTATGTTTTAGTACCTTTGATGTTAATTAGACCCAAGATTTCTGCAAGAGTTTACCTTCTGTTCTTAACTACACTTCTGTTTTTGTAAAAATTTTCATTTCCATTAAGCTCTTGCTAAACATGTTAACCAATTTGAAATACCAGTGTAAAATTAATTAAATAATGTTAAATACACGCAGTTCTAACTCAAATGAGGAAATAAAGGACCACTTATTCAGAAACAGTTGCTTTCTTTATGTTGTATTTTTATTTTAAAAAAACGTTGAAAGTCAATGACCTAGAAAGGTGAAGCATATTCACTTGAGATTGTATGAGAAACAGTAAAGTATGATTGATCTCAAGATTTGCAAGTTTTCCTTTGGTCTGAAATGACTGTATACTGAATTTATGTAAGCTACATTGAAGTAATAGCAAAATTATCAATTTATTTCTTGAATTACAATGTTTAATACAAGAAAATTTCTCAAAACAGTATTAGTTCCCTTATATTACATATATTAATTTTGTTCTTCAGCAGGCAAAATACATATGCATATATAAACACATGTATGCATATATGAACACACTATATATCTATGCATATGTGCATAGATGTGTGTACATGCATATGTATATATGAGGCTATACATGTGCACATTGGTAATATGTGCACATATGCATATGTACCCACGTGTGTGCATACCTATATATGTACAAACACTATGGATTTATACTAATACTCATGCTTGTATTATGTATATACATTCATATGCTTATGTACATGTGTATACATGTATTCTATATTAAATATATCTCTTTTCTAATATGTCTATAGTTATAATACTTATTCCCTGCTGTAAAATTAAATATGCTTGAAAATATGGAGTTCAGAATATAAATATAAATTGCTTAGGGGTATATTATAGCTCTATCTACATATACATTGAAATAATTTAGAAAATAAAGAGATTAGTCTAAAATTGAGATATGCAAACATAGCCAAAAAGCCAAATCTTAGTTTATAAGTAATGAAAGTGAAGCATGATTTTAAATTTTTTAAATTTTAAAAATTTTACAGGTTTTAAAAAAACTTAAATGTTAAAACTTTATTTTAAAAGGTAAAGACCAAGGGCAGCTAGGTAGCGCAGTGCATAAAGCACTGGTCCTGGATTCAGGAGGACCTGAGTTCAAATCCAGCCTCAGACACTTGGAACTTTCTAGCTGTGTGACCTTGGGCAAGTCACTTAACCCTCATTGCCCCACAACAAAAAAAAAAATGTAAAGACCACCCTTAGCCCAGCATTTATTTTTTAGCTGGAAGGAGGGACAGTTTTATTCTTGGCAATATACAAGGCGTCACACTTATGTACATGTACAAAGACACAGGCTACTTAGTCTTTTAATCTGACCTCTTGGTGGCAAATTTATCCTGAAGTATTTTCCATAAGCCTTTGTTCATTTCCTTAAATTCTTCCAAGGTATCTGTAGCTTGTACAATCCTGCGTTCTTCCACTGTCAGTCCACTTAAGCTGATTTCTCTTGGGCATGGATACTTGTGCTTGTAATAGTTTGAATGAAGTCTTACTAAGCTTTCGTACATCTGGCCACAGGTCTCAGGCTTAGCAATCTGGGTTTTCTCTCCCTCACAAAAGGCCTGCACCACCTGCTGCCACAGGTAAGCACCCAAGTCTCGGGCCTGTTTGGTCTCATCCAAAGGCCATTCCTCAAAGAGCTTGAGGAAACGCTGGTAACAGCTGTCCATCTTGGGCCCCTCAGCATTCATTTTTTTTTTTTTTAATGAAGAGGTGTTAGATAAGATCTTGCCTGAATCATCTGCTAACCTCTGGCTAGATGAACATTTCGGTCCCTTACAACCCTAAAACCTTATGAATAAATGAACAAACAGCATTCTTGTGAAGTATTGCTATTTTCTATTTGAAAGGTTTTCCAATTGTGACCAACTGGACAAGTACAAACTGATGTTAGCCTTCATTGTGTTTATGATTCCTGTTATAAATTGTTCAATATGTGAAATTACGTGTTTGGCTAACATCATTCAGCAACCAGCACAGTGCATAGCCAGGAGTGAATTTTCAAGAAATACTATTCAATGAATAAAAGAATGGATTTTTTTTTTTTGCAGACAACAATGTTTCAGATTACAAAATGAATAAATACAGAGGAAATAGCTTTAAGTGATATTTTATAGGCAGTGCAAGTTGGCTTCCCTGGGAGAAGGAAAGAGTGTTATCGAAAACCGGAAGTGAATGACTCAGATTATATGTTATTCATATTCTACATCTTGCAGCTACAATCTGGGTTTACATAGATAAAATTCAACCTCTATCTCTCCTGAGCATTTACCCTCACCACATCAGAGTTTGTATATGCATGTATGTATATATCCACACATGTATATATGCTTATATATGGATACATATATGGATACACAATATATACATACATACACATTGATAGCTTGATAGTGTTTGTCCTTCATTCTGTAAGATGACCATGATATTAGGGCATTGTCATGACTTGAACTAAATTAAATTTAAGTGAGAGAGAGCTTTGCAAGGTCACCAACTTCAATTTCTCCTCCAGTGCCACCTAGGTCCAGCGGCATGATATATATCAGGACAACTGGAGATGTCCCTGGGTGTTTGAGGCACTTAGGGTTAAGTGAATTGATCAGGGTCACACAGCTAATAAGTGTCTGAGGTGAGATTTAGATCAGGTCCTCCTGATTCCAGAGCCAGTGCTTTACCCACTGTGCATCTAGCTGCCCCATACATTCCATACATAATTTCAGCAATCAGCTTTCTTTTAATCTTCAAGTATTTCAAGGGTTGCTCTGATCAGGTACTCTGAGTGTCAAACCACTTATAGTTATAGCAATGGTCCAGTCTAGATGTTGCTTTGGGGAAACTGAAGCTTAACATTTTTTTTAATCTGGCCTCCATTTCTTGAGGGTTATTTCAGATTCATAGGCCTCCCCTGGTCCAGTCATGCAGGACTTCTAAGAAACTGATTCCAGTGGTTGATAGTCTGATATCTCCTTGACAGATAGGGAGCTTCAACATATCCCTCCTCCATTCCCTGACCCTGCTCTATTGCTTTTGAATATTACTTCATAATAATACTTCCCTCACCCTACTCTATTGTTTTTCAATAATACTTCAATATTTGGGGGCAGCTAGATGGCGCGGCGGTTAAAGCACCGGCCCTGGATTCATGAGTACCTGAGTTCAAACCCGGCCTCAGACACTTAACACTTACTAGCTGTGTGACCCTGGGCAAGCCACTTAACCCCCATTGCCCTGAAAAAAAACAAAAACAAAAACAAAACAAAACAAAACAAAAATAATACTTCAATATCCAGAGTGATATTGCACCCCTAAGTTTGATTCACCCAGATCTAGTTCATAATGTGACATCAAAATGTGTCCTTAATAGTATTGTCAAATTGATAATTTGTGATATTGACATTACTTGCTGAATTTATTCGTACTGAAATGAATTTAACAACTTCTAACCAAAATAAGGCTTTTTAAATTACTCACAGAAATTTGCTCTTAGATTTTCATTATAATTCCAACATGAAACTGTCAAAATAAACCCTTAATTATTAATTAAATAGTCATAATAAAAAAGAATATAGAACTTAATGTAGACTATGATATTATTTCTAATATATACCCTAATGTGCAAATGTGTTTACAATCCATTTCATTGACTCAAAATAATAGCATCATTTGTTAAATTTATCAAAAGCTAGAAGCAGCTAGGTGGCAAAGTTGATAAAGCACTGGTGCTGAATTCAGGAAGACCTGAGTACAAATCTGGCCTCAGACACTTGACACTTAACTAGCTGTGACCCTGGGCAAGTCACTTAACCCTCATTACCCTGGAAGAAGAAGGAGGAGGAGGAGAAGGAGGAGGAGGAGGAGGAGGAGGAGGAGGAGGAGGAGGAGGAGGAGGAGGAGGAGGAGGAGGAGGAGGAGGAGGAGGAGGAGAAGGAGAAGGAGAAGGAGAAGGAGAAGGAGAAGGAGAAGGAGAAGAAGAAGAAGAAGAAGAAGAAGAAGAAGAAGAAGAAGAAGAAGAAGAAGAAGAAGAAGAAGAAGAAGAAGAAGAAGAAGAAGAAGAAGAATGCATTTCCTTTAGTGGGAATGGAGTAGAGACAAATGCTCATCATTCCTCCCTTTTCACTGAGAGGTACAAGTGAAAGAGTGAAGAATGAGGTCCCAAGATCTAGATTTTTTCTACATAACTATTTCTCATTCATACTGACTGCAGCTATCTAGCAATCAGTGAAACTTTTCTTTCCTCAATGACATAGCCTCGCCGGCCATGCTTTCCAGTACAAAAGAGATACCAAAAAAAAAAAAAAAGTAAAAAGAATGCAGGAGAGTAGGTTTCACAGGGTTCTGTCCTTTACCTGAACCAGCCAAAGGAAAATTCAACACATAGTTGCATATGGTGTGTTTGTTTTATCAAACAGGAGGGAATTGAGTAAACAAGGGCTGGACATTAGATAGAAGAACAGACAGCATAGATTCAGATAGGAATCATTCATAAGCAAAAAATGAAAACAGATAACTGTACAAAAAAGTGCTTCAGGGTGGATTTTGAAGAGATTTTTTGCATGTGTTTTTTGTTTTTCTGTATTTGCAGGGTAATGAGGGTTAAGTGACTTGCCCAGGGTAACACAGCTAGTGTCAAGTGTCTGAGGCTGGATTGAACTCCGGTCTACCTGAATCCAAGGCCAGTGCATACTCCACTGTGCCGCCTAGCTGCCCTTGAAGAGATATTTTTAAAAAGAATAAAGGTGTAATTGAGCAATTGAACTCAAATGAAGGCTTGAAAGCAGGTTGCATTAAAATTAGAGCACTGGTACTTATCACATTCCTTTCTCTCCAAACTTTTCTTTTTGGAAAATGGGAAGGAGGACTGTGAGGGGGAGGGGGAAGAATAGGGATTGAAGTGGGGGAAAAGTTTAAGAAAATAGAGGGATGGAAAGGGTTAAGCATTTATATCATACCTACTGTGATTAGCACTATTTTACAAAATAAAAATATTTTATTTGATCCTCATAACAACCCTACAAGATAGGTGTTCTTACTATCTCCATTTCACATCTGAGAATTCTAAGGCAAACAGAACTTGTGACTTACCCAGGATCAAACAGCTAGTAAAAGTCTGAGGTGGGATTTTAACTAATATATTCCTGATTCTAGGAACAGTGCTCAATCCATTGTACCAATAACTTTCTCTATAGCATGTCGGAGTAGGACATAGGGAAATATATAATTAATCATTATAATTGTGAATATGAATTAAATTAGAATTTACCCACACTATCCAAAAAAGTAGCAGAAAGATTAAGAAAACAGAATTGAATAATATGTTTCAAAGCAACCCAATTAAAACAATAATACTAACAGCTAAAAAACAGAAACTAAAGCAAAATATTTTATGCTTGAGCTGAACTAAAAAAAAGATGAGTAGCAATCATGACTTCTAAAAGGAAATAAAAAAAAATAAACTTGCTTGAAAGAGATTGGGAAACAGTATTCTGAGAAGCACCATAGACAATGCAACTTTTTAACATAAGGTGGCTCAGTATTTTTTGCTTTAGCACAAAGCCTAAGGAATATAGTGAGTAAAGTCATATATGAGGATATGTTTGTTAAGGGAACACAGTTTTCATAAAAAAAACAACAACAACAACAAAACAAAACTACAAGAAAGGTAGTAGTATAAAACAAGACTAAAGAAAAGAAGGTTGAGACCATATGGTGTAGGACTTGTTATATATTTTGGACCTTGTAACTTCCCTTTTCTTCATCTATGAGTGTTTTATATTTTCAACAGAGGGGAATAAGCATAGTAAATGGTTATGTAAAGTGATGTAAAATACTTCCACAACACACAACTTTCCCTGCCTTCTCACTTTTTTTCTAAAAGTATTTTCTGTCCAAAAGTAATCTTAATTATAAAAGCTATATTTAAATTTACTTAGAACTCAGATATTCTTTCATGTTGATCATATAAAATACTTCTTTTTGGAAAATGCTTGTAATATTCTAGTTGTTTTCTTTTTTTATTTATTTTTTTTAATTAGTGAGGCAATTGGGGTTATGTGACTTGCCCAGGGTCACACAGCTAGTAAGTGTTAAGTCTAAGGTCAGATTTGAACTCAGGTACTCCTGACACCAGGGCTGGTGCTCTATCTACTGCACCACCTAGCTGCCTCAGGGCTGTTTTGTTTTTAAAGAAAAGTCATGTATGCCACATCCTCCAACCCTAAATAAATAAGACTATATATTCATTATTCAAATATTCCCTATAGCCAAGTCCTAGACTAGAGTAGGGCATATACCTTCCCATTAAAAATCCTTTTTAACATGCTTTATAAAATTATCAGAGTAAATTTATATTTTGTTTAATTTTCATGTTTATGATGTATAACAAATTAAGTTATCTTTTATTTTTGTTTAACTTTTATTCTATGACATAAAACAAGAATTTCTATAACAGTATATTTTTTAAATTGCACATGAAAGTGTAAATCTATTATATCTAACTTGCTCTTTCTTTTAAATATATATTAAAGTTATCATGTAATTTTTCTTTCTTTTTGTTCTTCCCTCCAGCCACCCCACCCTAGAAACCTAGAGATGGAAACCATTAGACTCAAATGTGTGTGTTTTGTATGTAAAATAATTCTCTATATACTTCTATTTATCAGCTCTTTTTGTATCTTCCTCCATATGTGATTTGCAGTTAATCTGGGCATTTATACTAGTTCAAAATGACTTATTCACTCAAAGTTTTCTAAAAACAATTTTTTTTTACTGTATACAACATTCTCTTGGTTCTGCTCATTTCACTCTTTATTATTTCATGCAAATCTAACCATTTTTTCAAAGATCATTGAGCTAATAATTTCTTATAGTAGAGTAGTATTCCACCACAATCATATACCACAATTTGTGCAGCCATTGCCCAATTGTTAGGCATCTCCACATTTTCCAGTTTTGAAAATACTTAAAAATATATATGCACAAAATGGCATAAATGGGGTACATGGAGAAAAAGCCAAGAAATAAACAACAATAAGAGTGGGTAAATGCAATGTTAAGCAAATCTAAAAACAACAAATATAAATAAAGGACTTTAAATAAATTTTAGAAAAAAATAGATATAAATGATTCACAATTATTAAATGAGAATATAAAAGAATATAGCCATTTCTCATCACTTCATGATAAAAAAAACCAGAAAGAACCTATATTTGGACATAAGAGCCCCTTAAACACATGCATAAATGTGAAACACATGCTTTCCTCTTATAAGATGATGAAAATATACTTTTATAACTTATTTAGAGATGACATATCAATTCTAGGCGATTTTTGGGCCATTCGTATCAAAGAACATATACAAATATATATACACACATATGCATTCACATTCATGTACACATATGTTTACATATATGCATGCTTACACACATATATACATAAACATGCATACACATATACATGTACATGTACTATTTCTTCAACAGAATGATAAAAATGAGACAAGCTATTGTATGAAGCCAAAGCAGGTCTCAGGACAAAGTGTTTATCTCAAAATGCTTTCCTAGTCATTGACCTTGAGCTACAAGAGATAAATGAATTACATAAAAGCCGTTAACTAGTTATTTTAAAAGTCCATTTGCCACCAAAATAGAAAGTCTAAAAATTGAATGAGATTAGTAAAATTGTAAAACAACAACAACAACAACAGCAACAGCAACAACAAGAACAAACAAACAAAAATAAAATCAAAAAATGAATTTAAGGTCTATTTTAAGAAATAATTACTAATGTTATTTTTGTAAGAGAGATCAGAAAAGCAAATTACTACTTCCAAAAATGAAAAATAAGAATTTATTTAAAAAATGAAGAAATAACATAATTATTTTTTAAATTGAGGTCTAATTTTAATGCCAATAATAATGACAGTTTTTTAATGAGATGGATGGATATTTGTAAGAATAAAAAAATTGTGCAACTTAATAAAATACAAAATAAATTTTAATGAGAACATTATCGCAATAATAACTATTGAAGAAATGCACTTTTGTAAGTGCAATGACCAATGAATCTTCCAGGGAACCAACAATTATTCATGCCACTCAACTCTGGGAAGACATGTGATGACCTCAGGGTATATAAATGAGACACACACATCCACATCCACATCCACATGCAGATGCAGATACAATTATAGATACAGATTCATATATACACACGTGTATACACATACGCATATAAACACATGTGGTATGACCAACATGAGACTCTCTTCAGTTTGCTACAAAAGTTTAGCTCTCCCTTCAAAGGGGAAGGGATGCGAATTTAAAAAAATTGCGTGCATTAAAACAAATAAAGGAAAATAGGAATTTTAGCTTTGATAAAAATTACAAATAAAATATTGTAATTAAGCAAAGGGGATGCAAAATTGTCTACACATAATATGATGATTTATTTACATATTGCTAGAGTCAGTGAAAAATCAACACAGTAATTTTAGTAATGTAGAATATAAAATAATATTCTCCCCTTTCTTCCCAACCATCAACCATTCCACATAACAATTAAAAAATACATCAAGAGCAAACAGAAAAGGAAATTCCATTAAAAATGTATACAAAGTGATAAAATGTTGGGAATTAACATATTAAACCATTCAAAAGATTGATATCTTTACAAATAAAGAACAACTTTTAAAGAAAAAAAAGCATGACAAAAAGTCTGAGACCTTTTGTGGTCTTCCCCTTATTATTTTTGACAGTGTCTTTGGCTTTAGATTGTTATTTCTACCTTTGCCTTAGGATGCCTATCTTACTGTTTTGGTTCCCTACTGCCAATTATCATGCTACATGGGTGAACATGCCTTTTTGTTCCTGTCCTTTCTTAGACTCTGTGTGGAAGATGTGATATTTCTTATTTTATGGACACATGCTTTGCTTCTGGTGCTTTATAGACATTTCCACTGGATATGTCATTGACTCACAAAAGAGCATATCCCCAGGACATATAAGTCTTGCCATGGAAGATTCTAGACTGAGTGTTGATTGGGAAATCCAAGAAAACACAGTGAATAATTTTTAAAGCCCAAGTTGACTTAAAGAGACAGAGAGCAATGCTGATGCTGAAATAGGGTTTGTCCAGAACCCAATGCTTATGCAACATTCTAGCACACAGAGAAAGAAAGTGAAGATATGGCACCAGGGTCTCAACAACTGGGGCAGAAAGCAATCCCAGGGCATCCCTGAAATATTCAGAGGCATGGGATGATTAGCATTTAGAAGCTTGGTCACTCACTAACCAGTTCCAGGTCAAAGATTAGAGCAGATTGAGAAGGGGGCTTTACCTAGGGTTTCTTATGGCATACTGGATAAGAAACAAGCTCTGAAACAAATCATATTTTTGTAGCTGTGGTCCCAGGAACACAGCACAGACTCAGGTATAGGCATTAGCATAGGCTGAAGCATGGTGTAGTATAACCAGAACAACAATACCAAACTAAAGGGGAGCTTGAATTTCAGCGCCTCTGAACTTGCATTACTTTCAAGCAGACTAATAGTGAGAGTCCAGCAAGAGTCTACTGAAACTTCCAACAGGGGAAAAAGGCAGCAGATCCAAACCTGGGTTAGGAACGTGTAGATTTAAGATCAGGAGGGCAGTGAGCAGACTTTGCCCAGGACCACTTCATGTTGGAAGCATTGAAAGCTTGCTGGACTTTTGTGGAAATGATGAAAGCAACAGAGGAACACAAGAACTCTGAAGCTCAGTCTAAATATTCTCTCCAGTAATATGCAGAGTCCAGGCCTCACCTAAAGTCAAAGATAAAGAAGCAGATTCGAAGAATGTGCAAAAAAAATCCCACTATAAAGGACTACTATTGTGCTAAAAGTTTAAGATACAGACCTAAAAGAGAATGTCTTGAAAATCTCTATAAGCAATCTTTCAAAAAAAATTAGTTTGGACACAAGTCTAAACAGAATTTCTGGAATTGTTAAAGCAAGAGTCAAAAAAATAAAGCTAAAAATTATTTCAAACACTAAGTGATAAAGCTAAAAGAAAAAAATAATAAAATAACAATGAAAGCTTTGGGGAAAAAAGAATTATAAAGGGAGTTATCAGCTTGGAAAAAGAGGTACAAAACAATAACCAACAAAACAACTCTATGACAATAAAAATTGACCAAATAAAAGTTAATGACTTCATGAGACATCATAGAAGAAGAAAAAAAAAACAGATCTGGAAGAGAGATCAAGGAAATAAATAAGAATTATTTAACTTTCTGAAGTACGTGACCAAAGAACCAAAACCAAAACAAACAACAACAATTACAACAATAGCAACATAAACATAGACAGCATAGTTCAAGAATATATATATTTTTTGTGAGACATTTGGGGTTAAGTGACTTGCACACAGTACACTGCTAGTAAGTGTCAAGGGTCTGAAGCCAAATTTGAATTCAGGTTTTCCTGACTCCAGGGCCGGTGCTCTATCTACTACTCCACCTAGCTGTCCCATTCAAGACATCTTAAAAGAAACCTCCATAGATCTTGTAGAACAAGAAGGTAAAGAAGAAATTGAAAGAATATCCCAGTTACCTCCTGAAAAAAAAAAACAAACAAACACAAAAAACACAAAAGGAAAATTCCTAGTAATGTTATGGCTAAAGTGCAGAGAACCCAGGTCTGTCTGTCTGTCTGTCTGTCTGTCTCTCATATATATATATATATATATATATAGAGAGAGAGAGAGAGAGAGAGAGAGAGAGAGAGAGAGAGAGAGAGAGAGATCAGACTGAATAAAAGAATTCATGTACTGAGGAGCCATAATCCAAATAATTGCAAAATTTAGAAATCAGCACCATTATGAAGTGGAGATATTGGAACATGATATTACGGAAGGCACACAATCTAGGCTTACAACCAAGAAGAACATATTAAGTGAAAATAAGTATTATCCTATGACAAAAATTGGATATTTGATGAATCAGAAGCCTTCCAAGTTTCCTAGTTAAAATAATAGAAACAAGAAGAAAAGTTGGCATATTAACAAAAAGGTCAAGAGAAGTACAAAAAGGTAAACATAAATAAGCAATCATAAGGAACTAAGTAACATTAAACTGTTCATATTTTCTGTGAAGAAATGATATTTGATACTTTCAGGACTTTATTATCATCAGGAGTGTAATTAAATGGAAGGATTTAGAGTGATTCTGTTTTGTTTTGATCATTTTTTAAAGAAAAGAAATAGAGGGGAAGAGGAATACACTTGGGAGGGTAGGGGGGGAAAGAAATGGAAAAAAATATCTCATATAAGTGAAATACACAAGGGGAAGTCTATAAAAATGAAATCTAGGGCAGCTAGGTGGTGCAGTGGATAAAGCACAGGCTCTGGATTCAGGAGGAACTGAGTTCAAATCTGGCCTCAGACACTTGACATTTACTAGCTGTGTGACCTTGGGCAAGTCATTTAACTCTCATTGCCCTGCAAAAAAAAAATGAAATCTATACCCTATAATTGATATCATCTTGCACATAATACTTCAACCAATCTTTATGTTGTCTCTTACACACACACACATACACACACTCTTTGGGTCCATTCAATCAAATATTTCCCAAAGCACCAAATTATTACTATTCTTTTAACTATGTAGCTTCATATTGCCTTAAATGATCTACATTAAATAGCCATTGAAACTCAGGTATATTATGCTTATAGAATTTCACTGATAGACATATAACAAACATTAGAAAATAGTAGTAAAACTTGTCTTGAATTATTTGATTTTAATAAATTCATGCTTCCTTGGAGGGAGTAAATTTGTCCTTTCTCAATATTTACAGTTTTTCAATTAATCTGATTTAGAATTTTATTAAAAATCAATGTTAATCTCACCAGCCAATATTAATAATTTAAAATATGCCTTTAAAAAATGTGATAACATTTGTCCATCTCCAGTTATTTGGCAAACTTCTAATTTGTTACAATTCCTTAAAGAATATTGGTTGTGTCTTAGCTATACAACTTACAAGTTTTTGTTTTTGTATTTTTTTCTCCCAATACCTTGGAGGGTCATTTAATTAGTCCTTGCAAAAGACTTACTTGATACTTATCTTCTCATCTCCTCAATTAATAATTTTAATTCATTGACTATTTTTGTCAATCTTTTAAAATCAGAGGATCATTTCCCTTTATTAAAGAAAAAAAGACAGAAGGAAAATAGGGACTGAAAATGTTCAAACCATTAGTTTCCCTACTTTATAAAAACATGAAATTATCATCAAGGTCAGTACAGCATTTATATGCTTCTTGAAAATTTTTAATCAGATTTTATTGATGTTGCCTGTGCTCATGTTCCATTTCTTTCTGGAAATGAATCCTTCAGTCATTTCAAAATGAACTCTGTTGTAACAACAACAATTGAAGCAATTGTGTGTGTGTATATATATATATATATATATATATACACACACACACATATATATATATATATATATATATATATACACATATACACACATATACATACATATACACACGCATACATATACATATATACATATGTGTGTACATATATATGTGTATATGAATATGTATATGTATGTGTGTATATGCACGTGCACATATATGTGTATATATACATGCATATATACACACATATATACATAGATACATACACACATATATATTCTAAATCATATATATATATATGACATATGACCTCCAAAAGTGGACAAAACATATTGCTCTTGTAGTCAGTCTCATGTTTCTCCAATATAGGAGGAAATCTATGCTTAATCATCTGTTCTGAGACCATCAGCTCTTTCAATTACTGAGGGTTTGGTTTCCTTCTACTTATCTTTTTATTTATACTGTTGTAGTCATTGTGGGCAGCATGGTTTAGCATTATAGAGAAAGCCTTAGGGTACATAATTATGTAGTTCAAATTGTGCCTGAGGGGAGCAAGTCACTTAATCTCTCCATACTCCAGGAAACTTTAAGATCTACAAGCAACTGAGAAGTACTCTTCTCCATTTGCAAAAGGAGACCCTCCACTGAGAATTTCTTGTATCACAGCTCAAAAGGACTTTAGAGATTATTGAGTCAAACATAGTTATTCAAATATAATGAAAACAATATACAGAGAGATCATATGACATTACAGAGTCAAATAGTAAGTATCTGATGTTGAATTAGAATCCAAGTCTTCCTGATACCAAGTAAAATGATCCTCATATTCAGCCTACAGTTGCAAAATGAAGCCTGCTGGACTAAGTTCGAGTTCTGTCTATGGAAGGGATGATCACTGTAAGGTCACTGACCAATCTGCTATTGGCATGAAACTTCTACCAATGCAATACTTAAAAATACTCTATTGGTCTTCTTTTTTATACAAGCTAAAAAATTCTCTTATTTACACTATTAATTTTTAGCAAATCTTTATTAATTTTATTTTATACTTCACACACATAAAAAAAAAACAATCCATTATACCTGAATTAACACAAAGTCCCAGTGTAATACATGTGAATTAATTAGGCTTTCTGTAGTTAAAATGCATTTAGCTAATAGGACACCGATTCCTTAATAAAGCTTTCTTTGCTTAAACCTCTATGTCATTTAGTATACATATACTATAAATCTCATTATAGAACAACAACAAAAACAAACAACAAAAATTTGTGGCAGATAATAATATAATTTTATTTGTCTCCATATTCATCTCAAAGAGTAGATAGTTTATGTTATGTGTGTGGGGGTACCTCAGAAGGTTTTTTTTTTTTTGAGAAATCAAGGAACTTTCTCCTTGAGAAGCTAAAGGACAGACACACCTAAAGAGATAAGAAGTAGTTGATCTGGACTGAGTTAACTTTAGAACCACCACCCTTCATTCCAGTGAGAGAGTATAATTCCTTAAAGAGAAATTAACAAGGACCCCACCTCCTCACCCCCATTTCCTCATAACATTTTATATTTGAACATTACATTTTTTAAAATGTCAATGTGTAGCTCCAAATAATTTTAGATAATTTTCATAGAGACAAAGCACAATTATCTTCCTTTTTTACATTTTATTTTATTATTTTCCAGTTACATATTACATATAAGGATAGTTTTCAACATTTGTTGTCACTGGATTTTTAGTTCCGAATTTTCCTTTTTTCCCCCCACTCCCTTCTCTCCCTCCTCCCCAAGATGGAAAGCAGTCTGATATAGGTTGTATGTGTACAATCACATCAAACATATTTCTACATTAGTCATCTTGTGAAAGAAGAATCAGAGAACAAAGGAAAAACCTCAAACAAGAAGGAAAAATAAACAGTCCAAAAGTTGAAACAGTATGATTTAATCCGCATTCATAATGCACAGTTCTTCATTCTGGATGTTGAGAACATTTTCTATCACAAATTCTTTGAATCTGTTTTGTATTGTTACACTGCAGAAAAGACCAAAGTCTATCCCCATTGTTCATCACACAATGTTGCTGTTACTGTGTACAATGTTCTCCTGGTTCTGCTCCTCTCAGTCAGCATCAGTTCATGTAAGTCCTTCCAGGTTTCTCTGAATTCTTCCTGCTTATTGTTTCTTAGGGCACAATAGTATTCCATTACATTCATATACCGTAACTTGTTTAGCCATTCCCCTATTGATGGACATGCTCTTGATTTCCAATTCTTTGCCACCAGAAAGAGAGCTGCTATAAATATTTTGTTTATGTGGGACCTTTTCCATTTTCTATGGTCTCTTTGGGATACACACCTAGCAGTGGTACCAATGAGTCAAAGGGTATGAATAGTCCCATAGCCCTTGAGGCATAATTCCAAATTGCTCTCCAGAATGGTTGGATCAATTCACAGCTCCACCAACAATTCATTGGTATTCCAATTTTTCCACAGCTTCTCCAACATTCATTATTTTCCTTTTTTGTCATTTTAGCCAATCTGATAAGTGGGAGGTGGTACTTCAAAGGTGTAATTTTCATTTCTCTGATCAATAGTGATGTAGAGCATTTTTTCATATAGCAATAGATAGCTTTGAGTTCTTCATCAGAATATTGCCTGTTCTTATATTTTGACCATTTCTCAATTGGGGAATGACTTGGATTCTTATGAATTTGATTTAGTTACCAATATATTTTAGAAATGAGGCCTTTATCAGAAATGTTGCCTGTAAAAATTGTTTCCATGTTTTTTGCCTCTCTTCAAATTTTGGCTGCATTGCTTCCATTTGTACAAAAGCTTTTGTTGTTGTTGTTGTTGAGGAAATTGGAGTTAAGTGACTTGCCCAGGGTTACAAAGCTAGTAAATATCAAGTGTCTGGGACTGGATTTGAACTCAGGTCCTTCTGAATCCAGAGCCATTGCTCTATCCACTCCACCACCTAGCTGCCCCTATACAAAAGCTTTTTAATTTAATGTAATCAAAGTCTTCCATCTTGCTTTTCATCATATTCCCTATCTCTTGTTTGCACAAAAATTCTTTTCCTCTCCATAGATCTGCAATAACTCACTATTGATTAGAGAGTTTCAGGTCAAAACAATTTTCTTTAACTTAACTGTGTTGCTTTTGTAATCTTTTCTCATCCTTCTATATAAAGTTCTGTGAAATAACTTGTACTCTAATCCATTAAAGAGAAGAAATTGTGCAAAGAGAGTGGATGGAGATATAGTTAAACCATATTTTCCAGAAAGCATGTTTAGCTGGAAGCCCAGGACAGTGAGCAAACCTGAAATGCAACACATCTTCATATTTTTTTTTTTAGTGAGGCAATTGGGGTTAAGTGACTTGCCCAGGGTCACACAGCTAGTACATGTTAAGTGTCTGAGGCCAGATTTGAACTCAGGTACTCCTGACTCCAAGGCCAGTGCTCTATCCATTGCGCCATCTAGCTGTCCCCATCTTCATATTTTAAGGCCATAGATTGATGACTGCTAAGAGATTTTATAAGAAATCCAGTCCAAGGGCTTCATTTTATAGATTTAGAAGAAGGAATAGAGCTATGGAGTACTTTGCTTGAGGTGATGCAGATTGTGAATGGCAGAGTTTGCATTCAAATCCAGATCCTCTGATTCCAAATGTGATACTTCCCACTATATGTGGTGGCCTCACAATCATTCATAGTGATCTCTTTCTATTCATGATTATAAGAGGAACATAACATTGAAAAACCGAAAGACCCTATGTCCCTGTGTTATACTTTCTTGCCATATGCCACAAAGAGGTAAAATATAGAAGGAAGAATTATATAATATTTTACACATTTTGTGGTAGCAAAAACTGCAAACAGTACGGGTGATCCTTCCTTTATAAACAACTAAATCTATTAGAATTTGAAGGAAATGGAGGCTGCATGGTAAAGTGAACAGAAACTCAACTTAAGAAACAGGAAGGGGCCAGCCAGGTGGCACAGTGAATAGAGCACTGGGTCTGGATTCAGGAGGACCTGAGTTCAAATCCAGCCTCAGACACTTAACACTTACTAGCTGTGTGACCCTGGGCAAGTCACTTAACCCCAATTGCCTCACCAAAAAAGAAAGAAAGAAAGAAAGAAAGAAAGAGGAAGACCTGGGAGCACATTTTGAGTCTGATGGGTCCTGTATCTTGGACTTTGGCCAAGTCATGTAATCTCTCATTTTTCTACGAACTTCAATAAGATGAAAAATTGCAGATAAGATGCCTTGCTGGATTATAGAAGTTTCCTCATTCTCCAATTTCCCACAAAAGTAAAATTACTCATCCAGTCCCATTCCCTCTCCATATTCCTGTCATCTTAGTTATTGAAACATATAAAACAATAAATATGAAGAATTCAGATAAACTGAATTAAGAAGATCATACATAATAAACAAAATAATCTAGAAAGAAAATACAATAGCATTTTATCACCAGATAACCAGATAAAGCAACACTTTTTATTCTATAAATTATGGAACATAATGATGCTGGAACATTTTGTTTGTATTAATAGAGATGTGGTAGAATACAGGTAATGAATGTAGCAAATGGTGTCAGACACAATAAATGTCTTGACTTATTTACTTAACTGTACTTATTTGTTAAAGGAGATAACAGTATTGAGAAAGTGTAATTAGGAAATGACAGAACGAAGAGAACATCGCACACACTATCAACATTGTGTGATGATCAACTGTGATAGACTTAGCTCTTCTTGGAAATTCAATGATCCAAGACAATGCCAGAATTTTCAGGGTGGAAAATTTTCTCCACATTCAGAAAAAATTACTTTGAAGTCTGAATGCAGATTGAAGCATATTATTTTCACATTCATTGTTGCTTTTTTGTTGTTGTTACTGTTTCTTCTTTCTTATGTTTTTTCCCTTTTGTTCTTATTTTTCTATTACAACATGACTAATATGGAAATACATTTAACAGGATTGTAATGTATAACCTATCTCAAATAGCTTGCTGTCTTTGAAAGGTGGAATGGAAGGGAGACTGAGAGGAAAATTTGGAATAACTTTTTTCAGACAAAGTATTGCCCCGACATACACTGAAATCAGAGTTTATGTCAGATGAGAATGTAAAGATAATGGTGATTGGTAATTCACTGTGTTGACATCAAGCAAAGTATAAAAGACAGAGAGACATATTTCTACTACAAATGTTCAAAAATCACTTTTTGTATAACCCCCCTAAAATTATCTATTAAGAGTGTTTCCATGGGGAAGCTAGGTGGTACAGTGGATAAAGCACTGGCCCTGGATTCACAAGGACCTGAGTTCAAATCTGGCCTGAGACACTTAACACTTACTAGCTGTGTGACCCTTGGCATGTCACTTAACCCTCATTGCCCAGCAAAAAAAAAAAAAAAGAGTGTTTCTAAATGTTCCTATTTGCAGATAGTATTGTCTTAATTATAATGAGTTCTATAAGATTGGAAGTTTTCCTTAATGAAATCCAGAGGAACAGTAAAACAATTCACCTAAATCTTCTCTCTAGAAAACACATTTCAGAGCCTATGACAAACATTCAGAAATACTATCATATTATTCCATATGATGGTGGATCTTGAACAGATATTGCAAATACTCAATGAGCATGGCTTTTTATTTTTGTGGGGCAGTGAGGGTTAAGTTACTTGCCAAGGGTCATACAGCTAGTAAGTGTCAAGTCCAAACTTTTTGCTTCCACTGTAGATCACTCAAACCTTGAAGGTATTGTCAAAAGGATGCTCTGGAGCTTCATGTCATCAAGTCCTCTGATTCAATTCCATAACAAAAAGATTCATAGTCATTGTGTATAGGCAAAGTATATAGGCAATAATGACTAGCATGAAAGATGTGCTGGGAAAGATGATCTTGAGAATAAATTAAACACTCAATCAGTAAGCATTAATTAAGCATCTAATATAAGTCAGACTTACCACTGAGAAGATAAAGAAGAAAATGAAACAAACCTTGCTTGTTCTCAAGGCAAAGGGTGTGAGAGTGTGTGTGTGCGCACGCGTGTGTGTGTGTGTGTGTGTGTGTGTGTGTGTGTAATCAGGTTTTTTTGAAGGAGTACTAACATGGAAATGTTCTTGTAACCAACAGAAAGTAAAATATATGTGGGCCATGTTTTCAGTTCATGTGTCCCTTTTCTTCATGTTCAGTTTTCTTACCCTCTGACCTTCACCCCTTATATATATGTGTGTATGTGTATATATAAATATAACGTGTGTAAGAGTATATGTCTGTATATATGTATGTTTGTGCATACACACACACACATATATATATATATATATATGTATTCTATGCACACATATATACATGATATATAATGTTATCCTAATAACTAGGTAAACTACAAGTAGATGAATACATAGCAGAATAATCTGATCGTCATATTTTGACAAATGTACCAACGAAGGTAGCAGATGGTAACATGAGTGACCCTAACTTAAAGAAAGTCAAGGATGAAAACACTGACAGGACCAGTATTCATTCCCCTTTTAGTCTAAAAAGCTCCTTGTTAGTCAGAGTGTGCCTCTTCTTAAGCTGATTGCCTGTTTAATGTTTTGTGATTAAGAGAAACAGCTGCTTTTGTAAAGTACATGCTTAAGGTATTCTATTATGGGCTAAAGGTCTACTTCCCACTAATAGCACAGATGGAGAATTGTTTAGTTTATGGTACCAGGCTGAGATGTCCTTCAGAATTATGGATTCCCACATGCTTAGTTGTCAACACTGTAAAATGCTGTATGCCAAGAGATAATCCTTTGATAAATCTACATTCAATTCTCATTCTTCCCAGGATACTATTTTATTCTACAATCACTGGAAAAGCTTTGATGTATTATTTTTAAAATGAGTATTGGATGTATATTCAGACTGTCTTCAATGCCATCTTGTTCATTTGTATTAATTGAGATTGGAATGATTTTCATCCTTTTAATTTGCAAGCAACCTCTGACAATGTGACAAGATTCACAGGCATTTGGCTGCAAGGAGACTATGTGTGAAGGTGTTATTGTAACTGACACTTGAGTTTTAGGACCCCAGAAGGAGCATGGCATGGTGTATCAAGTGTGAATCAAATATCATCAAGCTACCCATACTGTTTATTGTGAATACAAACTCTAGCACACAAAAAGTGAGCTAATACTAATGAGATGATGAGATGCTGGATTATGTGGTGTTCATATGGTTCACACAGCAGAGACAGCTGTTGGTGCCAATTGTGTAGCAAAAGCCTGAGCAGCTGCCAAAAGAATGAAAACCAAGTCAGACTTCAAGGCAAGTCAGCTGTTGCTCAGAAGCCTCTGTCTCATAGGACAATGTACGTGCTTGGCTATATTCTAGAGACAGAATTGTCTGATACTCCAGATTTCAGCTTCCAGATGGATAATGAAAATGTGTTTTCTACTTTTGATAGTCTAACTATGTTTAACTATATTTAATTAAAATCAACATATTACAAAATACTCTGAAAATATATCATAAATATTTCCTTTATTTGTTAATTGATTTGTTGATATGGTACAGATCTGTGATTTCATGAGTGTTGGTAACTTTTAAGGATGGAACTGCCTCTACCAAGGAAAATCAGTCACTATGCTGTTACTTAGTCTTAGAGAATTACCTGGGGATACTGGGAGGCTAAATGACTTGTCAGGGACACTGAGCCAGAATGGGTTAGAGGTAGGAGTTGAACCTGGGTTTCTTTTTTTTATCTCTGAGATAAAAAATAGATAGGTCTCTATACTGCTTTAAGTTGTCTACCCCATATCTAAAAGCAGCATCATCATCTTTGTTACCATCATCTTCATCACTACCATAATTATCATCATCGATAGTATTTGTATATGGCTTTAATGTTTGCAAAGCACTTTACAAGTCTAACTCTCTTCACAACCACTGTGGGAAGTAAGTAATACTATTATTATGTCAATTTTATACCTGAGGAAGATAAAGCAGACAAAGATTAAGTGACTTTCCCAGATTCACACCAATTCCTAAATCTGTGAGATTGGATTTGAAACTTGTCTTTCTAATACTATACACTATATATAAGAATATGTGGTTGCTAACTTATGGGGTATATTATTGGAGGCAGCTAGGTCACATTATGGATAGATTATTGGACATGAAGTAAGAAAGACAAGTGCAAATTCACCCTATTCTCATCCATTTTTAGGAATAGTTCCTCATCCAGTCACAGTGTCCATCCAAAAATGTATGCACTGAAGCATTATCTCTATAGGTTGACTATCTTACTACAGATCATAATATGGACAAGTGGCATTCCTCATTCAGTTGTTTATTCTTCTATGAACATTTAGGCTATTTTAAGTGATTATGTCATTTATTTACGAGGGTCTGTGTGCATGGTCTCAGGGCTTGATGAAATCAGCATAATATCATTTACAATGAAAAATATATGGTGAGTTTCATGCTATAAGCACTCTCTCTTCCTTTTGCATTCTTTGATGGATCTCCTCCATGACAGAATAAATGCTTGGGGCAAATATACATTGTTTTTTTAATGCCACACTTAATTTATATTAATAATTAGATACTTTGATAAAAATTTCTTTGCTGTTGAATCTTATAATAAATAGTATGCATTTTTAAACTGTCCATCGGTGACACATGAGTGAAAGAGTAAAATAAAAGAGAGAGAGAAAGAGAAAGAGAGAGAGAGGACAAATATAAAGAAATGTAGACAGAGAGAAAGATAGAAAAAATCTACAATCAACAAATAATAACCACAGTGGTATATGATGTTTCACATGTCTTTCAATTAATTTTGTGGCTGTAAAATATGGTCTACTAAAGAATAGAATCTACAAAGTTTACTTGTTCCTTTCTAAATCCTTCATCAATTATTCTCACAACATGTATACATTATTCTTTTGGGGGGGGGCAATGAGGGTTAAGTGACTTGCCCAGGATCACACAGCTAGTAAGTGTCAAGTGCCTGAGACAGAATTTGAACTCAGTTCCTCCTGAATCCAGGGCTGGTGTTTTATCCACTGCACCACCTAGCTGCCCCTAGATTATTCTAATTTACATTTTGTTGATATGGCAAAGATGAAAAAAATGCTCATAAGAATGACTAGGTATTCAGATTGTGTTAATCATTTTTCAGGAGGCATAATGTTCATGCCTTATTTGTGTCTTTAAAATCTCAAGAATCAATTGTTCAACATTTTCAAAAATATATACCCTCTAGAATTGATCTATTTTATGTATGCTTGGTCTAATCAAGCTGATAAGTATGTCTTTATTTTCTTTAGAGGCATTAATTCTTCTATGAGAAATGAGGATAATGTCTTGTCTGTCCCTTTGTTAATTTCTTAGATTTTGATGTAGATACCTTCTAAATTTAAATGGGCCACATTAATGCTGTTTTAATTGCACAAGACATTCTTAATTTTCTTCTTCCTTTTAATTTCTTACTGACACTGATTTTTGATGCATCAAGCTAATGGTTTAACTCTATACGGAAAGCTAAATAAGATTAATGCTGAAATAATGCAACAGTTCACCAGTAGACTGTCCTTTCATATAGAAATATAGTAAATTTTATTTTTATTATATTATTGTGTTTTCCATGTCCATTCTCTCAACTCTCATGTCAAAGAAAAATTTCATACTAAAGTCAAACTTTCTCTGAGATCTATTCGCTTTTGTTTTCTTCTAATTCTTAATCCTAAAACATATTTCCTGACATGTTTCACCATATTACCTCATTTTTGCATTGAAATATCTGTGAATTGAAATCCTGTATTATTATCTTTGCATTTAATTAGCTTTGTACTGAAGTAGACATTCATCTAATTTGGTGGTTCTTGTCATATTCGTCATAGAATTTCTCTATTCCTCTGTAATACCTATTGGCACATAGGTTGTATCTATCTTTCTATTGATATTTTTTCAAATAATTATCATTACTTCTTACATCACATGATTATATATCATGTTAAATGATGTTTCTTCTTGTCTTTCCAAAATAAATGATACCAATTCCCTTATATTCTTGTTTTTTTAACCAATGAGAATTTGTAATATAATCTTCACTTACCTATATCTTTCATTTCACTTCACATTTGATTTTCAATGAGAATATCAAGATTTGTAAGATTTTTTCAGGTCCTCTCACATTCGTTAAGATAAGTACATTAAGATAATGTTTATAGATGGCATAACAAAATCTGATGTTTTACACCCTCTACCCCTATTTCTATATCTTGCCACAGTTACTGAAGAAGTAGAAAAGGACTGAATAGGTTTGTTCTTCATTTTATAGTTCTCTATGATTCTTACTTTGCTTTAGACAGAGCTCCTCACTAAGGGGCCAGAGAACTATACAGGACTCTTTTCTTACTTAGCTTGGCTGAGTCTCAGAAAGCATACACAAGTCAACTGTTGAGATAATTTAAGTATTTCCATCTTGGGAAAACCTCTTAGAGCACATAGTCCATTGGGACAGTAAAGGATTTCTACCAGTTCCTTGTACCATATTATGACCTTGAGGTCCAATGAGATTGGGAGGTGAGGGAAGATAGAAAGTATCCTTTATGGTTTTTGTTGTTCTTATGTAATTCTCATCCCTTAATGGGGATGAGAATTACATAAGAACAACAAAAACCATAAAAAGTCTGAGGTTTTGGAGAAAGAACTTTTAAAAAATCTAATATAGGACTTCCAGGGGGTTGAGTCAAGATGACAGAGTAGAACAATTATTCAGCTGAGGTCTCCCAACATTCTGTTCCAAATAACTTAAAAATAATGCCACAAATCAAATTTTGTAGTGGCAGAGGCAATAAAAATTCATGGAGAAAAAAATCTTCCAGCCCAACATAACATATGGTTGGAAGGAAAGACCTGTGACATGGGAGTAAGGGATAACCCAGAGCCCATATACATGCAATTCCAGTAGTGGGTAATGGTAACAGATAAAGGTAACAGAAAAAAATAGCTTTTGGAGCTCTCAATTAAGAAATAGGGGACTTGGTAATTAGTCAGAGATACTATATGGTGACACTTTGTTAGGACTAGATATGACACCAGGTGATTGTTTGGTGACTCCATTATCTACATCCATTTCTGTGTTACAGTTCAAAGTCAGAAAGAAGCACTTCTAGGCAAGAGGAAATAGGGACTCGGAGTAACAGCATTGACGGTAATCCTAAGGGATTGGGGCCTTTCCTGGGTAAGGACCATAAAATAGATCAAGAAAGCAGTGACTACACTTCTCCTGAGATCACATCACATTGGAAATACTTCCAAATCCCCTAAATTAGATCTGAAAAGAGCAGTGTGAAAAAACCTGAAACTTGGAATAGTGCTCCTCTCCACTTCATACCAGGAAGAGAGACCAACTTTGAAATAAAGTTCAAAACAAAAAATAATAAGATTAAAAAGTAATAAACAACAAAACATTACCTGGGACAGCTAGGTAGCACAGTGGATAGAGCACCGGCCCTGGAGTCAGGAGGAACTGAGTTCAAATCTGGCCTCAGACACTTAACAATTACCAGCTGTGTGACCCTGGGCAAGTCACTTAACCCCAATTGCCTCACACAAAACAACAAACAAACAAACAAAAAAAACCATTACCTCACTATAAAAAGCTAGTGTAATGAACAAGGAAGATAGAGACACAAACTCAGAAAAAGACAATGAAGTCAAAACATCTAGAAGCAAAGCCTCAATGAAAAAAAATGGTTACATGTGCAACAAGAATTGCTGGAAGAGATTAAAAATGATTTTAAAGTTAAATGAGTGGTAGAAGGAGAATAAGTACATAAATGGGAGCAAAGGAAGAAACATAATGAAAAGAAAAGCTTACCAAAAGGTTTACCAGCTTAGTAAAAGGAGGACAAAAATACTGAAGAAAATAACGGTACAAAAAGAGAATTGGCCAAATCAGGGAAAAGAGGTATGAAGTTTTATTGGTGAAACTAAATCTATAAAGGAGAATTGGCAAAATTTGGGGAAAAAAAGAGCTCACTGAAGAAAATAATTCTGTTAAAATTAGAATTTGGAAAATAAAAGCTAATGACTACATGAGACATCAAGGAAAAGTTAAATAAAGTGAAAAGAATGAAAAAAATGGAAGGAAATGTGAAATATCTCATAAAAAACAAATGAGTTGAAAATAGAATGTGGAGTAAAAAATTAAGAATTATTGGAGTTCCTGGAAATTATGATCAAAGATAGAATCTAAAGATCATGTTCCAAGAACTTGTCAATGAAAACTTCCCCATTATCCTAGAATTGGAAGGGAAAATTGTAATTTAAAAAAAATTCACAGATTCTTACCTGAAGAATGTCCTAAAATAAATATTTCTAGTGAAATGATAATCAAATCCCAGAGTATTCAAGTCAAAGGAAAAAAAAATACTTCAAGAACGAGAAAGAAACCATTAAACAACATGGAGTCTTAGGATCACAGAGGATCTATAAGCTTTCATGATAAAGGAGTGGAGGGCTTGGAGAATTATATTCTGGATGGAGGCAGTAGAACTATTACAATAGATAGAGGCAATTACAATTAAGAATAACCGAATAGGCAAAATTGAACATAATCCTTCAAGGGAAAAAACAGCTATTTAATGAAATAGAGAAATTTCAAGCATTCCTGATTAAAAGACCAGAGTGAAATAGAAAATCTGACTTTCAAAAATGATACTCAAAGAAGCATAGAAGGGAAATATGAAAGAGAAATCACAAAGTACTCAATAAGCTTAAACAGTTTACCTTTCTATATATACAAACATGATATATGTAACTTCTAAGAACTTTATCATTATTAGGGTAGTTATTAGGATTCTACATAGAAAGAGAATGTCATGGGTGGGCAGCTAAGTGGTACAGTGGATAAAGCACTGGTCCTAGATTCAGGAGGACCTGAGTTCAAATCCTGACTCAGAAACTTGATGTTTACTAGCTGTGAGACCCTAGGCAAGTCACTTAACCCTAATTGCCCCAGAAAAACTAAAATAAAGAAAATAAAGAGGAAAAGAGAATGGGGGAGAGAGTTGTTTTTCTGAGGTGATGAAAAAATATCAATGGTCAAGAGAGAGTGAAGGTCTAAGAGAAGTGGTAAGGGAAAGGAAGTATGTGGCAAATTATTTCACATAACAGATGCCTGAAAAAAGAGCTTTTACAGTTGAAGGGAAAATAGTGGAGGAGAAGGTCATGTTGGAACATCATTACCATCTAAATTGATTGAAAGAGGAAACAGATGCACACACATTCAATTAAGTAAAGAAATACATGTTATCTATCTAACAGGAGAATAGAAGTGGAAGTGGAGAGAATAAAAAGGGTTGATACCAGAGATGGTGGAAAAAGGAAGGCAGTGGTCATAAGCCAAACATTTTAGAGGAGGGATAGAATAAAAAGAGAGAGAAGAATAAACAGAAGAACACAATGTTGGCGATAGTGTGTACAATGTTCTCCTGGTTCTGCTCATCTCCCTCATCATCAGTTCATGCAAGTCCTTCCAGGTTTATGTGACCTCCTACTACTCATTGTTTCTTACAGCACAATAGAATTCCATTACATACATATACCACAACTTCTTCAGCCATTCCCCAGTTGATGGACAGCCCCTCAATTTCCAATTCCTTCCCACCACATAAAGAGCAGCTATAAATCCTTTTGTACATATAGGTCCTTTTCCCTTTTCTATGATCTCCTTGGGGAAAAAAAAAACAATAGTGGTATTATTGTGTCAAAGGGTATACACAGTTTATAGCGCTTTGGGCAGAATTCCAAATTGCTCTCTAGAATGGTTGGAACAGTTCACAGCTCCACCAACAATGCATTAGCGCTCCAATTTTTCTATAGCTTCTCCAACATTTATTTTGTTCCTTTTTTGTCATTTTAGCCAATCTGATAGGTGTGAGGTGGTACCTCAGAGATATTTTAATTTGCATTTCTCTGATCAATAGTGATTTAGAGCATTTTTTCATATGGCAATAGATAGTTTTGATTTCTTCATCAGAAAACTGCCTGTTCATATCCTTTGAAGATATATTATGTAATATAAGATTCTAAATGCGGATTCTAATCTGTTCCCCTAATTTTGGGGGAAACTGACTAAAATCACTGATAAAACTAGTTTAGGTTTTTAAGGGTTTATTGAAAAATAGAAAGACAAAAATTGAGAACAGTATTCCAACAGCCTGGCATTCCTATCTTTCCTCAAATTTCCTGTGAAGTCCTCTGCTGCCACCACCACCATCAAGTCAGGAACCCGAAAAAGAGACAGAGCTCTCCGTGCAGGCCCTCTTTCCTCCTTCCTGTCTCCTTCCAGAAAATAAGAGGCTCCTCAAGTTGATTAGCTGCTAGCCTTGATAGATAGCACCCATGAGCAAATGTCACTTCCTGATGCCAAGGAAAAGCCACATGACCTTGCCCTCTGAAGGCATCTTCCTCATGGTGGAGCTTTCCTATAGTAAGTCTCCAGTAGGTGGCATCATTCCAATCATTACAGTATATATATATATATATATATATATATATATATATATATATATATATGAGCTTCTATGTCAACAGGTGAGACAAAAACACAAATTCAGATGAGAACAATATTCTCAAAGTGTTTACATGTGAAGCCTCAAGGGGGAAGATGACTTGTTCTTCTGACCAAAAAGCCTTCTTGGAAGAGGTAAAAAAAAATAATTTTAAAGATCAAATGAGAGGGGTAGAAGGAAAAAAGTGATAATAGGAATAAGAGATAGGAAAGTTACACAAGAAAATTATGAAAAAAGAATCAACAGCTTGGAAAAGGAAGCACAAAAATTGTCTGAAGAAAACAATTCCTTAAAAAAATACAATGAGGGGACAGCTAGGTGGCACAGTGGATAAAGCACCAACCCTGGATTCATGAAGAACTGAGTTCAAATCTGGCCTCAGATACTTGACACTTACTAACTGTGTGATCCTGGGCAAGTCACTTAACACTTATTGCCCTGCTTCCCCAACCCTTATTGCCTGGCTGCCCAAAAAAATACGATTGGTCAAATAACAAAAAAAAAAAAAAGAAGTGCAAAAGTTTACTGAAGAAAACAATGCCTTAAAAATTAGAATTGTGCAGACAGAAGCTAATGACTCCATGAAACACCAGGAATCAGTCAAACAGAATAGAAATAATAATAAAAAAAATAGAAAAAAATGTGCCAGCTGAGACGAGTGGTGCTAAACCACACTGAGCCAAGCTTTGCTGAGGTGATCTGCCACCTGAGATGAGTGGTGCTAAGCCACACTGAGGCAAGCTTTGCTAAGGTAATCTGCCAGCTGAGATGAGTGGTACTAAGCCACAATGAGCTGAGCTTTACTGTGGTGAGCCACCCTCCCCTTTTACCCCAGGTGAGACAGACCTTTTCTGAAGTCTAAATTTTCTCATGTAGCAGGATTTTGCCTCTCTCTTTGTAGGCTCTGTAGTTCCAGAATCTGTTTAGAAGGTTGTTTTAATGTTGTTTTTGAGGGAAATATGGGAAAGCTCAGGAATGTTCCTAGCTTCTCTCTGCCATCTTGGCTCCACCCCCGGAAGAAAAGCAAGAAAACTATAGAATTAATCAATAAAACGAAGAGCTGGTTTTATGAAAAATACAATAAAATAGATAAACCACTGGTTAATTTGTTTAAAAAAGAAAGAAAACCAAATTATTAATATCAAAAAATGAAAAGGGTGATCTTACCACCAATGAAGTGGAAATTAAAGCAATAATTAGGAACTATTTTGCCCAACTATATGCCAATGAATTTAATGATCTAAATGAAATGGATGAATATTTACAAAAATACAAACTACCCAGGTTAACTGAAGAGGAAATAAATTCCTTAAATAAGCCCATATTAGTGAAAGAAATTGAACAAGCCATTAATGAACTCCCTAAGAAAAAATCCCCAGGGCCAGATGGGTTTCCAGGTGAATTCTACCAAACATTTAAAAAACAATTAATTCCAATATTATACAAATTATTTGGGAAAATAAGTGAGGAAGGAGTTCTACCAAATTCCTTTTATGACACAAATATGGTGGTGATACCAAAACCAGGTAGAGCCAAAACATAAAAAGAAACTTATAGACCAATTTCCCTAATGAATATTGATGCTAAAATCTTAAATAAGATATTAGCAAGGAGATTACAGCAAGTGATCACCAGGAAAATACACTATAACCAGGTGGGATTTATACCAGGAATGCATGGCTGGTTCAACATTAGGAAAAATAATACATAATCAACCACATCAATAAGAAAACTAACCAAAATCATATGATTTATCTCAATAGATGCAGAGAAAGCTTTTGACAAAATACAGCACCCATTGCTAATAAAAACAGAAGAGAGCTTAGGAATAGGTGGAGCTTTCCTTCAAATAATAAGCACTATCTACCTAAAACCATCAGCAAACATTATATGTAATGGAGATAAGTTAGAGGCCTTCCCAATAAGATCAGGGGTGAAACAGGGATGTCCATTATCACTTCTATTATTTAATATTGTACTAGAAATGTTAGCTTTAGCAATCAGAGAAGAAAAAGGAATTAAATGAATTAGAATAGGCAAGGAGGAAACAAAACTATCACTCTTTTAAGACGATATGATGGTATATGTAGAGAATTCTAGAGAATCAACTAAAAATTTACTTGAAACAATTAACAACTTTAGCAAAGTAACAGGATATAAAATAAATCCACATAAATCATTAGCATTTCTTTTCATGACCAACAAAGTCCAGCAGCAAGAGATAGAAAGAGAAATTCCATTTAAAGTAACAGTAGATAATATAAAATACTTGGGATTCTACTTGCGAAGACAAACCTAGGAACTCTATGAACACAATTACCAAACACTTTTCAAACAAATCAAATCAGATCTAAAAAATTGGAAAGATATCAATTGCTCATGGATAGGCCGAACTAATGTAATAAAAATGACAATTCTACCTAAATTAATGTACTTATTCAGTGCCATACCAATCAGACTACCTGAAAATTATTTTATAGAGCTAGAAAAAATAATAACAAAATTCATCTGGAAAAACAAAAAGCCAAGAATATCAAGAGAACTAATGAAAAAAAATACACAGGAAGGTGGGTTAGCCATACCAAATCTGGAGCTTTACATCTAAAGCAGCAGTCATCAAAACTATCTGGTACTGGCTAAGAAATAGAGTGGAGCATCAGTGGAATAGGCTAGGCACAGGAGACACAGTAGTAAATGACATTAGTAATGTACTATTTGATAAACCCAAAGACCCCAGCTTCTGGGATAGGAATTCAGTATTTGACAAAAATTGCTGGGAAAACTGGAAGATAGTATGGCAGAAATTAGGCATAGACCAACATCTGACACCTTATGCTAAAATAATGTCAAAATGGGTACATGATTTAGACATAAGAGGTTATACCATAGGTAAATTAGGAGAAAAAGGAATAGTCTACCTTTCAGATATTTGGAAAGGGGAACAGTTTATGACCAAACAAGAGATAGAGAATATTATGAAATGCAAAATGGATGACTTTGATTACATTAAATTAAAAAGGTTTTGTACAAACAGAAGCAATACATCCAAAATTAGAAGGGATACAGAAAGCTGGAAAACAATCTTTATGGCCAGTACCTCTGATAAAGGCCTCATTTCTAAAATATATAGGGAACTAAAGCAAATTTATATGAATGTAAGTCATTCCCCAATTGAGAAATGGTGAAAGGATATTAACAGGCAGTTTTCTGATGAAGAAATCAAAGCTATCTATTCCCATATGAAAAAAAATGTTCTAAATCACTATTGATTAGAGAGATGCGAATTAAAACAACTCCAAGGTACCACCTGACACCTATCAGATTGGCTAATATGACAAAAAAAGAAAATAATAAATGTTGGAGAAGGTGTGGGAAAATTGGATCACTAATGCATTGTTGGTGGAGCTGTGAACTGATCTAACCATTCTGGAGAGCAATTTGGAATTATGCCTAAAGAATTATAAAGCTGTACATACCCTTTGACCCAGCAATACCACTCTTGGGTCTTTTTCCCAAAGAGATCATTAAAAAGGGAAAAAGACCCACATGTACAATAATATGTATAGCTGCTCTTTTAGTGGTGGTAAGGAATTGGAAACAGAGGGGATGTCCATCAATTGGAGAATGGTTGAACGTTGTGGCATATGAATGTAATGGAATTCTATTGTGCTATAAGAAATGATGAGCAGGTAGAGTTCAGAGAAACCTGGAAGGACTTGCATGAACTGATGATGAGTGAGATGAGCAGAACCAGAAGAACATTGTACACAGTATCATCAACATTATGTGTTGATCAACTGTGCTAGAGTAGATTCTTCTCACCTATCCAATGGAACAAGAATGTCCCAAAGGACTCATGATGGAAAAGTCTCTCCAAATCCAGAAAAAAAAAGGAACTGTGGAATATGGATGGTGATTGGACCATACTATTTCTTTGTTTTTGATACTGTTGGTTTTCTGATTTCAAGTTTTTCCTTTGTGCTCTGATCCTTCTCATATAACATGACTAATGCAGAAATATGTTTAATGTTATTATATATATATATAACCGATATCAGATTGCCTGCTGTCCAGGGGAGGGAGAGGGAGGGGAGGGAGGGAGAAAAATTTGAAATTGGAAATTTTATATAAACAAATCTTGAAAACTATTTCTACATGTAACTGGAAAATAATAAAATCCTTTTATTTAAAAACATAAATTTAAAAAAAAGAAAAAATGTGAACTACCTCATCAGAAAGACAATTGCATTGAAAAATAGTTCCAGGAGATATAATTTGAGAATTATTGGATTACCTGAAAGACATGATCAGAAAGAAAGTTCAAACCTCATATTCCAAAAAAATTATCAATAAGAACTACCCTGGTATTGTAGAATCAGAGGAAAAAAATCATCACTGAAAGAATCCACCAATCACCTTCTGAAATAGATGCCAAATGGAAAACTACAAGTTATATTAAAGCCAAATTTCAGGAACATGAGGTGAAGAAGAAAATACTACAAACAGCCAGAAAGAAACAATTTAAATATCATGGAGTCACAGTAAGATTTGGACAGGACCTGGCAGCTTCAACTGTAAAGGATATTCTGGAAGGCAAATGAGCTTGTATTACAACAAAGAATCAGCTATCCAGCAATACTGTATATTCTCTTTCAGGAGAAAAGATGCACATTCAATAAAATAGGGGACTTCCAAGGTTTCCTGATGCAAAGACCAGAACTGATTTTTAAATATATGTCTTGAGAGATATATAAAAAGGTAAACAGGGGCAGTTAGATGGCACAGTGGATAGAGCACTGGCCCTGGATTCAGGAGGACCTGAGTTCAAATCCAGCCTCAGACACTTAACACTTAACTAGCTGTGTGACTCTGGGCAAGTCACTTAAACCCAACTGCCTCACCAAAAAAAAAAGGTAAACAAAAAAAATTCAATAAGGTTAAACTCTTTACATCTGTACCTGGGAAGATAATACTTATAACGCTTGAGAACTGTATCTCTATTTGGGCAGACAGAAAGAGTATACTTAGAGGGTATAGGTATAGGTATAAATTTACTTTGATGTGATGATATAAAGAAAATTAAAGGGTAAGAACTGCTATTCTAGAATATTAGTTCATTATATCCTCAGAGCCTAGCACATGGCTGGTCACATACTAGACTTGTAACAAATGCTTATTAATTGATTGAATAAGTGGGTGGACAATGTGTGAAATGAGAGCCAATAAGCAATATTTAATGTGATGAACAATTTAACAAACTCAGAAGTAAAGCATAAACTCTGGCCAAAAGATACTGTGATTTAAACAAATAAACATAAAGCTGAGCTGAAAGGTCTGATTGAATAATTCACAGAAATAAAACAACTGGAGGCATAGGCAGGAGGAGTTGCGAAATGTTTTGAAACAAAACAAAACAAAACAAACAAAAAAAACAATATGGGGAAAGTTCCACAAAAAAAAAATTGAGGAAAACATTAGAGGGTTGAGGGATGGCACTTGGATGGAACATACAGAAGATATAACATATTTTCTCCCAAATGAAGAAATAGCTCAAGACAGTATCTCATGTATGGTAGCATCATGTGAGTCAGGGCTTCTCACTCAACTACACCCTTACACCTTGGCTAGTAAATAGAAGGTTTTGAATGTATGTATGTAGAGTTTGGGGAGGATGAAGATTAGATTGTTTCCATCTACTTCCTAGCTTAGTCAATTAAGTCACAGGCATAGGCATGAGATCTATAATTTGGTCTAGGGAACTCCAAAATTAGGAAATTCCCTCTTCCAGCAAAGAAGTCATCTTCTTATCTTCTTAAGAGTTGTCAAAAAGAATTGAGAGGGAATTGAGAGGGAAAAGGACTTGCTCAGTGCCACAGATGGTATGGCAAGTTGTGACTAATCCAAGGTCTTCTTTACGCTAAGCTACCTTTCAATACACTAGCTATACTATCTCTAAATCACAAGATGAAAACATGTTAGCACTTAAGGGAATATTCACATATTAGGAGGTTGCAAACTAAGCATAAATTCATATTTATGCAGTGTCACCCCCTTTACTAAATATAAACAATTCTCTTCAATTGAATTAGCAGGAGCAATATCATTAATTGAACTTAAAATTTTCAACATTCAACATTCATTTTTTATTTTTATTTTTGTGGAAATGAGGGTTAAGTGACTTGCTGAGGGTCACACAGCTAGTAAGTGTCAAGTGTTTGATGGCGCATTTGAACTCAGGTCCTCCTGAATTGAGGGCTGGTGCTTTATCCACTGTGCCACCTAGCTGCCCCCAAGATAGTTTTGAACATTCATTTTAATTTTTTTTAAATTGCCAACATTCCTAAGGACTTTAAATACTGAATTCTTCAGATAGTGTAAAAGACAGTAATCAAGTGAGATATTAACACTTTGCTATCCTGTTATAACATGAACTAAACCAGAGGCAAAAGAAGCCAAATATCCTCCTTCCCCTTAAAAATATTCATCAGTGAACAAATAGGGATTTTTATCTCTTCTGCTTTGAAAATTGCTTAAACTTCAGGGAATACATGAAATGGACATATTTGCATACTTTACTCATTGCAATTAAATACTACTGGATTTGGAGGCGGAGGAATTGGATTCTAATTCAACTTCTGTCACTAACTCCCTATGTCACAATTTGACGAGTCAGTTAACTTCCCTGGTATCCAATGTGCTCATCTTTTAAAAATTTTAATGGGTGAAACTAATTGATGCCCAACCTTCTTTGAAATGCTGAAGGAGAAACCTGAGCTAAATTGGTCAAATTTTCTTTGTATATACAACAACCCCCTGGGAGTTAGTTAAGAGCTTTTTTTTTTTCAAATTCCATGAGATTTTTTTTTTCAGAATACTAGAGGTAATACGCAGTGTCTTGAACAAGTTAAGGCAAAAAGAAACAAACAAAATTTAATTCTCCATAAATAATTTTATAATCATCTCAGCAAAAATTAATCATTAACTCTTTAAATTCTTAAAGTTTGCATTTTGTAACAAGATGGTATTTTGACAGAATAATATGAGGCTTCAAAACAGATTTAATTTAGAAGTTATGAAATTCCTAATTGTATAATTTATACTCTTTCTTTTTCTTCTTTCTCAATATTTTCTTTATTCATTTACTTTTGCTTTCTGGAGTTTCTGATGGAATTCTTGTGCATACTGTATCATCCCAGAGGAGGCCACTAATTGGTACAAGCAATTTGATATTTAGCTTCTGCCCTTCCTTTACATTCCATTCCTCTTCTCATCAGGGTAGTTTCCTAGGTCCCTGGAAGAGTATCAGTCAAAAAAAAAAAAAAGAATGCATGTGGTGTTGTTCCAAAGTTTGTGGGTGGCATGAGCATACATAAAAGAGATTATCATAGCTTTTTTCAAATACCAGAGTAAAATGACTCTGCTGTGCCCCTAAAGCTTAAAAGTTGGAAAGGAAAGCTGTGAAGTAATTAAATATATAAATAAAAGTCAAAACTGGAAATATGATTAAGTAACTCATGACCCCTGAGAATGAACAATTAAACATTAAATTAATGTAAGCTTTTTGTCCATTTATGTAAATCATAATCTTAACTTGCTGAAACTGAGCAGGGCATTTTGGTAATATTTCAAGTTCCTTTAGGAGAATATTAAAGAATTGAAAAGCATTCTATAGCAGTGTGACTCCTTCCTGTACATTACTCTCAGCTGCCAGTTAATGAGATTCCATGTGTATATCTACTGTAACAATAAAAATGCTAACACTTTTTCTGACATGAAACATCAGAACATTTAACAAAGAACAGAGAAATGATCACCAAGAAGGTAATGTGACAAATTTTCAAAAACATGTTGAGTATCAAAGATTGATTTGTAGGGGGAAAGTGGGGGGAGGCAGTATAGTGTATTTGACCTGTACTGATGAAATGGTAGTCCTCTGCATTCACTAAGACTTCTAATTCAAAAAGAAAAAAAAAAGAAAGCTATTGAAAAGTATATTTAAAAAGTAAAGAACTTTTTTTATAATAAGAATTCTGGAAAAGATAAACCTTAAGCAATATGTATACATCTGGTTGAAAGCATGTACATTTTGTAAAGATACTAACCCACTGAAAGGAAGGAAGTAATAAAAAACAAATGCAATAAAGCTGCCCTAACCTAGAAGTTGTTTCTGAAAATGTCTTTGTCCTAGAATACAGTCCAACAAATACAGAAAAGCCACTAAATTCTATCAGTTCAAACTGATGCCAAAAATCTATATCTATATCTATATCTATATAAAAAAATAATAAATGTCATAAGAAAACCCCTCAGGCTTTTATTTGAATCATTAATACTCTTATTTTGAGAACATTTATAGTTCACTTTCTAATCCTTGTAGTTGTTGCTGCTACTGCTGTTGATGCTCAATCGTTTCATTCTTGTCTGTCTTTTTCTGGCCCCATTTGGCATTTTCTTGTCAAAGATATTAGAGTGGTTTGCCATTTCTTTCTCCAGCTCATTTTACAGATGAGGAAACTGAAGAAAACGGGATAAAGTGACTTATTTATAATATTATTAATAAAAAATTAGGTGGAATATCTTAATTTTAGCCAGAAATGATAGCTTGAAGTCTGACTGCAAGGAAGATAGACAGGAAACCTCATCAATCAAAGCAAGGGTAAATAGCTCAATACCTTAAATAACTTCTAAGAGCATCACAGTATTATAGCACAATATAGTTAAAGAAGAAGATACTGATGACTACATCATAAAGAAGAGATCAAAGAAATTTGAGCTACTTTCTTTAATATAGTAGCAATGTAGTGAAACTTTTAGTATTTTCCTTTAAAAATTAAAAACTTAAATCATTAATTTTTAATGGGGTATTTAAATGAAAAAGCTGCAGTTATCTTGAAATCGCACACATGCAGAACACCTCCTTCCCTCATGATGTGAGGGGTTGTAGTAACAACCTAAAAATAAGTAAAGCAATTTCATTAGGCTTATTTAGATATAATGTAAATTAAAAATTGGAAATGGCATGTAGTATGTCCTAAAGGTCTTAATGCAATGTTAAGCTTTGACAGACTTAATAAACTAATACACAGTTAAACTTTAATAGATTAAATTTATCCTAACATTTTGGGGGGTGTCCTATATTCTCATTCTATTGTTTACCACTAATTGGTAGTAACTGAGCCATGTAAACTTAAATATAATTTCGATGTGACCACTTTTGGAAATTCATCTTTACTACTATTTTAGTACTATTTTACAATTTTACTACTACTATTAAGACATTTGTTTTAGTACTACTATTCCAGTTATTTTCACTTTATTTTTAATTTGGTATGTTCCTTTCTTACAAAACAATTTTGCTTTAATAACAATTGTATGTAAAATTATTTTTAGCATTCTTTTTTTAACATGTAGATCCACCTTTTCTCCTTCCCTTTCTCTTCTCACCCCTCATCTCACTCTAAGATGGAAAGCAATTTGGTACAGACTATCCATTTGCAATCATGAAAAAAATATTTCAATATTTTTTCCTGATATACTTCTTATTTTAAATGCAAAATCGAACATTTTTTTAATTTTTATACACAAACTCCTCTAACTTTCTACTTTATTTTTGTTAATAGTAACACTTCCTTGTGGTCACTCAGACTGTGTTATCCTTGACTATTTTTTTTTAACATATAAGGTATTTTATTTTTTCTGTTACATGTAAAGATAGTTTTCAACTTTTGTTTATACAAGCTTTACAATTTCAGATTTTTCTCCCTCCCTCCCCTCCCTCCCCCCCTCCCCTAGACAGCAGGTAATTTGATATAGGTTATATCTATATATCTATATACATATATATATCTATATACATATATATATATATATATACACACATATATATATATATATATATATACACATAATAACATTAATCCTATTTCTGCATTAATCCTGTTATAAGAGAAAAAAATCAGAGCAGTAATGCAAAACCTCAAAATAGAAAAAAAAACTACAGCACCCAAAACAAACAAAAAAATAGTATGGTTCAATCAGCATCTATACTCCACAGTTCTTTTTTTTTCCCTTGGATTGGGAGATCCTCTTCTATCACGAGTTCTCTGGAACTCTTCTGTGCCACTGCATTGGTAAGAAGAATAAAGTCCATCACAGTAGGTCAACACTCAATGTTGATGATACTGTGTACAATGTTCTTCTGGTTCTGCTCATCTCACTCATCATCAGCTCATGTAAGACCCTCCAGGTTTCTCTGAACTCCTCCAGCTCATCATTTCTTACAGCACAATAGTATTCCATTGTATTTGTATACCACAACTTGTCCAGCCATTCCCCAATTGATGGGCACCCCCTCAACTTCCAATTCCTTGCTACCACGTAAAGAGCAGCTATAAATATTTGTGTACATGTGGGTCCCTTTCCCCTTTCCATGATTTCTTTGGGAAAAAGAACTAAAAGTGGAATTTCTGGGTCAAAGGGTATGCACAGCTTTATCGCCCTTTGGGCATAATTCCAAATTGCTCTCCAGAATGGTTGGATCAGCTCACAACTCCACCAACAATGAATTAGTGTTCCAATTTTCCCACAGCTTCTCCAACATTTATTATCTTCCTTTTTTGTCATTTTAGCCAATCTGCTTGGTTTCAGGCGGTACCTCAGAGTTGTTTTAATTTGCATCTCTCTAATCATTAGAGATTTAGAGCATTTTTTCATATGGAAATAGATAGCGTTGGTTTCTTCATCAGAAAACTGCCTGTTCATATCCTTTGACCATTTCTCAATTGGGGAATGACTTGGATTCTTATAAATTTGATTTAGTTCCCTATATATTTTAGAGATGAGGCCTTTATCAGAAGTACTGGCCTCAAAAATTGTTTCCCAGGTTTCTGCCTCCCTTCTAATTTTGCATACATTGCTTCTGTTTGTACAAAAGTTTTTTAATTTAATATAATCAAAATCATCCATTTTGCATTTTATAATATACTCTATCTCTTGTTTGGTCAAAAACTGTTTTCCTTTCCAAAGATCTGATAGGTACACTATTCCTTTCTCTCCTAATTTACCTATGGTATCACCTCTTATATCTAAATCATGTATCCATTTTGACCTTATTTTAGTATAAGGTGTAAGATGTTGGTCTATGCCTAAATTCTGCCATACTATTTCCCAGTTTTCCCAGCAGTTTTTGTCAAATACTGAGTTCCTACCCGAGAAGCTGGACTCTTTGGGTTTATCAAACACTATATTACTAGTGTCATTTACTACTGCATTTCCTGAGCCTAGCCTGTTCCATTGATCTACCACTCTATTTTTTAGCCAGTACCAGATAGTTTTGATGACTGCCGCTTTATAGTAAAGCTCCAGGTTTGGTACTGCTAACCCACGTTCCTGTGCATTTTTTTTTCATTATTTCCCTGGATATTCTTGATTTTTTGTTTTTCCAGATGAATTTTGTTATTATTTTTTCTAGCTGTATAAAATATTTTTAGGTAGTCTGATTGGTATGGCACTGAATAAGTACATTAATTTAGGCAGTATTGTCATTTTTACTATATTAGCTCTGCCTATCCATGAGCAATTGATATCTTTCCAGTTATTTAGATCTGATTTGATTTGTGTGAAGAGTGTTTGATAGTTGTGTTCATAGAGTTCCTGGGTTTGTCTTCGCAAGTAGAATCCCAAGTTCTTTATATTATCTACCATTACTTTAAATGGACTTTCTCTTTCTATCTCTTGCTGCTGGACTTTGTTGGTCATGTATAGAAATGCTGATGATTTATGTGGATTTATTTTATATCCTGCTACTTTGCTAAAGTTGTTAATTGCTTCAAGTAATTTTTGACTTGATTCTTGAGGATTCCTTAAGTATACCATCATATCATCTGCAAAGAGTGATAGTTTTGTTTCCTCCTTGCCTATTCTAATTCCTTTAATTCCTTTCTCTTCTCTGATTGCTAAAGCTAACATTTCTAAGACAATATTAAATAATAGGGGTGATAATGGACATCCCTGTTTCACCGCTTGATCTTATTGGGAAGGCCTCTAATTTATCTCCATTGCATATAATACTTGCTGATGGCTTTAGGTAGATACTGTTTATTATTCTAAGGAAAGCTCCACCTATTCCTAAACTCTCTAGTGTTTTTATTAGGAATGGGTGCTGTATTTTGTCAAAAGCTTTCTCTGCATCTATTGAGATAATCATATGATTTTGGTTGGTTTTCTTATTGATGGGGTTGATTATGTTAATAGTTTTCCTAATGTTGAACCAGCCCTGCATTCCTGGTATAAATCCCACCTCGTCATAGTGTATTATCCTGGTGATCACTTGCTGTAATCACCTTGCTAATGTCTTATTTAAGATTTTAGCATCAATATTCATTAGTGAAATTGGTCTATAATTTTCTTTCTCTGTTTTTGCTTTGCCTGGTTTTGGTATCACCACCATATTTGTGTCATAACACGAATTTGGTAGAACTCCTTCTTCACCTATTTTTCCAAATAATTTGTATAATATTGGAATTAATTGTTCTTTAAATGTTTGGTAAAATTCACCCGTAAACCCATCTGGCCCTGGGGATTTTTTCTTAGGGAGTTCATTAATGGCTTGTTCAATTTCTTTTTCTAATATCGGTTTACTTAAGAATTTTATTTCTTCTTCAGTTAACCTGGGCAGTTTGTATTTTTGTAAATATTCATCCATTTCAATTTAGATTGTCAAATTTATTGGCATGCAGTTGGGCAAAATAATTCCTAATTATTGATTTAATTTCTACTTCATTGGTGGTAACATCACCCTTTTCATTTTTGATGCTGGTAATTGGGTTTTCTTCTTTCTTTTTTTTTTTTTTTTTTTTTTTTTTTTTGTTTTTTTTTTTTTTTTAGGCAATGGGGGTTAAATGACTTGCCCAGAGTCACACAGCTAGTAAGTGTCAAGTGTCTGAGGCCGGATTTGAACTCAGGTACTCCTGAATCCAGGGCCGGTGCTTTAACCACTGCGCCATCTAGCTGCCCCCTTTCTTTTTTTTAATCAAATTAACCAATATTTTATCTATTTTATTGGTTTTTTCATAAAACCAGCTCTTAGTTTTATTGATTAATTCACAGGTTTTTTTTTTTTGCTTTCAATCTTATTAATTTCTCCTTTAATTTTCAGGATCTCTAATTTAGTGTCTAATTGGGAATTTCTAATTTGTTCTTTTTCTAGCTTTTTAAGTTGCATGCCCAATTCATTAATCTCCTCTTTCTCTTTTTTATTCATGTAAGCATTTAGAGCTATAAATTTTCCCCTAGGCACTGCTTTGGCTGCATCCCATAGAGTTTGGTATGTTGTCTCATTATTGTCATTCTCTTGGATAAAGTTATTGATTGTTTCTATGATTTGTTGTTTGGCCCATTCATTCTTTATAATGAAATTATTTAGTTTCCAATTGATTTTCATTCTACTTTCACCTGGGTCTTTCTTACATGTAATTTTTATTGCATCATGATCTGAGAAGGATGCATTTACTATTTCTGCCTTTCTACATTTGACTGTGATGGTTTTGTGCCCTAATACATGGTCAATTTTTGAAAATGTGCCATGTACCGCTGATAAAAAGGCATATTCCTTTCTATCCCCATTCAATTTTCTCCAGACATCTATCATGTCTAACTTTTCTAGTAATCTATTCACCTCTTTCACTTCTTTCTTATTTATTTTTTGGCTAGATTTATCTAATTCTGAGAGGGGGAGATTCAGATCCCCCACTAGTATAGTATTACTGTCTAATTCCTCTTGTAACTCATTTAACTTCTCCTCTAAGAACTTGGATGCTATTCCACTTAGCACATACATATTTAATATTGATATTACTTCATTATCTATAGTACCTTTAAGTAAGATGTAATTTCCTTCCTTATCTCTTTTAATAAGATCTGTTTTTGCCTGCACTTTGTCTGAGATAAGGATTGCTGCCTCTGCCTTTTTTACTTTAGCTGAGGCATACTATATTTTGCTCCAGCCTTTTACCTTTACTCTGTGTGGATCTCTCTGCTTCAAATGTGTTTCTTGTAAACAGCATATTGTAGGATTCTGGTTTTTAATCCACTCTGCAATTCGCTTCCGTTTTATAGCAGAGTTCATCCCATTCACATTCACAGTTATTATTACTGACTGTCTATTCCCCTCCATTCTATTTACCCCCTTTGTACTTCCCCCCCCCCCTTCTTTCACCCTATTCCTCCTCACCAACATTTTACTTCTTACCCCTGCCTCCCCCGATCTGCCCTCCCTTTTTATCACCCCCCTCTCTTTTCTTTACCCTTTTCTCCTTTGCTTTTATCCTCCCTTCTATCAGTCCCCCCCTTTCCCTTCCCCTTTTCCTTCCCTAAAGAATGAGTTAAGTTTCTTTATCCCAATGAACATATATGTTATTCCCTCTTTGAGTCAAATCTAATGAGAATAGGGTTGAAACAATGTTCCCCCTCCTTTCTTTCCCTCTATTGTAATAGGTTTTTTTTCCACCTCTTCATATGATATAATTCATCCCATTCCACCTTCTCTTTCCTCTCTTCCCCATAGACTCCCTTTTTAGCCCCTTAATTCTTTTGTATCATCACATCAAAGACAATTTATATTTATACCCTCTATGTAAAGTCCTTCTCTCTGTCCAAATACATTTACAGTTCTTAAGAGTTATGAGTATTATCTTCCTGTGTAGGGATATAAACAGTTTAACCTAATAGGGTAACCTTTTTTTTTCTTTTCCCCCTCTGTTTACCTTTTTAAACTTCTCTTGAGTCTTATATGTTGAGATCAAATTTTCTATTCAGTTCTGGTCTTTTCACCAGGAAAGATTGTAAGTCCCCAATGTCATTAAATGTCCATCTTTTCCCCTGAAAGAAAAAGCACATTTTTGCTGGGTAATAGATTCTCGGCTGCAATCCAAGCTCCTTTGCCTTCCGGAATATCATATTCCAAGCCTTGCGGTCCTTTAATGTTGAAGCTGCCAGGTCCTGAGCAATCCTGACTGTGGCTCCATGATATTTAAATTGCTTCTTTCTGGCTGCTTGGAGTATATTCTCCTTCACCTGATAATTCTGGAATTTGGCTACAATATTCCTTGGAGTTTTCCTTTTGGGGTCTCTTTCAGGAGGTGATCGGTGGATTCTTTCAATGATGATTTTATCCTCTGATTCTATGATATCAGGGCAGTTCTCCTTAATAATTTCCTGGAATATGGTGTCTGGATTCTTTTTCTGGTCATGGCTTTCAGGCAGTCCAATGATTCTCAAATTGTCTCTCCTCGATCTGTTTTCCAGATCAGTTGTCTTTCCAATGAGGTATTTCACATTTTCTTCTATTTTTTCATTTTTTTTTATTCTGCTTGACTGATTCCTGGTGTCTCATGGATTCCTTATCTTCCAACTGTCCCACTTTAATTTTTAAGGCATTGTTTTCTTCAGTGAGATTATGTACCTTTTTTTCCATTTGGCCAAGTGAATTTTTTAAGGCAGCGTTTTCTTTAATGAGATTATGCACCTTTTTTTCCATTTGGCCAGATGAATTTTTAAGGTATTGTTTTCTTCAGTGAGATTATGCATCTTTTTTTTCCATTTGGCCAAATGAATTTTTTAAGGCTTTGTTTTCTTCAGTGAAATTATGTGCTTCCTTTTCCGATCTGCTGATTCTTTTTTCATAGTTTTCTTGTTTTGCTTTCATTTCTCTCCCCATTTTTTCTTCTACCTCTTGCAATTTTTTTTTTTTAGTGAGGCAATTGGGGTCAAGTGACTTGCCCAGGGTCACACAACTAGTAAGTGTTAAGTGTCTGAGACCAGATTTGAACTCAGGTACTCCTGACTCCAGGGCCAGTGCTCTATCCACTGTGCCACCTAGCTGCCCCTCGCAATTGATTTTTAAAATCTTTTTGAGCTCTTCCAGGAAGGCATTTTGTTCTTGAGACCATTTCACCTTCCCTCGTGAGGCTTCAGATGTAGGCAATTTGAGGCTATTGTCCTCATCTGCGTTTGTGTTGGCTTCTTCCCTATTGATACAGAAGCTCTCAATGGAGAGGGCTCTTTTTTGCTTCTTACTCATTATTGCAGCTTATTTATTTATTCTTTAGGTTTAGGTCTGCTCTGGGGGCACCAGGGTCCCTGTTTTGGGCTTCTTGTGCAGTGGTATAGGTGCTGTGTGACCGCCCTGCACTTCCTGTCTGATTGTGCTCGGTCAGTCAGGCGCCGGATGCCAGGGTCTGATCCCGCCTGACCGGTTCATGGCCCTCTCAGCCGGTGCAGGTAGGTTTTTCCACTGTCCTTCTTGGCCACCAGATTTTTGAACCAGGTTCCAGGGGCCTCAGTTGTTCGGCTGTGGCACGCAGCTCCTGCTGACTTGCCTCGACCCCCTTGGCGCTGGGTTGCTGCCTTGCACTGGGACTCCCTTTTGCCTGAGTCAGACCGACCTTTTCCTGAAGTCTTCTAAATTATCTCTGGTTGGAGGACTGTGTCTCTCTGTCTCTTTGCAGGTTCTGTAGTTTCAGGATCCGTCCCTAGGCTTGATTTAATGTTCATTTTGAGGGAACAGAAGGAGAGCTCAGGCAGCTTGCTGCTTCCTCTCCACCATCTTGGCTCCGCCCCCCCGATATACTTCTTTATTGAATAGAATTTTATTTTCCAAAATATATTTAAAAACAAATTTTAACATCAATTTTTAAAGAATTCGTGTTCCAACTTCTCTTCCTCCTCCATTCCCACACCTCACCCACTAGAACTCAAGCATTTCCAAATAAGTTATTCATGAGTAGTCATGGAAAACATTCCCACATTAGCTAGGTTATGAGCAAAACAGTAAAAAAAAATACCCCAAAACTACAGATTGAGGAATTGTCAAAGAGGAAAAAAAATTTAAAAAATGTGTTTCCATCTATTTTCAGATACTATCACTTTGTCTGTACATGGCTTGCCATTTTCATAAGTCCTTCATGGTTATATTGGATCATTGCCTTGCTGAAAATAACCACATGCTTCCCAGCACTATTCTTACACTATTGCTGTTATTTTGTATACAGTACATTTCACTCTGCTTCAGTTCCTGTAGGTCTTTCCAGGTTTTTTTTAACAGTATCCTGTTCATCATAACCCAAATAAAGTACCTTAAACTTGAAAAATAATTTCCTTCATATTAGCCCAGCAAAGTAGGTACCATACATTTTGCCATTATATTCAATCATAACTATTTCCCTCCATCCTATTCCCTTCCCATGATATTTACTCTATTTTCTATCTTCTTTTAACCTATTCCTCCTCAAAAGTGTTTTACTTCTGACAGTCCCCTCCTCTACTCTGCACTCCCTTTTTTTTCACCCTTCCTTCCTTATCCTCTTTCCTTCATACTTTCCTGTAGGGTTAAATTACTCCTCCCAACTGGGTGTAAATGTTATTCCCTCCATGAGGCAACTCTGATGAGTTTAAGGTCTTTGAGCTAATTCTGTGTTCCAAATATTTTTACTCCCTCTCTCCTCCCTATGAAGTCAAGTAATTCAATATGTCATACTTGTGCAGAACATAAAACATCTTTACCTTCCTTGAAAGTGTTTTACTTTTTACTGCTCTCTCCCTAAATCTACCCTTCCCTCCTTCCCCTCTTCTCCCCCCTTATCTCCCTCCTCTCCCTCAGGGCAAAAATATATTATTATACCCACTTGAGTATGTATGTTAGTCCTTTTTTGAGTCAATTCTGATGATATTAAGGTTCACTCACTCCCCAATTCCTTCCCCCTCTTCCCTCCCCTCCATAAGCTTTTTTTCTTGTTTTGTTCATGTGAACAACCTCTCCCCAGACCATCTCTCCCCTTACCCCTCCCCCAGTATATTTCTCCTACACCTCAAGTATTATCTTCCCATGTAGGAATATAAACAGTTTGATCTTTTAATATCCCTCATGAAGTCTTTTTCCTGTTTATCTTTTTATGCTTCCCCAGGGTCTTATATTTGAAAATCAAATTTTCTATTCAGTTCGGGTTTTTTCATAACAAATGCCTGAAAGTCTTCTTTCACATTGAAATTCCACTTTTTCCTCTGAAAGATGATGCTTAGTTTTGCTGGGTATGTGATTTTTGGCTGTAGTCCCAGTTCCTTTGCCCTCTGGAATATCATATTTCATGCCCTCCAGTCCTTTAATGTAGAAGCTGCTAGATATTGCTTTATCCTTATTGGAGTTCCACAGTATTTGAATTCCTTTTTTCTAGCTGCTTGCAGTATTTTCTCCTTCACCTGGGAGTTCTGGAATTTGGCTATAATATTCCAGGAGGTTTTCCTTTTAGGATCTCTTTCGGGAGGAGATGGGTGGATTCTTTCAATTTCTATTTTAGCTTCTGCTTCTAGAACATCAGGACAATTTTCCCTCATAATCTCTTGGAGGATGGTGTCTAAACTCTTGTTTTGGTCATGGTTTTCAGGTAGTCCAGTGATTTTCAAATTATCTTTACTAGATTTATTTTCCAGGTCAGTTGTTTTTCCAAGGAGATATTTCACATTGCCCTCTATTTTTTGATTCAATTGGATTTGCTTTACTGTGTCTTGGTTTCTCATAAGGTCGCTAGCTTCCATTTGTTCAATCCTAATTCTTAGGCAATTATTTTCAGCAGACAGTTTTTTTTTTGTTTTTTTTTTTTAGTGAGCAATTGGGGTTAAGTGACTTGCCCAGGGTCACACAGCTAGTAAGTGTTAAGTGTCTGAGGCCGGATTTGAACTCAGGTACTCCTGACTCCAGGTCCGGTGCTCTATCCACTGTGCCACCTAGCTGCCCCAGCAGACAGTTTTTTAATCTCCTTTTCCATTTGGCTTTTCAAACTGTTGACTTTTTTCTAATGAGTCTCCTGTACTGGTCTCATTTCTTTTTCCATTCCTTCCTCTCTTTCTCTATATCTTCATTCTATCTCTCCTACTTTCTCTTCAAAGTCCCTTTTGAGAGCTTCCATGGCCTGAGATGAGTTCATATTTTTCTTTGAATCTTTGGATGTTGGAGCTTTGACCCTATTATTATCTTTTTCTTCTGAGGATGTGTTGTGGTCTACCTTTCCCCAAAGAAGTTTTCGATGGTCTTCTGCTTTCTCTGCCTACTAATCCTGGCTTACTATTTCTTGGCTTTTTACTCCTTTTTAAAGTGTAGCACTGCTTCCAGGACACACTGTTGGTGCTACAGCATGGCCCAGGTGGTGATTGGGCTTTTTCTCAGCCTGCCTGGCTTGTGAGTAATCACGGCCACTTTCTCTTTGACCCGAAACGGAAGTCTGATTGAACTCTGATTCTCTATGGTCAGAAGGTTGGTGTGCTTTTGTCCCTCCCCCACTTGGCCACCACCACTCGATTCAGCCCACTGGTTCAGACCCAGGGCACTTCGTCCCAACTCCAATAGATACTGCCTCCACTTCACCCAGGGCTACTGCCTAACCCCCTTACCAGTCCTTGTTTGGAGCCTCAGAAGCTGCTGGTGCTGAAGACTCTAACAAGCACTGGAAGCACTGTCCCTGGCTGGGTCTGGATTGTGCGCTGAGCTGTTTAGCCTGATCAGTAGGTGATTGGAATTGCCCTCTTTTGTGGAGAAATAGTCTCACTCTGTTCTTATGTGCAGCAGGCTGTTCTGGGTTTTGATTTTTTACCGCATTATTTTGGCGTGAATGGATGGGTTTATCTGGAGCCTGTGGGAGTCACAGCCTCTCCTCTGCCATCTTGGCTCCGCCCACCCAAAAATTTCAATATTAATCATGTTGTGAAGGAAAACAGAAACTAAAAAACACCCATACACACAAATATAGTGAAAAATAGCATGCTTCAATTTTCAGACATCATCAGTCCTTTCTCTGTTGATGAATATCATTTTCATTATGATTCCATTGGATCATTGTATTACTAAGAAGAGTTAAGGCATTCATAGTTGATCCTCACACAATGTTGCTGTTACTTGGTATGATGTTCTCCTAGTTCTGCTCACTTCCCTGTGTAGCAGTTCATGTAAGTAAGTTCAGGTGGTTGGTTTTTGTTTGTTTGTTTTTTGCTGAAATTGTCCTGCTTACAATTTTGTATAGCACAATAGTATGACATTACAATGATACACTGCAATTTGTTCAGCATTCCCCATTTGGTAATGGGCATTCCATGAATTTTCAGTTCTTATCCTTTAGAAAAAAAAAGAATTGCTATAATTATTTTGTGGTAGTCTGTCCTTTTCCTTTTTTATGACCTCTTTGGAATACAGACTTAATAGCAGAATTGCTGGATTAAAGTTCATGGGTAGTTTGGTTGCATTTCTCTAATGTGTAGTGATTTAGAGCATATTTTCATATGATTTTAGAAAGCTTTGATCTATTCATCTGAAAACTGCCTTATTCATTTTCTTTGACTATTTATCAATTGGGGAATGACTTATATTCCTATGAATTTTAAAGTAGGTACTTTCAAATATGAGGCCAACTATGGTCTATCCAACTAAATTCTCAAAGCCTCTAGCAATTTTTAAGACTATGAATTGTATTTTAAAGAGCTAGTTAAAAATAACAAAATTAATCAGGAAGAACAATAGTTCAAGAGTATCAGAGGGATCAATGAAAAATGTGAAAATAATATAGAAATACCAATTCTCAAACTTTATTACAAAGAGGTTGTTATCAAAACAATGTGGTGCTGTCTAAGAAATATAATGGCAGATTAGCATAATAGATTAAGTACACAATACACAGTAGTAAATGGCCATACTAATCTCATGTTTCATAAATGCAAAGATGCCAGTTTTGGGGACAATAGCTCACTATTCAACAGAAAATGCTGGGAAAACTACAAAACATCTTAGAAGAAACTAGTTATAGGCAAACATCAATCATGTATACAATGATAAGGTTAAAATGGGTACATAATTAAGACACAATTAGACAGGGGCAGATTAGGGAATCATGGAATAGTTAATCTGAAATATCTATAGATATGGGAAGACATTATGGTCAAGCAAAAGATAAGAGAACATGTTAAGGTATAAAATGGATAATATTATTTCTGTTAAAATTTTAATTTTTTTGCAAAATGAAAACCAATGGAACCAAGATAAGAAAGAAAGCAGAAAATTTGGGAAAGTTTTTACAGCAAGATTCTCTCACAAAGGCTTCATTTCTAATACATACATACAGAGGTATATACATACATACAAATATACAAATATGAGAAATGGAGCCTTTCTCTACATATGTGTGCGTACTTGTTTCTGGTATAGATATAGATATAGATCAATTAGAGATAGAGATAGAGATGTTTTATAGATAACAGAATTAAAATTATGAGAATAAAAGTCAAATGATATGAACAGGCAGTTTTCAGATGAAAATCTACCTATATTTATGAAAAAAAAAGCTCTAAGCAGTATAGATTACAGAAACAACAATTAAAACAACTCCAAGGTACCACCTCGTATATATATATAGGTTGTCTAATATGACCAGAAAGATAAATTACAAATGTTAGAGAGCATGTGGAAAATTTGGGACACTAATGCCCTATTGGTAGAATTGTGAACTGATCCAACCACTATGGAGAGCAATTTGGAACTGTGCTCAAAAGGCTATAAAACTGTGTATATCCTTTGACATAATAATAGCACTACTAGGTCCCTATACAAATTTTTTTTAATGAATCATATGTGCTATAAATATTTATAACAACCTTTTTTGGTGATGAAGAATTGGAAATTGAATGAACCTGTAGTAGTATATAAATATAATGAAATAGTATTGTTCTATAAGAAATGACAAGCAGGGTGGTTTTAGAAAAAAATTTGGGAAATCTTGTATGAACTCATGAAAAGTGAAGTGAGCAGAAGCAGGAGAACACTGTACACAGAAACAGCAATATTGTATGATGAAGAATTATGAATGACTTTGATATTCTTAAGCATTAAAATGATCCAAGACAATTGTGAGGGACTTAATAGGAAAATTCTATTTACATCCAGAGAAAAAACTGATGAAGTTTGCATGCAGATTGAAGAACAGTTTTTAAACTTTATTTTTCTTGTCTTTTTTGTCTGTTCTTTCTTTTGTAAAATGGCAAATATGGAAAAAAAAAGTTTTGCATAACTATGCATGTATATTTTATATTAATTTGATTGCCTTCTTAATGAGGGGAAAAGGGAGGGTGGAGAGAATTTGGAACTCAAAAGCTTAAAATATGAATGTTAAATTGTTTTGATATGTAACTTAAAAATTAAATATTTTAACAGTGTATAAGTTGAAGATGAGCTGCTAACATAAGGGGAGTAAGTTGCTTTCTCAGGAAATTTGGTCCTTCAATAAATTAAATTACATTTCTGGATAAATTTCATTATAGAGTCAGCAGAATCTCACTGTAATCTTCCAGTATCTTCCTTTTACTTCTAGGATCAAATATCAGCTACTGTGCTTGGCATTTAAAAGCTAGAACCTAACACCAACCTCTTTCCAACCTTATTAAGCATTACTAAACTCAACAAATTCAATGTTCTAGTCAAACTGGCCTTCTTGCTTGCTGCCACATATGGTATTAGCTTTACTGGCTCTGCATATTTTTACAGGCTGTATCCTATTCCTGGAGACAGGTTTCCGTTTTCCTCTACCTTCTATCCTTCAAACCTCAGCTTAAATATTAAGTTCTCCATGAATTATCGCCTGCTCTCCCCAGCTGCTAGTGCTTTCCTGCCAAAAAATTAGCTTGCATATATTTTGTATGTAGCTATATATGAATTCCTTCATGGCAGAGAATGTTTTCTTTTTGCCTTTGTAGTTCTAGCACTTAGCATCGTGCCTAGTATATATTAGATAGCTAAAAATGCTTACTGATTCATGTTATAGCATAAAATAAAGTTGAGAAGCATTAAAGTGTCTGCTCCATATAGACAGTGTGCTAAATGTTGGAAGAAATAAAGCAAAACCAAAAAAAAAACCCTGCTCTTCTAGATAAGCATGTGTATGTATGTGTGTGCATGCATGTATACATAAACATGAATATGCCTATGTGTATGTGTAAATAAATATATAAACATACATATGTGCATATACATAATGTATATTCTGCATATGTACACATATCTGTGTTAGATGCATATGTGCATACATACATATATACATTTGTTCGTGCATGTGTATATGCACATTAAATCATAATCCCTGCTGTTCTGGATATATCTACACATAGCTATCTCTATATGGGTATGTGCATGCATGCATTATGTGTATATGTATGCATGTGTGTAAAAGTATGCATGCATGATGTGAACACATACACACAAGTATTGTTACATGCATGCATGCATGGGTACGCATACATCTCCATGCATATATAAATGTGTGTCTGTGCATTCACGCATATATGAATGCATACATGCCAGAAAGAACAAGGTGTATGAAGTCTGTGTGTGTGTGTGTGTGTGTGTGTAATTGTCACTAAATGAGGTAACTAAATATAAGCAAGTTTGGAAATGATTTCTTGTAGAAGGTAAGATTTTAGCTGATGCTTGAAAAAAAACATGAAAACAGAAATATATAGGAGAAGGGAAATAATTTCAGGGTTGGGAATTACCCATTAAAATTTAGAATTTGGAGATAGAATGTCATATTCATGGAGCATCCATGAGACCAGTATAACTGGTATGTAGAGTGGAGCTGAATAAAGTTTCACAAGGCTGGAAAGGTAGAAAGGGACCAGATTATGAAAGTTTTATAAGCCAAACAGAAAATTTCATATTTGAACCTGAAATAACACGAACCTACTAGAATTTATTGAATGGGGGTGGGGGGAATTAGACTTTGAATTTTGATAAAAGCCAAAAAGACCATTATGACAGCCGAATGACAAATGCAGATTCAGAGTAAGGAAGATCTAGGTTTAGATACCACTTTTGATATATTAGATTTGTGATCAAAATCAAGACAGTAAATGCCTCTGAAGCTCATTTGTATTTTCATCTATAAAATGGAGGTTTAAAAAAACACATCATTGTATTAGGGAGTCATCCTTTAAGTTAAGAAAACTTAGGGTTCAGGTCCCATTTCTGTTACATTTTGACTATGTGCCTCTGGTATGCTCATTCTAAGAAAATCTCAAAGACTAAATTTCAGACTACTTAATGATTTTAGTCAATAGACAATACAAGACTTTACTGCATGAATGAAATCACAATTTCTGAACTATTTTTTAAAATAGTACATGCAGTAATTACCTTATGATGGCATTGTAAAGCTTCAAAGACATGTGAAAAATGCTTTGCAAACTTAATTCAGTTATGTTAACATCAATGACTGCTATAATTATACATTTTAAATATTCTGTTATTCTATTTTTATCTAATACATTCAGCCCTATGATCTTAGTTCTAATGAATTATTTTAAAAAATGGTCTAGCATGTTATATAGTCTATTATAGATAGATAGATAGATACATACATACACATGTACATAGAGAGATAACATTCACACACACACACACATATATATATATATTTATAAGGTAGAGTACTTTATTAATATAGTTGTCAATTTTTTATACTCCCATGTCATATTTTAAAAAATTTTGAGTGTTACTGCTTATATTTGCAGGTAATACCTGGATATTAGATAATTCTACTTGTTTGACTTTTGTGATGATAAATAATAGTTATAGATGAATGATTCAAATATGATATATACTGAAGCACTTTAACCAACTATGTTCTATTAGGAAGTCCTGAATTAATACAGCAACCACCTCCCCCCCCTTAAAAAAGTGTTATATGTGAAGCAGGTTTGAAGGTTAACAGAATTTAGGAAATCTATCTACATCTATCTATCTAGATGCCCCAACACACACATGGAATGTGAATATGGCACTGTTTCCAAACTTCTGCTCAGTCAAAATCTGAGCATTATTTTCCTTTAGTTACCACCTCAACTTTGCATCTCAATTGGAAAAACTTATCTGAACCATCTTATTGCTTAGCAGTGCTCTTTCTCTGATGCTCATATTTTAACTCAATTTGGGGGAAAATCATGAGGTCTAGACTCATGTAGTTTGTTATTCCACTTGGCAAATTTATAAAATATTTTATAATTTGAGGCAGAATCAAGATGGTGGATTAGCAATAGCAACCTAGCTGAATTCTCTCAATATTCCCCTCTACACAACTTAAAACAAACAAATAAAACCCACCTAAAATCTAATTCTGGATTGGTATAAGGAAAAACAAAACAAAACAAACAAAAACAAAAACAAAAAGAGGTAAGTGTGAAACATTTTTTTTTCTAGCCTAAGGAAATCTAGGAGGTCAGCAAGAGATGTCTGTGAAATTGTAGGTGGGGGAGACAGCCATGAGTGCACATAGTAAACTTCCAGCTCTGGGCCTTGGAAGTGGCTGAAGGAGTGGAAGAAGCAGCAGCTTTGGAAACTCTTACCTCAGAGATAGTAAGAGTGTCAGATAGTTGGTCAGAAAGAAATTGCAGGTGACTCTGTGGCCGACTAGATTCAGGTGACACTAGTCATCTCTATTGCCCATATACAGTTTCGGATCACATTTCCATGGCCAAGAGGAGTGTTAATATTTCCAACTGCAGGAAAGGAGGGAACATTCCTAGGTAAGGACCAGAGCAGAAGAAAGAACAGGGACCACACTTCTCCCTGATCATGTCAGTTTGAAAACACTGGAACTTAACAAATACCTAGAAGTACATCTTAAAACAGAATTTTGAAAGAAGTTAAAATTGGGACAGGAACTTGACACTTCCAGGGAGCAGAACACTACTTTAACACAAAGTTCAGAGTCAAGAAAAACACATGAAAAATGAGGAAACAGGGGCCAGCTAGGTGGCACAGTGGTTAAAGCACTGGTCCTGGATTCAGGGGGACCTGAGTTCAAATCCAGGCTCAGACACTTGACACTTACTGTGTGACCTTGGGCAAGTCACTTAACCCTCATTGCCCTGCAAAAAATAAACAAACAAAAACAAAAAAAAGAAAAATGAGGAAACAACAAAAATATTTCACCACAAAAATCACTATAGTTTCAAGGAAGAAAAAGACACATACTCTGAAGGAGACAAAAAGAAAACACCTATGAGCAACACCTCAATGACAAATACTGGAAGAGTAAAAGAAAGAGATAAGACATAGTAGGGAAATTGGGAAAATAAATGAGAGTGATGTAAGAAAATTATGAAAAGAGAATTAACAGCTTGGCAAAGACAACTTTTTTACTAAATAAATTAACATTGTAAAAACAAAATGGCCTTGTAGTAAAAAAGTAGAACAAAAATTCACTGAACAAATCTTTGAAAAACAATACTGTCCAAATGGAAAATGATATGAGAAAAACAAACCGAAGAAAATAATTCCTTAAAAATTAGTACTGGTCAGTGGCATCTAGGTGGCACAATGGATAATGCACTGGCCCTGGATTCAGGAGTACCTGAGTTCAAATCCAAACTCAGACACTTGACACTTACAAGCTGTGTGACCCTGGGCAAGTCACTTAACCCCCATTGCCCCACAAAATAGTACTACTGGTCAGGGCAGAGCAAAGAGGGCAGAGAAAAGGCAGTGACTTACCTGAGCTCTCCCCAGGATCACTCTGAATACTTTCAAATAATGCCATAAGACAATTACTACAGTAGCAGAACACACAATAAGACAGGATGGAATAATTTTGCAGCCAAAGGCAACTTAAAAGCTCTGCAGGAAAGGTCTGTTGTTCCCTGGATGAGAGTGGAGTGGAGTGTGGCCCATCACAGGCCATGCCAGCCAGACCAAGCCCCAGTGCAGTATCAGCCAAAGCAAACCACAAGCAGGCCTTGGGAGCCTCTGAATCAGCAGAAGCAGAAACTGTTTCTGGAACTCAGCCCACAGACAGTAAGGGGGTCAAACAATTGACCAGAAGAAAAATACAGGGATCTCTTTGCTAGCACTGAGGCAGGAGAAACAGGAGGTCAATGAATTGGACAAGCAACTAAAAAAGCATGAAAAAGAACAAAATAAAAATCCCCAATTAAATACTAAATTAGAAATTCAGAAAATTAAAGGAGAATAAAAAATCAAAAGTAAGAAAACCATCTAATTAATAAAAAAACCTAATAGTTGGTTTTATAACAAAAATCAATAAAACAGATAAACCCTTGATTAATTTGATTTTAAAAAAAGAAAGAAAACCAAATCACCAGTATCACAAATAAAAGGGGTGAATTCATCACCAATGAAGCAGAAATTAAAGCCATAATTAGGAGCTATTTTGCCCAATTGTATGACAATAAATTAGACAATTTAAAAGAAATGGATGAATATTTACAAAAACACATAAATTGCCCAAATTAAGGAAGAGGAAATAAGAGACCAGAATAGCCATATTTTAGAAAAAGAAATTGAAGAATCCATCAATGAACTCTCTAAAAAAATCTTCAGGGGCACATGGGTTTTAAAGTGATCTCTACCAGGGACAGCTAGGTGGCACAGTGGATAAAGTGCTGGCCTTGGATTCAGGAGGACCTGAGTTGGAATCCAGCCTCAGATACTTGCCATTAGCTGTGTGACACTGGGCAGTCACTTAACCCTCATTGCCCTAAAAATAAATAAATAAATAAATAAAAATAAAGTGATCTCTACCAAACAATTAAAGAACAATTAATTCTAATACTCTATAAATTATTTGGTAAAATAGGTAAAGAAAAAGGTATACCAAATTCTCTTTATGATACCTAAAGCAGGCAAAGCCAAAATTGAGAAAGAAAATTATAGATCAATTCTCTTAATGAATATTGATGCAAAATTTTAAACAAAATATTAGAAAGAAGATTATAAAAATTTATCGCCAGGATAATACATTATGACCAGGTGGGGTTTATAACAAGAATGTAGGGGAGTTTCAACATTAGGAAAATTATCAACCACATCAATAATAAATCTAAACAAAATCATATTATTATCTCAAAGGATGCAGAAAAAAAAGCTTTTTGCAACATACAGCACTCATTCCTATTTAAAAAAAAACACTAGAGAGCATAGGAATACATTATTTAATACTGTACCATAAATGTTAGCTTTTCCAATTAGAGGAGAAAAAGGAAGTAAAGGAATTGGAATAGGCAGGGAGAAAAAAAAAAACTATTATTCTTTGCAGATGATATGATGGTATACTTAGAGAATCCTAGGGATTCAACTAAAAAACTACTTGAAACAATTAACAACTTTAGAAAATTTGCAGGACATAAAATAAATCCACATAAATCATCATCATTTATATACATGGCCAACAAAGTCCAGCAGCAAGATATAGAAAGAGAAATTACATTTACAGTAATGGTAGACAATATAAAATACTTGGGAGTCTACCTGCCAAGACAATACTAGGACATATATGCACATAACTACAAAACTCTTTTCACACAAATAAAATCAGATCCATGTAATTGGAAAAATATCAATTGTCCATGGATGGTCCAAGCTAATATAATCAAAATGAGAATACCACCTAAATTAATTTACTTATCCAGTGCCATACCAATCAGACAACCTAAAATTATTTTATAGAGTGAAAAAAAATGAAAATTGATATATAATAACAAAAAGGTCAAGAATATCAAGGGAACTAATGAAAAAAATTACACAGGAAGGTAGAATAGCTGTACCAAATCTGAAGATATATTATAAAGCAGCAGTCATCAAAACTATTTGGTATTGGCTAAGAAGTAGAGTGGTGGTGGTAGGGGGGTGGAGGCAAGATGGCAGAGAGAAGCTAGGAACTTGCCTGAGCTTTCCCATATTTCCCTCAAATACAAGAATAAATCAAGCCTCTAAACAGATTCTGGAATTACAGAACCTACAAAAAGAGAGACACAATCCTGCTACTTGAGATAATTTAGAAAACTTCAGGAAAGGTCTCTCTCACCTGGGTTAAAGGGGAGGGCAGATCAGCACTACTAGCCTCAGCTGACAGCTCACCTCAGCAAAGCTCAGCCCAGTGGGCAGCTCTCTCAGCACAGGTCAGCTCAGTGGGCAGCTCAACAATGCTGCAGCTCAACAGTGCTGCAGCTTGGCACTGCTGCAGCTCAGCACTGCTGCAACTTGACACTGCTGCAACCTGACACAGCTGAGAGTGGTGCAGCTGAAAGTAGTAAGAAGCTTGCAACAGTGAACCCTGTGCCACAGAAACAGGCTTCAACTTTATAAATTTAAAAATAGGTTACAGCATGAGCAAGAAGCAAAAAAGGACCCTTACCCTTGACAACCTCTATAGGGAAAGGGAAGACCAAAACTCAAACTCAGATGAGTTGGTCAAAACGCCTACAAGTGAAGACTCAAGTGGGAGGATGATCTTGTCTCAAGACCAAAAAGCCTTCTTTGAAGAGCTCAAAAATGCTTTTAAAAACCAAATAATAGAGGTAGAAGAAAAAATGGAAAAAGAAATGAGATAGATGAGTTACACTTCACAAAGAAGCAAAAAAAATTGACTGAGGAAAACAATTCCTTAAAGAATGAAATTGGCCATATGAGAGAAAAAAATGGTCAAATGGGAGAAAAAATTTGCCAAAAAAGAAGTGCAAAAAGAAGTGCAAAACCTTACTGAGGAAAATAAGGCCTTAAAAACTAAAATTTAGCAGATGGAAGCTGATAACTCCATGAGACACCAAGAATCTGCCAAGCAGAATCAAAAGATGGAACAAAGAAGAAAATGTGAAATAACTCATTGGAAAAAGAACGGACCTAGAAAACAGATCCATGAGAGATAATCTGAGAATTACTAGACTACCTGAAAATCACAATCAAGAAAAACATCTAGAACTGCCTTGAAATTATAGAATCAGAGGATAAAGTCATCATTGAAAGAATCCAGCTATCACCTCATGAAAGAGATCCCAAAACGGACACTTCAAGAAATATAGTAGCCAAACTCCAGAATTATCAGGTGAAGAAGAAAATACCATTTAAATATCATGGAGCCACAGTCAGGATTGCACAGGACCTGGCAGCTTCAACATTAAAGAATCACAGGGCTTGTAATATGATATTCCAGAATTCAAAGGAGTTTGGATCACAACCAATAATCACTACAAAGCAAAATTGATCATTATCTTTCAGAGGAAAAGATGGACATTCAAAGAACTAGGAGATTTCCAAGAGTTCCTGAGAGAAAGACGAAAACTGTACACAAAATTTGATCACCAAATACAAGACTGTAGAGAAATATAAAGAGGTAAACAAGGCAGGATGGGTGGGAGGAGGGAAGGTTGTTCAATTATGTTAAACTGCTTGTGTCCCTGTGAGGGTGGTTAATACTTTTAATTCTTGGGATCTGTATCTCTGTTCAGGTATTGTTATTAAATAAACTTTGATGTGATGATATAAAGAAAATTAAGGGTCACGACAAAAGAAGGCTAGGGGAAAGAAAGGAAGGGGGGTAGAATGGTGTTAATTACATCATATGAAGAGGCAAAAAAGAACCCAATACAATAGAAGGAAAGAATGGAGGGGTGGGCATTGTTGAAATGTTATTCTCATGAGATTTGTATCAGGGAGGGAATAAAATACACTCCCATTTGTATAAAGAAACTTAGCATACTATTTTTTTTGTTTTGTATATTTTTGCAGGGCAATGAGTGTTAAGTGACTTGCCCAGTGTCACACAGCTAGTTAAGGATCAAGTGTCTGAGGCTGGATTTGAACTCAGGTCCTCCTGAAATCAAGGTCAGAGGTTTATCCACTATGCCCCCAGCATACTCTTTCAGAAAATAAAAGTTGAAGGGGAAAAAGGATAGTATTGATAGAAGGGAGGGTAGAAGTGGGGGCAAAAGGGGCAAGAAAAAGAAGAGCAGCTGATAAAAGGGAGGAGAGATAGAGGGAGACAATAATCAGAAGCAAAACACTGGTCAAGTGGAATAGGGTGAAAGAAGGGAACAAAGAGTACAAACAAAGGGGAAAAGAAGATGGAGTGAAATAAACAGTTCATAATTTTTTTTTTTAGTGAGGCAATTGGGGTTAAGTGACTTGCCCAGGGTCACACAGCTAATAGTTCATAATTGTAACTGTGAATGTAAATGGAAGCAAATAGCACATTGCATTAAAAATCAGAATCCTACAATATGTTGTTTACAGGAAAAACATTTGAAGCGGAGAGATACAGAATAAAGGTCAAAGTTTGGAGCAAAATATATTGTGCTTCTGGTGACATCAATAAACAGGGGTAGAAATTCTTGTCTCTGAAAAAGCAAAAGCAAAAATATAATTAAAAGAGACAAGGAAGGGAACTACATCTTGCTAGAATGTATGATAGATAATGAAGAAATATCAATACTAAGCATGTATGTACCAAGTGGTATAGCATCCAGATTCTTAGGGGAGAAGTTAAATGAGTCATAAGAGGAAATTGACAGCAAAAGTATAGTAGTGGGGTATTTGAACCTTCCCCTCTCCAAATTAGATAAATCTAACTGCAAAATACATAAGAAAGAAGTTAAAGAGATGAATAGAATATTAGAAAAGTTAGATATGATAGACATCTGAAGAATAGCGATAGAAAGGAATATACCTTCTCCGCAGTACATGGCACATTCTCAGGAACTGACCATGTATTAGAGTACAAAAACCTCATAGTCAAATGTAGAAAGCAGAAATAGTAAAAGCATCATTCCCAGATCATGAAGCAATAGAAATTGCATGTAATAAATAGCCATAGAAAGGTAGACTGAAAATTAATTGGAAACTAAACAATTTCATCATAATGAATGAGTGGGTCAAATAACAAATCATAGAAACAATCTATATCTTCATCGAAGAGAATGTCCATAATGAGACATGTCAAAAACTATGGGATGCCGCAAAGCATAGGGGAAATTTTATATCTCTAAATGCCAACATGAATAAAAAAGAGAAAGAGGAGATCAATGAATTTGGCATGCAACTTAAAAAGCTAGAAAGAGAACTAATTAGAAATCCCACAATTAGATACTAAATTAGCAATCCTGAAAATCAAAGAAGAAATTAATAAACTTGAAAGCAAGAAAACTATAGTACTAATCCATAATACTTAGAGCTTGTTCTGTGGGGAAAAAACAATAAAATAGATTAGCCTTTGTTTAATTTGATTAGAAAAAGAAAGAAAAACAAATTACCTGTATCAAAAATAAAAGGGTTGATTTCACTACCAATAAAGTTGATATTAAAGCAATAATTAGGAGATATTTTGACCAACTGTATGTCAATAAATATGAAAATCTAATTGAAATGCACGAATATTTACAAAAATACATATTGCCCAAATTAACTGAAGAGGAAATAAAATCCTTAAATAGGCCCATCTTAGAAAAAGAAATTGAACAAGTCATCAATGAACTCACTAAGGAAGACTCTACAGGGCCAGATGGGGTTTACAAGTGAATTCTACCAAACATTTAAAGAACAAATAATTCTAATACTATAAAAACTGTTTGGAAAAATAGGTGTAGAAGGATTTCTACCAAACTCCTATTATGACACAAATATGGTATTGATACATAAACCAGGCAGAGCCAAAATAGAGAAAGAAAATTACAGACCAATTTCCCTAATGAATATTGATGCAAAAATGTTAAATGAAATGTTAGCAAGGAGATTACAGCAAGTGATGACCAGGTTAATGCACTATGACCAGGCAAGCTTTATACCAGGAATGTAATGATGGTTCAACATTAGATAAATTATCAATATAATCAACCACATCAATGACAAAACTAACCAAAATCATATGATTATCTCAATAGATGAAAAGAAAGCATTTGACAAAAGACAACACTCATTCCTATTAAAAACACTAGAGGGCATAGAAATAGGTGGAGCTTTCCTTAAAATAATAAGCAGTATATAACTAAAACAATCAGTAAACATTATATATAATGGGGATAAGTTAGAGGCATTCCCAAAAAATCAGTGGTGGAGCAGGGATGCCCATTATCACCTCTTTAATTGAATATTGTATTAGAAATATTAGCTATAGTAATAAGAGGAGAAAAAGTAATTAAAGGAATTAGAATAGGCAAGGAGGAAATAAAACTTTCACTCTTTGCACATGATATGATGGTATACTTAGAAAATCCTAAAGAATCAACTAAAAAACTGCTTGAAACAATTAACAACTTTAACAAAGTTGCATGATATAAAAGGAACCCATATAAATCACCAGCATTTCTATACATGAACAACAATGCTCAGTAGCAAGAGATAGAGAAAATCCATTTAAAGTAATTGTAGACAGTATAAAATACTTCTGAGTCTACCTCCCAAGAAAAACCCAGGAACTCTATGAACACAATTACAAAACATTTTTCACACAAATAAAATCAGATCTATGTAATTGGAAAAATGTCAATTTCTCATGAGTAGGCCTAGCTAATATAATAAAAATGATAATTCTACCTACATTAATTTACCTATTCAGTGCCATACCAATTAGAATACCAAAAAAAAAACATTTTATAAAGCTAGAAATAATAATATCAAAATTCATCTGGAAAAACAGAAAGTCAAGAATATCAAGGGAACTAATAAAAAAAATGCACATGAAGGTGGGCTAGCTGTACCAAATTTGAAGCTATATTATAAAGCAGCAGTCATCAAAACTATGTGGTACTGGCTAAGAAACAGAGTGGTGGAGCAATGGAATAGATTAGGCACAGGAAACACAGTTGTAAATGACTATAGCAATCTACTGTTTGATAAACACAAAGACTCCAGATTCTGGGATAGGAACTCAGTATTTGACACAAACTCCTGGGAAAACTGGAAGATAAGTATGGTAGAAACTAAGCAGAGATCAACATCTTACACCCTATGGAAAAATAAGGTCAAAATAGTTTCAAGATTTAGACATAAAGGGTGATACCATAGGTAAATTTGGAATGGAAGGAATAGTTTACCTCTCAGATCTATGGAGAAGAAAACAATTGATGTCCAAACAAGAGATAGAGAATATTATGGAAAGAAAGATGGAAGACTTTGATTACATTAAATTAAAAAGCTTTTGTACAAACAGTAGCAATGCAACCAAAATTAGATGGGAGGCAGAAAATCGGGAAATAATTTTTATAGCCAGCATTTCTGATAAAGGCATAATTTCTCAAATATATCTGGAACTAAAGCAAATTTATAAGAATCCAAGTCATTCCCCAATTGAGAAATGGTCAAAGGATATGAAAAGGCAGTTTTCTGATGAAAAAGTAAAAACTATCTATTACCATATGAAAACATTCTCTAAATCACTATTGATCAGAGAAATGCAAATTAAAACAACTTTGAGGTACCACCTCACATATATCAGATTGGCTAATATGACAAAAAAGGAAAATAATAAATGTTGGAGAAGCTGTGGGAAAATTGGAACACTAATGCTTTGTTGGTGGAGCTGTGAACTGATCCAAACATTCAGGAGAGCAATTTGGAACTATGCCCAAAGGGCTATTGGACTATTCATACTGTTTGACTCAGTGGTACCACTGGTAGGTCTGTATTACAAAGAAATCATAGAAAATGGGAAAGGACCCACATGTACAAAAATATTTATAGCAGCTCTCTTTGTGGTGGCAAAGAATTGGAAATTGAGGGAATGCCCATCAATAGGGGAATGGCTAAACAAGTTGTAGTATATGAATGTAATGGAATACTATTGTGGTGTAAGAATCAATGAGCAGGGGGGCGGCTAGGTGGCGCAGTGGATAAAGCACTGGCCCTGGATTCAGGAGGACCTGGGTTCAAATCCGGCCTCAGACACTTGACACTTACTAGCTGTGTGACCCTGGGCAAGTCACTTAACCCCCATTGCCCCGCAAAACAAAACAAAACAAAACAAAAAAAACAAACCAAGAATCAATGAGCAGGAGGAGTTCAGAGAAACCTGGAAGGACTTACATGAACTGATGCTGACTGAGAGGAGCAGAACCAGGAGAACATTGTACATAGTAACAGCAGCATTGTGTGATGAACAATGGGGATAGACTTAGCTCTTCTTAGCAGTGCAACAATCCAAAACAGTTTCAAAGAACTGGTAATAGAATATGTTCTCAACATCCACAAAAAAGAACTATGAATTATGAATGCAGATTGAATCATACTGTTTCTACTTTTGGACTGTTTTTTCCCCTTCTCGTTTGAGTTTTTTCCTTTGTGCTCTGATTCTTCTTTCACAAGATGACTAATGTAGAAATATGTTTGATGTGATTGTACACATACAACCTATATCAGACTGCTTTCCATCTTGGGGAGGAGGGAGAGAAGGGAATGGGGTGAGAAAAGGAAAATTTGGAACTAAAAATCCAGTGACAACAAATGTTGAAAACTATTCTTATATGCAATAAGTAACTGGAAAATAACCATACTGTTTCTACTTTTTTTTCCCACTTTTTTTGAGGCTTTTCCCTTTTTTGCTGAGTCTTCTTTCACAACATGAATATATGTATATATATATATACATATATACATATATATCATATTAAACATATTTCTGCATTAGTTGAGTTGTATATATTTTAAACATATTTCTGCAATAGTTGTGAGATATATATATATATGTGTGTGTATGTGTGTGTGTGTGCGCGTGCGCGTGCGCGTGCATGTGTGTGTGTATAAATAACCTATATCAGATTGCTTTCATTCTTTTGGAGAGAGGTGAGAAGAGAGAAGAGAAGGAGAAAAACTTGGAACTCAAAATTTATAGAAACACATTTTGAAAACTATCCTTGTAAGTAACTGGAAAATAACAAAATACTTTTATAATTAAAAAAAAATAAAAGCCATTGGATTTAGAAAAATAAATGTATTTGTTAAGTGGTAGCTAATGACTCTATGAGACATCAAGACAAATAAAACAAAGTGAAAATAATGCAATACCTAGAAAAAATGTAGAATATTTCATGAGAGAAAAAAATTACCTGTTAAAGTGATTGAAGAGAGATCATTTAAGAATTATGAAACTATCTTAATGCCATGATCAATAAAAAACATAAACATTATATTTAAGGACAGTATACAGAAAATTGCCTCAATATACTATAGAAAATAGAAATTATATAGTAATGGAAAATATAAATTAAGAGTGTTCACAAACCACCTTGTGAAAGAGATCCCAAAGTGACAACTTCCAGGAATGTTATAGCCAATTTAAAGAGTTCCCAGATAAATGAAAAAAAGTATTGCCAAGTGGCCAGGAGGAATAATAAAATATCATGTAACCACAATCAAGTTTACATAAAATTTTGCTTCTTCCATCTTTTTTTTTGGGGGGGGGCAGGGCAACGAGGGCGAAGAGACTTGCCCAGGGTCACACAGTTATTAAGTGTTAAGTGTCTGAGGCCACATTTGAACTCAAGTCCTCCTGAATCCAGGGCCAGTGCTTTAACCACTGCACCACATAGATGTCCCCCATCTTCTACCTTAAAAGAGCAGAGGGTTTCTAATATTCCTAGCTCCAGAAGTTAAAAGACCTAGGATTACAACCAAGAATAACCTACCCAGTAGATCTGAGTATAATGCTTCCGACCACCAAAATTTAATGAAATAGAGATTTTCAAGCATTCCTAATGAAAACATAAAATATGCATAGGAAATTTGACATGCAAGCACAAGACTCAAGAGAAACCTATATGTCAAAAAATAAGAGGCAGCAGGTGAACTTCTCTCTGGTAGCTAGATGTCTCTCTACTTCAGTTTCTCTATCAACATCACTCAAACTGATCTTTCTAATTATGCTCAAAACAATCCCAAATTTAAATTTAAAAAAAAGTGCTTGTATGTTGGAATTTTTATTCCCATTCACATTGTAAATTCTGGGTCTTCTATCTGTTCCTTATTTTGCTCAGGATGGAAGTACAATGGCCACTCAAAAGCTAATCTCAATGCTCCTTATTTTGCTCAGGATGGAAGTACAATGGCCACTCAAAAGCTAATCTCAATTTTTATAAGTTTAAAAGCTTTAAGCTGTTCCATTTATTCTGCCCTATATTGATTGACCCTTTCATAGTTGACCTGCTGTCCCTTTTCTCCCCAGAGCTCACTATATTAGTGTCATGCTTAATGTGACCCCTAGCACACTTTACTGTTAATGCAACTCAGTAAGTGGGGTCAAATCAATGTGCAATACACCAGATCTTATGTCTTTCTTTACAAAAGATCATGCCTGTGATCAGTGTTTTCATATCAGAAAATTTGCATCTGATTCAAAATTAAAATTAAGTAGAGAATTAAAAAGAAAAAAAAAAAGGAAAGCTATAAAAGGCAAGGTGTTGGAGGTATAGGCCAGGCTAACAGTCATAATGATGAATTATGTGTTGGACTCTGTTAGTGAGTTAAGAAACACTTTATCTTTATTACACTGCCCTTTGAAATAAGCAGGAAGCAGACTCTTTTTTTGTCTTTTATTTAACAAAATTGTTTTCAAGAAAAAAAACAACTGATAGATATGGAATGGTAAAGCCAGGGTTCTATGTGTTCAGATTCTCAGGCTAATATTTTATAAACCAGACTTAGCTACCTCACTTTGAAACTATTTAATTTGTTTTGTATTTCTCAAAGATGTCTAATCACTCTAATTTATGCTATATGCTAATAGACTCCAAATGTTATAGAACATAAAATCATAATGTGTTGTAAATGATTAACATTATTAGATGTGAGGTGATTTTATAAACATATAAGCTCTTTTTCCTAAAGGATTTGACTCCAACATAGTCTCTTATCTGACTTATAATTACTCTGAAATAAAGATTTGTAGTGAAAGAAGTAAAAGAACCATATTGATAGTTATGTGAAATATACCACTGACATTTCCCTTATTACACTTATTTTTTACATACATACAATCATCAATCATATTTCATATTAGTCATGTTGTGAAAGAAATATCAGAACAAAAGGGTAAAATTACAAGATGGAAAAAGAAAAATGCAATAGCAAAAGTGAAAATAGTGTGCTTCAGTCACAATATTTTTCATCATGATTCCTTTGAAATTGTCTTGGATCCTCGTATTGCTGAAAAGATGTATGTCTATCACAGTTGATCATTACACAATGTTGTTGTTCCTGTGTTCAATGTTCTCCTGGTTCTGTTAACTTCACTCAATATTAGCTTATGTAAAGTCTTTCCAGGTTTTTCTGAAATCTGCCTGATTATCATTTCTTATAACACAATAGTATTCCATTATATTCATATATCGGGATTTTATTTTTATCCTGGAAACCAATGACAGTTTAAGTACAATGCTGTTATTAGCATGTTCATTTTTTCATAGAAGAACTCCACAATAAACAATAACAGTAATAGTAGCATATTTGCCAAATGATTCTCATGTATGACTGAATAAAACTGGATGATCAGTAAGAATAGTAGAACAAAACAATATTGTTCCATCGTTTTCATTCATTTTCTTCTCTTTGTGACACTACTTGGGATTATCTTGGTAAATATACTAAATATCTGCCATTTTCTTCTCCTGCTAATTTTGTATATGAGAGACTAAGGTAAACAGGTTTAAGTGACTTGTTCAAGATCACATAGCTAATAAGTGTCTGAGATCAGATCTGAACTCAAGCAGATGAGCCTTTCAGACTCCATGCCTGGTATTTTATGCACTGTGCCACTTAACTGCAGTTAAAAAAATGATAAAAGCGACAATTTATTAGATGCTACTACATATTTTTTTAGTATTTTGCATGTGTGCAGATATAGTTGTAAACTACTTGCCTAACTGAATTTTTTGCATATCAGGAGAATTTCCACAACAAAGAGATCAATTTTACATTTAAAAGAGAATGATAATATTTCTACAGAAAGCACTCCATTTTGGAGATGAGCCAAATTGCACCAGAGTGATTGCTGTGCTGTTAGGAAAAGAAATACTAGTTTGTTGGTGGTGGTGATGATGATTGCTGAAGTTTTAGTTTTCATTTTTGAGTAGGAAGTGAATATAAATAATTTGTTAAGATTTTTCACTATTTGTTTCATAATTAAAAGATACCTTTGACTAAATTTAGAAATACAAACTCCATAATTGGCTCAAGTTTTCGAATTGAAATTTTCTTAGAATTATGTTACAAACAAAATTCATCTGGAAAAACAAAAAATCAAGAATATCCAGGGAAATAATGAAAAAAAATTCACAGGAAGGTGGGTTAGCGGTACCAAACCTGGAGCTTTACTATAAAGCGGCAGTCATCAAAACTATCTGGTATTGGCTAAAAAATAGAGTGGTAGATCAATGGAATAGGCTAGGCTCAGGAAATGCAGTAGTAAATGACACTAGTAATATAGTGTTTGATAAACCCAAAGACTCCAGCTTCTGGGATAGGAACTCAGTATTTGACAAAAATTGCTGGGAAAACTGGAAGATAGTATGGCAGAAATTAGGCATAGACCAACATCTTACACCTTATACTAAAATAAGGTCAAAATGGATACACAATTTAGACATAAGAGGTGATACCATAGGTAAATTAGGAGAGAAAGGAATAGTCTACCTATCAGATCTTTGGAAAGGAAAACAGTTTTTGACCAAACAAGAGATAGGGTATATTATAAAATGCAAAATGGATGATTTTGATTACATTAAATTAAAATTTTTTTGTACAAACAGAAGCAATGCATCCAAAATTAGAAGGGAGGCAGAAAGCTGTGAAACAATTTTTGTGGTCAGTACTTCCAATATAGGCCTCATCTCTAAAATATATAGGGAACTAAATCAAATTTCTAAGAATCCGATCATTCCCCAATTGAGAAATGGTCAAAGGATATGAACAGGCAATTTTCTGATGAAGAAATCAAAGCTATCTATTCCCATATGAAAAAATGCTCTAAATCTCTAATGATTAGAGAGATGCAAATTAAAACAACTCTGAGGTACCACCTGACACCTATGAGATTGGCCAAAATGACAAAAAAGGAAAATAATAAATGTTGTAGAAGCTGTGGAACAATTGGAACACTAATGCATTGTTGGTGGAGCTGTGAACTGATCCAACCATTCTGGAGAGCAATTTGGAATTATGCCCAAAGGGCAATAAAGCTGTGCATACCCTTTGACCCAACAATACCACTTTTGGGTCTTTTTCCCAAAGAAATCATGGAAAGGGGAAAAGGACCCACATGTACACAAATATTTATAGCTGCTCTTTACATGGTAGCAAGGAATTGGAAGTTGAAGGGATGCCCATCAATTGGGGAATGGCTGGACAAGTTGTGGCATATGAATACAATGGAATACTATTGTGCTGTAAGAAACGATGAGCAGGAGGAGTTCAGAGACACCTGGAGGGTGTTGCGTGGGCTGATGATAAGTGAGATGAGCAGAACCAGAAGAACATTGTACACAGTATCATCGACATTGAGTGTTGATCTACTGTGATGGACTATATTCTTCTCACCAATTCAATGGTACAGAAGAGTTCCAAGGCAACTCATGATAGAAGAGGATCTCCGAATCCAAGAAAAGAAAGAACTGTGGAGTATAGATGCTGAATGAACCATACTATTTCTTTTGGTTTTGGTGCTGATGTTTTTCTATTTTGAGATCATTGCTCTGATTTTTCTCTTATAACATGACTAATTCAGAAATATGATTAATGTTATTATGTGTATATATATAACCTATATCAGATTACCTGCTGTCTAGGGGAGGAGGGAGGGAGTGGAGGGAGGGAGAAAATTCTGAAATTGGAAAGCTTGTATAAACAAAAGTTGAGAACTATCTTTACATGTAACGGGAAAAAATACTTTATTAATTTAAAAAAAAAGAAAGGTGGTGATCAATGTCTAAATGGGATTTTTATTTTTGCAGAGTCAGCACATGATCATGAAAACTCTCCATAAACCCAAACCATTTAAATATCAACTGAATAAAGGTAAGATATTTGAGAACACTGAATGGCCTCTTGTTTGTCCACTGTTTCATGACAGCAGCAGGAGGGGCTGGATACTGTGTAAGTTAAAAGAATATATTTTCTAACCTGGTTCTCTTTAGATCAGGATTTTTCAGGAAGCATCACATAATTCCAACAAGGAGTATGGAAGGATAGGCCATTCACACACTCCCTATATGACATCTGGTACTGTGGGTCTGCATAAATTAATTTATGCCAGGTTCTAAGATTCCTTAGCTTCTTTGGAATTTTTCTTTCCTGATCTTAAGTGACTGAATATCGTGATGTGAATATGTCCAGCATTGGAGAAGCCTTTGTGATTTCAAGAGCTCTGGAGATGCTGCACTTAATGAGAGGTTACCTGATGTTAGTGGGAAGCTTTTGTATCAGTCATAGACATGAGGCCAAGTCCAAGCCTAGGTATTTTACCTCTAGAGTTGTTAGGATATATCCAAACTAAAGTGAAATATAAAATTCCTAATGAGTAATCAAACTCTATTATGATATGATGAGATTTAAATATTAGACTTCTAGTATTGTAACAGTAGTTACTGAAACTCTTTGTTTTAAGAAAATTTTCATGTTAATGTACACTTTTAAGTTTTCGTTAGTTAGAATTCTTTTGCTTATAAAAAGTATATTATCTTTCCCATGCCTGATCCAAATGGAATGTTGAGTTTCTCTCTTAGTACCAACTTTGCAAAAAATTAGAGAAGAACCATAACTTAGCCCTAGAATGATTTTTCTGCAGGATAAGATGGGATGGGGTTTGGGGTTCTTAATGAGCCAAAGAATGGTGAGATCAGGTAGACTAAGCCTTATCCAAAGCAGGTGACTGTCTCTGTAACAGAGAATGACAGAGTATCCAAAGCTCTACAGGGTTAGTTGAGTAGTAGCAGAATACACAATAATTTTCCATTTTATTCATGTACCACAATTTAATTAGCCATTCTCAAATTGATGGGACCCATCTTTTTTAACAGCAATATAAATCTAGGACTGAGGATGAGACCATCCAAGAAGGTGAGTTATCAGTGATGGTAGAGCTAAGGAAAGGTAACTTTGTAGTTTGTCTTCTTCTTCTTTTTCTACTCCTGCCTTGCCATTGCTGCTAGAGATGCTGCCCTGATCTGGTTCTAGAGTCCAGTGAAAATTATTTCTTGACAGTGGACGATTGAGAATTATAGGAAGCTAGAGAAAGTTACCATAGTAGCCACAGGGCACAATTAGTGAAGCAGAAATGGGGGAAAATGGGAAGGGAATTTCAAAAAAATAGAATTCAAATAGAAGTGTTAGTTTTTGTGTTCATTAGGTTATTTCCAGACCCAAGTAAAAAAAATGTGAAAATATTATACCTAATTCATCACATATAAAAGGGACACTATATTTCTACTGAACTAATATTGCAGAAATCATTCATTTAAACATAACATGTTTTAGTGATCATTACCAGAAGGAGCCTGGTTCTCACCTTATTTGCAGACCTAAGCATGTTCTCTATGTACCTTAAGAAAGAAAACTGACATTATTATAAACAAAACAAAGTAGTTTTATATTTTCAAAATGTACAATCTCTCTAAAATTTCTGTTTTTTATGTTGACCTGATCTCATCAGTCATAGAGTTTCTAATGAGAAATTAGTAATCATGACTTGAATTTTCTGGCTTCTGTGTACTTCAATGCTACCTTGCCATATTTTCTTATCATATTAAGTATGTTTGTTTTTGTTCTTTTGTCCAGACCTGTGATTTTCTGGGAAATTCTCAGGATGAAAATTCCTACCAATGCATTTCATAAACCATTCTGACATTTAGTCTTAGAGAATCACCCTTGTCAATGAAAGGGTTAGTGGTTTGCCCAAGATCCCACAGATTATTATGTGCTAGAAAGTCAGGACTTGAAAAAAAGGCTTTTCTGAGTCTGAGGCCCCATGACCTTTGCAACACTATATCTTATCACTTGTATAATTGTTGCTCCTGTTGTTGTTGCTCTGATCACAGTCAATTAAGAAATACTATATATAAAAGTTTTCCCTTGTTAAGATATATCATGTTTTTAAGTAAAATTTGAAAAAAAGAATAAAAAACACTAACATAATATCTTGTAGCTATATGAGGCAATAGAGGGGAATAGGATATCAATCATGTTTTAAAGATATGAGAATATTCCAGCCATTCTTAATTGTAATCTAAAAGGGATTTCATGTACTAGGAATAAAGCTACCTGCAGCTTTATTTTACTTTATAGGAGAATATAGCATTATGACTTTCAATAATGTCTGTTTAACCAGAGTACTCTACATGTGGCCTAAGAAAAGCCCAAATAATTCAAAGATGGGGAAGGGGAATCTATGGAGAGATGGAAAGAAAATGATGGGCAACTTTGCAAACCTCAAACATTTCAATTCTTGAAGTTGTCCTATTTCAACCTTCTTTCTTCAGTTTTTTTTTTTAAACATTTACACTGAGGTGGCTGGCCCATCTTCCTTTATTATTATAGTGTGTGTATGTGTGTGTGTGTGTGTGTGTGTGTGTTGGTGGAGGATGTGCATGGGAGTGCACATATGTATACTACCTAGAATGTTGGATAGACATCTAGCCTTTAAATCAGGAAGACTTGGGTTCAAGTTAGACTTTTAGCATCTACTGAGTATGGATCATGAGAAAGTCATAACCTCTCAGTTCTTTAAACAATACTCTAAGACTATAAATTGTAGAAACAGTGAGAAACTACTGACCTATATTAATAGAGAATTTCCTCAAATACAGTGTCTTTAACCCATATGTGTATATGCATGTGTATAATATATATCATATAAATATAATAGATATTTGTTATATGTACATAAACAGAGCTGCATATAATATATATTCATGTGTGTATAATATATTTATGTACTTATGTAATATATGCACACATAACTACCAAGGTACTTACATGCATGAACACATATATCCATGCATAAACACATATCCATGTGTACACATGCAAATGGGAATGCTCAGAGCAACCTCTCCTATTTCCTGCCATGTGTTTGTGTGCTTTGGAGATAATGAAGTTTCTGGTTGCTTCTGGATTATTATAAGTGACTTAGTTTAGGAAAAATAATTCAGGTGTTTTTATTATAATGAAGTGTTACTTTCATTGGTACTTGAGCAGGAAGATGGATCAGTGGATATTTAAAAAGCAAGCGACTTCACCTCTATCTTTCTTTCTATCAACTCTTCCTGTGGCAAGTAACACTCAAGAGAAAGATGAGAGGAAAAGCTATCTTCCCCACCTCAGCTGAAACATCAAATTGTGAGCAAATGTCTGCTAAAGCACATGTTACATGCTTAGATAAGCCTGAATCTAGATAATGAGGTGCCTCTTCTTTGATCATTCTGTCAATAAAGGTGACAGAACAGTAATACTAAAATGGATGTTTAGTTTTAGAAGCATACTTTTCCCTTTCTGAGTGATTTGGTCCATCAATTAGATTTTACTCCGAGAATGGGGAGTTTATTCATCAGAGAAGATGACAATAACAAGAAGATGAATACAGGCCCTGCTCCAGTTCTCCAGAACAGTATGATTCAATCTGAATCTAGATTCCACAGTTCTTTTTCTGGATGTGGAGAGCATTTTCCATCATGAGTCATTTTCAATTATCTTGGGCCATTGTATTTCTGAGAAGGGCTAAATCTATCACAGTTGATTATCACACAATGTTGTTGATACTGTGTCCAATATTCTCCAGGTTCTGTTCATCTCACTCAACAGTTCATGTAGGTCCTTCCAGGTTTCTCTAAATTCTGCCTGCTCATCATTTCTTAAAGCACAATAGTATTCCAATACATTCCAATACATATACCACAACCTGTTTAGCCATTCCCCAATTGATAGGCATTCCCTCAATTTCCAATTCTTTGGAAAATTTACCATGAACAGAGCAGCTATAAATATTTTTGTGCATGGAGGTCCCATTCCCTTATCTATGGTCTCTTTGGGATAAATACTTAATAGTGGCATTGCTGCATCCAAGGGTATGCACAGATTTATAGCCCTTTGGGTATAGTTCCAATGGTAGCTCCACCAACAATGCATTAGTTTTCCAATTTTTCCGCAGATTCTTCAACATGTATTGTTTTGCTTTTTTATCACTTTAGCCAATCTGATAGATGTGAGGTGATACCACAGAGTTGTTTTAATTTGCATTTTGCTAATCAATAGTTATTTAGGATTTTTTCATATGGCAATGGATAGCTTTGATTTCTTCATATGAAAACAGTCTTTTCATATCCTTTGATCATTTCTCAATTGGGGAATGACTTGCATTCTTATAAATTTAATTTAGTTCCCTATATATTTTAGAAATGAGGCCTTTAATAGAAATGCTGGCTGTAAAAATTGTTTCCCAGTTTTCTGCCTCCCTTCAAATTTTGGCTGCATTGTTTCTGTTTATACAAAAGTCTTTTAATTTAATGAAATAAAAATCATTCACTTTGCATTTCATAATATTCTTTGTCTCTCCTTTGGTCATATATTCTCTTCTCCATAGATCTGAGCAGTAAACTATTTCTTTGTCTCCTAATTTACCTATGGTACACCCTTTAAGTCTAAATCATGTAACCATTTTGACCTTATTTTATTTTACAATATATGTAGCCAAATCTCTGACTATCTCTTTTTCTTTTCTTTTCTATTCTCTCCTCTTCTCTTCTCATCTCTTCATTCTTTTCTTCTTTCTTTCTTTCTGATTTATAATTCTTATTCTGTAGTTTCTTTTATATTTAAATCTTTTGCAACTCCTGATGCAATATATTTCTTAATTGGATTTGTTTCTTCCTTCTGTTTACTTATATATTCATCTTCAGTTCCTGATATGGCACTTTGTTTGATGTCTAAGCTCCATTTCCTCCTGCATAATTGGATGAAATGGTCAAACCCTATTTGATGCTGTGCCCCCAATTTTCTGGGCTCCTTCTACTTCCCTTTTTCTTACATTGTTCAGAACATGATAGTCAGTATCCTAAAGGTTTCTGGTTCCTATACATGTCCCCAGTGTGGATAGTATGCATTTTTGACCACTCTGAGTCATTTCTTTCGTTCATAGCTACCTGTGACATCAAGGATTACAGCATATCATGAATTTCAAGTCTGTTTATTATAACTAAGCTTGACTTATTTATTGACAATCCTTTTCCAGAGTGTGCAAATTCTTATTGTCTTTGTGACATAATACTTTATATGAAAGGATTTTTTTGTCTTTGAATTTATTAATCATGATTGTGGCTAGAGTCATTTTAAAATTTCTTAAAATTAGGGGAACTGAGATACTCTGCAGCCTTTCATATTATAATGTGATCAAGAAATTGTATTGGATCTTGGCTGTCATTACCCCCAAATGCATGCAGCCATTTCTCTATCTATCCAGAGAATTTTTCCTCTTAATCACAACTTTTCAACTTCTATTAATTTATATGCAAAATAGGGCATCTTTTATTTCAACAAAGATTTCTGTGTTGCTCTTATTTCTCCCATATCCCATTCATCCAATTTCCATTAAAGTTGATTCAAATAAAATTTTCCTGGTACAACCATGTAGATTTTTAGCTCTAGAACCTGAAAAAGAATGCACCCATCACTAGTAATGATGGATGAAGTTACATTTTCAATATTATGTTCTTGACTGAAATATTAGACTAGCACCTTTACATAGTACTTCTATGTAAAAAATTCCAGTTGATAGTTCTTCTCAGTTTCCTGTTTCATTTCTTACCACCTGCAAACTTGTACTTAGGTTTATATTTTCCTAATTTTTTAAAACATAACACTAAAAAACAAAACAAAACAAAACAAATAAAACCAGAAGAAACTGTCATTATTAACTATTTGGGCCTCCCTGTATCTGGCAAAGTTGCTTAAGTAAGTTATTGTGTGTGTGTGTGTGTGTGTGTGTGTGTGTGTGTGTGTGTATTGGGCTTTATTATGAGCTACATATTTGTATAATCAAAGAAAAAAACAACTATAGTTTGATTTCATTGTTATTTTTGCTATTGATATTATTTATTGCTTGTTCATTTTTTTGCTTTTATATAGGCCAATAATCTTGAAGAAAATATATAATTGCAATTTTGTCTATTTCTAACTCCTCTATCTAGGGAGTAAGACTCCATTTCAAAAAACAAGATGTTCTAGGATTATTTCATCTTTGATTGTGAAGTGGCTCTGGTCTACCTAATTTACCAACTAAATTAAAGAAAAGCATCTGAGTTCTTCATGCTTTTCTCCATTTTGTCCTTATAGATGCTTCATTATTATAATTGTTGTTATTGTTTTTGCTAAGGTTAATGTTAGTGTGATTACTCATATTATAACAGAGAGGTCTTTAATCTGACCAACTCTTTTTTTGAGACATTTTATTTTCACCATGGCAGATGGTTCAGGTAATTTCTTATCTACTCTCAACGTGGCCTAACAGATATTTTTTCTTTGAAATTCCACTTAATGAATGGAAATTTAGCATTGTATTCATACACACATTTAATTAAAACAATATCTCAAAAGTGAAAACGAAGTAGGTTGAGATGGAAATTAATGGTATTCTAGAATGGTCCTACAAATTGCTTAGACATTTAAATCAAACAAAGTGAGTCTCTCCATGGGGGAATATTTAACAAATAATTAAGTCAGAGACTAATAATTTTGATATGTGTGTGTAGGTTGTCATGGGACAGGGAGGATGAAATAGCTTTATTTGTGTATAAACTTCTAATGAAGAGGATAAATATTTTTAAACTACATGTGATAGAAAACTAAACAAGTGAATAGCTATTTTATAAAATGTTAATCATGAGCGTTCTTTTTGGTTGGAAATAATTTTATCATTAGTAATTTAGTTCTGCTATAAAATCATGCCCAATATCTATAGCATAGCCCCTCAAAACTCCAAAGATCTGGTCCAGCAAATATGTTATAATATGAGAATGGACAAACTCTATTGACTTGCCAGATATATTATGGAAAAGTGACACATTGGTTCACTCAATTCTAATAAAGGCATTTTTGAAGGCAAATTGTGAATTGTTAGCCAAATAAGATAGCTAAAACAGTTGTATTCCCTAAATACCTTCTCTTTCCTTAGAGACACTCAGAAGTAATGGAGTAGTATTTGGAAGAATTAACATGACCACTCTGACCTATGAGAATTAAAGTGAAAACAGCCATACCAAAAACAATGAGAAGATAAACTCTTTCTCATAATACCTATCTTATAAATTGGTCTTTAAACTATCATTTTAGACATTCTTCTGAGTGTGTATTTTGATCTTCTTTGTCACCATAGAAACTTTTTAGGGTCAGCATTTTGTTCTGTTTGCTTATTTTCCAAGCTTATTTCTTGACTTTTAACACTTTGTTAAAGTGGGACACTGCTTCTACAGTGCAGAGCACAATGCCCCAAGCTTCAGAGAGTTTGAGCATCTGTTAGCTGAGATATTTCCAGAAATTTTAAGTCCTTAGTTCTTCCAAGGATGAAGATTCATGGAGAAGTATGTTCACCACTCTCCTGGCTTCTGCTCTGGTCTGCAAGCAACAAAAAGCCTGCTTTTCTGCCCTGTATCTAAGAACTGAATGCCATTCCACTGTGGCTGAAAGCTCTTTTGTGCTTGTGCTCTTCCCCTTTCTCAAACTTAACATCGAATACTGTTACCTGCATCTGAGTATGGACAAAACAACAGAGTCCTGCCTCAGTGCTAGCAACAAGACCCCTGTAATCACCTTCTGGCCAATTGTTTGACCCCTTACTGTCTGTCGACTGAGTGAGTATCAGAAGCAGTTGCTACCACAGCTGATCCAGAGGATCCCAAGGTTTTGTCCTGGTTCACTGGGGCTAAGTCTGCTCAGGGGTTGGGTCTGGGCTGGCATGGCCTGTGCTAGGCTGCACTCTCCTCTCACCCCAGGATCAACAGACCTTTCCTACAGACCTTCTAAGTTGTCTTTGGTTGGAAAATGGTTTCACCCTGTCCTTTTATGGGATCTGATCCTCCAGGAATTGTATTATAGAATTATTTGAAGGTAGCTGTAGGGGTTTTGGGTAGAGCTCAAGCAACCCACTGCCTTTCCTTTGCCATATTGGCTCTGCCCCAATTAGTTATTATTTGTGAAACACTCCACACAATTCCTGTCACATCCCAGGTACTATATTAACACTAATTGTTATCATCATCATCACCAGCACCATCATTAAAATTCTTTCAAAAAATGAAAGAATAAAGTCATGAATTAGTGAGTTAAGACTATAGGAAATAGAAACATAAAGTTTTATATTCAATCCCCCTTTTTCCTTTTCAATTGAAATATTTATGCTTCTTAATGGTTAATAGCATAATCAAAATAATTATACTCATATACATGTATATTTATATATTCAAAGGCATATATCTGAACCTCACAATGGGAAAATAAAAAACCCATAATATAGTTAAGAAAAACATGGCATGATATAATATGATATATATAATGTTTCATTAATTGTATCATATCAATTGTATCCTGCTATTTATATTGTGCAGTGACATAGGAACTAGAAATACAGTTTTATTTTTGTAGGAAGTTAGAGCCTTAGCTAGAGGAAAGGGTAGGCTCAATTTAGTCACAATTTTGTTCAAATTTGCTTTCCAAAATGGGTACAACAATTCATAACTCTATAGTGTATCAATGTGCATTTTTTCATATACACTCCAATGCTTTTTTTTCCATTTTCTGTCAAGTTTGTCAAAGTAATGAATATTAAGTAGAATTTCAGAGTTATTTTAATTCTTATTCCTCTAATTAGTAATAATTGGAATATTTATCTATAGGATTATTAATACTTTTTTTATTACCTAGAGAATTATCTATCAACATTCTTTGACCATTTCCAAATTGAGAAGAGTTTATATTCTTACAAATCTGAATCAGTTCACCAGTTCTCTCTCTCTCTCTCTCTCTCTCTCTCTCTCTCTCTCTCTCTCTCTCTCTCTCTCTCTTTCTCTTTCTTACTCTCACTCTCTTCATACACACACACATACACACACACACACACACACACACACACACACACACACACACACACACCTTGGAAAGAATACCTCTATCACTGAGTTCTGAGGGTGGAGTCAGGATGTCAGAGAGAAGCTAGGAATTTGCCTGAGCTTTACTATATTTCCCTAAAAAACAACATTAAATCAAGCCTCTAAACAGATTATGGAGCTACAGAACCTATAAAAAGAGATACAATCCTCCTAATTGAGATAATTTAGAAGACTTCAGGAAAGGTCTGTCTCACCTGGATGAAAGGAGAGAGCAGCTCAGCACTACTCGTCTCAGCTGCCAGCTCAGCTCAGCAAAGCTGGGCCCAGTGGGCAGTTCACTCAGCACTGGTCAGCTCTGTGAGCAGCTCAACACAGCTAAGAGTGGTGCAGCTGAAAGCAGTAAGAAATTTGCAACAGTGAACCCTGTGCCACAGGAGAAGGTTTCAACTATATAAGTTTAAAAATAGGGGCAGCTAGGTGGCACAGTGGAGAGAGCACAAGCCCTGGATTCAGGAGGACCTGAGTTCAAATCTGGACTCAGACACTTAACACTTACTAGCTGTGTGACGCTGGGCCAGTCATTTAACCCTCATTGCCCTGCCATAAAAGCAAACAAAAAAAAAAGTAAAAAAATAGGGTATAACATGAGCAAGAAACAAAAAAAAAGACCCTTACCATTGACAACATCTATGGGGAAAGGGAAGACCAAAACTCAAACTCAGATGAGTTGATCAAAACAAAGTGAATACTCAAATATAAAGATGATCTTGGCTTAAGACCAAAAAGCCTTCTTTGAAGAGCTCAAAACGGCTTTTAAAAACCAAATAATAGAGGTAGAAGAAAAAAATGGAAAAAGAAATGAGAGAAATGAGAGTTACACTGCAAAAAGGAGCACCAAAATTGATTGAGGAAAACAATTCCTTAAAAAATACAATTGGCCAAATGAGAGAAAAAAATGGCCAAATGGAAAAAGAAGTGCAAAAGCTTACTGAGGAAAATAAGGCCTTAAAAATAAAAATTGAGTAGATGCAAGCTGATAACTCCATGAGATACCAAGAATCTCCCAAGTAGAGTCAAAAGACTGAAAAAAAAAAAACAGAAGAAAATATGAAATATGTCATTGGAAAAAAAAAAGCTGACCTAGAAAATAGATCCAGGAGAGGTAATTTGAAAATTATTGGACTACCTGAAAGCCATGATCAAGAAAAGAGTCTACACACCATATTCCAGGAAATTGTCAAGGAGAACTGCCCTAAAATTGTAGAATCAGAAATAAAATCATCATTGAAAGAATCCAGTGATCACCTCATAAAAGAGACCCCAAAATGAGCACTTCAAGGAATATTATAGGCAAACTCCAGAATTATTAGGTGAAGGAGAAAATACTCCAACCACCAGAAAGAAAACATTTAACTATCATGGAGCTACAATCAGGTTTGCACAGGACCTGGCAGTTTCAAAATTAAAGGACCACAGGGCTTGGAATATGATATTCAGGAAGGCAAAGGATCTTGGATTACAACCCATGATGAACTACCTAGCAAAACTGATCATTCTATTTCTGAAGAAAAGATGGGCATTCAATGAATTAGGGGGCTTCCAAGGCTTCCTGAGAAAAAGACCAGAACTGAACAGAAAATTTGATCTTCAAATACAAGACTCTAGAAAAATATAAAGAGGTAAACAAAGGGGGGAAAGGTTATTCAATGATGTTAAACTGATTGCTTCCCTATGAGGGAGGATAATGCTTTTTAATATTTTTTTTTGTTTTTGTTTTTGCAGGGCAATGAGGGTTAAGTGACTTGCCCAAGTTCACACAGCTAGTTAAGTGTCAAGTGTCTGAGGATGGATTTTAACTCAGGTCCTCCTGAATCCAAGGCCAGTGCTTTATCCACTGCACCACCTAGCTGCCCCTGAGGATAAAACTTTTAACCCTTGGGATCTATATCTCTTTTAAGGTATTGTTATTAAATCAATTTTGATGTGATGATATAAAGAAACTTAAGGATCAGAATAAAAGAAGACTGGCAGGGAGAGGAACAAGGAGGTACAATGGGGTTATTTACATCATATGAAGAAGCACAAAAAGAACCCATTACAATAGAAGGAAAGAAAGCAGGGGTGGGCATTGTTACACCTTACTCTTATAATGATTGGAATGATGCCACCTGCTGGAGACTTACTGTAGGAAAGCTCCACAATGAGGAGAAGGCCTCTGAGGGCAAGGCCATGCAGCTTTTCTTTGGCGTCAAGAAATGACATTTGCTTGTGGGAGGAAAAGGGGGCGAGGCTGGCTCTCTCGCTCTCTTTCATCAGGACACTGGTAGAAAGTGGAGCTAGGAATGCACTCTCCCTTTGATAGAGGAATCTCTCTTCACCAAATTCTTATTCTCCTTAATAAAGGCTTAAAAGTCTAACTCTTGCTAAAGCTTATAATTTATTGGTGACTATTCATTAGATATTTTAGACAGAATAGCTAGAATTTTAGCCCCTTACACTCTCATCAGATTTGGTTAAGGCAGGGAATAAAATACACTCTCATTTGTATAAACAAGCTTAGGTTACTCATTAAGTAAACAAAAGTTGAAGGGGAAAAGGGATGGTTTTTTTTTTCTTTTTTTTTTTTTAGTGAGGCAACTGGGGTTAAGTGACTTGCCGAGGTTCACACAGCTAGTAAGTGTTAAGTGTCTGAGGCCGGATTTGAACTCAGGTACTCGTGACCCCAGGGCTGGTGCTCTATGCACTGTGCCACCTAGCTGCCCTGGGATGGTATTGATAGAGGGGAGGAAAGAAGTGTGGGGGGGAGAATGGGGCAAGAAAAGGAAGAGCAGCTGATAAAAGGGAGAGGAGATTGAGGGAGGCAGTGGTCAGAAGCAAAACACTGGCCAAGTGGAATAGGGTGAAAGAAGGAAAAAAGAGTACAAAGACAACAGAAAGATGGAGGGGAAAAAACAGTTAATAATTTTAACTGTGAATGTGAATGGGATGAAATCTCCCATAAAATGGACCAAATAGCACAGTGGATGAAAAATCAAAATCTGACAATATGTTGTTTACAAGAAACACATTTGAATCAGAGAGATACACACAGAATAAAGGACAAAGGTTAGAGCAAAATATATTATGCTTCAACTGATATCAAAAAAGCAGGGGTAGCAATTATTGTCTCAGACAAAGCAAAAGTAAAAATAGATATCATTAAAAGAGATAAGGAAGGAAACTACATCTTGCTAAAAGGTATGATAGATAATGAAGTAATATGAATACTAAACATGTATGCACCAAGTGGTATAGCATCCAAATTCTGAGGAGAGAAGTTAAATGAGTTACAAGAAGAAATAGACACCAATACTATAGTAGTGGAGGATCTGAACCTTCCCCTCTCAGAATTAGATAAATCTAACTGCAAAATGAATAAGAAAGAAAGGGACAGCTATGTGGCACAGTGGATAGAGCACTAGCCCTGGAGTCAGGAGTACCTGAGTTCAAATCTGGCCTCAGACACATAACACTTACTAGCTGTGTGACCCTGGGCAAGTCACTTAACCCCAATTGCCTCACTAAAATAAACAAACAAATAAATTAATGAATGAATGAATAAATAAGGAATAAGTTAGGTATGATAGACATCTGAAGAAAACAGAAAGGAGATAGAATGGAATATATCTTCTTCTCAGCAGTACAAGGCACATACTAAAAAATTGACCATGTATTAGGACACAAAAACCCTATACTCGAAAGTAGAAATAGTAAATGATTCCTTCTCAGATCATGATGCAATAAAAATCGCATTTCATAATGAGCCATGGAAAGGTAGACTGAAAATTAATTGGAACCTAAACAAACTCATCCTAAAGAATGAGTGTGTCAAGTAACAAATCATAGAAACAATCAATAACTTCATGGAAGACAATAACCATAATAAGACAACATACCAAAATCTATAGGATGCAGGTAAAGCAGTGCTTAGGGGAAATTTTAAATCTCTAAATGCTTACATGAATAAAAAAGAGAAAGTGGAGATCAAAGAATTTAAAAAAAAAGACTAAAGAAAGAATATATTAAACATCCCCAATTAAATACTAAATTAGAAATCCTGATAAATAGAGGAGAAATCAAGAAAATTGAAATCAAGAAATCTGTACAATTAATCAATAAAACAAGAGCTGTTTTTATGAAAAAACAATGAAATAGATAAGCCTTTCATTAATTTGTTTTAAAAAAGAAAGAAGAAAACCAAATTACCTGTATCAAAAATGAAAGGGGTGGGGCAGCTAGATGGCACAGTGGATAGAGCACCGGCCCTGGAGTCAGGAGTACCTGAGTTCAAATCCAGCCTCAGACACTTAACACTTACTAGCTGTGTGACCCTGAGCAAGTCACTTAACCCCAATTGCCTCACTAAAAACAAAACAAAACAAAACAAAACAAAAAAAAACCACCAAAAATGAAAGGGTTGATTTCACCAACAATGAAATGGAAATTAAAGCCACAATTAGGAAGTATTTTGCCCAACTATATTCCAATGAATTTGACAATCTAAATGCAATGTATAAACATTTACAAAAATGCAAAGTGCCCAAGGTAACTGAAGAGGAAATAAAATACTTAAATATGCCCATATTAGAAAAATAAATTGAACAAGCCACTAAAGACCTCCCTAAGAAAGAATCTCCAGGTCCACATGGTTTCCCAAGTGAATTCTACCAAACAGTTAAAGAACAAGCAATTCTAATATTATACAAATTATTTGGAAAAATAGGTGAAGAAGGAGTTTTACCAAATTCCCTTTTCTAACACAATATGGTGTTGATACCAAAACCAGGCAGAGCAAAAAACAGAGAAAGAAAATTATAGACCAATTTCCCTAATGAATATTTGTACAAAATTTAAAATAAACTATGAGCAAGGAGATTATAGCAAGTGATCACCAGGATAATGCAATGTGACCAGGTGGGATTTATACCAGGAATGGAGGGCTGGTTCAACATCAGGAAAACTATTAACATAATCAACCATATCAATAAGAAAATTCACCAAAATCATATGATTATCTCAATAGATGCAGAGAAAGCTTTTGACAAAATACAGCACCCATTCATAATAAAAAGACTAGAGAGCTTAGGAATAGGCGGATCATTCCTTAAAATAATAAACAGTATGTACCTAAAACCATCAGCAAGCATTATATGTAAAGGAGATAAGTTAGAGGCCCTTTCCAATAAGATCAGGGGTAAAACAGTGATGTCCATTATCACCTCTATTAATTAATATTGTACTAGAAATGTTAAATTTCACAATAATAAAAGAAAAATGAATTAAAGGAATTAGAATAGGCAAGGAGAAAACAAAACTATCACTCTTTGTACATGTTACAATGGTATACTTAGACAATCCTAGAGAATCAACTCAAAAATTACTGGAAACAATTAACAACTTTAGCAATGTTGCAGGACATAAAATAAACCCACATAAATCATCACCATTTCTATCCATGACCAACAAAGTCCAGCAGCAAGAGATAGAAAAAGAAATTCCATTTAAAGTAATGGTAGACAATATAAATTACTTGGGATCCTACTTGCCAAGACAAACCCAGGAACTCTATGAACAAAATTACAAAACACTTTTCACACAAATCAGATCGGATCTAAATGATTGGAAATATATCAATTTCTCATTGATAGGCCAAGCTAATATGATAAAAAATAACAATTCTACCTAAAGTAATTTACTTATTCAGTTCCATTCCAATCAGTCTACCTAAAATTATTTTATAGAGCTAGATAAAATATAACAAAATTCATCTGGAAAAACAAGAGGTCAGGAATATCAAGGGAAATTATGAAAAAAAATGCACATGAAGGTGGGCTAGCTGTACCAAATCTGAAGCTCTAATAGAAAGCATCATTCATCAAAACTTTTTGGGACTGGCTAAGAAATAAAGTGGAAGATCAATGGGATAGGTTAGGCACAGGAGATATATTAGCAAATTGCTTTACTAAGGTATTGTTTGATAAACCCAAAGACTCCAGCTTCTGGGATAGGGACTCAGTATTTGACACAAACTGCTGGGAAAACTGGAAGATAGTATGGCAAAAACTAGGCATAGGCCAACATCTTACCCCTTATACTAAAATAAGGTCAAAATGATTGCATGATTTAGACATAAAAGGTGATACCATAAGTAAATTTGGAGAGGAAGGAATGGTTTTCTTCTCAAATTTATGGAAAGGAGAACAGTTTATGACCAAACAAGAGATAGAGAATATTATGAAATACAAAATACATGATTTTGATTAAACTAAATTTTAAAAGGTTTGTAAAAACAGAGACAGTGCATCCAAAATTAGAAGGGAGGCAGAAGCAATATTCATAGCCAATACTTCTGATAAAGGCCACATTTCTATAATATATCAGGAACTAAATCAAATTTATAAGAATCCAAGTCATTCCCCAATTGAGAAATGGTCAAAGGATATAGACAGGCAGTTTTCTGATGGAGAAATCAAAGCTATCTATTGCCATATGAAAAAATGGTCTAAATCACTGTTGATTAGAGAAATGCAAATTAAAACAACTCTGAAGTACCACCTGATACCTATCAGATTGGCTAATATGACAAAAAAGGAAAATAATAAATGTTGGAGAAGATGTGGAAAAATTGGAACACTGATGCATTGTTGGTGCAGCTGTGAACTGATCCAACTATTCTGGAGAGCAATTTGGAATTATGCCTAAAGAATTATAAAGCTGTGCATACACTTTGACACTGCAATACCAATATTAGGTCTTTTTCCCAGAGAGATCATAAAAAAGGGAAAAGGACCCACATGTACACAAATATTTATAGCTGCTGTTTTTGTGGTGGCAAAGAATTGGAAATTGAGGGGATGCCCATCAATTGGGGAATGGCTGAATAAGTTGTGGTATATGAATGTAATGGAATATTATTGTGCTGTAAGAAATAATGAGCAGGCAGATTTCAGAGAACCCTGGAAGGCCTTGCATGAACTGATGAAGAGTGAGATGACAGAACCAGGGGAACATTGTACACAGTATCAAAAACATTGTATGTTCTAATACATTGTTGGTGGAGCTGTGAACTGATCCAACCATTCTGGAGAGCAATTTGGAATTATGCTCAAAGGGCGATAAAGCTGTGCATACACTTTGACCCAGCAATACCACTTTTGGGTCTTTTTCCCAAAGAAATCATGGAAAGGGGAAAGGGACCCACATGTACAAATATATTTATAGCTGCTCTTTACGTGGTGGCAAGGAATTGGAAGTTGAGGGGGTGCCCATCAATTGGGGAATGGCTGGACAAGTTGTGGTATATGAATACAATGGAATACTATTGTGCTGTAAGAAACGATGAGCAGGAGGAATTCAGAGAAACCTGGAGGGTGTTGCGTGTGCTGATGATGAGTGAGATGAGCAGAACCAGAAGAACTTTGTACACAGTATCATCAACATTGAGTGTTGATCTACTGTGATGGACTATATTCTTCTCACCAATGCAATGGCACAGAAGAGTTCCAGGGAACTTGTGATGGAAGAGGATCTCCAAATCCAAGAAAAAAACAAAACAAACAAAAAAAAAAAACCAAGAACTGTGGAGTATAGATGCTGAATGAACCATACTATTTCTTTTGTTTTTGATGCTGTTGTTGTTTTTTCAATTTTGAGGTTTTTCACCATTGCTCTGATTTTTCTTCTATAACATGACTAATGCAGAAATACGTTTAATGTTATTATGTGTATATATATATATATATATATATATATATATATATATATATAACCTATGTCAGATTACCTGCTGTCTAGGGGAGGGGGGAGGGAGGGAGAAAAATCTGAAATTGTAAAGCTTGTATAAACAAAAGTTGAGAACTATCTTTACATGTAACGGAAAAAAATAAAATACTTTATTAATTAAAAAAAAACATTGTGTGTTAATCAACTGTGATAGACTTGATTTTTCTCAACAATATAATGGTCCAAGATAGTTCTAAAGGTCTCGTGATGGAAAATTCTATCCAAATACACACACACACACACACACAAGAATGGAATCTAGATGCAGATGGAACCATACTATGTCTATTGTTTTACTTTATTTTTTTCTTTTTGCTCTGATTCTTCTTCCATAGCATGACTAATGCAGAAATATGTTTAATGTGATTGTACATATATAGCCTATATCAGATTGCTTGTTGTGTTGGAGAACAGGAATGGACTGGAGGGAGGGAGAAAAATTTGCAACTAGAAATCTTATAAAAACATATTTTGAAAACTCTCTACATGTAACTGGAAAATAGTAAAATGTGTATATGAAAATCAAAGAAAGCCTGGGAGAAGCTAAAAAAAAACATTTCTGGAGTACCCCCTCCTACCTGTTGGATTGGATAGTAGGACAGCAGAGGAAATTCACAAAGTTCTATGTGGATTTAATGATTTCACTATTATTTTATATTGCCTACTTTTCTTAGTTTTTTTTTCCCTAACAATATATTCTCTCGGGAAAAAAATAGTGCTACTTAGGAGGCAATGTTCCTTAATAGAAAATGTACTGGAGTTGTATCAAGAAAACTCGGGTTTGAGTCTTGGCTTTGACTGTTATTAACTGTATAGTTGATCAAGTTACTTAAACTTTCTTGGCCTTATTTTATTGACCTATAAAATGCAATAATAATTCTTACACTAGCTTCCTTGACATTATTGCTAGGAACAAAGTGAGTAATATATGTGAAGTTCTTTGACTATATAAAGCACTTATCTATGCATAAGATACAATTTGATACATAGTATCTGCATCAAACAGAAATATCTCATCACTAAAGAATATTAGGTTCATTTAAAAGCCAAATTTGTTAAGCACCTACCCTAAAGAAAGTACTGTGTTACTTACTAGGGTATTAAAAATATGACAATGGTTCAATTCCTGTCCTCTTTAAGCTACTAACCTAGCTAAATGTACGTCTATGTATCTGATGTTCATGGCACATAAAGTCATATACGGTCAAAATCAGGGACTCAGTTTGATAAACTATTGCACCTTTAAATGCACTGGGGAAATGGTGAAGGGAAAAACATTTACAATCCTCAGGGATTTGTGTTTCAATTTAAGAGGGACACAGAGAGACAGAGACAGAGAAAAAGAGAGAGACAGAGACACAAAGATAAAGAGAGACAAAAACACAGAGAAACAGAGACAGAGACAAAGAGCAAATATAAACATTCCTCAAAGTTAGAAAATTAAACAGAGAAGGGTATTAGATTGTAAGGCAAGCACAATGTAAAATTATCAACCTAGTGATCTTAGCATGATAGTACTGAACTCAAGTACTTTACTACATATGAATTTGTATTTCAGTAAACCCTACATTATGAATTGCTGAAACATATGTGTGTATGTGATATGTATACATCTATGTAAATATTTACTATATATCATCCATATCTATACCTACATCTATTTCTATAAAGAATTTATTTTTCTGAAAAGATTCAAGGGTTCTTCATTGGCCAAATATGGAATAGTAGGTAGCTGGAATTAAATTTAATAGGAGGAGACCATAACATTTTTTGTAGAGTTTTAAACTGCTCCTTCTCATTAGATGGCCAGGTACCAGAGTGTCTCAGTGGCTAAAAAGATAAAAATAAATTAAATATGTAAATTAAATTAGGTTCCTAATCACAATATTCCTTTCTCTCCACACAATCAAATAAAGAAGGATGATACTTCTTCAGATCAATTCAATACAAATTAATGAACATTTATCAATCAACTAATATGTATAAGATGAAAAGCAGTTATACCATTGTGGATAGAGTGGTAGCTTTTGAGCCAAGATCTCGATTCAAGTCCTGCCTCTTGACATATATTAACTGTATGTCCATGTACTGGTAGTTTAACATCTCAATATCCCATGCTTCTAAGAATCAAAAGAGATTTATTGATATTTGTCTTAGGAAGGATTTTCTGTAGCAGGAGATGTGTTAGCCCTATCACTCACTCCTCAACACAAATTTTAATTTATTGTTACTGAATGTTTTTAATGCAATGAACTGGGGATTCAAAACATAAACGAAACAGTCTTTGACTTCCAGAAATTGAGATTTTATTGAGAATACAATATGTATACAAACAAATTAGAATGAAGTTATTTTGAGGAAGGAGATAAAATTAATTACTGGTAAGGTTTCACTGAAGAGGTAAGACTGCATAGGATTGTCTATTAGAGGTTCTATTGGGTTCCAACTAATATACTGTTTCAAACCTGGAGAATGTTAAATCATTGGATAGGTAGAAAATAATGGGATAAGCAATGACAATTATGGAATGTTAAGAAAGAAAGGTGTATTGGGGAATATATTGTTTACATTTCCTCAGTAAGACAATGATATCTACTTTTGTATCCCCCGTAGGGTCTATCACTTAATAAGATATGTGATTTTACTGATTTAATCATTCACTCAAAATATGTAGACTGCTACCCTTCCATTCCTGAGCATGCTGAGAGAATATTTTTTCCATATTCTCTTCCAGTCTCATCATAGGAAATCAACATTACATGCTGAAGGCCTCCTTTGATTACTCCTAGTATCCTGAGAGCAATAGTATAACACTCTTGTTTTCACCTAATTCCTTTACAACATCTTTAACTCCTACTTTTTAGAGTTCTTCATTGGTTAGATGTTTCAGCTTTCTCACACCTACCACTGACCTCTTTACCATATTCAGTTTTAATTCTCCAAAGCCTATTGTATCACACATTTTGCTATGAAAAAGCAAGACTATCGGAATGTTGGCATTAAAAAAGATGGACCTTTGCTTTTCTAGGCAAGTTAGATTAATTAAAGGAGTTTTATATTTTACCAAAAACAATCCAGTGTACCATTTTCTTTAACTCTAAGCCAAACTTGGTAAAGATACATAATAACAGACAGGCTCTATCGATAGCATATTAGAATACTTATTCTAATTTGGATCATAGATATTCTTGATGCACTTTGTTTTTTACTTTACGAATGCTTGGAACAACATATCATTGATTACGATCTTTTCCAGGGGATAGGTATAGGAAAGCCTTAATGTCCCAGAACATGATTCAATCAGCAAAATGCTATCTACAAATGGATAATGATTATATTGACATACAAGAATAAGAAACTAAGAGATCCCATAAAAGAGCACTAGTACCTAAAATTCAGATTTATGTCAATGAAAATTTGCCAAGATATCCAGTCAAGACAAATAATCCCAAATAATTTAAAGAGAGAAAAATGGGAAAAATTAAAATGATTTGTAAAGAATGTTGTAATGAATTATATTCTCCATGAACAGTGGAATCAGTATACCTAAACCTTACATCCATTGGGAAGGAACATAGAGGGTACCTTAGTATGCACAGGGAATCCTTCCTCAACTGAGATCATGCACAATATATCCTGCAACATTGTAGTGACAAGCATCGGTGAACATAATTTTCCTAAATTGTGCCTCATAAAAGAGCCTGTTCTACTGAACCATTTTACTTGAATTATCACAAATGCATCTGCATTCTCTACATTTGTAGTTGTGAAATGTTAAAGATCTTCATTGTTGACTTTTGCAAAAAAAAAAAAAAAGAATTCTCTACTAATATTCTCATCAAGGATACCACCAAATAATATATTGAAAACACTATAAAGAGGTATGAAAGTATTCATGTAAATCTTTAGTTTTTTTATCTTCTTGTTGTCTTATTTCAATATTAAAATGGTAAAAAGTTTCTTTCCAACCATTGGTAACATCTGTTCCTCAATGTTCTCAAATGTCACTGATCTCCTGTACATACATTTGATCCAATTTGGCTGCTTTCCACATTTTGTTTTCAATAATGTCATTATACCTTCTTTGAAATTATGTCCATAACTGTGATTTCAGGGTCTCTGTATAGTGGTTACTCTGTTTTTAATAGAGGAAGAACAATTTTAAATTTGCAAATGCTTTTCATTTTTCTTGTTTATTGCCCTCCTATTTCAATTTTGAAATCCCTTGGGATAACTTATCTTAAATAGATATCTTAGCAAAATTTTGAGGACAAATAAATCAGATATTTAACTGTTTATGATGCCTTCTGGGCTCTCTTTGTGTGGTAGTGTGATGTTTAAACTCTAAATTATGTGATTGCCTTAAATTAAAATTAAATTAAATTAAATTAAATTAATTAAATTAATTAAATTAAATTAAGCCTTAGCACCAATCTTTGGGCATTAAACATTTATTAAAGCATACAGGTATTCACATGGAGTTCAGAAAGTTAAGAAAAGATCTATCTAGCCTAAAGTTCCAGCCTGGTCTGGTTCTTCCTTAAATCCTCCACCATGAACCTGCTTCAATCTTGAACTCTCCAGCAAAGTGATTGTGGAAGCTTTTAATAGGTCCGGAGCATTGGCAGTCCTTACACACTGCTTCAAAGTGGATTGGTTAGCCTCATCCAAATCCAATCGAGTTAAGTTCAAAGTCCTTAGCTTCTGGGAAAAATACCTTCTTAAGGACTAGCCAAATGTGTTTACAATCTAGTTAACTTGAAGTAGGCTAATAGAAGTCAATCACTCTCACTTAATTCAACCAGTTTAGATTAATCTCCAGGTGGGCCTTTGAGTATCTGCTAAATCCCATTATTTTATCACATTAGTTAATTGACTTCAGTTGAATTTCTGGATAACATTATAGCCAATATTAGAATCATTAACTATTGATGCCAGATATTCATGCCAATTACTTGTTTAAGTTGTTCTGAATTAAGTTTCAATTATATATATATAATTTTTTCTCAATTAATATTTTCTTTTTTGTTTTACTAAGTCTAACCTAAGTAAATAGTTGTTAGAGCAAGAAAATTAATTTCCTCAATTAAATGTCTCCATGTTAGGTTAGTTCATTGTTCATTTCCCATTTTAATTCTTCATTCTTTGTTTAAAACATTCAAGATTGAATTGTTTTCATTATAGACCATATTCTTTTCTTTGTCTGTTTTTGTAAAATAATTCTAATTTAATTTTAATGAATTGGTGGCCAACTGATTCAATTATAACTTGCATATTAATATTGTGCTTTTTTTCCTACACATTAAATATGATATGTTTGTTTCTTCTTGGTATAGATTTGGTACAAGTTAGTCACTTAAAACACTAACAAATACTTTACTTAAACAAAGTGTTTATTCTATAAAGGTGTACATGTCATCTATTTAAGCTGCAAGGCTGACTTGAGCTTCTTTTGTTCCTTCTTCTTGAGCCATCGTTTCCCAGACATTTCTCTCTATCTTATTTTTCTTTCATCTTTGTATAAAAACCATAGTATCAGGGCAGCTAGGTAGCACAGTGGATAAAGCACTGGCCCTGGATTCAAGGGGACCTGAGTTGAAATCTGGCCTCAGACACTTAACACTTACCAGCTGTGTGACCCTGGGCAAGTCACTTAACCCTCATTGCCCTGCAAAATCCAACCAAACAAACAAAAATAAACAAACAAAAAAACCCTAGTATCAATGTGTATGTTGATTTAATTTGAAGCATCTCCACAAACTCTTTTTTGGAATTTTTCTGCCACTTTGGATTCTGACATTGCTGCACAGGTTGCAATTATTTTCATGGTGGATTTTTAAAAAAATACTTTTTGTAAGAACTGTAACATGTTATTGACAAATACATCATCATTGTCATCATTATTATTTTTTACTATTCTCTCATTTCCTAGGGTTATCACTATAGGAAATGTTTTTCTTGTGTAATCTAAAATATTTTGATATGCTTCCCCTATAAGAAGTTCTGCACAAAAATTAAAAAATATATATTTGCACATGAACTGCATATATGTGTATGCATGTATACACATATGTGAACCACATTACATATATTAATATGTGCACACATGTATGTATATCTGCATATGTATTTGTGATTAGCCTATGGATCTTATACATGTATGTATAGATACATATGTATGGTTAGCATATGTCATATGGTTCATGATCAAAGCTAAAATTTGGATTTTCTTATTTTTATTATTCAGTATGATAAATTTGGGGAAAAAATTAGAAAAACAAAACATAAGCAAACTAATTTTCTCTTAAATACTATTTATCTGAAAGTTTGTACAATGATTAGAGGAATTAAAATTTTCACTTGTGAATTATCAATATTTTTGTCAATCATGTATTCTTTTAAATTTACCCTTTTATTTTATTTTCATTTTCTAATAGCAGCTAGATCATTGTGGGAGAATTGGGATCAGGGGTATTGATGTGAAGGAAAGGAAATATTAGTGTATCTTAATGTAGTAACACAATTTTAAATTTCTGTTTGTTTTATTCAATAGATGCTCTCACAAGTGCCTAAAATAAGAACAGCTTTTTAGATATAAGGTCTCCTCTTACATGTATCCCAAATCCTGGCCTTGATAGTTTAGCCTGCATCTCTATATTTAATTGGTTAATGAGTCTTGTCACTTCTTGCTTTATGCTATCTTTTGCATTTCTCCACAACTTTCCTTTCCTATGATGCAGAGCCTCATTAAAACCTTCTAGACCTGAGGGCAGCTAGGTGGCACAGTGGATTAAGCACTGGCCCTAAATTCAGGAGGACCTAAATTCAAATTTGGCCTTAGACACTTGACACTTGCTAACTGTGTAACCCTGGGCAAGTCACTTAACCCTCATTGCCCTGCAAAAAAACCCAAAACATACAAACAAACAACAACAACAAAAACCCTTCTAAACCCTAGTTTTTTCAATCGTGGATCACAACCCCATATGGGGTGGCCTAACTGAATGCAGGGGTCACAAAAATTTTGGAAACAATAAAATGTTATATATACCTATTTTATATACCTATATACCTGGCATGGCATGAAAATTTATTGAGTGAAAAGGGGTTGTAACTCAAAAAATTTTAAGAAGCCCTGTTCTAAGGGAGCAGCTATGTAGTACTGTGGATAAAGCACCGGCCCTGGATTCACAATAACCTGAGTTAAAATCCAATCTCAGACACTTGACACTTACTAGCTTCGTGACCTGGGCAAGTCACTTAACCCTCATTGCCCTTCAAAAAGAAAAATAAAACAAACAAAAAAAGGCCTGTTCTAGATTATTTCTGCTTTAAGTAGTCTAAGAGGTCTCTGGCCTCCAGTATCTCCTTGGTGCATTCTATTTTTCAAACTGTTGCTGGGGGGGGGGGAAACAAAAAGAAAAAAAAAACAGGCTGATCATATCAATCCTCTGATCAAAAATCTTCAGTGATGCCAAACGTTTACTAAATAAATATTAAACCCTTTCGGGTGCCATCTAAAACTGTGAAAATTTGGCACCACCTTTCTTTTATAGTTATATGACTTACCTCCACATAAACTACATGTTAGTCCAAATGTACATTTGCTATCATCCATATACATCATATACTCACTTTACTTTTTCTCATATGACGCCCTATACCTCCTTCCCAACCTGATGAATTCCTGACATCTAATAGCTAGAGCATTAGGCCTGGAATCAAGAAGACCCAAGTTCAAATCTTACTTTAGACACTTAGTATCTGTATATAACAAGTCACCTAATCTCAGACTTTCTCAGTTTCTTCAATTATAAAATGGTGATAGCACCTACCTCACAGGATTATTCTAAAGATTGCATAATAGGTGCTATTTAAATGCATGTTCTCTTCTCATTTTTTTTAAAGCCTGACTCAAATGCCATCTCATCCAAGAAAGTTCTCCGTTCAATACTGACCTCTCTCTCAACCCCATAAACCTATAAAGTGCTTTATTTTTGCCTCCTTAATGAACTTACCAGTGTTGTTTTATTTTATTGCAACTTGTTTCAAGTATATTTAATTGGTTAATGAGTCTTGTCCCTTCTTGCTTTATACTATCTCTTGTATTTCTCCATACTTTTCCATTCCCTGATGCAGACCCTCATTAACACCTTCTAGACAATTGTCACTATAAGTACCCTAAGAAATCTCTGCCCTACACTATCTCCCTGACATTCTAGGAATTAACAATTTTATAAACAGATTAAGATACACTGATATTTGCTTTCCTTCACATCACCACCTCTGCTCCTTTTAGACCATGTTCTAAGACCCTATTAGATAAAGGAAATATAATAAAAAGATAAATTTAATAAAACTAAATAAATTTCAAAATATTATTGGTAATTCATAACTGATCAACTTAAATTTCCTAATCACTGTATGTGTTATATATTCTTTATTTACTAAAAACTCCATGAAGATCATAAACATATTATCTAAAATGTATATGTTGATCATTTCCTTTCAGAATGTAAGTGCTTAATAAGTGATTATTAATTTTTACCTTTATTCAACTTATGTTTATTAGCACAACCTTATTTTTAACACGTGAGTTTCTTTTGGTTTTAAATTTAATCTTTTATAACAACTATAATATCTACCATTTGCAAAGCCATACATATGTTAGGTATTCAAGATAAAAAATTGAATGATTTTGCCCTTAATAAGCTATCTTTACCTTTATTTTTCTTAAACATTACACCTTCCATTGAGGGGCAATTAATATAAAATTAAATATTGAATAACTGTTATTAATTGGATGGATAATTGATAGGAGTTTTACTTAAATAATTGCTCATCATCGATTTTACCTATATTTCTGGACAGTTATACTTCTGGGGATTAAATATTTAGTCACAGTTGGAAAGTTAAAATTTTACATGTAAGTGCTCTTGAATGTAAAATATCTCTGTGTTAATTTGGTTGTTGCATTTAAAGTTTAACAAGCTACACATTAAGGCAATGAAAATTTGTGGCTCAATTTTAATATCTAATTGCTGGTTCTGGTGAAAAATACATGTATCAGTGATGTACTGGTTAAATGGGTATATGTTGAAACAAAAGGAAGGAAATGAATGTCTAACATTAAACTTTTATGTCATTGCTTGCAGTGTTGTAATAAATATCAGTGAATGATATGGAAGTTACATGGGTATGTATCAGTAGTTACAGCAAGCAAATTAATATCCTTAATTAAGTGTCTATGTGTTAAGTAAGTTTTTGGTATCAAAATTTGTTCCACTATAATCTTAATTTCCTTCAGGAATTCTTATTTCATGGAAAATATCTGACATTAGTTTGCTCCTTCAATTGTGAATATGGAGACATTTAGTTAATTTACTTTTTAGCCATAGTTCTTTTATTTTTTTTAAAGCAAATGACCCCAAAGGAATCGAACATCTCCTTTCTGAACTCTACTTCCAAATGCATTCCCCACTAGAAAAATAAAAACAAAACAATGACAAAATTCTCTCTTAAACCTCTTAGGAAGTTATTTGTCACCTTTGTTTTCCATTAGAACTTACTACAGAAAAATTGGTCTTAGGGCATTGAGGTCCCCATACAATGACACTAATGAAGGTATATAATGAGAAAATATGCAGTATGTATATTCAATTGTTCAAATGCAAGATTCCCTGTATCTAAACATTGTATGCAAGGGGTTTGAAATTTTATCAGTCCTTGACTAGAAAGATAGAGAATGCAATGAGAATGAGTATCCTGCAGCTCTTATGAGTAATACTTTTTGAGAACATGGAAAGCCACTTCCACTATGTAATGGTGGGTGCAGGAGGAGGGGAAGGCATCTCAGATTCATCTTCCATGAGAAAACAATATGATAATTATTAAGGATGACCGTTAGCATGGACTTAGGTTGGCCTAAGAATTCTCCAGTGAATCCGTGTGACCTGTTACACATACACATATACAATATATATTATGTATTTATGCATATGTGTACATATATATGTGTGTATATATGTAAATACATAGATGATTTAATATAAATATATGTTAAATCTTTCAGATGCATTTGTTATATTTTAATATTTTAAGCTCAATAAGTGAACTCCTTCAAAAACATAAAATAATATGTTCAATACTATACTCTGATACTTTGCTCTCTCTGTCTACTGAACATAGAAATGTGTAATCTCTCACCTGTATCATAAGCAGGCATTTTCTTCCCTTTTACATGGTTCTTATATTATCTTCTTATAAATTTGATTCTGTTAACTTAGAGAAGTCATCATTATCCTGTTCCAGTTGTCACTCACCACCCAGCTTTTCACTCAGGAATTCTCCATTTTGATGACAAATCAAACTGTTCACTTGCACTTTCATTAGGAGATTTCTCTGTGTGTGTGTGTGTATATATATATATATATATATATATATATATATATATATCCAGGCAACCACATGCCATGGTTTCTTAGACTGCTTGAAGCACAGGAAAAGAAGGAAATTGAAAAGATCTGAAGTTGGCAGGAAGGATTCCCCTCTCCCAAATTTTTTTAAATGATAAAATATATCTAAATGACTGTTAAGACATAGTATCACCACAAGCTGAGTTTATAAACTCTTGATTTCTTCAAGTATATGCACTTAAAGGAGGCATGGGGAGGTATGGGTTTGAAATAGATATTAGACCTATCTCTGAGGTAAAGTTATCTGGTTCAGTTATCAAATAGGAATGAACCAAAATAAATTAACAAAGATTTTTTCCCCTTTTTTCTATATTTCACCAAATTAATACCTCCTCTCTTAAAACATTTTTAAGAGTTTCAAATTCTATGATAAAGAGAGGTAGGAAAAACACTGTTTTTGAATGTAATAAAATCCATACTTATGGTCTCCAATGTAGTGAAATAGAAAAAAAGAATCTCATTTCCAGGCCACTAATTTTTAAACTGTTAACAAAAATAATTCTTTTGTGAATGGATATTATTCAACTAATATTCCCCAAAACATAAAAAGTCTTATCTAGCATAAATTTGGACATTTCCTGATTCAATGACTTTCCAGTTTTTCATCTACTACTGCATTAAATTTCTAGTATTTTCTTGTTATTTCCATTTAAAAAAGCAAAACCCTTAATTTGATTTGATCTCAAACCAACATTTATCAATCTCTAACGACAGCCAAGAATTTTGTTTTTAAAATGATTTTTTTTCTGATGTTGATTATTAACAAAGAAAATAATTTATTTAAATTTCTCAGGAAATCTAGTTCAGTTAAGTGCTTTAGGAACCCCACATGAGAAAAATTGAGATTATTTCTATTAACAAGAACAATCTATCAACCAACAAACATTTATTAAGTATCTTTTATGGGCCATCCTCTGTGCTGGGGATATAAAGATAATCATGAATCAGCTTCTACCCTCAAGTTGTCTAGGTTCTATTGGGAGAGACAACATGTATACAGAAAAAATAGAGAGACAGAATAGAGAGATAGACAGATAGATCCATCTCTGTCATATCTCTCTCTCTCTCTCTCTCTCTCTCTCTCTCTCTCTCTCTCTCTCTCTCTCTCTCTCTCTCTCTCTGAAGTTATTTTGACCTACTGTTGGTGCTATTAGAAAATATCTCAAGTAAGAAGCAGTGTTTATGTTCAACCTGATTGAAACTAGTGGTACTGAGGACAGAGTATATTCTTGACATTTTTAGGTCCTCTCACATTCAACATTCAATATGATGGTTTAGTGGATTGAGAGCAAGTCTAAGAGTCTGGAAAATTTAGGTTTAACTCCTGTGTCAGGCACTTACTATCCCTGTGATCCTAGGCAAGTCATTTTACTTTTCATCTGTTGAATAAAGATAATAAGTTAGGACACAGCACTTATCACAAATCTTATGGTGAGCCTCAAATGAGATTGCATTTGTAAAGTGGATTGCAAACCTTAAAGTATTACATAAATGTGAGCTATCATTGTAATTTTATCATCATCATCTTCATTATACAAAATGTAATTGTCTTTCAACATTTCTTGCTAAATTTTGAATAACTGATAAGATGGCCAAATGACTTTATTTTGCTATTATTACTAGCACTATTAGTACTAATAGTACTAATACTACTACTACTGTTACTGATGATGATAACAATAATCTGCATTACAACCAAAACTTTCACTTATATTATAAGGGGGAAGTTCAATGAAATGTAACTAAATGCCAAACAGTATAATGCATAAAAGGGGCTTTTTCTGCCCTACGACTAGTATGTTATCTAGGAAGGCTTGCTAGGAACACAAAATTGTTGACCAATTGGGCTTTGGCGATACCATTTCTTGCATGAACATCCTAGCCAATGTGATGGAACTGTTTCTATGAATCCAATAAATACAAAAGAAATAAGAGGGTTTCAGTCCAGCCCTATATACAAATAAGACAAATTAATTATTAAAATAGGAAATGAGAATATATGGATGAATATAGTAACAGAATTAAAACCATTTTGAAATTAAAGGTAAGTGCAAAGAATATGTTTAATATATTTTATATTTATACCATACCAATCTATTTTAAAAAAACATAATGTCATGCAAAATATATTTTGACATAAGCCATGTGGTGAAAAAAGGAAGAAAAATAAATTGAAAAAAAATAAGTTTCAGTATGCATTCAGAATTCACAATTTTGTTCTTTGGGGATAAACAGCATTTTTCATCGTGAGTTTTGGAATTGTCATCAATCATTTTAGTGCTCAGAATACCTAAGTTTTTCAATTTTTAACAGTATAGTTGTTTTAATTTGTTTTATTCCATTTACTAGTTACACAGAACATTTTTCATATGATTATCAATGTTTGATTTCTTCTTTTGAAAATGGCCTTTTCTGTACTTACTCATTGCTTCAGTATGCATCCCAAAGAGATCATTAAAAAGGGAAAAGCATCCACTTGTACAAAAATATTTATAGCAGCTCTCTTTGTGTTGGCAAAGAATTGAGAAATTGAGAGGATGTCCAAAAATTAGGGAATGGCTGAACAAGTTGCTGTATATGAATGTAATGGAATACTATTGTGCTATAAGAAATGATGAGCAGGCAAATTTCAGAAAAACCTGAAAATACTTAAGTGGACTGATGCTGAGTGAAGTAAGCTGAACCATGAGAACATTGCACAGTAAGAGCAACATTGTGTTATTGATCAACTGTGAAAGACTTAGCTCTTAGCAATACAATGATGACAATTCCAAAAGACTCATGATAGAAAATGCTCTCCACATCCAGGAAAACAAACAAACAAAAAAAAACCCTTGTGGAATCAGGTTACCAATTGAACCATATTAACTTTTGTGTGCTTTTTTTTGATATTTTTCCATTTTGTTCCAATTCTTTTTTATCATTATTAATAGAATCTTTTATACATATTCCAATATGTTTCCAGGAAAAAAACAACAAAAAATTAAAAAAAAATTCTCAACTGTACACAGGAAGGAGGTTCAAAAGGACAAAAGGAAATGTGTGTGGGGGATGCCTGTCCATCCAACCTGACCCCCAGGTGTATTTTTTGCAGCAACAAGTGGGTGGGGGAATGGCCCAAAAAACAATGTTGAGGGAAAGGGTGCAGAAGCCTTGGGGGAAAGTAGGGGGGCAGGGAAGGTCAGTACTGATAACATTGAAGGTGGGAAACCATTTCATAACATTTCTTGTTGATCATTCTCCCATGGGTACCTTCCTTCCCCATCAGTAGGACTAGTGTCTTGGCAGTTATGGTAACAGTGAGGTTGAAAGTAGCAGCACCTCCAGTGTTCTTTGTATGAAAGTCAATAGTGTTCTCTCCATCTACCAGTAGAGAATCCCTGAATTTTGAACATTTCTGGCACCCATGTGTAAGCCCATTTATGAAGACAAAGAACAATCTTTGTTGACCATTACAGCTACTTCAGCTGGCATGATAATGGCAAAGGTTTTCCCCAGTATGGTGGCTCAGATCAAAGGAGAGTACTTATATGCCACTATGGCTTCATTCTGACAGGTTCAGTCCACCACGAGATTGTTGATGTAGGAGTTCTAACCAGCCATAGCATGCTGGCAGTCTGGCTCTGCTGCTACTGCTTGCAGCAGGTGGCAGAGAGCTTGGAACATGTACTGCTGTCCAGGCTTCCAGCTAAGTTCTCTCTTGTTTTGATTCTTCCTTCACAACATGACTATTGTGGAGATAAGTTTAATGTGATTCTACATATATAACCTTTATCGAATTCTTACTGTCTTGGGGAGTGGGGGAGGTAAGGAAGGGAGGGAGAAAAATTTGGAATCCAAAATCTTATAAAAACAAATGTTTAAAATTATTTTTACATGTAAATGGAAAAAAATAAGATACTACTAAAGAAAAAAATAAAATTGCCTTTTAATATCTTTTTTTAATTTTAGAAAATATCCTTTTGACTATTTTGATCAATTGTGTGAGAAAATAATGGGTTTGAGGCATTCCAGAGCCCCCCCCCTCACACACACACTTGAAGGAGCCTTGCCTAACCTCTTTTAAGGCCAGCCCAGAGTCAGGAGAATTGCAAAGGAAATGTAGATTGACCTTCCTGACTACCCAAAGAAAGTTAACTCGCCTAGGAGACCACCTTCAAGTCATGTCAATCAATGGACTTTCATGTTACTGGCCAATTAGCTTGGATCAATGTGCAGTGACCCACCACTACCTGAGAAAGGATAAAAACTCTTGGGGAAAGGGTGAGGGGTCATTCTCTTTGCCTCCTCTCACTCTCTTCTCTCTCCCACTCTGCCCTCTGGTTCTAGCTCTCTATCCTAGGAATGTAGGGCTTCTGAACTTTTGTAGCCATGTGCTCTCTTTACTAACACTTAATATGCTTTAATAAATCCTTAATATCAAATACTGGTGATATAGCCTCTAATTTATAAGTAGCAATATATTAGGAAACTCAGCTGGATTTCCCTAAAACCTAGAACAGGGACAAGTACTCCCATATAATTTCCAAAGACACAATTGGAAAATGTCTAAAACCACTCTGGCCCAAGAGTATATATTCTTGTTGATGTCAATAGTGACTGGAAAATGAAATATTGACCAAGGGAAAGATAATTCTTTTCACTTTTATTATATCTTCTTAAAATAATTATTTAACACTTATCTGAACTCACATACATTACAATTTCATAACAATAAAAAATGCTGAATCTCTTTATAAACCACTCCTTTTCACAATTTGCAGTAGCAACTGAATATAAAGGAGTTATATGTACATAATTTCAAATATACATAATCTCTATTTGCCCCAACAGGGGTATAGATTGGAGGGAGCTGGAGGAGGAGAGTGACTTGCACATTGGGCTATTTATACAGGAATTCAAATTCTAGAGCTCAAATCTATTGATTACAAGGAAAGAGATTATGGAAGGAAGCAGAGGAAGAAGATTCCAGGAGCCATCAAAACATCTTGGCCATTGGAAGGAATTAGGCACTATCAGAGGGTGGACTTGAATGCACAGAGTGATAATGTATAACCAGGAACATTTGAATTACTCCAGATGTGGATACTCTAGAATCTGAACTGTTCACTAAGCTGCTTTGGGAAGAAGATACAACGACACTCTTCTTCCTTTTCTCTTTCCCCAAGAGGCAATCAAAGCTTCAAGTGTATTATTTACATACTTCCACTCCCTGATTTCAGTTGTACCTATTGGAATGTTTGAAAGAGCACTGGGGATTTTGGAGCTTAGTTCTATATTGAAATATTGTTTCAAAGTCTTGAAATTCAATGAAATAAAACAACTGTGTGTTTTACTTTCTTAATGAACATTTATGAATAAGAGAGGATGGGAACTGCCCTTATAAGGGATTTTGTTAATATTTTTTAAATTTTGTTTTGTTCATTTGTTAATTTCTTAGAAAAGCTGTGCTGGGCCCTACAGTTGTAGAGCAGTAAAGAGAGGAGTTGATGTTAACTTTGATAAAGTAATAAAGACACACAATGATATCCCTAGATTTCTTTACTTTTGTAAACAAGACAATGAGCACAGAAAAAAATGCATCATTTGGGGAAAGAGAAACTGTCATGACTTTAGTGAAAATCCTAGGATCATATATGTTTCAAAAGATAAACTCTGTAAGGGAGGGGGCAAAAAGATGGCCTCATAGATATACTGGCCTAGCTGGAGGGTTTCAATTACAGATGTGCAGTTGGCATAGCTACTATAGCAACATAGTAATGTTACCAGTGCCCAAATTTGCTCACATCATCTCAGGTTTTAATGTAATTTAATTTTGCCAAATTATCTAAATTGTTATTTTAATAACAGGACTTTTGCACTAGATCCCCTTAGCAAAGGAAAGACCTGTATTAGCTAAAGCTTAGGACTCCAAACTAGGAAGGGCCTTCAAGTCCAACTGCCTCATTTTATTGCTGAGGAAATCAAATCTTAGAGAGATTAAGAAACAAGTATGAGTTCACATAACAAGTGAGTAGAATAATCTAGGTTCAAAATCATGTCCTCATTTCAAACCCTCTGTTTAGTTAACCACACCATAATAACTTTTGGTTAGGAGATCCAGTTAATACCTGAATCAGTGCATCAGTGCTTTCTCCCATGTGCACTGTTTTAATTCTTCAATTCTATTTATTTCTATAAATATTTACATTGCTCTACAGACTCTGTCCCTCTGTCTCTCTTTCTCTATCTCTCTCTCCATCATCTATCTATCTCTCGTGTGTTTTTCTTTCTTTCTATCACTCTTTCTGTTTCTGTCCCTCTGTGTCTCTGAACCTGATTTCTGTATTCCTTCCTTTCCTGCTTCCTTCCTTTCTATCTTTCTTTCTTTTTCTATCTATCTATATCTATCTATCTCTCTAACTATCCATCTTTTTTCTTCCTCCTCTGTTTCCCCTTCTCTAGTTGCATCATAAGTGAGGTATAGTGAGGTTTTTTTTGTTGTTGTTGTTTGTAGTTTTGGTTTTTTTGAACAAAGGTTTTTGGGAGATAATATAAAGTGAGTAGGTTAAATAGCACCAAATAAAAAGAACAAATGTTGGAAACTGAGGACAGCTCTGAGAGAAATATTGTAGACTAGAAAGAGCTGTTGGCTACACACATGGGTTCTGACTACAAAGGAGAATAAAAAATATTATATGAAACTGTTCTGTATACAACACATCAGCATTTACTTTTCAGTTTAATTCTTTCTTACTTTCTCTCTGGTAGTAAATATTAAACCAGAGCCAAGAATTTTCATTTTGTTTTTATTTCCATTATTTCTGCATTAAGATCATTTTGTGTTATCTACTAATTTTATCTGTTCCCTTGCCCTTTCTTTCTTTCTTTTTTTTTTAACTACTAGAAGGGATAAAGGAGTGAATTGACTGAGATCCCAAGTGGTATGCAAATTGACTCTGCTGAAGCTGCAATTTTGAGATGAGTCTTTTGGGTATTTTTTGGTTTGATTTAAGGGGGGAAAAATCAACAGGGTCATTCAGGCAAAATTTTGCACACCGAACTAAGTATCTAATTATGCTTTCCTGCAGCAGATTGTGTTGTGCTCCAGATGTGTGCACTTAAATAGCTCTTTAATGTTTTGCTATTCCATGTAATAGCACTTTGAAACTTCCATTTTTGTACTCAGAAAATCAGTTTATCAACTTTAGCCAGAGAATAAACATGTCTGCATCATGACACAATCCACTAAGTCAATCATTTTTATGTCTAACTTTGGATGAAAGTCAAGTTCATGGCATTTAGAAGTTTAGCTGCTGCAGGAGCTTGCATAGCATATGAGAATAGGAAATTTCATATACCACAAAAATATATTTTGGTTAGATTTGGAGAACATAATATGGAAAGAATAAGATAGAGTATTCTCTTTAGAAATATGCTGGCCATTGTCACAGAGCTGAGAAATTCACCATAATCTAAAAGGGAGCCTAACACAATTGAAAGGGAACTTGATCAGGGCTCAAATATGGATAGAGGAATAATTTAGTAAGGAATTACTATGTGCCAGGAATTGTACTAAATGCTGGGAATGCATATAGTTATAAACAACATGAGCCCCAGCCTTCAAGGAGATCACATTGTAATGGTGCAAATTGACACATATGAATGAAGGAGGGTGAAGGGGATAGGGACCTTGTGGGGTCATGATGTCGGCAGGAAATTATATGGTGGTTTGCTTCCCTGATTTGATAAAGAAAAAATAAAAGGTTTCATATGTCAGAGCTGAGGTGGAGTCAATATTGGATTCCTAGATTCTAGTGGGATGGAGAAAGTTGGAGAGCAAGGTGGTGGTGAGGGGAGGTCCAGAGTTTTATTCCTGTTTCTGCTGTTTCCTAACTTTAGACAATTTACGTCACATATTTCGACTATTTAAAGTTTATTGATTGGCATTTAAAGTTCTTTACAATCTGGTCCCTTTCCATTTTTCCAGTCTTCATATACTTTATCCTTCTCACACTCCCTGATCCTACTGCACTGGCCTAATTGCTGCTCCTCTCACATGACACATTTCACCTTTGTGACTTAACACTTGAAGTCCACTATATAATATATGGAATGCTCTCCCTCCTCACATCAGTATCGTGGCTTCCTTCCAAGCTCAGCTCAAATCCTACCTTCTGCGGGAGGCTGTTGCCCATTACTCCAAATTATCAGTGCCTTCTGCTCTGAGATGACCTCCATCTAAGCACTGCTTTTTGGAAAGAGAAAGATGTGAGTTTGAATCTTGTCTCGACTATTTATTATTTATGTGGCACTGGAAAAATATCTGAGCCTCAGTTTCCTCATTTTTGATGTTTCCAATTCCTGTAAAATTAGGATAACAATAGTGCCCACCTCATAGGATTAGTGTTAGAATCAAAGGAGCTAACAAATATGAAGCACTTTCAAATATTAAAGTGTTATATGAACACTAGCTATCATATATCTTGTTTTACATGTTATCTGCAGCAGTAGAAAGTGAGCTCCTTGAGAGCAAGAACTAATTTTGCCTTCCTTTGTATCCCTAGCTCTTAGCACAGTTCTTTTTAATTAGTAAATGCTTGTTGACAGACTAGACTTTCTCATACACAAAATTATAAGCCTGTTCTTGATGAATCAAGTCCCTTCCAGCTATCAAAATCTTTTCATTTAAAAACCATGTCAATACTTTGGAGGCAGAATAAAGAGAGAACTGATATGAGTGTCAGGGAGACCTGAACTCAACTTCTACTTCTAAAATATATTAGCTATATGAGCCTGGGCAATTCAATTAACCTTTCAATGCTTTAGGCAATTTGTTAACACTACATGATGGTGAACAGTTTATGATCTAACTTCATACAGGGAACTTATTATACTAATGAATCATAGGGCTTTGCTAAAATCAACTCTTCTCAAAGTAAGGCAGGAATTACTTCTTTCTTAGTTCATATTTTTAATGTATAAGAAATTTCCAGGAGTTATTGTTGATACTGCTTTTCATGGGAATTTGCCATCTTGCAACTTTTTTATTCCAGGCCATGAAATTAAAGAGGGTTTTAAAATTTAATTTTTTTAAATTGAAAATTTCCCAACACTTTATCACAGCAATTTTGAAAAAATACATTTAAATACTCAAGATACACAAATCTTAGTAGTGAAATCAGTTAAATACAAATCAATATTGCAATTATAAGTGTTATGTGTAAAACTCAATACATTTTTAATGCTCAAATTAAGACACACTAATTACACAGTAACTGCTAAATAAATGGTTTGCAATTTAGAGTTATGCCAAAGAGCTCAGTAAAGATTTAGGTGCTTCTAATCTTGGGCAAAACTAGTCTGCTTCAGATAAAATATTAACTTTGATGAAGAAACTGATCACTGTCCAAGATAAGATACAATCTCCTAAAACATTGAGGCAATATAATTTATAAGATATGGAGATTATTATAATTTTTCAAGTGATTTATTTAATTAATAGAGGAAATCCCAAATTAAAAATAAATAAATTATGTTATAAAATTATGTAAATTAGTTCTTTGGAACATAGAATTTGTTTTCCAACAGAAACAAAGTCATAAATGACAGTAGTCCACATAGTTTATTATATTGGAGAAATAACTGTTCATTTTCAATTGAATGTGACTACAATCTAAGTCGAATGGACTGTTAATGCTGAAAGAAATCATAAAAATTATCTAGTCAAACTTTCTCCCTTGAAAGATGAGGAAAATGAGGTTTAGAAAATTAAATTCCACGAAATAGAAAAGTGACAAGCACAGGACAACTGCTTGTTGAATGTATGTTTATTGATGAACTGATTAATTGAATAAGTTCATATTCCAAGTTACTGACAGTGTCTGTTTAAATTATTATTTTTCTTTCAGTGGCAAATTTTGTCTCTATATCATTATAATCCTTTATGCCTGATTACACTCTTTTGTTTGTTTGTTTGTTTTGAGGGGCAATTTGAGGGTTAAGTGACTTGCCCAAGGTCACACAGCTAACAAGTGTCAAGTGTCTGAGGTTACATTTAAACTCAGGTACTCCTGAATCCAGGGCCTGTGCTTTATCCACTGTGCCACCTAGATGCCTCCCTGATTACACTTTTAAAATGCACAACTTTTTTCTCCTTTACCATTATTATCAAGGCATCTATGTAGCCTAGTGGAAAGAGTGTTAGGCTGAGAATCAGGAATATCTGAGTTCAAATTTAACCTGACATTTACTAGCTAAATGGGTAGCCCTAGTCAAGCTACTTGGCCTCTTTTTCTTCTTCTGTAAAATGGGAGTTACTAAAAGCACCTCCCTCCTAAGGTTGTTGTGAGGATAAAATGAGATAATATCTGTAAAGTATTTTGCAAACTTTAAAGGGTCATATAAATCACATCATCATCATCATACTTCAGGTAAAAGGTAGAACTTAAATAGAGAGAGTTGAATAGTACTAAATCTTCTAAGAGATAGAACTAAGTGGGAGAGTTCATTCTAAGCAAGGGGGATAGCTAGCACAAATGTACAGTGGTGGACTGTGGAAGATCATATGTGATAAATAACAATAAACCAGTAGAGTGTATAGAGGAGTGTAAGGTATAAAAAGAAAACCTGAAAACATATGTAGAGCCAATTATTATGGTTTTTAATGAACATGAACTCAATCTTAGGAGGGGAATTGTGCCACAAACCAGCTACAATGATTTGTTTTCTGAAAATAAACCTGGTTTATTAGAACAGTAGCAGGAGACAAACCCAGCCATGATAGCATTATACAAGGCTGTAGGGCCCATTCATACAGTCCTCATATACTATGGCATAAGGAGCTACATATGAAGGCAGGGCCAAATCAGTGCCAGGATACCAACCCAATAAGAAATATTTCAAAGGCAATAAAATGTCCAACTGAAGACTTTTAAGGTCACAGGGGAATAATAAACCAATTGATGATTGAAGATCTACAAAGAAAAGGAGGAAAGACTGACCAAAGCTTAAACTCACAAGGAAATCTTAGGAAACTAACTAGAAGAAACTGTTTGTGGAAAAGGGTTGGGCCTAATAGCAATCTCTTCATCTCAATCAGTAGCAACATCTAAACAACAGAGGGCATAGAACTACCCAGTCTCTCCAAATGCCTGAGGGATAAAAATAAATAAATAAAATGAAAACAAACAAACAAAAAAATGAGATCTTGGAATGGACATATAAGTATATAAAAGAAAAAACCAAGCAAAATTCAGAAATAATGTAGTTTCAGAGAAGTAAAAGAAGTGAATATGAAATTATAATATAGCCCAAGAAAAACTATGACCAGAAATTCAGATAAAAAGATGGTATAGCCAAAACAAGTTCCACAGTGCATAGAAGAAAACAAGTAAATACTAAAAAATATTAAATGAGTATTCAGAAGGAAAATGTTGAAGAGAGAATAGATTAGAACTGAAGGCTGAAATGTTACTCAAGACATGATCTTCCTGAAAAAACAATATATGCATATATATCTTGAAAATGTTACTAAAATACTAAGCAAAACCAAATAAAATTTTAAAAAGCAAAAAATAAAAAAGCATCACATTTTAAAAAAAGAATATAAATACTGAAAAGCCAATCATAGAATATACATAATTTAGAAATTACTAAAGAACAATCTCCTCAACCATTGTTCCCTACATCTCTTGTTTGTTTTTTAAAATACAGTTTTTACACATATTTCTGATTAATCTCTTTGGAGCTAGTTATATAATATGACATGAGATATTGTTGTAAACCTAATTTTTTCCAGACTGTTTTCTTTTTTAAAAAAATGTCTTTTATTATTTCCAGTTACATGTAGAAATAGTTTTCAACATTTGTTTATATAAAACTTCCAATTCCAAATTTTTCTCCCTCCCTCTCCTCCCTCCCCCCCCCTCCCCTAGCCAGCAGGTAATAGATATAGGTTATATATACATAATAACATTAAAGATATTTCTGCATTAGTCATGTTATAGGAGAATAATCAGAGCAAAAAGGGAAAAGCTCAAAACAGAAAATGAACAGCACCAAAAACAAAAAAAAAATAGTATGATCCCATCAGCATCCATATTCCACAGTTCCTTTTTTTTTCTGGATTTGGAGAGCCTTTCCCATCTTGAGTCCTTTGGAAATTTCTTATACCATTGGATTGGTGATAAGAATCTAGTCTATCACAGCTGATCAACACATAATGTTGATGATACTATGTATAATGTTCTTCTGGTTCTGTTCATCTCACTCATCATCAGTTCACTCAAGGCCTTCCAGGTTTCTCTGAACTCCTCCTACTCATCGTTTCTTACAGCACAATAGTATTCCATTACATTCATATACCACAACTTGTTCAGCCATTCCCCAATTGATGCGTAGTCGCTCAATTTCCAATTCCTTGCCACCACAAAAAGAACAGCTATAAATATTTTTGTACATGTGGGTCATTTTCCTTTTTTTATGATCTCTTTGGGAAAAGAGACCCAAAAGTGGTATTGCTGGGTCAAAGGGTATGCACAGCTTTATAGCCCTTTGGGCATAATTCCAAATTGCTCTCCATAATGGTTGGATCAGTTCACAGCTCCAGCAACAATGCATTAGTGTTCCAATTTTTCCACATCTTCTCCAATATTTATTATTTTCCTTTTTTGTCATATTAGCCAATCTGATAGGTTTCCAGACTGTTTTCTATGAAAATTGCTGGTAAACCTGAAAAGCAGTCTATTGTTCTTCTGATTTATATTTTGTAGTCATTGTATATAATATTTTCCTACCTTTGATTTATTTCACTTTGCAGCAGTCAGTTCACATGTGTCATTCTTACAGCAGATAATTTTTCTATTATATACTACAATTTATTTAGCCACTCCCCAGTCAATGAGTATCTACTTCACTTTGTTTCCAGTTTTTTGCTACCATAAAAAATGTTGATATCAGTATTTTCATGCATTTGGAGTGTTTTTTATTTTGTTTTGTTTTGTTTTGTCAAAGCTTCCTTAAGAGTATATGCCTAGGAATGTTAGCTTTTAATAAGAGAATTGAAATTTTGGCTATTTTATTCGCATAAATCCCAAATGTCCCACTATTTCATGAGAGCTATTTCTCATCTAACTTTTTAAATGACATTTAATATTCAGTCCATATATCTATTTTAAGTATTTTGCAGAATATTGTGTGAGAAATTGACCCAACCATAATTAGGCATACACTTTTCCCCCAGTTTTTCCAGCAGTTCTTATTAAATCAGAAATTTATTCTAAGTAATTTCATGTTGATCAAATATTTGATATTTTTATTGCTGGTTCTTCCTTGATTGATCCATTCCAATGATCTTTTTTTTTTCTATTTGTAACTCATAACAAATGGTGTTGATTATTAACATTTTGTTACATAGGTTTGGGTCTGTAATTACAATTCCTTCTATATTCCTTACTTTTGTAATAATGCCCCTTGTTATCCCCTTACTCTTTTGATCTTCCAAATGAATTTTATTATTTTATCTTACTTTGTAAAATATCCCTTTGGTGGTTTATTTGATATAACTTTATTAGTCTTGTCATTTTATGACAATAAAATTTTTATTACTATATGTCACTGTAGTGACACTGCCCAGCTACAAGCACTGGATGTGCCGTAGCTATCCATGTTCTTTGTTTTTACAAAGAATTGTGTTCTTGAACCTATATTAGTATTGAGTGTAATTCTTGGGAATCTTATCCTCCCTCCCCGTCACACCTCTACCCCCATTAAAAAAAAAGAAAAGAAAAGAAAACCCTTGTAAAGAATATGCATAGTTAAGCAAAGGAAGTTCTCACCTTTGTCCAGTCTGAACAGACATATCTTATTATGCATATTGAGTTCATTGTCTCTACATCCCTCCTCTGGAATTGTTGTTGGTCAGAATCCTGACCGTTCTTTCTGTTTGGGAAACTTTGTCGCAGCATGATTTAGTGACTTGCCCTCTGAGACAATATTTAAACAGGTCTTCATTATTCCAAATTCAAATGCTCACTTCAATATACTTTTCCTGACAACAATTTGTTGACTCTGTTGTCATCTGCCATAGATGCAAAATCCTACATCATGTCAAAAAAGGAGGTTAGGGGCAGCTAGGTGGTGCAGTGGATAGAGCACTGGCCCTGGAGTCAGGAGGACCTGAGTTCAAATCCGGCCTCAGACACTTAACACTTACTAGCTGTGTGACCCTGGGCAAGTCACTTAACCCCAATTGCCTCACTAAAAAAAAAAAAAAAGGAGGTTAGAGGGCATTCATACAATTCATATAACCTTGTTGTTGTTGTTGTTGTTGTTGTTTTCCCCATGATCACAATAAATAAATTCAGTAAAATAATTAGTTACAAAGTAGGCTTTGTCATCTTCCTCCAGAGCTTGCATCACTTAGCTTTAGAAAATATATTCAGGAACAGGAAGAACTAGGCCTTTCATAGGATACTATCCTATTACTTGTAGTTAAGAGGCAGCATTGTGCTACTGATATCACTTTTGAACACTTTGATTTCTCTCTGACTTTCAACCCCTCATGCCCATCCTCACCCTTTCCCACACATGCAGAGGCCAAAATAGCAGCTACTTCCCTGTCATGATGCTCTGAGTGAGTCGGAGCAGGAACAGGGTAATTCCACCCCCCACCCCAAGCAAGATTTCCATCATTCAGTAATGAATACATTCAATTTTGGACACCCTTCCCCTTTATTTTTCTGGTTGGGTTTACAGCATTTAGCTAAGTTTTCTGGCAAGTCACTAATATGACCTCACCTTTATTTGCATCAAGATCTATAATCTATTGCTTTACCAATTCCTCTTTCATTTCCATTTGAAGGTTTCTTCTATCTACTCATCTGTGCATTTTCTCTTAGGAAACTGGTCATCTATTTTCACTGTTATTAGTGATTTAGCTATTTTTATTGTTTCCTACAGGCAGTTGGTTACCTTCAGATGGAACATTTGATGAAAATCATATTCTAGATAGTTACCCATGACAAAAAGCTGGTAATAGTTGTGAGGTAAAATATGACCTCAAAGAATACAAATCTAAAAAGAAAAAAGAATGCTCCACATATAACCTAAATTTCAAGTTCAGTCATATTGTTACCTGTTCTGCAGTGCAGGACTGCTTCACACCTAACTTTTCATGTCTCATTCTGGGATCAGTGACAAAAACACCACTACTACCATAGTACCATTGTTTCTGAAAAAAATGCATCAATTGATCATCTTATCTCAGTGTCCTAATAACTCCCCAGGAGCTCCCTTCTCTGGCTAGCGCTCTCATATATTTGTTTTCTTCCCCTATTAGAATAGAAGCTACTTGAGGGTATAGTTAGTCTCATTTTGTTTCTCTCTCTTTGGTAGTTAGCAAAAAGCATGGTATTGTGAAGTTTTAAGCACAGTAAGTATTTAATACATGCTGTTTATTCATTCACATTTCAGTCCAATGTATGATCTTTTTAAGTGTAAGTCTTGGGGAAATTACTGTACAAAACTGATCCCAGAGTTGTCCAAAGGTCAAACATAACCACAGAAAGGTAAATTGATCTGACTATTAGAAAGCTGATGAACAATAACTAGATAATATCTATTCTTTCTAGTAAATTAATAGGAAGAATACAGACTACAGGAAAGTAATGAATAGGCTTCACTAAAGGGATGTGAATAGATGGTGACAGGGCATCATTTTATGTGCAGCATTTCCAATATTAACAAGTAGAAAGAAATGAGTTATATATACAAGGAAACATTCCTCCCTTCTCCCACCCAGCAACAAAGGTTTGCAAACAATCTCAGATAGTTCTGATACACTAGATTCTCCCTGGGTCCTGGAAGAAATATTAGAATGGCTCTCAGAAATTTTCTGGAATTGCCCTAAAGCTCAGAAAATACATTCACTCTCCATGGAGGTAGCTCACTAGGCAAATGCCGTACCACTTTTGTTCAGTGTGGTCAAATTGAACTTGGAGCTTCTTTAAGTAATGGGGAACTATAGACTTGAAGGAACATGGGTTATTAGAAGCAAATAATCTAGGTTGCTTTGCAGCAATTAGATAACTGTTATTGGTCTAATATTATCTATTCAATTCAGTATCTCCTAGAAGAAACATTAAGGGATTAAGAAATCATTGATGGAAAGTCTTAAGATAATTGCGGAGATAGAGTTGGAAGCCTAAGTACCTAATCAAACTAAATACTTTTGCTAGCTATATAGGACTAGCTCACTTCTATAAAGCTAAGCCATGTAGGAAGCAATAATATAGAAGGAATGGAAAAGTTCGGATAGAAACTATTTTTTTTACAAAAACAAAACAAAACACTTTTTCTCTTTATAATTGGTTTCTGTGTTATTTTGTTATTGATTATAAGTAACTGTCATATTATTGAGGATATAGAGTCATATTATATTATGAATGAAAGGGACCATATGGATAATCTGTTCTAGTTCTTTTCTCATTTTGCAAATGAGAAAATGGAGACTCTGAAAGGTGAAGTAACTCGCTTAAGGTTACATAGCAAGTATAGACCTATAGACCATTAGTAGGCCATGACCTGATTGAGTAAGGCAGAATCTATAGTTCCCAAAAGAACATGCATATGTCATTTATCATCATCATCATCAGGAAAGGGTTTAGGAGAAACATGTGATTTGATGCATATAAATCATATCCTTCATGTCACATGTTTCTCCTAAACCCTTTTCTGACTTTGAGGTGTCATGAACAAGATATATGTAGGAAATGCTGTAATGGTCCCGCCTTCCCTAATTTTGTGTAGTAAAAGTTTTCATTTCAAGGAGGCTGTAAGCAAGTTTGCCTGTGGTACCCAAAGAATTTCTCAAAATGCAGGAAGCTGAAAATTGGGGCTAGCTACTATAAACAGAGACTGCCAGTTCAGAGATAGACATAATAATTGCTGTAGTAGTGATTTCTCTCTGATCTTGTCTACCTACATTTTCTCCAACAAGCAATAACAAAAAAAACCAACCCTCTTCAGTGTTACAAGTGTCTAATGCAAGTCCCTTCTAGTACCTTGTAATCTGAATCTGATAACTGATCTGTTTTTGTTCATCAATCTAACACAATAATATGTAGCAGAGCTATGAATCAAACCTAGGAGTTTTGGTTTCAAGTTCATTGTAATAGCTTAATGTATTAGTGGAAAAGGAGGGAGGCTAGTCATGTAGAAAAATTAGAAACTACTTCTCTTTTGTATAGCATCCCCCACTAATAAATTTGTCAGAAACATCCAATATGTTAGGTGGCACCTCCATGGCAAATGTAAGGAAAGAAAAGAAAAAAAATTAGAGCAAGTATGTAACCATGGAGCTATCCAAATAAGAGTTTAACCTAATATTTCAATACATTATTTGATAAAAGAACCCATTGATATAGTTAATATGTACACTAGAGTAGATCACAACCAATGACTTCTTGTATTCATGCTCTATTCTAAATCATACATATAGAAAACTACCCAGCATCTTAAAGACCTCACTGTAGGTTAAAAAAAAAATTTGGCTAATAGTATAATACTCAGACTCTTTATGCATCACCGGTGAATTTCTTTTCCTAACATATAATTCCTTGAGGATATATATTATGTCATCTCTTGGGTCTTAGTTGGTAAATATAAATAGGTTTAATAATGTTATCAAGCTTCTCTCCAAAGCCAAATTTTATATTTTGGGACTCAAAGATCACTGCAGACAATGACTGCATCCATGAAATTAAAAGATGCTTACTCTTTGGAAGGAAAGTTGAGGCAAATCTCAACAGTATACCAACAAGCAGAAGTAATAGTTTGTCAACAAAGTTCTATATGGTTAAAATGATGTGTTTTTCCCCCATAGCAATGAGTCGTTGTGAGAGTTGGACTACAGGGAAAACTGAGCACTGCAGAATTTACTGCTTCAAATTGAGCTTCTAGAAATGACTTTCCAGAGTCCCTTGGAAAGCAAGATGATCAAATCAGTAAATTCTTAGAGAAATATCTTCAGGCTATTAATTGGAAGGTGAAATACTGAAGCTAAACTTAAATATGTCAGCTAATTAATGAAAAGATTCTACTCACTGGAAAATACCCTTTTGTTGGAAATTTCTTTTTTTTTTTTTTTTTTTTAGTGAGGCAATTGGGGTTAAGTGACTTGCCCAGGGTCACACAGCTAGTAAGTGTTAAGTGTCTGAGGCCGGATTTGAATTCAGGTACTCCTGACTCCAACAACAACAACAAATTTCTCCAATGATCATTGCCTCACAATTATGTTTCTTTTAGAAATCAACTGGTTCCATGATTTGTAGTCATATAAAGTGAGTGTGAAAATATTTGTTTTGGGGGCAGCTAGGTGGTGCAGTGGATAGAGCACCAGCTCTGGAGTCAGGAGGACCTGAGTTCAAATATGGCCTTAGACACTTGCTAGCTGTGTGGCCCTGGGCATGTCATTTAACACTCATTGCCCCTCCTCCCCCAAAATTTGTTTTTTTGTATCAATAGATATCTCAGGTTACTCACTGAAACTGCTGTGTAATTTCCCAAATGCAGTCCACATTCTTCTTCCTATTCACTTCTGGATCTAGTACAACTACAATTGGTCACCTGCAAAACTGGAAAAATAATACCAGTAGTTCCTTATTAAAACACTTACTATCAAGTTAGATTATCAATTAGATTTTATACATAAGACAATTTGTAAAATGTAATGAATGTTTGCTATTGCTTTGTCTATTTTCTATCTTAGAACAAAAATATTTAATTAAATAGAATGATAAGAAAAATAATGAGAAATACTCCTCTCTTTCTTGCCCCTGTATGGCCACTAAGTCACACACACACACACACACACACACACACACACACACATACATTGTCATAGCAATCCACACAGAAAAAAAAATGGCTATAAGTTTCATTGAAGAGGTACTACAGAATGTATTCTGGAATTTGAGTGCCATCCTCTAACTGGAACATCTAGAAGACTATACCCCTTCTTAGGAAACCCTCTTCCATTTGATCAATGCTCAGGAAATTCTCATGCTTGTGATAAATGATTTGTTGAACATATGTCTCTCTTCTGCCTGAGTGGACACAATCAACAGGAGTCTAATGGTTGCATATTTAAGGAATTTTATATGACTTAACTTGAGATACTTTGTGGGAAGGAGTTATTAATGCTGTACTTTGCTCTCCTGCAAATATTTTTATATGATCAATGAACAATACCCAGAGTAAGATTTTATAATTTCTCTACGATAGTTATTCACCTATCTGGCTGTGAAAATGTGGGCTCCTAAAGATAATTACCTTAGAAAATAATTATTTCCTCCTCATATTTCCTTTTTTTGTTTGTTTTTAGACTTATTTTCCAAATTACATGTAAAAGCAAATTTTGACATCAATTATTTTTTTAAAAAATTGTGTTGCAACTTCTCTTCCTCCCTCCCCTCCAACCCCCACCCCAAGAACTCACACAATTCAACATAAATTATACATGAGTAGTCATGGAACTTAATTCCAATAAAAGAAACCTTTTTAATGAATAAACATTCTTATAAAATTTTATAGTGATTAGAAAGTAGATTTTGGGTAGCTAGGTGGTGAAGTAGATAGAGTGTCAGGTTTGAAGTCAGGAGACTCATCTTCATGAGTTCATATCTGGCTTCAGGAATTCATTAGCTATATGACCCTGGGCTCAGTTTCCTCATCTGTATAATGAACTGGAGAAGGAAATGACAAGTTTGTCAAAAAAACCCAAATGGGACATGAAGCATAAGACATAACTGAAAACTAACGAAGAGTGACAAATAGAAAGTAGATCAGTTATTTTTTTAAAGGGAAATACTATCTCCATTCTTTCAGAGTCCTCCTCTGGACACTTACTTGATGAGTACCTTCAAAGTGTTATCTCTTTGAACACTGAATTTCTTCTGAATATCTTTAAGTTCAGTTGATCTTTGTAAATTCATATTTGAAAGTGCTATCTGATCCAATTATATAATACTTCAGTGACAAATGTTTAAATGTCATAGTTCCATTGCTTTCAGACGACTTTAGCTTGCTATAGAAATGCTAGTAAGTCTGTTTCGTTTTTTCCTCTATTTGTTGTCCTTACTTCTATTTCATCAAGAGGCTAGCGAGTCAATTTGTTCTACATTGTGACTCACACACCTTCCTGCTGGTTCATTTTACTCTGCATTGCTTTTATATGCTTTATTCTGAAATACTATTCATACTTTTCACTTTCCTCCTCCTTGTTGATTTTCAAATGAATTTGTATTTTGCTGTCACCCTGCTTGGCTGTAAGATAAAGTATTTCCTGGCTGAGATAGTTTCCCAGACAGAAAAGCCTAAATCATCACCACATATTAATATGCATTACTTCTATCAGAAGTCATACTTTTGTGCCAGCTAAAATGAAGCCTTCAAAAAAGGAATGAGATCTTTATGTTTCTGATCCACTGAGTAAAAAGGGATTATGTCTTAATTGACCAGTATTATGTTCTTCCCTAGAGAAGTGAGATATGCTCAGTGCAAGTGCTGAGAGATGAGTTGGAGCAAAAATTGAAGCATTTAGTGCTGTAGGTTTCTAAGTAGCTGTTGGAATACAGCCAATCTTGCTTCAGTTCCTCCTCCATGGCTGAGGGAACAATCTGATAACAGTGATAGAAATTTTCCATTTGGAATATTTGATATCAGACAGTTACTTTTCCTGTTCTTTATTACTCCTCCCACCCTTTATTTGAGAGATGTAATATTAAATCCAAAGTTTGAAAAAGCTTATAGCACAACTATTACTTATATTTGTTGTTTTTAATATTTATTTTCAATTAACATTGAAAATACCCTGAATATGCAAAAGTGATCAGTTATGGCAAATTTTAATTTGCAATTGTTTAATTATCAGAAGTGGTATATGATGTGGCTGGTGTGGGGTAGGAGAATAAGCTAGAAGTTAAACAAAAAAATGAATAAGATATGGAAAATATACTACTCTGTAAGAAATTGTCAGGATCTTATAGACTGGGGGCTCTGGATTGAAATTAAAAAAATTTATTGATTTATATTCCATAACTTATTGAAAGCAAAGGGAAATTAAATTAATCTGTACCTATGACCACAGGTAAAGTGTAAGCCATAAATTCAGTTTTACAGTAGAATTGTGGGTGCTGATTAAAAATAAAATTACACATGATGGGGAGAAGGGAAAAGTGGCTGGAAAAGTATTTTACCAATATGGGGCTAATACCATTAAAGATAGGGGAGTTTGCTTTTCTCTATAGCCCAAAACACTAAGGCACCAGGTATTGTTACATGTGGTTCCTCATGTGTTTTAATTTGTGAGAAGAAAAGTGCCTGATAAAGTCCAGTATAATAAAGAAAAAAATGCCATTCTATCATGTCTAAAATTCCACCATGCATCCTCTATGAGAAATATTCAAATATGATTTACTGTAGTATATCAAATCATTATCAGCTATTCTTTTTGTCAGATTAGAGACCTTTTGTCATCTAGATAGTGGCTAGAGCATAGGACAAACATGTTTTTATTAGAATTATTAGGAAGAAAAAAAACCTGAGCTGCTCAGTGGTGAGGCCCTAGGTAGCTAGATAATGACTTTCAGTCTTGCCTGACACCTTATGACTATGTTTGGAGTTTTCTTGGCAAAAATAGTGGAGTGGATGTCCATTTCTTTTTTCAGCTCATTTTTACATGTGGGGAAACTGAGGCAAACAGATTTAAGTGACTTTCCCAGGTTCACATAGCTAATAAGTTCATGCAGCCAAATTTGAGCTCACAAAGAGGAGTCTTCTGATTCTAGGTCCAGCACTCTGTCTACTGTGCTACCTAGCAACTTAGATAGGTAATAGCACTGTCCTATATGGGTACTGAAATTAGAATTGAGAAAAGCGACCAAAAATTTTCCCTTTGCATTCTAGCTTAAAAGGGTGTGAGCATCCCCATGCCAAAACCACCCCTCTCTTTTACTCCTTTCTTTTTGTTATTAGGAAATACCCTGTTTTCTAGAGCTAAAGCCCAGTAAGCAAGCTGTGCCCTGAGCTTGGCATAACAACAAACCTTTGTGCTCACCCTTTAGATGAACTCAGCTGCAACAAAATCCCACAATTGTTTCACAACAGCACCAGGTGGTCCCTGAGCTTGAACAAACACCTAAAGTAACCATGTTTCAATCATGAAGTCCTGCTATGAATCAAATTTGTCTCATTGTTTCTGTTACCCCTTATTGTCAGGGTTACTTCTCACTGTGTAGCCAGGAGTATGTATTGAGATTTGTCCACACCAAAGTGGGGTGTCCTCAGTATCATAGACAGGCCAACCCTAAGTTCCTAGTTTCTCTCCTCTAATGGAATAAAGAAAACTGTTTCTTATGACCACTGTTCACTTTTTAGTTTTATTTTGTTTTTATTTTATTTTATTTTTCAGAGTTAATTGGAGCTGTGATTACCTGTGTAAGCTCTGGTATTTTCAGAGTTAACAGTTATTGCATAACGTCTGTGACTCTCTGGTCATTTGGTTTCAGAGCTGACAGGGCTTTGTATTAACTATAATCTATAACAGCATACTAACTTGAAATAATTAATTCACTTGCTTTTGTTAAAATAAATTAGTGCCTTTTTTATATCCCAGTCATTTTTGGTTATGCTTCCTCCCCCACTTCCACCTATTGAAACCCTTTCCTGTATCAAGCATAAATAATTAGCTAAAAAAGGCCAAGACATGTACATATGTCCTTTCTTAAGTTATTGACCCCTAGGCTATAACATAGCAACATATTAGAATGACTTCAGGCACCAACCATAACCAGATAATATTAGCCAAGACTGGGGTATTTGGAGGTGGAGTCCTCTGTTTATTATATAATCATTTTTAATTTGGCCATAAATTAAGGTCAGAACAATTCTAGGAAGATGGCATGCCTGGAGCTAGCCATAGACATCAAATTTTGAGAATAACTGCCTCATCATTCAATAACAGATAGTACAGTATGGATGAAGTGGGTTTAATATTGAAAATGCAAGACATACATGTGTTCTGCCCTCTGGAAATAACTTGAGAGCTGTTAAGAGAAACAGAAAGCATCACAGACAATGACTTATTCAACCATCCAAATATCACTTAACATACTCATTTTTCATTTCTCTATTGACTTTAATTAAGCTCACCCTAGGCTTACAAATCTGGCAGACCTAGATAGTGGATACTTTTTTTTCCTCAAAGAAAAAAAAAAAGAGTAAAACTGTCAGAATCCCCATTCTGAAATGCTTACAGCTGCAATAAGTGTTAGCTAAACATGTTCTTCAATTTTTTTTTCTATCATGGCAGAAATTTACATTTTCATTAATATACTAGACTTCCTGGACAACAGCCTTTGTCTATGCCCTTGGACCCTTTCTCTCCTGGACATCCCCTGCCATCTATTTTCTTTTAGTTGTATACATTCCCATTTAAGTTTATTTGGTAGCAAGGGGTGGGGGGGAAGGTAGAAGAGAACCTCAGAGACAATTTCACACATCTGTTCCTGCGGGTGTTCTTTCATTCTTTCTCATTTATAATTAATGAAAAATAATGGTGCTGACACAAGTTAATTACTATGAAAAATTACAGTTTATGCTATTCATTATAATAATGGCAAATTACTTGAGATTTTCAAACACTGTTCCTAAGCAATTAGAAGTGTTCATAAGGAGTTCACCTGTGAGATGTTTTTTTTGTTTGTTTGTTTGGTTTTTTGAATCTGCGTTTGCATTCTCTGAAGTGAAGGAACACCCAATGTTTTTCATTAGCAGCAGAAGTAACACAGCAAGAGATATTAATCATAGAGTAGTGTACCTGAGAAAAAGTTAAAAAAAATTGGGCCTGTATTGTAGAAGGAGAGGTCAAAACAGTATACAAAGTTATTCATTAGAGCTAAATTTTTCTTAAAGGGTTCAAAGGGACTATTAAACCTGTTTCACTTAATAACCATTGGAAATACTGTCTTGTTCTAGTTTACAAAAATATTAAAGTAGGGATTTTTTAAATTGGAATTAATATTCCTCTAATTAGCACATGTAAATTAGGACAATGCTTTTTTTTTCTCTAACTTGCTTTTCTATGAACTTATAAATTGCAAAAATGAATGGAATATTTCTCAGGTAATTAAGGATAACTTATGACTGAAAACTACTAATTAGGCTTAATGTGCCTTGGCAAATGAGTTAAGTGAAAAATTCTAAACTATTTAGTTGCAAATACAAAAACCTAAAGGGAGGGCAAGCTACTTCTCTATTATTTAGCTTCTTAGAACAACAACAGAAGAGCATATACACAGAAAACTTCTTTCAATTCTCTTCTATTCAGGATATTATATGAAGTGGAAATTTATGGAAAAGAGACATCAAAGAAATTTTAAGCAACATTTCCTCTTAATTGATATTTTAAGAACATTAATTTATGGAGAAATGGAATAGCTAATTTAAAAATATTGCCTTAAAATGCCACTTAGTTAACAAATCATTATCAAATTCATAATAACATGATATCTAATCATCAAAATCTTGTCATATATACATAATTATTTGTGGGAGAAAATTATAGAAAATTCAGTCTCAATTTATAAATTAAACTTTAATAATTCCTGTATTTTTCTGTAAATCCACAATGATAAATAGAAGAATAGACTTGTGAACAGAATTTCAATGTATATGAGGGAAATTGCTTCTAAGTAAATATCAGTTTCTGATTGGAGTTATTATAAATAGACAAGTGAATATGAAGTCACTGAAATATAATATATTTAAGGTTAATTTCATAATACTGTACATTTTCATTAATGTGGACTACTTTGATGGAAGATTAGTATGAATTACTGAGTATTTGTAAAGGGTATGATTTTCAAATATTATATTGAACTAACCATAAAAAGCATTGTTTATTGGAGGTATGTAGGCTATTCTCATGATTTGCAATGATTACATTTATTATTTTCTATAAATTACTGGTTTAAATTATTTAAAACAAGTTTCCAAGATGATTTTTTTTAATTCACAAAACCAGTGACATATTTTCTCAAAAATGGAATTTTGGTCCTATTCTACATTTGACAGAAAAAAATAAATTAAGAAAAGTTATGACTAGATCCCTTTAAATTCTAAAATGTTGCATTTACTTATCCTCTCTCTCTGGACTCTGAATAAATTATGAATCTCAGATTACTTCCCCAGACTATACAAGGTTAATGACTGGTTTACTCAAAACTGCCTAGAGTCAATGGCTGGGTGCTTAAGATTAATTAAATTTACATATTCATCAATTCCTTCATATAAAGGGGTGCCCCAATGAGGATTGTCACATGTGTCAGTCACTTACTAATCAATCACAGAGGAAGGAAAGAAGTCTAGACCAAAGTGGGGAAAGGTATTTAAATTGCTTTTGCTGTTACATTGCAGAAACCTCCGCTTTCAATCTTAGGAACAGAGAATTTCAAGTCTATCTCAATATAAACCATAAGACTCTGAATTATTTACCTCAATCTATTTTTATTTTGCAGAGCAATGAAGATTAAGTGACTTGCCCAGGGTCACACATCTAGTGTCAAATGTCTGAAGCTGGATTTGAACTCACGTCCTCCTGAATCCAAGGACAGTGCTTTATCTATTGTGCCACCTAATTTTAATCTTACTTCCAAAATAAATTAGACCTATATATTGACACCCTTACTACTGAAAGTACTTACTTCCATCAGTAAGCTCATTGATGTTGAAGTTCCTGCTAACACACAATCTATACCTACCCATCTTGGGGAGACTAAAATAATTTTAAAGAGATTTTTCAACTGATGATGCTCTTCCTAAGTGCTCATGTTGTACAATACATTTTGCTTATGGTAGGTATAGAAAGATGAAAATAACCTACTTTAAAGCAATTTATAATCTAATAGAATGAGCTATATACAAATAACTATGGTAAAAATAAAATGTGATATGTACATAGAAAAGAATTGTGATAGGACAGTGTTAATAGAACCAGTTACACCAACATCTTACATCTTGTACTAAAATAAGGTCAAAATGGGTACATTATTTAGACATAAGAGGTAATACCATAGGTAAATTAGGAGAAGAAGGAATAGTTTGCCTTACTTATATTTGGAAAGGAGAACAGTTTATGACCAAATAAGAGATAGGAAATGGATGATTTTTATTACATTAAATTAAAAAGTTTTCGTACAAACAGAAGCAATGCATCCAAAATTAGAAGGGAAACAGGAAGCTGGGAAATAATTTTTATGGCCAGTACTTCTGATAAAGGCCTCATTTCTAAACTATATATAGGGAACTAAATCAAATTTATAAGAATCCAAATCATTCACCAATTGAGAAATGGTAAAAGGATATGAACAAGAAGGTTTCTGATGAAAAAATCAAAGCTATCTATTCCCATATGAAAAAATGCTCTGTCACTATTGATTAAAGAGATACAAATTAAAACAATTCTGAGGTACCACCTGACACCTATCAGATTGGCTAATATGAGAAAAAAGGAAAATAATAAATGTTGGAGAAGATGTGGAAAAATTGGAACACTGATGTATTGTTGGTGGAGCTCTGAACAGATCCAACCATTCTGGAGAGCAATTTGGAATTATGCCCAAAGGGCTATAAAGCTGTGCATACTCTTTGACCCAGCAATACCACTTTTGGGTCTTTTTCCCAAAGAGATTATAAAAAAGGGAAAAGGACCCACATGTACAAAAATATTTATAGCTGCTCTTTATGTGGTGGCAAGGAATTGGAAGTTGAGGGGATGCCCATCAATTGAGGAATGACTGGACAAGTTGTGGTATATGAATGTAATGGAATTCTATTGTGTTGTAAGAAATGATGAGTAGGAAGAGTTCAGAGAAACCTGTAGGGACTTGTATGGGCTGATGATAAGTGAGATGAGCAGAACCAGGAGAACATTGTGGACAGTATAATCAACATTGTGTGTTGATCAGCTGTGATAGACTAGATTCTTCTCACCAATCCAATGGTGCAAGAAAGTTCCAAAGTACTCATGATGGAAAAGGCTCTCCAAATCCAGAAAAAAAAAATAACTGTGGAATATGGACACTGATTGGACCATAGTATTTCTTTTGTTTTTGGTTCTGTTAGTTTTCTTTTTTGAGGTTTTTCCTTTGTGCTCTGATTCTTCTCATATAACATGATTAATGCAAAAATATGTTTAATGTTATATATATATATATATATATATATATATATATATATATATATATATATATATATATATATAAGCTATATCAGATTACCTGCTGTCTAGGAGGGGGGGGAGGGGGGGAGGGAGGGAGAAAAATTGGAAATCTTTTCTGAACAAATGTTGAAAACTAAAATAAATAAATAAATAAAATTTAAAAAAAAAATAGAACCAGTCACTCAGATCCAAGACATACAAGAAATAAAAACATGAAGAAGCCATTCAATTCAAAGAAAAATAAAGATCTGAATTACTTATATAAATGAATCAAAAGCAATTCAATGATACAGGTTTCATTAGGTGAGACAGACACAGCATGCAGGTTCCAAGTTGGATAGAGTGTATAAGTTAGACACTGCTCAAGAATACAAATTCAAATTGAAAACAGGGTTTATGTTGGACAAAGGATTCATGATGGATCCAAGTATACATGGGATTCACATCAGACAGATGTGGACATGACATACAAGTTAGATGTGGCTTACAAATTAAAGGTGGCATTCAAATTGAATATAACTCTCTCTGCTTCCCATGACCACTAGAGGCTTGTAAAGAAAACGAGTAGTTCAATAGGTCCACAAAGCAATGTGCTCCCACTTAGGGGAAGAAGTTATAGATCTTGATTAAGTGAGTTGTCATGCCGTCAGTACAGGTTTACCCTGAAAGCCCAATCATATTTCTGATTATTTTATATTGCTCAATGAGCCAATATGGGCTATGGTGGGTGTGAGTTAGGGTGAACCAGGACAGACTTTTGTTGAGCAATGTGAATTATACCATGAGATATACAAACTTCATATAATTCATTACAAGAGTTTGCAATATAAGGTCAAACAGAGAAGGATAAGAAATGGCAAGGAAGGAATTACCCTGATCTGGGAGATCAGGAAAAGGTATACTTTGTTAGTTTTTGAAGAACAAAGATTACACCTGGTATTGGTATAGATAGAGCTAGCACTGGACCATGAGACATGAACATCCCAAAATGAATGGAGGTGAGAGTGTAGAAAGGAGACAATAGTTTGTATGGAATGTAGAGTGCCTGAAGGGAAGTAATATGAATAATTCTGGAAAGTGAGGTTGGCCTTTGATTTCCTAGTGCTTTCTTATATATTTATTAATTCCATTCCACCTATATCATTTTTATCTACCCTGCCCTCATACCCTCCTAGGGAAAATAATCTTGACTGCTAATGACTGCTACAGTTCTCTGAATGGTAACTAATCATATTGCTCACTATATCTAGTTCCCCTCAATCATACTTTGCTAGATACTATTTCAGCCATCTTTTTTTCACCTTATTGTCACCCAACTTCCATCCCTTTCTTCAAAGTCCTTTCTAATTCTAAATCTAGAACCACAATTAAGTCAATATAGTCATTGTAAAGAAAAAGGGCATGAAAATCAACTCTCCTATGAAGGGTTCCATTCAGTATCCCAGTAAAATCCTAAATCAAAACATACCACCATACTCTGGCTTCCTACATATATACGCACATATGAATGTTCATGTGTGCATAGATATGTGTAGTGTTAAGTGCATGTGCTTATTTGTGTATACATTTACACATATAATATATGTAAGTATATACACATATACATGTACACATATATACATGTGTATGTATGTGTATGTTTATATATACACATGCACACATATCTATTTATATATCTATCATTTATTTATCTATCCTCTACAACTTCACCTTTTACAGCATAAGGATTGTCTCTTTTTTCTACCTGTGTTTAAAATGATGCTTGGTATATAGTAACTAAAAATTGTTTTTCATTAATTTCTTTATTCATACTCTTTCAAAATTATTTCATTTTCCAAATACTACATGTATAGATGACATCTCAGTTGTATTGGCAATTTGTTTATCTTTGCCTTTGTTATACATCGGAAAATTTCAGGTCATGTCAAATGATATAAAATGTGAAATTATCATTAAAATTAATATTGGCTTAATTTGTAAAGCAACAGGGAATAGTGTATAGAAAAACTGACTAGAATCCAGAAAGAGGAAGTTTGAGTTCTGCCTCTGATTTCATGGACTGCTCATTTTAGGTTGAAATGCTCTAACCAGTGTTTACTGCAGAAAAAAATATTAATATGAATTGGAAGAAAGGATTTCCTTATCTAAGAGTTGCTTCTGATAATGAAATCATAGACTCATTCCCTATTCCTGTCCCTTAAATTGGTTATGAGTTTCATATTTTATAAAGAAATGTGCACTTTTCCATAGTACTTCCTAACATAGAGTTGCTATGTTCCAACTTAACTGAAGTAGCCTCCTGAAATTTATAAAATCTATAAATAGTATTATACAGTAAATGTACATATTTATAGGTTTGCCAACATATCAAAATGCTACCATTGTAAAATATAATTTGATTTTTAATTAAATAAAGCAACCATTATTATTATTCATTGTTTGGGGGAAATAAATGTTTTAGTGTTCATCTTAATTTTTATTTATCATGGACATTCTCTTCATTTGGAGGAGGAAAATAATAATGCTTAAGCAAAGACATTAGTCTGTTATTGAGTTCTGTTTTGTGGTCTAGACCAATGCCTCTTGTTTAAGGCTAGTTAACTAATTTGCCTATACAGGATTTACCTTTGACACTTGAACATAATTGCCCCCTGCATTCTTTTCAAGCCCACAAGATCACAGGAAAAGTGTAATTAATGACAATTATGGGAGTTCAAAACATGCAGCAAAATACAAGTCCTATTTTTGTGTTGGACTTAGAAATAAAGATATATAACATTTCTCATACCAGTCTGTAGAAATAAAGAATTTTTTTAAAAATGAGAAAGGACTTTTAGGGTCATATTTTAGTTTATCCTTTATATGTGATACAAATATGATTGAAATGGGATTCATTTCTCATTTTAATAATGAAGAGACAAGGATCATTGAGTTATTCAAGTGTTTAACCATATTTATAGTCAGGAGAGTCTTCCTGACTTCTTGCTAACTACATTATAGTCAGTTTAGTATTGGAAAAAGAACATTAGAGTTGGTCAAAAGAAATGGGTTGAAATGCTTGTTCTAATTTTGGAACTATGCTGAAAGGGCTACTAAACTTTGCATACAATTTTAAATTTGTTTTTTATCATAGAATTATTTTATTATTTTCCAGTTACAGGTAAAGATAGTTTTAAACATTTGTTTCATAAGATTTTTAGTTTCAATTTTTCCCACCCTCCCTTACCTCACCCCAAGAGAGAAAACAATCTGATATCAGTTTATATATGTACAATCAAATTAAATATATTGCTGCATTAGTCATCTTGCAAAAGAAGAATCAGAACACAAGGGAAAAAGCTCAGAAAGGAAAAATAAAGAACAAAAAAGTAAAAACAATGGGTTTGATCTGCATTCAGAATCCACAGTATTTATTTTTCTGAATGTGAAGAACATTTTCCATCATAAGTTCTTTGGAATTGCCGTGGGTCATTGCACTGTGAGAAGAGCTAAGCTTATCACAGTTGATCATAAGACAATGTTACTATTACTGTGTACAATGTTCTCCTGGTTCTGCTCACTTCACACAGAATCAGTCCACTTAAGTCTTTCCAGATTTTTCTGAAATCTTCCTGCTCATCATTTCTTACACCACAATAGTATTCCATTATATTCATATACCACAACTTGTTCAGTCATTCCCCAATTGATGGACATTCCCTCAATTTCCAATTATTTTCCACCACAAATAGCGCTGCTGTAAATATTTTTTCTATATGTGGGTCTTTTTCCTCTTTTTAATGACCTCTTTGAGATACATACATAGTAGTGGTATTACTGGGTCAAAGGGTATGCAAAATTCCACATACCTTTGGGCATAATTCCAAATTGCTCTCTTGAATGCTTGGATCATTCCACAATTTATTCCACAGCTTCTCCAACATTTATTATTTTCCTTTTTTGTCATATTAGCCAATCTGTTAGAGGTGAGGTGGTACCTCAGATTCTTTTTTAATTTGCATTTCTCAAATCAATAGTGATTTAGAGCATTTTTGCATATGGCAATATATAGCTTTAATTTTTGCATCTGAAACTGCCTTTTCATATTCTTTGACCATGTCTCAATTGGGGAATGAGTTGCATTATTTAGTTCCCTACATATTTTAGAAATGAAGGCTTTATCAGAAATATTGCTTATAAAAATTGTTGCCCAGCTTTCTGCTTCTGTTCTAAGTTTGACTGCATTTTTTATGTTAGTACAAAAACCTCTTAATTTATAATCAAAAGTGTCCATTTTGTATTTCATAACATTTTCTATCTCTTGTTTGTTCATAAGTTTTTCTCTCCATAGAACTGAGAGTCAAACTTTTCCTACTTCTCTTAATTTCCCCATGGTATCACCCTTTATGTCTAAATCATGTAGCCATTTTGACCATATTTTAGTATATGGTGTAAGATGTCGGTCAATGCCTAGCTTCTGCCATACTATGTTCCAGTTTTCCCAGCAGTTTTTGACAATACTGAGTTCCTATCCCAGAAGCTGTGGTTTTTGGATTTATCAAACAATAGATTATCATAATAATTTAATACTGTATCTCCTGTGCCTAACATATTCCATTGGTCCAACACTCTCTTTCTTAGCCAGTACCAATTTTTTTTTTTTGGTTTGCATAGAATTTTATTTTCCAAAATATATATAAAAACAAATTTTAAAATCAATTTTTTAAAACTTTGTGTTCCAACTTCTCTTCCTCCCTCCATTCCCACCCCCCACCCACACGAAATCAAGCAATTCAAAATAAGGTATATATGAGTAGTCATGGAAAAATTCCCATATTAGCTAGTTGTGAGATAAAACAGTCACTTCAGATTAAGGAATTGTCAAAGAGGAAAGGAAAAAAAATAAAAATGTGTTTCCATCTGTTTTCAGATACTATCAGCTCTTTCTCTGCACATGGGCTGCAATCTTCATAAGTCTTTCAGGTTTATATTGGATCATTGCCTTGCTGAAAATAACCACATACTTCCCTGCCAATCATCCCCCACTACTGCTGTTATTTTGTATACAGTACATTTCACTCTGCTTCAGTTCATGTAGGTCTTTCCAGGTTTTTCTGATGGTATCCTGTTCATCATAACTTGTATATAATACCTTAAGCTTGACAGAGAATTTTTTTCTTAATAGCCCAGCAAAGTAGGTACAATACGTTTTGACATTATAATCAATCATCATAACTATTTCCCTCCATCTCACTACCTTCCCATGACATTTACTCTTTCTTCTTTTTACCTATTCCTCCTCAAAAGTATTTTACTTCTGACTATGATCTCCCCCAATCTGTACTCCCTTTTTTCACCCTTCCTTCCTTATCCTCTTCCCCTCCTACTTTCCTGCAGGGTTAAATAGATTCCTCCTCCGAATTGGGTATGAATGCTGTTCCCTCCATGAGCCCAGTCTGATGAAATCAAGGTCCCTGAGCTAATTCTGTGTTCTAAATTTTTCTTCCTCCCACCTTCCTCAACCCTCCCAATGAGATCAAGCAATTTAATATGTCATATATGTGCAGTAATGCAGAACATCTTCATCTTCCTTGAAAGGGTTTTGCTGCTCTCTCCCCCAATCTGCCCTTCCCTCCTTCCCTTCTCCACCCCCCTTATCTCCCTCCCCTCCATCAGGGAAAACATATATTACTATGCCTACTTGAGAATGTATGTTAGTCCTTCTTTGAACCAATTCTTATGATATTAAGGTTCACTCACTCCCCAGCTCCTTCCCCTTCTTCTCCCCTCCATAAGCTTTTTTCTTGTTTCCTTCATGTGAACTACCTATCCCCAGACTATCTCTCCCCTTCTCCCTCCCCTAGTCTATTCCTCCTATACCTCAACCCTATTTTAAAGATGTCATCATGGGTTAATTAGGTGGCACAGTAGACAAAGCACCATCCCTGGACCCAGGAGGCTCCAAGCCCAAATCGAGCCCCAGACATAAAACACCCCACCCTGTCTGCCCCACAATGAACAAAACATAAATGCTTTACAGATATCATCCCTTCTATTAAGCTGAGACCTGTGTCGTCTGTGAATTCTTTACTGAGATAGTTCTTATGAGTTCAAAGTATTATCTATCCATGTAGGAATGTAAAAGTTTGATCTTTTAATATCCTTCATGAAGTCTTTTTCCTGTTTACCTTTTTATGCTTCTCCAGGGTCTGTATTTGAAAATCAAATTTTCTAATTCAGTTCAGGTCTTTTTATCACATATGCCTGAAAGACCTCTATATCATTGAAATCCCATTTTTTCCTCTGAAAGATTATACACAGTTTTGCTGGGTACATGACTTTTAGCTGTAGTCCCAGCTCCTTTTCCCTCTGGAATATCATACTCCAATATGTTTTAATTTATAAGCTGCTAGATCTTGCTTTTTCCTTACTGAAGCTCGACAGTATTTGAATTCCTTTTTTCTAGCTGCTTGCAATATTTTCTCCTTGACCTGGGAGTTCTGGAATTTGCCTATCATATTCCTGGAGGTTTTCCTTTTGGGATCTCTTTCAGGAGGTGATGGGTGGATTCTTTTGATTTCTATTTTAGCTTCTGCTTCTGGAATGTCAGGGCAATTTTTCCTCACAATCTCATGGAGGATGGTGTCTAAGCTTTTGTTTTGGTGATGGTTTTCAGGTAGTCCAATAATTTTCAAATTCTCTCTCCTAGATTTATTTTTCAGGTCAGTTGTTTTTGTTTTTTGGTTTTTTTTTGCAAGGAGATATTTCACATTGCCCTCTATTTTTTCATTCAGTTTTATTTGCTTTACTGTGTCTTGGTTTCTCATAAAGTCACTAGCTTCCATTTGTTCAATACTAATCCTTAGGCAGTTATTTTCATCAGACAGTTTTTTAATCTCCTTTTCCATTTGGCTTTTCAAACTGTTGACTTTTTGCTCATGACTCTCCTGCATCACTCTCATTTCTCTTTCCATTCTTTCCTGCCTTTCTCTGCATCTTCTTTCTATTTCTCCTACTTTCTTTTCAAAGTTCCTTTTGAGAGCTTCCATGGCCTGAGACCAGTTCATATTTTTCTTGGAAGCTTTGGATGTTGGAGCTTTGACCCTGTTATTATCTTCTTCTTCTGAGGTTGTATTGTTGTCTACCTTACTCCCAAAGAAGTTTTGATGGTCTTCTGCTTTCTCTACCTATTCATCCTGGCTTACTATTTCTTGGCTTTAAACTCCTTCTTAAAGTGTGACACTGCTTCCAGGATACACTCTTTGAGCTACAGTGTGGCCCAGGGGATGTTTGGGCTTCTTCTCAGCCTGCTTGTCCTTGCTTTTATCGGATTTTAAACTCTCCACTGGGGGGTGGGTTGGGGGTGGGGGGCTGTTTCTCTACTCTGCTCCTGTTCCCAGCTTCAGAGGGTCCCAGGTGTTTTGGTTAGAGGTGGGGCAGGTTTTAATCTCACCTGGCCTGTTCTCTGGTCTGGAGATAACCTCAAGCCTACTTACTAAACAACCAACCAGCAAAGCTTTCTGTGGTGTGGTTTTTAGCTTCAATGAGCCTGCTCCCCTGCTCCCCTCCCCCACCTGGGCCTACCACCACTCAGGATTTATTCCTGGTTCCCCCTTGGGGAGGGACAGTCAAATCTTTCCCCCCAGTCCACTGGTATCCCTGCAGTTACCCCACCCCCCACCCCCACCCTGGGCCAGCTGTTCAACTCAATTGCACACTAGGTTCCAGAAAACACTGGTGCAGCAGCTGATTCAGAGGCACTGGGGCAAATTCCTTGGATGGGTGTCTGGTGTGTCAGCCCAATTGCAGGGTTAGGTTTTATTCGTGGCCCAGCATGCCCCCTGAAATCTATCCATAGCTTTAGAAAACTCTCAGCCCATATTTTTATGTGTTTTTCTGCTTCAAGGGTTATTATATTGATATTTTTAGGGTGATTGTATCAGGAGCTCTGTGTATTCAATGTCTTTCCTCTGCCATCTTGGCTCTGCCCCAGTACCAAATAATTTTGATGACTACCACTTTACAATATAGTTTCAAATTTGGTATGGCTAGCCCACCTTCCTGTGCATGTTTTTTTTTTTTTTAATTAGTTCCCTTGATATTCTTTGCCTATTATTCTCCCAGATGAATTTTGTTACTACTTTTTCTAGCTCTATAAACTTATTTCAGAATGATTAGTATGGCACTGAATAAGTAAATTATTTTAGGTAGAATTTTAATTTTATTATATTAGCTCAACCTATCCAGATGCAATTGATATTTTTCCAATTATTTAGATCTCTTTTTATTTGTGTGAAAAGTGTTTTGTAACTGTATTCATAGAGTTTCTGGATTTATCTTGGCAGATACATTCCCAAGTATTTTATATTGCCTACAGTCAATTGAAATAGAATTTCTCTTTCTAAATCTTGCTGCTTAGCTTTGTTGGCCATGTATAGAAATGCTGATAATTAATGTGTGTTTATTTTATATCCTGCAACTTTGCTAACATTTTTTATAGTTTCTAGTAGTTTCTAGTTGATTTTCTTAGATACTCTACATATTATATACTATCATTTTCAAAGGGTGATAGTTTTGTTTGCTCCTTGCCTATTCTAATTCCTTTAATTCCTTTTACTTCTCATATTGGTAAAGCTAATAATTCTGATATAATATTAAATAATAGAGGTGATAATGACCATCCCTGTTTCACCCCTGATCTTATTGGGAATGCCTCTAACTTATCCTCATTACATATGATATTAGCTGATGGTTTTATGTAAATACTTCTTATTATTTTAATGAAAGTCCCACATATTCCTATGCTCTCTATTCTTTTTATTAGCAATGATTGCTGTATTTTGTCAAAAGCCTTCTCTGCATCTGTTGAGATAATTGAGATTTTGGTTAGTTTTGTTATTGATATGGTTGTTTATGTTTACAGTTTTCCTAATATTGAACCAACCCTGCATTCGTGCTATAAATCCCACCTGGTCATTGAATATTATCCTGGTGATGAATTTTAATCTCCTTTTTAATTTTTTAAAAGATTTTTGCATTGATATTCATTAGGAAATTTGGTCTATAATTTTCTCTCTCTGTTTTGGCTATGTCTGATTTAGAACCTGGTTCATAGGGGCCACTGTTGCAAGCTTATCATGGTAGGAGATAGGGGCCTGGTCACTGGCTTTCTGCACTGAGGCCTCTGTGGTTTTTGGATTCCTTGCCACCATGGGCTTGTCTCCCTGTGCTGGGATGGCTTGGCCAAGTTGTGCCAGTCCTATTTGTGGTTCTCTAGCTGGCAGATTGCCTTCTAAATCACGGATGGTGGATCTCACAAATGGCCTGTTGTGCCACCAGCCTTCTGAGCCAGGACCAAGGGGCAACCATGACTGATTTATATTATGTCTAGGAGCCTCCTGCTGACTTGCCCAGAGCCCTTCCATGGTGTTGTTGATGAGCTGTGCTGCACTGAGCTGTGCTGTGTTGAGCTGTGTTGTGCTGCCCTCCCCTTATGACCAAGTAAGACAGACCTTTCCTGAAATCTTCTAAATTATCTCAAGTTAGAAGATTCTGTCTCATTGTCTTTTTGTAGGTTCTGTAGTTCCAGAATCTGTTTAGAGGCTTGATTTAATGTTGTTTTTGAGGAAAATGGGAGAGTTCAGGCAATTTTTTTTCTTCTCTTTGCCATCTTGGATCTGCCTCATTTCTATCCTAATTTTTAAAGAGCTATTTTCTTCAGAGAGCTTTTTTACTTCCTTTTACATTTGAGCAATTCAGGTCGTCAAGGCATTCTTTTACATACTGGGTGGTTTTTTTTTTGTACATCTTTTAAAATTTGGCTTCATCTGTTTTTTAAGTTGTTATTTTCTTCAGTAATTCTTATGTCTCCTTTACCAAGCTGTTGACTTTCCATTATTTTCTTGCATTACTCTCATTTTGCTTTCCATTTCCCCCTCTACTTCTCTTATTTTATTTTCAAAACTCTTTTTGAGCACTTGTATGGCCTTAGAACAATTCATATTTTTGGAAGCTTTAGATGTAAGAGCTTTAAGTTTGTTATCTTCTTCTGAGGGTGTATTTTGATCTTTCTTGTCACCATAGAAACTTTCTGAGGTCAGCATTTTTTCTGTTTGCTCATTTTTCCAGACTATTTCTTGACTTATATATTTTTTTTTCAGGGCAATGAGGATTCAGTGACTTACCCAGAGTCACACAGCCAGTAAGTGTCAAGTGTCTGAAGCTGGATTTGAACTCAGGTCTTCCTGAATCCAGGGCCAGTTCTCTATCCACTGTACCACTTAGCTGCCCTGACTTAATTCTTCTAAAGTGGGTACTGCTTCCTGGGTGGAGGGCATACTGTCCCAAGCTTCAGAGTGCTTTGCACGGCCTGTGCTTTGCTGCATTCCACTCTTAACCTGATAGAGTAGACCTTTCCTGCTGACCTTCTAAGTTGTTTTTGGCTTGAAAATTATTTTTGCCTGTCGTTTTCTGGTTACTGCTGCTCCAAGAATCATCTTATGGTATTACTTGAAATTATTTGGAGGTGTCTTAGGGAGAGCTTAGACAAGTCACTGACTTTCCTCCACTATCTTGGCTCCACTTCCTTCCTTTCTTCCTTCTTTTTTTCTTTCTTTCTTCCTTTCTTTCTTTCTTTCTTTCTTTCTTTCTTTCTTTCTTTCTTTCTTGCTTGCTTGCTTGCTTGCTTGCTTGCTTTCTTCTCTCTCTCTCTCTCTCTCTCTCTCTCTCTCTCTCTCTCTCTCTCTCTCACATTCTCTGTCTCTCCCCTTCCTTCCTTCCTTCCTTTTGATTTTTTTGCCTAATGTCTTTCTTAGCCTTAATCTCTGAATGAGTGTTGCCTCAGGCAAACTGAAATTTAAGAAAGACCTTACCTTAAAAAGGCTGGACCTAGATGGTTCTGCAGGATATAGTGAGGCTTGTGACTTTGCACTCAAATCCAATTTGCTATAAGTCATGACATTCTCTACTGAAGTCTACATGTAGGAACAGAAAAAAATTAGGTTAGAATTCAATGACCCCAGAGGTGTTTGGTAATTATTGAGCAAATAGATCTTACATAGTATATTTAAAGCTTTCATGCAGCCCCTCACTTCTGGAAAGTTAAAAACTTGATTTTCCAATGACTTTTCCCCTGAGCCTTTTTTCTAGTTTCTTTATGCTAACCAGGGCCAATATCGGCAGGCAATTAATTCTTTATTCTGGATTTTCTGGGAGTGGTAAAAGGTAAAAAAGGTAATTTAACACAGGCCTACTTGAATATTGCTTTATTTTGTCTCAATAATGATAAAAAAGAAAGAAATTCAGTGTCAGCAATATTTCAATTTTAAAATCCTATCAAAAAATATAGTCAAATATGAAAGTCACAGTTCTGATGCCCTGTAAAGATTTTCCCCTTGATTTGAATCCACAAGGCTAAGTCTCAGGGTTCTGATATTTTCAAATCAAGGGTGGTTGTGAAATGCATGGTTTAATTTTGCTTATGAATTTTAATGTTTTCCCTAGATCTCTTCCTGAAGTCTTTTTCAACCTTGTTTTATCACTCTAATATAAAGTAATGGAATTAAATATGTAAATCTTGACTGCTTTCAGGTTTGCTTTCCCTCTTGAGCCAAGTTGGCAAATAGCAATGAATTTACAACTTACAAGCTTTTCAGACAATCACAGGTCTAGTTGAAATCATGAAAAACAGTAATTCAGAAAGTACCTTTTACTTTTAATAAAATTTTTGGACATCTGGTAAAAGTAGTCATTAACCTTGAGTACTTTTCCACTGAAAAACATAGATATTTATTATCATAAAAGAGCCCAAATAAGGTTTTATTTTTTAAAAATCAAACTGAATTAATTTGGAAAAATAGAAGCAAGGTATTTCAGTAGTTTAGTTGTTCAAAGATTTCATTATAGACCAATTTCAGAGAATAAGTGGATTTTATTGCTGGTGTCATTATCTTTCAATGTCCATTCATTAAAATTTAATTTTCTCATGCAAGCAAATGAAAACTCAATACCAAACCAACACAGATCTTCAAACCTATACTATGAAAATAAAAATAATTTCAGATGAAAATGTGAATTTATTATCAAATGATTTCTTATAAATCACCATATTTGATGTGTTCTATAGGATATTGGCATTGTATTTTGCTTTGGGAGTGGGGATGCTATTTACGTGATTGAAAGAGAAATCCTTCTTTGTTCTCTCATATGGGGATTTATCTCAATATTTCCTAAAGTGCTGATGAGTACAGTATATCTGACACATCTTTAAGACACCCCCTTCTAAATGCACTAATCTAGATGCAGAAGAAAATAAATTTGTAGAAGGAGGCTTAAAATTCATAAAATAGAATTTGATCAAATTTTGAATTTGATCAAAACTATTTAAGAAAGAAATAAATTCAAAGAATATGAAGATGTTTGAATCACAGATTCAATGCTTCCCTTAATAGGGGAAAATCAGGAAAATCCCAAAATATGGCAATGAATCTCTTGGAAAGAAATATTAATCAGGTAAAATGTTACTATTGATGCAAACTAATATCTTTGGTGAATAGTCACCCCAAATACCGGATTTTCATCTTAATTCTAGTAATATATTCTCAAGCTACAAGGCTCTTTTTCGACCAAAGGATACAGATATTGAGATTTTCTTATATTGTAGTAGAAGGAAAATCTTGACAAGCTAAAAGTTTCATTTTCTCCCACAGTAGGCAAAAATAAATTTCAAGTGTTTGTGAACTCTTATAGATACTTTTTGGACTTTTTTTTCATGCTCATAAGCAGGTAGTTTAGTTCTTAGTGGTGACAGCATTGTTAGATGCTTCATCCTGAGAGATGTCTACAAGTAGACAAGCCAGAAGCATCTCTTGGTTAAAAGCTATAAAATAACCAACAGGAAAACATCAAAAACAATTTAAAACAAGTGACAAAGAAAGAAAGCAGTTGTCAGAAAAATGAGCCAAGCAAGAAGAAGAGGAAACAAGTAAAATAGGAAGAAAAATAAAGAAAGTATGATAGACTAAATGATAATGAGGTAATCAAAAAGGAAATTAGACTAGAAGGTTAAATAAAAGTTTCTATTTTCTTGAGGTTTATTGGCAATTGCTCCTTTAATATTGTTAACGAATTCAAGGTATTCTCACCTCTTTTCTGGACACTTGTAATTTTTCCCATTCTGTTAAATACAGTTATTGTTAATAAATCACCTCAACCTCTTATAGTGAAAGCAAACTTTCTTTTTAAATTAGGGAAACTATGGTAATATCATCATCAGCAGACCTAAGAAGAGAAACTGTGACAAATGTCAACCTCTAAGTCAAGAGCAAGTTATCCTTATCCTTCCAGTCCTATTCATGGGAAAGGGAATCAGGAAGTTCTCTAACTTACCGTAAACTTCCTATTTTAAATCTTATCCTTAGTAAGACTAGAATCAGTAGAATGAAGTGCTATCTTATAGGCTCTTTTACTTCCAGATCATCCATATATTAAGTTTATTCACAATTCCTTGGAAGATGTAAGAAAAAAAGTACACCTGTTAATTAATCCTCTGATAACATTAATAGGCTTGGCATAAAAAGAGGAAAGTATGTTTGCTGATGGTATTCAAGAATGTAAAGAATGTAGTCCAACTAAGCACTTAAGTCAAGGAAGGATCTTCAGTGAATGGTAAGATCTGCCAAATGCTCCTGTTTTCAGATGACATGGTGCTGATTGCATCAATCACCATAATTTTGCAGAGACATCAAGAGTTTGGCCTCTCTACCTGTACAAAAAAAGGTGAAGCAGATGAAAAATGAGGCAGACTGCATTGTACATCTAGAGATAGACAAACTATAGAGATTGACCAACAATATGTCATCTGTCATATGGATATCTGTACACATGTCCTAGGATTTAAAAAAAAAGAGAGAGAACAGCTGGTTTGCTGTCAAGAAACTGCAAAGCTCTTTATTGACCCCAAATTTTCCCTAGAAATAAATACCCATTTTGGAAGACTAGCATCCTATCGATGTTTCTATATGTCAGTTAACCATGGAAGAGTATTGCAGAGTGCAATACACAGATAAGTAGGGAGTGTGAGCAGGCTAAACACATAACAAATGGATGAATTCCAAATAAGAACAATAAGAAAGGATATCATCAAGTAATTATATGATACAAAGGGGAGATGGGCTGGTCATATGAAAAATGTTAACGATGATATGGCCTCTGATCTTATTCCACTAGTACCTGAATGATATGAGGAAGGACTCCAGTACTTGTCATAGATCTCTTTAATGGGCAGCTAAGTGGCTCAATGGATAAAGCACAGGCCATGAATTCAGGAGGACCTGAGTTCAAATGCAGCCTCAAATACTTGACACTTACTAGCTGTGTGACCCTGTGCAAGTCACATAACCCTCATTGCCTCCACCCAAATAAAATAGAGCCCTCTGAGTAAAATTTTGGAGTAGTGTGTACAAGAATCATAAAGCTAGAGAAGTATGACTGAATAGTAAGTCTTCAATGTTTAAGGAAACCTTTTAATTAATGATATCATAAATACATTTCAGTATCACCGGAAAAAGAAATTTCAAAGTTCTAGACCATAATGTAGAGCAGAATTAGGGCTGATGGTGAAGTCAAGGTGCTATCTCTTTGAGTAACTGAGGAAGGATGAAATATAAATCACAGAAGTTTAAAAAATTAATGAACTGGTGGGAATTTATATTTGAATTGACATCAACATGTATATTTCCCAAATCTTTCAATGTCTTTTTCCCACATCTTTCTTATCTGTTGCTTTTTCTCCACACACAAGCATTCAGTATATTTCAGTAGTTTAATATCTCTGTCCTATATTATTACAGGTCTAACCATTTCACCTTCTTATTCATTGAGGTGCAAATGCTCCCTATTTCCTGTAGGATTAAGAATAAATTACTGTCATTTAAGCTCTTCAGAACCATGTCCAATTCTATCTTTTCAGTTGTCATATATTTTACTTCCTTTTATTCAATCTTCTCTCCACTCATTCTGGACAGATTATTCTTCAGTTACAGAATAGCTATTTCTTTATATTAGTAGTCACTCATGTTTGGAAACTCCTCATATATATACATATATATGTTTAATTCCTTGTAACTCAAGCACTTACCACAATGTCTGGTACATAATACAAATGTAATGCTTCTTTAATGGTTGATTATTTGACTGAAGAGCCAGAGTAGTAGAGTAGGGGCTAGGATATCTAAGTTAATTATCTACTATATATTGAGGTAAACAAAGGGGACAAAAGGGTTGTTCAGTGATGTTAAACTGCTTGAGTCCATATGAGGGAGGATAATACTCTTAACTCCTGAGATCTGTATCTCTGTAAAGGAATTGTTATTAAATCAACTTTGTCATGATGATATAAAGAAACTTGAGGGGCAGAATAAAAGAAGACTGGGGGAGAAGAGGAAGGGAGAGGTGGAATGGGGTTAATTATATCCTAGGAAGAGGCACAAAAAGAACCCATTACAACAGAGGGAAAGAAGGGAGGGGTGGGCATTGTTGCAACCTTACTCTCATCATATTGGGTTCAGGGAGGGAATAAAACACAGTCCCATTTTTAAAAAGAAACTTAGCTTACTCTGTAAGGAAACAAAAGGGGAAGGGGAAAAAGGGGCAAGAAAAAGAAGGGAAGCTGATAAACGGGAAGGCAGATTGAGGGAGGCAGTGGTCAGAAGCAAAACACTGCTCAAGTGAAATAGGGGGAAAGAATGGGAAAAAAGAGTACAAAGGGGGAAAGAAGATGGAGGGAAATAAAGAGTGAATAATTTTAACTATGAAGGTGAAAGGGATGAACTCTCCCATAAAAGAGAAGTGAATTGCAGAGTGGATTAAAAACCAGAATCCTACAATATGCTGTTTACAAGAAATACATTTGAAGCAGAGCGATACACACAGAGGTAAAAGAATGGAGCAGAATATATTATGCTTCAGCGAAAGTAAAAAAAAAAGCAGGGGAAGAAATCCTTATCTCAGACAAAGCAATGGCAAAATAGATCTCATTAAAAAAGATAAGGAAGGAAACTATATCTTGCTAAAAGCTACTATAGATAATGAAGTAATATAAATATTAAACATGGATGCACCAAGTGGTATAGCATCCAAATTCTTAGAGGAGAAGTTAAATGAGTTAAAAGAGGAAATAAACAGTAATATTATACTAGTGGGGGATCTGAATCTTCCCTTCTCAGAATTAGATAAATCTAGCCACAAATTCAATAAGAAAGAAGTTAAAGAGGTGAATCGAATACTAGAAAAGTTAGACATCAAAGATGTCTGGAGAAAATTGAATGGGGATAGAAAGGAATATACCGCTTTCTCAGCAATACATGGCACACTTTCAAAAATTCACCATGTATTAGGGCACAAATCATTAGGGTAAAATGTAGAAAGGCAGAAATAGTAAATGCATCCTTCTCAGATCATGATGCAATAAAAATTACATGTAATAAAGAGCCAGGGAAAGGTAGACTGAAAATCAATTGGAAACTAAATAATTTCATTCTAAAGAATGAGTGGGTCAAACAACAAATCATAGAAACAATCAATAACTTTATCCAAGAGAATGACAATAATGAGACAACACACCAAAATCTATGGGATACAGCCAAAGCAGTCCTTAGGGGAAAATGTATAGCTCTAACTGCTTACATGAATAAAAAAGCGAAAGAGGAGATCAATGAATTGTGCATGCAACTTAAAAAGCTGGAAAAAGAACAAGATAGAAATCCCCAATTAAATACTAAACTAGAAATCCTGAAAACTAAGCTAGAAATTAATAAAATTGAAAGCAAGAAAATTATAGAATTCATCAATGAAACTGAGAGCTGGTTTTATGAAAAAACCAATAAAATACATAAACCACTGGTTAATATGATTTAAAAAATGAAAGAAGAAAACCAATTTACCAGTATCAAAAATGAAAAGGGTGATCTTACCACCAATGAAGTGGAAATGAAAGCAACAATTAGGAACTATTTTGCCCAACTGTATACCAATAAATTTAACAATCTAAATGAAATGGATAAATATTTACAAAAATAAAAACTGCCCAGGTTAACTGAAGAGGAGGTTTCCTTAAAATATTAAGCAGTATCTACCTAAAACCATCAACAAGCATTATATGTAATGGAGATAAGTTAGAGGCCTTCCTAATAAGATCAAGGGTGAAACAGGGATGTCCATTATCACCTCTATTACTTAATATTGTACTAGAAATGCTAGCTTTAGCAATCAGAGAAGAAAAAGGAATTAAAGGAATTAGAATAGGCAAGGAGCAAACAAAACTATCACTCTTTGCAGATGATATGATGATATACTTAAAGAATCCTAGAGAATCAACTCAAAAATTACTTGAAATAATTAACAACTTTAGCAAAGTAGCAGGATATAAAATAAATCCACGTAAATCATCAGCATTTCTATACATGACCAACAAAGTCCAGCAGCAAGAGATAGAAAGAGAAATTCCATTTAAAGTAATGGTAGATAATATAAAATACTTGGGAATCTATTTGCCAAGACAAACCCAGGAATTCTATAAACACAACTACAGAACACTCTTCACACAAATCAAGTCAGATCTAAATAATTGGAAAAATACCAATTGATCATGGATAGGCTGAGCTAATATAGTAAAAATGACAATTCTACCTAAATTAATGTACTTATTCAGTGCCATGCTAATCAAACTACCTAAAAATTATTTTATGGAGCTAGAAAAAATAATAACAAAATTAATCTGGAAAAACAAAAAGTCAAGAATATCAAGGGAAATAATGAAAAATAAAATGTACAGGAAGGTCGGTTACCTGTACCATATCTGGAGCTCTAGTATAAAGCAGCAGTCATCAAAACTATCTGGTACTGGCTAAGAAATGGAGTGGAGGACCAATGGAATAGGCAAGGCACAAGAGACACAGTACTAAATGACATTATCATTGTACTGTTTGATAAAATCAAAGACTTCAGCTTCTGGGATAGGAATTCAGGATTTGACAAAAACTGCTGGGAAAACTGTATGGCAGAAATTAGGCCTAGACCAACATCTGACACCTTATACTAAAATAAGGTCAAAATGGGTACATGATTTAGATGTAAGAGGGGATACCATAGGTAAATTAGGAAAAAAAAGGAATAGTCTACCTTCCAGATCTTTGGAAAGGAGAGCAGTTTATGACCAAACAAGATATAGAGAATATTATGAAATGCAAAAATCGATGATTTTGATTACATTAAATTAAAAAGTTTTTGTACAAACTGATGCAATGTCTCCAAAATTAGAAGGGATGCAGAATGCTGGGAAACAATTTTTTATGGCCAGTTCTGATAAAGGCCTCAGTTCTAAAAAATATAGGGAACTAAATCAAATTTATATGATTCCAGGTCATTCCCCAATTGAGAAATGGTCAAAGGATATGAACAGGCAGTTTTCTGATGAAGAAATCAAAGCTATCTATTGGCATATGAAAAAATTCTCTAAATCACTATGTTATAGAGAGATTCAAATTAAAACAACTCTGAGTTACTACCTGACACCTATCAGATTGGCTAATATGACCAAAAAGGAAAACAATATATATTGGAGAAGCTGTGGGAAAATTGGAATACTAATGCATTGTTTGTGGAGCTGTGAACTGATCCAACCATTTTGGAGAGCAATTTGGAATTATGCCCAAAGAATTATAAAGCTGTGCATACTCTTTGACCCAGCAATACCACTTTTAGGTCTTTTTACCAAAGAAATCATGGAAAGGGGAAAGGGACCCACATGTACAAAAATATTTATAGCTGCTCTTTTTGTGGTGGCAAGGAATTTTAAATTGAGGGGATGTCCATCAATTGGGGAATGACTGAATAAGTTGTGGTATATGAATGTGATGGAATTCTATTGTGCTCTAAGAAACAATGAGCAGGTTGAGTTCAGAGAAACCTGGAAGGATTTGCATGAACTGATGGTGAGTGATATAAGCAGAACCAGAAGAACATTATACACAATATCATCAACATTACGTGTGGATCAACTGTGATAGACTAGATTCTTCTTACCAATCCAATGGAACAAGAAATTTCCAAAGAACTCATGATGGAAAAGGCTCTCCAAATCCAGAAAAAAAAAGGAACTGTGGAATATGGATTCTGATTGCACCATACTATTTCTTTTGTTTTTGGTGCTGTTGGTTTTCTGATTTGAGGTTTTTCCTTTGTGCTCTGATTCTTCTTATGCAACATGACTAAGGCAGAGATATGTTTAATGTTTTATGTATATATAACCTATATCAGACTGCCTGCTGTCTAGGGGAGGGGGGCAGGGAGGGAGAAAAATGTGAAATGGAAATCTTATATAAACAAATGTTGAAAACTATTTCTACATGTAACTGGAAATAATAAAATACTTTTATTTAAAAAACTAAAAAAGTAAAAATTAAAAAAAAACCCAATATATTGAACTTATTAGGAGGAAGATGGAATGATCTAGAACAGTGATTCTCAAAGTATGGTCTGGTACTCCCTAAGAGTACCTGAAATACTTTCAGGAGGTCCCAGGGTTCTTCACTTCATAGGAATACTAACATATTATAATTCAATATATTAAGATCAATAGCTATAACCAACATGAATAAAAACTTTTTGTGGGGAGGTCATCATTAAAATATAAGATTATAAAGGGGTCATGAAACAACAACAACAACAAAAATTGAAATCACTAATCTAGAGGCCAATAAATAAATCCAATAACAAACTGGCTAGTGTGATATAGATAAGTGGTATTAACCACAAAAAAGGATAGGCTCCTGAAAAAGAGGTAGGATATACATGTGGTTTTAAGGAACAACAATCATGACTCCTTCCCTATCAGACCAGTATTCATGAGCACTAAGTTTCATTTACTTTTTCCATTCTGCTGAATGCATTATAATCATTATTTTTTGAGTAATTCAGGCTATTCAATAGTTTCAATTATGTCTGTACTTTTATAAACCCATTTGGAGTTTTCTTGGCAAAGGTATCACAGTGATTTGTTGTTTTCTTCTCCATCTCATTTTACAAATGAGTAAACTGAGGTAAATGGGGTTATGTTACTCATCTAGTGTCATACAGATATCAAAGAATGGTGGTCAGAACTTATGAACTTATGAAAATAAGTCTTCCTGATTCTAGTCCTAGCACTCTACCCACTGTGCCAACTAGCTGCCTAGATCATCTTTAGCTCTTCCATTTTTCTTTTTATTATGTGTCTGTGTAGAAAGAGTGCTGAACTTGGAATCAGGAAAATCTAAGTTCTAATCCTATCTTAGATAATCACTGCCTGTGTGAATGTGGTAAGTCACTTAAGCTCCCACTCAGTTTTTTCATCTATAAAGTGAAGAAACTGAGAGATTCTACCTTGCAGTTTTGTGACAATCAAGTGAAGATGATAGATAGATACATAGATAGATTTATAAAGTCCTCTGCTAAAATTACATAAATGCAAAATAAAGTAATTTTGAGATTCTACCTCATCCTTGTCACTGTGGCAAAGATGAAAAAAATGATTGATGTTGGAGGGGTTGTGGGAAAAAAAAGGCATATTGATGCATTTTGAGGTGACCTCTAAATCAATATAATTATTATGGAAAGCAATTTGTAAATATACACAAAAACAACTTAATATTATGTACCCTTGACACACCTATACCACTACTAGTTCTATAACTGTCCCATCCCCTAAAAAAAAGAAAAAAAAGTGGAAAAGGTCCTTTATGTTAAAAAAATATTTGTGACAGATATTTTTGTGGAAACAAACAAAACCCCCCCAGAAACTAAGGATATATCCAATCATCAAAGAATGTTGGATAATTTCTGTCATGTGAACAGTGCTATTATCCTATGAGAAATGAGGAAAAAAATATGATTTAAAAAACACATGGACAGCTGGGTGGAGCCAAAAAGGTGGAGGAAAGGCAGTGACTTGCCCGAGCTCTCCCCAAGAACCCTCCAAATACCTTTAATTAATGCCATAAGACAATTCCTTGAAAACCAGCACTCATGAAAAGACTGGATGAAATAATTTTCCAGGCAAAGACAAATTGGAAGATCAGCAGGAAAGGTCTGTTTTACCAGGGTGAGAGTGGAGCACAGACCCATGCAGTCTACATCAGCTCAGACCCAGGCTTAACTACAGCAAACCAAATGTAGGTCTTAGGAGTCTCTGAATCTGCAGCAGCAGGAATTTCTTCTGGAATTAATCCTACAGACATTAAGGTGATCCAACAATTAGCCATAAGGAGAATTCATCAGTCTCTTTGCTAGCACTGAGGCAGGACTCTGTTGTTTTGCCCATACTGAGATGCAGGTCACAGTCTTGGGTGGCAGTCCTAGGAAGGGGAGGAGCATAAGCACACAAGAGCTTGCAGCTACAGTGGAGTTCATAGTTTGAGGGCAGAAAAGCAGGCCTGTGGTTGCTTGCACAAGAGAGCACAGGCCTGGAGAACTGTAAACATACCTCTCCTTAAATCATACAACCTGAGAAGAACTAAAATCTTACAAATACCAAGAAGTATATCTGAAAACAGCAGCACAAACCACCTGAAACTTGGTGTGGGGACCAATTTTTAATTGGGGAGTATTAGCTAAGCAGTTCACCACAATATTGCGGCAAGGAAGGAGACAGACAGCCTCCATCAAAACAAAGCAGGATTTATTTAACAAGAACGAACTTTAAAAAAACACAAACAGGATCAGTAGGATTAAGGGAAAGGAAATAAAATGGGGAAAGGGAAATTATACAACCTGAACACCACCACCACCCAGGAATCAGCTGAGAACACACAGCAGCATCCTGTCACCTTCCAGTTTCAAGCTAAAATGGCCAAAAAACTTCCTTCTTCACTGCACACCCCACTCTGACCACACAGCCCCCAGTCATTTGGCTGGCTGCTCTGACAGTCACATGGCTGCCCACACTAGACTTCCAATCATTATAATTTTGCCAGGCCCATGTAGATGTCAGCAAGTGGTGATGATGTGAGGTGCCAGTGCCATGGTGATGGCTACAACCAGTGGGTGGAGGAGAGTGCCCTTTGTGGAGCCCCAGAGGCCAGTGCATGCACCAAGGTTTGGTGTTGTTTTTTTTATTCTAGCCAAAAGATGGGGTCACAAAAACCTCAAATAACAATTAATTCTTTACATTGGGACAGTGTGCCCTCCAACCTGGAAGCAGTGCCCCACTTTAAAAAAAGAGTTAAAAGTATAGAAATAGGCTGGGGAAATGAGCAAACAGAAAAAAACCAAGCAAACAAACAAAAGAACCAAAACTTGTTGACCCTAGAAAGTTTCCATAGTGGCAACGAAGATCAAAATTTCCCTCAGAAGATAACAAAGTCAAAGGTTCCAAGAAAAAATATGAATTGGTCTCAAGCCATAGAAGGACTCAGGAAGAACTTTGAAAATAAAGTGAGAGATAGAGGAAAAAATAGAAAAAGAAATGAGAATGATGCAAGATAACCATGATAAAAGTCAACAGTTTGATAAAGGAGACACACACACACACACACAAAAAAAAAATGCTGAAGAAAATAACACCTTACAAAAGAGACTAGGCCAAATGGTAAAAGAAATACAAAAAGCCAATGAGGAAAAGTATTCCTTGGAAAGATGAATTGGCCAAATGTAAAAAATAAGCAATACAAAAGCTCTCTGTAGAAAATAATTCCTTAAAAATTAAGATTAAGATAATGGAAGGTCATGACTTGGTGAGAAATCAAGAAACAATAAAACAAAACTAAAAGAATGAAAAAAAGAAGCCAATGTAAAATATCTCCTTGGAAAAACAAATTACTTGGAAAATAGATCTGGGAGACCTAATTTGAAAATTATTGGACTACTTGGAAGCCATGATCAAAAGAGTCTAGACATTATCTTCCAAGAAATTGTTAGGAAAAAATTATCCTGTTATTCTAGAACCAAAAGGTAAAATAGAAATTATAAGAATCCACTGATCACCTCCTGAAAGATATCCCAGGGGCAGCTAGGTGAAACAGTGGATAAAGCACCAGCCCTGGATTCAGGAGGACCTGAGTTAAATCTGGCCTCAGAAACTTGACACTAGTTGTTTGACCCTGGGAAAGTCACTTAATCCCTATCACCCTGCAAAATAGATAAACAAACCAACAAACAAACCAATGAATAAATGAATAAGGAAATGAATGAATAAGTGAATAAATGGATTAATGAATAAACAAGCAAACAAATGAATGAATGAATGGATAGATAAATTAAAAATAAAATTTTTAAAATAATAATAAAAAAGAAAGAGATCCCAAAATGAAAACTCCCAGGAATATTATAGCCAAATTCTAGAGCTCCCAGGTCAAGGAAAAAATTATTAAAAATGTCCATCAAGAAACAATTCAAGAATCATGGAGCCACTGTCAGGATAACAAAAGATTTAGCATCTTCTACATTAAAGGATCAGAAGGCTTGGGATATGATATTTCAAAGGGCAATGGCACTGTGATTACAGCCAAGAATCAACTACCCAGCAAAACTGTGTATAATCCTTCAGGAGAAAAACAGGCAATTCACTGAAAGAGAGGACTTCCATGCATTCTTTTTTTTTCTTTCATTTAGAATTTTATTTTCCAAATTACATGTTAAAACAAATTGTGGGGGCAGCTAGGTGGTGCAGTAGATAAAGCACCGGCCCTGGATTCAGGAGTTCCTGAGTTCAAATCCGACCTCAGTCACTTGACACTTACTAGCTATGTGACCCTGGGCAAGTCACTTAACACCCCCAATCCCTCTGCACAAAAAAAAAAATAATAATAAATAAATAAATTTTTAAAAAATTGTGACATCAATTTTTTAAAACTTTGTGTTCCAACTTCTCTTCCTCCCTCCCTACACACAGCCCCTTAGAACTCAAGCGATTCAGTATGATTTTTACATGAGTAGTCATGTAAAACATCTCCACATTATCCAAGTTGTGAAAGAAAATGGGCAAAAACAAAACTCCAGATTAAGGAACTATAAAAAAAAAATGTTTCAATCTGTTTTCAGATACCATCAGTTCTTTCTTTGTAGATGGATTGCACTTTTCCTAAATCCTTCAGAGTAATCTTGGATCATTGCTTTGCTGAAATTAACCAAGTCATTCACAAGAGCCCATCTTACACTAGTGCTGTTATTTTGTATACAGTTCATTAAATGTCACTAATTGTTTTTTGTTTGTTTTTCAGGGCAATGAGTATTAAGTGACTTGCCCAGGGCCACACAGCTAGCAAGTGTTAAGTGTTTGAGGATGGATTTCAACTTAGGTCATTCTGAATCCAGGGTCAGTACTTTATCCACTGCACCACTTACCTGCTCCATTCAGGCATTCTTGATGAAAAGACCTCAGCTTAAAAGAAAATTTGACTTTCAAATACAAGATGCTAGAGAAGCATAAAAAGGTGAACAGGAAAAAGAAACCATAAGGGATATTAAAATGTTAAACTCTTTACATTCCTACATGGAAAGATGATACTTATAATTCATAAGAATGTTTTTATTATTACAGTAGCTGGATGGAGTATATTTAGACAGAGGTCACAGGTGTGAGTTGAATATGAAGGGATAATAACTTTAAAACAATAAAATTATGGGGTAAGAGAGGAATACACTAGGAGAAAGGGAAATTGAAGGAGGTGGAAGCTGGTAAAGTATCTTACATAAAAGAAGCAAAAAAAGCATATAGAGTGGAAAGGAAGATGGGGGAGATGCTGCGGAGTTAATGAATCTTACTCTCAACAGAATTGGCTCAAAGAAGGAACAATATACACACTCACCTAACTGAATTTTCTTCCATCGTACTCTTGCCCCATGTCATTTACTGTATTCTCTATCTCCTTTCACCCTGTCCGTCCTCAAAGGTGCATTGCTTCTGAATGTACCCTACCCTAATCTGTCTTCCCTTCTATCACCTCTTCCCCTTAACCCCTTAACCTTCTGCTTTTCTATGGGGTATGAAAAGTCAAATTGGCCAAATGGAAAAGGAGGTACAAAAGCTCTCTGATGAAAATAATTGCCTAAGAAATAGGATTGAACAAATGGAAGCCAATGACTCTATGAGAAACCAAGACACAATAAATCAAATCCAAATGAATCAAAAGTAGAGGGCAATGTGAAATATCTTCCGGGAAAAAAACTGATGACTTGGAAAATAGGTCCAGGAGAGATAAGTTGAAAATCATTGGTCTACTTGAAAACCATGATCAAGGAAAGAGCTTAGACACCATCTTCCAAGATATTCTCAGGGAAAATTGCCCTGAAATTCTAGAAGAAGAAGCTAAAATAGAAATTGAAAGAATGCACCAATCACCTCCAGAAAGATCCCAAAAAGAAAACTCCTAGGAATATTATAGCCAAATTCCAGAGCTCTGAGGTCAAGGAAAAAATATTGCAAGCTGCCAAAAAGAAAGTATTCAAGTACTGTGGAGCTCCAGTCAGGATAGCACAAGATCTAGCAGCTTCTACATTAAAGAATTGGAGGGCATTGAATATGATATTCCAGAGGGCAAAGGAAATGGGATTACAACCAAGAATCACCTACCCAGCAAAACTCAGCCTAATCTTTCAGTGGAAAAAATGGAACTTTAATGAAAAAGAAGACTTTCAGATATTTGTGATGAAAAGACCTGAACTGAATGGCAAATTTGACTTTCAAATACAATACCCTAGAGAACCATAAAAATTTGGAGAGCTGGGGGACATACCTAGGGTCATACAGTGGGTAACTGTCTTGTGTCTGAGGCCGGGTTTTGGCTGGGATCCCCCTGGGTCCAGGGGTGATGCTTTGTCCACTGTGTCACTTAACTAGGTGATGACATCTTTAGGGTTAAATTGAGGGGTGAAAGAAATTCACTGGGGGAGGGGGAAGGGCAGAGGTGAAATCCTACATGAAAGAAACAGGAAAAGGCTTATGGAGTGGGGGAAGAGATGGGAGAGGAGCAGGGCAGTAAATGAATTTTACACTCATCAGAAAAGGCTCAAAGACCTATTCCTATTCTTTTAGACAGCAATCTGATATTACCAAGTGTTCAGGGTTTAGTGGCCACATTGAGAGATATGGAAAGTTACTTTCTCTTGTAATAAGGTTTGATAGGGCCCCTTAAATAAGTCAATTTATGCTACTGACTTCTAAATTGTAAAGGATCTAGATCAGTGATATATTCATCTCTAATTGAGGTCCAATACATTTTGAAAGTCAACTACTACTAGAAATTTCTATGTTACTAGAGGATAATGCACATTAGATATCATCAAAACCCAGAAAACCACTAAACCAAGGTTGTTTGTTGTTGTTGTTATTGTCATTGTTGTTTGTCCTTTGTGCTTGAAGATGACCAACATATCTTGATGTCAGAATCAATGTACAGTGTGTATGGCTGTGGCTGATCATATCAATATGAGCTCATAGGGCACAAATATAAGCATTTAAATTTGTGTACCCCATATTTATCTTGAGCTACCACAATTCTCCTTTTGTTATAGAGCACAACACTTTCTTTGATGTGGGCATGTCATGCTGGATGATCCTGTGTGAGTGTCACCCATGCCTCATAATTGATACCAAAGTTCTTCAGAAGGACTTTGAGAGTGTCCTTGTTTCAATTTTTCTGATCTCCATGTGAGCATCTGCCTTGTGTGAGTTCTCAATAAAATAGTCTTGTAGGAAAGCATACATTTAGCATTCAAACAATGTGTCCATCTCATCAGACTTTCAATCAGCAGTAGAGTTTGAGTGTTTGGTTGTTCATCTTGAGAAAGGATCTCAGTGTCCAGTACCTAATCTTGTCAGATGATCTTCAAAACATTTCTATGACAACTCAATTTAAAGTAGTTCAATTTTCTTACATGGTCCACTTAGACTGTCCAGGTTATACAGGCATACAACAATGGCTCTGTAGACTTTCTTTTTGGTAGGCAATCTAACACCTCTTCACTTGTACACACACTTTCAGTTAGTTCATGCAATGCATGTATCAATGTCATCATCAAAGTGTATATCTCTGGAAAGCATACTGCTAAGGTAAGTGTACTTGTCCTGGGCAACTAATTTTTTTTCCTTTTGTTAAAATTGATGGTTCCATTGTATGGATGATGTCATGCTGGCTTGTGGAGAATCTGTTTTCTTAGTATTAATTGTTAGGTCAAAATTAATGCAATTGATAGAAAATCAATCCATACTTTATTGTATTTCAGCTTCAGATACTGCATTGAGTAGACAATCATCTGTGAACAACAACAACAAAAAATCATGGACCAATTCCCACTCCACTTTCTTCTTGGCTTTGTAGCCTTTTCAAGTTAAACAATTTACCATCAGTGAGATGGTTAACCTTGATGGCATTTCTGTCCTCATTGAAGGCATCTGACAACATGGCTGAAAACATCAACTCAAAAATCATGGGAGCAAGCACATTGCCCTGTGTCACTCCTTTGGTGGCTGGGAGAGGAGATTGATTATCCAAAAACTGTGAAAGCATTACCCCATTAAAATGGCATACCACATTGATGCATTTCTCTTATCTTCCACAGACCCTCACAACACAGAGTTTCAAAGGCCTTGATCAGATTGATGAACATTGTGTATAGAGTTCTATTCTATTCCTGGCATTTCTCCTGGACTTGTCAGGCAGGAAAAAATAAAAAAAACAAAACAAAACATGTAGACCAGTCTTCAAATCAATCTGAAACCATACTGCCTTTCAGATAAATGACTGCTTGTAAGTGAAGGAATACCTGATGAAGGATTACTCAGGAAATAATCTTTAATGAAATGACCAAGAGATAGAACTCCTTATAATTGTCACAGGACAACCTATTTTATTTTCCTTTATAAAAATGGATCTTAGACTCATCCTTGATGTCCCAGGGGAAAACCTCCCCTTGCCAAATATCCCGCAAGATTCCATACAGCTTTTTTATTAGCAGCAACCCCTTGCCTTGTAGATGTCTACTAGAATAGAATCAGAACCAGGTACTTTTCCACATGAGAATAGCCTAATGTCATTCAAAACTTCTTCAGTTGGAAGTTCAATGAGAGAGGGAATAGTGGAGAATGTTAACATCTACTGCTCACTTAGCACTCCTCCTCTATTTGTCTCTATACTCCATCGAAGCCCACAAATTGTCCTACCAGCCTGTGCTTTGTAATGAAATTATGGATTTTCATCTGCTTCAGTCTCTGCTAGTACAGCTCACCACTATTCTTATTCTAGCATTCTATTACAACAAGTAGTAGGCTTCAGACATGACCAGAAACAAGCAGAATACAGGGAAGTATAGTAGAAAGAAAGGGTACTATGGCTGAAGTGGCTCCAAGGTTAGAGAACCTGATTAAAATGAGGAGAGAATATTAAAACAACACAATAGCAAATATGTACACATATTTGAATATCCATAACTGTATATCCATACACTTTTTATAATTATGGTTAGGAAAAGCATTGTTAACAAAATAAGAGATAGAGGAAATTAGCCAAAATATTTGATCATTTTGACTACATAAAATTTAAAGTTTCTATGTAAACAATACTAAATGTGTCAACTTGGGAAAACAAACAATATTATCAGTTTTTAAAATTGTGGTTTGCTCTACAAACAAGTAAAAATGTGTGTATATCATGCCAAAATTTCTTCATCAATAAATAAATGTTCAGAGGATATGAACAAATAATTTTCAAAAGAGATTTGCAAACTATCTGGGTCCAGTGGCAAGATAAACATAAGGATGACTAGAGATGGCCCTGGGTGTTTCAGGCAATTGTGGAAATGTGACTTGACCATAGTCACACAGCTACTAAGTGTCAAGTGTCAGATGCTGGATTTGAATTTACATCCTCCTGCCTCCAGCACCACTGCACTACCTAGCTGCCCCAGTTCTCAGAAAACAAGCAAAAAAAAATACCTGTTACTATTGTTCCCTGATGAGCTGTGGTATAGGCAGGGAATTCAGTATTAGGGAAATACTGTAGTCTCCAAACTGGGGATACAATAAGGCCATGCTTTGAACTAGGAGAATTTGACGGTAAGGAAGTTCATAAAAATATGAGTATGTCTATGTCCACAAACAAGGGACTAGATTAGTCTCAGAGCCAGGGATGGGGTAGATCCTATTGTTTAGGATTTCAGTGGTGCCAGTTGGAGGGATGCAGGGCAAAGCATTCAGCATTGTCATTACATTCTCTCAGTGCATGAAAATAAGTTCCTAATAGAATGATATTCGATTTGAAGAAACTTCAAATCACTAACCAATAAAAAAAGCCTACCTGCAGTGCTGAACTTTGTCATTCATTTCTAAGACTTATTGGTTCTTCTTTCTGAGGGTTGGCTCATTAGCATTTATATTGCTGTGATTTTTATCAACATTTAAAATGACTATCTATACCTCTTAGCAAGGGAACTATGCAAGACAAGCAGGTTGAGCAACATATATGTCATTCTAGAGGGGGAAAACATACCAAGTGTATAGTACAAGAAAGGGTGTGGTTAGAATTTTAAGGCTGGTCTTAAAATTTACCTGAGATATTGACCAGCCATTGGAAAACCTAGTTATTTATACTATATTTGAGCTAGATTGTTCTAATTCCAAATATTCCAGAGATAATAAACATTTCTCTTTCATTGCAAATATGAAAGAGCAATATGTGACTTGCCATGAACTAACATTAGAGGAAAGTTAGTAGTGAAAGTAAACTGACAACAAAAGAGGAGTGTTGACTCAGGTATCTGGATATTTTGGGGTGGGGGCAGGGCAGAGCCAAGATGGCGGAGAGGAAGCCACAAGCTGCCTGAGCTCTCCTTCAGTTCCCTCAAATAGAACATTAAATTAGGCCTCTGGATGGATTGTGAAACTATAAAACCTGCACAGAGACAGAGAGACACAGTCTTCCAACCAGAGATAATTTAGAAGACTTCAGGAAAAGGTCAGTCTGACTCGGGCAAAAGGGAGGCCCAGCCCAGGGCAGCAGTCTAGCACCAAGGGGTTCAGGGCAAGTCAACAGGAGCTGCGGGCCACAGCTGAACAACTGAGGCCCCAGGAACCTGGCTCAAAAATCTTGTGGCCAAGAAGGACAGTGAAAAAACCTACCTGCACCAGCCGAGAGGGCAAGTTGCCAGCTGTAGGGCCACGAACAGGACAGGCGGGATCAGGTCCCTGACCGAGCACGCTCAGACAGGAAGTGCAGGGGGGAGAACTGCACACACTATAAAGGCCTTAGAGTAAAAAGCCGGTCACACAGCACCTATACCCCTGCATAAGAAGCCCAAAACAGGGACCCTGGTGCGCCCAGAGCAGACCTCAACTTAAAAAATAAATAAATAAGCTGGAATAATGAGTAAGAAGCAAAAAAGAGCCCTCTCCATTGAGAGCTTCTGTATCAATAGGGAAGAAGCCAACACTAACTCAGATGAGGACAATAACCTCAAATTGCCTACATGTGAAGCCTCACAAGGGAAGGTGAATTGGCCTCAAGAACAAAAAGCTTTCCTGGAAGAGCTCAAAAAGGATTTTAAAAATCAACTGAGAGAGGTAGAAGAAAAAATGGGTAGAGAAAAGAAAGCAAAACAAGAAAACTATGAAAAAAGAATCAGCAGCTTGGAAAAGGAAACACAAAGATTGACTGGCCAAATGGGAAAAAAAAAGTGCATAATTGCACTGAAGAAAACAATGCCTTAAAAATTCATTTGGCCAAATGGAAAAAAGGTACATAATCTCACTGAAGAAAACAATGCCTTAAAAATTAAAATTGGACAGTTGGAAGATAAGGAATCCATGAGACACCAGGAAACAGTCAAGCAGAATCAAAAGAATGAAAAAATAGAAGAAAATGTGAAATACCTCATTGGAAAGACAACTGATCTGGAAAACAGGTCCAGGAGATACAATTTGAGAATCATTGGACTGCCTGAAAGCCATGACCAGAAAAAGAATCTAGACACCATATTACAGGAAATTATTAAGGAGAACTGCCCTGATATCATAGAATCAGAGGATAAAATCATCATTGAAAGAATCCACCAATCACCTCCTGAAAGAGACCCCAAAAGGAAAACTCCAAGGAATACTGTAGCCAAATTCCAGAATTATCAGGTGAAGGAGAAAATACTCCAAGCAGCCAGAAAGAAGCAATTTAAACATCATGGAGCCACAGTCAGGATTGCTCAGGACCTGGCAGCTTCAACATTAAAGGACCACAAGGCTTGGAATATGATATTCCAGAAGGCAAAGGAGCTTGGAGTGCAGCCAAGAATCTATTACCCAGAAAAAATGTGAATTCTCTTTCAGGGGAAATGATGGACATTTAATGACATTGGGGACTTTCAGAGATTTCCTGAGGAAAAGACCAGAACTGAATAGAAAATTTGATCTTAACATACAAGACTCAAGAGAAGTTTAAAAAGGTAAACAGGGGGGAAAAAAGGTTACTCCATTAGGTTAAACTGTTTGTATCCCTACATGGGAAGATAATACTCATAACTCTTAAGAATTGTAAATGTATTTGGGCAGAGAGAAGGACTTTACACAGAGGGTATAAATATAAATTGTCTTTGATGTGATGATACAAAAGAATTAAGGGGTTAAAAAGGGAGTCTATGGGGAAGAGAGAAAAGAGAAGGTGGAATGGGATGAATTATATCATATGAAGAGGTGAAAAAAACCCTATTACAATAGAGGGAAAGAAAGGAGGGGTGAATATTGTTTCAACCCTACTCTCATTAGATTTGATTCAAAGAGGGAATAACATATACGTTCATTGGGATAAAGAAACTTAGTTCATTCTTTAGGAAAGCAAAAGGGGAAGGGAAAGGGGGGACTGATAGAAGGGAGGACAAAAGCAAGGGAGAAAATGGTAAAGAAAAGAGAGGGGGTGATAAAAAGGGAGGGCAGATGGGGGGAGGCAGGGGTAAGAAGTAAAACATCAGTGAGGAGGAATAGGGTGAAAGAAGGGGGGAAAAGTACAAAGGGAGTAAATAGAGTGGAGGGGAATAGACAGTCAGTAATAATAACTGTGAATGTGAATGGGATGAACTCTGCTATAAAATGGAAATGAATTGCAGAGTGGATTAAAAACCAGAATCCTACAATATGCTGTTTACAAGAAACACATTTGAAGCAGAGAGATACACACAGAGTATAGGTAAAAGGCTGGAGCAGAATATATTCTGCTTCAGATAAAGTAAAAAAGGCAGGGGTACCAATCCTTATCTTAGACAAAGCACAGGCAAAAATAAATCTCATTACAAGAGATAAGGAAGGAAATTGCATCTTGCTAAAAGGTACTATAGATAATGAAGTAATATCAATATTAAATATGTATGCGCCAAGTGGTATAGCATCCAAGTTCTTAGAGGAGAAGTTAAATGAGTTACAAGAGGAATTAGACAGTAATACTATACTAGTGGGGGATCTGAATCTCCCCCTCTCAGAATTAGATAAATCTAGCCAAAAAATAAATAAGAAAGAAGTGAAAGAGGTGAATAGATTACTAGAAAAGTTAGACATTAAAGATGTCTGGAGAAAATTGAATGGGGATAGAAAGGAATATATCTTTTTCTCAGCAGTACATGGCACATTTTCAAAAATTGACCATGTATTAGGGCACAAAACCATCATAGTCAAATGTAGAAAGGCAGAAATAGTAAATGCATCCTTCTCAGATCATGATGCAATAAAAATTACATGTAAGAAAGACCCAGGGAAAAGTAGAATGAAAATCAATTGGAAACTAAATAATTTCATTCTAAAGAATGAATGGGCCAAACAACAAATCATAGAAACAAGCAATAAGTATATCCAAGAGAATGTCAATAATGAGACAACATACCAAAATCTATGGGATGCAGCCAAAGCAGTGCTTACATGAATAAAAAAGAGAAAGAGGAGATTAATGAATTGGGCATGCAACTTAAAAAGCTAGAAAAAGAACAAATTTGAAATCCCCGATTAGATACTAAATTAGGGATCCTGAAAATTAATGGAGACATTAATAAGATTGAACGCAAAAAAAACCCCTATAGAATTAATCAATAAAACTAAGAGCTGGTTTTATGAAAAAAACAATAAAATAGATAAAATATTGGTTAATTTGATTAAAAAAAAGAAAGAAGAAAACCAAATTACCAGTATCAAAAATGAAAAGGATGATGTTACCAACAATGAAGTGGAAATTCAATCAATAACTAGGAATTATTTTGCCCAACTGTATGCCAATAAATTTGACAATCTAAATGAAATGGATGAATATTTACAAAAATACAAACTGCCCAGGTTAACTGAAGAGGAAATAAAATCCTTAAATAAACCCATATTACAAAAAGAAATTGAACAAGCCATTCATGAACTCCCTAAGAAAAAATCCCCAGGGCCAGATGGGTTTATGGGTGAATTTTACCAAACATTTAAAGTACAATTAATTCCAACATTATACAAATTATTTGGAAAAATAGGTGAAGAAGGAGTTCTACCAAATTCGTTTTATGACACAAATATGGTGGTGATACCAAAACCAGGCAAAGCAAAAACAGAGAAAGAAAATTATAGACCAATTTCCCTAATGGATATCGATGCTAAAATCTTAAATAAGATATTAGCAAGGAGATTACAGCAAGTGATTACCAGGATAATACACTATGACCAGGTGGGATTTATACCAGGAATGCAGGGCTGGTTCAACATCAGGAAAACTATTAACATAATCAGCCACATCAATAAGAAAACCAACCAAAATCATATGATTATCTCAATAGATGCAGAGAAAGCTTTTGACAAAATACAGCACCCATTCCTAATAAAAACACTAGAGAGTTTAGGAATAGGTGGAGCTTTCCTTAAAATAATAAACAGTATCTATCTACAACCGTTAGCAAGTACTATATGCAATGGAGAAAAATTAGAGGCCTTCCCAATAAGATCAGTGGTGAAACAGGGATGTCCATTATCACCCCTATTATTTAATATTGCACTAGAAATGTTAGCTTTAGCAATAAGAGAAGAAAAATGAATTAAAGGAATTAGAATAGGCAAGGAGGGAACAAAACTATCACTCTTTGCAGATGATATGATGATATACTTAAAGAATCCTAGAGAATCAACTCAAAAATTATTTGAAACAATTAACAGCTTTAGCAAAGTAGCAGGATATAAAATAAATCCACGTAAATCATCAGCATTTCTATACATAAGGAAACAATTTTTACAGCCAGGTTTTCTTAAAAATTCTTAATTTCTAAAATATATCAAGAACTGAATCAAATTTATAAGAAGGCAAGTCATTCTCCAACTGAAAAATAAACAAAGGATATGCAAAGGGAATTTTCAGAAGAAATTAGAGCCATCTATAGTCATATGAAATGTTTTAAATCACTATTCATTAGTGAAATACAAATTAAAATAACTCTGAGGTACTTCCTCACACCTATCAAAATGGCTAATATGACAAGTAAGGTAAATGTAAAACATTAGAGAAGTCATGGGGAAATTGGAACACTAATATGTTGTTCATGGATTTGTGAACTGTTCTAACCATTCTGGAGAGCAATTTGGAATTATGCTCAAAGGGCAATAAAGCTGTGCATACCTTTTGACCCAGCAATACCACTTTTGGGTCTTTTGCCCAAAGAAATCATGGAAAAGGGAAAGGGACCCACATGTACAAAAATATTTATAGCTGCTCTTTATGTGGTGGTTAGGAATTGGAAGTTGAGGGGATGCCCATCAATTGGGGAATGGCTGGACAAGTTATGGTATATGAATAAAATGGAATATTATTTTGCTGTAAGAAACGATGAGCAGGAGGAGTTCAGAGTAACCTGAAGGGTCTTGGGTGGGCTGATGATGAGTGAGATGAGCAGAACCAGAAGAACATTGTACACAGTATCATCAACATTGAGTATTGATCTACTGTGATGGACTAGATTCTTCTCACTAATGCAATGGTGCAGAAGAGTTCCAGGGAACTCATGATGGAAGAGGATATCCAAATCCAGGGGGAAAAAGAACTGTGGAGTATAGATGCTGAATGAACCATACTATTTCTTTTGTTTTTGGTGCTGTTTTAAAGTTTTTCCTCATTGCTCTGATTTTTCTTCTATAACATGACTAATGCAGAAATATTTATGCTTAATATTATTAAGTACATACATATACATATACATACATATACATATATATATATATATTTATATATATATGTGTATATATGTATATAAATATAACCTATATCAGATTACCTGCTGTCTAGGGAAGGGGGGAGGTTGGGAGAAAAATCTGAAATTGGAAAGCTTGTATAAACAAAAGTTGAGAACTATCTTTACATGTAATGGGAAAAAAATAAAATACTTTATTAATTAAAAAAATAGAATAACAACCTGTAAAATAATTTTGAATAGTGGATAGATTGGGTTGGTATTCTGAGAGAACCCCTGTAGAGAAGACCTGGGTTCAAATTCATTGTAAGACTCATAATTGCTATGTTTTCCTGGACAAGTCACTTAACCTTGTAATGTCTTGGGTGACTTTCCAAGATCATAAATTGTAGTTGTATATCTGCCATGTCAAAATAAAAATAAAACACATTTCCCTTCTGTGAGCTCCTGACAATGATAAATTCATAGGATCTAATCAAATGAACAATAATCTGCCAATAAAAAGTGGAGAGGGGAAAGGAGTGAGGAAGGAAGGGAAACATTTTGGCCTCAATCTTCCATAATTTTTGTTTTGAATTGGTTTGTCTGCATGAATACACAGCTGTTTTGGCAGGACTCTATAGCTCAAGGAATTATTTTAATATTTTATTAATGATTAAATAATTTTACCCAAACAAATATTTCTTCCTCTGTAGAGACATGTAGGAGTAAAAGCGAAATGTTTTTCACCACAAACACATCATCACATTAGCAGCAGCATCATAATGCTAATGATGATGTTTTTTAAATAACTTCAAATTTACTTTAGTGAAAGCTGCACACTATTAAACCATTTTTTAATTGCTAAATTCACAAAAACAAGACAAAGTTAAGGTTCGAAAAGAAATAACAATGAAGTCATTTTACAGTGCCTAGACATTAATGAAAATAAATAGATGATTTTTGATCTGTAAGTGATTAAAGAGAGAAGGTATTCTAATTCTAATTATGATTTTACAGATTAGAAGCCTAAGTAACACCAAAGTGAAATGACTTTCTTGAAGTCACACTTCCAGTCAATGGTAGAACTGAGAGAATATCAGTTGTCTTGATTCTTATTCAAGTTGTCTTTATTTACTGCCCTATAAAAGTAAGAGTTGTAAGTAAGTGACAATCAGACATCTATGAATCTGGTATGGGTATGCCAACTTTCAAAAAGTAGGTTAGAGATTCAGAATAATCTAAAAGCAGTTACTGGCAGTGCATAGAACTTGAAAACATCACTACTATTGCATATGTGATGAACTTGGTTATTCTGAATGACTCCCAACAGTTATCATTTTTCAGTAAGATGTAGGCAGGAACTCATCATTTTTAGCAATCACCAAGAAATCAGTAATTCAAACTATACAGATTAGGAAAGAGAATTGTATAAGAAATTTTAAACTTATTATACATCTGTTTTTTAAACCATATACTGTTTTAAAAGGTACTTTTATTGAGGTATGGCACAAGGACAGAGTGCTCCAGATGGTATATCCATGGGGTATTAGGAAACTGAATTTGGGGAGAATGGTAATAACATATAAGTGAAGTGACTGGGAGAGAATATGGAGCATACATAGACTTTCTCTAACTGGTTCTGATTGAATAAACATGTACTTTTGTGGAGCCACTTTCTATTGGTTGCATAGGTAGAACTCAGATATCCCTGAGTTAACTTTTTCCTTTTCTCTTGACCTCATTGTCATTGCTTGTATGAGGGAGTATGAGAATAGTGTCTGTGTTAAGACACTACGCTATGCGGCAGCTAGGTGGCGCAGTGGATAAAGCACCGGTCCTGGATTCAGGAGTACCTGAGTTCAAATCGGGCCTCAGACACATGACACTTACTACCTGTGTGTCCCTAGGCAAGTCATTTAACCCACATTGCCCTGCAAAAAAAAAAAAAAAGACACTATGCTATAAGGGAAAGGTCTTTAGGGGTTTTCCCTTCTGAGGATATATGACCTCTGTGAAATGAAGCCTCCTTGTCCTTTTCATTGAATATTTCATTCATTCTTTACAGAGGGAGTACAGTTTCTGACCACAGGAGAGCCAATCACAGGAATCTAGAAACAAAATTCAACCTGGATGTTGCAAGCATTGATGGCTTAAGGAGCAAAAAGCAATATTTGGAAGTGAAACTTGGGACCTCCTGTGGTGGAAAGATTAATCCAGGAGTGCTCCATTTGGAAAGGAACTAACTGGATGGAGCCAATTTTATGGAGGAAAGGAGCTATATTTTGAGCTTACTTCTCCAGAGATTAAAGCAGTACGAGGGGGAGAGTGTCCTGAAGAAGTTGGGAGAAATTTTTGCATGTTGTTTGTTATATAAATTTAAGGTAAATATCTTATGTATAACTATCTAATGTTAATAGTTAAATGGAATAAAGGGCTAGGCAGCTAGCCTAGCACCAAACTACTGCAGAGAACATAGTAAGGAGGAGCTTGAGCTTATAGCAGTAAAAGAAGTCCACCCATCAACCTCATGGTACCCAATAACCTTTAAGATGTAGCATACTAGTTCTTGAAGCAAAATTCAGGACATAGACACTATGGTAGCAATAAAATTTCTCTCTCTCTTCCTCCATATGATAGTCATATATATGTATATATTTCACACACACACATACATATATATATATATATACACATCTTATTTCTTTTTTTTTTCCTTCTGTACATTTGTTTATTTTTATTTTTATTTTTTTAGTGTGGCAATTGGGGTTAAGTGACTTGCACAGCTAGTGAGTGTTAAGTGTCTGAGGCTAGATTTGAACTCAGGTACTCTTGACTCCAGGGCCGGTGCTCTATCCACTGTGCCACCTAGCTGCCCCCTTTCTGTGTATTAAAAAAATATTTTATTAATGTTTGTATTGTTTTTTGTCTGTCACTACCCAGTAACCCATTAACCTGTCTTCTAATTCGAAATGCTAACTTGTAACACTGAATATTTAATCTAGTTAAATCAACATATTGGATACTCTAAGAAGGAATGTCTCATGTTAAATATCAAGTCCATCATATTTTTATGAGGAAGTAAGGATTATGTTTTATAATTATTATTTCAAATTCACAATTGGTTGCTACTTAGTTAAGAGTTTTGAGGTCTTTCAAAATTATTTCCCCTCGTATAATTTTAGTGGTCCTTATATTATTTATTTTTCTTAATCTGCTCATTTCATTAATCAACTTTTATTATGATTATACTTTGCTTTTTTCTCCTCAATTATTCCAAAGGTTATGTTACTTTATTTCTTTCATTTAATTCTCTTCTCAAATATCCTGATTTCATTTTTCTTAATGTGTTTCAATTCTTCCTTCATTTCTTTCATATAGTCTTGGATTTCTGTGGCCAATCCATTCTTTTTATCTAAGGCCCTATTTTGATTATCTCCTGGTTATTTCTCTCTTCTGGCAATTTACCTTGAGGTTCTTTTTAATTGTAGTATTTCTTCTTTACTGTAGTTTTCTTCAGTTTCATGTCTACAGTTTTTTTTTTATTAGAACTTTGTGCCATGACCTTTTCCCTTCTACATTATTAGAAATGGTAGCTAGGCCAAGATGATGATTCTCAGTGCTATCCCTCATCTGATGAGTTGGAGTAGGTACTACTTTTATTGTAGAGCAGCAATCATTGCTCTGTAGTCTCTGCAAGGGAAGCTGCCTAAATTTTGCTTTCTTCCAGAACCCTTCTGCCTTCTTCCAAAGTCTATATGGCAAGGAGAAGGACTCTTTTGTTATAAACTCTCCCCAGTGCTAAAATCTGCTTCTGTCATTTGTTTTCTTGAAGTTTCCTCCTAAACCAGGTTGTTCTAGGTTTTTCTATTTCCTCCTGTAATTAGTTACCTACTAGAATTTTTTATTGTCAGATCTTTGGATCTGTGGTAGCCTGATTTGTTCAGATTATGCTGGTTTTATTTTTTTCTGGTCTTCTAGGTGTTTCCCAGATCTCTGTTCATTTATTTATGCTGCCATCTATTCCAAGCCTGTTGCTTCAAGCCTGGCCACAGGCCTCAACCCCTAGAGATCACATAGACTACCAACCATTCTTCTACACTATCTCTGGAATCCCAGTTGCACTGGCTTTGTTCTGTTTTCACCCCCTTTCTCTTTCCAGGAGACCTTAATACCTGGAATGATCCTTGCTTCAGATTCTTTCCTCTTGTAACAGCTTTCAGAGAATGAAGAACTCAGTACTGTTTGTGTTTAGGTAAGTTGTTCTGAATGATGCTCTTCACTGTTAATATAATATTCCTTATGGTAATTTAGTCTAGCAAAAAATTTTCATTATATTAACTAAAAGTTGGTCATGATAGTTTTTTTTTTTGTGGAGTAATGAGGGTTAAGTGACTTGCCCAGAGTCACACAGCTAGAAAGTGTCAAGTGTCTGAGGCTGGATATGAATTCAGGTCCTCCTGAATCCAGGTGCAGTGAGTTATCCACTGTATAATGTAGTTACCCCCAGTCATCATATATTTTAACAGTGGCATATATAGGGATTTCTGTAAGTCTTGTTCCTTAATTTATTCATAGCCATTAGATAACTATCCTATTCTGTTCATTCATTCATTTGTAAACAATGAACATTCCATAAGTCTAGTTTTAACTTAGGAAAAAATAGAAATATGATGTAAGATGACTATTTTTCTTATTGAAATTATAGTACAATGCTGCAAAACACGAGTATCTATAAACAAAAATAAAATGTTAAGTAAGAAGGGTGTATTCAAGAACTCTATGAGATTAGAGGAGTGAGGTCATTAATTGGAGAAGACTATAGAAAAGATGGCATTTGAGTCATATATTATGAAAAGTACATCAAATTATTCTCTGTACGTACATAATTATATACTTTATTATAGTATTTTTCATTATTGGTCATGAAGTTTTCCTATATTGTTTATACTCAGTAGCATAATATTGGAATAAAGGAAACTTAGTTTGCCTATAGAGATCAAGTTGTGACCTTGCAAATAAATATTCCTCCCTCTCTCTCTCTCTCTCTCTCTCTCTCTCTCTCTCTCTCTCTCTCTCTCTCTCTCTCTCTCTCTATATATATATATATATATATATATATATATATATATATATGTCATCATTCTGTGGACTATATTGTTAGCTATAGGAACTTGAATGTAAAGTTAAGGTGAATCTCCTGAGACTTCCTTGCATTCTGTTCACTAAAAACACTAGTTTTGTGATAAAATGTCTATGATAACCATATTTTACTCTCAAGTATTAAGTAGGTAAACATGTGTATCACAAAAGTAGTTTCTATTTTAAGCCATTGGGATATGGAAATCAGGTTCATTTTTTTCTCTTTTACTCTAAAAATGTCCACAATTTGTTTCATCCTAGGAGATATTACATATTCCAAGTTACATAAGGATAAATAATTTTCAGATACAAAAGTATTCCATTGACAACTAAATTTGGGGAAAAAAACTTTTTTATATTACTTGATTCTAGGGATAATAATATAAACTATTTGACTTTAACATAAATCAACCAATGAAACCTTACTATAAAATCTCAAGACGGAAGGTCCCTTAATATGGCATACCAAATATTTTGGTGACTGATATATTTCTAACTCCTTTTTTATTTAATTTTATGTTTGATTGCTTATTTTGCTGGTAAAATTGGGGGTAGGGCTTGGATTGGTTGTTTTTCACTGTAGTACTGGTAGTGTCAGTGAAAAAAGTCCTTCCAAAAATGCAGATCAAGAAATGATTTGCAACTCATAGTTTTAGTGAGTTGCCTAGAGGCAATGAAAGGTTAGATAACCTGATTATTATGTGTCAGAGGAATGTCTTGTATCTAAGTTTTCCTGAATCAGAGGTCAATTATCTAATAATTTTGTTAACCCATATCTCAGTAAGACTATTTCTAAACTTTTTCTGATACCAATTCGTAACACATTATTATGTCTGTATTTACAAGCCAATATTAAAATTTTAGAGTTGGGGGAACCTTAAAGATTTTTTAGTACAGACTGGAATATAATATGCCTGATATGCAGTTAGAATAAAAACAGCCCTAGTCAGCTTCTGGCTCAGATACTTTTAGTGACAAGTAGCTCACTACCTCAAAAGGTTAATATATATATACACATATATACACACACATATATGTATATATGTATATATGTATATATGTATATATATATATATACATACATAATTAGTGAAAAGTTATTTCTTATTTTAAACTAAAGCTGATTCCCTACAAATTCCACCCATTTGTCTTGAATGATTTTTGATTAGTTCTACTCTAAAGCCCTCCAACATTTTATTCTCCAGATTAAGCATTTCTAGTTAAGTTTAAAACCTTCCTGATAATATGGTTTCAAGTTTCCTGTTTGGGGTGGCCCTGAAACCAATGCTTTGTTAGTTTATGTTTGATATTTGGCTTCAAAGTGGTACTCATTAATCAGTTGCCAAAAAGAGTTCTACTTAGTCCTAACCTAACTGTCCTATGCAACAAAAATATAGTGGCACTTTGTGTTTATAGATGATGACTTCATCTGTTTGTGGAAATAAATTTGGTCATCAAGACAAAGTGAAGTGACTTCCTTTGTTTTCAGACATCTACCAAGGATGAAGGACTGTCTTAGCCAGAAAGCATATAAACATGATCAAAGACCCCCAGGCAGATGAGTAAAAAGCACAGTTTGGGCCTTGCCATACCCTCATTCCAATCAAGTCTTGGCTTTATGTTCTGTCCTTTGTGGCCAGTAGGCAGGAACCTTGGTACATATTGGTCTTATCATCTTTCTCCTATTCTGGCTTGTCAATTTACCTTTTGAAGGGTGGAGCCAGTACTAAACTTAACAATTAAGATATGATTCAACTTATCATAAATACAACCCTTATCATCCTTATTCTGTGCACTATATTTCTATAGAGAACCAATTTGCACGTGAAGAGGTGGAAAGGTTAAGTGATTTAATTGATAACAAGTGAGGTCAAATTCTGTCCCTAACACTAGATAATTATGGATAAGTTCACATAACACTTTAAAGTCTCAGTTTCAGTTTTAGAGTGGTTAAGTTCCTTAATCAAAGTCTGATTGATTTCAGAGGTAGGACTAGAATCCAGAATTTCTGATTCCAAGTAAAATGTGTTTTTCCCCCACTAGTAATCTGTAAGGTATGCAGTGCTAGATATTTTTGCTCATTTGTTTTGTGCTATACAAATATTATGAGCTGATATTATTAGTAGTAATAGTTACTTCATAAATAAGAGTATATCGAGTTCTCTCTTCAAAGTCAGAATAACCTGGGTTCAATTCTTTTATCTGAAATATCTTGGTTTCTGACTGGCTTTCGTAGAGGGAATTTTTGATCCTAGAAACTCTCTAAATTGAAGAAATCATGGCAAGATGAAACAACAAAAATATCTTTGTAGATGTGTGAATTACTTTTGATTTTAGGCATTCATATAATGCTTCTATCTTATATTAATCATGGAGTCAAGTAAAAAAAATGTTTGTTTCAATTCTTTACCTAAATGTGTGGCTTTTAAGTCACGTCTCCTTTTTCCATTAAGCATTTAGCTGATTTCCTCCCCAAACCTAAAAATTCAAAGATTGACATTTATCTAAACTGCATTTCATTAGCTTTATTATATACTTACAACATGCCTAGATTGTTTTGTCCTGTACTGTCCAGAACACTTTTAATTAGAGGTCCTGAAGAATGGAGAAGAGTTGAAAGTTTCAATGATATTGATTTATATGTTTTCCCAGCCAATGGAGATTTCAGGGGGCTATCTTGCCATACAAAGAGCATAGATCTAGCTATTACTTTATACCACCTAGTTCTTAACATTTCTGTTTTCCTTATTTATCCTAAACTTTTGTGGGCAAGCAGTCTTAAATTGCAAAAAGGGGAGGATTTTTTAAAATAAAATTTTCTCTTACTTTTTTTTCTTGTTCCTTTACATCTGTCTCAGTTTTCTAGATGAATTATTATTTATTAATTGCCAACCTATATATGCCTATTAGATACAAATGAGGAGTCAGATTTTCATGAAATAACATAAATTGCATTGTGAATGGGCTGCAAAATCCTATTTTTGGAAAGCTAAGGGTTAAGTTGGGGTTGAATGATCACATCTGAAATTACTCCTTGAATCTCAAGGTTGGTAGGCACTGAAAAAGCTATACCTTTTAACTTAAAAGACTTACACTAAATCCCAAAGTGTCCCATTTTAGTTTGGAAAAGCCATAATCATTAGGATGTTTTTTCTTCCACTGAAGTAAGATCAGTCTCCCTGTAATTCCCACTTGCTATATCCAATTTTTGCCTTCTGGGCAATTCTAATCCTTCTTCCTTATGATGATCTTTCATGAACTGAAGATAGTTATTATGTCCCTATTAACATGCAAATGGCATTATTTTATTTCTACCATAGAATGAATGTGATGGAAATTTAAGCTATTTTCCAATCCAATCCAATTCAATTCCAAAATCTTTTTTTTTTTTTAATAAAATGGCTACTATGTACCCAGTTTTTAGGTACAGGAGTCTACACAAAACACACATACACACAAAGCATGCTTCCTAACTTTAAAATGTTTACATATTATGAGGAAAGATAAAAGATGTAACTATAATAAACTTTAGATGTAGTAAGTGCACAGCAAAGGTCAAAAATATGTTGATGAGAGATTAAGGAGAAAAAACAAAATAACTTTTTGCTGGGGATATCAGAATAGGCTTCTTGGTTGGGGATGATCAAGAGCTGGACTTTGAAACAAAAAAAATGACATAGGACAAATAGAGCAGAACAAGTATGCGAACACAGTTATTCACAATAAACCCCACCTCAAAGGCATAGGAGAATATGCTCATCATATATAATATAATCCTCTGCATATGGGCATATTCCTTGTTTTTTCTTTGTATAACCAATACCTCCCCCAGTTTCATACTTGTAGTAGAAAATAAATACTTGTTGATTGTTTATTGATATTCCAAACACAGAAAATAAATTTTCCACAAATCACCAAGTAGGGCTTAAATTGTTTCAGACATTCTGAAAGAAACAAACATACAAATTAAGGTTGTTATTTTTAAATTTAACAGCATAGTATTTCCCCCACCAAGATCTCCCCTTCTGTGTGGAAGAGAGTAAATAGAATATAGGGGACCTCACAGCAGTTTTTTTTGTTAATTTTAGAGATTCTCTGACTCTTGCAAAATACCTGAGAGAACACATTTCTCTTAGTGATATATGCTATGACCCAATCTGGTAAAGTACAATTTAGATGAAGGTATAGGGAGGAAGAAAGCTCTTCATCAGATAGAAGAAATATAAAACACTATCTAGCCAAACTAAGCAATTCCTCTCTTTTAGACTGGTAAAGGCTCTGAGACCTGCATTATAATAAAAGGAATAGTGAAAAAAAACCAATTTTGTGCTTTTTATAAAGTTAGCATTGCATATGTGTAGGAATTCCTGTGTTCTGTGGCATTTGTTCTATTAGCACAGTCATTATATTAACTGTTAAATTCAGGCCAATTAATACTCTAAAAATACATCAATAATTATTCATATGAAAGCTTTATTTATTATATTTTATATGGGCTACTTCTATTTGTTAGCTTATTTGAGTGGTTCAAAAGATGCCTCATTTGATCAGAGTGAATACTCACTTTACTGATTCAAATATCAAACTTTTAATATCATTGAAAAGTGGCTATAGCTACATGGGAGGGGGCGGGGAGGGGCACCCAGAGAATGAAGGTGCAGAGGTGGAGAGCCCTGTTTGGAGCTTGTAAAGTGATAGTGCTAGGTGCCACTCATTTCAAGAAAGATTTACAGAACATTGATTGTATGCAAAGTGCTAAGATTTTTTTGTGGGGGAGGGGGCAGGAGCCAAGATTTGAGAGAGAAGCCAGGAAGTTTGCCTAAGCTCTCCAAAATTTCCCTCAAAAAACACAATAAATACAGATTCTGGAACTGCACAACCTACAAAAAGACAGACACAATTGTTCAACTTGAGCTAATTTAGAGGACTTCAGGAAAGGTCCATCTCACTTGGGCAAAAGGGAGGACAGCACAGCTCAGCACAGCTCAGCATAATTCAGCACAGAGGGGAAGGGGGCTGGGCTTCAGTAAGAGTCTGCTAGTACAGCACAAATTGGTAGCTGAATCCCCTTGGTCCTGGCTAAGCAGAGCAGACCATTTGGGAGACCCACCATCCCTGGCTAAGAGGGAAAATTGTGAACTAGAGAACTAACCACAGGAAAGACATGACTTGGCTAAGCCATCTCAGCACAGGGAATAAGCACAGGGAGCAAGCCAAGGAAGCAATCCCAAGGTGATGAGGAATCCCAAAGCCACAGAGGTTTCAGAGCAGAAAGCCAGTGATCAAGCTCCTATCCCCCAGCATAAGAAATTTACAACAGGAGCAGCCCTCAACTTTATAAGTTTAAAAATAGGCTACAATAAGAGTAAAAAAGAGAAAAGAAACAGAAAAGTAACTCCCACCATAGACAGCTTTTGTGGCAACAGGGAAGATCAAAATACAAACTCAGATGAGGATAATGCTATCAAAATACCTATATGTGAAACCTCAAGGGAGAACATGAATTGATCTCTATACCAAAATGACTTCTTGGAAGGGCTCAGAAAGGCTTTTAAAAATCAAATCTAGCCACAAAATAAATAAGAAAGAAGTGAAAGAGGAGAATAGAATACTAGAAAAGTTAGACATGATAGATGTCTAGAGAAAACTGAATGGGGATAGAAAGTAATGTACCATTTTCTCAGAAGTACATAGCATATTTTCAAAAATTGACCATGTATTAGGGTACAAAAACATCATAGTCAAATGTAGAAAGGCAGAAATAGTAAATAGATCCTTCTCAGATCATGATGCAATAAAAATTACATGGAATAAAGAGCCAGGAAAAGGTAGACTGAAAATCAATTGGAAACTAAATAATTTCATTCTAAAGAATGAGTGGGTCAAACAACAAATCATAGGAACAATCAATAATTTTATCCAAGAGAATGTCAATAATCAGACAACATACCAAAATTTATGGGATACAGCCAAAGCAGTACTTAGGGAAAATTTTATAGCTCCAACTACTTACATGAATAAAAAAGAGAAAGATCAATGAATTGCTATGCAACTTTAAAAGCTAGATAAAGAACAAATTAGAAATCCCCAATTCAATACTAAATTAGAAATCCTGAAAATTAAAGGAGAAGTTAATAAAATTGAAAGCAAGAAAACTATAGAATTAATCAATAAAACTAAGAGCTGGTTTTATGAAAAAAAAAACAATGGAATAGATAAATCAGTGGTTAATTTGATTAGAAAAAAGAAAGAAGAGGTAGAGCCAAGATGGTGGAGAGAAGCTAGGAACTTTCCTGAGCTTTCCTATATTTCCCTCGAAAACAACATTAAATCAAGCCTCTAAACATATTCTGGAACTACAGAACCTACAAAAAGAGAGATAAAATCCTGCTACATGAAATAATTTAGAACACTTCAGAAAAGGTCTGTCTCACCCAGGATAAAAGGGGAGAATGACTCAGTGTCCCAGCTGGCAGCTCACCTCAGCAAAGCTCAGCTCAATGGGCAGCTCGACACTGTTGCAACTCAACACAGCTGAGAGTGGGGCAGCCAAGAGTGGAACAGCTGAGAGTAGGGAAGCTGAGACCAGTAAGAAGCTCGCGACTCTGAACCCTATGCAGACTTCAACTTGATACATTTAAAAATAGCCTACAACATGAGCAAGAAACAAAAAATGTCCCTTACCATTGACAACTTCCATGGTGAAAGGGAAGGCCAAAATTCAAACACAGATGAGTTGGTCAAAATGCCCACAAGTGGTATAGCATCCAAATTCTTAAAAGAAAAGTTAAGTGAGTGACAAGAGGAAATAGACAGTAATACTATGCTAGTGGGGGATCTGAATTTTCCCCTCTAAGAATTAGATAAATCTACCCACAAAATAAATAAGAAAGAAGTGAAAGAGGTGAAAAGAATAATAGACAAGTTAGACATGATAGATGTCTGGAGAAAATTGAATGGGGATAGAAAGGAATATACCTTTTTCTCAGCAGCACATGGCACATTTTCAAAAATTGACCATGTATTAGGGCACAAAAACATCATACTCAAATGTAGAAAGGCAGAAATAGTAAATGCATCCTTCTCAGATCATGATGCAATAAAAATTACATGTAATAAAGAGCCATGGAAAGGTAGACTGAAAATCAATTAAAAACTAAATAATTTCATTCTAAAAAATGAGTGGGTCAAACAACAAATCATAGAAACAATCAATAACTTTATCCAAGAGAATTACAAAAATGAGACAACACACCAAAATCTATGGGATGCAGCCAAAGCAGTGCTTAGGGGAAAATGTATAGCTCTAACTGATTACATGAATAAAAAAGTGAAAGAGGATATCAATGAATTGGGCAGGCATCTTAAAAAGCTAGAAAAAGAACAAATCAGAAATCCTCAATTAGATACTAAACTAGAAATCTTGACAAGAAAATGTGAAATTAATAAAATTGAAAGAAAGAAAACTATAGAATTAATCAATAAAACTAAGAGCTGTTGTTATGAAAAAAATAAAATAGATAAACCTTTGATTAATTTGATAAAAAAGAAGAAAACCAAATTAGCATTATCAAAAATTAAATGGGTGAATTCACCACCAATGAAGTAGAAATTAAAGGAATAATTAGGAGCTAACTGCCCAACTGTATGCCAATTAAATTGACAACCTAAATAAAATGCATAAATATTTACAAAAATAAAAATTGCCCAATTTAAATGAAGAGTGGAAAAATCCTTATATAGTCCCATTTTAGAAAAACTAAATGAACAAGTAATCAATGAACTAAGAAAAATCTCCAGTGCCAGATGAATTTACAAGTGAATTCTACCAAACATTCGAAGAGTAGTTAATTCCAATACTATACAAATATTGAGGAAAATAGGTGAAGAAGGAGTTCTACCAAATTCCTTTTATGACACAAATATGGTGTTGATACTTATACCAGGCAGAGCCAAAGCAGAAGAAGAAAAGTATAGATCAATTTCCCTAATGAATATTGGTGCAAAAATCTTAAATAAGCTATTAGCAAGGAGATTACAGCAAGTGATCACCAGGATAATAATACACTATGACCAGGTGGGATTTGTACTAGGAATGCAGGGCTGGTTCAACATTAGGAAAAACTATTAAGATAATCAACCACATCAATAAGAAAACTAACCAACATCATATGATTATGTCAATAGATGCAGAGAAAGTGTTTGACAAACTACAGCACCCATTCCTAAAAAAAAACAATAGAGAGCATAGGAATAGATGGAGCTTTCCTTAAAATAATAAGCAGTATCTGCCTAAAGCAGCATTATATGTAATTCAAATAAGTTAGAGGCTTTCCCAATAAGATCAGGGGTAAAACAGGGATGTCTAATATCATCTCTATTATTTAATATTGTACTAGAAACTTTAGCTCTAGCAATAAGAGAAGAAAAGCTAGTAAGGAATTAGAATAGGCAAAGATGAGGAAAAAAAAAAACAAAAAACCTTTTACTCTTTGCAAATGATACAATGGCATATTTAGAGAATCCTAAAGAATCACCTAAAAAACTACTTGAAACAATGAAAAACTTTAGCAAAGTTGCAGGATAAAAATAAACCGACATAAAGCATCAGCATTTCTATACATGACCAACAAAGCTCAGCAGCAAGAGACAGAAAGAGAAATTCCATTTAAGTTAACAGTAGATAATATTAAATACTTGGAAGTCTACCTGCCAAAACAAATCCAGCAACCTTATTGAACAGAATTACAAAGCACTTTTCACACAAATAAAATCAGATCTATATAATTGGAAAAATGTCAATTGCTCATGAATGGGCCGAGCTAATAAAATAAAAATGACAATTGTACTTAAATTAATATACTTATTCAGTGCCATACCAATCAGACTACCTAAATGTTATTTTATAGAGTTACACAAAATAATAACAAAATTCATCTGGAAGAACAAAAAGTCAAGAATGTGAAGGGAACTAGTGAAAAAAAATGCACGTGGAGGTGGGCTAGCTGTACAAAATCTGAAGCTATACTATAAAGCAGCAGTCATCAAAGCTATTTGATACTGGTTAAGAAATAGAGTGGTGGAACAATGGAACAGCTTAGGCACAGGAGACACAGTAGTAAATGATTATAGTAATCAAACAGTAGTTTGAGAAACCCAAAGACCCCAGCTTCTGGGATAGGAAATCAGTATTTGAGAAAAACTGTTGGGAAAAATGGAAGATAGTGTGGCAGAAACCAGGTATAGACCAACATCTTACACCATATACCAAAATAAGGTCAAAACGGGTACAAGATTTAGACATAAAGGGTGATACCATAGAAAAATTAGGAGAGGAAGGAGTAGTTTACCTCTCAGATCTATAGAGAGGAAAACAATTGATGTCCATACAAGAGATAGAGAATATTATGAAATGCAAGATGGATGACTTTGATTACATTACATTAAAAAGCTTTTGTACAAACAGAAGCAATGCTGCCAAAATAAGAAGGGAGGCAGAAATCTGGGAAACAAATTTTACATCCAGTATTTCTGATAAAGGCCTAATTTCTAAAATATATATATGGAAGTAAATCAAATTTATAAGAATCCAAATCATTCCCCAATTGAGAAATGGTCCAAAGATATGAATAGACAGTTTTCTGATGAAGAAATCAAATCTATTGTCACATGAAAAAAATGCTCTAAATCACTATTAATTAGAGAAATGCAAATTAAAACAACTCTGTGTTTCCACCTCACACCTATTAGACTGGTAATATGATAAAAAAGGAAAATAATAAATGTTGGAAAAGCTGTGGAAAAATTGGAACACTATCACACTGTTGGTGGAGCTGTCAAGTGATCTAACAACTTTTGAGAGCAAATTGGAACTATGCCCAAAGAGCTATGAGACTGTTCATACCTCTTGACCCAGTGGTACTACTCCTAAGTTTGTTTCCCAAAGAGATCATAGAGAAGGGGAAAGGGTCCATGTATACAAAAATATTTATAACAGCTCTCTTTGTGGGAGCAAAGAATTGGAAATTGAGGGGATGCCCATAAATAGTGGAATGACTAAACAATTTGTGGTATATGAATGTAATAGAATACTACTGTGCTGTAAGAAATTATGAGCAGAAGGAGTTTAGAGATACCTGGAAAGACCTAAATGAACTGATGCTTACTGAGAGGAGCAGAACCAGGAGAACATTGTACATGGTGACAGTATCATTTTCTGATGAACAATGGTGATAGATTTGGCTCTTCTTAGCAGTGCAATGATCCAAAACAATTTCAAAGCACTCTTGATAGAAAATGTTCTCAACAAGCAGAAAAGGGGGTGGGGCCAAGATGGCGGAGGAAAGACATTAAACCCACAGGGCTCCTGATACAATCATCCCAAAAATAGCAATAAAAGAACCCTTGGGGCAGAATAATGCACAAAAATATGGGCTGAGAGTTTTTTCCAGCTATAGATAGATTTCAAGGGGCCATGCTGGGCCACAAATAAATTCTAACCCCACAATCAGAACGACACACCAGACACCCAGCAGAGGAATTTGCCCCAGTGCCTCTGAATCAGCTGCAGCACTGGTGTCTTCTGGAACTGAGCGCATGGTCCGGCTGAATGGCTGGCCCAGAGGAGTAAAAGTGCTGGGGTACCAGTGGACTGAGGGATAGGATTCGACTGTCCCACCCCAGCTGGCAACCAGGAAGAAATTCTGAGTGTCAGGAGACTCAGGTCAGGGAGGGGAGCAGGCAGGCTCATTGGAAGCTGAGAACCACACCACAGAAAGCTTTGCTGGTTGGTTGCTTAGAATGTAGTCCTGAGGTTATCTCCGGACCTGAGAACAGGACGGGTGAGATTAAAACCTACACCCCCTCAACCCAAAACACCTGGGAACCTCTGAAGCTGAGAACAGGAGCGGAGCCGAGAACCAGCCCCATCCCCACCCCCAGAACCCCGCAGTGGGGAGTTTAAAATCAAATGAAAGTGAGACCAGGCAGACTGCGAAGAAGCCTTAAACATCCCCCCGGGCCATGCTGTAGCTTGAACAGTGTGTCCTGGAAGCAGTATCACACTTTAAGAAGTAGTTAAAAGCCAAGAAATAGTAAACCAGGATGAGTAGGCAGAGAAAGCAGAAGACCATTGAAAACTTTTTGGGGGGTAAGGTAGACCACAATACAACCTCAGAAGAAGAAGATACTAGGGTCAAACCTCCAACATCCAAAGCTTCCAAGAAAAATATGAACTGGTCTCAGGCCGTGGAAGATCTCAAAAGGAACTTTGAAGAGAAAGTAGGAGAAATAGAAAGAAGATGTAGAGAAAATGAGGAAAGAATGGAAAGGGAAATGAGAGTGATGTAGGAGAGTCATGAGAAAAAAGTCAACAGTTTGAAAAGCCAAATGGAAAATGAGATTTAAAAAACTGTCTGATGAAAATAACTGTCTAAGAATTAGGATGGAACAAATGGAAGCTAGTGACCTTATGAGAAACAAAGACACAGTAAAGCAAATCCAATTGAATGAAAAAATAGAGGGCAATGTAAATTACCTCCTTGGAAAAATAGCTGACCTAGAAAATAAATCTAGGAGAGATAATTTGAAAATCATTGGACTACCTGAAAACTATGACCAAAACAAAAGCTTAGACACCATCCTCCAAGAGATTGTGAGGGAAAATTGCCTTGATATTCTAGAAGCAGAAGCTAAAATAGAAATTGAAAGAATCCACTGATTACCTCCTGAAAGAGATCCCAAAAGGAAAACCTCCAAGAATATTATAGCCAAATTCCAGAACTCCCAGGTGAAGGAGAAAATACTGCAAGCAGCTAGAAAAAAGGAATTCAAATACTGTGGAACTTCAATAAGGATAAAGCAAGATCTAGCAGCTTCAACATTATTTAATTGCTTGATCTCATAGGGAGGCTTGAGGAGGGAAGGAGGAAGAAAAATTTAGAACATAGAATAAGCTCAGGGACCCTGATCTTATTGGAGTGGGCTTATGGAGGGAATAGCTTTCATACCCAATTGGGAGGAGTAATCTATTTAACCTGGCAGTAAAATAGGAGGGGAAGAGGATAAGGAAGGAAGGGTAAAAAAGGGAGTGCAGAACGAGGGAGAGGATAGTCAGAAGTAAAACACTTCTGAGGAGAAATAGGAAAAAAGAAGAAAATAAATGTCATGGGAAGGGAGTGAGCTGTAGGAAAATAGTTATGATGATTGATTATAATGGCAAAACATATGGTACCTACTTTGCTGGGCTTTTATGAAGAAAATTCTCTGTCAAGCTTAAGGTACTATATACAAGTTATGATAAGCAGGATACTATCAGAAAAAAACTGGAAATAACTACATGAACTGAAGCAGAGTGAAATGTACTGTATACAAAATAACAGCAATACTGGGGGATGATCTGCTGGGAAGCATGTGGTTGTTTTCAGCAAGGCAATGATCCGATATAACCGTGAAAGACTTATGAAGATTGCAGTCCATCTGCAGAGAAAGAACTGATAGTATCTGAAAACAGATGGAAAAACATCTTAATTTTTTTTCTTTTCCTCTTTGACAATTCCTTAATATGAAGTTTTGGGTTTTTTGACTGTTTTCTCTCACAACTAGCAAAAATGGAAACTTTTCCATGACTATTCATGTGTAACTTATTTTTAATTGCTTGAGTTCTTGTGGGTGGGGGGTGCTAATGGAAGGGGGAAGAGAAGTTGGAACACAAAGTTTTTAAGAAATTGATGTTAAAATTTTGTTTTTACATATATTTTGGAAAATAAAATTCTGTTCAAAGAAAAAAAAAAGCAGAAAAAAAAGATTGAACCAAAATATACATCATTCTGTTTCCCTGCCATTTTCACAGCATGTAGAATATTAAAACATTTAGGGAGTAATGGAAGGGTCAGGCAACACATGAACTTCATTTTTACTTCAACTGGCAAATGAGTATTAAACAAATAAAAATGTTTAGACATGAGCGTGCCAAGCACAAATATATGTGTATATTCATAAGCATAGAGAGACTCTCACATGTATTTGTCTATATGCATACACATCTATATCTGTTTATACATCTTTCTCTATCTTTATCTATGTCTATGATTATATCTATATCCATGTCTGTCTATATCTATATCTATCTAATATATATATATGTGTGTATATATATATATATATATATGTGTGTGTGTGTATATATATATGTGTGTGTATATATATATGTGTGTGTGTGTATATATATATAGCTATATCCATCTATCTAATTAGCTTTGCTTTATAACAGAATCTGGTATATAGAAGGCAATTAATAAAGACTTGATTGATTGATTTATAGGGCATAAAAGCTCTATAAAGGAATGCAGAAAAATTAAGCACATAGAAACAGAGAAAAATAGTAATTTGACATAACTACTCTAAAATCTCCTGGGTGATTAAAACTTAAAACTCTTCAGTGCATAAAGTAATTTAGAAGATTGCTAATTACAAATTTTATATTTCACCTCAGGTTGGCACTGTCTTTATAATTTACTGGTAAAAGAACAAGACCAGTTTTCTCAAAATTGGCTTACCTCTGTGAAGAAGTTTCCTCTGCCACTAGTTAACTGCAACCCCATGGGACTATGTATGATCTTTGTATCTCTCAAAATAAGAAGCTTGATTCCAATTCTAGACACATCCACTATAAGATACTTGTTCACCTAATATCAGGAATGAACAAAGATATAAGAATTAAAACAGACAGAATTCTGAGCTCTATTGATAGCTCAGATAACTGTGGCATCTATCACTGGAGTTATCAAAAAATTCTACATTGTCACCAATAGTCAGAAACTGTCTTCTTTTAAAACATGCATCACTCTGGTTCCCTGCCACTTTCACAGCATGTAAGAATTATTCAAGAGACCATGAATGGTTGATTATGTCATATTAAAATGCAACAACCATTACATGGCCAGAAGGAACTGAGACCAGCACCATTCTCTAAAGGCTGACACAATAAGTCACTATGTGTTTGGAATCTCCCTGAAGTTTCCAAGGATGCTTTGAGAGAATACTGCACAGATTGGCCCCTATAGGTCCAATTTACAGCCTATACTATATTTGTATAAAATTTTTAAGCATGGATATGTCAAGTCTAAAAACAAAAGGACCAGAAAAATAAATGTGCCATTTATTTAGTTTGTTATTTTGTTATAAATAGAAAAGTACATTTGCAAAAACAAGAATTAGTCCCTGATTGGTTTCCAGTCTAAGAATTTAGCATTCAGTATATAAAAACAAGCAAGAAGATTGTGATCTCTTAAAATTTGTACAAGAAGATTAAGTCCAAATATGTCGAGCCTGTTACCCCCTCTCTCTGAGAAGAGCAGAGTGGTCTCTGGCTCCACCTTCTTGCTTCCCCTTTTAGGAGGAATGGAAGCCTCCCTTAAAGAAGAGCAGAGGAAGATGAGACTAGAGATATCTATTCTATGTTGAAGCCACACAGTGAAAGCCCTCAAAACACATAATCTCACTATACACACTGGACCCTCCTCTTTCTACATACATACACACATATACACATGGAAGAAAAAAGGAAAAAAAGGAAGAAAAAATCAAATTGAATAATAGAAAGGGGGAAGAAGAAAACTAATAATGAAATTATAAGAAAAAAATCACTTAATGTACAGGTTAAAATGAATAAGAGAAATAAAAGTGTCTGGAAGATACTGCTGAAGTAATTTGACACTAAAAAGATTGAGTAAGGCAGGGGATATTTCTTGGTGGATAACACATTGTATTGTACATATAGTATTTGGGACTTAGAGTTCTTCATTCTAACTGTGGGTATGATCAAGTGCCCTATGAGAAGCACATGCTTCCCATTTCTCCCTACTGTTTTGTCTTAAATGTTTATTTTTGTCTCTCTATTGTTTATTTGTGAAGCTTGAGAGGCACTAGAGGTGTGATCCAGACTGTTGGTGAATCATTAACAGACCAGAACTTGCCTGTCAGTATAAATATGCTTTCAAAAGGATTTAAAATGTAACAATATGACTAGGTCTTACTTTTAGACACAGCTCTCCAATTCTCTAGCATGATAACATCAAACAATTGAAAAAATAAATGGCTACAAATAATATTAATATTTCCAAATAATGGATATATTCATATAATTTGAACTAATCCCATATATGTATTTTCTTTAGCATAGATTTCACGTTAGAGAGAGTGGGAAGGCTGCATACTTGCAAAGTAAAAGGTGAAAAATAAAATTTGGGAAAGAAATGATAGATGGATGGAGAGAGAGAGAGAGAGAGAGAGAGAGAGAGAGAGAGAGAGAGAGAGAGAGAGACTGAGATCAATGTCCTGCTCTGCTTGAGGGATAGGATGGAGTTGATATACAGTATGAAAGCCTTTTCCGGTCCCTCCTTGGGAATCTCCAGGGCTAATATCTTTTCAGGAATCTTTAGAGAAAATCCCCTCATTAATATTCAAGTCTTTTTCTCAACTCTTAAAATGTTAAGTTGCTTTGGGCACTTCTGTCTTCCTAATTCTAGAAGGAAGATGGTAGAGAACAACCCTAAATCAGAGGAAAAGACTCTGGAAAGACAGGAGTGGTATTGAGATTCTCCATCATGTCTCTCTGTCCAGCTTGCTACTCTAGAGACTTTAGGGAGTTTTGCCTTTACATGAGATTTAGGAGAATCTCTTTGTTGAGCTGTGTTATCTCACTCCCAGTAGGAGAGCTCCTTCATTTGTATTGTCTGGTGTATATTTCCCTGTGTATACATTCTCTGATTTCTTTTTTGCTATGATTTCATTAGAAGACTGCTCTCTGCTATCTATGTATGTTCAGTATTGAACTGATATTTGGAAGGAAAAGTCAAGCTTTGGATATAATGTTTAGGTTCCCCCTGCACCACCCAAAATTGACAGAGATAAGCAATTTGTTCATATCCCTAGATGAAAAATATTTAAAGAGTAGAAAGGTATATGTTTAGCCTGTTACCTCCTCTCTCTAAGGAGGGCAGAGTGGTCTCTGGCTCCACCCTCTTGCTTCCCCTTTTAGGAGGAATGAAAGTTTACCTTAAAGAAGAGCAGAGGGAGATGAGACTAGAGATGTCTATTCTATGTTGAAGCCACACAGTGAAAGCCCTCACAACACATAGTCTCACTACACACACTGGACCCTCTTCTTTCTACATACATACACACATATACACATGTATGTATATAAGTAGAAAATTGAAACCAGAATTTAGATGATTTAGGAATGGAAAATTAAAAGAATTTCACCTGAAATCCACAAATTACTAAGGTAAAATCTTCTACTTAATTTGTGTATACACACATATACATATGCACATATGTATATATAAATGTTCATATTTATTATATATGTACACACAAACTTGCATATGCATATGTATATGCAAATATATATAAACATACACATGCATATACATTTAAATTTTCTCTTCCAGGGTTTATGGTTAGGCTCAATATCAATTAGTATTTTTTTCTTTGAGAATTTGCTTAACAGTTTTAACTTCATTGTCTTCTGCATCTATCTTGGTCTTTCATGTTACTATAGTATTGTTTTATGGTCAGGTTCTTTTATTTATGTGTGTATGCAAACATGCACACATATAAATATATACATATGTATATGCACATATACATAGATGTGTATATATACATATACACACATACAGACATATATACAATTAAAATTAAGTGTGCATATGTTTATATTTACACATACAAACACATGTATGTATATACATGCATACTATATATATTCATTATATACACAAAATACATTATATATGTAATTATGTATAATGTGTGTGTGTGTATATATATATATATATATATATATATATATATATTGTGTGTATATTTGTATAAACTCACAAACCTAAACACACACACATTTGCACAATACATAATACATATGAATTGGTGTGTGTGTATATATACACTCATACATACATGCATACATGCATGCATAAATACACATGCATATTTTAGGATACTGCATTACAATATAAATTCATTCATATGTCTATATCTAATTACCTCTTATAGGAAAGATGATGTTTTAAGAAGGATGACATTTTAAGGAATTATGTAGATTAAATTATGTTTCTAGATAATTTACTGAGTGTAAGTTCTTAAGGACTTTATTGGGTGGCTCAGTTACCCACAATTAATTTTAGAAGCTTTGGGGCTTATTTAAGTAGGTTTGTGATCCCGTAGGAACTCAAATTAAACAAGGCCTGTAAGAATTCTTAATATGAAGTCATTGCCTCCAACAAACAAATAAAACAAATATTTCCATGATTGAAAGTTTCCTTGAAAAATACAATGTTAAATGCATTGGCACTTTGCCTTGTTCTGATCAGAAGGACAACATGTGGTTATTTAGCGATTGTTCAGCAAAGGTAGGCCAAAAGAGTTCAAGTAGTTTTAAACGTAAGTACTAGTTCAGAACCCTCTCCAGGATTTTACTTCAGAGCTCAAAAAGTTAAGGCAATGAGAGAAAAGGATGTTACTGAGAAGGAAACAGAAACAGAGCATGAAGTATGGGAAAAAAAAATAACAAATGTTGCCACTTTAGAACTTTGTTTTATGCTTACACTGTTTGTCTTCATCTGTGAATGGACAAATTAAACTGCATGCTGAGACACATGCACTTTAGTTAGGATATGCCAAGGTCCATTAAAGTTTCCAAAAGTAATCCTTCCCTTCTTTCCACACTCCCAACAGACAAGTTTCTATAAACAGCTAATACATCTCAGGTCTGCCCTCTAGTTCTACAGGGTTTGAAAAGCTAAACCAATAGCTAGTTGACACCTCTCTGACAGTTTTTCAAAATATTTAAGTCATTCCCCAATTGAGAAATGTTCAAAGGATATGAACAGGTAGTTTTCTGATGAAGGAATCAAAGCTATCTATTGCCATATTTAAAAAATGCTTTAAATCACTATTGATTAGAGAAATGCAAATTAAAACAACTACGAAGTACCACCTCATACCTATCAGATTGGCTAATGGGACAAAAAAGGAAAATAATAAATGTTGGAGAAGCTGTGGAAAAATTGGAACATTAACGCATTGCTGGTGGAGCTGTGAACTGATCCAACCATTCTGGAGAGCAATTTGGAAATATTCCCAAAGGGATATAAAGCTGTGCATACGCCTTTGCCCAGCAATACTATTATTAGGTCTCTTTCCCAAAGAGATCATAAAAAAGGGAGAAGGACCCACATGTACAAAAATATTTATAGCTACACTTTTTGTGGTGGCAAGGAATTGGAAATTGAGGGAATGACCATCAATTTTGGAATGGCTGAACAAGTTGTTGTACATGAATGTAACGGAATACTATTGTGCTCTAAGAAAAAAAGAGCAGGCAGATTTCAGAGAAACCTCAAGGACTTACATGAACTGATACTGTGTGAGATAAGGAGAAGCAGGAGAACATTGTACACAGTTTCAACAACATTGTGTGTTGACAGACTGTGATCAACTTGACTCTTCTCAGCAATACAATGATCCAAGATAGTTCCAAAGGACTCATGATGGAAGATGCTCTCCAAATTCAGAAAAAGAAGAACTCTGGAATATAGATACAGATTGAACTATACTATTTCTATTTTTTATGTCTTTCCCTTTTGCTCTGATTCTTCTTTCACAGCATGACTACTGCAGAAATAGGTTTAATGTGATTGTACATATATAACCTGTATCTGATTGCTGTCTTGGCGAGGGTGGAGGGAGAGCAGGGAGAAACAAAAAAAATGAAACTAGAAATCTTGTAAAAATATATGTTGGAAACTATATCTACATGTAACTAGAAAATAATAAAATACTTTGATGATTAAAAAAATAATTTTTGGTGAGCAGAAAATGGCATAGAACACTAGAGCAAGTGAAATCTGTTATTATTAAATACAAAAAAGTTCTAACTAAAGAGTTTTCCTTTTAAATTTCACTAAAGCCTTTAGCATTTTCTAGGAATGCCTTTATGTGTTAGTTCTATACATATCTTATTTATATCCTATCATGGACTATAAGTGCCTTGAGACTAGTGAAATGTGTATAAAAATATTTATATATAGGTACACCCATGTACAAATATATATGTAATATAAAAATGGGTATGTATAAACACACCCATATATCCACATTCATGTCTATAGACACATGCATACACATGACACACACATATGTACTATACATTTATATACACACATATTTATATATGTGTGCATATAAATATATATACATATACATGCATGCACACATATATAAAGCTTAAAAATCTAACTGTGATGTCTAAAATTCTATTCTGCTGTGGCTTTAAAAACTCATAGCTCCAATCTTTGGGCATTAAGTATTTTTTTTAAAGTATATTAAGGGTTAGTAAAGCGAACAAGTGGAGAAATAAAGAGATCTGTCTACTTTGCCTACTCTGCTTGGTCCTGCTGCCAACAGACGGTTCCTGAGTGTAAAGGAAGATCCTCAGTCTCCTAGAGTGGAAGCTCACTGTGGGACCAGAAGAGGGCCATCCCCACACACAACTCCATGCAAATTGATTGGTCTATTGATTGACATAACTTACAGGCAGTCTATGAATAGAGGTAACTTCCAGATGCCAGGCACTCACATGCTTTCTCCTCAGGGTGGAGCTGCTTTGGTTCTCACAATGGCTTTCTCAGCAGGAGGGTGGCACTCTGATTCTCATATATGTATATCTCATAGATAGTTTTATCTATCTATCTATCTATCTATCTATCTATCTATCTATCTATCTATCTATCTATCTATCTACCTATCTTTGTGTTCCTAGAACTTATCACATGGAATAGATTCTTGCAGCAAACATTAGTATCAACATTTCCTATGTTCAGTTAATCAGAATATTTCTCTTACCTTTATTTATGAGAGTCATTTGGCAATTAATATTATGCACATTTATTGTCCTACAACTTAAATTTTTCAATGCCTCTAATTTCCAAAAAGACTCAAAATTGATTTTTATAAATGTTTGAAATATTGTCCTGTTGCAATACTTTTTCCTTTAGTCATGCCAATGATCTGAGCTGGAATGCTAATGGATATAACAGTGATTATAAGACTCACTGATATTAAGCACAGGTATATACATTTGGTACATTCTTTCTGTGCAAAGCGTAATATCTCTCAGTAAGATGAAGTTAGTTACTCTTCTCACAATGAAGGTGGGCCATTAAAATATTTTTGATATGCTACTAAAGGAGGATGGTTGCCATCATGACAAATTGCCAAAACATTTTTGGAAGGCTAAAGGTGAATTTTATGTGTTTGTTTTTTCCTAAACTAATGAGGTTACAAATGTAAATACTACAACAACATTTCAACAACTGATAGTCACACTGAATAATATATTTATCTTACACGAGTGCCATCAGTTTTCTAGGAAAGCATATAAATGGTCTTCCCTCCTAAATTCTTTTAAACTCTTTTGTTAATGTGAAGTTTAATACTGTCATGTGAGCTTAGCATTACATTTTTTACTGTTCATTTTGTTGCTGCAGAGAATTTTCCATGTTCCGTGAGAAATACTGGTTTTCTTTCAAAGATGATGTTATTATCTTCTGTTTGGTCTACAATTTCACGTAAGTTTGATGTATCATATTAATTTATTTTGTAGGAGTTGATCAATTAACTAGAGAAAACTCTATGTAGTGTTGATTCAATCATATAACAAGCATAATTTAATATAAATGGTGCATCAGACATCGATTTTGCCCAACTGCTCTGTAGAATTACTGTCACTAAGGAAAGCAGCCAAGCTGAACTAACAATATTAAGCATTTCTGCAATTTATCTCTTGCTATAATGAACAGTAAATGATATAATGACCAACAAGATTAATGATAAAACAAACATTCTAGTTAGATTCACTCCACAGAAGACCAATTCAAGATGCTTCTTGGTAATCAATAATTTGAAGCTTAACAAACAGGAGTATAAAATCAAGAAATGGGGAACTGGGAACTGTGCTTGAAGACTGCCTTTATATGTGGCTTTTAAAAATGATATTCAAGGCTGATGAATTTAGAATATCCAAATTAATATATTTAACTTACTTATGATTGAATTAAAATAATTTAAAATCAGAGTAGGTGTTGTGCCAAACCATATGTTCCCTTCTTTATCCTACCTTCAAACACAGCATTTTCAAAATGAATCATGAGGGAAATACTTACGTGTCATCATGGATGAAATCATGGAAATACTTATGTGTCATCATGGATGAAATCTTCAAGTTAGAGAAACATAGAACATAGAAACATAGAAACATAGAGAAACATAGAAACATAGAAGCAATTGCCTTTGCAATTGCTTCAGGAGTCATTAATTTGAGTACCTGATGCATCCTCCTCTCTTCATTTTGAATATGGAAGATGGGACCTCTAATAAAATATATTATTGGCTGATTTGAACCCTCTTGGAACTGACTTCAACCCAAATAGAGATGACTCATTTCCAATTTATTGGCCTGTTTTAGGGTAATTTTGTCCAAATGAATTACAATAAGGGAGAAGTTAGTAGAAATGGAAAGGTACAGAAAGATTCAAGAAGCATCTATCATGGTGAATAATCTCAATACAAGGAATGTCTGTGTCATTTTGGTTATGCTTGACCCAACACAGCTGCCTTTTTTTTTTCCTTCTCTTCTATCTCAAACTTGGAAACTTTATTCTATTCTAACCATGAGCCCAACAGTTCAAACCTGTCACTAAGTGACAAGTTTTAACTTTGAAGTAATAAGGTCCTAAAGGGAAAACAACAACAACAACAGCATAAGAGTGAATTTCAAATTCCCACAGTTGGTCAAGACTTTGCCTGAGGTTCTATATCACCTTATAAGCAAAGTCTGTCAAGATGATTTTCTATAAAACCTTTACTCAAAAAGTTTAATTGGGCTAAATTTATTTCAAGAATGACCTGAAGTGGGCTGGTCCAAACAAATAATCAAATGAATGAATAAACAAACAAATAATTAAACAAACTTTAAAAATGTAATAGGGATAGGGAGAGGGAGAACAAAGAGAACTAGGAGATGGCTATTATGCCAATGTGAAAGTGAAACAATATTTTTTATGCATTGCGAAATGTACATAAATTTATAATCTATAACTAAAAGAGTCTCAGGGAGGGATGAGTTGAGGGAGAGAATTTGGAAGTCAAAACTTTTAAAAAATATTTTTTAAAATATTTTAACATGTCATTAGAGAAAATAAAATACTAAAAATTAAATTTAAAGAAACATTTGTGTTATTTCCCTGAATTATTCTCCAAAGCTCTTCATTTAACTCATAAAGTTAAAAAAGTATAAGGTTCTAGCCATGTCCAAACAAGACAAAGACATGACAATATTTGGGGCTTAGGGGATTTTTCTCTTCAATAAATTTTGTCTACACAGCATACAAATAAATTGATTTACGGTAAAAGTGTGTACCAATAATGCTGCCCAAATAGTTTTATTATTATTATTATTATTATTATTATTATTATTATTTATTATTATTTTAGTGAGGCAATTGGTGTTAGGTGACTTGCCCAGGGTCACACAGCTAGTAAGTGTTAAGTGTCTGAGGCCGGATTTGAACTCAGGTACTCCTGACTCCAGGGCCGGTGCTCTATCCACTGTGCCACCTACCTGCCCCCAAATAGTTTCTTTAAAAAGCACAAAAAAGTATAACCTACATCAGTTTGCTTGCCATCTTGGGAATGGGGGAGAGAAGGGAAGAAGAGAAAAAAACAAAACTCAAATTCTTACAAAAAATGAATGTTGAAAACTATCTTTACATGTAATTAGGAGAAAATACTAAAAAGTGCATAAAAAGTCAACTTATTCTGTTTGTTTTGATCTGTGTTTCTTACTTATGATTATAATTTTATAGGTGTTTGGAGTTAAGATGGTGGACTGAAAAGTCACAATTGTCCAACCTCCTCCAAAATTTCTTCTACAAAATGACAAAGGGACAAAACTAATTCTTACTGTGAGCTAAGAAAAAGTCACAATGATTCATTTTCCAACTCACGGAAGTTTATGAAAACAGAAAGAGTGGTCTTTAGACACTGGGTTAGAAGCTGGCTGGGAGTGTGGAGTGGTACAATGGAAGTGGCAATGAGAGTGGGGTAGCAGCAGCACCTAGGGACCATAAGGGGACAAAACACCTGTTGAAAAAGTATCCTCAGGCACTTTTGGTGGTGGGACCAAGATGGCAACATAGAGAAAGCTGAACTGTGCCAACATTCCGCACCACAAAACAAAACAAAACAAACAAAACCTTTGAAATAGCCAAAAAAAGTCATAATTAGACATTTTTTCAGCCCAAGGCAACATAGGACAAGAGAAAGTTAGATCTGTGACACAGGAGAAGATATGCCGAGAGCCCACTTGGTTGAAACACCAGTATTGAAACCAGGTGGTGGTGACAGAAGCAAAAGCAAGAGATGATCACACTACCTTGGATGCACTGAAAACTTCCAAATCTCAACAACTAAGTAATGGTTTATCAGTGAAAACATTTAATTCTCTCTCTCTCTCTCTCTCTCTCTCTCTCTCTCTCTCTCTCTCTCTCTCTCTCTCTCTCTCTTTCTCTCTCCTCTCTTTGTTGTATGCATGCATGCATGCACGCACACACACACACACACACACTCTCTCTCTCACATACAATTAACTCTGAAAACAGAAGTGTGGAAAAGCCTGAAGCTTGAAACAGAGGCTCCCCCACATCATGTTGTGAACAGGGAACAACACTGAAATAAAGCTCCAAATTAGTAAATAAGATGGAAAAAAATAAACAAGCAATTAAAAACCCTATCATAAAACAATACTATAGTGACAGGGAAGACCAAGACAGATGCAAAAGATAATGAAGTTAAAACTGTTATAAGCAAATACTCAAAGGGGAAAAAAATCAATGTAATTGGAATTGAACCTAACAATAAATCCTGGAAGAGCTAAAGGTGATTTTCAAAATCAAATAAGACTGGCAGAGGGAAAATTGGAAAAGAAAAAAAATATGGAAACAGACATGGCAGAGCCAAGATGGCAGAAAAAAGGCAGTGATTTCCAGGAGTTGTCCCCAAGACCCATCCAAATACCTTCAAAAGCAATAAGAAAATTCCTTGATCAGCAGAACCCACAAAAGGATGGGATGAGATCATTTTCCAGCCAATGACAATTTAGAAGTTTGAAAGGAAAAGTCTGTTGTACTGGGATGAGGGTGGAGGGCAGATCTGTGGATGCACTGAGAAGACCCAGCCCCGGCTGCAGAGAATCAAGTCTCAGGAGCTTCTGAATTGAATGCAGCAGCAGGTGCTTCTGGAACTAAGTCCATGGATGGTGAAGGGGTCTACTGGTTGGCCAGGGGGAGATTGCAGGGGTCTCTTTGCTGGCTCTGAGGCAGTACTCTCTAGTTTTGCCTTGCTAGGATCCGGGTCACAGTCTTGGTGGTGGCCCAAGTGGGGGAAGGATGCAGGCACATCTGAGCTTGCAAGAAAAGTGCAAAAGGATTCTCTTCAAGCTTAGAGGGCTATCAGGCCTGTGATTGCTTTCAAATCAGAACATAGGCCAGAGGGGTAGTGATCATACCTCTCCTTAAATCATACCACCTTGGGCTCCCTAAAGCTTGGTAAAGTGCATGCAGGAAGCAGTGCCCCACTTTAAGAAGGAGTTAAAAGTCAAGAAATAGATTGGGGAAATGAGAAAACAGAAAATAATGCTGACCCTAGAAAGTTTCTATGGTAACAAGGAAGATCAAAATACACCCTCAGAGTAAGTCAATGAAGTCAAACCTCCTAAATCCAAATCTTCTAAGCAAAATATGAATTTTTCTATGGCCATAAAAGTACTCAAAGAGGACTTTGAAAATAAAGTAGGAGAGGTAGAAGAAAACATGGAAAGAGAAATGAGAGTGATGCAGGAGAATCATGGGAAAAAAAGTCAACAGTTTGAAAAACCTAATTGGCCAAATGGTAAAGGAGGTACAAAAGCTCTCTGAAGAAAATAATTGTTTAAAAATTAGGATTGAGCAAATGGAAGCTAATAATTTTGTGAGAAATCAAGAAACAATAAAGCAAAACCAAAAGAATGAAAAAATAGAAGACAATTTGAAATATCTCCTTGGAAAAACAACTGACCTAGAAAATCGATCCAGGAGACATAATTTGAACCTTTGTGGAGTAACTAAAAGCCATGATCATAAAAAAGATCTTAGACATCATTTTCCAAGAAATTTTCAGGGAAAATTGCCATGAAGCAGAAAGTAAAACAGAAATTTAATGAAACCACCCGTCACCTCCTGAAACTGATTCCAAAATGAAAACTTCCAGGAATATTATAGTCAAATTCCATAGCTCCCAGGTAAAGGAGAAACATACTTAACAAATTGTTAAATAAGGCACAAAAATGCTGAAGAATATAGAAAAAATAATGCACAAATACTATAGAAATTGGTCAAATTTAAAAACAAAAGAAGAAAAAAAGATCCAGTGTTGAAAATAACTCCTTATAAAGGAGAATGGGCCAAATGGGGAGGAAAATAGGGGGAAAAGGAAGTTATGAAATGTCCCTGATGAAAATAATTCTTTAAAAATTAGAATCGGGTACATGGAGGGTAATGACTTCATGAGACACTGAAAAAAGTCAAAAAGAAACAGAAAAAAAATATGAAATATCACATTGGAAAACAACTGACCTACATGATAAGTCCACAAGACATAATTTTAGAATTTTTGAATTGCCTGAAAGTCGTGATCAAAGAAATGTCCTAGATACCATATTTCTAACAATGATCTAAGGAAAACTGCCCCAATTAATGTTGTAGGTAATTCAATAAGTTTATAAACTGTTTACCTATCAATATGGGAAGGTGATGTATGTATCTTCTAAGAATTATTATTAGAATAGTTAAAAGGATTCTATATAGAATGGTGGTTGATGAGTGAGATGGTTATGTAATGATGGCATAAAAAAGATAGGTCAGAAAGAAGAGCCTTTACAGTAGAAGGGGAAATTAAAGGAGGATTGGGTAATGCTTGAACCTCACATCTAAATTGATGCAAAAAAGAAAAATATGTATATCCATGCATGCATACATGCATACACATATGCATAAAAAACATACCTACATAATCAATTGATAATAGAAATATAGCAGGGGAAGACCATAGGAGAAATGGGGGAGGGTGACAAAAGAAAGGAGACATAAAAGAAGGTAATGTTCAGAAGCAACACAGACTTTAGATGAGCGATGGGATGAAAAAGGAGAAAAAAGGATTAATAGAACAAAAGAGGATGAAGGGAAATATACAGTTAGTAATTGTAACTGTCATTTAGAATTAGATGAAATCTCTGATAAGATGGACACACAAATAGAATAGTTTAGAAACCAGAATCCAACAATATATTGTGTGTAAGGAACACAGTTTAAACACAGAAACAGAGTTAAAATAAGGGACTGGAGTAGCATTTATTTTACATCAGTTCAAATAAAATAAAAATTGGGGATATAAATACATAAGCTGGGCACAAAAGTTCATCTTACAAAATAGAGAAGTAGGAGGGGAAAGAACTAAGTGAAAGGCAGAATGATAATAGGAAGAGTAGATTAAGTGTAGTGGTAACAAAAAGAACAAAACAGACTCAAGAAGTGGACAGGCTGAAATAGAGAAGGATAAATATAAGAGAAGAGGATGGAGGGAATTACATAGTAAATAAGTATAATTGTGAATGTGAATGAGATGAACTTATCCATAAAATGGAAGTGGTTAGCAGACTGGATTAGAAATCAGGACCCATCAATATATTGTTTACAAAAGACACTCCAAATCAAAAAGATAAACAAATAATTAAAATAAGAGACTGGAATGAAATCTATTATGCTTTAACTGATGTAAAAAGGCAGGGGTACCAATCATGGTCTTAGACAAAGCAAAAGGAAAATTTGAGCTGATTAATAGGGATGTTCAAGGAAACTACATTTTGGTAAAAGATACCATGAACAATGAATTAATGAATACTGAATCAAATTGCCAAAATACACCAAATGTCATAGCATCCTTATTCTTGAAGGGAAATTTAAATGAATTACAGAAAGAAGTAGATAGCAAAAATATTTTAGTGAAATTACTTATTTTGCCCCTATTAGCCCTAGATAACTCTATCCAAAAATAAATAAGAAATAAGGGGAGAGATGGAATTTTTAAAAAAAATAGATATGATATACTTCTGTGAAATACTGAATGGAAATGGAAAAGAGTAAACATATTTCTCTATTATGCATGATATATTAAAAAATGGACTAATAGGGTAAACAATCTTCTCAAATAGATGGAGAAAAACAGAAATCAGATGATAGATACATAGATAGATGATAGATAGATGGATAGATAGATAGATGGATATAGATATCCATAAAAGAAAGAGTAGATCACTAAACTAATTAATTAGACCATTAAAATTAACTAATAAATCAATTTAGGAGATGTTTTAGAAGGAAAAAAACAGTTAAATAGATGAAACTATTGGGTAAATTGATTTTAAATAGGGAAAGGAAATTATCACTATCAAAATAGAGTGAATATACAACCAATGAAGATGAAATTATAACAATTATTAGGAGTTTTTGCCCCAAGAATTGCCAATATAAATAAAATAAATAAATTGGATGAATATTTATAAAACTAAAAATTGCTTGGATTAGCAAAAAAGGAAAATTATTTAAATGATACTTTTATTAGAGAAAACATAAAATGAATAAGCCATAAATAAACTGTGGGGGAAAATCCCTATATGAAATGAATATGTAAGTGAATTGTATATAACATTTAATCCCAACACTAAACTAAGTGTTTGAAAAATAGGTAAGGGAGTCCTGCCAAATTCATGATGGAAAATTCTATCCAAATCCCCAGAAAGAACTTTGAAGTATGAATGCAGATAGAAGAGTACTACTTTTACTTTTTCTTATTTCCCATTTTCTCATGGTTTTTCCTTGTGAATCTGTTTCTTTCACCCCATAGCTAATGTTGAAATTTGTTTAATGTGATTGTACGTGTATAAACAATATCAGATTGCTTGCTGTCTTCGGGAAGGAGAAGGGAAAAGAGTTTGGGACAAAAAAATTGGAACTCAAAATCATATAAAAATGAATGTTGAAAACTATTTTTACATATAGTTGGAAAAATAAAATGCTATTAATTAATGGACAAACAAATACAGGATAGATAAATAAATGACAGAGTAATGAAATTGCCTTTCATAAAAGAACACATAGCAAAGGACAAGGAATAGAGTGGCAAGATATGCTCAGACATCACTGCATACTGCTAACTGAAGTGGAAATCAGGCTTTCTTCTTTTAGGTTTTTTCCCCTGTTGGGAAGAAGGCAGAATCATAAAAGATAAATTGGCCAATTAGTGGAAGTAACTTCCTGCAGCTACTCAATCATGGCTGAAGGAAATTGTCACTGAGGTGTTGCTTGGGTAATCTCATCAAATATGATCCACACCACTTAAGCTCATTGGCTACTGTGGCCTCAGTGTCAGCACTATTTAGTGGTTTCAGTTTCTTTTTAAAAGAGAAAAGCTAGGGTGCAACTAGATTGCACAGTGGATAAAGCACCAGCCCTGGATTCAGGAGGACCTGAATTTAAATGCAGCCTCAGACACTTAACACTTAATGGCTGTGTGACCCTGGGCAAGTGACTTAACCCTTATTATCTCACCAAAAAGTGAGAGAGAGAGAGAGAGAGAGAGAGAGAGAGAGAGAGAGAGAGAGAGAGAGAAGCTATTGTGTGCACACACACAGACAACAGCTCATTTTTTTGGAATGGCCATTATATTCCCCCAACATGGAAAATGAACTCTTATCTCTCAATTCCAACTCCTTCTGTCATCTTTTCCTAAGATATTTTCAATATAATACAGTAATTATAATTCAAATGTTCAGTTAGATAAATGCATTATGATGACTTACATCAATGTTAAAAAAAATCATAATTTAAAGCATGAGAAATAATTTAGTTATAATTATAGCCAGTATGCCTATAGTGTTTTAAGATTTGCAAAGCACTTTACAAGCACTTTATTTTACTTGATTCTCTCAGAAACCCTGGTAGGTAAGTGATATACTTATACATTTTTTACAGATTAAGAAACTGAGAGTGAGACAGCAGTAAAATGACTTACTCAGGGTCACATAGTTGGTAAATGTCTGAGGCTGTATTTGAATTTAGGTCTTCTTGATACCAAGTAGTACACTATCCATGACAGCCTGTGAGTTGAGTTACTATTAAGAAGTATCCATTTCCCCAGTGCTGTATTTCAGGATGAATACAACTGCCAATAGAAAAGGCCCACCCTTGAGCCAAGTAATCTATTGCACAAGATGACCAGAGAGCATGTCAGTGATATCTCTGAATAACTAAGTGAATATCACTACTTCTTTTATGAGTTTCCAACTAGAGCTAATGAACAAATAATGGAGGAGTTCTAGAGGCAGAGATAAGATGGCAGAGTGAAACCAGGAAGCTACCTGACCTTTCCCATATTTCCCTCAAGAAAAAAAAAAGAAAACATTAAAACAAGCCTCTTAACAGATTCTCCAGCTGTAAAAACCTGCAAAACAACAACAACAACAACAAAAATGAAACAATCTTCGTACTTAAGATACATTAGAAGATCTTCAGGAAAGGTCTCTTTCATCTGGGGAAAAGGGGAGAGCATAGAGGGTGTATGGGCTAGCCTGAAAAAGACTCTTAGAGAATAAATCAGCAGCTAATGATCCATGGTCATAGCAAAGCAAGCTAGTACCTCAACAGGCCAGTTGTGAAGCCTCCAACTCCAACACAGAAGGCAATCTGTAATCTTGGGTATCATCTACACAACAAGTCCAAATAAGCTGTTCCACTCCAGTTCAGTGTGAAGCTACAATCTTCTGACACTTCAGAGCAGAAAGCTGGTGACTTGGCCTCTGTCCCCCAGCAAAAGAGGATCCAGAAAGTGAATATTGTAGCCAAGGAGCAGAACTCAACCTTAAATGTTACAAAATTGGCTAATATAAAAATAAACATATGAATAATAAATGAAAAAGAAATATCACCATTGACTGTTGCTATAGTGACAGGGAGGGTCAAAATATAAACTGAGAGGAAGAAAACAATGATAACACTCCTACATGTGAAGCTTTAAAGGGGAAGAAGAATAGGTCTCAATACCAAAAACTCCTCCCAAAAGTGCTCAAAAAGGATTTTATTAAACAAATAAGAGAGCAAGAAGAAAAAATTGGGAAAAGAAATGAGAGTTATGCAAGAGAAAGTCAGTAGCTTCAAAAAAGAAAATAATGCATTAAAAATACAAATGGAAAATTGGAAAAGGGGAATAATTCTCTAAGAATCAGAACTGAGCAGATGGAAGGAATTACTCAATGATACAAAAGGAAGAAGTAAAGCAAAATCAAAAGAATATAAAAGTAGAATAAAACTTAAAATAGCCTTTCAGAAAAACAACAGATCTGGAAAATAGATCCAGGAGGGACAAGATAAGAATAATCAAACTACCTGAGGACCATGTTTAAAACAAAACAAAACAAATAAACAAAAACAAAATAGCCTGGACAACATATTTCATAATATTTTTAATGAGAACTTCCCCAATGTCTTAAAATCAAAGCAGAAAAAGATACATTGAAAGAATCCAGCAATCATTTCTTGAAAGAGACCCCCCAAAATAAAATGCCAATGAATATTGTACCTAAATTCCAGAACTATCAGGTAAAGGAGAAAATACTAAATGCTAACATAAGAAACAATTTAAATATCAATGAACAACAATAAGAATTACACAGGACCTGGTAGTTTCAACATTAGATGATCAGAGGGCTTGAAATATGATAATCCAGAAGGCTGAGGAACTGGGATTACAACCATGAATGTATTACCCAGAAAAATTAATCACAATCTTTCAGGGGAAAAGATTGACATTCAATGAAATAGGAGATTTTAAAACTTTGCTAATGAAAGGTCCAGAACTGAACAGAAAATTCAACCTACAAATGCAAGACTCAAGAGGCACATGAACAGATAAAAAAGCAGAGTAAAAACATGGTATTCAATAAGGATAAAATATTTGAATCCCTACATGGGAAGAATATTCTTATAACTCTTGAGAACTTTATCTTTATTAAGGCAGATAGGAGTAGTACACACAGAGAGTAGGTGAGGGTATAACTGGATTCTGATGTGATGATATTACAAAAAAAACTTAAGGGGAAATAAAAAGGGCTATATTGGGGGAAGAGGAAAGTGAAGACAGCATGACGTAAATCACATGATGTGAAGAGGCACAAAAGAGCTATTACAATAGAGGGAAAGAAGGGAGGGGTGAATATTATTTTGACCTTACTCTCATCTTATTTGGCTCAAAGAGAGAATAACACACTCACTCAATTGCCTATATAATACTATCTTACCCTAGAGAAATGGAAATTAAAACTACTCTGAGGGCCCACCTCACACCTATCCAATTTGGTAATATGTCAAAAAAGAAAAATGATAAATGTTAGAGATGTGAGAAAATTGGATGCTTAACATGATAGTAATTTATAACCTATATCAAATGGCTTGCTGGTGTCATGAAGGTCAAAGGATGGGAGGGTTGGGAAAAGATTTGGAACTCAAAAAATATCTTTACATATATTCAGAAAAAATAAAAAAAAAAGGAAAAAAAAGAGAGGTAATGAAGACAGAAGTAAATACCTATCATATGAGAAACAGGAAGGCAAGTTAGGAAAGTATCTTTTTACAAAGCTATCAATTTAATTTTTTTTTGCAACTTCACAAACTCACAACTAGTTTGTTATGAATATGTTTTATTGCTAGATTAAAACGTTTCACTATCCTCACTGGGATTTTCAGGAATCATAGATTGCAAGAAAAATATGGGGGCCAATTGTCATGGCTTCAACTTGACACAGCTAAGAGTGTGGCAGCTGAGAGTGTGGCAACTAAAAGTGGGGCAGGGGAGAGCAGTAAGAAGGTTGCAAATGTGAATGCTGTGCCCCAGGAGAAGACTTCAATGCTACAAGTTTAAAAATAGGCAACAACATGAGGAAGAAACAAAACAGGACACTTAGCATTGACATCTTCTGTGGTGAAAGGGAAGACCAAAACTAAAACTCAGGCGACTTTGTCAAAATGCCTACAAGCGAAGAGGACTCAAATGTAATGATAATCTTGTCTCAAGACCAGAAAGCCTTCTTTGAAGAGCTCAAAAAAGGCTTTTAAAAAACAAATAAGAGGCCAAGATGGTGGAGAGTAGCCAGCGAATCACTTAAGCTTTCCTTCTGTTCCCTCAAAAAGAACATTAAATCAAGTCTATAGATGGATTCTGAAAGTACAGAACCTGCAAACAGACAGAGAGACACAGTCTTCCAAACAGAGATAATTTAGAAGACTTCAAGAAAGGTCTATCTCACTGGGACAAAAGGCAGGTGCTGACCAGAGGGGGTTGGGGCAAGTCAGCATGAATCTGTGGGCCACAGCCAAGCAACTGTGGTCCCTGGATCCTGGCTCAACAAGCTGATGGCACAACAGGACAGTGGCAAAACCCATCTGCATCACCTGGGAGGGAAGGTTGCCAGCTGGACAGCCACCTATAGGACAGGCTTGACTAGGCCTACTGATCCCAGTGTGCAGCTAGCAAGGCCAGGGCAGAGAGAAATCCAGAAGCCATAGAGGCCTCAGTGAAGAAAGCCAGTGACACAGCCCCTATACCCCAGCACAAGAAGCTTGAAACAGGGACCCTGGTGCCCCCAGAGCAGACTTCAACTTAAAAAAATAAAAAAGCTGCAATATGAGTAAGAAACAAAAAAGAGCTCTCACCATTAAGAGCTTCTGTGTCAATAGCAAAGAGGCAAACACAAACTCAGATGAGTACAATACTCCCAAATTGCCTACAGGTGAAGCCCCAAGAGAGAAGATGAATTGGTTTAAGAAACAAATAGCCTTCTTGGAAAAGCTCAAAAAGGATTTTAAAAATCAATTGATAGAAATGGGGAGAGAAATGAAAGCAACACAAGAAAATTATGAAAAAAGAATCAGCAGCTTGGAAAAGGAAGAACAAAGAATCGGCAGCTTAGAAAAGGAAGCTCCAAGATTGACTGAAGAAAACAATTTCTTAAAAAATTCAGGGGCAGCTAGGTGGCACAGTGGATAAAGCACTGGCCCTGAATTCAGGAGTACCTGAGTTCAAATCCAACTGCAGACACTTGAGACTTACTAGCTGTGTGACCCCGGGCAAGTCACGTAACCCTCATTGCCTTGCAAAAAACAAAAAGAAAAACAAAACAACAACAACAACAACAAAACAAACAAACAACAACAAAAAAAAAACAAAAAATTCAACTGGCCAAATGGAAAAAAAAATGTGTATAATCTCACTGAATAAAACAACCTAAGGATTAAAATTGGACAGTTGGAAGGTAATTAATCCATGGGACACCAGGAATCAGTCAAGTAGAATCTAAAGAATGAAAAAATGGAAGAAAATGTGAAATACTACTTTGGAAAGAGAACTGACCTGGAAAACAGATCCAGGAGAGACAATTTGAGAATCACTGGACTGCCTGAAAGCCATGATCAGAAAAAGAGTCTAGGGGCAGCAAGGTGGTGCAGTGGATAGAGCACTGGCCCTGGAGTCAGGAGTACCTGAGTTCAAATCCAGGCTCAGACACTTAACACTTACTAGCTGTGTGACCCTGGGCAAGTCACTTAACCCCAATTGCCTCACTAAAAAAAAAAAGAAAAGAAAAGAAAAAGAGTCTAGACAACATATTCCAGGAAATTATTAAGGAGAATTACCATGATATTATAGAATCAGATTATACAATTGTCATTGAAAGAATCCACCAATCACCTCCTGAAAGAGACCCCAAAAGGAAAAGTCCAAGGAATGTTTTATTCAAATTCCAGAATTAACAGGTAAAGGAGAAAATGCTGCAAGCAGCCAGAAAGAAGCAATTTAAGTATCATGGACCACAGTGAGTATTGCTCAGGACCTGGCAGCTTCAACATTAAAGGATCAAAAGGCTTGGAATATGATATTCCAGAAGGCAAGGGAGTTTGGATTGCAACAAGAATCTGTTACACAGCATATCTGAGCATTCTCTTTCAGGGGAAAAGATCGGCATTCAATGACATTGGGAACTTTCAAGTTTTCCTGATGAAAAGACCAGATCTGAATAGAAAATTCGATCTTAACATACAAGATTCAAGAGAAGTTAAAAAAGGTAAACGGGGGGAAAGAGGTTACTCAATAAGGTTAAACTGTTTACATCCTTACACAGGAAGATAATACTTATAACTCTTGAGAAGGGTATATGTATTTGGCCAGACAGAAGGATTATACACAAAGGGCATAAATATAAACTGTATTTGATGTGATGATATCAAGAAAATTTAGTTCTTAAAAAGGGAGTTTATGGGGAGAAGAGGAACGGGGAGGTGGAATGAGGTGAATTACATTATAAGAAGAGGTCAAAAAAGAACTATTACAATAGAGGGAAAGAAGGGAGGGGTGAACATTGTTTCAACCCTACTCTCACTAGATTTGATTCAAAGAGGGAATGACATAGACATTCATTTGGATAAAGAAACTTCGCTTATTCTTTAGGGAAGTAAAAGGGTAAGGGGAAAGGGGAGGACTGATAGAAGGGAGGGCAAAAGCAAGGGAGAAAAAGGTAAAGAAAAGGGACAGGGGTGATAAAAAGGAAGGGCAGATTGGGGGATGCAGGGGTAAGAAGCAAGACGTTGGTGAGGAGGAATAGGGTGAAAGAAGGGGGGAAAAGTACAAAGGGGGTAAATAGAATGGAGGGTAATAGAAAGGTACTAATAATAACTGTGAATGTGAGTGGGATAAACTCTACCATAAAACAGAAGCAAATTTCAGAGTGGATAAAAAACAGAATCCTACAATATGCTGTTTACAAGAAACACATTTGAAACAGAGAGACACACAGAGTAAAGGTAAAAAGCTGGATCAAAATATATTATGCTTCAGCTAAAGTAAAAAAAAAAAAAAAGCAGGGGTAGCAATCCTTATCTCAGGCAAAGCAAAGGCAAAATAGATCTAATTAAAAGAGATAAGGAAGGAAACTACATCTTGCTAAAAGGTACAATAGATAATGAAGTAATATCAATATTAAACATGTACGTGCCAAGTGGTATAGCATCCAAATTCTTAGAGGAGAAGTTAAATGAGTTATAAGAGGAAATAGACAGTAATACTATACTAGTGGGGGATCTGAATCTTCCCCTCTCAGAATTAGATAAATCTAACCACAAAATAAGTAAGAAAAAAGTGAAAGAGGTTAATAGATTGCTAAAAAAGTTAGACATGATAGATGTCTGGAGAAAACTGAATGTGGATAATAAGGATTATAGCATTTTCTCAGCAGTACATGGCACATTTTCAAAAATTGACCATGTATTAGCACACAAAAACATCATAGTCAAATGTAGAAATGCAGAAATAGTAAATGCATCGTTCTCAGATCATGATGCAATAAAAATTTCAAGTAATAAGGACCCAGGGAAAGGTAGACTGAAAATCAATTGGAAACTAAATAATTTCACTCTAAAGAATGAGTAGGTCAAAAAACAAATCATAGAAACAATCAATAATTTTATCCAAGAGAAAGGACAATAATGAGACAATGTACCAAAATTAATGGGATACAGCCAAAGCAGTGCTTAGGGGAAAATTTATAGCTCTGATTACATGAATAAAAAAGAGAAAGAGGAGATCAATAAATTGGGCATGCAACTTAAAAAGCTAGAAAAAGAACAAATTAGGGGGGGCAGAGCCAAGATGGCAGAGAGTAGCCAGCAAATTGCGTGAGCTCTCAAAAAGAACATTAAGTCAAGCCTCTAAATGAGTCTTCCAACCAGGGATAATTTAGAAGACTTCAGGAAAGTTTGGTCTCACTCTGGCAAAAGGGAGGCTCAGGTCACTGCAGCACAGTGTGCGGGAGAGGGTGGGGCAAGTCAGTAGGAAGCTGTGGGACACAGCCGAGCAACTGAGGCCCTTGGATCCCGGCACAAAAAACCGGTGGTGCAGCAGAACAGCTGCAAAACCCACCTGCACCAGCCTAGAGAGCAGGTTGCCAGCTGGAGGGATACCCACAGGACAGGCACCAGAAGGCCTACTGATCCCAGTGTGCTCTGACAGGAAGGCCAGGGTGAGGTCCACAGATCCCAGCATGCTCAGATGGGAAACCCGGGGGGGTGAAAAATCTAAAAGCCATAGAGTCCTCAGTGTAGAGAGCCAGTGACACAGGCCCTATATTCCAGCACAAGAAACTTGAAACAGGGATTCTAGTACCCCCACAGGAGACCTCAAATATAAAAATACAAAAAATAAAATAAGCTCAATCATGAGAAAAAAACAAAAAAGAACTCTCACTATTGAGAGCTTCTGTGTTGACAGGGAAGAGGCAAACACAAACTCAGATGAGGACAATACTCACAAATTGCCTACATGTGAAGCCTTGATAGGGAAGATGAATTGGTTTCATGAACAAAAAGTTTTCTGGGAGTAGCCCAAAAATAATTTTTAAAATCAAGTGATAGAAATGAAAGTAAGACAATAAAATTATGAAAAAAGAATCAGCAGCTTGGAAAAGGAAGCACAAATATTGACAGAAGAAAACAATTCCTTAAAAAATTCACCTGGCCAAATGGAAAAAAAAAAAAGGTACATGATCTCACTGAAGAAAACAATGCTTTAAAAATTAAAATTGGACAGTTGGAAGATAAAGAATCCATGAGACACCAGGAATCAGTCAAGCAGAATCCAAAGAATGAAAAAATAGAAGAAAATGTGAAATACCTCATTGGAAAGACAACTGATCTGGAAAACAGGTCCAGGACAGACAATTTGAGAATCATTGGACTGCCTGAAAGCCATGATTAGAAAAATAGTCTAGACACCATATTCCAGGAAATTATTAAGGAGAACTGCCCAGATATCATAGAATCAGAGGATAAAATCATCATTGAAAGAATCCACCTATCACCTCCTGAAAGAGACCCCAAAAGGAAAACTCCAAGGAATACTGTAGCCAAATTCCAGAATTATCAGGTGAAGGAGAAAAAACTCCAAGTAGCCAGAAAGAAGCCATTTAAATATCATGGAGCCACAGTCAGGATTGCTCAGGACCTGGCAGCTTCAACATTAAAGGACCGCAAGGCTTGGAATATGATATTCCAGAAGGCAAAGGAGCTTGGATTGCAGCCAAAAATCTATTACCCAGCAATTTAATGACATTGGGGACTTTCAATCTTTCCTGGTGAAAAGACCAGAACTGAATAGAAAATTTGATCTCAACATACAAGACTCAAGAGAAGTTTAAAAAGGTAAATGAAAAAAAAAAGTTACTCAATTAAGTTACACTGTTTACATCCCTATATGGGAATATAATACTTCAATTTTTGAAATTTGTAAATGTATTTGGGCAGACAGAGGGATTATACACAGAGGGTATAAATATAAATTGTATTTGATGTGATGTTCAAAAAGGAAATTAAGGGGTTAAAGAGGAAGCTTATAGGGAGAAGAAGAAAGGGGAGGTGGGATGGGGTGAATTACATCATATGAAGAGGAGAATAAAAAACCTATTACAATAAAGGGAAAGAAGGGAGGGATGAACATTGTTTCAACCCTACTCTCATTGGATTTGATTCAAAGAGGGAATAACATATACGTTCATTTAGATAAAGAAACTTAGCTTATTCTTTAGTGAAATAAAAGGGGAAGGGGAAGACAGGACTGATATAAGGGCGGGCAAAAGCAAAGGAGAAAATGGTGAAGAAAAGGGAGGGGTGATAAAAAGGGAGGGCAGATTGGGAGACACAGGTGTAAGAAACAAAACGTTGGTGAGGAGGAATAGGGTGAAAGAAGAGGGAAAAAGTACAAAGGGGGTAAATGGAATGCAGCGGAATGGACAGTTAGTAATAACTGTGAATGGGAATGGGATAAACTTTTCTATAAAATGGAAGGGAATTGCAGAGTGGATTAAAAGCCAGAATCCTACAATATGCTGTTTACAAGAAATACATTTGAAGAAGAGAGATACACACAGAGTACAGGTAAAAGTCTGGAGCAGTATATATTATGCCTCATCTAAAATAAAAAAAAAAAAAGCAGGGGTAGCAATCCGTATCTCAGACAAAGCACAGGCAAAAATAGATCTCATTAAAAGAGATAAGGAAGGAAACTACAGCTTGCTAAAAGGTGCTATAGGTAATGAAGTAATATCAATATTGAATATGTATGCACCAAGTGGTATAGCATCCAAATTCTTGGGGAAGTTAAATGACTTACAAAAGGAATTAGACAGTAACACTATACTAGTGGGAGATGTGACTCTCCCCCTCTCAGGATTAGATAAATCTAGCCAAAAAATAAATAAGAAGGAAGTGAAAGAGGCGAGTAGATTACGAGAAAAGTTAGACATGACGGATGTCTGGAGAAAATTGAATGGAGATAGAAAAGAATATACCATCTTCTCAGCAGTACATGACACATTTTTAAAACTTGACCATGGATTAGGGCACAAAAACATCGTAGTCAGATGTAGAAAGGCAGAAATAGTAAATGCATCCTTCTCAGATCATGATGCAATAAAAATTACATATAAGTAGACTGAAAATCAATTGGAAACTAAATAATTTTATTCGAAAGAATGAATGGGTCAAACAACAAATCATAGAAACAATCAATAACTTTATCCAAGAGAATTACAAAAGTTAGACAACACACCAAAATCTATGGGATGCAGCCAAAGCAGTGCTTAGGGGAAAATTTATAGGTCTAACTGCTTACATGAATAAACCAGAGAAAGAGGAGATCAATGAATTGGGCATGCAACTTACAAAGCTAAAAAGAGAACAAATTAGAAATCCCCAACTGGATGCTAAACTATAAATCCTGAAAATTAAAGGAGAACTTAAAAAAATGAAAGCAGGAAAGCTATAGAAATAATCAATAAAACTAAGAGCTGGTTTTATCAAAAAAACAATAAAATAGATAAAATATTGGCTAATTTGATTAAAAAAAAGAAAGAAGAAAACCAAATTACCCGTATCAAAAATGAAAGTAGTGATGTTACCACCAATGAAGTGCAAATTAAATCAATAATTAGAAATTATTTTGTCCAACTATATGCCAGTAAATGTGACAATCTAAATGAAATGGATAAATATTTACAAAAATAAAAACTGCCCAGGTTAACTGAAGATGAAATAAAATCCTTAAATAAGCCCGTATTACAAAAAGAAATTGAAAAAGCCATTAAAGAACTCCCTAAGAAAAAATCCCCAGGGCCAGATGGGTTTCCAGGTAAATTCTACCAAATGTTTAAAGAAAAATTAATTCCAATATTATACAAATTATTTGGAAAAATACGTGAAGAAGGAGTTCTACCAAATTCGTTTTATGACACAAATCTGTTGGTGATACCAAAACCAGGCAAAGCAAAAACAGAGAAAGAAAATTATAGACCAATATCCCTAATGAATATTGATGCTAAAATCTTAAATAAGATATTAGCAAGGAGATTACAGAAAGTGATCACCAGGATAATACACTATGACCAGGTGGGATTTATACCAGGAATGTAGGGCTGGTTCAACATTAGGAAAACTATTAACATAATCAACCACATCAATAAGAAAGCTCACCAAAATCATATGATTATCTCAATAGATGCAGAGAAAGCTTTTGAGAAAACACAGCACCCATTCCTAATAAAACACTAGAGAGCTTAGGAATAGGTGGAGCTTTCCTTGAAATAATGAGCAGTATTTACCTAAAACCATCAACAAGCATTATATGTAATGGATATAAGTTAAAGGCCTTTCCAATAACCATTATCACCCTTATTATTTAATATTGTACTAGAAATGTTAGCTTTAGAAATAAGAGAAGAAAAATGAATTAAAGGAATTAGAATAGGCAAGGAGGAAACAAACCTATCACTCTTTGCAGATAATATAATGGTATACTTAGAGAATCCTATAGAATCAACTCCAAAATTAACTGAAACAATTAACAACTTTAGCAAAGTAGCAGGATATAAAATAAATCCACATAAATCATCAACATTTCTATACATGACCAACAAAGTCCTGTAGTAAAAGACAGAAAGAGAAATTCCATTTAAAGTAATGGTAGATAATATAAAATATTTGGGAGTCTACTTGCCAAGACAAACCCAAGAACTCTATGAACACAATCACCAAATACTTTTCACACAAATCAAATTAGTTCTGAATAATTTTAAAGATAACAATAGCTCATGAATAGGCAGAGCAAATATGCTAAAAATGACAATTCTACCCAAATTAATTTACTTGTTCAATGCCATACTAATCAGACTCCCTAAAAATTATTTTCCAGAGCTAGGAAAAAATAATAAAATTCAACTGGAAAACCAAAAAGTAAAGAATATCAAGGGAAATAATGGAAAAAAATGCACAGGAAGGTGGGTTAGCTGTACCAAATCTGTAGCTTTACTATAAAGCAGCAGTCATCAAAACCATTTGGTACTGGTTAAGAAATAGAGTGGAGGATAAATGGAATAGGCTAGGCACAGGAGACACAGTAGTAAATGACACTAGTAATGTAGTGTTTCATAAACCCAAAGACTCCAGCTTCTGGGATAGGAACTCGGTATAGACCAACATCTTACACCTTATACTAAAATAAGGTCAAAATGGGTGCATGATTTAGACTTAAGAGGTGATACCAGAGGTAAATTAGGAGAGGAAGCAATAGTTTATTTTTCAGATCTTTGGAAAGGAGAACAGTTTATGATGAAACAAGAGATATAGAATATTATGAAATGCAAAATGGATGATTTTGATTACATTAAATTAAAAAGGTTTTGTACAAACGGAAGCAATGCATCCAAAATTAGAAGGGAAGCAGAAAGCTGGGAAACAATTTTTAAGGCCAGTACTTATGATAAAGGTCTCATTTCTAAAATATATAGGGAACTAAATCAAATTTATATGAATCCAAGTCTTTCCCCAATTGAGAAATGGTCAAAGGATATGGACAGGCAGTTTTCTGATGAAGAAATCAAAGCTATCTATTCCAATATGAAAAAATGCTCTAAATCTCTAATGATTTGAGAGATGCAAATTAAAACAACTCTGACGTACCAACTGACACCTATCAGATTGGCTAAAATGAAAAAAAAAAGGAAAAAATAAATGTTGGAGAAACTGTGGAAAATTGGAACATTAATGCATTGTTGGTGGAGCTGTGAACTGATCCAACCATTCTGGAGAGCAATTTGGAATTATGCCCAAAGGGCGATAAAGCTGTGCATATCCTTTGACCCAGCAATACCACTTTTGGGTCTTTTTCCTAAAGAGATCTTAGAAAAGAGAAAAGGACCCACATATACAAAAATATTTATAGCTGCTCTTTATGTGGTGGCAAGGAATTGGAAGTTGAGGGGATGCCCATCAATTGGGGAATGGCTGGACAAGTTGTGGTATATGAATATAATGGAATACTATTGTGCTGTAAGAAACGATGAGCAGGAGGAGTTTAGAGAAACCTGGAGGGTCTTGCATGGCCTGATGATGAGTGAGATGAGCAGAACCAGAAGAAAATTGTACACAGTATCATCAACATTGTGTGTTGATCTACTGTGATGGACTAGATTCTTTTCATCAATGCAATAGTACAGAAGAGTTCCAGGGGACTCATGATGGAAGAGGATGTCCAAATCTAGGAAAAAAACAAACAAACTGTGGAGTATAGATGCTGATTGAACCATACTATTTCTTTTGGTTTTGGTGCTATTGTTTTTCTATTTTGAGGTTTTTTCCTCATTGCTCTGATTTTTCTCTTATAACATAATTAATGCAGAAATATGTTTAATGTGTTATATATATATATATATATACATATATATATATATATATATATATACGTATAAAACCTATATCAGATTACCTCCTATTTAGGGGAGAGGGGAGGGAGGGGAGGGAGGGAGAAAAATTTGAAATTGGAAAGCCTGTATGAACAAATGTGGAGAACTATCTTTACATGTAATTAGAAAAAAATACTTTTATCAGAAAAAAAATAATGAATCAAAAAACTTAAAAAAAAAATTGTTTCCCAGGTTTCTGCCTTCCTTCTAATTTTAGCTGCATTGCTTCTGTTTGCAAAAAATGTTTTTTAACTTACTGTAATCAAAGTCTTCCATCTTGCTTTCCATAAAATTCTCTATCTCTTGTGTGGACATGAATTGTTTCCCTCTCCTTAGATCTGAGAGGTTAACTACTTCTCTCCTAATTTTTCTATGGTATCACCATTTATGTCTAAATCTTGAATCAATTTTGACCTTATTTTTGTATAAGGTTGGTCTATGTCTAGTTTATGCTGTAGCATTTTCCAGTTTTCCTAGAAGTTTTTGTCAAATACTGAGTTTCTATCTAAGAAACTGGAGTCTTTGTGTTTATCAAACAGTAGATTACTATAGTAATTTATAACTGTTTCTCCTTTGCCTAACCTATTCCATTGATGCATCACTCTGTTTCTTAGCCAGTACCATATAGTTTTGATGACTTCCACTTTATAGTATAGCTTCAAATTTGGTATGGCTAGCTCACTTTCCTGTGCATTTTTTTCATTAATTCCCTTGATATTCTTGATTTTTTGTTTTTCCAGGTGAATTTTGTTATTATTTTTTCTAGCTCCATAAAATATACTTTTAATTGGTATGGCACTGAATAGGTAAATTAATGTAGTTAGAATTCTCATTTTAATTATATTAGCTTGGTCTATCCATGAGCAACTTATATTTTTCCAGTTATATAGATATGATTTTATTTGTGTAAAAAGTGGTTTGTAATTATGTTCATAGAGTTCCTGGGTTTGTTTTGGTAGGTAGAGTGCCAAGTATTTTATATTGTCTACTGTTACTTTAAATGGAATTTCTCTTTCTTTCTCTTGCTGCTGAGCATTGTTTGTCATGTATAGAAATGCTGATGATTTATGGGAGTTTTTTTTTTTTATATCCTGCAACTTTGCTAAAGTTGTTAATTGTTTCAAGCAGTTTTTTAGTTGATTATTTTGGATTCTCCAAGTATACCATCATATCATCTGCAAAGAGTGAAAGTTTTGTTTCTTCCTTGCCTATTCTAATTCCTTTAATTTCTTTTTCTTCTCTTACTGCTATAGCTAACATTTCTAGTACAATATTAAATAATAGAGGTGATAATGGAAATGTATGAGATAATCATACGATTTTGGTGAGTTTTCTTATTGATGTGGTTGATTATGTTGATAGTTTCCTAATGTTGAACCAACCCTGCATTCCTGGTATAAATCCCACCTGGTCATAGTGTATTATCCTGGTGATCACTTGCTGTAATCTCCTTGCTAATATCTTATTTAAGATTTTAGCATCAATATTCATTAGGGAAATTGGGCTATAATTTTCTTTCTCTGTTTTTGCTCTGCCTGGTTTTGGTATCACCAACAGATTTGTGTCATAAAATGAATTTGGTAGAACTCCTTCTTCACCTATTTTTCCAAATAATTTGTATAATGTTGGAATTAATTGTTCTTTAAATGTTTGGTAAAATTCACCCATAAACCCATCTGGCCCTGGGGATTTTTTCTTAGGGAGTTCATCAATGGCTTGTTCAGTTTATTTTTCTAACATGGGCTTATTTAAGAATTTTATTTCCTCTTCAGTTAACCTGGGCAATTTGTATTTTTGTAAATATTTATCCATATAATTTAGATTGTCAAATTTATTGGCATACACTTGGGCAAAATATTCCTAGTTATTGATTTAATTTGCACTTCATTGGTGGTAACATCATTCCTTTCATTTTTGAGACTGTTAATTTGATTTTCTTCTTTCTGTTTTTTAATCAAATTAATCAATATTTTATCTATTTTATTGTTTTTTCATAAAACCAGCTCTTAGTTTTATTGATTAATTCTATAGCTTTCTTGCTTTCAATTTTTTTAAAATTCTCCTTTAATTTTTAGGATTCATAGTTTAGTATCCAGTTGGGGATTTCTAATTTGTTCTCTTTTTAGCTTTTTAAGTTGCATGCCCAATTCATTGATCTCCTCTTTCTCTGGTTTATTCATGTAAGCAGTTAGAGCTATAAATTTTCCCCTAAGCACTGCTTTGGCTGCATCCCATTGATTTTTTAGGTTGTCTTATTATTGTCATTCTCTTGGATAAAGTTATTGATTGTTTCTATGATTTGTTGTTTGACCCATTCATTCTTTTGAATGAAATTATTTATTTTCCAATTGATTTTCACTCTACTTTTCCATGCGTCTTTCTTACATGTAATTTTTATTGCATCATGATCTGAGAAGGATGCATTTACTTTTTCTGCCTTTCTACATTTGACTATGTTGTTTATATGCTCTAATCCATGGTCAATTTTTTAAAAATGTGTCATGTACTGCTGAGAAGATGGTATATTCCTTTCTATCCCCATTTAATTTTCTCCAGACATCTATCATGTCTAACTTTTTTAGTAATCTATTCACCTCTTTCACTTCTTTCCTATTTATTTTGTGGCTAGATTTGTCTAATTCTGAGTGGGGGAGATTCAAATCACCACTAGTATTTTTATAGCCACCATTTCTGATAAAGGCCTCACTTCTAAAATATACTGGGAACTAAATCAAATTTATAAGAATCTAAATCATTCTCCCATTGAGAAAAAGTGTAAGGATATGAACAGGCAGTTTGCTGATGGCAAAATCAAAGCTATCTATTGTCATATTAAAAAATGCTGTAAATCATTATTGTTCATAAAAATACAAATTAAAACATCTTTGAGGTCCTATGGCACACCTATCAGATTGACTGCTATGAAAAAAAAAGGAAAATAATACACATTGGAAAAACTGTGGAAAAATTGGTATACTAATGCATTGTTGGTGGAGCTGTGAATTGATCCAACCATTCTGGGAAGCAATTTGGAGCTATGCCCACAGGGCAATGGTACTGTTCACAACCTTTTATGGTACCAATGCAAGTTCTGTATCCCTCAGAGACCATAGAGAAGGGAACTGGACCCACATGTATAAAAATATTTGCAACAGCTCTCTTTGTGGTGGAAAGAATTGGAAACTGAGGGAATGCCTATCAATAGGGGAATGACTAAACAAGTTGTGGTATATGAATGTAATGGAATACTATTGTTCTATAAGAAAGATGAGTAGGAAGAATTTAGAGAAACCTGGAAGGACTTAGATGACCTGATGTTGAATGAGAGGAACAGAACCAGGAGAACATTGTACACAGTAACAGCAACATTGTGTGATGATCAATGGGGAGAGACTTGGCTCTTCTCAGCATTTCAATGATCCAAAACAGTTTCAAAGAACTCATGATAGAAAATGTTCTCAACATCCAGAAAAAAAGAACTATAAATTATGAGTACAAATTGAACTATACTGTTTCTACTTTGGGATTGTTTTTTTCTCCTTCTTTTTTGAGTTTTTTTCCTTTGTGCTCTGATTCTTCTTTCACAAGATTACTAATATGGAAATATGTTTATTGTGATTGTATATATGCAATCTATATCAGACTGCTTTCCATCTTGGGGAGGAGGGAGGCAAGGGAGAGTGGGAGAAAAAAAAATTTGCAAATAAAAATCCTGTGAAAACAAATGTTGAAAAACTATCCTTATGTGTAACTGGAAAATAATAAAATATTCATATAGATCGAAAAAGTATGAAACTTTCATAAACCCTTATGCTAAATAGAATGCCTCTAATAAAGAAATTGTTTATACATACATATATACATATACAATTATATACATCTATGTATGTGTATCTGTATGATAGTCCAAAAGTATTCATCGATTTGTTTCTGTAAAATATTAATTTTTCCTTGAATTTATCAGAATTGTATTTCAGAACAGTTATTTGTTCTGCTGCCTACAGAGACACACACACACATACACAGACTAGTGATTGGGTGAAGATCCCCTTTTTTCTAATGGCAAATGCTGTAATTTCAAATAACTGGCTGAAATTGCAAATGTTACCTATGTTATTATCCACCTAGATGTCTGTGACAATGGGACAGAAAAAGTAAGGAATGGGAATAAGTATAGTGTTAGGACACTATAGTAACAGGCTATTTAGATGGTAATGACAACCAATACTAGGCTAAGAGAAGTAAGAATAAATTGGGTGTGCAGATAGGGAAAGATGATTTGGGAGTGGAAAAAGTAGACATAGGTAACTGGTTGGACATTAAAAGTAAGATTTAAAAAAAGCATCAAGTGCTGGAACCAAGAGAGCTAAAGAATGGCTGTGACTTTCTCAGCTCCTGAAAACATATCCATATACCTCCAAAAATAATGCCATAAGACAACTCTTAGAGCAGCATAACCCACATAAGATCAAAGTGAGACTCTCTTCCAGCCAAAGATGGCTTAATTTAGTGATTGGGATGACCTGCTGTTTGGGGTGATAGAGGAGCACAGTGCATGGAGAAGGACCAGTCTCAAGCAGGCAGCACCTCCAGAGCCTTGGAATCTTCAGCTGCTTTTTTTTTTTGCTGGCTATTGAGGGTTAAGTGATTTGCCCAGGGTCACACAGCTAGTAAGTGGCAAGTGTCTGAGTTCATATTTGAACTCAGGTGCTCCTGAATCCAGGGCAGCTGCTCTATCCACTGCACCACCTAGCTACCCCAGCTGCTTCTTCTGAAGTTCAGCTCATGGACCTGTAAGGGAGTCCAGCATTTGGGGGGAATAACTGCTCTCTCTGCTGGAACTGGGACAGGGAGCACATGATCTGAACCAGCAAGCAAACTTAAGGGATAGTCACCCAGTGGGGGAGGGGCACAGACATGCCAATCTTCTGACCATAGAGAATCAGTTATCAATCAGAATTCTGTTTCAGGGTCAAAGAGAAAGTGGGCCATGGTTACTCACAGGCTAGGCAGGCTGAAAACAAGCCCAATCACCCCCTGGGAGTGAGAATCAGAGTGCCACCTTCCTGCTGAGAAAGATATTGTGAGAACAAGGGCAGCGCCATCCTGTGGAAAAAGCATGTGACAAGCATCTGGAAGTTACATCTATTCATAGAAATTCTTGTAAGTCATGTGTGGGGACCAATTTTTAATCGGGGAGTGCTAGCTAAGCAAGGAAAGAGACCAGCGGCATCCCTCAAAACAGAACAAGATTTATTTTAACAAGAACGAGTTTTAAAAAAAACACACAAACAGGATCAGTAGGATCAAGGGAAAGGAAATAAAATGGGGAATGGGTAATTATAATGCCTGAAAAAATACCACCACCCAGGAATCAGCTGAAAATATGCAGCAGAACGCCTGTTGCTTTCCAGCTTCCACTTAGAATGCCCAATTCTCCTCCCCCAAACCTAGAAACACCCCACACAGTCCCAGCCAATGGGATGGCCACTCTGACAGTCACATGACAGCCCTCACTAGGCTTCCAATCATTATAATTTTGCCAGGCCCATGTAGGTGTCGGCAAGTGGTGATGACATGAGGAGCCAGAGCCCTGGCAACAGCAACCACCTGTGGGTGGTGCACCGTGTGGTTTGCAGAGCCCCAGGCCAGTGCACGCTGAGGCATAAAAACCTCAAATAACAATTAATTCTTTACATTCCCCCCTTTGTTTCATCAAGAAACACTGGGTGTTATCTTGATGGAACAATAAACAATAAATAATAAATAAATTTTTTAAAATAACAGAATATCATAACCAATGCTAACAAACAATATACTAATAAAAATATAGGATATGGAAAATACATATTAAAGATGATGTATATAGTAACAGAAGGAAAAACAAAAATGTCCATTTAAAGTCCTTAATATCTTGTCTTCGAAGGAGGATTAAGATGTCATCAGCGGAACTGGACTGTGCTCAGGATTCTGGCTGTCTCTGAATTCTGGTTGTCTCTGGAACTGCTGGATTTTCATTAATCTTTAGCATAGGGGCAGCTAGGTGGTGCAGTGGATAGAGCACTGTCCCTGGATTCAGGAATACATGAGTTCAAATCTGACCTCAGACAGTTAACGCTTACTCGCTGTGTGACCCTGGGCAAGTCACTTAACCCCAATTGCCTCACTAAAAAAAAAAAAAAATCTTTAGCATAGCATTGTCCAAAAATGTTCAAATTAAACAGTGAAAATTCTTCAAAATATACAAAACAAGTTTAAACTTGATATATAATCAGCATATTGGAGTCCCTCCTTTGGAGGATACTCATATCCATACACAATACAAAATTGAGACAATTATAACTAAATTTGGCCTTGATCCAGACATATAATGGTAAAAAAGTGCTAGTAATGTCATATGTTCATGATTACACCTGAAAATGTTACCATACCACATCTTGTGGTGCATAGACATCTAATAATTGTGCTAGGCCTCAGGTGGATAGATTCTGACCATGCCACCAGATTGAATGAAGAAGCCAAGTTAAGTTAAACCAGGTGCATGCATTAGGGCTTACATGACACCAGAACATTTTTGGAGTGAGAGAGGAAGAAACTGGACTATGTCCAGCAATTGTGCTCTACCTAGCTGCTCTCATAAACAAACTATGGACTTCCTGAATGTATTTGGCTGTTCTCTCAGCCTCTATCAGGATATCTTACATGTACCTATCTCTCTTCCTGTTGTACATATATTCTCTCTAGTGTCTGCAACCTGGAGTTGAATCATCTCCATTAAGCTCATTGTAAGAGCAATTAGTCTCTGAAATGGTAAGTTTCCATAAATCATAAATCTCGTATTAATTTCACCAAAGACAATTTGATGGTAAAAATGCATGCTACACTGCATAACTTAGGATATACTTGAAATATATATATAATCCCAAACCATACCCAGAGTATACATAATCACAATGACATACAAAAGATAAATGAATGTAAATGGCTGATATTATTAAACATTATTACAGAATCTTCATTAAGCAAGTAAACCACATCATCTTGTCCATGAATTATCTCTCTAGTACAATAACAATAACAGATACTTGAAATGATAAACAATGTATCAAAAGGAAATGAAACATCAGCAAGACTCAATGTGTTCATTAATTGCCTTATAAATCAAGCAATAAGGTTCAATAACCCTTTCTAGAAGACAGAGCCATGTGCTCTTGGTGGAGAAGTTCTTCCCCTGTAGGAGGAAAAGCTTGTTTAAGGTAAAAGCTTATAAGGCTAGAATTTGGGGTACACTACATTTTTAAACTGGTTCCCCACTTCTCTTCATTCCAAAGTGGCAGGGGTTTCTGAATCATCATTGATTCTTCTAATACTGTCATAATGACCTTTATGGTAGAAAATATGGAGTTCTTTAGCATTGACTTTGTGCCACAAATTTGCCATAGAGGTTCGTTCAACTGGTGAATGATTACATTCAATTGGTTATGTTTGGCAAAGGCTACAATGGCGTCATTCCCAGCACAAGTACCAGCTTTTTTAAAATCAGCAACATATTCTTCAAAGGGAATATATGTTTCTATAAAAGACCTAAAGTCTTCTTTATGACTGAGGATATAATTAGCAGTTTCTTGTCTGTATTTGAGATGGTTTTTGGAATGACCTTCTAATTGGTCTCTAAGGGCTCTGAAAAGACAATTTCCATCTCCTGATACCTTATGGAGTTTAAGTCCCAGGGATTGCAATTGAGTGATAATGCTTTCAAATTGGAACTGTCTATTGCCCCTGTGCTCCGTTTGGTTTCTTTGTTCCTTAGCAGCTGGTTGAATTTTATCTGAAATTCCTTTACCCACAAATGGTGCAGGCTTCACATGGGAACAATGAATCCAAGATTCTTTTTCTCCAATTTTAATAGCAATGGGAGTTGTCAATAATACCTAAAAAGGTCCCTCCCAAGTGGGCTGGGCCCCACTAGTCTGCTGAAAATTCTTAATATATACGTTGTCTCCAGGACTTAAATCATGCAAGGAAAAGTCTAAAGGACCAGCTTGTACAGCAACTCCTGCTTCATAGAGTTCACGTAGCCTAGTTTGTAGTTCCTGTATATAGGAAGCAACAGAAGTATCACCTCCCACCAGTGATGTATAGACTGGGGAAAAAGTTTTAGCTTGGATAGGAGGGTGACCAAAAAGCATCTCATAAGGAGATATGTGGAGTTCACCTCTTAGTCTACTGCACAGATACAATAATGCTAAGGGTAGAACATCAGGCCATTTCAAATGGGTTTCAGCACATAATTTGTCAATCATGCTCTTAAGCTCTTTATTCATACGTTCAACTTAGCCTGAGCTTTGAGGGTGGTAAGGAGTATGAAATATAGGAGTTACTCCCAAGAAAGAATAAATCTGGGAGAGAATTGAATCTGTAAAATGTGTACCTCTATCGGAGTCAATGCAAGCTGGTGGCCCAAAGCGAGGAACAATTTCTTTAAGGAGAGCTTTGGCCACAAAGCCAGCAGTTGCTCGTGGGGCAGGAAAAGCCTCTATCCATCGAGTGAGCTGGTCAACAATAACAAGAAAACTTTATATTGTCCTGCTTTGGGCATAGAAATAAAGTCAATTTGTAGATATTCAAAAGGTGTATATGCCAAAGGGCACCCTCCATATGCTTTAGCATGGAAAGCATTTTGATTGTAAGACTAAAATGTGGAGCAGCCCGAGCAGATTTGAGATGCTATGTTAGTTATACCTGGTGCTAACCAGGTCCTTCTAACTGAGTCCACAATGCCTTGTGTGCCAAAATGGCCTTTCTTATGAATAGAAAGGCATACCTGTTGATAGAACTTCCAGGGGAGAAGTGGTTTTCCCTCCAAAGAAATCCAGACTCCATTGATCTGTTTAGCCTTGAATCTCTTTTTCCACCTTTCTACTTCAGAATCATCATAAGTTAGGTGGAGAGAAACATCCTCAGAAGGTGAGAGGTTAAATACATGCTCAGGGGCTTCTAAAGCAGTGAGCTTAGCTGCTTGAATCAGCTCATGCATTCCCCATTGAAATAGGATCACTATTCCCTGTGTGGGCAGGGCAATGTACAATTGCTAGAGCAGAGGGAAGTTTCCGGGAAGATAGGAGGTCCTTGATAAGGTCTCTGTTAGCAATAGCTTTACCAGAGGATGTTAGAAAGCCCCTCTATAGCCAAAGCATGCCTACAACATGGCATACACCGAAGGCATATCTAGAGTCGGTATAAATGGTAGCACTCTTCCCTTTCGCTATGTTACAGGCTTGTGTAAAAGCCACAAGTTCAGCAGCTTGTGCACTAAAATGTGAAGGCAGAGAAGCTGCCCAGGTAATATCATAATCAGAAACTACAGCAGCCCCAGTGAAATGGGTGCCATCTTTCATAAACAAAGAACCATCCGTATAGAGGACAATATCAGGGTTCTCTAAAGGTGTATCCAAAAGGTCATCACAGGGTTTCTCAGTCATATCAACTAAAGAGGCACAGTCATGCAACGACTCCCCCAAGAGTGTTAAGTTAGGTAGCAGTGTTGCTGGGTTAAGGACTGTACAGCATTTTAAAGTGATATTTTCATGACCTAGCAGGGTTACTTCATACTTAGCTAGCCTTTGATCTGAAAAGGCTTGTGTTCTATGGCATAGTAAGAGGGCCTCTACTTCATGGGGACATTGTATTGTAAGAGGATTACCTAGGACCAAATCAGAGGCTTTTTTCTACCAAAAGGGCTATAGCTGCCACTGCCCTGAGGCAAGGTGGCACCCCAGAGGCCACAGAATCTAGCTGGCTAGTATAATAAGCTATTGGATGCTGGACAGGTCCTAATGATTGAGTCAGGACCCCAGAAGCCACTCCCTTCTGTTCATGCACAAAAAGAGTAGAAGCCTTACTGTAATCTGGGAGTCCTAGTGCAGGTGATGATAGCAATGCCTGCTTCAATTCTGTTATAGCTGAGAGATGCTGGGAATCCAGCTGTAAAGTTTCTGGGACAGAATTTTTGGTTAGAGCTATAAGAGGCTTAGTAATTTCACCAAAAGAGGGTATCCATTGTCTGCAATACCCAGCTGCTCCCAGAATGGCCCTTAACTGCTTCTTAGTAGAGGGAGCAGCGAGTTGTTAAATAGCCTGGACTTGCTTAGGAGAGACAGAGCTAGTTTCAGCAGCCAGAATGAAGCCCAAATATTCTACCTGAGGTAAACACCATTGCACCTTTGACTTAGAGACCTTGTGGCCTCTCTTGTATAGTTCTAATAATAAATGGCAGCTGTCTTCCTGACAGGTGTTAGCATCAGGGGAGGCTAAAAGTAAATCATCTACATACCGCAATAAAGTGGAACCTTTAAAAGTAATAGAGGCCAGGTCCTGTTGTAAAATTTGAGAAAATAATGTAGGACTGTACACAAATCCCTGTGGGAGTATACTCCAGGTCCACTGTGTATTTTTTCCAGGTAAGGGCAAATAAATACTGGAGGTCTTCATGCACTGGTATAGAGAAAAAGGCAGAGTAGAGGTCTACCACTGTGAAACATTTGGCCTCACATGGGAATGAAGAAACAATGGTGGCAGGATTAGGGACTATAGCATGTCTAGGAATAACATAATTGTTAATAGCTCTAAGATCTTGTACAAAATGATAAACAGGTTTGCCATCTGGGCCAGGCTTGGGTTTTTTAACTGGCAAAATGGGAGTATTACATGGAGAATGATGGCATGGGACAATAATACCCTGACTTTTCAGAGCCTCAATTATAGGGGTGATCCCTTCTATAGCTTCTTTAGACAATGGATACTGCGGAATGGATGGAGGTGGTCCCCCTTTAACTTTAATAGTAACAGGCATAGCAGATTTAAGGAGCCCCACTTCAGTAGAGGATGAGGCCCATAGGGACTCAGGAATGTCAGAGGGGATTTTGGATGTATCCCCTACTGCTCCTTGAGCATCTGCAATCAAAATTGGTAATAAATGAATAGTATCTTCTGGCAACCACAGAGAGACAGCCCCATCTGGAGCACAAGATATGGTTGCTGTAAATTTACAAAGGAGATCACGACCTAATAAATTTACAGGGGCATCAGGCATAAGTAAAAATGAATGTTCTACAGTTAAAGGCCCCATAGATATCATTCAAGGGGTTAATTCTGTCACTCTTTGGGCCTTACCTGAGACTCCTACCACATTTAAAGATCCAATAGCATTGCATCTAGGTTCTGGTTTATGCACTAAGACTGCACTAAGATTTAGAGGCTCCTGTATTTAACAGACAATCATAATATGTGTCCCCAACTTTCAGGGTCACATGGGGTTCGTTACTCTGGGGAGGTAAATGGATTGGTATAAGGGGGTTCAAAAATTCAGGATCTGGAAAAGTAAAGCTTTCTATATTTATTTTCCACTCCTCCCCTGGACACTGTCAGTCCTATGTCTCCCTCTGAGGGATTCTAGAATTACCCCGATTCTGATTCTGTCCTTCTGTACCTCCCTGATAGGGTCTACGATTATACTGATTCTGGTTGTAATAAGGTCTGTAATTATCTTGGTTGTTTCCTTTCTGGTAAAAATTTCCATAATTATTCTGGTTTCTCCTGAAAAAAATATTCCAGACCCTCAGTTACTCCCCACCTGAGTTCTTGCTTTCTAATTCTACATTCTCTCAATGAGTGTCCTTGTTTTTCACAGTACTGACACATCATAGGGGATTGGTCCTGACCTTTAAATGCCTGACCTGAAAGTGCTGGTGCCAGAATGCTTTGCTTAGACGTATTGTCTTCATTCACCTCAAAGATATAGGTGGCAATTTCTTTAAGCCTTTCTACAGCCATATCTTTCCAGCCTGGACACTGTGTCATAAAAAATTTACATATTTCTGGCAATGATTGATATACAAATGTATTCCATACAATATAGGAATCTTTTGAGTCTAGTGGGTCCAGTCTTGTAAATTGCCTAGCAGCTTCACAAAGTCTATCATAAAATCTATCAGGTTGTTCATTAGGCTCCTGAGCGAGTTTTAAAAACTTTTGCCAGTTGTCAGATTTCTTAGAACAGGATTCCATTACTTTCAGTATCGTTTCCCTAGCATTTTTTAATTCATGGAATTGCTGTGGATCATTATAATCCCAGTTTGGCTCCTGGAGAGGCCACTCTGTTAATGCTTCCCCAGAGGCCACCAAGGAATTTCCTGCTGTGACAATATCTGAAATTTCCCTTGGGGATAGTGTAATTTCCATAAGACAAGTGACATCAGCCCAAGTGGGTTGGTATGTATTAAATATTGACCTTAACAGTGAAATTACTGACTTTGGATTCTGATCAAACCTAGGTATAAGTTTCTTCCATGAACACAGATCCTTTGGAATGAATGGGCTATATATTTTACTCTGTGCTCCTCTGTGGGCTGTAACATTCTGTAGGGGGAGCAGTTTCTGTTGACATGATTCTAAAGACTGGTCTAAATCTGTTTCTGAACTCAGGTCATCTCCAGTAGAGGGACCTGTACTGGTATCCCTCCGAACACGTGGTCTAATATGATCACATCCCTTCCTCTCTTTACAACTTCTTTGGAAAAAATACCACATTGCAATAATGACAATAATGAGAATAAATTTTTTTTTCTTATGAGATATTTTATTTTTTTTGTTACATGTAAAGATAGTTCTCAACTTTTGTTTATACATGCTTTACAATTTCAGATTTTTCTCCCTCCCTCCCCTCCCTCTCCCCTCCCCTAGACAGCAGGTAATCTGATATAGGTTATATCTATATATCTCTATACATATACATATAGATATATATATATACACACACACATATATATACACATAATAACATTAATCCTATTTCTGCATTAATCCTGTTACAAGAGAAAGAATCAGAGCAGTGATGCAAAACTTCAAAATAGAAAAAAAAAACACAACAGCACCCAAAACAAAAGAAATAATATGGTTCAATCAGCATCTATACTCCACCGTTCTTTCTTTCTTTTTTTTTTCTTGGATTTGGAGATCCTCTTCCATCATGAGTTCCCTGGAACTCTTCTGTACCATTGCATTGGTGAGAAGAATATAGTCCATCACAGTAGGTCAACACTCAATGTTGATGATACTGTGTACAATGTTCTTCTGGTTCTGCTCATCTCACTCATCATCAGCTCACGTAAGACCCTCCAGGTTTCTCTGAACTCTTCCTGCTCATCATTTCTTACAGCACAATAGTATTCCATTGTATTCATATACCACAACTTGTCCAGCCATTCCCCAATTGATGGGCACCCCCTCAACTTCCAATTCCTTGCTACCACGTAAAGAGCAGCTATAAATATTTTTGTACATGTGGGTCCCTTTCCCCCTTCCATGATTTCTTTGGGCAAAAGACCTAAAAGTGGGATTGCTGGGTCAAAGGGCATGCACAGCTTTATTGCCCTTTGGGCATAATTCCAAATTGCTCTCCAGAATGGTTGGATCAGCTCACAGCTCCACCAACAATGCATTAGTGTTCCAATTTTCCCACAGCCTCTCCAACATTTATTATCTTCCTTTTTTGTCATTTTAGCCAATCTGATAGGTGTCAGGTGGTACCTCAGAGTTGTTTTAATTTGCATCTCTCTAATCATTAGAGATTTAGAGCATTTTTTCATATGGGAATAGATAGCTTTGGTTTCTTCATCAGAAAACTGCCTGTTCATATCCTTTGACCATTGCTCAATTGGAGAATGAATTGGATTCTTATAAATTTGATTTAATTCCCTATATATTTTAGAGATGAGGCCTTTATCAGAAGCACTGGCCTCAAAAATTGTTTCCCAGCTTTCTGCCTCCCTTCCAATTTTGGATGCATTGCTTCTGTTTGTACAAAATTTTTTTAATTTAATATAATCAAAATCATCCACTTTGCATTTTATAATATACTCTATCTCATGTTTGGTCAAAAACTGTTCTCCTTTCCAAAGATCTGATAGGTACACTATTCCTTTCTCTCCTAATTTACCTATGGTATCACCTCTTATGTCTAAATCATGTATCCATTTTGACCTTATTTTAGTATAAGGTGTAAGATGTTGGTCTAAGCCTAATTTCTGCCATACTATCTTCCAGTTTTCCCAGCAGTTTTTGTCAAATACTGAGTTCCTATCCCAGAAGCTGGAGTCTTTGGGTTTATCAAACACTACATTACTAGTGTCATTTACTACTGCATTTCCTGAGCCTAGCCTATTCCATTGATCTACCACTCTATTTTTTAGCCAGTACTAGATAGTTTTGATGACTGCCGCTTTATAGTAAAGCTCCAGGTTTGGTACCGCTAACCCACCTTCCTGTGAATTTTTTTTCATTATTTCCCTGGATATTCTTGATTTTTTGTTTTTCCAGATGAATTTTGTTATTATTTTTTCTAGCTGTATAAAATAATTTTTAGGTAGCCTGATTGGTATGGCACTGAATAAGTAAATTAATTTAGGCAGTATTGTCATTTTTACTATATTAGCTCTGCCTATCCATGAGCAATTGATATCTTTCCAATTATTTAGATCTGATTTGATTTGTGTGAAGAGTGTTTGGTAGTTGTGTTCATAGAGTTCCTGGGTTTGTCTTGGCAAGTAGACTCCCAAGTATTTTATATTACCTACTGTTACTTTAAATGGAATTTCTCTTTCTATCTCTTGCTGCTGGACTTTGTTGGTCATGTATAGAAATGCTGATGATTTATGTGGATTTATTTTATATCCTGCTACTTTGCTAAAGTTGCTAATTGTTTCAAGTAATTTTTGACTTGATTCTCGAGGATTCCTTAAGTATACCATCATATCATCTGCAAAGAGTGATAGTTTTGTTTCCTCCTTGCCTATTCTAATTCCTTTAATTCCTTTCTCTTCTCTGATTGCTAAAGCTAACATTTCTAGAACAATATTAAATAATAGGGGTGATAATGGACATCCCTGTTTCACCCCTGATCTTATTGGGAAGGCCTCTAATTTATCTCCATTGCATATAATACTTGCTGATGGCTTTAGGTAGATACTGTTTATTATTCTAAGGAAAGCTCCCCCTATTCCTAAACTCTCTAGTGTTTTTATTAGGAATGGGTGCTGTACTTTGTCAAAAGCTTTCTCTGCATCTATTGAGATAATCATATGATTTTGGTTGGTATTCTTATTGATGTGGTTGATTATGTTAATAGTTTTCCTAATGTTGAACCAGCCCTGCATTCCTGGTATAAATCCCACCTGGTCATAGTGTATTATCCTGGTGATCACTTGCTGTAATCTCCTTGCTAATATCTTATTTAAGATTTTAGCATCAATATTCATTAGGGAGATTGGTCTATAATTTTCTTTCTCTGTTTTTGCTTTGCCTGGTTTTGGTATCACCACCATATTTGTGTCATAAAACGAATTTGGTAGAACTCCTTCTTCACCTATTTTTCCAAATAATTTGTATAATATTGGAATTAATTGTTCTTTAAATGTTTGGTAAAATTCACCCATAAACCCATCTGGCCCTGGGGATTTTTTCTTAGGGAGTTCATTAATAGCTTTTTCAATTTCTTTTTCTAATATGGGTTTATTTAAGGATTTTATTTCCTCTTCAGTTAACCTGGGCAGTTTGTATTTTTGTAAATATTCATCCATTTCATTTAGATTGTCAAATTTATCGGCATACAGTTGGGCAAAATATTTCCTAATTATTGCTTTAATTTCCACTTCATTGGTGGTAACATCACCCTTTTCATTTTTGATACTGGTAATTTGGTTTTCTTCTTTCTTTTTTTTAATCAAATTAACCAATATTTTATCTATTTTATTGTTTTTTTGATAAAACCAGCTCTTAGTTTTATTGATTATTTCTATAGCTTTCCTGCTTTCATTTTTTTAAGTTCTCCTTTAATTTTCAGGATTTATAGTTTAGCATCCAGTTGGGGATTTCTAATTTGTTCTTTTTTTAGCTTTTTAAGTTGCATGCCCAATTCATTAATCTCCTCTTTCTCTTTCTTATTCATGTAAGCATTTAGAGCTATAAATTTTCCCCTAAGCACTGCTTTGGCTGCATCCCATAGATTTTGGTATGTTGTCTCATTATTGTCATTCTCTTGGATAAAGTTATTGATTGTTTCTATGATTTCTTGTTTGGCCCATTCATTCTTTAGAATGAAATTATTTAGTTTCCAATTGATTTTCATTCTACTTTTCCCTGGCTCTTTCTTACATGTAATTTTTATTGCATCATGATCTGAGAAGGATGCATTTACTATTTCTGCCTTTCTACATTTGACTATGATGTTTTTGTGCCCTAATACATGGTCACTTTTTGAAAATGTGCCATGTACTGCTGAGAAAAAGGTATATTCCTTTCTACCCCCATTCAATTTTCTCCAGACATCTATCATGTCTAACTTTTCTAGTAATCTATTCACCTCTTTCACTTCTTTCTTATTTATTTTTTGGCTAGATTTATCTAATTCTGAGAGGGGGAGATTCAGATCCCCCACTAGTATAGTATTACTATCTAATTCCTCTTGTAACTCATTTAACTTCTCCTCTAAGAACTTGGATGCTATACCACTTGGCGCATACATATTTAATATTGATATTACTTCATTATCTATAGTACCTTTAAGTAAGATGTAATTTCCTTCCTTATCTCTTTTAATGAGATCTATTTTTGCCTGCACTTTGTCTGAGATAAGGATTGCTACCCCTGCCTTTTTTACTTTAGCTGAGGCATAATATATTCTGCTCCAGCCTTTTACCTTTACTCTGTGTGTATCTCTCTGCTTCAAATGTGTTTCTTGTAAACAGCATATTGTAGGGTTCTGGTTTTTAATCCACTCTGCAATTCGCTTCCGTTTTATAGCAGAGTTCATCCCATTCACATTCACAGTTATTATTACTGACTGTCTATTCCCCTCCATTCTATTTACCCCCTTTGTACTTTTCCCCCCTTCTTTCACCCTATTCCTCCTCACCGACGTTTTCCTTCTTACCCCTGCCTCCCCCAATCTGCCCTCCCTTTTTATCACCCCCCTCCCTTTTCTTTACCCTTTTCTCCCTTGCTTTTGTCCTCCCTTCTCAGTCCCCCCCTTTCCCTTCCCCTTTTGTTTCCCTAAAGAATGAGTTAAGTTTCTTTATCCCAATGAACGTATATGTTATTCCCTCTTTGAGTCAAATCTAATGAGAATAGGGTTGAAACCATGTTCCCCCCTCCTTTCTTTCCCTCTATTATAATAGGTTTTTTTCCACCTCTTCATATGATATAATTCATCCCATTCCACCTCCCCTTTCCTCTCCTCCCCATAGACTCCCTTTTTATCCCCTTAATTCTTTTGTATCATCACATCAAAGACAATTTATATTTATCCCCTCTATATAAAGTCCTTCTCTCTGCCCAAATACATTTACAATTCTTAAGAGTTATGAGTATTATCTTCCTGTGTAGGGATATAAACAGTTTAACCTAATAGGGTAACTTTTTTTTTTCCCCTCTGTTTACCTTTTTAAACTTCTCTTGAGTCTTGTATGTTGAGATCAAATTTTCTATTCAGTTCTGGTCTTTTAACCAGGAAAGATTGAAAGTCGCCAATGTCATTAAATGTCCATCTTTTCCCCTGAAAGAAAATGCACATTTTTGCTGGGTAATAAATTCTCGGCTGCAATCCAATCTCCTTTGCCTTCCGGAATATCATATTCCAAGCCTTGCGGTCCTTTAAGGTTGAAGCTGCCAGGTCCTGAGCAATCCTGACTGTGGCTCCATGATATTTAAATTGCTTCTTTCTGGCTGCTTGGAGTATTTTCTCCTTCACCTGATAATTCTGGAATTTGGCTACAATATTCCTTGGAGTTTTCCTTTTGGGGTCTCTTTCAGGAGGTGATCGATGGATTCTTTCAATGATGATTTTATCCTCTGATTCTATGATATCAGGGCAGTTCTCCTTAATAATTTCCTGGAATATGGTATCTAGATTCTTTTTCTGGTCATGGCTTTCAGGCAGTCCAATGATTCTCAAATTGTCTCTCCTCGATCTGTTTTCCAGATCAGTTGTCTTTCCAATGAGGTATTTCACATTTTCTTCTATTTTTTCATTTTTTTTATTCTGCTTGACTGATTCTTGGTATCTCATGGATTCCTTATCTTCCAACTGTCCCACTTTAATTTTTAAGGCATTGTTTTCTTCAGTGAGATTATGCACCTTTTTTTCCATTTGGCTAAGTGAATTTTTTAAGGTACTGTTTTCTTCAGTGAGATTATGCACCTTTTTTTCCATTTGGCTAAGTGAATTTTTTAAGGTACTGTTTCCTTCAGTGAGATTATGCACCTTTTTTTCCATTTGGCTAAGTGAATTTTTTAAGGTATTGTTTTCTTCAGTGAGATTATGCAACTTTTTTTCCATTTGGCCAAATGAATTTTTTAAGGCTTTGTTTTCTTCAGCTTCCTTTTCTAAGCTGCTGATTCTTTTTTCATAGTTTTTTTTGTTTTGCTTTCATTTCTCTCCCCATTTTTTCTTCTACCTCTTGCAATTGATTTTTAAAATCCTTTTTGAGCTCTTCCAGGAAGGCTTTTTGTTCTTGCGACCAATTCACCTTCCCTTGTGAGGCTTCAGATGTAGACAATTTGAGGCTATTGTCCTCATCTGAGTTTGTGTTGGCTTCTTCCCTATTGATACAGAAGCTCTCAATGGAGAGGGCTCTTTTTTGCTTCTTACTCATTATTGCAGCTTATTTATTTATTTTTTTAAGTTGAGGTCTGCTCTGGGGGCACCAGGGTCCCTGTTTTGGGCTTCTTGTGCAGGTGTATAGGTGCTGTGTGACCGGGCTTTTACTCTGAGGCCTTTATGGTGTGTGGAGATGCCCCGCCCTGCACTTCCTGTATGATTGTGCTCGGCCAGCCAGGCGCCAGACCCCGGCGTCTGATCCCGCCGTTCGTGGCCCTCTCGGCCGGTGCAGGTAAGTTTTTCCACCGTCCTTCTTGGCCACCAGATTTTTGAACCAGGTTCCGGGAGCCTCAGTTGTTTGGCTGTGGCCCGCAGCTCCTGCTGACTTGCCCCGACCCCCTCGGCGCTGGGTTGCTGCCCTGCGCTGGGCCTCCCTTTTGCCCGAGTCAGACCGACCTTTTCCTGAAGTCTTCTAAATTATCTCTGGTTGGAGGACTGTGTCTCTCTGTCTCTTTGCAGGTTCTGTAGTTTCAGAATCCGTCCAGAGGCTTGATTTAATGTTCGTTTTGAGGGAACAGAAGGAGAGCTCAGGCAGCTTGCTGCTTCCTCTCTGCCATCTTGGCTCTGCCCCCCCCCCGAGAATAAAATTTATAGCCATTTGAGTTATGATAGTGGTATAGTAAAGTTCTAATTTAGTTGTAATGCTTCCAGTAATATTGTATATATGCTCAGTGGGAAAGATAAACTCTCCCATACCATTGTACCAAAGATTTCTTTACTGTGTTTGTGAGGAGGAAACCTGCAATGCCATGAATAACTATTGAGCAGGCCAACAGTTTAAATTGGGACAATATGCTGTTCCAAAATATGCCAATTAGAATATACAAGGGGGGAGCCAAATATTCAATCATGGTGCAGTTCAAAATGAACCAGCTTTTCTCTGACCAACAAGATAAATGCTAAGGTTTTTTTAAGAGCAAGGGAGATTGCCTAAGGGGGCAGTGGGGGAGGGGCAAGAAGGTCCCCCAGGTTAGTTGGCTTATGGCCAAATGGTGGGGGGGGGGTTAAAGAAATTCACTAGGTTAATCAACTCCTGGCTGACTCACCAAAAACTGTGGGGACCAATTTTTAATTGGGGAGTGCTAGCTAAGCGGCTCGCCGCAATATTGGGGCAAGGAAGGAGACCGGCAGCCTTCCTCAAAACAGAACAAGATTTATTTTAACAAGAATGAACTTAAAAAAAAAAACACAAACAGGATTAGTAGGATCAAGGGAAAGGAAATAAAATTGGGAATTTGAAAATCGTTGGACTACATGTGTTTAAACATTATCTTCCAAGAAATTCTCAGGGAAAGTTGCCCTGATATTCTAGAAGCAGAAGGTAAAATAGAAATTTAAAAAATCCACTGATCACCTCCAGAGAGAGATCCCCAAAGGAAAACTTCCAGGAATATTATAACCAAATTCCACAGATACCAGGTCAAGGGGAAAATATTGCAAGCAGCTAGAAAGAAAGAATTCAGAAGATGGCGGAGAGGAAGCAGCAAGCTGCCTGAGCTCTCCTTCTGTTCCCTCAAAACGAACATTAAATCAAGCCTCTGGACGGATTCTGAAACTACAGAACCTGCAAAGAGACAGAGAGACACAGTCCTCCAACCAGAGATAATTTAAAAGACTTCAGGAAAAGGTCGGTCTGACTCGGGCAAAAGGGAGGCCCAGCGCAGGGCAGCAACCCAGCGCCGAGGGGGTCGGGGCAAATCAGCAGGAGCTGCGGGTCACAGCCGAACAACTGAGGCTCCCGGAACCTGGTTCAAAAATCTGGTGGCCAAGAAGGACAGTGGAAAAACTTACCTGTACCGGCCGAGAGGGCCACGAATGGCGGGATCAGACGCCGGGGTCTGGCGCCTGGCTGGCCGAGCACAATCAGACAGGAAGTGCAGGACGGGGGATCTCCACACACCATAAAGGCCTCAGAGTAAAAGCCCGGTCACACAGCACCTATACACCTGCACAAGAAGCCCAAAACAGGGACCCTGGTGCCCCCAGAGCAGACCTCAACTTAAAGAATAAATAAATAAGCTGCAATAATGAGTAAGAAGCAAAAAAGAGCCCTCTCCATTGAGAGCTTCTGTATCAATAGGGAAGAAGCCAACACAAACTCAGATGAGGACAATAGCCTCAAATTGTCTACATCTGAAGCCTCACAAGGGAAGGTGAATTGGTCGCAAGAACAAAAAGCCTTCCTGGAAGAGCTCAAAAAGGATTTTAAAAATCAATTGCAAGAGGTAGAAGAAAAAATGGGGAGAGAAATGAAAGCAACACAAAAAAACTATGAAAAAAGAATCAGCAGCTTAGAAAAGGAAGCTGAAGAAAACAAAGCCTTAAAAAATTCATTTGGCCAAATGGAAAAAAAGCTGCATAATCTCACTGAAGAAAACAATACCTTAAAAAATTCACTTAGCCAAATGGAAAAAAAGGTGCATAATCTCACTGAAGAAAACAGTACCTTAAAAAATTCACTTAGCCAAATGGAAAAAAAGGTGCATAATCTCACTGAAGAAAACAATGCCTTAAAAATTAAAGTGGGACAGTTGGAAGATAAGGAATCCATGAGACACCAAGAATCGGTCAAGCAGAATAAAAAAAATGAAAAAATAGAAGAAAATGTGAAATACCTCATTGGAAAGACAACTGATCTGGAAAACAGATCGAGGAGAGACAATTTGAGAATCATTGGACTGCCTGAAAGCCATGACCAGAAAAAGAATCTAGATACCATATTCCAGGAAATTATTAAGGAGAACTGCCCTGATATCATAGAATCAGAGGATAAAATCATCATTGAAAGAATCCATCGATCACCTCCTGAAAGAGACCCCAAAAGGAAAACTCCAAGGAATATTGTAGCCAAATTCCAGAATTATCAGGTGAAGGAGAAAATACTCCAAGCAGCCAGAAAGAAGCAATTTAAATATCATGGAGCCACAGTCAGGATTGCTCAGGACCTGGCAGCTTCAACATTAAAGGACCGCAAGGCTTGGAATATGATATTCCGGAAGGCAAAGGAGATTGGATTGCAGCCGAGAATCTATTACCCAGCAAAAATGTGCATTTTCTTTCAGGGGAAAAGATGGACATTTAATGACATTGGGGACTTTCAATCTTTCCTGGTGAAAAAACCAGAACTGAATAGAAAATTTGATCTCAACATACAAGACTCAAGAGAAGTTTAAAAAGGTAAACAGAGGGGGGAAAAAAAGTTACCCTATTAGGTTAAACTGTTTATATCCCTACACAGGAAGATAATACTCATAACTCTTAAGAACTGTAAATGTATTTGGGCAGAGAGAAGGACTTTATATAGAGGGGATAAATATAAATTGTCTTTGATGTGATGATACAAAAGAATTAAGGGGATAAAAAGGGAGTCTATGGGGAGGAGAGGAAAGGGGAGGTGGAATGGGATGAATTATATCATATGAAGAGGTGGAAAAAAACCTATTATAATAGAGGGAAAGAAAGGAGGGGGGAACATGGTTTCAACCCTATTCTCATTAGATTTGACTCAAAGAGGGAATAACATATACGTTCATTGGGATAAAGAAACTTAACTCACTCTTTAGGGAAACAAAAGGGGAAGGGAAAGGGGGGGACTGAGAAGGGAGGACAAAAGCAAGGGAGAAAAGGGTAAAGAAAAGAGAGGGGGTGATAAAAAGGGAGGGCAGATTGGGGGAGGCAGGGGTAAGAAGTAAAATGTCGGTGAGGAGGAATAGGGTGAAAGAAGGGGGGAAAAGTACAAAGGGGGTAAATAGAATGGAGGGGAATAGACAGTCAGTAATAATAACTGTGAATGTGAATGGGATGAACTCTGCTATAAAACGGAAGCGAATTGCAGAGTGGATTAAAAACCAGAACCCTACAATATGCTGTTTACAAGAAACACATTTGAAGCAGAGAGATACACACAGAGTAAAGGTAAAAGGCTGGAGCAGAATATATTATGCCTCAGCTAAAGTAAAAAAGGCAGGGGTAGCAATCCTTATCTCAGACAAAGTGCAGGCAAAAATAGATCTCATTAAAAGAGATAAGGAAGGAAATTACATCTTACTTAAAGGTACTATAGATAATGAAGTAATATCAATATTGAATATGTATGCGCCAAGTGGTATAGCATCCAAGTTCTTAGAGGAGAAGTTAAATGAGTTACAAGAGGAATTAGATAGTAATACTATACTAGTGGGGGATCTGAATCTCCCCCTCTCAGAATTAGATAAATCTAGCCAAAAAATAAATAAGAAAGAAGTGAAAGAGGTGAATAGATTACTAGAAAAGTTAGACATGATAGATGTCTGGAGAAAATTGAATGGGGATAGAAAGGAATATACCTTTTTCTCAGCAGTACATGGCACATTTTCAAAAATTGACCATGTATTAGGGCACAAAAACATCATAGTCAAATGTAGAAAGGCAGAAATAGTAAATGCATCCTTCTCAGATCATGATGCAATAAAAATTACATGTAAGAAAGAGCCAGGGAAAAGTAGAAAGAAAATCAATTGGAAACTAAATAATTTCATTCTAAAGAATGAATGGGCCAAACAAGAAATCATAGAAACAATCAATAACTTTATCCAAGAGAATGACAATAATGAGACAACATACCAAAATCTATGGGATGCAGCCAAAGCAGTGCTTAGGGGAAAATTTATAGCTCTAAATGCTTACATGAATAAAAAAGAGAAAGAGGAGATTAATGAATTGGGCATGCAACTTAAAAAGCTAGAAAAAGAACAAATTAGAAATCCCCAATTAGACACTAAATTAGAGATCCTGAAAATTAAAGGAGAAATCAATAAGATTGAAAGCAAAAAAACTATAGAACTAATCAATAAAACTAAGAGCTGGTTTTATGAAAAAACCAATAAAATAGATAAAATACTGGTTAATTTGATTAAAAAAAAGAAAGAAGAAAACCAAATTACCAGTATCAAAAATGAAAAGGGTGATGTTACCACCAATGAAGTGGAAATTAAAGCAATAATTAGGAAATATTTTGCCCAACTGTATGCCAATAAATTTGACAATCTAAATGAAATGGATGAATATTTACAAAAATACAAACTGCCCAGGTTAACTGAAGAGGAAATAAAATCCTTAAATAAACCCATATTAGAAAAAGAAATTGAAAAAGCTATTAATGAACTCCCTAAGAAAAAATCCCCAGGGCCAGATGGGTTTACGGGTGAATTTTACCAAACATTTAAAGAACAATTAATTCCAATATTATACAAATTATTTGGAAAAATAGGTGAAGAAGGAGTTCTACCAAATTCGTTTTATGACACAAATATGGTGGTGATACCAAAACCAGGCAAAGCAAAAACAGAGAAAGAAAATTATAGACCAATCTCCCTAATGAATATTGATGCTAAAATCTTAAATAAGACATTAGAAAGGAGATTACAGCAAGTGATCACCAGGATAATACACTATGACCAGGTGGGATTTATACCAGGAATGCAGGGCTGGTTCAACATTAGGAAAACTATTAACATAATCAACCACATCAATAAGAAAACCAACCAAAATCATATGATTATCTCAATAGATGCAGAGAAAGCTTTTGACAAAGTACAGCACCCATTCCTAATAAAAACACTAGAGAGTTTAGGAATAGGGGGAGCTTTCCTTAGAATAATAAACAGTATCTACCTAAAGCCATCAGCAAGTATTATATGCAATGGAGATAAATTAGAGGCCTTCCCAATAAGATCAGGGGTGAAACAGGGATGTCCATTATCACCCCTATTATTTAATATTGTTCTAGAAATGTTAGCTTTAGCAATCAGAGAAGAGAAAGGAATTAAAGGAATTAGAATAGGCAAGGAGGAAACAAAACTATCACTCTTTGCAGATGATATGATGGTATACTTAAGGAATCCTCGAGAATCAAGTCAAAAATTACTTGAAACAATTAGCAACTTTAGCAAAGTAGCAGGATATAAAATAAATCCACATAAATCATCAGCATTTCTATACATGACCAACAAAGTCCAGCAGCAAGAGATAGAAAGAGAAATTCCATTTAAAGTAACAGTAGGTAATATAAAATACTTGGGAGTCTACTTGCCAAGACAAACCCAGGAACTCTATGAACACAACTACCAAACACTCTTCACACAAATCAAATCAGATCTAAATAATTGGAAAGATATCAATTGCTCATGGATAGGCAGAGCTAATATAGTAAAAATGACAATACTGCCTAAATTAATTTACTTATTCAGTGCCATACCAATCAGGCTACCTAAAAATTATTTTATACAGCTAGAAAAAATAATAACAAAATTCATCTGGAAAAACAAAAAATCAAGAATATCCAGGGAAATAATGAAAAAAAATTCACAGGAAGGTGGGTTAGCGGTACCAAACCTGGAGCTTTACTATAAAGCGGCAGTCATCAAAACTATCTGGTACTGGCTAAAAAATAGAGTGGTAGATCAATGGAATAGGCTAGGCTCAGGAAATGCAGTAGTAAATGACACTAGTAATGTAGTGTTTGATAAACCCAAAGACTCCAGCTTCTGGGATAGGAACTCAGTATTTGACAAAAACTGCTGGGAAAACTGGAAGATAGTATGGCAGAAATTAGGCTTAGACCAACATCTTACACCTTATACTAAAATAAGGTCAAAATGGATACATGATTTAGACATAAGAGGTGATACCATAGGTAAATTAGGAGAGAAAGGAATAGTGTACCTATCAGATCTTTGGAAAGGAGAACAGTTTTTGACCAAACATGAGATAGAGTATATTATAAAATGCAAAGTGGATGATTTTGATTATATTAAATTAAAAAAATTTTGTACAAACAGAAGCAATGCATCCAAAATTAGAAGGGAGGCAGAAAGCTGGGAAACAATTTTTGAGGCCAGTGCTTCTGATAAAGGCCTCATCTCTAAAATATATAGGGAATTAAATCAAATTTATAAGAATCCAAGTCATTCCCCAATTGAGAAATGGTCAAAGGATATGAACAGGCAGTTTTCTGATGAAGAAACCAAAGCTATCTATTCCCATATGAAAAAATGCTCTAAATCTCTAATGATTAGAGAGATGCAAATTAAAACAACTCTGAGGTACCACCTGACACCTATCAGATTGGCTAAAATGACAAAAAAGGAAGATAATAAATGTTGGAGAGGCTGTGTGAAAATTGGAACACTAATGCATTGTTGGTGGAGCTGTGAGCTGATCCAACCATTCTGGAGAGCAATTTGGAATTATGCCCAAAGGGTGATAAAGCTGTGCATACCCTTTGACCCAGCAATCCCACTTTTAGGTCTTTTGCCCAAAGAAATCATGGAAGGGGGAAAGGGACCCACATGTACAAAAATATTTATAGCTGCTCTTTACGTGGTAGCAAGGAATTGGAAGTTGAGGGGGTGCCCATCAATTGGGGAATGGCTGGACAAGTTGTGGTATATGAATACAATGGAATACTATTGTGCTGTAAGAAATGATGAGCAGGAAGAGTTCAGAGAAACCTGGAGGGTCTTACGTGAGCTGATGATGAGTGAGATGAGCAGAACCAGAAGAACATTGTACACAGTATCATCAACATTGAGTGTTGACCTAGTGTGATGGACTATATTCTTCTCACCAATGCAATGGTACAGAAGAGTTCCAGGGAACTCATGATAGAAGAGGATCTCCAAATCCAAGAAAAAAAAAAGAAAGAAAGAACTGTGGAGTATAGATGCTGATTGAACCATATTATTTCTTTTGTTTTGGGTGCTGTTGTTTTTTTTTTCTATTTTGAGGTTTTGCATCACTGCTCTGATTCTTTCTCTTGTAACAGGATTAATGCAGAAATAGGATTAATGTTATTATGTGTATATATATGTGTGTGTATATATATATCTATATGTATATGTATAGATATATATAGATATAACCTATATCAGATTACCTGCTGTCTAGGGGAGGGGGGAGGGAGGGGAGGGAGGGAGGGAGAAAAATCTGAAAGTGTAAAGCATGTATAAACAAAAGTTGAGAACTATCTTTACATATAACGGAAAAAATAAAATATCTCAAAAAAAAAAAAAAAAAAGAAAAAGAAAGAATTCAAATACTGTGGAAGCACATTCATGATAACACAAAATTTAGCAGCTTCTACATTAAAGGACTGGAGGACATTGGATATGATATTCTGGGGGCAAAGGAACTGGGACTGCCATCAAAAATCACCTAGCCAGCAAAACTGAGTATAATCTTTCAGGGGAAAATGGGATTCAATGAAAGAGAGGACTTTCAGTATTTTGTGATGAAAAGAACTGAATGGAATAGAAAATTTGACTTTCAAATACAAGACCCTAGAGAAGCATAAAAAGCTAAACAGGAAAAAGAAATTATGAAGGACATTAAAAAGGATGAACTTTTTACATTCTTACATAAGAAGATAATATGTCCAACTAATAAGAACTTTCTTGGTATTATGGCAGCTGAAAGTAATATACTTTTACAGAGAACACAGGTGTGAATTGAATATGAATGGATGATATATGTAATGCATTTATCCTTGTTTTTTGTGGGGCAGGCAGGGTGGTCTGACTTATGTCTATGGCTGGACTTGGGTTTGGAACCTCCTGGGTCTCGGGCTGGTGCTTTGCCCACTGTGTCACCTAGCTGACCCATGATGGCATCTTTAAAATGAAGTTAATGGGTAAGAGGCATGCACTGGAAGAAAGAGAAGGGATAGTGGAAGGGTGTAAAGTAGCTCACATAGAAGAAACAAGAAAAGGCTTATGGAGTGGAGGGGGAAGGAGTGGAGGAGTGAGTAAGCCTTACTTTTATCAGTATTGGTAAAAGAGGGAATAACATAAACACTCAAGTGGGTATAGTATTATATTTTGCCCTGAGGGAAATTGGGAGGGAAGGGGAAAAGCAGTGGGGAGAGGTGAAGGAAGGAAGGGCAGATTGGGGGAGGGAGCAGTAAAAAGCAAAACACTTTTGAAGAGGGATAGGGTAAAAGAAGATAGCATATAGAGTAAATATCAAGGTTAGCATAGTGATTGTGAAAGAAATGATGAGTAGAATGTTATCGGGAAGACCTATGAAAAATGCAAATGATCAACAGAGGATGCATATTGATGTATAATTTTATTTCTTAGCTCCTCTTTTTAAAATTATTCTATTTTCTTTCACAACTTGACTAATGTGAAGATGCTTGTCATAATTGCACATGCATGACCTAATTAATTGCTTGATTCCATAGGGAGGGTTGTGGAGGGAGGGAGGAAGAAAATTTAGAATATAAAGTTTAAAAAAAAATTCATGTGGGGGCACCTAGGTGACACAGTGGATAGAGCACCGGATCTGGATTCAGGAGTACCTGAGTTCAAATCTGACTTCAGACACTTGACACTTACTAGCTGTGTGACCCTGGGCAAGTCACTTAACCCCAATTGCCTCAGAAAAAACAAAATTAAAAATCAATGTGAAGAAATGATGAGAAATTAGATTTCAGAGAAACCTGGGAGAACTTACAGTAACTGATGCTGAGTGAGATGAGCAGAACCATGAGAACATTGTACATAGTATCAACAACATTGTGTTTCTAAGAGTCAAGTCTATCATAGTTGTTCAATAAACAAAGGACTCATGATGGAAAATGCTCTCCAAATCCAGAAAAAAAAGAACTGTGGAATCTAGATCCAGATTGAACCATACTATTCTACTTTTTTTGTTTTCTTCTTTCACAGCATGACTAATGCAGAAATATGTTGAATATGATTGTACAAATATAACCTATATCAGATTGCTTGCTGTCTTAGGGAGGGTGGAGGGATTAAGTAAGATTTGAAATTAGAAATCTTATAAAAACAAATGTTGAAAACTATTTCTACATGGAACTAGAAAATAATAAAATTCTTTATTTCTTGGCAAAAAAAAATGGTACCCTCAAGATTTTGAACATGGGGAACAGGATGAATAATGGTGTTGCTTACAGAAATGGTGGAGTAAGAAGGAATAGTTTTAGAGGTAAAGAAGAGTTTGAGGATTACCAAGTTTGAATTTCTTGGAGATATTGATTTCTGAGTTATCTGCAGAAAGATGATTGTTGAAATGCCCGAAGTATGTAAGACTTCCAAAAGAGGAAACCCAGTAATAAAATAGAATAAAACCAAAAAAGAAAATCTAATTTAAGCTGTCAGTTGAGATAGAAGGACAAAAGGCACTTTTTTAAAACTGTTTTTATACACATTCTAGGCAGATGAGGAACTAATGAAGGTGAGAATTATGAATAATCAAAATATTATTTTATGTAGTCCAATATTTCATCATTTGAGTTAAATGATATGTCAAAATTTCTCAGTCTTTCTGAATTTGTTCTTTACTAGAATCCTCACCTAATATTATTTCACCACGGCATAAGCTTCCTTCTAAAACAATTATCTTTTAAAATTATAAGGGGGCAGCTAGATGGTGCAGTGGTTAAAGCACTGGCCTTGGATGCAGGAGGACCTGAGTTCAAATCCAGCCTCAGACACTTGACACTTAACTAGCTGTGTGACGCTGGGCAAGTCACTTAACCCTCATTGCCCTGCCAAAAACAAAAAACAAAACTAAAATTATATAGAAGTTTATAACTAGAAAGAATATTAATACTTTTGTCCTTCACATTAACCCTATGAATATAGCTTATCTTTAATGCACAGATTTAAGATTTATGAAATATCTTACTCAAAATAGCTTTGTGACATCAGTACTTCAAGTATGATTATTGCCATTTTATAAAAGAGAAAAGTGAGACTTAAAGAACAGAATTGGTTTATCTTGGGTCACATAATGTAGTGCATATAAAAATCAGAGCTTAAATTAATATCTATTAATTATACTTCTACTATATATCCCATATTCAACACCTTCTCTATACTTACACTGACATATCTGGTGCGTGTGTGTGTGTGTGGGGGGGTGGTATCCAAAGGGGAGTGCTGTGGCTGATCATTGCATATCATAGCTGCTCATCTCTCTCATGTACACATAAACACTCTTTCTGACCTGGTTGACTTTCTCCAACCTATCTTTATACTTTCAGGTTTATGTCTCTAGAAAAAAGACTATTACCTTGTATAAAATTCTTTCAAGGTCCTGGGAATTACCATGTGTCTCTGTGTGTGTCTGTGTGTTATATTCCCATACGTATTACTTTAACTACCCAGCATCCATTGTTGTGATTCCATTTACATAAGTCAAACATTCATAGTTATTCTAATGTTACATCTTAAACATAATCATATACTTAGAAGTAAGAAAAAAAAAACCCTAATAATAGTAGGCTTCCGCCAGTCGCGGATGACCATGGATCAGCACCTTGAAGAGCCACAGGCCACAGTGTGGCTGTGTAGTCCGATATGGGAGCTGCAATGAGGACATTGGAAAATTGCACTCTCTGTTGCTCATTGGGTCCTGTGTCTCATTCGTTTCTCTTCCTCCAGGGCTTGGAGGCCCATCTCAGCTGCATACAAGCTGCTCCTGAGTACTGAACTCCACTGGGCATGGTTCTTGGCCATCTCCTCCCACCTGCCAGTGTATATTCCCAGAGCCCTTAAGTCTCACTTGCATACATCTCTGTAGTGAAGGTGGGGGCATCCAGCAGGTCTTTGGTCTGGGGCTACCTCGCCATAGAGTAGGTCTTTAGGAATGCGCCTGTCTTGCATGTGGTGCACATGACCTAGCCAAAGAAAAAAAAAACCTAATAATAAATATAGAAATATTCATATATTAAAGCAAGTATAGTAAACAATTGAAAACATATAAAGGAAAAACCTGAGTCATGCTAAAGTCCTGTAATGAAGAACTGATGAGTGATTTCAGTTATTGTTGACTCTCTATGATGCCATTTGGGGTTTTCTTGGCAAAGATACTGGAGTGTTTTACTATTTCCTTCTCTAGGTCATTTTACAAATCTGGAACTGATGTAAACAGGGTAAAGTGACTTGCTCAGGGTCACAGAGTGAGTAAGTATCTGAAATACATAGAATTCAGGTCCTATTAACTCCAGGCCAGCATTCTATCCACTGTGCCACCTAGCTGCCCATGCAATGAATAATGGGAATACACTTTTCAAATTTTCTAAGGAGTCATATGAGTGCCCATCTACTCAGGGTAATTCACAATTCTGAAATTATAAAGCTCAGTATGATATTTCTGTCTCAGGAAATATCCCAAAATGTCCCTTCTCTGTTTTTCTTGATTTCTTTTCTTTTCCTTCTTTTTTTTTTCTTTTTGGAGAGGCAATTGTGGTTAAGGGACTTGACAAGGGTAACACAGCTAGTAAGTGTAAAGTGTCTGAGGCCAAATTTAAACTCAGGTCATTCTGATTCTATGCACCTAAATGCCCTAGGTCCATTCTTGGTTGAGCAGATACTTCTATTGTTAAACTGAGTTGATCTAGTCTGTGCTTGATCCTTACAGAGTACTGCATCTGAGCAAAACTAGTTGATTCACTAGATAACTTTTCTGATTCTCTACCTCCGAGTTCTTATTTGGCTTATCTGAACTTATTTCTCAGCAGCAACTACAGTATATGCCTCTTATAGCTTCAAAAACAGACCTATCACTTCTCTATTATCTCTCTGCATTTAGACTTAGAGGCCTCTGTGTGAACAGCCCAGTCTTAAGTTATTGCTCATAATCAAATTCTCAGAGCATTTATATAATTAAATAAAGTATATTTGTCCTACAATTAGAGAATAGTTCTGGAACATTTATCATTTCAGTGTGCTTCAGCATGCTATACTAAATAAGAACAACTCTCCCAGAATTAGAAGTCATAGTAACTGTTTCTCTTCAAATTCAAAAAAGGAAAGAAAGAAGGAAGGAAGGAAGGAAGGGAAGAGAAGAGAAAAGAAAGAATCTCCCAAAGGAGATTAAGCTAGAAATAGCAGGAAAAAATCATTAATATTACCTGGAAAGGAGGGAGATAGGTCTGATAGATTGATACATATATTGCATTCATCTGGGTAAGACTGAATTAATTACACACAATTCAGGACCTAAGAGCTGGGGAGTATTTTTGGACTGAGTTCAGAGAAAAGCCCCTAAAGCTAATAAAGATCTGGCCACAATTTTCCTATATTAGCCAATACCAATATTATTATTGGCCCAGTTAATCAGTTGCAGTATTTGACTTTCTGACCTCCTTGAGGCAGAATAATCCACAAGGCTGATGGAACTATTTCCTTTTATTTGCTTAAAATTAGTTGATGTTAATTTCTTCTAGTGATCCCTTGTACTTATATTGTAAGGAAAGCCAAAAAAATTTGTGGTTCAATTTTCACTGCATCTTCCATAACTTCCAAAGGCTAGGGAAAGACTATACTTTCTTGCTTTCCAGGGGGGTATAGAAAGTCTTCTTTTTTGCTTGTTCCAAATAAACTCTTTGTATGCTTTTCATATTATAGTGCTAAATATTTATGCTGATTTATAAAGAATCCCATATTTTGAGAGCTTGAAAGAAACTCAGCAACCAATTCGACAAATCTATATGCCCAAATAATTTCTACTCCAACATATCCAACTTCTTTTCATTACTGAGCACACACATGTGTATATATACACATAGGCACATGTTTATATCTGGATATATATACATACATATACACATACTCATAGACAAATATACATATACATATACACATGCATATATATTAAATACCATTAGCTATATCCATTCCCTATAAAATATTTGGTAGTAGAAGTTTTTCCCCAAAAAGTCTTGCAATTTTCTTTTATTATAATATATGAGAGAGGGGCAGCTAGGTGGTGCAGTGGATAGAGCACTGGCCCTGGATTCAGAAGGACCTGAGTTCAAATCCAACCTCATACACTTAACAATTACTATCTATGTGACCCTGGGCAAGTCACTTAAACCCAATTTCCTCATCAAAAAATAATAATATATGAGAGGAGAGGGTAGAGAAGTGTGTGGGGGGGAAGGACTTATATATTTTTTCTAGTGTAAGTAAATATTTATCCAAATCTATAATTTTATGTTCATTTGGACTTTCTCACAAATTACAATAGCTATTTATGTGTGCTGTTTTTTGACTATTTTAATAGTGAAAACCACTTTTAGTTTATCAGCCAACTTCATTATCTCACGTTCTAGCTCCTTCTTCATGTCATTACTATGCATATTAAACAATTGGGCATGTCCTGAGTATTTTCTTATGTTTCACATAAATAATACTACTAGACATAGACTGGGGGTAGAAATTTTTTTGGAGACAAAAGGGCCTAGATCACAAATGGGACTGATCCATGAAGTTTGACCAATTGAAACTGAAAATAAAGGCAAATAAATAACTGGTTTGCACAAATTTTAGCTGAGATATATATATATATATATATATATATATATATATATATATATATATATATTCATTTATTTTTTTGTGGAGCAATGAGGGTTAAGTCACTTCCCCAGGGTCACGCAGCTAGTAAGTGTCAAGTTTCTAAGGCTGGATTTGAATTCAAGTCTTCCTGAATCCAGGGTGAGTGCTTTATCCACTGTGCCACCTACCTGCCCCCTAGCTGATTATATTTTACAATTATTCTTGCTGCTATTGCCTTAAAAACAAGTTTGAAATTAAAAAAAATCATGGGTTCCCTATGTTTTACTGATTTCTTAGAATTCTTGATCAGCAAATAGATGGAGTGGGGTGTATGATATCAAAAGTGAACAAGATATGACTTTGAAATGTGAAGACTTATTCTAGACTTGTGTAATTAAAAATATTTAAGGGTTTTATCAGTTTTTTCCTTTAATAATTACTTTATCAAGTTGCTTTTTTAGAAACAAGAGTGCTTTTCATTCCCTTTCATTCAAATTTACCCAAAGACAATAATACCTTCTACAACGATGTCTATAACTTAAGGTTTTTTGTGCTTCTACCAATTAAGGCAAAATCAAAAGGAGTAAGTGGTAAAATAGAAAAAGAGTGATTTGGATTCAGGGATGTGGGTTCAAATCCTGATTCTGCAACTGATTTGTGTGAACTTGGTCATTTAACACCAGTGGGTCTATGTTTCTCATCTGTGGAATGAGGGAATTGGACTAGTTGACCTCTGAGGCCACTTTTAGATCTAAAGGTAATGGTTTTAGGAATTGAAAATATGTGCTATTCAAATAAAAATGGTTATAGCTATAAAAGACCAGTGGTTTATAGGTGACCAGTGTACTGGTAGTTAATCCCATGTGAGGTAATCAATAAATATATTTGTTGAATAAATGTCAGGTGGATGAATGAATGTAATTTATGTGATGCAGACTTGAAATAGAATGATTAAAATATTTAAGCACATGTGTATACACACATGTATACACACATATACATATACATTCATCTATATAATGTACCAAAATACTCAGATTATGTACATTTTAAAACATTTACAAAATAAAACTTTTTTTAAAAAGAAATACATAATATTCTAAAATTATTATATATAAATGATACAGAACCTTTTAGCTCTCACAAAAATATTCTTAATAGTACAATTAACATTTAATGTGTAAATTTTAATATTTAATAAGATTAATGAAGTAAAATAATGACACATAAGTTGGCTTAATACTTTTGGATATACTGATTCAAAGTTCTGACCATATGTTCAGTTTATTTTACTACTTGATTTTAATGGCTATTATGCTATTGCTGAAAAAATGTCTCCCAATAAGAAATAGATGAAAATGGAACAAGTGTGCCTTTGGTTGGGCTACTTAAAACATGATACTCATTTTTCAAAGTAGCCCACCAATTATGCAAAAGGATTAAATTGAATTTGGCTCAGAAATTCCCATTTTCCTTGATGTCAATCACTTGTTCTTGCAAATTAATTCAAAAGTATGACATTTTCAGTGATTAAAATGGGTTCAAAATCTATTAAAATTCTCCATTTGGAAGATTTAAAAATAGGTTAAAAACACCATTTCCAAGTTTCTTTTCAATGGGTAAATATAACTGTTTTTATATAAGTGACACACTTACAAGATATACAGAAAATAAAGTTTAGTTTCTAAATGTCATGCTAAGACTGATGGCTTCATATTATGATTAAATAATTTCTTAAGGCACAATATACACTTAAAGAAAGGTTAAGTACACATTTCAAATAATAGTCTTGATCAATTCAGATGTTTTATGACTGACCTTGTCAAATATGATTGTCTCTTCTTTCCCCTTTGGTAAGTAACTCATAAAGATCTTATACCAGAAGTAGTAGAAGTATGCTCTCTGCCACTTAATTGTTTGTTTCCATATTATTCATATTCTAATCAATCTATCAATTCTCAGAAGTATTCCTGGGTGCAGTTAGGTGGCACAGTGGATAGAGCACCAGCCCTGGAGGCAGGAGTACCTGAGTTCAAATCTGGCCTCAGACACTTAACACTTACTAGCTGTGTGACCCTGGGCATGTCACCTAACCCCAATAGCCTCACTAAAAAAATAAAAAAGTATTCCTGTTAAAATATTTGTCCATTCTGTGAAGATTAATTTAGTTTAAAGTATGTAATATATCTATTTCAATGGGCATACAGACTATGTCACAATATTCTTAAAATGAACGAAGGTTCTACTCTTAGTTCCTGAATTGTAAAAGTTATACACTTCCCTCATCTTCCTGCCATTTGACATGTCTATCACCTGAGGCCAAAAACATCTACCCATATATTAAATATTATTAAAGATATATTTAATTTTTTAAAAAAATAAAAAAGATTTCAATGGAATTTCTTTTATTTTTCCCTGTATCCCAAAGGATTATCTTGCTTGACCTACTTTGGAACATATGGAACTTGACCATAAATGTAGAGCTTGAAGGCCACTCAGATGTCATCTACTCAAACCTCCTCTTTTTTTTTAGATTGGGAAATTGAGGAATAAGAAGGTTATATGACTTCCTCAATAACTCATGGATAATTAATATAAGAGTTAAATGGTGAACCCAAGTCCTTTGATTCCTAGAGTCAGTATTATTTCTACTCTACCACAGTACTAACCTCCAATGTTTCATTTTATTTTTTTTTCTATTTTATTTTATCCAGGGATGCTTCTCAAAACAGATAATCTATATTAGGTTACTCACATGACTAGAAATAGTGCTGACTATAGAAAATACAAATAGACAGATAATTAAAATTCTCTAGATTGAGTTAAATGAATGATTGAAATGGATTTGATTGCATTTACTTGGGAATTCCCTCCAGTGAAGCAAACTGCATGTCCAACCACCTGCTCGTCCAGTCAGTCTCTCATCTCTTTTCTCAAAAAAGAAGTTTGCCACTCACATCATGCTGTAGGCTTTCCTTTTCCTTACTTTCTCCTGACCTTGATAATGTACCAGCAGAGAATTTAGCCTACCACTTGATATCTCCCACTCTCACCACATAAACAGTGAATCTGCTCTGTAACACAGTTTTTGATTATATTATTTATTTCTATTCTTTTTTTTCTCTTTCTCTCTCTCTCTATTTTTTTGTTTGCAGGACAATTGGGGTTAAGTGACTTGCCCAGGGACACAAAGCGAGTAAGTGTCAAGTGTCTGAGGTCAGATTTGAATTCAGGTACTCATGAATCCAGGGCCAGTGCTTTATCCACTATGCCACCTAACTGCCCCCTTCTTTTAAATTTCTTGTTGGTTCATGCTCACACCCACGCCTTTATGTGATATTTTACTTTAATTCTCAGAGAGAGGAATGTCCTAGGTCTTGCTGCCATACAGAAAAAATGGAAATCTTGAGTTCATTAAAAATTGCTTTACAGTTTTCCCAAAAAACTATCAAGATTATTGTCTTCCTCTTCTTCAATTTGAAGATCAGATGATTGTGCATATGTCTTATGTGATAAATATAATTTTGATCACACTCTATAGGGTGTTCATTCTATTGCATGCTGAGTTCTGGGCCATAGTAATTCTTTATTTATTTTCTCCTGTGTGGATTGATAGACCATATTCCTTTGAGTAGTCTGAGATCTCTTCAAGGTGGCTCAGCAATGTCTAGGAGCTTGAAGCAATCAATATGATATCATCCAAAAATAGGAACATCTGAGGCACCCCGACATTCACATGTATACTGCCAGATCTCCTACATTACAGAAACAAATAGCTTTGATCAGCATACATCTCCCTGTTTTTATGACTCACCTAGATGTTTATTACCCTGTTCTCCTAGGACATTTTTGTTGTTACATTTTCTATGTAATCTTGAATTATTTTGATAAGTGGATAATATTCCTTTTAACAACTTCCAATTTTGCATAAATAATTCAGAGTAAGTTATATACCATACAATTTTATAATTACCTTTTTCACTAACATATCATAAACTCTGATTTTAACTGTGACAAAATGATTGCTTAATTGTGCACAGTCATCTAACTCAGGGATATACTCCATGCTGCCTATTAAATTATACTCAATCTTATTCTTTTTTAAATCATTTTTGTGCTTGCAATGTCAGCACCTACCATTTCTTTCTTTGAAGAAAGTGTTCATGGTATAGAGATATGAAACTTCAAATGTACAATTATTTTTGCCTCTCATTTATCTCTCCTGAATCAAACTTTCTCACATACTTCTTTCCATCTTCATATTTTCCTTTCTTTATACTGAAGCCATTAAGCATCAAAGTGTATGTTGATTTGATCTGTAAAGTTTTATCAAGGTCTTCATATAATTCCTCTACCAATTCATCCTTAGTAACTGACACTGGTACACATGCTGCAATTATTTTCCTGGTGCATTTATTTCCCAATATTTTTTATTAGTATTACAATATCTGATGACCAAGTGACTTCTGAAATAATATTTATTCTAGTTTTTGCATATGATAAAACTCACTATACTGAATGCTTTCTTCTCTCCAAGATATACTGTTGAGTCATCTTTCCATTTAGCTTCCTTTTCCTCACCCACCACTCTCTATGTTGCCCTGTTCACTTACTTCTAGGATACATTATACTACTTTCCTCTTTCTTTTTTCTTGGAAAAGGGGGAACTAAGATTCCAGTTCTAGGTCCTTGCATGTCTTTCCAAGAAAACAAATATTGATGAGCTTACAGTTACACATAAATTGACAGTCATAGACATAGAAAGGCATTCAATTCAATAAACATTTATTAAGTACCTACTATGTGCTAATCACTGTGCTAAGAAGCTCTGGATATCTATCTGCATATATATTCATATGCATTTGCATACACATAGACATATGTAAATGTATAATAGTACCTTTGGTATACTCTCTCCAAATTGCATTTTTTACTTTATAGGTTTCCTCCCACACAGTAGACTTTGATTTTGACAAAGGAATTTACCAAGATTTTATAGCAAAAAGAGTTGCTACAAAACTCATCTTAAAAAAAAAAAAAGATGGCAAAGTGTATGGATTGTTGGATTTGGATTAAGGGAGATCTAAATTTGAATCCTACCTCAGATACTTACTAGATATATAACTTATATATACCTATCTATATCTATATCTGTATCTATGACAAAAGGTAACTTGGAACTCTTGGTCTTCAAAGTCCTTTGTTGTCAAATATTTGTGCTGTAGCTATCTGTCATTTGAGTTGTTCAGCTGGGCTCACAGGATTTGTTCATATCTTGAATCCATCTATAGCTGACACTTCTCTATTCCATAAGAATTCATGCTTCCTGAAGATATATACTTCCATGCTTGGGACTGTCACTCCCCATACATGGCTGTCCTTGGCATGTTCCTTGCTCCAGGAGAGGTATGTTGTCCCCTAGTCATCCAGTGATAGGACCAAGTTCATACTTTATCCTCTATGATTTGCCTTCTACCCATAAATGACTAATGCTATTTTCTGACTACCCCTAAACAGCAGTGGGAAATGGAGTCCTCCTGTCCAACTCTCCTCTCCAGTCATAAATCTTTTCCTGGAAAATCGTGCACACTCCATTCTTCTCTCAAAATTATTGTTCTACCTGAAATCCATAATCAAGGAAAGAGCTTGGACATCATCTTCCAAGAAATTGTCATGGAAAATTTCCCTGATATTCTGGAAGCAGAAGATAAAACAGAAATTGAAAGAATCCAACAATCACCTCATTAAAGAAATCCCAAAAGGAAAACTCCTAGGAATATTTTAACCAAATTCCAGAGATCTCAGATCAAGGAGAGAATATTGCAAGCTGCCAAAAAGAAAGAATTCAAGTACTGTGGAGCCCCAGTCAGGATAGTAGAAGATCTAGCAGTTTCTACAAATAAGGTCCAGAGGGCATGGAATATGATATTCCAGAGGGCAAAAAATTGGGATTACAACCAAGAATCACCTACCCAGCAAAACTGAGCATAATCGTTCAGAGGAAAAAAAATTGGGACTTTAATGAAAAAGAAGACTTTCAGGTATCCATGATGAAAAGACATGAACTGAATGGCAAATTTGACTTTCAAATACAAGATCCTAGAGAATCATAAAAAAATTGGAGTTGGGGGACATACCTGTGGTCGTGCATTGGGTGACTTTTGTCTGAAGCCGGACTTTGGCTGGGATCACCCTATGTCCAGGGTGGATGCTTTGTCCACTGTGTCATCTAGCTGACTCATGATGACATTTTTATGGTTAAATTGAGGGGTGAGAGGAATGCACTGGGGGAGGGGGAAGAGCAGAGCTGAAATCCTAAATGAAAGAAACAGGAAAAAGTTAATGGAATGGGGGAATAGATTGGGGAGAAGCAGGGCAGTAAATTAATTTTACACTCATCATAAAAGGCTCAAAGACCTTAGGCCCATTTACTGTCCATCTTAAATAGATTACTCCACCCAGTTGGGTGTTTGTGTTAATCCCTCCTTGAAGCAACTCTGATGAGTTTAACACTCATCAGAATTGGCTCAAAGACCTCAATCTCATCAGAATTGGCTCAAGAAGGGAATGACATATACACTAAATTGGATGGAGTATTCTCTCTAACCCTTCAAGAAAATAGGAGGGGAAGGAGATAAAGAGAGTGGGGCAAAGGAAGGAAGGTCAGATTGGGGGAGGGGACAGACAGAAGCATATCCCTTTTGAAGAGGGATAGGATGAAAGAAGATGCATAATAGAATAAATATCATGGGGAAGGGAATAGGATGGAGGGAAACAGTTAAAAATAATAATCATGAAAAAGTGAAAAGGGGGGAAAATTGTACAAAAAATATTTATATCAACTCTTTGCAGTGACTAAGAATTGAGAATCAAGTGGATGTCCATCAATTGAGGAATGACTGAAGAAGCTGTGGTATATTATTTGGTGGAATGGTATTGTGCTATAGGAAATGACAAACAGGATGATCCCAGAAAAACATGGAAAGACTCATATGAACTCATATATAGTGAAGTGAGGAGAGCTGGGAGGACATTGTGCATAGTGACAGCAGTATTGTTTGATGAGCAATTGTGAATGACTTAACTACTCTCAGCAATGCAATGATCCAAGACAATCCCAAGGGATTAATGAAGAAGCTTGCTATCCACCCCCAAAGAAAGAACTGATTAAAAAAGCACTTGTGGATTATACATATATAACCTGGTTGCTGTCTTGTGGAGGGGTGAGGAAAGAGAGGGAGGGAGGGAGAAAAATTTGGAATTCTAAATCTTGTGAAAATGAATGCTGAAAAGTACCCTTACATGTAACTGGAATAAAATAAAATAAAAGTTTGTTGTAAAAAAAAAAGAAAAAGAAAGAAAAAGAAAGAAACTGAATAATAATGAGTTCATGTTATGTGTATGAGAACACATAGGAACTCATTATCAAGGATTATTAATGAAAAAGGTTTCCTGGCTCTGATGTCAGGATCTTCCTAAGTCTTGTCAAGTTTGATGTCTTTTTTTGAATATGTTCATTCTTATTTTTCAGAAGGTTTTAATACTCTATATATTCTAGAAAATACATATTTATCAGTATTTTGCCTTTGGAAGCAACATTGCTTTTAACTGTCTCTTTCTACAAATATTTTTTTTGTCCAAAATGCCTAATTAACACAAATAGATATGTAATTTAATATTTTCAAAGTTATTTCTTTAGTAGGACTGTGCATATCTTGTTATTATTTCATAGATAGGAAATGAAAACTCAGAGTTGAAATAAATTGTTCATATTAACAGAGCTATGAAGTATCAAATCCAGGATTCAAACATAATATCCCAAGTTCATGGTAATTCTTCTTAATTCTTCTGCTATGTCATGATATTGTCGGATTTTAGGAATAAATAAATAAATAAATATGTGCTTCATGATTGCTTGATTTTCTTATGTTTCATCAACACTTAAGGTATCCATGATTGAGTCATTGAGGGTACTTCCTCTACCCACACAGATCACAAACATTCTCTAACTTACTACAGTGAATTATTTAGAGGAGCTTTTGTAGTACAAACAACAACAACAACAACAACAACAACAACAACAACAACAATCATCCCATATGCATCTTGCTCATGAGCCTTCTTAAATTTAGGTAGTTATAATGTTTTTTGATGACAAGTAGGGAAGTCATTGTTAGACCTAAACTCAAAGTTTTGCCCTGGCACGGGTTCTTTTGTTATTGATTTTGAGAATATAGTATGACTTCCTCATTTTAATGAAGATTTGGAATGTCAATTCATAAAATAATGTGTTTTCAGGTAGGAAAAGCACACAGAACTGGAAAGTGTAGCTCCTGCTACTTTTTCTATCTAATTTAGTCTTTAATGAATTCATTTTCAATGGCTTGAAGAAGATATCTTTTTGATCTTCCCTAGGACAGATGTTTCTTTATTTTAGCTTCGCAAAAGATATTTTCCCTTATATTACCTCTAGCTCAAGTGAAAGAATCTTACAAAAGGCAGAAATGCCATCTTCCTGATGCTTTTTTTTTCTTTCTTCATTGCTACTATTTTCAAAGCCATCCTTCTTAAATTGTTGATCAAGGGTCAAATATTCTGTGGTTTCAGCAGTGAGGGTCTCTGACAACTCAGTATTTGAGAGCACCTAAAAAGACTCCAATTTGAAAGAAAGAAGAGCAAATAAATTTATGCATTGTATGGATTGACCTATTTGAGTAGCTTAAGAAAGTGCTTGAATATAGAAAGTAGGGAAGTTCAAATAGACTTAGAAAGAAAGGTGATATGGACATTGCTAAAGGAAGAGGAAAAAAAAAAAGTACTGAAATTCCCATGTTTCAACCAAATATCTGTATAGGAAAGAAAGGGGAGGGCAAGAAATGATTTTGTGAATTGGGAATAATATGTATAAATGAGAAAAATATTTATTTTGTCACGTTAAAAATATTTTTCATTGATATGGATTTGGATTGCAGATTGAACCATAGTGTCTCTACTTTTTGATTGTTTTACTTTTCTTTTTTGAGGTTATTCCCTTGTGCTCTGCTCCTTCTTTCACAAGATGATTAATGTATAAATATGTTTAATGTGATTGGACATATACAACTTATATGAGACTGCTTTCCATCTTGGGGAGGAGGGAGAAAAATTTGGAACTAAAAATCCTGTGAAAACAAATGTTGAAAACTACCCTTAAATGTAACTGGAAAATAATAAAACACGTTATTAAAAATATAAATGCCCAAACAGTTCATCAATGTCTGTATCTATGCAATAATGAGTTCATTAATCTGAAAAAATATACTTTATTATATTATGATATAGTTGTTGCTTTTAAATGCCATGCCTAGTCAGTGAGGGAATGGCTCTCACTTATCTCCATTACATATAATGCTTGTTGATGGCTTTAGGTAGAAACGTGTTTATTATTTTAAGGAAAGCTGTACCTATTCCAACACTGTCTAGTATTTTTGGGGTTGTTTATATTTGGAACTGCAGAATGAAATCTTAATCAAAACTTCAGAAGAATTCATCAATACTCAGTTACCCTGCATTCCTTCTGTAACACATACACACATGAATAGGGAAGGACAGGGGTGGGGATGGGGAGGGAGAGGGAGAAATTTCATCACATAAAAGCAAAAAGAAGACTGTAGGTCATCTACTTTGAGTTAGTCACCCTGTCTGGGTCAAATCCTTGTGCCTATTCTTCAGAATTAAAACAAACAACCCTCACGTGGCAGAAACCATGCATAAACCAATATCTTACTCCTTATGCAAAAATAAGGTCAAAATAGGTACATGAGTTAGACATAAAAGGTAATACCATAGGTAAATTAGGAGAGGAAGGAATAGTTTACCTCTCAGATTTATGGAAAGGAGAACAGTTTATGACCAAACAAGAGAGAGAGAATATTAGGAAATGCAAAATTGATGCTTTTGGTTACATTAAATTAAAAAGGTTTTATACAAACAGAAGCAATGCATCAAAAATTTGAAGGGAAACAGAAAAATAGGAAACAATTTTATAGCTAAAAATTCTGACAAATGACCCTTTTCTAAAATATATTGGGAACTAAATCAAATTAATAAGAATCCAAGTTTTTACCCAATTGAGAAATGGTCAAAGATATGAACAGGCAGTTTTCTGATGAAGAAATCAAAGCTATCTATTGCCATATTAAAAAAAATGCTCCAAATCACTATTGATTAGAGCAATGTAAATTATAACAGTGCTGAGATACCACCTGACACCTATCAGATTAGGTAATATGACAAAAAAGCAAAATAATAAATGTTGGAGAATTTGTGGAAAAATTGGAACACTAAAAACATTGTTGGTGGAGCTGATCCAACCAGTCTGGAGAGCAATTTGGAACTATAACCAAAGGGCTATAAAGATGTGCACAACCTTTGACCCAGCAATACTACCATTAGGTCTTTTTCCCAAAGAGGCACCATATATATATGTATATATATGTATATATGTATATGTATATATATGTATGTGTGTGTGTATGCTATTTTTGTGGTGGCAAGGAATTGGAAATTGAGGGGATGCCCATTAATTGGGGAATGGATGAATAATTTGTATTATATGACTGTAATGGAATACTATTGTGCTGTTAGAAATGATGAGCAGGGAGATTTCTGAGAAACCTGGAAGGACTTGCATAAACTGATGCTGAGTGAGATGAGCAGAAACAGGAGACCATTTTGCACAGGATCAACAACATTGTGTGTTAATCTGCAGTGATAGACCTAACCCTTCTCAACAATACAATGGTCCAAGATATTTCCAAAGGACTCATGATTGAAAATGCTCTCCAAATCCAGAAAAAGGAACTATGGAATCTAGATGCAGATTGAACCATGCTATTTTTATTAACTTTTATTTTTCTATTCTGAGGTTTTTCTTTTTTGCTCTGATTCTCCTTACACAGCATAACTAATTCAGAAATATATTTAATGTAATTATATCTATATATCTAGATATAGATATAGATATATATAAAACCTATATCAGATTGCTTGTTGTCTTTGGGTTGGGGGATGGAGGGGAGGGAGGGAGGGAGAAAAATTTGAAACTACAAATCTTTTTTTTGTCTTTCTTTCTTCCTTCCTTTCTTTCTTTCTTTTTTTTGTGAGGCAACTGGGGTTAAGTGACTTGCCTAGGGTCACACAGCTAGTAAGTGTTAAGTGTCTGAGGCCAGATTTGAACTCAGGTCCTCCTGAATCCAGGGCTGGTGATCTATCCACTATGCCACCTAGCTGCCCTGAAACTACAAATCTTATAAAAACAAATGTTGGAAAGTATCTCTACATGTAACTGAAAAATAATAAAATACTTCTATGTCAAAAATGACATTATGGCCTTATGTCTTGACTTGCCCATGAATTTCATTTAAGTGAGGTAGAGTTGCTCAAAGCCATCAAACTCACTCTCTTTTCCAGAGTCATAGAAGTCCAATGGCAAGACAAATGTCAACATGACTAAAAATGAACTGGAGTGCAATGAGTGATTTTAGCATCTTTTATGTCTGCCCAAGCTATAAGAGCTCCAAAGAATCTCCTTATGTCTTTCTGGTTTACAGTGGTCTACAAAACTGTAGCATGAGCAGTAGCAATATCACAGCAAATGTAACAGGTATGAAGGAAAAACAACAGCAACATTCCTTCAGATCGAGCAGGTTGGAAAGAAATTTCATGCCTTTCTCCATGGAGCTATGGGTCAGATTTCACTTACTTGTATGTTAACCAACATCAGTCTGCTACATAATTCATTTCTATATCTTTTTTTTCATCCCAAGCTCTAAAGTGTCCTACAAGTGTTAAGGATGGGGGGGGGGGAGAGAGAGAGAGAGAGAGAGAGAGAGAGAGAGAGAGAGAGAGAGAGAGAGAGAGAGAGAGAGAAACAGCTTCAGCTCTTTAAAAGCTCACAATGTAATGGGGAAAACAATGTTCAAAGAACTATATACAAACTAGGTAAATAGAAGATAAATTGGAGATATTTATAAATGGAAGGCACTATCATTGAGGATGATGGGAAAATGTTTTTCTTTTGAAAATAGTAAACATGTTAAAAAGAAGCCAAGAAAATGTCAAAGAAAAACCAGGAAGTGCCCTGAGCTCTCCCCAGTTTCCCTCAGAAAAAAAAAAAAGTTAAATCACGCATCTAAATAGGACAGGACCAACAGAATCCATGAAGAGATGAAATGAAACAATTTTCCATTTTAAGATAAATTAGAAGAATTTCAGGATAGGTCAGATTTACTTGGATAAAAGGGGATACAACCCAGTTCAGTCAGTGTCCAGGCAAGCCAGCAGGACTCTCTTAGCCCTGGCATAGATTAGCAACTGTGACCACCAGTCCTGCTGGGATCATCAGGCTAGTGGCACAGCAGGCCAGCTGTGAGGCTTGCAGGACTGATGCAGAAGTCAAACTGCTATCCCCAGAACCGTGTCACAAAAGATGTGACTAGGTCTGGCCAACCTAGCACAATGGTCATCTTTAGTCCTGATGCCCTGGCACACAAAGAAAGTTATCATGCCCCTACACACAATGTTTGAGACAGTACCCTGTGTGCACAAGGAGCAGAGCTGAACTTTAAAAGTCACAGAGTAGGTGAGAAAATGAACATAAGCGAGAAAAAAGCCATGACCATAGAAAGCTACTATGGTCACAGATAAGACCAAAACACAAACTCAGAAGATGACAAAACTATTTAAAAACCTGCATGTGAAGCCTCAAAGAGAAAGATGAATTTGTATCAAGGCAAAAAGCCTTTTGGAAGAGCTAAAAAAAGATTTACAAAATGAAATGAGAGGTAAAAGAAAAATTGGGAAAAGAAAAGAATATTGCAAGAGAAAGTGAACAGCTTGAAAAAGAAGGAAACAAAATTGGCTAAGGAACACAATTCCTCAACAAAACAAAGCAAAAACAAATTAACAAGAAAACAATTGGCCAAATGGGAAATAAATCAAAGGAAGAAAACAACTCTTTAAAAAACTAGAATTGGCAAAATGGTTAAGAGGTATGAAAGCTCACTGAAGAAAATAATTCCTTAAAAATTAGAATTGGTAGGGGCAGCTAGGTGGCACAATGGATAGAGCACTGGGCCTGGATTCAGGAGAACCTGAGTTCAAAGCTGGCCTCAGACACATGACACTTACGAGGTGTGTGACCCTGGGCAAGTCACTTAATGCCAATTGCCTCACCCCCCCAAAAAAAAAGAAAAAAAGAAAAAAAAAAGGAAAGAAAAAGAAAAGAAAGAAAAATTAGAATTGGGCAAGTGGAAGCTAATGACTTTATGAAACATGAAGAATCATTCAAAAAATCAAAATAATGAAAAAATGGGGTGGAATAATGCAAAATACCATATGAGAAAAACAACTGAACTGAACAATAGATTCAGGAGAGATAATTTAAGAATTATTGGGGTGGCAGAGCCAAGATGGCAGAGGAAAAGCAGTAACCTCTCAGATCACCTGACACAATCACTCCAAAATTCCAAATAATGCCATAAGACAATTCCTAGAGCAGCAGAATACAAAAAATTATGGGCTGAGATGATTATCCAGGCAAAGTCATCTTAGAAGGTCAGCAGGAGGGGCCTGCTATGCTCGGGTAAGGATGGAGGTCAAGGAAAGCTAGGTGGCACAGTGGATAGAGCACCATCCCTGGAATCAGGAGTACCTGAGTTCAAATCTGGCCTCAGACATTTAACACTTACTAGCTGTGTGATCCTGGGCAAGTCACTTAACGCCAATTGCCTCACTAAAAAAAAAGAGAGAGAGAGAGAGAGAATGGAGGTCAACCCCATGGTCCCACTGACACAGAACCAGGACTAGGCTGTGAGTGGCCACCCAGACCCAGGTCATGCTGACACAGATTCAGACCCAGACAGGCCATACCAGAGAAATTTACTCCCGGAGCCTCTGAATTTGCTGCATCACCTGTGTCTTCTGGAACTAAACTTACTGTCTTGCAAGAGTGTAGAGTTGGCTGGGGAGAGATTACAGGGATCTCCACTGGAGCTGAGGCAGAATTTTGTTGTTCTATCCCAACTAGAACCATTAAGCAATCTTGGGTGCTGGCACAAGTATGGCAAACAAAATTATGTTGCCTGGTTGAATATCAAATAGGTTTGGGGTTATTTACAGACAAGAGCATAGGCCAGGTGAGTGAAGAACCTGCCCTTCCTTAAAGTACACCACCTTGGACCCCATGAATCATGGGACAGTGCATCCTGGAAACAGTGCCCCACATTAAGAAGAAGTTAAAAGTCAAGAAATATATGGGCAAAATGAGCAGAGAGAGAAAGATGAGGACCATAGAAACTTTCTTTAGTGACAAGGAAGATCAAGGTGCACCCTCAGAAGAGGATAGCAACGTCAGGGCTTCTGCATCCAAAGCTTCCAAGAAAAGTATGAATTGGTGTCAAGTCATAGAAGTGCTCAAAAAATACTTGAAGTTAAAATAAGAGAGGTAGAGGAAAACATGAGAGTGATACAGGAAAGTCATGAAAAAAGTCAACAGTTTGAAGAGCCAAATTGAAAAGCTCTCTGAAGACAATAAATGCCTAAGAATTAGGATTGAAAAAATGGAAGCTAGCAATTTTATGAGAAACCAAGAAAAAACAAAGCAAATTGAAATTAATTTTAAAAATAGAAGGCAATGTGAAATGACATTTTAGAAAAAAAGTTGACTGGAAAAACAGATCCAGGAGAGATAATTTGAAAATTACTGGAATATCTGAAAACCATGACCAAATAAAAGAGCTTGGACATCATCTTCCAAGAGATTCTCTGGGGAAATTGTCCTGATATTCTAGAAACAGAAGGTAAAATAGAAATTGAAAGAATCAGCTAATCACATCTTGACAGAGGTATCAAAATGAAAACTTCCAGTACTAGTATAGCCAAATTCCAGAGCTTGGAGGTCAAGGCAGAAATATTGCAAGCAACCAGAAAGAAAAAAATTCAAATACTGTAGAGTCACAGTCAGGATAGTAAAAGATATGAAAGCTTCTACAATAAAGGATCAGAGGGCATGGAATATGATATTCTGGAGAGTAAAGGAATTGGTATTACAACCAAGAATCAATTACCCAGCAACACTGAGTATAATCTTTCAGGAGAAAAATTGAAAAAGGGGACTTTCAGGTTTTCTTGATGAAAAGACCTGGACTGAATAGAAAATTTTACTTTCAGATATAAGACCAAAGAGAAGTATAAAAAGGTAAACAGGAAAATAAATAATGAGGGATGTTAAAAGGTTAAACTTTTTGCATTCCTACATGGGAAGCTGATACATTTAACCCAGCAGAACTTTCTCAGTATTAGGGAAGATGATAGGAATAAATTTAGACAGAGGGCATAGATTGGAATTTATTATGAAGGGATAATATCTGTAAACCTTTTCTTTTTTGTTTAATTTATTTTTATGGAGTGGTTAGGACTGGGTGGTGTGCCTGGGATTGCAGAATTGGTGAATATCTTGTGTCTGAGGCCAGATTTGGGTTGGATTCTTCCTAGGTCCAGGGTGGGTACTTTGTCCACCATGTCACCTAGCTGCCCCATGATGATATCTTTAGGATAAAATTGAGGGGGGGGGAGATTATTGAACTGAGGGAGGGAAAGGGGAAAAGTAGAATGGGGTGAAATCTCACATGAAAGAGGCAGGAAATGCTTATGGAGTGGAAGGAGAGATGGGGGAGAAGAGAGGCAGTGAATGAGACTTACAGTCATCAGAATTGACTCAAAGATGTTACTCTCATCAGGGCTGGATCAAGGAGAAAATAACATACACACTCAAGTGGGTGGATTAATCCATCTAACCCTGAAAGAAAATAGGAAGGGAAAGGGGATGAAGAGAAAGGGGCAAAAGAAGGGAGGGCAGATTGGGGGAGGGGGCAGTCAGAAGCAAAATACTTTTAAAGAGGAATAGGGTGAAAGAAGATAGAAAATAGGGTAAATATCATGGGGAAAGAATAGGATGCAGGGAAACAGTTACCAATAGTAACTATGAAAACAATTTTATAGCAGAAGCAAGATTAATGTAAGACATTGATTAATTGATAGATTGATGGATTGATGATGATTGGATGAAGATGAGGATTGATTAGGATTGATCGATGATGAGGCCTGATTGATGATGAGGAGGATTGATTGATGAGGGGGAGGATTGATTGAGGATGATTATGAGAATTGTTGGATGATGATTGATTGTTGATGATGACAAAATGTGGTGCTAACTTTGCTGGTCTATTGTGAATAAAATTCTTTGTCAGATATAAGGTACTATACAAAAATCAACCTCATGTGTTTATTGTAAGGAATTCTCTCTTTAAAGTACTACATAAATGTAGTTAACTATAAAAAATGACAAGCAGGATGCTATCAGAAAACCCTAGAAAGACCTACATGAGCTGATGCAAAGTGAAATGTACTGTATACAAAGTAACAGTAATATTGTAACATGATTTTCTGTAAATGACTTAGTTATTTTCAGCAATGCAATGATCCAAAACAACTCTGAAGCTCTTATGAAAAATGTAATCCATCTAAAGAGAGAGAACTGATGGCATATGAATACTGATTGAAGGGTTTTTTGGTTAGTTCCTTTATCTCAAGTTTTGTGTTTCTTTCTGTTTTTCTTTCACAACCTGGCTAATGTGGAAATGTTTTCCATTCCTGATCATATATAGCTTCTATTGAATTGCTTGAGTTCACAGGGAGGGGGGGATGGATGGAAGAAGAGAATTTGGAATACAATGTTTTAAAAAATTGATGTCTGAATTTGTATTTTACATGTAATTTGGGAAAATAAAATTCTAAATTAAAGCTCTATAAAAATTTAAAAATTGTAACTTTAAAAAAGAAAAGAAAGAAATGCAACTCTCTCTGTGACTTAGTGAAATGGCATTGACAGTTGGTAGGAACAGAAAATCCATATTATTTTGCCAACATTCCTGCACTTTGCTAGATTGCTTCTCTGAAAATAAACACATAGTCAATCAAAAAAATATTGGGGCAGCTAGGTAGCACAGTGGATAGAGCACTGGTCCAGGATTCAGAAGTACCTGAGTTCGAATCCAGTCTCAAACACTTAACACTTACTAGCTATGTGACCCTGGGCAAGTCACTTAACCCCAATTGCCTCACTAAAAAAAAAAAAAAATTATTGGACTATCTGAAAGCCATGAGGAAAAGAAAAAGCTGGATAGCATCTTTCAAGAAATTGTCAAACCGACCTGATATCCTAGAACCAGAGGGCAGAAGTGTCATTGAAAGAATCTAGCCATCATCAATCTATCCTCCTAAATGAAATCCCAAAAAGAAAACTCGAGGGAAGATTGTAGCAAGATTCCAGAATTATCAGGTCAAGTACTATAGGCAGCCTAAAAGAAACAATTCAAATATCAAGGGAGCTGCACTCAGGATTACACAGTGTTTAGCAGATTCAAGGACTAGAGGGCTTGGGGTATGATATCCAGGAAGGCAAAGGAGCTTGGATTACAACCAAGAATCAACTACCCATAAAATTTAGCATAATCTTCCAGGGGGAAATGAATGTTCAATGAAAGAGGGGGCTTTCAAACTTTCCTGATGAAAAGAGTAGAGCTGAAGAGAAAATGTGATCTTCAGACACAAGGCTCAAAATAAGCATAAAAATGCAAACAGAAAAGAAAAAAATATTCAATAAGATGAAACTGTTTACATTGCTACAAGGGAACATAATATTTAGAACTCTCCAGAACTGTATCTTTATTAGGGTAGTTAGGGTATACCTGGATATAGGGTATATTGTAAAGAATTAATTGTTATTTGAGGTTTTTATGACCCCATATTGTGGCTAAAATTTAAAAAAAAAAAAAAAAAAAAAAAAAACCTTGGCACACGCACTGGCCTCTGGGGCTCCACAAAGGGCACTGTGCTCCACCCAGTGGTTGTAGCCATCGCCATGGTGCTGGCACCTCACGTCATCGCCACTCGCTGATGCCTACATGGGTCTGGCAAAATTATAATGATTGGAAGCCTAGTGAGGGCAGTCATGTTACTGTCAGAGTGGCCAGCCAATTGGATGGGGGCTGTCTGGGGTCTGCTGGGAAGAAGGGGAGGAGATTCGCCATTCTAGCAGGAAGCTGGAAGGCAACAGGATGCTGCTGTGTATTCTCAGCTGATTCCTGGGTGGTGGTGTTATTCAGGTTGTATAATTTCCCTTTCCTCATTTTATTTCCTTTCCCTTGATCTTACTGATCCTGTTTGTGGGGTTTTTTTTTTTAACTTCATTCTTGTTAAATAAATCCTTCTGTGTTTTGAGGGAGGCTGTCTGTCTCCTTTCTTGCCCCAATATTGCAGTGAGCCACTTAACTAACACTCCCCAATTAAAAATTGGTCCCCACAGTTTGTATATATTGACTTTTATGTGCTAATATAAAAAGGGTGGGGAGGTAAAAATATTTTACTGGGAGAAGAGGAAAGTGGGAGCAGAAAAGGATAGATTGCACCACACGAATAGGCACAAAAGACATATTAGAGTAGAGGGAAAGAAAGGAGTATGAACATTGTTTGAACCTTACTCTCATGGCATTTGGATCAGATTGGGAAATGACATACATTCACTTGGCTACAGAAATTTATCTACCTCTATAGGGAAGTAGTAGTTACAAGGTTACAAGGGGAAATAAAAGGAAAAGGGGGCAACTAATAGAAAGGAGGGCAGAACGGAAGACAGAATTAGGAGGAGAAAGGGGAAAGAAAAGGGGAGCTGATAGAAAGGAAAGCAAATCCTCAAAATCAAAATGATGATCAAAATCAAAACATTTGTTAGTAAGGGACAAGGTGAAAGATAGAAGACAAGTATAAACAAGGGGAAAATAGTATGGAGGGAAATACAAAGTTAGTATTCATAGCAGTGAATATCAATTTGAGGGACTCTACCACAAAATGAAAGAGGAGAGCAGAGTGGAATAGAAACCCTAATTATACATCTATATCTACATCTATGTCTCTGTCTACATCCACATCCACATATATATATGCATATATACACATATACATGCATACAAACATATGTGTGTATATATATGTATATATATATACATACATACACATATGTGTGTGTTTAAAGCCAAATGCCTAAATCATAAAATATTATGCGTCAAATGAAATTAAAGGAAAAGCAGGTGCAGTAATCCTTATCTCAGAAAAAAAATAGAATCAAACAAAAATTAAGAGATAAAGAATAACAAGTCATCTTCCTGAAAGGTGCAATAGAAAATGAAATAATATCAATATTAAAGATATGTGCACCAAGTGGTATAGCTTCCAAATGATTAGAGAAGCTAAGTGACTTACAGGAAGAAATATATATCAAATTTCTACTACTGGTGGACCTCAACCACTCCCTGCCCCCAGAACTATATAAATCTAACTGTAAAATAAATAATAAAGAAGTTAAGGAGGTATGAATAATTTGAGAAATGTTATATATGATAGATCTCTGAAGAAAATTGATTGGTGATAGAAAATAAAATACCTTTTTCCCAGTGGTACATGGTACCTGCACAAAAAGTGACCATCTATTAAGGCAGAAAAATCCAGTCAAATTCAGAAAGACAGAAATAGTAAATGCATCTTTTTCATATCATTATGCAATAGGGGGCAGCTATGTGGTGCAGTGGATAAACCACCAGTCCTGGATTCAGTAGGACCTGAGTTCAAATCCAGCCTCAGATATTTGACATGTACTAGCTGCATGACCCTGGGCATGTCACTTAACCCTCACTTCCCCACAATATTAAAAAAATAAATTAAATTAAAATAAAATAAATAGATCATGATGTAATAAAAAACAAACAAACAAACATGTAATTAAGGGCCATGGAAAGAGAGACTAGAAGTTAATTGGGAAGTAAATGATCTACCCCTAAAGAATGAGTAGGTCAAACAATAATTTCATCAAAGAGAAAGATAATAAGACAACAAAACAAAACTTATGGAATGTAGCCAAACATTTTTAGAGGAAATTTTATCTCTCTAAATGGTTACTTGAATAGAATAGAGAAAGAGCAGATCATGAATTGGTTATTCAATGAAAAAAGCTAGAAAATAAACAAATTGAAAATTCCCAATTAAATATTAAATTAGAAATTCTGAAAATCAATGGAGAAGTTAATACAATTGAAAGTAAGAAAACTATGGAACTAAAAAAGAAAACTAAGAACTAGTTTTATATATATATATATATATATATATATATATATATATATATATATATATATATATATGTATGTATGTATGTATATATATATACCTTTGTTTAATTTGATTAAAACAAAAGCAAGAAGTACCCAAAATGAAAAAGTGAGAATTCACTATCAATGAAGAGTAAATCAAAGCAATAATTAGGAGATATTTGGCCAACTGTATGCCAATAAATCTGAAAATCTAAGTGAAATGGATGAATAGTTATAAAAATATAAATAATAGAGATTAACAGATGAGGAAACAAAATATTTAATGCCATATTAGAAAAAGAACTTAAACAGGTCATTATAGAACTCCCTAAAAAAAAGAAAATCTCTAGGGCTAGATGGATTTACAAGCAAATTCTACAAACATTTAAAGAACAATTAATTCCAATACGGAATAAACTATTTGGAAAAAGTGGCAAAGAAGGATTCCTACCAATTTACTTTTGTGACACAAATAAGGGACCAATAACTTAGCTAGAAAAAGCCAAAACAGAAATTATAATTACAGACTAATTTAATAAATTAATATTGATGCAAAAATTAAATTAAATATTAGCAAAGGGATTATAACAATTCAGCATGAGGATTATACACTATGACAAGACGGGATTTATACCAGGAATGTAGGGCTGGTTCAATATTAGAAAAGCTATCAGCATAATTAACCATAGAAATAACAAAACTAACCAAATTGATATGATTATCTCAATAGATGCAGAGAAAACATTTGACAAATTACAGTACCCATTCCTGTTAAAAACAATAGAGAACATAGGAATAAATGGCATTTTCCTTAAAATGATAAGCAGTAGGTATCTAAAGTCATCAGCAAACATTATATGTAATGGGGATAACCTGGAGGCACTCCCAATAAGATCAGAAGTAGTGGTAGCTAGGTGGCACAATGAATAAAGCACTGGCCCTGGATTCAGGAAGACTTGAGTTCAAATCCAACCTCAAACACATGACATTTACTAGCTATGTGACCCTGGATAAGTCACTTAACCCTCATTGCCCTGCCAAAAAAAAAAATAGAAAGAAAAGAAAAAGAAAAGATCAGGAGTGAAACGATGACATCCATTATTCCTACTTCTTTCAATGTTGAAATTTTAGCTTTAGCAATGAGATGAAAAAGAAATTGAAGGAATTAGAATAGGAAATGAGGAAACAAAACTGTCACTCTTTGGTAAAATTAGGACACTATAATACATTGTCTTTACAGTTATGAACTGATCCAAGTATTCTGGAGTGCAATTTGGAACTATTCCCAAAGGGCAATCAACTTGTGCATAACCTTTTATCCAGCAATACCACTATTAGTTCTGTATCCCAAAGGGATTATAAGAAAGGGAAAAAGGATCCACATATACAAAAAAATATATTTATAGAGCCTCTTTTATTTTGTGGTGACAAAGAATTGGAAATTATGGGGATGCCTATCAATTGGAGAATGGCTGAACAAGTTGTGGTAAATGAATGTAATGGAATACTATTGTGCCATAAGAAATGATAAGCAGGCATATATTTAGATAAATTTGGAAACACTTACATGAACTGATGTTGAATGAAGGGAATGGAACCAGGAGAACATTGCACAAAGTAAAAGAAACATTGGTTGATGATAAACTATGATAGACTTACCTCTTCTCAGCAAGGCAAAGATCAAAGACTTTTCCAAAAGACTCATCATGGAGAAAGCTCTCCACACCCCAAAAAAGAAATATGGAGTCTGAATGCAGATTGAAGTATGCTATTTTCACTTTTTTTTCTTTTTCCTTTCTTGTAGTTTTCCCCTTTTGTTCTGATTCTGCTTTCATATCACAAATATTGTGGAAATATTTTTTAAATAATTTTGCATGTAGAAGCTATATCAGATTGCTAGATGTCTTGAGAAGGGGGACAGAGAAAAATTATGTGCTCAAAATCCTACAGAAATGAATATTGAAAACTGTCTTTTCATGTAATTAGAAAAAAATACTGTTAAGTGAATGTTTTTTTAAAAGACAGTACGTTAGAAGAGAATTAAAGGAAGCTGTAGAATGGAGGAGGAGGAGAGGGGGAGGAAGAGAGTTTTAGGTATTTTCAGACAATCATTAAAAATGGATGGAGTGGAAGAAAATTTGGAACACAGATTTTTTTTTAATTGATGTTAAAATTTGTTTTTACATATATTTTGGGAAAAAATTCCATTCAGTAAAAAATGGATGGAGTCTAAATTTGGGGTGTTTTTTGAGGAAACATATGGGGACCACTCTCACTAGATTGTAGAGTACATGGAAGTAGGAAGGCCTGAAAGGTAGAAGGTGAGGTATGGGAGAAGTTATAAAGTGCTTTAAAAGCCCCAAAGAGGTTTTTATATTTGACCCTAAAGTCAGTATGTTGAATGGGGGGGGGGAGATTGTTACGGTCAAACTTGTGCTTTATGATTAATAGCTGAGTGGAGAATGGATTGGATTGAATTAGGAAGACTTAAGATAGGGAGAGCAACCAGGGGGCTATTATAATCACTGAAGTATGCTGAAATAGAATCCTGGTTATACTGTCAGAGAAGAGAAAGGGAAATATTCCATAGATTGTGATCATAGAATCAATAGGAGTTGGATACTGATTGTATATGGGAGGTAAGAGAGGGTTAGGAGTCAAGAATGGCACTTATGTTGTGGGCCTGGGCAATTGGAAGGATAACGGTGTCCTTGATATTAGTGAAGAAGTTAAAAAAATGGGAAGGATTTGGGGGAAAATTATTAATTCAGTTTTGGATAAGGGATAATTTATTTCTCATTAATAAAAATTCAAGTCCTTTCTCATTATGTAATTAATTAGCTCAAGCTCCACTCTATTTCATTAAAAATTAAGTATTTAATGTCTTAGTGAATCCTCAATTCCCAAAAGTAATTACTCTTCTTTTTTATATTTACATAAATATTAAAATTACTGATTATCCATACATGATGTTTAACAAGTAAAATTGATTAAAAAAAAAAAACCTTAAAGATCTACACAACTGTTCACAAAATCCTGGTTATAAATGACATCATAGCCCAAGTCACTTAAAATACTCTATATTTTACTAAATAACTCCTCTTGTCTGGAAACACAGCTTCAAATCATTCAACAAATTCTAGATACTGATTAAGTCTCATGAAGCATCTTGTTAATATGTTTCCTCAGGATTAGTACTTTCTCTTTTTTTTCTGTTGTCAGTAATCATGTGAAAACAATATTTCATCTTCTCATAAGCTTTTCCTAGCATTTTCTTTATCATTTTCTTTATAATATCACAATTATGTCTGACAAGAAAGATATTCCCTAAACTTTTTAGTTATGTTCTACACAGATTCCACCTAGATCTTTATAGATCATAAAGGAAAAAAAACCCATACATATGTAGTGAAAAGTGCTTCATTCAGATATTTCCCAATTGACATTTTCAGATTTCCAACTCCAATTCTTTTTTTCTATATACAATTTGTTCCATTTTTGAAAGAAATTGTAACCATTTCTATGTGCTTCATGAAAGATAAATTTGAAACAATTGTTATACATTTAACCCTACTACTGCCCAAGCCTGAGATATTTTTATAGAAATATGGCCCAGAGTTATGTACTATACTTTTAATTTTTTAGTAACAAACATTTTTATTTATCTTTTTGAGTTCTATTTTTATCCCTTTATACCTCCCTCCGCACCCCCTCCCTTAGGTGGTAAGCAATCAGATATGGGTTATCCATGAAAAATTATGTAAAACATTACCATATTTGTCATTGTGTACAAGAAAACTTGGAAAAAAAGAGAAAAAATGAAAGTGAAAAATAGTACTTCAGTCTGTATTCCATTAATATCAGTTCTTTCTTTGGAGGTTGGATAGTAAGTTTCATTGATAGTCCTTTGGGATTGTCTTGGATCATTTTACTATTCATAATAATTAAGTCATTCATAGCTCTTCATCAACCAATATTGTTTTTACTGCATATAATGATCTTTTGGTTCTGCTCACTTCACTATACATCCATTCATACAAGTCTTTCCAAGCCTTTCAAAAATCATTCTGCTTGTCATTTTTATATGTGCTATAGTTTTATGGAGTGAAATTTGACTAATGAATGGCTGAAAAATGCTGAGTATGCTGATGTATATCTGTGTAAAGGACTACTTCAGCTTGTTGTAGAGACTTTAGAGGAACAGAAAGAAGCCTCCAAGGTTGTGAACAAGAAGGACTTTTGAATAGTCTACTGAAGCCCTTGCAGTCATGGTAATAAATTTGAGCCTTCCTAATCATAATTCTTGACCACAGGGCTTAGAATTCTAGAGACTATTGAAAGAAATTTGTCTTGTTTATCATTTAAGTTGAATCAAGAAGAGATTCCGAGGTAGAGTGCTGAAGGACCCCTACTATTAGAAGACTTTATCGGGAGTAAAATCCTACAAGTACACAAAGGAGTGGTCAGAGAAGTAGAAGGAAACTTAGGTGATAGTGGTATCCTAAAAACTTAGAGGAATGATGGTTTCAAGGAGGAAAAAGTGATCAACATTGTCAAATGCTTGCAGAGAGGTCAAATAGAATGAGGTTTTAGAAAAGACCTTGGGGGGGGGGCAGATAGGTGGTGCAGTGTATAAAGCACTGGCCCTGGATTCAGGGAGGACCTGAGTTCAAATCCAGCCTCATACACTTGACACTTACTAGCTGTGTGACCCTGGGCAAGTCACTTAACCCTCATGGCCCCACAAAAAAAAGAAAGAAAAAAGAAAAGGCTAATGGATTTGGAATGAGAGATCAACAGTAACTTTGATTGGAGCAGTTTCAGTGTAACTATAATGTCAGAAACCAAATTGTAAGGGATTAAGAAGAGGAAACTCATTTACTATTCTGTAAGCTTCAGGTACATTTGAATCTGTAGAACACCTTTAATTTATATTTGCTGTTTTGCCTGAATAAATGAATTTACTCACTATTCACTATTGATTTACCCTTCTTGTAACTACTATTTGTTGAAAAGAAGCTAAACTGGTTAGTGTAAACTAACATATGCAGTACCCTTCCTCTCCTTCCCTAAGAGTAATTAGATAAGAGGTTTTCATTCTGAACTCAGACTCAGACACCTAGAGTGGAGATATTTGAGAGATAGCAGATAAATCTATTTTTGATCAGTTACATGTAAAGATAGTTTTCAAAATTCATTTTTATAAGATTTTGAGTTTCAAATTCTTTCTCCCTCCCTCCATTGTCTCCCCTCTCTCCAAGACAGAAAGCAATATGATATAGGTTATATGAGTACAATCCATTAAACATATTTCCACATTAGTCATGTAGTGAAAGAAAAATCAGAGCAAAAGGGAAAATCCTCAACAAAGATAAAAAGAAAAAGTAAAAGTAAAAAAAAAAAAAGAGAAAAGAGTAGAAACAGCATGGTTCAATTTGCATTCAAATTCCACACTTCTTTTTCTAGATATGGAGAGCATTTCCCATCATGAGTTTTTTGGAAATGTTTTGGAGAAAAGCTGAGAAAAGCAGACTCTATCACAGGTGCATTGATCTTATCTTAATGTGGCACTCCTCTGGGAGTCAAGAGAGCTTTTCCAGCCTCCAGCAATTCTCATTCTTGTCTGGCTCTCTTCTCAGTCTACTCATAGTTCCATCATTTTCCTCCCTTGATGACATGGTGGGTAATATTAGATCTTATTTAACATATATTCATGTTATCCACAATTTCAACAACCTTCATACATATTTTACTCATTCATAATAATAGTAGCAATAACATTTAACATTTCTGTAATGTTTACTTTCTATCAGACCCGGTGCTAAGTGTTTTGCAATTATTATCTTATTTGATCCTCACAACAAACCTGAGAAATAGGTATTCTATTTATTCCCATTTTATGGGTAGGGAAACTCTGACAAATAGGTTAAGTGTTTTGCTCAGGATCACATAGCTAGGAAATATCTGAGGCTGGATTTTAACTTAGGACTTTGTGATTCCAAACCTAGAACTCTATCTACTATGCCACCTAGATGTCTCCATAATAAATGAAAAAGATCTATACAAAGTGCAAAGAAAGATCATTTTCAATTGAAGGAATTAGAACGGCTTCATCAGTGAAGTGGTAAATGAGTTGTCTTGGAAAAAGAAGATCTTGACAGGTCATTCCACTCTTTCACTTATTTTCAACCCCTCCCAGTCAACTGGCTCATATGTGAATGCTTACCAACATGCCCATGTCTCCCCTATCTTGAAATAACCCTTACTTTATCCTTCCATTTGTGTTAACCATCATTCTATATCTGCAATTTTAAACAAAAGATGTCATCATGGGGCAGCTAGGTGACACAGTGGACACAGCACCAACCTTGGACCCAGGAGGACCTGAGCCCAAATTTGGCCTCAGACACAAGACAATCATTAACCCCAACCACTGCCACCTAAAAAAGAAAAGAGAAACAAACAAAAAATCATCCCTTCATAATCAATTCCTACCTGTGCCCCTTGTTTAATTTATTCCTATTATCTGCCTTAATATTCAGAAGGCTCTTATGATTTAAACATATCATCTTCCCATGTAGGAATGTAAATAGTTTAACCTTTTAACATCTCTCATGATTTCTTTCTTTCTTTCTTTCTTTCTTTTTTTTTTTTAGTGAGGCAATTGGGGTTAAGTGACTTGCCCAGGGTCACAGAGCTAGTAAGTGTTAAGTGTCTGAGGCCGGATTTGAACTCAGGTACTCCTGACTCCAGGGCTGGTGCTCTATCCACTGCGACACCTAGCTGCCCCTTGATTTCTTTTTCCTGTTTATCTTTTTATGCTTCTCTAGAGTCTTGCATTTGAAAATCAAATTTTTTATTCAGTTCAAGTCTTTTCATCACAAACACCTGAAACTCCTCTTTTTCATTGAAGTCCCATTTTCTCTCTTGAAAGATTATACAAGTTGTGCTGGGTAGGTGAATTTTGGTTGTTAATCCAATTTCTTTGGCCTCTGGAATATCATATCCCATGCCCTCTGATGCTTTAGTGTAGAAACTAGTAGATCCTGTGCTATCCTGACTGGCTCCACAGTATTCCAAGTGCTTCTTTCTGGCTGCTTGCAATATTTTCTCCTTGACCTGGGACCTCTGGAATTTGGCTATTATATTCCTGGAAGTTTTCCTTTCAGTATCTCTTACAGTAGGTGATTGGTTGATTCTTTCAATTTCTATTTTACCTTCAGTTTCTAAAATATCAGGACAATTTTCCCTAACAATTTCTTGGAAGGTGATGTCTAAGCTCTTTCCTTGATCATGGTTTTCAGCTTGTCCAGTAATTTTCAAATTATCCTTTCTAGATTTATTTTTCAGTTAAGTAGTTTTTTCTAAGAAGATATTTCACATTTTCCTCTATTTTTTCTTCTTTTGGATTGCTTTATTGTCTTTGTTTCTCATAAAATTGCTATCTTCCATTTGTTCAATCATAATTCTTAGTCAATTATTTTCATCAGAGAGCTTTTATATCTCCTTTGCCATTTAGCTTTTCAAGCTGTTGACTTTTTTTCTCATGTCTCTCCTGCATTTCCCCAATTTCTCCCTTTACCTCTCTGACTTTATCTTCAAAGTCCTTTTTAAGCACCTCTATGGCTTGAGAACAATTCATATTTTTCTTGGGGCCCTGATATTGCTATCATCTTCTGAGGGTGCACCTTGATCTTCCTTGTCACTAAAGCTTTTTATGGTTTACAATTTTCTCTGCTTGTTCATTCTACCTGTCTTTCACTTGACTTTTAATTCCTTCATAGTGTGTGGTCCTGTTTCCAGGATATACAGTCCCAAGATTCAGGGGGTTGCACCCCTCCCCCACCTGAGCCACCACTACTCAAGGTTTTTTCCTGGTTCTCTGCTGTAGTAGGACATCCAAATGCCTCTTTAGCTCCTACATACATCCCCATAGATGCCCCACCCCCTCCAGCCAGCTATTCAGCCCTGTCACCAAACTGTGGCCTTAGTTACAAAAGACTCTGGCACTCCAGCTGATTTGGAGGCTCAACCACCACTATAGCTTCCTAAAACCTCCTGTTTGAATTATTGCAATAGCTTGCTGTTGTGTCTACCTGCCTCATCTTTCCCCATTGTAATCCATTCTTTATTCAAGTATTAATGTTCTTTTCCTAAAACATGGGTCTCATTATGTTGCCACCCCTCTCCCCCACACACACACATTCAGTAAATTCCAGTGGCTCCCTACTACTTCCAGGATCAAATACAAAATGCTTAATTTGGCATCCACAGCACTTTATAACCTAGCCTTCTCTTCCCACTACAGTCTTCTTAAACCTTACTGTCCCAATGAGTTCTCTTTGATCCAGTGACACTGACTATCTGGCTGTTCCCAGAACAAGACATTCCATATCTCAGCTCTGGACATTTCCTCTGGCTGTTTCACATGCCTGCAACTTTACTTTTGTTCTCACTGCTGACCTCCCTGGCTTACTTTATGTCCCATCAAAAATCTCACCTCTACAGGAAGCCTCTCCAAGCCCCTCTTAATTCCTGTATTTTAACTCTTTGAATGATTTCCTATTTCTTCTCTACATAACTAGTTTTAATATATTTATTTCCATGTTTTCTTCCTTACAAGATTATAAACTCCCTGGGGCAGGGATGAGTTTTGACTCTTTTGTTATCATCAGCACTTAGAATAGTACCTGACACATAGTAAGGCACTTAATAAATGTTTATTGAATGAATGAAAAGGTGTAAATGGTTTTGTGGGAAAGGATAATGGGAGGGAAGTACCCAGAATTAGTACAAGAAAGTAACTCTACCATAATGACTTCTTGTGATATATTTTCTGTGTTGGGAAATATGCTCATCAAATATGTGTACTCCTTTTTCACATATACTGGTAAAATTATTAATTGTATAATAGATATCTTTGAACTACATCACATACTTTGATATATATTTCATTGGCTTCAACTTTCAACTCCCCAGTTTCCTCTATTAAAATATTTTACAAACAATTTTGCTGATTAAAGTTTTAAAGAATATAGCTGGAAATTAGGGGGATAACATAAGAAAAAAACTAATGGCCTCATTAAAAATTGTTTTACAAAGGCTGCCTATACCCAAAGTGCATTCAGTAACAATTTGTTGAACAAAATGGTGATGAGGGCTGATTGTTTCTCCAAATATAAATTCTATCATGGCAGAATGTATTAAGCACAACATTACCTGTTATTGTCAGTGCTGTAATTCAGAGGGTTTTCTGTGAGGGAAACCAATAACTTTAGAAAGCATGTAAGAGGTTTCATTTGTATTGCTAATATGATTATCTGAAGAAATAAGACTCCTATAATTTCTTGCCTTGCTTGAATGATGATTCGGTTATCACAGAAATTCATAATACCTTTATAGACTAAAGATATTTTCATGATAATTACCCTCCCCTCCATTGTACAATATGATGCTTTTCTGTAAGGTTTTATTTTTTAATCATAAATATGTTGTTAAATTAACTGACAAGTTATGAAAAAGAAAATTGCATTAGACCATGTATTAAATGTCATTGGCATCAGTAGTAGACCTTAAAGAAGTCCCCTCTATTCAAAAGAAGCTTTTAATTGGACTATGGTCCATGGAGTTACAGAAAACCTTATTTTAATAGAATAATCTTTTAATAAAACCTTATTTTAAAAGAAGACCCATCTGAGGCTTCCTTTTTAGTTTTTGGTGTGCACTTAAAAATTAAATTGACAATTTGTATGTTCAAGTTGATAATTATTTCCTCAAAATAAGGAGCAAGTAGCCAGTTGTGCATAATAATTTTAGCTTTAATTAATTTGCCTTCAAAATGAATTTTTATTCCATACTTCCCCGAACAGAAAAAAAAATGATGAGTAAAAAAGAAGCCATCACAATCAGTTATTGCTTGTTTTAGCATTATTATCCATAGTTAATTTTAAATCCCGGGTTTGCTACTCCAAAGCCGTTCACCACATTTCCTCACCATGTCTTCCCCCTGCCTTCTAAACTATCTATATATTCAAATGAAAAAAAAATGTATAAAAGAGCCCAAACAAAAGACAACCTGGACATTTTCTATGCTGAGAAGGATAAAAAAACAAACTGCCTGAAAAAAAATCTTTACAGAAATGTTGTTTCCATTATATTCACCCTGACACATTTTACTAGGCTGGAGCAGTAAGAGTTGACTGTTGACTAGAGATGAGTCTCCATGTTAGGTAGCAGAATATGATTTATAGAAATATTTGGGTGTGTTGTATATCACAACCTTCCACTATGAATCTATAGGGATAATTAATTGGATCCAACCTAGAAATAATGGGTTTAATTAAATATAGTTATTTTTATCTTAATATGACCTAAATATTAGTACTTTGTGGACCAAGCAAGAGTTTTTCATGAAAAGATTATTTCACATTTCTATTGACATCATTACAGGTTTTTTTTTTTTTAAACACAAAAAAGATTTTTGTTTTCTCTGACCCAGAAAAAAAAAAAAGCTAAAAGGAAAGTTCTTTTTAGTCCATAACCATAACTTCCTTTCTTCAGGGAATGTATGAGCAGGAGAGTTTTAGTGATTTATCCAAGGTAACACATTTAGTAATAGAGTTCAAACTCATGGTCTCTGACAAAAATCGCATAATGTTCTTGTTACTCTGTGTGGTAAGGATAACATGTTATACTTCTATAAACTAACATATACATCAGAGCATTTTGACAGCCTTTTCTGATCTTCCCTCTCTTGATTATTTCAATTTTATGTTATATATCTTATTTATACATAGTTGTTTTCCTTTTGTCTCCTTCAATAGACTGTGAGCTCCTTGACTTTCTGCATATTCGGTGTTTCATACAGTGTCCATAGAAGGCATTTTATAAATGTTCTTGACTGATTTTTGATAATGATTTCCCTTCCTACAAAAAAAGGAAAAATATTTAATTCAGCACTTTCTCCCTCATGATATTCTTTATAACACTCAGAAAACAGGTATTTTTTAAAAAAATCTACTATTTTGTGAATTAAAAATCATAATGACCCCTATTTCACCTATTCAGTCTTTCCTTTGGCTTCTTGATGCCAAAAGGAAGTGATCTTGTTTACAAAAGAATTGTAATATACTTTTTCCCCCTCTTTTCCACTCTGTGTCCCTATTTTCAAACCAACTAAATAGCATTAATACATTGATAAAAGTAGGATAGCTATATTTCTCAACTGAAATGAGAAAGAGGGGTTCAGTAATTATTAGTAATGTTACAGAGTTATATATGATTTATGGATTTACATGACTTTATATTGGATCCCTGTCATCAAACATGAGTCTCTGAAGGTGAATGAAAGAATGAATTGAAAGGACACAATGTCAACTGAAGCTCTGCTTGTTCCTCTATTTAGACATAAATAGTAAACTATTTTCTCTGGGGCCCGTGAGTTGCATTCTCTTCCAGTGCTAGAGTGGCAGCTATAATATTTTCCCATTTTTTTGCTACTTCTCCTATTTGATTTTTAATATCCCTTTTGAGCTCTTCCAAGAAGGCTTTTTGGTCTTGAGAACAATTCATCTTCCCCTTTGAGGTTTCATATGTAGGCATTCTGAAAGTGTTGTCCTCATCTGAGTTTGTATTTTGATCTTTCCTGTCACCATAGAAGCTCTCTATGATAACAGTTCTTTTCTGTATCTTACTCCTATTTTAGCCTATTCTGTGACTTTTTTTTCAAAGATTTATTCTTCAGTTAGGGATTGCCAGCTCCAAGAATCTATCATTACGTGAATTTCCATCAATCCACTGAAGTACAAACAAGATAAAACACCTAAATGAAACATTACAGAAGCTGTGATTCAGGCATTCTCCTTTGCAATTTGAGTGTTATAATTATTACTAATGATGATCTCAGTATCCTGACTTGAAGGTCCTGATCATTAAACCTAAACTCTTTTAAAGTTAAGTTCTGCTCCTGGGGCACAGGGACCATTGTTACAAGCTTCCAGGGCCCTGATCAGAGGCCTTCTGCTCTGAGGTTTTGGGGTTAGTGCATTCCTCACCACCAGCACTCACTGTGCTGGGATGGCTTGGTCTAGTCATGCTGTTGATCTGTGTTTTGGCAAAGAGCCTTCTGCTGACTTGTCCAGACACCCTCCGCATTGTGCTGAGCTGTATTGTACTGCACTTCCATTTTGCCCAAGTGATACAGACTTTTTCTGAAGTCTTCTAAGTTATCTCAAGGTGGAAGATTGCATCTCTGTCTTTTTGTAGGTTCCATAGCTCCAGAATCCGTTTAGAAGGTTGATTTAATGTTGTTTCTGAGGAAAACTAGGGACAGCTCAGGCAACTTTTTGTCTTCTCTCCACTATCTTGTCTCATCTTGGCAGCAACAATTTAAAACACTGTAAAGGTATAAATTCTGAAGTAAAGATTCATAGACTTTGGAACTAGGAGGGTCATATAAGACAAATATGATGTTGTTGCCCTATGTACCTACAGCCATGAGAATTACCAAAGCTCTGATCTCAGTCTAGATAATCACCTGTAAATTAACTGAATATTATTCACCAGGGTGTGGATGATATAAATTAAAACACTGAATTTTGATTGACATCTTCTCTCCTTATTAGAAATGTAAGCCCTTGGTTATCACTTAGCCCCTTTACATTGATGTCTGTGTGTGTATTTGTGAGATTAAAAACAAAAGGAATCAAGAAAAATCCATAAATAAATGAAACAAAATATAATGCCAATTTCTAAGTTTACTGTCATTAGATCTCATGTTCTAGACCCAAGCCTAGGCTGTGGATGGGGGAAACATATATTAACACAAATATATTATTTTTCTTGTCTTAGGTTACTGGATCTGAAACTGAGAAGAATGCTCAATCTATATTGCTTGTGATTAATGCTTCTCCATAAGCAGTATATTTATTTTATCCAATTAAACTGCACATTGAATAAATGACCTTTTGCATATAGGGTAGTGAAAAATTCATATTTCTGTTAGGGGAATGAAGGATAAGGAAGTAATATAGGAGTCAGGATACTTGGATAAATTATATAGTCATATCATACTAAGATAAATTGCTGCCTCTTTTTCCCCACTCTCCCACAAAAGTAAGAATGGGTGAGAAAGATATTAAGTGACAATGATATTATGGGATCCTAACTGTTGAATGAGACCAGCCACTTGTCATAATATCTCCTACTTGTTATTCTTCAATGAATTTGTGATCTCATCAATATGAAAACTCCCTTCATTGGTGCAGATCTCAGATCATCAATTTCTTATACTATAAAATTTTATATCCCCAGCCCCCAGAGATTTCAAAGTGTCCATGTCCTTTCTCCAGGTCTCATGGTGGTCCACATTTCCCTTAATCTTGATTCAAGCTTTGCCTGTCTCTTTCTGGCCATAAAACTCTCTAGGGATTGTTTTTTTAGAGAAAAAAATGTTTCCAGAATATTTTTGTATTACAAAGTCCAACTCCAATCCCTATCTTATTCAAAAACTTTCAATGCTTATCACAAATTGCAAATAGGTTAAAATTCAGAATTCTTATGCTGTTAGTTTGACCTGATTTCAATCTATCTTTCTAGTCTCATTTCCATCTATTCATTAACTCTAAGTTATATCCAAATTGGCTTACTGCACATTTTTGTTTTTTTCTCCTGCATTTTGCTCTTATATCATTGAGATGAAATCTTTTTTTTTTTTTTTTTTTTTTTTTTTTTGCAGGCAACGGGGGTAAAGTGACTTGCCCACGGTCACACAGCTAGTAAGTGTCAAGTGTCTGAGGCCGGATTTGAACTCAGGTACTCCTGAATCCAGGGCCGGTGCTTAACCACTGCGCCATCTAGCTGCCCCCTGAGATGAAATCTTAATCCTCTTAAAGTCTTACTTCACATTTTACAACCTCTATGAAACTTTTTGCTTGTCCTTTGATAAAAATAATTTCTCTCTACATGCTTTTGGAGAGAATTACAATGCATCTATTTGTATCATATTCTATCACATCTGTAAAATTTTTGCACATGGTTTGTTCCTTTATTAGAGTGTAAACTTATTAAAAATGATTTTTCATCTGTATTTAGATTGTCTTGAACAAAGGTAGTGCTTAATACATTTTGTTGAATTTGGTATAAAGTTGTGAACAATTAAAATTGAGTTGCTCCTGTATCACTTTAACATTAACACAGCTTCTATAAAGCACTTTTCTTTAAGTTACTTTTAACAATTAAATGTATTGCATCTGTCTCTATTGTACTTACATATTTATCATCCTAGTTCACACACTCACCTCTCATTTTAAATGGACTTATTTTCAAAATTAATTTTATTGATCTTTTGTTTTTAGATGCCCTACATTTCCCCATCTATTCCTCCCTATCCTCTCCCAAATCATCATCCAGTATCAGAAATAATGTATAAGAAAAAAAAAAGATAAGGAGGAAGAAGAGAAAATAAATCAGAAAAACCAATTAGCAAATTTTAAAATCTAAAAATATTATACAATGTCCTAAACCTGAAGACTCCCCCCTCCTCTTTCCTTTTACCTCTAAAAGCAATGGGAGAAGTGTTCTTTAATCTTTCTTCTTTGGAGTCACCACTCTTTGTAATTATGCAACTTACAGTTTTCATTATGTTGTGGTTGTAGTTATACGGTATTTATTGTTTTATATTTTCTTAGCTCTGCTTTACATAATTTTGCATCAGATCATATATGTCTTTTTCTTGAACTATGCATGTATATGTGCATATATTAAAACAATACAACAATGTAATAATCCAGGCATTTTGTGATATAGTATTATAAAAATATTATGAATAATTAGTAAAATATATATATTTATATATATGTAGTATATAATTATATATGAGTGTTATACTAAATATATATTCACATACAAATATGTTTACATGTATGTGATATATATGTATATATGTGTATGTGCACACATACACACATACATATATGTTGTTTCCCTTAATGGAATGTAATTTTCCTTTGTGTCTGGGGTTATTTCAATTTGGTCCTTGAATACTATGTGCCAGGTATGAAGTACATTTAATAAATGCTAGCTTATTGATTAGTTGGTTGTATGCCAAAGTAAGAACTTATATAAATGAAAGTAGCTTAATGCATAAATACCCTAATTTTACAGATATTAATTTTAAATACAAAGAAATTATAACGAGAAGGGTTGAAAATGGTATCAAATGGAATGTAGTAAAATATGGCTTCAAAACAAAAATGTGTTGATAAATGTGTAACAACTGACTTTCTGTGGAAAGTGAATCCATGCCAGATTTTAAATTTTAATTTGCACAATCGATATTTTTCTCCAAAACTTTCTTGAATGTAGAAAATCAACAAAACAATAAATCAAGCTTTGATCTGAAATGCTTTTCAATTTTGATGGTATATCTTTCCTTCTTTTTTTGAGGCAATTGGGGTGAAGGGACTTGCCCAGGGTCACACAGGTAGTAAGTGTCTGAGATTGCATTTGAACTCAGGTACTACTGACTCCAGGGCTGGTGCTCTATCCAATGTGCCATTTAGCTGCCCTGATTTTGATGATTCCTGAGATGTAAATGCTCACTCTGAAAATTAAATAATTCCTAACTGGATAGAAATTGGTTCTAGCAAAAATTCTGCTTCAAATCAATAATAACACAGAAAAGGGAAGGGTCATTGAAGAAATATAAGGAGCAGGGATATTCATTGCTCAACTATCTACAGTCAGGAAGCAAATCAATTTAAGATTCCTGTTTATATTCCATCATAAACATTGAATGGTTTAGTTTTTGATTCTCTGCTACTTTGTATTAACCACCTCATTAGTGAGAATTAACCCATGCTGCCTTTGGATTGCACTGGACCATTTTGGTACATTAGATATGTTGCATAATAGGTAGAATATGAATGTGAAAGCTTTCCCCACCTCTCAGGCTACACTGATGTTCATCAATTAAAACAACTATAGCACAGTTGATAATATTTTAGCCATTGTTACAATTTATTGTATTGCTCAACCATGTAGCAATTATAATAGTCTAAATCAACAATTAATTGCAATGGTTGAAATAATTACACTTACAGTGGTGCAAGACCATATCAACTTGACCAAAATCACATATGCATTATTTCCTAAAAAGCAAACAAACAAAAAAACCAAAGTATTTTAAAGAAGTATTTTATTTTTCTACATCCCAACTTCCTTATTTAGAGCTATTTCTACATATTTCCTTTGTTACTCTTTCCCATGGCAATGAGAGGTAATTTCAAATTGCTAATACTTTTCTGATGGTAAATCATGACTATACATCAAGGTTATAAAAACTGATTGGGAGAAATTCATTTTCCAAAATCATCCTGCAAATGGTTCAACTTCTGAAGAGACTAAACTCTAAAATTATTTTTAAAAGTATCTCTTATCTCTTGGTGAAATATCCCTATCAAACCTATGATAAAGATATAATTACCTCATGTTCTTTACAGGTGGTTTTATTATTCCTTTATCATCCACAGATAATGATGATGTTTAAAGAAACTACGTCCTTCACTCTTTGAATAAAATTAATTTGTAATGTTATTTCATGCAATCTGCCTAATAACAAGGTATCTTTTTCTAATTCTGAGGCATTTTCACATATCTGTTAAAATAGTCCTTCAAATTAAGGCAATTCAAATATTCTTCAAATACCTTTTATTTGTCTTATTTTCTTGGCATGTACTTATGAATTACTTTTGTTTCAGGAAGTTATAGATAAGAAGCAGCATTTGGGGAGTGTCTTGCCATTATTGAAAATATTATAAAAGCCTATCAAGACAATGCCAGCATTTTCCCTCTCTTAAGAAACAGTATCTAAATTACATAAAAATTGCAGATCTATGTAAAGTATATGAGAAGCTGCTTAAATTTTAAATAAAAGTGACCAAGATTTTGTTTGGGTTTACCAATTGAAAAGACATAGTTAAAGCTCACAGATTTAGAGCCAAAAACACCTTAGAGATCAACTTGTTTGATTTTTTTCATTTGAGAAAACTGAGGTCCAGAGAAATTAAATGCATTATCTAAGGCCACAAAATTTCCAAGTAGCAGAAAATTATTCTGAAGTTGTTCCCATTAACTGCAAAAACTTAGCTGCCCCTATCACCATGATTATACTGGCCTGACTAAGTGGCACAGTGGATAAAGTACCAGCCCTGGATTCAGAAGGACCCAAATTCAAATCCAGCCTCAAACACTTGACACTTACTAGCTGTGTGACCCTGGGCAAGTCACTTAACCCTCATTGCCCTGCCAAAAATATAAATAAATTTAAAAAATAAAAAATAAATAAAAACATGGTGATAGTGTTGCACCAGAGATTGTTAGTGTATATAAAACACATCTTCAACAATAATTAATCAATCTATAAGCAATTAGAATCACTCTGCTTCACTACATAAAGCTTGATTTGATATAGTGTTACCTCTTTACCTCCTCAAAAAGTGCACATTAATTTACCATATAATAAATCCTCCAAAAGAATCACTCCTTATTTTAAATAGTATCTAAGGGAACTCTCTTCTAGTGACATAAAATGCTTCCTTCCTCTTATATTACATCACACTCTTGGAAAATTTTGTACTAAAATTATGAAGCCAAATTTTATTTTCCCATAGAAACTGATTGCAATGATTACAATGAAATGAGTCAGTCCTTGTTGAACATAATAAAGCTTTATATTTGGACAAAGTGGGGTTAACAAGAAAGTACATATAATTGAGCTTTAGAACACCCAGGGTATGGGTATTGTAGTAGTAGGCTTCTGCCGGTCACAGTTGACCATGGATCCGTGCCTTGAAGAGCCACAGGCCACATTGTGGCTGTGCAGTCCAATATGGGAGCCGCGGCTCCTGCCGCAATGAGGACATTGGAAAACTGTGCTCTCTATTGCCTGTCAGTTCCTGTATCTCATTCGTTTTTCTTCCTCCAGAGCTTGGAGGCCCGTCTCAGCTGTGTGCAAGCTGCTCCTGAGTACTGAACTCCATCGGGCGTGGTCCTTGGCCATCTCCTCCCAGCTGCAGGTATCTATTCCCAGAGCCTTCAAGTCTTGCTTGCATACACCTCTGTATTGAAGCTGGGGGCATCTAGCAGGTCTTTGACCTGAGGCTAACTCACCATAGAGTGGGTCTTTAGGAATGCACCGGTCTTGCATGCGGTGCACAAGACTGAGCCAGTGCAGCCTTCTATGTTTCAGTAGCATGTAGATGCTCAGAAGTTATAAGAGTTGGAGCACTTCTGTGTTGGTGATCCTATCTGACCAAGATGTGCCAAGGATGTGCCAAAGGCAGCACATGTGGAAGCTGTTAACCTTCTCTTGTCTAGTATATGTAGTCCATGTTTCGCTGCCATACAGTAAGGTACTCAGGATACATGCCCTATAGACGGCAAATTTGGTTCATCTTGTCAGTGTACTGTTTTCCCAGACATGCTTGGCAAGCTTAGACATGGTTGAAGTAGTTTTCCCAATCCTCTGATTGATCTCAGAATCAAGTGACAAATTGTCACTGACAATAGAACCAAGATACGAGAATTGACTTATGACATCCAACTGGTAGCTACCAATGTGTAACAATGGAGGCAACATAGCACTCTGCCACATGACTTTTGTCTTTTTAAGATTAATGGTTAGGCCTAAGTCCATGCAAGCTTGGGCGAAGTGATCCATCAAGGCCTGCAATTCACACTCTGAGTGACAGGCAAGTGAGGCATCATTGGCGAAAAGCAGGTCTCTAAGGGTGCTACCTCTCACTCTGGTTTTGGATCTCAGACGTGAAACGGTGAACAGGCCTCCATCAAACTGGTAATGCAGATAGATGCCATCTGTTGACGAACCCAAAGCATGATATAACAGCATGGAGAGGAAAATTCCAAACAGCGCGGGAGCTAGCATGCATCCCTGCTTGACTCTTCTGTTTATGTTGAATGCCTCAGAGGTGTTGCCTTCGAGCTGTATGACACCCTGCACGTTGCAATGAAAGGAGTGAATGAGGCTATGGAGTTTAGGAGGGCAACCAATTCTCAAGAGAATTTCGAAAAGACCTTCTCTGTTAACTGTATCAAATGCTTTGGTCAGGTCTATGAAGGCAATGAAAAGGGTTTTTCTTTGTTCTCTGCGCTTTTCTTGCAGTTGGCAACGCGAGAAAATCATATCAATAGTTGACCTCCCTGCTCGAAAGCCACATCACGATTTGGGGTAAACACAATTGGGAAGTTTACACAGGTAGTAATTACAAAGATTAAATAGTCACTCAAGGTACCCCAAAAGTGTAAGAACATGTTTGCTATCCATATCACACTGTATATCAAAGTTCCTCTCTAATCATACCCCAAACCTCCATAGTTGTGATTCTTCCTTTTTGAACCATAGAGTAAGATGATAAGTATGTCCATTAGATTTCATTCTATCAGATTCAATGAGTGGTCTAATCTCTTAAAGTATTTTTGCATCCTGGCTCTACCATCGATTATATTCTTTAACTCTCCCAAGTTGTGTTATCTGTTGCTAATATGATAAACATTCCCCCTATAACATTGTATACATTTTAATAAAAACAATCATAAACAGCACAAGGTGAAACATAGATCACTATGATACTTCACTGGAGTTTTACTGCCAATCATATGGAGCCATTAAAAGATTATTCTTTAAATCATGTAGTAACTAGTTTTGAATTCTCTATTTTTTTCAATAAAGGTATTTTATTATTTCCAGTTACATCTAGAGATAGGTTTCAACATTTGTTTTATAAGATTTCTAGTTTCAAGTTCTTTTCTTCCTCCCTCTCCTCCCCCCTCCCCAAGACAGCAAGCAATCTGATATAGTTTATATATGTACAATCACATTCAACATATTTCTGCATTGGTCATGCTGCGTAAGAAGAATCACAGCAAAAAGGAAAAACCTCAAAATAGAAAAAAATAGAAATAGTATGTTTCAATATGCATCTAGATTCCATAGTTCTTTTTTTCTGGATTTGGAGAGCATTTTCCATCATGAGTCCTTCGGAACTATCTTGGACCATTGTATTTCTGAGAAGAGTCAAATGATCACAGTCCATCAACACACAATGTTGTTGATACTGTGTACAAAGTTCTCCTGGTTCTGCTAATCTCACTCAGCATCACTTCATGTAAGTCCTTCCAGGTTTCTCTGAAATCTGCCTGCTCATCATTTCATTCATATACAACAACTTGCTTAGTCATTCCCCAATTGATGGGTATCTCCTCAATTTCCAATTTTTTGCCACCACAAGAAGATCAGCTATAAATATTTTTGTACATGTAGGTCCTTTTCCCTTTTTATGATCTCTTTGGGAAAAATACTTGTGGAAATATTTTTACTGACTGGGTCTAATTTTGGGGGGCTAAACTGTGGATGACTAATCTTTCTGAGTGGAGGACTAATCTGGGGACTGTTGACTGTTCGGCTATCTGACTTCGTTAATTTAATGTGGGACTTTTATAAAGTTCTACCACACTGCTCCACTCCTGAATTGATAAGCACAGGATTAAGAAGCCTCTTAACTAAATAATCCAAGCAGAGTTTATTTATGAGATACTGTTGAAAATTAAGAATACAGGAAAATAAAATGTACAACCTAACTGCTTTCCTGTGGTCTCTTTCCACTGTGTCTTTTTCCCACCTGCTGTGCTTCGAACTTCTTGAATACAATAAGTGCCTTAGCTGCCTCTCACCTCAGGGCACATTACACTTTCCCTGGTTTGTATTAAGGCCTGTAACCTTGTCAGTCCCATCTCTTCTTTTCTGAAAGGAACTCTCCTCCGTCCTTGTCAGCGCTCCCCTCTAGTCTTGTCTATCTAGTCCATCCTCCTCTAGTCAGCCCCTCTCCTTAATCTTGTCTCTCTATATCTAGTCCGTCCTCCTCTCCTGTCTCACTCCCAGGTCTCCCTTTTCTTCTCTCCACTCAAATCTTGGGGCTTCCTTTGCCCCCACAGACCAAACTAATCCGCCAGCCAGAGCTGCAGCTGGTAGGGGGCAGGGGGAGGGTGTGCTCTTGAGCCTTTTGCCTCAGCACAGGTCATCCGGGATCCTTCAGATAGCTCCGCTCAGGTTGGAGGGAGCTGGGGGCTTTTTTTTCCCCTCAGCTGTCTGACCTGGCATTTTGTATAGCCCACGGGGCTTTTTCCGCTCTGCTGAAGCTGAGGAGGAGGGGGAGAGACCCTGAGGGCCTAAGGCTTTCTAATCTCAGCCTAAAGGTAGGGTCCCCAAATCAAAATAAATTTCCACAGACTTAATAGTGGTTTTGCTAGGTCAAGTGGTATGCACAGCTTTATAGCACTTTGGGCATAGTTCCAAATTACTCCCCAGAATGGTTGGATCAGTTTATAGCCCCACCAACAATGCATTAGTGTTCCAACTTTTCCATAGGCTCTCCAACATTTATTATTTTCCTTTTTTGTCATATTAACCAATCTGATAGGTGTCAGGTGGTACCTCAGCATTGTTTTAATTTGCAATTCTCTAATCAATAGTGATTTAGAGCATTTTTTCATATTGCAATAGATAGCTTTGATTTCATCAGAAAACTTCCTGTTCATATCTTTGACCATTTCTCAATTAGGGAATGACTTGGATTCTTTTTTTTTTTTTTTTGGTGGGGCAATGGGGGTTAAGTGACTTCCCCAAGGTCACACAGCTAGTAAGTGTCGTGTCTGAGTCCAGATTTGAACTCAGGTTCTCCTGAATCCAGGGCCGGTGCTTTATCCACTGCACCACCTAGCTGCCCCATGACTTGGATTCTTAACAAATTTGATTTAATTCCTGATATATTTTAGAAATGAGGCCTTTATCAAAAAGACTGGTTATGAAAATTGTTTCACAGCTTTCTGACTCCCTTCTAATTTTGGTTCCATTGCTTCTGTTCGTACAAAACCTTTTTAATTTAATGTAATCAAAACCATCCATTTTGCATTTCCTAATTTTCTCTATCTCTTGTTTAGTAATAAACTGTTCTACTTTCCATAGATCTGTGAGGTAAACTATTCCACCCTCTCCTAATTTAACTATGGTATCACCTTTTATTTCTAAATTATGTACCCATTTTGACCTTATTTTAGGATAAGGTGTAAGATGTTTGTCTATGCCTAGTTTCTGCCATACTATCTTCCAGTTTTCCCAGAAGTTTTCATCAAATACTGAGTTACTATCCCAGAAGCTGGAGTCTTTGGGTTACTCAAACAGTAGATTACTCACTTCCCTTGGCCTGTTCCCTGTGCTTGCTCCAGGTGCTGGGATGGCCAGGCCCAGTTGCTTCTGTCCTATGGGTGGCCCTCCAGCTGGCAGCCTGCCCTCTCAGCTGCTTCTGTTGGATCTCACATCTGGCTGGTTGTTCCACCAGCTTGCTGATCTAGGATCAAGGGGCCTCAGCTGCTCCACTGTGTCTAAGAGCTTCCTGCTGACTTGCCCAGACCCCCTCCATGCTGAGCTGCGCTGTCTGAGCTGCATTTTGCTCCCTTTTTGCCCAAGTGAGACTGACCTTTTCTGAAGTCTTCTAAATTATCTCAAGTTGGATGATTGTGTCTCTATGTATTTTTATAGGTTCTGTAGCTTCAGAATCTGTTTAGAAGCTTGATTTAATGTTTTTGAGGAAAACTTAGGAGAGCTCAGGCAACTTCCTGGCTTCTCTCTTCCATCTTGGCTCTACCACTGAATTTAACTTCAAATATCATGTAAACTTCTTCTTTCCCACTAGAGCATTACAGCATAGGAAAAACAATGAGGTGTGTTGCTAAAATTTCAGTTATGCTATAACAAAATAAATATAATTAGTTGGACTTCACTTGTTCCTAATTAATCCACGGTGGATTTTTTGAGAGATAACATTCTTTTTCTTGATGTTCACTTGCTTATCAACAAATAATTATACATTACCCATCTACTAAATAGTAGGTAATATGTATGCCACTAGAGGATTATATGCTATGTGAGGAGGAAACATGCAGATATATAGTATACAAAATTTAGGTAAAATTGATAAAATGGGGAGGGGAATAATTTGGAAATAGTTTATGTAGAAAATAGTACTTAAGCTAAATTCTAAGGAAAGTGAAGATGGCAAAGCGAAGCAAGGAATTTGCCTGAACTCTCCCAGATTTCCCACAGAAACAATCTTAAACTAAGAATCTAAATGCATTCTTGAGCTGCAGAACCTACAAAAAAAATGGAGTGACATAATCTTCTGGCTTACAATTACCCAGGGGGTCTCTATGAAAGGTCTGTCTCATCTGTGTGAAGGGGGAACATAGCTCAGCACTGTGGGTGTCTGAACAAGCCAGTAAAAGGCTTTTAGTCACAGGACGCATTAGCAGCTGAGGATCCTAGGTTCTAGTTCTGCAAGCTAGTGGCACAGCAGGCCAGTTGTGAGGCATCTAGTTTCAAAGCAGAAAGCAATCTGTCAGGTGGGGTATCTGCTACACAACAGGGCCAACTAGGTTAGGGCACTCCAATGTAGTGAGCAAGCTGCAAGCTGCTGTGGCTTCAGAGCAGAGAGCCAGTGATCAGGCATGTGGTCCACAGCAAAGAAGCTTGGGATAGTGAAGTACCCCTGCAGTAGAACTCAACTTTCAAAAACATGAAGGAGGCAAAAATATGAATAAGAAACTGAAAAAAAAAACAAAAACCTCACCATAGAAAATTACTATGGCAAGACCAAGGAACAAAACATAAACTCAGAGGAGGATAAAAATCTTAAAACACCTACGAGTAAAGTCTTAAGGGGGAAATAGGAATTGGTCTTAAGACTGAAAAGCTCCCTTGGAAGAGTGCAAAAAGGAATTCATAAACCAAATAATAGAGATAGAAGAAAAATTAGGAAAATAAATGAGAGTTACACAAGAGAGAATCATTAGCTTGGAAAAAAGGAGAAAAATTGACTGAGGAAAACAACTTATTAAAAATGCAATTAGCCAAATGAAGAAGGTGAAAAGCTGACTTAGGGTGGTAATTGCATAAAAATCAGAACTGGACAGATGGAAGTTAATGACTCAATGAGACAACAGGAAGAAATAAAGCCAAATCAAAAGAATATAAAGGTAGAAGAAAAATTAAAATAACAAGAAAAACAACAGGCATGGAAAATAGATCCAGAAGGGACAATAAAATAGGAATTGGACTACCTCAGGAGCATGATAAAAAAAATAGCCTAGAAAGCATATTTCATAACATTTTCAAGAACTGCCCCAATGTCTTAGAAACAGAGTTAAAAAGCAACCTTTGAAAGAATTCACCAATCACCTCTTGCAAGAGACCCCAAAAGGAAAACTCCAAGGAATATTGTAGCCAAATTCCAAAATTATATGGTAAAGTAGAAAATACTGCAAGCAGTCAGGGAAAAAAATGTCAAGGAAAAACAACCTGGATTACAAAGGACCTGGAAGCTTCAACATTAAAGGATCAGAGGGCTTAAAATATATTCCAGAGGGAAAAGGAACTAGAATTACAACCAATAATGTACTACCCAGCAAAATTAATCATAATCTTTCCAGGGAAAAGCTGGGCATTCAAAGAAATAAGTGACTATAAAACATTCCTAAAGTAAAGCCCAGAACTGAACAGAAAATTCAATCTATAAATAAAAGACTCTAGAGAAGCATTAAAAAGGTAAAGTGAGAAAAAACAAAACAAAACATGTTATTCTGTAAGTTTTAAATGTTTATATCAATACATAGGAAGAAAACACTTGTAACTCTTGAGAATTGTATCTTTATTAATTATTTATTAGGAAGAATACAAATAGATAGAAGGTGTGGGTATAAATTCATTTTGATGTGATGATATTAAAAACAATTAAGGGGTTACAAAAAGGATTATACTGGAAAAAAAGAAAAGGAAGGGCAGAATGGAGTAAATCACATCACATGAAGAGGTACAAAAGACCTATTATAATAGAGGGAAAGAAGGGAGGGGTGAGCATTATTTCAACTTTACCCTCATTGGATTTGGAACAAAGAGGGAATAACTCAGTTGGGTGTAGAATTATATCTTACCTTTTGGAAAATAATAGGGGAAAGGAGAAAGGAAAAAGAAAATGGTGAGGCACTGATAGAAGGGAGGGTAAACCTTGAAAGTGAAAGAAGATCAGAAAGGAGGTAGGGCTGATGGAAGGGAGGGTAGACTGGGTGAGGTGTTAGAAGCAAAACACTGGTGAAAAAAGACAGGGGAAAGGAAAAAGAAAATTATGAATAAGGGGAAAAATTAGATGCAGGGAAATGCACTATTCATAATCATAACTGTGAATGTGAATGGGATGAACTCTCCCATAAAATGGAAGCAGATATCAAAGTGGATTAAAAACCAGAATCTTACATTATGTTGTTTATAAGAAAACAACAACAACAACAACAACATTTAAAGCAGGGATATACAAAGAATAAATATAAAAGGCTAGAACAGGGGCAGCTAGGTGGTAGAGTGGATAGAGCACCAGCCCTGGAATCAGGAGTACCTGAGTTCAAATCTGGCCTGACACTTAACACTTACTAGCTGTGTGACCCTGGGCAAGTCACTTAAACCCAATTGCCTCACTAAAAAAAAAAAAAAAAAAGGCTAGAGCAGAATATATTATGCTTCAGGTAAAGTTAAAAAAAAACTCACAGGGGTACCAATCCTTATCTCAAACAAAGCAAAAGCAAAAATAGACATAATTAAAAGTGATAAGGAAGGAGAATACCTCTTGCTAAAAAGGACTATAGACAATGAAATAATATTAATATTAAACATATATGCCCCAAGTGATACCTCATCCAAATTCCTAGAGAAGAAGCTAAGGGAGTTAGAGGAAGAAACAGGTAGCAAAATATATTAGTAGGAGACCTCAACCTCCCACTCTTAGAACTAGATACATCTAACCACAAAATTAAGAAAGAAGTTAAAGAGATGAAAAGAATTTTAGAAAATTTAGATATGATAAACCTCTGAAGAAAACTGAATGAGGTTAGAAAGGAATATCTTTTTCTCAGTGGTATGTGTATTAGGGCATAAAAATCTCATTGTCAAATGCAGAAAGGCAGAAACAGCAAAAGCATCCCTTTCTCATCATGTTGCAATAAAAAAAATAATTTGTAAAAAAGGGCCATGTAAGAAAGGAAGAGCAGGCATATTTCAGTAAAACCTAAACTTACGTGAATTGATACTGAGTAAGAAGAACCAAGAGAACATTGTACACAGTATCAACAACATTGTATGATGATCAACTGTGATACGTTTAACTCTTCTAGGCAATATAATGATCCAAGACAATGCCAAAAAATTTATGGTGGAAAATGCTTTCCAGATTCAGAAAAAGAACTATGGTGTCTGAATGCAAATTGAAGTGTACTACTTTCACTTTTGTTGTTGCGTTTATGTTGTTCTTATTGTTTATTCTTTTTTGTGTTTTTTTCCCTTTTGTTCTGATTCTTCCCTTACAACGTGACTAATGTGGAAATATGTTTAACATGATATTAATGTATAAGCTATGTCAGATTGCTTGCTGGCTTTGGGAGCGTGGGACAAAAATTTGAAATTCAAAATGTTACAAAAATGAATGTTGATAACTATCTTTACATGAAATTGGGATTTTTTTTTTCAAATCACAGATTTTAAAAGGGAAAGGAGAGAAAAAGGAAAGAGGCAGGAGGAACACTATATAGAGAGCGTGCTTTCCTGGGATTGGGGATATTCATTGCCAATTCATGGAGAACAATAGACAGGCCAACTGGGAACATAGAATGCATAAAGGAGAGTAATGTGTAATAAGATGAAAATGTAGGTTCAAGACAGTTTATAAGGGGCTTTAAATGCCAAAAGGAACACTTTATATTTAATCATGGTGGAAATAGGAGAAACTAGTGTTTGAAATGAATTCAATGTATGCATGAATGTGTTAAATCAAAATTATTGCTAATCATATATGAAATAGTGTGCTAATAAGCACGTTGGAGAGACAAAGGAAAAATACAATTCATGCTCTCAAGGAGCTCCTATTTTATTTTATTTTATTTTTTTGGCAGGACAGTGGGGGTTAAGTGACTTGCCCAGGGTCACACAGCTAGTAAGTGTCAAGTGTCTAAGGTTGGAATTGAACTCAGGTCTTCCTGAATCCAGGGCTGGTGCTTTATCCACTGTGCCACCCAGCTGCCCCTAGGAGTTCCTATTTTAATGGAGATAAATGACATATATAAGTGATTTCAGTTTCAAGGGATATGGAAAAGCCCAGGGGTTCTAAAGGTAAAGCAATAAAACAGATACTAATGAATTCATTTTAATGTCATTTCCATTGATAAAAGCATATCTGTAAATAATTAATTGTTATTTAAGGTTTTTATGACCCCATCTTTCGGCTAGAATTAAAAAAAACCCTGGCGTGTCCACTGGCCTGGGCCTCAGGAGTAGCACCTCCACAAAATACAGGGTGTTCCACCCACCGGTTGTAGCCATCACCATGGCACTGGCATCTCACATCATCACCACTCAACAAAGCCCACATGGGCCTGGCAAAATTATAATGACTGGAAGCCCAGTGAGGGCAGGCATGTGACTGTCATTCAGGGCTGCCAGAAAATTGATTTGGGGCTGTGTGTGGTCTGCCTGGGGTCTGCTGGGAAGAAGGGAGGAGGTTCACCATTCTAGCTTGAAGCTGGAAGGTGACAGGATGTGGCTGTGTGTGTTCTCAGCTGATTCCTGGGCAGGAGTGTTTATTCAGGTTGTATCATTTTTCTTCCCCCATTTTATTTCTTTCCCATAATTCTATTGATCTTGCTTATGTTTTTTAAGTTTGTTCTTGTTAATAAATCCTGTTCTTTTTTGAGGGAGGCTGTTGGTCTCCTTCCTTGCCCCAATATTGTGGAGAGCTGCATAGCTAACATTCACCAATTAAAAATTGGTCCCTAAATACCTATTTCTCATGTTGTATCATTTGAGAGTTCCAAAGACTTTGGTGAAGAGAATTTTCTTTTCCAAGTCTTCAGTAGTGTTGGGTACTAAGGAGTTTGGGGCTGTAAGATTTAAAGAGCCACTTTCCAGTTCAGATATAAATGAGTTGGATCCCTGGAGCATGACTTAAGGATGCTGGGCTGGAAGCCAGGTTAGTATTATGGGTTCTAATATTCCTGAGTGTCTGGCACTCAAGGTCCTAGGCTTTCTCTACCACACTCTTGAGGGATGTAATGGTTGATGTGGGGATGTTGTTTTTATAAACTGTGCACATGTTACACACCGTCTTTCAGGGTGAGACATGATCAGCCTTGAACTTCCGATTTGTTACTACTATCCCCTTGGAGGTTTGTTAATTTTTAAAAATATATTTCCTGCTTTTATTTGGTTATTTAGTCCTTTCTCTTCATTTTTCCCCTCTCTCAGGTTGTCAAATAGATTCTTTCTCTCCTTCCCTTAAATTACTCCTATTCATTAATGTTTTAAATTTCATTTCCGTACCCATTTGTACACATGACTTCTCTCCCTTACTCTCCTTATTCTCTGTGTTAGCCCTAGAATCAAAACTTCCTCAGTATCTATTCTGTGTAGTCCCTGCCACTGCCATGTAGAGCACTCCCTTATTTTCCATTGCACCTCACTCCCAGAATAATGCCAATTCCTACAGGTGACAGAAAGGACAATGCCCCACAGCATGACTCCCTTCACTAAATCCCAGCTTCTTCAGCTGACTTGTATTTTCTTCATGATCACTTTCTTCTCCATTTGCATCATTATCTCCTTTCAGTGTCCATTCCCTCCCACTCCCCCAGGTAATTGTTACCCCTGAAAGCTCTAATCCTCCTGCCCTAATAAAAGCATTTTCTTCAAACACCAAATACCCCGGGCAAAACAATTCATCATCAGGATTTTTCCTCACAGATAATTTATTTTCATCAATAGGAACATTTGTCAGTGGCACCCTCTTCCAGCACCAATTCAAGAACTCCCTTCCCTCCTTTTAAATCACCCTACTTCTCTGTGACTCCTCTGTAGTTTCTTCTTTTCCTGAGAGATCTAGGGAGTCACCCTCCACTTGTTGGTATTTTTGAAAAATGCACATCACACACTCCCTTCTACTCTCCTCCACCTTGCCCCTTTTCCATTCACCTTTGCATTTTGTAATTAGCCCCACAAAATAATTCAACCATAGGCAAGACGTCCAATTGTTCTCTCTGCATAATGTACCAGGCTTACCTGTACACCATCCTCTCTGCCAGAATTAAATCTGTCTTTTTGTATATTTAGAAAGAAACCTTTTAATTTATTGTAAAACTCAGATTTGCCGTGGAAGTCACATTGAGCTGCTGCATGCCAATCTCCATTACTTCCTACTGCATTTTCTGGTGGGTTCAAAATAGTTTGTTTTTATGCAAATTACTTTTCATTTATTTTTTAACGTCTTCCTCATGATCAGTTGCAGAATTTGTTGTTTCTGAATCGAAATGTTAAATTTAACATGTATATATTCTTGAGATTGAAGTTTTCGTGTTTTTGTTTGTTTTTCTTTTTCTGCAGGTGATCTAAGGATTCTTTCAGTTGACTTTTTGTTTTCTGTATTCAGAAGTGGTAGGCATTATGCATTCTGTCTTTGATGTCAATAAATTGTGTTTAAATAGAAAGCATGATTCCATTGAATGTTCTTGCTTTTATATATATATAATCCTTCATGTCTATGTATTTGAATTCTGGATCAGTTATTCTCTCTCTCTCTCTCTCTCTCTCTCTTTCTCTCTCTGTCTCTCTCTCCCTCTCTCTGATTCTCCATAACAAATTCATTTTCTTATCCTATTTTTTTTGCCAACCAGATAAAAAATTCTGCTCTTAAAATTCTCATTTATTGTTTACATCATCATGAATACTGGGTTGTCATTCTAACTTTTTGTCAAAATCCACAGGCTCCTTAGCTAAATTAGTAGGCCTACTATGTGATTCTAGGCTATTTAGGCAAATATACACTGATTTACATCTATAAAAATTTTCAGTTTATATTATCAAGTTATGGATTTAAAAAAATATTTTATTTTCCTCCAATTACTTGTAAAAACAAATTTAGCATTCTTTTTAAATTTTGAGTGTCATACTCTCTTGCTCTCTCCCTCACCTTCTTCTTCATTGAGAACTCAGACAATGTGATACAGGTTATTCATCTGTAGAATGCCAAACATGTTTTGATATTATGCATTTTGTGAAAGAAAACAGACAAGAAAACAAGAAGAAGAAATTAACCAGGCTAAGAAGGTATATATATACACATATAGGAGTGTGTGTGTGTGTATGTATGTGTGTATATATATATATTTTTTTTCAAATACATGTAAAGATGTGTTTTGAGTTCCAAAGAGCTGCTGTAAATATTTTTGTACATGTGGGTCCTTTTTTCATTATTATGATCTCTTTGGGATACAGACTTAGTAGTGTATATTTTTTCGTCAAAGGGTGTGCACAGCTTAAAAACCTTTTGGGAATAGTTCCAAATTGCTCTCCAGAATAATTGAATCAGTTCACAGTTCAACCAACAGTGTATTAATGTTCACGTGTTCCCACATCTTTTCCACCATTTTTCATTTCCTTTTTTGTCATACTAGCCAATTAGATAGGTGTGAGGTGGTCCCTCAGAGTAGTTTTAATTTGCACTTCTCTAAACAGTAGTGATTGAGAAAAAAAAATTTCATATGGCTATAGAGTTTTAATTTCATCATCTGAAAATTACCTGTTCATATCTTTTGACCATTTCTTAATTGGGGAAGAATGTGTATTCTTGTATATTTCATACAGTTCTCTATATATTTTAGATATGATGCCTTTATCAGAAACACTGGCTGTAAAAAATTGTTTCCCAACTTTCTTATTTCCTTCTCCCCGCCCCCCCACCCCCATGAGGCAATAAGGGTTAAGTACCTTGAGTAACGTCACACAACTTCTAAGTGTCAAGTGTCTGAGATTTGAACTCAGGTCCTTCTGAATCCAGGGTCGGTGTTTTATCCACTGTACCACCTACATGCCCCTTTTCTTTCTTTCTTCCTTTCTTTCTTTTTCCTGATTTCCTTCTAATCTTGTTTGCATTGGTTTTGTATGTGCAAAACCTTTTTAATTTAATGTTGTCAAAATGATCTGCTCTTCATTTCATAATGTTCTCTATCTCATTTTTGGTTATAATTTCTTCCCCCCTCCACAGTTCTGATAAGTTAACTATTTCTTCCTTTTCTAATTTGCTTATGGCATCACCCTTTATGTCTAGATCTTTTACCCATTTTGACATTATTTTAATGTATGGTGTAAGATGCTGTTCAATGCCTAATTTCTGACATATTTTGTTCCAGGTTTCTGAACAATTTTTTTTTTCAAATAGTGAGTTCCTATCCTGGAGACTAGTCTTTGAGTTTATCAAACAGAAGATAGATATATTCATTTACAGCTGTGTGTTGTGTGCCTATCCTATTCCACTGATCTTCCTCTCTATTTTTTAGTGAGACCAAATAGTTTCAATAATTGTTCCTTTATAATATAGTTTTTGATCTGGTACAGATAGCCAACCCTCTTTTTTATCCATTAATTCCCTTGATATTCTTTTCCTTCTGTTCTTCCAGATGAATTTTGTTTTATTGTTTTTTTCTAGCTATATGAAATGCTTTTTGTTAGTTTAATTGGCATGGCACTGAATAAGAAATAGTGTTATTTTTATTATATTAGCATGACCAACCCATGAGCAATTTATAATTTTTTCCAGTTGTTTAGATCTGATTTTATTTGTGTGAAAACTGTTTTGTAATTGTGTTCATATAGTTCCTAGGTTTGCCTTGGTAGGTAGACTACCATGTATTTTATATCATCTAGATTTATTTTAAATAGAATTTCTCTTTCTATCTCTTGCTGCTGGACTTTGTTGGTCATATATAGAAATGCTAATGATTAATGTGGATTTATTTTGTATCCTAGAACTTTGATAAATTTGTTAATTTTTTCAAGTGGTTTTTTAATTGAACCTTTAGTATTCTCTAAGTATATCATCTGCAAAGGTTTATAGGTTTGTTTCTTCCTTGCCTATTCTAATTCCTTCAGTTTCCTTTTCTTCCTTGTCAATTCTAATTGCTTCAATTTATTTTTCTCCTCTTATTATTAAAGCTAAAATTTCTAGTACAATATTGAATAATAGTTGTGATAATGCATGTCCTTGTTTCACTGCTGCTCTTATTGGGAATTCCTCTCATTTATCCCTGTTGCATATTATGCTCCTCATCTTAAGAAAAGCTTCACTTACACCTCTACTCTCTAGCATTTTTAGTAGGAATGGGTGTTGTATTTTGTCAAAGGCTTTCTCTGAAATAATGGATATAATCACATGATTTTGATTGTTATTGATGTGGTTGATTATGTTGAACATTTTCTTCTCTTGGAATCCAACTGATTCACATTTTTCTTTGAGGCTTTGAATATAGCAGTTTTTACTGTTTTTTGTCTTCATCTGAGTTTGTGTTTTGTTCTACACTGTCACTATTTTTACTTTATAGGGTCATGATCTTTTGTGGTTGTTGTTTGCTAACTTTTCCAGCTTATTTTTTGACTTTTAACTTTTTTGTTAAAGTTGGCCTCTGCTTAAGTAAATGAGATACTTTCTCAAGCTTCAGGGTGTGTGTGTGGTGGGGGGGGTGTAGTTTTTCAGAGCTATTTTTAAGGGTCTTTATGTTTTCAGTTGTTCTGAGGTGCTATGATCTAAGGAGATGTGTTCATACTCCACTCCTGGTGTGTGGTCTGGACTTTGAGAAATCATAAACACTCTTTTCTGCCCTGGAATAGTGATTAGAGTCCCAGCTCCCTTGTGGCCATAATCTCTGGTCTGCTAGAGTTCCTTCTTTTTTTAGGACTGTAGTCCAGGAATGTGACACTGATATCAGTATGGCAATGCAGCAGAGTCTTGTTCCCACTGCCAGAAAAGGAACCTCGTAATCTCCTTCTGACCAATTGTCCAATCCCTTACCATCTCTGGTATGAGTACTCCAGAAGCTGCTGTTATTGGTAATGTTGCAGCTGCTTCTAAGGTTTCTTATTGGTTTGGTGGGGTGTGACCTGTGCTGGTACAACCTGTGCCAACTGTACTCCACTTTCATGCCAGTGGGATAGACCTTTCCTCATGACCTTCTTAGTTGTCTTGTGCTGGAAAATTGACTTGTCTCACTCTTTCATGAATTCTGCCACTCCAGAATTTATTTTGAGGTATTATTTAAAGTTGGTTGGAGGGGAATTTGGATAAGCACAGGTAGTTCCCTGCCTTTTCTCCACCATCTTAGCCACATGCTTGGATTTGCTTTAAATAAGAATACAATATTTTTAAATGGCACTTTACAAATATAAAAGAGCAAATCATTGATATATTAAACACCATGTAAATTCTAAGATGTCCAAGCAATGAATTTTATAGCCCTTGGTGCAAGTGTGGAAAATCCCTTCAAGTTATAATGGTATTTTTCCCCCACAAGAATCAAGATAGATAAGATAGGGAATCTTGACCACACCCAAGAAATCACCTGCTCATTATCAAGCAAATTGAAAATAGAATTGAGTAAGTATATTTGAAATTTTATATTGAATAACTTTGTAGATTACCCCTAAGAAGAAATTGTGTGTGCAGAAGGGATGAAAAAGAGAGGACTCACCCTTCTTCCACCTTGTCCAGATCTCTTCTTCCCTATCCTCCAATCAACTTATCTTCAGTGCAAAGCTTGTAAACTATGAAAGGTCCAGAAAATGTCAGACTTCCTATCTTCCCATCAATGTCCCAGATACATACCTTGATGTGATATCAGTATCTACATCTGGAGCCAGAAATAGATGGATCACCCCATAAATGAGAGAAAAGGACTTTCAGAAACCAGGAATTATGAATTTGCCACATGCATTCTCTAAGTTTGATTCTACTTTCTCCTGTACTCTTTGTACTTATAAGACAGTATGTCTCACACACATAGTGTATCTGTACTTTTGTGGAGAGATTTTGTATGAATTATTCTTAGTATACCAACTTACTAAATAACATTTTCTAAAAATGGCCCTTAAGGCTAGACAACTGAATTGATTCTCAACTGATAATCTTGCGGGAAAACATACTATAGGGAGGCTTAAACATTACAGAACCACCCCCAATGAGTCAGAGCTACTCTCAGAATGCTACAGGGGAGGAGCTCTGGGGATCTTTTTAAAAATAAGCAAGGATAGGGGCAGCTAGGTGGCACAGTGGATAGAGCACCGGCCCTGGATTCAGGAGTAACTGAGTTCAAATCCGGCCTTAGACACTTAACACTTACTAGGTGTGTGACCCTGGGCAAGTCACTTAACCCCAATTGCCTCACTAAAAAAAAGAAAAATTAAAAAAAAATAAGCAAGGATAAAGATGATCAGAGTTCACACAGAAACATTAGAGTTTAAGGCTACATTGTGAAAGTTGAACATGGTGGGCTCAAGGTCTCAGTATCTCTATTAGTCCTGCACAAAGGCTCATTCTTAAGTACTGCCAGAAGCATGATAAATAAATGGTGAAAGTCTTGCCATATCAGAAGAACAATTATTTTCTTCCCTGTGATTGCTTTTGATTCTCTACATGGATAGATGCTACATAAACCCTGGTAGCCAATTCTCAATTGTTAAAAATATGGTCTATTTAATTGGTTTCTGGACTCTCTCCTTCCTTTATCTTACAATCTTGTTTTCCCCATCATTAATTTTCATTCTGCTGCTGCTCTCCAATCACTTCCTTATTCAGATTCTATGTAAACAACTGATATTTAGTTGGGGTTGCAGTAGGACTGGGTCAATGTCCACTAGAGGATCCCAAATTAGAAAAGACTAATGCCTGATGACATTTATGTTCCTAAGAGACCATTTTAAGATGACTAATTTATGGCAAATAATAATATCTAAGTCCATTTTTATAAAAATGGCTAAAACTATATATGGAAGAATTTAGTTGAGCAGTTACTTTTGCCACCTAAATAAGCAGCTTATTGTTCAGCCTGAATTTAATACCAAAGCCACGTGAATCATGTTAAGGTTGTGAGAGTGAATACATTCAGCCTGTCTTGTTATTGTCACAGCTGTAATGTTTAAAGCAGCAAGTCCCTGCTTTTTGGTAATCACATCAAATCCTTTTGACAAGTCAGGTTCAAATGGTAATCAGTTTGAAATTCTAGAACAAAATTGTGATAGATAGGGGGCCCTGCCATCACCCTTTAAAATCTCTGCCCCTTGGAGGCTCCTATTTAATTAAAACAATATCTGAGATAATGGAAGGAGAGCTGCTCCACACCAACTATAACACATACTGTGGAGAAAGAGCCGATGCCTGTGGTTCAACAAGTACTATTATTTATTAATTTATGAAGTGTGGTTCCTCCGTATCAAACTGCTCTATGACAAAGAATAAGTAGTGTAGCCTTGAGGACAACAACAACAAAATCCCAGAAACCTTGTACTCTACAAAAAAGGCATACTAGCAAGCTTATATTTCAGTAATGCCCTTCAATTTGATTAAGAAAAATATCTAGAAATTTTAAGGTCCTTCTAGAATTATTTTTACTCTGATAGGACATATTTTAAGAAAGGTGAAAGAGGGGCAGCTAGGAGGCACAGTGGATAGAGCACTGGCCCTGGATTCAAGAGCACCTGAGTTCAAATCTGGCCTCATACCCTTGAAACTTACTAGCTGTGTGACCCCAGGCAAGTCACTTAACCCCAATTGTCTCACCAAAAAAAGAAAAAAGAAAAGAAAAAAAAAAGAAGTAAGGTGAAGGAACAGGAAAGGAATCCTCTTCTTATGCAATGCAATACTTTAAAAGCATATGTAGTTCTGAATTGGCCTACATTATTCAAAATGATAATTGTTTTCCATAGTCCCTAATTAATCCAAAATACCTACCAATCTATAATAATATTTCCCTCCATTACTACTCTATATCACTCCATGATGGCATTATAAAAATTAGTATGTTTTTCAAAATAAATCACTATGCCCTAGAATAGAGGGACATTAGCCATTTTCACGTTAGAAATAACATGTTGTTGCTAATGTCATGGGGGAGAAGTGGTGGTGGTGGGCCTTAGGTATTCTTCAATAAAGAATTGCACTCTACCACACAGTCCAATTAGAAGTAAAGTTGTCTTTTATTTGGCACTTGAGAAAATTACCCAGTGGTAAGTCATAGATTTCACCCCTCAGGGACAAGGGCTTAGAAACATTCTCTGTCTCCTAGAACAGAAGCATGGCAAAAGGCTTTTATAGAGATTGATGGGGTGTCCATTTGAAAGCTGGAAAATTCCCTTTGGGGATGGGGAAAGCTTGGATGCTTTTCATATTCTTGATAGCTCAGGAGGAATTTTTTTAAATGATGGTCCTGGATTTGGGGGTTATCTCTGTTTCCTAGCTCAGGTCAGGTAGTAGCAATGCCTAATTGACTTTCCTGATAAGAATTTAATCTCCCTTTACTTGCTAGGTGTGTCTGTCCTGACATCTACTTGGTCAATGTAAATTTTAATAGTCCCTTGATTTCTCTGTATGTCTGTCCTGTTATCTGGTTATCTTTGGTTTTGCTTCTCATAGGAGAAACTTCTGATTTATCCTGAGCCCCATGTCACTAATCTAAACATTCAGAAAAAAAAGTCAGCTATCTAATCTAAATCAATAAATAGAAGATATTAGAGGAGCAAATAAGGAACTTTAACTATATAAAAACTATGACTGGAAAAATTTGGTTCTTTTTGTATTTCACCAGAGATGTAATACTTATATGTTATCTCCCTGGGGGGTGGGGGGACATTAATGTTGTTCTAATCTTATTGTTATGGGGGAAATTGATGGGGGTTTGGTGTAGGCCTTAAAAATTCCTCTTTAAAGAATTATACCCTCTTGCACACAAATCCAATTAGAATAAAATAATAGTTCATTTAGGTGCTAGGTAAAAGAGAAGAAGGCATGGCATAGAGGTGTGGCTGTCTGAGATACCTTTCTCCTTGAGCAGGAGACAGGCAGATACTTTTACAGAGGACCAATTGGGGTCTGATGAGGTTACCATCTCACTATGGAAAGTTCCCTTATTGGGGGAGACTGGAATGAAGGGTGGTGTTCCTGGAGCCAACTCAGTCCTGATCTGGTGTCACTTATCTCTTTAGGTGTGTCTGTCCTTTGGTTTAGTTTCTCAAGGAGAAGTTTCTTTGATTTACCCCAGAAAACTTCTGAGGTACCCAGGGGACTATAGTATTCCCCACTTCTCTATAAGTATGTAACTGCTTCAAATTGAGAGTGGCCAAAGAAATGAAGGCAAGGGGAGGGGGAAAGGGGAAAAGTGGGGGAAAGCCTGGTCCAGAGAGTGAGAGTAGATGTGAGGTCCAGAGGGTTGGAGATGTATAGGCACCAGCTGTAGGTTCCATGAGGTTGAAGCCTTGAGCCTGGATGAAATAGACTTTAACAATAATTTAAAAGAGGCCTGGGGAAGAAATCAAAAAGGATTTAAGGTGACAAGAGTGCATGTCAAATAAGTTGTTCTTAAGGTATTTCTGATTCAGTTTTTAAATTCATAACTAATAGAAGACAGATGACAGAAGCAGATTCTTATACTAGAATTTTTATATCTTCATCTCACTATCATCCAGATATAAAAGAAATTTCTTTTCCAGCATAGTTGGGTGATACTATTGTTCACTAATTTCTACATTATAAAAAAAATTAGAAACATAATACCTTAAAACAATATTAGGAATTTTAAAAACTTGAAACAAAACCAATCAATTACCAATCAGGTGTTCTCAATCCAGTCCAATGTGCTACATTCCATATGCAACACTTTCCTCCCATATGCCAGAAACTTATCAGATAAGGAATATAATTAAAGAGTAACTGCTTTTTCTTTTCTTCAATGGAGGCCAGCAAGCCTTAATGCAAAACAGGGCATGACCTGCCGTAGGGACCAATTTTTAATTGGGGAGTGTTAGCTAGGCAGCTCTCCACAATATTGGGGCAAGGAAGGAGACCGACAGCCTCCCTCAAAACAGAGCAGGATTTATTTAACAAGAGAGAACTTAAAACAAAACAAAACAAAACAAAAAACAAACCAGGATCAGTAGGCTTAAGGGAAAGGAAATAAAATGGGGAAAGGGAAGTAATACAACCTGAATAACACCACCACCCAGGAATCAGCATCCTGTATCCTTCCAGCTTCAAGCTAGAATGGTGAAAAACTTCCCTTCTTCTCAGCAGACCCCAGGCTGACCACTCACAGCCCCCAGCCAATTGGTTGGCTGCTCTGACAGTCACATGACCGCCCTCACTGGGCTTCCAGTTATTATAATTTTGCCAGGTCCATGTAGGCATCAGTGAGTGGTGATGGTGTGAGATGCCAGCACCATGGTGATGGCTACAACCAGTGGGTGGGGCACCATGCCATTTGTAGAGCCCCAGGCCAGTGTGTGCCAAGGATTTTTTTTAATTCTACCCAAAAGATGGGGTCATAAAAACCTCAAATAACAATTCTTTACACTGCTTTACCAGAGTTAAGTAATCAACCCAAAACCAAAAAGCTGTTATTAATTAAGTGCATTTCAATGGTTAGAAACATCAAAACTTTTTTTTTCTTTGCAACTTTTAAATATTACAAATAATTCTCAATTTTAAACTATTCTACAATGAAAGATTTTAAGAGTAGCAGTAAACAGATCAATAACTCTGAGATAGTTACAAGTTATTTCTTCTGGTCTATGCAGTGAACTAAGACCCCATAAAATAGGAATTTCTCACTAAGCTGTAGTCCAGTGCTCGCTTTTTCTTTTTCTTGACATCATACCCCAATAAGGGCCAAGGTAAAGATGATAAAACCAGGAAGGAATGATGGAATTTGTGGTACTCATGCATACACATCAAAGACAGTGTGAGCCAACATTTAAGGGGTATTCCCCCACTCTGAACAACTTGCTTCTTTGATACAATGCTAGGACCTGATTGAGAGAGTAAGACAGAAGTCTCTCCTGTGTCTATTAAGGAATTGATAGACTTACTTCTACATCCAGCTTGACCCTGGGCTTGGTCATAGAGATGTCAGTAAGAGGGGCTGGCCACTCCCTGGACACTGTATTAGAAGTCCACGGGGGACTGTATTGTATGGAGCTGGGATTTTGCTTGGCCAACATCTTGAGGGATTCCCCAGGGTCAAGGAGTTAAGGCAGGTGGCATCAACTTTGAGGAGCATCCCCTACTCCAATGTCCCTATTTACTACATCTTCCAGGATTAGTCCACCCAGAGATATGGCTGCTACTATTTAGGAGGCTTGTTCTATGGAGCTGGCAGGGTCCTTCTTTTCTCTCTCATTGGCTACTGCAAAGTCCCTGTTATAAAAAATATTATAAAAACAATATTAATGAGTTGTGAGGGTGTGGTTTGGAAACCCCAGTCTAATTTCTATTGTTTTCTCCTAATGTCACGAGTATATTGGCTAATAAAATGTATATTGAGGCCTGTTATCCCTACATTCCTTTCCGGATCTAGCTTAGTATGAAATTTTAGAGTCCACAGGGCAACTCATGAAGAGAGTTGAGTTCTCCTCAGGCCCCTGCATGATCTCCTTCACCTTCTCATTATTGACCTGTTTCTTAATCCCCCTTCTCTTTCCCTCAACAAGGCAAGTGATCATGTGGTTTCTACAGTCTCTCTCTCCTCTATCATGATAGTCTCATCCTGGGTCCACAGTTGGAACTGCTGTAGTTCCAGGAACTCTGGCCCAACTTCCAACCTGTGAGTATTCATCACCCACTTGTAGAGACAGGTCCCAAATCTGTTTTTTCTCATCAGGGGTACAACATCTAACAAGAATAATTTGCAAGTCACTCCAGGAAATGTAAAACTTCATTGTCATAGACTTAGAGCTATCTATGAACTTTGTGGGGTTCTCTGAGTAACACCCCAATTTCTTTAATCAGAGATAAATCACTCATGGAAAAAGGAGCATGTATTTGGGTTGTACCCTCCCCATTGGAAAATTCCCATAATGTAAGCAGGGGGAGAAGTGGAAGAAGCTGGTAGGGACCTGGGTGAAAGGGTTTGGAAGGTGATGAGGGAGCTGATGGAATAGGTATAGCCACCTGCAGAGTGTCAGGTAGAGGCAGAGCCAGAGGATCAGGAGGAGGAGCCAGGGTAGTCTGTGGAGTGGGTGGGGGAGGGGTAAAGGAGACTAGAGGAATGGGTATAAGCAACTGCAGATTAGGGAAAACAGATGGGAGTGGATGCTGAACGGAAAAATAAGAGAATAAGGAAAGTATTAGAGCTTGTCCAGACTATATCAGAGGTACAGCTGTCAGGTATAGCTGGCTGGATTATGGATATACCTGTTGGGTGGGGCAAATAGGAGAGTACTGACATGCACTCCAAGTGTGGCAGGAGCTCATCTGTGGAGGGCACAGGAGATTGGTTCTGACATCAGCCAGTGTGCAAAGAAAAGTACCAGTCATGGAGTGTTATGACAGTGGTTGGCCCATAGGGCCAAAAGTCGGCAGGGAAGAAGGGGTGAAGGGAGGAACAGGCAGGGAATGAGACTGAGGAGCAGGAGGGTATGGGGTCCCAGAGGAGGAAGGTGTTTCAGAATGGTTAGGTAATTGCTTTCTGTGATTTCCTAATAGTAAGAGGAAATCACTTAAGAAATCATTGAGGTCCTATGAAGAAGGCTTCTTAGGCTTATCAATATCCTCCTTAGACTTGGTTAGTTTTTCCTGGTGGCTTAAGATCATAAAGACTGGTACATATGGGACTTCTGTCCATCTCCCTTCATGCCTGCAAAAGCAGTACAAGTGCAAAATGGTATTGTAGTTAAAAGTTCCATGTAAAGCCCAATCTTCTTGGGATTCCAGCTGATATCTTGGCCAAACAGTGTTACAATAATAAAACAGACATTTGTTTTTTTAAATTTGTTAAGTTCTAATTTAGTCCAATCTTTTAGGATACACTCCAGAGTGAACCTTTCAAAACACTCCTTTTCTGACCCATGGCTGTACCAAGATATTGTCCTGTCTAAGGAAAATAGTCTGAACATGGTTCAGACTTTAGTTTGAGTTTTCTCAAGGGAGGGAGATGCCGGTTGCCTATCTCATGGAAGAGCCATGGGATAGACACACAAACACAAAAGTTTTAACCCAGAACCATGGAGTCTGAGAGTCTGACTGTGGTTCAGATGTCAGGTTGAGCTTTTGGAGTGGGAGGGAGACCCAGGCTGCCCATTGCTGTGTTGTGCAAAAGCTGACCACCTCTACCTCTTTGTGAATCAAACAAGAGGTGGAGTAAGGTGGGAGAGGGAGAAAAGAAACCCCAAAGGGAGATTCTTACCTCCAGGTTTTGTGTGGCAAGAGGAATGAAGAATTTCCAGTACCCTTCAACATCGGATGCTAATTATGTTATGGGGAAATTGGTGAGGGTTTGGGGTAGGGGTTCTTAGGATTTCCTCTTTAAAGAATTACACCCTCTTGCACACAAATCCAATTAGAATAAAATAATCATTTATTTAGGTGCTAGGGAAAGGAAACCAAGAGAGAAGTCCTTGGACTTCTCAAGGGTCTGAGGCATGGCACAGAGGCATGGCTGTGAGATACCTTTCACCTTGAGTAGGAGACAGGCAGATACTATTAATATGAACATAGTGATCACCTGGATTTTATGTAGGTACCTTATTATCCAAATGGATTTTATGAGACCCTGGAAAATGCCCTTTGGCTAAAACTTCAGGCTGAACCCAGATAGCTAACAGATAAGTCCCTATTTACTAACTTCTCTCCCCAAGAGAGTAAACAAATCAAAATGCCCCTTTTAACAAAACTTCAACTAATGAGTCCCCATTCACTATCTTCTTTCCCCCAAAGAGTAAATAGATCTTATCATTCTCCTTAGTAAATATATAGACATCTTTGTCCTTGGTAAACCCTTCCTGTGTCTTTAAGCTGCCTGCTATAGTATTTGCTTTAGGTTAATTTGTATCTTGCTAATAAAACTGACATCACCCTGTAACCAGTGAGCATAAAAAACACCCTATATACCCTCAGAAAGAGGGAGTCCTTGAGCTTCCCTTTTGTAGGAGGAGAGGTAGGGTAATATATTATAGGAGATATTATAAGATATTATGATTTCTCTGAGCTGTTTATTGATTCTGTTTGTAGGAGAAAGGCAAGTACAAAAGCTGTATTTTAATATTCAATAATAATTTTATAGAGTACTTATAGTGTTCTGATGAGATGATCATCTGACTGTGGAAAATACCCTTATTGGTGGAGGGCAATACCCCACTGGTGGTGGCTGGGGGAAGTGGGGTGAGGGGTAGCTCCAGATTTCTCAAGCCATCTCTCCCCCACCCTGCTCCCCCCCATGCCACAAAGGCAGCAACCACACATAATCTTATCTCCCCGAGGGGTGGGAGACACTGGAATTAAGGGTGGTGGTCCTGGAACTAACTCAGTTCCAATCCAGTACCATTTATCTCTTTAGGTATGTCTGTCCTTTGGTTTAGTTTCTCAAGGCAAAAGTTCTTTGATTTACCCCAGAAAACTTCTAACGTACTCAGGGGCCCATAACATTATGATGTTCACTATCATGACCCATTAATAATTCAACACACTGTTTAAACATAATCAATGAAGAGGAATAAAAGTGGAGGGAGGGGGGAAAATATGGCAAACATCCCTGCAACTAATGTTTCTGATAGAAAAAAAAATATCACCATAAAAGAGAACCAAACAAAATAGAATTTAAAATGACCTTCAGTAAAAACATTTTGGGAAACCTAACACCAGGTGGGAGTTGCTGTTATTTGTCCTTCATTTAAAAGAGGACCATGACATTGGGATGTGATGTCACAACTTGCACTGAATTGGATTTTAGTGAGGGAGTACTGTGCAAATTCACCAGTCTCACTCTCTCCTCCAGAGCCATATGGGTCTAGTGGCAAGATATTCATCATGTTGACCAAAGATGGTCCCAGATGTAATGGGAGACCTTGGTCTTTTAAAGCTAAGTTCCTTCCCAGTTCCCAGTAATGAATAAAGGAATGGAGGAAAGGGAAGAAAAGAAGGAAGGAAGGAAGGAAGGAAGGAAGGAAGGAAGGAAGGAAGGAAGGAAGGAAGGAAGGAAGGAAGGAAGGAAGGAAGGAAGGAAGGAAGGAAGGAAGGAAGGAAGGAAGGAAAGAAGGAAGGAAGGAAGGGAGAGGGAGTGAGGGAAGGAGGGAGGGAAGGAAGAAGGGAGGGGGGGAGGAAGACTGGGTGGGGAGGGCCCTCAGGGTTTCTGTCTGAATCAGAAGGAGTTGCTATTGTACTCACTCTGAGACATTAAGAGATCAAACAATAGACAATCAGGTTTGGGCTGGGAACCATTGCTGGCCAATCTGAGTTTCTCAGTGATTTGGGTTAAGGCATATTAAATGGCCAAAATAATGTCTGCATGGCCAAATAAACCTAATTCTTTATGCAGAACAGTGATAGGAGTTAATCTGCAGAATTTGGGTAAATCTGTTTAAGATTGGGTCTTGCCCTGGAACAAAGTCTTTTGGGATTGGAGGAGGTAGCCAAAAGATGAAGCGATGAACACAGATAATCTGACTTTGCATTTAGGAGTAGAGAATCACTAGGAATCATGAGCAAAAGAACAAGAGTTTTCAAGACTCCTGCAGTCCACCCCAATTCTTCCTATGATCTGGTTTGTTCTTATGCATTACTCAAAGCTAATTGGATTGACATGACCTGAGGGTGGTCCATAACAAAATGACCTTTAATGTGTTGAGCTCAGACATACCCTCTGAGGGGATACTGTGTGGTTTCTATTGTCTCTACTGAGTCTATCTGATCTCTAATGTACCTTTGGGTCTGGCTCTGAGAAAACAACCAGAGTTCCTGAGTGGGGGTGGGGTCACTGGGCCACCTCCAAAACCCATTATTAATAATTATTTTATCACAATGGAATGTTATGAATATTGTTTGCATATATTTTAGCAAAGTTTTTGATTATCATTATTTTTTAAAAGTGTGTCTCCTTTTATTATCAAGACTGGAATTACAGTAGGCATTCAAAGGTCTTATCCTACTAATGATCAGAAATAAATGGTTTCTAACCTGAGTGAATTTGCCATTTCCTTTGGCAGCCTGGTGGCTCTCAGCTCAGAGGTTCACCATATTTGTGTTAGGCTTTAGTGCAGGCACCTGTCTGGCTTTCACCCTAAAAATTCTTAGTCTTAAGCAATTCACCAGCCTTACTCTCCCCAAATAGCAGGACTTATAGGAGTTCACTACCATGCCCAGCCACAATGTTGATAAAGTAACTCATACAGTTTTGGGGGAGATGATTTAGAGACATGAATTAGATGACAGTGCAATTAAATTGATTAAAAACTGGTTTAATGACTGTACTCAAAGTCTCAATTATTAATGGTTCAATGTCAAAGTGGCAAGATGCTTCCAGATCCTCAGAAATATGTTCTTGGTCATTTACTGGCTTTTCCCCCCCAATCAATAACTTAGATAATGGTAAAGAAGCTATACTCAATAAATTTTCAGATGATGAAAAGTTTGGAGGAATAACTAACTCACCTGATGAAAAAAGGAAGACCAAAAGGGATCTTTATGGGCCATATTGTTGTCCTAATTATAAAAAGAGGAAATCTCATATGAAAAATGTAAAAATTAGTGTTTGGGTACACAAATTAACTGCACCAATGATGTGGAGGAAAGAATAGACAGTAGTTCTAAGAAGATCTGTGGGTTTCAGTGGACTGTAAACCAATCAACAGAGTACATCTAGAAGTTCCTGATTATGAGTAAAGAAAGAGAATGCTGGGAGTAATACATGGTTGGGGTTTGGCAAGATGTGATTGATGAAAGATCAAGGATGCAAATGCTCTCATGAATAGAGAGGTAGAGGAGAATATAAAATAGAACTGACTCATCACAGTTCATATTGAAAAGAGAAAAAATGTATGGTCAATAGAAGTGTGGAATGAATGAAAGTCATGATGAGAAAAAAAGAGGAGAGTTTTGGTTTTTAACATTTTGGAAAAGAAAAATAATATTAATAATAATCAAATAAAAGAATTTTGGAGTTCATGAGCAAGGACTATTGGTAGTGATAACTACAAAATTTACTGAGAACTGATTCCCCTCCCAGTCCCCCCTACCCAGGCTAGTCAATTGCCTGGGGCTAACCAATCTTTTGTTAATTTCAGACTCTTGATGCCTTATGGACCTTTCCCCAAGCAAAATGATCCCCACCATACTACATAGACTTTATATTATTATATAAAAAGGATCCACCTACATTAAGTAGTTTCTATTTAGAGTTAAGTAGCATCTATACATAACTCAGGTACAGTTTCTATTATTTCTTTTGTTAAAGGTTCATTTATATTAAGTAGTTAGTAGTTTCTGTACCTGGCTCCCACCACCCCCCAGCAGTCTTCTGGTTCCCTTTTGTTCTGTTACCCCATAAAAATCCCTGTCCTCCTTTCCCATCTTTGAGTATTCCTAGCTTCTACCTTTGTGACACCATGAGCTATAGTTCCTCTGCTCAGATTAAAGACCTTATTTTCTCCTATGATGAATGTTTCCTTAATTTATAGGTTATCAGTATGCAAGACCAAGGATATGGCCACCTCTCTGTTTAGCTTAGGTAGAATGAAGGTATAAATCAAAGGAAATCAGCAAAGAGAAGAATTATATGGTGAAGTTATATGGTGAAGTCTCCTAGTATTAGGGCATGTTTGGGCCATTGGATTCATTGAAAAAAGAGGGAGAATGATTTGGGAGGTCGGTAGATAATGATATTGAAGAGTCAGGAAAACTGGATGATCTATACTGGGGGATCTGGAGCCTGAATTAGAGTTTGTCCAGAGCCTTCTGGCAGCTGGCAGCTGGTGGGCTGGCACTGTCTCAAGGTAGCCTCTTATCAGCTGAGAGAATAAATCTAAAGTTGTAACTAGGATTGGGAAAGATACTATAGATAGAAAAAGGATATATATTGTTCTAATTTTTTTTTTATATGTAAGAGAATGATATTTGACTTTGAGTCCTGGAAAAAATAAGAAGCTAGTTAGTGACCATGTTGAAGAGGAAGTGGTAACCCACATGAAAGTTTTCTCTAAAACATTAATAAAAAATATATAAATCAAAACCACTCTGAAGTTTCACCTCACATATAACAAATTGGAAACTATGACAAATAATGAGAAAAAATGTTGGAAAATATGTGAAAAGATGGATACACTGATATATTTTAGACTTGGTCAAAGCATTCTATAAAAGTTACATAAAAAGAGTGATTAGAATTTCAGTATCCTTTGAAACAAAGATACCTACATGCTACTGTTAAGCAAATACCCCACGAAGGTAAAAAAAATAACTAGAAAGGCTAATATATACCAACATATTTATAATATCTTTTTTTTTAACAGAGATGACTATTTGACTTGGAGAACAGTGAGTAATATTGGGAAAGATGATATAAAAACAGAAGTTTTTATTGTCAATAAAGAAAGAAAATTAAGTTATCTGCTATAATATGTCATGATTGGTTTTTTCTTTATTTTCTATACCATATCATCCTTCCTTTTTCAACATTCTAACAGCAATCCTTCTAAATCATTAGACTTTTTTTTTAGTTTTCAGAATAATTTATTTAGAAAAAAAAGGCCAGTGCTAAATAAAGAACAATCAAAATATCAAAGAATCACCTTAAATTTCAAAGGTTCCTACAACTGCAGATAAGGGACTTAGACCTATTATGTACAACCAGATATAAGAACAACACATTTCTTATTTTTTCCTTTATTATTAATATATTTATAGTTTTATTTTTCCCCCAAATACATGTAAAAATAATTCTGACATCCAGTTTTGAAATGTGTTACAAATTCTCCTTCTTCCTACCTCCCCACAACCCTTTAAGAATGAAGGCAATTAAATATAAGTTATACATGTGTAGTCATGCAAAATATTTCTACCGTCAGTCCTTTCTCTATAGATGGATTACATTTTTCATAAGTCCTTCAGAGTTGTCTTGGATCATTGTATTACTGAAAATAACTAACTCATTCAAGCTGATCATCTTACAATATTGCTCTTATTTTTATACAGTACATTTCACTGCACATCAGCTCGTGTAAGTTTTTCCAGATTTTTCTGTTAGCATCCTGCTCCTCATTTCTTATATCACAATAGTGTTCCATCATAATCTCTTCCCATGATTTGTTCAACCATTTCCCAATTGATGGACATCTCAATTTCAAATTCTTTGCACCAGAAATTGACTGCCATCAATATTTCTGTACACATATGTCATTTAACTTTTTGGGTTTTACCTTTTTTTGCATACTGACCTACTGATATTACTGACATTACTAGGTCAAAGAGTATGCATGGTTTTAAATCCCTTTGGCCATAATTCCAAATTGCTCTACAGAATGTTTGAAATAGTTTACAAATCTAACAATAGGGTAGTAATGTCTCATTTTCCCCATATCCCCCAAAGCATTGGTTATTTTCCTCTGCTGTACTATTATGCAGTCCAATAAGTATGAGGTGCTACCACAGAATTGTTTTGACTTGCATCTTTCTAATAGTGAGTTAGAGCATTATTTTTATATGACAATATATATATAGTAGTAGTAGATCTCCACCAGTCATGGATGACCATGGATCAGCGCCTTGAAGAGCCACAGGCCACAGTGTGGCTGTGCGGTCTGATACGGGAGTCGCAGCTCCTGAATAACTTATAACCGGTAACTGCCACATCCTGTGTTGTATCTATCCCATGAGGAGTAGCTGGAGTGTCCTCTCCAGGGTGCTGGCCTGGGCAGCTCAATATGGAAAACAAGCTGCCCATGCAGCAGGTTTTCTCTCTCCGCGACATTGGTGTATCCAAAGGAGAGGCAGAGCCAATACAGTTTGGCACCAGTGCCACCGCAGGAGTTACCAGAGGGAGGTGATGTCCAACATCCAACTGCCTAAGGGACTGCAACTCCTGATTTTTCCGCAGGGTTAACTCCCGAAGCCTTTCCCATAGATGGGTATAGCCACAAGGAAGCAGATGTTTAAAATCAGGGTTTCCTTCCCTTAGGCAGGTTGCCTGCCAAGGCTAACAAATATATATATAACTTTGATCTGAAAACTGCTCATATCTTTTGATCATTTCTCAATTGGTAAATGGTTCTTGTTTTAACAAATTTTACTCAGTTCCCTATGTTTGAGAAATGAGGCCCTTATCAGACAAATGCTTTAAAACTTTTTTCATAGTTACTATTGCTAACTGAACTTCCCTCCATCTTACTCCTTGTCCATGCCATTTACTCTGTTCTTTATCTCCTTTCACCTTGTCCCTCCTCAAAGGTATTTTGCTTCTGATTGCCCCCTCCCCCAATCTGTCCTCCCTTCTATCACCTCTCCTCTTTATCCCCTTCCCCTTCTACTTTCCTGCAGAGTAAGAGTGATTACTATACCAATTTGACTGTGTATGTTATTCCCTCTTTGAGCCAATTCTGATGAGAGTAAAGTTTACTCGCACCCTGGCACCTCCCTCATCTTCCCCTCCACTGGATAAGATTTTTCTTCTTTTATGTGAAATTCTTTGCCCCATTCCACTTCTCCATTTCCTTTTTTTCCAGTGCACTTCTCTTTCACCTCTTAATTTAATTTTTTTAAAGATATCATCCCTTCATATTCAACTCACACCTGTGCCCTCTTTCTAAATATACCTCATCCAGCTGCCCTAATAATGAGAAAGTTCTTATGAGTTACCAGTATTATCTTCCCATGTAGGAATGTAAACAGTTTAACCTTTTAACATCACTTATGATTTTTTTCTATTTACCTTTTATGCTTCTCTATAGTCTTGTATTTGAAAGTCAAATTTCCTATTTAGCACACGTCTTTTCATCAAGAATGCCTGAAAGTCCTCCCTTTCATTAAATTCCCATTTTTTCTCCTCAAGGATTAAACTCACTTTTGCTGGGTAGGTGATTCTTGGATGTAATCCCATTTCCTTTACCCTTTGGAATATCATATTCTGAGCCTTCTGATCCTTTAATGTAGAAGATACTAAATCTTGTGCTTTCCTGACTGTGGCTCCACAGTACTTGAATTGTTTCTTTCTGGCTGCTTACTAGATTTTCTCCATGACCTAGGAGCTCTGGAATTTGGCTATAATATTCCTTGAAGTTTTTGGTTTTGGGTTCTCTTTCAGGAGGTGATTGGTGGATTTCTTTCAATTTCTATTTTACCTTCTGCTTCCAGAATATCAGGGCAATTTCCCCTGACAATTTCTTGGAATATTGTCTAAGCTCTTTTTTTTATCATGATTTTCAGGTAGTCCAATTATTTTCAAGTTATTTTTTCCTGAATCTATTTTCCAGGTCAGTTGTATTTCCAAGGAGATATTTCACATTGCCCTCTATTTTTTATTCATTCGGATATTCATTGTTGTGTCTCAATGTCTCATAAAGTCATTAGCTTCCATTTGCTCAATCCTAATTTTTAAGTAGTTATTTCCTTCAGAGAGCTTTTGTACCTCCTTTTCCATTTTGCCATTTTGGCTATTCAAGACATTCCTTTCATCATTGACTTTTTGTACCTCTTTTATCATTTGCCCTAGTCTGGTTTTTTAAAGTATTATTTTCTCCGGTATTTTTTGTGTCTCCTTTTCCAAGATGCTGACTTGTTCATGGTGTTTCTTTCATTACTCTCATTTTTCTTTCCATTTTTTTCCTCTACTTCTCTTACTGTGCTTTCAAAATCCATTTTGAGCCCTCCTATGGCCTAAGACCAATTCATGATTTTCTTGGGAGTTTTGACTTTGTTGTTTTCTCCTGAGTCTGTATTTTAATCTTTCTTGTCACCATAGAAACTGTCTATATTCAGCCTTTTTTTTTTCTGTTTGCTTATTTTCTCAGTCTATTTCTTTACTTTTATCTCTTTGTTAAAGTGGGGCACTGCTTCCAGGGTGGAGGGCATACTGCCCCAAGCTTCAGGGGTTTTGTGTAGCTGTTTCCAGAGATACTTCTAGGAATTTGTAAGTTTTTCTTTCTTCCAAGATGTTATAATTTAAGGAGAGGCATATTTACTACTCTCCTGGTCTGTGCTCTGTTCGGCCAGCAACCACAGGCCTGCTTTTCTGCCCTGGAACTAAGAGTAGTGTCCCTCCTACACTGTTGCAGTGTAGGACTCTTAGCTGTTTGTGCTCCTCCCCTATCTGGGACCGCTACCCAAATGTGTAACCTGGATCTGAATATGGGCAAAAGAAGAGAGTCCTGCCTCTGTGTTAGCAAAGAGTTCACTGTAATCTCCTTCTGGCCAATTGTTTCACCCACTTACTGTCTGCGGGATGAGTTCCAGAAGTAGTTGCTCTAGCTGATTATTCAAAGGCTCCCAAGCCTGCTCCTGTTTTTCTGTGGCTGTGGCTGGCTCTGCTCCAGCACAGCCTGTGCTGGTTGAACTCCAGTCTAACCCAGGTAGAACAGACCTTTCCTACTGACCCTCTAAGTCATCATTGGCTGTAAAATTATTCTACCCTGTTTTGTGGGTCCTGCTGTTCTGAGATTTATCTTATGGCATTATTTGAAGGTATTTGGAGAGATCTTCAGGCAAGCTCAGGCAAGTCACTGCCTTTCCTCTCCCATCTTGGCTCTGTCCCCACAATAGCATATTTCAAGACACAACTTATATCCATTTCAAAGTCCTCTGGTAGACAAAGTTAAAAATTACTTCTTGGGCTTGCATATCGCACCCATGGTGTTAGCTTTTCCTTCCTGAGGGAAGGAAGAAGGCAGGAGTCTTTCCCCCTAAACACACAACTGAACATAGAACCCAATGACAAATGACCATTATCTGACAGTGTACCACTTGAAACAGAGGCTTTGGCCAATGTTGTTAAGGGCTAAAATTCTAGCTAGTCTGTCTAAAATATCTAATGAATGGTCACCAATAAATTATAAGCTTTAGCAAGAGTTAGACTTTTAAGCATTTATTAAGGAGAATAAGAATTTGATAAAGAGAGAAAGAAAGGCTTAGATTCCTATCTATTAAAGGGAGAGCACATTTCTAGCTGCCTTCTCCACCAGCATCCCCAGGAAAAAGAGCGTGAGACCGAGGGCCAGTCTCTTCCTTCTTCCTCCTCCCACTAGCCCGTGTCACTTCCTGACACCAAAGAAAAGACTCCTGGTCTTGCCCTCAAAAACCTTCACTTCATGGGTGGAATGCTTCTACAGTAAGTCTCCAGCAGGTGGCGTCATTCCAATCATTACAACAGTCTAAGCATGTGGCTTCAAAAGCATCAAATTTCATAGCTGGAAGGAACCTTTAGCTTTATAGCATATTTTTAGAAAAATATTTGATCAAATGTTTAATGCTATTCTTTTAAAATAGTTGGAGAGATGTGGGATTGATTATTATAAATGTAACTGGATTCAGAAGTGGTAGAATGATCATTCTTAAATAATAAACATTTTTTTGTTTTTTTTTGGTTTTGCAAGGCAGTGGGGGTTAAGTGACATGTCCAGGGTCACACAGCTAATAAGTGTCAAGTGTCTGAGGCCAGATTTAAACCCAGCTACTCCTGAATCCAGGGCTCGTGCTTTATCCACTACACCACCTAGCTGTCCCAATAATAAACATTAATAATTCCATCTTTACATGACCCAAGGGGCCCAAGAATTTGTATTTGGATCTGTGTTCTTTAACATATTTATCCATGACTTGGATAAAATATATATATGGCATGCTTATCAAGTTAGCAGATAACTAAATCCTGAGAATAATAGTTGGTGATTGTGTTAGGAAGTGAAAAGATCTCTACAAGCTAGGACTTATGATTGGATCTAGTTGTTTTAAATTTGAAAGACACAACTTACACTTGTGTTCAAAATAAACTTTTCAAATAAAATATGAAGAATAACTAGTAACTAGTAGGACAACAACTTGCAAAAAACAAACAAACCAAAAAACAAAATCTGGCAATTTTAGTGGATTGTTGTTGCCAAAATCATGATATAGCACCAAAAAAATTAAGGTTAATTTGCCCTTCATTAAGGAGAGACTAGACAATCTCTTATTTGCTATGTTGTTGTAGGAAATCTTTTTCAGGTATGGTTTGAATATTGTTGAGGACATGTCCAACTCTGAAGCATAGTGATTCTCTGATCCATTTCTACTTTACTCCATTTCTATATTTGAATCTCTGTCATATGGACAGAAATATTTAGAGAACAAAATGTGTGCTGTCTAACAGTGGTTATCCACATTTTCCCTTTTAAATACTTTCCCTCCAGAAAAAAAAAATATCCTAAGATGGAAGAAAAAAGCTAGGGATATAGTAATTTTAGAAGCAATTGCCTTAAGTAGGCCCATTCTGTAACTTTAATCATGTTTATTTTCTAAATAAAATCCTTTCAGACAAGAAGGCTGAAAGCTGCTTGAAATTAAGGTGCTCTTTTGTGTGATTAGAATGAATATCTCTTGCTGTTGGCCGGGTGTAGTTTATATTGAAAAATGACCAGGGAAACAATGTCTTCATAGTCCAACTGGGGCTTTTGAGGTAGTTCACTGCCAAGTTATCCTAACTGCTATAATGACCTCTAACTGGGAGACTATCCAGGGATGATGCCTTCAGATAATTCTTGAAAGATCCAAACATGTTTTGAATGGTCATGGCACTTAAGGCTATTTAGAATGAAATTTGCAGCCAGATTAGTGAACAAGGGTGAAAAAGTCCATGTGATTGAAAAGTCAATATTGGATCTCCTTTACCCTGCTGGGTGCTCCATCTGGCTGAAAGTACTGGGGAATATTATATATATATATATATGAAGATCCATTTTTGAAGTCATTGGTTGTTTCTTACAGTTAAGTGCTGAACAGTTGATTGGATTGCTGAATGTTTCATCTAATTTGGCCTTTAAAATGACTAAAATAACCAGATGGAACATCTGTAGTCCAACTATTCCAGTCATCTTAACAACCAAATCTACAGTTTGGCAAACTACATTATTCCTCAGAAATAAGCCTTCAAATAGTTTAGAATTCAGATACTAGAACAAGATGGGGTGAATTACAAACAAAAAAAAAAATGAAGCCTTCCCCCTCATGACTATGGAGAAGCAGATGCTCTTGAAATTTTTACTGTAAGATACTCTTTAACACTAGAGGTATTTTCTTTTTCTTTTCTCCTTTTAAACTTTGTTCCTAAAATAATTTTATATCAGATGAGTGTACATTAGGGGTTAAAATGGTTTTTCTTAGAGGATAAAGACCACTGATGTGACTACAAACATATTAGTAAAATAATTTTTTATCATTTGTATACTTTGTCAAATATAATTTATTGAATTTGACATGTAGATATTCTGTTCACACCTGTCTAGACCCCACTGTCACCAGGGAAATAGAAAATTAGGAAAAGCAAAGCAGCCAATATCTCTATATAAGAACAGGAAACAATACTGAACAAGCAAATCTATAGCTCTCCTTGCTTATTCCCACTTGTTGCTAATTTTTCCATGAACTTTATTTCTCTGGCATCATTACATAGATTTCTCTCATTTCAAAGTGAATTCAACATCTGCTTTCCTCAGGATGCAAGTCTTTGTTAGGTGTCATCCTTTAACAGTATACCTCTCATTTTGTTCCTGCTGGGCAGCCCACATCAGTTCTTACCATAGTGTCCAATAGTTTTTATATAGCATGTGTATGCATTTATATATACATATGTATGTGTGTATGTGTGCACATATATGTACACACATGTATGTGTAAATACATAAATATATATGCATGTGCTTGTCTTTTTATACCTTTATCTCATTTGATCACCACAACCCCACTCTGAAGTAAGTACAGTAGATAAAAAAGCTAAGCAGAGAGATAACATGATTGAAAAAGATCTTCCAGCAGGGAAAAGGGCAGGGAGTAATACAAAGATATTAAAAAATAGATACAGGAAACCATATATTAAGAAAATAGGAAATCACTAGGCATTATATTACTTTTAGATTCATTTCCTGATCTTTACCTTAAATTAATTTACATATGATTCTACAATGAAATTTTGTTATCTATAATAACAATCTGTTTTTTTTTTCTCTGTTTTAAAATAACAGTGAATGAGAGTCAAGCACAAAGAGTAGTTTGAGGAGTTCTAGAAGTGATTTGGAGAAAAGTAGAACAATATCAAGGACAATGACAAGAATTGAGAGTGCTCATGTGCAGATGTCATAGTTCTTGCTAATATTGAGGCAAATGGGTAATTTATTTAGAAAGAATCAGCATGTATATCAGAACCAAGATTATTCTGTTGAAGTGAACAATTTTAAGATAATTCCCCTACTTACAAAAAGAAGTTTCAGTAAAATTCAAAAGTACTGACCCTTCTTTCAGTGACATATCATCACTGTAGACATAATCTATCATATCCAAATAGACACTCAATTTTTGGGTTAACAAGTGATGGTAATCAGCAAAAATGTGCCTATTGCCACCCATGACTGTGTGGAAAAAATAGTGTTAACGGTGAAGACAATTGATGTACCAGACATGTAACAAACTTCAGAAAGTCACAGAAAGACAGTATAAGTGATGGACTGGTATCCACAAAATGTAAAAAGCCAAGAAAGACCTATAGCACACTCGGTAACTATGTGGTGAATCTCTATGGGAGACCAGGGAAAAGAATCAGATAGAAAAAGATAGTAAAAATGATTTACTATGAGCAACAATAGAAGGAATGTCCTCATAAATGAGATCATGGATTGCTTGAAGTGTGGGGAGAATAGCAAAATACTTTTACAGTTAAGGATCCAAGGTCACATTTACAAGAGTTGGCCCAAAGAAGCAACTCAGCTTAAGATTTTCACTTACGTTGTTTCCAAAACAATTTTGCTGTTTATAAATTAAACCTGTTTGTTGGTTTCCTAATAAAATAATCTTTTTCATAAAAAAAAAAAGAAAAACATAAGAGATGCAGTAAGGTTAAACTCTTTATATTCTTATGTGGCAAGATGATATTTGTAACTTTTAAGGACCTTATCACTATACAGGAAACTAGTGCAGATGTGAGATGATTATGATGGGTTGGTATCCAAAGAAACATATATAAGTTTTTTGTTAAATGAATATACATACATATACATATGTCTTTACATGTACATCAATGTACATATAAATATATACATATACATACATATACACACATGGCACTGTCTATATGGACATTAGAGTGAAACTCAAATCCTTGTTTGTTAATGCTCTTCCCCATTTCTGAAATTATTTTGTTCATTTTGGATTTATTTGATGGTATATAGTCTCTTTTCTTCTAATAGAGTACAAGCCCTTTGAGAGCATGGACTGTTTTGTTTTTATATCTCTAGACCTGGCACTGTGCCTGCTTCATAGTAAGTAATTAAAAATGCTTGTTGAATTTAATTAGATTAAGTAATTCTGCCACTCTTCAAAACTAGGGTAGGAAGTTCATGTAGAACATGGTTTTGCTATTCTTGCCTATCTTCCTCCAGGCTTATGGTCTCCAATATTTTTCAGTGAATGCCTATCAGTTTAAAAATATATAATAAAATGTAAAAATTGAGACTGGATCATGAGTATTTGCATATTTAATTAATCATATATGTGCTCCTTAATTACACATGTACTGCTATTTTAAAGATAAGTATATTATAGAACTTAAAAATATATTGTAAAGGGATCATAGAGCTAACAGGGAATCTATGGAGTTTACTGGAAAAATGACATAGTCAGACCTGCATTTTAGGAAAATTATTTTGGCAGCTGTGAATAGGATGAACTAGCCATAGAAGAGAGTAGAGTAGAGGACTGATCAGAATGCCCTTGATATAGTATAAGTAAAAGATGATGAAGACCTGAATTAGGACATGGCGCTGTCAATTAAGAAAAGATAATAGATTTGAGAGATGTTCCAAAAGTATAAATAAGATTTGGTAACTGATTGAATATGTAGAATGAGTTGTGATGTTTAAAATCTAGTGTGTGGTTGCCTGACCTGACTCCAGTGTGGGGGAGAAATTAGCTAAGATTTACTGATAAATTGGCAACAGTTTTGGCTTTTAAGCATTCATTAAAGAGTAAAGATTACACATTGATTACAGCCTATCTCCTTTCCTCTCTCTCTCCCACCAACCTGAAGTCCCAGAATGAAAAAGGAGGATACTCAGCAGCTTCTCCCAGAAGCCCCCTGTGAAAAAGGAAGCAGGGCCATCCCCACATATAGCTACAAGCAAAGAAAACCCAGATGGGGTGGCAGAATAGGAAACAACTGAAAAATGTCTCAACTTCAACAACAACATCTATATAATGCTTATGCTATTTTAGGACCTCTGCTAAGTGAATTACAATTCTTTTCTCATTTTGTCCTCATAGCAACCTTGGGAGGTACATGCTATTATAGTAATTTGGCAGATGAGAAGATTGAGGCAAATAGAGGTTAAATGACTTGTTTGGTATAAACAGCTAGTAAGTAGCTTAGGCTGAATTTGTTTTATGTTTGTTTGTTTGTTTTTTTGCAGGGCAATGGGGGTTAAGTGACTTGCCCAGGGTCACATAGCTATTGTTAAGTGTCTGAGACCGGATTTGAACTCAGGTCCTCCTGAATCCAGGGCTGGTGCTTTATCCACTGCACCACCTAGCTGCCCCTTAGGCTGAATTTGAACTGAGGTTTTCCTGACTCCAAGCCCAGTCTTATGTTTACTTTACCACCTAACTGCCACTACCACTTTCACTAAGATTGTTAATCTGTGAGACTGGAAAAATGGCAGTGCCTTTCAACAGTAATAGGGAAATTTGAAAGAAAAATGGATTTGGATGGGGTAAAAAATAAAGCCATGAGATGTGATGAAAGTAATGTCACATTAATGCTTGTCCACTTACCTGTTCATTTTTTTTTATTCTGTTTGCTCTAGCATTTTTAAAGGTGGGGAGAAAGCAGCATTTCTACTCACCATCTTCTAAGGGTATCCTGCCACAGCCATGATATAATCTAGGGAACACGATGACACAGTGTGGTGTGGGAGGGCATATTCCCAATAGCACCTATGAAGCTCCTACTATGTGTGTGAAAGTGGATGGGCTTGGAAAATGCCTAAGGACCAAGTTCAAATTCATAAGGAAGGATTCATAGTTTTGATAGTGGAGGAAGCTGGGCAGAGGAGTAACAGAAAGTAAGGTGGTATTGGAGATAAATTCAGAATTGTTTGACAAGGAGGTTTCTTTCCAACCTCCTTTTGGATGATCACATATTTCACTATGGAAAATACTGTCTAGACAAGCAATTGATAAAGATAATTGTCTGTGATTGCTGGAAATTTTACCTTCTTGAAGAGAGCTCCATAAGGGGAGAGACAAAAATTACAGCCAATAGGGGAATGATTAGACTTCATTCATCCTTGGTGATAGTCTTGCACATTTCTGTTTCTTCTTACATATTATCTTTTTCCTTGCCCTAATGAGTAGATCTTTTATTACACCTTTCCAAGTTTAACAATAATCAATCTCAGATTCATTTTCTAGGTCCAATAGAACAATTATTATTTAACTGAAAACTATTTCTTTATTTCTGATTTTTTGATAACTTCTAACAAGTATTTAAAATCACAAGTTGAGAACACTAATTTATGTTTATATTTATGTTCCTCCAATGCAATCATAACTTGAAATTTTAATAAGCTACTTAGTTTTGATATTATAATGTCTCATCCTTTCATGTTTCTCCCTACCTATTAACTTTTCTAACCCACTCTTGACATGCTTTTTTCATTATTTCTTTTCTTTTTTTTTCTTTTGTTCTTTTTTTTAGTGGGGGGGTGAGACAATTGGAGTTAAGTGACTTGCCCAGGGTCACACAACTAGTAACTGTCAAATGTCTGAGGCCAGATTTGAACTCAGGTCCTCCTGACTCCAGGGCATGTTCTCTATCCACTCTGCCACCTAGCTGCCCCCTTCTCCATTATTTCTTAAATGGAACACGTTATTTTCTTGAAGTCTTTGATAGATGATATATTTGGAATATTCATTGGCTATTTGTGATATTGTCTTACTAATTTCTCCTTTCATATACAAATAGATTTATAAAAATATATTGTTATACACTCTAATTATATAATGTTATCTTCTACTTCTAAAAATAATAACCTTCTTGATTTATTTGTCTCATAAGCCCTTTTCCTTTGTTATCCACTCTGCTTTTCAAGTAGTCTACATTGGTATCTAAATTTCCTGAGGTCCTGATAATTTACCTTAGAACATGTCCTTCTCAGCAGTGTAATGATCCAAAACAGTTTCAAAGAACTCATGATAGAAAATGTTCTCAACATCTAGTAAAAGAACTGTGAATTATGAATGCATATTGAAGCATACTGTTTCTATTTTTGGACTTTTATTTCGTTCTTTTTTGAGGTTTTCCCTTGTGCTCTCGTTCTTCTTTCACAAGATGACTAATGTAGAAATATGTTTAATGTGATTGTACATATACAACCTACATCAGACTGCTTTCCATCTTGGGGAAGAGGAAGGGAAGGGAGGGTGGGAGAAAAAAAAATGGAACTAAAAATCCTGTGAAAACAAATGTTGAAAACTATCCTTATTTGTAACTGGTAATAAATAAAATACTTAAAATTGTTTTACCTTCCCTGTCACTCTCTCTTATTTTGCTTCTGGTGTATTATTTTTTCCTCACTCGCACAAACATGTTAAAAATGTTATTCTTCTGTTGCATTAAATATCATAATTTACATGTGGGGCTGTGTCAGATTGGTTTCCAAAGCAGCATATGCTAAAAATGTTGCATTTTTCTTCATTTCAAACAGGTTTCCATGTATATGTAAATAGGGAGGGAACATTCATCTGTGTTTCCAATAATTCAGTTGTATTGATTTCTATTCAATTTACTAGTATTTTTTTCTTTCAGTTTTCATGTGCAATTGCAATTCTATTCCTCCAAATAAAATTATTTAATTAGAGATTTGGAGCATGTAAATTACCCTTTTGAAAATGGGTAAACCTTCACTTTACATGCCAGCTTTTAGACATGTCAGGATAGCTCAAATATTTTAAAGTTGAACTGATTATTTAAAGTGACTGTTACTGTTAAATGGAAAGCAGGGGCTTAGACTGAAAAATAATGTATTAAAATTTGCAAAAACTGACCATTAAATCTGGGACATTTGATGATTCACTTTACTACTGAGTTCTAGATGTGCATATCACAGATGAGGCCAGATCTGATGACCAGAACCATCAGGGATTAGTTTGTTTGTTTGTGTGTTTTTTTTTAGTTATCAAATGTCCTAATATCTTCCTCAAACATCTGACTTTTTGGCCTTTATTGTGAGGAGGCAACCTCATTTAGTTTTGAAAAGTAGAGCAACTATGAGTGTCTTTACTGTCTTTCTGCATCAACTATTTAATCACAATTCTACACTTAGTCATAAAATTACATGAAAAGATGTCATGAAAGAGTCCCATGTTTTTTTTTTTTTAATTAAATTTTTGTATTTTTTGTGAGGCAATGAGGGTTAAGTTACTTGCCCAGGGTCACACAGCTAGTAAGTGTCAAGTGTCTGAGGCTGGATTTGAACTCAGGTCCTCCTGAATCCAAGGCCAATGCTCTATCCAATGCGCCACCTAGCTGCCCCCCATGTTTTTTTAAAAGAAAAATATACAGCAGTAGAAGCTACAATGATTCATAAATCAACATATAAAGTATAATTTTCTTCAGAGAACTCATAAATTCATGTAAATTATTATAGGTAAAACATGCAAAAAAAAAATCTGTTTCAGAACATCCTGATGTTTATGTTGTACTGGAGGAAGTGAATGAACAGTTCAACCTTGGCAATAACTCAGACACTGAGACAATTCATTTTTTTTGCATTTAGCAACCTCTAATGGTTATAGGGGAAAATGCTTGATGAAGTCATTACTCTGTGTTTCTGAATGCCATTTATCCTATATTCACTTGGTTTCCTTTAAAAATAGTTATTTATTTTAACATTATGCCTTTTTAGTTCAAAATTCACTCCTTCCCCCCAAACCTTCCTCTATCCATTGAAAAGGCAAGCATATATCCAATATACATGTGAAGTCAAGCAAACAATATTTCCTTATTACTCAAGTTGCAAAAAAGTAAACAAGGGAAACTTAAAAAAATATACTTCAATTTATAATCAGAATTCATTCATTCTGTCTTCAGATGGTTAGCATTTTCATCATAAATCCTTTAGAACTTTTCTGGATCACTCTATTGCCAGAATAGATGAATTGTTCACAATTGATTAATATAACAGTATTGCTTATAAAATGACCTACAGGTTCTGCTCACTTCACTATTGTAAGGGGCTAAAATTCTAGCTAGTCTGTCTAAAATCTAATGAATGGTCACCAATAAAATATAAGCTTTAGCAAGAGTATTTAAGTGTTTAAGTATTTATTAAAGAGCATTGGGATAAGAGAGAAACGTAAAAATCAAACTGTTTCTAAGGGACCCTATCATCTGACCCACCATGGGGAGGTCAGGAACAAAAAGGACCCAACACCTCCTGTGAAGCTGCTGGGAATATCTACCCCACATTCAGGCACACATAGCTCCAAACTAATTGGCTGGTAGCCTTGATTGACAGTACACATGAGCAAACATCACGTCCTGATGCCAAGGACCTTGACCACATGGCTTGCCCTCAGATGCCTTCTCCTCATGGAGGAGTGTGGAAATTTGTTTTGGTTTGGGGATCCTGCCTTTGTGCTGAGATTGAAAAGCCTTGGGTTCTCAGGGGGTTTTTCTGTGTGGGAGGGGCTGGTGTCCCTCACCCTCCACTTCAGCTGATCCAAAAAGCCCTGTGAGTTTTACAGGATGCCAGGTCAGATGAGTAGGGGGAAAAGCCCCAGCTCCCTCCGCCCTGGGGGGGATATATCCCAGAGATCCCGGGCTCATGCAGGCCGGCCTCTAGCACAGCTCTTGCAGAGGTCCCAGACGCACTGCACGGGGCACAGGCCCCTCGAGCCCCACTGGGCACAGCCCTAGTGTGGCCAGTGAATTAGCTTGGTGTGTGCTGGGGCACAGAGAGCCTGAGGTTTGAGGGGAGAGAAGGAATATATATACAGGGGAGTTAGTGAGATGGAGAAAACAGGGGGTGCTGGAGAACTAGGAGGAAGCAAGGAAGCCAGAAGATTTAGAGGATGCACAGAAGCGGGGGCTGCTACAAGGGTGCTAAGGAGACTGAGGCTGTGTAAAGAGAGGGGCTGAAGGAGATGGAGAAAAGGCTAAGAGCAAGGAAGAAAAATGCCAGAAGGCTAGAGACTTGGAGAGGTTGGTGAGAAAGGGACACTAGAGATGCCAGGGGGTTGGCAACAGAGGTGAGGACACTAAGGGGCTTTTCAGGGAGGTCGGCAAAGTGAAAGGGGCTTGGATTTTGGAGTGAAGGAGAAAAAGAGTGAAAGTTAGAGAAAGCTAGAGCATACCCTAAGGCAAGAGGCAGCAATGGCCCTTATTATATTAAAAGCAGACAGGTTGTATAATTTGCATTTCTTAACCCTTATCTTTTACATTGATTTTTATAAATAAATCCTGCTTTGGTTATTTAATTAAGAGGCTTCTTAATCTTTTGCTTATCAATTTGGGAGCAGTGTGGAGAAATTTTAAAATGGCCAATACTAAATTATTAGCAGTCAGATAGCCAGCTAGTCAAAAGTCCCAAATTAGTCCCCCCAAATTAGACAAGCAAGTTAAAAATATTTTCACATTTGAATGGTAACCACGACAGGATTTACAGCCCAATTATAAATTTTCTAAAGCTATAATTTTTCATATAGATATAATTTTTAATATAGTTACAGTTATAATTTTTGAGACTAGATCATATATATATATATATATATATAATTTTTTTACAGGAGCTTTCCTACAGTAGCTCTCTAGCAGGTTGCATCATTCCAATGTTTACACTATGCATCAATTGATGCATAGTCTTTCTCAGGTTTTTCTGAATCCTTCCTGCTTATTATTTCCTCTAGCACAATATTATTGAAACACAATCATATACCACAACTTGCTCATCCACTACCCAATTGATGAATTTCCCCTCAAATTCCAGTTCCTTGCTACCATAAAAGATCTCCTATAAATATTTTTGTACATATAGGCCTGCTAATTTTTTCTTTTATATCTTTGGATACAGACTTGGAAGTGGTATTGCTGGATAAAAGGGTATGCACAATTTCATATCCCTCTGGGAATACTTTCAAATTACTCTACAGAATGGTTGGATCAGTTCACAACTCCACCAACAGAGCATGAATATAAGTGCTTTTCACTATCTCCTCCAACATTAGTAATTTTCCTTTTCTGTCATGTAAGCCAATCTGAGAGGTGTGAAATGGCATGTCAAAGTTCCTTTATTTGGCATTTCTCTAATTATTAGTGATTTAGAGTATTTTTATATGACTATTGATAGTTTTTATTTCTTCTTCTGAAAACTGCCTCTTTTAACCCTTTGGTAATTTATCCATTAGAGAATGTCTCTCTTTAAACAAAAATAATAAATTTGACATAATCCTGTATAGATTTGAGAAATGAAAATTTTTATCAGAGAAACTTACTGTAAAAAAGTATTTCCTAGTTTCCTGTTTTCCCCCATTTTCTTTTCATTTTAAAAGCTCTTTGTTTTTTATGCTTCTTTAATGTTGGTTAATTTTCCACATTCTACCACTACCTTTCAACTTCCCTTATTACATTTCTCTCACTCCTTTTTTTAGATTATCCCAACAAAATAACTCAAACCTGTGGCCTCTGTCTAAACAAAGTACTTTTAACTGTCCTAATAATGATAAATAATAATGTAAAAAAGTCTAATCTTATTAAATCCCTTATGATATATCTTTCATATTTACATTTTTATACCTCTCAAGTATTTTCTCTGAATGTCAAATTTTCTGTTTAGACCTGATTGGTCTTTTCATCAGGAATGTTTAAGAATTTTATATTTAATTAAATGCCTATTCCCCTGCTCTCCCTGAAGGATTATATTCAGTTTTACAGGGTAGGTTATTCTGGGTTGTACTTCTATGTCCTTTGCTTTCTGGAATATTACGTTCCAAGCCTCTACTCCTTTAACATGGAAATTGCTACACCTTATGTGATCTTTACTATGGCTTTATGATATTTGTATTGTTTTACTGCTTGCTTGAAATATTTTCTCCTTGATCTTGGAGCTCTGGGATTTGGTGATATTCCTTAGAGTTTTCAATGTGAGATTTCATTCAAATGGTAATCATTGGGTTGTTTCATTTTCCACTTTACCCTTTAGTTCTAAGATGAAAGTTGTTCCTTTATAATTTCTTGAAAATGATGTTTGGTTCTTTTTTTTTTTTGCTCATGACTTTAACTTAGTTCAATAATTCTAAAATTGTTTCTACTCAATCAATTTTTTTTTAGGCCAGTTCTTTTTCCAATGAGATATTTCACATTTTCTTCTTTTTATTATTTTCTTGTTTCTTGATGTCTCATGGAGTTATTAGTTTCCAGTTGTCCAATTCTAATTTTTAAGGAATAGTTCCTTCAGGGAGATTTTGTACCTTTTTTCTTCCTCATTTGGCCAATTGTGCTTTCTAAGGATTTTTTTAATGAATTAGACCAATTCTGTTTTTAAGGCGTTATTTCTTCATTATTTTAGTGGCTTTTTCCCCATGCTGTTAATTCTATTTTCATGATTTTTTTCACCACTCTCATTTATTTTCCTAGTTTTCCCTCTACTGCTCTCATTTCTCTCTTTAGCTCTTTAAGGAATTGCTGTTGGACAATCATCCAATTTGCATTTATTCTTTGAGGCTTTACTTATAGCTCTTTTCATATTGTTTCCTTCTTGTTGTTTGTCTTCATGTTCTCTGTCACCATTGTAGTGTTTTATGGTCAGGCTCTTAATTTAACTTGCTATTCACTTATTTTTCTAACCTTTTTCTTGAATTTGAACTTTATGTTAAAGTTGGATTCTGTTCACCTGGCATTAGAGAAGCACTTTTCTAAGCTTCAGGATTTTTCAAAATGCTTTTGTTGGAGCTAGTTTTGGGGTTCTCTTAGTGTTCAATGATTCCAAGATTGTGCTATTCAGGGAGAAGAATGATCATTGATCTCCTCTTCTGTGTTCTGATGTTTAGCCAGGTAGGACCCACATTCTCCTATAGCCACAAGTTATAGTGTTCCTCTACCCTGGAACTCTGAACTACAATTGGATTTGACAATATAGTTGCTAAAGAGTACAAAGTTATGAGCACTTTGTCTGCTAAAGGTCCCCTGTAATCTTCTTTCTAGTTGTCTGATCCCCTTGCTATCTCTGAATGGAGAGCCCTTTACACTGCTGGTGCTATCAACATCTTTATGACCCACTTCTAGTGTTACTATTAACTGTGCTCCTTATTCTGACCTTCTAATTCATCCCTGGCTGGAAAAATATGTCTTACGAGGACTTTTCTTTTCGTTTCTTTTTTTTCTTTTGCTATGATACTCCAGAATTAGATGTTGTATTTTTTGGGGGGGTGGGGGCAATGAGGGTTAAGTGACTTGTCCAAGGTCACACAGCTAGTAAATGTAAAGTATCTGAGGCCAGATTTGAACTCAGGTCTTCCTGAATCCAGGACCAGTAACACAGGATCCACTGTGTTACCTAGCTGCCCCTGATCTTGTATTCTTTTAAAGTTATTTGAAAGGGAATCTTGAGATAGTTTGGATGGGTTGCTACTTCTACTCTGCATTCTTGACTCTCCCCTTACTCATCTGTTTTTAAGAGGACTAATGTCAATTAATATTGACTTTTGACTATTGTTATACAACTTGGTCAGATGAAACCTTAGGTTTAGTGCTATCACATAAAGAGTTTGATTCTGGGATAAAATCTACTCTGATTTTATGAGGAACAAAGGAACTAATCAGATACAAAGCAGACTTCTTTTAGTTTTGTCATGTTTCTGAATTAGGGGTTAGGGAGATATAAGGGATACTTCAACCAATCATCCCATTTTCTTTACCTGAGTATCATGTTTGGGCTCTGGTAAAATCAATTTTATTCTTCTTAATGTAGCACTTTCCATCTTAGGATACTGATAAGTTGTGAGAATAGAGGTAGAATAAAACTATTTTTTTCCTTTATTGCCAAGATCTACCCTTTGTCTGGGAAAGTCTTTATTTGATAAAAGGACACAAGCCTATTTGCCATCTTGTGTTTTATAAGTGCAGCAATTCAGTTCAAGAAATCATATTTTTAAAAATCTATTAAGGGGCAGCTAGGTGGCACAGTGGATAGAGCACTGGCCTTGGAGTGTGGAGTACCTGAGTTCAATTCCAGCCTCAGACACTTAACACTTACTAGCTGTGTGACCCTGGGCAAGTCACTTAACCCCAATTGCCTCACTAAAAAAATAAAAAAAAATCTATTAAACATTTACTATGAGAAATGGACTTCCCTAGTCTGGAAGATTTAAAATGAATTTATAGATCTAATTGTAATCAATTGTTTAACTATTAACCAGTCAGTAAGTTACCTTGTTTGAATCTGTTTCTTCAAATATAAAGAATGGGTAATTACATTTATATGATCTACATATGTAAAGTACTTTACAAAATTTTAAGTTATAAGTTATTATGGTTCTTCTACCTGTTATCATCTTATATTCAATGATGTTTAGGCAGAAATAGTCCTGGGACAAGTCACTATCTTATTATTTTTATTTTTGTGTGGCAATGAGGATTAAGTAACTTGCCCAGGGTCACACAGCTAGTAAGTGTCAAATGTCTGAGGCAGCATTTTAACTCCAGTCCTCCTGACTCTAGGGCCAGTGCTTTATCGACTGTGTCACCTAGCTGCCCTCAAGTCACTATTTTATTATATTAATATTTTATATTTATGATTTGTATCCTCTTATACAGGCAGAAAACATGATTGCTTTTTGGTTTTGATTTTGTTTTTTAGTAATTGAATTAAAGTGCTTGTATATATCCCATCTTCTGTAGACTCATTTAAATCATAATGGATATCTTCAAAATAGCAACCATCAATTCCTATATCTGCAGAACCCACAAAAGAATGGGCTGAGTTTATTTTCCACTTAAAAATAGCTAAGAAGGTGAGCAGTGTAACGATTGGAATAACGCCACCTGCTGGATACTTACTGTAGAAGAGTTCTGCCCATGAAGGGAAGGTCTTTGAGGGCAAGACCAGGAGTCAGGAAGTGACGCGGGCTAGTGGGAGGAGGAAGGAAGAGACTGGCGCTCAGTCTCGGGCTCTTCTTTCCTCTGGACTCTGGCGGAGAAGGGAGCTAGAAATGTGCTCTCCCTTTAATAGATAGGAATCTAGGCCTTTCTCTCTCTCTTTACCAAATTCTTATTCTCCTTAATAAATGCTTAAAAGTCTAACTCTTGCTAAAGCTTATAATTTATTGGCGACCACTCATTAGATATTTTAGACAGACTAGCTAGAATTTTAGCCCTTAACAGATGGCTGACCACGAAGAGGAAAGCTAAACCTCAGTCTTCTTCTGATCTTCTGGTTGGGTAAGAAATTTCCCCTCCCTCTCCCTTTAACTGCTAAGTACTGGCGCACTGGCTGTGTTTTCCCTTTAAATTTTTTCGAATGGACCTTTTAAACTCCCTAATTACCCTATTTTTGATTTTAGTCTGTTTAACCAGACAAATGGGGGATAAGATCATGTTAATGCTTTGTTTTTGTGGATTTTCTATTTTTCTTTTTCTTTTTGTTAAAAGAACCAGCAACTTACTCACACAAGGAAATATCTCTCCCTCTCCCAACCATGCTTTTTCAGAGAAACCTGAAGAGATTCCTACAGTTTTTCCCAGTTCTAACACTAATTGTTGCTCTAATTTTGCATGCCTGGAGGCAATGACCCACCCTCTAGAAGCTTTTAATCCCCTAGCACCTGGAGGCCAAGTGGGGGAAGAGGAATCCAGGCCTGAGTTCAAAATCAAGTCTGATTCAAATTGCGCTGGTCCCTCCCCTCCTCCCCAGACCCCACCCTCTACTCCTCCCATGGCCAAGCCCATTGCTTCCCCGCCCGGGAAGCCCAAAGATCTAATGCGCATGCTCAACTTTCTCTAACTACATTTGCAGCTTCAGGCTCAGCCCTTCCCCAGGCTGGCTGTGCTTCTGAAACAACCTTAGAAAACCCTTTAAATTCCAGATATGCTCGTTTTGTTCATAATTTTGCTAACCTGCTTTTGTCTTTAATTAGTAATCTTATAAAGCATTTGTATGGTGAAAAGCCCGACAGACAATATAGAGGGGTTAAAGAAGAAAAACTTAAGCTGAATAAGAATGACAATCAACATAGTTCAAGACTCTGCTTCTTTTGCCATGGAAGGATATATATTTTACAGAAATGTAGAAGTAAGCAGCAAGGTATTGATATGAGTATTGGGGATTTTAGATATCGGAATCAAAAGTGTTCTGAATTCACTCAGAGTAATAATGTCAGTTCAGAGGTTACATAGGATTTCTATGCTATTATATATACATTTTGAAATTAATGGTATGGGTTTATTTTCATAGAGATTTTCATGCTTTTGAGATTGTGTCTTATACTTAGTTTTTAAAACAAGGAGAATATTTGTAAAAGCTTTTTAGTCATGTGATCAAGTTTATATTTTATAATACTCTTTAAGTTCATGTTCATTTAGATTTCCTTAGTTTGAATTTCACTGTCTTTTATTGTTCCATGTGTATTTTCTTCTATTCATTTATCTAATTTTGAAAAAATTGCAAGATGGTTTTGATTTCATAATACAGTGTTAATTCTAGGAGTATTGTGCTCCCATATTCTGAGTTGTTTGTTTTTGTTATTTTTTCTCAACTGATTATTTGATCAAACTCTTTAAAGCATTTCCCTGGCAAATTGTTTGCCATGGCAAGTGTAAATTGATTCTAGAAGTATTATTTTTGATAAGCATATTCCAAAAAAAAAAAAAAGAGAGGAACATTTGTAAAAGTTGTCTTTGATATTCTGTTGTGCTTTAACTTGTATTTAAATATGTTCTGATTTTTCACAAAAGTAATTGTATACTAAGTGCAAAAAAGGGGTATTATTTGAAATTGTTGCATAACTATATATTGTGTTCTGAGTCAAGATGTATTCACATTTTTTGCAATCATTTATTATCCTCAATTTTTAAATCCATATGAGACTTGGATTATGGGAACTTATCATTTAAGACATTAATTGCCTTTATTCTGAGTTATCAGATGCCAGTTGGCCAAGATGCCATCCAATCACAAGAGGAATACATGCAAAAGCAGACACTGAACTGTCACATGAGGGGAGACATGCATGAAGTCAAGGTATGGCCGAGGGAACGGCTTTTGACAAATGTTGAGGTTGGATTCTCTTGGTTTAATATTTTATTCTCTTTTCCCCACAATATTGTACAGATGGCTGGAAGTATTCATCCCACCCATCTCACTTCTACACCTGGCTTCTATGCTCCCTCCTATATGCCTGATGCCATGGACATCTCAATCCCATGCATCTGATTAAGTCTGACTCAGTTTCTTCCAATATGTTAGGTGGCATGGACATATATTCCATCCACCTATTTTAAGCCTGGCATACTGTATGGGCAGTATATATTGCTCAAGTGTGGGAATGCTCATATCCCATCATTTCTCTGTTCTTTTATGGTAACCCCCATAATTATCTCAGGTGTCATGATAAATAACAGTGTTGAATTTGGCCTTGACATCTGTTACTAATTATATTAGATTTTAAATTTCTCATAATGGCATGAGGATAATTAGGCAGATGATGCAAAAAGTGATAAAACAAAGATAAAAATTATTTTTATTAATTAATATTGCAGCAATTGTCTTCTCAATTACCCTCCATAAGGGGGGACTATAGTAATATTATAATTTTAAAGAATGTTAGAATTTTTGTTTTATTATATGTTTCATGTGTAACAACTAAGATTCTGAATTCCCTTAGACATGTTTTTGAGAACTTTCATTGTTTGATTTGATTATTGACAAAGCTATTTTAAAGTTGTGTTAAGCTCAATTTTGTAGGAAATTTTCCTGGCTGATTACCAGCATCCACACATCAACCCCTGAAAAGACTTCCATTCTACGACTACACCTAGAGGACATCTGAGAAAAGACTTTCAGAGACTTTAAATGAACAGTTTTGATTTGTTGTTTTTGTTGTTTTTTTCTCTTTCTGTTATAATATACACCATCTGTAACATGTATTCTCTGCAGAGGCCCTCCCTTTGCAAGACTAATGTCAAAGCGTCGGTTCATGAGGACAAAAAAAAAAATCGCCCCTCTGGACAAAACTTTCCTCTCTTCCTTTTCTATATTGTCGTTCACATATTATTAGTTAGCAATAGTTATTATATTCTTTTTACTGTTCCGTCAAGGAAACATTTTGTTTCTTGAGGAACAACAGGGGGGACTGTAACGATTGGAATAACGCCACCTGCTGGATACTTACTGTAGAAGAGTTCTGCCCATGAAGGGAAGGTCTTTGAGGGCAAGACCAGGAGTCAGGAAGTGACGCGGGCTAGTGGGAGGAGGAAGGAAGAGACTGGCGCTCAGTCTCGGGCTCTTCTTTCCTCTGGACTCTGGCGGAGAAGGGAGCTAGAAATGTGCTCTCCCTTTAATAGATAGGAATCTAGGCCTTTCTCTCTCTCTTTACCAAATTCTTATTCTCCTTAATAAATGCTTAAAAGTCTAACTCTTGCTAAAGCTTATAATTTATTGGCGACCACTCATTAGATATTTTAGACAGACTAGCTAGAATTTTAGCCCTTAACAGCAGGAGGGGGCTGCCTTTCCAGGGCGAAAGTGGAACCCAACCCTGAGGTCAAACTGACACAGATCCATTCCCAGGCAGGTCTCACCAGAGAAAGATAACCCCAGAATCTCTGGATCAGCTGCAATAATGGTGTCATTTGGAACTACACTCATGGTCTGGTGAGAGGGCTGAGTGGTTGCCCAGGGGGAGATTAGAGGGGCCTCTGCTGGCACCAAGACAGAATGTGGGTGTTTCACTCCTGCTGGGAACCTGGAAGTAGACTTGAGTTGCAATGGCCCAGGTAGGGGAGAGGAACAGGTCTTTAGAGCTAACAACCAGAGGACACAAAGTTTTGCTGCCTGGTTAATTAGCAAGTTGACCTGGGGTTAACTATAGATCAGAGAATAGGCCAGGCAAATGAAGAACATGACCTTCTTTAAATCATACCACCTTAGACCCCCTGAAGCTTGGGATAGTAGATCCTGGGAGCACTGCCCCACTTTGAGTAAAAGTTAAAAGTCAAGTAAAAGAGGGGCAGCTGGGTGGCGCAGTGGATAGAGCACCGGCCCTGGAGTCGGGAGTACCTGAGTTCAAATCCGGCCTCAGACACTTGACACTTACTAGCTGTGTGACCCTGGGCAAGTCACTTAACCCCAATTGCCTCACTAAAATAAAAAAAAAAGTCAAGTAAAAGAGAGGCAAAGTGAGCAGACAGAGAAAGATAAGGATGACAGAAAATTTCTTTAGTGACAAGGAAGATGGAGGTACACTCCCACAAGAGGATAGCAATATCAGGGCTCCTATATCCAAAGCACCCAAGAAAAATATAAATTGGTCTCAGGCCATAGAATTGCTCAAAAAGGACTTTGAAGATAAATTAAAAGAGGTAGAGGGAAAATTAAGACAGGTAAAAGAAAAATGGAAAGAGAAATGAGAGTGATGAAGAAAGGTCATTAAAAAAAAAAAAGTCAACAGCTTGAAAAGCCAAATTGACCAAATGGAAAGTGAGGTACAAAAGCTTTCTGAAGAAAATCATTGCTTAAAAATTAGAATTGATCAAATAGAAGCAAAAGGCTTATATAAGGAACTAAATAAAGCAAACCAAATGAATAAAAAATCTAAAGGGCAATGTGAAATATCTTCTGGGAAAACCACTGATCTGGAAAACAGATCTAGGAGAGATAATTTGAAAATTATTGGACTGCCTTAAACCATGATCAAGGAAAGAACTTAGACATCATCTTCCAGAAAATTGTCAGGGAAAATTGCCCTGCTATTCTAGAAGCAGAAAGTAAAATAGAAATTGAAAGAATCCACCAATCATCTCCTGAAAGAGATTCCAAATGGAAAACTTCCAGGAATAGTATAGCCAAATTCCAGACCTCCCAGGTCACAGAGAAAATATTGTAAGCAGCCAAAAAGAAACAATTCAAGTACTGTGGAGCCCCAGTCAGGATAGTACAAGATCAAACAACTTCTACATTAAAGGCACAGAGGACATGGAATATGATATTTCAGAGGGCAAAGGAACTAGGATTGCAACTAAAAATAACCTACCCAGCAAAACATTGTAAAACCTTTCAGGGAAAAAAATGGGAATTCAATGAAAAGGAGGACTTTCAGGTATTTGTGATGAAAAATCTGAACTGAATGGAAAAATTTGACTTTCAAATGAAAGACCCTAGAGAAGCATAAAAAGGTAAACAGTAAAAAGAAATTAAAAGGGATGTTAAATGGTTAAATTGCTTGCATTCCTACATGGGAAGATGATAAATCTAACTCAAGAAATTTCCCTGGGCAGCTAGATGGCACAGTGGTTAAAGCGCTGGCCCTGGATTCAGGAGTATCTGAGTTCAAATCCAGCCTCAGACACTTAACCCTTACTAGCTGTGTGACCCTGGGCAAGTCACTTAACCCCCATTGCCCCACAAAAAAAAAAAGAAATTTCCCAGTATTAGAGCAGATGATAGAAATAAATTTAGACAGAGGGCACAGGTGGGAATTGATTATGAAGAGATATCTGTAAAGCATTTATTTTTTTGTTTCTTTTTTTCTGGGGTGGTGAGAGTTGGGTGACATGCCCCAGGTTGAGTATTGGGTTAGTATCTTGTGACTAGGGTCAGATTTGGGCTTTGGTCCTCCTGTGTCTAGGGTGGATTATTTGTGCACTGTGTCACCTAGCTGCCCTACGATGATATCTTTAGGGTAATATTGAAGGGTGGGAGGATTATACTGGGGGAGGGGAAAAGGGAGAGGTAAAATGGAGTGAAATCCCACATAAAAGGGACAGGAAAGGGCTTATGGAGTGGGGGGTGAGAGATAAGGGAGAAGCTGGGCAGTGAATGTACCTTACACTCATCAGAATTGGCTCAAAGACCTTAATCTCATCAGAGTTGACTCAGAGAGGGAATAGCATACACTTAATTGGGTGGAGTAATCTATGTAACCCTGAAGGAAAGTAGGAGGGGAAGGTGATAAGGAAGGAGGGGTGAAAAAAGGGAGGGCAGATTGGGGGAGAGGGCAGTCAGAAGCAAATCCCCTTTGAGGAAGGATAGTGTGAAAGAAGATAAATAATAGAGTAAATAACGTGGGAAAGGGAATAGGATGGAGGGAAACAATAACAGTAACTGAAAAAGATAAAAGAAAAAAAATGTACAAAATATTTATAGCATCTCTTTGTGGTGGCTAAGAATTGGAAATCGTAGGAACACCCATCAAATGGGGAATGACTAAACAACCTGTGATATATAATTGTAAGGGAATATTATTGTGCTATAAGAAATGACAAGCAGGATGATTTCAGAAAAACCTGGAAAAACTTATATGAACTGATTTATAGTGAAGTGACCAGAACCAGGATAACATTGTGCACAGTGACAGCATTATTGTTCTATAAGCAATTGTGAATGATGTAACTAATCTCAGCAATACCATGATTCAAGATAATCCCAAAGGACTAATGTAAAGCATACTATACACCTCCAAAGAAAGAATTGATATTGATTAAACACAGACTGAAGCATGAAGAAAAAATTTTAAACAGAAATTAAAATAGCAAACATCAACAGAGAATAGAGCAATGGCTCTTTTTCTCTACTTATCTTATTTATCTTTCTCTATAATGTTTGAAAACATTCAAGTTATAAAGGGACCCTTACTTTTTTCCTCCATTACAACCTAAACTTGGGTTTTTTTGTTTTGTTTTGTTTTGTTTTGTTGGGGGAGGGCAATAAGGGTTAAGTGACTTGCCCAGGTTCACACAGCTAGGAAGTGTTAAGTGTCTGAGGCCGGGTTTGAACTTAGGTTGTCCTGAATCCAGGGCCAGTGCTTTATCCACTGCTCTTCCTAGCTGCCCCTAAAACATAAACTTTTAATTATTGTATAATTTCAAATTTCCCCTAAACATATATGATTTTTCTTGATTTCTCTTCACTTGTATGTTTAAATTTTAAGTTTCTAGTCAGTTTTGGTCTTTTTATCCAGAATATTCAAATTTGCTGTGCTCCATTTCTGTTTTCCCCCCTCACTGTAGAATAACACTCAGTTTTTCAGTTTTTCAGGATAAACATTTCTTGTACTAATTCTCTACTTGTTGACATATATAATATCATACTCCAAGATCTACTTTTGCCTATGATGGTATTTTCCACAATTTGTGTTTTTCTAACTATGGTTCTCTAGTGCCTATATAATTTATTTCTGGCTACCTGAAGTATTTTTTTTTGAGTTTTAAGCTTTGTATCTTGAGTATAGTGTTTCTAGAAATTTTTTTTATGTTGAAGTACCATTTAGGAAGTGATTGATAGGTAGAGTCTTTCAATTTCATTTCACTATCTGTTCTAACAGGAACAGTTGTTATTTCTGATTTCTTAAAATAAAGTGTACAGTATTTTTTTTAAATCATGGTTTTTAAGGAGCATATAATTCTAAAGTTGTCTTTGCTTTACTTGTTTCCCAGCTTGGTTTAGGGGGGTCAAATAATTTTAAGGTTTTCTCTCATTGAAATATTTTTTAGGTTTCTTTCTGATATCAGATATCTTACATTTTATTCTATGTTTTCATACTTTTGGTCTTATTTTAATATTCCTTGTCTTATGAAATTGTCTATTTCTATTTGCCTTATTTTAGGTTGTTTTTTGTTTGTTTGTTTTTGTTGGGGTGGGGGGTTGTTAGGTAAGGTTTATTAGTTTCTCTTTTAGTTTCCTTAATTCTTTTCTCCATAGAATTAATTTCATTTGTAAAATATTCCTTCATTGCTTTTATTTCTCTTATAGCCTTTGAGGTCAAACCATTCTTTACTTTGAGGTTCCATTCATATTTGTTTTTTAATTTTTAAGTGAGGCAGTTGGGGTTAAGTGACTTGCCCAGGGTCACACAGCTAGTAAGTATTAAGTGTCTGAGGCTGGATTTGAACTCAGGTACTCCTGACTCCAGGGCGGGTGCTCTATCCACTGCGCCACCTAGCTGCCTCCCATTCATATTTGTTAAGGAGTTATTTGCTTATTTGGGATTTTCCTCTTAAATGATTCCTGACCCATAGAATTCTGTGCCTCTTTCCTGTTTACTCATATATATATATATCTATTGTTCATTCCTAATTAGAACTTAATACCAGTGTTAGGCTTCTCTCCTCAGAGTATTGGATGATTGTTACAGTCCTGTTCTGTCCAGAACTAACATTTTTGGGTTCCTACTTCTAGTTTTCACTTTCTTTGGTGAATCTCTGCTCAAAGCATTGGCAGACTTCAATGTTTCTGGTTAAAGCTCTATAGCTGTATGTCCCAAATTTGGGTACTATTTGGTTTTATATTTCTTGATCAAGGTGCTGAGTGGTCTTCTCTTTTTCTTCCTCAGTTAGTGCTATAGGTAGTCTTCTATTCACCCTGAAGCCTTCCTTGATCAAGATTCTTGATCATCTTCTCTTTCCCTTAGAACTTCCTGGGTGAAATTTTATTTCCTGTTCCCTTAGGGGTTTACCTGGTTATGATTTTCTTGGGGCTTTCTCAGTCAGAGTACTGGATGGTTTTCTAGCTTTCCTGGTGCTTTACTGGTCATAGTTCTTACTGTTTAATTGTCTCTTCCCCTTTAAGACTTCTTCAGTAAGAACAGTCTGATTTGCATGTGGTTAACCTTAGGGTTTCCCTTTTCATCACTCTGGGTGATTATTTACCCTTTGGGTTTTGCCTAGTCAATTTTCTATCTAAGGCATTTTACTTTCTTGGTACTACTGATATTGCTAAACTTGTTTTTGTAGCAGCTTCTCTGGAAGAATACTCTTCCAGGGTCCACAGATTCTGGGTATAATATTGTATAGATTTGAGCTGGATTGAATAATTTACTGATTCTTGTTTGGGGGGAGATTTTTTACATTTCTTAATCTGGTACTCTTTTTTTATCATTGATGGGATAAAAGTGGGAAAGTTGAGTTGCTGTGTTACCTATAATGCTGCTTTCTTAGCCAATAACATTCTTCTGTGTGGGGGGTGTGGGGTGGGGAATGAGGATTAAATGACTTGCCCTGGGTCACACAGCTATTAAGTGTCAAGTGTCTGAGGCTGGATTTGAACTCAGGTCCTCCTGAACCTGGGGCCACTGATTTATGTACTGTGCCACCTACATAGCTGACCCCTAGCTTACTCTTAATATACTCTTAATGTTAACAATTCATTTTCATTTATAAAAAAAAAAAAACAAAAAAACTTGATAGTACATTTTTGGCAAAATAAATAGGTTAACTAACAAAACATGAGTCTCCACTAAACTATAAAATCCCTCTGAAAATGAAAAGAAAATTACTCTCAGTATTTCAAAGGCAGGTGGTTAAGCTGGAAAATCCAATATAAAACTTTAGGTAGTTATCAAGGTCATTTTCAGAAAATCAGTTGAATGCAAAACCAATAAAATAAAAGTTACTATGGATTTTCATGAAGTAGAGGAATGGTTTAGTATTAAAATTTTAAGACAAATGATTATTAGACCTATTCTTTGACCTTCCAAATATACCAAAATATCTTTTTAAAAAAGAGATTAATTTTATTGACTGTAGCATAACAGTTCTCAAGTTTACAAATAATAGCAGTTTCCTTAACTTTAAAGTTTTCCTCATTTTATTGCCTCTTTACTTAAAAAAAAAATCAGGTCAGCTACTCTAAATCCACAACCTAAAGAACACAGGAACTATTTCTATTTAAGAGATTTTGTTCCAACTTTTATAAAGAAAGCTTCTATCTATCACTGATTTTTATGCTATCATTCAGTGCTTGAAGTGAGAAAAAAGAGAAAGTAGGATAATCTGAGCATCTCTTCAGCTGAAGAAATAAGGGAGATGGTCTGTCAAGGGGAACAATCCTTTTAGGCAAATCTGCTAACTGATAGCAAGATGTTTTTCAGGCCTTCTTTAAAAGGGGAAGAAAAAACATTCCACCTAAATTCAAGCCCTGACAGAGCTACATTAATGTTTCAGTAGTTGGTGTTGTTCCAGTCCTGAACAATTTTCTTTGAAAACATTCCCTAAGAAATTGCAATTACAAGGATTTATTAAAATTGTACTCATTGCCCCCTTTTTAAGAGGAAAATGTGATATATTGAATAGAGTTTAAAAGGGAAATCTGTATAAGCAGCTGAGGAACAATTTGCAATTAAATAATAGTTGGCATTATAAAAGCAATGAGCTTGTCTGGATTTCTGGATTCCATTAAATATATTAGGACCTCTCCTAATTAAAAGCAACATCTAAATCCAAACAAGATCTGTAGGGAAAAGTAAAGTGAAAAATTGATAAAATGCGTTTTTCCTCAAACATTTAATATATTATTATAATATATGTGAATATGTATAGGTTTGCATATATAGATTTTGAGTTGAAGGAAATTTAGCTCACCTTATCCAAATCCATAATTTTACATAAAAGGAAATTAAGACACAGAGGAACTGAATGACTTGTTGTCAGCCAAACAAACATTAAATGATAGGAACTGCATTTTAACTCTGATCCTCTGATGCCATATAAAGTATTCTTACCACTGAATCATCCTAATTTGCATAACTACATAGTCCATTGCAGATGGGGAGTAGAGAGTACTAGAGATCTAGATTGTAATTCTGGTTTGACCATTTGCTGACTCTATTACTAGTAACTTCACTCAAACTCTCTAGGCTTCATTAGAAAAATTGATTAGTTGAAAAGGATGATATATATGCATGTAAAAGTATATACCAGGGGCATTAGGTGGCACAGTGGATAGGCCTTGGAGTCAGGAGGACCTGAGTTCAAATCCAGCCTCAGACACTTAATACTTACTAGCTGTGTGACCCTGGGCAAGTCACTTAACCCCAATTGCCTCACCAAAAAAAAAATAGTATAAACCAGTTGGGCCAAAAATCACAAAGGGGGTTCAATTTTTAAAAACTCCTTTATTTTTGTTTTAATTTTACAATACCATAGCATCATATACAATATATAGAGAGTATGAATTTACATTATGTATGAAAAATTAAATCTCATAAATGACTAAAAATAAAGAATAAATATTTTCCAAAAGATATTAAATCATTGTTTCTTGTCACATCCTATACATGTATGTGGGGGGTATATTTTCATGTTGATAAAAGTGCAAACTTAATACCCAAAGATTATATCTTCAAATTACACTAAGTTATATAATAACACTTGATACTTACTAGCTGTGTGACCATGGGAAAGTCACTTAACCCTCATTGTCCCACAAGAAAAAAGTTATATAATATAATTTATATTTATAAATGATAAAAATATTTGGAATAAAATTGTGTAATGCCACCAATTAATTGCTGTTTGGAAACATCCACAGGCTTACACTTTTGCACCAATCATGCAACTATTTAATAATATGCAGGAAGAGATGTAAACCTAACAAAATAATTAATAGAAAACTAATGAAGGGAAGTGGGCCACAGGAGAAAGAATAAACAGAAAACATAGTCAAAGAAAGTGTCAGAACAGTTAAAGCAGATGAGAGAATTCATTAAGAAATAGTACCAAAGAGTAAGAGTGAAGAGAATTAGCATCCAGTTTTATTGTTTTACTGAAAAAAAATTAGTAAGGTCTCATTTATTATAAACTGGTCTTCCACATGAGTAAAATCATTTTTGTAATACTTCAGTTGTTTATCTTTTTTTTTTTTTCTGTTTTAAGAGTGCAAGATAGGGGCAGCTAGGTGGCACAATGGATAGAGCACCGGCCCTGGATTCAGGAGGACCTGAGTTCAAATCCAGCCTCAGACACTTAACACTTACTAGCTGTGTGACCCTGGGCAAGTCACTTAACCCCAACTGCTCTGCAAAAAAAAACCCAACACAAAACAAACAAACAAATAAAAGAGTGAAAGATAAAGGAGCAACTAGGTGGTGCAGTGGATAAAGCACCAGCCCTGGATTCAGGAGGACCTGAGTTCAAATTCAGCCTCAAACATTTGATACTTACTAGCTGCGTGACCCTGGGCAAGTGACTTAACCCTCATTGCAACCCCACACACACAAGAAAAAAAAAGAGTGAAAGATAAAACATGTATATTTGCATACAGATGAACTAAATTAATATACCTCTGGAAATCCCTTGACAAAGACAGATAAATTGAAACCTACCATTTTGCGATTGAAATAAATTAATTGCTTTTAAACATTCAGCTAAGACACATGACTTATCTATCAAAAACAGGTGGTATGAAAAATACAAGACAACATTTAGCCTAATACTTATTTTTTTTTTCTTCCAAGGACAAAATGCTTCAAACATAACAAACTTACAATAGGTTGATGCCTTAAATCATGGATTTATACCACATGAATTTCATAATCTCACAGATTTAGAACTGGAAAGATCCTCAGAGGCTGTTATGCAAATGAGGAAAATCAACCTCAAAAATGTTTTGACTCCAGGGCAGTTAGGTGTCACAGTGGATAGAGCACTGGCCCTGGATTCAGGAGGACCTGAGTTCAAATCCAGCCTCAGACACTTAACACTAGCTGTGTGACCCTGGGCAAGTCACTTAACCCCAATTGCCCTGAAAAAAAAATGTTGTGACTTCTCCAACTTCACATTATGTGTAATTAATTCAGAGTAAGACTTGGAATAAATTATTAGTGGTAAAAGAAAGGGCTTAAATTCAAGTTTAGATGAGCTCTATTGGTGGGGTTTTGGAACAGTGAGAAACAAAAATTAAAAGAATAATAATGTATTTGGAAAGTCCTATTCTTAAATACTTTATATGGCTTTGGTAGTGTCCAAATATTTACCCCCATTTTACATATGAGAAAACTGAGGTTCAGAGAGAATGAATGATTTGACCCAAATCAAATAATAAATACTATAAAGTTAGGATATAAGTTCAATTTATCTGAGTGAAACAAGTAGGTTTTTTTTTTAATGTGTAATTCTGTTTCAGAATTGAGCAAAATATAGATTCCACATTCATGTTTATAGAGATACAATATTTTTGGGGTAAGATATGGTCAGATTATCTAGAATCCTAAAAGCCAGGCAGGGAAGAATACAGAAAACTATGGAAAGTTTTGAACAGAATACTGATGTAATGAAAGCAGATATGTGAGTGAGTAGGAAAGAGAACATTGAGTCAGCAGACATACTTAGGAAAATGATGAGCTTATCTCGGAAGTGAGGTACTGGTTTTTGCAGTGGGAATAGAGAATGCACTTAGGTAGCACAATGGGTAGATCTTAAGTGAGGAAGATCTGAATTAAAATCATGTTTCAAACACCAACTACCTTTGTGACACTGGGCAAATCATCTTGTTTATTCATTTGTAAAATGGGATAGTAAGTACATATATCTCCTAGGGTTGTTATAAAGATAAAAATGAAATAATATTTGTAAAACACTTTGCAAAGTGCAGAGTGCTAGATAAATTATATTTATTATTATTACTGATTCAAGAAATGTTTCAAAGGAAAATGGTAGGACTGGAGTGCCTGTACATGAATTAAGGAAGGAAATAATTGAATTAGAGAGATGAGTCAAAGATAGGTAGTTGACAGGGAGATTTACATAAGCCTCATTTCCACGTTAATAAATCTAGGCAGTGTCTCTGGGAACATTTTAAAATGAATAGGTTCAAATATAAAGGGATGTGGTAGGGTGGGAGGGTAGTAATGTGATTTATGATCCAAGAGCTCATTATCAGGACAGTGTAAGTTAAGTTTCAGACAAATTGAGCCTGAAGAAATTTTCCCACACTCAAGTAGGGGGATGTCTAGGAGGCTGTAAAAGAGATAAGATTAGGAGATATTGATTTAGAAATCATTCTCATAGCCATGATAACTGAAAATGAGAAAATATATTAGATCTCTAAAAAACTGACAGTACTTTACATATCATTCCTATAATTATTCACAGACTTCCTTGTCTGGATTCAGGAGGATCTGAGTTCAAATCCATCCTCAGACACTTGACACTTACTAGCTGTGTGACTTTGGGCAAATCACTTAACCCCAATTGTCTCACCAAAAACAAAACAAAACAAAACAAAAACAAACAAAAAAAGAGTTTATAGCAAGACTTGCGGAATCTAATTAAAACTTGGAAGAAGAAACACTTTGCTTTGATTTGTACCACTTCTTTTTTTTTAGCCTTCTTAAATTTTCCTCAGTTAATTTGAGTCAATGATATTTAACATAAATTATTGAATTTAGTATATTGTCATTATCAAATGCTAGGAACATATATTGTATGAATGTGTATTATGTGTGACAAATCATTCTTATTCTCCCTGATGTCTAAGATCCTTTCCTGGTAGGAAGTAAAAGAAGCTAATAAATCAAATTTACTTTAACTGTTATCCTACACAAAAAGGTCTTCACATTTTGCAAGAGTAGTAAAGGAAATGGTTGAGGCTTAGTCCAAAGACAAAAATTCCAAATAATGGCATTTGAATTTTGGGTACCTGGGTGGGAAGAGTAAATTCCCTATGTCCTTCAAATCACATCACATAGTTAACTATATATTCCACTTATATCTAATGCTGGTTCTGATATTTGATAATTTGATAATTTCTCTTGGATAAAATCTGCAATTAAAACCTTAATTTTAAAGTGAAAACATTGAAAAATTAGACTTTCCCACAGATCAATAAATGTGAAAAATAATGTTTTTAATATTTTGGGGTTTTATTTTTATAAAGAGTATTTTATTTTTTCCAATTACATATCAAGACAATTTATAGCCTTCATTTTTACAAGATTTTGAATTCCAAATTTTTTTCTCCCTTACTCCCCAATCCTCTTCTAAAAATGGCAGACAATTTGATTTAGGTTATACATGTGCTATCATGTAAAACATATTTCCATAATAGTCATAATTTTGAAAGAAGAAACATGGTAAGAAAAAAATATGAAAATAAAGTGGAAAAAAATATGCTTTAATGTGCATTCAGAGTCCATGAGTTCTTTATCTGGTTGTAGATAGCATTTATCTTCATGAGTACTTTGTACTTGTCTTAGATCATTGTATTTATAAGAAGAGATGTCATTCATAGTTGATCATCATACAATTTGCTGATACTGTATATAAAGTTTTCATGGTTCTACTCATTTCACATTAGATTAGTTCTTGTCTTTCCAGGTTTTCTTGAAAGCTGCCTGTTCATCACTTCTTATTGCACAATAGTATTCCATTTCATTTGTATACCACAGCTTGTTCAGCCACTCTCCAATTGATGGGTATTCCCTCAATTTCCACTATTCTGCCATCATTAAAAGGGGCTGCTATAAATATTTGAACACATGTAGTTCCTTTCTCCCTTTTTTATGATCTCTTTGTGATACAGAACTAGTAGTGGTATTACTCAAAGGATATACACAGTTTTAGAGCCCTTTGGATACAATTCCAAATTTCTGTCCAAAATGGTTGGAATGGTTTACATGTTCAACAACAATAGATTAGCACACCAGTTTCCTCACATACCGTGGAGCATTGAATATTTTCTTTTTTTTTTCTCATATTAGTCATCTAAAAGGTGTGAGGTGGTACCTCAGAGTTGCTTTAGTTTTCATTTATCTGGTAAATAATGATTTAGAGCATTTTTTTTCACATGACTATAGAGAACTTTTATTTCTTTGTATGTAAACTACCTGTTCATACCTTTTGGCTATTTATGAATTACGGAATGACTTGTATTAAAAAAATAACTCAGTAAACTATATATTTGAGAAATGAGACCTTTATTGGAGATACTTGTCACAAAAAATATTTTCCAGTTTTCTGGTTTCCTTATAATTTTGATTTCATTGGTGTTGTTTGTGCAAAAGCTTTTTAATTTTATATAATCAAAATTATCTACTTTACATTTTGTGATGCTAATTATATTTTCTTTGATCTGAAATTCTTTCCCTGTCCATAATTCATACAAAAACTATTCCATGCTCTCTTAATTTGCTTATGGTATCACACTTTATCTGTGAATCATGTATCCATTTCAACCCTATATTGGTATAGGGTGTGAGCCTTGGTCTATACCAAGTTTCTGCCATATTGTTTTCTAATTTTCCAGTATTTTTTTTAAATAGTGACATTTTGTTCCAAAAACTTAGATCTTTGGATTTATCATACATTAATTTTCTATGGTCATTAACTATAGTGTAATTTATACCTATTTTATTCCACTCATCCTCCACTTTACTTCTTAGCAAGTACCTTATTGTTTGGATAATTACTACTTTATAATGCAGTTTGATATCTGGTAAGGCTAGAATATCTTCTTTCACATTTTTTTTTTGCATCAATTCCCTTGATATCCTTGAGCTTTTGTTTCTCCAGATGAATTTTGTAATTATTTTTTCTAAAATAATTTGTGATAGTTTGATTAGTATCGAAATGAATAAATAGAATAATTTAGGTAGGAATATCATTTTTAATATATTGGCTTGGCCTACCCTTGAGCAATTAATATTTTAAAAACTATTTACATCTACATTTATTTGTGTGATATATAGAAGTAGGCTTATTATATATCCTCCAACTTTATTAAAGTTTTTAGTAATTTCAAGTAGTTTTTTAGTAGATTCTCTAGGATTTTATGTGATTAACATATCATCTGTAAAGAATGATTTTTTTTGTTTCTTCATTGTATATTCTAATTCATTTAATTTCTTTGACTTCTCATTGCTATAGGTAATATTTCTAGTACAATTTTAAATAATAGAGATAATAATGGGGATCCTTGCTTTGCCCTGGATTGTATTGGGAAGGGTTTTTGCTTATTCCAATTACAGATAATGCTTGGTTTAGGTTTAGGTAAATATTGCTTATCTTTTTAAATTAAGATACATTTATTTCTACACTGTCTAGTGTTTTTAATGGGAATACTTGCTGTTTTTGTCAAAGGCTTTTTCTGCATCTATTAGGATAATCATAGCATTTCTGTTGGTTTTATTATTGATAGTTAATTATGCTGATGGTTTTCCTAATATTGAGCCAGCCCTACATTCCTGTAAAATTATGCCTGGTCATAGTGTATTACCATTGTGACATATTGTTGAAGTCTCTTTGAAGATATTTTATTTAAAATATTTTCATAAATATTCATTAGTGAATTTAGTCTATAATGTTTTTCTCTGTTTTGACTCTTCACCATCTTGGCTAGTCCAATATTACTTAAATTATCTCTCCTCAAACTATTTCCCATATTTTTTTTCTGATGAAGTATTTAAAATTTCCTTTAATTTTTTCATTCTTTTCATTTTGTTTTATTAATTCTTGTTATCTCATGGAATCATTAGCTTCTACTTCCCCAATTCTATTTTTCAAGGAATTATTTTCTCTTCAAAAAATTGTATTTTCTTTTCCATTTGTCCTTTTCTGCTTTTCAAGAAATTCTTTTCTTCAGTAATTTTTTTCCCTCTTTTACCATTAGGGCAATCCTGTTTTATAACTTTGTTTTTTCTTCAGTATTTTTTATGTCTCTTTTAGCAAGCTGTTAATTCCTTTGCATATGTTTCTTTATCACTTATTTCTTTTCTCAATTTTTCTTTTTTAGCACTCTTCTCTTTGTAAATATTGTAGGAATTTTTTTTTTGGGGGGGGGAGGCTGAGTCAATTTCACATTTTCTTTCCTTTGAGGCTTTGCTTCTTGTTGTATTCATATCATTGTCCTCTGAATTTGACTTTTTTCCCTTTCTACTGTAGTCGATTTTCTTTGTGATGCTTTTTTTTTTCTTATTGTTGTTGTTTGATCATTTCCACACTATTTTTTTTTTTTACTTTGAATTGTATGTTAAAGTTGAAGTCTGCTCAGTTGGGTATGGGATGGTAATGTTCCAAGCTTCAGGCTAGCTCCAGGTGTATACTACTTGGTAGTGCCTCAAAGTTGGTGTGATCCTGGGAAAGGTATGGTCATTGTTCTCCTGGTCTATGTTCTTCTCTTTACTCAAGAAGTTTCCCTGCTCCTCTGAAGCCATAAGCAACACAACACTTTTTGCTGGCACTCTGACTAGACCTCCTGCTTTCCTGTGATACTCTTCTTCTCTTCCTTGGAACCACAAGCTGACCCATGTTCCCTTGTGATTGAATACAAATGTTTCTTTCCACTCAGTAACTGTGACCCAGAACTGTTTGTAGGAAATAAAGTTGCCAACCAGTAATAGCTACACATAGATCTAGAAAAGGGTAATCTCTTTCCTACCACTTGTTTGACTGCCTTTCCATCTCTTGACTGAGAACTTCAGAAGTTAGTACTGATGGCATGGCCATGACAGCCTCCAAGGTCCAACACTGGTATTTCTGCCATAAGCTTGGCTGTCCTTCCCTTCAGTGTCACAAACTTCTTTTACCTATCTCCTAAGTCTTAGACTAGAAAAATCTCTCATTCTGACCTTTTGTTGGCTCTGCCACTCCAAAATTTGATTTGAAAAATTATTTTAAAACTGGAAGGGAATGCTGTGAGATTTCATCTGGGTTTCTGCCTTTACTCTGCCATCTTTGATCATAGTATTCTAAAAGATTTTGGTGCCATTTTACCAGAATCACCTCTTCCCCCAACCTCTCCAAAATCCATTTGATTCTCAGCCTGACAGCCAGGTTTATACTTTTATCATCAAGTCCACAAAATTGATCATACCTTCATACCCCTGATTTTTTACATATGAGTTCAAGTTGGTCCCAAACATTTAAAGACAACCTTAATATACCATGCATTTGTTTTGACTTGGTAGTATAGTCATCTACTCTGCAATTGGCAAAACTGTTGTTGTTGAACCATTTTTAAGTCATGTCTTTCTCTTTGTGAATCCATTTGTGGTTTTGTTGGCAAGCATATTAGAAGGGTTTGGCATTTCTTTCTCCAACTCATTTTACAGATGATGAATTTAGGCAAACAGGGCTAAGGGACTCACAGGGTTAAACAGCTAGTAAGTGCCTGAAGCTAGATTTGATCTCAGGAAGAGAAGTATTCCTGACTTAATGTCCATCATTCTATCCATTGTAACACCTAGCTGCCAGTCCTTCAAATTTTCCACTCTAGTTTTATTAACAGGGAGTTATGGCTTAAGTAGAACTCCTTATGCAAACATGCTCCTCACCACTAGTTATAATTCAGCATCTTTTTAGCTGTTCTTTTGATATTTATTAAAACTATTAACTATAATGTATTCATTTATGGACTGGTCACATTGATGTGGAGAGGGAATGAATTCAGAGGATGATAATCTGAACTGTCAAATTTCTTTTCTGTGCTGTTGTTTGAGATTGAAAAGTATAAATCATGGTCAGAAAAATATTTAATGGCATACTTATTAACTTTCTTTTTTTTGTCTTTTAGGTTTCTTATTTCATAGTTATTCCTTTGACTTTTTCCCTCTCATAGACATTCTAGGAGATATGTTTATTTGGATTTGGCTTATGTAGTTTTAATTGTTGCTTTTCTAATGTTCTATTTTTAATACTAACAGACAATGTTGTATAGCACATAAATGTATATGCTATAATCTTTTAGACAAGAAGAACTGTGTGCTCTATGATAGTCCTACTCACATATACTATCAATGTGACTACAGATAGGTCCTTTCAGTGCAATCTAAAATCATTTGTTGTATTAGTACAGTGGAGAGGGTCTACCCATCAGACCTTCCATATCATGATGTATTCTTAGGTTAAGTCTCAAAATAAAACAAAACTATTTTTTACTACTTTGTCTAATGCTAACAGGCAGTTATATAACTAACTTAAATAGTTAATTATGTGACCCTTGAAAATCCATTTAGCATCTTTAGTTTCTTCATAATAATAGCACTTTACTTACAGAATTGTTAAGAGGATCAAATAAGATTATGTATGTAAAGTGCTTTTTAAACATTGCAATGCTATATAGATACCAGCTATAATTAATAATAATTGACATTTGTATGAATGATTTTCAGTTTGCACTGTACTTCCTTTGTAGCTCCATCAGGTACTATAGGATATGTTATTCAAATTTAGAAGATGGTGAAACTGAGGATTGAAAAGTTAGAAGTAGCATGTGTAAATAGAAAAGAAAGAAAATTTACTTGGTTCAAATCCTAGATCAGCTACTTATTAAATCACTTTTGTAATTTTTAGACAAATCATTTTACCTTTCTAGACCTCAGATTCTTTAGAAATAGATGGAGAGAGCTGAACCCTTCTAGCTTTAAATTTATGGTGCCGTAATGCTAGGATAACCTAATATTGGTTCCTTCTTATTTGATTATTCAAGTGTTTGTTTTTCTACTTGAAAACCTGTTATTTGCTGTTTATTGTCAGATTAAGATTTTGCTGACACATACCATATTCTAATTCAGTTATTGGAATACAAGATGATTTGATCCACCTTAAAGAGAAGGATAAGAACAGATTATGAAGGTATTTCATGACAAAACAAAGAAGGTAAATGAAAGGGGGAACCTCCTGCCATGTGTAGAGGTACTATCTACTTTGCTCTTGTCCCATTAAACAATATGAGAAAAACGGCTCTCTAAAAATACTTTGTATTCAGATTCCAGTACTCTGGCCAAAATGACAATTCCCACAAGAATGTGATACACAAAGCCAGAGTAAGAGCTAAATTAATGTTCTAAGTATAGAATATCTTCTGCCTGTGCAAAATTCTATGTTATCTTGTGATGAAGCAAAGTGAATAGGGATGAATTTTAATTCATTCAGGATCCAAGGAACTAGATTATGCCAGGTATTTACTAACTCAGATGCCAACAGCTATATTACCTTCCTTCAATCTTGAGACAGAATGCTGACAATAACTTCCATACCTTAATAATACCTTGATCCTAGTCAATCTCATTCAACAAGCATTCATGTGGTTATAATGTCCAAGGTATTTTGCAAGGCACTGCAGAAACAAACATAACATCTTATGAGAATAATTACCTCATTTTAAGTTTGGTAGTGATATAATATACCCCAAAGACTATGTGATTTTCTCATTCAGTTTTGGGATGTGTATAGTATGCAAAAATTATGAATTTGGTCATAATCACTTGGACATTTGACATCCCAATTAGGAAAGTTCCCAACGAAGGTTGTGTCTCTGTATATGATTGCATTTATAAAGACAACATATTACAAAATATATGTATTTATATCTTTGTATATACATATGGATTTTATTTTTTTACAAATGATTATGTTAAATAAATTGCAGTTTCACTGCTGATCTTTTTCTAACTATGTCTATTTTTACTATTGCCTGGTCTGAAATCATTATTGCTACCCCTACCTTTTTTTTTTGGCAGGGCAATGGGTGTTAAGTGACTTGCCCAGGATAAAAAAGCTAGCTAGTGTCAAGTGTCTGAGGCCAGATTAGAGCTCAGTCTAGGGCCAGTGCTTGATCCACTGTGCCACCTAGCTGCCCCCACCCCTAGTTTTTTTTTTCTTTTTTTTTTTTTTTTGCTGGGCAATGAGGGTTAAGTGGGTTGCTCAGGATCACACAGCTAGTAAGTGTCCAGTGTCTGAGGCTGGATTTGAACTCAGGCCCTCCTGAATCCAGGGCTGGTGCTTGATCCACTGTGCTACCTAGCTGCCACCCACCCCTACTTTTGTTTTTAATCCACTTGACCAATAGTAAATTACCCTGTAATACTTCCTTTTAATTCCATTTGAATCTTGCTGTTTCAAGCATATTTCTTGTAAACAGTATGTTGTTATACTCTTTTTCTTGATCCCTTTTAGGTTCACTGTTATAATTAATTGTATTTTTACTCTGTCAAGTGTTCTTACATGTTTTTCCTCTCTTTGCCCTTCCCCTTCCACTTTAACAAGAAGAAATTCATAAATGAAAAGGAATGCTATTAAGACTAGTTATCTATAAAGCAATCTGTTCCCTCCATCAGACAAGCCCAAAGTCTGCTCACTAATATCTTCTCTTGGCCCAGACTCAATCACCAAGTCTTACAATTTCCTTTTCTTTGAATGCCACCTTTGTGATCCACCCTATACAAATGATTTTTTTGCAAATGTTTATTTCTTCATGCTTATATCTTCCTTCTTTAACTCATATTTTCCCATCCTTATGCTCACCTGCTTCCTTGTTGAGTTAAATGCATTTTCAAACCAAACTATTTGTGCATGTTCATGTGTGTGGAAACCTGACCTTTGTCTAGTTCATATGATGAGATTAATGAGATGCCATTTCCATACACCCTTTTTTACACTTTTGCTCTCAATTTTTGAAGAAAAAATGTTTCTCACTCTTTTTCCTTGTTTCTTCTCACTATATTATTTTTTCTCCTTGATTTTCTTCTATTAAAATTATCACCATTTATATATTATTAAGAGGACAGAAGGAAACTTCTAATTTAGCCTCAGTAACCAGAAGTGTTGTAAAATTAATTGCTTATTGTATTCAACCAATTCCTTAAGAGTAAGACTCTAACTTGTGTGTAAATCCTTATTTCCCATACGCAACAGCAAAGTTCTTCCTAGAGTAAAAATTCCACTTGTGTTTAATCTTCTCTTTGTAAGGGAAACATAGAGACTACTGAGCATGCAACCTCTTTCCTATCAATTATTCAAGAAGTATTTATCAAGCACTTTACTGTGTGCCAGATGTACAACTATATGACTCAATAGATAGAGTGCTAGGTCTGGAGTCTGGAAGACCGAAGTTCAAATCTGACCTCAGATACTTACTATCTATGTGATCCTGGACAAATCACTTAACTTCTATTTGCTTTAATTCACTAGAGAGGGAAATGGCAAACTGCCCCAGTATCTTTGCTAAAAAAACCCTGTGAATAGTATGGCCAAATGGGTAAAGAAGTGTAAAACACAATGATATGACTGAACAATAGCACCATGTACCAAAGCACTGTTGGAAATACAGATAAAGGGAAAGAAAAAAACCAACTTCTCCTAATCTCCATGTGCTATGAATATAATGGAGAGACAACATATAAAATAGATATAGATGTATCTAGATATATCTATTAAGACAGAAAAATGTATCAAAGTATATATGTATATATAAACTATCTATTAACATATATTGAAGATATGTATCTTCTATATGTAGCACTATATATATATATATATATATATATATATATAGTACTTACTATGCCCCAGACACCATACTAAGTGTTTTACAATTATTATTTCATTTGATTCTCAGAACAACCCTAGGGGGTTGATTATTATTCCCATTTTACGTATGAGAAAACAGACAAAGAAAGGTTAAGTGATTTGCCCCGGGTCACACAACTAGTAATTTTCTGAGGTTGGCTTTGAACTTAAGTCTTTCTGACTTCAAGTCCTGCACTCTATCAATCGTACCATCTAGCTGCTTAAAGCTGGTTTTATATATATATACATATATATATATATCTGTATATCCATCTTTCTTTTTTTTCTATCTATCTACCTGTCTCTATGTTTGTCTTTCTAATTACCTGCCTATGTGTGTGTGTGTGTATATATATATATATATATATATATATATATATATATATATATATATTGCTTGTACACAATTGTTTTAATTTTTTCTCTCCATTAGATTTTGAACACATGCAGAATAGGAACTGTTTTTCCCTCTGTCTGCATCTTCATCTCTTAGCATAATGTTTGACATAGTTCAATACTTTTAAAAGTTTGTAGGCTGACTAATACGATAGAGGTTGCCAGTGTAGCAGTTGCTGAACAAGTTTTCCTTGTAAAGAGAAATCCAAATCACAGCCGTGATTCTAAGAACTTTTTCATAGTCTATGGGAGAACCAGTGAAAAAACAGGACTCATTTTAAGGTAAGCAATATGTTCATTGTTTATACACTATTGTGAGCCTCTTTTTCTATTTTCTATATTTGTTTACAGAGTTCTACTACGTCATTTTATGATAGCCATTATTTAGTAATGTTACTCCTATGGAGAAGGACCTAGTTATCTTCAGTAATTGAAAAACAACTATCAAATACCATACAGTGAAGCAAGCTTATCTAAATAAGTAAGATATCCTGAGGAAGAAAAAGAGATAGCATCTGCCAATCAATTTACACCAGCACCAGCACCATGACCACCATCTCTCCTTGGACTTGGATGGAGACATCTTAGGACATTTAATCCAAGAGCCTTGGGAACCCCAATACTTCTGGCCCTATGTCTTCAGTCATTATCCTGGGAAGCATCAGCCTGAAAACTACTCCTGTGAGTTCTACAACCAGCTACTGATGAGCCATCAAAGAGAATTCTTGCCATCAAAGTCCTTGGAATAATCAAATAGTTTGACATCAGAAGCTATTATTCCATTCAAATTCTGGGGGGCAGAGCCAAGATGCTAGAGTAGAGAAAGTGGTAAGATGAGCTTTCCCAATATTCTCCCAATAAAACCCTCTAGGTGTTAAAAATAATGCCTCAGATCCAACTCTGTAGTGACAGAGTCAACAAAAGGATTGGGTGAGACATTCATTCAACCCAAGGCAACATAAGAGTTCAGAAACAGAGATCTATGGCATAGGGTGGAGAGGAAGCCACAAATAGATGAAATACCAGTGGTGGCACTAGGTAGCAGAGATAGAATCAAAAGTAAGCTTCAAAACCGCTCAAGAAAGAGACAGTAAGAGGACTCAGAAACTGATCAGAAATAGATAACATTAGAACACTGTGCTAGCACTGGATACAAGTACATATAATGCTTGGGAACTTCACTGCATACACCCACTTCTAGGTCTTAGTTCACTGGCAGAGAAAAGCATTTTCTGTCAAGGGTAAACAGAAGCCCTGAGGAACAATATTGCATTTGGTAACAAGGAAACAGGAATCTTGAAGAACAGTATCATTTCTGGCCCAGAGGGAGCAGGGGCCATTAAGAACAGTATTGATTACAATCCCAATGGATCAGGGCCCCTTCCTGGGTAAGAATCAGAGTTCAAACCAGGATAAAAAGATTTTGGAATTTTGGAATGTCCTATAATGTGAAATGCTATCAGTATAGGGCACTTGAGAAAATAGAGATTCTTTGTTTTTTTCCAAATTCCAAAAATAGCATTTCACATTATAGGACACCTATATTCAATTAGTCTACTGCCAAAGAATCAAAAATGAAAGTCTTGCACCCTTCTTTTAGGGTACATGGAGATTTTCTGAAATATGGAAATTCTAAATATAATCTCTGTTAAGTAGTAATGACTTTATAAATGCATATTTCCAATTTAAGGACTAAACTATATCCTTTTTATGGATCTGTCAACTACAGAATTTTAGTATACTATCTTCAAATACGTCTGTTGCAAATTTATTACTATAGTCTCAATATCATAAATAATAACCACTTAATGTTTCTCATATCCTCCTCAACAGATCAAAACCTCTCAAAAGCCTTTCATTTCAAGATTCCAAAATCCTTTTAATTTCAAAACTTACTGACTTAAACTTGTTCTCTTTCTTCTATTTATTCCTTAACTGGACTTTGATAAAAGTCTTTTAAAATTAGACCATTCTTGTTCTCTTTTCATAGTCTGATACAGTACTTCTTTGTTTTCTTATGTCTTCAAACTTTTCTTTGAATAATATCCTAGACTACCTATAGAAATCATCTTTACTATTTTATTTTCCCTTTACAATTTACAGCCAGTTTTGTGATAGGATACCAATGATAGGAAACCATTGTTGTCTTTCAGGTTTTAGAAAGACTTCACTTCTAGCATACCTAAACAATTAGGTTCTGTTATATCACTTATAGAAGAAACATCAAAACATGTTTCCAAGTTGATTTTATTTATTCTTTAGATGATCACTGATTTAAACAAGCTTTCTTTCATTATCAGGTAAATAGTTAAATCACCTTTTTCCCTGGAATTATATTATTTAGAGAAAACGTGATAAATATATATATTTGTGGTTTCTTTATAACATCCAGTTTCATTCTTATTATCCTTTAAAACAAATTCTATAGAATGTTATCCCAAAACTAAGTAAAGCATTTCAGTATGCATAAAAATATTTAAAATGCAATTTGTAAATTTTACAACAGAGAATTTACATTTCAATCACAGATTTAGTTTCTAATTAGTTTACAATGGCATAAATAGAAATTTCTGCAGACTGGGAACAAAGATTCCTTTCCTTCTTGTCTGTGTCTTTTTTCTGTCTTCCCACATAGGTGAGAGAGAGGGGGTGGGGGAGAGAGAGAGATTGATTTTTCATTTGTTTTTAAATTTCATTTTTTCACTCTTTTTCCTGTGGCTTATCTGACCCTTGGAGGGGGCACAGGTGGCTGTGGGGTGGTGGTAACTGTAACACAGATAATAAAAGACAGACACATAGAATTACTAGCTAGATAATTTCTTTCCTTCTATTAAATGTTTAATAAAATTTTTAAATGTTAGTGTACACAATTTTTCTAAAAGCAATTTCAAAGCCTTTAATTTTTACTAATTGAATATCTCTTCTTTGGGCCAAATTTGGGACAAAACAAGCTTCTTCTATATCATACATAGGCAATCATTGCCTAATTTGAGACCCCTTATTCTAAGTCATAGATTTTAATGGGAAGTTTTTCCTGATCTCAGGCAAATAAGAATTCCCTAAGAGGTGTGCTTTTCACAGGGAGCATCCCTTGTTCCCAAGATAATAGAAATTTCTCCAGGGTACCCACTGGTATGCTTTAAAAAAAATGACCTTAATGGGAATGTTTCCCAATAATTTGGGATATTGTATTGTCTTGGTACTTTATCATGCAAATATGGGATTACTATTATTTCCTTAGGGAAATCTTCCTGGGGATAGCCTTCTCCAACACTACAGGGGGAGGAGGAAGGATTAGAATAATTAAAAGAACTGATAATGATGGGGAGTCAGACTTCAAGGCCAGTTTTCTGTGAGGAAACCCTTTTGTAAAAATGTCAACCAAAGAACTCTAAGGAGTTCCATGTAGAGCTTGGGCAGGAGTCCCTCTCTTGATCCCTTTGTAGTTACCAAATGTCATAATTTAATTGAGGTAAACTGAGGAAATATAGTCCAAACTTTGTGATTTTTTTTCTGCAAGGCATGGCATTGTAAAATAATCTGCTACAGGGCCTGCTCAGTAGTTATAAGGAACAGAAAGAGAGGGTTACAAGAATTTTTACAGTAAAGAACAATTACTGTATAGAAATTTAGAGACTTTCCAGTCATGGGGATGCTGATTGTTTTATTTTGTTTTTTTCTGCAAGACAGTTAGTTATATGATAATAAATGATTATCTTAAAATTATATGATCTAAAAGAGGAAAAGACAAAAACTAAAACTAAACTTAGCTCAGGGATATACAACTTAATATCAGCAACTATACACAATGTTAGGAATGATACAAAAAGAACAGTCTGGGGGCAGAGACAAGATAGCAGAGAGAAGCTGGGAAGTGGCCTGAGCTTTCCCATATTTCCATCAAAAACAACATTAAATCAAGCCTCTAATCAGATTTTGGAACTAGAGAACCTACAAAAAAGAGACACAATCCTCCTACTTAAGATAATTTAGAAGGTCTGTCTCACCTGTGTGAAAGGGGCAGGCAACTCAGCACCACTGAGCTCACCTGGTAGCTTGGCTCAGTGGACAGTTCAACGCTGATGCAACTCAACATTGCTGAGAGTTTGACAGCTGAGAGTGGAGCAGCTGAGAATGAGGAAGCTGAGAGCAGTAAAAAGCTTGCAACAATGAACCCTGTGCACCAGGAGCAGACTTTTACTTTGTAAGTTTTAAAATAGACTACAACATGAGCAAGAAACAAAAAAGAACCCTTACCACTGACAGCTTCTATGGTGAAAGGGAAGACTAAAACTTAAACTCAGATTAGTTTGTCAAAATGACTACAAAACTCAAGTGGGAAGATGATCTTGTCTCAAGTCCAAAAAGCCTTCTTCGAAGAGCTCAAAAAGACTTTTAAAAAACAATTGAGAGAGGTAGAAGAAAAAATGGAAAAAGAAATGAGAGAAATGAGAGTTACACTACAAAAAAGAGAAAAATTGACTGAGGAAAACAAATACTTAAAAATACAATTGGCAAATGAGAGAAAAAAAAATGACTAAATGGAAGAAAAAATCGGCCAAATGGGAGAAAAAATGGGCCCAATGGAAAAAAAGGTGCAATAGCTTATTGAGAAAAATAATGTCTTAAAAATTAAAATTGGGCAGATGGAAGCTAATAACTCCATGAGACACCAAGAACCTGTTGAGCAGAATCAAAAGACTGAAAAAATAGAAGAAAATGCAAAATACCTCATTGGAAAGACAACTGACCTGGAAAATAGATTCGGGAGAGATAATCTGAGAATTATTGGACTACCTGAAAACCATGATAAAGGAAAGAATTTAGACACCATTTTCCAGAAAATTATCAAGGAGAACTGCCTTGAAATTATAGAATCAGAGAATAAAATTGTCATTGAAAGAATCCACCAATCACCTCCTGAAAGAGACCTCAAAAGAAAAAACTTCAAGGAATATTATAGGCAAATTCCAGAATTATCAGATGAAGGAGAAAATACTCCAAGTAGCCAGAAAGAAACCATTTAAATTTCATGGAGCCACAGTCAGGATTGCATAGGACATGGCAGCTTCAACATTGCAGTATGCAGGTCTTGGAATAAGATATTCAGGAAGGCAAAGGAGCTTGCATTACAACCCATAATCAACTAGCCAGAAAAACTGCTCATTCCTTTTCAGAGGAAAAGATGGACATTCAATGAAATAGGGGACTTTCAAGGCTTGATGAGAAAAAGAGGACTGAACAGAAAAAATGATCTCCAAATACAAGACTCAAGAGAAATATAAAGAGGTAAACAATGGGGAGGGGTTTGGGGAAGGTTGTTCAGTAACGTTAAATTGCTAGGATCACTATGAGGGAGGATAATAATTTTAACTCTTGGGATCTGTATCTCTGTTAAGGTATTGTTATTAAACTGACTTTGATGTTATGATATAAAGAAACTTAAGGGGCAGAATAAAAAAAAATAAAGGGAGGAAGCCTCATATGAAGGTGTACAAAAAGAACCCATTGCAATAGAGGGAAAGAAGGGATGGGTGAGCATTGTTTCAACCTTACTATTATCAGATTTGGTTCAGGGAAGGAAGAAAATATATTCACATTTGTATAAAGAAAATTAGCTTACTTTTTAATGGTCCCTTTTTTTGTGGGGCAATGAAGGTCAAGTGTCTGAGGCCAGATTTGAACTCAAGTCCTTCTGAATGCAGGGCTAGTACTTAATCCACTGGGCCACCCAGCTGCCCCAGGTTACTTTTTAAGGAAACAAAAGGGGAAGGGGAAAAGGGTGGTATTGCTAGAATGGAGGGCAGAAACAGGGGGGTAAGGGGCAAGATAAAGATAGGCAGCTGATAAAAGGGAGGGCAGAATGAGAGAGGCAATGGTCAGAAGCAAAACACTGGTCAAGAGGAATAGGGTGAAAGAAGGGACAAAAGAGTAAAAACAAAGGGGAAAAGAGTATAGAGGGAAATAAACAGTTAATAATCTTAACTGTGAATGTGAATGGGATTAACTCTCCCATAAGACAGAAGCAACTAAAAGAGTGGATTAAAAGACAGAATCCTACAATATATTGTTTACAAGAAACACACTTAAAGCACAAAGATAGACACAGTAAAAGTAAAAGGTTAGAGAAAAATATATTATGCTTCAGCTGAAGTCAAAAATGCAGAGGTAGAAATTCTTATCTCAGACAAAGCAAAAGCAAAAATACATCAAAAAAAGAGATCGGTAAGGAAACTATATCTTGCTAAAAATATAATGGTTAATGAAGTCATATCAATACTAAATGTGTATGCACCAATTGGTATAGCATACAAATTCATAGGGGAGAAGGTAAATGAGTTACAAGATGAAATATACAGCAAAACTATACTAGTGGGGGATCTGAACCTTCCTCTCACAGAATTAGATAAATCTAACTGCAAAATAAATATGAAAGAAGCTAAAGATGTGAAGAGAATATGAAAAAGGTTAGATATGATAGACATCTGGAGAAAACTGAATGGGGATAGAAAGGAATAAACCTTTTTCTCAGCAGTACATTGCACATACTCAAAAACTGACCATGTATTAGGGCACAAAAAAACTCATAGCAAAATGTAGAAAGGCAGAAATAGTAAATGCATCCTTCTGAGATCATGATGCAATAAAAAATTACATTATTAAAGAGCCATGAAAAGGTAGATTGAAAATTAATTGGAAACTAATCAATCTCATCCTAAAGAATGAGTGGGCTAAATAACAAATCATAGAAACAATCAATAACTTCATCTGAGAGAATGACAATAATGAGACAACATTCCAAAACTTACAGGATAAAGCCAAAATAGTGCTTAGGGGACATTTTATATCTTTAAATGCTTACATGAAGAAAAAAGAGAAAGAGGAGATCAGTAAATTGGGCATGCAACTAAAACAGCTAAAAAATAACAAATTAAATTTCCCCAATACCAAATTAGAAATCCTGAAAATCAAAGGGGAAATTAATAAAATTCAAAGCAAGAAAACTATAGACTTAATCAAGAAAAATAAGAGCCGGTTTTATGAAAACAAAACAAAACAAAACAATAAAATAGGTAAACCTTTGTTTAATCTGATTTAAAAAAAAAGAAAGAAGAAAATCAAATTACTGGTATCAATAATGAAACAGATGATTTCACCACCAATGAAGTGGAAATTAAAGCAATAATTAGGAACTATTTTGTCTAAGTGTATGCCAATAAATTTGACAATGTAAACAAAATGGATGAATGTTTACAAAAATACAACTTGCCTAGGTTAACTGAAGAAGAAAGAAAATCCTTAAATAGGCCCATTTTAAAAAAAGAAATTGAACAAGCCATTAATGCACTCCCTTAGAAAAAATCTCCCAGGGCCACATGGGTTTACAAGTGAATTCTTCCAAATATTTAAAGCATAGTTAATTCCAATATTATACAGAATATTTGGAAAAATAGGTGAAGAAGGAGTTCTACCAAATTTGTTTTATGACACAAATATGGTGTTGATACCTAAACTAGGCAGAGCCAAAATAGAGAAAGAAAATTACAGACCAATTTCCCTAATGCATATTGATGCAAAAATTTTAAATAAAATATTAGGAAGGAGATTATCACAAGTGATCCCAGGGATAATACATTATGACCAGGTTGAATTTATACCAGAAATGCAAGGCTGGTTCAACATTAGAAAAACTAATATTATAATCAACCACATAAATAAGAAAACTAACCAACATCATATGATTATTTCCATATATGCAGAGAAAGCATTTGACTAAATACAACCCTTATTCCTATTAAAAACACTAGAGGGGGCAGCTAGATGGTGCAGTGGTAAAGCACCAGCCCTGGATTCAGGAGTACCTGAGTTCAAATCTGGCCTCAGACACTTGACACTTACTAGCTGTGTGACCCTGGGCAAGTCACCTAACCCTCATTGCCCTGCAAAAACAAAACAAAACAAAACAAAACAACAACAATAACAAAACCACTAGAGAGCATAGGAATAGGTGGAGCTTTCCTTAAAATAATAAGCAGTATCTACCTACAACAATCAGCAAGCATTATATGTAATGGAGATAAGTTAGAGGCCTTCCCAATAAGATCAGAGGTGAAACAGGGATGTCCATTATCACCTCTATCATAGAATATTGTACTAGAAATATTAGCTATAGCAATAAGAGAAGAAAAAAGAATCAAAGGAATTAGAATATGCAAGTAGAAAACAAAACTATCACTCTTTGCAGATGATATGATGGTATACTTAGAGAATCCTAAAGAATCAACAAAAAAAAACTACTTGAAACAATGAACAACTTTAGCAAAGTAGCAGGATATAAAAGAAACCCACATAAATTATCAGCATGACCAACAAAGCTCAGCAGCAAGAGATAGCAAGAGAAATTCCATTTAAAGTAATGGTAGACAATATAAAATACTTAGGAGTCTACCTGCCAAGACAAACCCAGGAACTGTATGAACACAATTACAAAACACTTTTCAGAGAAATAAAATCAGATGTATGTAATTGGAAAAACATCAATTGCTCATGGAACAGCCAAGCTAATATAATAAAAATGACAATTCTACCAAATTAATTTACTTATTCAATGCCACACCAATCAGACTACCTAAAAATTACTTTATAGAATTAGCAAAAATAACAACAAAATTGATCTGGAAAAACAAAATGTCAAGAATATCGAGGGAACTAATGAAAAAATTCACAGCAAGGTGGGCTAGCCATACCAATTTTGAAACTATACTATAAAGCAGCAGTCATCAAAACTATTTGGTACTTGCTAAGAAATAGCATGGAGGATCAATGGAATAGGTTCAGCACAGGAGACACAAAAGTAAATAACTATAGTAATTTAATCATCGATAAACCCAAAGACTCCAGCTTCTGGGATAGAAATTCAGTATTTGACAAAAACTCCTTGGGAAACTGGAAGATAGTATGGCAGAAACTGGGCATGGACCAACATCTTACACCTTATACAAATTGATGTCAAAATGGATTTAAGATTTAGATATAAAGGGTGATACCATAGATAAATTAGGAGAGGAAGGAATACTTTATCTCTCAGATCTATGGAGAGGAAAACAATTGATGTTCAAACAAGAGATAGAGAATATTATGAAATGCATGATGGAAGATTTTGATTACATTAAATTAAAAAAAGTTTTTGTGCAAACAGAAGTAATGCCACCAAAATAAGAAGGGAGGCAGAAAACTGGGAAACAAGTTTTACAGCCAGCATTTCTTTTGTTTTGTTTTGTTTTTGCTGAGCAATGGGGGTTAAGTGGGTTGCCCTGGTCACACAGCTACTAAGTGTCAAGTGTCTGAGGCCAGATTTGAACTCAGATCCTCCTGAATCCAGGGCTGGTGCATTATCCACTGCGCATCCTAGCAGCTCCCCATAGCCAGCATTTCTCATAAAAGCCTCATTTATACAACATATCGGGAACTAAATCAAATTTATAACAAACCAAGTCATTCCCCAATTGAGAAATGGTCAAAGATATGAACAGGCAGTTCCCTAATGAACAAGTCAAACTATCTATTGCCATATGAAAAATGCTCTAAATCACTATTGATCATAGAAATGCAAATTAAAAAAAACTTTGAAGTACCACCTCACACCTATCAGATTGGCTAATATTACAAAAAAGGAAAATAATAAATGTTGGAGCAGCTGTGGAAAAACTGGAACACTAATGCATTGTTGGTGGAGCTGTGAACTGATCCAACCATTCTGGAGACCAATTTGGAACTATGCTTAAAGGGCTATGGGACTATTCATACCCTTTTACTCAGTGGTATCACTTCTAGGTCTATGTCCCAAAGAGATCATAGAAGAGGGAAAGGGAGATACACGTACAAAACTATTTATAGCAACTCTCTGCATTGACAAAGAATTGGATATACATGGAATGCCCATAAATTTGTGAATGGCTAAACAAGTTGTGGTATATGAATGTATTGGAATACTATTGTGCTATAAGAAAAAATGAGCAGGAGGAGTTCAGAGAAACCTAGAAGGACTTACATGAACTGATGCTGACTGAGAGCAGCAGAACCAGGAGAACATTGTACACTGTAAAGGTGACATTATGTGATGAACAATGGGGATAGACTTGGCTCTTCTCAGCAGTGCAACTATCCAAAACAGTTTCAAAGAACTCATGATAGAAAATGTTCTCAACATCCAGAAAAAGAGAACTGTGATTTAGAAATGCAGATTGAACCATACTGCTTCTACTTTTAGACTGTTTTTTCCTTCTTTTGTGAGATTTTTCCCTTGTGCTGTGATTCTTCTTTTATAAGATGACTAATGTAGAAATATGTTTAATATGATTGTACATGTGCAACCTATATCAGACTTCTTTCCATCTTGGAGAAGAGCGAGGGAAGGGAGAGTAGGAAAAAAAAATTGGAACTAAAATTCCTGTAAAAACAAATGTTGAAAACTATCCTTATATGTAACTGTAAAATAATAAAATACTTTCGAAAAAGAAAAGGAATGATACAAAATGTAATAAATTTTATTTTTTCACTATATGCTATGATCTAACAACAAGAAAGAGAAAAATAATTTCCATTTAAAATACCTAAAAATAATATAAAATACTTGTGAATTTATCTGCCAAGAGAAACCCAGGAACTATATGAACACAATTACAAAAACACTTTTAACACAAAGAAAGATAGATCTATACAATTCAAAGAATATTAATTTCTTATGGCTAGTTCAGGACAATCTAATAAAAAGAATGATTCTACCTAAGTTAATTTATTCATTCAGTGGAATACCAATCAAACCATGAAATAATTATTTTATACTTAGAAAAAATCATAATAAATTTTATCTGGGAGAAAAAAAAAGGTCAAATACATTTATGGAAAAATACCACTATTTGGTCTATTTCCAACAATGATTAGGGAAAAAGGAAATGAACCTATATTCTAAAATGTTTATAGAAGCTCTCTTTGTGGTGTCAAATAACTGGAAATTTCAGGGATATCCAACAATTGGGGACTGGCTGAACAAGCTGTGCCATATGATTGTCCTGGAATACTACAATGCCATGAGAAATTATGAACTCAATCATTTTAGAAAATAATGGAAATATTTTCACAACATAATGAAGAACTAAAGAATCAGACTAAAGAGAACACTGTATATAGTAACAGCATTATTCTTTTAAGAATGACTGAGCAAATAAATCATTTCAGCAATTATAAATACCCAAATTAATTATAAAGTCCATAAGAAGAAAGACATTGTGTGCATTCAGAGAAACAACTTTTAAATAGAAATATACATAGAACAATAGGGAAGGGGGAAAAAAAGAAATTTACAAGAAAATGTTGTTGTATATTTGAAAAGAATAGTAAGTTATGCATAGTAGCTTTGCAACTTCATGTGTACTTTTTCATTACATTATGCTACAAAAATGCTTCTTGCATTCCAGGAATTAAATACAAAAGAAAAAAATAAAAATAAAAAAAATATTCGTTGACCAGTAGAATAGATTAGGTACACAATAAACAGGAGTGAACGAGAACAGTAACCCAGCATTTGATAAACCCAAATATCCAAGCTTTGGGGGAAAGAATCATTTGATAAAAATTTCTTGGAAAACTAGGAAGAATTTCAGAATAAAAAAGACATACACTAGACTCTCACATAAGATGCAAAGATAAGGTTGAAATGGATAAATGATTTAAACATAAATAGTGATAGCATAAGTAAAGTGGAATAAAATGGAAAAAAATGTACCTGTCAGATTTATGGATAATGGATGAATTTATGACTAGTTAAGAGATAGAGATGATCATGGGAAATAAAATATGTAACTTTGATTAAATACAATTAAAAAGCTTTTGCCACAACAAAGCTAATGCAGTCAAAATTATAAGGAAAACAGAAAACGGGAAATTTTACAGTAAGGTTTTCTGATAAAGACCTCATTTCTAAAATATCCAGGTAACAGCCAAAATTATAAAAAAAAAGTGCTATTCCCCACTTGAAAAATTGTCAAAATTTATGAACAGATACATATGAGAGGAAATCAAAGCTATCAATAGTTGCATGAGAATATGCTCTAAATCACTCATGATTAGAGAAATGCAAATTCAAGCAACTCAAAAACCTCAGGCCTATAAAATTTGCTATCATTATAGAAAAGGAAAATGACAAATGGTAGAGGGGAACTTGAAAAATTGGGACACTAATATACTCTTGTTGGAGTTGTGAATTAGAGAATGAATTGGAAATGTGCTTAAAGAGCTATGATAGTGCATACCTTTTGACTAGCAACACCACTATTAGTTCTGCATCCTAAAAAGATCAACCAAAAGGGAAAAGGGAAATATTTGTCCAAAAATGTTTATAGCAGCTCTATTTTTTATGGCAAAAATAGTTTAAAAGGATCCATTGTGAAAATATTATTAAAAGAGAGAAGTGATGAATTCTAAATGCCATTTGAAGCATACTTTTTAATACTTGTTTTTCTTTTATTTTCTGCTTTATTTATTTTTTTTTGGCAACATGGCTAATATAAAAATATGTTTTGCATGAGTCCCCATATATAAGTAATATCAAATTGCTTACCTTCTCAAGGAGAGCAGTAGAGTAGGAGAAATGGAGTGAATTTTTAAAAATCAATATTCAAAATAGTTTTTTTACTTATAATTGAGAAATATTTAATTAAATGCATTTTTTTTCAAAAAGATTTACCATTCACTTTGCTGCTGTAACCTAAAACCTATAGGACTTCTCCATCTGACTGGCAGCTGAAACTTTTCTTACTGGTTGTTTGAGCTCCTTGAAGGCAGAGATGGTCTTACTTTTCTCTTTGTATTCCCCAGGGCCTTAACATAGTAAATGCATAATAAATACATTAATCATTTTCATTCAAGAAAAAGTAGTTTGATTAAAGACTAATGTATATTTGTAACCTCACTTATAGAAAAGCTGTGGATTCTTTTATTCACATCTATTGAAATTGAGATTTTTTTTTTAAATTCTTATAGTGAATGTTGCCTTGGGGTAAAAATCAGCCAGGGTTACTGATATTTCTGGGCAACCCTCAAGATGAGATATAGTTTGCATAAATACAGAAACTGGGTTTTTAAGGTCCATGGTTTATAGATGCATGGTGTTATAGTCATCCTACAGAGTGCTAATATATTAACATTTCTAAATCGCAACATTTATCACTTGTCACTGCTCAGAAACAAAGCAAAACAGAATGCTTCCCTCTGTTGTAATAGGTCTATTGTGCCTCTTCACATGATGTGATTTATTCCATTCTGCCTTCCTTTTCCTTTTTCTCCCAGTATAATCATTTTGGTTACCTCTTAAGGGTTTTTTTTTTTTTTAAATCATCACCTTGAACTCAACTTACTCTCACACCTTCTGTCTGTGTGTATTTCTCCTATCTACCTTAATAAAGATACAGTTCTTAGGAGTTACAAGTATCTTCTTCCCATTTATAGGGATAAATACATTTTCACCTTATTGAATAACATGCCCCACCCCTTTTTAAATTTTTGTGGATTTCTTGAGTCTTGTATTTGTATATTTAATTTTCTGTTCAATTCTAGGCTCTTTATTAGGAAAGTTTAAAAATCTCTTATTTTGTTGAATGTCCATCTTTTCTGTAGAAAGACCATGCTTATTTTTTGGGCGGGGTGGGGGGGTGGGGGGGTGGAGGGGGATGGTAGTTCCTTCCTGTTTGTAATCCCAGTTACTTTGTCCTCTGATCCTTTAATGTTGAAGCTGCCAGGTCATGGGCAATTATGATTGTTGTTCCTTAATATTGAAATTATTTTTTCCTGGCTGCTTGCAATATTTTTTTTCCTTGACTTGATATACTTTGGTTATGCTATTTCTTGGAGTTTTACTTTTGGGGTCTCTTTCAGGAAGTGATTGATGGATTATGAGTTCAAAATTTTACCTCTCCCTCCCCCCCACTACCTTTCCCCCACTCTAAAATAGCAAGCCCTCAGGTATGAGTTATACATGTGCAATCATTTAAAACATTATCATATTAGTCATTTTGCATAAGAAAACCTGAATAAAAGAAAAAAACCTGAAAGGAAGTGAAAAATAGCATGCTACAGTCTGTGCTCAATCAATACCAGTTCTTTCTTTGGAGGCGCATAGTATGTTTTATCAATAGTCCTTTGGGATTGTCTTAGACCATTGTATTACTAAGAATAGTTCAGTTATTCACAGTTCATCAAACAATATTGTTACCTCTGTGCACACTTCTAATTCTTAAGGAATTACTTTCCCAAGTCAGATTTTGCACTTCCCTTTCCATTTGTCCAATTGTAGTTTTTTTTGAGGTGCAATGAGGGTTAAGTGCCTTGCCCAGAGACACACAACTAGTAAGTGTCAAGTGTCTGAGGTCCAATTTGAATTCAGGTCTTCCTGAATCCAGGGCTGGTGCCTTATTGACTGTGCCAGCTATCTGCCACTAAGTTCAACTATATTTTTAAGGCACTATTTTCTTTTTCCAAGATATTGACTTTGTCTTGCTTAACTTATGTATTTTTCCAAATTTTTCTTCTATTATTATTTTCTTTTTGAGCTCTTCCACAAGGTTTTTGTTTGTTTTATTTTGTTTGTTTGTTTGTTTTTTTGAGACCAATTATTCTTCCCCTTTAAGAATTCACTATAAGCATTACATCACTGTTGTCCTCCTCTAAGTTTATGTTTTGATATTCTCTGTCACCATAGTAATTTTAATGGTGAGTGTTCTTTTCTCTTTCTTATTCATATTTTTGCCTTTTCTTATGCCTTTTAATGTTGAGTTCTTCTCCTGTGGTACAATTTACACTGTACTAAGTTTCTTTTGCTAGGGAGGACAGGGGCCCAGTCACTGGTTATCTGCTCTGAGGCCTCAGCAGCTTGTAGCTTCCTCACCTCAATAGAGTGGCCCAGCCTAGTTGGAACTAGAGGTCTTATAATTGGCCTGCATGCCACTAGCTTGTTTAGATAGGATCTTTAGTCATCAGCTTCTGATTTGTACTGCGGCTAAGAGCCTTTTGCTGGCTTGCCCCGACATCCTCTTCACTGAGTTGTGCTCACAGTTTACCCAGATGAAGCAGACCTTTCCTGAAGATCTTGCTTATCTTAAATCAGAAGATTGTTTCACTCCATTTTTTGCAGGTTTTGCAGCTATAGAATGTGCTGAGAGGTTTAATTTCACCTTGTTTCTGAGGGAAATTTGGAAATGCTCAGACAGCTTCTGGTTTCACTCTTCCATCTTGGCTCTGCCTCTGCAACTCCTTTTCCATCCATCTTGGCTTCTCAACATCCTGCTCACACTCAAGGTCTTCCTCTGGGGTCCCCAAATTTGAAATGTTTTCTTCTTCATTTGATTGTATAACATTGTATTTTTATGTGGTCTTGCTGTGCTAATTTATTCTATACTTTTTATATATCTTATAACCAATAGTTAAATGTTTTAAATACATAATGTGTTACTTTGTGTTGATTTTTCCCATTAGTGTCTAGCACAATTCCTTTCACACAATGTGCTTGTTTTCGAATAGTAACAAATGAATGAATACATAAATGGATATGATTTAGTATGCATATTCTTATCCTCTTTCCTCCCTGCCAGTTCCTTTTCATGGCAAACTAGTCCAGTTAACATTATCTAGGAAAGTGAAATATAGTAAATATGCCACAGTACTGTTCATTTGCAGCATGAGAAAGTTATGTAGAACACACTTCCTAAACTTAGTTTTGTTAAATTTTGAAATGCATGACTATATTGTTACAGTACTGTTATAAATTCTATTTTCATTCTAAGATGGAAGAAATTAAGACTAAGAAACTTCTTAAAGTTCCTTATTAAAATCCCTTGGGGAGGGGCGGGGGGGGATGCTGACAAATATTCTGGTCATCATGTGTGTTTTTTATCTTATTTTGCTCTCTTTCTCTGATTTTATATGGGTTTATAGATAGATAGATAACAGGAAAGCCAATTACCATGAAAACTTTATATATAAATACATACACACATATGCATATATATATAATGGGTATATATTTATGCACATAATATTTGTGTTTACATGTATGTATGTATGTGTATACACACACATATATATTTTTTCCCATGCTAACTGACTTCTGTGTTATCTATATATTATTAAAGTTTTGGTATAACACTTGGCATTGATAAAATTTTTATTTTTATTTTGTATTTTACATTTCTATAGCAACTACTTTTTAAAAAAGTAATTCACAATCACAGACACATTAATCTTCTTTCAATATTATATCAATCTACTTTTTCTTTCATTACACATAAAAAGCTTTTAGCCAAGTTACTCTAATTGAATATTATAAAGAAGTAAAATATTTCATATTTTCTATAATGAATTATCTCCTTTCATATCTAAAAACCCATATCAAAAGAATATAATAATCTTTAATTCTATATTTCACACATATACTGTAAAAATTGACTGCTTTCTATCAATAATAATTATAGTTAATCATAAATATTTCAAAGAATTGAATTGCCATGATGGAAAAAGAAATGGAAGAACATGCCATAGTATCAAGAAGTGTTAAGGACAGGATAGATAGTTAAACAATAGTAGGTAGATGATTTTTTTTTTATGATATGATTTCAGAAAATTGACCTCTCTGTAATCTTACCTAAATATTTTCATCATCCTGCCTTGAACATTTGCTTTGTTTTGTTTTTGTTTTGTGGGGCAATGAGGGTTAAATGACTTTCCCAGGCTCACATAGCTAGTAAGTGTCAAGTATCTGAGGCCAGATTTGAAGTCAGGTCCTCCTGAATCCAGGGCCAGTGCTTTATCCACCGTGCTACCTAGCAGGTCCCCCACCCCCCACCCCCCAGCTTGAACTTCTCATTTGTTTTACAAGGAAATAAAAGTTAGTTCATGTTTAGTACTTCAGTACCACCTCACACCTTTCAGAGTGGCATATATAACAAAAAAGGAAAATGTTGGATATTTGAGGGACTGTGGGAAAACTGGGACACTAATCCACTGTTGGTTAAGCTGTGAACTGTTCCAGCAATTCTGGAGAATATTTTGGAACTATGCCCAAACAACTATACATCTATGCATACCCTTTGAACCAGTAATACCACTGCAATGATTATATCACAAAGTCATCCCCAGAAAGGGAAAAAAAGGACCTATCTATACAAGAATATTTATAGCAACTCTTTTTGTGGTGCTTCTGACCTACCTCACTGCCTACCTCAAACTGCCTTCCTTTTTATCAGCCTCCCTTCTTTCTCTTTTCCCTTTCCTCTCCTGCTAGTGACATCCCTTCTATCAGTAGCACCCTTTCCCCCTTGCTGTTTTAATTCCTTAAAGAGTAAGCTAAGTTTCTTTATCCAAATGGGTGTAATTTATTATTCCCTCTTTAAACCAAATTTGTTGAGAGTAAGTTTGAAGCAATGTTTACCCCTGCCTTCTTTCCCTCTATTTTAATAGTTTTTTTGTGCCTCTTCATATGATGCAATTAGCCCCATTCCACCTCCCCTTCCTCCTCTATTGTCCTTTAATACTGCCCTTTAAATTTCTTTATATCATCACATCAAAGTCTATTTAGCAAGTACACCCTAATATAGATACAGATCTCAAGAGTTAAAAGTATTATCTTTTGGGCAGCTAGGTGGTACAGTGGATAGAGCACTGGCCCTGGATTCTGGAGGACCTGAGTTGAAATCTGGCCTCAGACACTTAACAATTACTAGCTGTGTGACCCTGGGCAAGTTACTTAACCCCAGTTGCCTCACCAAAAAAAAAAAAAAAAAAAAAAAAAAGAGGATTATCTTCCCTCACAGGGATTCACACAGTTTAACTTTATTGAATAATGTTGTTGTTTTTTTTTTTTCCTGTTACCTTTTTTGATGCTTCTTTTGAGTCTTATATTTGATGATCAAATTTTCTGTTTGCTTCTGATCTTTTTTTCACTGAATGTCCATCTTTTCTGCTGAAAGATAATGCTCAGTTTTGCTATGTAGTTAATTCTTGGTTTTGATCCAAGTTCCTTTGCCTTCTGGAATATCATATTCCTAGCCTTGTGATCCTTTAATGTTGAAGCTGCCAGGTCCTGTGTAATCCTGACTGTGGCTCCATGATATTTAAATTATTTCCTTCTTTCTGCTTGCAGTAGTTTCTCATTCACTTGATAATTCTGAAATTTGGCTAAAATATTCCTTTGGGTTTTCCTTTTGGTGTCTCTTTCAGGATGTGCTCAGAGGATTATTTCAATGACTATCTTATCCTCTTATTCTATGATATAAGGGAAGTTCTCCTAGATAATCTTCAGGAATATAATGTCTATACTCTTTTTTTGCTCGTGGCTTTCAATTAGTCCAATAATTCTTAGATTATCTCTCCTGGACCTATTTTCCATGTCACTCATCTTTCCAATGAGCTGTTTCATGTTTTCTTCTATTTTTTGTCAATCTTGATTTGGCTTAATGGATTCTTGGTGTCTTATGGAGCGATTAGCTTCCATCTGCCCAATTCTAATTATCAAGGCATTATTACCTTCAGTAAGCTTTTGCACCTCCTTTTCCATTTGGCCATTTCCCCCCCATTTGGCCACTTGTATGTTTTAAGTAATTGTTTTCTTCAGGCAATTTTTGACCTCTTTTCATAAGTTTCTTGTGTACCTCTCATTTTTTTCTTCTACCTCTTTTGTAATTTAAGATTCTAAATGTGGATTCTAATCTGTTCCCCCAGTTTTGGGGGAAACTGACTAAAATCACTGATAAAACAAGTTTAGGTTTTTAAGGGTTTATTGGAAAATAGAAAGAAAAAGATTGAGAACAGAATTCCAACAGCCTGGCATTCCTATCTTTCCTCAAATTTCCTGTGAAGTCCTCCGCCACCACCACCATCAAGTCAGGAACCCAAAAGCACGAGAGCTCTCCGCGCAGACTCCCTTTCCTCCTTCCTGTCTCCTCCCAGAAAATAGGAGGCTCCTCAAGTTGATTGGCTGGTAGCCTTGATAGTCAGCACCCATGAGTAAACATCATTTTCTGATGCCAAGGAAAAGCCACAATGCCTCTGAGGCATTTTCCTCATGGCAGAGCTTTCCCAAAGCAAGTCTCCAGTAGGAGGCATCATTCCAATCATTACACTCTCTAATTTGATTTTTAAAAATCCTTTTTAGGCTCTTACAAGAAGGCTTTTTGGTCTTGACACCAATTCATCTTCTCCCTTGAGGCTTCACATGTAAGCATTTTGATGGTAGAGTCCTCATTTGAGTTTGTGTTTTGGTTTTCCCTGTCACCATAGAAACTGTCATTGGTAATGATCATTTTCTGTTTCTTACTCATATTGTAGCCTATTTTTACACTTATAAAGTTGATGTCTGCTTCTGAAGCACAGGGGCCACTGTTGCAAGATTTTTGTGCTGGGGGATACGTGCTTTCTGCTCTGAGGCCTCTGTGGCTTTTGGATTATTCACTACCCTGTGCTTGCTTGCTGCACTGGGATGGCTTGGCCAAGTCATGCTTGTCCTGTGAGTGGTACTCTAGCTGGCAGTTTGCCCTCTCCATCAGTGCTAGTTGGTCTCAAAACTGGCCTTCTGTACCACCAATCTGCTGATCCCAGACCAAGGGTCCTCAGTTGCTGTTCTGTGGCCAAGAGCATCCTGAAAACTTGCCCAGACCCCCTTGACTCTTCATTGAACTGTGGTCCCCTTTTGTCCAAGAGAGACTGACCTTTCCTGAAGTCTTCTAAATTTTCTCAAGTTGGAAGATTGTGTCTTTCCATCTTCTTGTAGGCACTGTAGTTTCAGAATCTTATTAAAGGCTTAATATAATGTTGTTTTTGAAGGAAACTCTGGAGAGCTCAGGCAACTTCCTGGCTCCTCTCCACCATCTTGGCTGCTGCATTATTGTTTGATGAAGAACTGCGAATGGCTTAACTACCCCCAGCAATACAGTGATCCAAGACAATCTCAAAGAACTAATGGTGAGGCATACTCTCCATCTGCAAAGAACACACTTATATAGATTGAACACAGACTTAAGTACTCTATTTTTCACTCTAGTTCTTCCACTTTTTCCTTTTATTTGAGTTTTCTTATACAAAAGGCCTAATATGGTAGTGTTTTGCATAATTGTACCTCTATAACATATATCTGAATGCTCACCATCTAAAAGAATTGTGAGGGTGGAGAAAAGAGGGATAGAATTTGGAATTCAAAACTTCAAATAAAAATGTTTATTATAGAAAGTACTTCATTTAAGAAAAGTATTATACAAATGCTAAGCAGTGTTACCTTAATTTAAGTTTTAGTCTTTTTTTTGGGGGGGGAGTTATTTAGAATTTTTATTTTCCTAAATTACATGTAAAAGCAAATTTTGACATCAATTTTTAAAATCTTCTTGTTCCAAATTCTATTCTTCCCTCCCTCCCCATTCCCCCCACAACTCAAGCAATTCAATATGTTATGCATAAGTGTTACTTTAATTTCAAAGAAGTTAACCAAGATACTTGAAATTTACTATTAAATGTCAATCACATCTTACAATAAATATTTTCAAGAGACACTGTTAATTTGGTGGTATGTTTTGTAAGATTCTACCTAATTTATGAGGGACCATTATCTAAATCATTGGTGTTATGCTCAAAAAGAAACAGATCTGTGGGCAGCTAGGTGGCACAGTGGATAAAGCACAGGCCCTGGATTCAGGAGGACCTTAGTTCAAAGCCAGCCTCAGACACTTGACACTTACTAGCTGTGTGACCCTGGTCAATTCACTTAACCCTCATTGCCCTACCAAAAAATAAAAAATAAAAGAAACAGATCACTCTGGTCTTACATACTGACTTGGCAAATCACAAATGAACATTATCTATGTTGGACTGTATTTTTATTGATTTTGGTAAACATTTTCCAATTATATTTTAATCTCATTTGACCAAACTGGGAAGTTTTGTTGTCTGCCACTGGACCAGAATGTTTGACATGGTTTATAAAGTCAATCTCTGCTTCTGCTTATGACTCAAATGCAGACAATGTTTTTTTGTTTTTTTATTTTTAAATCTCAATACTCCTATTAGAAAGATAAAGAGGTGTATTTTTTGCTTCTTTCCTCATCTGCCCAGGTCCTTCTGCTATTAAAGGAGTAATAGAGGAGGGAACCAATATGGTGGAGGATCAAAATGAGAGTTATGCAAGAGGAACACTAAGGAAAACAATCCTTAAAAATTACAAGGGGGAAAAATGAATTGAAGAAAACAACTTTGTAAGAAGTAGAATTGACCAAATTGAAAAGAAGATTCAAAAGATAAATGAAGAAATTAATTAATTAAAAATGTAAAAAAGTAGAAAAAAGTAAAATAGTTCATCAGAAACACACCAGTCCTGGAAAATAGATCTAAGAGGGGCAGTTTAGGAATTATTATAATACCTTAAAGTCATGATAAAAAAAAATCCTGCAGGGCAGCTAGGTGGTGAGTGGATAGAGCACCAGCCCTGGAGTCAGGAGTACTTGAGTTCAAATCCAGCCTCAGACACTTAACACTTACTAGCTGTGTGATCCTGGGCAAGTCACTTAACCCCAATTGCCTCACCAAAAAAAACAAAACAAAAAAAAAAGAGCCTGCACCATATTTCAGAAAATCATTATCTCCCCAATATCATAGAACCAGAGAATAAAATAGTCATTGAAAGATCCAACTGAACACCTCCTGAAAGAGGCCCCAAAAGGAAAACTCCAAGGATATTATTGCCAAATTCCAGTATTATCAGGTGAAGGAGATTATGCCTCAAGCAGCCAGAAAAAAAAAAAAACAGTTAAAATATCAAGGAGCCACTGTCAGGATCACACAGGACCTGCAGCTTCAACATTAAAAGATCAGAGGGTGCGACATGATATATGAGAAGGAAAATAAACTTGGATTAAAATCAAGAATCAACTACCCAGAAAAATTTAGCATAATCTTTCAGGGGGAAAAATGGACATTAAATGAGCAACTTGACTTTACAATTTTCCTGATGAAAAGACCAGAACTGAAGAGAAAACCAAATCTTCAAATACAGGAGTCAAGAGAAACATAAAAAGGTAAAACAGGAAAGGAAAAAACATCTTTTTTCTTTAAGGTTGAACTTTTTATGTCCCTTCACATGAAAATGATACTTGCAAGTCTTGAGAACTGTTCCTCTTTTATAGCAGATAGAAGGAGGAAATATAAACAGAAGGTGTGGGTATAAGTTAATTTGGATGTGATGAAAAAAAATACTGGTGGGGAAACAGTATTTTACTGTGAAAAGCAGAAATGTGGAGTCAGAATCAGGTAAATTACATTACATGTAGAGGCACAGTATAGATTGAAAGAAGGGAGGGGGTAAGCATTGTTTTAAGCTTAGCCTCATTGGATTTGGTTCAAAGAGAAAATGACATACACACTCAGTTGAGTATAAAAATTATCTTAAGCTACATGTAAGTAGGAGGGGAAAGGGGAAAGAAAAAAAAATGGTAAAGTTCCTAGAAGGGAGGGCAGAAGTAGGAGGGCAAAGGGGAAAGAAAAGAGAAGTAGGCTGTGGTTAGAAGCAAAACACTGGTAAACATGGACACAATGAAAGGAGACAGAAAAGTATAAATGAAGAGAAATAGGATGGAGGGAAATTCAGATTTAATAACAATAACTCTGATTTTGAATTTGAATGTGTTTAACTCTCCCATAAAATGGAAGTGGATAGTAGGTAGAATGGATTAAAAACTAGAAATCTATAACATATTGCTTATAAGAAACACATTTGAAACACAGAAATGCTCACAGATAAAATTGAAAAGAATGGCAAAGGATATATTATGTATCAACTGAAGTAAAAAAAAAAAGAAGTAGCAATCTTTACCTCAGACAAAACAAGAGCAAAAATAGATCAAAATTAATTAAATGAGGAAGGAAAATTCATCTTGCTAAAGGGTACCATAGACAATAAAGTCATGTCAATGCTAAACATATTTGCACCAAGTTGTATAGCATCCAAATTGTTAGAGAGGGTAAAGGAATTACATAAAGAAGTAGCAAAATTCTACTGGGGTACCTCAATCTCTCCCTCTCAGAACTATGTAAATCTAATCTCACAAAATAAATAAGAAAGAAGGTAAGGGATTGAATAGAATGTTAGAAAACTTAGCTATGATAAACCTCTGGAGAAAACTGAATGGGTATAGAAAGCAATATACTGGTTTCTTGTGATACATGGCACCCACACAAAAATTGAATATGCATTAGAGCATTAAAAACAACAACAACAACAACAGAAACTTCATGCTCAAATGAAAAAAATGTCATAAATAGTAAATACATCATTTTCAGATTATGATGCAATGTAAATTATATGTAATAAAGGACTGTGGAAAGTTAGATTAAAAATTAATTGGAAACTAAATTATCTCAACCTAAAGAATGATTGGGTCACATAACATCATAGAAATAATTAATGATGTCCCCAAAGATAATGACAACAATGAAACAACATACCAAAACTCATGGGATGTACCTGATATAGTGGAAATTGGGGTACGGGTTGGGGTTGGGGTTCTTGGGAATTCCTCTTTAAAGAATTACACCCTCTTGCACACAAAACTTAGTTAGAACAAGGTGATAGTTTATTTAGGAGCAAGGGAAGGGAAGGGTGGGGGGAGGGAAACCATGAAAGAAATCCTTAGATTTTCATGGGGAGATTTGGCATAAAGCACATGGCTCAGAGGTACCAAATCTCCTCGAACAGGAGACCGGAAGGTACTTTTATAGAGGACTGATGGGGGTGGACCATCTGCCCATGAAAAGTTCCTTTAGTGAGAGAGGACCATCCCCCACTGGTGGTAGCTGGGGGAATTGGGTGAGCAGTGGAGGACCATCCCCCACTGGTAGTGACTAAAGGAATTGGGTGAGGGGTGGCTACGGATCCCTCTTCAGGACACAAAGGCCGAAGCCACACCCAAACTTATCTCCCCAGGATAAGGGAGACCGGAATGAAGGGTAGGAATCCCAAGCTAGCTCAGTCCGATTTGGTTCCTCTAGGCCTTATCGGTCCTCTGGTTTAGTTTCTCAAGGAGAAGATTCCTCGGTGTGCCCCAGAGAAATTCTGGGGTGCTCTGCGCCCCATGACATTCCCCACTTCTCTATATATAAGGAAAGGGGACGAAGATTCTTCTGAAACTGCTTCATGCTGACCGGGGGTCGAAGAAATCACGGCGCAAGGGAGGGGGAGGGGAGAGAAGTGGAGAAGGCCTGGAGTGCGTGGAGTTGTGTGGGGCCCAGAGAGTCCAGAGGCAACACATAGGCACAGTGTCACGAATCCTTGAGCCTAGACGGAACAGACTTAAACAAAAAATTAAAACTGACCAGAGCAAAAGGAAAAGGGACTTTATCAGATCAGGAGTCAAGTGGGACCTTTTTTTGCAGGACAGGGTGTGGCCTGCTTTACAGGAGGGAGTTCAAGCCTAATTCTGTGATAGGCAGTGTCTGTCTACATTAAGGGTCCCTTTTATCCCATCCCTACTTTGTGCCTTGATTGCATGCTAGGACCTGAACCAGAGAGTAAGACAGAGGTCGCCCCAAAACCATTCCTAGGCTTGCCTCCTATGTCCAGCTTGGCCATAGGCCCGACACGATGCTGGTCAGGAGAGCAAGCTGCAGAGCCGATCTCTTGGGTGCTGCCCTGGGGACAAAGAGGTAGGAGAGCTGACCTCACCTTCGTGCGGCGTCCCCCACTTCTGTGTCCCGGTTTACTACAGCTGCCAGAATCTCGGCCAGCCGGAGTTCTGCTGATAGCAGATGTGGTGATGGCGGCTGCTATTATAGAAGCTTGGTCTATGGAGCGGGCACGAGCCATCTTTTCTCTCTCTTTGGCTACTGCAAGGTCCCTGTTATTAAAAATCTTAAAAGCAATGTCAAGGAGTTGTGAGGATGGGATCTGGGGACCCCAGTCTAACTTCTGGAGCTCTCTCCTAATGTCAGGAGCAGACTGGCTGATAAAATGAATATTGAGGACAGTAATTCCTACATCTCTTTGGGGGTCTAGGTTAGTATATTTCTTCAGAGAGTCTGCTAAGCGGCTCATGAAGACAGCAGGATTTTCATCAGACCCCTGTGTTATCTCCCTCACCTTTCCATAATTGACTTGTTTCTTAACCCCCCTTCTCATTCCCTCAACTAGGCAGGTGACCATGTGATTTCTACGAGCCCTATCTTCCCTGTTATCATAGTTCCATCTCGGTTCTATGACCGGGACAGCTGTAAAACCAGGGACCCCAACCCAATTTCCAACCTGCGAGTGTTCATCCCCAACTTGTACCGCCAGGTCCCAAATCTGTTTTTTCTCATCAGGGGTACAACAGCTGGCAAGAATAATTTGCAAATCAGTCCAGGAAAGGTCAAACTCCAGTGTCACAGACTTAAAGCCATCTATGAACTTTGTGGGGTTCTCTGAGTAGCTCCCCAATTTCTCTTTAATCTGAGATAACCTGCTTATAGAAAAAGGGGCGTGCCTTACTGTTGTGCCCTTCCCAATGGGAAATTCCCTTAATGGAAGCAGGGAAGTAGTGGGAGACATTGGTAAAGACCTGGGTTGGGGAGATAGCTCAGGTGGAGACAGAGGATTGGGCGCAGGGCCCAGTGGGGGAGGGGTGACAGCCTTTGGCTGTGGAGTAGGTGGGGGAGGGGAAACAGTCTTTGGCTGCAGCATGGGTGGAGATGGGGAAAGGGAGATAGCCGTAGGTAACTGCAGATTAGGTAAAGCAGATGGGGTCGGCTGAATGGAAAAAACAGGAGAAATGGGAACATATTGGAGTTCCCCCCGATTGTAAATGGGGTAGAGCAGGATAGAAGGAGACTGATATCCACTCCCCGTGTGGCACAGGGAATTGGTTCTGAGATCAGCCGGTGGGCAAGGAGAGGTCTCAGTCATAGAGTGATATGACTGTGGTTGACCCATAGGTACAGAAGCAGGCGGAGAAGGAGTGGAATGAGAAACAGGTAGGGAATGAGTTTGAGGGGGAGGGGAGGCTGAGGTCTCAGAGTAGGTGCCCCAAGAGTTAGCGAATTGCTTGGGCTTGTGGTGATTCTCAACCGGCAAGGGGACCTCATCCTTTCCCTTTGATTTCTGGCTCAAACTCATAAAAGCCGATACGTATGGAATCTCTGTCCATCTCCCTTCACGCTTGCAAAACTTGTCCAATTGCAAGATGGTATTATAATTAAGGGTGCCGTGTACAGGCCAATTTCCTTCACTTCCTAGAGGATAATGTGGCCATAAATTGTTACAAAAATGTATCATACATCTCTTTCTTAGGTTTTTAAGTTCCAGTCTAGTCCAATCTCTTAGAATGCACCCCAGAGGTGAATTTTTCGGAACACTCCCTTTCTGTCCCATAATTACTGTCTAAGGAGAATAGTCTGAACCAAGAGCAGAGAGCTGGTAAGGGATAGACACATAAGCATAAATGTTCTTACCCAGAAACGTGTAGTCTGAGAGTCCGAGCGTGGTTCGGACATCTAGGAGTCCCAGGCTGCTCTCTGCTGTCCTGCAGACGCCGACCGTCTCTACCTCTCTGTGACTCAAACGGGAGGTTGAGTCCAGTGGGAGAGGGAGAAGAGAAACCCAGAAGGTAGGGTCTTACCTCCAGGTTCTGTGCCGAGCGTGGTCCAGACGTCTGTTTGAGCTTTCAGCGAGGGAGGGAGACTCAGGCTGCCCTCCACTGTCGCGTGCGAAAGCTGACCCTCTCTCTACCTCTCTGTGACTCAAACGGGAGGTTGAGTCAGGCGGGAGAGGGAGAAAGGAAACCCAGAAGGTAGGGTCTTACCTCCAGGTTCTGTGCCAAGCGTGGTCCAGACGTCTGTTTGAGCTTTCAGCGAGGGAGGGAGACTCAGGCTGCCCTCCACTGTCGCATGCGAAAGCTGACCCTCTCTCTACCTCTCTGTGACTCAAACGGGAGGTTGAGTCAGGCGGGAGAGGGAGAAAGGAAACCCAGAAGGGAGGTTCCCACCCCCCAGTTTTGTGTGTTAAGAGGAAAGAGGAAAATCCCACGTCCCTACAACGTTGGGGCGCCAGATGATATAGTGGAAATTGGGGTACGGGTTGGGGTTGGGGTTCTTGGGAATTCCTCTTTAAAGAATTACACCCTCTTGCACACAAAACTTAGTTAGAACAAGGTGATAGTTTATTTAGGAGCAAGGGAAGGGAAGGGTGGGGGGGAGGGAAACCATGAAAGAAATCCTTAGATTTTCATGGGGAGATTTGGCATAAAGCACATGGCTCAGAGGTACCAAATCTCCTCGAACAGGAGACCGGAAGGTACTTTTATAGAGGACTGATGGGGGTGGACCATCTGCCCATGAAAAGTTCCTTTAGTGAGAGAGGACCATCCCCCACTGGTGGTAGCTGGGGGAATTGGGTGAGCAGTGGAGGACCATCCCCCACTGGTAGTGACTAAAGGAATTGGGTGAGGGGTGGCTACGGATCCCTCTTCAGGACACAAAGGCCGAAGCCACACCCAAACTTATCTCCCCAGGATAAGGGAGACCGGAATGAAGGGTAGGAATCCCAAGCTAGCTCAGTCCGATTTGGTTCCTCTAGGCCTTATCGGTCCTCTGGTTTAGTTTCTCAAGGAGAAGATTCCTCGGTGTGCCCCAGAGAAATTCTGGGGTGCTCTGCGCCCCATGACATACCCAAAGCAGTTCTTAGGGAAAAATTTATATCTCTAAATGTCTACATGAATAAAATAGAGAACAGAGGAGATGAATGTATTGGAAATGGCAGTATGAAAGCTAGGAAAAGAACAAATTAAAAATCCCCAATTAAATACCAAATAAGAAATTCTGATCAATACAGTAGAAATTAAGGAGAGTTGGTCATCAAGAATTCCAGAATTCCTCTTGACCAAGAGAAGGGCAGGAGTACTACAAAATTTACTGAGAACTGATTCCCCACCCAGTCCCTTCTTTCCCAGACAAATGAATTGCCTGGGGCTGACTATCTTTGTCATTTCCAGACTCTTGAAGAACTTATGGACCTTCCCCCAAGTAACTTATCCCCTCCCAATGTTCCCCACCTTACTCCCTGGACTTTATGTTATTATGTAAAAAGGGTCCACCAACATTAAGTAGTTTCTATTCAGAGTCTGTAACACCTATACTTAATTTAGGAGCAGTTCTATTATTTCTTTTCTCAAAGGTTCATTTACATTAATTAGCTATATGTTACTCTGGAGCAATCTTTTGGTTCCCTTTTTGTTCTGTTACCCTATTAAAAACCCTGTCCTCTGGGTATTCCTAGCTTCCAAGCTTTGTGATACCATAAGCTATAGTTCCTCTGCCCAGATTAAAGACCTTATTTCTCCTAAAAAGAAAAGAAAAAAAGAAATTAAGGAGACTATGGAAGTAAAAAAATCAAACTAAGAGCTTGTTTTATCAAAATAGAAAAGAATATATAAACCTTTTTTTAATTTGATTTTTAAAAAAGCCAGAAGAAAACCAAATTACCAGTATCAAAAATGGAAAGTGTGAATTCACTACCAATAAGGAGGAATTACAACAATAATTAGGAGCTATTCTGCCAACTGTATACCAATAAATCTGAAAATTTAAGTGAAATGGATGAAGAGTTATAAAAATATAAAACGAACAGATTAACAGAAGAGGAAAATACTTTAATAGCCCTATTTTAGAAAAAAGAAATTGAACAATCCATCAATGAACACCCTGAGAAAAAAATCTCCAGAACAAGATGGATTTATAAGTGAATTCTACAAACATTTAATGGATAATTAATTCCAATACTATATAAAATATTTGGAAAAAATAGGCAGTCTTTCCAAATTCCTTTTGTGACTCAAAATTGTGGTTAATACTTAAACTAGGAAGAAACAAAATAGAAAATTAAAATTTTAGACAAATTTACTTAGTGAATATTGATGCAAAATATTTAAATAAATCATTAGAAAAGAGATTATAGCAATTTATCACCATATTCATACACTATAATCAGGTGGGATTTATAACAACAATACAGGGCTGGTCTAACATTTGGAAAACCAACAACAAAAATGAGCACATCAAAAACAGAACTAAACAAAATAATATTATTTCAATAGATGCATAGAAAGATTTTGACACAATACAGAACTATTAAAAACACTACGGGGCATAGGAATAAATGGAGCTTTACTTAAAATCATAAGCAGTATCTGTCTAAAACCATCAGCAAACATAATATATAATGGGGACAAGTCAGTGTTCCCAATTAGAATGTAGGTGAAAAAAGAATGTCCATTACCACCAATATTATTCAATATTGTACTTGAATTGTTAACTTTAGTAATAGAAGAAAAAAGAAATTGAAGGAATTAGAATAGGCAAGTGTTAACCCGGAAATTAAGGAAACAATCAATATAGGAGAAATAAGGTCTTTAAATTGGGGCAGAGGAACTATAGCTCTTGGTATTGCAAAGCTCTGAAGCTCGGAATACCCAAAGATGGGAACAAAGGACAGGGTTTTTAATAGGGTAACAGAACAAAAAGGGAACCAAAAGATTGCTCCAGAGTGACATATAGCTAATTAATGCAAATGAACCTTTGACAAAAGAAATAATAGAACTGCTCCTAAGTTAAGTATTGGGGTTACTGACTGAATAGAAACTACTTAATGTAGGTGGACCCTTTTTACATAATAACATAAAGTCCTGGGAGTAAGGTGGGGAACATTGGGAGGGGACAAGTTGCTTGGGGGAAAGTCCATAAGTCCATCAAGAGTCTGGAAATGACAAAGACAGTCAGCCCCAGGCTATTCACCTGCCTGGGAAAGAGGGGAGGGAGGAGGGGGAGAATCAGTTTTCATTAAATTTTATAGTTCTCATTCCCTCCACTTGGTCAAGATGAATTCCAGAATTCCTTGATGACCAAAAATAGTGTTGGGGCATGAAAGAGGATTCTCAGGCCATGTCCAGATATCTTGGGACAGCAGTCTACACTGATGTCATCTGCTTCTTGTTCCTGGTCAGATGAAATTTAGTATCACTGGTGTGTCTGGCAGTCCATTCAGGAGTTGGAGCCTTCTTCAGATGTTATAAATGGATTCAGCTGTCTATCCCTTTCAGCTTTGGGGCAGAGGCGTTGGTCAGCAGGACTTGGTAGGGGCCTTTCCATCTGGGCTGTAAGGAATCCTTGTGCAGGTGCCTTTTCCAATAGACCCTATCTCCAGGTTCCAACTATAGATTAGACTTAATTAGGGTTGAGCCACTAGAAAATGACTGAGAGACAAGATGATTAAGGTGATGAAGAGTTTGTGTGAGCCAGTTACAATGGGACAGAAGGGAGGCTTTGATGGAGAGGGAGTCATTTTATGGAGAAAAGAGGCATAGGACACCCAGAGATGATTTCAAAATATGAAAGAGAATGTTTACAAAAAGAGGTTTCCCAGGGTTCAGAAGAACTAGGGAAGGGCTTTTGGCCATGGTAGATTAAAATCATCCATAAACTTTCCAAACTGAACCCTAATGATCTCAGTGATAAGTTCTACCAAACCTGAGGATTGGGGGGTGGTAAGCACAGTCTAAATGTTTGAGGTACTTTACTTCTTGGGCAGTACTTAATCAGGAATTCCCCAGGTGGGAAAAATATTTTCTGATAATCACTTGGCTATAGCTGTTACAGTATCTTTCCTATAAGGGAAAGCTTCTACCCAATGGGAGAACTTGCAAACCATAATACAAACTTATAACTAGAAAAAGGCAGAAGTTGAATAAAATAAGTCTGCCAGATTTGAAGGAAATTTCCCAGGGGGAGGTTTTAAGGACTTGCTAGGACATTGTAGATAAATGTCATATGCAGGTCATGTCAATTTTACCACCAAAATATGCAGACTAAACTAAGAAGTTCCAGGGGATATGATGGAAGATAGACTAATAGGGAGTGGAATTTTCTGAGCAGCCTGCTTGGCATGCAGGTGAGGAAGGGCATTAACCTAGTCATGGGGAGAATCTTCATGGGAGTGTCCTGGAATTTTAACAATCACTGCTGCTAGCAAGAAAACAGAGTCAAGCAATTTCTAGATATATAGGACTTCCAGAGGACATCAGGAACCCTTTATATTTCCATAAGATCCTGAAATCCCTAACACATACTGCTATCTGGTAAAAATATTCACTAGTTTTCCTTTTACTAATTCACAAGCTCAAGTCAGGGCTTCAAATTCAGCCTGTTGTGCTGAAGAGTCAAATGAAGGAATCAATGACCTCTTCTGTGTTGGTGATAGCATACCCAGTGTCATTTGAGACAGGAACCATCAATGTACCAGGAATAATCCAGGCTTTCTATCTCAGTTTTGGATAATAGAGAGATCTCTAATTCTTCAGGACAGAGACTGTTGGCTAATATCAGATGTCCTAAAAGCTTAAAACCTGAGAGCAAGATACTTTATGGCATGAGGTGAGAAAAAATGGAGTAAGCTTTTGAAAATTGGAGATCTAGGGAGCAAAGGAATAACTCATCCACATACTGGAGAGGGTGGAGCCTAAAGGAAACTTAATGTCAGCAAGGTCTGCTTTTAAAATTTGTGAAAAGTAGGATGGATTCTCAGAAGCAGAACAGTCCAAGTATACTGCAGGCCTTCCCAGGTAAAGGTAAAGTAAAAATGTAAAAACTGGCAATTCACACCAAAGGACCCACTGAAAAAGGCACTAGAGCAATCAAAGGTGAAAAGAGTGGAATCATGGGGAAATATATTCAGGAGAGTATAAGCATTAGGGACCACAGATGCTCTAGGAATCAGAGGAACATTCACTGCTCAGGTTTTGGACAATCAGTCACATGAGCTCAAGAAAGAGGAGCTAAAAGACCAAAGGATAGGTAGTCATTAATAAGAAGCCTAATACTCCCAATTGCCTCTGGAAAGGGGATAGAGATTCAAGGAAAATGTTTAGAGGGATCCAACTGAATCTGGTTTGGAGAGGAACTAAGAACCTTTGCAATTTCAGAAGAGTTAAATGCCCAGGGGAAGGATAGGAGAATGGGACTTCTTCCAGGGGTAAGGAAAAGCAGATTAAGACAGGAGCTCTCAGGGGACATGGGGAAAGGTAGAGAGCTCTTTAGAAACAAGGGAGAGCTGGATATCATTATGGGGAGAGAATTAAATAGAGTTCTACATATCTGGTGAAAGTCACAGAAGGTGGGAAGGTGCATCTTTTTACATCTTCATTAGAAGTTAATTGTAACAGTAATCATATCTTTCAGCAAAAAAACCAATACCTCATTAAAGTTGGCTCTGATAATTCACACTCTTTGCCTAAAAATACCATTAATAGTTAGGACAACATTTAAAAGGTAGATGAATGCTCTGGAAGTTTGTGATCCTTATCAATGAAGTAGAATATTAAGGGAAAGAAAAAGGTTAAAACAGCATAAATGTTTTTAACAAAAACACCAGATAGTAAAACAAATTACTGTTGAATATGCTATTTTGAAATAAAACTTAAGATCAATTAAAAGTTATTAATCATACAAGGCTTTCATAATATTTGAATTGCTAGGGGTATGAAAACTTGAAATTCCTGGGAAGATTGAAGATTGAAGAAAACAGTAAAAGTCTAACAAAGTTAAAACAAAGTTGTTTTTAACTACCATACCATCATTAATGGTTTAATTATTACTGCTTAACAGTTATTGAGAAAAGCTACCAAACAGCACCACTGCTAAATGGAAGAAGTTTGTCTGGCATATTAGGGAAACCTTCAGTTTTCAGAATTTTAAAATGTGTTCTTATTTTTCCCAGTGTCAAACATTCATTATACCTAGACAGGGAGTATCCCAGAGGGAGAACTTGAACCCAGACTTTGAGATCACCTCTTTGTAAATGCACAGTAATACTGCATTTCTAAGCAAACAGTTTCAAGTATTTGACATTCTTTTAACAGTTGCACTTATAGCAAATTATAAACCCAAAAGAATACTCTATAATTATCACATATCCACATTACAGATTGATATACTAACGTACTTGCTTTAAGATCATGCAATTAACAAATTTCCAGATCCAAATTTTTAAACACTTTGTCAATGCAAATCTCAAAATAAACCATGACTTTAAACCCCACACATCTTATTAGAAGACATATTTCACTTAAAATAGGACGAATGAATTCAGTTACAACTGGAACTATTCCCAAATAGTAAAATTCTCAATTTATCTGAAGCCATCTATTAGCATTTCAATATCAGACCATTATTATCAATACACTCATTTTTACCTAGTGATAAAGACTGGTGACTTGAGAAGCCAGAGAATTCCATAACTTTAAAAAGAACGTGATTAACCTTGATTTTGGGGTTCATAAAACCTGGATTTAAACTATCTAATACTGGAGATCAATTCTCAACCAAAGTTTTAACAAATTTCTTAAAAACAAGTAATAAAATCAAGCTATCGTCTCTTTGCCTCTCTTTGTACATTACCTTTCTGACAATTCTACTTTGAGTGACAAAGAGTATTGCTAATAGAGTGCAAGATAAAGGACTCAACTTGAAAAGCAAGGGACACACACATACATATATAGAACATTTTAATGCAAATAGCATTCTATAAGGACAGACACAAAAACATAAAATAATGGTAGAAGATTCTTAAGATAATTTGGCATGCACAAATTAAGTTCTTCTTGTTAACCTGGAAATTAAAGAAACAATCAATATAGGAGAAATAAGGTCTTTAATTGGGGCAGAGGAACTATAGCTCTTGGTATTGCAAAGCTCTGAAGCTAGAAATACCCAAAGATGGGAACAGAGGACAGGGTTTTTAATGGGGTAACCGAACAAAAGGGAACCAAAAGTTTGCTCCAGAGTGACATATAGCTAATTAATGCAAATGAACCTTTGACAAAAGAAATAATAGAACTGCTCCTAAGTTAAGTATAGGGGTTACTGACTCTGAATAGAAACTACTTAATGTAGGTGAACCCTTTTTATATAATAACATAAAGTCCAGGGAGTAAGGTGGGGAACATTGGGAGGGGACAAGTTGCTTGGGGGAAGGTCCATAAGTCCATCAAGATTCTGGAAATGACAAAGACAGTCAGCCCCAGGCAATTCACCTGCCTGGGAAAGAGGGGAGGGAGGAGGGAGAGAATCAATTCTCATTAAATTTTGTAGTTCTCATTCCCTCCTCTTGGTCAAGATGAATTCCAGAATTCCTTGATGACCAAAAATAGTGTTGGGTCACGAAAGAGGATTTTCAGGCCATGTCCAGATATCTTGGGACAGCAATCTACACTGAAGTCATCTGCTTCTCTTTCCTGGTCAGGTGAATCTTGCTGTTGTTGGTAGTGTGTCTGGCCATCCATTCAGGAGTTGGAATCTTCTTCAAATGTGACAAGTGGATCCAGCTGTCAATTCCTTTCAGCCAAAGGGTTGGTCAGCAACACTTGGTAGGGAATCCTTTTCCAACAGGACCAGTATCTAGGTTCCAACTGTTGGTTAGACTGAATTAAGGTTGAGCCACTACAAAATGACTGAGAGACAAGATGATTAAGGTGATGAAGAGTTTGTGTGAGCCAGTTACAACAGGACAGAAGGGAGGCTTTGATGGAGAGGGAGTCACTTGAGGGAAAAAAGAGAGGCATAGGACACCCAGAGATGATTTCAAAATATGAAAGAGAATGTTTACCAAAAGAGGTTGCCCTAAGGTTCAGAAGAACTAGGAGAAAGGGCCTTTGGCTATGGCAAACCATCCATAAACTTTCCAAGCTGAAACTTAATGATTACAATGATAAGTTCTACCAAATCTGAGGATTGGGGGGTGGTAAACATAGTGTAATTATTGAAGTACTGGCCAGGAAGCTAACAATTGTGAGACAATTGAACCAGTAAAAGAAGTACCTCAATCAGTGTGAACTCTATTAGGAATTCCCCAGGTGGGAAGAATCTTTTCTGTTTAGTATTTTGCTACAGCTGTTGCAATAATACCATAATACAAACTTATAACTAGAAAAAGGTGTAAATTGAATAAAATCAATCTGCCAGATTTGAAGGAAATTTCCTAGGGGGAGATTTTAAGGAGTTACTAGGACATTGTAGATAAATGTCATATGCAGGTCATGTCAATTTTACCACCAAAATTTGCAGACTAAATTAAGCAGTTTGTCAGGACTCCAGTGACTTAAAGAGTGAAAGTAATCCATCATAGGTCAATGGAAAGAATTGGGGAGAATTGGGCATCCATTTGACCCATACCAGAGCCCAGAGTTTTTATCCTTTTTACACTCTTATAGTTTTTGCCTGTCTTGGAAGGGATAGGACATAGTCCTTTGGACTACTGCAAGCTCTACTGGGGTCAGTGTTAATCTGGGGCCAGGTCCAGGGGATATAATGGAAGATAGAATAGGGAGTGGGGTTTTCTGAGCAGCCTGCTTGGCATGCAGGTCAACAAGGGCATTAACCCAGTCATGGGGAGAATCTTCATGGGAGTGTCCTGGCATTTTAACAATCACTGCTGCTAGCAAGAAAACAGAGTCAAGCAATTTCTAGATATATAGGACTTCCAGAGGACATCAGGAACCCTTTATATTTCCATAAGATCCTGAAATCCCTAATACATACTGCTATCTGGTAAAAATATTCACTAGTTTTCCTTTTACTAATTCACAAGCTCAAGTCAGGGCTTCAAATTCAGCCTGTTGTGCTGAAGAGTCAAATGAAGGAATCAATGACCTCTTCTGTGTTGGTGATAGCATACCCAGTGTCATTTGAGACAGGAACCATCAATATATCAGGAATAATCTGGGTTTTCTATCTCAGTTTTGGATAGTAGAGAGATCTCTAATCCTTCAGGACAGAGACTATTGGCTAATATCCTCTAAAAACTTAAAACCTGAAGGTAAGATACTTTGTGGCATGAGGTAAGAAAAATGGAGTAAGCTTTTAAAAATTGGAGATCTAGGGAGCAAAGGAATAACTCATCCACATACTGGAGAGGGTGGAGCCTAAAGGAACCTTAATGTCAGCAAGGTCTGCTTTTAAATTTGTGAAAAGTAGGATGGATTCTCAGAAGCAGAACAGTCAAAGTGTACTGAAGGCCTTCCCAGGTAAAGGTGAAGTAAAAATGTAAAAACTGGCAATTCACACCAAAGGACCCACTGAAAAAGGCACTAGAGCAATCAAAAGTGAAAAGAGTGGAATAGGGACAGCTAGATGGTGCAGTGGATAGAGCACTGGCCCTGGATTCAGGAGTACCTGAGTTCAAATCTGGCCTCAGACACTTAACACTTACTAGCTGTGTGACCCTGGGCAAGTCACTTAAGCCCAATTGCCTTACTAAAAAAACAACAAAACAAATCAAAAAGAAAAGAGTGGAATCATGGGGAAATATATTCAGGAGAGTATAAGCATTAGGACCACAGATTCTCTAGGAATCAGAGGAGCATTCACTGCTCAGGTCTTGGACAAGCAGTCACATGAGCTCAAGAAAGAGGAATTGCAGGGATCTAAAAGACCAAAGGATAGGTAGTCCTTAATAAGAAGCCTAATGCTCCTAATTGCCTCTGGAAAAGGGGATAGAATGAGATTCAAGGAAGAGGTTTAGAGGGACCCACCTGAATCTGGATTGGAGAGACATTAAGAACCTTTCCAATTTCAGAAGAGTTAAACACCCATGGGGAGGATGGGACATCTGTCAAGAGTAGGGAAGAGAGGAGTTGTTGGGGTATGGGGGAAAGTAGAGAGCTTTTCAGATAGAGGGAGAGCTGGATATCATTGTGGGGAGAGAATTAAATAGAGCTCTATATCTGGTGAAAGTCATGTCCTAGATGGTGGGGAGGCACATCTTTTTACATTTTCATTAGAAATTAATTGTAGCAAGTAATCATATCTTTCAGCAAAAAAAATAGACAATACCTTATTAAGGTTGGCTCTGATAATTCACACTTTTGCCTAAAAATACCATTAATATAGTTAGAACAACATTAAAGGTAGTTGAATGCTATGGAAGTTTGTAATCCTGGAAATGAAATAGAATATTAAAGGAAAGAAAAAAGGTTACAACAGCATAAATGTTTTTAACAAAAACACCAGATAGTAAAACAAATTACAGTTGAACATCCTATTTTGAAATGAAACTTAAGATCTGTCAATTAAAAGTTATTAAACATACAAGACCATCATAATATTTGAATTACTAGGGGTATGAAAACTTGAAATTCCTGTGAAGATTGAAGAAAACAGTAAAAGTTTAACAAAGTTAAAACAAAGTTGTTTTTAACTACCATACCATTATTAATGGGTGTAATTATTACTGCTTAACAGTTATTGAGAAAAGCTATGAAACAGCACCACTGCTAAATGGAAGAAGTTTGTCTGGCATATTAGGGAAACCTTCAGTTTTCAGAATTTTAAAATGTGTTCTTATTTTTCCCAGAGTCAAACATTCATTATACCTAGACAGGGAGTATCCCAGAGGGAGAACTTGAACCCAGACTTTGAGATCACCTCTTTGTAAATTCACAGTAATACTGCATTTCTAAGCAAACAGTTTCAAGTATTTGACATTCTTTTAACAGTTGCACTTATAACAATTTATAAGCCCCAAAGAATATTCTATAATTATCACATATCCACATTACAGACTGACAAACTGAGGGGCAGCTAGGTGGTGCAGTGGATAGAGCACCAGGCCTGGAGTACCTGAGTTCAGATCTCGCCTCAGACACTTAACACTTACTAGCTGTGTGAGCCTGGGCAAATCACTTAACCCCGATTGCCTCACTAAAAAAAAAAAAAAAAAAAAAAAAAAATTGACAAACTGAAGTAACTTGCTTTAAGGTCAGATTTCCAGATCCAAAATTTTAAACAATTTATCTTAATGCAAATCTCAAAATAAACCATGACTTTAAAACCCCACACTTCTTATTAGAAGACATATTTCACTTAAAATAGGACAAATAAATTCAGTTACAACTGGAACTATTCCCAAACAGTAAATTCTCAATTTATCTGAAGCCCATCTATTAGCATTTCAATATCAGACCATTATTATCAATAAACTCATTTTTACCTGGTGATAAACACTGGTGACTTGAGAAGCCAGATAGTTCCCCAAATTTAAAAAGAACTGTCATGGGGTGCAGAGCACTCCAGAAGTTCTCTGGGGCACATCAAGGAACCTTCTCCTTGAGAAACTAAACCAGAGGACAGATAACGCCTAGAGAGATAAGTGGAACTAAATTGGACTGAGCTAGCTTCAGATTCCCACCCCTCATTCTGGTCTCCCTTACTCTGGGAGATAAATCTGGGCGTGGCTGTGGTTTTTGTGTCCTGAGGAGGGATCCGTAGCCACCCCTCACCCAGTTCCTCCAGTCACTGCCAGTGGGGGATGGTCCTCCCTCACTAAAGGAACTTTCCACAGGCAGATGGTCCACCTCCATCAGTCCTCTTTAAAAGTACCTGCCATTCTCCTGCTTGAGGAGATTGGTACATCTGAGCCATGTGCTTTGTGCCTATCTTGCCATGAGAAGTCCGAGGATTTCTTTCATGGTTTCCCTTGCCCCCCCCCTTCCCTTCCCTTGCCCCTAAATAAACTACCACGTTATTCTAATTACTTTTGTGTGCAAGAGGGTGTAATTCTTTAAAGAGGAATTCCTAAGAACCACAACCCCGTACCCCATTTCCCCCATTACAGAACCTAATTAACCTTGATTTTGGGATTCATAAAACCTGGATTTAAACTAATATTGAAGATCAACTCTCAACTAAAGTTTGAACAAATTTCTTAAAAACAGGTAAAAATAAAATCAAGCTATAGTCTAACTGCCTCTGTGTAAATTACCTTTCTGACAATTCTACCTTGAGTGGCAAAGAGGATTGCTAACATAGTGCAAGATAAAGGACTCAGCTTGAAAAACAAGGGACACACTACACATATAGAACATTTTAACACAAATAGCATTCTACAAGGACAGACACAAAAACATTAAATAATGGTAAAAGATTCTTAAGATAATTTGGCATGCACAAATTAAGTTCTCCTCTATCCTCCAAGACCTATTAATTTGAGCCAGATCAATTGATCTCTTTTTTTTTTCTTTTAGACCTCTTTTTCTGAGGGACAAAATGTCCTATCAAAAATCCTATTTTCCTCCTTTTTTTTTTTAAAGGGAAGAGGGTTCAGATTCAGATTCTCACTTAATTGATTCAAAATGCCATTGAAAAAGGAGAGAGAAAAAAAAAAAAACAAGTCCCACTCAGGGCCTTTAGCTGGCAGAATCAAGACCAAACTCAAAAAAGGAGTGACCCCACTGTGGCCGCCAGTGTTGTGGGTCAGACTTGAATTCTGCTTGCACTTACAATCTTATGGTACATGATTTGAAAACAAAACCAAGCAGGCATCCTTTCCAGGACCTGTTGGAGTGGCCATATGTGGTCCATAAAAACCTGCAGCCATCCCCTTTTGGGGGACCTGTCAGAACAGACCCATTACAAAAATCATCCATGGACATAACCAGACCCTTGACCAAAGAGCTTTTTAGGAACTCAAGCAAAAAGGGCATGAGTTCTGAATTTGAGAGACCCTTACCCAAGCCAGGCCTCCAATTTTGAGTCCAGACTGGAACACAAAAGATTCCTGCAGGCACTGAGCATCCAGAGGTCAAAAACGGTGGCTGGCTGGGCACAGAGTCTTCAAATCCCGGAAAGAGCCCCCATATGTTAACCTGGAAATTAAGGAAACAATCAATATAGGAGAAATAAGGTCTTTCAATTGGGGCAGAGGAACTATAGCTCTTGGTATTGCAAAGCTCTGAAGCTAGGAATACCCAAAGATGGGAACAGAGGACAGGGTTTTTAATGGAGTAACAGAACAAAAAGGGAACCAAAAGATTGCTCCAGAGTGACATATAGCTAATTAATGCAAATGAACCTTTGACAAAAGAAATAATAGAACTGCTCTTAAGTTAAGTATAGGGGTTACTGACTCTGAATAGAAACTACTTAATGTAGGTGAACCCTTTTTATATAATAACATAAAGTCCAGGGAGTAAGGTGGGGAACATTGGGAGGGGATAAGTTGCTTGGGGGAAGGTCCATAAGTCCATCAAGAGTCTGGAAATGGGGTGGCTAGGTGGCAGTGGATAGAGCACCGGCCCTGGATTCAGGAGGACCTGAGTTCAAATCTGGCCTCAGACCCTTGACACTTACTAGCTGTGTGACCCTGGGCAAGTCACTTAACCCCAATTGCCTCACCAAAAAAAAAAAAAAAAAAGAGTCTGTAAATGGCAAAGACAGTCAGCCCCAGGCAATTCATTTGCCTGGGAAAGAGGGGACTGAGTGGGGAATTCGTTCTCAGTAAATTTTGCAGTTCTCACAAGGAAGAAACAAAACTATGACTCTTTGAAAATGATATGATGAGATATGTAGAGAATCCTAAAATAAAAAGTAAAACAACTAAAAAGATAAAACTACTTGAAAGAATTAGCATCTTTAACAAATGTGTAGGATCTCTTGACTTTTAACTACTTGTAAAGTGTGGCACTGCTTCCAGGGTGGAGGGCACACTGTAATCAGTGTTTGACTCCCTTACCTTCTGTCCTCTGAGTTCCATGAGCAATAGCTGCCACTGATTCAGAGGATCCTGAGGCCTGCTCCTGGTTTGTTTTGTCTAGGGCTGGGTCTGTGCTGGGGTTGGGCTGGCACAACCTTCACAGGACTGTCCTCCACTCTCATACTGGTAAAACAGACCTTTCATGCCTACCATCTAAGTTGTCTTTGGCTGCAAAATGATTTTACCCTGTCTTTTTGTGGATTCTGCTGCTCCAGGAATTATTTTATGGCATTATTTGAAAGTATTTGGAGGGGTCTTGGGGAGAGTTCAGGCAAGTCACTCCTTTTTCTCTGCCAAGTTGGCTCTGCCAACTCCCCCCCCCCAACTGCAGAATATAAAATAAACCCAAACAAATATCAGAATTTCCATATATGGCCAACAAAGCCCAGCAACTAGAGAAATTACCTTTGGAAGAACTGTAGAAAATATAAACTATTTAGGAGTTTATTTGCCAAAACAAAGATAGGAACTATATGAACACAATTACAAAACACTTTTCGCACAAATAAAATCACATCTAAACAACTAATAGAATAAATATATAATATATAATATATATATAATAAAATGATAACTCTACTTAAATTAATTAAATTATTCAGTGCCTTGCCAATCAAACTACTCAAAAATTATTTTACAGGGCTAGAAAAATAATAGCAAAGTTCATCTGGAAGTACAAAAGTTCAAGAATATCAAGGTAATTAATAAAAAAAAACATAAAAAATGTTGCTTAGCTGTACAAATCTAAAACTATATTATAAAATAGCAACCATCAAAACTATTTAGTACTGGCTAAGAAATAGAATGGTGGATCAGTGGAATAGATGAGGCACACAAAACACAGCCGTAAAACACTATAGCCATCTACTGTTTGATAAGCCCAAAGACTCTAGCTTCTGGGATAAGAACTCACTCCTTGACAAAAATTGATGGGAAAACTGGAAAATAGTATGACAGAAACTAGACATAGGCCAACATCTTACAATGTATACCAATGATGGTTAAAATGGGTCCTTGATTTAGACATCAATGGGGATACTATTAGCAAATTAGAAGAGCAAAGCATAGTTTTCCTGTCAGATCTATGGAGAGGGGAAGAATTTATGACAAAATATGAGATATAAGCATTATGAAATTCAAAATATATCATTTTGATTACTTTAAATCAAAAAAAGTTTTTGCACAAACAAAATCAATGCAACTAATATTAGAAGGAAAGCAGAAAGTTGGAAAATCCTTTTTAAAGTCAGTGTTTCTGATAAAGGCCTCATTTCTCAAATATATAGAGAATTCGATCAAATTTAAAAGATTAGAATTCATTCTCCAGTTGAAAAATGGTCAAATTATATAAATAGGTAGTTTTCAGATGAAATTAAAACTATGCATAGTCATATGGAAAAAATGTTCTCAATCATTATTGATTAGCGATTTGCCAATTAAAGTAAATCTGAGGTACCAACTCATGCCTATATGGTTAAGTAATATGATTTTTTTTTAAAAGGAAAAGGATAAATGTTGGAGAAGATGTGGGGACATTAGAACACTAATGCATTATTGGCGGAGTTCTGAATTGACCCAACCATTCTGGAGAACAATTTGGGAAGATGTCTAAAAGGCTATACAACTTATCCATTGATCCAGGAATGCCACTACTAGCTCTCTATCCTGAAAGATATCATAATAAAGGGGAAAGGACCCACATGTACAAAAATATGTAGAGCAGTTCTTTTTTGTGGTAACAAAAATTGGAAATCGAGGGGATGCCTATCAATTTGGGAATGGTTGAATAAATATGGTATATGAATGTAATGAATGTAATACCATTGTCCTGTAAGAAATGAAGAGCAGGAAGGTTTCAGAGAAAGCTGGGAAGACTTACATGAACTGATACTGAATGAAGTGAGCAGAACCTGTATAATATTGTACACAATAACAGTAGCATTGTGTGATGATCAACTGTGATAGACTTAGCTTTTCTCAGCAATATAATGATCTAAGAAAATTCCAAAAGACTCATGATTGAAATTGCTCTCCACATCCAGAAAAAGAATTATGGGTTCTAAATACAGATTGAAGTATATTATTTTCACTTTTTTTGTTGTTTTTATGCTAGATTGTGTGTATCTTCTTTATTCTTGTTTTCCTTTTTGTTCTGATTCTTCTCTCACAATATGATCAATGTGGAAATATGTTCAGCACCATTGTCATGCAAAACCTATATCAGATTGCTTGCTGTCTTGGAAAGGATGAAGGGAAGAGAAGAGGGGAAATATTTTACACAAAGTCCTACAAAAATGATTGTTGAAAGCTATATTTAATGTAATTAAAAGTAAAATATTATTGAAATAAAAAAAAGAATCCATCGAATCTTTCTAGTTAAGCTTTAATGGAGTGAAGGTTAATTACCCATCCAACCCCCAGTCCCATTTAAAAAATCATATCACAGGAAAAGTTACTTTAAAGCATCCACTAGGAAATAAAATATCAGCTAAAATTAAAATGAACAAAAAAAAAAATAACACAGGATGTCCCAAGAGACAACCTCTCTTGAATAAATGACATGCAATTCTGGCTATGTAACTGATAGACAGGATGTTTCAACCATGTTGTAAGCCAATGTAGAGTGTTTTCTCCCAGAATCAAATTGGGGACAACTTCCATGTAGCTGCCTCCATTTTAGATTACCTCAGCATATGGCAAAGCCTTGTATGTGCAGGTTATGTATATAGGGTGTGTATTATATACAGGGAGAAATGGATTCAATTGGCCAGTTTGGAGCTGTTGCAATAATCAAGGGTAGTAGAAGAAATCATGTTTGACTTATATAAGCATTAAGACAGTAAGATTGTTGACTGAGCTAAGACAGAGTTTACCACTATAACTAAAATGTATAGTCCTATTCACCCTGATATAGTTTTCTGATAATTCCCAGTCTTCTTTATCTAGATAAAAGAACATGAAGTCTTGAAAACCTTAATTAGCACAATTTTGGTATAAGTAGATCATAGGATGTATATGTAGAATAACAACATTTGGCAACTGTTTGGATATTGGGAAATGGGTAGTGAGTTAAAGAAAAGAGAAAATATGTTCTATGTCATGAACTTTTTGGGGGCAAGAAAGTTTGTTGACTGAATAGAAATATGGGAGTTAGGAGAAATGTGAATTTAGTGAGGAGGATAGTGAGATATATTTTGGAATTTTGAGTGACAGATATTTATGGGACACACAGGTAGAGATGCCAAGCAGACAGTTGGACATTCAGCATTTGAACTCAGGAGAAAGTTCCATACATTTTTTATTGTTTTAATTTTGGAAGTTAAATTATTAGGAGCTGGTTCAATCACAAAGATAAACTATGTAGAGAGAAAAGAGGAAAGAAACTAGGAAAGAGTTTTGTGGTACAACCATACATAGGGAGTGGGCCATGATTGGTAACTCTGAAGAGCAGATCCAGAAATATCCATTTGAAATGTAAGGAAGAGGAGTATCACAGAAACCCAGGGATGAAAGCACATCCAGAAGATTTGGAAGGGGGGTGGTGACATGTAGGTCAACAAGGATGCAACTTGAGAAAAAAATTAATTTAGTAATAAAAAGAGATAATCTTCAAAAGTTGGAATTCCTATTGAGTGGTAAGGTCAGAATTCATGTTTGGAAACAATTTAAAAGTGAATGGGACATAAACAAGTGGAAACAACTAAAGTTGACAGCTTTTCATAGGAGTGTAACTGTGAAAGGAATGAGAGAAATATGACAGTATCTTAAGGTCATGCATAAAATGAAGGAAGTTTCTTTTTTTTCAATTTTTTTTTAAGAATAGGAGAAATCTGGGCAAGTTTCAAGCAGTAGGAAGGAAATCAGTAGATAGGGAGGATCTTAGTATGAGGGACAGACAGATCTTGGTCAAGGAGGCAAGCTTCCAGAAAGAATGTAAGGGGATGAGATAAAGGATAAAGGTAGAGGGATTATCATTGACAAGAAAGATTACCTAGTCCTCTGAGCCAAGGTAGTAAGGAGGAAATTTTTTTTTTTATTTGATAAGTTTGTGAAAAATGTTTGAACAACTAAGATTCCAATTCCCAAATATAAGGATTTGAAAACAATTCATACTTCTCTAATCAGTAAAATATAATGCTATCTAACTAAATCCTAACTAAATAAAATGTTAATTGTAACAATCGTAACTTTACAATGATAAACCAGTTTCTAAAGAAATGTAACAACTGCTCCTATTGAGTAACAGACTAAATTTTGTAGGAAGAGGTTTTAAACACCTATAGGGAAAAATAAGAGAGAATATAGCATGAGAACAACATGATAGAAAAGCAAATCTATTTTTAAGAAGAAAAGAATAAAATGAAAGAGCAAGGTTGAATAACTTAGCTGCTAACAGGACATGATTGTTCTTGTTATATTTCACTTAAGAACAAGAAAAAAAGAATTAGCAAGTCTATTCAGTCTTCTGGAAATTAGGAAAGGATGCCAAAAATGAATGAGAGAAAATAAATATCTAAAAGTCCTATTCATTCATTTGTTTTTCTGTTCGTTTGTTCAATTGTTTGTCTATTTATTTGTTTTATCTTAACTTCTGTTTTATTTGTGTGAGAAACTACTGGTGGGGAAACTCTCCATTCCAATGTAGATCAACAGTTCTCCAAATGAAACTCTGAGTTGCTGGGTCAAATGAAGTGGCTTGCACAAGATGACAAGTGTAAGAGGTTTGACTTGAATCCAGGTTTTCCTGGCTCTAAGATTGGTTGTTTATACACTGTAGCACTCTTCTTCTTAATAAGATATTTAAATAGTTTTAAAAAATATGTGTGTGCACTTCCTTCATCAGTCTTTAGTAAACTGTCGCTGTGACTCAGACAATTCAAAACCAGCCTTCTCTGAATTCAGCACAGCCAACTCTGACATGATGGATCTACAATCAGGCTAGACCTAGACCCAAAGCATTTCAACCTTAGTGGGACCTACCATAATTTTACTCTCTTGGCAAAATTATATTTTAGGAGACAGGTATTTGCTATATTAAATAACAATTGATTATTATATTTCCAGTTATTGAATTGCTTTTTTTAAGAATTTTTAATATTCTGCATAAGGATTTGTTTTTGTTTCTGACATGTATTTACTCTGCCCCTGGAATCTCTAAGCCTGTGAATTTCCTTGGAAAGGAGCATTTTCCTCATTGTAATAATTTTATATCAATGAAATAACAAAAATAATTTACACAAAGGATGGTGGTGTTACTGTCATGCTTGTATTAATTGATTATCCTAATATTTATTGTTTTTGTTGTTGTTGTTGAGGCTCCCAGTGTAACAAGTGGAATGTTTATCTATTTTATTTAACTCTTAGAACATGACAACCCACCCCTGCAGGACTAATCATATATTACTTTGTTGTTATAATATATTGCCCCTTTCTGTCTTAGTAATTTTTTTTTTAATTTTAAGAGATGTAGAGGAAGGCTCCAGAATATTGGATAAATTTTCCATGGAGGAATACACCCTTAGACAGTGATTAGTTGTATGAAACTGGGCAAGTACTTTAACATGTACCTACTTTCCTTCAGTTTACTCATTTGTAAAATGGGATAATAGTGTCTCCCAGGGTTAATATTAGGATAAAATGAGATAAAACTTCTAACGTACTTTGCAAATCTTAAATCGCTAAATAATGCTCATCAACTACTCTGGTTTCCACTCAACCAAAGTCATGTCTCCCCCAAGATAACCTCATCCCCTGAAATTTCCTCATGTAGATTGATTCAGCTTTGATTTTCAACACCTCCCCAGCATCAACAATAGTTTATCACCTCTGATTGGAGAGCTAGAGAATATAACAATAAATTCCTCCCCAAACCTCCCTGTGTAGATGGCTCAAGGATTTTCCAACTAACTTCTATTCCCATCAGCTTCTCTGCATAGTTTCAACTTGGTGAATATCATGCCCCTTACCCTGCTTCACCTTTTTAGTTCTCTTTTGTGTGTTTTCCCCAAATAGATTAGAAGTTTCTTGAAGAGTGGAAATATTTTTCTTTTTTCATATTTGTATCCCCAGCACTTTTAATTGTGCCTGGCATGTAGTAGGCAATTAAAAAAATGTTTATTGACTGATTATTATTATTATGAAAAGATGTGTAGATTATACTTTGATCCATTGGAGGCAGGTACCCAGATCATTGGGACTCTATGTCTTTTGTAGCAATGGGGAAATGGAATGATACAGAGGGAAGAGTACCAACTGAAGTCACAAGACCTGTTTTCAAATCCTACTTTAAATCTTATTATCTTACTGTACTTTACCTACTTGGACTTCAGTTTGTCATCTATAAGATGAGGGGGTTGAACTACATGGTTTCTGAGATATTTTCTAACTCATTTGATAATACTATAATAGACTTGAAAATTCATGCCACTTTATTGAATCCCCATTTCCTTATAATATCACTTTGGAATTTAGTGACTTTGATTAAGATAAGGAGGAAAGAAAACATGTTTTCTTCCATCTAGCAAAGCAGTACTCAGTGACCTCATCAAAGTACTTTATTAATTCTCTGTCAGAAGCAAAAAAGATGTATTAAACAGACTGCTACTGTCTTAACACATTGATTTTCATGGGGACACTTTTGTTTAGACATAAATATAAAAACACTATGTTTGCACCTGAGTCAATAACCAAATTATTATTATTATTGTATTCATCAAAGTTAATATTGAAGACTGCTTGTTAATTGAATGTCAAGTTATAACATTAACACATTTCTTGGGGTACATTTCATATTCTGAATATTATAGCTTACATTTTTGCAATGTAACTTGGAACCTATGTGTGGCTTAGATAGTGCTAATCTTGCTTTGTCTTTGCAGAAATTTTCATCAAAATCACTGTCTAATTTTAGGTCAGGAAAAGGTTTGCATAAACAATTGATATTATTCTTTTCCCCATCTGTTACAGAGCATTTGATGAGAATTGAGGGAACTGAAAATGGGGCATGAAGTTGGTTTACTATGCAAAGGTGTTCTCTTTGCCCTTTATTTTTCTTCTATATGTAAAATGGAAAGAAACCCTCCAGTATTCCAGCATATAGCTTCTCTGCATATACAGACTTTAAAGGCCACTTGAGCAAGTTAAAGTAGATATGCGCTAAGAGAATTTCAGAGAATGATATTACTTATTCCATGGAAAATGTGAATAAATGAATGCACTTTTAGAATCTCAACACAATAGAATATACAAGTAGAAATTATTGCTATTCTTATAATTGCATGATTTTTGGCATATCAAATGGTCTCAGTGAATTAGCATTGCATTATAAGGGATACCTTTAAAAGGAATTGAATAACCCATTTTTTTTTTTGGTTGTTGTTAAAGAAGGAATGAAAATGGAAAGCATTAAGAAAAGAAAATGGAAGGCATGGGCAATAAAAAAAAAACATTAAAATATGTGCTGCTTGCTTATATTTGTATTTCTATATAGTGACTTTCAGATAGACTCTGACAAGGTTCATTTATATATATAACAAGTAATTATACATTTACTGCCAGAAATATTTAGTATTTGCTTTTGAGAAGTCCTTTTTTACTTATTTTTTCAGAAGACAAAAGCTAGTTGCGGTTGTTCTGAAAGCAAGCTTTATACATATTATACACCTGTTCCAATAAAGCTTCTTTTTTGTCAGTTTTGGGGACTTTCTAATAATGCATTTGCAAAGGAGAAGCAATAAGAAATTAATGAACTCAAATGGTTTAGCAAGGGCATAAAATCAGAGTCTCTGTAGCATTTTTAAACAAGTGATGAATTTTAGGCCAAAAGTCAATGGTTTTGATTCTAGTTCTACTACTATTTCTGTGAATGTGAGCAAGTCTTCTCACAAATTGAGGCTTCATTTTTCTTTCAATTGGAGCAAGGATCAAAGAAACATTGAGTACAAGTAGAGGAAGCTTAGAAGGCTAAAGACTTAAGATAGAAACTGAAGGGTCAATCTTTTCAGTTGCAGTGGCTCTGTGGCACTTCCCTGGTATCCATGGAAGCTTGCTGTACTCTTGTCTCTGGGACTACTTGCAATTTCTAGAGTCTAAGATACGCTCCAAGATAGAATGGACTACCATCTCATGTGTTTGTTGCATTTGCTTGCTAAGAAATATGACTGTCAATCTCCTCACTCTATCTCCCAGTAATACAGAAAAAAATGGCACAATGGATAGAATACTGGGCTTGGAGACAATAAAACTTGAGTTTGAATATGGCCTTAACATACTAGTGATGTCACTGTGGGCAAATTACATAAAATTTGTCTGACCTCAAGATCCTCAACTGTAAATAAGGTAAATTATGCATAATAATAATGCCTAAAGCAAGGGTTGTTGTGAATATAAAATGATGTACTATTTTAAAGCACTTTGCAAAACTGAAAAGGCTTTGTAAATCCTAGATATTATGTGTATTTATTATAAATTTTTATGGTGACCAAAAATAAACAATCACATACCATTTTCCAATTGATAGACATCCCTTCAGTTTCCAATTCTTCATGACCAGAAAAGAACTGCTATAAATATTTTTGTACATAGAGGTACTTTTCTTTTTAAAAGCATCTCTTTTGTGTAAGGGCCAAATTTAATATGAGGAGTGTTAATTGGGCAGCTTGCCATAATATTGGGGTAAGAAAGGAGATTAATAGCCTCTTTAAATAAGCAAAACAGGGTTTATTAATGGGAAGAAATGTAAAACACAAGTGAGGTTAATAAAACTAGGGACAATGAAAAAGGAAATAGGGGAAGGAAAAAAATACAATCTGCAACTTACCACCACCCTGAAACAGCAGTTTCAAAGAAAACCTGCCACGCAGCATTCCAGAGTCTCACTCCCTCTCTCATGCCTCCAAAAATGAAACCTCTTCTCCCTTCTCTCTCCCAGAAGGCCTCTCTCCCATAGGAAACAGGGCCAACCATACACACATCCCCAAACTAATTGGCTGGGAGCCCTGATTGACAGACCTAACAAGTGACTTTACCAATGACATCCCCCCAGCTTCCGGATGCCAAAGATCATCTGACCTGTATTCACTGGGCTTCTAATCATTGTAATTTGACCAGACCCATGCAGGTGTGCAGGTTTCTGGTGTGAGGCCAGTGCACACTGGCATGTGCCGGGGCCTCCAATTCCAGTCAAAGATGGGGGTCACAGAAACCCCAAATCACAACCAATTCCTTGCATTTGGAATACAGTCTTAGTATCAGTATTGCTTGCTCAAAGGGTACATATGGTTTTATAAGCCTTTGGGCATAGTTCCACATTTTTCCACATAATGGTTGAATCAGTTCACAACTCTATCAACAATGTAGTAGTGTATAAATTGCCCCATATTTCCTCCAACATTTGTTATTTCCCCTTTCTTTCTTATTAACCAGTCTATTAGATATGAGGTAGTACTTCAAAATTCTTCTGATTTGCATTTCTCTAATCAATAATGATATAGGACATTTAAAAATATGGCCATAAACAACTTTGATTACTGCAACTGAAAACTAACTATTCATATTTTTGATCATTTATCAGTCAAGGAATGGCTCTTATTTTTACATATTTGACTCATTTGTCTATATATTTGAGACATGAGGCCTTTATCAGTGAAAATTGCTTCAATTTTTTTCACAATTATGATTACTAATTGTATTTCCCTCCATTCTATTCCCCTCACCCCAATTATTCCATTCTGTTCACTCTGTACCTCCTCAAAACTTGTTTGATACTGACTACTAATTTCCCCAATCTGGCATCATTTCTCTCAGCACTGCCTAATTCTCTTATTTCCTTCCCCATATACTTTCCTATCAGGTAAGATAAATTTCTACATATATTTGCATGTGAATGATATCCCCACTTTGAGCCAATTCTGATGAGAAAAAGGTTCCAGCTTTCCTCTCCATCTCCCCTATCTTCCCATCTTCCCCTTTACTTCCAAAGATTTTTCTTTCCTGTTTTATGTCAGATAATTTAACCCATTGTACCTCTCCCCTTTCCTTTCTCCCAGTTCATTCCTCTTTTTTAACCCTTAATTTTATCTTTTAAGATATCATATTTAATTCAGACTTGTGCCCTGTGTCTAAATATACTTCTTTGATCTTCCCTAATAATGAGAAGGTTTTTAAGAGTTTCAAGTTATTAGTACAAGTAGCAAGTTATTAGTATAAGTAGGAATGCAAAAGTTTAACCTAAGTTAGTCCCTTGTATTTTCCCTTTACAGTTTCACTTTTTATGTTTCTCTTGAGTCATTTATTTGTAATGCAAAATGTCTATTCAGCTTTGGTCTTCTCATTAGAAATTCTTGAAAGTTCTCCATTTCATTACATATCCATTTCCCCCTGAAGTATTATGCTCACTTTTTCTGGCTAGGTAATTCTTGGTTGGAATATTAGCTCCTTTACCCTTTGAAATGTCATTTTCCAAGTCCTCTGCTCCTTTACTTATGAAGCTGCTAAAATCTTTTATTATTGTTATCTTGTGTTATCCTGACTGTGGCACCATAATATTTGAATTGCTTCTTTCCTTGATGCAGGAATTCTGGAATTTGATGAACATATTCCTGGGAGTATTCATTTGAGGACCTCTTTCAGGAGGTGATTGGTGGTTTCTTTCAATTTCTATTTTACCCTTTGGTCCCAGAATATTAGGATAGTTTCCCTTGATAATTTCTTGAAAGATGATGTCAAGACTCTCCTTTTTGATGGCGGCTTTCAGTTAGTCCAGTAATTTTAAAATTATCTCTCCTGTATCTATTTCTTGATCAGTTGTTTGCCAATAAAGATATTCAAATTTTCTTCTATTTAAAAATATATATTTTGGTTTTATTTGTCTTGATCTCCATAAAGTCATGACCTTCTATTTGCTAAATTCTAATTTTTAAGGTTGGATTTTCTTCAATGAAATTTTGTACTTTCTTTTCCATTTGTTCAATTCTTCTTATTAATGAATTCCTCTCGAGTTATTTTTCATGTATATTATGTATTTGTACTGTGCTGATTCAGCTTTTCAAGGCATTCTTCTCCTCATTGGTTTTTTGTAACCTTTTGGCTTATTCTATTTTTAAGGTATTATTTTCCTTGGTATTTTTGTGACTATCCTTTACCAAGTTATTGATTTTTTCCTGATTTTTCTGTCATCAGTTTCATTTATCCTCCCAATTTCTACTCGACTTTTCTCATTTAACTTTTTTTAATCCTTCTTGATTCCATCAATGCCCTAAGACAAATTGCTATTTTTCTTGAAGGCTTTGAATTTAGGAGCTTTGACTTTGTTTTCTTCTGAGTGTGTGTTTTGACCTTCCTTGTGTCATCACACTAGTTTTTATAGTCAAAAGATTTTTCTTCTGTTTCCTCCTTCTTCTGGTCTATTTCTTGACTTTTAGCATTTTGCTAAAGTGGGACTCTGAATCCAAGGTGAAGTGCACACTGTCCCAAGTTTCAGATGTTTTGTTCAACTGTTCTCAGACATACTTATAGAAATCTGTAAGTTTTTAGTTCTTTCAAGGTAGTATGATCTAAGGAAAGTTGGCTTTACTAGTTTTATGGCTTCTGCTCTAGTCTTTGATCAAACACAAGGACTCTTTTTCTGCCCTGGAACTGTGATTAGGGTCTTTGTTCCCCTGTATCTGCAAGATTTGGTGTGTCATGTTGCTCTTTTCCCTGGTACTCTGCCACCAGGATGATAACATTCGTATGAGTATGACCAATAAATAGGTGTTCTGCCTTCACTGGCATCAAAGAGACCCCTGTAATCTATCTTTTTTAAAAAATAGTTCAGGGGCAGCTAGTGCTCAGTGGATAGAGCACCAGCCCTGGATTCAGGAGGACCCAGTTCAAGTCTGACCTCAGACTCTTGTCACTTACTAGCTGGTGTGACCCTGGGCAAGTCACTTAACCCCAATTACCTCAACAAAAAAAAATAGTTCAGTACTTTATTAATTTCCAGTTACATATAAGGATCATTTTAACATTTGTTTTCATAGGATTTTTGTTCCATAATTTTCTCCGGGTATCCTCCTTCCCTCCCTTGTTTTCCAAAAGAACAGAAAACAATCCTAATATAGGTTATATATTGTGCTATCACATTAACATTTCTGCATTAGTCATATTGTGGAAAGAAGAGTCAGACCACAAGGGAAAAGATATCAATGAAGAAGGAAAAATAGCCCCAAAGTACAAAACAGCATGGTTCAATCTGCAGTCATAAAAGACAGTTCTTTTTTTTTCTGTATGTTAAAACATATTTTATCATGAAGTTCTTTGAAATTGTGTTGACCATTGGATTTCTAAAAAGAGCCAAGTCTATCACCATTTTTTCATCACACAAATGTTGCTGTTACTGTGTACAATGTTTTCCTTGTTCTGGATTCTCTAAGTCAGCATCAGTTCATGTAAGTCCTTCTGCTCATCAATACTTTTCATGTTAATTTTTTAAACTTTGTGTTCTAAATTTTCTTCCTCTCCCTCCCTCTTATCCCTCCCTATGAAATCCAGCAATTCAAGATAAGTCATATACGTGCAGTTTATTCCAACATCTTCACATTAGTGAAGTTGTGAAAGAAAATAGATAAAATACCTTCAGAAAAAGGAGCTGACAATCGAATTATACTTCAAATATATATTCAAATACCATCATTTATTCCTCTGTGAATTGTTGCATTTTTCATAGGTCATTCTGATAGCATCCTGCTCATCATTTCTTTCACAGTAACTATTGCTTACTATATTGCCCTCCATCTTTTCCCTCCCCTTGATATTTACTCTATTTTCTATCTTCCTTCACCCTATTCCTCCTTGAAAGTGGTTTTGCTTTTTACTGCCCATCTCCCAATCTGCCCTTCCTTCCTTTGCCTCTCCCAGCCACATCCCCTTCCCCTCCCACTTTCTTCAGGGCACAATATATTACTATATTCACTTGAGTGTGTATGTTATTCCCTCTTTGAGCCAATTCTGATGAGAGTAAGATTCACTCATTCCCCTGCTGCTTCCCCATCTTCCCCTCCATAAGCTTTTTCTTGTTTCTTTTATGTAAGCTACTTTTCCCCAGTCCAACTCCCCCTTTCTCTTTCTTCCAATGCATTCTTCTTACCCTGAACTTTATTTTGGAGATGTCCTCATGGGTCGCTAGTGACACAGTGGAGAAAGGACCAGCCCTGTACCCAAGAGGCCTGAGCCCTATCCAATCACAGATATAAGCTACCCCACCCTGCCCTGCACCACAAAAAACAAGGATAAACAAAAAAATACTTTACAGATATCATCCCTTCTATTCTATTCTTACCTGTATCCTCTGTCTAAGACATATTCCTTTCAGCTGCCCTAATACTGAGAAAGATCTTATTAGTTAGAAGTATTATCTTCCCATGTAGGAATGTAAACAGTTTAATTTTTTTAATATCCCTCATGATTTCTTTTTTACTTTTTATTCTTCTTTTGGGTCTTGCATTTGATAGTCAAATTTTCTATTCATCTCAAGTCTTTTCATCATGATGCCTGAAAGTGCTCTATTTCATTGAAGTCCCCTTTTTTCCCCTGAAACATTATAATCAGTTTTGCTGGGTAGGTGATTTTAGGTTATAATTCCAGTTCCTTTTTCCTCCAGAATATCATATTCTATGCCCTCTGATCCTTTAATGCAGATATTGCTAGTTCTTGTGTTATCCTTCCTGTAATTCCACAGTATTTGAATTTCTTTTTTCTCCCTGCTTGCAATATTTTCTGCTTGACCTGGGATCTCTGGAATTTAGGCCATAATATTCCTGGATCCTTTCAGGATCTCTTTCAGGAGGTGATTGGTGGATTTTTTTTTAATTTCTATTTTAACCTTTTGCTTCTAGAATTCAGGACATTTTTCTGATAACTTCTCGAAGATGATGTCTAAAATTTTATTTGTTCATGATGTTCAGGCAGTCCAATGATTTCAAATTATTTCTCCTGGATCTATTTTCCACATCAGCTGTTTTTGCAAGGAGATATTTCATATTGCCCTCTTTTTTGTTCAATTTGATTTCTTTACTTTTTAGTTTTCCCATAAAGTCACTAGCTTCCATTTGCTCAATCCTAATCCTTAGGGCATTATTTTCTTCACAGAGCTTTTGTATTCCTTCCCATTTGGCTTTTTAAGCTGTTGACATTTTTTCTTATGACTCTCCTGGAATGCTCTCATTTCTCTTTCCATTCTTTCCTCATCTCTTTAAATCTTCCTTCTATCTCTCCTACTTTCTCTTCAAAGTCCTTTTGAGCACTTCCATGGCCTGAGACCAATTCATATTTTCTTGGAACCTCTGGATGTTGGAGTTTGACTTTGTTATTATCTTCTTCTGAGGTGTATTCTAGTTTCCGTTCCCCCAAAAAAGCTTTCTATAGTCTGCTGCTTTCTTACCTACTCATATAAACCCAGAAGCAGATATCTGATGTGAAATCTGATTCTCTATAGCCAGAAGCTTGTTGTGCCTGTTTCCTTCCCCCAGTGTACTGCCACCATTTGATTTGGCGCACTGGTTCAGAACCAGGGTGCCTCACCCCAAATTCAGTAGAGACTGGCAACCACTTCACCCGTGGCCCAACTTCCAAACCTCCTCACCAGTCTGTGAGCTGAATCTCAGAAGAAGCTTCTGGTTCTGAAACCTCTGAGGTGCTGGAGGTGTGGTCTGTTCCTGTCTGGGGCCAAACTGTGTCCATGAGTTCCTCTCTCAGCCCAATCACAGTTGATTCCCTGTTGCTATCTTGGGATAGTCTCACTCTGTTCTTAGGTGAGTTAAGGCTTGCTCTGGGAATTTTATGGCATTATTTGGAATGAATGGACAGATGTATTGTGAACTTGTGGTATCACACCTTCTCCTCTGCCATCTTGGCTCTGCCTCTTTCTGTAATCTCTTTATGAATAGTTATTTGACCCCCTTGTCATCTTAGAGCTGATTGCTCTAGAAGTAGCTTCTGTCACTGCTGATTCAGTTGTTCCCAGGTCTGATCCTTATTTGTTGAGGCCTGGTCTTCAATGGCATGACCTGTACTGGACTGCAGTCTGGTCTTATTCTCATGAACCAACCTTCTAAATTGTCCTTGTGCTGTAAAATTATTTCATCCATTTTTGTGGGTTTTGCTCTTCCAATATGTGTTTTGAAACATTAAAGTTCTTCAGAGGAATTATGGGGAGACCTCATGTCATTCCTTGCTTTTTCCTCACCATTTTGGCTCTACCTCCTGTCTATCTATCTATCTATCATCTATCTATCTGTCTATCTATTTATCTGTCTGTCTGTCTATAGTCCCTGCCTGCCTTTCTGTCTCTCTGTCTGTCTATAAATAGTTATAGCTCTCTAAAAAGTTTGCAAAAAGTCTTTACCTACACACACACACACTACACACAACACATACATATATATACACATATACATAGTGTATGTATATTACATATTTTATGTATTTTGCATGTATCTATATGTGTGTGTGTTTTGTAATAAAAATAACTGGGAAGTAGGAAGAGAAATTAAACAGTTAACATTGCCCACATTCACACAGCTTGTAGGGTCAAAAAGACCTAAAATATAATAAACATATTTTATAGGTCTTTAGGTTTTACAAAGAATTTTACCCATGCATTTGTATGTATGTGGTGAAAAATGTATGTATATATGCATCCTCTCAGGCAACAGTTGAGGGAGATTACTTAATTCACATTATATAGATGAAGTTTTTTATGCTATAACTGCTTACTGCACATACCCAGAAGCACACACAAAAAAAATCTCAAATCACTCACTCATACATGGACACAACACTACTAAGCAGTTTTCTTTATAACCATTAATTTTCATGGGTTCTCAAGGAACAGAGTTTCATACCTATAGTGTAGGTAATCCAAAAAGCTTCATGCACTATCTCCTTTAACCAGACAAAACTGATTTTTTTAAAGGTGCCTTGAAACCTAAAGAAGTTCCTCACACTCTTTTCTGGAACAGAGAGGAAAGGGAAGATATACTGTTATGAGCAAAAGTTAGGTCTCTATGCCCCTATATGGGTTCTATTGCAGGCTTAGTTAATGATTAATTATCCTCCATCTGGTTTTGACTCTTTTTTTTTCTTTATTCTTCTGCCTTTGATATATAGACTTTCTCATAACGTGGGATGGGCAGTGCTAGATTTTGTTCCTAGAGTTCACGTAGTTTAGTCCTTTAGACAATGTGAGTAACTGGAAGTACTAATACTGCTATTGCCAGGTCCATGATTCACTGATCAGTGACTCAGACTTCTGGAAATCTGTGCTTTGATCCCTTAGATAAATTCTTGATCTTAGCTACTTGAGGATTGAATGAAACTCCTTGGTATCATATGTTAGCCTGTGGGAATACGCAAAGTAGTTATAGCATATATGGTCCAGAGTAATTTAAAGCAGCTACTGGCTTCAAAAGAGAGTTTCATTTTGTGGCGAACTATGATGTTGTATCTGCTTTCTGGATACTAATACTTAAACATGCTGACTTTCTGTAGGCTTAAAGAAGATGGTGCGTGAACCTGTTTGAAATATGTCCACTATAGAGTATGAAAAATATCAAATGTTACTTCCATTGTGCTCCAAGAGCATGTGTCATGTATACAGAAAAATAGATACAATTATTGTGTGCATGCATATCAACACACATATATTTATGTGTGTTTATATGTGTACATACATGCATGAGTGTGTGTATTTTCTTGAGATCAGGGACTGGTTTTTTTGCTTCTTTTTTGTATCTACAGCTCTTATTATGGTGCCTGACACATAGTAGGTGCTTAATGAATATGTATTGAAATGAATATGCATATGTATGTATAGAGAATTAGTTCATTCTCTTTCATGCCAGATTGCAAGTGATATTTTGTTTGTATAATTCCAAAGCAACACTCCCTGCAGTGAACATTACCCAATCTATATATTTTTCATTTTTCATAAACACAAAAAATATATAATTATTGAATGTATTTTTCTTTTTTTTCCTACTTGTTGTTTTGGTGTCAAAGGAACATAGAATACATGTTCCTGAATCCTTTCCTACCTCACTGATTACTCCCTGCATTTAACAGATAAGTGGCCAGAAAAGAAACTGAATGCCTGCACTTAGAAAGCTCATAATTTTTGTTATTTACAAATTTGATGAATTTGATCTACTTCAGTTTTACCTCATGATGTAGAAACCAGAGAAGAATTTGTTAGTTATGAATTGTTGATTCAAAACTTCATAATAAAATCTTTATTATAGTCAAATCTAGAGGATAAATATACAACTTTATGAGTTTAGCTATATAACATCATTGCTGTATAATTTTTTTTCTATAATCTTAATAGGGGAAAGGTGCCTCAAAGGGGAAAAAAAGTCATTTTCTTTTTAATCATTCCAAGATCATAATTAAAACAACATTACCAACATAGGCCCTTTGACTATCAATTTCAAGGATCCAGAACTTAGAATAGAGTTCTGCTTATTCCCCCTTCTTTTTATTGTTTGCACAAGGAGGATGAATTGCTTTTTCCTTTGTTCTTCTGCTTAAAGATATTTTAACAAACCAGATAAGAGTTATTTAGGAAGGAGATGTGGGCTTAAGTAAATACAAAACAAATTGAGTATTAACACATGGAGAGAAAGTAAGATTGATGATCTGACAAAACATTAATTAAAAGAAAGACCACTGCCAAGGCTTTCTTTGTAATTCAGTTCCACATAATTCAAAGACAAAATTAATTTACTGTTTCTTATTTGACAGAAAATAAACAGCTTTGTATTGATTACTCTTTTTGAAAATTTGTGCACATATGACGGTGCTAAGCTCTGCAAATAAAAATGGAGTTATTTAACCTCTGAACTTTGAGTTTAGATTCCTAGAATAACACAGACAAAATAAATGTTTCTCTCTAAATAAACTATTTGAACTTATTTTTCCATGTTTGAGCATACAATCTTTGAAACACAAATACTTTATCAATGAAAGGAAATAACCTTAAAACTGTTGGCAATGTTTAATTTTGAATAGTTGCCAATTTGCTAAGTTATGCATGTGCTAACTATTTGACATACGAGTGATTTATTACAAAAATTACCAATGATGGCTGACGATATTTTTTACATTTGTTTTTCCTGGGTGTGAAAATAGAATATTATGTTGTTTTCTAATTCCAAATACATGTAATTCCTTATTACCCACATATCTTTACACTAGCTGACTTGCCAAACTTTGCCCAAACATTTCCCATCAACTTTGCTTTCTAGAATCATAAAAACACCCAAAACTGTCATTAATATTCCAAAGGTTCTGCCAATATCCCTCATTGTGGATCCACTCATCATTCCTGTAACTTTTTTTCTCTGTTGAAAATTTTATTTTTCAAATTACATGTAAAAACAAATTTTGACAAAAATTTTTAAAACTTTGTTTTCCAACTTATCTTCCTTCCTCCCTCTCCACCCCCAGCTCCAAGAATTCAAGAAATTCAATATAAATTACATATGAGTAGTCATGCAAAACATCTCCACATTAGCCAGGTTGTGAAAGAAAACAGACAAAAATAAAACTTCAGATTAAGGAACTATATAAAAAAAAAAGATTATTGCTCAATCTGTTTTCAGATACCATCTGTTCTTTAGATGAATTGCCATTTTCATAAATCCTTCAGAGTTATATTGGATCATGGCATTGCTGAATATAACAATGTTCTTCACAGCAGATCATCTTCCAATATTGCTATTTTTTTGTATACAGTACATTCTACTCTGCTTCAGTTCATGAAGGTCTTTCTGGATTTTTCTGATAGCATCTAGTTCATAATAACTTCTATATAGTATCTTAAACTTTACAAAGAATTTTCTTCACAATAGTCCAGCAAAGTAAGTACCATATGTTTTGACATTATAATCAATCAACATAACTGTTTCCCTCCATACCATTTCCTTCCCATGATATTTACTCTATTTTCTATATTCTTTTACCCTATTCCTCCTTAAAAGTGTTTTGCTCCTGATGGCCCCCTACCCAGCTCTGCCCTCCTTTCTTTCACCCTTCCCTCTTTTTTCCCTTCCCTCCTACATTCCTTCAGAGTCAGATAGATTACTCCACCCAATTGGGTGTGTATTTTATTCCCTCCTTGAGCCAACTCTGATGAGATTAAGGTCTTTGAGCTAATTCTGATGTGTATAAGGTTCCTTCATTTCCCCAAACCTCCCCCATCTGTCCCCCCACTCCATATGCCCTTTCCTTCTTCTTTCATGTGAGATTTCACCCCATTCTGCCTCTCCCCTATCCTCACCACCAATGTATTCCTCTCTCCTCTCAATTTTACCCTAAAGATGTCATCATGGGTCAACTAGATGACATAGTGGACAAAGCACCTGCCCTGGACCCAGGAGGACCCAAGCCCAAATCCAGTGTCAGACACAAGACAATCATCAACCTGACTGCCCTCAAGGAAGAGAAACAAAAAAAGAAATGTTTTATAGGTAACATCCCTTCATAACCAATTTCCACCTGTGCCCTCCTTCTATATTTATTCCTACCATCTGCCCTCATACTCAGAAGGCTCTTATAAGCTAGACATACCAACTTCCCATATAGGAATGTAAGCAGTTTGAACTTTTATTTTTGTTGTAAACCCAATTCCTTTGCCCTCTGGAATATCATATCCCATGCCCTCCAATCCTTTAATGTAGTAGCTGATAGATCCTGTGCTATCCTTACCATGGCTTCATGGTATTAGAATTGCTTTTTTCTGGCTGCTTGCAATATTTCCTCCTTGACCTAGGAGCTCTGGAATTTGGATATAATAATCCTGGAAGTCTTCCTTTTGGGATCTCTTTCAGGAGATGATTGGTGGATTCATTTAATTTCTATTTTACCTTCTGCTTCTAGAATATCAGGGCAATTTTCCCAGACAATCACTTGGAGGATGATGCCTAAGCTCTTATTTTGATCATGACTTTCAGGTATACTGACAATTTTCAAATTACCTCTCCTGGATCTATTTTCCAGGTCAGCAGTTTTTCCAAGAGGACACTAAACATTGCCCTCTTTTTTGTTATTCATTTGAATTTGCTTTATCGTGCCTTGGTTTCTCATAAGGTTACTAGCTTCCATTTGTTCAATCCTAATTCTTAGGCAATTATTTTCATCAGAGAGTTTTTGTATCTCCATTTCCATTTGGCTTTTCAAGCTATTGACTTTTTTCACATGCCTTTCCTGTATTACCTTCATTTTTCTTTCCATTTTTCCTCTACCTCTCTAACTTTATCTTCAAAGTCTTTTTTTTTGAGTGCCTCTATGGCCTGAGACCTATTCATATTTTTCTTGGAGGCTTTAGATATAGGGGCCCTGATGTTGCTATCTGATTCTGAGGGTGCATCTCAATCTTCCTTGTCACTAAAGAATCTTTCTATGCTTCACAACATTCTCTGCCTGCTCATTCTGCCTGTCTTTTACTTGACTTTTAACTCCTTCTTAGTGTGAGGTCCTGTTTCCAGCATATATTGTCCCAAACTTCAGGGTTTTTGAGAAAGTAATGGGATTTGTCAGATGCCCCACCTGAAGATTGATTTGGAATTGATTGAATTGGATGAGACTGAGAGACTGACTGAGAACCTACTTAAGGTTGATTAAATCAAGACCATACCAGGTTCACCCTGAGTGGGATGTTGTTCTCAGAGGCTGTGGACTGTGACATCAACAGGAGACCCCCTGCAACAAATCAGTCTGAAAGACCTCCCCTTCCAGGGAGGGATACAGGAAGTATGAAAGTGAAGTTGGCTCCCTGGCTCATTGGTTTGGGAACAAGCTTGTGGTGGCAGAAGAAGCAGAGTAGACAGGTTTCCTAACTTTCAGAACTTCATGTGTTCCCTCTTGGATAGCTAGGTGAAGTTAATTCTCTCTCTCTCTCTCTCTCTCTCTCTCTCTCTCTCTCTCTCTCTCTCTCTCTCATTGTTAACCCCTAATATAATTTAATAAATGCTTAGAAGCCCAAACTGTTGCTGAATTTATCAGTAAATTTTAGCTAGTCCTCCCCCACCAACTGGGGGGGGGGTGCGGTGCAGGTAAGGACACACATTAGATTTTAAACATCACAGGGTCTCTGGTGTTATGATTTAATGAGGGGTAGTTTCTTCACTCACCTGCCCCTTTCTCTGGTCCTTATATAACCCCAGGCCAACTTGCCAATCAACTAGCCAGCAAAACTTTGTGTGTCATGGTGGCTATCTCCAACTGGCCTGTACCCGTCCTCCTCCTGGATAACCACTGCTCCAGGTTTCTTCCTGGTTCCCCCCTGGGGTAGGACATGCAAATCCCCCCTTAGCTCTGGCATACATCCATGTAGACTCCCTCCCCACTCCCTAACCCCCAGCCAGCTTCTCAGCTCTCTCACCTTGAGCTCAGTTCCAGAAGACTCTGGTACTTCAGCTGATTCAGAAGCTTGGGGGTCATTTTCTCTGGGGCAGCCTATCTGAGGCTGTATTTCTGTTGGCAGATCTTAGGCCTGGACTCCACTCCCAACTTGGCTCCCACTTCTGCTGAATTTCCAAGGTGTCTTTGGCTGGAAAATAATCTTAGCTATCTTTTGGTGAGTTCTGCTGCTCTAGGAGTTGTGTTCTGGCTGTGTTTGGAGGTTTTTTTTTTTTTTTTGAGAGTAATTATGTTAGGAAGTCTGAATATTTACTGCCTTTCTTCTGCCATCTTGGCTATGCCCCAAAATTCCAACCCTGTAACTTTTGAAGCCAAAATAGCACTGCATGGTCACACTGCTAAATATATAACTCCATCAATTCCAGCTCTCACCTTTGTTTAAGGACATAGATTTTCTTTGTTTTGTTTACCTGGTATTTAGCATATAGTATACACTTAATAAATGCATTTTATTTTATTGGTACCTTCATAAATCCTTAATGACTCAATGATTTCTTTAAAATATCTATTCTATAAACATTTCATTGATATATTTTTTGACATAATTGGTACTATTCAACAAAAACTCAGCCAACCTATCCTAATCACTAAAATAATTTCCTGCAAAAAATTAAATGAAATATTAAATGTTTTACTTTTGACTTACAGGCTATATTCTAGTTTTGCCATCTACCCATGTATAAGGGAAAGGATGTATCTTTTTTAATTTTAAAAATTTGAAAACCTTTATTCAAGACCTACTTTGTTATTTTCTCCAAAAACTAATTTAAAAAGCAGTTTTATTAATTCCTGTTTTATTTATATCTGAGTTGAATATGGAAATACTCATTTTCTCTATTAATCAAACTTTCTCTTAAAAATAAGCAAATCAAAGCACTTTTAACAATGTTACCAACATTCTGTAGTAGATTCCCTAGATCTCTACTGAGATTAGTTTAAAAAAAAAAAGGTTTGGTTATTAGTCTCTGAACTTGTTGTGTTTGGTTTGGTTTGTCAGTAACATAGAATTACACTGCCTTTTAGGGATATTTTTTTGTTTTCATTGTTGTAGTCTTTGGGTATATTCTTCATCTGTTTTTTTTTTTTACTTATTTCTCCCTGTGTCAATTCATCCAAACTTCTCAAGTTTATTGAATTTGTAATATTAATCATTTTTAACTGTAGCTTTACCCTAAGTATATGACATTCATACAATCCAGTTAGTTCAGGTCTTCAACACTGGTTAGGTACCTACATTTTTTGAGTTATTTTTTACCCTCTCATCTCCCTAAAAGCATTCTTTTTACACAAGCTGACATATATTCAACCTTAATTTTTGTCTTCTGTCTGGGACACAGAATATGAAAAGTTCATAAGTATGATTGTCATTTATGTTTCAAGTATAGATTATCATTTTAGGAGGCTAAAGAGAAGTGAAAGAATGGAACAGATTTTTAAAAAGTCATTATTGCTTTGTTTTGATTTGATGTGTGATATATGTATGTGTGCATTTCTTTCATGGACCTCTTTGGCAGTCTGGCAAATCCTATCGACTCCTTTTCTCAATAATATTTTAAGTAATTCATAGATATCCTAAAATTCACTTAGGAGTTAATGAAAATAAAGGTGTATATTTTCTAATCCAAATTTATAGACTGTCTATAATTAAGGCATCTATGAACCCCAAGTAAAAAAAAAAACAACCTCTAAACTAAAGGAATATCTCTCCACATTCCAGAATTTCAGAGGTGCTGGGTTATTACTTAAATAATTAATTCAGATGGGGCAGTTGGGTGGCACTGTGGATAAAGCACTGGCCCTGGATTCAGGAGGACCTGAGTTCAAATCTGGCCTTAGACACTTGACACTTACTAGCTGTGTGACTTTGGACAAGTCACTTAACCCTCATTTCCCCAAAAAAACAAAGAAACAAAAAATAATTATTTGGGGGCTTCAACAGGGACTGAGAGGTGTGTTGCTAGAGGGAAAATCTTCTCTTTAGAAGGTAGAAATGGCAGAATATCAAGGAGAAAAGGTAGTAAAATATTATATAAAATATAAGTGGGTTTAAAAGTCAATTTTCCATAATTTCTTAAGGAGAAGCTGTTTATTTTGAGAAGGAATCAGCTTTTCTGTTATCTTTATGGGATAGTAGAGTCACAAAAATTGTCTAGTTAAAGAATTCAACTACTAAGAGAGGTGGAAAAGAATGATCTTTGATCATAACTAAAATCTGGGGTACTGAAGCAATTACATGTTGAATACTAAAGTTGTTTGTTGTTTTTCAAAGTATATATTGAAAATATTACTGAATACACCTTAAAATTATCCAAACAGATCCCCACTATCAATTTCTGATGATTTATCTTTGCACAAATTATATATGTATATACACACACACATATGTGTATATATATATATATATGTATATATACATAATGCTGATATGATTTTGTAATCTATGGTGCTTTTAAATATAATGTAGTTTTCCTTTATCTTCCTCTATAAAGTATCTACTTTAATGCTTTCTCATTGGAAAGTATGATATCAAATCTTACTTTTATAGATTTAGTTGATATATAGTTAATTTTATTTTGGCCCTAATTTTCATCTGAATGGTTTTTAGTGCATTTCTTGGAAACAACAAATTATTAGATAACACTCCTATTATTTTGTTATCATCTTTCATTTTATGATTGAATCCATCCTATTCACATTCCCAGTTATGATTTTTAATCATGTATTTCCTTCTATTCAAGGCAGCTAGGTAAAGTAATGGATAGAGCACTGTTTCTGAACTTGGAAGGACATGAATTCAAATCTCCCTTCAGACACTAGCTATGTGACCCTGCACAAGTTACTTAAGCCCAGTTGCCTTAAACATTTTGGAACATCTCTACTCATCCTGATAGATATCTTTCCAAGGGACACAGAAAACTCTGGAGAAGAGAGTGAGACTGGTAACCCTGCAGACTTAAATGCACTCATTAATTCACTTCCAGTCATGACATCACCCAATGGCATGTTGCACTTTGAGAATGAAGGACAAACAACAACAATTTCCTTCTATTAAGTTCACTTCGATTTTTTCTCTTCTTACTTCCTACTCATTCTTTAGAAAAAAAAAAAGTGGCAAGATATGAATGTGCTCTATGCTTCATTCATTTTCATTTTTCTTCACTGTTCCTTTCCTCCTGACCTCATCAAAAACCCAATCACAGGTTTTTACCCTTTCTTTCTCTTTAAGTCTCTCTTTGGGATGTATCTTTCAAGGTCAAAATTTGTTGTGCTTATGACTAATATTTTCTTGAACTTATCCTACTTTTCTATCATTTTGATAATTCCTTAATTTATCTTTTGAGTTACCTAATTCTCTCTATGTATTCTACATCTCTTTTATCAGTTCAGGTAAAAGTGCCATCTGCTCTGCTTACTCTTTCCTTCTTTATATGATCTTGTATTAGTGAACAACAGTTAAATAACACAATTCCCCCCTTCCTTCTTCAATAGTCTATTCCTTTTGCCCACCCTTTTCTTCATTAAAGCATAACAAAAAAAAATCTTCTTATACCTTTATTTAACTCCCCATGTATGATCTTTAGATACTTTAGGCTTCTAAAGAGGCACTTGCATCATCTCCCTTTATTATAATGCTGACATCTCATCCTTACCTCTCCCAAGTACTCACTCATATTTACATTTTTGGACAGCTAGGAGATACACTAGGTAGAGGGCCTGGAATCAGGAAGACTTATCTTCCTTAGTTCAAATCTAGCCGCAGACTATTAATAGTGGCTGAACCAAGGCAAGTCATTAACCTATTTGCCTCAGATTTTTCATCTGTAAAATAAGATAGAATAAGAAATGGCAAACCACTCCAGTATCCTTGAAGAACAAAACAAAACAAAAAAAATTAAAGTGGGAGTAATGAACATTTGGACACAACTGAAAAAAAAAGTTTCTATTTAACTATGGTCAATCAAAATTACCTGATATTCTAGAAGCAGAAGTTAAAATAGAAATTGAAAGAATCAATCAATCACCTACTGAATGAGATCCCAAAAGGAAAAGTTCCAGGAATATTATAGCCAAATTCCAGAGATCACAGGTCAAGGAGAAAATATTGCAAGCAAATAGAAACAAGGAATTCAAATACTGTGCAGCCGAAGTCAGGATAACACAAGATCTAAAGAGTATCTACATTAAAGGACAAGAGGGCATGGAATATGACATTCCAGAGGGCAAAGGAACCTTGTCTACAACCTGAAATCACTTACCAAGCAAAACTGTGTATAAATTTTCAGGGGAAAAATGGGACTTCGATGAAAAAGAGGACTTTCAGGCCTTTGTGATTAAAAGAGCTGAACTGAACAGAAAATTTGACTTTCAAATGCAAGACCTAAAAGAAACATAAAAAGGTAAACAGGAAAAAGAAATCATGATGGACATTAAAAGTTTAAACTGTTTACATAATTACACGGGAACATAATACTTTTAACACATAAGAAATGTCTTAGTATTAGGGCAGCTGAAAGGAATATTCTTAGACAGAGGGCACAGGTATGAATTGAATATGAAGGGTTAATATCTGTAAAACATTTACCGATGCTTTTTGTGGGGCAGGCAGGGTGGGGAGGCCTACGTCTGGGGCTGGCGTTGGGCTTGGGGCCTCCAGGGTCCAGGGCCAGTGCTTTGTCCACTGTGTCACCTAGCTGATCCATGATAACATATTAAAAATAAAGATAAAGGGTAAGAGGAATGCACTGGAAGAAAGGGGAAGGGGGAGGTGGAAGGTTGTAAAGTAGTTCACATAAAAGAAACAAGAAAAAGCTTATGGAGTGTAGGGGAGATGTGGAAGGAGCAGGGTAATGAATGAACTTTACTCTCATCAGAATTGGCTGAAAGAGGGAATAAAATACACACTCAAGTGGGTATAGTAATATATTGTGCCCTGAGGGAAAGTAGGATGGGAAAGAGATGGAGGGGTGAGGCAAAAGAAGGGAGGGCAGATTGGGAGAAGGGGAAGTAAAAAGCAAAATACTTTCAAGGAAGGATAGGGTGAAGGAAGATAGAAAATAGAGTAAATATCAAGAGAAGGGAATAGGATAGATGGTAATACAGTTAGCAATAGTAACTGTGAAAGAAAGAATGAGAAGGATGCTATCAGAAAGACATATGACAAATGTAAACCGTATACAGAGGGAGAACTGAAGATATTTGAATACAGATTAAAGTACAATTTATTTGTTAGCTCCTCTTTCTAAAGTTATTCTGTCTATTTTCTTTCACAACGTGACTAATGTGAAGATGTTTGGCATAACTGCACATGTATGACTTACATTGAATTACTTCATTCCTTAGGGAGGGAGGAAAGGAGAAAATTATGAATTGAATTAAACTTCAATTACTTTAGGAACTGATTATAATGTTTTAAAAAGCAGTCAACATATGCAATTTCTGTGAAAGACATAAGCTTGAAGAATATTAGAATTTACCCACAATTAGTTTTGAACTCAAGCAAAATTATAGAGGCAACAAAGGGGAAAACATCTGGTTAAAGATATATTTTGGATTATTTGTATCAAGTTAATTGCATTTAAATAAAAATGTTTTTTAAAGAAAAAAAGTACCTAGGAGTCATGGATTTCATTAAACATCCATTCCATCCCCCCCACACCCCCACCCCTGAGATTTTACTCAGTTTTATTAAGTAAATTATAATTATAATGGTGAGTTTTTGACAATTTCCTAAGTACAAATGCTAACACTGCAAATTTGAGAGTTGGTTATTGTGATCCTTCTATACTAGTGGGCTCTGACACACCTTTAAACACAATAACTAATTAGCTATTAGATTAGATAAGATTTAATTAGATTTGATTAGTTTAGATTAGATATTAGTCAGTTTACTTGAACCCTTGACTTCAAGATTGGGAGAATATGTATTTATCTACTATAGCATATTACCTGTAGTCTAATCTCTCATTTTCCAAATGAGGAAACAGAAGTTCCTAGATAGTGAACAATTTCAGTAAGGTCACACAGTTGGTGATTAGTGGAGTGGAGACCTGGCACTTCATTCTCAGTCTAGTTCTTTCACCTCCACACTATGCAGCTTATTTTATAATGCAGTAAAGGCACATTTGGTTGCTTTCTCAAGAAAAGCTTCAGAGGCAAGGAACATAAATAGAAAGAGATAGAGGGATTCGCTCAATTTTGTGGCTTTACTTCCTCTCTTCAATGATAAAGAATCAATAATAACAATGATCTAATTTATAGAATAGATACATAACTAATATAATCCTTATGGAATATTTTTTTCTTTATTTTGTTCAAATAAGAATATGATTTATAATAAGATTAATTTGAAAATCACTTTGAAGTTTGGGGACAGAAAAATCTTTCAATTGTAATATTCTTTTTTATAAATTGCTTTCCTTTTTCCCAGAAAAATATACTTTTCATTCAATATAAAACATTTTATCATACTACTTATACAAAAATAATTGTATTGTTAAGGATAAGGATTTAAAGATTGAAAAGCTGAATTTATCCAAATTATATTTTCCTATCATATTTTATAATTAATATTTTAAAGAAAATAGGATATGTAGCTTTATTTTTTAGTCATTACATCACTTTGTGGTCCAATTCATGTTATATAAACATAATAAATAGCCAACAAATGTATGTACAACGATATATAAGTACATGGCCTATTTTCTCCTGGATTTTCTTCTATGCATTTACTAAATGTGATGGTTTTTTACTTTAATTGAATTGAACTGTTCTTTAATGTTAGTACCCAGTTGAAACTGATTGGCAGACTTTGAGTAGGTGAAACTGCCTTCAATAGCATTCAGGAAGTGAGCAAAGAATCATTATAGCTTCTGCTCCTTGGTTCCCACATGAGAATCATTGAATTCCTTTATTCAGGTTTTACTTGTTTAATCTTTTTTTTTTTTTTTTTTTTGCGGGGCAATGGGGGTTAAATGACTTGACCAGGGTTACACAGCTAGTAAGTGTCAAGTGTCTGAGGCCGGATTTGAACTCAGGAACTCCTGAATCCAGGGCCAGTGCTTTATCCACTGCACCACCTAGCTGCCCCTAATCATTTTTTTTTTTTATCCCTGATAATTTTTTGCTAAGCACTTCTCATTTTTCCCCCATTTTCTGAAATTGCTATTGAAGAATGTTCTGTTCTTTGTCCCTGTTTTTCCTCCATTCCCCATTATCAAAAACTGATTTTAAGCCATGGCATTTTGAATGGTTAATACTTCCCTTCCCTTTTCTTTGCATCCCTTTCCCAAAGTAAAATCAATGAAACTTCTCATCCCCTAAATACTGGCATACGAAATATGGCTTCTAACACAGTGAGGAACCTTTGAAAGTAGAGAGATAGTAGGCTTCTATTATAAAGGAAATAGATGAGTTACAGTTGTATTCCTGGGAGATCAGAAGAACAGGCGAAGACTACAGTCCCTGATTATCCACAGCCCCAACTTTTCTTGTTGGGCTTCCCTGAGAAATCTTTAGGGAGAATTGAAAATTAACGATTATGGGCAGCTAGGTGGCACAGTGGATAGAGCACCAGCCCTGTATTCAGGAGGAGCTGAGTTCAAATTCAGCCTCAGACATTTGACATTTACTAGCTGTGTGACCCTGGGCAAGTCACAACCCCAATTGCCTCACCAAAAAAAAAAAAGAAAGAAAGAAAAAAGAAAAAAAAATTAATTAATGACTACACTAGGAATTAGAATTCCTGATAGTAATTTGGTCCCCGAGACTTCCAAGGATATGCCGGAGCCTACTTGTACTGTTTAGTGAGAGCAAATTGTTAAGTTTTCAGTGTAAGCTTTAGAAATCAGAAAATATTAGCAAATTCCAAATCAGGGCTTCATTGTTTCATTGGTTGTCTCGACCTAAGAAAATGATAATGATAAGGAGAAATGTTTATTGTTCAGAATAAAGTGGAAAAAGTGTTTCTTTTGGAGAACTGGTTATTAAACATTTATCAACAGTCCCCTGTCCCACTATGATGTTCTGGGCATCATGTGGCATATCACAAAAAGAGAGTTTAGACTTATTATATGTGATGAAAGAAAATTGATTTAGGAGCAATGGGCCAAAGTTACTGAGAAAAAAAAGTTTTATTTGGTGTAAGGGAAAATGTTCTTATAATTAAATAATGAAATGGAATCCTTGGACCACATGTGCACACACGTGTGTGTGTGTGTGTGTGTGTGTGTGTGTGTGTGTTAATTGTTGACTCTTTTTTGAATGTCTTTGAGCAAAGACTGACTTGTCAGATATGTTTTTGTGTGGATTCTTTTCCAGGTATTGTCTGGATGAAATGGCCACTAATCTGCAATACTGGAAACACTACCCTCTATCCACTCTCCACAAAATGCTGAAGGAATTATGGCAAAAGTATAGAAGAGATTAAAAAAAAAAACATGTAAGACTTCCCAAGACTGGAAATCAATGAATTTGACAACAAATGTAGAAGGATGCAGAAGACAGGGTAGTAGTAGAGGAGTTTAGTAAAGGAGTATTAGTGACTTCTGATGCTGAGGAAGAATATTACCCAGAAGGTGATATATCATAGGTCAATTTAAAAAGGATTTAAGGAGAACCTTACAAAGATAAAATTGCCAGGGTTAAATGGCTCCCTTCCTATCAGCTCTCATATCGCAGAACTTTGTACTTGAGGATAAATTACAAACTTGTTACTGGGGAAAAGTCCTCTTTAGCTTCCATATGTGTTTCTTTTGAAAGTTGGGGCCCTAGACCCATGTTGTGAGACAACGATGATAAATAAGGAAGGGTTGGCTCTAGCTCTGTAATATTAAAGTACCTCCTGCAAATTTTTTTTTCATCTCCTTTCCTCTCTTTACTTCCCCTTCACCAAAACTCTATTCCTCCCTTCTGTAAAATATAAGAGACTTATTTTTGCCAATAACACCAGGGGTCCTACACTACTACATCTATTAGATCAGGGTTGTTGTGGACTATGGAGATTCAGACTTTTTCTTGGACTCCACATCAATCTAATGGAATTGATTTCTAGGGTTCAGCTAATAGTGGGAAATATCAGCTGTCAGCTGTTACATTCCAAGTTATTGGTCCACCATTAAATCAGATGGGCAACTATATAGAAATTTTGTTGCAAAATGTCATAGGCTTTCTCCAATTGTTGGTATTGGCCTGGATTAGGTAGTCAGGTTGTCAATATAGAATGACCTGCACACAAAATGAGATACTGGACCATTTTCCTTCAATTTACTTCTAAAACTCAGCAAAATAACTGATAAATAATTGCCTTTTTACATTCCCATCACTGGTAGCAATTTTAGAGCTGCATTTATTTCTACCTCTTATCCCAGTGTCCCAGACCTTGAAGATATTTTTAGGTAATAGAAAACTTCCTTCCACATTGTCCCTATATTTGTATATTTGTAGTGTGACCAAAGGCTTAAATCAAGTACCTGATTCAAAATTCAGGCTCTCAGAGAATTAATTGCCATCAAAACTCAATAATGGAATTTAAAAAAATTAATTATTTATAATTATTCATAATTGCACTGCTGAAGTTTTGATATTTTTATATTACATTGATAATAGCACACACAAATCAGTAGCTCCAGTTATGCCGTGATTACTCAGTTTTCACAAATGTTCTGGGAGACCAAAACTACTGACCAAAGACCTCAGACACATAGAATCAGGTGGAGAAATCTAGGGAGATTTACAACTTAATCAAATTTAGCCCGGCTTATTATCCTGACCCTATACATTACATCCAAGTGTATACATGGGGCAGCCGTGACATTGGAAATATCTATTTTATACCAACTTAGGGTATTGCCAACCCTTTATTCCTTGAACTACAGTAAATCTTCTGGTAGCACTTATTTAGTATGAAAGAAGATAATTTTTGCATTTTAATATGCCTATACACATGATGAAATAACAAAGAAGTAAATTAATTTAAATAAGTGAATATAGTTACTTTCCATATATTTCCAGATGCCTTGATGAGCTCCTGGTGCCCCTTGGGTTCACTTTGGTTGAGCAAATCAATCAAGTTACCCTACCCCATTTCAGAATAGTGTCAGGGTGGTAAGCACTGCCTTACCACCTTAACTAGAGATGATTTATTCTCTTTTGAATCCATCAAACATAGTCTTTAGACCAAGTACAAATAAGTACTTGATAAATTGGATTAATGTTACACAAGAAGTTTACTTGGATTGGCCAAGGACATTCAGTCTCATCCTGTGATTATCACCACATTTTGCCCTTCCCCAAAATTGAGCAATGGAAGAGAATTATTTCACTAAACCCTTGAGAATTATGTTTTGTGTTCTTGTGATGGTGATAAGAAAGGAGCCTTGCCTTGGTCTCAGTCTGGAAAATCTAACAAGGCAGTCTTCACCTCACCAATGCTATTTATAAGCAGGTCTGAAACCACACCCAAACACTTAGAGTAACCTTACCAAGTAGAGGCTACATTTGACTTTTGATTCAAGATATTTGGCCTTACTAAAGTTGATATATATAGTCATTAGACCATTTATAATCATTTAAGTCATCAACTTTATCTGCATAATCAGAACTTTATGTTTCTCTGTTTTTTAAATCATGTTGCACTATTTTGTATAGTTAAAGAGTACCTCAATTCATTCAGAGCGTTCACTGTCTAGGAGATGCTTGATTCCTCATGATTATGTAGAGAATTGTCTAGCACCTCTTAGATGAAAGTGGAAATAACCTGAAAAATATACTTGAGAGTGCATTTGAAATATTATTAATCTACATTGGTCCATATCTGTCATCACTATTAATTTCATAGTTGCAGTACATGAGCTTCAGTGGGATCCCCTAGAAATTATTGTCAGTCCCCAATTGAGACCTATTTGTGGGTCCACATCATACAAACCAAAGTTTTTTAAATTGAGGGTTGTGACCACATATAAGGTTGCATAACTGAAAGTGGGGTTGTGAAAATTTTGGCATCAGTAAATGGTTATGTATACACATTTTATATACCTATACATAGAGTTGTATAAAAATGTCTTGGTGTGTTTTGCATGACTACATATGTAGAACATGTTTAAATGCTTGCATTCTTATGAGGAGTAGGGAGGGAGGGGAAAGATAATTTGGACCATAAAGTTTTGAAAATGGATGTAAAATTGTTTTTACATGTAATGTTAGGAAAAATAAAATTAAATAAATGAAAAAAATGTGAAAACATTTTCTTGGGTAAAAGCGGGTCTTGAGTGGAAAAAAATTAAGAAGCCCTGATGTAGAATGCTCAAAGTACTCATTAAGTATACAAGGCATTATTATGGCCTTAGCTGTTTAGATTCAGTCAGCCAGGAGGGGCAGTAGATTGACTGTCAGCTTTAGTCAGGAGGACATGTGTTCAAATACTGCCTCAGACAATTACTAGCCATGTGGCCTTGGACAACTCACTTAACTCTGCTTCACTGTCCTTATCTTCAAAATGAGCTGGTGGAGGAAATAGCAAATCACTCCAGTTATCTTTTTTAAAAAAAAGTGGTCACAGAGAGTCCGACACAACTGAAATGACTCAAGAGCAACTTTAGATCCACCAAAGACTCATATAATTGCTTTACTTCTTAGAATGGTCATGCTTCATCAATTTTTTTTTATTACTCCTTTCTTGGCCTTCTCTACACATTTTACCATTCCTGAATTGAGAATGCCTTACTCATAATTGGTGGATAGTACTATAATCCTTTTTCTTCTTCCCTTTTACCCTGTATCCTTTTCCCATTAACTGAATTCCAACTGTGACATTGTTATCTTAGAGTTAGATTCACTTTTTAATGCATCAATTCAATAGTAATTTTTGTATTACAAATAGCCTACAAAAACAAACAAAAAACCAAAGATGTTATTTTGTTTTCCCCGTTGGATTTAATCTTTTTTTCTTTGAATGTTAAGATTTCAATGGACATCAAATGTAGATGAAGCAGGATTGAAAGGGGTGACAGAACATATTTAAATACTTCCCTTCCACGTGTTGTTGAATTTAGAATGCTGATTCCATTATTATCACTTGTATAAATAATTTCCTGGTAGTTGCCTCTCTAATTTTTTGTTTAAAAAATAAAGCTTATATTTGATTCACATAACATAGTAAAATAAAACATCTCAAATCAAATATCTTTGGCATAACAGAAAATCTGAATGCTAGAAAAGAAATGACAAAGTTTCTTTCCCCACCCGACCCCAAACCACATTCTCAGGTTTGATGACCACATTATGAATGTTATTAATGATTCTAAAAGCTTAATTTCATGCTTGCTAACTATACTGCAATCTAATGACTTCCATCTCCAATCCACATGTGTCACTAAAGTGTCTACACTTTAGTCCTTATCATCATCTTTAACTCAACTTTGAAACACCAGAACTGTGAAATTCTGTTATAATAATATCATTTTTCTTTAGGCCACTCCCTATCCTCCAATTACTTTCTTTATTGATTCAGATCTACCTACTCAACCAGTACCCAAAAGTTACCAATTTCAGGGATTTATTCACCATAATTTTTAATTCTTTTTCAAAATCCCTGTCCATAATTCTGAACCCTCCTAACACATGCCTTCCAATTTCCCTACTCCTCTTTGACATGTCTAAATATTGATAGAGAACATTTTGGAACCTCAAATAGAATCTATCTTCTATCTAAGCTTACCTGAGTTCTCAGTGCTACTCTGTAATCTGTACTCTTCACTAATACTATCTTCTACAACTCTTGTCTCAGAGGTGAAGATGGCTCAATTCCTTGCCAAAGTTGACCATCTTAAATATGCCCTTGATTATATTTCCTCATGCTATTCTATCATCCCTTCTCTTACATACATTCTGTTTCTAATTGTTTCTAATTCTGTTTCTAATTCATCAATCTCATTGTCTTACAAACATAGGATCTTAGATTTAGAGCTAGAAGAAGATGAGAGGTCATATAGAAAAAAAAACATTATTTTTGAAGATAAAGAAAATTAAAAACAGAGTGGTTAGCAACTTGCACTTAATATACTACCGTGTGCACATTGTATAATAGGAGAACTGAGACTTGAAGCCAGATTTTTTGATTCCAGATTAATTTCATTCTTTTTTGTGTACCATAGGTCTCCCCATACCTTAAATGTTTTAATCAATTTTCTTGCTCCTTTAACCCAAAGTACTCTCCAGTCCTTCCCTGCCTTTCACTGCCAAAATTTTCAAAAATAGTAGATTATATTCACTTTCTTTTCTTTTCCACTCTCCATTCCTCAGCTTTTTGTAATCTCATTCATGGCTAAACTTCTTCAGAAAACCATTTATACTCACTGTCTCTATTTCCACTGCAACCACTATCATTTAGGCTCTCTTCAATATGTATATTCATCTCATCATTTGGTTGGTTCTGCTCTGTCCAAAATTTCTTATTGTTTTCTTCTTGTTTCAGGGAGGTATTTAACACTTTATTTTTTAACATAAAGGTATTTTATTATTTTGCAGTTACATATAAAATTAGTTTTCCACATTTATTTTCATAAGATTTTTAGTTTCAAATTTTTCTCCCTCCTTCCCTTTTCTCCCCACTCCCCAAGGCAGAAAGCAATCTGATATAAATTATATATGTAACATCACATTAAATTTTTTTTTGGTGGGGCAATGAGGGTTAAGTGACTTGCCCAGAGTCACACAGCTATTAAATGTCAAGTGTCTGAGGCTGGATTTGAACTCAGGTCCTCCTGAATCCAGGGCTGGTGCTTTATCCACTCTGCCACCTATCTGCCCCACATTAAAGATATTTCTGCATCAGTGATTTTGTGAAAGAAGAATCAGAACAAAAGGGAAAAATGCAAAAAATAAAAGACTAGAAACAGTGTGGTTCAATCTGCATTTAGAATCCACAGTTCTTTTTTCTGGATGTTGAGAACATTTTTCATAATGGTTCATTCAGAACTGTCTCAGATTATGATATTGTTGAGAAGAGTTAAGTCTATCACAATTGATAATCACATAATGTTGATGTTATTGTGTACTATGTTCTCCTGGTTCTGCTCACATCACTCAGCAGTAGTCCACTTAAGCATTTCAAGATTTTTTTTCTGAAATCTGCCTGCTCATCATTTACATTGCATTCATCTATCACAGCTTGTTCAGCCATTCCCCAATTGATGGGCATTCCCTCAATCTCCAAGGCTTTGCCACCACAAAGATAGCTGTTATAAATATTTTTGTACATGTGGATCCTTTCCCTTTTTTTATTATCTCTTTGGGATACAGACTGAGCAGTGGTATTGCTCAATTAAAGCATATGCATAGTCCCAAGCCCCTTGGACATAGTTCTAAATTACTGTCCAGAATGGTTGGATCACTTCACAATTCCACCAACAAATGTAGTGTTTCAATTTTCCCACAGTTTCCTAATAATTTGACATTTTCCTTTTTTGTCACATTAGTCAATTTGATAGGTATGAGGTGGTACCTCAGAGTTGTTTTAATGTGCATTTCTCTAATCAATAGTGATTTAGAGCATTTTTTCATATGGCAAATGATAGCTATGATTTCTTCATCTGAGTACTGCCTGTTCATATCCTTTGACCATTTGTCAATTGAGGAATGGCTTGCATTCTTATAAATTTGCTTTACTTCCCTCTACACTTTAGAAGTGAGGCCTTTATAAGAAACAATTCTTGAAAAAATTGTTTCCCAGCTTTCTGTTCCATTCTAATTTTGGCTGCATCATTTCTGTTTGTACAAAAACTATTTTATTTAATATAATCAAAATCATCTATTTGGCATTTCATTATATTCTCTATCACTTGTTTGGTCATAAATTCTTCTCCTCTCCATATATTTGTGAGATAAACTATTCCTTCCTTTGCTAATTTACCTATGGTAGCACCCTTTATGTCTAAATCATGTACCAACTTTGATCTTAGTTTGGTATACAGTGTAAAATGTTGGTCTATGCTTGGTTTATGCCTTACAATCATCCAGTTTTCCCAGCAGTTTTTGACAAATACTGAGTTCTTATTCCAGAAGGTGGAGTCCTTGGGTTTATAAAACAGTATATTACTATAGTCATTTACTATGTCTCCTGTGCCTAACCTTTTCCATTGATCAATCACTCTATTTCTTAGTCAGTACCATAGTTCTGATGAATGATGCTTCATAGTATAGCTTCAGATTTGGTATCTGCATTCATTCATTCATTCATTCATTCATTCATTCATTCATTCATTCATTCATTCATTCATTCACCAGACATTATTTCAAGCCTATTTTATCCAATATACTGTGCTAGCTAAGTTATAAAATAACTGTGTCCCCTTTATTTTATAAATACTTTGTGGATTGTACCAGTATACATATAAACTATAATACAACTTAGAATAAATTATATGTTAATAGATAAAGGCTACAAAATGTTTTCAGATCAGATGTTGGGAAGTTAATTTCTTCTTGGGTGATTAGATTTGGATTAAGTAGTATCTCTAAGCACATACAAACTAAAGATATTCAAAGTCTCTTACCTGTAGTATAACCATAAGAAATAAGATCTCTGATTGATCAGCTTGCATATGAGAAAATATAAATTATTTTTATTATTACTAACAGCCTCGGAATCTACTATTTTTGTGGACTTAAAGATTCCAAAGTTTCAGTGAAAAAGGCCAGTGTTTGAAAGAATTATTTCCTAATTCATTTAAAATACAGGGGTTTTTTTTGCCAAAGATCTCATTGTATTAATAATAATGATAATAATGATTATGATGACAATAGTAAAAAAAGGAATAACACTACAACTATTATGATTACTACGACTACTATGAGTACTACTACTACTAAAAATAATAATGAAGATTCATCCTGCTGTGTTCAAGAGCTTCTTAATGCATATTTTTCTGATTTCTGAAGGAAAAAGCAAGGCTCAATTATAAAAACCTAAATGAATAATGTTATCTGTTCTGTTGTTGTTGTTGTTGATGTTTTTGTTGTTTGTTTGTTTGTTTTCCTGGAACCACAGCATTTTAACATCAAATTGGGATGCTTGGGCTAGACCTGCTGATAGAGAAAGCCATCTTTTCCACACATAATGCCAATTCACTGACAATAGAAGTGCTTGTTTTGATGACAAATTGTCTAAATTTGATAATGCTGTGTAAGTCCACAGGCTTATTTGTTTTCATAAAAATGGATATAAACAAGGCAGAAATGTATTTTGGGAGATGTTGAATTTCTGAAATTGCAAGCATTCAGAATATGTTAAACAGCTTGAATTATAATTCATTGTATAAACTTACAAACCTTAAGGGGAGAAAATGTACCTGCATTCAGAGTTAACATGAGATTTGCAGTACAAAATAGGTTAACAAGGAAAACAATGACATAAGTCCTTAGGTGATACTCTTTGCTGGAACAAAATAACTGAATATAGTGATTCCTAGCAATTACTTTCTCAATTGCATGGCATGTAGTTTTCTTTAAAAGTACCTGATAACTTACAGGGATTTTGTTACTTTATTCAGTCATTTCTTATAAGACTTGGCATAGAACACCTGTCATGTTAATGCATGAGACACATGGCATTTCAACACTGATTATCATTACTATTAATCATATTCTTAATAGCTTGCATTTACATAAAAGTGGGAGTTTATATTATAGCATATTAAAGTCTGCAAACATCCCTAGTCTCATTTAATCTTGATAACCAACTTGTGAGGCAGTAGGTCAGGGATTATTATGTCCATTTTACAGATGAGGCAGCCAGAGCTGATAGTTATAGCTAATCAGTTTCTGAGTCCAGGTGTTCTACCTCTGAGATTCCACTGCACATATTCACTGTTCATATATTTGAATTATAAAACCCATATTGATGAAAGCTTTCTCCACTAGCTGTCTGATTTTCGAGACTAAAATATAACTACTGGGCTTTTGTTCTTAATGACTACCTCTCCCACAATCATATTTCTCATGAGTTCAGAAATGAATCCTATCAAATCAGTATCAGTCAGTGACATTTAATCCTTGCTTCTGAAGGTGAAGCTCAAGATTTATTTTCCAAACATCATGTCCTTCCTGAAGACACACTCAAATTTGTATTTGCATTAGTTTTATGGCATAATATTTTGTACTTCATATACAGCCTAATACTGTGTTGGTTAATTAAAGATTTTATTGCATACTAAAAGATACAATGCCAGGGAAACAACAACACATGCAAGTGAAACACTGCATAAACACCCTGCCTGCCATTCTTGGTACTTCCTCATAATCATTGAAAAAATACATTTGGCAATTATTTGCTTCTCTTCTCCCACTGACTGCACAATGACCTTGGTCAGTACTTTTGAGGGTAATGCTTCATGATATGGTGATTTTTATGAATTGATATTTGTGACTCAGAACACATTTTAGTGATAAAATTTTTATTCATATCTGCCACCAAATATCTTCTTTGGAGTATAATGTTGCATGATAATAAAGGCAGAAAATGATTTACTAAATTTTTGTTGTTATCTCTGGCATGTAAAATTTCTCAATAATTTCTTATGAAGCACTTATGCTGTTAAAGACTTTGTGTACAACATTCTGATTGCATATAACCTTAAATTAGGCAATGCTAACTCATTAAGCAGTTTTTTTTTCCTGAATGTATTGAATGTATTTAGAAGCAAAATATTGGCTTCTTGTTTTGAGGGGAAAAATAAACTTGTACTTATTAAGAATGCAAACATTTCTAAAAGGTCAAATCCTCAGATTTACCTTCAGCATTCCCATCCCCTATCTTTATCCTGAGAATTGATATTCACAATGAATTTATTGAAGCACTAGGAGATCATAGGCTTATAGTACTTAGACTGAGAAGAGAATCTTACAGATCATTTGATCCCAACTACTCATTTTAGATACGGAAAAATCTCTGGCACAGGGAATTCATGTCATTTCCAAGAGTTCAGAAAAGTTACAACAAATTTTCAATTATATTCAGCATCATTTTGCATCATTATAATAATATATTTTTAAGAAAATTGTTACAATTTCTACTAGGTCCTAGAAATAATTTTTTAACGTGGATGATTAACTGACTAGAATATCCCATTTTTGGCCCATGCTGATTTACAGAGGGCCAATTGAATTTCTTTTCTTTCCTTTCTTTTCCTTTCTTTCTCTTTTTTCCTTCCTTCCTTCCTTCCTTCCTTCCTTCCTTCTTTCCTTCCTCCCTTTCTTCATTCCTCCTTTCCTCCCTTTCACTCTTCCTTCTTTCCTTTCTAATTACCTCTCTCTAATTTTTTGCACCAATAATCTTGGGCTCTATTTTATATGTTTCTTATCAATATCTTGAAGTAATCATATATTTTAGAAGAAACTTGTTATGATAGTTATAATCCTGGTCTTGGAATAAGTAAGACTTGGGGTAAGTGGTCCTGCCTCTGACAAATAATCACTCCATGTCTGTGGAAAAGTTAACCACTCAGCACCTTCAAAGCAACACAGGAATTGTCAATGTCCATTGGTGGAAATCACAACTCTGACTTCCCAGACCTTCAAAATCCTTTTATCCATAAAAAAGTCCATTGCCATTTTGTCATGTGAAGAGATGAAAGCTAAATCTGAATAGTGAGATATTCCACAATAATTCTTATTAAAATTTTTCATCATACTTTGGATTGTATAATAAACCTTTAATATAAAGAAACTCATCATAAGATCAGAACATCAAAGTTGTATGGTGGGCTAAATAATGTTTCCTTTTTTTTTTTTTTTTTTTTTGCGGGGCAATGGGAGTTAAGTGACTTGCCCAGCCCAGGGTCACAAGCCAGTAAGTGTCAAGTGTCTGAGGCTGGATTTGAACTCAAGTCCTCCTGAATCCAGACCTGGTGCTTTATCTCCTGCACCACCTAGATGCCCCCCTAAATAATATCTTAATGAAACTTGAAATGTGTGGAAAGCACATGCTATTTTTGCTTGTTGCAATCATATTGACTTTGGTAACTGAGTAATGACTTTCTGATGGAGCACTTCTTGATTTATAGAAGAAACCAAGTAAATTAAACCACAGATAATCATTTAAAACAAATATAATCCATGTCCTAACTTTTATATCATATTTCTCATAAGCTCTGAGTTTTTAGCATAAAATATATAATTTTAGGTCATGGTCATTTTCTCCACAAAAATACAATCAATACTTTGGTTATTCCTGTAATAGATTGTTAATTTTTCTTATCGTTTGCTAAAGTTGACTAATGTAGTCTTAAGAATGTTATCAATACTTGCCACTCAAGTGAAGGAAATTCTTGTGTAAAAAATGTTAGAGTGGGATGAAGCCAAGGTGGTAGAGAAAGACAAGGAAATTGCCTAAGCTCTCTCCAGTTTCCCTCAAAAACAATGGTAATGCATGCCACTAAATGGATTCTTACATGACAAAACCAACAAAATGATGGAATGAAACAATTTTCCAGTTCAAGGTAACATAGAGGGAATTCAGGAAAGGTCTGTCTCACTTGGGTGGAAAAGAAGAACAGAACTTAGGGAAAAATTTTTATCTCTAAGTAGTTACATGAATAAAATATAAAAAGTAAACTCCCAAGTATTTTACATTGTCTACCATTACTTTAAATGGAATTTCTCTTCCTGTCCCTTGCTCCTGGATTTTTTGGTCATGTATAGAAATGCTAATGATTTATGTGGATTTATTTTATGTCCTGCTACTTTGCTAAAGTTATTAATTGTTTCAAGTAATTTTGGATTTGAATCTCTAGGATTCTCCAGGGATAGCATCATATCATCTGCAAAGAGTGATAGTTTTGTTTCCTCCTTGCCTATTCTAATTCCTTTAATTCCTTTTCCTTCTCTGATTACTAAAGTTAACATTTCTAGTACAATATTAAATAATAGAGGTGATAATGGACATCCCCATTACACCCTTTATCTTATTGGGAATTCCTCTAACTTATCACCATTACATATAATGCTTGCTGACAGTTTTAGGTAGATACTGCTTATTATTTTTAGGAAAGCTCCAGTATAATTCTATATTATATGTGATGAATCTTTATGTTTCTTTTTAAATACATGTTATAATTCTGATGCAACCATTCTGGGGAACACTTTGGAACTATTCCCAAAGGGCTATGATACTGTACATACCCCTTGACCCAGTAATACCAATACTTAATCTGTATCCTAAAGAGAGCATAGAAGAGGGAAACAGACCTGCATGTACAAAAATATTTATAACAGTGTTCTTTTTGGTGGCAAAAATTGGAAGTCAAGGGAATGCCTATCAATAGGGGAATGGCTAAATAAGTTGTGGTATATGAATGTAATGGAATAATATTGTGCTGTAAGAAATGATGAGCAGGAGAACTTCAAAGAAACTTGGAAGGACTAACATGAACTGATGCTGAGCAAGATGACTAGAACCAGGAGAGCATTGTACACAGAAACAGCAATATTGTGTGAGGATCAACTGTGATAGATTTGCCTCTTCTCAGCAGTGCAATGTTCCAAAACAATTTCAAAGAACTCATGATAGAAAATATTCTCCACATCCAGAAAAAAATAAATGTGGATTTTGAATGCAGATTGAACCATACTGTCTCTACTTCTTGGCTGTTTTTTTTTCTCTTTTATCTGTTTTTTTTTCCCTTGTGTTCTCCTTCTACTTCCACAATACAACCAATGCAAAAATATGTTTAATATTATTGTGCATATATAACCTATATCAGATTGCTTTCTGTCTTCAGGGCAGTAGAGGGAGAGGAGGGAGGGAGAAAAATCTGGAACCAAAAATTCTATGAAAACAAATGTTGAAAACTATTTGTACATGTAACTGAAAATTAATAAAATACTTTTATGATTAAAAATAAAAATAACTGAGTTATAATTGAAGTCATCATTCTATTTTATTTTGTTACTTTCTATTTTATAGATGAGTTACTCCCATTCACATTTATTGTTAAAATATTATTTGCCTTTTTTCTTCATCTTTTTTCTCTTTCAGTGTTCTCTCTCATTTTATAAAGAATTCTTTATAATCTAGATTAAAATGGAATGAGAATATCACTATAAATATATAATTAAGGGTTGTAATACTACTCTTCTACCTTCGTTTCTCTTCACCCATCTGAGATAATGGTCATTGTATCTTAGATTTTCTTTATCTTCTTTTATTCATGGTTTATTGATCTACACAGTCAAGTGATAATTACAAGTACCATACATGATTTGATCAAGAATGGATCATGACAAATTAATATGATTTCATTATTGATAGTAATACTAAACTAGCAGAGGAATGTAGTTTACTGAAATTTCATTTTTAAAAAATATTTATTTAGTATTTTATTTTACTTAATCACATGTTAAAATAATTATGAACATCCATCTTAGAATTTTGTTTCCTAATTTCTTTCCCTCTACCCCATTGAGCAGGTAAGAAATTTCATATAGATTATACATGTGCAGTGATGTGAAACTTATTTCCATTTTAGTCATGTTGTTTATCTGGATTTTAGTGAAATATTTTTTAAGTGTCACATGCTATTCTATTGTTTGTCCTTCATTCATGAAGAGGCCCATGACATTGGGATCATGTCATGACTTGCATTGAGGGAGGGCTCTGCAAGGTTACCAATGTCACTCACTCCTTCAGAATTATGTAGGTCCAGTGGCAATATATATTGCATGGAAATATATGACTGGAGATGACCCGGTATATTTAATGTAATTTGGGTTAAGCAACTTGCCGAGATTCATATAGCTACCAAGTATCTGAGGTCAAATTTGAATTCATGTCCTCCCAAATTCATGGTCAGTGCTCTATCCACTGCACTATCTAGCTGTTCTATGCTATTCTAGTGAGAATATGAAGGGACATGGAATAGGCAATAATAAGATGATGTCTATTCAGAATTATTTGGCTGAAAAGACTCAAAGACTAGTATTAAATTGTTTAATGTCCTTATGTTATGAGGTTCCAGTGGAGTAGTCCAAGGATATGTGCTTTTTACTCTTGGTATTGTTGTTGGTTGCTTTATTTAAAAATATAAATTAAAGTATTTTATTGTTTTCCTGTTATGTATAAGGATAGGTTTCAACATTTGTTTTCATAGGATTTTCAGTTTCATAGGATTTTAGTTTGTTGGTTGCTTGTTTACATTTTTATCAATGATTGAGTTAAAGGCATAGTGTGGCCATAAAATTTGTATATAACATAACGCTGGTAGGAAGGGATAGATAACGCAGTGGATTAATCATTATTAGAGAGATCATTGGACAAAATTTAACAAGACTTAATCAAAATTCAATAGTCATAAAGGTAAAGAATTTTACTTGTGTACTAAAAATCCACTTCAGAAGTATAAGGTGGTTGAGATAAAACTGCAGTTGTTTGGGAAAAAAAAAAAAGATCTGTGTTTTAGTAGAATACAATCTCAGTGACTCAATAGTGTAACAGAGGCAGCCAAAAAACTAATGTTTTATTTGGGTGCATTAGAATAAGATCTAGATATAATATCAGTTCAATAATTTGCTTTTATTTGTATCCCCAAGGCTTTGCACAGTGTTTGGTATATAGTAGGCACTTAAATGTTTACTTACTATAGAAAGTTATGCCCCCATTGTTCTCAAATCTTATCAGAGCAATTGTACTCCATTCTGGAAATCATAGTCTAAAGACATTATTAAGCTAGTGAGTATTTAGAGGAAGCCTTTAAGGCTGAGGAAAGGGCCTTGTGTCTATGTCATTTAATATATTGGTTGAAGAAACTGGGAATATTAAGCCTGGAGAAAAGGATACTCAGGGGACCCATGGGTACTATTTTCAAGCTGTTATGAGGAGTAGAGATAAGACTTGTACCATTTTATCTCCAGTGAATACTAAGTGGAAGTTGCAAAGAGAAAATTTATACTTGATATTGGCATAAACTTTCTGACAATTTTAGTCATCAAAAAAGTGGAATCTAAAGCAAATATAGAATTAGAGCTTCCTCAATAGTAGTTCTCACTCTTGGGTGGACTTGAGATAGTGACAGGATAAGCACATTTTAGATATATGATAGAAAGTATTCATTTCTTTTCATTTTTTTTGCAAAGTATTTCTTTTGTGTGAGAATGGACTAGCTGCCACAGAGGAGCCTTCCAAATCTCAAATTTTTGTCCTCATTTTTTTTTCTTTCTTTGATATGTTAATATGAATATATGGATCACCTGGATTTGATGAAAGCACCTTATTATCCAAAGGGAGTTTTATGAAACCCCGGATTACAGATTCATATGAGCAAAATTTCCTTCAACTGAACTACCAAAATCAACCCAGATAGCTAGCAGATCAAATACCTACCTAGTGACTTCTTTTCCCTCAGGATAGTAAGTCCCTATATATGGTAACATCCGGACATCTTATCCTTGCCAAACCCTTTCTTGGAATCCTGTAGTCTTATCATGATACTTCTGTATTCCCTCTATACTTGTTATAAGTGAAATTGTTAAACTGCTTTTTGTTTATGGGTTGATTTCTGTATCATACTATTGAAACTGACAATGCCCTGTAATCAGTTGACTAAAACCATATATACCCTCAGAAATGGGGAGTCCCCCAAGCTTCCCTCTTAGGAGGGAAGTCTCCACATGACCAAGTTGCATTATCTTTCATCTTGGGAAAAATATTAAATTGATATTATGTTTTATTTCTGTTTGTCTCTCATCTGGTTTCGTTCTGTAGGAGACATGTCTCCAATCTGTTTTTATTTTTATTTTTTTTTTTTGGTAGGAGACATAAGATGTTGTAATTTCTCTGATCTGTTTATTAATTTTAAACATTATTGCTCTGATCTGTTTGTAGGAGAAAGTCCAATACAAAAACTGTATTATAATATTCAACACATATTGAAATGCTTCTTGTATATTTGTTTTGCACCAAATATTTATTTTATTTTTTATAGTTATATGTTAGGGTAGTTTTCAACATTCATTTTCATAAGATTTAGAGTTGCAAATTTTTCTCCCTCCCTCCCTTTCCTCCCCCCTCCACAAGACAGCAAGCAGGTTATATATGTACAATACACAAGTGCTCCTTTTATCAGTTCTTTCTATGGGGGTGGATAGTATGCTTCATCATTAGTCCCTTTGGGATTGTCTTGCATCATTGTGTTGTTGAGAGTTGTTAAGTCATTCACAATTACTCATAGAACAATACTGCTATCACAATGCACAATGTCCTCCCAGTTCTGCTCACTTCACTATACATCAGTTCATATAAGTGTTTCCAGGTTTTTCTGGAATCATCCTGTTTGTCATTTCCTACAGCACAATACCATTCCACTAAAACAATATACCACAGCTTATTCAGTCATACCTCAATTGATAGACATTCCCTTGATTCTCAATTCTTAGCCACCACAAAGAGTTGCTATAAATATTTTTGTACAATTTTCCCCCTTTACTCTTTTTAATGATTACTATTGGTAACTGTTTCCCTCCATCCTATTCCCTTCTCCATGATATTTACTTTATCATCTATCTTCTTTCATCCTATCCCTCTTCAAAGGGAATTTGCTTCTGTCTGTCCCATCTGCCAATCTGCCCTTCCTTCTATTGCCCCTCTCTCTTTATCCCCTTCCCCTCCCATTTTCCTGCAGGGTAAGATAGATTACTCCACCCAACTGAGTGTGTATGTTCTTCCCTCCTTGAGCCAATTCTGATGAGAATGAGGTCTTTGAGCCAATTCTGATGAGTGTTAGGCTAATTTATTGCCAAGATTAAGTAGATTACTCCACCCAATTGTGTGTGTGTGTGTGTGTGTGTGTGTGTGTGTGTGTGTGTGTGTGTGTGTGTTCATCCCTCCTTGAGGCAACTCTGATGAGTTTAAGGTCTTTGAGCTTTTACTGATGAGTGTAAAATTCATTTACTGCCCTGCTCCTCCACCATCTCTTCCCCCACTCCATAAGCCCTTTCTTGTTTCTTTCATGTAGGATTTTACCCCATGGTACCTCTGCCCTTCCCCCTCCCCCAGTGCATTCCCCTCACCCTTCAATTTAACACTAAAGATATAATCATGGGCAAGCTAGGTGACACAGTGGACACAGCATCCACCCTGTACCCAAGGGATCCCAGCCAAAACCCAGGCTGAGACAAAAGACAGTCCCTCACTGCATGACCCCAGGTATGTCCCCCAACTCCAATTTTTTATGGTGCTCTAGGGTCTTGTATTTATTTGAAAGTCAAATTTGCCATTCAGTTTAGGTCTTTTCATCATGAATACCTGAAAGTCCTCTTTTTCATTGAAGTTCCATTTTTTCCTCTGAAAGATTATGATCAGTTTTGCTGGATATGTGGTTTTTGGTTGTAATCTCAATTCCTTTGCCCTCTGGAATATCATATCCCATGCCCTCCAGTACTTTAATGAAGAAGCTGCTAGATCTTGTGCTATCCTGACTGGGGCTCCACAGTACTTGAATTCTTTCTTTTTGACAGCTGGGAATATTTTCTCCTTGACCTGAGAGCTCTGGAATTTGGGTACAATATTCCTGGGACTTTTCCTTTTGGGATCTCTTAAAGGAGGTGATTGGTGGATTTTTTCAATTTCTATTTTACCTTCTGCATGTAGAATATCAGGGCAATTTTCCTATACAATTTCTTGGGAGATGATGTCTAAGCCTTTTCCTTGTTCATGATTTTCAGGTAGACCAATAATTTTCAAATGATCTCTCCTGGACCTATTTTCTAAGTCAACAGTTGTTTTTTTTTTTGTTGTTGTTTTTGTTTTTGTTTTTTTCCTAGAAGTTATTTCACATTATCCTCTATTTATTTAATTCATTTCAATTTACTTTATTGGGTCTTAGTTTCTCACAAAGTCACTAGCTTCCATTTCTTCAATCCTAATTCATAGGCAATTATTTTTGTCAGAGAGCTTTTGTACCTCCTTTTCCATTTGGCAAATTTGGCTTTTCAACCTGTTGACTTTTTTCTCATGTCTTTCCTGCATCACCCTTATTTCTCTTTCCATTTTTTCTTCTACCTCTATAACTTTATCTTCAAAGTCCTTTTTGAGTATTTCTATGGCTTGAGACCAATTCATATTTTTCTTGAAAACTTTAGCCCTGACATTGACATCTTCCTCTCAGGGTGCACCTCGATCTTCCTTGTCATTAAAGAATCTTTCTATGGTCTTCACCTTTCTCTGTCTACTCATCTTGCCTTTCTTATACTTGACTTTTAGCTCCTTAACTTGGAGCACTGTTTCCAGGCTGCAGTATCTCAAGCTGTAGAAGTCTCAGGTGGTATGATTTAAGGAGGATAAGGTTCTTGACTCAACTGGCCTCTCCTCTGGTCAGTAGATGACCCCAGACCAACTTGCTAATCAATCAGCTTTGTGTGTTGTGGTTGTCAGCTCCAATGAGCCGGTACCCTTCCTCTACCTGGGCCACTGCTAACAAAGCCTCCCTCCTGGTTTCCAGCAGGGGCAAAAAACCCAAGTTCTGCCTTGGCACCAGCATACACCTCTGTAGTCTCCCCCCTGCAAAGGGCTCAGCCCTCTCATGAGACTGTGAGTTTAATTCCAGATGACACTGGCACTGTAGCTGATTCAGAGGTTCTGGGGGGTCTCTTTCTCTGGAGAGGCCTTCCTGGGACTAGATCTGTGTCAGGGTGACTGTGGGGTTGAGCTCCACTCTTGTCTCAGCACAGAAGCTCCCTCCTTCCAACCTTTCAAGCTGTCCTTGGTTAGAAGATGATTTCAGCACATTCTTCTATGGGTTTTGCTGCTCTAGGAATTGTACTGTGGGATTATTTTGGATGTTTTTTTGGAGCAATTGTGGCATGAGTTCAAGAGCTCACTGCCTTTTCTCCACCATCTTGGCTCTGTTCTGGAAGTCTCTGTCCTTCTTGCACATTTGTTAAAGAATCTCTGTATTATCTTTTATAACCTGAATTATGGAAAGTCCCTTCCTGAATCCTTTTACTTCTCTAGGAAGGCAATAATTTTATTGTTTTTGCATAATTAATTAGTTGACGAAATATCAAATACTCATTGCAAACCATTGCCAACTTCTTTTGTCCTTCTACTACAATTACTGGAAACATTTTCAGGGTTTTTTTTATTCTTTTTAGGATTCTCACTAGGAATTAAGATTATCCCAAAGTGAAATGCCCATGATTATGGGAGTTGCTTCTGACTCCTTAAAAATCTGCAGAGGCTAGATGATTTAATGTATCAAATAGTCTCTCTACTTTATTCCCCGCCTAGATATTTTATTGGTCTTTCCATCCTCCAAGTTCTCCTCCAAAATAATTTGCTAAATAAACTCTCAAAATAAGAACCTGCTTCATATAGTGGAAAGAGACGCTGTATTTGAAGAAAGAATCAAATGCTCCCCCAGCATTTACTAATTGAATGACTGCTTAAGCTAACTTACTTCTGTGGACTTCATTGTCCTCATCTGTAAAATGAAATGTTTGAACTAAATGTTTTTAAATTTCTAAGTCCTTTCTACCTCTAAATCTCACAAGTTTGTCTAGGATCTGTTTTTCCTGCCTACCTGATTCATGTCTTTCTTTGATGAATTGGAATGACATCACCTGCTGGAGACTTACTGTAGAAAAGCTCTACCATGAGGTGAAGGCCTCTGAGGGCAAGCCATGTGGTCAAGGTCCTTAGTGTCAGGAAGTGATGTTTGCTCGTGGGTACGTCTATCAAGGCTACCAGCCAATCAACTTGAGGAGCCTCCCATTTTTCTGGGAGGAGGACACGTAGTAGGAAGTGGATGCTGGGGTAGGAGTTTCTTCACTCTTGGTTCCTGGACCTCGCCATGGTTGGGTCGAATGATAGGGTCTCGTAGAAATAGTTAGATTTTTACCTTTCTCTCTGATTCTAATGGCTCTTTAATAAATACTTAAACATTTTAAATACTCTTGCTAAAGCTTATAATTTATTGGGTGACCACTCATTAGATTTAGATAGTAGAGCTAGAATTTTAGCCCCTTACATATGGCTGACCAGGAAGAGGAAGGCTGAACCTCAGTCTTCTGAGCTTCTGGTGTGGGTAAGAAATTTTCCCTACCCTGTCACTTTAAACGGCTAAGTACTGGCTGTTTTTCCTCTTTAAGTTTCAAATGGGTTTTTTCAACTCCCTAAATACCCTATTTCTAATTTTACTCTGTTTAACTAGACAAGTGAGGGATAAGATCATGTTAATGCCTTGTTTTTGTGGATTTTCTCTTTTAATTTTTGTTAGAAGAGCCAGCAAGGTGCTCACACAAGGGAATATAAATATCCCCCTCTCTCCCAACCATGCTTTTTCAGAGAAACCTCTGATTCCTGCAGATTTTCCAAGTTCTAACACGAACTCTTGCTCTAATTTTGCATGCCTGGATGCTTCTCTTGAAGTCTTTAATCCTCTAGAAGTTGAGGTTCCCACCCAGGTCTGAGTTCAAAATAAAGTCTGATTCAAATTGCCCTGGTCCCTCCCCTCCTCCTATGTTCTATAAGGTAAAATGTAAACTGTTGCTGTTCAATCATTTCTCTCTCTCTTTTTTTTTTAGTGAGGCAATTGGGGTTAAGTGACTTGCCCAGGGTCACACAGCTAGTAAGTATTAAATGTCTGGGGCCATATTTGAACTCAGGTACTCCTGACTCCAGGGCTGGTGCTCTATCCACTGCGCCACCTAGCTGCCCCTGTTCAATCATTTCTCAGTCATAGCTGACTCCTTGTGATCCCATTTGGGGTTTTCTTGCATAGAGACTGAAGTAGTTTGCTATTTCCTTTACCAGATTATTTTATAGATGAGGAAAGTAAGGCAAACAGATTCTATGATTTGCCCAGAGTGATATAGCTAATTAGTGTTTAGAGTTCGAATTTGAACTCAGGGATATAAGTCTTCCAGGAGTAGCATGCTATCCACGCACTAGCTAGCTGCCCAAATTTGAAATTATATATTTTCCCAATTTGATAGTCAGTGTAAACTGCATTTCTGTAGTGTGTTTGAGAAAGAGAGAGAAAACAGGGGCAGACAGCTTGGAGGCATGGAGATACACACAGGGAGACTCAGAGGCAGAAACTATAACAAGACAAAAAAAGAGAAAGAAAGAGAACATTTATGTTTTAATCTAAAAGGATTAAGAGATAACTGTACTGGCACTGGTATGAATGAAATGCTATGAAAGCCAGAGGAAAATTTCCAATATATCTGCTGCATATGGGAAATGCAAATTGGCTGCATATTTGAAGATGCAGAAACAGCCACAAAGGGTAAGAAAGCATTGTGGGACTGTTATCTTCATGGGTGGGAACAAGTACAAACCACGTTCCAATAATAGATTCTCAGCCAATTAATGTGTCACCTAAAGAATGGAACATATTGGAAATGGAATCAAGATTAAAATGTTTTCTTCTTTTTATTTCAGCGCCTATATGAACAATTGACCCTATTTAAAAAGTTTTATACTTCTAATTGTGAAAAATTGGGGAGTATTGATATATCTAAAAGTGTCTCCTATAGACAGTGGCAAAATAGTTTTCCAACTTAATAGATAAATATCCATGTTATTTTTTTTCTAAGTAGTTTCAATATATACAAAGTGCTAATTGCTTTATTACTGACTGTTTATAATTATTACTTTATCAACCAGTTTACTACAAATTGAATATATTTTCCATAATATTAAGAAAATGAGATGCCAGAAAAATTATTATTTTTCATAAGTTAATACCTCCTACAATCATAATGTTCATTTATTATTATGATCAACTATATAAAGTATGAACAAGAAGTATTATTCACATACCAGAAGGGGAATTTTATTATTAACAATGCATTCCTGACTGGGGAATCTCTCAGTGCCAGAAAAATGAGTCATTTCACTATGCATTTATACATTATGTGTGTATAGGGAATAAAGAGGTGGGCAGCTACCCACTGTACCTTATTCTTGGCTCCTGTTGTCATCATCTCCCTAGGTGTTTTTGCTCCCGTTATCCCTAGTGACCTACCCATTGTTATGTTCCTTCCAGTGTAAACAGTAATCATTCTCCTTTTTCTGGTGTAGATGAGCTCTCTTTACTTGCTCGAATCAAAAACCCCATTTTCACAAACATTAGGACATTCATTTTTTCCCCGCCTCATTTTCAAGGACCAAATCATGACATTTCAAATTCTTAAGTACACAGAAAGACCTATTTTTCAAATTGACAGCAAGAACATTGATGTATGAACATGAAACACCAAATGACTTATTCCTTGATGATACTGGAAGAAGACTCATATATTTTTAGGACAAATCAAAATGATTTGTTTTGGTGTTGCACGCTAGTCCTTGTTTATTAAGCTCTTATTATGCTGTGTTTTCATTATCTATGTGGAGGTCCCTTGGTTTGAATTAAAGGCCATCTGCTAAAATTTTGCCTCATTATATAGGTTCATGGAAAGACCATACAATTTTCTTCCTGCTTTTATAGGCCTCACAAGGTCTGGTTGTTGACATACATGCACCTTGTAAAATGTGGCAACAATGACAAAAATGGAACTTATTGGGCAGGTAGGGTAGCGCAGTGGATAGATCACCGACCCTGGAGTCAGGAGTACCTGAGTTCAAATCTGGCCTCAGACACTTAACACTTACTAGCTGTTTGACCCTGGGGCAAGTCACTTAACCCCAATTGCCTCACTAAAAAAAAAAAAAAAAAAAAAAGAAGAACTTATTTGCTTTTTCCTACTTTGGAGTCCACACTGCTTTCAAAGTTGTATGAATGATCTTTTAGGAAGACAGCAGCCGGCTTCCTGCTTCATCATCTGAATACTCTGGAGAAGGAAAATTAATGTCACAGGCAAATGTCTTTTCTCATCTTTAGTTTTTTTTTTTTTTTTTTTTTTGCGGGGCAATGGGGGTTAAGTGACTTGCCCAGGGTCCACACAGCAGTAAGTGTCAAGTTGTCCTGAGGCCAGATTTGAACTCAGGTACTCCTGAATCCAGGGCCGATGCTTTATCCACTGCGCCACCTAGCTGCCCCCTCATCTTTAGTTTTGAAATCCAGGAATAGATTTTAAACAAGAATGTGTATGCATCTTCAATATCATCCCATTCAATATATACTCATTACTCTGCACTGAACTGTGTGGTCAGTGATGATGGAAAAGGGTGAGGATAACAAGTGTTTCTTTTTAGGAAAGGGGCTTTCTACCTTTCTAGACTGATTTGTACAGAATGTTCATAGCAATATGTGAACATTCTACTGATGACCTTTCCCCATTATTAAAGGTTTTCAGGATATTCTCTGATTTGAATTTGGCTAAGTATTATATTAAAAATAGTTTCAATATACAAAAAAAATGAAGAGAACTTTTGTATAGCCTTTTGAAGAATGTGATAATACTTTGTTTTTTTTAATTTTCTTTGATTTGTCAAGAAGAAAATTATTAGAAATATAGATTTTAAAATTGTGAGATCCTGTGAATATGCAAATTCAGTAATAATGTAACCATTCTCTATTTAGATTAATTGGCTTACAAAAATTCCATTGAAGATCTTGTTAAAAAATTTTTATGATTTTGACCCATGCTTTCATTAATATAGGGAACTTCTGAATGAAAAATCTTCCTCAACCCATATAGGTTTGGTCCATTTCTATAAGCATAAAGTTGTCTAAAAAAGCTGAAATTAAATGATTTTTTACATGGTCCATATAGGTGGAACCGCAGTCCCAAAGAATATTGGTAGGAGGGCTCCCTCCTAAATAAAAGAGATCATGCCCCAAACATATGTGAGTGGTTTGAGCAGAGTTGGAAAAGAGTAGGATAAAAGAGAGCCTTTCAGGGTTTTTTTTAAGATAGTTTTTTGATTTTCTTTAGTCTTCTTTAAACTTTCTTTGAATCATTTAGTCTCTTTGGGCTTCAAACATTTCTGGCTTCCTGCTTCAAGAGGAAGCTGGAGGGAGGGACAATGTCATTTCAGATTGCTGAAGGGAAAAGACTCTGGGTAAATATTTACAATGAACTGACAATCTCCAGCACACCACTATCCCTAGATTGATACAGTAGAGATTTCAGAACTTTTCCTTGGGTGATATCTAGGGCTCACTTTCTTTAGCTTGAATTGAGTTACCTTGTTTCCAGTGGACCAGCTCTTTCACTCTATACTGTCTGGAGAACAATATCCTATAGTTGCATGCTCCAGAATTTTGTTTGGCTACTGATTTGGAAAAATGGGTTTCTTTTAAAAATATTTAATATTTTATCTCTCCCAATTACATGTAAAACCATTTAAACATTTTTTTTACATTTTGATTTTAAATTCTCGTCCCGTCTGGTATCCTCTCCTTCATTGAGAAGTTGATTTGACATATGTTATACATATAATATAATAAGCATGTAAATCATATTTCCATATTAGTAATGTGAAAGAAACCATATAAACAAAAGAAACCAATCAAAATCAAAGAAAAAAATAAATAAAAATAAAATTAAAAATGCAATTCTTTATTCTATATTCAGCTCCATCAGTTCTTTCTTTGGGGATGGATGGCATTTTTATTCAGAGTTGTCCGGGATCATTGTATTGCTCAGGAATATCTGTCATTCACAGTTGATCATCTTACAAACATAACTGAGTCCTGCTTAGTTTCTGGTTGTGATCATTTCACTTTCATTAATTCACATAAGTCTTTCCAGGTTTTTTTTGAGAACACCCTATTCATCATTTCTTATAGGGAAAATAGTATTCCATCATCATAATCATCTACAACTTGTTCAGTTATTTCCCAATTGAGGTTACATCCCCTAATTTGCTAATTCTTGCTAACCAGAAGTATATTTTGTACATGTAGGTAATTTTCCTTTTCTTAATCTGTCTGGAATGCAGACATTAATATTGTTATCGCTCAGTCAAAGAATATGCATGTTTTATACCCTTTTGGGCATAGTTATATATGACTCTAGAAAATGGGTTGAATCAATTTACAACTCCCAAAAATGCATTATTAGTGTCTTCCCTACACCCCCTCCCAACATTTGTTATTTTCATTTTATGTCATTTTAGCCATGTGATAGGTGGGAAATAGTATCCCGAATTAGTTTTATTTTTCATTTCTCCTTTCACTACAGTAATTGTCTGCAGTAAGAATTTTTTTCTGTTTATTTTGTCATTTTAAGTCTATTTCTTGACTTTTAACTCTTTGTTAAATTTGGGAACATCTTCCACAGTGGAAGGCACACTGTTTCATGCTTAAAGGTTTTTGTACAGTTGTATTCTGAGATATTTCTAGGGGTCTGTAGTTTTCAGTTCTTCAAGGTGAATGGATTTAAGGAGAGGTGGTTTTTTACTATTCTCCTTCCCTATGATCTCATCTGTTAAGAAACACAAGGACTCTCCTTCTGGTAGGGGAAGAAAGTATCTCCTGGAGAAAATGGAAGGAGAAGTGTCAAGAAATTTCTTTTTCTGCCTATTTTTGGAACCCCATGCCACATATGGGGATGAACCTCATAGACATTGAACATTGTTGCATGTAGAAAACATAGGATTTAAATACTTGTATTTATGGGTTTTAATCTATAGAATTGGCTATATGGATTATATTAACTGTCTAAATTGCTCTCATTTATTTAGATAAATTCATAACTACATAAGTCAACTCAAAAGTAGGGTCAAGACTTTCAAATAGAAGAAAAATAATTGAAGGAAAAATTAAATCCCTACTCCCATCCCACTCCCCCACCCATTGTTCTCAAACTAAAAATGTATACTATTAGAGTCACTACGTTGGAAGAGGTTATGGAGGGCTAATATTGGAGTCAAGGAAATGAGTTAAAATCTTAGCTCTCATTCAAATAATCCATGTGCTTTTTGGGTGAGTTACATTCTCCTCTTGATGTTCCAGGCATTTCTAAAACTATAATTTTAGAAGCATTTCTGAATCTTGGCTTAATTGAAGAAAGTTCCAAACTTCCCTGAACTGATCAGATTCAGAAAACAAGTAACCAAAAAAACCAACCAAACAAACAAACAAAGGGAGAACAAAACCAAATTAGTATAATATCATCCATTAATTAATTAACATAATAATATATTAATTCATCAAGTCATTTAGTTGCCAAGAATATGCACCCAAGAACCTGGCAGATAGTAACCAAAAGTGAACAACTAAATATAAGTGGAGAGGCAAGTCTTAAACAGAAATTTTGCAGTATTTTCTAAGGTCAGTAACCTTTGTTCATTAATCATAGGAACAAATATTGAAAACTGAAAGGGTTCTTGCTGTGTTTGTGCCATAACTGTCTGGTGAAGTCTATTCATTCCTTCTCAAATCTTTTTAAATACATAAAATAAAAACATAAGATTATAATGGAAATACTTAAATATACTTATTAATTTAAATGTAATCTCTACAGGCAAAAATATCTATGTATACAAATCCATGGATCACAGCTTAAGAACCTTTGATTCTTACCATTATAGTGGTGAATAAGTTGAGATCCAAAGAGACTATATGGCTTAATAAAGGTCACATAGTACTTTGAGTATCTCAAAGCCAGGCCCTCTGTGGCGACATTCAGATGTCTTTCTAAACACTTATAGTAAAGTATGTAAAAGCTTATTTTAATTAAGTCTTTGATTAAGACTTTATTAAGACTGATTTAGAATTTATTCACATTTTAGAAGAAAAGCATCTTCTAACCATTCAATAACAATGTAGCAGGAAAATTATAGGGGTATTACCAAAATCAATCAAACAAACAAAATATAACATAAAACAGAAGAGTTTACCTTTCCCTGCTTAGGTTGTTGCTGGTTTTTTTTTTTGTTTGTTCGCTTGTTTGTTTCTTGTGAGACAATTGGGGTTAAGTGACTTGCCCAGGGTCACACAGGCTAGTAAATTATTAAGTGTCTGAGGCCAGATTTGAACTCAGGTCCTCCTGAAGCCAGGGCCGTGCTGTATTCACAGTGCCAGCTCACTGCCCCCACTTAGCTTGTTTTTATTGAGACTGCTACAGGCCTTAACTATATCTTAACTCACCTCCCCCAAACTTGAGTTGAAGTGAACATAAAGGACTGGAAAGGAGAGGATGGTTGTAGGGCAGCAGTAGTAGGAGAGAGGGAGGTAGAGGATAAATATTAACGTAGAGACTGACTACTTGCCAAGCACTATCCTAATAAGTGCTTCACAAATATACTTAGTTTTTATCCTCATAATCTATTACTGCTGTTGTAATCTTTATTTTACAGTTGAGAAAACTGATGCAGACAGAAGTTATGTGACTTGTCAAAAGTCACATAACTACTAAGTGTTGGAATTCAAATTAAAACTCAGGTCTCCCTGATGCCAGGCTTAGGATTCTATCCACTGAATAACTTAGCTGTACCTGTCGAAAAGAAAACAAAAAAAAATAAATAAAAGGAAAGAGGAAAACAATTAAAAGTAACAGCAATTAAGAAGAAATGGAATTCTTAGTATTCCGAGGTTAAGTAGGGGATTGGAGAAGTGAAAGAAGCTGATCAGATGGAAAACTTCAAGTCAGGCATTGAGTCAAGTGGGGTGGGTTAGTATTGTCTATATATACTTCTCTTTTTAAAAAATAATAACTATGATTTTATTGGTTTTGGAGAATTCTCAATGTGTAAAATCCCTTGACCAATTCAGAATAGCAATTAATCTATAACTTTTTCCAGAACTGACTGCTAAGCATAAAGACATAAACATATATAATAAATTCCTGTTTCTGGAACTATAAATTCATTGAAAAAAGCAAACTTTAGTTACATGAAACTACACTTAACTGAATGTTAGTTTAATTAGTAAAGTAAAACACTCATTAAGGAATGACATAGAGTTCTACAGTAATAAGTTTCTTGCATTGTTCTATACCAATATAGATTAAAACAGAGGATATTCCTTTGAAAAAAATGAGAAATACTCATTCCTGTGGTTTCTTCAGATGCATAGAGAGCAGTAGAGATAATGGCAGTTACAGTATCAATTTGAAATATAGCCTGTGAATCTGACAACACTATACCAGTTTTCCAAGACAATGGACTCATAGTGCACTCCTTCACCAACCATAAAGAAAAGTTGTGAAAATGAATAATCAAAGGCTTTCAAATGGCTTATAGCTCTGACATAAATACAGCTGCTAAACGCTGCCTTTCCACAGAAGTGATTCTTATAGCAGAAATGGATTTATGTTATACCTGTCACATAATATTATTACCTTTCAATATAAAGATAAAAAAGTATTACCTAGTGTATTGGACTGATAAAAAAAGTGTTATTTTTTTTTCTTTTAAGTTCTACTCCAGGAAAAGGCTTCACAGAGATAATTTTGCAGACAAGATAATGATTGCTCAGGGCTCTTTGCTTTCCCCCTTCAAGGTGTTCTCTCTATTTTTCAGAATGCATGGACTTGAGCAGACAATAAGACCAAACCATTAAAAATAAAAATCCAGTGGCTGCTATTTGCATAATGGTTAATGGCAGTCCCTGCTGGTGGAATTGTCTTTTGTTATGGTGTTACAAAAAATTGATCACTAGGAGGAGTGAATGTATGCATATATGGTTAACTGTAAAATATTTTGACATCCTTATGTAAGTAGGAATAGGTAGCAGCTCCAGGGGTCCATTGGGATAAACGGAAAAAAAGTAGAAGAATAGAATGCAGGTGTCTAATATGTTTGAGGAAAAAATAGTGGTGGAAAAACGTTTTCATGTGACTGACATAGAATAACAGGAAAGACAAACCTGATGGTAAAACAGAAGGTTGTGTTTTGTGATTGAGGTGGCCATTTTTGGTGAGGAATTTTTTAAAAGTATTGCTGGCTTGACAATTTGTAATGGTTTAAACAGCAGAGAATTAACTCCCTTGCAAATTAGCACGCAGAGATATTTTTTTCTGGGACAATGAGGGTTATGTGACTTACCCAGGGTCACACAGCTAGTACATATCAAGTGTCTGAGGCCAGATTTCAATTCAGGTCCTCCTGAATCCTGGGCCAGTGCTTTGTCCATTGTACCACCTAGCTGCACCCTGAGATTTTGTTTTAAATGATTTTGTAGATCATATGTACCATTGCATTCTGTCATTCTAAATTCCTAAGCCAGAAGTCTTTACCTAGGAGGCAGTAAAATGAAGAAATATCAAAAATATGCTTTCCAACAAAGTAGCAATCATAGTCAATTGTTCAGATATATAGTAATGGGATGTTTCAGGAAATCAAGATGAAAAGATTGTGGGTAGTGGAGAATGGTGAGGGGAATCCTATGCTATACTATAGATAGAGATAACAAAATATATTCAGATGAAGTTATCAAATCATTACTATTTTGCTTTCAGTTTAGTTTTGAAGATGAAAGATTTTCTAAAGGACTATTACTAGGATGAGAGGCTTTGGAAGAGAAAAATGGAGTTAGGTTTACTGAAGTAGGAAGCTGTTAACAATGTTCAAATTTTCCTCTTTTTCCTTTCTTACTTTTGATTGAGAGTTCAAAAAACCAGAGGGTCAGATTTTGCACTCAGTTATTAATAGGAAACCTCCTGGCCAGATTCTGCCCTTAGAAGTTCACAAGCAGGTTCCATTGAAGTCACTCTTAAAGTGAGTGGGTGCTGTATTTGAGAATCTAAGGTCAGAATTTCATTTCAGAAATAACTGCAAGAAGATTTTTTTTGTCCCCTGGAGAAATGGAAATTTTTTAAAAAGTAGTGTGAGAGCTAGGTAAAGGACCTTAATCAGTGTTAATGGTAAGTTGAAAGGGAAAGAGAGATAAAGGACCCCTTGGTCTCAACTGACCTTTAGGTATTCTCTGAATAGAAATCAGAATGCCATCCAGAGTAGGGATTGCCTCAGTGTTTTTCAACTGAAAATTTGATAATTTTATTAATTAGTAATATTTTGAATTATTCTATCTTAAGCATGGTATCTTTCTAGTAGGAATGAAAAGAGGATATAATTCAACCAAATTTATTACTTTGATTTTCTCATTGGGACATAAAAATCATGCATCTTTGCTATCTACTTTTACTATGTTCTAAGACCTATTCTAAGTCTTAGAGTTTGTGATTTTGTGACTGAATGAATAGAATGTCTTTTTAATAATAAAGCAGTGATGCATAAGGGGAGTTAAAACCATGCCTTACCTCAGGTCTGAGCACATGCAGGCACAGAATACAATTTTGGAGAACCTGACCTCTGAGGGTGAGGCCCTTTCTCATTTTTTTTTTGTCTTTTCCAATTCCACTCTGGGAACCTAGGAAAATTCACTTGAAGTTTAGGTTTACTTCACATTTTGTTAACTTCCTTTCTTGTATTGGATTGAGAAGTTAAAAAATAGAGATACAGGTTTTATGCTTGGTTTGAGATAGGAAATATCCTAACCAGATTCTCCTTTTAGAGCTTCATGTTCATTTTCCACTGAAATAAATATAAATTATTAGGTGATCTATTTGAGGATCCTTTTTGCCATTTTTTAAATTTAGTATTTTATGTTTCACCAATTACATGTAAAAACAAATTTGACCATTCATTTTTTTTAATTTTTTTTTTTGCAGGGCAATGAGGGTTAAGTGACTTGCCCAGGGTCACACAGCTAGTAAGTTGACCATTCATTTTTAAAACTTTGAGTTCTAAATTTTCTCCCTTCTTCTCTCCTCATGTCTCACCCCCCAAATGAGAAGGCAAGAAAATTGATGCATATATGTTATACATCTGTCATTACCTAAGACATTTCCATATTAGTGGTGTTGTAAAAGAAAGCAAAAAAGCCTCAAGAAAAATATAAAGTAAATAAAACTTTTTTCCAATCTGAATCCAGACACCATCAGTTCTTTCTTTGGTGATGGATACCATTCGTCAAAGCTCCTACATCCAAAGCTTCCAACAAAAATTATGAATTGGTCTCAGGCTATAGAAGTGCTCAAAAAGGACTTTGAAGGTAAGGTAAGAGAGATAGAAGAAAAAATGGAAGGAGAAATAAGAGTGATGCAGGAAAGTCATGAAAAAAGGTCAACAGATAGAAAAGCCAAATGGAAAAGGAGATACTAATGCTCTCTGAAGAAAATAATTAAGAATTAGGATTGAGCAAATAGAAGGTAATGGCTTTATAATAAATCAAGACACAATAAAGCAAACCCAAATGAATGAAAAAATAGAGGGTAATGTGAAATATCTCCTTGGAAAAACAACTGAACTGGAAAATATATGCAGGAAAGATAACTTGAGAATTATTGTACTACATGAAAACCATGATCAAAATAAGAGCTTGCATTTCATCTTTCAAAAAATTGTCAGGGAAAATTCAACTGATATTCTAAAAACAGAAGGTAAAATTTAAAAAAATTGAAAGACTCCACCAATAACCTCCTGAAAGAGACCCCCAAATAAAAAAAAAAAAAAACTTCTGAATGTTATAGCCAAATCCATGAGCTCTCAGATTAAGGAGTAAATATTGCAAGCAGCCAGAAAGAAATAATTCAAATACTGTGGAACCATGGTCAGGATAACACAAGATCTAGAAGCTTCTACGTTAAAGAATCAGAGGCCTTGGAATATGATATTCCAGTGGGAAAAGGAACTGGGATTGCATCCAAGAATCACCTACCCAGAAAAAGTGAGTTTAATCCTTCAGGGAAAAAGATGGGAATTTAATGAAAGAGAGGAATTTTAGGCATTCATGATGAAAAGATCTGAACTTCATAGAAAATTTGACTTTCAAATATAAGACTCTAAATAAGCATAAAAAAGGTAAATAGGAAAAAAGAAATCATGAAGGATATTAAAAGGTTAAACTGTTTACATTCCCTACATGGGAAGATGGTACTTCTAATTCATAAGAAACATCTCATTATACTTAGAGGGCATAAATTTGAGTTGAATATGAAGGGATATCTTTTTTTTTGAAGGCAATGAGGGTTGTGTCTTTCCCAGGGTCACACAGCTATTAAGTGTCAAGTGTCTGAGTTCAGGTTTGAACTCAGGTCCTCCTGAATCCCGGGCTGGTGCTTTATCCACTGCACCACCTAGCTGCCCCCAATGAATCTACATTCTTATATGGAGTTTCATCATCAACACAATCCTTTTACCAGTGAAATTATAGGCCCAGTACCTATCTTTATATTGTGGAAACCAAATAAGCCTTTTTCACTCTCTTATCTAACATTATATTAAATTAAACTAGTATTAGTGCTTTTTTTCTTTTATTTACAGCTAAAAGTCCCCTGTACTTTGCACCATTTCTTTGAAGTTCTGGGCTCCTTCCTATATGGGGAGATACTATTGTGCTTTAGTTGAGCTGTTTTTCTGAGTTTGTTTTGTTTTGTGAAAATGAAAGCAAGCCAAATGATCAGGACAGGAATAGATCAAGGATATAGCCAAAAAACACTGAGGAAGATATGTTTTCATGAAGAAGTTGACTACAGTAAACTGAAAGACAAAATCTACCTTCCAAATCCCAGACTGAAAAAAAAACAAAAACAAAAACTAAAGATCAGTGTATTTTGAACAAATATAGCCTTCAAAAGTAGTCTACAGAGGGAAGATCCAAAGTGGCACTGCTCTGTACTTCTAGGGAAATGTAAGGGGCCTTATGAAATTCATGACAATGGAGAACAGAAGCTAAACATCACAGAAAAATAAACACTTCTTGATAGGTTGGCTGGCATGACCTTGAACTTAGGCTATTATTAGTTTAATTTGTTTTATGCCCAGTAGTTCAGCCATATTGACAATTCTAACCACAGGCCTTGATTTTGAAAAGGTGGAGTGTGATAAAAATGATGGATATCACACATATTAATTGAATGATGTCACCCTCCTTTTTTCTCATATTTTCCTTGTCTATTTGGATGGATTTAGTACAAACACAAATAATAGGGAACCATCATGGTTTAGTGCAAATTAAGAAATCTCATTTCTATTTTTGATTTAATTGATTACTTGAGAAATGTCACTTGAACAATATGTGCTATAAAGCATTTTTCCCCATTTCCTTGTGTGACTATCAACTAGAGAAAGCCAGTGGGTAGATAATATATTTCCATTCATATTTCACATGCTAATTCCAAGAATGTACCTCAATTGTGATTTAGAGAAACTACTGTTAGAGTATGAAATATTTGTTTAATCTGGAAAACATGTCTATTGCTTTTTAGAAGGACAAAAAATGGCATTGTTGGACTCCAGATAGCTTTTAAGATTTTAATGATTTGTACACTTTCCTGCTGTAGAACTAAATGATGGGTGTGATTAATTTAGACCAAAAAAGAACCATTGGGAAGAACAAACTCAATTATTGGTGACTTGTGCAAGATTTCACATGGCAATGTGAGTACACATCACAGTAAGAAAACCTTTAGGTTCTTCTGCCACAGAATGAGCCATTATCACATGAGCACAAAGAGGTTTCATTGTCTTTTCCATAAAGGGATATTGACTTATTCTGTGGTTAATGTTATATTAGTACAGTATTTGATTGTGGGTTAGAATAAACTTAAATACTACATCATTTGTAATCTCTGCTATTCAAAAGTTGTAATTCTTATCCTTTATATTCACCATGGAAAAATAGAATGTTTAGACTATTGATTACTTTCAGATTTTTTTACCATGGAAAAAGAATGGGAGAGTTGCATCTGTATGTAACACAAAGATCCCACTTGAAAATAGACAAAATGAATCAAAACACAAAGTAATGATAAAATAAATGATTTAGGCATAGAGATCAAAATAATAAAATCTTATCTCTCATTTTAGTTCACTTTTCTGAAATGCTAAAGTAGAAAATGCTTTAAAACATTATAAGGTATTCAGCCTTTTTTTTCCCCTTCCTCCCCAGTCATGGCCTAAATGTTTTAAGTGTAGAATAGTCAAGGATCAAGACATTTTCAGGAGATATTTTATTGAAAGTTAATATGAAACAAAGAATCTTAATTGGAATATATTTTTTATCGAATTCTTATAGAAAACATCCCTTTACACTCTTCCTTTATTTTTTTTAGGATTCTAAACTGACGTGGGGGGGCCATACCATGAATAAGTAACCAAGCTGAACCAAACACACACACACACACACACACACACACACACATGAACACATGAACACACAGAAATACACATATGCACACAAAAATTTTGTGAAAATTCTTATCTGTCTCTAAAGTTGCATACATCCCAAAACATAATGTGGAAGCTTACCAGAGTCTGATTTCAATGACAGAAACCTAAACTACTAGCAAATTTACCTCAGTTCTTGCATAAAATGTGGCACATGACTATTTTTCTTCTGATATGTGACTCCAAAAATTCCAATACTTCTTGAGAATTTGATCCTTGTTAAAGCATCATTTCTGTAGTTGCTTTTGTATCTTGGCTTCTAGACATAGATGGAGACAAATATAGTATTTGACTGAAAGCACGTGCTAATAACCAACCTTCTAGAATCTTAATTCTCATCAACAGGCCTTTAGGAAAATGTTAACATAAAAATTGCATTTCATAATATAAAGCAGGGACTGAACAATGAGAGAGGGAGAAGTTATTGAGCACAGATATTTCCAATGTTTGGTTCCAGTCTAAGCAATGAGAGAGACGGGGAGAGAGAGAGAGAGAGAGAGAGAGAGAGAGAGAGAGAGAGAGAGAGAGAGAGAGAGAGAGAGAGAGAGATTTCTTGCCAAGTGTGATTAAAATGTTAGTGTTCTATGATTTGCTGTGGGAAACAAAGTACAATTGACTCAGGAAGTACTGAACCTGAACACATTTTATGTACAAAGGAAATGCCAAAGGGTTAGGTGCCCTAGCTTCTGCCTGTATAGCATGTGTTGGTCAGCATATCATGCCTTTGTTTCTATTGTATTTATCCTTTCCTGATTGATGAAAGAGTATTCCAAAAAAATAACCAGGTAATAGTAGGGGTTCCAATAAGCCATCAGTAATCTCACAATCATAATTAATAAGAGTTACAGGTTGTAGCAGAGCAACTTTAGTACTATTTGCCAATGTTAAAGGAATCAATTACAAAAAAATATGGAAAGTCAATCCACCACAGATAGCAACAACTTAAAGGAGTTAATCCTTGAAAAATGACAACAAAAAGACCAACTATAGACCTTAGAAAAGTATTCACAGTTGTAGTCCAGCACTAAATTGTATATAAGAGGAAGGAGGGGGGAAAAGCATTAATTAAATACCTTCTGCAGTAAATTTACTGTGTTATTTTACAAATATTATTACACTTGAATCTCAAAACCACCCTTGATGTGAGTTGCTAAGTTTACATTTTATCATTGAAGGAAACTGAAAAAGGCAGAGGTTAAATACCTGGGTCAGGATCTGAAATCTAATATTTGTTACGGCTGGATTTGAACTCAGGTCCTCCTAACTCCAGGCCCAGCCTTTATCTACTGTATGACCTTTTACCTCTAGAGAGGCTTTGAAAGAAAAAAGAAAATTTAAGGTTCGGTGGTCTGAATACCCTCAGCTGCACATATACACCACAATCCTAACTCACTAACATTGTATTTTAAGTTTTCACCAATACTTTCTGGGGTTATCATTTGTGTAACAGTAGAGTCTGTCCCACATGTTGGGGGGGAAAATATTTTTGTAAGTACTTCTGTTACTATTCTTTCTCAGTAAATCCCTTCTGTAAAAGCTAATGGAGTTCAACTGATTATGATTGATTCAGTAATGAGTTCCTGTGGAGGATCTGAAGCTATAGTCACAACCCCTAGGGTCCTTAGGGGAATAGCAATTCACATTCCTTTATGGACCCAACCTTTCCCTGCCCAAGTGACAGCTGAGGAATGAGCCCAGGGAGGGTGCTATGTTAATGACAAAAATAAATATTTAATTAAATTATTTCATGAACTTATTTTTTCTCTTGTACAAAATAAAAAATAGATTCCCTACATGAGCATCCTCTTTAAACCATCAACAATGAAGTAAACAAAAAACTTATTAGTTTATCTTGCCATAATCTGTGAGTTTATTCATCCAAATACATACTATTTAGCCTAATTGTATTTTTCACAGATTATTTGAGAATACTCTCTAAGAAGCATAACTTCTAGTTATGGTTTTGCAATCTTAGATATACAAAGCATAATTTAATAAGCATCAAGTTCTACAGCAAACGTTATTTTATAAACTTCCTGCCTTTCATGAGAAAATGAAAACAGATTCCAGATTCTAGAAAACAACAGAATCAGTAACAACAATAAGCAAAACAAAAACAAAAAGGATCAAGTACTTCAGGTAATTTATGCCTAATGTTCTCTGTCCTGTGCTAGACACTGGACACCCATGCCTGGCTATAGCAGCTATATCTAGAAAGTAATTTTGGATTGAATTAGAGCTTTCTGAGACAGACAAAACATACTTTACAGTAGGCAAATTGAATTTCTCTGGTTCAGTGACTTGCTGTGGCACTGCTCCTCTCAAGAAGATTTTCACATTATTGAGAGCTGGTAGATTTCCTTGTAAAATAGCAGCAGACAGCTCTCTCTCTCTCTCTCTCTCTCTCTCCCTCTCTATCCCTCTTTCTCTGCCTGTCAAACACATACACATACACACACACACACACACACACACACACACCTTAATAGATTCTGCTTCTTCCATCTTTCTCAGAAATATTTGTCTCTTTCACATATGCACAACTATTTAAATAAAACAAAATAAAACAAACAAAAAAAGCAGCAAAAATCGTCATCTCCAATCTTCAAAAAGAATGTGTTTCATGTTACTACTAATTCATGAGAAGGTGTTACCGGAAATATTTGTTCTAAGTTTTCTAGGGTTACAAAATTCAATATGTTTTTAAGTGTGGTGAAAATGAAGAAATGTTTATTTACCACAAATATTGTTGAGAATGAAAAATTGCTACTATTTGCAGTGATTTGATTAAAAATGCTACATTTTATCGATTTTAAAAGATTTCTGTTTCTTAATGACACTCAGTGCAGCAAAAATTTTTCTCTTCCATAGTTTTTCTTAGGTACTTTTGATACTGTTGGAATTGCAGGGCTTATTTCAACTGAACATAAGAGATGGTTTCAAAATGCTTTCCTTCAGATAAACCAGATATCTCTACTTTCATTCAACATAGACATATGTAAGTAGCATAGGAAGTGGAGAGAACAATGCACTTCAGTATGAAAGTGTCAAAAGAACTGCAAGTAATTAGATGAAATAACTTTATTCAAATCTCATAGTTTACCAGTTTGAATAGTTTCCTGATAGAAAGTACACTTTTGTTTTCACATAAGCAAAATGGGTTACTATTCTTATTTTATTTCAACATATTCATATAAATATATGTGTACATATATATGTACTATATATGTGTGTGTATATACATATAAATGAGGTTCGTGGGTGTATTTATTTATTCATTTTAAATGTAGAGCCCTATGTCTCAGTCTTTTTTTAATCTATAAATTAGTTGTCACTTTCATTTATGAAAAGGAAATATACACACTTTTTATTTTTTCTGGTGTACTGTGGTACACCAGAAGTTAGCACATCCTAATATATGTCTCTATTCTTTATATACATATACAAAGCAATTTATGCATCTCAGGCAGAACCACTAACTTGAATAGGAAATTGCCAGGGTCATCAGCCTATGAAAACATTAACTCTGATACAGAGAGAAGGATGACATTTAACTAGAATTTGGGTGATCTCTAGAGTGATGCTGTCATCAGTTGTCCCTTGGGTGAGAGCCTTTGGAATAATTCTGTTTCCAGACCCTGACTATGCCACTAATGCAAAATCCCATTTCCATTAGTGAGAGAATTTCTGCCAGAAGCAGCTTTATCACCATGTGGGCCATCCGTTCAGATTGCCAAGATGTAGATACCCAGGGAGAAATCAGTGAACTGAAAACCTCCTCTGATTTGGTGCACACTTATTGATCAAACCTCAATAGCATATGTATACTTTTCTCTAGTTAGGTTGTCTGCAGCATACCCCAGTAACTGGCTGAAAAAGCTGCTGGCTTCACCCCTGAGTGCATTTACCTAGCCAGGGTTTGCTATGATGTGGAAAACCTCTACTGTAATAGAAAGCATCTAGGCTCTAAAAAGTGTCAGCAGTCATTATAGACTCTTCTTTCAATTCAATTTTGTCCATCTGATCATCTTCAAATCAGGATATTGGAAATTAAAGGGGGACAGAATGGAGAAAGGATTAGGGAAAAAAAAGTAATGGATTTTTTTCACCCTTTAAAGGGTGAACAGGATGTTAGAATAAAATCTGGAGCCAGATTATCATCATGCTTAGTATGTCTAGAAAGCTGAAGAGTGTCTATAAATAGAACTGTAAAATAAAATATAACTAGTGGCAGATATTTTACTTTTACATTATAGGAAAAAAAGAAATTAAGACAATGCAAAGTTTGTATTAGATTCCTAACCAAGTATATATCTGGACTCCAATTGGCTCCAGAATTCTGAAAGCATTATCAATGATTATGCCTTGCTGTGGTTTCAATTTGCATAAGCCACTTGGTCTATTAAACCAACAGATCCCTATATTACAGAAAAGATAGGCTAGAAAAAAGTCTTTTCAGCATCTTTGGAGTCTAGCACACCAGTCAAATTAACAGCAAAAGTTACATTTTTACTGCTTTTCATATTAATCTGTTATTTAGAACTCCCCTGCTGGGGAATATCATCACAGCAGCAACACCACTTCAATGAGGTAGTGTAAAGGTACCCTGGAGAATCAATTATGATGGAGGCCAGTGAAAAACTGTTGTATTTTTCATTATTGTCTGGGGTTGGGAGGAGAGTTTATGAGGTAGTAAGACCTGAACCATTTCCAATGCTCGTAAAAGAAAATAGAATAGACTTTTGCTGAAATCAGACATACAGTCAAAAGTCCTGAGTTGGAAATTTTGGCGTTAGAGTTGCAAAACCTCAAATCCATTCTGCAGTACCATAGGTCTCAACTACTAAAATAAAAATTCGGTTTCAATCTAATTAGTCCAGAGACAAGCAGTCAGTAGATAATGATGAAAAGATGAAAGGAAGTTCTTCAGTCTCACACTAAGAAGTAATTTGACACTATATTAACTATAGGAAACAGGCAAACATGATTTTCTAAATACTTAGGTGCTACAACTCCATCGCATCTATTCAGAAATTTGTATTTTGTTTTTGGGGAAGACTATTTTCATGGCTCTTCTTTGACTCATTCTTTTCTTTAGATAATAAAGACATTTTAATCATCAAGAATAACAATGACACCAGTGTCAAAGTCAATTAAAGTAATAGTAAAGAACTAAAAAACACAGGTGAGCTGAAAAAATCTGCAATGAGTTACGAAAACTGTATGTATGAAAATTACTTAAGGAGTTATCAGTCCTGCAAAATTCATAATATTGAGTGCAAAAGAAATATTAGCAAAATGCAAATACATGTACATCTAGAACATCATGCATTTCAATGCCTTTAAATTACAAAACTTCCTTAAACTAAAAGTTGTTGGTTGTTGATTCCATAATGTTATAAAGTCTGAATGGTTCAATGGATAGGAAGAAATGGTCTCAAACTCAAGAATTGTGTTCAAAACTTGCCACACTAGCACATATTGACAGTATGACTCTAAGCATGTCACTTAAATTCCCAGGGCCCCTGATACAAATTTTACCAGGATCTCCCTAAGAGATGAAATCCCATGTCAGTTAAAACAAATTAAATGCAAAAATTCAAACAATAATAATTAAATACAATGTTATCTGTGTGACAGTATTAAAGACACTACTTTTTTTTTGCTGCATTTTATCATTAAAACTAATATAGTATTGACAGGTAAGTTCTACAGAAAGATATGATTTGGATCTAAAAGAGACCTTAGAGATCTTTTATTCCAGTACTCATGCTTTCCTTAGAGCTACAGCCTACTTTCTGTAAGAACTGGTTTTGCCAATTGAATGGCACAAAGTAATTTATCCAGACCAAATAGAAATTCTAAAATCATTCACACCCAATCAGTGTAACATACATAGACTTCAAGGGGACTTGAGGAGTAATTGCTATTATGTGGCTGAATCATTAAGATCAAGAACCTTTTGACTTTACTTAGACTGAGATTAAGAAAGAAAGGAAACATAATGGCATGGATAGAAAATGGGCAATAATTCAGAGGTCGACCAATGAAGGGCCTATGGCTATTACAATTGCTGCTTCAAAATTTTTCCAGGAATGATTCTGGGGAAACTGACATTAATTTTCTCAACTATTAGGTAAGAAGAAGGATACAGATTTCAATAGATTTAGATAAGTGGAGGAGGGGAGAAATAGGGGAAGCAGGTGGAGTGCCTACAAATATTCTGAGCTGTCAAATTGTTTAAAGGAATTATTCTAACTGGATCCAAATGTTATTAGGCATAACCAGACCTCACTGTTCTGGAAAGCAGAGTAGGAACATCAAGTGATGAGTGATTTCCCAACTCAGATGTTTCTTTTTTTTCTTTTCACTCATTCAATCTTTGTAGTCAATGGTTTAAAGCAATAGGCACTGTAATTAGTCAGCTTCCCAAATTAAAGGACACATTTCTTTAGTCATGTAGGAGGCCTTAGTAGAAACACCAGCCTGTAGCTTTTTTCCATTAGAACACAGGGGGATTATCCTGCTTTGAACTACTATAAGACCACATTGCAAATTAATACTTATTCTTATAAATATGAAGGTTGAAAACAATAATTATTGTTCACTAAGTTTTCATGAAGCTCTGTTTTCTGATTTTAAAGTCTGACTCCTATAAGTTCTTGTGGTAAAAATTAGTAAATGGGATGAAATGATGTGGTCTGTCCTAGCTCAGTTCAGTTAATTAGAAGTACTAACATTATCTTTCTCAGATCCCACAATGCAGGAGACTTATGAAAACATTTTTGGTTAATTGGTTAAAATTCCTATGTTATGCCTAAAGCATATCATAGGTAAATCCTTTGGTTGTATAGCTTTCTTGATTTTTTTATTGTAAGTTTTTCATGAAACGTTTTACAGACCATGCATGTACATTACAGGCCATTTCCTTGACTACTTGGATAATACATTAAATTTCCTCTTTGGAACATGATCAGAACTATGTGAGTGATGCAAATTTGATATAAAGAGATACCTCCCAGCAATCTAGATCCTAGCTCTTTTCCTCCAGTGTAGTCCTATCGTATCATAGACGGTCCCTTCACCTTAGGATTGTAATTGGTAAACCCTACATGTCGGATATTCTAAGCCTATTCTTACCCTCATTTCCTTTCTATATCTAACAGCGTGAATCTCATCCAAGACAACGACAACAACAACAACATCCAAATTAAAACAAGAACAGATTGCTTAGATTTGATAAATTCCCAAACTTAGATGCCTCTGGGATGATGTTTATTTACAATAGACTGTGTGCTACAAACTTTGCTAAGTACCATACAAATATCTCATTTTACCTCATAAAAGTCATAATGGTAAATGCTATTATCATCTCTATTTGAAAACTGAGATAATGTGGAAACACTGTGATTATGTGACTTTCCCAATATCATATCTGGGAGGTATCAAAAACTGAATTATAATTAAAGTTTTCATAACTCAAGGTTTAGCACCCTATCTACTATATCATTTACCTTCTTTTGGTCTCTATTGTACTCCTCTTTCCTTCTCTTTTCCCCAGCTCCATACAGATAATATCCTAGCCAAATTTTGACCATATTTCTTACCCTCCTACCTCAACACAGATCATAGCAATAGGTTGATTTATCCATATCGTAGGGTCATCACCTCATATTTCATAAATCATTGATGTAGAAGATACAAGAAGGATAATAACTGCATTCATCCTCACTATTCACTGTCCCAGGCGATGAAAACTGATGGCCGTGAATTATTCTTGGCTTGCTTCTCTTAAGAAGGCAGATTGAAAAAGGCAAAATGCTCTTTTAAAATCTAGTCCTTTTTATCAATGCCTCACAAATGTGTCAATGAATTTCAAAAGAGGAAAAATCTAAAACAAAGTTCAGAAGTTCATCAGCTAAATGACATTGTGAGTAGGACCCTGAACTTGAATTCAAGAAGATCTGACTTCAAGTCCTGCCTCGGATATATTACAAGCCGTGTAACCCTGGACAATTGCTCCATCTTTAAGTACCAGTTTTTCTATATAATAAATGGAAATCTAAAATGACATCTAACAAAAAATTAATAAAGATTGATTGAAAATAAAAAGTATAAAGCATTTTAAAAAAACTTAAAATTATTTGTTAGCTATTGTTGTTGTTGTTTTGATCTAAAGAAGGTAGGAATCTCTTAGAGAAATTGAAGAAATGAGCAAACATAATAAATTTCCTAAATCAATGAAAAAATATCTATGGCTCAAGAGAATCCCCAAAATAATAGAGTTCTAGAAGAGTGGACTAAAAAAAGAAATGTGAGGGGTCAAAGTGAGGAGGAGGAAAAGGGTACCATGCCAGCTTTCAGAGCAATGAGAGACTGTACAAAGTCTGGTGGGAATAGATAGTGGTATCTGGGATGAAAGAAGAGAACCTTCACAAAAAATGTTTGACCTACGTTCTTGAAGAAAAACCAATGGCATCAGGAGCGAATGATGTCTTAACTTGCAAGAGAATTGGATTTAGGTGAGGTCTTGGCTGCGTAATATAATCTACTTTCACTCTCTCCTCCAGAGTAATCTGATTCCAGTGCCAAGTCTTAATGTCAAAAACAACTGGAGATGAACCCGAATGTAATAGTATACCTTGGTCTTTTTAAGTTAAAGTCTGTCCTAGGTCTCAGTTTGTCTGGAACAACACCTATTGAACAATTTAAGGCTAGGTGAAAATGAAGCAAAACTTTGCCTATGTACCCTATTCCTCCTCAAAAGTGTTTTGCTTCTGAATACCACCTCCCCCATTCTGCCCTTCCTTCTTTCACCCTTCCCTCCTTATCCCTTCCCCACCTACTTTCATGCATGGTTAGATAGATTACTCCACCAATTGGGTGTGTATGTTATTCCCTCCTTGAGCCAACTCTGATGTTGGTAAGGTTTGAGCTAATTCTGATGTGTATAAGGATCCTTCACTTCCCCGCTCCTCCCCCATATTTCCCCCCACTCCTTATACCTTTCCTCTCCAATCAATTTTACCCCAAAGATGTCATCATGGGAATCTAGGTGACATAGTGGACAATGCACCTGTCCTGGACACAAGAGGACACAATCCCATATCCAGCCTCAGATGCAAGATATTCATCAACCCTGACCACTACCTCCCCAACCCCCTCCCCCCAAGAAAAAAAAAAGAGAAACAAAAATAAATGCTTTACAGGTATCATCCTTCATAATCAATTACTACCTGTGTTGCTCTGTCTAAATTTATTCATACCATTTGCCCTAATACTCAGAAAGCTCTTATGATTTAGACATATCATCTTTCCATGTAGGAATGTAAACAGTTTTAACCTTTTACATCTTTCATGATTTCTTTTTCCTGTTTATGGTTTTTTGTTTTGTTTTGTTTTGTTTTGTTTTTTGTTTCTCTAGGGTCTTGCATTTGAAAATCAAAGTTTCTATTTCAGTTCAGGTCTTTTCATCACAAACACATGACAGTCCTCCTTTCCTTGAAGTCTATTTTTTTCCCCTGAAAGATTATATGTTTTGCTGGGCAGGTGTGTTTTGGTTATAAACCAATTCCTTTGCCTTACAGATATCATATCCATGCCCTCCAATCCTTTAATGTAGAGGCTGCTAGAACCTGTGCTATCTTTACCATGGCCCCACAGTATTTGAATTGCTTTTTTTCTTGCTGCTTACAAAATTTTTTCCTTGACCTGGAGCTCTGGAATTTGGCGATAATATTCCTGAAGTTTTCCTTTTGGAGCTCTTTCAGGAGATGATTGGTGGATTATTTAAAATTCTATTTTATCTTCTGTTTCTATACTATCAGGGCTATTTTTCCTGACAAGCTCTTGTAAGATTATGTCTAAGCTCACATTTTGATCATGGATTTTCAGGTATATCAATAATTATCAAATTATCTCTCCTGGATGCATTTTCCTGGTCAATTAGTTTTTCCACGATGATATTTCACATTGGCCTCTATTCTTTTATTCATTTGGATTTGCTTTATTGTGTTTTGGTTTCTCATAAAATCACTAGCTTCCATTTGCTCAATCCTAATTCTTAGGCAATTATTTTCATCAGAAGCTTTTGTATTGCCTTTTCAAGCTGTTGAATTTTTTTCCTCATGACTTCCTGTATCACCCTCATTTATCTTTCTATTTTTTTCCTCTACCTCTTTAACTTTATCTTCAAAATCCTTTTTGAGCACCTCTATGGCCTGAGACTAATTCATATTTTTTTGGAAGCTTTAGATGTAGGGGTCCTGATATTGATATCCTCTTCTAGGGTGTACCTTGATATTTCCTGTCACTAAAGAAGCTTTATATGATTCACAATGTTTCCTGCTTTCTCATCTTGCATATGTTTTACTAGACTTTTAACTCCTTCTTAGTGTGGAGTCCTTCTTCCAGGTTATACTGTCCCAAGGTTCAAGGGTGTCCCAGGTATTATGATTTATATGAGGGGTAGTTTTTTCACTTCCTTGGCTTTTCTCTGATCAATATATAACCCCACTTTTTGTGCTATTGGTTGTTAGTTCCAATGAGTCTGCACCCCTTCTCCACCTGGGCCACCACAGCTCAAGGTTTCTTCCTGGTTCCTAGGCTAGGAGGGACATTCCCAAATCCCCCTTTAGCTCTTCATACACCCACATAGACCCCACCCCTGGCCAGATAATCATCTTTCACACCAGACCATGAGCTTAGTTCCAGAGGACACCAACACTGCAGCTGATTCAGAGGCTCATGGGTAAGGTTCTCCCATGCAGCCTGCCTGTGGGCTGTATCTGTGTTGGCATGATTGTGGGGCTGAACTCTAGTTTCAGCCTAGTTACCTCTCCTACCAAACTTCCAAGCTGTCTTTGGATGGAAAATAATTTCAGACTGTCTTTTTGTGGGCTCTGCTGCTCCAAGAATTGTTTTCTGGCTCTGTTTGGAGTTTTGTGGGGTTTTTTTGTTTTTGTTTTTAATAATTTTGTCAGGAAGTCTGAATGTTTACTGCGTTTCCCCAACCATCTTGAATCTGCCCCTTTTTCCTAAAATATTGAAACCAGAGGACAAAAAGAAATAGAGTCTCAGATTTATTACCAGAAAGAAATTTAAAATTAAGCACATCCAGACCATATGATTGCTAAGGTCAAAGAAAAAAAATTGAAAATACCTAGGAAAGGTCAGATTTCAAACCAAGGAGCCTAGAGCATAATCACACAAAACTGCATATCTAAAATGCAAGAGAAAAGCTTAATAATATGATATATTAGAAAGCATAAGTAGAGGCTCCCATTGAATAATAATTTATTCTCAAATGTGATTATTTACTAGCAGATATATGTTGGAAATGTGAACCTAGTAGTACCTGACAGGTAAGTCAAGTGACTTAAAACTATCATTGTTATATACATTTTTGAAAACGGGACAGGAGAATACTGGTTCTTGGAAATACTAACATCTATAAAGGTCAATGAGGTCTTAAGAGATATAAGCAAGAAATTTGCATTATTTTTAAAGTCACATTAGATAATTAATAATATTCATTATATATAGACCAAATTTCAAAATTTCTAAGTCAAGGTAATGTTTACTAAATGACAAAAATATCTAGAAATGCTGGGGTCACAAATGAGAAGAACAGGGGTCTGAAGCCATCCACAAGAGACAAAATTTAATCACAGAATGTTGAGCGTATATACAAAACATATCAGAAGGCTGGTCCATGTACCTATGTCAGTGGACCAAACCTAAGCAATGTAACATTAGAATTTTCACAATGATGAATGTCAGGAATGGGATGTTTTTCATCTAATATGACTGAAATACTCTGTTAGAACTGTGAGATTTAAAATTGGATATTAGATCATAAATCTCCCCTACTTAACTTTTCCCTTAATTTATCTCCCAGACTAGTAAATGGAAGAAGCTTTTGGTTTTCTAGATAGACCTTTTATTGTTATGGTAGTCACAAGGTGATGTTGATTAGAAGGATAGGAAAGTAGAAACACAATACAAATCGTCTCTTTAAATCTAAGCTTAGTCTATACTCCTTATAAAAACTCACCAAAACCAAAGGCCACCTTTAGAGAGAGAGAGACTGTCTGTGCAGCACAGTCAGGAGACCAGCAGAGCAGGAAAAGGCCCCACTTCTGTTCTCTCCTTGTCTTTTAAGCTCGCATCCCGGAAGTCGAGTGCATAGCAGGCAGTCTGACGTGCGCAGCAGGCAGACTGGCGTGCCTAGCTCATGCTGTTGGTGTCCTCCCCAAAAGGGTGGTCCTTCAAAAACTGGTGTCTTTCAGTTATCCTAACCGACTGTTAAAAACTTTCTAATTTTTTACCACAGTACATTCTATCTAATCTAGTTTGTATCTTGTTCTTGATCTCTTGTACTTTTGTATCTTGGCTACAGCCCTTAGGTCATGTTGCTGGTCTTCTAGCTGATGACATAGGGGCTGTTGCTCAAGTACAGTAATCGTACTATAGTTTTTTAACCTATTCCCATCTAGCCCACACAAAGATAGTGTGGGAATTTATTTTGATTTGGGGATCCTGCCTTTGGACTGAGATTTAAAATCCTTAGGCCCTCAGTTTTGTGTTCTTTTTTTTTTTTTCTGTGTAAGAGTGGCTAGGGCTCCTCCCCCTCCATTTCAGCTGCAGGGGGGACTCTGAGCTGGTTAAGCTGTGCGGATGGAAAATCCCAGGCCACAGAGCTGCCTCTGCGCACAGCAGGGAGGTGCACAAAACCCCTCAGAGATGCTAGTGTTTGCTTTAGTCATCCCCCCAATTCTCTCAGGAGCACAGGTTAGGCTGACCCTGGGGGTGGCCAGCCTCTGATTTCACCTGAAAGAGTTAATAAAAAGGGACAGTAGAGAGGCTGAGGGGGTCGGTACAAGTGAGGATAGAGAAGGAACATATATACAGGGGAAGAAGACAGTGAAAGGGGTGGCTGGAAGATTGAGAGAACAGGAAGGAGACTTAAGGAGGTGGGAGAGGCCAGAAGATTAGAGAGAACAGGAGACAGTATGGTGTCTGAGAAAGCGCTATGATGACAGAGATGCTAGATGATGCCAGGGCGTTGGCAAATGGAGGTGAGGAAACTAAGGGGCTTTTCAAGGGGGTTGATAAAGTGAAAGTTGGAGTGAAGGAGAAAAACAGTAAAAGTGGAGGAAACTGGAGCTATCCTAAGGCAAGAGGCAGAAGGGCCCTTATTATAGTAAAAGCAGACAGGTTGTATAATTTGTATTTCTTAACCCTTATCATTTATATTGATTTGTATAAATAAATACTGCTTTGATTATTTAATTAGGGGGCTTCTTAATCTTTTACTTATCAATTTGGGAGCCCTGCAGTGGGAGAAATTTTAAATGACACCATATAAAATTAATAGCCAGTCAGATAGCCAGTCAGTCAAAAGTCCCCAGATTAGACCCCCCAGTTAGATAGGCCCCCCAGTCAGGTTAGACCCCAATTAATTAAAATACTTTTTACATTAGTAAAACAGTAATTGTAGGATACTTTGATATATCTTGTCAGACTTGGACAAAATTAACAGAAAGACAAATTTAATGAAGTTAAGATGTGAAACATAATATTAGAAAACATTAGAAAATGACACATATTGAGATATCATTTAATTGGTATTTTAATGGGTATAACCATTTTCCCTCTTTTTTTTTTTTCATTTTCTTAATTGCATAAATCCTTTCTTTTCTCCTTCTAGGACATAAAAAACTTGACAAACAAATGAAGAGAAGCAAAAATATTAAATGTATCCCTTGTCCCCACAAGATAGAAAAAGTATAAAAATCAATAATGAATATAGGAAAAAACTATTTTCATGCAAATATAGATTAAATATATAAACCCTAAATAATTGCATCAGTTAATAATTCATAGAAGTCCATAAAACTATTTTACATATTATGACAATGAGACAGTATGCCAAAATTTGTGATATACAGACAAAATACATATGCAGAAATCATATGCTTTTCTTTTTTTTGTTTCTTTTTGTTTTGTTTTTTTTGGCAGGACAATAGGACTTAAGTGACTAGCTGACAGCTAGTAAGTGTCAAGTGTCTGAGGTGGGATTTGAACTCAGGAACTCCTGAATCCAGGGCCGGTGCTTTATCCACTGTGCCACCTAGCCACCCCTAATCATATGCTTTTAAAAGAATCTGTTGATTGAATATAGAACCAAAAAAGCTAGATTTTTTTCAAATCTCAAAAAATGATAAAAATTATGAACCTAAATTAAAAGAAAATAAAGATTAAAATTAAAAAAACAAACCTTAAAAAACAAGTATAAGTAAGTAAAGTGCAAGATTTTTTTAAGAGATTAACATAATAGAGAAGCCATTAGTCAATTCCATTTTTTTAAGTGAGCAAAAGTGAAGACACATTTCCCAAACAAAAACTGAATGAATACAGCAGGCTGGGACAGAAAGAATTCAGAAAGCTCTGAATTCAGAAGATTTGGTTTCAATTTAGCTTCTGATACTATTTACCTTGGGCAACTCTCCCAATATCCCTGCATTAAATCAGTAAAAAAAAAAAATCAAAGAAAAAAAATATAACTGTTTATAATTTAGTATTATTGGGATATTAAATTATTGGAAAATGTTATAGAAAACAATTTTAAAATACAAAATATAAACTATAATAAAATCCATTTTATTCAATGAGTAAGCATGGTTCTAACATGGAGAAAACAACAATACATTAATATTGATGAATATGATGATGATGATAGATGATGATGATAGACTATATGAATGTGCATAAAAAAATCTTCTCAGTTATTTTCTTTCTTTTTCTTTTTTTCAGGGCAATGAGGGCAAATATGTTGCATTCCTAGAGTGGATAAACTCCAAGATGAATCATCATTGCTAATGAAGGGTCTTCCTGATGCTTTGATTCCTATGGCTTTTGAATAAGAATTTATTTTTAATAACCAAATACAATAATAAAGTTAGAGTTTGTATCAATATGTATAACACTGCAATCTGGTTAATTGAACTAGAGCATAATAGCATCCCCCTTCTTTTTTATTTTTTTCAGCATGCCTAAATTATGGAGCTGCTTCTTGGCTCAGAAATGAATTTATGGCATAGCCTTATTCAAATTCTACTATAATGGGATATTAGCTTGTATATTGTTTCTGTCTTGGTGTCACATGTGCTGTGGGTATGGATGTGTACATAGACAAAATCCCTAGAGCCATATGTATTCTTTTGTTATGATAATGTTGCCATTAGTCTTGATTGCTTTTGACTATACTTTCTGGTTACAAAATTGCCCAAAGCAATAAGTTTAGTTTAGTTCACATTTTTTCCTTAATTTGTGCTAGCATTTTACTTCACTTTTATTTGAAATGAGTTCCTGTTCTGTTATTATGGTGTTCTATATAACTTGTCATTGTAGTAATCACTTTTATATTTTCTTCACACCAGTTCAACATTCAGCTGTTGAGGAGCATTTTGTCATATTTACTAGGGCTCTTGTCATACATATGAAAACACTTCCTTTATTTGTCTCCTAAATTTTCTTTTTCCCTTGTTAGTGATTTTGCAATCTCTATATCAATGTTCTGGCTGGTTGCAATTACACATTTCCCCAGCTGGGAACTTGTAATATTTTCCTAGCCTCTGTAATGTGCTGGTCTCTTCTGATGTGAAGTTTCCATTGTTTTGCCTGCCTTTTTTTTTTTTCATTTTTCATTCTTTTCTCCTAAGAAAGAATATTTGAGGAAATAACTGTTTAGTTTTCTTTTATTTCATTTTAAGAGTTATTCTTGGTGAATTTTAATAACATGAACTTGCAACAGCTGTATTTATCTATATCTATATAGCTATATTCTAATGGATACCTATTTAGATAGACACAAATAGGCAAATGTCTATGTAGATATAGGTATATTTCCTTAAGAGAGATGATTTTTCTCTTGCAATTGTTAGATAAGGTCTTGTTTAATGTTTAATCTACAAAAATAGCAGGGGAAAATAACAATATATCCAGTTCCTCAAAGAGAAACTGTTTGTTTTAATGACAACTAACATTAATACCAATCTTATAGTTTTATTCATTTTTTATGTTTATGTACTCTGTGCTCTCTATTAAAATCTAGTCTGCATTTACTTTCATCAGTTATGATCTTAGAATTCTGTTTTTATAGAATTTTGCTTCTGTTAACAGTAGGAGCAGCTTTCTTATGGGTAGGATCCCATTCATAACACATAACTCCAAAGTTTCAAAAGCTCTTGATGCTAGTGATACTTATTGGATGATGTGCTCAAAGTTTATTAACTCCCATCCATAATTGTAATTATATAAAAAGACCTTAACTTTCACTTATTTTTTCTCTAAGGATAAGTTTTAAAAATATTATTTCTTTTTGAATATTTATTCAAGGCATATTTATGGTTTAATAGAGATTTTTGTTTGATGTGTGTGCATGTGTGGGAGTGGAAGGTGGAAAAATCTTTTCAGCAAAATTATGAACATATAGTTTTTAAACAAAACCAAAGAAACAAAATCTACCTGAAGCTGAGAAGCAAAACATTACAAAAACCCAACAATATATTCATAATACAATCATATCTCTTCAATATTTTTTTTTATTTTGAAAGTTATTTTCTCACAATATTCCTTTAAACAATGAGTATAAGTATTAATGTCCAAATCTTGTCAGAAAGCAAACAACACTGTAGGGGTTGAGTTGCCCATATACATGCAGTTATTCAGAATATTAGGGAAGGTTATTATCTAGATTTCCTGCATTCAAATACAGTGTCAGTGGCATACTGTCTCTTGTCTAGATCATCGAAATATACTTCCTAATTCAATTGGCCTTTTTTATGGTCAGTCATTTACTTTAACCTTTCTGAGGTATATTACCTCCTTTGAGTCCCTCTTGTGTGACATTCATTTTACAATGAATGTCTAAAAAGTTCATTGACTTGTTCAAAGTGACACCTTCATTTGAAGTGGCTCTAAAGCATAGAGACCATTAAAACTGCTATAATAATAATAACAATATTATTATTACTGATGATGATGAATATGGCAAGAATACGGGGTTTAATATTTACAAAGCACTTTCAGACATTATTTATGACTATTTTTTGTAATTTATAATAATTAACCTTTGAATATCACTGAATAATTATAAGTGTCTTATAATATCTTGTAGTGGACCATTTCTCTATATATAGTATTTCACTTGGGGATCCAGTGGATTAATTATCATGCTTAGGGTGATTATTCTGTAATTTACTTATCCAATCCTACTTTCTCTGCTGACCTCCATTCTCCCATATTTAATTGTTTATTTGGCATCTTCAAATTGACATCTCAAAGACAGCTTAAACTTAATGTGCCCAAAGCCTAACTCTTTATTTATTTCCCCCAAGATCTTCCCTTCTTTCCAAATTTCTTATTATACTGTCATCAGTACCAAAACCATTCCAGGCATCTAGGTGTTCAATTTAGGTGTCTTTCTCAACTTTTTACACTCCCTCAACTCACATATCAAATCTTCTAAGTCATGTAGATTTTACCTTCATAAATTTCCTTATAACTACTTTGGTGGAGGTTCTTATCACCTCATTGCTGTGCTATTATAATGGCAAATGTCTCTAATACTTATCCTCTCCTAAAACTTTGCAATAAGTTTTACTGTTTCTTGTTCTTTTCTTTTTTTTTTTTACATTATTTCTTGCCTTCTGAGATAGATTTGATATTCACATTAACACTATGAGTTAAACTTGTCATCCTCCTTTATACACTAGGAACCTAAGACTTAGAGATTTTATGTGACATTTCTAGAATCACAAATTGATACAGAGCTAGGACTTACACTGAGATTGTTCTGACTCCTAATGAAAGTTTTGTTAAATTCTATTTCAGCACTATTTTTTATACATCTGAAAAAATGTGTTCAATCTTCAAAATATGTAGTCATTATGAATCATAATGATGCCCAAAAATGTTGTTTCTAAATTAAAGGTAGCATATTTTATCTGAAACCAATGCTCATGGGTTTTTTTGGTTGTTTGTTTGTTTTTTGTATAATTTCAGTTACTGACATGTTTTATTCAATGCTGTGGAATAACATCCTATTAACTATAGTATTCAAAACTCTACAAAGCTCTTTTTCTTCCCACATATATAGTGGAAGCATTGTGGATAGAGGACTATTCAAAGATCTGGATTACTTAATTATAATTATCTTTGCTAGTCTATTCATGTGTAAGAAAAAAACAATTCTTCATATAACCCTTACAAATATCACATCAATTCTCCATATTAAAATCTAAATATGTGCTACTAGAAATGGTGAATGTTGTGGCAAAGAATTGGAAATTGAGGGAATGCCCATCAATTGGGAAATGGATGGACAAGTTGTGGTATATAAATATAATGAAATACTATTGCACCAAAAGGAATGATAACTAGGCAGATTTCAGAAAAAAAAAATCCTGGAATTATGTGGACGTATACTGAGTGAAATGAGGAGAAGCACAGTAACAGTAACATAGTGGAATGATCAATTGTGTAATACAATGATCAGTAACAGTAACAGTAACAGTAACATAGTGTGATGATCAATTTTGTAATACAATGATTTCAAGACAATTCAAAATGACTCTTGACGAAAAATGCTCTCCACGCCTGAAAAAAAGAATTGTGGATTCTGAATGAAGATTGACCATACAGTTTCTACTTTTTGTTCTTTGTTTTACTTTTTGTGTTGTTTTCCTTTTTATTCTGATTCTTCTTTCACAACATGAATAAGGCAGAAATATGTTTAATGTGATTGCACCTATATAATCTATATCAGATTGCTTTCTGTATTGGGGAAGGGGTAGGGAACAGAAGGAAGAATAAAAATTTGGGAATTCAAAGTTTTATAAAAACAAAGGTTGAAATCTGTCTTTACAAATAACTGGAAAATAAAATATATTTACATATTTTTAAAAAGAACAGTGTGTAATTGAAAACAAAATACCTACAAACCTCAAACAGTCATCCAATTCTACTCATCCAATTCAGGGAAACATTTTGAGTCATGTAAAACCAGGATTGACAAATAGTACATACAGAGAAGAGAGTTAGCTCTTAGAATCTTGAAAGAATGGACTCATGCCTCTGACATGGAGTTGTTGTGTGAGCACAGGAAGATCTTTTAGGCTCTCATTGACCTTAGGCAAGTTTTTAAGCCTATATAATGAGAAAAGAGTTACAATCAAGATGGAGTTTCCTACTTTAAGTAAAATAACTGTTCCATATTTTACTCTATACTTCACATGCTACTACTCCCACCACCACTGCCACTACTACTATATTACTACTACTACCACCACCACCACTACTACTACACTACTACTATAACAAATAATAAGGATTTCTATTTCAGTTAAATTGTAAAATACAATAAATGACCATTCATTAGTAACTAGTTCCACTAGTGGCTTCTCCTTCTGCCTTCCTATAATAAAGTGACTTTCTCAAGTCCTAAATAAAACCTTTTAATTAGCTACATTGTTTATTTATTGATGATCATTAATAGAACTCTTTCAAGGTGAGCTGCCATTTGAGTAATTTGAATGACTCTTAATCATTTTCTACATTTCTGCAAAGCTAATCAGTTTTTTTCCAAGTCAGCTTTTAAATATGCAAATATGCTTATAAACAATGCTGCATATTTGTCCATCTGGCATTGTTTTCGAATATTATTTCTAAAGCATTGACTTCTATGTGTATAAACATGTGATTGGATAAATGAATTTGCCACCCAAGAAAGCCATCTATTTGGCATTCTACAGTCTTCAATATATAGTAGTTTATAAATGTTCATTGAATTGAAGTTATCACTGTAAATATAAATCATCTTTATGTAAAAAATATTGCCATTTTAAATTACCCTCTTTCTCTTGAAAATTTATATAATTGGTAAAACTATCAAACAAAAAACTCTTAAAGAATTGGATATATACAACAACATTAAATATTAGAGTGGTATTTTTTGTAAATGTCACAATAAAACATCAATGAGAATATGATCTTGTGTGAAGACTAAGGAATTTTGAGATATGTATCTAGCAAGTTAAGAGAGAACAAAATTTAGAACTCAGAGGCTTAAGTTTTTTACTCATTAAGCCATGCAATCTTTTCTATATTCTTCACTATACATCCATTACTCTGATGAGGAAGAAATTAAAATTATTTCTTATTACAGAATCACAAGAACTCAAAGTTAAAGAGACCTCAGCAAACTCCTTGTTCAACTCAACCGTAAATGGTAATTTTTCCTCACAACATAAACAACAAAGACTTATCCAAGCCTCCATCAGAATACTTCCAACATCGGTGTAACCACAGCCAAATGTGGTATCTCATTCCATTTTTGCTTAATTATAATTGTTATGAGCTTATTTTTATATTCCATCAAAAATGATATTCTGTAATTTCTACACATTATTTAAGGTTCTTTCTTTGTGGGCCAAAAAGAATAAGTTGTCAGTTTGTTCTACATGTGAATATTTTAAAGACATTTATCATGTTTCTTTTTCTCTCTTTCAGCCTTGTTCAAGACATATACCTCAAATTATTCTTGCAAATCTTCCTATATTCTGGTCTCTAATAATCTCCATCATCAACAAAATCTAGCCACAAAGTAAATAAGAAGAAGTTAAAGAGGTGAATAGAATGTTAGAAAAGTTAGACATGATAGATGTCTGGAGAAAATTGAATGGGGATAGAAAGGAATATACCATTTTCTCAGCAGTACATGGCATATTTTCAAAAATGACCACATATTAGGGCAGAAATCCTCATAGTCAAATGTTAGAAAGGCAGAAATAGTAAATGCATCCTTCTCAGTCCATGATGCAATAAAAATGGCATGTAATAAAAAGCCATGGAAAAGTTAGAAAAAATTAATTGGAAACTAAATAATTTCATTCTAAAGAAAGTATGGGTCAAACAACAAATCATAGAAACAATCAATAACTTCATGAAAGAGAATGACAATACTGAAACAATACAACAAAACCAATGGGATGCAGCCAAAGCAGTGCTTAGGGGAAAATTTTATATCTCTGAATGCTTACATCATTCAAAAAGAGAAAGAGGAGTTCAACGAATGGGGGCATGCAACTTAAAAAAGCTATGAAAAAGAACAAAATGGAAATCCCCAATTAGATACTAAATTAGAGATCCTGAAAATTAAAGGAGAAATTTAAAAATTGAAAGCTAGGAAATCTATAGGAATTAATAAATAATTCTAAAGAGCTGCTTTTATGAAAAAAAACAATAAAATAAATAAACCATTGGTTAATTTGATTTAAAAAAAAAAGGAAGAAAACCAAATTACCAGTATAAAAAATAAAAGGAGTGATTTTACCACCACTGAAGTGAAAATTAAAGCAATAATTAGGAGCTATTTTACCCAACTTTATGCCAATAAATTCAACAATCTAAATAATAATGGACAAATATTTACAAAAATACAACGTGTCAAGGTTAACTGAAGAGGAAATAAAATCCTTAAATAAGCCCAAATTAGAAAAAGAAATTTAACAAGCCATTAATAAACTCCCTTAGAAAAAATCTCCAAGATCAAATGTGTTTACAAGTGAATTCTACCACACATTTAAAGAACAATTAATTCCAATAGTATACAAATTATTTGGAAAAAATAGGTGAAGAAGGAGTTCTACCAAATTCTTTTTATGAAACAAATATCTTCTTGTTAACAAAACCAGGCAGAGCAAAAACAGAGAAAGAAAATTATAGACCAATTTCCCTGATGTATATTTATTCAAAAAACTTAAATAAGATATTAGCAAGGAGATTACAGCAAGTGATCGATACACTATGACCAGGTGGAATTTATACCAGGAATGCAAGCATGGTTCAACATTAGGAAAACTATTAACATAATCAACCACATCAATAAGAAAACTCACCCAAATCATATGATTATCTCCATAGATGCAGAGAAAGCTTTTGACAAAACACAGCACCCATTCCTAATAAAAACACTAGAGAGCTTAAGAATAGGTGGAGCTTTCCTTAAAAGAGTAAGCACTATCTACCTAAAACCATCAGCAAGCATTATATATAATGGAGAGAAGTTAAAGGCCTTCCCAATAAGATCAGGGGTTGAAACAGGTATGTCCATTATCACCTCTATTATTAATATTGTACTAGAAATGTTAGCTTTAGCAATCAGAAAGAAAAAGTAATTAAAGAATTAGAATAGGCAATAGAAGAATCAAAACTATCACTCTTTGCAGATGATATAATGGTGTACTTAGAGAATCCTAGAGAATCAACTCAAAATTACTTGAAACAATTAACAACTTTAGCAAAGTAGCAGGATATAAAATAAATTCACATAAATCATCAGCATTTCTATACGTGACCAACAAGTCCAGGCAGCAAGAGAGAGAAAGAGAAATTCCATTTAAAGTAACGGCAGATAATATAAAAATACTTGGGAGTCTACTTTCCAAGACAAACCCAGGAACTCTATGAACACAATTACCAAACACTTTTCACACAAATCAAATCAGATCTAAATAAGTGGAAGAAAATATATATTGTCCATGGATAGGCCAAGCTAATATAATAAAAATGACAATTCTACCTTCATTCATTTACTTATTCAGTGCCATATCAATCAGATCACCTGAAAATTATTTTATTGAGCTAGATAAAATAATAACAAAATTCATCTGAAACAACAAAATGTCAAAAATATCAAGGGAAGTATTAAAAAAAATGCATAGGAAGGTAGGTTAGCTGTACCCAATATGAAGCTGTACTATAAAGTGGCAGTTATGAAAACTATTTGATACTGGCTAAGAAATAGAGTGGAGGATCAATGGAATAGGCTAGGCAGAGAGTAGTCACAGCAGCAAATGACTTTAGTCACATACTGTCTGATAAACCCAAAGGACTCTAGCTGCTAGGATAGAACCAGTCTTTGGCAAAAACTGCTGGGAAAACTGGAGGATAGTATGGCAGAAATTTGGTATAGATCAATATCTTACACCTTATACTAAAATAAGGTCAAAAAGGGTACATGATTTAGACATAAGAGGTGATACCATAGGTAAATTAGGAGAGGAAGGAATGTGTTACCTTTCAGATCAATGGAAAGAAGAGCAGTTTATGACCAAAAAAGAGATAGAGAATATTATGAAATGCAAAATTGATGATTTTGATTACATTAAATTAAAAAGGTTTTGTACAAACATTACCAATGCATACACAATTAGAAGGGAGGCAGAAAGCTGGGAAACAAATTTTATAGTCTGTACTTCTGATAAAGGCCTCGTATCCTAAATTATATCAGGAACCAAGTCAAATTTATAAGAATCCAAGTCATTCCTAATTGAGAAATCGTCAAATGACATGAACAGGCAGTTCTGATGAAGAAATCAAAGCTATCTATTTCAATATGAAAAAATACTCTAAATCACTATTGATTAGAGAAATGCTAATTAAATAAAAAACTCTGATCTACCACATGAAACCTATCAGATTGGCTTATATGACAAAAAAGGAAAATAATAAATGTTGGAAAAGTTGTGGAAAAATTTCAACATTAATGCATTGTTGATGGAGCTGTGAACTGATCCAACCATTCTGGAGAACAATTTGGAATTTTACCCAAAAGGCTATAAAGCTGTGCATAACCTTTGACCCAGCAATATCACTGTTGGGTCTTTTTTTTCCCAAAGAAATAATAAAAGAGGGGAAAGGACCCACATGTACAAAATATTTATAGCTGCTCTTTTTTGTGGTGCAAAGAATTGGAAATTGAGGGGCCTGCCCATCAATTTGGGAATGTCTGAACTAGTTTTCTATATGAATGTAATGGAATTCTATTGTTCTATAAGAAATGATGAGCAGGAAGATTTCAGAGAAACCTGAACTTGCATGAACTGATGATAAGTGAGATGAACAGAACCTGGAGAACTCTATACAAAATATAATCAACATTATGTGTTGATCAACTGTGATAGATTTGATTCTCCTCATGCAATACAATGATAGAAGTTAGTTCCAAGGGCTCATAATGGAAAAGCTCTCCAAATCCAGAAAAAAGAACTGTGGAATATGGATGCATATTGAACCATACTACTGTTGGGACCAATTTTTAATTGGGGAGTGTGAGCTAAGCGGCTTGCTGCAATATTTGGGCAAGGAAGGAGACCAGAAGCTTCCCTTAAAACAGAATAGGATTTATTTTAACAAGAACAAACTTAAAAAAAAAACCACAAACAACAACACACAAACAGCATCAGTAGGATCAAGGGAAAGGAATTAAAATGGGGAAAGGGAAATTATACAACCTGAAGAAATACCACTGCCCAGAAATCAGCTGAGAATACATAGCAGAGCTCCTGTTGCCTTCCAGTGTCCAGCTAGAATGGTCAGTTCTCCTCCCCCAATCCCAGAAACCCCACAGCCAATTGGATGTCTGCTCTGACAGTCACATGACTGCCCTCACTAGGCTTCCAATCATTATAATTTTGCCAGGCCCATGTAGGCATTGGTGAGTGGTGATGACATGAGGTGGCAGTGCCATGTCAACGGCTACAACCTGTGGGTGGAGCACTGTGTAGTTTGTGGAGCCCTGGCCAGTGTGCACTGAGGCATAAAAACCTCAAATAACAGTTCTTTACACTATTTCTTTTGTTTTGGGTGTGGTTATTTTTCTTTTTTGAGCTTTTCCTTTTTTTTCTTCTCTGATTCTTCTCTTCTATAACATGACTAATGCAGAAATATGTGTAATATATTGTACATTTATAACCTATATCATATTACTTGCTGTCTGGGCAGAAGTGGAGGGAGGGAGGGAAGGAGAAAAATTGAAACTAGAAATCTTATGAAAACAAATAATTTAAATATCTCTCCATGTACTGGAAAATAATAAAATACTTTTACAATTAAAAAAAGAAAAACAAAAAGAAACTTATATGGTTTGTCCATAATGCACATAACTTTCCATTTTTACAGCTTGTAACAGGCTGGCCAAAACATGTAATCTATCTGTAACAGGAGTAGATAATTAAAGAAATCATATTAGATTCAGCTTCCTCAAAGACTCTCTACAGTAAATATAGCACTGGGTTTCAATTCAAATTAAAATTGATTGCCTGCTTATTGCCTCTTTAAGGATTTGGGACTATAAAATTAAAAAAATTCAGTGACTGTTATTTTGATTTGCTTCTGAGACCAGGTTCTTGATTTAGGCACCCAGCAGGCTATCAATAGGTAAATGTGTTAGTGCAATTAAATGAAGCCATTATATTTGGGGCATTTTCATAATGAAAAGGATAAACTCTAAGGAAAGATATTGATTTTTAAACAATTTATATACTTATCTCCTAAATATTTTGTTGGACTCTATTAAGAAAACATTCCCAATTGATCCAATTGCAAGACTACTGATGTAGGTCAGTGCTAATGACTCACTCTAACTTGATACCTTGAATCCTATGATGGAGAGTAGAAAATGGTACAAAATATAATTAGACTCATAGGTTACATTGAAGGTCCTTAGGTTCTTTAACAAGTTGTTATTTTTATGTGATTTAGGTTTTAGTTTCAACCTATCTCAATGTCCTAATTATGATTTAATGTAAAAAGGAAGAAAATGGAAGAAGAAAGTTGGGGGGGGGGGAATGTTGTTGTTGTTTTGTTTTGTTTAGTTTAGTTTTTTTAAATTTATGGTTATACGACCTGGATTCAAGTTTTATTTTGCTTCTAATTAGCTATCTGATTTCGGGCAAGTTTTCTTAACTCCTCTGAATTTCAGTTTCCTCATTTGTAAAATTGGGAAAACTCATACTCTGCCCTCCCAACTCCTTAGGGCCATTCTAAGGATCATATCAAATTATGTAAGATATGGCAGCTGATGGATTCTTTATACATATTTGTGTACTTCTTTTCATGGAATATATAGAACGCATATAGCAATGTGTTCTCTTTCTTACTAGATCATTTGCCTCATATTGTCATTACAGATTTTTTAGGCCTTGGAGTTTTCTATAACAACACATAAACATTCTCCAGCCTTCCCCTCCTTTTGGGGGAATCCCACTTGAATTTCTTTCTACTTGTTGCCATTATTTGTTCTGTATATAACCTTTACTCATTGCTAAATCCTTTGTCTCATGCTCTTCCTCCTGCCCTCCCACTTGCCTTCAAGATTAGATTTTCCATGACTTCCCTAGGTAACAACTAAATCTGTAAACCTACTCTATAATTGTAGAGACTTGTAGTCCTCCATGCAACACCTGTCATATAGATATAATGCCTTGTAGGGATAAAAAATATTTTTTGGTCTTTGAACTCCATTGTATTTATTACTTTAAAATATAGTGAAAGCCTGTAGTTTATGCAGTAGAGGGCATGGTTTAAAGTAAAAAAAAAAAACCTGGGTTCAGGTCCTAAATCTATTTTATATTACAAGTTGCAATTTTTTCAATGTCTCAGTCAAATCATTAAGAATAGAAGCTACCGGTGATACTGCATTGATGAAGAGATTTAACACTTGAAAAAATTAATGACAAAATTACATTTTCAGGGCACCCCCAATCACACAAACATACATGCACACACACATTTACTACTGTTCAAAAATGGGTATATAATCCCTCAATGTTGATATTCTCTTCAGCACAATTAAAATGCATTCATACTTTATATAGAAAATTTAGATGATAGTGTCACAAAACTTTTTGTTTCTTTTAGGGTTTTTATGATTATCAGAATAGAATTTATTGTTTCAGGTCATCCATTTGCTTTGATGCTCCCTCTGTGAATCAGTGCGTATCCATTGCTAGTTATACTGGATATTGTAATATCTTTAAACATTTTTGGCCTACAGGTGATCAATGGCCAATATACCACTATTATCTACTTATACTCACCAGATATAATTCAATTGTAATGTGATTCACTGGCATTTGCAATTATTATGAAATAATGTTTATCGTATCCCAAGAAAATTCTAATTTCTTGGGCCTAGATTTCTCTCAGTGGATTGTTTCTGTTCCAGATATAGTTCTTCCTTTTGCACAAGTTTCTCATTTTAAAATCCTCTATATCTAAAAACAAACATATGGGAAATTCTAATCTAACTGCTGCCTTCCTAAATGTGAAATAGTAGTAAAAAAATCTATGAGACACTTCTATTTTAGAGTATACACTACCTTATAATAATCCTGAAATTCATCCATAAACAAAAGTGGCCCTTATTATTTTCAAACATCCTACTATGTCCTGACTATTGGAAGGAAAAGTAGGAGTCTAAAATAACTTGGATCAAGAGGTCCACATTGCAAAGGCTCACCAACTCCCTTTCACTTATTATAGCCTGTATAACATTAAAACTTGGGTACATGAATAGCCCTCACAACACTTCTGTTTTTATTCAGACTTATTGGTCAAGTTAGAACTATTGTAATTTTATCTTATAGCTTCTCATTTTTACCTTGTATTTGAATCTTGAGTTAATTTTGCTTCGACCCAGTTGATGAATCCACATCAGACAGATTTTCCTAAAATTAATATTGCATCATGAACCAGTCATGTATTTTATAAATATAACTGTATTTTAGGTTACTCTACTTCCTGCAAGTAACCAGGCAAGTTTCCTTGAGGCAGACTATACAAGGTTTAAAATATGCTATGACTCTATATTCCTAAACTATAATTCCCTAGTTCCCACCAATATATTTACTTTACAAAACTTGTGAAGAGAACACATATAATTCAAGAAAAAAAAACTTAGAAAATAAAGTAAGAAGAACACTTACAACAGATTATCTAACATCCACCCTCGCCAGTAAACTTAGGACACACTTCCAAAACATACATGCTATCAATAAAAAGAGTGAGAAAGCACAGGGTTTGCGTATTAGGGTTCACATGAAAGAAGCCTTGTGGATGGATAACATATTCCTCTGATAGAGGATGGCTTTTGATATCCCCAAGCTATTCCTTACTCAGCAAGATGTTTCTCTTAGGGGGTTTTCTGATTTGCTGATTTGCTTTTTCTCTTTGCAAAGTACATTAGTATGTAATCTCTGCAGCTTCCAGGTTCATGCTAAGCTAAAGTCCTTAGATAAGACATTGATGGGCTTTCAGAAAGAACCCAAACTCTTCACCTGGGACAAGTAGGATGCTTCCCTAGTTCAATTTTCTTTCTTTTTCTCTTTCTTTCTTTCTTTCTTTCATTTTTTTTGTTTATTTGTTTTTCAGGACAGTGTGTGTTAAGTGACTTCGCCAGGGTCACACAGTTAGTGTCAGGTGTTTGAGGTCAGATTTAAACTTAGGTCCTCCTGAATCCAGGTTGGTGCTTTATCTATTGCACCACCTAGCTGCCCCTAAATTTCCTCAGAATCTAATATATGAGGTCTGTTATTTCCAATGCGGCCACAAGTCTAAATTTCATACCTCCCTCAGCATCATTTCACCGTTTTAAAACTATCAGTCTACTCATTGACTATATAAAGGAGTGGGACTGTACAAACACAGGCATAAGTTCTTTGTCTTTGACAATTCCTAATTTTTGACACATTCACATGGTGGATATAGCCACCCAGATTTGGTGGGCTAATCTTATAATCTGCCAACAGGGCAATCAATGTCTGAAAAGAGCCAAGTGGAAAGGTGCTGTGTCTTACACTCATAATGAAAAAGAGTTGAAGTTTTATGGTATCACTTGTTTTTTGGGCTGAAAGTACATCTGATATCCCAACCTTATCATTTAATTATGACTCATAGAGTTCTAGGAACTTAAATTTTGTAGAAGGGTCACAAGAACACAGAACACTGAACATGAAGTCTGTAAAGTTGTTATCTACCTATGCTGTTTAAAATATCTAATGAGTGGTTGCCAATAAATTAGAAGCTTTAGCAAGAGTTTTTAAGTATTTATTAAAGATGATTAGGATCTAATGATCAGAGAGAAAGGTAAAAATCTGTTTCTAAGAGACCCAATCATTTGACCTGCCATGGCGAGGTCAGGAACAAAAAGGACCCAATGCTTCCTTCTTCCTCGCAGAAGCCACCTGTGAAACTGGGAACATTCCATACACACACACACACACACACACACACACAGACATACAGCTCCAAGCTAATTGGCTGGTAGCTTTGATAGAGAGTATCCATGAGCAAATGTCACTTCCTGACACCAAGGATCTGACCTTCCAAACCACATGGCTTGCCCTCAGATGCTTTCTCCTCATGGCAGGGCTCTCCTACAGTAACTCTCCAGAAGGTGGTGTCACTCCAATTGTTACAAGAATTAGAAGACACTCTCAAATTAGAAGCAGCCTCATAGCTCAGGAAAAGTTAACACAATATTGAACAGTATAGAATATCTAAGACATATGTGTTCCAAACAAAAGGTGATTTAGGTGCAGCCTAGTCCAGTTTGAACTCAGTTTCAACGACAAGAGTAGGACAAACTATTACAAATAATGAGAAAATTTGCTGGAAAAGAGTAAATGAGAGACTCCAAAACTAGAGTTGAATATCCTCAAAAGAATTTGGAAGGTACTTGCATATGTATTACAATTAGAATCTCATAAGGATAATTCTTTGGGAGTCCATGCTTTGAGGAAACTCTTATCATTGTTAAATACTTAGAACAAGATTTCATTAGGTACATGGATAGAGAGTATAGAATGATTAATAAAATGAAATTGGAATACTTTATTTTTTACTGACTTTCTTTACACATAAAGCAAAATTTCTGAATCTTAGTTTGTTCACATGTAAAACAAAGTTGTATTTAATTATTTCTAATGTCTAGTTTTTCTCTAAATTAAATTAAATTAAATTCACCAAAGATTTAACAAGTTTCTGCCATGGTAAAAGTCAGTAGTTTCTCTAAAATATCACATTCAAAAGATGAATAGGATGGGTAAGTGTTGGATGGGTGGTAAGAAAGGGAAGAGTTAAATCAGCTAGTCAGAAAACGTAAGACTAAGAAGTGAGGACAAGTTTTCTGCATACTTCCATGAAGAATTAGAACTAAAAACTATAGCATGCATATATTCCTCCATGTTTGTTGTTTTAACTCTGCTGTAAGACTCCCTATGGTATCTAGAAGAAAAATTATAAATTACTCAAACACAGGATTATGTGTTTTCTTTTCTGGTAACAGGAGAAAGACTTTTTTTCCCCTTTCCTTCTGGCCAAATGAAGGTATAGAGGGAACCAAATCCAGAAACATTGTAACTGACATAAACTAAAAGAAGATACCAGTACTCCAAGGTTTGAGATTTGTTAGGAGTAGAAACAATATGTCTTTTAAAAGAATGGATTTATAGGAAGTTTGTGAAGTGGCTGATAAAATAGTCATCATACCTAAGGGGAGTTTTGTGAGAGGAATGATAAGGAGTTGTGGGAAACCCAAAGCAAGGTTTGGTGTTGATGCACTCCTAGTTACTTTTTTTTGTCCTCCATCAATATTATTGTTCTGTACATTAACACTCCAGGATAGGAATGTAAGAGATTAGACTTGTTACTTAAAAGTGTTTTATTGCCATTAAAAAAGTCAGATGCAGATTTATTTTAAAATAAACCATAGGCAAAAGCAGTTATCTACTCTGTTACTCCAAGCATATCTTGGAAGTCACAAAATGAGTAATTTGAATGTTTAGAATGCAACAATGATAAAATCCTGGCAATGTGCTTGTCACATAAAAAGCTTGTCATTTTCTTAAAGATACACTTTTTCATTTTGGAATTTCTTTCTAGATTACTCTGATGACCTAGAAAAAGATGAATGCCATGTGGAAAAAGACACACTTATTAAAAGTAAATACCCTGGCCAAACTGAAAAGATTAGTGTAAAATTGTAAGACAGTCTAGCCAGTAGTTAAAGACTATTGATTTATTCCCTTGAATTAAATATGACCTATTAATACTACGGTTATACATGCTGATACTGTGTATGGTGGGTAAAAAAAGCACAATGATGACTGTGACCAACACCAACCTGTGGGACCATCACACTGAGGAAAACAAATGGCTTTTTCCACTTTGATTTATGGTGGCATGTGCTAGAATCTTATGAGGGGAAAATTAGAACAATATATGCTTCATTATTGTTAGTGATTGCTACAATATATACAGTTCTATGTTATCCTATTATCTCTTATTCTCATTTACTGGATTTATTTTCGTTTTCATATTTGTATTTTTTTGTATTTGATTTTTTTATTCTCATTTACTTGAAATGAGTTGTCATCATTAGTCTCCTTCATTGTTCATGATTGAGAGCTGTGATTCTTCCTTCATTTTGTCAAGAAATATCTGGCATCTTGGCTTCATAGTCAAATATTCAAGATGGTAGAAGAGGTCAGCTTCATTTCTCAAATTAAAGTGTTTCTTTCATTTCTAGCAACCCCAAAATGTATTTCAGGCAATGGGAGTGCCCAGGAAGTTTGGAAATGCACTGAATAAGTCAGCAACTTCATCAATGGATTATTATAATTGCAACATGGCCAAAGAGAGGTAACAGTTTAGATTTAAGCCCAGCTTAAACTCTGGGGGGAAATTAAAATATATGCTTCACTGAGAATGATTTTGGAGATCATCCTATGTTAAAAGACCACAAGTTAGTGTTATGATGAGCACTTTTTAAAAAGCTATTCTATATAATGATATGTATCAAAACTTGTACCATTGTTTGTACAAGCTGTCACTCTCTACCTTAAGGCAAAAATAAAATAAAAAATTCTGACACATGAAACCCCACTCCCTTGGTCATGTAACCAAACGTCTCTCATATCCTATCTTAACATAAATTCCTTTCAGCAGTGGGTAGTAATAAAAAAGAACAATATGTTATTTTAGTAAATGTGATGATATTTTTACAATTGGGGTTTAATTTGGTGTTATTTTGTAATCTCTAAAGCAGCATTTTTTCATGTGTCTTTCATCTGAGGAGTAATATGGCATAATGCATAGAGAGGCAGCCAGGAGGCCAGGATTATGCAATATGACCCTGGAAAAGTTACTTGACTTCTTGGTTATTTAGGCAATTTTCTAAGATTATATATTGAATAAAATCTGCATTGGTAGAATAGATTTTCTCACTCTGGAGTGCTATATATCAATAAAATCATAGGTCTAGTCCCCATCACAATTTCACAACCATTAAGGTAACTTAAATTGATATTTTTCTATAATTTCAAAACGATTACATCTCTTCTTCCTCATTTCTACCCCCACCTTCATGGATTATTTGTTTTGTTTTGTTTAATTTTTTGAGAAAGGGTAAGTTAGGATCCTAATTGTAATAATATTCTCAGCTGAGTTGTAGTGGGATACATGTAAATTTCTCAAATCTGCAAAGCTTCACTTTTTAATCATATTTCTATTAATCTGTTGTTGTTGCAACTAATGTTATGAATTTCCTAGAATATGTCACTTCGCAATTCTTCAATATTCTTTGATTTCTTTTTTCTTTTTTCTTTCTTTCCTTCTTTCCTTCTTTCTTTCTTTCCTTCTTTCCTTCTTTCCTTCTTTCCTTTTTCTTTCTTTCTTTCTCTCTTTCTTTCTTTCTTTCTCTCTTTCTTTCTTTCTTTCTTTCTTTCTTTCTTTCTTTCTTTCTTTCTTTCTTTCTTTCTTTCTGTGAGGCAATTGGGGTTAAGTGACTTGCCCAGGGTCACACAGCTAGTTAGTGTTAAGTGTCTGAGGCCAGATTTGAACTCAGGTCCTCCTGAATCCAAGGCCAGGGCTCTATCTACTGCACCACCTAGCTTCCTCTCCCACCCCCTGATTTCTTTAGGATCATGGATTCAAAGCTGGAAAGGAACTTGGATATTATCAAATCCAACCCCCTAATTTTTTTTGGGGGGAGTGGTATGGGATAATGGGGGTTAAGTGATTTGCCCAGGGTCACACAGCTAGTAAGTTTCAAGTGTCTGAGGCTGATTTTGAACTCTGGTGCTCCTGAATCCAAGGTCAGTGCTTTATCCACTGCACCACCTAGATGCCCTCCCTCCCCCCTCTCAAACCCTCTCATTTTATAGATGAAGGGAGAAAGACCTAGAAAGGTTTGGAGACTTGACTTTGGTTACAAATTATGTAAGGGTCTTAAGGAAGAATTCAGAAAAAGTTCTTGCTGACCTGTCATACAGTGTTCTATACCCGGTTGCCTCCTTAGGGTGCAAGTATCTTTCTTGTTTATTCAAGCTTTTCTCACATGTTTATTATCTTCTCTAGAGTATCTATCACTCATTTTATAATAAAATACAATAGTCTCTTAAGCATTTTCAATCATCTATAACAAAATATCTCAGTTATTTGGAAAAACTCTTTTATAAACAATATTTTTCAAAATGAATATTGGTACACACTTTAATTGCTACAGAATTGAAGTAGGGATAGATAAATGATATACTATCAAATCATATCATCAATGGTAACAGAAAAAGGAATACAATCTAGAACTCTCAGGTGCATTTTCCCTTTTTCTTTTATACATCCTCCAGAAGAATATTATTTAGCATTTGGTCAGAAGGTGAGAAGGTGAAAACAATCACTGCTGACTGTAATCACTTATCTTTCCCTTCTCTTAGGGCTCTGGTATTCAGGCAAACAATTTAAAGATCTTTTTAAAAGCACTTAGTGAAAAACTTATATTTTCATAATTATAATTATTAACAAAATGAGGTCAAACTATACTGTCTGACTGTTGAAGCAAAAAATAATACAAAATCATCTAATGCCTATTCAAATGACCCAGAGTAAAAAAGGGTGGAACTAAAGTCTAAGTACATTATATTATGACATTAACTGGAAAAAATAATAGTGGTTATACTGACCATAATATATGAAGTATTTTTAAACTGAAATTGAATACATAGGATTCAGTTCTAGGAACTTAAATTAACTACAAAATAAAACAGGATTTTCTCCTTACCTAAAAGAAAAGTGGTTAGGGCAAAACTCAAGAAACCAACGATATTTATCTCAATTTTGTTTTGTTCTCCATGGCACAAAATTCTTGCTTAGGAGGTTTTCCTGGTTAACTGGGGAGGTCACAAATTGTCATTCCATAACTGCCTGCCTAAGGCTGTCTCAATAGCTTTGTTCTAGTTTTCTTAATTCTGTGTTCCTAAAACTATTAAGTTAGATCACAAAATCTGGGGAGTTCTCTTTTATTTTTTAAGGAAAACTAGCTTTTCAATAGTTTTTTTTTTTTGTTCGATCCTGTCCCTTGTGAGGATCAGCATGCCACCCCCTGCTGAGAAATACATTGTGAGAGCCAGGGTGGCTCTGCACTGAGGAGAAAGCATGTGACCAGCCTCTGGAAACTGTCTGTCACTGGGAAATTAGTATATTCATAGACCGCCTGTAAGTCGTGTCAATCAATGGACCAGCCAATTGGTTTGGAGCTGTGTGTGGGGACTGTGCTCTTTGGTGCCCTCAGAGAGCTTCCACTCTAGGAGACTGAAGATCTGCCCTTTTCATTTGGGAACCAGCAATTGGCAGGAAGAGTAGGCAGAGTAGATAGATCTCTGTTCTCTCTCCATGTGTTCTCTTTACTAATCCCTAATATACTTTAATAAATACTCACTTGGTGCAATGTCTTTGCAAGTTAATTGAATACATATAGCAAGACTTCTTTCTTATATAGTGGTTATTAATCCTCACAAAACATGTTTGTTTGTTTGTTTTTCTATTTTTTTAGTTATTTCTATATCTGTATATGTTGTATACAAGTATGCTTATATACAAATTTCTGTCATAAAATGACTATGATAAAACTATTTTAACCTATTTATTCAAATATATTATATAACTTTGGGATTGTTCCTTGAATATTTCATAGGATTCACTTATAAATCCAGATGTTCCTGAGTATCTTTTCTTAGGGAGCTTATTGATGGCTTATTTAATTTCTTTTTCTAAGATAGGGTGATTTAAGTATTCTAGTTCCTCTTTTGCTAACCTGGACAGTCTATGTTTTTATAAATGTTTTCAGCTTTAGTGAATGAAAGAAATTGAGCAAAATCCCTTCTAATAATTACTTTATTTTCATATTTATTTATGGATTATTCACCTTTTTCATTTTTTGAGACAGCTTATTTGGTTTTCTCCTTTTTGTAAATAAATTAACATTTTTTTCTTGGAACAAGCTTTTATTTTTCTTTATTAAGTTAGTAGTTTTTCTTTTACTTTAAATTGTATTAATCTCTCCTTTGATTTTCGGAATTTCCAATTTGGTCTTTAATTGAAGATTTTTAATTTTCCTTTTTCTACTCTTTTTAGTTGCATACCACATTCATTTTTCTGTTCTTTTTTCTATTGATATATGCATTTAGAGATATACATTTTCACCTAGATACTGGTTTTTTAATTTTAACTTTTCTCATATACATGGAAATATATTTTTGAGTTCCAAATTTTTCTCCCAAACTGCCTTCCCTCGCCACTCCCAAGGCCAGCAAACCATTTGATATAGGTAGATACTGCTTTAATGTCATCTCTTAAATTTGAGAATATTGTCTCTTTCTTGTCATTTGCTTTAATGTACTTTTAATTATTTCTATGATTTGTTCTGTAAAACATTCATTTTTTAGGATTTGATTAATTTCCAATTAATTTTGATCTATATATAAATAGCCCTTTATGCCAATATTTATTTGAATTATCATCTGAAATAGTTACATTTAATACTTCTTTTTTTTGCATTTGGTAATAAGGGTTTCATGCCCTTATGCAGGGTAAAGTTTTGCAAAAGTGATGTGTACAACTGAGAAAACAAAATATGTCTTTGTATTCTTATTCTGTTTTCTCCAGAGGTTTATCATGTCTAAATTTTGTAAAGTTCTATTCATTTCCCGGACTAATTTCTTATGTATTTTATGGTTTTATATATATATACATATATATATATATATATATATATATATATATATATCTCTGAGAAGTCCCCCAACAGTATAGTTTTACTGTCTATCTCCTCTTGTAATTCACCTTTTAACCCATCTCTTCTTAGAGGTGAGAGGTCCACAGTTATTGTACATTCTCTGTGTTTGGACTTTTTTCAGTATATTGATTGGATGTGCTGATTTTTCTTTTGCTTTTTTTAAATTTTTTGTTCAAAAAATTTATGTGTTATATGGAATGACTATTTGGGAGGAGGAAGAGAGGAATACTGAGAAAAAAGTATGAACATATAAAACATTAATAAAAACACTTTTGAAAAAATGTATATTGAATTTTGACAAGTTGTCCCTAGTCTAGTATAAGTCTGTCTTCTGGAGAATTCTGAGATTGTATTTTTTTCTATGAAATCCATAGGAAAATTCATACAGTGCAATTATATGTCTCCTATTGTATAGATTCATATTTTCATCACTCTGTTGCTTTTTACATCATGTCTATCCAAGTATCATTTAAAATAAAAGCTTGATGCAATGTGCTATGCCTATAATATTTATCTGGATCTATATTTCATAAAACTTTTTATCTGCAAGGAAGCTCTGAGATCAGCCAATTAAGAAGATGAAGCCCAGAGAGGTAAACAAACTTGTCTTGGCCCACACAGAGACAGAAGGCTAATGACTGATTTGAAATCCAATTCTTATTCTGCTAGAATATCATAGCTCCATAGAAAAGTGCTACTAGGCAATTTTGCTTACATTTAGCTCTATTCATGCTGTTTCTTCTAGGAAAGTGAGGGGTGGGAATTCAAATTCCTTTTTCTTTCCTTAAACATCAGTTTATGTAAATAAATAATAGTTATTTTTCAATATATTTGGTTGTTATATAGACTTTAAGCATTTTTACCTCTGTACTATCTTTCAATTAATCTAAAACACCAGGCCTTATACTCCATGTCCTTGAGGAGTTAAATGTTATTAACAAGGAATTCAGATTTGTGGTCAGAGATCAAGAGTTAGCCACATTGAAAGTTCTGTAGGCAAAGTCTGTACAGTTCACTTTATTTTGCTTCTCCTCACAATTAAAAACAAACATTTATTAAATATCTCTAGTTCAACAATTCTATTTTTCATTTAACATAAATACAAAGCTAAATGAGGCATGCTATTTGCCCTCAAGGCTCTTGAGTCCAAAAGAGTAGATAAGATCTATATGGAATCAATTTCAATATTAATTCAAATATCAGATCATTAAAGAGGTATTAATAGAGTTCTGAATAAGATTAATTAGTATTGGCTGAAGGAAGTTTTTGGAAAGTAAATAGTACCTGAGCTGGAATTTGAATGATACAAAGAATTTCAAAATGTAAATATGGGAAGGGAAATGACATGTATGTTATATTTTCCATTACTTATACATTTGAGTGAATGGGATAGAGAATTGAAATAACAATAATAATCACTATATGTACAAGTTTGTGCGGTGGTTCAAAATAAATAAAATATCTTGCCCAACTTTGGGGATCATGAAAAGCTTAAATAGGTAGAAATTATGGAGTTAAATTAATATCTTTGTGAATTATCAGATGGCATTGCATGTTGTAGGCATGATATGAAGAGAAAAAATGTTGAAAAACATTATTATTAGATCAGGGGAGCCATGATTAATCCAGCTTGGTTAGGAACACAAGGAAATGAATTTAGCAAGGTATTTTGGAGTCAGACTATAAAGGGATTTCAATGTCTTGTTAAGGAGTTTGGACTTTATTGTGTAGATACATTTATTGAGTAGGGGATTGACATGACCAGAACTGTGTCATAGGAAAATTAATGTAACATCATTTTGTAGAATGAGCTGAGGAGTAGGAAGATTATAAGAATGAAAATTCTAATCAAGTCTTTTCATAAACCTGCCACAATGGATTCATGGAACATGGTTGGTCTGGGATGGAATGAAAATCTATGTTTTAGTATTTCAGGATTAATATAACTGATGTTTCAGGATTATATGAGTAATGGCCCTGCAATAATGGACATATAAATAATATGGATAAATCTAACCAAATACTCTAACATCTCATTCTATATGAAGTCCCTGCTTTAATGTGTCTTTCACACATGCCAAACCAATTATCTTTAGTGTATATGAATTCTCCCTGTAGATTACACAGCCTTATTTTCTTTGCAGAGTATGCTATAATATGGTTAAATCAAAACTATGCTCCCCTATATCAAATAAGTGAGAAAAAAGGTTAGTAAAATATAGGCAGAAAAATAGTAGTTATAAGTATAGCATAACCTGTTATAACACAATATTATATAACTTAAGATTTATCAAGTCAAATATTGTGTCCTAAAATAGAATTATCTATCATAAAAGACTAATATATCATAGTTAGCCTAAAATGCATTAGTTTTGCTTTCTGACAACATTTTCATAAAGAGGGTAGAGGCTATTGGGAAAGAAATACCAAATGTTCCATTAATCAGATGACATATGTTGACATTCATATGAACAGAGATTAAATTTCATATAATCGAATATGCAGTCAACAGTTGTGATCACAGGTAAGCAATTTAAAAATAATTTCACATTTATAATATTGAAATAAAAAGTAACTAAAAGAATCCAATCATAGGAGCATACCTCATCCACTAAAGAATTTTTGAAACAAATTATAACCTTTTGAGAGAATGCATTCTTGCTTGCTTATGATTTGCCATTGTTGTAGTTTAACCATTTATTTATTGTGCATAGTTTTGTGCCCAAAGCTGAGATAGCTAAGGTTGGAGATACCATATAAAGTAAAATATGTTTGGTACCTGATTTTGAGATAATCACATGTTGAGTGGAGAGATAGCATTTAATTTATTTCAGCTCAATCCAATTTAATTTAATTCCATTAAACAAATATGTATGAAATGTCTAGTGCATACATTATATAAGACATTGGAGACTCAGTGGAGGATATAAAGTAATATATGATGTATGATCCCTGACTTCACTGTGCTCACAATACATAGAGAAGATTATGTGTACTATTGACAGTAAATGCTCTAGAAATTTAGGAAGAGGGTGATTAGTGGGGAACTGTAGTTATTTAAGTTGAACAGTTTTGATACAAAAACATTCTCTAAGATTCTATTTTCATGAGGGATAAAAGTTTTTTTTTTCCCCCATATATCTCCACCCCTTTTAGCATACATACAACTCTTATAAGGACAAGGAACAAATTTTCACATGATGACTTTTTTTCTTTTTCTTTTTTCTTTTTTTTCTTTTTTTTGGAGAGTAGGGGCAAACATTCTTGGCAAAAAGTGGACAGGAATTGAAACAAAATTTTCAAGTGTTTTTTCCACTTTCAAGGGAAAGGAATTAATTTTGCTACCAAAACATTTTGGCTACAGAAGCTTATTTCATATATAGTATAATCTTAGGGTGCAGTAGCTAATAACCACACATAACACAGGTAGTGGTCAACCTGGAGAAGATTTCTTTTGTGGAAATGTAAAGATGTATAACTACTGAACTCCTATTCATTTTCTTCCTTCATGCAAAATATTTATCTTGTACATATTGTGTGTCTGGAAATGGATGAAGTTTTGACCTAGCTATCAACAGAATGACATCCAGGGCTAACATTGAAGCTAGAAAGCTCAAGTGCTGCTTCTAACACACATTGGCTGTGTGAATTTGGGCAAATCATTTAACCTCTCAGGACTCTCTAATTCTATAAGGTCCAAGGTTTAGGCAACAAGAGAGACATCCTAATGCAAGTAGGCAACTTTGATCCTTATGAGATATTCCTGGTATCACAGAGACAGGCCTCCTCTGTGAACTTACCATGGATAACAACAAAAAAGGAGGGGAAAACTATCCTGGGAAAAAAAAAAGAAGGATCAAGAGAAGGTAATAGACCTTTGCTTAGGATGTATGGGATAGGTAACTTAAGGAGAGAAAAGGCAATGCTATTCAATCTACTCATTACTTTTGTCTTCTTCGCCATGGGAAATGATCTTTGGGTTGGAAAGAACAGAATAAAAATGACTGAAAGAATTTTTACCCAAGAAAAGCAAGAGAAGGAATAGTGAGAAGATATTTCATTGTCTTTAAAGGATTCAAGTCAACTGATCTAGGTGAACTACATCCTAAGACACTGAAAGAATGGTCAGAATGTCTGTGATATTTGAAAGACCATACAATGTAGCAGAATTCCTGAAGATTAGAAAAGGCAAAATGACCCAGTTTTCTTAAAATAATATAAAATGCAATCTAAAAACCAGACACCAGTGGGCTTGACTTAACTTTGAAAAACTGTTGAATGAATCATTGCTAATTTATTGTAGTTGCAATTGCTATCCTTCCTCTATTGTAACTATGATCTGAATATTTAACTAATCTTTTTGGTGTACTCCTTGATGTCATTAGGTCATAATGTGCTTTAGTACTCTAGATTATATTTTTATAGGCTTGAGGCATTCTATTTTATACATTCTATGTTGCCTGTCCTTACTTTCAATTATTGAACATTTGTTTTGAAATCTGAGTTGTTAATTTAATTCTTGCATATCCGCATAGGTCTTTATACACAAATCCTAATTTTCTTTTCATTAGAATTGTTTTCTTTGCATCTTTAGAAATTTATTCTTAAGCATTCCCCAATGTCTGAGATCCCCAGTATAATTTTAGTTAATTGGCTAATTATTTGTCTTTCTCTGTCTGTCTGTCTGTGTGTCTGTTTGTGTCTCTCTCTGTGTCTGTCTTTTTGTGCCCCCCTGTAATAATTATATAATTTTATATTTGTATTCAAATACATATATTTGTCTATATTTTATATTTACATCATATATGATATTTTTATTATATTCACTGGTCTTCTATGGTTCCTGTGTTGTGTGTATACACACACACACACACACATACACACACACATATATATATATACATATATATATATAAACACACATATATGTATATATTATGTGTTTGGGGAGAGGTAGAGAGAGAGACAGCAAGCTTATTCAAATTATCAGATGATCAGATATCTGGATAATTGAAGTCTTCCAATCAGTATGTCATGCTCTCTATGACAAGCTTGGCATTGGTTTAGTAAATTTGTTCTTCATCTTTTTTTTTTCCTTTCTGTCCTGGTGGTCTTTAGTATACTATGAAGAAAAGGCTTCTGTTTCTTCCTTCCCTGGCCTTCACTCAGATATTCTTCAATGTGATCCTCTCTCTATTCTGTTTCCAAGATTTTCTCATATAAGGAATACGTTTCCCAATCCTTGAGCACCTTTTCTTTTACCTTCCTTGATACCCTATTCTTCTGAATATGATATAACTTTCCATAAACTTTTTTTAGATGATATGGGTTTCATCCCAACAAATTTCAGTGATACCTATGAAGTCAGATTTAACATTTGGTCTCTTACATCCAGGTTTTTTTCTATTGGGCTTTTCCTTGAACTTTTTCTCTTAACTTTTTTTTTTCTCAATTGCTATTCTTCCTTCATTGTAGCTGTCCTCTGTTCTATTTAGCTAGTCTAGTAACTCTCTTTTGGTACCTCTGGTTCATAGACATAGGCAGTCTTTTGCTTCCCTCTCAGAAAAATGACCAGAAGCCCTATTCCAACTTTTCTAAATATAATCATCATTCTCTGGTCAAACAACAGATGAACTTTGGAGCCTGAAGATCATGAGAAATACTCTCAGAGCTACCCCTTAGCTCCTTTTTCTGAGAGCTCACATAACAAACTCACCATCTTGAGATACATTTCTACATGCATTGTAATTCATGACCTCTTTCACAGTTTACATATAGCTGAGCTAAAACTTGATACCCCAGAAATAATGGAAGTCAAATTCTCTAACATGCAGAGTGAACCCCACCAACCATCTCTTGGCAGCCAAGTTCACTTCCAAGTAATATCTCTCTTCAGAATACAGTTCTGGTCTAGCTGCCAATTTTGATGTCTGCCATGCTACATTGATGTGGCATTAGGAAAAGAAAAGTTAAATGCTTCTTTTTTAAATGCCATATTTAGCATACCAATTACTATATTCTTGAGAGTTCAATGAGGTCTACTGTGACAGTTGAGTCAACCATCTCACCCCCCACCCCAACCTGCACAGTGTAAAGTTTAAAATCAATTAAAAGATGAGCAAACAAAGAAAGTTCAAAACTATAGAAAGCTATTTAAGTGACAAGGAAGATCAAGGTGCAGCCTCAGATGAGGAAATCAACCATGGGGCCCCTACATCCAAAACTTCCAAGAAAAATATGAATTGGTCTCAGGCCATGGAAGCTCTCAAAAGGAACTTTGAAGAGAAAGTAGGAGAAATATAAATAAATATATATATATATATATATATATATATATATATATATATATATATATATATATATAGAGAGAGAGAGAGAGAGAGAGAGAGAGAGAGAGAGAGAGAGAGAGAGAGAGAGAGAGAGGAAAGAATGGAAAGAGAAATGAGAGCAATGAAGCAGAGTCATGAGAAAAAAGTCAACAGATTGAAAAACCAAATGGAAAAGAAGAATAAAAAACTGTCTGATGAAAATAATTGCCTAAGAACTAGGATTGAACAAATGGAAGCTAGTGACCTTATGAGAAACCACAACACAGTAAAGCAAATCCAATTCAATGAAAAAATAGAGGGCAATGTGAAATATCTCCTTGGAAAAACAGCTGACCTAGAAAATAAATCCAGGAGAGATATTTTGAAAATCATTGGACTACCTGAAAACCATGACCACAACAAGAACTTAGACACCATCCTCCAAGAGATTGTGAGGGAAAATTGCCCTGATATCTTAGAAGCAGAAACTAAAATAGACATTGAAAGAATCCACTGATCACCTCCTGAAAGAAATCACAAAATGAAAACCTCCAGGAATATTATAGTCAAATTCCAGAACTACCAGGTCAAGGAGAAAATATTGCAAGCAGATAGAAAAAAAGGAATTCAAATATTGTGGAGCTCCAATAAGTATAAAGCAAGATGTAGTAGCTTCTACATTAAAGGACAGAGGGCATGGAATATGATATTCCAGAGGGCAAAGGAACTGGGACTAGACAAAAATCACGTACCCAGCAAAACTGAATATAATTTTTCAGGGGAAAACATGGAATTTCAATGAAAAAGAGGACTTTCAGGCATTTGTGATGAAAATACCTGAAATGAATAGAAAATTTGACTTTTAAATACAGGACTCTGGAGAATAATAAAAAGGTAAACAGGAAAAAAAGATATCATGAGGGACACTAAAAGATTGAACTGTTTACAATCTTACATGAGAAAATCATATTTCCAACTCATAAGAACTTTTTCAACAAGGAATATACAGAGGACACAGGTCTGAAATGAATATGAAGGGAAGGCATTTGTAAAGCATTTATTTTTTTGCATATCCTTGTTCTTTATGGAGCAAACAAGGTGGGTTGTCTGGTGTCTGGGGCCAGATTTGGACTCTGGACCTTCTGGGCCCCGGGCTGGTGCTTTGTCCATTGTGCCATCTAGATAACACATGATGACATCTTTAAAATAAGGGAGAGGGGTAGGAGGAATAGACTGGGGGAGGGAGAAGGGGAGAGGTGGAATGGGGAGAGGTAGCTCACGTGAAGGAAACAAGAAAAAAGCCTATGGAGGGGAGTGGAAGAGGGGGAAGGAGTGGAGGAGTTAGTGAACTTCACTATCATCAGAATTGGTTCAAAGAGGGAATAACATACATACTCAAACAGGTATACTACTATATTTTTGCTATGAGGAAAAGTAGGAGGAGAAGGAAATGGGAGGGGGGAGAAGAGGGGAAGGAGGGGAGGAAAGTGAAGATGTTCTGCATAACACCATATGTATGACATAAATTGAATTGCTTGATTTCATAGGGTGAGTTGAGGACAAAGAGAGGAAGAAAAAATTAGAAAACAGAATTAGCTCAAAGGCCATAACCTCATCAGGTTTGGCTCAAGGAGGGAATAACACACTCATACAACAGGGAAGAGTAATCTATTTAACCTTTCAGGAAAGTAGGAAGGGAAGAGGATAAGGAGGGAAGGGTGAATGAAGGGAGGTTAGAGCGGGGGAGGGGGCAGTCAGTAGCAAAACACTTTTGAGGAGGATTAAGGCAAAATAAGGTAGACAATGGAATAGATATCATTGGAAGGGAATGGGATGGAGGGAAATAGTTATGTTGATTGACTACAGTGTCAAAATGGATGGTACCTACTCTGCTGGGCTATCGTGAAGAAAATTCTCTGTCAAGTTCAAAGTACTTTATAGAAATTGTGATGAACAGTATGCTATCAGAAAAACCTGGAAAGACCCACATGAATTGAAGCAGAGAGAATTGTACTGTATACAAAATAACAGCATTAGTGTAAGGATCTGCTGGGAAGCAGCAAGTGGTTATTTTCAGCAAGGCAGTGATCCAATATAACTCTGAAGAACCTAGAAAAATTGCAGTACATCTACAGAGAAAGAACTGATGGTATCTCAAAACAGACAAACACTTTTTTATCTGACAATTCATTAATCTGAAATTTTGTTTTTATTTGTTTCCATTCACAATCTAGATAAGGTAGATTTGTTTTCCATGAATACTCATGCATAATTTATATTGAATTGTTTGAGTTCTTGGGTTGGGGGTGGGAGGGGAGGGAGGAAGAGAAGATGGAACACAAAGTTTAAAAAAATTGATGTCAAAATTTGCTTTTACATGTAATTTGGAAAATAAAAGTCTAAAATATATTTTTTAAAGTTCACTTGTAGGTCATCTAATTATCAATATACCATCTAGGTTCTTCTTATATATTTAATTAATCATGAACTCCTTGGTGATTCAGGGGTATTATTGGAGTATTAATTTCTCATTCAGAAAATTTCAATTTATTTTCATTAATTAATTAAGTCCTATTAATTAAATATTAATTCTTCAAAGAATAAGAGAGCCTTCATTATCATTACTAATTACTTGTATTTATATTTTAAATATTATTATTAATAATATAATGTATTAACATATGAAAACAATAATAAATGAATTATATTCATGTTTTATTTCCATTTTGAATATGACCAATGTTAATGCCCTATCGATATCTTCAATATATTAGTAGATGAATTGTCTTCACTGTTTTGTAACTTACACAAAAATATCAAATTCACTCCTGATAATGATTAGTTTCTTAAAATTTCTTCATATTTTCCTTGGGATAAGTCTATTTTCTATCTTTTAAATAAATGAAGGGAATGGTGTTTCTCCAAATACAGTTTACTGTTAGTTCCTCAGAGTCTATAGTATTTCTTCATAAAATATTTTTCATAAATTTCTCATTAAATAATACTTAAGGAATTTATCATCAGAATGTAGTAAAAAAAAAAGAGAAAATAATAAATGTTGTAGAAGCTGTGGAAAAATTGGAACACTAATGCATCGTTGGTGGAGTTGTGAACTGATCCAACCATTCTGGAGAGCATTTTTTAACTATGGCTAAAGGGCTGTGGCACTGTGCATACACTTTTACCCAGTAATACCATTATAGGTCTGTATCCCAAAGAGATCATAAACAAGGGGAAAAGGACCCACATATACAAAATATTATTTATAGCATCTCTCTTTGTGATGGAAAAGAATTGGTAATAGAGGCAATACCCATCAATTGGGGAATATCTGAAGAAGTTGCGGACTATGAATATAATGGGATACTATTGTGCTTTAAGAAATGATGAGCAGGCAGATTTCAGCAAATCCTGGAAAGACCCAAGTGTACTGATGCTGCGTGAAGTGAGCAAAACCAGCAGAATGTTGTACACAGCAACTGAAACATTTTTTGTGATGATCAACAGTGATAGACTTAGCTCTTCTCAGTAATACAAAAATCCAAGACAATTCCAAAGAATTCATGGTGGAAAATGTTCTCCACATCGAGAAAAAAAAGAACTGTGGATCATGAATGAAGATTGAACCATACTGTTTCTACTTTTGCTGTTGTTTTTTTCTTTTTTGTGATTTTTCAAATTTGTTCTTATTCTTCTTTCATGACTTGACTAATGCAGAAATATGTTTAATGTTATTATACATATATAACCTATGTAAGAAAGCTTTCTGTCTTGGGAAGGGGGGTAGGGAAGGAAGTGAGGGAGAAAAATTTGGAATTAAAAATCTTATGAAAACAAATGTTGAAAACCATCTTTACATGTAACTGGAAAATAATAAAATACTTTTCTGATTAAAAAAAGAAATTAGCCCATTCTCTCTCTCTCTCTCTCTCTCTCTCTCTCTCTCTCTCTCTCTCTCACTCACTCACTCTCGATTGATTCACAGATTTTCATGGATTATACATAGACATATAATTTCGCTCTGATTCCTTGGAGAAATTTACACAAAACATTAATTCTTCATAAATCCTCATGGATCATTGATAAGTAAATCCATGTTCTATCTTCCTAACTTCATAAGGAGATATATTTCACATCAAACCATTATGCAAATATCCCTTCAAATTGATAACACAAAACTATCTTTCTCTCAACATTGTATCTTCCCCTTATATATTCAGTTAAAAATAGGTGAACTCTCATCTAGCTCTTAGAAAGACATGCAAAGTTTCCATACTCTTTGCAGGATAGATATTCAAAAAAGGCACAATAGTTTTGCCTGAAGTCTTGAAGATCTGCTCAAGAATCTTTTAAAAGAGGAAGAAAATCACTTATATTTATTAACTCAGTAATAGCCTAAAAGAAGACCATAGAAAGAGAAGAGAACTAGTCATATTTAGGAGAAAATTTCAAAATAGATATTAATAATGCTCATGACTTCAGCTTTATATACAAAAATGAGGATGGTGGGTACTAAACTATGTACACTTAAATATTAATGGAAAGAAAGAAATATTACTTCTAGTTTGAGTTTAAGTAGAATTTTTTTCAAGATGGGACTATGACAATTGAATTGAAGTAGAGAGAGATAGGATGTGAGAGGGGCAAAGACACTCTATGGCACACAATGCAGGACCAATCATAATCATCCTCTCTAAGCTAAACATTCACATTCAACAAAAGGGTCAGCCCCATGGCAAGACAACTAGTAGCAGACTTAATATCAACAGAGTACAGCAATTATCTGAATCTAAACAGTTTGTTACTGACTGGGAGGGAAAGATAAGATAACTCATAGTTGGCAACAGTGGAGCAGAAAAGGAATGGGCAGCTTTCAGGGATTTGGAGTACAGCATTGCATTTACTCATCTGGTCTGGGACACTCACAAAAATCAAGATTGTTTTGACAAAAAATGATGGTATTCAGAAGTTTCTAAATGAAAAACAAGAACTCCACAGGGTTAACCAGCAGGATAGTTCATATGCCATTAAGAAGGGAGTATTGGGGCAGCTAGGTGGTACAGTGGATAGAGCACTGGCTCTGGAGTTGGGAGTACCTGAGTTCAAATCCAGCCTCAGACACTTAACACTTACTAGCTGTGTGACCCTGGGCAAATCACTTAACCCCAATTGCCTCAGTAAAAAAAAAAAAAAAAAAAAAAAAAAAAAGAAGGCAGTATTTAAGTTTTTAAGAAGATGATCATCTACCTGAAAGCCAGAGTGGCTTCAAAAAGAATCAAGGAACACTCCATATAGTACTTCTTGCTTGGCCACTCCATGAGAAATGCCAGAAACAAAAATGAAGTCGGTATACATTGTTTTGGATCAAACAAAGATCTTTAATATTGTCACACATCAGGACTTGTAGAAAATTATGCAAAATTTTGTTGCCTGGAAAAAATTATCTGTATTTTATATCCATTTTATGTCAACATTTTTGCACAGGTTCTGGACAATAGACAAAGCAAGACTGCATGCTTATTTTCATGTTATTCTTAGAATGATGTTTTCAGTGATGTCAGTCACCTTCAAATACTATGAAAATTGCATTGAGGTCAGTTACCCCACTGATGGTAAATTATCTAACTTGAAAAGGATACAAGTTAAAAGTAAAGTGCAGGGAGAGTTGGCACATACATTTTTGTTCTCAGCTGATTGTAAGCTCAATGAAGCCTCTGAGGCTGAGATGCAACAAAGTGTGGACTGATTATCTGCTGTTTGTCCTAATTTTGGCCTAACAATTAACACCAAGTAAGCACAGGTCTTCATCAGCCAGCACTACATTACACAAATATTGTACTATTTGTCACAGCAACTGGAGAAAGTTTGAATGCTGTGGAGAAGTCCATTTACCTTGGCAGTATATTTTGAAGGGATGTACACATAGATGATGAGATAGATGTATATATTACCAGTTCTAGCTCAGTGTTTGGAATACTACGAAGGAGAATGTTGAAGACAAGGTAGTAGACTGACTACCAAACTGAAGATCTATAGAGCTGTTGTACTGACTCATTGTTGTAAGCCTATAAAACATGGACAGTATGCTTACACCATGCCAGGAAACTGAATGGTTTCCATTTGAATAATTTTAGGAATATTCTGAAGATCACCTGGCAATATAAGGTGCAGAATACTGAGGATCATTCTCAAGCTAAACTGCTAAACATTTAAACTCTAGTGCAGAGAGTGCTAGTCAGATGGGCTGGCTATGTTGTTCAAATGCCAAAGTTACTTTCCATAAAAGACTGCTTTATGGAGAACTCACACAAAGCAAGCCCTCACACGGAGTTCAGAAGCTGTGAAAGAAATGCACTCTTAAAATCTCTCTGAAGGACTTTAGAATCAATTTGAGACATAAGAGACAATGGCACAGGATCATTCAGCGTGGTTTTCCCACATCACAGAAGACACTGTGCTCTATGAGCATAGCAGAATTTCAGTAGCTGAAATGAAATGTGGAATACACAAATTTACAGGCATCTCTATTCCAAATGTGCATATGGACTATTTGTGCCTGATCTGTGTTAGAGCCTTCCAAACTTATATTGGTGTAATCAGCCACAGTCAGATACACTGCCTCTTTGAGAATGAAATATAACAACCATTCTTCAATTAAAAGGAGTACATTGAATTAAGAAGATTTTATACAAACCAAACAAATGCAGCCAGGTTCAGAAGGAAAGTAGAAAGCTGAGAAACATTTATTTTACATTCAGTGTTTCTGAAAAAGGCCTCATTTACCAAATATATAGCAAATTGAGTCAAATTTATAAGAATACAAGTCATTCCCCATATGAGAAATGGTCAATGATATCAACAGGCAATTTTCAGACAAAGACATTGAAGCTATAATCATAGAAAAAAATGCTCCAAATCACTATTGAACCAAAGAAATGTAAATTAAAACAATTCTGAGTTACCATCTTACTCCAATCCCAGTAGCTAATATAAAACAAAAAGGAAAATGTTGGATGTAGGGGGAGTTGTGGTAAAAGTGGGATGCTAATCCACTGTTGGAGTTGTAAATTGATGCAAACATTCTGGTGAACAATTTGGAATTATTTACAAAGGGCTATCAAACTGTGCATACCTTTTTACCCAGTAATACCACTACTAAGGTTATATCCCAAAGATATCACCCAAAAATGAAAATACCTATTTGTACAAAAATATTGATAGCAACTCTTTTTCGGTGGTGGCTAAGAATTAGAAATCAATGGAATGCCCATCAATTGGTGAATGGCTAAACAAGTTGTAGTATGTAGCAATAATATTGTGCTATAAGAAATTATTTCAGAAAAACCTAGAAATACTTACATGAACTCATGCTGAGCAAAGTAAGCAGGACTAGGAGAACATTATACACAGTAACAGCAATACTGTTATGATCAAGTATGACAGATTTAGCTCTTCTCAGCAATAGAATGATCCAATATAATTCCAAAAGACTCCTGATGGAAAATGCTATCCACATCCAGAGAAAGAACTATGGAGTTTGACTGTAAAGGGATACTATTTTCACTTTTTCTGTTTGTGTTTTTTTCTTTTTCTTTGTTTTTTCTTTTTGCTATGATTTTTCCTTCACAACATGACTAATATAGAAATATCTTTAACATGATTATACTTTATACGCTATATCATATTGCTTGCTATCTATCGGAGGGGGAAGAGAAGGGAAGGAGGGAGAAAAAATTGTAACTCAAAATCTTACAAAAATAGATGTTGAAAACTATATAAGAATTTGGGAAAAATAAAAATATTAATTGAAAAATATGTTTTTGATTCATTGATTAATATTTTGAAATAGTGATGAAAGACAAGGATATTAAAAATAGGTTTTAGCTATTTTGAAAGAGGAGTATAGTAGAACTGATAGGACTTCCAAATAGGCAGGGTGGGACAGTAATATATGATAAAAGATAGAAGACAGAGCTGCTCAAATCCTATTTCATATATGTTTTCTATGCCAAGAAAAAAATATCTTTGGAATGATAAAGATAGAAGCAATATGGTTATTAGGAAAACAAAATGCAAAATAAATAAGTAGATAATAAAATAATGCCTAATTACCTTTGATAAATTGAACTTCATCCACAAAATGTATATTTTTGTTTACATTATTAGTTCTTAAAGAACTAACAGAAGTGATTTTTGAGCCACAATTAGAGGTCTTTGAATAATAATGGAGGAAATTAGTAAAATGATAACACTAAATAAGTATAAATGCCTTGAATTTTAAAGAAAGGAAGAAATTAGATTTCAAGAGCCTATGTGCCTTCATGAGGAACTGGTCATGCTAGACTGACCTTTTTCCTTTTCTCCTTTTTTTTTTTGGATCATTTTATTTTATTTTATTTATTTTATTTTTAGTGAGGCAATTGGGGTTAAGTGACTTGCCCAGGGTCACACAGCTAGTAAGTGTTAAGTGTCTGAGGCCGGATTTGAACTCAGGTACTCCTGACTCCAGGGCCGGTGCTTTATCCACTGTGCCACCTAGCTGCCCCCCTTGGATCATTTTATTTTAATAGTAGATTAGGAGAAAACTATCATTGTGGCTTACCTAGATTTTAGAAAATAATTTTATAAGATGTTTCATGTCATTCTTGTTTAAATTATAGAGAGATATCAATTGATGATAGGGCAAATTGATGGATTGAAAACCAATTGAATGATTAGACCTAAAGACCTTAGGAGTTTCCAGTTGAACTTCATGGAGCTGAGTTTAGACTGGTACCATGTTAACATTTCTATCTACTTTGATAATAGCATAGATGGGATATGGATTACAATTCCATGTTACAGGGATAAGAAGGATAGCTAATAAAATGTTTAACAGAATACAGATCCAGAAAGCTCTCAACATGTTCAAATATTTTTCTAGTAAAAATATAGTATGAATAAAGATAAAACTTTACATGTCAATTTCACAAGTACAAGATAGAGAAGACATAGGTAGCAATTTATTGGAGAAAACATCTGGGGATTTTCTAGGACTTCAAACTCAATGTGTTTCAAATATGTTGTGTCTGTGATAAAGTTAATGTAAAGTCATATGGCATTAAGAGATGTATTGCTTCCAGAAATAGGGAGGTAATAATTTTATTCAAGTCAGACTTCATTTAGACTACCATGTTCAGGTTTGAATACTATGGCTTAGGCATGACATAGGTAAGTTGGAGAGTATGTATGCATAGGAGGTGATTCAAAATAGTTGTAGACCTCTAATATGTAAAATTGATTGAGGGAGCTAGAGATGTTTAACTTGGACAAGAAAAGTCATAGGAAGCATATGATAGCTGTTTTCAGGCTTTTAAAGGGTTGTCATATAGATGAAGGACAGATTTGTTCAGTTTGGCCTCAAGGAACTGAAATAGTGGCAAAGAGCAGAAGTTTCAAGTTTCAGGCTGGATGCCAGGCAGGATTTCATAACAGTGCTACTTAAAAGTGAAATGAGTTGTCTTGTATAGTACTGAGTTTCCATTTAAGGAAAGGATGGGAAATTATAGAATTTGATGTTGTTTAGAAATAATACTGGAAATTATAAGGGAACTAAAAATGTAAAAAAAAATCTTAAAAATTGAGGTATTCAAAAGTCAAATGGCATGCCTCAGGTGGTGCTGTGTTCCATATTTTATTTGTAATTCATGTTCATGTACAAATAGGCTGATACGACCTCTGAGTTCCTCCTGATGTCATGATTCAAGGAATCTGTGTTGGGTGAACAATGAGTAGTTCTCTTCTGAGTTTTTCTGGTTGTGATGATAGATTTGGATTTCATTACCTTGTTTCTGAAAAGGAGCACACATTTGCAAGATGTACAGTCTGTGGCTGAGGAGCAGAACAAAGTTAATTGGCCCATATGGGGATTAAACTCTCAACCTTGAACTCATTAGAACAACACTCTAAGAAATTAATCAGCCCAGCTAATATTGTTTCATAGTAAAACTATTTCTGCTTACCTTCTTACCCCTTTATTAGAAAATCTGAGCAAAATAAAATCCCTATTTTCCCACATAAAATTTAACTTAATTTCCATCTACTGTGCATACAATATTTTAAGGTGATTGTTAAATAACATAAACATTGGTAATTTTATTTATGCATTTCTATGTGTTATATATTTGTACATATTGAACTTGTAAACTTTTTCAGCCAAATTCAGCATTACAAAATTACATTTGACTTTTGAATATTAGAGTGTGTGTCTTATGTCTGCAAAATTTTGTGAATGGCAATACCATGAGATCTGATAATTGTGATTTTTTCCTGATAAAAATAATGCCTATTTTCTCACTTTAAACTTACTAACTAAGATATATAAAATACCTTTTCATTATTTTTGTAATGTAGTGCTAAAAGAAGTAATATGAACCCCCCTGCAAATTTGTGTTATTTGGGGGTCTTTTGAATAAAGTAATTGTATATAATTTAAAAGCACAAATTGGAATATTTGAAAGGATTAATCAAGTCATGTCCATTTTCTTTCAAACATTTAGCAGCAGTTGTTCTCTAAATGAATGCTGATATTATAAATTAATTCACACTAAAGAGAAAAGAATAGGATCCACAAAAATAATATTGTAATGAAATATTTATTGAATAATATTCTTGACATCTAGTAGAGATCTCAGAAGTCTGGAATCAGTGGTCCAGGGTTCTTATCACATAACTCAGCTCCATAAAGGTCTTTAGTTTCAGTTTCTGAAGGGAATAAGCTCCTCAAATAACTAGTGAGGGTTGTTGCATTACCAAAATAAATCTTACTAAAGGGAAGAAACTGAGTCAAGAAAATATTAAATGGCTTCCTTACAGTCACATGGCTAACAAGTTTAGGAGACCATATTTGAATTCAGATCTTCCTCCCTCTATGTCCACCACTCTGTAATTAAATGGAAGAAAGAAAAGATATTTACTAAATAGTATATTCAACACCCTATGATAAATGTTGGGGATAGAAATATAAAAAAAAAACAAACAATCAAAAAAAAAAAGAAGGAAAGAATGAAATAGATAACCCCAGCCCTCAAAAAGTATCCCATATTAAGAATGCAAAAATAATATTTGCAGTATTAAAAATATCCTAACCCTGGGGCAGTTAGGTGGCATAGTGGATAAAGTATTTGCCTTGGATTCAGGAGGACCTGAGGTCAAATCCAGCCTCAGACATTTGACATTTACTAGCTGTGTGACCCTGGGCAAGTCACTTAATCTTCATTGCCTGGCAAAAAAAAAATCCTAACCCAAATATTTATGTATATATACATACACATAAATATACCCACACCAATATATACACACATACATATGCCTACACCAATCTATAGACAGCTAAGATAGATAGATAGATAGATAGATAGATAGATAGATAGATAGATAGATAGATAGATAGATGATAGACTGATAGATATACAGAAACTGCAAACCTAACATTATAACATCCACCATGCCATCATTTTCTAACCTTCTGGCAAAAAATTATGCATTTATGTTTTAGAGAGTCATTGTGTATGTGACAAATACATGAAACGACCCATCTCTGTGTGTAATTGAGGTGTAGGAAAATTAATATTGGATTTTAGAGGTACTCAGAGTTGGTTCAAGGAGAAAAGCTTCATCAGTTCCATAGAAAGAAGTTTGGAATGTTATAGTGGTGTAGCTAAAATTTATAGTAGTGGTGGCTATCACCACTATAGGAGCAAATTGTCCCATTTCCCAGAACCCAAAGGGCCATGCCTCCCATCTGAGATTGTTATTCCCCCCTATCTTTCTGGTAGTGAATGGGAGCTATAGTATAGTCATTCATTTTCAAAAAATCAACATGCACCCAGAAAGGAGCCCATCTATTGTTTTCACATGGTTTTTAATAGACTTGATAGGTGCCTTGGGGTAGAATGCAGGTTTCATCATTCTAAGTCCCAATTCCATCCATCTGCACTATTATTATTGTTCATATTTGAATTAATAGCCAACTGTACTTTAGTGCTAACTGTCTAAGAGAGTATGAGTACAACAAACTTGTGGTTCTTTTTGAGGCATGGTTTCAATTTTTGACACAATGAATAAGTATCAACTAAGAGAGACTGGATTTCTTGAAAGTTCTCTTCTTAAATGAATTGGGCCACAGAGTTAATTTATTCTTTGTGCAGTCAGTTCCATGTATAAACCCATCAACTAGTATATTAATGCCTTTACTATTAAAAATTTTATGTTGTATTTTTTGTTTTATTTTGTTTATTTTTTGTTTGTTTTTGTTGTGTTTTAATACTGAATTCTTCACAAGCTCTTACCAGAAGCAATGGTACCTGTGGAATGAAAGAAGAAAAAGTGGATGTAAGGAGGGATATATGGGACAAATAGTAAGATGGCCTAAATATATGAATGGGATGTTAAGGTGGAACATGGTCTGGTGTGTGGTCTAAGGCCAGTAAGATAAATGAAACTATGGACAGAGAGACACAAAGAGAGAGACACAGAGAGAAACAGGATCAGTGACAGAGAGACAGAAACAGAGCAGAGAGACAGAGACAGAAAGACAGAGGGCAATAATGAGGCCCAAGGAATAGAGAGTTACCCTTACAGTTAGGAAAATGTATGTTCAAATCCCATTTTTTATATATGCTAGCTATGTGACCCTGACCAAGTGATTAACTTTTCACTGGCCCATACAGCTCTTAAAGACTAAATTTCAAGTCAAGTTCTGATCTTCACTGGTAGGAGGAGCTCTCTACATCAATAAAATAACTAGTAATGTTAAAAAATAAAAAAAATTCAGAGAGAGAAAGAGAGACAGAGAGATATTCTTAAATAAAGAAAGACAAGAGAAACAGCAGAGCATGGTGATGGATTTGATGACAGGAAATCTGAGTTAAAGACCAGCATGGTCTTTGGTAATTCATTTAACCTCTCAGTTTTCTGTTTTTTAAATGTTATTAAATTTTATTTATTTTTTATTTTTTTAATTTAAAAAAATGGGGGGGGGCAATGAGTGTTAAATGACTTGCCCATGGTCACACAGCTAGTAAGTGTCAAGTGTCTGAGGCCAGATTTGAACTCAGGTCCTCCTGAAGCCAGGGCTGGTGCTTTATCCACTATGCCACCTAGCTGCCCCCAACCTCACAATTTTCTAAGCAATTCTCTTAGACTATATATATATATTTAAGTGACAACCTACATTGTTTGAGGGAGTTTCTGCTTCCAAATTTTCTTTATATCAAAGAAATCATAGGTCCAAGTAACTTGCACATTTGTTTGTTAATAGCTTACTTGCTCTTGGTTGAAGTGAAAAGTATGTGCTTGTTTGATTGTAGTCTAAAAATATACCTTTAAGTGTCCATGTACAGCTAATACAGATGTTGTTTATATTATAGTTGAGAAAGATCATACATCTATAATGTAAGCACTTTACAATCCCTTTATGTGTATCTGTTGATCCAGTTCATAAATTCAAGTCACTACAATATATGATGTACTGGAAAAAAGTCTTTGTTGAATGTTAATGTGAGTTAACACCTAGATAGATAGATAGATAGATAGATAGATAGATAGATAGATAGATAGATAGATAGATAGACAGATAGATAGGTAAAATGTTTTTAAATATGGAGAGTTTTTCCGGTAATGTTATGCCTTATATAAACTTATATCTTATATAAATGTTAAGCTTTATATAAACTTAATATTACCAATGTTGATCTTTGTGCTGTGTGGATTATAGAATATTATCAGATAAGAAAAGGTACAATAAATGCAAAGTCAACTATGTGGTGATTGTGACACTCCCTCTTTCTTTCTCTTCTTTTACTCTCCCTCAACTACACTCTTCAAAGATTCCAACCATAGAGATGAGAGGTCACACAGGATGCTAGAAAAGCAAAATGTACAAAATTGAAGCAAGAGTTAAGATTCCTAGTTCTTTTTTAAAAATGTTTACTTTTTATTTAGAATTTTATTTTACCCCAATTATATGTAAAACTGACTTTAACATCTATTTTGTAAAACTTTGTGTTCCAAATTCTCTTCCTCCCTCTCTCCCCACCCCATACCCTAATGAATGCAAGTAATTCAATATGTTATACATGTGTAACCATGCAAAACATATCCACATTAGTCAGGTTGTGAAAAAAGCAGATAAAAACAAAAAAGGAAAAGGAAACTAAAAAAATATGCTTCAATCTGTATTCAGACAGAGCTTTTTCTTGCTTCTTTTATGTGAGATACTTCATCCCATTTTACTTCTCCCTTGTCTTTTCTTCCAGTGCATTTGTCTCTCACACTTTAAAATTATAATTTTTTTTTTAATTTTTAAAAAATATCATTCCTTCCTATTCAACTCAGACCTGTGCCCTCTGTCTAAATATACCCCATCCAATTGCCCTAATGATGAGAAAGTTCTTCTGAGTTACAAGCATTATCTTCCCATAAAGGAATGTAAAGAGGTTAACCTTTTAATATCCCTTATGATTTCTTTTTTCTGAATTCTTCTGGAAAGACCTTTGTATACTTGCCAAAAGCCTTCAGAAAAGGAAAATGGAGTAATTAAGGATTTAAAAAAAAAGGTGTCATTTGATTTTTGCCTAGAAGACTATATGGAATTTGCATTGATGTCATGTAAAGAGGAATGCGTTCTAGGAAAGGTAGAGAGCATTTTCAAAGGCACAGAAATGGGAACAGATATACTGAAAGTGGTGCAATAATGGGACTGGACTGCTCTTTAGGAATAGAGAGAAACAATGTTACATGGATAAAGAATGTCCTGTAGCTACAAGTCTTTAAATATAATTTAAACAGTAAACAATAGGTATTCATTTAAGAGAATGAGGGACATAATTGAAATGGAATTATTTTTTTCTTTAAGATTAATATATTGTACAGAATAGAATTTACAGGTCCAATTTATACTTTTGTACTGGACACTTTTGTAAACAACAAACATTTTTGCTTTTGTTTCATTAGAATCTGGCATTTTCTAAAATAAAATAAAAATCAGGCATATACTCAAATAGAAGTGGTCAGTAGCTTGATTTTTTAAGATGGTTTTATTTGGGGTAATCTGTTTAGAGAGGAGCAAACTGGCTATTTTTGTTTTTACCCTAGAGCACATTTAACATAATGGAAATGATTCCTATAATTTGCAAAATGAGTAAACGTTGTGTTTATTTCTGTGCTATAGTACACAAATATAGTGTCAATTAATTTGAACAGAAATTTCTAGCCTTTCAGACCTCCCTTCTGCCTAATTATATTGCTGGATTTTGTTGCCTGGCATTTTAGTAATTTCATGTATAAGTTAATTGGTTTATTCATAGAGTTCCTTCAATCTTTCCAACCATGTTGATATCTGGGAGAAAATTGTATTTGTAGGAAATAAAAAGGAAATTAAAGTTAGTTCTTGTTAATCATGTGTCAGATAGTGCAACAAGGATACCATGTAATGTGTTCAGGCAAGACACCCAATGTCCTTAAAGGAGATAATTAAAATGTAAATCACTGGGGCAGAAGGAAGGGAGGGGACATTGGTCAGGAAGGGATAACAAGGGTCTGCCTCAGAGCTGATGTAAAAAGAGAAAATATTTCATAAGACACTCTTACTTTCAACAGGGTACATGGGCCCTTTTGGAAGATTCATATAGTATCTAAAATCTGTATGTACATTTCACCAAAATAAAATATACAACTGATTATATTAAGTTAGAAGATATATATTTGTACATATCTATCAATTAACATGACTTGTAGATAAAATCCATTAATTCATATGAAGAATAATGTACATCATTAGGCATATATTCTCCATAAAACAATGTAGATTGTGGAACAGGAAAGGAAAAATATGGTCCTTTACAAACACCCTTGGTAGAAAAGGGAAGATGGTTATATTTCCTAGGAAATACAATTTAAGATGTTTTTTCTTTGCATCTTTTTACATGCACATGAAAGGAAATTCCATATCTTTTCTATTTACCCAAAGTTTTAATAGTTTATAAATGATTTCCTTAAATCTATCCTCAAATCTCTCTTTAAACCACTGAAGGTTATTTCTTTGTGTTTTATTTTCTATAAAGAACATCGACATAACCCTATGTTGTAGATGGACTGATGATATAATGTTGTTTTTTGCAAAGGTAAAATCAAGGCACAGAAAAGCTTGCATGTTTAGTGCTGCATAATTTGCAAATGATAGTCAAGACATCCAAATCTTCTGTTTTTTAGGTCATGTTTCTTTCTTCTACATGACATCTGCATATGCCATCTTTATTTACATTGAGAGGTCATCTAAAATTAAAAATCCATTTGAAAATAGAGAGGGCAATTGGAAATAGAGAAAGGATATCTCTTAGACGTGGTATTATTTCCTACCACTTTGAAAACTGTTCCACTTGCTGAGTAAGTGGTAATTGGTGGAGGCAAAGCCAAGATGGTGGAGGAGAGGCTCTGACTCCTGAATGCTCCAGATAAACCCATCCACTTACTCCCAAATAATGCCTTAAAAAATACAAACACACAAAGACAAAACAAAAAGAAAAAAAAAACCAAGCAGCCTAATGCACATAAGAATAGAGTAAGACTATTTTCCAGCCAAAGACAGAAATTGGTATTACTTATTGATTGGGATGAGAGATAAGTTCAGCACATGGTCTGGACCCAGAGAGAAACAGACAGTGATTCCAACACCTTGGAGTATTCTGCGCCAGGGGTTTATTCTAAGGCTCAGCTCTTGGACCCCTGAGGGGGATTGGTGGTTGACTGGGGTAAAGTGGCTGCAGTCTCTGCTGGAGTTGTGGTGAAGCTCCCTGGTTCTGAACCAGTGGCCCAAATTGAGTGGTACTGGCACAGTGGAGGAGGGGTACAGGCACAGCAAGCTTCTGACCACAGAGAATCAGATTTCAATCAAACATCTACTTCTGGCTTGGGATGAGTGGGCAAAGAAAACAGTAGATGAGAGCTTCTTTGGGGGAAAGATAGACCACAATACACCCTAAGAAAAAGATAATAACAAAGTCAAAGCTCCAACATCCAAAACTTCCAAGAAAAATATGAATTGGTCTCAGGCCATGGATGTGCTCAAAAGGGACTTTGAAGAGAAAGTAAGAGAGATAGAAGGAAGATTTAGAGAGATGGAGGAAAGAATGGAAAGAGAAATGAGAGCAATGCAGGAGAGTCATAAGAAAAAAGTAAACAGCTTGAGAAGCCAAATGGGAAAGGAGATACAAAAGCTCTCTGAAGAAAGTAATTACCTAAGAATTAGGATTGAACAAATGGAAGCTAGTGACTTTATGAGAAACCAAGACACAGTAAAGAAAATTGAATTGAATAAAAAAATAGAAGGCAATATGAAATATCTTCTTGAAAAACAGCTCACATGGAAAATAGATCCAGGAGAGATAATTAGAAAATGTTGGACTACCTGAATGTCATGATAAAAAAAAGAGTTTAGATATCTTCCAAGAAATTATCAGGGAAAATTGTCCTGATATTCTGGAAGCAGAAGGTAAAATAGAAATTGAAAGAATCCACAGATCACCTCCTGAAAGAAATCTCAAAAGGAAAACTCCCAGGAATATTATAGGCAACTTCCAGAGCTCACAGGTGAAGGAGAAAATATTTCAAGCAGTCAGAAAGAAGCAAATGATGAGCAGGATTATATCAGAAGGACATATGAAAAATGCAAAGCATCAACTGAGGAAGAATTGATCATATCTGAATACATATTGAAATATAATTTTATTTGTTAGCTCCTCTTCCTTAAGTTATTTTATCTATTTTCTATCATAACCTGACTAATGAGAAGATGTTTTGCATAACTGCACATGTATGACTTATATTGAATGGCTGTATTTCATAGGGAGGGATGAGGAGGAGAGAAGAAGAAAATTTAGAACACAAAGTTTTAAAAAATCAATGTGAAAAGTAATGAACTGATGCTGACTGAAAGGAGCAGAACCAGGAGAACATTGTATATAGTAATAGCAACATTGTGTGATGAACAATGCTGATGGACTTGGCTCTTTTTAGCAATGCAATGGTCCAAAACAATTTCAAAGAACTTCATAATAGAAAATGTTCTCACCATCCAGAAAAAAGAACTGTTTTTTATGATGATTGAAACATACTGTTTCTACTTTTGGGCTTTTTTCCCTTCTTTTTTTAGATGTTTCCCTTCTGCTCTGACTCTTCTTTCACAATATGACTAATGCAGAAATATGTTTAATGTGATTGCATATATATCCCCTATATTAGATTGCTTTCTGTTTTGGGGAGGAGGGAGGGAAAGAAGGGTGGGATAAAAATTTGGAACTAAAAATCTTTTGAAAACACATGTTGCAAACTATCCTTATATGTAACCAGGAAATAATAAAATACTGAACAAAAAGAGGTAATTGGCATTGTAATTAGTATTTTTTTAACTTGAGGGAAGTACCATAAATCACTACCGAAGCAAGAATATTAAATTGGGTGGATAGGGTTGGTGGTTGCAGGGGCTATATGCTGCACCAGAAAAAAGAGAGAATGTTGGAACAGAGACCTCAGCATACCACTAGGGCACTGATGAGGAGTCTATAAGCAGGTTATCTGAAAGTTTCTTATTTTAACTAAATATTATAGGTAACTAAGTACTAATATTAAGTTACTGTCCACCAACTGCTGGATAAAAATGGCACCCAAGAGTCCTGATTACTATATAATAGGCTTGGAATATTAATGCTTATAGAAAATAGGTGCTTTTGAGGAGGGGATTTAAAGAGGCCTTGAAGACAATCTTCCCTTTCCCTCTAAAAAGTCCTTGAAGTATCCTCTTAAAGCTGTAAAAGACCTTTTTCAATGTCATTATTCTACAGGAAGATACAGAAACCTAGAATGAATAACAGAACAGGAGCTAGAACCTACATTTTTAATTCCTATTGGAGTTTTCCTTAAATCAAGTTGTTGAAAATTGATTTAACTTGTTAGTACCAGCCAATCCAGAGTTCCAGCTCTTTGTCTCATGTTTGAAGATAAGGAGGTAAACTGATAGTCCATGAATGAGTGAGATTTGGGAGGTGGAGAGGGTTGCATGTCTGGGCTGGGTCTGACTTAGAAAATGGGATACAAATGAAAATGAACAATTAAAAAAAAAACAATTAGCCAGAATAGAAGATTATACATTTTAGCAGGGTATACACTGAGGACACCTTGAATAGATTCAAGTGAAAGAAGCCCTTTTGCCCTATTTGCCCTTTTTTTTCTACCAACCAAACAATGTGGAACTTTGGGAACTCCTTGTGTCTGTTTTTTGTGCAGTTTATGAGGAAATGAGGGCAATAGCCTGAAACACTACCTTCACTTCTTTGGAGGATCAAAGATGACTCCTTATTTAGCTACATTGTCTCCTCCTGAGCCAAGCAAGTCTCAAGGAATGCCTTATATGTCTTTAAAGGAGAAGCTACTTTCCTTTGTATGGAAATATGGGCTGTGGTATTTTCTTACCATTCTTCTCTTATTGGTGTTAAGATCCTCAGTCTTCTAGAGGACCTTTTATCACTTAAATGACTTTATGTCTGTTATTGATCTTATGTCTGTTATTCAATAAGTCTCATATAGGCAGGATTCAAAGAGGAAAAGAAAAACTAATTCAGAAATATAGCAAAAACAAAACATAACAAACAATATACATTCCTTCAATTTCCTGAAGGGATGAATTAATCTTAGTAATTTTGCAGTAAGTAATTTTCCCAGATATAAGTAAATAAACTGTGCAATTTGTAACATCAAATCACAGTTTACAGTTATCCATTCAATGTAAAACATTACCACAAGCAAGAACAGGTTATATTCAATATGAAGGTTATATTAAAATAATCATACTGCCTGCATGTTTATCTATCCTCATCACAGGTCAGAGAAAATTGCCCCATAAAATCCCTCTTCATTGGAATCCTTTAGATCAATGGGTGATACAAAACTTTGCCCTATGAGAGGCCTCTAAATGACTGCCTCTTTCTTTTATTGGAGCTAATTAGATAGTTTTGTCTCCCCCTTGTTGCCAGAAAGTAAGTCCCCTACAGAGAATGCCACCCTTTAGTCCTTTAAGAGGCTATTATTCTTTCCCAGAAAAATACAGTTGGCTCTAAAAGAGCAGAGAGATATGGACCTCAGTGTTATTAGAGAGGAATCTCTCCCAGAAGCAATGGCAACCTAGTAGCAAAAGAGTGGGAACTGACATAAGCTATGGCAAAAGATGGGACCATTGTAGCTAATTACTTATTGTAATATAAAATTGATTGATTCCTCCACATTGCTACCAGTTTGTATCCAGTATTCATTGTACCATTCATGCACAGAGAAGGCTTAGAGGATTAAAGCATGGCATTATTGGTAAGGAACTTACTTAAGGGATTTATAGGAAGCACATGGGCAGAAATAAAAAAAAAAGGAGAGCTTCCTATAAATGATAGGAGTTTTGTTAGGACTTAAAGGAAGCCAGTAGATATAAAGAGGGAAAATATTCCAAGCATGGGGTCAAGAATTCCTATGTCAAATGTATCAGAAAAATCCAATGATTGCACTGATGTGCCAGAGCTTCAGTTTAGTGGTCATCTCCTCAAGTGAAAGAATTTCTTCTTGCTGCCAGTAAAACTCAAATGACAGAAATAGAGCTCCTTATGTCTCAAATTCACAAGTCTCCCACCAACACCAGGAATGTCCTGCTCAAGATCACCAACCTGTTGAGCCAGGGAAGAGGTCCTGGGCCTAAGCTCTGCAAGCACCACTTACTGTAAGCTTTAGAAAGAATTATACTTCAAATTTTAGAAATGAGTGGAAACTTAAAAATTAATATAGGATTGCTATCTGTTTTTAGCAAATTAACATGGTTGTTGGTAGTGGTTCTGGCAAAATTATCACATTTATTCATATTCACAATTCACTAAAGGTCTAAAGCAGGTAGCTAAGTGGCGCAGTGGATAGAGCACAGGCCCTGGATTCAGGAAGACCTGAGTTCAAATCAGGCCTCAGACACTTAACACTTACTAGCTGTGTGACCCTAGGCAAATCACTTAACCCTCATTGGCCCACCAAAAAAAAAAAAAAAGAAAAGAAAAAAAAGAAATGTCTCAAGACTCCTAGGAAGAATTAAACATGTCCATTTCATATGATTGCCCCAAAGGTTTGCATTATAAAATCGCAGCAAAGCTCAAGAAAAAATCTCTTGTCATCTCTCACATGCCAAATTAAAACCACAACCCCAAACTCAAATAGTTCTTTCAACACAGTTGTTAGAAAATCGCAAAATTCAATGAATATGCTGTGGTTCACATTCTCTCACTTTTGGAATTTCTAATGCTATCCTTCAATTGCCTGCCTATGTTTATACAATTCAAAGATTGACAACTTCTTACTTGGTTACATTGTCTTTCTTTTTCCCAGAAGTAATTCTATAAAAATAATTCTTTCCTGATTCACACAGTAATATAGCTAACTTAAAGCTGAGTTGGTTTTCCCAGATACAACTGGATGATGATCACCATTAACAAAATAAAGGCATTGAGTTCTAGCAGGAGCAGAGAACATCTCCCTAATCATTAGTCATCTGTCATTTTAGTGCCTGGAAAATTTCTTTAAAACTGCCTAAATCAAATTCTCCTAAATGCTTTAGAGAATAGGTGTTAAACATGCCTAGATGGGCAATATACAAACCACAAGACTCTTAAAGAGGGCCTGAATGATATTAAAATATATTGGGGAAATATTTAGTAAAATAAAAAAAAACATAAAGCATAGATAATAAATCATTTTAAAACAAAGTCAATATGTGACCTTCAGGGATCCTTATGTACAGATTAGCAACCATTGTTTCTATTTGAGTTTGATTCTGCTTCTTTAGAGGTAAACTGAATACTGAATAAATCCCTTACTAGAATTTGGAGGAGGCTTATATTTGAGGCTGTGAGGTCCAAGCACAATATATTTGGTAGACTTAGAAGGCAGTTTACTACAATTGTTTTGAAAGTAAAGTTCCTTTTTTATTTTTATTTATGGCATAAAGCAAACATTTCCATAACATAGTATAATAAAAAGATTATTGCATATGAAACTGAAAGACTTCTGTGCACAACGTGCTATTCCTTTCAAATATACAATAAAATTATAATGTATATTTATTTTTTCTTCCCTCCACCAACCCCTGCCCTAGAAATGGCTACCATTAGACACAAATAGGTATACATACATACATGTTCTCTTGTTTCTGTTCATCTCTGTCCTTATTATTTCATACATCTTTCCATATTTTTTGAAATCATTGACCTCTTAATTTCTTATAGTTCAATCATGTAACATAACTTGTTTAGACATTTCCCAATTGATGGACATTCCTACATTTTTTTTTTGGGGGGGGGTTGCCATTACAAAGTGCTGCTGTAAACATTTTAGAACATACAGGCTCTTTTCCTTTTCCCTACTTATCTCCAGAAATAGAGCAAATAATACAGTTGCTGAGTCAAAGAATATATTATATTATAGTTATTAAACTAAATAACTCTTTGGCCATAATTTCAGATTGTTCTCCAAAATGATTGGATTAGTTCACAATTCCACCAACAATGAATCTACCCCAATTTTTCCACATCCCCTCTGATATTTGTCATTTTCTTATTCTATGATTTTAGCCAATGTGTTAGTTAATTTTTAAGGTATAGTTCTTAGTTTTGGTTCCAATTAAATTTTGGTCTATCTTTCCATGGTCCTTTATTACACATAATTTCTATTGCATCATGATCTGAAAAGAATGCATTTACTATTCCTGCCTTTCTGCATTTGACTATGAAGTTTTTTTGCTCTAAAGCATGGTCAATTTTTGTGTGCATGCTATGTAGCACTGAGAAAAAGGAACATTCTTTTCTATCCCCATTCAATTTTATCCAGATGTCTATTACATTTATTTTTTATCTAGTTCTAACAAAACAACAACAACAACAACAACAACAATAAATTTTTCTAGTTCTGAGAGGAGATTGAGCTACTCCAATAATATAGTTGTGCTGTCTATTTCTTCCTGTAACTCACTTAACTTCTCTAAGAATTTGGGTGCTGGACTCTTGGTGCATACATTTTTAGTGTTGATATTACTTCATTGTCTATGGTACTTTTTAGCAAGATCTAATTTCCTTCCTTATCTCTTTTAATTCCTGGTTTCACTCCTCCATCTTGGCTCTACTTCCAGGGCTACATAAGGTAGTTCTTAAAGACAATATATTCATATTCTTCTTGCTGAATATGCTGCAGATAGTTTTTAATCTAATTACTCAGTGATTGTGTGGGTAACTATGTTGGGGAGCAAGTGGGTAAGACAATAGACAAATACTATCTCTGGAGGCATCACCAGAAACATAAAGGTTAATTCAGGCTATCCTTCTGCCCTACACATTTCCACTTCAACAAGATCATTTTTCTCCTACAGGACTATATCAATTGGCCTATCATGGACCTGACATGCCATTCCCTGGTAGTTGAAGCTTTATATTGGAAGGACATGAGACCTTTGTATGTCCTTCAACAGTTAACAAAAGTTATCTAACCAATTCCCAAATGTGGTCTTAATGTCTTCTCAGGAAAAATAACCATAATGTGAATAGAGGGAAGGGGTTGGGGCAGAGATTAGATTATTTTTTCTACCGCTGCAGTAGAAGTACTACCCTCCTGCTAGGCACACAAATTCACCTCCTTCCTCATATTATGTACATTTGAAAGACTAAAGGCAGCAAAACCTAGACAAAATTGATAAGCAGCCAATCAAGCAATCACTAATTATTAAGTCCTATTGTGCTAAACACCAAGGATACAAAAAGCATCGAAAAATAGACTCTGTCCCCAAGGACATTACAATCTAATAGTGGAGACAATATGCAAATAAATATATACCAAGAAAGCTATATAGTATCCAGGGGATGGAGAAGACATATACATCCTTTCCAAAACAATAGCCCCATAAGAAGGGTTGCTGGCTTTCTTCCCCAGTCTTCTCCTATTTGGAAACTACCTTTCTGTAGTTATTAGTTGGTGCATTTTTGGTGATGGGCTACTTTCTAGTTGGCACCAGACCTTGGAAGCTAAATTATTGGCTTTCCAAAGTCAGAACATTATTTTCTACTAAGCATTTTTATTTAAAGTTTTGAGTTCCAAATTCTATCCCTCCTTCCCTTTCCCCTTCCCTGAGGTGGTGATCAATTAAATATAGGTTTATGCATATGCAATTTTGTAAAACATTTATATATTAGCCATTATAGGGAAAACAGTATTAAAGATGGCCCTGAATTAAAATGCTGAGGTTGCCTTTGGAGGAATGCATTTTAAGGCAAAGGCTACAATTGGACCTTCTTCCCAAACTTAATCTGAGGCAGAATTCACATTTTGATAGCCTACTTCTTTTTTTTACCCCCTTCCACTTCCCCTTTCAAACGAAAGCCAGAATCAGATGGATAGTGAGCTACTCCTCTAATAGCTGTCTATTTCTCTAGGGGTAGCTTACTCTACCCCTCCCCTTGCCATTGTGTTATTGACTCTACCTCTATTCTTCTGTAGAAGAGTATAAATACTGCAAGATTTTAAATCAATCAATGAACATTTATTAAAAGCCTTCTATATGGCAAGGAATGTGATAAACTCTAGATATACAAAGAGACAAAACACAATCCTTGCCCTCAAAAAGTTTACAATATAATGGAGGGGATATAATGAAAACCAATTATATAAAACAAACTATATGGTATAAATAGGAAATAATTAACAGAGAGAAGGCATTGGAATTAAAAGGGATTGGGGAAGGCTTCCCACAGAAAGTGGGATTTTAGATGGGAATAAAAAGAAGCCAGTTCTTTAAATTTCCAGCCCCAAGACAAATTTTCCAAAGTGGAAAATTGCTACTGAAACAATACTGAAGATGTTTTAAAAATAATATTTTTTGTCTAATAATAATGCCTAATGTGGAATAAAGAAGACACAAAAATTGAAAGCTTTCAGGATTATTACATCACTTAATGAATTTTGGGTATTATTCTTACCTTCAAGAGTTATTCAATTTTATAAAGCAATCTACAAAATGCTGCATGTGGAGTACTGATGCCTTCAGCTCTAATCCCACTTGAGGGACCAACTACATTCTAAATCTTCCTTTTCTCCACTTTAATCTTTTTCGGCATAAAGTCTCACAGATGTCAAGTCCAAGAGGAATCAAGCCAGTAAAATGATGTCACAGGTGCATTCATTGTTGAAGTAACAAATCTCCAATGGACCAGGGAAATCTTTGATACAATTAGCATAATCCTGAGTTCTCTTGGTAATTATACAGTACAGAGCCCTGGAAAGGAGCATGTAGAAGCAGCCTAAAAGATATTTTATGGTTTTGAAAAACCAGACTACAATCTATAAAATAGAGTGAATGTTTAAGTCCCAATAGGTTCTCTGAATGCATTTGTTTCTTCTTGTTTTAAAGAATAGGTTTTCTACAATACAACTTATAAAACTGTTAGGTTTATATAGAAAGGAGGTATGTACACAACTTTATTACTGTTTTCAGGCTAATTATACATTCCAACTTGGTGAGGTACAGTTTCTAGGTCACCTTCTAAGAATTACAATTATCTAATTAATTGTACCCATATAAAGAGGTTCCCTAAAAGCTATTATTTATGTTGAAAAATTTAAGCTCTATGCAAAATGTTTTAAAATAGTAACATATGGTCCTTTTTCAAAAATCTCCTTTGTAAAACAGTGAAAGGATTTATGATTATGACAGAAATTTTCCTCATATTTCTCTTCTCTACTAATAAGTCCAAATCAAAAATGAAAAATCTAATCAATATGTTTAAATATACCTTTTTTTGAGAATAGACCAGGTCCTTAATTTGATCTCTCTTTTATTCACATTCTAAAATCTCATCAGTTAACTCTTAAATGTACTTTTTTCAGAAGGATTTTCCTTAGGATCTATACATGTTTGGATTTTGGTAGATTTTGGTAGATTAAGTAATAAGACTGGGGGAAACGTCATATAACATGGAAAAAATAAAACTAAAAAACAAAAAGGACTGCTCAAATAAGACTTCAAAAAAAGGCCAAGATTTTTATGGAATGTAGGACCAATTTCTGGTCATTAAAAATAATTTATGTTAATCTTAGACAGAAACCAGAACTATGGGGGTATTTAAAGAATGATGCCCAGAATGAAAATATGCAGAATAAACATTCTTAGGAGCCAGAAATAATGGCCTAAAATAAATTCCAATCCTAATGATGACCTGTAGTTTCTGTACTCTCTTGAAAAGTGCTACTGCCATCAATGTTAGAAAAAAATAGTGTGTGCCAAATCCACAAATCCAAAGGGTTTCTTAAAAGAGTATTCTGATATTTTAAAACAAAACAAAACAAATACTAGCAGTATTTGATCTTTCCATTATTGAATGGAGATTTACTAAATATTTCTCCCAACTGTCAATACAAATCTTGATGACTGCTTTTTTTATTCTAGTGTAGAGAAATTGTAAAAGGAAAGGGAATAGGGGCAGCTAGGTGATGCAGTGGATAAAGCACCAGCCCTGGATTCAGGAGGACCTGAGTTCAAATATGGCCTCAGACACTTGACAGTTATTAGCTGTGTGACCATGGGCAAGTCACTTAACCCTCATTGCCCTGCAACACCCCCCCCCAAAAAAAGAATACAAAGGTACTGTTTTTTTTAATTATTTTTAAATTTATTTTTAAAATGTCAAATTATTTGTAAAAATGATGTTAACATCCATTTTTAAAATGTTGAGTTTTAATTTTCAGTTACTTATGCCCTATCCTCTCATTGAAAAGGCAAGAAATCTGATATAGGTTATACATATGCAGTCATTCAAAAGATATTTCCATATCAGCCATGTTGTGAAAGGAAATAGAAATTCAATAAATAATTTAATGAACCAATATATATGTAAATATATGAGTGAGTGAGTGAATGAATGAATAAAATAAATAAATAAATAAATGGATGAATGAATACATGAATAAACAAATAAATGAATGAATCAATAAGTAAATAAATGAATGAACAAAAAATAAATAAACCAAGAAATTAAAGTTTATAAAAAGTTTCAATCTACATTCAGACTCCCTCACTTCTTTCTCTGAAAGTGAATAGCATGTTTTATCATAAGTCCTTCATAATTGTCATGGATCATTGTATTGCTAAGAATTACTAAGTCATTCAAAGTTGAACATTCTAGATTGCTGTTACATTTTGTGGTTCTGCTCACTTCACTTTGCATAATTTCATATCTTCCCAGATTTTTTCATTTCTTATAGCAAAATAGTATTCTATCACAATCATATGCCACAACTTGTTCAGCCATTCCCCAATTGATAGCTATCCCCTCAATTTTTAGTTCTTTTCCACCACAAAAAGAATTGCTATAAGTGATTTTGTACCTAGATGTTCTTTTCCTTTAAGAAAATGTCTTTGGAATACTGACCCTGTAGTGTTATTGATGGGTCAAAAGGTATACATATTTTGATAGTTCTTTGAGCATAGTTCAAAATTGCTCTTCAGAATGGTTTTACCAGTTCACAACTCCACCAATAATTCATTATTGTTTCAATTTTTCTACATCTCTTCCAACATTATTTTTCTTTTCTGTCATATTAGTCAATCAGAAAGGTGGGCGATGATATACCTGAGTGGTTTAATTTGCCATTCTCAAATCAATTGTTTTGAGAACCATACATCTATAGTTTTCTTCTTATGAAAGCTACTTGTTCATACCCTTTGACCATTTATGAAATGCAGGATGAGTCATATTCATATATTTTTAATATTTTCTTGATACTTTTGGGGGGGTAGAAAGGGATTGTAGACTCTACAATCATTGAAATTATGTCTGTTTTTATTTTTTAATTTCCTGGTGTGATATATCTTGAAAAAAGAAATCTCTAAGCATGTTTAAAATTCTGCACATTTGGGGGCACCAAGATGGTGCAATGGATAAAGCACTGGCCCTGGATTCAGGAGAACCTGAGTTCACTTCCAGCCTCAGATACTTGACACTTACTGGCTGTATCACCCTGGGCAAGTCACTTAATCCTCATTGCCCTGCAAAAAATATATAGTAATGTCCATTATTTCATCCATTTTACATTTTGCAATGTCAATAGCTCAATTAAATAGATCAGATAAGTTATTTCAATTGCACATTGTTTTTCCTTTGTTTTCATTATTTCTTCTAAGGTTTTTTAATTAACATATTTTATTTTAAAAGATGATGATCTGGCTATGCATAGAAAGATGATTTGGAATTGACTCTTACATCAGTAGTCTGCCTACATATGCTATTACTAGTTATTAGTACTATTGCTATAACTATTGCTTTTGGTACTGATACTATTAATAATAGAATTCTGTTGTATAGCATACAAAGCTATACTATTATATAGCTTACTATATTTTGTCTCATTGCCAAAGTGTTATCTATTTATACATTGCTCCCATTTTATGGAAAAAATCATATAATTATGTAAAGTCCTTATGAATAGCAATTGTTTTATTATTTTAATATATTCTTAGCATGTAAATTGGTGTCTGTAACAAAGGATGAACTTAATTAATAATATTTGATTAATTGATAATTTCTCCAATGTTATGCATAGAGTGACAGAACCTGTACCTGAATTTGAGTTTTATTTTGTTTTATTGCCTTCTAAGTCTTGAGGATTTTTCCTTCTAGACTACTCTCAAATAATTCTCCATGTTAAGAAAAATAACTGGAGGGGCAGCTAGGTGGTGCAGTGGTAAAGCACTGGCCCTGGACTCAGGAATACCTGAGTTCAAATCCAGCCTCAGACAATTGACATTTACTAGCTGTGTGACCCTGGGCAAGTCACTTAACCCCCATTGCCCAGCAAAAAAAAAAAAAAGAAAGAAAGAAAGAAAAAAAAAGAAAAATAACTGGAGAGGAAAAAAGAGAGCACCCCTATATTTTTCACCTCAAGAATTAAGAACTCCATCCACCTAGTCTCTATTTCAGTGTAAAATAAAAAGTAATATCTAAACCCACCCCTGTGATTATGTTTTTTCTCTTTCTCTATTCCCCAGCTATGTTATCTATAGAGAAAATCAAGGTCACCTTGCTCTTCTTGCACAGGCTAATTACAAATTTACACACAGTTGAAGACCACACTTTTTTTCATAGCCACAACCATCTGACCCACCTATCCACCCACACACACACATTTACACAGTGCTAGGAAATTAGCTTCAAATGTCATCTGGGTAAGAGAGGAGTACTGTTAATCAATTGATTTTTTCCTTTTTGTGGTTTATAATGACAATAAAGTTTTTGCTACTTGAACTTTTAGAAATGTATGTTTGAACTCTGATCATTTCATGACTTAAATTATTATTAAAATTATAGTTATGGTGCTAAAGATATATACTTCAGTTCTTTGTGATTTCATTTATAAAGTTTTATCCTCCATGGATGTGCATGTTGAACTGTTTCATAATGTACAGATTGTTATATAGACTCATAGAAGACCTAGAACTAAAAGTGACCTTGGAGAAAATTGCCTATAAGTTACTCCCTTTTACATGAGGGGACTGAGGCCCAAATTGTTTAAGTGACTTGCCCAAAAACACAAAAGAAGGATTTGAGTATGGGTTCAAATCCATTATCTTTTTCAATGGAAATGTTATTTATTAAAAACAAATAATTTTCAAATCATGAACTTTCAGATTTAGACTTATTTTGGATAACATATTATCAGAATACTTTCATTTTGGTGAGGTGTTCTTTCTTTTTTTTTTATAGGAATAACTTTTGGGAAAACGGATCCTACAATATCTTGAGAAAAATCATAGGTATAGGATTTAGTAGAAGACAAACCAAGATAAGTTATTTTTAAACAAAGTTAACATTTTAAAACATTAAATCCTTCCAGTGACCAATATGTATTCATCTATTTGTCAGAGTACATTAAGTAGTAATATATTGAATTGTAGAGAATTGTTGCCCTCAGCCAAATAGAAATTGTCATGGAAGACATGTTTCCCTAGAACTATCCTTGTCCCAGGTCCCCCTAAAAACGCATGTTAGGGTGTACTAACAAGAAAGAGAACAGCATTGTGTTGGTTACATTTTATTGTGTTAATAAAATTTCTACAACTTTTCCAAAATATCAATTGGGAATAAATTTCTCAGGAATGCCTTTTTCCCCCCAAGATGTAAAACAAAAGAAACTGGATGAGAATTTTTTGATTCCTTCTTATTTAATCATTACTAACAGGAATAAAAACAATTGATTAAATGACAAATACTCAAGTTATGGCATATTTTAAATCTTGCCTTCGACAAGTATTTTCTCTCTCATCACAGAACAAGAAATGTTGCTTTACCTTTCATACATTACAAAAAAGTCTTCTTTTGAAATTCATATTTCATTCTCAGTGAATTTTAGTGACCATGTTTCAAAAGATGAATAGCTGCCAACACTACCACTATTTGCTTCTCATGCTGTATGTGTGTGGGTGTGCATTATTGTGATGTATATGCGTGTGTTCACTGGAGGAAATGGTTGACCATATTGATATATTTTTATAAACAATTTATAAAGAACATTTGTCCAGAGTAATTGTCAGGATAAAATCACAACTAGACAATGGAAATGATGAGCACTTGAGCATTTATTGTGAGGAGTAACAATGTAAGGAGATTACAGAAATTCATCACCAGGATACTATACTATGAATAGGTGGGATATGTGCCAGGAATGCAGGGCTGGTTCAAGATTAGGAAAACTATCTATATAATCAAACATATCAATAACAAAACTAACAAAAATCATATGATTATCTCAATATATGAAGAGAAAGCTTTTGACAAAATACAACACTCATTCCTATTAAAAAAAAAAAAAACTAGAGAGTATAGGAATAAGTGGAACTTTCCATAAAATAAAAAGCAGTATTTACCTAAAACCATCACCAAAAATTATATATAATGGAGATATGTTAGAAGCAATCCCAATAAGTTCAGAGGTAAAACAGGGATGTCCATTATCCCCTCTAATATGTAATGTAATACTGGAAATGTTAGCTTTAGCAATAAGAGAAGAAAAAGGAATTAAAAGAATTAGAATAGGTAAGGAAGAAACAAAACTATCACTCTTTGCAGATGATATTATGTTATACTTAGAGGATGATGGAGAATTAACTAAAAAAGTACTTGAAACAATTAGCAATGTTAGCAAAGTTGCAGAATATAAAATAAAACCACATAAATCATCAGCATTTCTATACATTAAAGACAAAGCTCAGCAGCAAGAGATAGAAAGAGAAATTTCATTTACACTAACTACAGACAATATAAAATACTTGGGAATCTACCTACCAAGGCAAACCCAGGAACCTTATTAACACCATTACAAAATACTTTTCACATAAATAAAATCATATCCAAATCATTGGAAAAATATCAATTGCTAATGGTTAGAGTGATATAATATGATAAATATGATAATTCTACCTAAATGAATTTACTTCTGCAGTGACATAACAATCAGACTACCTAAAAATAATTTTATAGAGCTAGAAAAAAAATTTTTTTTAATTCATTTGGGAGAAAAAAAAGGTCAAGAATATCAAGGGAAGGGGGCAGATAGATGGTGCAGTGGTTAAAGCACTGACCCTGGATTCAGGAGTACCTGAGTTCAAATCTGGCCTCAGACACTTGACACTTACTAGCTGTGTGACCCTGGGCAAGTCACTTAACCCTCATTGGCTGAAAAATAAAAAAGAAAAAAAGAGAAAAAAAGAATATCAAGGGAACTAATGAAAAAACTTCACAGGAAGGTGGGATAGTAATACTAAATCTGAAGCTATACTATAAAGTGGTAGTCATCAAAACTATTTGTTACTGGCTAAGAAATAGAGTGGTGGATCAATGGAATAGGATAGGCACAGGAAACACAGTAGTAAATGGTTACAGTAATCTACTGTCTTACAAACTCAAAGACACAAGCTTCTGGCATAGGTACTCATTATTTGACAAAAACTGCTGGGAAAACTGGAAGATGGTATGGGAGAATCAAGTCATAGACCAACATCTTATAGTATATATAAAAACAAGGCCAAATGGGTGCCTGTTTTAGACATAAAGTGTGATAACTTAGGTAAATTAGGAAAGGAAGGAATAATTTACCTCTCAGATCTATGGAGAGGAAGGAGAACAATTTATGACTAAACAAGAGATAGAGAATGTTATGAAATGCAAAATGGGCAATTTTGATTACAATAAATTTAAGAAAAGTTTTTGTACAAACAGATGCAATGCAGTTAAAATTAGAAGGAAAGCAGAAAGCTAAGAAACAATTTTTATAGTCAGTATTTCTAATAAAGGTCTCATTTCTAAAATATTTAAGGAAATAAACCAAATTTATAAGAATGCAAGCCATTACCCAATTGAGAAATGGTCAAATGGCATGAACAGGCAGTTTTCAGATAAAGAAAGCGAAGCTATCTATTGCCATATTAAAAAAAAATGCTCTAAATCACTATTAACTAGAGAAATTCAAATTAAAACAACTTTGATATAGCAAATCACCCCAATCATATTGGCCAATATTACAAAGAAGCAAAATAAATGCTGGAGAAGCTGTGAAAAAAAATTGGAAAACTAATTGTTGGAGGAGCTGTAAACTGATCCAACGACTATGGAGAACAATTTGTCCAAAGTGGTATGGAACTGTGCATACCTTTTGATCCAGTAATCCCACTACTAGGTCTGTATCACAAAGAGATCATAGAAAAGGGAAAAGGACCAATGTGTACAAAAATATTTATAGCAGCTCTCTTTGTGGTGTCCAAGAATTGAAAATCAAGGGAATGCAGGCAGGTAGATAGTGCAGTGGATAAAGCACTGGCCTTGGATTCAGGAGGACCTGAGTTCAAATCCAGCCTCAGACACTTGACACTAGCTGTGTAACCCTGGGCAAGACACTTAACCCTCATTGCCCCACAAAACAACAACAACAACAACAACAACAATAACAACAACAAAAACAAAGCAAAAAAGAAAAGAAAACAAACAAACAAAAAAAAAGAAAATCGAGGGAATGCCCATCAATTAGGGAATGGCTGAACAAGTTTTGGTCTATAAATGTAATGGAATACTATTCTGCAGTAAGAAAAGATGAGAAGGCAGATTTCAGAAAAACCTGGAAAGAGTTAAGTGGACTGATGCTGAGTGAAATGAGCAGAACCATGAGAATGTCATACAGTTACATCAACACTGTGTGATGATGAACTGTGATAGATATGGCTCTTTTTGGCAGTGCAATGATTGAAGACTATTCCAAAGAACTCATGATGGAAAATGTTCTCTACATCCAGAAAAAAAGAACTGTGCATCCTGAATGCAGATTGAACTACACTTTTTTTTCCACTTTTTAGTTGTTTTTTGAGGTTTTCTCCTTTTATTCTGATTGCTTTCTGTCTTGAGAAGGGAGTGAGAGAGAAAAATTTGAAACTAAAAATCTTATTAAAACAAATGTTGAAAACTTTATATATACTTGGAAAATTAAAAAAATAGTTTTGTGATTAAAAAGAAACACACAAATAAAATGGGCTTATTTAAGGGTTTTATTCCCTCTTTTGTTAATCTAGAAAGTTTCTATTTTTGTAAATATTCATCCATTTCATTTAGATTACAAAATTTATTGGCATCCAGTTGAGTAAAATAACTTATTGGTTTAATTTCCACTTCATTGGTGGTGAAATAACCCTTTCCCTTTTCATACTAATAATTTAGTTTTATTTTTTTTAAATCAAATTAAGCAGAGGCTTATCCATTTTATAGATTTTTTCATAGAACCAGTTCTTAGTTTTATTGATTAATTTAATAGTTTTCTTACTTTCAATTTTATTAATCTCTCCTTTGATTTTCAGGAATTCTAATTTAGAATTTAATTGGGGATTTCAATTTGTTCTTTTTCTAGCCATTTTAGTTGCATGCCCAATTCATTGACCTCTTCTTTCTCTATTTTATTCATGTAAATACTTAAGAATATACAATTTTCTCTAAGAACTGGTTTGGCTACATCCCATAAGTTTTAGTATGTTATCTCATTATTGTCATTCTCTTGAAGTTCCTCCACTAAAGTAGTTTTGCTGTCTATTGCCTCATGTAACTCATTTAACTTCTCTAATAATTTGGATGCTATACCACTTAGTACACATATGTTTAATATTGATAGAACTTAATTGTATATGACTTATTGTTTTCACAAATTCATTGTTTATGGTGACATTTAATTTCCAATTAATTTTCGGTCTAATTTTCTATGGCTCTTAATTACATGTAATTTTTATTTATCCTGATCTGAGAAGAATGCATTTACTATTTCTGCCTTTCTACATCTGACTGTGAGGTTTTTGTGCCCTAATACATGGTCAATTTTTGTGTATATGCCATGTACCACTGAGAAAAAAGGTCTATTCCTTTCTATCCCCATTCAGTTTTCTCCAGACTTCTATTATATATCACTTTTCTAAAATTCTATTCAGCTCTTTAACTTCTTTCTTATTTATTTCCTGGTTAGATTTATCTAGTCCTAAGTTGGGAAGTTCCTCCACTAAAGTAGTTTTGCTGTCTATTGCCTCATGTAACTCATTTAACTTCTCTAATAATTTGGATGCTATACCACTTAGTACACATATGTTTAATATTGATAGAACTTAATTGTATATGGTATGTTTTAGAAAGATGTGGTTTCCTTCATTATCTCTTTTAAGTAGATTTATTTTTCTTTTTCCTTTGTCTGAGATGAATATTACTATCCCTTTTTTTATTCAGCTGAAGCATAATACATTATTCTCCAACCTTTACCTTTAATTTGTGCTTATTTCTCTATTTCAAATGTATTTCTTATAAACAACATATTGTAGGATTCCAATTTTTAATCCACTCTGCTATTCACTTCCATTTTATGGAATAGTTCATCCCATTTGCTTTCACAGTTATGATTAATAACTGTGTATTTTATTCCATCCTTTTTTCCCCTTTTTTGTACTTTTTTTTTCTTTCACCCTATTTCTCTTCATCTAGTGTTTTGCTTCAGACCATGGCCTCCCTCAGTCTACTCTCCCTTTTATTAGCCACCCTTGCTTTTCTTGCCCCTTTATCCCCTGCTTCTACCCTCCCTTCTGTCAGTACCACCTTTTCCCCCTACCCTTTTGCTTCCATAAAGAGTAGGCTAAGTGTCTTTATTCAAAAGGGTGTATATGATATTCCCTCTTTGAATCAAATCTGATAAGACTAAGGTTGAAACAATCCTCACCCCTCCCTTCTTTGCCTCTATTGTAATAGGTTTTTTGTGTCTCTTCCTTCATATGATATAATTAACACCATTCCAATTCCCATTCCCACTCCTCCCCCATTCTCCTTTTATTCTGTGCCTTAAGTTTCTTTACATAATCACATCAGTCTCTTTAATAATTATACCCTAATAAAGATATAGATGTCAAGAGTTTAACATATTATCTTCACTCCTAGGAATGTAAACAGTTTAACCTTATTGAATAACTTTTACCCCCTGTTCATCTTTTTATTCTTCTCTTGAGTCTTGTATTTGGAGACCAAATTGTCTGTTCAGTTATGGTCTTTTCTTCACAAAATCTTAGAAGTGCCCTATTTTATTAAATATCCATCTTTTCCCCTTAGAGATAATGATCAGTTTTGCTGGGTACTTGATTCTTGCTTTTAATCTAAGCTCCTTTGCCTTCCCAGAATATCATATTCCAAGTCTTTTGATCCTTTGATGTTGAAGCTGCCAGGTCCTTTGCGATTATGATTGTGGCTCCACGATATTTAGGAAAGTTTAGATTTTTTTTTTCAAAATTCATGTAAAAACAAATTTTGGGGGCATCTAGGTGGTGCAGTGGATAGAGCACCGGCCTGGGAGTCAGGAGTACCTGAGTTCAAATCCGGCCTCAGACACTTAACACTTACTAGTTGTGTGACCCTAGGAAAGTCACTTAACCCCAATTGCCTTGCTAAAAAACAAACCAAACAAATTTTTGACATCAATTTTTTAAGCTTTCTTTTCCCAATTCTCTTCCTCCCTCCCCATCCCAACCCCAAGAACTAAAGAAATTCAATATAAGGTATACATGAGTAGTCATGCAAAACATATCCACATTAGCCAGATTGTTAAAGAAAAGAGACCAAAAAAGAAAAAAAAAACCTTCAAGTTAAGGAACTTTCAAAAAAATATGGTTTAATCTATTTTCAGGTACCCTCAGTTCTTTCTCTGTAGATGGATTGCAACTTTCATAAGTCTTTCAGAGTTATTTTGGATCTATGAATTGGTGAAAATAACAAGGTCATTCACAGTTGATCATTTTACACTATTGATATTATTTTGTATATAGTACATTTCATTCTGCATCAGTTCATGTAGGATTTCTAGGGTTTTCTAATAGCCTCCTGCTTATATATTTTTTTCTTTCAGATAAAGTAACTAAAAATAAATATGTCTCAATCTGTCTTCAAATACTATCAGTTCTCTCTCTGTAGAGGGATTGCATTTTTCATAAGACCTTCAGAGTTTTCTTAGATCATTGCATTGCTGAAAATAACTGAGTCATTCACAGAAGAACATCTCAAATATATAATTGTTATTTTGTATACTTTAGATTTCACTTTTCATCAGCTCATGAATTTCCTGCCAGGTCTTTATGATAGTATCCTGCTCATCATTTTTATTGTAGTAAACTACATTCATATAGTACTTTAAAGAGATATTTTCTTGCAATGAACCCATAAGGTTGTTTATAGCAACAACAGTAATAGATGACTTTTATGTGGTACCTTAAACTTGACAAAGAACTTTCTTCAAAATAGCCCAGCAAAATAAGTACCACACATTTTGCCATCATCAATCAATCATCATCCATCAACCCTCATCATTATCCTCAGTTAGTTCTCATCACTATCAATCGATCTTCCTTCTTTCAAACCTCATTGTCATCAATCAGTCCTCAGCATCCATCGATCCTCATCGATCACTCCTCATCTTCCTCCAATCATCATCCATCAACTAATGAATCCATCATTATAATCAATCATCACCATCGTACATTACTCTTGCTTCTGCATCAATTTTTTTTCACAAGTACTATTGTTAACTGTTTCCCTCCATCTGATTCCCTTCCCATGATATTTTCTCTATTTTCAATCTTCTTTTACCCTATCCCTCCTCAAAAGTGTTTTGCTTCTAACTGCCCCCTCCCCCATTCTGCCCTTCCTTCTTTCACCCCTCCCTCCTTATCCCCTTCCTAATTTCCTAATTGTTGGATAGATTACTCCACCCAATTGAGTGTGTACATCATTCCTTGAGTCATTTCTGATGAGTATTGTCTTTGAGCCAATTCTGAAGAGTTTAAGGCTCATTCACTTCCCAACTACTCCCCCATATTTCCCCACACTCCATAAACCATTTCCTCCTTCTTTCCTGTGAGATTTCACTTCATTCTACCTCTCCCCTTTCTTCTCTCCCAGAGTATTTGTCTCCCCCTCAATTTTACCCTAAGGATGTCATCATGTAACAGCTAGGTGACACAGTGGACAAAGCACCCACTCTGGACACCGGAGGACCCAAGCCTAAATCCAGCCTCAGACACAAGACACTCACCAAACACAACTGCCCCCCAAAAGAGACAAACAATAAATTCTTTGCAGATATAATCCCTTCAAAATTAATTCCCACCTGTCTCCTCTGTCTAACTGTATTCCATCCAAATGCCCTAAATGAGAAAGTTCTTATGAGTTACAAGTATAAACTTCCTAAGTAGGAATGTAAAGAGTTTAACCTTTTAACATCTCTCATGATTTCTTTTCCTGTTTATCTTTTTATGCTTATCTAGGGTCTTGCATTTCAAAGTCAAATTTTCTATTCAATTCAGGTCTTTTCATCACAAATACCTAAAAGTCCTCTTTTTCAATAAAGTCCCAACTCCCCCTCCCCTGAAAGATTATACTCAGTTTTTCTGGGAAGGTGATTTTTGGTTGTAAACCCAATTTCTTTGCCCTCCAGAATACCATATTCAATGCCCTCCATTCCTTTAAGTTAGAAGTGGCTAGATTCTATGCTATCTTTAATGTGGCTCCATGGTATTTGAATTGCTTTTTTCTGGGTGCTTGCAATATATTTTTTTAATTGACCTGGGATCTCTCGAATTTGGCTATAATATTACTGGAAGTTTTCCTTTTAGGATCTCTTTCAGGAGGTGATTGTTGGATTCTTTCCATTTCTATTTTACCTTCTGCTTCTGGAATATCAGGGCAATTTTCCCTCACAATCTCTTGGAAGCACATGTCTAGACTCTTATTTAGATCAGGGGTTTTGGTTAGTCAAATCATTTTAAAATTATCTCTCCTGGACCTATTTTCCAGATCAGCAGTTTTTCCAAGCAGATATTTCACATTGCCCTTTATCTATCTATCTATCTATCTATCTATCTATCTATCTATCTATCTATCTATCTATCTATCTATCTATTCATTCATTTATTAATTTGAATTTGCTTTATTGTGACTTGGTTTCTCATGAAGTCCCTAGCTTTCCTTTATTCAATCTTAATTCTTAGACAATTGTTTTCTTCAGAGAGATTTTGTATCTCCTTGTCCATTTGGCTTTTCAAGCTGCTGACTCTCCTGCCTCACTCTCATTTCTCTTTCTATTTTTGCTCTACCTCTCTTACTTTGTCTTCAAAGTCCTTTTTGAGCACCTCTATGGCCTGAGACCAATACATATTTTTATTGGAAGCTTTGGGTCCAAGAACCCTGATTTTGCTATTCTCTTCTTAGGGTGCCCCTGGATCTTCCTTTTCACTAAAGAAACTTTCTATACTTCTCAATGTTCTCTGCTTGCTCCTCTTGCCTGTCTTTTTCTTGACTCTTGCCTCCCTCTTACAGAGGGGCCCTACTTCCAAGGTACACTGTCCCAAGCTTCAGAGTGTCTCAGGTATTTCCATGATATTTAAATTGTTTCTTTCTGGCTGGTGTAGTATTTTCTCCTTTATCTGATAATTCTGGAATTTGGCTAGAATATTCCCTGAAATTTTCCTTTTAGGGTCTCTTTCAGGAGGGTATCAGTGTATTCTTTCAATTACTATTTTATCCTCTAATTCTATGATATCAGGTAAGTGCTCCTTGATAATTTCCTAGAGTATTTTGTCTAGACTTTTTCTTTGATCATGACTTTCAAGTAGTCCAATAATTCCTAAATTATCTTTCCTGGATCTTTTTTTTTTAGGTCACTTTTCTTTCCAATGAGGTGTTTCACATTTTCTTCTATTTTTTCAATCTTTTGATTCTGCTTGATATACTCTTGGTGTCATCTGGAGTCACTAGCTTCTATCTGCCCAGTTCTAATTTTTAAGGCATTATTTCCTCAGTAAGCTTTTGTACCTCCTTTTCTATTTTCTCATTTTCCCCATTTGATCAATTGTATTTTTAAAGAATTGCTTTCTTAAGATGATTTTTGTGCTTCCTTTTCCAAGCCGTTGACTCTTTTTTCATAATTTTCATGTTTAACTCTCATTTCTCTTATTTCTTTTCCCCTTTTTTTCTTCTACCTGTGACATTAGAAATTTTTTTTTTTGTGTAGAGCAATGAGGGTCAAGTGACTTGCCCAGGGTCGCACAGCTATCAAGCGTCAAATGTCTGAGGTTGGATTTGAACTCAGCTCCTCCTGAATCCAAGGCCAGTGCTTTATTCACTGTGCCACCTAGCTGCCCTGTGACATTAGATTTTTTAAAGCATTTTTAGCTCTTCCTAGAAGGCTTTTTGGTCTTGACACCAATTCATCTTCCCCCTTTAGGCTTCACATGAAGGCATTTTGACAGTTTGGTCTTCGTCTGAGTTCAGTATACACCAATTTGTCAATAGCAATGGTTCTTTTCTATTTCTTCCTCATATTGTAGACTATTTTTAAACTTATAAAGTTGAGTTCTGTTCCCGGGGCACAGGGGGCCACTGTTGTAAAGTTCTTGTGCTGAGATATAGGGGCCTGCTCAATGGCTTTATTCTCTGAGACCTTTGTGTCTTTTGGATGTCTTACTGCCCTGGGCTTGCTCCCTGAGCAGGGATGGGTTGGCCAAATCTTGCCTGTCCTGTGAGTGGTTCTCTAGTTGTCAGTTTGCCCTCTCACTCAGTACTGGTGGGTCTCAATATTTATCTACTGTGCCACCAGCCTGCTGAGCCAGGACCAAAGTGCCTCAGTTGCTATTCTATGGCCAAGAGCCTCTGGATGACTTGTCCAGACACTCTATGTGTTGTGCTGGACTTAGCTTTACTTCACTCTGCTTTTGACTGAGTGAGACCAACCTTTCCTGAAATCTTATAAATTATCTCAAGTTGAAAGATTTTGTCTCTCTGTCTTAAAGAAATAATCAAAGCTTCTTAGAAAAATGCTAATTTCACCCAAGCCTAATAAGGATTCCTGGATAAGTTAAAGAAAGAGATTATTGGTAGGGGAATATTTGGGAAAATAAATCAAAATGATGCAATAAAATTTTGAAAAGAAAAATAATGACAGTAAAAAAAAAATGTACAAAATTAGTGAAGAAAATGACCCCTTAAAATGGAAATGGCGTAATGTTAAATGAGGCACAGAAATTCACTGAAGAAAAGTACTCTTTAAAAGCAGAAAAGTTCAAAGGAAAAAGGAGGTACAAAAATTCCCTAAAGACATATGGGATGGGGAAAGATTAAGGGGAGGGTTGATTAGTAGTCAGAAGCAAAACAGTCTTTTAAGGGATGACAGAATAAAAAACTAGTAAAAGAAACATAAATGGTTTGTAATAAGATGGAGGGAAATACATAATTCATAATCATAACTATGAATGGGAATGGGATGGGTTCAACAAAAATATGGATAGCAGAATATATTAAAAATAAGAAGCCAAAAATATTTTGTTGTTTTTTTTTCTTTTGGTTTTCAAACTTAATAGTCTTTTTCTTTCCAGTTATACATAAAGATAGGTTTTTAAAAACAAATATAGTGTTTTTCTGATGAGATATTTCACATTTTCTTCTATTTTTCTGTCTTTGATTCTCCTTTACTGGAACCAGAGGTCTTATTGAGTCATTAGCTTGCATCTGTCCAAGTCTAATTCTTAAGGAATTATTTTCCACATACAGCTTTTGCACTTCCTTATCATTTGTCAAATTGTATTTTTAAGGAGTTGTTTTCCACAATTAATTTTTGTCATTTTTCTAAGCTATTTGCTGTCTCCCATATAACTCTCATTTCTATTCCCCATTATTCTTCTACCTTTCTTATGTGACTTATAAAATCCTTTTTGAACTCTTCCAAAAGGGCTTTTTGCTTTTGATACCAATTTTTCTTTTCTTTTGAGTCTTATGTAGACATTTTGACAGTTTTTTCCTCTTCTGAATTTGTATTTTGATCTTCCCTATCACCATAGTAGTTTTCTTTGGTGAGAGTTCTTTTCTGTTTCTAACTGTGAGATTTAAAATTGGATATTAGATCATAAATCTCCCCTACTTAACCTTTCCCTTAATTTATCTCCCAAACTAGTAAATGGAAGCAGCTTTTGGTTTTCTAGATAGACCTTTTTATTTATAGTTATGATAGTCACAAGGTGATGTTGGTTAGAAGGATAGGAAAGTAGAAACACAATACAAATCGTCTTAAGTCTAAGCTTAGTCTATATTCCTTATAACAACTCACCAAACCGACAAGGCCACCTTTGGAGAGAGAATCTGTTCCGCGCCGTCAGGAGTCCCGCCAAGCCGGCAAAAGGGCTCCTCTCTTTCTCTCCACCCCGGAAGTCCCAAAAAAAACCCCGCAGGCAGTCTGACATGCGCAGCAGGCGCACTGTACCTGGCAGGCAGTCTGACATGCGCAGCAGGCAGACTGTTCATCTCCTCCCCAAAAGGGTGGTCCTTGAAAAACTGGCGTCTTTCAGTTATCCTAACCGACTGTTAAAAACTTTCATATTTTACCACATTACTCCAATTTTAGCCTATTTTATGTCTTTTAAAGTTGAGTTCTGATCCTGGGCCTTAAGGGGCACTACCCCTAGTTTACTTTGCTTGGGGCTAGTGGCCTGATGACTAACTTTCTGCTCTGAGGTCTCAGCAGTTCCTGGCCTACCCACTGCACTGACATAGCCTGGGCTAGTTGAACCTGTTATGTAGCAGATATCCCAGTTGGCAGAATGCCTTCTGTATTGGGCTTGGGGATCTTGAAACTGGCCTGTTGTGCCAGTAGCCTGTTAAGGCAGGACCTAAGAGCCTCAGTTGTTGTTCTACGTTGTGGCTGAGAACCTCTTGCTGGCTTGCATAGACACCTGCTACACTCCTCTTTACCCAAGTGAGACAGAACTTTCATGAAGTTCTTCTAAGTTATATTGATCTGGAAGATTTCTGCAATCTGTCTTTTTATATGTTCTATAGCTCTAGAGTCCATTAAGTGGCTTGATTTAATGTTGTTTCTGAGGGAAATTTGTGAAAGCTCAGACAACTTCCTCACTTCCCTCTGCCATTTTGCATCCACCTACAACTATATATATATATATATATATATATATATATATATATATATATATATATATATATATATATATATATATATAAACGATTGGAATGACGCCACCTGCTGGAGACTTACTGTAGAAGAGTTCTGCCCATGAAGTGAAGGTCTTTCAGGGCAAGACTAGGAGTCTTTTCTTTAGCGTCAGGAAGTGACGCGGGCTAGTGGGAGGAGGAAGGAAGAGACTGGCGCTCAGTCTCACGCTCTTTCCTGGGGACTCTAGCGGAGAAGGGAGCGAGAAATGTGCTCTCCCTTTAATAGATAGGAATCTAGGCCTTTCTCTCTTTTTACCAAATTCTTATTCTCCTTAATAAATGCTTAAAAGTCTAACTCTTGCTAAAGCTTATAATTTATTGGCGACCACTCATTAGATATTTTAGACAGTTTAGCTAGAATTTTAGCCCTTAACAGATGGCTGAACACGAAGAGGAAAGCTAAACCTCAGTCTTCTGATCTTCTGGTTGGGTAAGAAATTTCCCCTACCCTCTCCCTTTAACTGCTAAGTACTGGCATACTGGCTGTGTTTTCCCTTTAAATTTTTTCAAATGTACCTTTTAAACTCCCTAATTACCCTATTTTTTATTTTAGTCTGTTTAACCAGACAAATGGGAGATAAGATCATGTTAATGCTTTGTTTTTGTGGATTTTCTATTTTTCTTTTTATTTTTGTTAGAAGAGCCAGCAAGGCACTCACACAAGGAAATATCTCCCCCTCACCCAACCATGTTTTTTCAGAGAAACCTGAAGAGATTCCTGCAGCTTTTCCCAGTTCTAACACTAATTGTTGCTCTAATTTTGCATGCCTGGAGGCAAAGACCCACCCTTTAGAAGCTTTTAATCCCCTAGAGCCTGGAGGCCAAGTGGGGGAAGAGGAATCCAGGCCTGAGTTCAAAATCAAGTCTGATTCAAATTGTGCTGGTCCCTCCCCTCTCCAGACCCCACCCTCTACTCCTCCCATGGCCAAGCCCATTGCTTCCCCTGCCTGGGAAGTCCAGAAATCTAATGCTCATGCGCAACTTTCTCTAACTACATTTGCAGTTTCAGGCTCAGCCCTTCCCCAGCCTGGCTGTGCTTCTGAGACAACCTTAGAAAACCCTTTAAATTCCAGATATGCTCGTTTTGTTCATAATTTTGCTAACCTGCTTTTGTCTTTAATTAGTAATCTTATAAAGCATTTGCATAGTGAAAAGACTGACAGACAATATAGAGGGGTTAAAGAAGAAAAACTTAAGCCGAATAAGAATGACAATCATCAACATAGTTCAAGACTCTGCTTCTTTTGCCATGGAAGGGTATATATTGTACAGAAATGTAGAAGTAAGAAGCAAGGTATTGATATGAGTATTGGGGATTTTAGATATCGGAATCAAAAGTGTTCTGAATTCACTCAGACTAATTGTATCACTTCAGAGGTTACATAGGATTTCTATGCTATTATATATACATTTTGAAATTAATGGTATGGGTTTATTTTCATAGAGATTTTCAGGCTTTTGAGATTGTGTCTTATACTTAGTTTTTAAAACAAGGAGAATATTTGTAAAAGCTTTTTATAGTCGTGATCAAGTTTTCTTTTCTCAAAAAAAAAAGTTTTCATTGAGATTGTGTTGTGCTTTAACTTGTATTTAAATATGTTCTGATTTTTCACAAAAGTAATTGTATACTAAGTAAAAAAAGGGGTATTATTTGAAATTGTTGCATAATTATATATTGTATTCTGAGTCAAGATGTATTCGCATTTTTTGCAATCATTTATTATCCTCAATTTTTAAATCCATATGAGACTTGGATTATGGGAACTTATCATTTAAGACATTAATTGCCTTTATTCTGAGTTATCAGATGCCAGTTGGCCAAGATGCCATCCAATCACAAGAGGAATACATGCAAGAGCAGACACTGAACTGTCACATGAGGGGAGACATGCATGAAGTCAAGGTATGGCCGAGGGAACGGCTTTTGACAAATGTTGACGTTGGATTCTCTTGGTTTAATATTTTATTTTCTTTTTCCCCACAATATTGTACAGATGGCTGGAAGTATTCATCCCACCCATCTCACTTCTACACCTGGCTTCTATGCTCCCTCCTATATGCCTGATGCCATGGACATCTCAATCCCATGGATCTGATTAAGTCTGACTCAGTTTCCTCCAATATGTTCGGTGGCATGGACGTATATTCAATCCACCTATTTTAAGCCTGGCATACTGTATGGGCAGTATATATTGCTCAAGTGTGGGAATGCTCATATTCCATCATTTCTCTGTTCTTTTATGGTAACCCCCATAATTATCTCAGGTGTCATGATAAATACAGTGTTGAATTTGGCCTTGACACCTGTTACCAATTATATTAGATTTTTAAATTTCTCATAATGGCATGAGGATAATTAGGCAGATGATGCAAAAAGTGATGAAACAAATTATTTTTAAAAATTAATATCGCAGCAATTGTCTTCTCAATTACTCTCCATAAGGGGGGACTATAATAATAATATAATTTTAAAGAATGGTTCAATTTTTGTTTTATTGTATGTTTCACGTGTTAACAACTAAGATTCTGTATTCCCTTAGACATGTTTTTGAGAACTTTCATTGTTTGATTTGATTATTGACAAAGCTATTTTAAAGTTGTGTTAAGCTCAATTTTGTAGGAAGTTTTCCTGGCTGATTACCAGCATCCACACATCAACCCCTGAAAAGACTTCCATTCCACGACTACACCTAGAGGACATCTAAGAAAAGACTTTCAGAGACTTTAAATGAACAGTTTTGATTTGTTGTTTTTGTTGTTTTTTTCTCTTTCTGTTATAATATACACCATCTGTAACATATATTCTCTGCAGAGGCCCTCCCTTTGCAAGACTAATGTCAAAGCGTTGGTTCATGAGGACAAAAAAAAAAAATCGCCCCTCTGGACAAAACTTTCCTCTCTTCCTTTTCTACATTGTTGTTCACATATTATTAGTTAGCAATAGTTATTATATTGTTTTTACTGTTCCGTCAAGGAAACATTTTGTTTCTTGAGGAACAACAGGGGGGACTGTAACGATTGGAATGACGCCACCTGCTGGAGACTTAATGTAGAAGAGTTCTGCCCATGAAGCGAAGGTCTTTGAGGGCAAGACCAGGAGTCTTTTCTTTAGCGTCAGGAAGTGACGCGGGCTAGTGGGAGGAGGAAGGAAGAGACTGGCGCTCAGTCTCGTGCTCTTTCCTGGGGACTCTAGCAGAGAAGGGAGTGAGAAATGTGCTCTCCCTTTAATAGATAGGAATCTAGGCCTTTCTCTCTTTTTACCAAATTCTTATTCTCCTTAATAAATGCTGAAAAGTCTAACTCTTGCTAAAGCTTATAATTTATTGGCGACCACTCATTAGATATTTTAGACAGTTTAGCTAGAATTTTAGCCCTTAATAATATATATATATATATAGGTGAGGCAATTGGGATTAAGTGGCTTGCCCAGGGTCACACAGCTAGTAAGTGTTAAGTGTCTGAGGCTGGATTTGAACTCAGGTACTCCTGAATCCATGGCCAGTGCTCTATCCACTGTGCCATCTAGCTGCCCCCCAACAATATATTTTTACAATAGACACACTTGAAACAGAAAGTAACACACAGAATTAATGAAAAGTTTTGGAGCAGAATCTATTATGTTTCAGCTGAAGTTTAAAAAAAAGGAAGAAATAGCAATCATGATCACAGACAAAGCAAAAGCTAGCACAGACCTAGTTAAATGAGATAATCAGGGAAAGTACATTTTGTTAAAAGGTCCCATAAACAATGAAGTAATATCAAAAAATTTTATAGTGAGATTCTTTCTGATAAGTACCATTCCCCAATTTGATAAATGGTCAAATAATATGAAAATGCAGTTGTTAGAAGAAGAAATCCACACTATTTAATAGTCATATGCACAAATTCTTTAAGTTGCTATTGATTAGAGAAATGCAAATAAAAAAATAAGGTACCACCTTATATTTATAGGAAATGACAAATGGTGGAGATTGGTGAGGAAAAATAGAATCACTTATAAACTGTTTGTCAAGTTATGAATTGGTCCAACCATTCAGGAGAACATTTTGGAACTGTGTTTATAGTATGATAAAACTTTCCATACCCTTTGACCCAACAATACTGTTAGTAGGTCTGCAACCAAAAGAAATGAAAGAAAAAAGGAATAGCACCTAAATGTACACAAATATTCATACCCCTCTTTCTGTAATGGCAGAGAATTGGAAATTGAGGGGATGTTCTTCAATTGGGGAATGGTTGAATAATCTGTGGCATATGATTGTGATGGAACAATATTGTGCTACAAGAAATGATAAAGATGGTAGTTACCAAAAACAAAATCATAAGACATATAAATTCTAAATTTCTAAAAAATGCTTTTATGTATATGAATTCCTATAAAGGTTTATAACCAAGTTTTCTTATATTTTATGCCATATTCATACCAAATCCATGCCCAATAATTTGTCTTGTGGTAATAATTTGGTCTTATTTCAATTCAAAATGTAAATACATTCAATTTAATTTCCATCAGCCCACAAATCTCTTTTGAAATCTGTCCAGATTCTGCCACAACCCAATAAGCAACAATAACTAAGCAAGTAACTAAATTAAATAACTAACAATAAACAAAACAATTAATTAATAACTAATAATATCTATAAATCTTCAGTAAAGTATTATGAATGAACCCTCGCAAAACTTTTATCATTCCATTGAGATGTTTGATTCTGTAATGCAAACTCTAAGTGACACATGATTTATTTGTTCAAAATTTCTCATTGTCTTTTGTTTTCATGAAAGTTTGGCATGTTGGATTAAAAGTAAAATATACACACATATATCTATTCAGGCCTACACTCACACACACACACACACACACATATATATACATATATATATATATATATATATATATATATATATACTATTACTAACTTAGTCTATTCATATATATATATGTGTGTGTGTGTGTGTATGTGTGTTTTTATAGTATATTTATGTGTATAAAAGCAAAAATTGGGGAAATAATCACCAGAGACATTTGAAGAAAAGGCATAATTTCATATTTTTTACTGATTTCCTGACAAAATTTTATTAATGAAAACAAAGTACTCACTCCAGAAATTTAGTGCAAACAATTTAAAAGCAGTATTTTTTTCAAGGATAAATGTTAGATAGTTTTAATTTCTCTAGGTAAGACTGCAAAAGTTAATAATATTATTCTTTAAAGCCTCTCATATGTGATAAATGTAAATGACATGTCAGACGACCTTATATGTAAATGTATTTTTAAACAAACAAACAAAAAAAAAGATTGAACAATTCACAACTATACTTTTAAGATAAAAAAATAAAACAACATTTTGCCTACTTCATTAAAATGAAAGTTGCTTAAATGAATTGCTCCCATTAGTGTGATCTAGATAGGTAGGAAAAATGATAGATAGAAAGATACATATCTATATGTCTATCTGAATGTATAAAATCAATGCATTTCTCCCTCTAGCTTGAATAAAGTTACAGATTAGTCAATGCTAGTGCATTTGTTGTTAACGAAATCATATATAAGAGAAATGGCAACTCAAATACATGGCATATTTCCATAAATTTTCTCTTCATTTATAGGTCATTACACATTTATTTTTGTTTATGTAGTTTACTTTAAATTTTACTAACTTAGTCTACTCATTTGTTATTGTTGCCGTTGTTGTTGGGTGGTTCGGTCCTGTCTAACTCTTTATGATGTCATGGATGATAAAAAGCCAGGTTCTTCTGTCCTCATTATCTGTTAATGTCTGTCCAAGTTCATGTTTATTGTTTCCCTGATGCTATCTATCCATATCATCCTCTGCCACCCCTCTTTCTTTTTGCCATCAATATTTCTCTGCATCAGAGTTTTTTTTTCCAATTAGTCCCATCTTCTCATCATGTGTCCAAAGTATTTAAACTTCAGCTTTAGCATTTGATCTCCCAGTGTATAGCTTCATTTTATTTCTTTAAGTATTGGTTTATTTTATCTCCTCATTGTCCAAGAGACTCTTAAATGTCTTCTCAGGCACCATAATCCCAAAGTGTCAAATCTATGATATGTTATATTCTGGCTCTCACAACTGTGCATTGTTAGTAGTGGGGAGGCGGGGGGGGGGGGGGCAGGCAACAACTTAGCTTTGAATATATGGAGTTTGTCAGCAAGGTGTTACTGCTTTTCAGTATGCTGTCCAGATTTGTCATAGTTTTCTTTCCATGGAGCAAGGGTCTCTTAATTTCATCACTACAGTCCCCATCTTCAGTGATCTTTGAGCCCCAAAATATAAAATAGGAAATTTGCTCTGTTTCTTTTTCTCACTATGACAGGAAGTGATTGGAAAAGTTTCCAAGATTTTAGGTTTTGTTTTTTTTTTTCTGATTTTAAGCTTTAAGTCAACTTTAACACTGTACTCTTTCACCCTCATCAAGAGATTCCTTAATTTTTCTTCAGTTTCTTCCATCAGAGTGGTATCATGTGCATATCTGAGATTGTTGATATTTCCCCTGATAACTTTAATTATAGCTCTTCATTCATCTAGCCTGGCATTTATTATGATGTAATCTGCATATAAGTAAATAAATAAGGTGCTTCCATATAGCCTTGTCATAGTCCTTTTCCATTCACAAATTGGAAATAAATTGTTCCATGTTCAGTTCTAACTGTTGCTTCTTGACCCTCATATAGATCCCTCAGGAGATAAGTAGGATGATTTGAGGATTTGGCACAGTTTGTTGTGATACACAGAGTCAAAGGCTTTGGTGTAGTCAGTGACGCAGAAATAGATTTTTTTTTTCGTGGAACTACCTTACTTTCTCCATAATGCAAAGGATATTAGCAATTTGTCTCTAGTTTCTTTGCCTCTTCAAAAAACATCTTGCTTTCTGGAATTCTTGGTTGAAGTTATTGCTGAAACCTATCTTGCATAATCTTAAACTTAACCTTGCTGATATGTGAGATAAATGCAGTATGGTAATTTTAATATTCCTCGTGTGAGATTAAAATTGGATATTAGATCATAAATCTCCCCTACTTAACCTTTCCCTTAATTTATCTCCCAGACTATAGGAGGCTCCTCAAGTTGATTGGCTGGTAGCCTTTATAGACAGCACCCATGAGCAAACGTCATTTCCTGACGCCAAGGAAAACCACAATGCCTCTGAGGCATTTTCCTCATAGTGGAGCTTTCCTACAGCAAGTCTCTAGTAGGTAGCATCATTCCAATCATTACAGTCCCCCTTTTGTTCCTCAAGAAACAAAATGTTTCCTTGATGGAACAGTAAAAAGAATATAATAACTATTGCTAACTAATAATATGTGAACAACAATATAGAAAAGGAAGAGAGGAAAGTTGTAGTAAGTGACGGCTATCTTCTTGACAAATTTCAGCATTAGGGGAGGCTAAAAGTAAGTCATCAACATATTGTACTAGTGTGGAGCCTTTAAAGGTAATGGAGGCCAGATCCTGCTGTAAAATTTGGGAAAATAATGTGGGACTGTCTACAAATCCCTGTGGGAGTTTAGTCCAGGTCCACTGTCTATACAGAATTCCAACTGCCTGGCATTCCTATCTTTCCTCAAATTTCCTGTGAAGTCTTCTGCCGCCACCACCATCCAGTCAGGAACCCAAAAAGCCCAGAGCTCTCCATGCAGGCTCCCCTTTCCTCCTTTCTGTCTCCTCCCAGACCATAGGAGGCTCCTCAAGTTGATTGGCTGGTAGCCTTGATAGACAGCACCCATGAGCAAATGTCATTTCCTGACGCCAAGGAAAAGCCACAATGCCTCTGAGGCATTTTCCTCATGGAGGAGCTTTCCCACAGCAAGTCTCCAGTAGGTGGCATCATTCCAATCATTACACTTGGAATTGACCTTTAGGATTAGGACAAAAAGTGATTTTATCAAACTCAAAGGCCACTGTTGAATTTATTAAATTTGCTGGAATGTTGAGTACAGCACCTTCACAGCATCATCTTTTTAGAATTTTAAACAGTACAGCTAGAATTCTACTGCCTCCAATAACCATATTGTTAGCAATTGGTTCTATGGCACATGACTTCATTCTCTAGGAGGTCTGGCTCTAGCTCAGTAATCACATTATCACAGTTTTTGGTGATGTTAAGATCTTTATAAACAAAGATTTTTTTGTACAGTTGTTTTGTTACCTATTATTCATTTTACTTACTTAATATTTCCATGGACATGTCTTCAGTTTTGTATGTGTTGAGGGTTATGATGTGTCATCATTTAAACTATTTGATAGAAAAATAATGTTAATTTTTATGATTTTTCCCAGAAAATTGAAGCACAAAATGTTATTATCACTATAGTAAAACCTATTTAGAGGTGCCTTTTGGGATTATATTATATGTAAAAGCAATTTATTGCTAAATATTGCATAGTGCAAATATGCATTCCTACTTTACATACAGCCACAAATGCCTTGATTACAATTAGCATATAATAATTGGAGGATTCATTATGATTCATAGATATTCCATAATTGATGGAGAATAAGCAAAGAAGACAAAAGGCATTTTGTGGAGAAAAGTAATTTTGCTTAATTACAAAGTACATTTTGAACTGCTAGCCTTTACCTTCATACATTGCAATAATATTCTAAGTATATGTATGCAGGCTATTATAGGGGTAATTTTCTGCTAGTATGCCAACATTCAGTTTGTCATTTGTCCCGGTGAAAAATTATCTAATGAATATTATATTTATTTGTCATGTTAAACCAGAATAGTAAAATTAGAAGGGAATTTAAATATTGTCTTATTCTCTTGTTTTGTAGATTTTGAAACTACAATTCAGAGATCTACAAGTTACAGATAAGAAGTAGTTGATGAGATGGGAAAACACAAGGCTTCTCTAACTTTCCATTTAGTATGGAAGGAGGTGTATTTTACAATGAGTTTACATGTAGTTTAAAAAATTGTTACAAGTGGTCCAGGTATTCTGGCAAGGCTAGAGCCTATAAGGCATGTGGAGGATAGTCCAGGTCAGAATTAACAAAAGCTCAGATGGTGACCATTGACATAGTATATAAAAATTTATGTTTGCTAGGTTCCTAGGTTTGTACTCTGATCTATGACTTTTCCAGTCCATTAGGTACTAAGCCATGTTTCTTTCTACTTCAAAGTATAATATGGTCCAGATCTCACACTAATTCTTCCTTCCTTCTTTCTTTCCTCTCTCTCTTCCTTCCTGTCTTCCTTCCTTACTACCTTTCTTCTTTCCTTCCTAGTTCAACATAGGGATTCCCATATGGACTATCACTCTATATCTAGTTCCACTTTTCAGAGGAATTATTAATAGAACACAGGATAGATTTTCTCACTTTCAGAAAGTTGGCCATTTTGGACTACCAAGTTAATCACTTTCAAATTCTCAAAAATTAGCTTATCTGATAATTTCCTGGTGCTTCCTCTAGCAGATTTTGCAAGGTACATCATTTGTCTACTTGTGCACTGTGAGTAGACATGGTTTGTGGCAAGATTATTTTTAATATGTTTGGTGTCCTGGAGCTCTACAACATAATTATCTATGACTGTGATTATTGTAAGAAAGGAGCTAATGAGTAGCATGGGTAGAAACTAAAGTTTGTAATTTAAAGGAGTGTTCTGGATGGAGGAAAGCACAATGTTTTTATAATAGAGTTTGCCAATGAGAAGAAATAGCACCTAATTATCCAACTTGTAATTGGTGTAACAAGAGGGGTATGGTTTAGTGTGTAGTGGACATACTCCAATTGTCTGTTAATCTCTGATAGTGGGAAGAAGGCATATGCATTCTATCTAAAATTATCTTACTGAGGAACATATGGCTGTGAAAAACATCAGAGAGAATCAATAGAGTCTGAAAAGCAACTGTCAGGGTTCTATAACTAGGAATTAAACATGCTAATTTAATCAAGGAATCTATGCCTATAAAAATTGAAACATATTATTGCTGAAAGTTAGCATGTAATAAATAGAGTGCTAGACCTGGAATGAACAAAATTCTAGCTTAAAATCATACCTCTGACATTTTCTGTGAACATGGGTAAGGCACTTGATATCTGATTCTCAGTTTCTTCATCTGTAAAGTGGATATGATAATTCCTGTAGTATTTGCCTTATAGAATTTTTATAAGGCTTATATAAGATAATGTATATGTAAAGTCATTGAAATCCTTAAAAGTCCATATGAAAGCCATTTATCATTTGTCAATAAGGGTACTTACCATGCCTAGAACTTCTTTTGAACAGGCACCAGGGAAAAGAAGAGAGAGAGAGAGAAAATCTGACACAAAATTACAGGTAGCTATGACTACTAGGAAAGCATGGAAGTGCTACTAAGAAATATTTCCTGCCAAGCACAACTTCTGAAGCTTCTGTCATTTTCATTTACATCTTTCCAGTATTTCTAATTATTAGTCAGGTCATAAAATTCAGCCTAAAAGACTTTTGAAACCAAGAGACTTGTTGGGAATATAGAAGTATTTCTTTTCAGGATGGTTACTATATGTTGTAAAGGTGTGAGATAATTTTTCAACTTTGTGTCAACAATAAATATCTAATAGTCACAATAATGTGAGAATTCTCTTCTTAGTTCTCCATTTGAATCATCTGTGTGTGTCTACATTTACATTCCTCTGAATCTGTATCCTGCTATATGCATCAGAAGAACAAAGAACAACAAAGAAGAGGAAGAGGAAAAGGAAGAAGAGGAAGGGGAAAGGGAAGGAGAAGAGGAAAAGGAAGATGAAGGACATAATTCTGCTAGACTATCTTTTTAAAAAAATAATGTGCAAGAGGAAGAACCCAGGGACAGACTAGAACCACATTTTTGTGGATATGAGGCAGTTAAGAAATTCCATCAAGATTCTAGCCTTGAGCACATGCCTAATAAGATGTCGCTGAGGCTCTCCCTGTTGTCATATTTGAGGCTGTCAAACAGAATGTAAATATTCCCTCTTAGGTAGGTAATAAAGGCCATATTAATGTAGCTCCCAATTTCCTGGGATTTAATGAAGGGTAGATATAACTTTCTGATTATCTGACTATCCTTGCCACATGCACTAACTATTAAATTTAAAGCATTAGTTTACACATCTGAGGCTCCGAAAGTTTTTACTTATACTATGGAGTATTTGTTTTTTAATAAATAAAAATGTTCTTAGATTTGTGCATGATGTGAATGAATGTATATTTAAGATTTATATCTAGATGCATATTTAGAAAACTGCATCATATGAATTTGACTAGAAATAAAACAACCACTCTGGCAAGGAGTCGGAAGACAGTGCCCACAGAGTATCAGATTGGGTGCCTTACTTTGATGAAAAAGGAGAGAAACTGATGTGGTTCACAGGTAGAAGAGGTAAACTGGCTAATTGTGTGGCTATGATGGCCTCTAGTAATAATGATATTTATGGAGGTGTATGGGACTCAGGCTGTGGGAAAGAATATTAGCTGACTGACTATATCAGATTAGTATTTACTGAATTTGAAAATTGACACCATTGGACAAGAAAGAACAATGATACTCTGGTTGAGATATTATAGAGGTATCAAAGTATCCAGTAGCCATGAAAGATGGTAATAGAATTAGCAGATTTGTTCAAAATGGGAAACCTGCATCAAATATACCCTTCAAAGCCAGAAGTCCTATTGCCCAGATGATATGCTTTAATTTAGCCACATAATGTTTATAGAAGTATGCACATAGGTATAGATGGAAAGAGATCATATCCACAAAATATTATATTATCTGAAGACCTTTATTAGAATTATGAATAAATATTTGTGATAAAGAAAAATGAAGCACACAATTCTACGCATGTTCAATATTTTAGCAAAGCTATTAATTGACAAAAAAAATGGGATCCAAGGCTCCTCAGTAGCCAAGAATAAAACTGGCAGGCAGAACAACTCTTTAAGAGTTAAAATGAGTGTACAAAAATATAAACAATATATAGGAGACAAAAAAAAACAATATATGGGAGACTGAAATATCATGAGATATCAGCAATATGGAACAATTCATGATTGATTAGAGTAACAGTTGGAGATTATGCTGTGATTGGTTGGTGTTGCTTATATCAGTTCCCACCAGGGGGACTAACACCCTATGACTCACATCCTCTGAAAAATATCCTGTTGGTCAAACATCCTTTCATCAGATTGACTCATTGTATGATAATGATTTTACTAGATTAAGAATCTTGTGGTTAGATAGGTTCTGTTAAAAAGGAAACTTAAAAGAATCAAATGAATATATTTTTTCTCTGTTGCCAGGGAGTTTCTAAGATATGATTGACAACTATAAATGTGGAGGAGTCAATTGAAGTTATAGGCTTAAGGGAGCTCAAACTCACATAATGAAGTGTCCAAACAATATATAGCTGTTTAATGATCAATATATAATAAATTGACTACACCTTTTTTAAAAATAACACAAAATGAAGTGAGATATACATTTTGCATTCTACAACATTATAGTAGGATCTCTTAAAATGGGTTTCATGAACCCACACAGTGTCTACAGACATATTTCAGGGGTTCTGTTAGATTTTAAAATATTTTAATAACTGGATTTTGGTATGATTAATTTCCTTTTGCAATATTATGGACATTATTTTATTTATTTAAAAACATTATTCTGAGAAAAGTTACGAGGACTTCACTAGAATGACAGAGAAGTCCATGATATAGAAAAGCTTAAAAAAACCCCTGCTCTCTGGCGAATAGAGGGTTATAAATATAGGGAAATGGGATTGAAGCACTGATGATTCAATATTTCAGAAGAGGGAAATGATATTCAGTTTCTACTATCTAAAATGGAAAAGCTACTTCTAACTTTTACAACTTAGTTAGATGCTAAAATTGGAAAAATATTAGAAGAAACACCAGTACTAGTAGTAACTTGTAGTAACAAGTACAAAATGATTTAGTAGTGTGATGTGGTAGAAAAAAAAACATATAAATGCAATCTTGGTTTGTAGTGAGATGTATAGCTTCCAGGAAGGAAAAAAAAAAAAGATGATAGTCCTTCTCTGCTCTGACCTCATCCGACCTCATTTGATGTATTATATTCCCTTCTAAATCCTATAATTAAAGAACACTGCAAAGTTGGGGAATGTCCAGAGGAGGACAGCCAAGATGGAGAAGATTATTTAAGTCCATACCAATAAGTATTTGTTGAAGGAACTAGGATATTTAGCATGTATGAGAAAAAAAAATCAGGTAGACATTATCCTCACCTAATTAAGGTTTCTAGTTTACAAGATGCTTTTGCTTAAAATAATGCATGGAAGAATAGACCTCAAATACTATTATCTTCCTATTTCAAATTAAGAAACTGAGGTTCTAAAGTTATTTACATACAGAGACACAGTCATGGTCAGAGTGAGAATTCATATATAGACCTCTCTTTGTGCTAAGTCTAGCACTTTTCCCACATGGACCAATTTTCCAGTGCAAGGACTAGGCACCAATAAGTGCCAGGAGGGGCTAGACCTGAATACATTATGTGTGAGTGAAGAGAACCATCCAAAGAGATTCGGGATAAGCGATTATTCTGATTCTTTGGGTTAAAGATTGTCAATAATCCATACAATAGGCACTCAACATCAGAAACATGTAGATGTCAGAAAAAAGTAAAAGGTGCCAATGGAGTTAAGTAGCAGTCAATAAGCAGAATAAGATCTTGGAAAGAGGGCAATATGTAAAGCCTGTCAATGGGCTGAGGCGGATATCCCAACAGATTGTTGTTGTTCTTCCTTTGTTTTTGACGAGGACCAATGACATCACTAGCTGATGTCTTATGGGTGAATTGGATTTAATGAGACAGAGTCAACAGCTTCACACTTTCAGAGTCATAAAAGTCCAGTGACAAGATAAAAGTCAGAACAAATGATAGTGGTCTGGGATGCAGCAGTTTACTTTGACATCTTTGATGTCTGACCACACTCTAGGCACTGCACAGCACCTGCTGCAGCCACCTTCATGGCCACTGGGGAAAAATATTTCCATTTCCCCATTGCACTGGTGAATGTCTTCACATGCTTGAAGTAGACATGGCCCAAAGTCAATGAGAGGAGTGAGGCCTGTTGTTTATCCTGAACCTGGTTTGACCCATTTTCTGAGAGTATTTTACAAGTATGTGGCTATAGTATGTCTTATACCTTCTTGCAGCCACAGATGACAGTTGAATGAAATGGGACACAAAGTTAAATGAGGAGCCCTGAAAAAGGCTCAGAAAACTCTTATAGCAGAGGTACTAGTCCTCCCTGAACAGATGGGAGCATCATGAAGCAAGAACTATGGAAAATAGATAGAGGTCTCAAAAGACATGTAGACAGTATCAAGGAGATTACATAAAAGCTATATAATACAGCTTATAGAAACAATTTATATAGCACATACTAGGTGCCAGGCACTATAGTAAGTGCTTTACATACATTTTCTCATTTGATAATCATAACAACCCTGTGAGGTTGACATTATAATACCCCCAGCTATGGAAAAGTGAAGACAGAGACACATCTCTAGGTCATGTTCTTTTATACCCATTCTCAGAATAATGTTTTTAAAATGCATAAAATAAAATATATGAGGTTACCAAGGAAACCAAAAATAAGTGAACATAAAAAAATATATATTTTATTTCCATCAAACTTTATAGACTCCCTAAAAATGTCTGCCTAGACTCCATTGGATGGAGGAGGAGTCTGTGAACCTAAGACTAGGTAAAGAAGGATTGAAAATCCTTAAAGCAAAGACTAAAACATAGTAGTAAGTCTAGGTTAATAATGAAACACTTGAAGTATGGGTGTACTTAATATTCATTTAACTATGTTCTGTAATAATCATATAGCAGAATAAAGACTAAAAGTGGAGAATGGGTCTGCAACTGTTGAGAATAGAAGAATGAATAGGTAGAGAGCCAGCATAGTCAATATAATTTTGCACTGAGAAGTTAAAAAATACCTATTTGAGGGGGTGGAGCCAAGATGACAGAGGAAAATCATTAAACGCACAAAGCTCCTGACAAAATTACCCCCAAAACAGCAATAAAAGTACCCCTGGAGCAGAAAAACCCACAAAAATATGGACTGAGATTATTTTCCAGCTATAGATAGATTACAGGGGGCTATGCTGGGCTACAAGTAAAGTCTAGCCCTGTGATCTTGCCCACACAGACTCCAGGCACACTACACAGGAGGAATTTACTGCAGAGCCTCTGAATCAGCTACAGCACCAGCATCTTCAGGAACTGAATGTGTGGTTGGGTGAGATGGCTGAATAGCTGACCAGGGAGAAATTTCAGGGGTATCAGTGGGACCTAGGGAGAAATTTGGCTGTCCCACCCCAGCAGGGAACCAGAAAGAAATCCTGAGCAGTGGGAGAACCAGGTGGGAGAGAGGTACAGACTAATTGAAGCTAAGAACCACACCACAGCAAGCTTTGGTGGTTGGTTGTTTAGTAAGTAGGCTTGAGGTTCTCTTCATACCAGAGAACAGGCCAGGTGAGAGTAAAACCTGACCTCCCTCAAATGAAAATACCTGGGACCCTCTGAACCTGGGAACAGTAGCTTAGCCAAGAAGCAGGGCCCCCCAGTGGAGGGTTTAAATATAAGTAAAAGATGAGCAAGCAAAGACAGTTCAGAACTATAGAAAGTTTCTTTAGTGACAAGGAAGATCAAGGGGTACCCTCAGAAGAGGAAATCAACCATAGGGTCCCTACATCCAAAGCTTCCAAGGAAAATATCAACTGGTCTCAGGCCATGGAAACTCTCTAAAGGGACTCTGAAGAGAAAGTAGGAGAGATAGAAGGAAGATGTAGAGAGAGGGACGAAAGAATGGAAAGAAAAATGAGAGTGAGGAAGGAGAGTCATGAGAAAAAAGTCAACAGTTTGAAAAGTCAAATGGAAAAGGAGATTAAAAAAAAAACTGTCTGATGAAAATAATTGCCTAAGAATTAATATTGAATAAATGGAAGCTACTGACCTTATGAGAAACCAAGACATGATAAAGCAAACCAAATTGAATGAAAAAATAGAGGGTAATGTGAAATATCTCCTTGGAAAAACAGCTGACCTGGAAAATAAAGCTAGGAGAGATAATTTGAAAATCAATGGACTACTTGAAAACCATGACCAAAACAAGAACTTAAACACCATCCTCCAAGAGATTGTGATGGAAAATTGCCCTGACATTCTAGAAGTAGAAGCTAAAATAGAAATCAAAAGAATCTACCCATCACCTCCTGAAAGAGATCCCAAAGGAAAACCTCGAGGAGTATTATAGCCAAATTCCAGAACTCCCAGATCAAGGAGAAAATATTGTAAGCAGCTAGAAAAAAGTAATTCAAATATTCTGGAACTCCAATAAGGGTAATGCAAGATCTAGCAGCTTCTACATGAAAGGACCAGAGGGCATGGAATATGATATTTCAAAGGGCAAAGGAACTAGGACTACAGCCAAAAATCATGTACCCAGCAAAACTGAACATAATTTTTCAGGGGAAAACATGGAATTTCAATGAAAAAGAGGACACTCAGGCATTTGTGTGATGAAAAGACTTGAACTGAATAGAAAATTTGACTTTCAAATACAAGACCCTGGAGAAGCATAAAAAGGTAAACAGGGATAGGAAATAAAAAGGGACATTAAAACATTAAACTGCTTATATTCATACATGAGAAAATAATACTTCCATCTCATAAGAACATTTTTCAGTAAGGAATACACAGAGGACACAGGTCTGAACTGAATATGAAGGGATGATATTTGTAAACCATTTATTTTTTGTATATCTTTGTTCTTTGTGGAGCAAACAGGGCAGTTTGTCTAGTGCCTGGGGCTGGATTTGGTCTTGGGGCCTCCTGGGCCCAGGACTTGTGTTCTGTCTACTGTGCCACCTAGCTAACCCATGATGACATCTTTAAAATAGGGTTGAGGGATAGGAGGAATACACTGGGGGAGGGAGAAGGAGAGAGGTGGAATGGGGAGAGGTAGCTCACATGAAGGAAACAAGAAAAAAGCTTAGGGAGGGGAGGGGAAGAGGGGGAAGGAGTGGAGGAGTGAATGAATCTCATTATCATCAGAATTTTCTCAAAGAGGGAATAACTTACATCCTCAAGCAGATATAGTAATATATTTTTCCCTTGAGGAAAAGTGGGAGGAGAGGGAATTGGGGGTGGGGGAGAAGAGAGAAAGGAGGGAAGGGAAGTTTGGGGGAGGGAGCTGTAAAAAGCAAAACACTTTTGAGGAAAGTGAAGATGTTCTGCACAACATCATATGTATGACATATATTGAATTGCTTGATTTCATAGGGAGAGTTGAGGAGGGAGGGAGGAAGAAAAATTTATAAAACAGAATTAGCTGAAAGACCTTAACCTCATAAGAGTGGGCTCAAGGAGGAAACAATTCAGACCCAATTGGGAAGAGTAATCTATTTAACCCTACAGGAAAGTAGGAGGGGAAGAGGATAAGGACAGAAGGGTGAATGAAGGAAGGGTAGAGCAGGGGAGGGAGCAATCAGTAGCAAAACACTTTTGACAAGGAATAGGGCAAAATAAGATAGATAATAGAGTAAATATCATTGGAAGGGAATGGGATGGAGGATAACAGTTATGATGATTGACTACAAGGTCAAAAAATATGGTACCTATTCTGCTGAGCTACTGTGAATAAAATTCTCTGTCAGGTTCAAGGTACTATATAAAAATTATGATGAACAGGATGCTATCAGAAAAACCTGGAAAGACCCACATGAACTGAAGTAGAGAGAAATGTACTGTATACAAAAAAATAGCATTAGTGTAAGATGTTCTGCTGGGAAGCATGTGGTTATTTTCAGCAAGGCAATGATCCAATATATCTCTGAAGAACTTGGGAAAATTGCAGTCCATCTGCAAAGAATGAACTGATGATATCTGAAAACAGACTGAAACATAGTTCTTTTTTGACAATTCCTTAATCTGAAGTTTTGTTTTTATCTGTTTTCTTTCACAACCTAGGTAATGTAGATTTGTTTTCCATGACTATTCATTTATAATTTATATTGAATTATTTGAGTTCTTGTGGTGGGGGTGGTAAGGGAGGGAGGAAGAGAAGTTGGAACACAAAGTTTTTTTTTTAATTGATGTCAAAATTTGCTTTTACATGTAATTTGGAAAACAAAATTCTAAAAAAAAAATGCATTGAAGTGTTCTTCAAATAAGTCGCTGTGTATAATTTGAATATAAAATGTGTGTTGCATAGAGAGCCATATGTGTCAAGTAAGATGTATATAACATAATGCACAAGTCTAGTTAGTCCTGAAAAAAGTCAGCTATGCAACATGCTCATCAGTAGATTACAAACACTGTACACTATGAGTCCATCCTCAGAATGACTGTGTCCTTTCTTTATACACATTAGGTAATTTATTCTCTGGAGATCCAATTAAATACAGACACATTAGATGTCTGGATTTGATCAGGTTTGATATAGGGTCTGTACAATATGAGTGTCAATTGCACTCACTGCCCAGTAATCGTTGTGTTGCTATAACTGTTTTCTTGATTAAAAAACAAAAAAAACCCACTAGCATCTTGGTATAGAAGAGAGAGGAGCTGGAAGTGGAAATCTAGAATTTTCATTTTGTTTATTTTTATTTTACATCTCTGATTCAAAAACACCAAATAATTTAATAACAAGGTCAGAAAACCATAGAATATTGGGTCTTTATAGAGAAATGGACATTTAATTTTTGGTGACCACCTTGTTCATAATGCTTTCATTCACATAAGCCTGTAAATGTCAAGGAGTTTCTGTGACAGCTTTAATGCTGATGTGATTTACTTAATATAGCCAAGTAGCCAAGGCCTCTCCTTAGGCAAGGATAGGGTGTTCTGTAGGCATGGAAAGGGATGGACAAAGGGAGCTCAGCCCCAACAGGCAAAGAAAGCGCCAGGATATTACTGTTTGCTACACAGCTTCCTAGCAGGGATACTGGGTCCAGAGATCTGTGCAGAGGCATAAGCTTGCACATGTTATCTGACCCAATCTTCAGGGATACCCCCAGCAGACCATCCTGTCAGCCTGTTTTTCACCTGAGCTAACAGGCTGGCCTGGGTAGGAATCTAATTGTTTTTTATGAGGCCAATCACAAGTCTAATGTAGAAAGTGGGGATTTTTCTTAATTTTTATTTTCTAAAAGGCAAGGCCACTGTGGAGAGCAGCAGCATATTTGAAAGAAAGGAAGATGATAGGGAAAAGATAATAGGACTGAAGAAGAGAAAAGAGGGTTCCTAGACATATGCCCTTGAATTCTCTTCTCAGACATCACCTTTTGTCATAAAGCTTTTCCTAACCACTTCCCTAGGTACTAGTAATGGCCCACCTCCAAATTCCTCATTTTTATATCTATTATATATACATAAATATATATACATATATGTATGCACACATATATATAAAATGTATATATACATTGTAAATATATTTGTTGTATATTATACATTATTTATACATACATTTTATCTTTTATAAATTTATATACTTTATATAAATACACATTAATATACACTATATATTATTTATATATAGTTTGCATATCCCTATATCTATATACAATATAACTCTCCCCAATAGAATATTAACTTCTTTAGGACACAGCCAGCTTCACATTTGTGTTTGTAACACTAACATCTAACACAGTGCTTAGAATTTATGAATGAATGAAGGAATGAGAGAGAAAGAAAGAGAGAGAGAGAGAGAGAGAGAGAGAGAGAGAGAGAGAGAGAGAGAGAGAGAGAGACACGGACATTTATGAAGTTACAAGCAAAATCCAAAACAACATCCCTACTCACAAAGTCACTAGTGACAACTCCATTATTTTTTTTTTGACTACTAAATTCAATGAATCAATCACAGACTATTTGTCAGATCCAGTCCTATGCTAGGTGCTATGTAAGATAAAATTAATGTAAAACTATGTAAGATAAAATTATGTAAGATTAAAATTAATGTGTCAAATTTATTATATCCATTTTGAAAGCAAGTGCTATGGAAAGAGATCCATGGGTGTGTACACAATTGCATTTTGTGGTCTACATTGCATATAGAAATGCTATTTTATTTGGGTTTTTAAGAATAGAAAATAATTTAAGATTATAAGAAACATAAACATAAGAAAAAAATGTCAGACAGTCACATATCACCATTCATCAGCCAATTCATTGCCAATGAAGTTGTATAAGATAATATTATTTCAGAGTTGGAAGGGACCTTAGAGAATATTTGCTCTAACAGGATCATTTCACAGATTGGAAAATTTAAACTGTATCTTGATTAGGGATATACATGTTAATATTCAAAACAGTTTTTTTTTTCTAATTGTAAGTTTTATTATTTTTTTTTTTCCCACTACAGTGAGTAATATCAGTTTAGAGGGCTAGGGGCTCTGAATTCCTTAGACTCAGATGGCCATTAAAACAAACAAACAAACAAACAAACAAACAAACTAAAATTTTCTAAAGGTGGAATTTAAATTGGATCTTAACAAATGAGTAGAATTTGGATAAAGAGGGTTAAAAAATAGGATAAGGAAGACATTACCAGTGTAGGAATGATAGGAGCTGATAATTTCCTGATACCCAGGCAACAATCGTCCTGACATAATTATAATGAAGATGTCAAGGTAGTCAGTAAGAAAAGATTTATAAAACTTTGACTATCAGCCAGATACTTTGGTAATCACTTGTGATAACAGTTAGTAGTAAGCATTTTATAATGTTTTAAAGTTTGAAAAACATTATACATGATAACTCATTGATTTGATCCTCACTTCAACAATATGAGATAGGTGCTATTATTATTCAAATTTACTGTAAAAAATAATTATTAGCTAATCTAATCTGGAAAAATTATATATGATGGCTTATATGGAAAATTATGGTTATATGAAAAATTATAAATTTAGAAAAATTATAATTGGACCATAAGTCCCATCTGGCTCACCATTCAAATGTAAAAAATATTTTAGCTAGCTTGCTGACCTAATTTGGGGGGGCCTAATCTGACTGGGGTACTTAATCTGGGACTGTTGACTGTTTGGTTACCTGACTGCTATTAATTTAATATGGGCCATTTATAAAGTTCCACCACACTGCTCCACTCCCAAAATTGATAAGCAAAAGATTAAGAAGTCTCTTCCATTTTAACAGCAGAGGCTTTATTTATGAGATACAATTTAAAATTAAGAATACAGGGAAATAAAATGCACAACCTGACTGCGTTCTGGAATGTCTCTTTCCACCTGCTGTGCCTGGAACTGTTTTAGCCTCCTCCTGCCTACCAACAGACCTTCTTCTAGTGTTCTCCTTACTGAAAAGCTCCCCTGCTCCGTGTTGGCCTCTGTCCCTTCTTGCTCTTAGCTTTTTCTCCTTCCCCTGTCTCTTAGTGTTCCTTCCTTTCTGTTCTCTTAAACTTCACTTTCTCCGACCTGTACCCTGTGCTGACCACGTCTGTGCTCTCTGCCGCCTCCTGTTCTGTCTATCTGCTCTGTTAGTCCACCCCCCCCTTACTGTCTAACTCCCCTGTATATATATCTTCCTTCTAATCCCTCAAATCTCGAGGTCCCTGTGCCCCCCCACACACCAAGCTAATCTGCCAGCCATACTAGGGTTGCGGCTGGGGGGAATGCTCCAGCGTCCCATGTGTACCATACCCAGGGCTCCAGGGGCCCATGCTCCCTGTTGTGCGCCCAGGGACCTCTGCATGGGCTACACCAGAAGCCGGCCTGGATGAGCCCAGGATTTCTTGGATACATCTGCTCAGGGTGGAGGGAGCTGGGGCTTTTCCCCACAGCTGTCTCTTCTAGTCTTGATGTCTTGCCACTAGACTCAGATGGCTCTGGAGGAGACGGTAAGGTTGGTGACTTTGCACAGCCCTCCCTCACTTAAATCCAATTCACTGCAAGTCATGACATCACCCCAATGTGATGATCCTCTTAAAGAATGAAGGACAAACAACAACAACAACATGGTTGCTAAATTCTGGACTTTAAATCAGCAAGTGCTGATTTCAAATTCTACTTCAGGCATTTAAAAGCCATGTCATCTTAAATAAGTCAAGTAATCATTCATGGTTTCAGTTCCTTCATCTGTAATGTGGAGATTTATTTTGATTTGGAGACCCTACCTTTGGGCTGAGATTAGAAAGCCTTAGGCCCTCAGGTTCTTCTGTCTTTATCAGAAAATAAAAAGAACTGTAGATATAGTCCCTTCCCTCAAAAACTAATAAAAGAATTAACATATAAATATATACACATATGTGTATTTATGTATATATTTCTTTGTATATCCATATAGAAATGCATATATAACAAATTTGTGTATATATGTACATATAATCTCAGAAGGGAAGACACTAATAGCTTAGCTGTGACATATGCCCTGTGTCTTGAACAACAAGGGCAGAGAATTCCAGCTGTAGAGTAAGCATCAAGTACAAAAATACAGAAAGAGATGATACAGTTTTCAGGTTGTATAGTGGATAGAATGTCAGATTTGTTGTCATGAAGATTTGAGTTTATATCTTGCCTTTGATGCTTACTATTACTATAAGGCTGAGCATGTCATTTAACCTCAATTACCCAATTGTAAAATATAGATAATGCACACATTTCAGTGTTGATATAAGAATCCCCCTGTAGAGCACTATATCAATGTTTATTATTTTTATTACCCTGTACCAGAACCTCAGTTTAAAAGTATTTTCATTTTCTACTGACCCTCTAGTTCTTTTATTGATATATCAAATGACATATCTGATATATTTTCTTTGAACTATACTAAGTAGCTATCAGAACATTTTGTAGCTCTAGCCCTATTTTTAACAAAAGCTATACTATTTGCTTCAACTAATAACTGTTTCCTATGTTCTATAGACACTTTGATTGACTTTTTTTTTTTTACAATTTATGGGTTCTATAAACTTGTCTGAATGTACTTCTTTCCTCATACACATAAAAAAATACACATTCTATCTCTCTGTTTCAATAGGCCTTTCTATCTTCCAGTCTTCATTGAATTGCTCTGATCACTTTTTTGCCTCCCTTAATTCTTTCATTCTTTCCAGTTATAGCTTGTTCTACCATTTAAAAGCACATTGCTCTCAAAGCTGGGGCACTTCAAATGCTAAATTGAAAGATGGAACAACTTATTTTTAAGTATTGTAACCTTTTCCTTCCAATCTTGCCTCCAGGCTTTTCAGATTGACTCTGTCAGAATGATCCATCTTTTCCAGTATAACAGCTATGAACTCTCCATTCCTGACGTCATATAATACTTTCTATATTGTTTAAATTCTTCCTAGGTTGCTTAACATCCAAGTGACAGCCAGTGAGTAAACAGCAAATGTGGGTATACTCATTGTAGCCATTCATTGCTTCCCAAACTCCAAATTAAGACAGCATGACTTCCTAGATTAGAATTTAAAAGGTGAGAATAAAAGCAGACACAGAAAATATAGGGTTAAACAAACCCAGAGAGATGATAGATACAATGTGGTACAGAGCTCAAGGATATTAAATAATGATTTCTGTTTATAAGTTCCCCACAAGATCATATAGTATATACAATTAACTTGTTTTTGTGTACCCGTATCCCTATTCTTCTAATATTTTTGTTCCTATTCTTCTAATATTAATGAAATTAGGAGCAAATAAAAATAAAAGCAATATTGTTGGGCTTTAAATCAAGAGGTTTACATTTAAATCCTCTTCTAGCCAAACTCATTAATCCCTACATGATTCCCTGAAAGCCAGAAGCAGGCTTGTGGTTCTGTTAGGGCTCTTCTCATTTTCATTTCATAGCTCCAATTCTTCCTTTCCAATTAATTTAATCAGACACTTGGAATTAACACAAAAGACATTTAATTAAAACATGAGATAAAGGTAAACCAGACAGTGAATTGAGTAGTAATATTCTTAGCATCCATGTCAAATGGTTGCTCCCATCTGTTATAGGTGGAGGTGCATCATGACAGACTTGATCAATTGATTTCCCCTCATCCCAAATGATGAAATTGCAGAAGGTAAAGAGCTGGTAACAAAGAAAACACCATGGTAATGTCTCAAATGCAAAGAACTTTGTACTCTTGTTACCCTTTTACAAAGTACGTAGAGGTTCTTAGGACAATATTGATGGAATTAGAGGCTGACTAACCATTGGCTCATTGAAAGATCTATTATATCCCTAGTGACCCTTTATAAGGTGTCATTTACTTTTTTCTTGTGTTATTAAGTCAGAAGATAGCTCTAAGAAGTGAACTCTGTGAATTGAGACATGGTTAGTCATAGCTGTTGAGATTTGAACTACAGAGAGAAGCAGGCCCAGGGACCCCAGGTGAGAAACCTAATGGAAATGGTATGTCCAAAGAAATCAACCTAAGTACACTATAAGAAGTGAAAGGAGATCAGGGTCCTTCACTTTTTGAGATGTCAAATGCATAGACCATGTATTACCTAACTGTGGGTCTCTCTAATCCTTTACTCTGTGTGTGCTTATTCTTCTCAATTATAACACATGTAGTGTTGTCCCATACATTTAATATATTTTTGTTAACATTTTTGATGCTCTGTGCTTGAGTCAAACACATTAAGGACACTGGAGTTTTTCATAAGCTCCCTTTATTGCACAGATGAGGAAATTGGAACCCAGAAAAGTTAAGTGAATGATTCAAGATTGGACGGCTAGTTAACAAAGCTCCATGACTAGAATTTAGATCACACAACTTCTAATCTCCTAACCCTTTCTATTATATCCTGTTGTAATATGATTGTCTATTTGTGATCTTTTCTGTAGCCACAGATAGTATTATAATAACATGATTGCATGTATATGTATAACTAATCATATTAGCTTTGCTTATATAGTGAGTAAATATGGTAAATATCCTTGGAGAGATTTTTTTTCATTGTAAGATTTGTCACACAAAATGTATAAACATCATCCACACAAACAAGGAAAAAGAAAAAAATAAAAATAAAAATATCCTAGGTAAATTAACTCAATAGCAAAAATTTGTTTCCTATGCAACAATGGAAGAGATATGTATAAATTGTCAGAGCAAAAAGGGGATTTCAAAAATTGAAAATTAATCAAGGTAAAAAGAGAAGCCTTATTATTTCTTAATAAAGTTAAACTTCTTTTATGAGAAGCAGCACTGCATAGCAGATAGAGAATTGCTCCTAAAGTCAGTGAAAAAGGGTTTAAGTCCTACTTCTGGAGCACTCAGGTTCAGACAAAAGTGTTGTTATGAATATTTTTGTGCATATGGGTTTTTTTCTGCCTCTTAACTCTCTGGGGTATAAACATTTTTAGTAGTTTCACAGCAACTAAGTGTATGAAGAATATTGGGAAGTTCTATTTCCAAATTGCTTTGGAAATAAGTAATACTTGTTTATAACCCTTGTTTTTCCCTTTTTTGAAATGCTGCAAACAAGATCTCTCCTTTGGTTAGGTGCTGCCAAACCCTGTCTGATCCTTGTATGATTGCTTGGTTATTTGAACATTTTTCATGCTACTTAGAGGACTTTTTTTTTAATTTGCAAGATCTGGATTTTTAAAATGACATTCTTGGATGTTTTCTGTTTGGGGTTTCATGCAGTAGTTGATCCCTGGGTTTTCTATTTCTACTTTTCCCACTAGTTATAGTAGATTTAAATAGTCATCTTCTAAGATTAAATTAAATATGACAGACTTTTGTTTGCTTATGGTTTTTAGGGTGACTATGATTCTTAAGTCCCCTCTCCTCAACCTGTTTTCCAGGTCAGTTATTTTTTCATGGGAGAGAACTTCTGGTTATTCCTTTATTTCAATCTTTTGATGGTTTCTTGTCTCATGAAGTACTTGAGTTATTATAGTTCCATTTTATTTTTCAACTATTCCACTAATTTGGTTAGGTTATGCACTTTATCTTTTAAGCTATTTATTCTTCTGCTATTTTTATCTATAGAGAAGCTGTATGATATAATGGATAATATCCTAGAAAGGAAGCCAAAAAGGCCTGAGTTCATATTCTGCCTTGGTTATTTACTAGTTGTATTATCTTTGAGAAGTCAGTTTTGCCTTATTTTTCTCATCTGTAAAATGGAGGGGTGGAACCAGATGACCTCTAATGTTTATTCTAAATTGAAGTTAATTTTTGTTCATATCTCTTGCTTCAGTTCTCCCAGGCACTCTTGCATTTTGATTCTCCTTGTACTTGTGGAGTTTTTGTTTGTTTGTTTGTTTCATTCTTTTGGACTTCTCTTAGTACAAATGTTTTCTTCATTGTGTTTTGTCTTTTCTTCTATTTATCCAATTTTTTACATTGTCTTGGCTCTTTGTGCTGTCTCTTAGAGTCTCAGAGGTTTTTTGTTTGTTTGTTTGTTTGTTTGTTTTTGTTTTTGGTATGCCCTGTTTCATCCTGTCATTTCCATAATCGCGATGTCATTCCATTCTGGATGTGGTAACTCTAGTGATTGACCCTAGTCTCTGCCTCAACCCTTGGCTTACAGCTCTGAATCCTGGTCACATATTACAATTACTGTCTTCAGTATCTCTGTCTCCTTTTCCTTCCCAATTTCCTAGGAAAAGCTTCTTTCCTTTTTCTATTACATCCCTAACAGGACTAGGTGGTAAACACAAGTACAATGAGTGAAATTGTGTCTTCTGTCAAGGAGTTGGGCATGCGGAGAATGGGGGAATGAACATTATCATTAGACTATCTACAAAGGCAAGGGTGATTATTACAAGCTTTAGTGAGGGAATACCTATACCAATGAGTTAAACATGAATGTTTGAAATGTACTTGTTTTTATTTTATTAGGGGAAAGTGGGGAGTGCAAAAGAAGCTAGATAGCATTTTACTTTATTATGACACTATACCACACCTTAAAAATTATTAACAAGAAACTAACAAACAGACACCAGGAGAGGAAAAATGGCTATGTGGAAACAAAGAACTTACTTCGTTTAGTCCAAAACACAACAATTACAACAATAACAACAATAAAAATCTCTTAGACAACTGAAAGTGGTCAAAGCTAAAGACATTGGGAAAAACAAAACAAGAAAAAAAAATTCTAAAAATGCCCCATTGTATCTGTTTATTGTGAATAAAGATTGCATACTTAAAATATTTTTCAAACTGGCTTTGTGACCTATAAATACTGATTATTCACATACTAGGGAAATTTAGTATCATGAGCCCTACATTCAAAACCAATCAGAACAAATGAGAGCCATATATCCTAACCCATAAAAATTAACTGCATATAATTATTTTAGTGTTATTAATGTTATAATAACAGTTGAGTACTCTGTGTTCAGCATCTTGCACAATATATTATAAGAGGTCTTTTTCTTTTTCTTTGAAAGGAGGCATGCTTTGGTTTATATTAAAAATTTTAATTATTTTATTCCACATCTAAATAATTTTAGGGACTTTCTAATTTGAAATAATATTGCAGAATTAAAATTTTACATTTTCAAAATGTAAGCAACAGAGATATTTTGTTCTTTAGGAACTGAGGTTGCACACCCACAAAAGCAAATGATTACATTGTAAACTATGCTACATATAATTTAAATACATATGTAACAACCAAAAATATTGAAGCAATGTTTTGGAAAGCACATCGGATGAGTTATTGGAAACAGAGTTTCTAATCTTACTTATGGTCATTTGGGCAAATCACTTAACTCTTCAAATGTTTCTCCTATCTGGTTCTGGTTTCTCATCACAGAAATGAGGGAGTTGGACTAAATAATATCCAAGGTCCCTGAAATCATGACTTTTCACAAAAATTGAAATAATAGTTCTATAAAGTATAGCTATAGAAGTACAAATGATATAACATTTAATTAATATTAACTTAAAGACACAGCTGCTCATACCACTTTAAAAATCTGGGAATTACCAACTATAACCCTACCAGTACAATGAAAGACCACAAGTCCTTTCTATCTTCTTACCAATTCATCCTAATTTCTTTGAATTCTTCCCATTCACTTTGCTACTGTGCTCATATCCTTGGACCATGCAGTCTGACCTTAAGGACTCCTTGTCTTTGAAACATTAATTATTAGAACATCTTGACCTTTCCATTCTCCCTACAACTGACATTACCATTAGATTTTAAGCTTTTGGGGAGTAAAAAATGTTTTACTTTGTGTGTGTATGTGTATATTCCCACATTTAGCACAGATCTGCGCACATTAGAGGCACTAGAAAAATGTGATTTTATTATTCATTCATCAATCACTTTTCTCTGGTGGATATGTGGGCTCTCTGAATCTTTATGACAACATTTTTATTGAGATCCATGTAGTATAAAGTAAGCTGCCATGACTCCCATTCAGTTATGGCAACTGAGAGCACAATGTCAACTCTCTCACTTTGTATTTATTCTTTCCTCCTCTTAGACAACTGTGTATTTTCAGATGAAATGTCCAGAAGATTTTCTAAATTATGGAGATTTGAAGGTGCCATTAGAGGTCTCCTAAGTAATCAGAGCTGAGTGGCTCGTAGTTGAGAAGACCACATGAGTGGTCATGATGGGTGGCAAGTGAAATATCTCTAACAGGAGTGGAGTGACACATCAAGAGCAAACAGATGAAGAGCACAAAAGGAAAGGTCACTTTATCAAGCATGATCCCTCATTGGAGAGAGAAATGACAGCCTTAGAAACTTGAAAGACATTAACACTTGAAGCTCACCAGAAGACTACAAGTAAAATAAAATGCATGGGAAAAGAAAAGACCTCTGCAACCAGGAATTGAGAGATAATCCTTTGCCACATATGATCTTTAAATGTGTATATTCTAAATTTGAGCTCACTCTTTTCATAAATACTTTACATATTTATGGAAGACTGCTTCTCAACTCTACAGGGAAATGATTTATACTGACTCTCATTACAATACTATATTTGTAGTCATTGTGTTATTGTTTTTGTTGTTCAGTTATTCAGTCATGTCTGACTCTTCGTACCCATAGCACACCAGTACTGCCCAGGGGGTTTTCTTGGCAAAGATATTGGAATGGTTTGACATTTCCTTCTTTGATGAATTAAAGCTGACAGAGGTTAAGTGACAAGCCCAGGTTTCCACAAGCAGTAATTATCTGAGGCCAGATTTAAACTCATCTTCCTGACTGCAGGCTTTGTGCTTTATCTAGCTGAATGATGTAGCTGCCTCTAATATACCATATTAGTATATTTACTACACAATCTTAGTAAATACCTATTCTAAAAGTTAATTAAGTCTGACAAATTGATTGGTAATGAAAATATAGCAGTGAAAACTACAAGTACTACAAGTACAAAACCCCAGAACCCAGGAAATAATAGTCACATTCTGGAAACCTCAAGCAATGAGTGATTGTGAATTGGGTAAATTCTATTTTTTCAAAATAAGAACTCATGTAATTCTTGTAGCTGCAACCTCTCCATGATCCCCCAAAGTAAGCAGTCATGGGATCAATTTGAACCCAGGAGTTTTAAGAACTAATAGTTTGAGTTGGTTTAGTTTTCCATGTCTTCTCTCCTTTGAGAAGATTAAGTGCCCAACAGTAGTATACTTACACTTCCAGCAGGGGGACTCTTTAAATGGAAACAAAAAGATTGCAATCAAGATTTTGACTCATCCCAAAGCAAGTAATACAAGAAGTGGTAGATATTGGAATGCATTTTTCCCCATTCTCAGCTCTGTCTGATGACTAGAAGATATCTCTGGTTATTTTTTCTTCAGCTAGCCCATTAAGAATAACAATAACTCAGGGGTGGCCAGGTGGTGCAGTGGATAAAGCATTGGCCTTGGATTCAGGAATACCTGACTTCAAATCTGGCCTCAGACACTTGACACTTACTAGCTGTGTGACCCTGGGCAGGTCACTTAACCCCCATTGCCTGGCAAAAAAACAACTAAACAAACAAACAAAAAAAGAATAACAATAGCTCAAATTTTTATAATATTCATGAGGAAGGGAGTTGACAAAGCAGATAGCATTTAAGGGCTGAAGCTAAGAATACCTGAATTCAAGTCCAACTTCAGACATGGCAAGACACTTAACCTTTGCATACCTCAGTTCCCTCTTCTGTAAAAGGAGAACAATAAAGCACCTACCTCCCAAAATTGTTGTGAATATAAATGTGGTAAAATTATTTGTGGTAAAGATTAATATTGAAAGTTTTAGCAGAAGCATTTGGGAGGGGCCACACCTGGCCCACCCTGAGATTATGTATGCTACTGAGAAGGACTTCCCCTTTTGGGGGAGGAAAAACAGAACGTGACTGGAAGAGAGGGAACTTCTGAGAGGCTGGGTGTATTCAAAAGTTCTGGATCTTTCGGCCTGATAATCAGTCTGGTGGCATTTGGGGACCTGGCAGAGGCACGTGCTTTGCTCTGTTTCAGGCGACTGCTGAGTAACTGTAAACTGACCGGGCTTTGGTAAGTTTTATTAAGGAAAATCCTAAATTCCTTTGAACTAGCTTAATTGGGAATGCTCTGGGATTCCATAGGCTAAGCTTAGAGCTAAGACTATCTATCTGTATTTCTGTTTCCTTATTTCTTTAATTGGTTTCACCTTTGTGGTTTAATTAATTCCCAAGTAGTAAAACCTGATCCTTCATGAACTAAAGCTCAGAGACGCCTTTTCTTATTGGCCTGGGAGGAATATATAAGAAGGAAAGTTTAAAGGGGAGATTAAACCTCAAAGAGTCCCTCTTATTTCTGGGACCCCAATATTAATACCTCTCCATTTATCAAATTTTTACCCTCACAAAAATAAGATAATTGTAAATAAATATACACAGTATTGCCTCAGGTTAGTTAATGGTTGTTGTTTTTTTTTTTTGCTGCTGCTGCTATAATATCTGGAAAGCACACACAACAACCTTGGGGAATAGATACTCTTACTATCCATGGTTTATAAATAAGGAAACTGAGATTCAGTTTGCTTTCACTTACCTGCCTTAGAGTGACTTGACAGAATAACAAAAATTTGCAAGACTTTCACCACTTTCATGATGTCCTGATGTCTCTCCAACTTTCAAACTTTGGAATCTCTATGTGGAGGCCATATCAATACTTGTTTTCACTCACTTCCTCTTTTGTTCTCAAAGCAAATTAAGGAAGAGTAATATGAATGAGACAGTGAGGAACAGAGACACTGTTACACCTTAAGCTACTACAGATTTTCAGAGACAGTATAGATTTTCTTAAACAAGTAATAGTTTATATTGATGGAAATACTTCAAGATTTTTTATTTTATTTATTTTTATTTTTAAGTATAATTGTACTATGAAGACATAATTTACATCTTCCTTTAAAAATTACCTTACTAGCAATTTCCCCTAATTTTTAATCTTCACTAAAAATATTTGACATAAATAGTTTAATTTTGTTCTAAACAATACTAATGTGTTTGAAACTCAAGATAAAATGTCCCTCTTACATACCTCAATCATAATTCTGTTTTAAATGATATGCTTAAAGAGCATTTAACTTTTGAAATTTAATAAAGTAAATATATATATATATATATATATATATATATATATATATATATATATATATATATATATATAATCTTATTAAGCACACATTGGGGAAACCAAGAATGGCAAAAAACAAAACAAACAAAAAAAAAGAAAAATATAAACATCATTACTGCTCTTAGTAGCTCACTATGCAATGGAGCAGACAGAATGTTAACAACTATGTACAAACAAGTTATACACAGGATTAATTAGAGTTTAGTCAGTAATATCAGGGAAAAGATATTCAGCAAAGTTACACTATTGATTAAATTAACTGAGGCTCCCCTCTCCTCCACATTTGTCCCTCTAACATGTTCAGTCAAATGAGCATTTTGTCTCTTATGGCGGTGTATTGCCTATAATACTTGAAGAGCACTTGTGCTTCATGAACTGATTCTTCATGAAGCCCAGAAACTCCTCATGGGTTTTTTATGCTATAGAGAACAAAGAAACAATATCAACTCTTAGAGCCTTAGTAACTCAGTCAGTCATATACACCAGGCATGATGTTAACCACTGGAGATACAATGAAACACAGTTCCTCTCCTCAATGACTGTCATTCTAATGACTGAGACAGCAGCATAAATAGCAAAGATGATTTCTTAGCATTTTTAGGTAAAAACCAGTCTTTTTTCTGGGGCAAGGAGGGTCAAGTGACTTACCCAGGGTCACACAGCTAGTGTGTCAAGTGTCTGAGGTTGGATTTGAACTCACATCCTCCTGAATCCAGGGCTCATGCACTTTATCTACTGTGCCACCTAGCTGCCCCCCAAAGCTAGTTTTTTGACAGTGAATTTATAGTCTTCTTAGATCATTTGTCATGAAGTTCTAGCTGCCCAAAGCAGTCTAATATCATGGATCCCAAGCAGATTAGAAATATACTTTTTCTGTTACACATTTTGATATTACTGCAAACTACCCTTCAATAATACACACACACACACATGAAATAAACCCCAAATACTCTCTTCCAAGGCATAATAACACGAGCAAATGAGGGTCCTCAACTTCTACTAAGGGGCCATGATCAAAAAAGTGAATGTAGCCAAAAGACATCATTCCACCAACAGAACTTAAGACAGTTGAAGAGTTACCAGTTACCCTGCCATTCAAGATGCAAAGAAAGAGATTGAGAAAAAAGTTTAGCATGTACTATATGAAGTGTTGCAATTGCTGCTCTACCAAGTAGAGAATAATAAAACAAGTTGATCTTTCCGAGTTTTGTTGTTGTTTGTGTTTTTTGTGTGTGTGCTGCTTGAGGATAGGAAGACAAAGGAACAGTCCTGATAGTAAGGGAGAACATGTATCAAGTTCATACTGTTGGCTATTTAATGCCTAGTCAATAAAGAACAATAGTTGTTTGTTTGTCCTTTATTTGGAAGAGGACTAATGACATTATGGAGTGATAGCTGGACTTGTGTGTGAATTAGATTTAAGGGAGGTAGAGTTGTGCAAATTTGTTGGTCTCACTCTTTCATTGATATCAAGATGCAGTGGCAAGAAAACAAGTTAAGATGACTGATGATGACCTGGCATTCATCAGATGACATTGATGTCTTTGATACCTGAACAAGCTGTAAGAGCTTCCCAGAGCCTGCTTCTGCTGCCTTCATGACAACTGAAAGAAATTTTTCTCATCTGCCCACTCTGCAGGGAGAAATTTTCACATGCTTGGGTAGACAGCCTCCAAATTACTGATGGGTATGAGGCCTGTTGGTCAACCTCTATTGTATTATGTGTGTAATAAGCTACCAAAACATAAACAAGCTATCACACCAGTAAAAGGAATGCATATATCACAAAATGAAAAGGTTTACTTTGCTGGCAGTGGCCTGAAATTCTCCTTTCACTTTCTGGTGGCAGCCAACAGTATTTAGAAAAAGGGGTAGCACATTTTCCTCAGCCGACATAAGCTTCAGCATCTATTAGTGTGGGTATCCCTGGGTAACTTTTGCTTTGTTTCCATGGTACAAAGGTAGTGAAGGTTTTAATATACCCACCAAACTCTTCATTTTTTTTTTCCTTTGGTAATATATTTTCCTTTATTTGTTGAAAGGTTTTCATCTCAGATCTTGGTAATAAGTCGTTTGACTAGAATTTTTTTCTGTCATATACCTTTCTGTCTCCTCTACAAACCAAGACACAGGGTGGTTTTAGAGGAATTTGTTAGAAACAGTAGAGAATAACAGCACCCGGAGACATGAGAACTGTGGTAGGGTGACCACAAAAGAGAAACAGAGACTTGTAGGTCACATGAACAGAAGAATCAAAGGTGAAGGGAGTAGGCTATTTATATAAAAAGAGAGAGGTGAACAGAACAGGTCATGTGAATTATCTACACCAGAGAAATAAAATAGCTTTTCTGTCAGTGAGCTTACTGTGTCCTCTGAGTTTGTTTTGAACTGAAAGATTGAAAGAGAGATGCTTCATTCTGGTTCAAACCCTTCAGTGACCTTTCAACTTTTACAACATGCCTTAACAACTTTAGACTTTTTAGTTATTGGTTCAAAGATAAAATGTTATGGGTGCACACAAGGTTTGTCCCTTCAGTGGCAAATAAATTGGAGCAAAAGTAAATTCAATTTAATTTGCAATCTGTTACACTGGCACAGTGGGTGAATACTGAATTTGACCATTTGTGGTGCATGGAAACTACACTGGTGATTTTTTGACTGAACGTATTCTAGTCAAGGAAAGCCCATATGATCCATTTTCATGGTACTTTAACAATGTTTCTTCCTTCCTCCCTTTTGTATAAAGATTATGCATTTGATAGGATTTTTGATATTTCATTACTTAGCACATGTTTGGAATTCACTTGTTAAAATTGAAGTGAGGGCATATATTTTCCTCTCTCTCTAAGAGAGATATTTCTACATCCATTTTTACAGTTATATCACCAACTTCAAAGAATTACTGAAAAAATTCTTTACACATCATGTCACCCCCACACACACACACACAGAGAAAACCATGGGGCTATGTATTGTATTATAAGTTAACAGAATCAATTATTACAGTGGTTCTCAAATTTTTCCTCAGCCTACAGTTAAAAAATAACAGTATAAAACAAAAGAAAAAAAATACTGGCAGAATTTCTTATAATGAAATCCCCCCAAATTTTTATTTTCATCCTTATTAACAAAGAACCTATGATTCATTTTTTTAAAGTAACAGATAATTTCAGAATTTCTTGCAGTACAGTGAATTACTCTATCCTCTCTGTATATTTTACAAGTATTTTTTGTAATTATAACTTTCTAAACTGATATCATGGTCTATATCTCACCTGTCCCATGAATGCCTTATAACTGTAAACAAGATAACTAGATTTTCAGAAATCGTGAAATGTGTTCATTTCAGATATAGCAGCATAAGTTGCTTCACCATCTTCCTTTAATATTATCTTATAACCTTCCATCACCAAATCTCTGAAGATTGGGGGAAACTGCCATATGATTCTCTTCACATATAATAGGTAAAATCAGAGGATCTTCCATGTTTGTCCTGGCTAGACAAAATAAGTATGCCCCATGACGCATGCCTGGATCTGGGACCCTTTCACTGTCATATGTTTCCTCCCCAGGGATGAACCTTGCCTTAATGCTTATTGTTCTATGTTGCTTATTGTTCTGTGTGATCCATCCAACCCTTGATTTTTGATATATTGATGAGGGAGATAAATAGAATATTTGTCTAACAAAAGAGAACAGCTATTGGGGCCAGGGGTATAGGACATATGACCTCTCTTCATCCAGAGAACCCTAGGTCTAGAGTAATGCATGCTGATCAAGTTCAGTCTTGGAGAAAGCCTGTTAAAGGAAAGACTCAGCTCTTTTTTCTAGAAATCTCTGGAATTTATTTTACCACTCAAGTATTCCAATAATACTTGGAGCTGAGAACCTACTGGTACTCATTAGACCTGTTCCATTCTGTTGACCTTCTTAATAGAAGACATGTGCAACCATAGGTTTCTTATATCATTCCATGTGCTGTATTCTTTACCCTGTGAGGGTAGAGTACATATCAGGTTTGCATCAAAAAGGATTGGTTGCTAAATCCAGAAGAACCACTCACTCAATAGACCTTTAAAGGAGTGACTGCCCCACCACTGGTGCTATCTCTTCTACTGTCCTAAATATGTAAAATTCTTTCTGAGACTTCCCTCTAAGGATTTGTAGAGGGGTGTGTATCCCCTTGCTGCTCCTTGCCTCCTGGTAGAATATGACCACTAGAGAATCTGCTCCTCCAAGTAAACCTGAGTAGGCATCTTCAGGTACTATTTGCTTCTTTTTGTTGGTGTGTCTTTGAATGAATATGTGTAATGAAACAATAATGTTGAGATGTAAAATTTTAACCTTAGAGGGTACCATGAAAATATGAGAAGTCAAAGGCTTTGAGATTGTTGATTAAAGTACTTGCTACACTGTGGACCTGTGTCCCTTATGGTTATTACCATTTTGTTAGCTGATAGGATGATCACTGACGTGACTTGGAAAAAAAAAATAAGTGGACATTGAAGCAGTTGTTTGGACATTACAGAGCTAAGGTTAAGGGGAATGGATTTTTAACTGATCCACTAATGTTTTCATGTTTTACGTTTCAACCTCCAAAGAGAGCTTAAGTAGCTATATGTTGCTGTTTCATGTACTTTAGAGTCATTTGTATTTTAATCATTTTCTTTCAGTGAGTAGAAATAGATAACTAGCCGAAACCTTATCTAAATTGTACATTTAATTTTCTACATTCCCTTTGAAGGAAATCCAAGACATGAGCCAAGCCTAAGAATGAATTCAAGGGGCAGCTAGGTGGTGCAGTGGATAGAGCACCGGCCCTGGAGTCAGGAGTACCTGAGTTCAAATCCGGCCTCAGACACTTAACACTTACTAGCTGTGTGACCCTGGGCAAGTCACTTAACCCCAATTGCCTCACTAAAAAATAAAAAAAAAATAAGAATGAATTCATTCCATGGGTTTTAATGTATGGAAAAGAGTCCCTCTCTGAAGATTTCAGGTTTCCCTAAGACTAAAACCAACCAATTAACTAACTAAACCAACTAACATATCAATTGCATTTTATAACATGTAACATTCTATAAAAAACCCCATGTCCCTTCAATGAAAGTAAGGAGAAGCATTTTCTCATCGCTTCTCTGTATTATGTCTGCTCACAATGATCCAGATGTATGGACCCATGGATGGGGAGTGAGTAGGTGGCTAATTCTTCTTGGAGTCTGATAAGTTACGTTTTAATATATCAGTATTCTATACCTTTCCCTCCCACACCATGTTAAAAATCTGGAGACAGGACAGTACCATTGCACATAGCAAATGGTTACATGGGGAAAGGTACATGAATAGAATCAGTGAAACATTGTATCAGAATTCCTAGCAGAAAAAATATTCCAGAGGTGTGGGATGGCCTCTGACTTTTTGTTCTCATGCACAGAAAATCTTTCCTAATGTAGTGAATAAATGAAACAAAATGCATATCAAGAATGATGTCGTTCTAACATTGCTTTATAACGAACTTGACCTGAGACAAATTATATAGAATTGTTTGCTTTTGTTTTTCTTCTTTTCCTTTGTGTCAATCTGTCTGTCTCTGTTTCAGTTTGTTGCTCTGTTTCTTTCTCAGACTCTCTTGGTCAATTCTATCAATGTAATTAGTTTTATATTCCATTCACTTCTGAAGAAACCCTCTTTCCCTACCTCATGAGCCTTCCCTTATACCAATTTTTCTTTTGTTTCACTTTTAAAGAAGTTAAGCAAAACCAACTAACATATCAAATTGCATTTTATAACATGTTACATTCTATACAGAACCACATATCCTTTCAACGAATGTAAGGAGAAGCATTTCTCATCTCTTCTCTGCATCAAAGCTAGGTCATTACTGTTATTTAATATTTATTTAAAATTATTTCATTTAAAGTATTGTAGTTATCATGAATATTCCCCTGGTTATATGAGTTTGTATAAATTGTCCCTCATTTCTTTTGAATTGTTCATACCTTATGATATGATTAGACTTTATTATGTTGCCAAGTCATAATTTTTATCCATTCTTTGATTGATGGGTAATAACATTATTTCCAGGTCATTACCACAAAAGGCATTTTAATGAATATTTGGTATACATGGGACCTTTCTTTTCTGTCTTTGACTTTCTTAAAACACATAATGTCAGAGCTGGATTTCAAAAAGTCATAAAATTTTTAGTCATTTTTTTTAATCATATAGTTCAAGGTTGTTTTTTCTAATCAGTAGACCAAATAGCAGCTCAAGCAATAATGTTCTAGTTGGCCAGTCATCATAAAGCCCCTCCAACACTGCCTAGTCTTGTCTTGCATATTTTGAAAAAATGTGTTTTGCTTGAAACCATAATTTTCTTTTTAACTTATATGACTTTTATTAGTGATTTAAAGAAATCTTGAATATACTTCTTTATACACCACAATTCTTCCTTTAAAAACTCTTTCTTTTCACATTCTTTGAATAGGTAACTATTAGAGAAGGGATCTTGGTCTCATATATTGTGTTAATTGCCTATAAACCTTATATAAATGAATTGACATTGACACTTGTCTGAGGACATGTCAGCAGTTAGACAGGTAAGTCTTCCTTGACAGTTCACTTTCCTAAGACTTAGATGTGCCTTGGGGTTCTAAGAGAAAGATTTACTCTAATAAGTTTGATTCAGAACTGTATTCTGATACAGCAATTGATCATTTTTTTTAACACAATCTAGACTATTGGAGTAAATGGAGAACACATTCAACTTCATTGCATTGTATATAAAAATGAAAGAATAAATAACTTTTACATTAATTAATGGGAATTGTAGACATCAGAAGTTTTCACTTTCAAAACATGGGGTTTATTTGATTATAGACAGTATCAGGACAGAAAAGGATCTGAAGGAAAATATTACAATACTGGATACTTTGTCAAATCAAGATTTTAACTTTGTATGTTCACTTTTTGCCATGTGGATTGCCTAGCCAATCAGAGGCTAGAGTGCTCTCCCATCCATATACTGATCAGAAGATTAGAGAGTGTATTCTGCTCTCCATCATGGTTTGCTACTAAGAAGAATAAAAAGGGGCATCTAGGTGGTGCAGTGGATAAAGCACTGGCCCTGGATTCAGGAGGACCTGAGTTTAAATCTGACCTCAGACACTTGATACTTACTAGCTGTGTGACCCCAAGCAAGTCACTTAACCCTCATTGCCCAGTAAAAAAAAAAAGAAAGAAAAAGAAGAAGGAAAAGAAGAAGAAGAAAGAGTAGAGACAATATAATCCCTCTTCTACATTGGAGAAGAGGGAATGACACAGATGATGCTTCTCTCTATCATCAATTGTTGTTGAGATGTAGAGAAAAGAAAGAAGATTTCTGTGAAGGAGTAAGTTGGATACAGTTTTTAGGCTACTTTAGCATAAAGTCCATTGCCTTTGCCAGAGAGAGAGAGAGAGAGAGAGAGAGAGAGAGAGAGAGAGAGAGAGAGAGAGAGAGAGAGCACATAATTACTTGAGCTGAAGGAATCATGGAATCATCTGAGACCCAAGCTGTACTTCATAAATACTATGTTGTAATAATTATCAAGGAGAGATTTCAGCTGACTAAAGTAACTATATGGAAGCAAAGAGTCAGAGAAGCATCCTGGCCAATCAAATACTCTGGCAGAGATGATGTACCCAGTGAGGTGTTAATGAAGCACAGCATGCATCAGCTTAGATTAGCAGTCAAAGCATCTGTTTAACACAGAAACATCATTGAACTGTTCTGAACAGTTCTTGAGACAGAAAGAAGAAATTGAAGTCTATAGTCCTGGAGTGACAAATTGCCTTGGCCATACATGTTACCTGTATCTGTGTTTAATGAAGCTGTTTCTTTAGATATCATGGTACTCTTCTCTGGACATTATGTACATGGGCGGAAGGTTATAACTGATATTTGTGGGTGGGATAGTATCTAGATATTGTATGTTTGCTTGCATTTTCTCCCCCCACCCCAGGCAATGAGGGTTAAATGAGTTGCCCAAAATCACACAACTAATAACTGTCAAGTGTCTGAGGCTGGATTTGAACTCAGGTCCTCCTGAATCCAGGGATTGGTGCTTTATCCACTGTACCAACTAGCTTCCCCTTTGCTTGAATTTTCTATGATTATTTTAGGGAAACTTGAGTGTTAGTACTTGATTTGTTACACTGCTGAGTACCCATTATATTTCTGATGGAAATAGTTACTGAAAAGTATAATTCCTAGAGCCCAAAGACTTAGAATAATTGCTATGTGGTTAGGATACCACCTCAAACTGTAAAAGTGCTTATAGGTGCGATGAGAAAGTCAGCTTCAGTCCACAAAGATAGAGAGGGCCTTTGGAGACTCAAAATTGTCAGTTTGGATTGGAGCAGTTTACAAGCTACATTTTAATAAGATCTTTATCAGAGACATTTGATACTAAAGATTTCCCTTCCTAAATTCCCAGTGGACAGCTTCCCATTAATTCCTGCTTCATTGATTTTTCTCATACAGAAGCTAATTAATTACATGTAATTGAAATTGCCTGGTTTATCTATTGTGATCTCCTCAATCCCTTGTTTAGGTAAGAATTATCCACCCAACCAGACTTACGAAATGTGCCTCCATTCAATTCCCTTTCTCTTTTATGCACCTGATCTTTTATAAATGTCCAACATTCCCCAAAATGCCTTCTGGTTTTGAAGCAATTCCTGTTGAATACGAAATATTTCCTTAAGTAGTTTAAGTTCTTGAATGTATGAAACATTAGGATATTGATTTCAGTTTTAAATACAGGTAGACACTATTATTTTTTCTTTTTTTAAATTATAAATGTATTTTATTATTTTCCAGTTACATGTAGAGATAGTTTTCAATATTTGTTTTTATAGGACTTTTAGTTTCAAATTTTTCTCCCTCTCTCCCCTCCCTGACCCCTCCCCAGAACAGCAAGTAATTTGATATAGGTTATATACTTGCAATAACATTAAACAGATTTCTGCAGTTGTCTTGCTGTGAAAGAAGAATCAGAGAAAAAAGGAAAAAAAAACACCTCAAAATAGAAAAACAACAGCACCAAAAACAAAAGAAATATTATGGTTCAATCTTCATGCATATTATACAGGTTTTTTTTTTCTGGATTTGGATAGTATTTTCCATGATGAGTTCTTTAGAACTATCTTGTACCCTTGTATTACTGACTCTGAAATCCTCATGCTCCTCATTTCTTACAGGACAATAGTATTCCATTACATTCATATACCACAACTTGTTCAGCCATTCCCCAATTGGTGGGCATTCCCTCAATTTCCAATTCCTTGCCACCACAAAAAGAGCAGCTACAAATATTTTTGTACATGTAGGTCCTTTTCCCTTTTTTAAGATCTCTATGGGAAAAAGACCTAATAATGGTATTGCTAGGTCAAAGGGTATGCACAATCGTACTGCCCTTTGGGCATAATTCCAAATCACTCTCCAGAATGATTGGATTAGTTCACAGCTCCACCAACGATACATTAGTGTTCCAATTTTCCCACAGCTTCTCCAACATTTATTATTTTTCTTTTTTGTCATATTAGCCAATCTGATAGGTGTCAGGCTGTACCTCAAAATTGTTTAAATTTCCATTTCTCTAATCACTAGAGATTTAAAACATTTTTTCATATGGAAATCAATAGCATTGATTTCATCATCAGAAAACTGCCTGTTCATATCCATGGACCATTTTGCAAGTAGGGAATGACTTGGCTTCTTATAAATTTTTGATAGTTTCCAAAATATTTTAGAAATGAGGCCTTTATCAGAAGTACTGGCTGTAAAAATTGTTTCTCAGCTTTCTTCATCCCTTCTAATTTTGGATTCATTGCTTATGTTGGTACAAAAAATTTCTGATTTTATGAAATAAAACATCATCCATTTTGCATTTCATAATATTCTCTATCTCTTGTTTGGTCAAAACTGTTCTCCTTTCCAAAGATCTGAGAGGTAAACTATTCATTCTTCTGCTGATTTACCTATGGTATCACCTTTTATGTCTAAATCACGTACCCATTTTGACCTTCTTTTGGTATAAGGTGTAAGATGTTTGTCTATGCCTGGTTTCTGCCATACTATCTTCCAGTTTTTCCAGCAGTTTTTGTCAAAGATTGAGTTCCTATCTCAGAAGCTGAAGTCTTTGAGTTTATCAAATAGCATATGACTAAAGTAATTTACTAATGTGTCTCCTGTGCCTAACCTATTCCATTGATCCTCCACTCTATTTCTTAGCCAGTACCAAATAGCTTTGATGACTGCTGCTTTATATTAAAGCTTCAGATTTGGTACAGCTAGCCCTCCTTCCTGTGCACTTTTTTCATTATTTCCCTTGATAATCTTGACCTTTTGTATTTCCAGATAAATTTTTAAATTATTTTTTCTAGCTCTATAAAATAAATTTTAGGTAGAATGATTTCTACGTCACAGAAAAAGTAAATTACTTTAGATAGAATTGTCATATTTATTATATTAGTTCAACCTATTCATGAGCAATTGATATTTTCCCAATTATTTAGATCTGATTTGATTTGCGTGAAAAGTGTTTTGAAATTGTGTTCATAGAATTCCTGGATTAGTCTTGGGAAGTAGACTCCCAAGAATTTTATATCATCAACCATTACTTTAAATGGAATTTCTCTTTCTCTCTCTTGCTGCTGGACTTTGTTGGTCATGAATAGAAATGCTGATGATTTATGTGGATTTTATTTTATATCCTGCTACTTTGCTAAAGTTGTTAATTGTTCTCTAGGATTCTTTAAGTATACAATCATATCATCTGCAAAGAGTGATAGTTTTGGTTTTTCCTGGCCTATTCTAATTCCTTTCCTTCCTTTTTCTTCTCTGATTGCTAATGCTAACACTTCTAGTACAATATTCTATGACAGAGGTGATAATGGACATCCCTGTCTCTCCCCTGATCTTACTGGGAAGCTCTCTAACTTATCTCCATTACATATAATGCTTGCTGATGGTCTTAGGTATATGCTGCTTATTATTTTAAGGAAAGCTCCACCTGTTTCTAAACTCTCTAGTGTTTTTATTAGGAATGGGTGCTGTATTTTGTCAAAAGCTTTCTCTGCATTTATTGAGATAATTATATGGTTTTGGTAAGTTTTCTTATTGATGTGGTTGATTATGTTGATAGTTTTCCTAATATTGAACCAGCCCTGCATTCCTGGTATAAATCCCACCTGGTCATAGTGTATTATCCTGGTGATCACTTGCTGTAATCTCCTTGCTCACATCATTTTCAAAAATTTTGCATGAATTTTCATTAGGGAAATAGGGCTATAATTTTCTTTCTCTGTTTTTTGCTCTGCCTGATTTTGGTACTGTGGTAAAATATGAAAGTTTTTAACAGTCGGTTAGGATAACTGAAAGACGCCAGTTTTTCAAGGACCACCCTTTTGGGGAGGAGATGAACAGTCCGCCTGCTGCGCATGTCAGACTGCCTGCCGGGTTTTTTGACTTCCAGGGTGGAGAGAAGGAGAGTAGGCCTTTTTGCGTGCTTGGCGGGACTCCTGGCGGTGCGGCACAGACGGTCTCCCTCACTCCAAAGGTGGCCTTTTCGGTTTGGTGAGTTTTTATAAGGAATATAGACTAAGCCTAGATTTAAGACGATTTGTACTGTATTTCTATTTTCCTATCCTTCTAATCAACAACACCTTATATACAATAAAGGCTCTATCTAGAAAACCAGAAGCTTCTTCCATTTACTAGTCTGGGAGATAAATTAAGGGAAAAGTTAAGTAGGGGAGATTTATGATCTAATATCCAATTTTAAATCTCACAGTTTGGCGACCCCGAAGGGAACTTAAGGACCCTCCCACCCTCCCTAGTTTGGCCATAAGCCGGCTAATTCGGTGGATTTTCCAAATACCCCCCCCCACGGACTTTCCCTTTGTCTAATCTCCCTTAAAGACTTTAAGCCTCTAAAAGTCTTGCTTTAAACAGAAAAGCCAGCCCAGTTTAAAGGGCAAGGTGCTCGAATATTCTACTATCCCTTTGATTTTTCTCATTGGAATGTATTGGGACAGCATAACATCCCGACTTAGAGGAATAGTTTACTCAATGGTCCTTCATAACATTATTGGTTTTTTCCTCATTCAGGCAGCAAAAAGTTTTTTGTATAATAGTATAAGTGAGAATCTTTGGGAAAATACGTTTAATATAAGTAGAAATTTTATGCCTGCAATTGAAATACCTTTTAATACCACATCCATAGTTCATACGACTAAGGATTTTATTTTTTTTGTGTTTTTTTTGTTTTTGTTATTATCATTGTTATGATATGGGGGAAACTCTCACATATAGAGAGAGACCTCAAAATGGCTGTTTCTACTAGAGATGATCCAAGTTTAGAATCAGATCAGCAGAAACTACTCCCTCTGCAGGAAGCTATAGAACATAGTAAAAAGGGAGTGCCAATTCAAGTCAGAAAATATAGCCCCTTTAGACCAAGTGACTTGAGCGCATGGAAATCAATCATCCCTAGTTTTGAGAAAAATCCAAACACTGTAATTTCACAGTTAAGGACTATATTTAATGCATATCAACCCAGTTGGGCTGATGTTACTTGCCTTTTGGAAACTTTACTGTCCCCAACTGAGATTACAGATATTATCTCAGCAGGAAATGCCCTTGTTGCGAAAGGTAAGGCCGATGTGGAATGGCCTCTAAAGGATCCAGAGTGGAATTATAATGATGATAGGGATTTCCAAAGATTAAAAGATGCTAGAGAAACACTTCTGAAGGGAATGGAATCTTGCTCTAGAAAACCGGAAAACTGGCAGAAATTTTTAAGTCTACCTCAGGAGGCTAATGAAAGACCAAACAGATTTTATGATAGACTTTGTGAGGCCGCTAGACAGTACACCAGATTGGATCCAGTAGATTTAAGAGATTCCTTTATCGTTCTCAACACATTTGTTTATAATTCACTGCCAGAAATACGCAGATACTTTCTGAAACAATGTCCAGACTGGAGAAATCTCACAGTAGATAGAATTAAGGAATTTGCAAATTATGTCTTTGACTCACGTGAGGAAGATCCAGATCACCCTAAACAGAGCATTCTGGCACCAGCGATTCCTAGTCAGCCATGTGAACACCGGAGCAAGGACACTAAGGTGTGTTGTTACTGTCGTAAGGAGGGGCATGAATTGAGAGAATGTAGGACTTGGAGAAGAAACTCTAATTCTAATTACAGGCGAAATCAAAATAGAAATAGATCTTTTTGGAGGAATACAGAAAGGCAGTACCAGAATAATGGTAACCAAGGTCCCCCTCAGAAGAGGACACAGGAATGACGGTGTCTTGGGGAGGAATGGAACATAGATAATGAAAGCCATATATTCCCAGATCCGGATTTTTTGAATGCACTTGTGCCAGTCCATTCACCTCCCCAGAGTAATGAACCACATGTCACCTTAAAAGTGGGGGAGACTTATTATGATTGTCTGCTAGACACAGGAGCCTCTAAATCAGTATTAGTAAGCAAACCAGATGCTGGGTGTAGACCTGTAGGATTTTTGAATGTAGTGGGAGTCTCAGGAAAGAGCCAGAGAGTGGCAAAATTGAATCCTCGCATGGTATCTATGGGGCCCTTAACAGTAGAACATTCATTTTTACTCATGCCTGATGCCCCTGTAAATTTATTAGGTCGTGATCTCCTTTGCAAGCTTAGAGCAACCATATCTTGTGCTCCAGATGGGGCTGTCTCCCTACAATTGCCAGAGGATACTGTTCATTTATTACCAATTTTACTTACAGAAGCTCAAGGAACAGCAGGGGAGGTATCCAAAATCCCCTCTGACATTCCTGAGTCTTTATGGGCCTCATCCCCTAATGAGGTGGGGCTCCTTAAGTCTGCTATGCCTGTTACCTTTAAAGTTAAGGGGGGACCACCCCCCTCCATTCCACAGTATCCATTGTCTAGGGAAGCAATAGAAGGGATCACCCCTATAATTGAGGCTTTGAAAAGCCAGGGTATTATTATTCCATGTCATCACTCTCCATGCAATACTCCCATTTTGCCAGTTAAAAAACCCAAGCCTGGGCCAGATGGTAAACCTGTTTATCATTTTGTGCAAGATCTTAGAGCGATTAATAATTACGTTATTCCTAGACATTCTATAGTCGCAAACCCGGCTACGATAATTTCGATTCCCTATGAATCTACATGTTTCACAGTGGTAGACCTTTGCTCTGCCTTTTTCTCCATACCAGTACATGAGGACTTCCAATATTTATTTGCTTTTACCTGGAAAAATAGACAGTGGACCTGGACTAGACTCCCACAGGGATTTGTAGACAGTCCCACATTATTTTCCCAAATTTTACAGCAGGATCTGGCCTCTATTACCTTTAAGGGCTCCATACTAGTACAATATGTTGATGACTTACTTTTGGCCTCTCCTAATGCTGAAATTTGTCAGGAAGATAGCCGTCACTTACTGCTGGAGCTGCACAAGAGAGGACACAAGGTTTCCAAGACAAAGGTACAATGGTGTTTGCCCCAGGTAGAATATTTAGGATTTATTTTGGCTGCTGGAACTCGCTCTGTCTCTTCTAAGCGAGTCCAGGCCATTCAACAACTCTCTGCCCCCACTACTAAGAGGCAGTTGAGAGCCATTCTGGGAGCAGCTGGGTACTGTAGACAATGGATACCCTCTTTTGGTGAAATTACTAAACCCCTCATAGCTCTTACAAAAAGTTCTGTTCCAGACATTTTACAGTTGGATCCCCAGCATCTCTCAGCCATAAAAGAATTAAAACGGGCCTTGTTATCAGCACCTGCCCTAGGACTGCCAGATTATAGTAAGCCTTTCACTCTCTTTGTGCATGAACAAAGGGGGGTGGCTTCTGGAGTCCTGACTCAGTCACTGGGGCCTAACCAATGTCCTATAGCCTACTATTCAATTCAGCTGGACCCTGTAGCGGCTGGAGCGCCACCTTGCCTTAGAGCAGTGGCGGCCACAGCGCTTTTGGTAGAAAAAGCCTCTGATTTGGTCCTAGGTAACCCTCTAACTGTGCAATGCCCTCACGAAGTGGAGGCTCTCTTACTACGTCACAGGACACAAGCCTTTTCAGATCAAAGGCTGGCTAAGTATGAAATAACCCTGTTAGGTAATGAGAATATCACTTTAAAACGCTGCACAGTTCTTAATCCAGCAACACTACTCCCTAACTTACCATTCTCGGGGGAACCGTTGCATGACTGTGCTTCTTTAGTTGATATGGCTGAAAAACCCCGTGATGATCTTTTTGATACACCTTTAGAAAATCCTGATCTTGTCCTCTATACAGATGGTTCCTCATTTATGAGAGAGGGAACCCGTTTTACTGGAGCTGCTGTAGTTTCTGATTATGACACCCTCTGGGCAGCTTCTCTGCCTTCCCATTTTAGTGCACAGGCTGCTGAACTTGTGGCTCTTACACAGGCCTGTAATATAGCTAAAGATAAGAGTGCCACCATTTTTACTGACTCGAAATATGGCTTTGGCATATGCCACTTTATTGGTATGATTTGGCGTCAACGAGGCTTTCTAACATCCTCGGGCAAGGCTATTGCCAATGGGGACCTTATCAAGGACCTCTTAGATGCCCTAAAACTGCCTTCTTCCCTAGCCGTTGTACATTGCCCTGCCCACACAGGGAATAGTGATCCTGTTTCAAAGGGAAATGCACGAGCCGATTCTGCAGCCAAGCTTGCTGCATTAGAAGCTCCTGAACATGTATTTAACCTTTCACCTTCTGAGGATATTCCTTCCAACCTAACCTATGACGATTCTGAAGTAGAAAAGTGGAAAAAGAAATTTAAGGCGAAACAGATCAATGGCATCTGGGTGTCTCCGGAAGGTAAGCCATTTCTTCCCTGGAAATTCTACCACCAGGTATGCCTCTCTGTTCACAGAAAAGGCCATTTTGGTACACAAGGCATTGTAGACTCTATTAAGAGAACCTGGATAGCACCAGGTGTGACTAATACAGCATCTCGAATCTGCTCGGGCTGTTCCACATGTCAGTCTTATAATCAGTATGCTTTTAAGGCCAAAGCTTATGGAGGGCATCCTCTAGCATATACACCTTTTGAGCACTTACAAATTGATTATATTACTATGCCAAAAGCAGGACATTATAAATTTTGCCTTGTTATAGTTGATCAGCTCACTCGGTGGGTGGAGGCCTTTCCCAGCCCCCGAGCCACAGCTGCCTTTGTTGCCAAAATTCTTCTTAAAGAGATAGTACCTCGTTTTGGCCCACCAGCCCGCATCGATTCTGACAAAGGCACACATTTCACTGATTCGATTTTATCCCAAATCTACTCTTTCTTGGGAGTGACTCCAAAATTCCACACGCCCTACCATCCACTAAGTTCAGGCCAAGTTGAACGTATGAATAAAGAGCTTAAGAGTATGATTGGGAAATTATGTACTGAAACCCATTTGAAATGGCCTGATGTTCTACCATTGGCATTATTCTATCTACGAAGTAGACCAAGAGGAGAACTTCATATATCTCCTTATGAAATGCTTTTTGGTCACCCTCCTATCCAAGCTAAAACTTTTTCCCCAGTTTATACATCACTGGTGGGAGGTGATACTTCTGTTGCTTCCTATATACAGGAATTACAGACCAGGCTACGTGAACTCCATGAGGCAGGAGCTGTGGTCCAGGCAGGACCATTAGACTTTTCATTGCATAACTTCAACCCAGGAGATAAAATATATGTAAAGAATTTTCAGAGAACCAGTGGAACTCAACCTGCCTGGGAAGGACCTTTTCAGGTATTATTGACAACTCCTACTGCCATTAAAATTGGTGAAAAAGACTCATGGATTCATTGCTCTCATATAAAGCCTGCACCATTCATAGGTGAAGAGATTTCAGATAGACCTGAGGTAGACGCTAAAGAGGTAAAAACCCTAACGATAGCAACTGTTAAAGAGTAAAGAAAGTTCAGAGGAAACAGGCAGTTCCCATTTAATAATCCCACTGATCAGTTAAATGCTTTGGGACTCAGTCTTCGTAAAGTATCAGGAGACGGAAATTGCCTTTTTAGGGCTTTAGCAGACCAGCTAGAAGGTCACTGTAGAAATCATCTCAGACACAGACAAGAAGCTGCTTCTTATATGATTAACCATAGACAAGAGTTTGAGTCTTTTATAGTAAATGACTCCCCTTTTGAAGAATATGTTGATGAATTAAAGAAATTTGGAAAGTGGGGAGGAAATGATACAATTGTAGCATTTGCTAAGCAGCATCAGCTGAATGTTGTGGTTCATCAATTAAATCAGCCTTTATTGAAAATCAGTGGCACAGACAAAACTGATGCTAGAGAACTCCACATTTTCTACCATAAAGAACATTATGACAGCATTAGAAAGATCAATGACAATTCAGAAACCCCTGCCACTTTGGCATGCAGAGAATTGGGGAACCAGTTAAAACAATGTGGCATACCCCAAACTCTAGCAGCTTAAATACCTTAAAATTTAACAAGCATTTCCTTCCACAGGCAAAATCACTGAAGCACATGGCCTAGTTTTCTGGCCCACCTCAATTTCTCCCACCCTTTTCCCTACCCTATACCTATTTTTTTTTTAATCCTTTTTGTTTTTTGTTTTGTTTTGACTTTTGAAAGGCACTGAAAAGACCTGGAATTCACCACACCTTTAAGTTCTTTAAGAGCACAAAAGGGTGCTTAGCGAATCTTTTGCCTTTTATTTTTGGTTTTTGGTTTTGCTTTGTTTTTTTTTTTTTACTTTTGTTTCTTTTGCTTTTCTTTAAAAACCCGATTTTGTAAACTAAGTGACTTTTCAAAGGCATTTTAAGTATATGCTATTGAATATTGAATCTTGCTAATTGAAGTCTTATTTCTTTTTGATGAATTAATCACCACTTTAAGTATCTGCTACTGTTATACTAGGGAATTCATGTATAAGATGATGTGGTCTACTTGCTAAAAGAAGATTATGTAATAATGTCTAAAAGAAGATTATGTAACAATGTCTAATATAATCAGCTATTTACATTCGTTTATTATTTATATGTCATTATACTCTGGGTATGGTTTGGAATTATTGTATATATCACTAATATGTTCTCAGTTATGCAGCATAGCACACATTTTTACCATCATACTGTCTTTGGTGAAATTAATGAGATTTTGGAAGTATGGAAACTTATCATTTCAGAGACTAACTTGCTGTGAACTCTGATGCAGGCCCTGGAGAGAATATATGTGCAACAAAAGGAGAGACAGGTATACATAAGTCCATGGTTTGCTTATGATGGTGACTATGTAGAGCACAATTACTAGGCACAGTCCAGTATTCATCCTCTCTCCCTCCTAATTTAACCTAATTTAACTGAACTTACTTATCTTTTTATCTCACTCAGTTGAATTCACCTGTGGCCTAGCACAATCACTGGCTGTCTCGGAACCATGAGATATGGTATGATAACCTTTCCACAACATTTTCAGGTGTCATGAACACATACTAAATTTGACTTTGATCCAGACACATGGTGGTAAAAAGTGTTACTGATTGCAAAACTACCTCAACCCTCTATTGGAAGTCTAAGGATATAAAGGAGGGAATGTAATGGAATTTATTAATTTGATCATTGACAATGCTATGCTAAGGTTTTAAAAATACAGCAATTCAAACAGTTAAAGAAGATAATCCAGCTTTCCAGACCAGAGTCCAGAGTCCAGAATCCAGACCAGAGTCCAGAGTCCAGAATCCAGACCAGAGTCCAGAATCCAGTTTTCCAGACCAGAATCCAGTTTCCTCCTGATGACATCTTACCACTTCAAGAAGACAAGAGAACTCAGAGACTTTATATGAACGGTTTTGCTTTATTAGCTTTTACTATCGCCTTTCTGTTATATACTATCTGTAACATGTACTCTCTGCAGAGGCTCTCCCTTTGCAAGATTAATGTCAAAGCGTCGGTTCATGAGGAAAGAAAAAGAAATCGCCCCTCTGGACAAAACTTTCCTCTCTTCCTTTTCTGTATTGTTGTTTGCATATTATTAGTCAGCAAAAGTTATTATATTCTTTTTACTGTTCCATCAAGGAAACATTCCATTTCTTGAGGAAGCAAAGGGGGGAAATGTGGTAAAATATGAAAGTTTTTAACAGTCGGTTAGGATAACTGAAAGACGCCAGTTTTTCAAGGACCACCCTTTTGGGGAGGAGATGAACAGTCCGCCTGCTGCGCATGTCAGACTGCCTGCCGGGTTTTTTGACTTCCGGGGTGGAGAGAAGGAGAGTAGGCCTTTTTGCGTGCTTGGCGGGACTCCTGGCGGTGCGGCACAGACGGTCTCCCTCACTCCAAAGGTGGCCTTTTCGGTTTGGTGAGTTTTTATAAGGAATATAGACTAAGCCTAGATTTAAGACGATTTGTACTGTATTTCTATTTTCCTATCCTTCTAATCAACAACACCTTATATACAATAAAGGCTCTATCTAGAAAACCAGAAGCTTCTTCCATTTACTAGTCTGGGAGATAAATTAAGGGAAAAGTTAAGTAGGGGAGATTTATGATCTAATATCCAATTTTAAATCTCACAGTACCAACACCATATTTGTGTCATAAAAGGAATTTGGTAGCACTTCTATTTCACCTATTTTTCCAAATAATTTGTATAATATTGGAATTAATTGTTCTTTAAATGTTTGGTAGAATTAACTTGTAAACCCATCTGGCCCTGGAGATTTTTTCTTGGGGAGTTCATTAATGGCTTGTTTAATTTATTTTTCTAATATGGGTTTGTTTAAGGATTTTCTTTCCTCTTCAGTTAACCTGGACAGTTTTATTGTTTTACAATATTTATCCATTTCATTTAGATTGTCAAATTTATTGGCAAACAGTTGAGCAAATAGTCCCTAATTATTGCTTTATTTTCCACTTCATTGGTGTTCAAATCACCCCTTTCATTTTTGATTCTGCTAATTTGGTTTTCTTTTTTTTAATCAAATTAACTAATGATTTATTTGTTTTATTGATTTTTTCATAAAATCAGCTCTTTGTTTTATTGATTAATTCTATAGTTTTCTTTCTTTAATTTTTATTAATTTCTCCTTTATTTTTCAGTATTTCTAATTTAGTATTTAATTGGAGATTTTTAATTTGTTCTTTTTCTAGCTTTTTAAGTTGCATGTCCCACTCATCGATCTCCTCTTTCTCTCTTTTATTGATGTAAGCATTTACAGATATAAAAGTTTCCCTAAGCACTGCTTTGGCTGCATCCCATAGAGTTTGGTATGTTGTCTCATTATTGTCATCCTCTTGGATGAAGTTATTGATTGTTTCTATGATTTGTTGTTTGACCCAATCATTCATCCTTAAAGATGAGATTGTTTAGATTCCAATTAAGTTTCAGTTTACCTTTCCATGGTTCTTTATTACATATGATTTTTATGGCATCATGATCTGAGAAAGATGCATTTACTATTTCTGCCTTTCTACATTTGACCATGAGGTTTTATGCCCTAATCCATGGTCAATTTTTGAATATGTGCCATATGCTGCTAAGTAAAAAAAAGGTATATTCCTTTCTATCCCCATTCAGTTTTCTCCAGACATCCATCATATATAACTTTTCTAACATTTTATTCACATCTTTAACTTCTTTCTTATATGTTTTGTGGCTAGATTTATCTAATTCTAAGAAGGGAAGATTCAGATCCCCTACTAGTATAGTTTTGCTGTCTATTTCCTCTTGTAGATCATTTAACTTCTCCTCTAAGAATTTGTATGCTATACCACTTGGTGCATACATATTTAGTATTGATATTACTTCAGTGTCTTTGGCACCTTTTAGTCAGATGTAGTTTCCTTCCTTATCTCTTTTAATTGTTTTTGCCTTTGCTTTGTCTGAGATAATGAATGATTGCTACCCAGGTTTTTTTATTTTTTTTTTACTTCAGCTGAAGCATAATGTATTTTGCTCCAACCTTTTACCTTTACTCTGTGTGCATCTGTCTGCTTCAAATGTGTTTCTTGTAAACAACATATTGTAGGATTCTGTTTTTTAATCCAATCTGCTATTCATTTTATGGCAGAGTTCATTCCACTCACATTCATAGTTATTATTACTGTCTCTTTCCTTCCATCCTATTTACCCACTTTAAACTTTTCCCTTTTTTTTTTCATCTTATTCCAAATTTCTGGGCTTATTTTTCCCTTAGAAATCTCACTCTAGGGGCAGCTAGATGGTGCAGTGGTTAAAGCATCAGCCCTGGATTCAGGAGTACCTGAGTTCAAATCCGGCTTCAAACACTTGACACTCACTAGCTGTGTGACCCTGGGAAAGTCACTTAACCCCGATTGCCTGCAAAAGAAAAAAGAAATCTCACTCTAGCTTAATATGGACATTTGTGATGCATGCTAGTTTTAATTTCTGCCAGCTACAGTATATTTAGTCATCATCATGTAGAGGCCATTTACTCAAAGAAATGTTAAGAACTCTTGGGCTTGGAATTACTATGTCTTCCAATTATGAAACCCTTCTTACTCTCCTATACAGATGAGTAGCAAGGGAGGAAAATACTGAGATGAAGATTATAGGGTACAATATTGTCTTCCACATGAATATACAGTTACAATTTTATTGCTGCACTATTTGGGGAGCTCCAGATCCTATTCTAGGGCCATGCTGTAATAATTAGTGAGAGTTAACATATCTACCTGCCCCTGGTCACCTTTGCAACACCATCTTTCCATGAGTGGAGAAACCTCCTCTCCTAACCTTTGTCCTCAGAAAATGATTTGTGAACAGGATGCCCATAAATTAATACATCATATTTTTGATGCCTCAGAACAAAATGCATTTTATTGTTTATCACTCCCCTATATGCATTGGTTCACCATGGCAGAATATAAGGTCCCAATGGCAAAGAACTTATCTTTTTTTCATTTGAAGGCCCAGAAATTGTTGTAGTTCATTGCATGTAAAAATGGTTAATAAATGTTTCTCTTTAATTCATTTCTCTATCTATTCATTCATCCATTTGATCATTTTCAGAGTAAAATGAAATGGAAAAATGAAGTTAAGAATTTTGTCTTTAAAAAAATCCCTAGTGATATTGGATGTAAATTAAGCCAAACTACAAAAAGAATAGGGTAATAGCTGAAAGATATTTGTGATATGGTAATATTTACTGATCTTATAGGTTGATGATATATCTAGAGGTGCACATGCTTTTTTGATTGTTTTTATTTGCTTATAGCTCAGAATTAATACATGTCAATGATGAAACTAGATTGATAAAATTACTGGAAAAGACTAAAAATAAATCTCATTCTATAGTTTGAATAAATGTTAGATATACCATTATCCTGCTCTGAGAGTTTGCCATTTCAATTCCAAACTGTCCTCTGCTTTTGAAACCCTTGTCCCTTGTCCTATTATGCCTCATCTTTTGTGAGACTTAATCCCTGGACTATCCCTATTATTTTCCTGCCTTGCATCTATTTAAGAGTTTTTGAATGTAACAGTAGAAAATCTCAAAACCATGCTGATGAACTGCATTTTCTACTCATGTTCTTGAACCTCTGATAGGCCCTCACTACAATGTTAGCCCTTTAACTCCTCCAACAGGATTCCCTATCACAATTCCTAGAGACATTAACCCAAAGATTTTTTATTCTCTTACCTTTCTAAAACACTTTCTCTACCTCCTATTCCACCCAGCACAAACATGAGATGAGGACATTGGGTTTTGATGATGATGATGATGTTGTTACTTGTTTGTTTTTTACATTAGTGAAAACATTAAGACATTTTTATGTGATTTTCTTTTTCTCTAATACTCTTCATCTAAAAAAGTCATATCTCGGGGGTCAGCTAGATGGCGCAGTGGATAAAGCACCGGCCCTGGATTCAGGAGTACCTGAGTTCAAATCCGGCCTCAGACACTTGACACTTGCTAGCTGTTTGACCCTGGGCAAGTCACTTAACCCCCATTGCCCCGCTGAAAAATTAAAAAAAAAAAAGTCATATCTCACTCACCCATACTTTTTACCAGTCTCTGAAAAAGAGGTAATTATCATCCTTCCCAAGAGTAACCCCTCTACATGGTCATTTGTTTGCATCCCCATCTCAATCATCTCAAAAGCATAATTTTCACCCCTTACCTCTCTCTAGCTACTGTTTCCTTCTCTGCTGTCTTCAAACATAGTTCCTCCTCAGAAGTCCCTAATCTATAAAAGCAAAACAGAATGAAACAACAACACACTCCTCCCCTCAAACTAACTTTTATTTTTTACCCTTTCTCATGCAAACTCATTTCACTCACTCTTAAGTATTATTAAATCTGGCTTCTCACCTCATCACTAATCATGTACTGCTTTTTAAAAATGGCTTATTTACATTTTAGGGCAGCTAGGTGCTTCAGAGAATAGAGTACTGCACCTGGAGTCAGGAAAATTAATTTTCCTGAGTTCAAATCTAGCCACAGACACTCTAAAGCTGTGTGACCCTGGGCAAGCCAGCAAACCATGTTTGCCTATTTCCTGACCTGTAAAATGAGCTAAAGAAAGAAATAATCAATCACTCCATCATCTTTGGTTTTGGGTTTTTCTGTTAGTTTGTTTTTTGTTTTTTGTTTTTAGTGAGGAAATTGGGGTTAAGTGACTTGCCAAGGGTCACACAGCTAGTAAGGGTTAAGTGTCTGAGGCCAGATTTGAACTCAGGTACTCCTGACTCCAGGGCTGGTGCTCTATCCACTGTGCCACCTATCTGCCCCTCCATCATCTTTGTTCACAAAACTCTGAATGAATTCACAAAGAGTCAAAAATGACTGAACAACAAAATGATATTTTAATTATCATATCTGTTGCTCTTTTTTCTCTCTTCATTTTTCTTACCCTATTTGTTGCATTTGCCCCTGTTAACATTCCTTTCCTCCTGGATAATCCCTCCTCTCTACATTTTTCTAACTATATTATCTCCTGGCTCTCATCTTACCTTTCTTGCAACACTTAACACATCCTACCACATAGCTGTAGCCTTTCCCCAAGGTTCTGTCTTGGATTATCTTCTCTTCTATACCTATATTCACTCTTTTCTCCCACAAACAATCAAAAGGTGTTTATTTTTTATAGAAAGATCTATAAAAATAATTTTTCAAAGAACATTGCTTTCATTGAGAAAACATTTTCTACAGAGATTGACTGAGATTTTCATATTTTAAATTGTACCATTAAATAAGGTGGGACACCATATTGATTTCATTGTGCTGGAAGAAATGCAAAGCATTTTTTAATGTAAAGGTATATAGAGCATTCTAGTCAACTACAGCTGTGTTACAGCTATGTGTTCTTTTGGATTTTGTCCAAAGAAACCTGAGTCTATTTCTAGAGAGAATGAAAAATGTTATAGACACCTGATCTGTTATCCCTCACTGAGGACGCACAAAAAAAGACATTCCTTGCAGGTCCCACTGATTCCCTATATTCACTCTTTTAGTAATTTTATCGAAGGTTTAAGTCTCATATCTATAAGTATAACTGATAGTTATATATCCATCCCCAGTATTTTCCTGACCTTCAGTCCCATTTTATCAAATATCTATTGGAATTTGATACTAGATGTCCTAGAGATGTTTTAAACTTGATATGTTTATAATTTAACTCATTGTTGTCATTTCTAATCCCTTCCCTATACCAAAACCTTCCTTATCTCTGTCAAAAGCACTGCTATCATTCCAGTTTCCTAGATTCATAACTTAAGCATTATCCTAGACTTCTCACCTTGTTTCACCTCACATATCCAATAAGTTATAAATCCTGTTATTTCTACCAACATCCAACTCTTAATCTTTACTCAAATAACTAACTTCTTAGTTCAGGCTCTTAGTACCTCACTAGGTTTATTCCAACAGCTATCTAATTTGTCTACCTGACATGCATCTCACATGTTTAGTACATTGGATAAAAAGTTATTTTCCTTATGCAAGTATCTGACCATGTTATTTCACTACTCTATAAACTCCAAAGTGTTTCTATTTCCTCTGAACAGAGGCTATTAATTAATTTATTTATTTTACATTTATTTATTTATTTATTCATTCAAAAGTTACATCTCTACAAAGAGTATCAAGTACTTCTTTACAGTAAAAAATGACTAAAATTATTAGAAATTTCCAAAATGTTGAAGGCCTTTGTAATTTCTAAAACAGACAAATAAAATTAAAAAAAAAATATTTGATCATTTAAATATGCAAAATCCTTTATTGAGAGCTGTCTGTAGTTTCATTCAGTTGTTTACTGAAAAGGAATGGTAAGGCAGCTAATTCCTTGTTGATCTGTTTCAAAATCTTAAAAGAAATATTAGCTGTTTTAGAATTTGACAGTAGGACTGCTATTTGTGTTTAATTGTTTTCTCTTCTATTTTAGTCTTCCTTGTCACCATATTAACTTTTGGAGTTTGAATTTTTTTCTCTTGTTTGTTCATTTATCCAACCTGTGCCTGACTTTTAATTCTTTGCTTAAGTAGGGCTCCATGTTCAGGGAAGAGAGTGCACTATAGCAAGTTTCAGGGGTTTTCTACAACTCACACGTATTTCTAGGGATCTGGAAGTTTTCAATTTTTGAAAGGTGGTATATTTATACTCTCCTGAACTGTGCTTTGGTTTGTGAATGACCACAAGCCCTTTTTCTTGTCCTTGACCTATGAGGGTCCAAGTTCCACTGAAGCTGCAACCTCTGGTATGCTAGTGCTCCTCCTCACTTTGGGGTTGCCACCCAGTACTGGAAACCATATTTGAGCATGGACAAAGCAACCAAGTCCTTTCCCTTTCAAAGAGATCCCAGTAATCTCCTTCTCACCAATTGTTTGACCCCTCTTGTCATCTGGGTGCTGACAGCTCCAAAAGCAGCTAATGATGATGATTCAGTGGCTCACACAGATTGCTCCTGGTTTGCTACGGCCCAGACTGCACTGCAGAAGCCACACTGGATTATGCTCCACTCTCACCCTGGTGCAATAGAACTTACTTGTCAACCTTCTAGGTTATCTTGAGCCTGGAAATTATTTAATTGCATCCTTTTGTGTGTTCTCCCCTTCCCACAATTTGCCTGGGCATATAATTTAAAGGTGTTCTGAGGGGCTTTGGGGAAAGCTCAGGTGAGTCCCTGATGTTTCTCTGCCATTTTGCTCCATTCTACAATACTGGGTTCTTAGCCCACTGTTGATGTCCTTAAACATATGTGTTTGTGCATATACACATTTTGATAACTGTATTTAAGTATAATTGGTTTCCTTTATATTTTATTCTCTGTACTTAAAAGTATTTTTTCATGAGAAAGGATTCATAGGCTTCACCAGACTGAGAAAGGGTCCCAGGAAACAAAAAGTTTATAAACCAAAAACCAAAAAAAAGGTCTAGGGAAGAGCTGTGGTACGAACATAAACTAAAAGAGTGGATGCTATGTGATGAATCAGCATTGGAGACTGAGAAGTATTTATATACATCAAAAGATCTATGAGAGAACCATAATGTCAAAACCAAGGCAAGGATTATATGAAAAGAAAAATCAGCGATCATCAAGGTTAAACTCTTGAAAGAAGTTTAAGACTCTTGCTTTCCAGACCAGGGCACTTTCCATTATAGTGAAGCTATAAGTGCCCAAATGAATGGTGCAGACAATAATTTCAGAAAAGAAATCTTAATTGTGAATTATACTAGTTTAGGTTTGTTTCATTGAGAAAGTGATCTTCTGGAGATGGAGTAAATGAATGTGAAGGAGATCAAGAACAATGAGGAAAGCATGTTGCAATGTAGGATTTTCAAAATTATACTGTCATTAAGGCAATGTTAGGAATATGCATGAGAAAAGAATGGTATAAAGCAAAGACTTCAAAAGTTTAGAATTGTGAAAAAAGAAAAAAAAATAATAATCTATAGAGTAACTTTGTGAGTATAATTACTGCTCTGGCTAGGATGATTGGCTTAGTGTGGATACCCATAATGACAAGAGATTTTCCTTCAGAACTGTCTCAGTTTTATGAGTAAGCCTTAAGGATGCACATACACAGGCTTTAAAACCAGAAGACACATTAGAGGACATATAATCCAACATTTTACAAAGTAGAAACCTGAAGCTCAGAGAGATTGTCAAAAATCACACAATTTAATAACTGCTGAGCTAGAAGTAGAAATAATACAAATATTCTTTGACTACATCCTGATCTGATGCCTTTTTTCAAATTCCATTTATTCCACCTGGTAAACTTTGTTTCATATATTTTCTTTCAGAGAATACACCAGTAAGGGGTGGGTGGACTGTGCTGATCAATGAACATTGAAAGGGCTGCTAGGTGGTGCAGTGGATAAAGGACCAGCCCTGGATTCAGGAGGACTTGAGTTCAAATTGGACCTCAGACACTTGACACTTACTAGCTGTGTTACCCTGGGCAAGTCACTTAACTGTCATTGTCCTGGAAAAAAAATCAAATGGGTTCTTCATTACTCATGGTAGTTATATGTTTCATTGTAGCATAATGTTTTCATGGTACACAGCAAATATGCATCAATTTAGACAGTGTGTTAGTTTTCTCAGGGTCAGATCATGCCTTGGATACATTTACCTTTATGATTCAACTCTTGTAAATTGAAACCAGATCCTGTAATCCTTGAGGCCCACATCAAATTTGCTCCTCATATACTTTATTACAGATTCTATATAATATTCTATTGCCTCAGTATAGAATTAAATACTAGTAGAGTTCCATGCACGTACTAGGAAATTAATGAGTTCATGTATTTCAAAACTGCTTATTATCACTACTTACATGCATTTATCAAAAATACCAAATTATTTTTTAAACATTGAAATCTCAATGCTTCTTTTCAGGCTAATAGGCTACCCTATTGTCAACTAGCTAGAATTCTAATGGTTTATAAATAGTAATGACCTTTCATTGATGCTGATGTTTCTTCCAGAGATTTGTTTAAACAGTAGAAAAAGTCAGCTCTATAAAATACCCATTTACAGAGAAGGGGGTTTTTTATGTAATTTATATTATTTAATTATTGACCCAAATTAATTGTTGGCTAATCTAAAAAAATCTAAATTCTGTGTACAAAGAGCAATCATCTTTCAATGTTTTTCACAACACGGCAAAGACATGCTGGCAAGATTTAACAAATCACATGTCACTTTTCATTTTTAATTTTGTTCTATGCTATGGTGAAAGGCTTTCAAATTATCTTAATGTGACACCGTGTTACTTAATTTCCCTTTGTGGTACTAGTTCAAAATCATAAAAATGATATTGGATATCTATTTACATAGTTATGTTTTGAATAGCACGGATAGTTTTCATTAAGTTTTGTACTATCTCTTGAAATAACTTTCTCTGCTACAGGTCAGTAATTTGAAATGGATAAATGATTGGTGTAGTAAGAAGAATTTTATTTTGCAATGACCATTAAAATATCACATCTCACCTCTATTAGACAAATATTTCCAGCTTTCTTATACTTTGTTTGAATATTATTTTTGTTCTAATTATACTATGTTAATAATAAAAATAGTTGTAAAAAGCAAAATACTTTTAAAAAGTGGCAATAGATACTGTAATAAAAATGTTTGTCAAATATGCAAGTTATCATAGGTGACATGTTATTATTGGTGAAAATATGGAAATATAATTTTCATTAGTGTATAATAATTATAAATGTTATAATCAAAAGGAGAAAATTCTAAGTTAAATATTTAGATTAAATTTAACTCTAATAAAGAACTGGCATTTTAATTCTTCGACCAATGATATTAGGAGCTTTAGAGCAATTATTTCAATGTGGCAGTAAATTAGAAGAAATTTAGTTAAAGCATGTACCAATTGTTGTAGTGAAAAAGCAATCTTTTTACCTTATTGTTTTAAAGACTTGAATTTAATGATTACTAAACTTTTAAGCAACTCCTAGGTCACATAATAAAAGAACAATTATTTCTTTTGCTGTTTATGTTCTTATCTGAAAATTGGAATACTTTTATAATTTTATTGAAATATTTCTATTTCTAAATCTTGGAATCCAGTTCAAATCAATTTAAATTCTAATGGGTATGTCTAAATCTTTAATTTTCCAGATTATTTAGCTCCTAAAATTCCCACTTTCAATATTCAACAAATAACTATTATCAGTGTTTCTTGTTTAGATAAATGTATCAAACATGAAACTAGAGTAAAACAGCAAAAACTGTAAGAAATACATACGCTAAGCCTGATTCATTTACAATGACCATGTTATCCCTTCAGTGTTCTAACTATCTTCATTGTTAATATTTATTCATGGAATTCCTCTCTATAGCTCCCAGAACTATCCTAAAGACCATTTTGTATATTCGTTCAAGGATCTGAGATCTCTTTGTGTCCAACTATTATCTTTAAAGAAATGATTCCCATATCTATATACCATGTTCCAACTCTTTCCTGAGCTCCAGTTTTGCTTCTTATATTTAGCTTTCAACTCTTCTGCTTCTCACTCTCTATCACACCACATATTTACTTTGCTGACAAGTCTTGTCCTGTCTACCTTCACAACATTTCTCATGTATTTTTTTTAATATTTCTTTCAAACTGGGGACACCTTGGCTCAAGCCACCTCATGTTTAGGCTGTTGCAAAAGCCTTATAGTTTGCTTTCCTTCCCCAAGTGGGCAAAGGCCTCTTCCAATGAATCCTCCACTCAATTGCTGATTTGATTTTCCTAAATAAAAGGTTTGACCACATCAACCCCATGTTCAATAATTCGATGGCTGCCTCCTACCCTCAAGGTTATAGTGTTCTCTTCTTCACTTTTATAAATCTTTTGGTCCCTTTCTTTCTTTCTAATTTTCTGCTTACATTCACTCTACAAATGCTATTATTCAGCCAGACTAGTTTCTTCATAGATATAACTCAATCTTCTTATGCCATGTCTTTTGCTGTTTGTCTATTATATCTTGAATACATTTCTTGCTTTCACTATTTTTCTATATTGGCTTCCTTCAAGATTCTGCTCAATTACATCTCTGCAGAAAGCAAAATGTCCTCCATCATTGAATTTTTTGGATCTTACTGAACTTACTAAACCATCTCTATGCCTCTATTCTCCCCACTCAAATTCATCCTTCATACAGTTGATGAAGTGACTTTTCTTAAGTGTAAGTTAGACCACTGTAGCTCCCCTACTCAGTCAAACTGGCCTCTCTGTTCATCACATAACTTCCCATCTTCTATCTGGGTGCCTTAACACTACTATATTCCCTTGCCTGGCATTTATTCTCTCCTTACTTCTCCCTCATAGAATTTTTCATTTTCTTCAACTTAATTCAAGCATTACATTCAAATGAACCCTTTCCTAATCTCCAAATACTAGTGACCCCTCCCGCTACACTTTCTTGTATGCATTCTGCATTTATTCAGTGGATTCTAATAAAGGTACTGTCTGTCATCCCTAAAAGGAAAGATTTTAAGATTCTTGAAATTAAGACTATTTTTTTCTTCTCCACCTAGTATAGTACTTAACATATAGCAATTTTGTTTACTACTTTTTTTTGGTTGATTAGCAGAAGACTGTCAGAAAAAAAGAGCTTACTGGGTAAATGAAACCTATGTAGCTGAATATATCATTATTGTCAAATCATGTGGGCTATTTCATGAAATGGAATTTAAATAGGAGTAAAGATTTATTTGTGTTGTCTTTTATTATCATCATTATCAAGGCACTTGGCAATGGCTAACAGGCATTTACTCTTTCCTCAATTGTCTAGAAATAATTTTGAATCATATTAATAGTTAAGTCAAGTTTTAAAATTTATATTATTTTGTTGGATTTTTATATTTCATAGATGTTTATATTTTATGCCTCTGTGATGTGCAAGCTTTGTAGCACCAAAATCTGCACAGCAACATGAAGAATATCAATGTGATTCATTTGAAACACCAAGAGGCTCCAGTTACTTATTGTTCAATTTAATGGAAAAGTCTATGTATATTTTCCCCTGGTGAAAAGGAGGCTGTATGTGGCTAGTGCATTGATAAGGTTGGTAATTCAATTAAGAGATGTCTTGCATAAAATTATGTTTTTGAAATGATTGTGGCGTGAGACACTCAATGTTGCCTTCACAACAGTGCAGCAGTTTTAGATGGAGGAGAAATGATAGAACAAATGTCTTCGAAATTAGTGTTAGAATATGCAGACTTGTAAATGCCATTTCAATAGTATGGAAATAGATAGAAACATATATTGCTTTTGTATTGAATAATTAGAATGTTTATACCAAAACTACATTCCCCCCCCCTTAAGGTTATGGCTATGCAATTAGGATTTGGTATCAGATTTTTTTTTTTATATTTTGCATTTAAAGGAGTGGTGAGAAAATATTGGTGGAATAATTTACTTAAATTTAACATTTCCTATGCAAGGTAGTATATGTAACTTTAAATAAAATACATAAACTATGACATAGTGCTATTTATTTTGGAGTTTTATTAAACTTCTTAATTACAGTGCTTTTCTTATATTGTCATATAACCTATTTTTTGTGGTATTCTCCACTAGTACTTCAAAGTATTCTAAATGCAGAATTGAATAAAATATTTTTTCTCCTGTTGGCATTGATAATGTGAGAGTTTTTTTTTTAAATGATTTCTGTAATATTATTCACTTTCTCCATTAAATTGATAAAAATGTCCAAAAGTTCTTGTTATCTCCTTAATATATAGAAAAGAATTCAATATCAGCATTTGGGGAGCAGGGTCCAGGAAAAAGAATCAGAGGGGAGAATACAAAGAGAGATATGTGAGTAAGGCTCAAATTCTCCCAAGTCAGAGGACTGAGCCATTAGGAATTCATAATGTCCACACAGAGATTTTTGCCAGTCATTCTATACTAGACAAGCATAAGAATAACTTGCAGAACCCAATCCATTAGTAGTTGAGGTAGGATTCATTCAGGGCCTATGATGAACTTCAATGTTAACTTGGTTCTGGTGCCAAAATTTTATAAAAACCATTTTAACTCTGAAGCCTACTCTCTCCAGGGACTAGGGTGGCATATGGATTGTGTGATTTGAGGAATTGGGGAGTAATGTATATACTTCTGTCCTTATGATATATTTACATTAAATATTCCTTTGTAAAATCTTAAGAAAAAGATTTGAGAGTTTTAGTAGAATGCAAGCTTAGTATGTGTTAGAAGAGCAGCATGTTCACCAAAGCAAAAACAAACAAAAATCTCCACTAATCAGAAAGGGTAGAGAGAAATGAATAAGCATTGGTATGGTGCCTGTGATGTGTCAGACATCATGTTAAGCTCTTTACAAAAGTTATTTCATTTGATTCTCACAATAAGCCTGAAAATTAATGCTGTTTTCCCCTCCATTTCAGAGGTGAGAGAACTGAGGCAAACAGAGGTTAAATGATTTGGACAGGGTCACACAGTTAGAATCTGAGGATAAATTAGAACTCAGGTCTTTCTGACTCCAGGGCCAGAGCTTTATCCACTGTGCCACCTAATTGGAGAAGCTGAGTAGCCAGATTATAGAAGGTCATATTCCTTCTGTGATCTGCCTTGTTTAGACAAGATGTGGAATATTATGGTAAGGAGCAGTATGGTTTAGTAGACAAGGAACTGGCATTGGAGTCAGGGTTGAATTGGGTTCAAATTCTGTCTCATATATAGCACTTTAAAAGTTGCAAAGTACTTTCCTAAGTACTATCTCATTTGATCCTCACAATAACCTTGAGGGTAGATTTTATAATCATCCTTATTTCATAGATGAGGAAACTGAGGGAAGGGAGAGGTTAAATGATTTGCCTAAGATCCCACAGCTGGTAATTAGTCAAGGTTGAATTTGAATTCAGGTCTCCCTATATCCAGTTCCAGTATCCATTGCACTGTATAATTGTGTTAGAAAGTTATTTTCTTCTTTATCCCGACTAAGCAGTTTAGCTAAGTTATATGAGGTACCTAAATTTTGATGTTCTTATTGGTAAAATTAAAATATCAGTACTTGTTCTACTTATATAAAGTCAAATACATGGAAGCATAGAGTGGTAAACAAACTAATTATTTAAGCTTATGTTCATTCTATTAGGAAATTGATTGAAACTATATCATCAGGGGCAGCTAGGTGGCACAGTGGATAGAGCACTGGCCCTGCATTCAGGAAGACCTGAGTTCAAATCTGGCCTCAGACACTTAACACTTACTAGCTGTGTGACCCTGGGCAAGTCAATTAACCCCAATTACCTCAACAACAACAACAACAAAAAGAATGAAAGAAAGAAAGAAGGAAGGAAAGAAAGAAACTATATGATCAGATCATAAATGACCTAATTGGAAATTTAAAACTAATCTTTTGGAAGTTAGCCAAGTTAGAATTTGTTTGTGTTTTCCACCAGGAAAATATCAAACAAACAGCAAATTTTAGGTTGGGTTTCACTGAATGATAAGTGTGACATGTCACAGTGCCACAGGAAAAGCAAATTCCCTAATTATGGTCCATAAAATTCACCATTAAAGTTCTGTAGAATATCATTTAAAAATATTTGCTATGCATAGTTTATAGTATTTGACACCTAGTAGTTAATTCCAGGATCATCATCTGTATACTCTGATCATACATACACATATCACCAAGCATGATGTGTGGTCCTTTTGTTCCCAAGTGCTGCCAATGTAATTTAATAAGCTTGGCTTCCACTATGGTTCACCTTGCTCAATGTATTGTGGAAACGCCACCCAACAGGGGTCACATTTACATGCTCTACTGAAAAAAGAACTTTTAGTTTAAAGTGCTCTAATAGTTCAGAGCCTGCTGTGAAACATATGTGGAGAGACATTAACCACCTACATGTGTTAGGAATGTAAGGAAGACTGAAAGACTGTTGTTGTACAAACTGGCCAAATAATTGAAACTTAATGAGGAGGTTCTCCAGGCAGAAAATGACCTCTTGTTGCAGTGTCACTGAATTTCTACTTTTCTATCCAGTAGCTCTAAAAATGAATGACTAAGAGTACAAAGATCAGTCCAAGTCCCACTGAGCAGCATTTTTTACTAAGCGTTGATTACCTTCTAGGTGTTCTTTTTGCCATTTAGGTATTCAAAGCAGCTTTTGCTGCATTCAGTTGGAAATTTTTTGGTTTCTGGTAAGTGAAAAATAGGAAACTTTAGTGGAAACAAAACTTTTATTCTGCTAAAATTGAAATGGGCTAGGTTGGAACTTTACAGATTTCTTATTAAACTAGTGAAACTCATTGTTCAGTTGAGGTGGGATTGCTAACCTTGACAGGGCTGACTTTGATGAAAACTGGAATGTATGCAAAGATTTTCTTTCATTATTCTTGTCTCCCTTCTCCAGGCACCCAATGTACTTAGTATTATCCCTAGATCCCCAGAACTCACTACTTCAGATTCACAGAAATAATAATCATTCCTGGGTTTCACCCCATGCTCTGAACCAGTAATTCTCAAAGTATGGTCTGAGAATAACTGGGAATCCCCTAGTTCTTTACGAGGGATGGTATGAATTAAAACTATAATCTTAATAATCTTAATATAGTTTAATATTTACAGGATAAATATCAATAGATATAGCCCACATTCACAAAGCTTTAGTGGAAAGAAATACTCAATACTTTTAAGAGAGTAAAAAGTTTCAAATAAATAAAATAAAAATTAAGCACTGCTTCCCTGAATATTTTGTTTTATTAAAGCTTTTTTACAACACAGTCCCATCATACTTACCCAGCATTATTTTTCATTACTTCTCAGACAAAACCCCCATTCTTAGCCATGCCTGTTCACCTCATTATAATTTCCCCAAAAATCCCATGATCATGCTGGCTGGAATAATGAAGAGAATGGTGAATTTGGGGTCAAGAAATTCTCAATTTGAATCCTGTCCAAATGCTTTTTAATTGGGTGCAAATCATTTACTTAACTTCTCTCAGCTTTAGTTTCCTTAATCTCTCAAGTCAAGTCAACAGGTACTATTTAGGGCTTACTATATTCCATTTATCCTACCATGATATTAACTGGGAATACAATGAATGGTTAGAAAAAAATAGTACCTGCCATCAAGGAATTCATATTCTAAGGGGAGAGAACACATGCAAATGGTTATGTTCATAAAAGAAATACATATGATTAATTGGAGGTAATATTGAGATAATAATAGCACTTCTTTCACAGGATTTTTGTGGAAATTGAAGGAAATAATATATGTAAAGAACATTGCAAACCTTATTATGCTATATAAATGTTTTGTTGTTGATTCATTTCAATCATCTCCTTGGCAAAGATACTGGAGTTGTGTGTCATTTCATTCTCCAGTTCATTTTACAAATGTGAAACAGAAGCAAACAAGTTTCAGTGGTTTGCCAGGGTCACACAGCCTTTAATACTTTGAAGTCAAATTTGAACTCAGGTCCTCCTGATTCCAGAACCAGCACTCTCTCCATTGTGCCACCTAGCTTCCCACATATAAATGTTAGTGCCTATTAACTTTTTCCAATTCTTTGCACATTCAATTAGTTGTCCCCACCTAGAGGCCTCATTCCATGCCCTACTACCCAACTCTTGACTTATCAAACAGTCATCCAGCTTAAATTAAAATTCTTCTACTGAGCCATATCACATCCCTACATCGCTTGTCTATCTAACATCTATTTGGCAATTAATTATGCATTACTTTCTAAATCCTTCCCTTTTACTCATCTCTATGTTCTTTAGTTTATCTATTCTGAGCAGGGGAAAAGAATTATTTTTTTCTACTTATTGGCAGCTCTGATTTTGTACCTATGTGTGAGGTTAGAACTACTGGTAGAAATGGTGTTTAGAAGTACTTTTCAAATAGAAATCTTTTTTTTTTCCTCTTCTCCATTTTGCAGGAATCAAAAGTTACTCTGCTATGAGCCATAGGCAAATTTATTCTGATACACACAGATTCTGATTTTGTCTGCAAACATCAGGGATGTTAAGATTTAATGACAAACAAATCAAACATAGCCATAACAATTTTAATTTTTGCATCACCAGATAATTCATGAATATTGACTTTATAAAGTTGTAGAAAAATGAAACATAATGACCCTTTATTACCAAACATGTTATACTTTCTATAAGAAAAGTTCGTACTTCACAAATTAAAGTAAATATCACTACAATTTCTGGTTATAAGACATTGTAAGAATGTTAATGTTCTCAGTAAAAGGAATATATACTACAGGCCCATGAATAATCAATGTGTTTATTAAGCTGATCTCAGCATATTGCTAACTGCTTGACACTAGAAATACAGTTACCTATCCTGTACAAGAGGACCTTACAAAACATATTTTGTTATTCTTAGGGTGTCACATGGTGTTAATATCTTGCCATATTTCACTTTCCTATATTTTAGTAACTATTATATTTTACATACATTAATAAAATATTTCATCCAATTACCAGAGGCACATAAAATTTTATACATATTCAGACCTTTTCCTTTTTGTTTTGAAGTCAAAGTGAACTTCAGAGATTCAGCATTTGAAATTAGGTTTGTGCTTTCCAAAAACAGGCTGTTGAGAAGCAGCAGTTTACGCTTTTAACTACCCTTTCCATGTCTCACATCTGGCTCAGCTGCGTGCTGTTTCAATCATTACCTTTGTATTTCCCAGGGAGTAACTACTTGTAGCCCCAGCATTTGGACTTGCCATCAATTCAGATACCATGGAGAAGGATTTTGAGCTGTATTATACCCATTTAATGATACTGTGCTTCAACATCGAAAATGAGGCAGTTTATTTTTTAAAAGCCCTGATTATTTAAAAAGCATGTTTTGAATTTTTAAGCATGTAGTCCATTTCTTCAAATGCAGTTCTCCAACACCCTTTAATAATGTCCAAGACTTAATAGCAATAGAGTTAGAAACTAGCCTAAATTTTAAAAATTATTTCAAGAGCTTCATGTGCTGCTCATATATTTGATGGTATATTGTCCTCATAACTTGAATACCCTGTCCTTTAGTGAGAGGTAAAATGGGAATTGTAGAATGTATTATTATTATTATTATTATTATTAGCAGTAGCAGTAGTAGGAATTATCACTATCATCATCAAATGATGATAATGATAAATATTTTCAATATTTTTGCTTAAACACAGTTAATACTAAGACATATAAACTATCTAAGAATAATAATTTTCCCTAATAGTTGTAAAACTTAATAGAATTTTGATAAGTATATATTAATATATATTTACATATTAATGTATTAACACAATACATTAATTACATTAATTAATACAATATATTAATACAATACATATTTACATTCAAAATTATTCTTATTAATTTAACTATTTTAAATAACTTAAGATTATTTTCTTTATGTACATTATTTTCATTTAGTACGTCTTTCTTTTGTGATAAACAATAATGCTATGCTGCTTTAGCAGCACTTATTGTAAGTGAAACAATGACCAGAAGTTGGCAACCAGGATGATGAGTCCTTGGGTCAGTGTCATATGAGGGATAATTGAAAAAACAACAAAACAAACAAAAAAATTAGAGTTGTTCAGTGTGGGGGAAAAAGATGGAAATTCACAGGGAATCTGACAACTTGTTCATATATCTTCTTTTCCCTAATGACTAGGGAGACCACCTTTGTCTCAGGCCATAGTGTAAAGCTTCAAACAGAGAAGAAAGGTTAGAATTAGATTTCAACATCTAGGATTAAAGGAAAGGTCAACTTTGAAAGTTCATGAAATGCTTCCAAAATAGTTTCAACTAATTCATTTTAGATCTCTGAGCATTTTGGAGTAACTTTTAGAGTAAATTTTCATTTGGTTTTTATTTGGTTCTTTTGCAGATAATAAATCTATCTTACCTGCAAAACTTTACAATGTCAAAAACTCAAAACCACATAAACAAAATAAAACAAACAAAAAGACTCATGCACAAGATAGAGAGTAACAAAATCTGTATCTACTTAAGAAGTCAGAGATCACACACAGATTCACAGAGCCATTGTGCTGAACTAATTGTTGTATGTTTGTGAAACTTGTACTGTATAACCGGCATCATCCAGAAAACTCCATCCCTTTCATTTGAATTTTCTTAGAAAGATTCAGAAAATCACCCAGAAAGAAAAGGTCCTAGATATTAAGGTTCTTTCTTGAGCTGAACAGTGTAATGATTGGAATGACGCCACCTACTGGAGACTTGCTGTGGGAAAGCTCCACCATGAGGAAAATGCCTCAGAGGCATTGTGGAGCATTCAAACTCTACTGCAGTCACATGAACTGATCACTTTGTTTGAATGCAAAACATATGTTTGCCTTAAATATTATTTTAAAGAGAACTCACACAAGAAAAACACTTTATCTAGAGTTCTATCATATTAATTTTTTCTAAAAATATTCTACTCACCACCTTAACTTTTTATTGGTGGTGAGATTTGTTTAGTTCTTAGAGGGAGAGGTTGAGGTCCCCAAATTCTATAGTTTTGCTGTGGCTCCACAGTATTTGCATTCCTTTTTATTTCTATCTGCTTGCAATATTTTCTTCTTGACCTCGGATCTCTGGAATTTGGCTATAATATTCCTGAAAATTTTCCTTTTGGGATCTCTTTCAGGAGGGGATCAGTGCATTCCTTCAATTTCTATTTACCTTCTGCTTCTAGAATATCAGGACAATTTTCCCTGATAATCTCTTGGAAGATAATGTTTAAACTCTTATTTTGATCATTGTTTTCAGGTAGTCCAATGATTTTCAAATGATCTCTCCTGGATCTGTTTTCTAGGCAAGCTGTTTTCCCAAGGAGATATTTCATATTGGCCCCCTTTTTTATTTATTTCTATTTGATTTACTGTGTCTTGGTTTCTCATAAAATCACTAGCTTCCATTTGTTCAATCTTAATTCTTAGGCAATTATTTTCTTGTAGTTATTTTCTCTTTTCTTTTCTTTTTTCTTTATCTTTTTCTTTTTTTTTTTTTTCAGGGCAATGAGGATTGAGTGTCTTGTCCAGGATCATACAGCTAGTAAGTGTAAAGTGTCTGAAGACAGATTTGAACTCAGGTCCTCCTTAATCCAGGGCCAGTGCTTTATCCACTTTGCCACATAGCTGGCCCTGGCAATTATTTTCTTCTCAGAGCTTTTGTATCTCCTTTTCCATTTGGCTTTTCAAGTTGTTGACTTTTTTCACATGACTTTCCTGCATCACTTTCATTTCTCTTGTTTCCTCCATTTCTCTAAATCTTCCTTCTATCTCTCCTACTTTCTCTTCAAAGTCCCTTTTGAGCAATTCCATGGCCTGAGACCAATGCTTATTTTTCTTGTAAGTTTTGGAGGTTGTAGCTTTGACTTTGTTATTATCTTCTTCTGAGCGTGTAGTCTGGTCTACTTCCCCACCCCCCAAAAAAGCTTTCTATAGTCTACTGCTTTCTTTGCCTACTCATCTTGACCTGGAAGCAGATGTCTGATTGAAATCTGATTCTCTTTGGTTGGAAGCTTGGCTTGCCTGTGTGCCTCCCCACTGAGCTCCCACCACCAGAGTCACCTCACTGCTTCAGAACCTGGGCATTTTTCTCCAACTCCAGAATAGACCACAGCCACTTCAACCTTGGCAACCAATGAACCCCCTAATGGGTCTGCAAGCCAAGCCTCAGAAGAAGCTGCTGCCACTGAAGACTCTGAGGCCTTGGAAGCATGGTCTGTTTCAGGCTTTGTCTGTACTGCATGCCAAGCTCCTCTCTCTGTCCATGGGCAGATTTCCAGAAGCAGCTGCTTCCACAGTTGAGTAAGAGGCTCCCAAGGCCTGGTTATCTGATCCACTCTCACCCTGGTACAACAGACTTTTCCTGCAGACCCTCTAAGCTGTTTTTAGCTGGAAAATTATTTCACCCTGTCCTTTTTTGGGTTCTGCCGCTCCAACAATTGTCATATGTCATTATTTGAAGGCATTTAGAGTGGTTTTGGGGAGAGGTCAGGGAAGTCACTGCCTTTCCTCTGCCATCTTGGCTCTGTTCATCCTTATCTCTCCAAATTCAATCCATTTTTTTGCTTTTGCTTTGTCTGAGATAAGGATTGCTATCCCTGCTTTTGTTTGTTATTTCTTTTTTACTTCAGCTGAAGCATAATATATTCTGATACACCCTTTATCTTCACTCTGTACATGTCTCTGCTTCAAATGTGTTTCTTGTAAACAACATATAGTAGGATTCTTTTTGTTAATCTACTCTGCTATCAGCTTCAATTTTATTGGAGAGTTTATACCATTCACATTCACAATTATGATTATTAACTGTGTATTTCCCTGCATCCTGTTTTTCCCCTTGCTTGTAATTTTCTCTCTCTTTTCTCTCTTTCCCTTCTCACCAGTGTTATGCTTCTGGTCACCACTTCCTTAATCTGGCCTCCCCACAATCTGTCCCACCTCCCTATTCCTTCCCCTTTTCCATTCTAATTCTGCCATCTGTTATATAAGTGCTTCACACTTTTCTCTTTTCTTTACCCAGATACTTATAATCTCCCTTCTATCAGTGGCCCACCCTTTTCTTTCCTCTGGTCCCCCTTACTTCCCTATAAGGTAAAATAAATTTCTATACTCAACTGTGTGTGTATGTTTTTCCTTCTTTGAGCCAAATTAATGAGAGTAAGGTTGAAACAAAATTCAGCCCTGCTTCTCTCCCTCTATTATTGTAGACTTTTTTTGTGCTTCTTCATGTGATATGACTTACCTCATTCTGCCTCTCCTTTCCTCTTCTCACAGTACAATCATTTTTGTCACTCCTTATTTTTTATTGTCATCAAAACAAAATCAATTTATACTCATGCCCTCTGTGTAAGTATACTCCTTCCATTTAAACTTAAAGAGATACAGTTCACAAGATTTATGCTTATCTTCTTTTCATGAAGTGATGTAAATATTTTAACCTTAATGAATGAGACATTTTTGCCATTTTAACTTTTTTATGCTTCTCTTGAGTCTTCTTATTTGAAGACTGAATTTTCTGTTCATTTCTGGACTTTTCCTCAGGAAATTTGTTAAGGCTTCTAAGTCATTGAATATCCATTTTCCCCTGAAAGATTATGCTTAATTTCACGGGATTCTGGGTTGCAATCTAAGCTCCTTTACCCTCCAGAGTAATATTTTCCAAGCCCTATGATCTTTTAAGGCAGAAGCTAAAAAGTCTTGTGTAATCCTGATGGTGACTCCTTGATATTTATTTATTTATTTATTTATTTATTTATTTATTTATTTATTTATTTATTTGTTTATTTAGGTATGTATGTATGTATGTATTTGTTTGTTTGTTTTCTGGCTGATTTCAGTAATTTCTTCTTCATCTGATAATTCTGGTATATGGATACACTATTTGTCTGGGTTTTTCTTTTGGGGTTTGTTATGAGAGCTGATTGGTGGATTCTTCCAATGATTACTTTTTTTCCTTTGGTTCTGAGAAATTGGTATAGTGCTTGATAATTTCTTGAAATAGGCTGTCCAATCACTTTTTTTTATCATGGGCCTCAGCTAGTCCAATAATTCTCACTTTGTCCCTCCTGGATCTATTTTCCAAGTCTGATGAGGGCTTTTATGTTTTTCTTTTACTTTTACATTCTTTTGATTATGATTTCCTTATTCTTGATGTCTTATTGTGTCATTTACTATCATTTTACCAATCCTGATTATTAAGGAATTATTTGGAGTCAAGATGTCAGAAGAAAGGCAGGGATGTCCCAAAGCTCTTCCCACAGTCCCTCCAAATATCTTCAAAAAATGGGAAAAGACAACTCCAGGAGAAGTAGGACCCACAAAAGGACAGGGTGAGATCATTTTTCCAACCAAAAATAGCTTAGAATGTTGGAAAGGAAGGAAAGGTTTGTTGTACTAAGGTGAGAGTGGAGTACAGACATGGAGCATGCCAGCAGAGGTCTAGCCCCAGGAAGGCCACGTCAGAGAAACAGTGCTCTGGAGCCTTGGAATCAGCTGAAGAAGCAGATACTTTTGGAACTCAGCCCATGGACCAGTGAGGGGGTCAAGCATTTGACCAGGGGGAGATGGCAGGGTTCTCTGCTGGTACGGAGGTGGAACTCTGCTGTGTTACTCATGCTTGAAACCAGGAAGCAGTCTTGAGTGGCAGCCCAGGTGGAGGAGGGGATCTGGAATGCCAGAAGTTGCAACCACAGTGAAAAATGATTCAGTTCCTGGATTAAAGAGCAAGGCCAGGGGAGTAGAGAATGTGCCTCTCATGAAATTGTACCACTTGAGAACCCCTAAAGCTTGGAACAGTGAGTCCTGGAAGCAGGTCCCCACATTAAAAGGGAGTTTAAATTCAAGAAATAGACAAAGAAAATGAGCAGATAGAAAAAAGTACTGACCCTAGAAAGGTTCTTCAGTGAAAACAAAGATCAAAATACACCCTCAGAAGAAGATAACAAAATCAAAGCTCCTAGATCCAAAGCTTTCAAGAAACATATGAATTGGTTTCAGGCCATAGACATGCTCAAAAAGGAATTTGAAAATAAAGTAAGAAAGGTAGAGGAAAAAATAGAGAAATGAGAGAAATGCAGGAAAGTCATGGGAAAAAAAGTAAACAGCTTGCAAAGCCAAATTGGCCAAATGGAAAAGGAGGTACAAAAGATCTCTGAAGAAAAGAATTGCTTAAAAATTAGGATTGAGCAAATGGAAGTTGACTATGAGAAATCAAGAAAAAATTAAAGCAAAGCAAAAAGAATGAAAAAAAAAATAGAAGGCATTGTGAAATAGCTCCTTGTAGGAGGATGGGAAGGGCTGACCTTGAAAATAAATCCAGGAAAGATCATTTGAAAATAATTGGACTACCTGAAAACCATCATCAAAAAAGAGCTTAGATATAATTCTCCAAGAAATAGGGAAAATTGCCCTAATATTCTAGAGGCAGTAGGTAAAATTGACATGGAAACAATCTAATGATCAACTCCTGAAAGGGATCCAAAATGAAAACTTCCAGAATTATTATAGCCAAATTCCAGAGCTCTCAGGAAAGAGAAAATATTGCAAGCTGTCAGAAAGGAACAATTCATGTATTATGGAATCACAGTCAGTATAACACAAGATTTTGCAGCTTCTAAATTAACAGATTGTAGGGTATGGAATATGATATTCTGGAGCAAAGGAACTGGTATTAAAAGCAAAAATCACCTACCCAGTAAGATTGTGTATAATCATTCTGGGGAAAAAATAGGAATTCAATGAAAGAGAGGTTTTTCAGGCCTTTGTGATGAAAAGACCTAAACTGAATAGAATATTTGACTTTTAAATACAAGATCCTAGAGCAGCATAAAATGGTAAACAAGGAAAAGAAATCTTGAGGGATATTAAAAGGTTAAACTGTTTGCATTGCTACATAGGAAGATGAGCTATCTAAATCATAAGAGTTTTATGAGTATTATGGCAAATGATAGGTAAAAATTTAGACAGATGTCAGAAGTGGGAATTGAATATGAAGGGGTGATATTTGTAAAACATTTAGTTTTGTTTATCTTTTTTTTGCGGTGGGGGCATTTGGGTTTGGTGCATGTCTTGTGTCTGAAGCTGGATTTGGGTTTGGGTCCTCCTGGGTACAAGGAGGGTTCTTTGTCCACTGTGTTACTTACCTGTCCCATGATGACATATTTAGAGTAAAATTGAGGAGATGGGGAAATGTACTGTGGGAGGGGAAAGGGGAACGTTAGCATGGGGTAAAATATCACATCAAAGAATCAGGAAAGGGCTTATAGAGTGGGGGAATAAATGGGGGAGGAGTGGGGGTGTGACTAAACAATAAACTCAACAAAATTAGTTCAATGACATTAATCTCATCAGAGCTAGCCTAAGGAGGGAATAGCACACACACTTAATTGGGTAGCATAATCTATGGAACCCTGCAGGAAAGAAGCAGGGGAAGCAAAAAAGGAGGGAGGGGTTAAAGAAGAGAGGGCAGAGCAGGAGAAGGGTCAGTCAGAATCAAAACACTTGTGAAGAGGGATAGGGTAAATTAAGATAGAAAATAGAGTAAATATCATGGGAAGGGAACAGGATGGAGAGAAACATTTAACAATATTAATTGTGAAAATATTTTGAAGCAGAAGCAAGAGTATTGTAAGAAGATGATGATTGATGATAATGATATATTGATTGATGGAATTATGATGATTGGAGGGAGATGAGGATAGTTTGATGAGGATTGATTGATGAGGAAGACTGATGATAAGGATAATTGAATGAAGATCAGGATTGATTAAAAATGTTGAAGATTGAGTGAGGATGATTGTCAGTATTGATGGATGATGATTGATCATTGATTGATGATGATGCTGGCAAAATGTATGGTATTGTGAAGAAAAGTATTTGTCAATTTTAAGGTACTATATAAAACTTATCTATTACTTTTATTGCAATAATAAACCTGGTGAGACCTGCATGAGCCAATGCAAAGTTAAATCCATTGTATATAAAATAAGAGTATTATAGTGAGATGATCTGCTATGAATGACTTTTTTATTTTCAGCAATGCAATGATCCAAGACAACTCTCATTGTCTTGTGAAAAATGCAGTCCATCTACAGAGAAATAACTGAAGGTTTTTAAATACAGATTGAAACGTTTTTTGTTAGTTAATTTATCTGAAACAAACAAAAAATATATATGAGCAGGATTCTATCTGAAAAACCTGGAAAGACCTACATGAACTGAAGCAGAGTGAAATGTACTGTATGCAAAATAACAGCAATAGTATAAGATGAACTTCTGTGACTCATCTGGTTATTTCTAGCAATGCAATGATCCAAGATAACTCTGAGGGACTTATGAAAATTTCAGTCCATCTACAGAGAAAGAATTGATGGTATCTGAAAATAGATTGAAATATAATTTTTTGATAGTTCCTTAATCTGAAGTTTTGATTTTTCCTGTGTTAAGGGCTAAAATTCTAGCTAGTCTGTCTAAAATATCTAATGAGTGGTCACCAATAAATTATAAGCTTTAGCAAGAGTTAGACTTTTAAGAATTTATTAAGGAGAATAAGAATTTGGTAAAGAGAGAAAGGCCTAGATTCCTATCTATTAAAGGGAGAGCACATTTCTAGCTCCACTCTCCACCAGAGTCCAAAGGAAAGAGAGTGAGACCAAGCGCCAGTCTCTTCCTTCCTCCTCCCACTAGCCTGTGTCACTTCCTGATGCCAAAGAAAAGACTCCTGGTCTTGCCCTCAAAGACCTTCACTTCATGGATGGAACTCTTCTATAGTAAGTCTCCAGCAGGCGGCGTCATTACAATCATTACACCTGTTTTCTTTCACAACCTGGCTAATGTGTAGAAGTTTTGCATGACTACTCATGTTTAAGTTATATTGAATTGCTTTAGTTCTTGGGGTTGGGGTGGGGAGGGAGGGAGGAAGAGAAGTTGGAACACAAAGTCTTAAAAAATTGATGTCAATATTTGTTTTTACATGTAATTTGGAAAATAAGATTCTAAATAAATAAATCAATAAACAGAAAGGATTTTCCCTCTTATTTTCTTTTCCTTTGTCAAGAGGAAAATAGGGAGGAACTTCCTGTGCCAACATGGTTGAGAGAGGAAGCGACCCACCAAAGATCTCCCAAATTTCCCCACCAAAACAACATAAAACTGCCTCTGATGCATCCCAGGAGCAGGGAAACAGCCTACCAGCCTGGCAGGAAAGGTCTATCTTACCTGGGTGGGAGGAAAGTGAGATCCAAGCTCAGTAGCAACAGCAGCAGTTTTGGGGATCACAGCAGCGGGCCTGAAGCAGGACTCTGAGCCTGGGGTTTTCCAGCATTGAGGTTCCACCCACCTGCAAACCATCAGCTCCTGGGGCAGGTAAGTAGTCTGGTCAGCATGGCAGGGACCCTCACCAGGCACCCACAGCTAGCAGGGACCACCAAGGAGGCTTCAAACCCACCACTGACCAGCATTGAAGCCCTGTCCTAGCAGGTAAAAAGCAAATTGCCACCCTTGCATCCTCCCAGCAAAGAGACTATTTCCAAGGCAAACCAGCAGCAGGCACTCAGCAGATCCTAAAAAGTTAACCTTCCAGGGTTTTCTAGAAGAGCATCAGCTCATATAAGTCTCCCCAAGTTTATTTGAAAAGTCCTATACTTTTTTAGATACAGTGAATGAATGCATTTGTTTTGCTAGATTCTGTTTCTTTGTTAGAATTGAAGACTTTTTGGGAGGAGTTGGAAGAAAGGAGACATAATTATGATGAAAATTATGGATTAATGATTAATATGTCCTCAAAAAAGAAAGAAAAGGATATATAAGTGAATGTAAAATGTATATAAATATTAATGTGGTGCTACATAGAAAGTTGTGAAAATAAAGGCATATCAATAAAGCATGTTTATGTACACATATATATGGGAACATACATAGTAGAAGAGAGTAGAAAATAAAGTTTAGAAAGAGACATAAATGGAGGGCATAATTGATGGTCAATATGGTAAATTTGATAAAGGTTTCCAAAACAAATTTTACATATCAGAGATTTATGAGTTTTCATAAATTATTATTTTGTGCTTTTTGTTTATGGAAATAATGTGGCTTATTGGTATTTGTCATTATTATAATAAAAATAGGAAAGTTTACAAAAAGAAAGGGAAGGATCAATAGGGGAAAGAAATGGAAATAAGGCAATTTTTTAAAAAAAGAAGAGAAGAGAAATGAATAATTTAGGTAAGTTTAAGAGACACTTGGGGTAGGGAAGGTAAACACATGTAAGGCGCAGAGTATTTGGGAATAGTTAAGTACTAAAGTAATATAAGCAAAATGAATTCCAGGGAAAAAGTTCTTATTTAAAAAGGAATGGAATCAAAACCAATACTACAAAAATAAATGGAATAAGACAGCCAAATAGTATTATCTTAAATGTGAATGAATTAAACAATACAATTAAATGAAAATATTATAATGGATAAGAAAAAAAGTACTCAATACTTTGTTTTATTTAGAAAACTAGTGTCTGAGGCCAGATTTGAACACAGGTCCTCCTGACTCTAGGGCTGGTGCTCTATCCATTGTGCCACCTAGCTGACCCTAAAGAAATATATTTAAAAATTAAAAACCTATAAAAAGAAAAACAAATCTAGAATAAGATTTAATATAAAGAAGAATTATAATCATTTAATTCCCCCAAATTCTAAACCTGTCCTTTACAGATCATAGGATGATAAATAGTAGTTAATCAAAGGATATAAGCTAAAAGTAAAAGAAAATGGCAATCTATTTAGACTGAAGAGATCAAAGAACAAATTACAGACAAAAAAAAACTATATAAGAGAATGATGATGAGATAACATAAAATTATTGGGATACAACATTTGGTCTTGGAGACAATGTGTGTATGTAAACATATTAACAAAACTTCTAAAGAAAGACAGTATTAATAAACTGAGTGTACAATTAAAGAGTTCTGGAAAAACTACACTACCAACTTAGAATACGCATGGATAGGTATATCCTCAAAATTAAGTTATACTTAAAGTAGAAATTAAAGATGAAAGAAATCACAAAAACCAAAGTTGATTCTTTGAAATAACTAAGAAAATCAATCACCTTTTAGCAAGGCTGATATTTTTTGAGAGTGAAAAAATAAATTATCAAAATTTGAAATCGAAACAGGTGAAATAACAGAAACCAGAGAAGAACTTAAAAAGGATTATCCAAACTTCTTATATGGCTATAAGTAATAGAAGCATGGGGAATTTTAAATGAATAGAGGATAACCTAAAAAAGATTGATTATGCAAATTAATATTATATGGAATAGATGTTAAAATGGAATCCCTTTTTTATATATTAACAATCTATACAGGACCTATGAAGATAGAATAGGGACAAGAAAAAATCTCCAGTACAATACGGTTTTTAGGTGGATTCTATCAAAGGTTAAAAAATAATTTATACCCAAAGTATAAAAAAACATGTATTTCAGAAAAACATTCCCAAACTTCTTTTTATAGGGGAAATGGTTATATCTTTGAAGTTATATTAAAAACTAAAATTTATCAGAGACCATTTTCTTAATTCCTATTAGCTCCTGTTTCCATGTCCCTTTTAATTCTTAGCATGACATTCACTATCTTTAGCTGAATGTGGTAATTCTGCATTATGAGCATGTTTTTTGTTTGTTTGTTTGTTTTGATTTGTATTGTTTTATGTAAGTTAGAATGTGGATATATTTAGGACCCTTAGATAATTTTTTTTAAGTGAGACAATTGGGGTTAAGTGACTTGCCCAGGGTCACACAGCTAGTAAATGTTAAGTGCCTGAGGTCAGATTTGAACTCAGGTACTCCTGACTCCAGGGCCGGTGCTCTATCCACTGCGCCACCTAGCTGCCACCCTTAGATAATTTTTTAATGGGTAGACCTTTAAAAACATGACTACTAACAATAGCAGTCCAAATATCCTTAACTTAATGATGATCATAATATTTATGGTATAGAAAATTAATGAAAGTTTGTTAGATACACATGAAAAAATGTTTTAGACTACAGAAACATAATATCCATAATATTATTACACAATTTATATATAAAGGATTTCAATATGACTTTCTATCAGTAGTCAACTTTCATTCTTATACATATATAAAATGTCATTTTATTTATAGTCTCACTTAAAAAATTGCTTACATACAAAACAACTTATCTTTAAACCACTTAATAGTGAAAATGTTGCTTTTCATAATAAGTAAGCTCCTTCTTGCTCCAAAGTTATCTTTTACTAGTACTGTTCCCAGTATAAACTGAAAACTAAGACATGCTATTTACTGACTTCCCTCTATGGGTTTTCACTGATTTTAGAGAGAATTTCTATTTGAGAGGATGAAGTAGAAATAGTGGTAACTTTTGAGTTAGAAGAATTTGATTCAAAGCTTTTTATTTCCCTTCTTGTTGCCTGTGTGAATGGGTTGCTGAGTGATTTTGAGCCTTCCCCTCAGAAAAACCTTGATTTCCTTTATTTATAATATGAGGGGGGGTGGCTAGGTGGCACAGTGGATGGGGCACCGGCCCTGGATTCGGGAGTCCCTGAGTTCAGATCCAGCCTCGGACACTTGACACTTGCTAGCTGTGTGACCTTGGGAAAGTCACTTAACCCCCATTGCCCCACAAAAAACAAAAACAAAAACAAAAACAAAATAATATGAGGGACACTGGATGAGGTGATCAGAAATATCCCTCCAAACTGTGACATCCTGTGTTTTGAAGATGCAGAGTAAAACATATCTTTCAGGAATATTGTAGCCAAATTTCAGAGATCCTAGGTCAAGAAGAAACTATTGCAAGCAGGTAGCAAAAAGAAATTCAAATTCTGTGGAGCTAAAGTAAGTATAACACAAGATCAAGCAGCACCTACATTAAAGGACCATAGGGCATGGGATATGATATTCCAGAGGGTAAAGGAATTGGAACTACAGCTAAGAATCACCTACCTAGCAAAATTGATAATAATCTTTCACAGGAAAAAATGGGACTTCAATGAAAAGGAGGACATTCAGGCATTCTTTTTTTTAAATTGTAAAAGTATTTTATTATGTTCCAGTTACATGTAGAGATGGTTTTCAACATTTGTTTTTATAAGATATCTGGTTTCAAATTTTTCTCCCTCTCCCCACCCCAAGAGAGCAAGTAATATGATATAGGTTATATATGCACAATAATATTAAACATATTTCTGCATTAGGCATGTTATAAGAGAAGAATTAAAGCAAAAAGAAAAACCTCAAAAAGGAAAAAGAACAGCACCAAAAACAAAAGATATAGTAGGTTCAATCTGCATACATATTATAAATTTTTTGGTTTTTTTTCTGGATTGGGAAAGCATTTTCCATCATGAATCCATTGGAACTATCTTGTACCATTGTATTGCTGAGAAGAATGAAGTCTATCACAGTTGATTAACACATAATGTTGATGATAATGTGTACAATGTTCTCCTGGTTTTTACTCATCTCACTTGTCATCAGTTCATGCAATTCCTTCCAGGTTTCTCTGAAATATGCCTGCTCATCATTTCTTACAGCACAATAGAATTCCAATACATTCATTTACCACAACTTGTTCAGCCATTCCACAATTGATGGGCATCCCCTTAATTTCCAATTCCTTGCCCCCACAAATAGAGCAGTTGTAAATATCTTTGTGCATATGGGTCATTTTCCCTTTTTTATGATGTCTTTGGGAAAAAGACACAATAGTGGTATTTCTGGGTCAAAGGATATGCACAGGTTGAAAATCCTTTGGGCATAATTCCAAATTGCTCTCCAGAATGGTTGGATCAGTTCACAGCTCCACCAACAATGCATTAGTGCTCCAATTTTACCACATCTTCTCCCAAATTTATTATTTTCCTTTTTTGTCAGATTAGCCAACCTGGTAGGTGTCAGGTGGTACCTCAGAGATGTTTTAATTTGCATTTCTCTAATCAATAGTGATTTAGAGAATTTTTTTTATTTGGCAATAGATAGCTTTGACTTCTTCATTAGAAAATTGACTGTTCATATTCATGGACCATTTCTCAATTGGTGAATGACTTGTATTTTAATAAATTTGATTTAGTTCCCAATATTTTTTAGAATTGAGGCCTTTATCAGAAGTACTGTCTATCAAAATTGTTTACCAGCTTTCTGCCTCCCTTGTAATTTTGGATGCATTTCTTCCATTTGTACAAAAGCTTTTTAATTTAATGTATGCAAAATCATCCATTTTGCTTTTCAAAATATTCTCTGTCTCTTGTTTGTTCATAAACTGTTCTACTTTCTAAAGATCTGAGAAGAAAACTATTCCTTCCTCTCCTAATTTACCTATGGTATCACCTTTTATATCTAAATCATGTACCTACTTTGACCTTATTTTAGTATAAGATATAAGATGTTGGTCTCTGTCTACTTTCTGTTATACTATCTTCCAGTTTTCACAGTAGTTTTGGCCAAAAACTGAGTTCCTATCCCAGAAGCTGCAGTCTTTGGGTTTATCAAACAGTACATGACTAAAGTAATTTACTACTGTGTCTCCTATGCCTAACCTAATCCATTGATCCTCCACTGTATTTCTTAGCCAGTAACATATCACTTTGATGCCTGCGACTTTATAGTACAGCTTCAGATGTGGTACAGCTAGCCCACCTTCTTGTACATTTTTAGCAGTTCCCTCAATATTCTTGAATTTCTGTTTTTGCACATGAATTTTGTTATTATTTTTTCCAACTCTATAAAATAAGTTTTAGGTAGTCTGATTGGTATGGCACTGAATAGGTAAATTAATGTAGGTAGAAATATCATTTTTATTATATTAGCTCAGCCTATCCATGAGCAATTTACATTTTTCCAGTTATTTAGATCTGATTTGATTTTTGTAAAAAGTGTTTTGTAACTGTGTTCTTAGAGTTCCTGGGTTTGTCTTGACAGGTAGACTTCCAAGTATTTTATGTTGTCTACCATTACTTTAAATGGAATTTCTCTTTCTATCTCTTGCTGCTGGACTTTGTTGGTCATGTATAGAAATGCTGATTATTTATGTGATTTTATTTTATATACTGCTAATTTGCTAAAGTTGTTGATTGATTCAAATAGTTTTTTAGTTGATTCTCTAGGATTCTACCATCATATCATCTGCAAAGATTGACAATTTTGTTTGCTCCTTGCATATTCTAATTCCTTTAATTCCTTTTTCTTCTCTGATTGCTAAAGCTAACATTTCTAGTACAATAATAAATAATAGAGGTGATAATGGACATCCCTGTTTCATTAATGGTCTTATTGGGAAGGCCTCTAACTTATCTCTATTATATATAATGCTTGCTGATGATTTTATGTAGATACTGCTTATTATTTTAAGGAAAGCTCCACCTATTCCTAAGCTCTATAGTGTTTTATGAGGAATGAGTGCTATATTTTCTCAAAAGCTTTCTCTGCATCTATTGAGATATTCATGTAATTTTGGTTAGTTTTGTTATTGATGTGGTTGATTATGTTGAGAGTTTTCTTAATGTTGAACCAGCCCTGCATTCCTGGTATAAATTCCACCTGGTCATATTGAATTATCTTGGTGATCTACTTGTAATCTCCTTGCAGATATCTTATTTAAGATTTTAGCATCAATATTCATTAGGGAAATTGGTCTATAATTTTTTTTCTCTTTTTTTGCTCTGCCCGGTTTTGGTATCAACACCATATTTGTGTCATAAAATGAATTTGGCAGTACTCTTTCACCTATTTTTCCGAATAATTTGTATAACATTGTAATAAATTTTTCTTCAAATGTTTGGTAGAATTTACTTGTAAACCCATCTGGTCTTGGTGTTTTTTTTCTTAAGGTATTCATTAATTGCTTCCTCAATTTCTTTTTCTAATACCACTTATTTAAGGACTTTCCTCTTCAGTTAACCTTGTCAGTTTGTATTTTTGTAAATATTTATTCATTTCATTTAGATTGTCAAATTTATTGGCAAACATTTGGGCAAAATAGTATTTATCATTGCTTTAATTTCCACTTCATTGGTAGTAATATCACCCCTTTCATTTTTGATACTGGTAATTTGTGTTTTTTTTCCATTTTTTGAAAAATCAAATTAACCAATGGTTTATCTACTTTATAATTTTTCTTCAAATCAGCTCTTAGATTTATTGATTAATTCTATAGTTTTCTTCATTTCATTGTTATTAATTTCTCTGTTATTTTTCAGGATTTCTTATTAAGTATTTAATTGGGGACTTTAATTTGCTCTTTTTATAGCTTTTTAAGTTGCATGCCCCATTCATTGATCTTTTTTTTCTCTTTTTTATTTATGTAAGCATTTACAGATATAAAATTTCCCCTAAGCACTACTTTCGCTGCATCCCATGGATTTTGGTATGATGTCTCATTACTGTCATTTTCTTGGTTGAAGTTATTGATTGTTTCTATGATTTGTTGTTTGACACACTCATTCCTTAGACTGAAATTATTTAGTTTCCAATTAATTTTCAGTTTATTTTTCCATGGCTCTTGATTGCATGAAATCTTTATTACATCATGATCTGAGAAGGATGCATTTAGTATTTCTGTCTTTCTACATTTGACTGAGGTTTTTGTGTCCTAATACATGGTCAATTGTAGAAAATGTGCCTTGTACTGCTGAGAAAAAGTTATATTCCTTTCTATATCCATTCAATTTTCTCTAGACATCTATAACATCTAACTTTTCTAACATTCTATTCACCTCTTTAACTTCTTTATTATTTATTTTGTGGCTAGGTTTATCTAATTCTGACAGGGGAATATCCAGATCCCCACTAATATAGTTTTGCTGCCTATTTTCTCGTAACTCTTTGAACTTCTCCTCTAAGTATTTGGATGCTATACCACATGGAGCAAACATATTTAGTATTGATATTACTTCATATTCTATAGTACCTTTTAGAAAAATGTAGTTTCCTTCCTTATCTCTTTGAATTAGATCTATTTTCGCCTTTGCTTTGTCTGAGATAAGGATTGCTAACCCTGCTTTTTTTTTAACTTTCCAAGCTTTTACCTTTCCTCTGTGTGTATCTTTCTGCTTCAAATGTGTTTCTTGTAGGATTCTGATTTTTAATCCACTCTGCTATTCACTTCCATTTTATACAAGAGTTCATCTCATTCATATTTGCAGTTATTATTGTTAACTCTCTATTCCCCTCCATTCTATTTACCCCCTTTGTACTTAACCCCCTTTTGTCACCTTATTCCTCCTCACCAATGTTTTACTTCTTACCCCTGCCTCCCCCAGTCTGCGCTCCCTTTCATCAGCCACCCTCTCTTTTCTTTACCCTTTTCTCCCTTACTTCTGCCCTCCCTTCTATCAGTTTCCCCCTTTTCCCCTTAACTTTTTACCTCCCTAAAGAATAATCTAAGTTTCTTTATCCAAATGAACGTATATCTTATTCCCACTTTGAATCCAATCTAGTGAGAGTAAAGTTAAAACAATGTTCACCCCTCCCTTCTTTCCTTCTGTTGTAATAGGTGTTTCCCCCCTCTCCACATGATGTTATTCACCTCATTCCACCTCCCCTTTCCTCTTCTCCCCATAAACTCTTTTTTCTTTTAACCCCTTCATTTTCTTTATATTAACACATCATATGCAATTTATATTTATAGCCTCTGTGTATAATCCTTCTGTCTGCTCAAATACATATACAGTTCTTGAGAGTTATAAGTATTATCTTCCCATGTAGGGATGTAAACAGTTTAACCTTATTGAATAAATTGTTTTCCTGTTCACCTTTTTATACTTCTCTTTAGTCTTGTATGGTCAGATCAAAGTTTCCATTCAGTTCTTGTCTTTTCATCAGGAAACCTTGAAAGTCTCCAATTTCATTGAATTTCCATATTTTCCCTGAAATAGAGTGATGAGTTTTGCTGGACAATAGATTCTTGGCTGCAATCCAAACTCATTTGCCTTCTGGAATATCATATTCCAAGCCTTGTGATCCTTTAATGTTGAAGCTGCCAGGTCCTGAGCAATCCTGATTGTGGCTCCATGATATTTAAATTGCTTCTTTCTGGCTGCTTGGAGTATTTTCTCCTTCACCTGATAATTCTGGAATTTGGTTACAATATTCCTTGGAGATTTCCTTTTGGGGTCTCTTTCAGGAGGTGATCGGTGGATTCTTTCAATGATGATTTTATCCTCTGATTCTATGATATCAGGGCAGTTCTCCTTAATAATTTCCTGGAATATGGTGTCCAGACTCTTTTTCTGATCATGGCTTTCAGGCAGTCCAATAATTCTCAAATTATCTCCTCTGGATCTATTTTCCAGGATAGTTGTCTTTCCAATGAGATATTTCACATGTTCTTCTATTTTTTCATTCTTTTGATTCTTTTTGAGTGATTCCTGGTGTTTCATGGAGGCATTATCTTCCAACTGTCCAATTTTAAATTTAAAGGCATTGTTTTCTTCAGTGAGATTATGCACCTTTTTTCCATTTGACCAAATGGATTTTTTTTTACATATAAGGTATTTTATTTTTTCCGTTACATGGGAAGATAGTTCTCAACTTTTGTCCATACAAGCTTTCCAAATTCATATTTTTCTCCCTCCCTCCCCTCCCTCCCCCCTCCCCTAGACAGCAGGTAATCTGATATAGGTTATATCTATATATCTATATACATATAGATATAGATATATATCTATACACACACATAGATATCTATACATAATAACATTAATCCTATTTCTGCATTAATCCTGTTATAAGAGAAAAAATCAGAGCAGTAATGCAAAACCTCAAAATAGACAAAAAAAAAACAGCACCCCAAACAAAAGAAACACTATGGTTCAATCAGCATCCATACTCCACAATTTATTTTTTCTTGGATTTGGAGATCCTCTTCCACCATGAGTTCCCTGGAACTCTTCTGTACCATTGCACTGGTGAGAAGAATATAGTCCATCACCGCAGGTCAACACTCAATGTTGATGATACTGTGTACAATGTTCTTCTGGTTCTGCTCATCTCACTCATCATCAGCTCACGTAAGACCCTCCAGGTTTCTCTGAACTCCTCCTGCTCATCATTTCTTACAGCACAATTGTATTCCATTGTATTCATATACCACAACTTGTCCAGCCATTCCCCAATTGATGGGCACCCCCTCAACTTCCAATTCCTTGCTACCACGTAAAGAGCAGCTATAAATATTTTTGTACATGTGGGTCCCTTTCCCCTTTCCATGATTTCTTTGGGACAAAGACCTAAAAGTGGGATTGCTGGGTCAAAGGGTATGCACAGCTTTATCGCCCTTTGGGCATAATTCCAAATTGCTCTCCAGAATGGTTGGATCAGTTCACAGCTCCACCAATAATGAATTAGTGTTCCAATTTTCCCACAACTTCTCCAACATTTATTATCTTCCTTTTTTGTCATTTTAGCCAATCTGATAGGTGTCAGGTGGTACCTCAGAGTTGTTTTAATTTGCATCTCTCTAATCATTAGAGATTTAGAACATTTTTTCATATGGGAATAAATAGCTTTGGTTTCTACATCAGAAAACTGCCTGTTCATATCCTTTGACCATTTCTCAATTGGGGAATGACTTGGATTCTTATAAATTTGATTTAGTTCCCTATATATTTTAGAGATGAGGCCTTTATCAGAAGTACTGGCCTCAAAAATTGTTTCCCAGCTTTCTGCCTCCCTTCCAATTTTGGATGCATTGTTTCTGTTTGTACAGAAATTTTTTTAATTTAATATAATCAACATCATCCATTTTGCATTTTATAATATACTCTATCTCTTGTTTGGTCAAAAACTGTTTTCCTTTCCAAAGATCTGATAGGTACACTATTCCTTTCTCTCCTAATTTACCTATGGTATCACCTCTTATGTCTAAATCATGTATCCATTTTGACCTTATTTTAGTATAAGGTGTAAGATGTTGGTCTATGCCTAATTTCTGCCATACTATCTTCCAGTTTTCCCAGCAGTTTTTGTCAAATACTGAGTTCCTATCCCAGAAGCTGGAGTCTTTGGGTTTATCAAACACTACATTACTAGTGTCATTTACTACTGCATTTCCTGAGCCTAGCCTATTCCATTGATATACCACTCTATTTTTTATCCAGTACCAGATAGTTTTGATGACTGCCGCTTTATAGTAAAGCTCCAGGTTTGGTACCGCTAACCCACCTTCCTGTGAATTTTTTTTCATTATTTCCCTGGATATTCTTGATTTTTTGTTTTTCCAGATGAATTTTGTTATTATTTTTTCTAGCTGTATAAAATAATTTTTAGGTAGCCTGATTGGTATGGCACTGAATAAGTAAATTAATTTAGGCAGTATTGTCATTTTTACTATATTAGCTCTGCCTATCCATGAGCAATTGATGTCTTTCCAATTATTTAGATCTGATTTGATTTGTGTGAAGAGTGTTTGGTAGTTGTGTTCATAGAGTTCCTGGGTTTGTCTTGGCAAGTAGACTCCTAAGTATTTTATATTATCTACCATTATTTTAAATGGAATTTCTCTTTCTAACTCTTGCTGCTGGACTTTGTTGGTCATGTATAAAAATGGTGATGATTTATGTGGATTTATTTTATATCCTGCTACTTTGCTAAAGTTGTTAATTGTTTCAACTAGTTTTTGAGTTGATTCTCTAGGATTCCTTAAGTATACCATCATATCATCTGCAAAGAGTGATAGTTTTGTTTCCTCCTTGCCTCCTAATTCCTTTAATTCCTTTCTCTTCTCTGATTGCTAAAGCTAACATTTCTAGGACAATATTAAATAATAGGGGTGATAATGGACATCCCTGTTTCACCCCTGATCTTATTGGGAAGGCCTCTAATTTATCTCCATTGCATATAATACTTGCTGATGGCTTTAGGTAGATACTGTTTATTATTCTAAGGAAAACTCCACCTATTCCTAAACTCTCTAGTGTTTTTATTAGGAATGGGTGTTGTACTTTGTCAAAAGCTTTCTCTGCATCTATTGAGATAATCATATGATTTTGGTTGGTTTTCTTATTGATATGGTTGATTATGTTAATAGTTTTCCTAATGTTGACCCAGCCCTGCATTCCTGGTATAAATCCCACCTGGTCATAGTGTATTATCCTGGTGATCACTTGCTGCAATCTCCTTGCTAATACCTTATTTAAGATTTTAGCATCAATATTCATTAGGGAAATTGGTCTATAATTTTCTTTCTCTGTTTTTGCTTTGCCTGGTTTTGGTATCACCACCATATTTTTGTCATAAAAGGAATTTGGTAGAACTCCTTCTTCACCTATTTTTCCAAATAATTTGTATAATATTGGAATTAATTGTTCTTTTAATGTTTGGTAAAATTCACCCATAAACCCATCTGGCCCTGGGGATTTTTTCTTAGGGATTTCATTAATAGCTTGTTCAATTTCTTTTTCTAATATGGGTTTATTTAAGGATTTTATTTCCTCTTCAGTTAACCTGGGCAGTTTGTATTTTTGTAAATATTCATCCATTTCATTTAGATTTTCAAATTTATTGGCATACAGTTGGACAAAATAATTACTAATTAATGATTTAATTTCCACTTCATTGGTGGTAACATCACCCTTTTTATTTTTGATACTGGTAATTTGGTTTTCTTCTTTCTTTTTTTAATCAAATTAACCAATATTTTATCTATTTTATTGGTTTTTTCATAAAACCAGCTCTTAGTTTTATTGATTAATTCTATAGTTTTTTTGCTTTTAATCTTATTAATTTCTCCTTTCATTTTCAGGATCTCTAATTTAGTGTCTACTTGGGGATTTCTAATTTGTTCTTTTTCTAGCTTTTTAAGTTGCATGCCCAATTCATTAATCTCCTCATTCTCTTTCTTATTCATGTAAGCATTTAGAGCTATAAATTTTCCCCTAAGCACTGCTTTGGCTGCATCCCATAGAGTCTGGTATGTTGTCTCATTATTGTCATTGTCTTGGATAAAGTCATTGATTGTTTCTATGACTTCTTGTTTGGCCCATTCATTCTTTAGAATGAAATTATTTAGTTTCCAATTGATTTTCATTCTACTTTTCCCTGTCTTTTTCTTACATGTAATTTTTATTGTAATTTATTTTATTTGAGGGAACAGAAGGAGAGCTCAGGCAGCTTGCTGCTTCCTCTCCGCCATCTTGGCTCTGCCCCCCAAATGGATTTTTTAAGGAATAGCTTTCTTTAGTCAATCTTTGTGCTTCCTTTTTGAAGCTGTTGATTCTTTTTTCTTAATTTTCTTAAGTTGCTTTCATTTCTCTCCCCATTTATCTTCTACCTCTCTCATTTGGTTTTAAAATCCTTTTTGAGCTCTCCCAAGAAGTCTTTTTGTCCTTGAGACCAATTTATCTTCCATTTTGATGCTTCACATGTAGGCAATTTGAGAGCATTGTCCTCATCTGAGTTTGTGTTTGCTTCTTCCCTACTGACACAGAAGCTCTAAATGGTAAGAGGTCTTTTTTGTTTCTTACTCATATTGCAGCTTATTTTTTTAATGTTGAGGTCTGCTCTGGGGGACACCAGGGTCACTGTTTCAAACTTCTTGTGCTGGGGTATAGGGAATATGTCACTGGCTTTCTACACTGAGGCCTCTATGCCTTATAGAATTCTCACCACCTTGGGCTTGCTTCCAGCATGCTGGGATGGCCAGGCTTGTTTGTTCTTGTCCTGTGGGGTGGCCTTATAGTTGGCTGCCTGCCGTCTTGGCTGGTGCTGCTGGGTTTCACCACTGCCCTGCTGTGTAACCTGATTGTTGAACCAGGATCCAGGGGCCTCAGTTGCTTGACTGTAGCCTACAGCTTCCTGCTGACTTGCCCTGATCTCCTCCATGCTGTGCTCCACTATTGTGCATGGAGCCTCCCTTTTGCCAGAGTGAGACCAATCTTTCCTGAAACCTTGTAATTTATCTCTGGTTGGAAGATTGTGTGTTTTTGTCTCTTTGAAGGTTCTGTACTTTCAGAATCTGTCCAGAGGCTTGATTTAATGTTCTTTTTGAGGGAACTGAAAGAGAACTCAGGCAACTCACTGGTTTCTCTCCACCATCTTGGCTTCTGCCCCCACAAGTCAACTGACAGCAGGTCCAGATCCAGAATGTGTTCCAAGATGGGGTGGTTCTTTCAGGCATTCTTGATGAAAAGACATGAACTGAATAGAAAATTTGACTTTCAAATACAAGTCACTAGAGAAGTATAAAAAGGAAAACAGGAAAAAGAATTAATGAGGGGCATTAAAAGGTTAAACTGTTTACATTCTTACATGGGAAGATAATTCTTCTAACTCATAATAACTTTTTCAGTATTAAAGCAGCTAAATATACTTAGAAAGAGGCCACAGGTGTGAATTGAATATGAAGGGATGATATCTGTAAAGCATTTAATTTTGTTTATCCTTGTTTTTTCTGGTGCAATCAAGTTGGAGTGGTTTATGTCTGGGGCTGGATTTGGGCCTAGTGCCTCCTGGTGGGGCTCGTCCTTTGTCCACTGTGTCACCCAGCTGACCCAAGATGACATCTTTAAAATAAAGTTAAGCAGCAAGAGGAATGCACTGGAAGAAAGAAAAAGGGAAAGATTCACTGGGGAAAAGTAGTTCACATAAAAGAAACAGGAAAAAGCTTATGGACAAATGAGGAAGAAGGGGAAGAAGTGGAAGCAGCAGTGAACCTTACTCTCATCAGAATTGAATCAAAGAGGGAATAACACACACACTGAAGTGGGTATAGTAATATATATTGCCCTGAGGTAAATTGGAAAGGGAAGGGGATGGGGGGGAGGTGAAGGAAGGGAGGGCAGATTGGGGGGTGGGGCAGTAAAAAGAAAAACACTTTTGAGAAAGGATAGAGTGAAGGAAGATCAAAAATAGAGTAAATATCAAGGTGAGGGAATAGAATGGAGGGTAATGCATTTAGCAATATTAAGTGTGAAAAAAATGAGCAGAATGATATCAGAATTACATATTAAAAATGGAAACCATCAACAGAAAAAGAACTGATGGCATTTGAATAAAGACTGATATATAATATTATTTGTTAGCTATTCTTTCTAAAGTTATTTTGTCTATTTTCTTTCACAACCTGACTAATGTGAACATGTTTTGCATAACTGCACATATATAACTTATATTGAATTACATGGTTTCATAGGGAGAGTTGAGGAAGAAGGTAGGAAGAAAATTTAGAACACAAAGTTTTAGAAAAAGTCAATGAAAAAAATATCTTTGTAAGTATGAAGCACTGAAAATTTATGTTGTTGTTCTACTAAAGCAAAAGTTGACATAATTGTGTGATTAATTCAGGCACTATGCTTTAGGGTTGTGGAAATCTAGCTTTTCAAGGAATTCTTGTTTTCAATGTCTTTTTATGTTCCTCTTACCATTTAGTCTTGTCTGTTTTAAAAGGTTATAATTTTTCTTTTCTTTTTGGTTTGGTTCTCATTTATCAAGCTATTGACTCCTTTTTCATTATTTTCTTGCATTCTTCTCATATCTCTTCATATTTTTTTCCTTCTACCTCTCTTACTTGATTTTTAAAATACTTTTTGAATTCTTCCATGGCCTGAGACCAATTCATATTTTTTTCACATGGAGGCTTTGGATATATGAGCTTTGACTTTGTTATTTTCCTAGTGTTTCTTTTGATCTTCCTTTTCATCATTTTAACTTTCTATGGCCAGAAAATTTTTTCTCTTCTTTGCCCATTGCCCTAGCCTTTTTCTTGATTTTTAACTCATTTTTAAAGTAGGTCTCTGCTTTCAGGGTAGAGGGAACACCACTTCAAGTTTCAGAGGTTTTGTGTAGCTGTTTTCAGAGGTACTTCTAGGGGCCTGTAAGTTTTTAGGTCTTCTCAAGCGTTATGAACTAAGGAAATTTGTGTTTCCTATTATTCCTGGCTTGTGTTCTTATCTGTGAGAGACCATAGAGACTCTTTTCTTCCCTGAGATTGTGACAAGTCTCTATGCTCCACTGTGGATGAAAATTCTTGTGTACTCCTTGCCCTGAGACTTCTATCTAGGACTGGTACCCATATCTGAGGATGAGAAAAGCAACAGAATTATGTCTCAGGCTATCAAAGTGATCCCCATATTCTCTTTCTGATGAGTTGCTAAATCCCCTTATTCTCTGTGGGTTGAGAGTTCCAGAAGCAATCACTGCTGCTTTCTGATTGAGTGGCTCCGAAGGCTTGCTTGTGGTCTGTTGGGGCTTGGTTTGTGTTGGCTTGGCCAATGCTGGACTGCACTCCACTCTCACCCAGATACAAAATACCTTTCCTGCTGAACTTCTAAGTTGTGTTTGCTTGGCAAATTATTACATTTATCCTTTTATGGATTCTGTTGCTCCAAGATATATCTTATGACATTATTCAAAGGTATTTGGAAGGTTATCAGGGGGAGTTTATTTGAGCAGCTTCCTTTTTTCAGCCATCTTGTTGCTACTTCTCCTGTTGTGCTCTTAAAAGATATTAGAGATCATACTGCTTTGTAGTCTCTGGGAGGGACCAAAAACAGGCACTTACTGCCTGGGACTTTCTATCCCATCTCTATCTCCTTGCAATATTACCAACTGGTACATGACTTAGTCTTCTGTTCTACTTCTGACAAGACAGATCCAATTAGATTCAGGGCCCATTTGCCAGCGATCACACTGACCTCAGGTTCTACTGTTACAGCCTTTACCAGTTTTCCAAAGGCTTCTAGCAGTCTACTTGTAATAATTTGGAATTGATAGAGGAGTTTACCAGTTTTTTGCATGGATTTTATTAATCGTTACTTCACATGTCTCCCTTTTAGTTGCTTCATTGCAATAAAGAAACTTTTAAAAGTGCATTATTTTTGTGAATACTTTGTGCTTATTATATTCAGAGCTTTCAAGTCACTTCCTTAATAAAGTATTCATTATGCATAGGGATAAGATTTCTATGTTGTTTATAAGACATTGAACTTCTTTTATTTCTTACTCTTAAGAGAATGCTTCCTCATTTACTTTTTATGGTTCCTTCCCACCAACTTCCATATGTCCACCAATAGAAGTCACTGACCATTAAGCTATTATTGGATATTTTAATATACTCTGGTCTCATACATATATGATACTCCCTCTAGTAGGCCAGATCACAATCCATTCATACTTCATCATCTTTTGCTACACTATGTCCTTCCCAAAGTCTTCTACAAAACTTTCCTCTACAGCTCTTATTAATTTATGCTTTTCATTTGGTTATGCCTCACTCACTTTTCTTCAAATCATAGGTACCTGTGATGATCTCTTTTTGGACAATTCTAAATTGTTCTTAAATAGTAATAGTTTATAACCTACATGAGCCCATCATGTGCATCTGCATTTCACAATAGATAATCTTCAATTTAATGACTCTTATGCTTTCACCATCATGCAGTGTAAATACTTTGTATATTTTGGGAAAAAATAGCCTCAGCTACCACATCTTTTAAAGTTGTTCAATAGTTTCATCATATGTAAGTAACATCTCCCTCCATCCCCCACCCCAAAAGGGTCAAATACAACAATGCATGTATAAAGTATTTTATACACTGTGATGTGTAGTACAGATGTCTATTCATTAGATCACATCAGAATTCCTACTAAGAAATACCATTTTTCCCTAAAGTTGTGCTAGGAACACACTAGTTGATCATAAATATTTATTGAATTACCTAGAATTGGCCATAATCAAATATATGTTTATAAAGAACAAAATCAGAATTAAAGGAAAAATAGAAGTAATATGCATGTTTTAAAGTCAAACTCAATGAATCCAATGAAAATAAATTGTATACTTCCTAAAATGAAAAGAAAAAAAATAAGAGCTTTTACAGAAAAAAAAAACAATAATGGGCATAAACTGTATTTATTTCAAATTGGCAATAGAGCACAGTAGATCTTGTGGTAAGGCTATTTTCTAATTCTCACTTTCTCTTGCTATATAATTGCTCTGTTTCTTCAGGTACAAAATGGAGATAATAGCATCAATGTCCCAGGATTTTTGTCAGGATCATATTAAATAAAATTTATAAAGTGGTTAGCACAAAGCCTGGCATCTAGTAGTATGCGTACACACATAGAAACATATACATAGACATTCACATACATATACATGCATACAAATACATATTCATATACACACATACATACATATTCATATACACACATACATATACATGTATGTGTGTATATATATTTTCATCGTCATCATTGTTTTTTTATTAATTGGTCCATTTGCCTCTTAGATTGATTCATTGATATATGAAAGCAATAAGCAAGGTAGCTATTTGTTTGTTGGAAAAGTACTGGAATTAATATTGAGGAGATATGATCTTATTTTCCTGGCTTGGTCATACACTCATCATGTCACCTTTGAAAAGTAAATTCACTTAGCCAGACCTCAGTTCATTTCTTGCTGCAGTAAATGATGGGATTAAATTATCTAATTCCTCAAATCATCTTGTCTGAAATTCTTTGATTTTAGATTAGGGAGTCCATAGAAATAAAACTGATTCCACAATTCTATAAAGGTGTATAGGGCATTTATTATCATTTTAACATAGCTACCTTATCTAAGATCAGCTTGAATTATAACTGAAAAAAATTAGAAAAAGATAGAATTCATTATATTTGCTTATTAAGCTTTCCAAAAGCATTGAATCAAATCCACAATTGCTGAAACTTTTCCCAATTTCTCCAAGGCAACACAATTCTAATGAGTTCACTTGCAATCCTATAGAAAATTAATTGTTTTGGAAGCAATCCAACTGCCCTCCATATTTCAAACCCCACTGCAAATTCTTCTCATAAATATAACTCTTAGGACTTATCCTGTCTCCTGACCTAGTAGAAACCTTACCTGTATTGAAATTTCCACATTTTAGAAAGTGATTGTAAAGATAATGTCTGTGAAATCTCTTAATTTTGTCATTTGTATAAAATCCACTTGGAAGACAAATACAACTGGAAAACTTTTGAAGATATGCATCTAAAGGGCAGATCAAGTGATCCATCATCAATCTTTATTAAGCATCTACTATGTGCCAAACACTTTTCAAATCCTCTTAGAAAGCATGCCTCTCCTTAAATTGTACCTCCTGGGACCACCCCAAAGTTTGGGTAAGTATGACCTGTAAGTAGTTCCCACTTTAAGAAAGAGTTGAGGGCCAGCTAGGTGGCACAGTGGATAGAGTGCCAACCCTGTAGTCAGGAGTACCTGAGTTCAAATCTGGCATCAGGCACTTAACACTTACTAGTTGTGTGATCCTTGGCAAGTCACTTAACCCCAATTTCCTCACAAAAAAAAAGAGTTGAAAGTCAAGAAATAGTCTAGGAAAATGAGCAAACAGAAGAAAATGTTGACCTCAAATCCTCTTAGACAGAATAAGGAAGATAAAAATCAGAATTTTTAGATCATTTTATTCATAACTGTACTAATTTATTGTTCTTAGAAGTAGCAATACTTTCTTCCACTGAAGTCCCTCTAAATTCCAATTTCTGTTATGGAGCATGTCTCTCATATCTTGAATTCATTTTGCATTTCATGTAGATCTAGAAGATTTATGCATCCTACACTAAGAAGATAATAGAATGGATGGTGTGATTGCCAGAATCATAATAAGATCATAGAATGTTTCAGCTAGAAGAAAGACTAGGAACTATCTGCTCTAATACCATTGACTTATAATTAGCTACTTAAGTCTTAGTTGACACTAACTCCCTCATCCTCCCTTCCCTTCTAATTGGAAGGGTGGGGAGTAGAGTACCAAACTCTTCCTGATTCCTTCCTTCATAGAGGCCAGAAATTGGACTTTCAGCTCACTCCATTTTGCATCTGTTCCTCTGCTATTTTTAACTCCAAAGAACAAAATCCCTATTCCCTGATATACCTCACCCACCTCTCTTTTTCTTCCTCATTTTATATAACTTCCTCAATTAAATTATAAGTTACCTAAGGGTAGGGACTGTATTTCTTTTTTTGTTACTTGTCTCCCCCAGTGCTAAGCATAGTGCCTGGCACATAGTAGTCACTTAATAAATATTTATTGGATTGAATTGGATAGAGTGGTAAATTGAAGCCCATAGAGGTTAAACCATTTACCCAGGGTTACCCAGGGAAGAATGAAGAGAATTAGAATTTGAATATGAGCCCTCTAACTTTAAATTCAAACTTTATTTTCCTACTGTACAACTGTACTACTTAATATGAGCACATTATGCATAGCTACAGATGACAAAATTCAATCTTTTTGACACAATCATGCAAGTTTATTAGTTTAACAAAAGAATGACTGAAAATTGATTAAATTAGAACCCTATTTTATTGAGTGTATTATTTATGTGAGTACAATGGAAAGAGCTTTTAAATTGAAATCAGAAAAATAATTGTTGATGTTTTATCATTTTTCAGTCATATCCAATGTTTTCTGAACATATTTGTGGTTTTCTTAGCAAAAATACCAAAGTAGTTTGCCATTTACTTCTCCAGCTCATTTTACCTATAAGGAAACTTAGGCAAACAGGCTTAAGTGATTTGCCTAGTGTCACACAAAACTAGTAAGTGTCTGAGGCTAGATTTGAGCTCAGGAAGATGAGTTTTCCTAACTCCAATAGTTGATGTGATTTTAGAACAGTTGTGTGATCTTGGGAAAGGTGGTTTCTTCATCTATAAAATATGGAACATAATACTTGTAATACCTACTTCAATGGACAATTGTGAGAACTAGATAACCACTTAAATACTTCTAGCTCATAGTCTTTATGTGGAGAAAGTTTCTGTAAACCTAACAAGAGTGATGGCAGCCAAAAGTTCCGCATTAAAAGTTTACCACAATACCACAACATGTCTTTACAAAAACAAAAACAACAAAAAAAGCAAAACTACAATGCTAGTTCAGAGGTAGGCTATAAACATAGTTTACTCAGATTTTAGAAACATTTGACAAATTTTTTCATACTATTTTTAGGTTATAGATATACGCATGGGCTAGATTATAACACCATTGGGTTGATTTAGAATTTGTTGAATTGCTAGACCCAAAGAATCATCATTCATAATTTAATATGAGCTCAGAAGTCTTTAGTGAAGTACCACAGGGATCTGTGCTTGAATCAATTCTGTTTATCATTTTTATTAAATACTTAATGAAAGAAATTATTATAATGACAAGATGCTTGCCAAATCTGTAGGTGATAGGAAACCAGGAAGGATAACTAATACAGTAAATGAGAGATTGCGTAGCATTTATCAGCTTAGAATATTAAGTCATATCTCAAAGATGAAATTTAAAAGGAACATATAGTCATATTCCAGTCCCCCCAAAAAGAAAAAGACATCATAATCTGAAGATGGTGAGGGGTGGTAAGATAGTAATTCATCTGAAATAAATTAAATTGTGGTTTTAGGAAACTGTATACTTAATAAGAATTAGTATTATCATATGGGAGCTTAAGAAGTTAGTATGATATTAGATCAATAAGGAAGCAGACTTGTTTTTCCATGCTACTCTTCTCTATCTGCAATAATCATAATTGATCATAATCATAACAGTACTAGAGTACCATTTTAGATAGGATATTGATATGTAGGATCAATGGATAAAAGTTGTAAAAAGACAACTTTGGGGTTAAATGCAAAGGAGAGTAGAATACAACCTTTAAAGAAATTAGAACTATGCAAAAATGGAATGGGCTGCTTCAAGACAGAGTTTCCCATTTTTTAAAGGTATAAAATAAATGATAAATCATCAATTCTCCAGGATACTTTAGAATATTTTTGTTGTTGTTGTGCAGGATAATTTGTATTAGATGTTTTTAAAGTCTTCTCAACTCTAAGATTCCATAGTTTTCTGAAACATCCTATAAAGTATAACATAAAGCAGAAGAAAGAAGAGTTTGGAACAAGCATAATTCTGAAAACCTTTTTATCAAACTCCTAAGTTATGTTGGTATAAGACTATTTTGCAAAAAAAAAAATTCACATATGTGATCTAATTTGATCTTCATGATATTGCTGTATAATAGATAGGGTAGGTAGAGTAGGGTATTCTGTCTGTTTTATATACAAGGAATGTGAGGAGCACAGATTTTATGTTATTTTTTCTAAGATTATACCATAAATAAATTCTAGATACAAGAGTTGAATCAAGGTCTTCTTATTCAAAGACACAAATCTTTACTAATATTTCATAGTATGCCATACTGAACAAAATACTTTAAAAGTTCCAAGGATAAGGACTTATGTCCAGGCTGGGGTATCTGGGAAGCCTTCATGGAGAAAGAAGCAACTGGATTAGAAAAAATGAAGAATTTGTGGAATTTTGACTAATACATTGGTGGGGAAACGGATATTGAAAACAAGGAACAGGAAAAATAAAGGCTAAGTTGTGGGAAAGAGTAAGAAGTCTTCATAAAAAACAGTATTTTATTTATTTAGTCAGTGTATAGGAAATATGAGAAGTTCAGAAGTCTCATATAAAATTTATATATATATATGTGTATATATATATATATATATATATATATATAGAGAGAGAGAGAGAGAGAGAGAGAGAGAGAGAGAGAGAGAGAAGCCATTCTCAAATATAAAATTAGAAAGATTAGATTTTATTGCATAGGCTATGGAAAATTATTGATGGTTATAAGAAACAAAGGCCATATGCATGCATAAGGAAGAGTCATTTGTCATAGACTTATAAAATAACAAACTGTGTAAGATGAGGTGTTGTCAGACTCAGTCCAGTTCCTATTAGTTAATGTTACATATTGTAATGAAATGACACTCATAGGTGATTTAACACTTAATAGAAGGTGATTTAGTTATGGAAAGATGGCATTGAACAAGGATATGAATTGGAAAATTTTGAACTAATTTGGCTGAAACAATCCTCCCTGCCTAAATTGTTTATCATAATCTGCCAACCAAACATTAGGGGACACCTGGAGTTTCACATCGCTATTTTTTCTTCAAAACTCTACAAAGTAATGTTAATATCTTGAGTCCTCTAGCCAATCAAATCTCGGGGATGATTTCAATAAGTTTTAAAGTAGGTAAGAGGAACTAGAATAACTAGCATAGAGAAGGGGTCCAAAACTGTTAACAATTGTGATGTTTAAACTCTAAATTGTAGTCTCCTTAAATTAGAAGCTTTAGCACCAGTCTTTTGGCATCAAGCATTTATTAAAGCATACCAGGTATTCACATGGAGTTCAGAAAGTTAAGTAAAGGCCTATCTAGCCTAGAGTTCCAGCTTGGTTTGGTTCTTCCTCAAGTCCTCTACCACAAGCCTGCTTGAATTATGAACTCTCTAGCAAGCTGATTGTGGAAGCTTTTTATAGGTCTGGAACGGAAGTGGTCCTTACATACTGCTTCAAGCTGCTTGGTTGGCGTCATCCAATTCCATTGGTTTTGAAGGTGTTCTCAAGTTGAGTTCACAGTCTAGCTTCTGAGAACACTACCTTCTTATGAGATATTTTATTTTTTCCGTTACATGTAAAGATAGTTCTCAACTTTTGTTTATACATGCTTTACAATTTCAGATTTTTCTCCCTCCCTCCCTCCCCTCCGTCCCCCGTCCCCTAGACAGCAGGTAATATGATATAGGTTATATCTATATATCTCTATACATATACATATATATATACACACACATATATATATACACATAATAACATTAATCCTATTTCTGCATTAATCCTGTTACAAGAGAAAGAATCAGAGCAGTGATGCAAAACCTCAAAAAAGAAAAAAAAAACCAACAGCACCCAAAACAAAAGAAATAATATGGTTCAATCAGCATCTATACTTCACAGTTCTTTCTTTCTTTTTTTTCTTGGATTTGGAGATCCTCTTCTATCATGAGTTCCCTGGAACTCTTCTGTACCATTGCATTGGTGAGAAGAATATAGTCCATCACAGTAGGTCAACACTCAATGTTGATGATACTGTGTACAATGTTCTTCTGGTTCTGCTCATCTCACTCATCATCAGCTCACGTAAGACCCTCCAGGTTTCTCTGAACTCTTCCTGCTCATCATTTCTTACAGCACAATAGTATTCCATTGTATTCATATACCACAACTTGTCCAGCCATTCCCCAATTGATGGGCACCCCCTCAACTTCCAATTCCTTGCTACCACGTAAAGAGCAGCTATAAATATTTTTGTACATGTGGGTCCCTTTCCCCCTTCCATGATTTCTTTGGGACAAAGACCTAAAAGTGGGATTGCTGGGTCAAAGGGTATGCACAGCTTTATTGCCCTTTGGGCATAATTCCAAATTGCTCTCCAGAATGGTTGGATCAGCTCACAGCTCCACCAACAATGCATTAGTGTTCCAATTTTCCCACAGCCTCTCCAACATTTATTATCTTCCTTTTTTGTCATTTTAGCCAATCTGATAGGTGTCAGGTGGTACCTCAGAGTTGTTTTAATTTGCATCTCTCTAATCATTAGAGATTTAGAGCATTTTTTCATATGAGAATAGATAGCTTTGGTTTCTTCATCAGAAAACTGCCTGTTCATATCCTTTGACCATTTCTCAATTGGGGAATGACTTGGATTCTTATAAATTTGATTTAATTCCCTATATATTTTAGAGATGAGGCCTTTATCAGAAGCACTGGCCTCAAAAATTGTTTCCCAGCTTTCTGCCTCCCTTCTAATTTTGGATGCATTGCTTCTGTTTGTACAAAAAATTTTTAATTTAATATAATCAAAATCATCCACTTTGCATTTTATAATATACTCTATCTCATGTTTGGTCAAAAACTGTTCTCCTTTCCAAAGATCTGATAGGTACACTATTCCTTTCTCTCCTAATGTACCTATGGTATCACCTCTTATGTCTAAATCATGTATCCATTTTGACCTTATTTTAGTATAAGGTGTAAGATGTTGGTCTAAGCCTAATTTCTGCCATACTATCTTCCAGTTTTCCCAGCAGTTTTTGTCAAATACTGAGTTCCTATCCCAGAAGCTGGAGTCTTTGGGTTTATCAAACACTACATTACTAGTGTCATTTACTACTGCATTTCCTGAGCCTAGCTTATTCCATTGATCTACCACTCTATTTTTTAGCCAGTACCAGATAGTTTTGATGACTGCCGCTTTATAGTAAAGCTCCAGGTTTGGTACTGCTAACCCACCTTCCTGTGAATTTTTTTCCATTATTTCCCTGGATATTCTTGATTTTTTGTTTTTCCAGATGAATTTTGTTATTATTTTTCTAGCTGTATAAAATAATTTTTAGGTAGCCTGATTGGTATGGCACTGAATAAGTAAATTTATTTAGGCCAAGTATTTTATATTACTTACCGTTACTTTAAATGGAATTTCTCTTTCTATCTCTTGCTGCTGGACTTTGTTGGTCATGTATAGAAATGCTGATGATTTATGTGGATTTATTTTATATCCTGCTACTTTGCTAAAGTTGTTAATTGTTTCAAGTAATTTTTGACTTGATTCTCGAGGATTCCTTAAGTATACCATCATATCATCTGCAAAGAGTGATAGTTTTGTTTCCTCCTTGCCTATTCTAATTCCTTTAATTCCTTTCTCTTCTCTGATTGCTAAAGCTAACATTTCTAGGACAATATTAAATAATAGGGGTGATAATGGACATCCCTGTTTCACACCCCTGATCTTATTGGGAAGGCCTCTAATTTATCTCCATTGCATATAATACTTGCTGATGGCTTTAGGTAGATACTGTTTATTATTCTAAGGAAAGCTCCCCCTATTCCTAAACTCTCTAGTGTTTTTATTAGGAATGGGTGCTGTACTTTGTCAAAAGCTTTCTCTGCATCTATTGAGATAATCATATGATTTTGGTTGGTTTTCTTATTGATGTGGTTGATTATGTTAATAGTTTTCCTAATGTTGACCCAGCCCTGCATTCCTGGTATAAATCCCACCTGGTCATAGTGTATTATCCTGGTGATCACTTGCTGTAATCTCCTTGCTAATATCTTATTTAAGATTTTAGCATCAATATTCATTAGGGAAATTGGTCTATAATTTTCTTTCTCTGTTTTTGCTTTGCCTGGTTTTGGTATCACCACCATATTTGTGTCATAAAAGGAATTTGGTAGAACTCCTTCTTCACCTATTTTTCCAAATAATTTGTATAATATTGGAATTAATTGTTCTTTAAATGTTTGGTAAAATTCACCTGTAAACCCATCTGGCCCTGGGGATTTTTTCTTAGGGAGTTCATTAATAGCTTGTTCAATTTCTTTTTCTAATATGGGTTTATTTAAGGATTTTATTTCCTCTTCAGTTAACCTGGGCAGTTTGTATTTTTGTAAATATTCATCCATTTCATTTAGATTGTCAAATTTATTGGCATACAGTTGGGCAAAATATTTCCTAATTATTGCTTTAATTTCCACTTCATTGGTGGTAACATCACCCTTTTCATTTTTAATACTGGTAATTTGGTTTTCTTCTTTCTTTTTTTTAATCAAATTAACCAGTATTTTATCTATTTTATTGGTTTTTTCATAAAACCAGCTCTTAGTTTTATTGATTAATTCTATAGTTTTTTTGCTTTCAATCTTATTGATTTCTCCTTTAATTTTCAGGATCTCTAATTTAGTGTTTAATTGGGGATTTCTGATTTGTTCTTTTTCTAGCTTTTTAAGTTGCATGCCCAATTCATTAATCTCCTCTTTCTCTTTCTTATTCATGTAAGCATTTAGAGCTATAAATTTTCCCCTAAGCACTGCTTTGGCTGCATCCCATAGATTTTGGTATGTTGTCTCATTATTGTCATTCTCTTGGATAAAGTTATTGATTGTTTCTATGATTTCTTGTTTGGCCCATTCATTCTTTAGAATGAAATTATTTAGTTTCCAATTGATTTTCATTCTACTTTTCCCTGGCTTTTTCTTACATGTAATTTTTATTGCATCATGATCTGAGAAGGATGCATTTACTATTTCTGCCTTTCTACATTTGACTATGATGTTTTTGTGCCCTAATACATGGTCAATTTTTGAAAATGTGCCATGTACTGCTGAGAAAAAGGTATATTCCTTTCTATCCCCATTCAATTTTCTCCAGACATCTATCATGTCTAACTTTTCTAGTAATGTATTCACCTCTTTCACTTCTTTCTTATTTATTTTTTGGCTAGATTTATCTAATTCTGAGAGGGGGAGATTCAGATCCCACACTAGTATAGTATTACTATCTAATTCCTCTTGTAACTCATTTAACTTCTCCTCTAAGAACTTGGATGCTATACCACTTGGCGCATACATATTCAATATTGATATTACTTCATTATCTATAGTACCTTTAAGTAAGATGTAATTTCCTTCCTTATCTCTTTTAATGAGATCTATTTTTGCCGGCACTTTGTCTGAGATAAGGATTGCTACCCCTGCCTTTTTTACTTTAGCTGAGGCATACTATATTCTGCTCCAGCCTTTTACCTTTACTCTGTGTGTATCTCTCTGCTTCAAATGTGTTTCTTGTAAACAGCATATTGTAGGGTTCTGGTTTTTAATCCACTCTGCAATTCGCTTCCGTTTTATAGCAGAGTTCATCTCATTCACATTCACAGTTATTATTACTGACTGTCTATTCCCCTCCATTCTATTACCCCCTTTGTACTTTTCCCCCCTTCTTTCACCCTATTCCTCCTCACCGACGTTTTACTTCTTACCCCTGCCTCCCCCAATCTGCCCTCCCTTTTTATCACCCCCCTCTCTTTCTTTACCCTTTTCTCCTTGCTTTTGTCCTCCCTTCTATCAGTCTCCCCTTTCCCTTCCCTTTTGTTTCCCTAAAGAATGAGTTAAGTTTCTTTATCCCAATGAACGTATATGTTATTCCCTCTTTGAGTCAAATCTAATGAGAATAGGGTTGAAACCATGTTCCCCCCTCCTTTCTTTCCCTCTATTATAATAGGTTTTTTCCACCTCTTCATATGATATAATTCATGCCCATTCCACCTCCCCTTTCCTCTCCTCCCCATAGACTCCCTTTTATCCCCTTAATTCTTTTGTATCATCACATCAAAGACAATTTATATTTATACCCTCTATATAAAGTCCTTCTCTCTGCCCAAATACATTTACAGTTCTTAAGAGTTATGAGTATTATCTTCCTGTGTAGGGATATAAACAGTTTAACCTAATAGGGTAACTTTTTTTTCCCCCTCTGTTTACCTTTTTAAACTTCTCTTGAGTCTTGTATGTTGAGATCAAATTTTCTATTCAGTTCTGGTCTTTTCACCAGGAAAGATTGAAAGTCCCCAATGTCATTAAATGTCCATCTTTTCCCCTGAAAGAAAATACACATTTTTGCTGGGTAATAGATTCTCGGCTGCAATCCAATCTCCTTTGCCTTCCGGAATATCATATTCCAAGCCTTGCGGTCCTTTAATGTTGAAGCTGCCAGGTCCTGAGCAATCCTGACTGTGGCTCCATGATATTTAAATTGCTTCTTTCTGGCTGCTTGGAGTATTTTCTCCTTCACCTGATAATTCTGGAATTTGGCTACAATATTCCTTGGAGTTTTCCTTTTGGGGTCTCTTTCAGGAGGTGATCGATGGATTCTTTCAATGATGATTTTATCCTCTGATTCTATGATATCAGGGCAGTTCTCCTTAATAATTTCCTGGAATATGGTATCTAGATTCTTTTTCTGGTCATGGCTTTCAGGCAGTCCAATGATTCTCAAATTGTCTCTCCTCGATCTGTTTTCCAGATCAGTTGTCTTTCCAATGAGGTATTTCACATTTTCTTCTATTTTTTTTCATTTTTTTTATTCTGCTTGACTGATTCTTGGTGTCTCATGGATTCCTTATCTTCCAACTGTCCCACTTTAATTTTTAAGGCATTGTTTTCTTCAGTGAGATTATGCACCTTTTTTTCCATTTGGCTAAGTGAATTTTTTAAGGTATTGTTTTCTTCAGTGAGATTATGTACCTTTTTTTCCATTTGGCTAAGTGAATTTTTTAAGGTATTATTTTCTTCAGTGAGATTATGCAGCTTTTTTTCCATTTGGCCAAATGAATTTTTTAAGGCTTTGTTTTCTTCAGCTTCCTTTTCCAAGCTGCTGATTCTTTTTTCATAGCTTTTTTGTTTTGCTTTCATTTCTCTCCCCATTTTTTCTTCTACCTCTTGCAATTGATTTTTAAAATCCTTTTTGAGCTCTTCCAGGAAGGCTTTTTGTTCTTGCGACCAATTCACCTTCCATTGTGAGGCTTCAGATGTAGACAATTTGAGGCTATTGTCCTCATCTGAGTTTGTGTTGGCTTCTTCCCTATTGATACAGAAGCTCTCAATGGAGAGGGCTCTTTTTTGCTTCTTACTCATTATTGCAGCTTATTTATTTATTCTTTAAGTTGAGGTCTGCTCTGGGGGCACCAGGGTCCCTGTTTTGGGCTTCTTGTGCAGGGGTATAGGTGCTGTGTGACCGGGCTTTTACTCTGAGGCCTTTATGGTGTGTGGAGATGCCCTGCCCTGCACTTCCTGTATGATTGTGTTCGGCCAGCCAGGCGCCAGACCCCAGCGTCTGATCCTGCCGTTCGTGGCCCTCTCGGCCGGTGCAGGTAGGTTTTTCCACTGTCCTTCTTGGCCACCAGATTTTTGAACCAGGTTCCGGGGGCCTCAGTTGTTCGGCTGTGGCCCGCAGCTCCTGCTGACTTGCCCCGACCCCCTCGGCGCTGGGTTGCTGCCCTGCACTGGGCCTCCCTTTTGCCCGAGTCAGACCGACCTTTTCCTGAAGTCTTCTAAATTATCTCTGGTTGGAGGACTGTGTCTCTCTGTCTCTTTGCAGGTTCTGTAGTTTCAGAATCCGTCCAGAGGCTTGATTTAATGTTCGTTTTGAGGGAACAGAAGGAGAGCTCAGGCAGCTTGCTGCTTCCTCTCCGCCATCTTGGCTCCGCCCCCGAACACTACCTTCTTAAGGGCTACCCAGGTGTGATTATAATCCAGTTAACTTGAAGTAGGCTAATCAGCAGTCAATCACTCTCACTTGATTCAATCAGTCTAGATTAATCTCCAGGTGGGTCTTTGAGTATCTGCTAAATCCTATTATTTCATCACACAATGATCTTAAAATAGCCTGGGTAGGAGCAGCTAGATGGTGCAGTGGATAGAGCACCGGCCCTGGATTCAGGAGGAACTGAGTTCAAACCCGGCCTCAGACACTTAACACTTACTAGTTGTGTGACCCTGGGCAAGTCGCTTAACCCCAATTGCCTCACTAAAAAAAAAAAAATAGCCTGGGTAAAAACTACTAAAGATATTGAATAAACTGAGGGCACTGGGAGCAACAACCACCACCAAAAGTTTTGTTCTCAACAATTGTGAAGATAGAATTGACAGTGTGTAAGGATTTATTGCTCTTCCTGGAGTGGAGCCAAGATGGCAGATGAAAGACATTAAATGTAAAGAGCTCCTGAAACAATTACCCCCCACAAAAAGCCATAAAATAACACCTGGAACAGCAAAACCCACAAAAAATGGGCAGAGATTATTTTCCAGCTAAAGACAGTTTGGAGGGGGCCTTGTTGGCCTGTAAGAACAATTCAGCTCCACGATCATGCTGACACAGTCCCCAGGCAGGTTGCACCACAGGAATTTATTCACTAGCTTCCAAATCACCTGCAACACAAGCAACTTCTGGAACTAAGCATATGGTTGGGTGAGAGAGCTGAAAGGCTGGTAGGGGTTATGTGCAGTTATGCAGAATATCTTCACCTTCCTCAAAAGTGTGTTGCTTTGTACTTTTCCCTCCCCCAATCTGACCTTCCTTCCTTTCCCTTACCCCTCAAACTCCTTCCCCTCCAACTTTCCCTCAGGGCAAAATATATTACTATACCCACTTCAGTATTTATGGTATTCCCTCTTTGATCCAATTATGATGATAGTAAGGTTACCTCACTCCCCCATTCCTTCCCCTCTTCTCCTTCCTTCCATAAGCTTTTTCTTGTTTTTTTTTTTTATGCAAACTACTCTTCCCCAGTCTACCTCTCTCTTTCCATTTATTCCAGTGCATTCCTTTCACCCCTTAACTTTATTTTAAAGATGTCATCATGGGTTACCTAGGTGGCATGGTGGCAAAGCACTAGCCCTGGACCCAGGAGGCACCAAGCCCAAATCTGGACTTATAGATAAGCCACCCCATCCTGCCTGCCTCACAACAAAATTAAAAACAAACAAAAAATAAAACAAAACAAAAACCCAAGGACAAACAAAAAAAAATGCATTACAGATATCATCCCTTAATATTCAGTTCAGACATGTATCCTCTGTCTAAGTGTATTCTGTTCAGCTACCCTAATACTGAGAAAGTTCTTATGAATTAGAAGTACTATCTTCCCATGTAGGAATGTAAAGAGTTTACTCTTTTAATATCCTTCATGATTTCTTTTTCATGTTTACCTTTTTATGCTTCAATAGGGTTATATATTTGAAAGCCAAGAATCTATTACCCAGCAAAACTGTGCATTCTCTTTCAGAAGAAAAAATGGACATTCAATGACACTGGGGACTTTCAAGATTTCCTGAGGAAAAGATCAGAACTGAATAGTACATTCAATCTTAACATACAAGACTCAAGATAAGTTTAAAAAGGTAAACAGGAAAAATTTAATCTATTCAGTTAAAATGTTTACAACCCCACAAGGGAAGATAATACTTTTAACCCTTGATATTTGTAAATGTATTTGGGCAGTCAGAGGGATTATACACAGAGGGTATAAATGTAAATTGTCTTTGATGTGATAGCATAAAGGAAATTAAGGGGATAAAAAGGGAGCTTATCAGGAGAAGAGGAAAGGGGAGGTGGAATGGGGTGAATTACATCATATGGAGAGGTGAAAAAAAATATTACAATAGAGGGAAAGAAGGGAGGGGTGAACATTGTTTCAACCCTATTCTCATTAAATTTTATTCAAGGAGGGAATAACATATACATTCATTTGATTAAAGAAACTTAGATTATTCTTTAGGGAAATAAAAGGGGAAGGGGAAGGGGGGGACTGATAGATGGGAGGGCAAAATCAAGGGAAAAAAAAGGATAAAAAAAGGGAGGGGGTGATAAAAAGGGAGGGAAGATTGGGGGAGGCAGTTGTAAGAAGCAAAATGTTGGTGAGGAAGGATAAGGTGAAAGAAAGGGGGGAAGTACAAAGGGGGTAAATAGAATGGAGGGGAATAGACAGTCAGTAATAATAACTGAGAATGTGAATGGGATTAACTCTGCTATAAAACAGAAGTGAATTGCAGAGTGGATTAAAAGCCAGAATCCTACAATATGCTGTTTACAAGAAACACATTTGAAACAGAGAGATACACACAGAGAAAAGGTAAAAGGCTGGAGCAGAATATATTGTGCTCTAGCTAAAGTAAAAAAAAAAAAAAGGAGGGGTAGCAATCCTTATCTCAGACAAAAAACAGGCAAAAATATGTCTCATTAAAAGAGATAAGGCAGGAAACTACATCTTGCTAAAAGGCACTATAGATAATGAAGCAATATCAATATAAATATGTATGTGCCAAGTGGTATAGCATCCAAATTCTTAGAGGAGAAGTTAAATGAGTTACAAGAGGAATTAGACAGTAATACTATAGTAGTGGGGGATCTGAATCTCCCCCTCTCAGAATTAGATAAATCTAGCCAAAAAATAAATAAGAAAGAAGTGAAAGAGGTGAATAGATTACTAGAAAAGTTAGACATGATAGATGTCTGGAGAAAACTGAATGGGGATAGAAAGGAATATATGTTCTTCTCAGCAGTACATGGCACATTTTCAAAAACTGACCATGTATTATGGCACAAAAACATCATAGTCAAATGTAGAAAGGCAGAAATAGTAAATGCATCCTTCTCAGATCATGATGCAATAAAAATTACATGTAAGAAAGAGCCATGGAAAAGAAGACTGAACATCAATTGGAAACTAAATAATTTCATTCTAAAGAATGAATGGGTCAAATAACAAATCATAGAAACAATCAATAACTTTATCCAAGAGAATGACAATAATGAGACAACATACCAGACTCTATGGGATGCAGCCAAAGCAGTGCTTAGGGGAAAATGTATAGCTCTAACTGCTTACATGAATAAAAAAGAGAAAGAAGAGATCAATGAATCAGGAATGCAATTTAAAAAGCTGGAAAGAGAACAAATTAGAAATCCCCAATTAGATACTAAACTAGAAATCCTGAAAACTAAAGGAGAAATTAATAAAATTGAAAGCAAGAAAACTAGAGAATTAATAAATAAAACTAAGAGCTGGTTTTATGAATAAAACAATAAAATAGATAAAATATTGGTTAATTTGATTAAAAAAAGAAAGAAGAAAACCAAATTACCAGAATCAAAAATGAAAAGGGTGATGTTTCCACCAATGAAGTGGAAATTAAATCATTAATTAGTAATTATTTTGTCCAACTGTATGCCAATAAATTTGACAATCTAAATGGAATAGATAAATATTTATAAAAATACAAACTGCCCAGTTTAACTGAAGAGGAAATAAAATCCTTAAATAAGCCCATATTAGAAAAAGAATTTGAACAAGCCATTAATGAACTCCCTAAGAAAAAATCCCCAGGGCCAGATGGGTTTACAGGTGAATTCTACCAAACATTTAAAGAACAATTAATTCCAATATTATACAAATTATTTGGAAAAATAGGTGAAGAAGGAGTTCTACCAAATTTGTTTTATGACACAAATATGGTGGTGATACCAAAACCAGGCAGAGCAAAATCAGAGAAAGAAAATTATAGACCAATTTCCCTAATTAATATTGATATTAAAATCTTAAACAAGATATTAGCAAGGAGATTACAGCAAGTGATCACCAGGATAATACACTGTGATCAGGTGAGATTTATATCAGGAATGGAGGGCTGGTTCAACATTAGAAAAACTATTAACATAATCAACCACATCAATAAGAAAACTAACCAAAATAATATGATTATCTCAATAGAAGCAGAGAAAGCTTTTGACAAAATACAGCACCCATTCCTAATAAAAACACTAGAGAACTTCGGATTAGGTGGAGCTTTCCTTAAAATAATAAGAATGGGTAAGAATAGTTTCTGGTTCTTCCCCCCTTCTCTTATGCTTCAAGTTACTTACATTACTCTAATCTTCCACTGTCTTCTTTTCTGAATTTAGACATGATGGGGAGATGGTGGAGTTCACCTCAACTCAAGAAACACTTAAAGTTGCTGATTAACCTCCTAAGCTTGAATGAAAAGAATATAGCCTCCAGCAGCTTCAAGTACTATTGGAGGGAAGTTCACAACCAATGATCTACCTTGATTCAACATTTACTAGACACCATGCCAGGCCCTACAGATAGGAAGACAATAATGAGACATTCAGTGACTTTCAAAGTTCTCATGTGCTCAGGGGATTGGTGAAAAAATAAGTATGGAATAAAAAAATGAATGTGAAGTGAGCACTGGCAATTAGAGATTAGGGAAAAGCTTGGAATAGTAGGCATGCAATTCAAGTTTTAAAGGAAAATGATGATGTTGAAAGGTAGAAGTGAGGAGGGAGTATGTCTTCTAGGCATGCAGATTGATTGTCATAAATTGTCACAGTACAGTTTGAGATCCCTCAGGAAACTGTATAAAAATTTGGTAGAAACTATATAACTGACTATAGCATATATTACATGTGTGAGCAAAAATTAGAATAACATCTTATAAATCAGAACTGTATTATTTTACTATTTAGTATTCAGCTAAGTGGTCATCAGGGAAGAAAAAGAACAATTTGAAAATGATTTGTAAGCTTAATTGCCAAGTATATATATTTTTAGGGGTTTTTTTGGTGGTGAAATGTTGATAAATAATGATATTAAATATTCTGAGCAAAAAGGTTAAAAGTTTTATTTGACATAGGACAATAACAACTAAAATGATAAATACATGTTTCTGATTTATTCTATGACACTACAAGTTCAGTATTAGACATCTCTCACTTATTCCTATCCAGAAATACCAAATTAATTATAAGAAATTCTATGGAATTTGATAAGCAAGCTGTTTACATAGCATGGTAGTAATAAGCACAGATTATTCCTGGGGAATAAAAAAGTATGATCAAGGGAATACGCAAGGTTTAGTTATATCTTTCAGTGATCCATTCTCTAATGTCCATACTCCAGTATCCTGCCACAATTCTCATTCCTTTAAATGAAGCCCTGTAGTGAAAGTAAACCCTCTGTTTCCTGAGGCAAGCCATTACCTTTGGAGAATTCTAATTGTTAGTATTTTTTTTCTATTTAATCCAATCTTTCTTTCTTAAATTTCTACCCCTTGATCCTAGCTATTCCCTCTAAAGGCAAGCAGAACAAATATAATCCCTTTTCCCCCCATAACAGTTCTTCAAAAACTTGATGAGTTGTAGAAATAATATGCATTTCATAATATGATGTTTGGTTTTGATTTTCACGGGTTTTCACTTAATAGACATTCATGCAATTATGAAAATGTTATTTTTCCAAGTACTTATCAATATCAGACAGTAGGGCTAGTTTCAAACGACTGCAATTATCAGTTAATTTGGCACCTATCCTGAAGATTGGCTTACAAATCACAAGATCTTTCAGACTAAATGGCATTTATTACATCAGTATGCTCCCAAGTGCTCATTTGAATGTGTAAAATTCCTGCTCTGATTCTGGTTTCTGCATGTGCAAGTGGCACTAGATTTCTACTTGAGGTTGTATAATGTGAGTAGGATTCAGATGAGTTTGTTTTCCTCAGCCCAGTCTTCCATTTGACTACCCAATTTACCAGCTAATTATTCTAGTATGAAGGTATTTCACTGATTCACCTTCATGTTTCCAAGTTGGCAGTCAGTTGGGTGAAGTTATTCAGGAAAATTTCCACCAAAGTCTCTGTTTTTTTTTTTTTTTACAAGAAACTATCAGAAACAACACAACATACAGATATATCTACTTGATATGTCATAGACAAACAAGAAATCTGTATACCAGATGAGATATATTAAGACCTAAATAATAAATTAATATCACAAAAGGAAACTACATTTTCATTACTTTAATATATAATTCCAGGGTATCAGCTGTGATGATTATATTCAATATAAATCTCAGCTAAGGATTTAGTTCTCTGGCATGTCTTAGAATCACAAATTTATGCATAAATGAAAGTAGCACTAATTATCCTCAATTGTGACCGTATGAAAACATAACAAACCAAAAAAACTATGTAGGTCTAAGTTTTTATAAATACTTTAGACATAAAAATACTTTGGAGATGATTTAATCTATTTCATAATTGAAGGTAGACATCGTTTAATCAAATTATTTTATTTTACATGTGAAAAACTGATCTACAGAGTGTTAAGGTCCATTGTCAAAACATAAGAGCAGCAGTTACTTTGATGCCACCTTCAATATGAAGTTTTTCTTAATGCCCTCAGGTCTTAGTGCCTCCTTACTAAATTGCCTAGTATGTATTTGTGAACTATTATTAGAGAGAGAGAGAGAGAGAGAGAGAGAGAGATTTTTTTTTAGTTGTCAGTGGTTTTTGATGATCCATGTCTGTTCCTTTTCTCAGTGAGGACATGAGATCAGATTTGAATTCAGGTCTTCCTGATTTCAGGCCCAATGCTCTATCCATTGAGTCATCAAGCTTTCTATTGGGTGCTATCTTTATGCCCATTTTAACGTTGAAGAGATTGAAGCAATTGGGTGGAGTGCTTTTCACAGGGACATACAAATAGTTAGGGGCAGCCAGGTGGAGCAGTAGAAAGAACACTGGCTCTGAACTTGAGTTCAAATCTCACCTCAGGTACTTACTAGCTGTATGACCCTAGGCAAGTCACTTAACTCAAATTGTCTTAAACATCCAGGGCCATCTCCAGTTGTCCTGATATATATCTTGCCACTGGATCCAGATGGCTCTAAAAGAGAGAGTAAGGTTGGTTACTTTGCACAGCCAGCACTCACTTAAATCCAATTCACTGCAAGTCACAACATCACCCGATGTCAGAGTCCTTTCCAAGAATGCAGGACTAACAACAACAACAACAACAAGTAAATGACTGAGATTGTATTTGAACTTAGATCTTGAGTCCAGGCCCTCAGTATCCACTCTTATTATTATGTGGTTTTACAAAGATTCTTCCCCCAAAAACAAACTCCCATTTAAAACCTATAATTGATACTCTTTTGATTGTCTGTTAGTCACAACATAATATTGAGAAACAGTCCACAGATACTCCCAAGTATGATTTGCTGCATTGTAACTATTAGAGTCCATCACAACATTACTTGAATTATTCTAAGCATTATTTTACTGCTGAACTCACCCAGTCTCTTTACATCTTTCTGTGGTTGGTATTTATTGGCTTAACGTTTAGCAATCAAAGAAGGTTCATCATCATATAAACTTATGAATTTCATTGTGCACTACTTATAACATCATCCGATTTCTTTTCTTTTTTTTCCTTTTTTTGGTTAAATGAAATCACCAAGTTCCTAATGTTTAGCAAATCTACATTTGATGTATTCTAATCTTTTTTTCATTGCCTCTAAGCTAGCTATTTATCCATGACAAGATAGCACCTTCAACATATCTGTATGCTCTCAAAGACTAATAGGTTACATATGCATGATTTGTCTTATAGGAATAAGAAGGAATAAAAGAATAATGTATGTAGAAAAAGTTTCAGTTATGAAAAAAACTTCCAAATTTAGATTACTTATGAGTTTAAGTAAACATTAATGTCTTTTGTATTACTTAACTAAGCAAAATGTATCATGACACAGTTTATAATTCTTCATAGGCATATAAAAATCAGAAATATAATTGAATACCATGAATAATATAAAATGAAGTAAGTGCATTTAAAAATTATGGGGAATCAGTAAGCATAAAAATATTTCCAGGAAGAAACATGTATAAGAAAAATGCAAAGATATAAGAAAGAGAATGGAAAAAAATCCATCCACAAACTCCAAAAAATACACGAATCATCCCTGGTATATAATGAAAGAAGAGAACTACAGAGCACAAAAGATAAAGTGTAGGAAAAATAGATGGGAAAAAATATAAAAAAAGATGATAGAGAGATAGATGTCAGAGATTTGATGAAAATAGATTTTGATATGCACAAAGCAATAGAAAGCCCATGTTTTTAAAAATATGATAGGAGACTGAACTTCATTTTATTTTCTCAGTATGTGAATTCAAACAGTTCTGTATTAAAATGAAAACTCCAAGATGTCTGAAGCTGCCTGGCCCTTGATTGACTCAGAAATAATAATGTGGGGAATCTTATTGTAACACTAACATGAAGAAAACTAGAAAGATGGTACCAAGGTAACAAGAGAGGCCTCATTATTCCTTGAAGTTTATAGTAATTATGGTGTGAAAAGAGAGCCTTTTATCCTAAGGCTTCACCTTTCTTGGCTCAGCTGTGTCTTTTTCTTAGATCAGTGGTACTTGAGACTAACAAAGATGAATATGCTCCCATTTTCAAATTGTGATTTGGTCTTAGAAATTTTCATATAGGCTGACAAACCCCACTTCTTCCACAGTCCTTCATTTTAGCATACATCATTTTATTTTATCTTAATTATGTAAAAATTTTTTCAAAGAAATTCATATTTTAATAGGTAAATGACAAACTTAGTTTTTTTGAAAAGTAATGGAGGGGATTGTCAGAGATTTTAATTAGGTCAAGTCAATTTTCTCTTCCTCTCAAGCCAAGAACATCATTTTTAGTAGGAGCCTAATGTGATGCAGGATTTCAAAAGTGGTATCAATCAATGATTTCCCCATTGTTAGGGAATACTGATAGTTGAATCTAATTACATCTCTAACCTGAAAAGTGCAGTCTTGGGACACAGTAGCCTTTTTTGTATAGGCTTTCTGGGGTCAGAATTGAGAAAAGAACAGATGAAAATTAGTTGGTTTCCTCTTAAGCTGTTGTGCATGTGATTGTGAAAATCACCAGTACTCTTTTGTAAGAGATGCCCTCTGTGATACTGACATTAAAGATACTTTGAAAAGAGTAGATGGTGTTTTGATTGGAAACTATAATTTCCCCATCATTATATCAGTTTCAAAGCTTCATTTTTGAAGACTTTCACCACAAAATTTTTGCTGTGAAACTTCCTACTTTCTTTTCATGAAATTAAATTTGTGATAAACTTATTGTTTCTTTATTGTCCTCTCACCACTAAATCTTCCCATTGCAGTGTCTTTTATTCAGGTTTATCTGACCAACACATATTATTCACCCTGGACAGAACCTTTACCATTGTCAAAAAGTAACAAAGACTTAAAAAAATAATGAATGAAGCAAAGTTACATAGAAAAATAAAATTGGCCAGTAGCAAAAATAGAGAAAAAATAAAGAAAAAACAAAAAAGGAGAAAGGAAGGAAGGAAAAAGAAAGAAGAAAAGAAAGTAAAAGAAAAATGAAAGAAAGTCTCCAAACTTCTCCTTGAAATGTAGTTCAATATTTTTTAAATTATAGTTCTAACATTATGTAGTTGGGAGTCATCAAATACAGGTTCTGAAGAATTACAGTTGAGTGTCACTCAGAAAGCAAAGCAGAAATCCATGGTAGCTATTACAAACAGCAAAACATCAAAATTAGAAAATAAATAAAAGTACAACAGGAAAAGTTATTATCAGGAAAATGTATGATCTAAATAGATGAGCTTAATCTTGAGGCAAGGAGGAGGAATAATCTTTGATTATTTTCCACTGATATCATCACAATATCAAGGTAATTCAATGTCAAGCCCCAGAATGTTGGGGGGACACTTTGTCTTATACTACATGAGGACATGGACAAAGTGAGACAGGATGGTCAGGCATGATAGGATTATAGTTTATATTATTACAGGGAACATCCTCATCTATGACATGCATATCCATTTGAGTATTTTATTATATCCTAACTTCTCAAACCCCAACTTTTAGAAACATTGTATAAAGGAGAAACAATACTTTTGTCAATTTCATGTTGTTGGTTAGGGTCAAAAGAAAAGGCAAGACAATTAAGGGACTGTTCAGCATCAGAGGAATTTAGGTACATAAGTAAATACAAAGTACAAAGACTCTAAAAGTGAGGTTGCATACTTTTTGTAACAAGAGTGAGATCCACATATGGACTGTTAAAAGCTGAACAAGACAAGGTAAAGACAGGAGTAAGGGCAGAAAACAGAAAAGGGTTGGACGTGGTTAAAAGATAGGTTCTTCTTTTTTTAAAATTTATTTATTGATTGACTTTTTTGGTGAGGCTATTGGGGTTAAATGACTTGCCCAGGGTCACACAGCTAGTAAGTGTTAAGTGTTTGAGGCTGGATTTGAACTCAGGTACTCCTGAATCCAGGGCCGGTGCTCCATCCACTGTGCTATCTAGCTGCCCCAAAAGCTAGGTTCTTCTTATGAAACTATGAAGATAGTGCATTTTTTACGGTGAGAGGACAAGTGAGTCTCCCAGTGTTCCCTTGGAACACCATCTATGTCACTATGGGGCATTCAGCGGAAGGGATCTTGGGTTTGGTACTCTAAACACTGTGACTGGGGGAATAAGTATATGAGAATGTATAATTTTATTCATTTCATTAAGCATTTATTATAAATAAATATAGAAGCTTAAGTAATTAGAAAACACAAGTGTAGGGGAGCAGCTAGGTGGTGCAATGGATAAAACACCAGCCTTGGATTCAGGAGGACCTGAGTTCAAATATGGGCTCAGATATTTGACATGTACTAGCTGTGTGACCCTGGGCAAATCACTTAACCCTAATTTTCCCTCAAAAAAAAAGAAAAAAAAAAACAAAGAAAATACAAGCGTGTTTGGTAAAATTCTGCAAATAGTATGATGAAGTAAGAGAAAATCTATATCAAGCACTAGACCATGTGTCTTAATTTTATTTTTGTCTCATATAGACTTTTGGCAATCTCATAAAGCTCATGGACTCACAATAATATTTTAAATGCACAAAATAAAATATATAGTATTACAATGGAAATCAATTTTATTTATTATAGTTATATCCAAAAAGTAAATTTAAATGGTTCACAGAAAGCAGATTGAGAACCTCTGCTTTCAACCATGAAAAATACTATCACCTACAAGGTGATGGAGCAAAGGGAATAATAATGCCAGCTGGCTCTCTGAGACCCAGAGAGAGCCTGATTGAGTTATTTCTAAAGGAATACCTGGTTCTAGATAATATGCAGTGATAAGAGGGCATGAATATGCAATTAACATCAAGTTCACTGGTGTAGGCACTGGTCATAGCACTGTTTATCTAAAAGTTTTATTTAGGAAAAAAACAAAACCAAAAAAAAACAAAACCAAAAGAGTACATTCTATGGTAGCCACTATTACAAATTAATATAATTTTCAGGCTACTTTCTAAAACTGTTATGTCACTAGGATTTTAGCAAACTGACTATAAGTATAGTTCATTCAAAGAAAGTGAAAAAGAAGGTATAGCTTAAGGGTTCCTGATCTAAACATGAAGAACAATATAAAGAGGCAAATTACTAACTGTTCTTAAAACTGCATGTTTTTTTTTTTCCTTTCAAATGCGTCTATGGCTCTGAAAGGTATACTGTGGGAAAAGATAAGATCCAGCAGGACCCATGCTGCAAGAATGACTCACATAAGTTTGAGTCATTTAGAAAAATGAAGTGCCTGGGATATGAATCAGAAGTTTTCCTTTTCCCAGTATTTTCCACCTTTCAAATGTCATGGTTCTCCTAGTATTACTTCCTAGGACTGTTGGAAATTACCATTTCTTAATACTATGTGTACTAGGATCATACAGTTGGTGGTATTTTTGCCCATAAGAAGAATGATAAAATTGAAGATATGTTCTTGATTTAATATAGAATTTTATTATTTTCCAATTGCATGTAGAGATAGTTTTCAACATTTGTTTCTATAAGATTTTTAGTTTTAAATTGTTATCCCTCCCTCCCCCCTCCCCAAGACAGCAAGCAATCTGATATAGGTTATATATGTGCAATCACATTAAACATATTTCTGCATTAGTCATGCTGTGAAAGAAGAATCAGAACAAAGGGGAAAAACCTCATAAAAGGAAAACAAAAAAAATTAGAAATAGTATTGTGCAATCTGCACCTAGATTCCACAGTTCTTTTTCTCTGGATTTGGAGAACATTTTCTATCATGAGTCCCCTGGAACTATCTTAGATGAAAGTGTTGCTGAGAAGAGTCAAGTCTATTACAGTTGATCAACACACAATGTTGTTGATACTGTGTACAATGTTCTGGTTATGATCATCTCCCTCAGCATCAATTCATGTAAGTCCTTCCAGGTTTCTCTGAAATCCATCTGCTCCTCTTTCTTCATATTGAATTTTTTAAAACTTTGTTTTCTAAATTTTCTTCATCCCTCCCTCCTCAACCCTTCCTGTGGAATCAAGCAAGTCAAACCTGTGCAATAATGCCAAGCATCATCACATTACTCAAGTTGTGAAAGAAAATAGACAGAATAACTTTAGCAAGGGGAACTAACAAATAAAATTATACTTCAATCTCTATTCAAATACCATCAGTTCTTCCTCTGTTGAGGGTTTGCATTTTTCATATGTCCTTCTGAAAGCATCCTGCTCATCATTTCTTTTGGCAATCTCATTATGAACTCTATTACCCTTCATCCTATTCCCTACCCATAATATTTATGATATTTATCTTCTTTCACCTTATCTCTACTCAAAGTTCTTGTTTTTTTGTTTTTTTTTTTTTACTACCCTCCCTTGCTTCACCTCTTCACTCCTTTTCCCCTTCCCCTTCTACTTTCCCTCAGGACAACTTATATTACTATAGCCACTTGAGTGTTTATGTTATTAGCACTTTGAGCCAATTTTGATGAAAGTAAGGCTAATTCACTCCCTTGCTCCTTCCCCATTTTGCCCTCCACTCCATAAGCCTTTTCTTGTTTCTTTTATGTGTTACTTTACACCCTTCCACCTCTCCCTTTCCCTTTCTTCCAGTGTATTTCTCTTACCCCTTATCTTTATTTTGAAGATAGCATCATGGTCAGCTAGGTGACACAGTGGACAAAGCACTAGCCATGGACCCAGGAGTCCCCAAGCCCAAACCTGGCCCCAGACATAAGCCATCCCACCCTAACTGCCCGACAAAAAAGTGATTTTATGTTGTAATCCCAATTCCTTTACCCTGCAGAATATCATATTATATTTCCTCTGGTCCTTTAATGTAGAAGCTGCTAGATCTTGTCCTATCCTTCCTGTGGTTCCACAGTATTTAAATTCCTTCTTTCTAGCTGCTTGCAATATTTTCTCCTTCACCAGGGATTTATGGAATTTGGCTATAATATTCTTGGAAGTGCTCTTTTTGGAATCTCTTTCAGGAGGTGATCGGGGGATTCTTTCAATTTCTATTTTACCTTCTGCTTCTAGAATGTCAGGGTAATTTTCCCTGGCAATCCCTTGGAAGATATTGTCTAAGCTCTTATTTTGGTCATTGTATTTTAGGTAGTCCAATAATTTTCACATTATCTCTCCTGGATCTATTTTCCAGGTGAGCTCTTGTTCTAAGGAGATATTTCACATTGCCCTATTTTTTTTATTCATTTGGATTTACTTTACTGTGGTTTCTCATAAAGTCACTAACTTCCATTTGTTGAATCCTAATTCTTAGACAATTATTTTCTTCAGGGAGCTTTTGTATCTCCTTTTCCATTTGCCTTTTCAAGCTGTTGCTTTTTAGCTCATGTCATTCCTGCATCACTCTCATTTATCTTTCCATTCTTTCCTCCACTTCTCTAAATCTTCCTTCTATCTCTCCTACTTCTTTTTCAAAGTCCCTTTTGACCACTTCCAAGGCCTGAAACCAATTCATATTTTTGGAAGCTTTTGATACAAGAGCTTTAACTTTGTTATTATCTTCTTCTGAGGGTGTATTCTGGTCTAATTTACAAAGCAGCTTTCAATGATATGCTGTTTTCTCATCTTACTCATCATGACTGCCTATTTCTTGGCTTTTTACTCCTTCTTAAAGTGTAGCACTGCTTCCAGGACACACTATTCCAAGCTACAGCTTGGCCCAGTGGGTAATTGATCTTTTCTCAGCCTGCCTGGCCTATGAGCAACCACAGCATGCTTTCTCTTTGACCCAGAAACAGAAGCTGGATTGAAATCTGGTTCTCTATGGTTGGATGCTTGGTGTGCCTGTGCCTCTCCTGCACTGGGTGACTATCCAAAGAGTTTGCTTGCTGATTTAGAAAATTGTTGTCTTGCTCCAGTTCCAGCAGAGATTGTAGCTATTCCTCCTAACTGCTGGACCCCCTTACCTGTCTGTGAGTCAGGCTTCAGAAAAAGCAGCTAAAGATTCTAAGGCTCTGGAGGTGCTGCCTGCTCAAGGCTGGTCTTGTTCTGTGTGCTGTACTCCTCTTTCAGCCTGAGCAGCAGGTGATTCCAGTCACTCAATTAAGCCATCTTTATCTGGAAAAGAGTCTCACTCTATTCTTATATGGGTTATGCTGCTCCAAGAGTTGTCTTATTGCATTATTTTTGGAGGTATGTAGATAGGTTTTTTCAGAGCTGGGAGAGTCACAGTCTATCTTCCACCATCTTGGCTTCATCCACTGGTGCCACCTAAAGTTGCATTCTTGATCAAGGACTTGGCATAAAAGAAATCATAGACAGATTGATAATATGTCATGAAAGTGAAAAACCAAATTTAAACTTGTAAAAAAAAAATTTTTTTAAGTAATCAGGGGACAGCTAGGTGGTGCAGTGGATGGAGCACCAGCCCTGGATTCAGGAGCACCTGAGTTCAAATACAGGCTCAGACACTTAACAATTACTAGCTGTGTGACCCTGGGTAAGTCACTTAACCTGAAATGCCTCACCAAAAAAAAAAAAGTAATCAGCTAATAAATGGTGCTATAACATAACAAATTTATATATATATATACACACATATATACATACACATGTATATATCTACATATATGATATATGTATAATATTTAAAGTACTATAAAACTGCAGTTATATTTTAGGATATTTTTGATCATTATATTGATATAAAGATATATGCTAGTTACATGTTACACTTAAATAATAATAACCATTTGTCTTCTCAACCTTTGTATAAATGCTTTCAAAGGTCTGACTTGGATTGTTTAGGGTTGGGTATTTTGTTTTTGTTGTTTGTTTGCTTTTGCTTTTGCTTTTGGTTTTTTGTGGTTTTTTACACCAAACATTTATTTTATTTTTTCCAGTTACATGTAAGGGTAGTTTTCATCATTCGTTTTCATAAGATTTAGAGTTTCAAAATTTTCTCCCTCCCTCCCTTTCCTCCCCCTTCCACAAGACAGCAACCAATCTGGTATAGGTTATATATGTTCAATACACAAGTGCTTTTTTTTTTTCTTTGTGAGGCAATTGAGGTTAAGCGACTTACCCAGGATTATACAGCTAGTTAAGCGTCAAGTGTCTGAGACTGGATTTGAACTCATTTCCTCCTGAATCCAGGGCCAGTGCTCTATCCACTGTGCCACTTAGCTGCCCCTACAAGAGCTCTTTTCATCAGTTCTTTCTATGGGAGTGGATAGTATGCTTCATCATTAGTCCCTTGGGATTGTCTCAGATCATTGTATTGCTGAGAATAGTTGATTCATTAACAACTGTTCATTGAAAAACACACCTGTCACTATGCACAATGTTTTCCCAGTTATTCTCATTTCACTGTACATCAGTTCATATGAGTCTTTCCAGGTTTTTTTGGGATCATCCCGCTTGTCATTTCCTATATCACAATAACATTCCACTACAATCATATACCACCACAGTTTCTTCAGTCATTCCTCAATTGATATACATTCCCTTGATTCCCGATTCTTAGACACCACAAAGACTTGCTATAAGTATTTTTTGTAAAATTTTCCCCCTTTTCTTTTTTTCACAATTACTATTGTTAACTGTTTCCTTCCATCCTATTCCCTTCCCCATGATATTTACTCTATTATCTATCTTCCTTCACCCTATCCCTCTTCAAAAGGGATTTGCTTCAGTTCAGTATGTTTTTACCCTTTTTTCTCTTTAAAAATGCTGAAGGTGAATAGAAAAATTATCTGAGAATTATGGCCATATCTGACTATTTCTATTTCCTTTTGGTGTTTTGAAGATGGATAAATAAAATAAAGCCCTGGAGAATTGAAATGGCAGTACCTAATTGCCAAGTTGATAAGAGAACAAATTGTAGGTTTTTTGTTTGTTTGTTTTTTGCAGGTCAATGAGGTAGAAAATGACTTGCTCAGGGTCACACAGCTGTTAAATAACAAGTGTCTGAGGCAAGATTTGAACTCAGGTCCTCCTGAATCCAGGGCTGGTGCTTAAGAAAATAAAGTATAAATGATATTAATTTTTTAGGCAATAAATATGTATTCTAATCTCAATTGGACAGTTCTCTTAATAGCTTTGGGATTGTATCTGTATTCATACAATGAGAAAAAGAACCAGGTAAACTCTAAGATCAAAAGCATTTTATAATTCATATATCCCCCACCATTTAAGGAGATCACCTTTGATTTTTATATTGGTTATTATTTCAAAAATAAGGGTGCAATTTATAGGAATAAGAATGTGTTGTAGAGTCATCTTTGGAATATAGTTGTGTAAAAGTATAGAATATTTGAAATAATACATTACATAAAAATCTGATGAATCAAGATTCAGTGTGTTGTAGTGGATAAAAAACAGTCCTATTTATCAAGAAAATTTTGATTCGAGTCAGACATCAGATTACCTATTAACTGTGATTCTCTCTATGTCTTTTTTTTTTTTTTGCAGGGCAATGTGGGTTAAGTGTCTTGCCCAGGGTCACACAGCTAGTAAGTGTCAAGTGTCTGAAGTCAGATTTGAACTCAGGTCCTCCTGAATCCAAGGCCAATGCTTTATCCACTGCATCACCTAGCTGCCCCCCTCTCTGTGTCTTTTAACTTCTGAAGACTCCAAGAAAATCTCTACCATCATAAACTGCAGAGAAATTTCCCAACTGCTAGTAGAGAAAGTTTTAATAATGAGAATTCCTTATATCAATTACTTTGAAAGTAAATTATTATGATTGTTATTGTTGATAATAATATCACTTCTTTATAATATCAATATAATTATCAATTATAATATTTTCTGCTTTGTAGTATCAACTAAATTCAGTTCTTTTTTTATCTTGTTTACTTTTACATTGTGATAACTGAAATTTTCAATTAAACTTCTCAATTTTATACTTTACCTTAAGTCAGCATCTGACTACTCCATTACTATTCTAAAACAAAATTATGTAAATCATGTTGAGGAGATCTACTACAATTCTCTGTCTCAACACACAGTATTCATTTCTTAAACACCTGTATGATTTGTTACTTAATAGTCAACAAATAGAGTTTTGTAATAGATTTAAACTAATGTTCCACTAAATGAAATATTAATTGTTTGCCACCTTTTCCTTCTCTTTAAGCTTTCTTTTGTATTTTCAGTTATTGAACTGTGATGAAGTGAATGTTTCAGGTTTTCTGGTAGCATTTGTGACCTTTAGTCATATAACTTCCTATAGGTCTTTGTAAGGGGATAAAATTCTAGCTAGTCTGTCTAAAATATCTACTGAGTGGTCACCAATAAATTATAAGCTTTAGCAAAAGTTTGGACTTTTAAGCATTTATTAAGGAGAATAAGAATTTGGTGAAGAGAGAGTAAAAGAGGCCTAGATTAGCTATCTATCTCGGGGAGCTACAGTTCTCCTGCTCCACTATCCACAAGAGTCCTGGTGAAAGAGTGTGAGCCACACCTCCTTCATCCCACAAGCCTCCTGTGAAACTCCAAATGTCCTGTCCCCACACACACACAGCTCCAAACTAATTGGCTGATAGCTTTGATCGACAGTATCACACACACACATAAAATGTTCATAGCCCAAGAGTGATTTCATTTATTTAAATGTAACCCTAAAACACTTGAAATGATTTGTATCACATGTTGTGTATTGTTTTGTTTTGTTCTTTAAACAAGTAAAAGTCTGAAACAGAGAGATTTACGGTTCCCCTCTTCCATTAAGCTGCTGCTAGTTCCAGTATTGATTGAAATGGTAATGAATGGTTGTTTGAAAAATTGATAAGAGCCTGGTTTACTCAGTCACAAATAATATTAACCAGTATAGTTTGAGAACTTGAAAAATAAACAATTCAAAAAAAGAACAATCCTAAATTTTAATGAGCAATAGTAAATCAAAAACAATTCAGCTACATTTAATTCAGGACAGTCATACACACTTATGTGTGTCTATGTGTTTGTGTGTATCTGAGAATAATTTATGAAAACTGTATTTATTGGGCAGCTAGGTGGTGCAGTGGATAAAGCACCATCCCTGGATTCAGGAGGACCTGAGTTCAAATCTGACCTCAGACCCTTTACACTTACTAGCTGTGGGACCCTGAGCAAGTCACTTAACCCTCATTGCCCTGAAAAAACAAAAACAGAAAAGAAAAGAAAATGATTTGTTAAATTATTGTGGGAGTAGGTGTTTCTGGCTAAATAATTGAGGAACTAGACTGGGGTTTCTAAAATATTGCAACATATAAATTAATAGCTATTGAACCCATTTTTGACAGTAACATTTATTTATTTATTTTCATTATTTCCCTGGATATTCTTGATTTTTTGTTTTTCCAGATGAATTTTGTTATTATTTTTTCTAGCTGTATAAAATAATTTTTATATAGTCTGATTGGTATGCCACTGAATAAGTAAATTAATTTAGGTATAATTGTCATTTTTACTATATTAGCTCTGCCTATCCATGAGCAATTGATATCTTCCCAATTATTTAGATCTGATTTGATTTGTGTGAAGAGTGTTTGGTAGTTGTGTTCATAGAGTTCCTGGGTTTGTCTTGGCAAGTAGACTCCCAAGTATTTTATATTATCTACCCTTACTTTAAATGGAATTTCTCTTTCTATCTCTTGCTGCTGGACTTTGTTGGTCATGTATAGAAATGCTGATGATTTATGTGGATTTATTTTATATCCTGCTACTTTGCTAAAGTTGTTAATTGTTTCAAGTAATTTTTGACTTGATTCTCGAGGATTCCTTAAGTATACCATCATATCATCTGCAAAGAGTGATAGTTTTGTTTCCTCCTTGCCTATTCTAATTCCTTTAATTCCTTTCTCTTCTCTGATTGCTAAAGCTAACATTTCTAGGACAATATTAAATAATAGGGGTGATAATGGACATCCCTGTTTCACCCCTAATCTTATTGGGAAGGCCTCTAATTTATCTCCATTGCATATAATACTTGCTGATGGCTTTAGGTAGATTCTGTTTATTATTCTAGGGAAAGCTCTTCCTATTCCTAAACTGTCTAGTGTTTTTTATTAGGAATGGGTGCTGTACTTTGTCAAAAGCTTTCTCTGCATCTATTGAGATAATCATATGATTTTGGTTGGTTTTCTTATTAATGTGGTTGATTATGTTAATAGTTTTCCTAATGTTGAACCAGCCCTGCATTCCTGGTATAAATCCCACCTGGTCATAGTGTATTATGCTGGTGATCACTTGCTGTAATCTCCTTGCTAATATCTTATTTAAGATTTTAGCATCAATATTCATTAGGGAAATTGGTCTATAATTTTCTTTCTCTGTTTTTGCTTTGCCTGGTTTTGGTATCACCACCATATTTGTGTCATAAAAGGAATTTGGTAGAACTCCTTCTTCACCTATTTTTCCAAATAATTTGTATAATATTGGAATTAATTGTTCTTTAAATGTTTGGTAAAATTCACCCGTAAACCCATCTGGCCATGGGGATTTTTTCTTAGGGATTTCATTAATAGCTTGTTCAATTTCTTTTTCTAATATGGGTTTATTTAAGGATTTTATTTCCTCTTCAGTTAACCTCGGCAGTTTGTATTTTTGTAAATATTCATCCATTTCATTTAGATTGTCAAATTTATTGGCATACAGTTGGGCAAAATAATTCCTAATTATTGATTTAATTTCCACTTCATTGGTGGTAACATTCCCTTTTTTGGTTTTGATACTGGTAATTTGGTTTTCTTCTTTCTTTTTTTAATCAAATTAACCAATATTTTATCTATTTTATTGGTTTTTTCATAAAACCAGCTCTTAGTTTTATTGATTAATTCTATAGTTTTTTTCCTTTCAATCTAATTAATTTCTCCTTTAATTTTCAGGATCTCTAATTTAGTGTCTAATTGGGGATTTCTAATTTGTTCTTTTTCTAGCTTTTTAAGTTGCATGCCCAATTCATTAATCTCCTCTTTCTCTTTTTTATTCATGTAAGCATTTAGAGCTATAAATTTTCCCCTAAGCACTGCTTTGGCTGCATCCCATAGATTTTGGTATGTTGTCTCATTATTGTCATTCTCTTGGATAAAGTTATTGATTGTTTCTATGATTTCTTGTTTGGCCCATTCATTCTTTAGAATGAAATTATTTAGTTTCCAATTGATTTTCATTCTACTTTTCCCTGGCTCTTTCTTACATGTAATTTTTATTGCATCATGATCTGAGAAGGATGCATTTACTATTTCTGCCTTTCTACATTTGACTATGATGTTTTTGTGCCCTAATACATGGTCAATTTTGGAAAATGTGCCATGTACTGCTGAGAAAAAGGTATATTCCTTTCTATCCCCATTCAATTTTCTCCAGACATCTATCATGTCTAACTTTTCTAGTAATGTATTCACCTCTTTCACTTCTTTCTTATTTATTTTTTGGCTAGATTTATCTAATTCTGAGAGGGGGAGATTCAGATCCCCCACTAGTATAGTATTACTATCTAATTCCTCTTGTAACTCATTTAACTTCTCCTCTAAGAACTTGGATGCTTTACCACTTGGCGCATACATATTTAATATTGATATTACTTCATTATCTATAGTACCTTTAAGTAAGATGTAATTTTCTTCCTTATCTCTTTTAATGAGATCTATTTTTGCCGGCACTTTGTCTGAGATAAGGATTGCTACCCCTGCCTTTTTTACTTTAGCTGAGGCATACTATATTCTGCTCCAGCCTTTTACCTTTACTCTGTGTGTATCTCTCTGCTTCAAATGTGTTTCTTGTAAACAGCATATTGTAGGGTTCTGGTTTTTAATCCACTCTGCAATTTGCTTCCATTTTATAGCAGAGTTCATCCCATTCACATTCACAGTTATTATTACTGACTGTCTATTCCCCTCCATTCTATTTACCCCCTTTGTACTTTTCCCCCCTTCTTTCACCCAATTCCTCCTCACCCACGTTTTACTTCTTGCCCCTGCTTCCCCCGATCTGCCCTACCTTTTTATCACCCCCCTCTCTTTTCCTTACTCTTTTCTCCCTTACTTTTGTCCTCCCTTCTATCAGTCCCCCCTTTCCCTTCCCCTTTTGTTTCCCTAAAGAATGAGTTTTTCTTTATCCCAATGAATGTATATGTTATTCCCTCTTTGAGTCAAATCTAATGAGAATAGGGTTGAAACCATGTTCCCCCCTCCTTTCTTTCCCTCTATTGTAATAGGTTTTTTCCACCTCTTCATATGATATAATTCATCCCATTCCACCTCCCCTTTCCTCTCCTCCCCATAGATTCGCTTTTTATCCCCTTAATTCTTTTGTATCATCACATCAAAGACAATTTATATTTATACCCTCTATATAAAGTCCTTCTCTCTGCCCAAATACATTTACAGTTCTTAAGAGTTATGAGTATTATCTTCCTATGTAGGGATATGAACAGTTTAACCTAATAGGGTAACTTTTTTTTTCCCCTCTGTTTATCTTTTTAAACTTCTCTTGAGTCTTGTATGTTGAGATCAAATTTTCTATTCAGTTCTGGTCTTTTCACCAGGAAAGATTGAAAGTCCCCAATGTCATTAAATGTCCATCTTTTCCCCTGAAAGAAAATGCACATTTTTGCTGGGTAATAGATTCTCAACTGCAATCCAAGCTCCTTTGCCTTCCAGGAATATCATATTCCAAGCCTTGTGGTCCTTTAATGTTGAAGCTGCCAGGTCCTGAGCAATCCTGACTGTGGCTCCATGATATTTAAATTGCTTCTTTCTGGCTGCTTGGAGTATTTTCTCCTTCACCTGATAATTCTGGAATTTGGCTACAATATTCCTTGGAGTTTTCCTTTTGGGGTCTCTTTCAGGAGGTGATTGGTGGATTCTTTCAATGATGATTTTATCCTCTGATTCTATGATATCAGGGCAGTTCTCCTTAATAATTTCCTGGAATATGGTGTCTAGATTCTTTTTCTGGTCATGGCTTTCAGGCAGTCCAATGATTCTCAAATTGTCTCTCCTCGATCTGTTTTCCAGATCAGTTGTCTTTCCAATGAGGTATTTCACATTTTCTTCTATTTTTTCATTTTTTTTATTCTGCTTGACTGATTCTTGGTGTCTCATGGATTCCTTATCTTCCAACTGACCCACTTTAATTTTTAAGGCATTGTTTTCTTCAGTGAGATTATGCACCTTTTTTTCCATTTGGCTAAGTGAATTTTTTAAGGTATTGTTTTCTTCGGTGAAATTATGCAGCTTTTTTTCCATTTGGCCAAATGAATTTTTTAAGGCTTTGTTTTCTTCAGCTTCCTTTTCCAAGCTGCTGATTCTTTTTTTCATAGTTTTCTTGTTTTGCTTTCATTTCTCTCCCCATTTTTTCTTCTACCTCTTGCAATTGATTTTTAAAATCCTTTTTGAGCTCTTCCAGGAAGGCTTTTTGTTCTTGCGACCAATTCACCTTCCGTTGTGAGGCTTCAGATGTAGACAATTTGAGGCTATTGTCCTCATCTGAGTTTGTGTTGGCTTCTTCCCTATTGATACAGAAGCTCTCAATGGAGAGGGCTCTTTTTTGCTTCTTACTCATTATTGCAGCTTATTTATTTATTCTTTAAGTTGAGGTCTGCTCTGGGGGCACCAGGGTCCCTGTTTTGGGCTTCTTGTGCAGGGGTATAGGTGCTGTGTGACCAGGCTTTTACTCTGAGGCCTTTATGGTGTGTGGAGATGCCCCGCCCTGCACTTCCTGTCTGATTGTGCTCGGACAGCCAGGCGCCAGACCCTGGCGTCTGATCCCGCCATTCGTGGCCCTCTTGGTCGGTGCAGGTAGGTTTTTCCACTGTCCTTCTTGGCCACCAGATTTTTGAACCAGGTTCCGGGAGCCTCAGTTGTTCGGCTGTGGCCCGCAGTTCCTGCTGACTTGCCCCGACCCCCTCGGCGCTGGGTTGCTGCCCTGCACTGGGCCTTCCTTTTGCCCGAGTCAGACCGACCTTTTCCTGAAGTCTTCTAAATTATCTCTGGTTGGAGGACTGTGTCTCTCTGTCTCTTTGCAGGTTCTGTAGTTTCAGAATCCGTCCAGAGGCTTGATTTAATGTTCATTTTGAGGGAACAGAAGGAGAGCTCAGGCAGCTTGCTGCTTCCTCTCCGCCATCTTCAACATTTATTCTTAAAGTACATTAAGTACTAGGAGATCACTGACTGCATGGCAGTTTATACAAGCTGAACCCCACCCCCATCCCCGCCATTGCCATATTTCTAAGTGAGAGAGCACATGGTGGTATTTTCACCCAGATAGTACTTTTTTGTCTTGGCTTTTGGGTGGATCGGCAGAACTTATCAGGTACTCACCAAATGAATTTTTCTAGGCAAGAAAAACTGAAACATGCTTAACATTGTAAACCTGGGCCTCTACCTAGTATGTACCCGTGGATTTAAACCAAAAGCTTTCTCTTAACCCATTTTGTAGTCATATGATCTCTCAGGGTATGGGAGGAGGTTTAGAGAAAGAAGGAAAAGGGAGAACTATATAAAGGAAGGCATCTTTATTCCCTAGATCTTTTCTTTTTCTAACCTGTCCTTTATCTCCATGGCTCCATTTTCAAGTGCTATTTGTGTATTAAAGTATTTATATAAAAATTGTGGTGAAGGGGAGAAATACAAAACATTAAGTCTGGGGAAAAACATTAACAACAATTTTTCCACCTGCTAAATATCCACAAATATTTCATTTCAGTTTGCTTTTCTTTCATTTTAATTCATTTTAAATTGAAAAATCCATTTCTTTATCTGCTTTCTTTTTATTTTATTATATACATCATCAAATTATCATCTTATCTTTTTTGCTCAATAAACATAGTTTAACACTTTAGCAGTACTAACTAGTTTTTCTATATTTATGGAATATTTCCATTTAACTAAATAGGAATTATGAGAGACCATTCAAATCCCTCTTCTTCTGCAATAATTACCCCCAATTCCATTCTCTTCCCCATTATTGCCCCTGAAACTTAATATTTTGACTCTCAGATAATTTTGAATTCAGCACTTTATCATTTACTGTCATAGTTTTCTAATTGTTTAATTTCTGCAATTTTATCTCCCTGACAAAATGATGACAGTTTTGAGAGCAGCGACCATTTCATATACAACAATAACTCATTTATTTGGCATTAAAGAACAATGCACTGTCCCATATATGTGAATTTTTCAACTATAAAACCTTACACTTTTACACAACTAATTAAATATGAAATTAATTATATAAGTATTTTAAAGATTAACTATTCTACATTATCCCACATTATTAATACTAAGTATGCTGTGTTTTAATACAGTGATGTCTTTAGACATTATTGATGTCTATATACTTTTAGTCCTTATACTAAATGATTCAAGATTCTGTACCTTTGTATTTCTTTTTTCATTTTTTATTTCTGCTTTTTCCCCCCTTTTAGTTTTTACCATGCTATTAGTATGACTTCTCTGATCCTAATTTTATAGATTATTTTACTCATAGTAAGACTTGATGTGGCTATAACATCACATACAAGACTTGCATGGATATTAGTACAAATATTTTCTGTGATGCCCCTTCAGAATTTTTACTATATTTGAAAGAGTAGTTCTTGAAAGTCTGCCTTCTGTCTAAGTATAATATTAAATTTCTTTTTTTATAATAGTACTCAGTATTTTTTAATAAACAGGTGGAGACTTGGAGGGAGACAGAGACCTCCAGATGTAGACACCAGAAGACAGAGAAATTCAGTTATAGACACCAGGAATGTCCAGGGAGGGATCATCAATTCTGGCCCATCACAAAGAAAGAACTCATTCAAAGATTTGAAAGGCCTCAGGATTCATTTCAGTTTTTGGCTGGATCATTTTTTATTGCCATACACATAGAGGGATGGTATAACAAAATCTATTACTTTTACTATTGTAAATTGAGTGAATGGGATTGATGCCCATTAAAATTTTATAAATATGAGCTGCCATTATAATTTATCCATCAACATTCGTATTTCATGTCACTTATGAGCTTGTTCAATATAGGCAATACAAGTATTTCATGTAATTTGAGTGATCACTTTTTCCTTAAGCAAACTATATGAAGAAATGTTGTCATTCCATTAATTATTCATTCAGGGGAGAAATATTGTGGCTACATCAATTATCCATTAAGGGAGTGCAATAACTTATTTCCTCACCAGATTATATCTACTAAATCTACTATTGCAGGTGCCTCCTTACTTTTTTTCTGGAGCATGCTTTGCAAACATATTCACTTAAGCTGTAATTGAATTAGTAAATCAAATTAATTTAATTAAGCTTCAATTCAATTATTCAGTCATTTTTCTGTCATTTGTGACTCTCTGTGACCTCATTTGGGATTTTCTTGGCAGAGATATTGGAGTAGTTTGCCATTTCATTCTCTACCTCATAATATAGATGAGGAACTGAGGCAAATAGGGTTAAGTGAATTACCCAGGTTCATACACCTACTCTCTGTGGCCAGATTTGAACTCATAAAGATAAGTCTTCCTGATTCTAGATCTGGCACTCTATCCACTACACCACCTAGCTGCCCATGAATTGAGATACAATGTTACAAAATAACATGATAGTTTTCAAGTCTGAAATCCTGTGCTTTAAATGAAAGACCTAACTAGTGTTCTCCTAGAATGAAAATCTGAATCAAGCTCAAAAGGCATGTTAATTATTTGAAACTAAGATTATTAGAGAGTTTATTTTGTTTATGCTAAACAATTTATGAGTAAAACTGTTTTAATTAACGTAAGTAAGAGAGGTGCCTCTGTTCATCATTGACCAGATTGAAAGGGGAATAACTAAAGAGAGAATCATTTGTCTTACAGAAGTTATTTCTGTTTTATTAAAGCTAAAAGCTAAACTTAAAATATAAGCCAATTTTATATAATGCTATACTTAGGAAAGGGAAAATGAGTTCAAATACACTTTCAGATAGTTACTATTTCTAAGGTTTTTTTTTTATTTATGAAATAACATTATAATGGTAACTATATCACAGATTTGTTTTGAAGACAAAATTAAATCATCTATTTGAAATTTTTTGTTACATTTTAAAGTGCCGTACAAATGGAAGTTATAATTATTGCTATTATTATTTTTTACTGATGTAATTTTGTCTTTTGATTGTTATAATATAAGGGTATATCTTGCCACAAACAACACCTAAGGTAGAAGTGTTTTCATAAAATTAATTATATCAATTTAAAATGAAATTTTTAAATGGATTGCAAAAACACGTAGCTATTTTAGTCTAATGCAACTTTGCTTTTAAATATCAAATAAGATAAGTCAATTCAATAGATACTTTAACATCTCCTATGTGAGACATTGGGCTATGCTATATAATAAGGCTACAAAGACACATGCACACACACACACACACACACACACACGCACAAAAATATGATCCACCATCAAATATCTTGTATTATATTAGATTGTGGTGTTTGGAAGAAGAGATTCATGTACATAAGAGAAATTTAGAAGTAGAGAGAAGTTACATATCAATAGTTTTACTCAAGGTAATTTGCAGACTGAATAAAAGTTGGTGTCTTGAGGAGAGCTGATAACATTTGATATAGAGAAGGTTATCAGTATTTAGAGTATGAATACATTTTTTTTGGTGGGGCAATTGGGGTTAAGTGACTTGCCCAGCATCACACAGCTAGTAAGTGTCAAGTGTCTGAGGCCAGATTTGAATTCAGGTACTCCTGATTCCAGGGTCCATGCTCTATCCACTGTGCCACCTAGCTGACCCATATGAATACATTTTTTAAAAGATTGACAATAGATGGTGTAAATTTTTTAGATTGATACTAATAATTATTTTATTGCTAGTGAAAATGAGTACCCCACCATACACTTTTAATTTTTAAGTACTTAGGATGTCCCCAAAATGTTATTTAATTTAAATCTATCAAACTATTTTGGTAAAAAACGAACATTTGTATTTAAAGTTTCAAGTTCCAAATTTTATCCTTCTTTCCTTCTCTCTGCTTCCCCCTCCCTGAGGTGGTAATCAATCAGATGCAGGTTATGCATGTCCATTTATGTAAAATATTACCATATAAGTAATTTTGTATAAGAAAACTTGAATAAAATAAAAAAATGAAAGTGAAAAATAGCATGTTTCAGTCTATGTGCCATCAATATCAGTTCATTCTTTGGAGGTAGCTAGTATGCTTCATCATTATTTTGGGAGGATTATTTTAGATTACTGTATTGCTAAGAATAGTTAAGTCATTCACAGTTCTTCATTAAATTATGCTACTCTCACTGTGCACAACATTCTTCTGGTTCTACTCATTTCACTATACATCAGTTCACACAAGTCTTTCTAGACCTTTCTGAAATCATGCTACTTATCATTTCTTATAGCACAATAATATTCCTTCATAGTCATATATCACATTGTTTAGCCATTCCTGAAATGATCGGCATTTCTTTTTATTCCAAATTCATTTGGGAAATGAAAGAACCAAATTTGTCTCCCTATGAGATAATGTCAATTTGTTCTAGAAGAAATGTGCCTAATTTATTATTTGAAAGATACCGGAACTTTAAAGAAAGAAAAAGATGCCTGAAGTCACTCTTAATGAGCAAGATGAAAGAAGTAGTAAGTGAAACAAATTCATTTCATTGATAATTTAGAACAAATAGAAATATCCATTCCTTCTCTACTTTAAGTTATGAAATCCACATCTCCCTTGCTTTTTCATGAATGCCTACCACATTGAAGAGAAATAGAAATGGTGAAGACAAAGGAGAGGGAAAATGAGAATTTGGTTTAATTTAATTTAATGAGAATTTAATGAGAATTAATTTAATTTAATTTAATGAGAATTTAGTAGCTGTGCATACCAATAACTGTAATTCACAGTTGAAGTAATGGAGCAGAGTACATAATGCCTGACATTTCCCAAACTATAACTTAAATCTTTATTATAGGGGCAGCTAGGTGGCTTAGTGGATATAGCACTGGCCCTGGATTCAGAAGTACCTGAGTTCAAATGCAGCCTCAGACACTTGACACTTACTAGCTATGTGACCCTGGGCAAGTCACTTAACCCCCATTGCCCTGCAAAAAAAAAAAAAAATCTTTATTATATACTGGGTGTCCTTCATAACTTATATGTATTTACAATTTTGGTGGCAGCCTTTCACACTAAACAAGGGGTCTAGCAAAGAATGTAGCACATGGAGATCCTAGAAAAAATGGCATGTACCAAAACAAGATCAAATCCCAAACCCATATTGAGGCATTATGAGGGGAATAAGTGACAATTGCCATCATTTTCAACCAAGATACAGATAAAGATTATAGAAAAATGTGGACAAAGGAGAATTCCTGTGCCTAGGGATGACATCCTAGGGTAACAGGAACTATGATTTATACCCAGAGAACAGCAAGTTTAGAATTATGCAGCACCAGTTTGCTTAGATTCTAGCAGCAGAACAGTTTCAGTTCAACCACTTACTTCAGTCTGAACCCTGCAAAAAAAATAATCAAAGCAGAGATTCTATACCAAATTAAAACTAGCAATTCTGTCTTTCTGAACCAGCAGCCTACTACTTGGCTGAAAATTGACTGAGTCCAGTAGCAGCTAGTCTACTGTTGTTAAGATTCAAAGCCATGTCAGGAAATTGTGGATCTCCAACTTTGCTCTGAATCAGACTACTCTGGGAAAAGTGAAAATCTAAGCCATATCTTATATCCTAAAATAACACAACAATCAAACTCCAAGAAATCATCTTCAGAACAAGATTAGGCATTTCCTCCAGAAATATGCAAAGCCACCCTTAATATCAAGTCTGAAGTAAGAAAGTAAGTGAGAACAATCATAATGATCTATTATTATTGGCAGGAATATTCACAATACAAACTCAAAAGAGAAAGCCTTGAAGAAAATAGAGCTTGAGTAAAATTTCAACTAGAATTCTTAGAGGAATTGAATCAGGAGATTCTTGCTATTTTAAAGTTAAAACATTTTTAATAAATGAAATGAGAACACTGGAAGAAAGAATTGGAAAAGAAATGACAAGAGGTGACGAGGACTTCTTGAAGCTTTTGCCAGCAAAGCACAATCTCTGGAAGATTATTCCTTGCTGGGAAGGCTTTAGGTATGGTCTAGTGATAGACTGTTTCTTTTCCAAGGACAAGACAAATTAAATATGGAAAAACTCTTCATTGCTCCATTCGACTCCTGCAATGAAGGTGACAGTGGCAGAAAGGTAGACAAAGTTTATTAAGAATCACACAAGTTTTGAAGGGTGGAGCCAATATGGTGCAGAAATGGCTGTAACTTTCGGAGATCCCCAAAGGATCTCTTCCCATACCTCCAAATATTGCCTTGAGACAATTCCTGGAGCAGCAGAACCCACAAAAGTGCATAGTGAGACCATTGTCCAGCCAAAAATGGCTTTAAAAGGGTGGCAGGAAAGGTTTCTTGCACTGGGGTAAGAGCTAAGTGTGGCTGCCCCATGAAGATCTGGCCCCAGGCAGGATGCACCTCCAGAGCCTTGGGTCTCATTAGCATCAGCAGCTACTTAGGGAATTCAACTCACAGACCAGTGAGGAGGTCCAGCAGCAGGCCTGGGGAGAGATAATAGGGTTCTCTGCTAGAGGTGAGGCAGAGCACTGTTATGTTGCCCATGTTCAGAACCAGGAAGCAGATGTGAGTAGTAGCAGCTCAGTTAGGGAGGGGCACAGGTATGTGAAGCTTGCAACCACAGTGAATCAGATTTCTGCTTCTAGGGTAAAGAGCAAGCAGGCCCATGCTTACATATATATCAGAGTGCAGGACAGGCAAGATGAGAATGTGCCTCTCCTTAAATCATAACACCTGAGACCCCCTGAACCTTGGGACACTGTGTCCTGGAAGCAGTACCCAACTTTATGAAAGAGTTAAAAAGCCAAGAAATAAGTTAACATAATGATAAGGCAAAAAACCAATGTGCATCATCAAAAGTTTCTTTGGCGACAAGGTAGATCAAAATATGCCCTCAGAAGAAGATAACAAAGTTAAAGCTTCTACATCCAAAGCTTCTGAAAAAAAGTGGTCCCACACCATAGAAATGCTAAGAAAGGACTTTGAAGATAAAGTAAGAGAGCCAGAAGGAAAAGTAAGAGATGTAGAGTGAAAAATGGAAAGAGAAATGAGAGTGATGCAGGAGGGTCATGAAAAAATAAAAAAAAGCCAACAGCTTGAAAAGCCAAATTGGCCAAATGGAAAAGGTGATATAAAAGCTCTCTGAAGAAAATAATTACTTAAAAATTAGGATTAAACAAATAGAAGCTAATGAATTTATGAGAAATCAAAACACAATAAAGCAAATTCAAAGGAATAAAAAACAGAGGGCAATGTGAAATATCTCCTTGGAAACATAGCTGACCTAGAAAATAGATCCCGGAGAGATAATTTGAAAATAATTGGACAACATGAAAACCATGATCCAAAAAGAACTGACATCTTCGAAGAAATTGTCAGGGAAAATTTCCCTGATATTCCAGAAGCAGAAGGTAAAATAGAAATTAAGAGAATAAACTTATAACCTCCTGAAAGAGATCTCAAAAGGAACACTTCTAGGAACATTATAGTCAAATTCCAGAGCTCCCAGGTCAAGGAGAAAATATTACAAGCAGCTAGAAAGTGACAATTGAAGTACTGTGGAGCTGCAGACCAAATAACCCAAGATCTAGGAGCTTCTACATTAAAGGTTTGGATGGCATGGAATATGATATTCCAGAGGCAAAATGAACTGGGATTACAACCAAGAATCACCTATCCAGCAAAACTGAGTATAATCTTTCCTTTTTTTTTGAGGGGGGAGGGATGGGACTTCAATGAAAAAGAGGACTTTCTGGCATTTGTGATTAAAAGACCTGAATTGAATAGAAAATTTGACTTTCAAAAACAAGACCTTAGAGAAGCATAAAAAATAAAAAGGAAAAAGAATTCATGAGGGATATTTACATTCCTACATAAGAAGATGATACTTCAAACTTATAAGAACATTCTCAATATTAGGGAAGCTGAAAGGAATATACTTAGGCACATATATTAATTGAATATGAAGGGGTGATATATGTAAATCATTTATTTTTCATTTAACCTTTTTTTTGTGGGGCAGGCAGGGTGCGGTGGCTTATGTCTGGGGCCAGATTTGGGCTCAGAGCCTCCTGGGTCTAGGGCTGGTGCTTTGTCCACTGTGTCACCCAGCTACCCCATGATGACATAAATAAAATAAAATTTAAGGTGAAGAGAACTGCACTAGAAGAAAGGGAAAGGGAGATGTTGAATGCAGTAAAGTAGCTCACATAAAAGAAACAAGAAACAGCCTTTGAGAGTTGCTGCTGCTAGTTTCACATCAATGCCCTCCATAAGTGAAATAGATTTGAGGTAAGAAAATATTAGGCTGGAGTTTCATAACCTTTTGGCAAAATGAGAGTTTCTTGGAGGATTGCCTAAATTGTTTAATGTTCTCAGATCATACTATATTCAACCTCTGCCTGCCTGTTCCACCATCTGCAAAAGAGGGAAATTAATACCTATATATCCAAACTCAGATGATTATATTGAGTTTCAAATAATTTATGTAAAGCTCAAACTTTTTTAAAAAAGCTTATGGAGTAGAGGGTAGGATGGTGAAGGAGCATGAAGGAGTCTTGCTCTCATAAGAACTGGCTCAAAGAGGGAATAACATACACACTTAAGTAGGTATAGTGATATATCTTGCCCTGGGGGAAAGTGGGAGGGCAAAGGGATAAGGAGAGATAAATGTAGGAAGGGAGGACAGATTGGGGGAAGGGACAGTAAGAAGCAAAACACTTTGTGGAGGGATAGGGTGAAAGAAGATAGAAAATAGAGTAAATGTCAAGGGGAGGGAATAGAATGGAGGATAATACAATTAGCAATAGTAACTTTGAAAGAAATGATGAGCAGGATGCTATCAGAAGGACTTATGAAAAATGTAATCCATCTACTGAGAAAGACCTTATGGTATCTAAATACAGATTGAATTGTATTTTTTGTTCCTCTTTCTACAGTTATTTTGTCTTTTTTTCACAACCTGAGTAATGTGGAAATGTTTTGTATGACTGCACATGTATAACATATTATATTGCTTGATTTCTTAGGGTGAGGTGGGGAGGGATGGGGAAGAGAATTTGGAACACAAAGTTTAAAAGAAAAACATTTTGGTTTACTTGCCAAGTAGAAAGCTATAACAGTAAAAATGAATTACCAATTTAGAATATGAATGTTTTAATGATATTATGAAGAATAAATGTGGAAACTTATTTTAAAACAAAGAATAGAGGGTAAAATTAGTTTAAACAAAGTCTGGACATAGACCAAACTCAATAATGTCTTGACAATGGAATATAATAAATGAAGGTATAAGGATGTTTCTAAAGAAGATAAAATACGAAAGATTTTCAAATGCTAAAAGAAGTTCTTCTTCTTCTTCTTCTTCTTCTTCTTCTTCTTCTTTTTCTTCTTCTTCTTCTTCTTCTTCTCCTCCTCCTCCTCATTCTCCTCCTTGTCCTCCTCTTCATACTCCTCCTTCTCCCCCTCAACCACTTCCTCCTTTTTCTGTCTCTTTCTTTCTCTTGAACTCTGTCAATGTTCATTCAACAGGAAAGTGAATGTTTATTGTGCACCAGAAAACTGCTAGTGCTAGTTTCTAAAGACAAAAAACAATCCATTTTGTCAAAAAGATGAAATTATACTGGGAAGAAATAAAATGTACATAGAAAATGAAATGGAAATTTTATATATAAATAAATACATACTTACACACACACATGCATATATATATATATATATATATATATATATATATATATATATTTGGGGGGACAGAGTAATGAGGGTTAAGTGATTTATCCAGGGTGACACAGCTAGTAAGTGTCAAGAATCTGAGTCTGGATTTGAATTCAGGTCCTCCTGAATCCAGGGCTTGTGCTTTATCCACTGTGCCAACTAGCTGCCCCAGAAATTATATTTGCAAAAGTAATTTCCAAGTTAAATTCCCTAGCAATTGAAGGTATTGGCATCCTGTAGAAGGCAGAAAGAAACTTTTAAGACCCAGGTGAGATGAATGTTCATTCAAATGTTATGGTTCTCTTCTTTTCCCTTCCCTTCCCTTTTCTTCTTTCTCCCTTTCCTTTCACTTTCCCTTTTCTTTTCCCCTTCTCTCCCTTTTTCTACCTAGGGAATTATACATTTTTTTTTACCAAAACCTCATAAGTCTTGGTGCCAACCTGCAAGATCTCTTCTGAGGTCCACTCCTTAAATCTAAACATCACTGGCCCTCATTGATTGTCCAATAATAGGTCCCAGACCAGGCCCCATTTTGCCATGTTTTGGCCTCTCAATGGCACAGTGTGGTCATAAATTAGCATTGCTTCTCTTCTGGCCAGAAACCCTGAGGTTCTTAGTCTACTCTCCTTTTCTCTATTTATTAATTTTCTTCTTGACTAGGTTGAAGAGAAATTTATTTGCCCTCTTTCTTACCTGCCCTTAATCATTGAAAGAGCATTGCCAGAAGCAAACTGAGACCTGTGAAAGATCTTATCTTGAAAGGCCAATGTCTCCCACTGTATCCAGGGCCTTCTCTGGTCCTCCTGATGTAGATCTTTCCACTGCAATTAGATGGCTTTGGAGGTGAGATTGGTATCTTTGCATAGCCCTGTCATACAAATCTAATTCATTCCAAGGCAGGACATCACTTTTTTAATTTCATGATCTTCTTCAAACAACAATGACAAACATCATTATCATCACCGCCACCACCACAAAGTATATTAATGAATAGAAAAATATGACATCAGAAAAACGTAAAAGCATCAATAAACAACCATGCCTACTTTCTCATTTATCAGATTTTTTAATTTATTAGAATAAAATAAATGTATTACAGACATCCTTGAAAAATGTATTATGAGGGAACATAATATAATATACTGTATAATATATAGCATACTATATGCTATATGCTACACAATATACATATACACGTGTATACATGCATATATATCTATACATATATATATGTACATATATGTCCATATGTGTGTGTACACATACACATAGTAGTAGAGAGTTCTCTAGAGCACTAAGAGCTTAATTGACTTGCATATGATAAAAAAAAAATCACTATTTATCCAAAGCAAAACTTATACCCCTGCAATGGGCAAATTTCTCCATTGCATATATATAGAAACATACACACATGCTCACAATTTTATTTCATGATCATCTTGTGTTACCTTTTGTATTCAGTAATATCGTTGACTTAAAAAGGCTATCTATTAATCCCTTTAGCCATAGTAACTATTAATAAGTAGAATCTGTTATTTAATCCATGTATAAGAATTTGTGTAGATTGCTACAATATATATAGCTCACATTTATAAAGTAAGAATATAAAATCTAATTTGGGAAGGGACAGTGAAGACCTTCTAGATTAAATGTTAACTGATCAGAAATCATTAATACCTTTAAGAAATGATCATTGAACTTTTACTTATGGATTTCTAGTGATGGGGAACCTACATTCCCATAAGGCAAATCATACAAGTTTTAGACAGCTTTGACTGGAGATTATTTTTTTCTTAATTCAAACTTTGCATTTTTGCTACTTCTACCTCTACTCCTTAGATAGCTGCTCTGATGCCAAGCAAAGCAATTGTAATGCCTCATACATTTAGCACTTCAAATGTTTGACCACTATAAGATTTCTCTTCTCAATGTTAAACAATTATACTTCAATCAACCAATCCTCATTTGGCTGCTCTATTGATTCTCCTCTTCTTGAATATGCTCCAACTTGTCAATACTTTTATTGAATTGTGGGGCTTAACACCTACCTAAAAATCATAGTGTAGATGTAGTCTTATCAGACAAAGTACAGTGGGATTATCCTATTCCTCATTTCCAGATGAAATAATCTTAAAAGGGGTAGCTAACAAGTTGGAAGACAGGATACAAAATTTTGTCAATGGGGTAAAATTAGGGATTTAATATAATATGATGCATACATACCTACCTACATATATATATATATATATATATATATATATATATATATATATATATATATATATATATATATATATATATATATATATATATATATATATATATATATATATATATATATATATATACACACACACACACATACATATACATAATGTCCTACACTTTGAAAAATAAATTGTAGGGGCAGCTAGGTGGCTCAGTGGATAAAGCACCGGCCCTGGATTCAGGAGTACCTGAGTTCAAATCCGGCCTCAGACACTTAACACATACTAGCTGTGTGACCCTGGGCAAGTCACTTAACCCCAATTGCCTCACTAAAAAAAAAAAGGAAAAAAAAAGAAAAAAAATGAAAGAAAAATAAATTGTATAAGTTCTATCTTAAATTTACATCCATAACCATTAAATTTAAATTTAGTAGTTTCAGCCCATAATTCTAACTGATATTTAATGATATCTAATCTCCTGTACTTTCTGTCATTTGAAAAGTTAGTAAGTACACTGTCATTACCTTTATCAAAGCTATTAAAAATGTCTAATAGTACAGGGCCAAAGATAGATCTCTGGAGCAATATAGGTATTAAAGATTTATAATGTGTTTTTTCATGAGCTGTTCTGAAATACATAGTATAAGTTTTGTCATTCCAATTCTTATATGAAAAAACTTTGGCTCAGAACTTTATGCCTTGTCCATGATTACATAGCTAGGAAGTCTGGGGCATCAGGATTTGAACCTTGACTATCATCACCTTCCTACTTAGAGGAAATAAGAGTGTATTTCAGCTTTTGTAAGTAAGAATAATCACTTTACAAAACATATATTTTAGTGTTGCTCATATAATCATTGAATATTTTTTTGCTATTCATTACTAAAGCAACAATCATTTGTTAAATGCTTTATATGTGGGAGAATTATGCTTAGTGTTAAGATTCAAAGAAAGGTAAAGAGAGTCTCTTTCCTCAAGAATACTCACATTTTAATGAGAGAGAAAATATGCAAACAGCTACAAACTCACAAGATATATACAGGTTAAGTTGCAAGTAAGCCCAGGAGCATAAGATCTACAGTGGAGGACAAAATGTTAAAGATTTCTTAGAGAAATTAGTACTTCAGGTATGTCCTGAAGAAAATTACGAATTGGAGACAAGTAAGGAGGCTGTTCCAGATACAGGGGTGTGGGGGGAAGCCAGAGAAAAGGCTTAGAGATGAGGCATGGACAGGCAGGTGTGAGGAATGGTAAAAAAAGGTCAGTGTCATATACATAATCATACATACATACATACATACATACATACATACATATACATGTTTCAAGTATGAAGTACAATATTTTACACCGAGTATGGGCTTGATGAATGTGATGGATGATTTTTAAAAAAAATTCATGTAAGTGTTCCAGTTAAGTAATATAACTACTATTGTTAATAGTAGATTCAACCATGATTTTCAGGGACCTTTTTCTCCAATGAATTTTCTCCAATGAAATAAAACAAAAAATTGCAAGAACATGGAACTATTGGGGGCAGCTTGGTGGTACAGTGGATAAAGAACTGGACCTGAATTTAGGAGGATCTGAGTTAAAATCCGTCCTCAGACACTTGACACCTACTAGCTCTTTGACCCTGAGAAAGTCACTTAACCCTCATTGTTTCAAAACAACAACAACAACAACAATATGGATCTATTTTCAAAATTTAACTTTTATTGGTTTTAATACCAAAAAAATTATTTTAGTTTCATAAAGAGGTTTTAACATATTTTTTTAGGAAAGTTATATTTTACCTATTACCAGAAAGTATAAGATTTTTCTTTTCTAACTGCAAGTTGCTATTAGAATACTTTGATTTTATCCTGATCCACATTTGATGTTTGATAACTATGTTAATTGATTCTTGAATTTCCCCCTTTCTGTCTTCATTACCTAAGTTTAATGACTATTTAAATTAATGACCTTTTCTTTATTCTCCTGCTATAGGAGGTTTTTAATGACATTTCTGAAGTTATTAATATAGACTTTGATTACATCATGTAAACAACAGTGGGAGTTTGTTTTTGTTTTTGTTTTTATGAATATCTTTGATATTTGCAATGAATTGATAATTTATGAAATTATTAAATCGGATACTTGCTACATGACTGACATTGCAAAATATGGTAGGAATCAAAAATTAATTAAATACAGAAGGCATGGGGGTAAAAAATTCCATAAAGGCAGAAATGAGCAGTTAAAAGTGGTACAGAGGGAGACAGTAGCATTGGGACAGGGAATGTGATGGTGAAAGAAATCAAACAATGTGGAGAAGAGGATATCATTCACATAACATGGATTTGACTTGGGAGAACTAGGCAGTAAAGATTTAATGGAGATGGAAAAGTTTTGGGTGGGACAGTGGAGGAAGTTCAGGATTTAAGGTCTCTTTTTTATGGTTTTGTGGGGGTGGGGGAAGAGACAATTTCTACATGTGCACTCTCTGGTTTAGTTTATAACATAGTCAAATACTCTTTTTTTCTTTCTTTTTCTTTTTTCTTTTTCTTTTTTTAAGCAATGGGAGTTAAGTGACTTGCCCAGGGTCACACAGCTAGTAAGTGTCAAGTGTCTGAGGCTGGACCTGAACTCAGGTACTCCTGAATCCAGGGCCAGTGCTTTAACCACTGCACCATCTAGCTGCCCATAATCAAATACTCTTAAAGTTACCAGTACAACTTAAAAGTTACGTCTCAAAGTTATCAGAACATTTTTGATATTCAGCTGGCCTGGAACTGTGGATGTCTGAATTCTGTCTGGAATTTCCATATTATAAGACCAGAAAGCTTCCCCTAATTTAGCATATATTACCAAGATATGGATTTTGGTTAATACATGATACAATTTGTAAATTAGACTCCTTTGACTTTAGAACAATTTGAATGTGACTTCCAGGTTCCCCTTTACAATTTCATTTCCTGTTATTGTCCTTTTACTGTCTAAATACTTGTAAGTATTCATTGACAAAATCTTTAAAATTATATAGCCAGAATTTTTAACTACTGTTGTACTCTTTTGGAATATTAACATATACTCAAAATATCAAAATATGAATCATTTTATAGGACTCCTGAGATGGCATTTCACATTCACTGTCTCATCCAAGGTCCATATCTTCAAGTAAACCTGGTCAGTGGTTGGGCTCATCCTCTTGTCAATAATTAGTTTCTCGGGGACAGAGCCAAGATGGTGGAGAGGAATCAGCAAGCTGCCTGAGCACTCCTTCTGTTGCCTCAAAAAGAACATTAAATCAAGCCTCTGGATTGATTCTGAAACTACAGAACCTGCAAAGAGATAGAGAGACACAGTCTTCCAAGCTGAGATAATTTTGAAGACTTCAAGAAAGGTCTGTCTGACTCGGGCAAAAGGGAGGCACAGCGCAGGGGGGTTGCAGCAAGTCAACAGGAAGCTGTGGGCCACAGCCGAGCAACTGAGGGCCCTGGATCCTGGCTTAAAAACCTGGTGGTGCAGCCGGACAGCGGTGAAACCCACCTGCACCAGCCGAAAGGGCAGGTTGCCAGCTGGAGGGCCATGCACAGGACAGGTGCAAACCCACCATGCTTAGACATGAAGTCCAGGGTGAGGAGAAATCCACAACCAAGAGAGGCCTCAGAGTAGAAAGCTGGAGACACAGCCCCTATATCCCAGCAGAAGAAGCTTGAAACAGGTACCCTCGTGCCCCCAGAGCAGACCTCAACTTAAAAAATAAATAAATAGATGAATAAATAAGCTGCAGTATGAGTAAGAAACAAACAAGAGCTCTCACCATTGAGAACTTCTGTATCAACAGGGGAGAGGGAAACACAAACTCAGTTGAGGACAATACTCTCAAATTGCCTACATGTGAAGCATCAAGTTGGAAGATAAATTGGTCTCAAGAACAAAAAGGCTTCTTGGAAGAGCTCAAAAAAGGATTTTAAAAACCAATTGAGAGAGGTAGAAGAAAAAATGGGGAGAGAAATGATAGCAAAACAATAAAAATTATGAAAAAAGAACCAGCAGCTTGGAAAAGAAAGCACAAAGATTGACTGAAGAAAACAATTCCTTAAAAAATTCATATGGCCAAATGGAAAAAAAAAAAGGTGTATAATCTCACTGAAGAAAACAATGATTTAAAAATTAAAATTGGACTGTTGGAAGATAATGCATCCATGCAAAACCAGGAAACAGTCAAGCAGAATCTAAAGAATGAAAAATAGAAGAAAAGGTGAAATACCTCATTGGAAAGATAACTGATCTGGAAAACAGATCCAGGAGAGACAATTTGAGAATCGTTGGACTGCCTGAAAGCCATAATCAGAAAAAGAGTCTGGACACCATATTGCATGAAATTATTAGGGAGAACTGCCCTGATATTATAGAATCAGAGGATAAAATCATCATTGGAAGAATCCACCAATCACCTCCTGAAAGAGACCCCAAAAGGAAAACTCCAAGGAATATTGTAGCCAAATTCCAGAATTATCCTGTGAAAGAGAAAATACACCAAGCAGCCATAAAAAAGCAATGTAAATATCATGCAACCATGGTCAGGATTGCTCAGGACCTGGCAGCTTCAAAATTAAAGGACCGCAGGGCTTGGAATATGATAATCCGGAAGGCAAAGGAGCTTGGATTTAAGGCAAGAATCTATTACCCAGCAAAACTGAGCATTCTCTTTCAGGGGAAAAGATGGACATGTTCAATGACATTGGGTACTTTCAAGATTTCCTGATGAAAAGATCAGAACTGAATAGAAAATTTGATCTTAACATATGAGACTCAAGAGAAGTTTAAAAAGATAAACAGGGGAAAAAATTTACTCAATTAGGTTAAACTGGTTACATCCCAAAACAGGAAGATAATACTTATAACTCTTGAGAATCATAAATGTATTTGGAAAGACAGAAGGATTATACACAGAGGGTATAAATATAAATTTTCTTTGATGTGATGATACAAAGAAAATTAAGGGGTTAAAAAGGGAGTTTATGGGGAGAAGAGGAAAGGGGAGGTAGAATGGGGTGAATTTAATCGTATGAAGAGGTGAAAAAAATTTATTACAATAGAAGGAAAGAAGGGAGGGGTGAACATTGTTTCAACCCTACTCTCATTAGATTGAATTCAAAGAGGGAATAACATATATGTTCATTTGGATAAAGAAACTTAGCTTATTCTTTAGGGAAGTAAAAGCAGAAGGGGAAGGGGGGACTGATAAAAGGGAGAGCAAAATCAAGGGAGAAAAGGATAAAGAAAAGGGAGGGGGTGACAAAAAGGGATGGCAGTTTCGGGGAGGCAGTTGCAAGAAGCAAAATGTTGGTGAGGAGGAATAGAAGAAGGGTAAAATAGTACAAAGGGGGTAAATAGAATGTAGGGGAATAAACAGTTAGTAATAATAACTATGAATGTGAATGGTATGAACTCTGCTATAAAACAGAAGTGAATTGCAGAGTGGATTAAAAACCAGAATCCTACAATATGCTGTTTACAAGAAACACATTTGAAGCAGAGAGATACACACAGAGTAAAGGTAAAAGGCTGGAGCAGAATATATCATGCTTCAGCTAAAGTGAAAAAAAAAGGAGGGGTAGCAATCCTTATCTCTGACAAAGCACTGTCAAAAATAGATGTCATTAAAAGAGATAAGGAAGGAAACTGCATCATGCTAAAAGGTACTATAGATAATGAAGTAATATCAGTATGAAATAGGTATGTGCCAAGTGGTATAGCATCCAAATTTTTAGAGGAGAAATTAAATGAGTTACAAGAGGAATTAGACAGTAATACCATACCAGTGGGGCATCTGAATCTCCCCCTCTCAGAATGAGATAAATTTAGCCACAAAATTAATAAGAAAGAAGTGAAAGAGGTGAATAGATTACTAGAAAAGTTAGACATGATAGATGTCTGGAGAAAATTGAATGGGGATAGAAAGGAATATGCCATTTTCTCAGCAGTACATGGCACATTTTCAAAAATCAATCATGTAGTAGGGCACAAAAACATCATAGTCCAATGTAGAAAGGCAGAAATAGTAAATTCATCCTTCTGAGAACATGATGCAATAAAAATTACATGTAAGAGAGAGCCATGGAAAAGTAGAATGAAAATCAATTAGAAACTAAATAATTTCATTCTAAAGAATGAATGGGTCAAACAACAAATCATAGAAACAATCAGTAACTTTATCCACGAGAATGACAATAATGAGGCAACATACCAAAATCTATGAGATGCAGCCAAAGCAGTGCTTAGGGGAAAATTTATATCTACAACTGCTTACATGAATAAAAAAGAGAAAGAGGAGATCAATGACTTGGGCATTCCACTTAAAAATCTAGAAAAAGAACAAATTAGAAATCTCCAATCAGATACTAAACTTTAGATCCTGAAAACTTAAGGAGAAGTTAATAAAATTGAAAGCAAGTAAACTAGAGAATTAATCAATAAAACTAAGAGCTGGTTTTATGAAAAACCCAATAAAATAGATAAAATATTGGTTAATTTGATTTAAAAAAGAAAGAAGAAAACCAAATTACCAGTATATAAATGAAAAGGGTGATGTTACCACCAATGAAGTGGAAATTAAAGCAATAATTAGGAAATATTTTGCCCAACTGTATGCCAATAAATTTGACAATCTAAATGAAATGGCTAAATATTTACAAAAATAAAAACTGCCCAGGATAACTGAAGAGGAAATAAAATCCTTGAATAAACCCATATTAGAAAAATAAATTGAACAATCCATTAATGAACTCCCTAAGAAAACATTCCCAGGGCCAGATGGGTTTAGAGGTGAATTCTACCAAACATTTGTAGAATGATTAATTCCAATATTATACAAATTATTTGGAAAAATAGGTGAAGAAGGAGTTCTACTAAATTCATTTTATGACACAAATATGGTGGTGATACCAAAACCAGTCAGAGCAAAAACAGAGAAAGAAAATTATGGACCAATTTCCCTAATGAATATTGATATTAAAATTTTAAATAAAATATTAGCAAGGAGATTACAGCAAGTGATCACCAGGATAATACACTATGACCAGGTGTGATTTATATCAGGAATGGAAGGCTAGTTCAACATTAGGAAAACTATTAACATAATCAACCACATCAAAAAGAAACTAACCAAAATCATATGATTGTCTCAATAGATGCAGAGAAAGCTTTTGACAAAATACAGCACCCATTCCTAATAAAAACACTAGAGAGTTTAGGAATAGGTGGAGCTTTCCTTAAAATAATAAGCACTATCTACCTAAAGTCATCAACAAGTATTATATGTAATGGAGATAAGTTAGAGACCTTCCCAATAAGATCATAGGTGAAACAAAGATATCCATTATCACCTCTATTATTTAATATTGTACTAGAAATGTTAGCATTAGCAATCAGAGAAGAAAATGGAATAAAAGGAATTAGAATAGGCAAGGAGGAAACAAAACTATCACTCTTTGCAGATGATATGATGGTATACTTAGAGAATCCTAGAGAATCAACTCAAAAATTACTTGAAGCAGTTTACAACTTTAGCAAAATAGCAGGATATAAAATATATCCACATAAACCATCAGCATTTCTATACGTGACCAACAAAGTTCAGCAGAAAGAGATACAAAGAGAAAATCCATTTAAAGTAATGATAGATAATATAAAATACTTGGGAGTCTACTTTCCCAGACAAACCCAGGAACTCTATGAACACAATTACAAAACACTTTGCACACAAATTAAATCAGATCTAAATAATTGGAAATATATCAATTGCTCATGGATAGGCAGAGCTAATGTCATTAAAATGACAACTTCACCTAAATTAATTTACTTATTCATTGCCATACCAATCAGACTACCTAAAATTTTTTTTATAGAACTTGAAAAAGTAATTTTAAAAATTCATCTGGAAAAACAAAAAGTCAAGGATATCAAGGGAAATAATGAACAAATTGCACAGGAAGGTGGGTTAGCTGTACCACATCTCGAGCTTTACTATAAAGTGGTAGCTATCAAAACTATCTGGTACTGGCTTAGAAATAGATTGGACAATCAAAGGAATAGGGTAAGCATAGGAGACACAGTAGTAAATGACATTAGTAATGTATTGTTTGATGAACACAAAGACTCCACCTTCTGGGAGAGAAACTCAGTATTTGATGAAAACTGCTGGGAAAACTGGAAGATAGTATGGCAGAAATTAGGCCTAGACCAACACTTAACACCTTATACTAAAATAAGGTCAAAATGGGTACATGATTTAGACATAAGAGGTGATAGCATAGGTAAATTAAGAGAAGAAGGAACCGTCTACCTTTCAGATGTTTGGAAAGTAGAGCAATTTATGACCAAACAAGAAATATAGAATATTATGAAATGCAAAATGGATGACTTTGATTACAGTAAATTAAAAAGGTTTTGTACAAACAGAAGCAATGCCTCAAAAATTAGAAGGGATGCATAAGGCTGGGAAACAATTTTTATGCCCAGTACTTCTGATAAAGACCTCATTTCTAAAATATATAGGGAACTAAATGAAATTTATAAGAATCCCAGACATTCCCTAATTGAGAAATGGTCAAAGGTTATGAACAGGCAGTTTTCTGATGAAGAAACCAAAGCTATTCCCATATGAAAAAATGCTGTAAAACACTATTGATTAGAGAGATGCAATTTAAAACAACTCTGAGGTACCATCTGACACCTGTCAGATTGGCTAATATGACAAAAAAGGAAAATAATAAATGTTGGAGAATCTCTGGAACAATCAGAACACTAATGCGTTGTTGTTGGAGCTGTGACCTGATAAAACCATTCTGGAGAACAATCTGGAATTATGCCCAAAGGGCTATAAAGCTGTGCATACCCTTTGACCCAGCAATACTACTCTTGGGTCTTTTCCCCAATGCGATCATTAAAAAGGGAAAAGGACCCACATGTACAAAAATATTTAAAGCTCCTCTTTTTGTGGTGGCAAGGAATTGGACATTGAGGGGATGTCCATCAATTGGGGAATTGCTGAACAAGTTGTGGTACCTGAATGCAATGGAATTTTATTATGCTGTGAGAAACAATGAGCAGGAGAAGTTCAGAGAAACCTGGAAGGACTTGCATGAACTGATGATGAGTGAGATGAGCAGAACCAGAAGAACATTATACACAGTAGCATCTACATTATGTGTTGATCAACTGTGATAGACTAGATTCTTCTCACCAATACAATGGTATAAGAAAGTTCCAGGGGACTCATGATGGAAAAGGCTCTCCAAATCGAGAAAGAAAAAGAGAACTATGGAATATGGATGCTGATCGAACCCTACTATTTCTTTTGTTTTTGGTTCTGTTGTTTTTCTATTTTGAGGTTTTTCCTTATTGTTCTGATTCTTCTCTTATAGCATGACTTATAAAGAAATATGTTTAATGTTGTGTTATATATGTACATGTGTGTATATATATATATATATATATATATAACCTATATCAGATTTCTTGCTGTCTGGGGGAGAGACAGAGGGAAGGGAGGGAGGGAGAAAAATTTGAAATTTGAAATCTTATGTAAACAAATGCTGAAAAGTATCTTTGCATGTAACTGGAAAATAATAAAACACTTTTATTCAAAAATAACTAGTTTCTCACTGAAGAAGTATGGAGTTATGAAAACTTCAGCTGTTAAACTCCATCAAAGGGTCTTAAGAGCTTCCAACTCATCAAAATCCATGAGGATGCCACCATGGCTGAAAGTGCATATGTCAGGATGGTTATTTGCTAATCCTGACTCAGACAAAGGAATGCAAAACAGAATAATTATTTAGGGGCCTTAGAGACTCCTTCAGGTCCTATCCTGGTGGCCATGTAGTTATATATAAGATGCCACTCTTTGTGCCAGGGCTAGGGATAAGGCTGTTTTCTTATTCCTCAGAAGAAATCAAAAGGGAAGGGGGAGACACACACACGCATACATACGCACAGACACAAATATATGGAGAGTTTATTGACATTTTCTTCAATGTTTATATATATATATATATATATATATATATATATATATATATATATATATATATATATATATATATACTTTCCTGTAATATATATGACATTCAGAATAATAAAATGTTGATAGTACACAGTTTTGTGCTAAAAAGTATGTTTACTATTAAATTTGATAGAATCTCTATATGATGGTATCTGTAAATTATCAACTAAAATATCACTTTATATATAGTTATCCATTTAAAGTGAATAATAATTTGTCAAATAAAGGGTTCTTAGCACCCTCTTCTATATTAACATCATTATTTAAATGCATGTAGTCAGAGTACTGTCGGGAACCTTGACCCTTAGGTAAACCATCACAAAATAGTTAAACGGTGAAAACTTGTATCGGGCAGTATTAAAAGTTTAAGTTTAATTTTACTTTTACAACAAAATGGATAAAAATTTCTTTGATGAATAAAATACCCTTATATTGTGCTTTTCATTGACCAAATCAAAGGACTGACTATCTCATCAATATAATGGCACAGATCATGCTCTGTCTGAGCTGGTTTAATGCAAAGGAGATTAAGCATAGGTCAATTAGCTTATTGGCACAATATTAGGTAGCAATACTTAACAGAAGATAGATGTTACCATTTATCCTTCTCTTTACTTGGTTCTTCAAAGCTTTTTCATTAATTTATATGAATGTCTCAACTACTCTGTAAAATACAAAGGGATGGTAACATTTTCTTTTTTTTTTCTTTTTTTTCTTTTCTTTTTTTTTTTTTTTAGTGAGGCAATTGGGGTTAAGTGACTTGCTCAGGGTCACACAGCTAGTAAGTGTTAAGTGTCTGAGGCCGGATTTGAACTCAGGTACTCCTGACTCCAGGGCTGGTGCTTTATCCACTGCGCCACCTTGCCGCCCCTCTTTCTTTCTTTTTTTCTTTCTTTCTTTCCTTCTTTTTTTTCAAATTGGAGTGAGGGTTTGCCATTGTCAGAACTTAGCTTTAGGAAGATCAAGCTGATAGCTGAGAAGTTTGAAAAAAAATTTTAATATATAAGAAATTTAAATAAAAATATTTTTCTTTAATTAATAGTATTGGCTTCTTAGAATGGCTAATAGAATTTCCCGAGGAAATAATATTAAGTATATTTGAATAAGGACAACAAAGAGCTTGGTGAATTGGGGCAACTAATTAATTCCAACCATTGGATGGAATGATGTTGAAGGTTATGCAAAGAAAAGAGATGGGACAATCTGATGAGTGCATAGATTATTTTTTTTGCCTGGAAAGAATAGAAGAAAACCGAAATAGTAAGAAAAAGGGAAAGCAATATAAGATAGTCTACTCTGGAACTGTACTTTGGAAAAAAGTATGATAATTATCTTTTCAAAATATTTTCAGATTGTTTAAGGCTATTTAAATGGATATTGATATTAAAATGTGTCAGAATAAAATTATTTTTTCTACTTTGGGAAATCCTATGTTTAGGCACTTCCTGAATTTCATTTATTTTAGTATATTCCTTAACTGGCATCCTTTATGTCACACTAGACTATTTCCTTAGCAGTTATAACCTTTTAGTCTTAGTAACTATGAGATAATATTTGCAAAGTTGGGGGGCATACCCACCTAAGAGCTTTGTGAAATTACTCATGCAAGTTTCATTGTATGGCAATAAACTAAGAGGAGTATGATATTGAATCTGAGAAATGTATTTCAATAGTTGTTATGGAGTAGAAAAATTTCCATCAAGAGGAAACTAATGACAGAACAATTTTGTCTTCTAAATCTACATAAAAATGAGGAAAAAAGGTATCCTGCTATGCACATGCTTAAACAGCCCCCACAAGTCATGTTTTATTATTATTATTATTAGAAGTATTCCTCAGTAACTGTGCTTTCCCAAAGATTTCTTATGCCATTTTCCAAGTATGAAAAACCACATGGTGATTTTTAATCTCCAGGAGAATGTCTTTGTGCACTGGTGGGTTAATGCAGAACATTTTAAAACAATATATGCTAAGAATGAGTTTATGTTCATCCTGAGATACAAATCATGCCTTCTTAGATTAGATATATCCTGATATTGTACAGTTTTATATATTGTGTTATAAGAGAGATACAAATTACCTTTCAGGGAAAATCAGCTGTATCTTGTGAAAATTGTTTTACATTAACTCTTGGGAACATAGTTTCCTACTGCACATCAAAATTCAAAAGTTTTAGTTCATTGTGTGGTGGAATACCAGTTGCCTAAAAGGAAAGGTTAATTTGCCAACATCAAAAACTCTTTAGAGATCAAATTTCTTTTGTGTTGTGTTAGTGCCTTAAAATTGACATGGAAAATGAAATTCACTGCTACTGCTGACAACCTCTCATGAGATATTAGTAAAAAGTATTTTGGAGTCTAAGAATACTCATCACTAATGGGTAATGTTTCTGAATTTAATAATATTCTGAAAGTAGTTTAATATGCATTATATACTCCATGGACAAGCATGGTACAATTGAAAGGAATTGAGAGTCAACAGCTTGGATTTTAGTCCTGGTTCCACAAGGAAAAAGTCAAAATATTTGAAGTCTTAATTTGCTATATCATAGATTGGAGCATATAACCTCACATAAATTCACTTGGAATTCCTTTATTTTAAAGACCAATTGAAATTGCTCACTATTGGCATTACTTAACACCAGTCATAATTTATTGATAAAACCATTGGCCAATGTTAACTATCTTTCCTGAGTGAGAAGCTCCTGATAATCTGCAGTTTATGTTTGAACTTATCTGCCTTCGTGAAATGTGTTTTATGCTAATTCAAAAATGGAATTCCACCTAGTTAAAAAGTAGTGATTTGTTTTTAGTGTATGTTCTCCATTTTAATTTAAAATATACATAATCATGTTTCTTCTAATGTAGTTGGGTTTGTCAAGCATGGTATGCAGGAGTAGTGACTTCATACATACATGGAATCATACTTGTTTTCACCTTAAATTAGAAGCTTTAGCACCAGTCCTTGTGCATTAAACATTTATTAAAGCATACAGATATTCCCATGGAGTTCAGAAAGTTAAGAAAAAAGTCTATTTAGCCTAGAGTTCCAGCCTGATCTGGTCTGGTTTTTCCTCAAGTCCTCTGCCACAAGCCTGCTTCAATCATGATCTCTCTCCAGCAAACTGATTGTGGAAGCTTTTTATAGGTCTAGAACAGAGGTGGTCCTTACACACTGCTTCAAGCTGATCGGTTGGCATCATCCAAATCCATTGGTTCTGAAGGTGTTCTCAAGGTGTGATTACAATCCAGTTAACTTGAAGTAGGCTAATCAGCAGTTAATCACTCTCACTTGATTCAATCAATCTAGATTAATCTCCAGGTGGGTCTTTGAGTATCTGTTAAATGTCATTATTTCATCATAGTACTATGTTCTGGATGAAGTTGGGTACTTGTGGGTATCACTAAAATAGAGTAGCATGAAAAGTTCTGGCATTTAATCATTCCAAAACAATTATTGTTTATTTAATTTTATTTTTGTAAGATTTTGGGAAAGGAAATCTGTTACTTAAAGCATAAATTGCATATACTCAAATTAGAAAAACATCAGTCAAGTCTTTCATTGTCAGTAAATTAATCTGAGAAGATGTAGATAGAAGGAATATATTTGTTTTTTGTTTTGTTTTGTTTTGTTTTTGGTTATTTTGGGGGGGGGCAATGGGGGTTAAGTGACTTGCCCAAGGTCACACAGCTAGTAAGTGTCAAGTGTCTGAAGTCGGGTTTGAACTCAGCTACTCCTAAATCTAGGGGTGGTGCTTTATCCACTGCACCACCTAGCTGCCCCAGAAGGAATATTTTTGAAAGGAATAAATCTAGATCAACAATTTATAGTGATAGATGAAATAATCAAGAGGAGAATGAACATTTTTAGAGGGGAAGCTGGGAACAAGATTTCTTCTAGTTGCCAATAATTTATAAAGACTAGATCAAAATTGTAAAAAAAAAAACCAAAAAAACAGTGGAAAGACTTGTGACTAAAAATATACTTAAGATTTAGAATGTTAAGGTCTTTTTTCCTATTGGATAGTATTTATCACTCAGTGAGATTTTCATATGTCTAATTAGTGTTTAATTATTCACGGTTTTATCTATTAAAGCTATAACACAGCAATAGGATCTACTAGATCTAGTTTTAAAGTCAGAAAGTTTGAGTCCCAACTCTGAAATGTGTGTGATATATCTGTATTTATAGACATGTCATGCATCTATGACACATATATTGCCTTGTGACCTGTGTTTCACATAAACTCATTCTTCTGAATATGGAATATCACATTAATAGGTATGTATGGTTATACACATTATCAACTCAAATTTGTATAGTGCTTTCAGGCTGACATATCCCTTTCCTTAGAATCAACCTCTGAGATAGGGAGTACAAAAATTATCACTAGACATTGTAGAGACAAACTGAGGCTTAGCAAAGTAAAGGTACCTCCTCACATTCATACAATGTTTCAGAATATAAGCATTTAGATGTGTCTTATGCCTCCAATGACAGTAGTCCTTTTCTTAGGCAATGCTGCCAAATAGCATTCTGCTAGATGAAGAATAGGTTATAAAGACACATACATATAAAAAAATAACATTTATAGAATGTTTGAAGATTTATATATTATTTTCTCTTCAATTAAGCAGAAGAAGATAATACAAGCATATATTATGGATAAGATATAAGTGAAAAGTAATATAGTAATATTAATCAGTTAATCCCAAATTTCTTAAACATTTACTATGTTTCATGCAATATGCTAAGAACTAAGAATAGAGATGTTGCATGGATCATCCCATGGATCATGCTTCAGTATTGCCATTTCTGATTCAGTTTTAACATGTGAAAATGTTTAGTGCGCTTGTTTCTAACAATATGAGACTGATACACCAAAAAAATATGAGACTGATAATTGGACTTATATATTGAAGTAATGAGATGTTCTCTTACTAACTGTGGAACTGGGAGAAATGGTAAATAAGTGGGTTTTCAAAAGTGAGTAGCTCTGTATTCAACACTCTCTTGCTTTCTTTTATCCAGTTACAAATCAGAACTGTTCAGGGACTGCTCCTTGAGAGAGGGGTGAAGGGAAAATACAGCTCTATTTGAAATACTTCCTCAATTTTCTCCTGCTCACAGTTTCCATGTGTCTATGTATAAATGCCATCTAAAGCTCATATTCTTCCAGACATGTCTCAGATAAGATTTGGACTGTGTATTTTATATTCATCCTTTCATGATCTTAGGGAGTGACTATCTATCCCAAACCTGGGATTTGGGGTGATTTTGTGAGTTTGAAGGTGTAGAGAAACTTGGTTTCATTGATTTTGAGAAAACTATTAGTGTTGGATGGAGTCTACAACAAGTATTCCATTTCTCTCTAAGAAAATACTGCCCCCCCCAACAAGATGATTGGATGAAATCTGGCTATCTTATTAGCGAATATGTCCTAGGAGTGTTCTGGATAATACCAAAATAGAGGTTTAATGTAAAATACCTCATTAGCAACCACACTACACATTTATGTTATGATTTTTTAAGTATCAGCCTTCCAGCTGGTTGTCAAGTCAAGTTCTCAAGCATATATGAAGTGCTTACTAGATTTAACATACTCTTCTAAGCACTAGGAATTCAAAGAAATGTCAAAAAATGTCCTTGACTTCACAATATAATTGTAGCAGCAGTTATAAGTTTTTGAATACTATTTTATGTAATTCTTACAATCTACACTGAAAGTCTTTTGTGGTTAGCATTTCTTTTGTGTATACAAATAAATTACCTTGTACCATTTCTTGAACTCATATTGTATATGATGAGTATGATTTTATTCTGTCCTTTTTTAAAGTGAACAAAAATGGTATTTCAGCTGAGATTTGGAGTAAGCCAGATATTTGAAGTGGCAGAAGTGAAGAGACAGCAAAGTCCAGGCATAGGGAAAAAAACAATGCAAAGTTATGGAAATAGGAAATGCAATGTCATGTGTGATGAATATCAACTATCCCAATGTGATTGAATTATAGAACACATAGAGGTGGGTAATATGTTAAATGACTGGAAAGATACAAAAGGACCATACTGTAGGAAAAAATAAGCTTTAAATTTTAAACAGGAAAGATTCTCTTTGATGTTAAGGTAATGAGGAACTGTGTGTAGGTCTGTGTGTACACTGAAAAATCTGGGTCATGTGTGTGTGTGTGTGTGAGAGCGAGCGAGAGCAAGTGAGAGAGAGAGAGAGAGAGAGAGAGAGAGAGAGAGAGAGAGAGAGAGAGAGAGAGAGATTCTTAGATGTAGTAGACATATATTTCAGAGAGTTCACATTGGCTACTCTGTGGAGGATCAATTGGAATGAGGATAAACTTGAAGCATGGATACCAAGGGGGAAGCTTTTGCAATTGCCCAAGAGTGAGTTGATGAGGACCTGAACTAGGGTGGTGGTATATGAGTGGATCTATTGAGATGACTACAAGGGAGTTATGAAGATAAAATTCACAAGATTTGCCAACTGATTGAAAAAAAATGGGATGAACAAGTATGAAAAATCCAGAATTACACTGAGGTTGTGTCTGAAAATCTTGGATGACCTTGAAGGTGGTAGTTTCCTTAAAATAATAGAAATTCAGAAGAGGGATGAGATTCTATGGAAAGATAGTGTGTGCTGTTTGCAAAAGTTTACTTGGAGTACAGATCAAGAGAAAATAGGGCTGGATATTTAGATCTGGGTGGGATCTATATGCATATGATAATTGAACCCAAAGGAGTTAATGAGATTACCAAGTGAAATAGTGAAGAGTAAGTAAAATGACATTATTATAAATTTTTCAACCTTCCTGTATAATTTTCCCTTCTCCTCCTCCAAGAATCAGTAGTTTTGATTCAGCACGTAAGTGGTCGGCCACCATTGACTGTATCTTGTTAAGAATAAAAATAATAAAGAATTACATTTTGAACTCGTACAAGTTTCTGAAAGTTTAAAGAAAAAATTATTTAACACTGCCTTTTACATGCTGAATTTCTAAATAAGAACATTATGATTTATTGTTAAGGAATGGATATTTTATAAAAGTGCCACTATAAAAATCGACAATATTCTAATATTTTTCTAATAGTGTTCCAATGCCTATAACATCAGAGAGTTCTGATGGCAGAAATTATACATGTAACTGTTGGCTAGAATAAACTCTATGTAAGGTAAAATATTCAAGTTAAAGTGTTGTTACTTTAGGAAAACACCCTGAAGGGAATCTCCAGGAAGCACCACCAATAGGGATGATCTTATATGAATCATGACCAAATACTATCTGTTTTATGTAAGAGTAGTGCAATCAATCTCATAATTTTAATGGAGGGGTGGAGAGAATTCATAATTTTGTCATTAAAGTCAGGAAGACTAATGTTCAAATTTATCCCCATAGTCTTACTACTCTTGTAACTCTGGTCAAATCAGTTTCTTCCTGTGCAAAATGGGAATATAATGGTTACCTACCTTGCAAGTTTCTTTTAAGGATAAAATGAGGTAATGTAAATAAAGCACTTTATAAACCTTAAAGTGCTTTAGATGTGAGTTGTTATTCCTGATGCTGCTGCTGTTATTGTATAAGGACAGGGAATATAAATTGAATATTTGAATGGGACAATCATTTACCTTCATCTCACTCAAAGTTACTAACTAGTTGTTAGTCTCCTATCTTTATAAAACCTAACAACTAAAGAAGCAATCAACCAAAGACATTAATTAAACTAAGTATTAAAAGGCCCTAATTAGTTTGGAAGAAGCAAAATACCCTCAGCCAAAGTGTAAAGAGAGTTAATTTGTGACTTTTTTGTTCCCAGAAGATTTTCCATTTAGTACAGCCTCTGAGACTGAGATGCAAAAGAGCATGGATCAATTCTCTGCTCCTTCTGCTAATTTTGACCTGAACACACCAAGAAAACAGAGGTTCTCCATCAGTCAGCACTTCATCATCCATATGTGAAACCATCACTTATGGCAAAATGGAGAAGTTTCTTTAGAATATTCAAAGTCTTGTCCTAACTTCACCCCAAACTTCCTACCCTACCAAATGTATCCTGACTACATAATTTAGTAGCTGTTGATATGATTTTCAATTTTAAAATTGATTTGTCTTACTTCATCTTGGGGTTTCTTTCTATTTGTGAACTATGGCTTATCTTTCTGCATCCTGCCAAGATTTTGGAGTAGAATTCATTCATTCATTCATTCATTCATTCATTCATTCATTCATTCATTCATTCATTCATTCATCCATTTGTATCTTTATTTTTATGACTATGTCTATGATCATCCCTATTGGTGACTGACATAGAGTGGAGATAGAGATAATTGGAGTTTGATATGAGTTATCAAATCTTCAAAGAAACTCTTATGTTAGAAAAAAGTGAATTATGTTGTAAACCACCATCTTTGTGCAATTGGTGAATGTAATTATAAATTAAAATACACTACACATTTTTGTTTTGCATTTTTTATTCCTACTTCACTGGGACTAAAATCATTTACTGATTATACATTTCTGAAGTATTCAGTAGAACTTATTAAATATAGTTGAGGGGAAAGATTTGTTTGTTTTTTTGGATTTCAACTAATGATATTTGTTTACTAAATTCTTCTTATGTTATAGAAAGTGATATTTGTTTTCATTCAATTGATCAAATATTGCTACATATTTGCATATATTTTCTCTGAAATGTAGAGGAATAAACATACATACATACAATATTTTATATATGAATGATATTATATATTATATATGTATATACATATAATGTATGAATGATAGTCTATTTGATATTCCATAGACTACATTTCTCGTCTCCATCCCTTTGTATAACCTGCCTCTACTTATTTTGAATGAGCATTCACCCCACCTGTGCCTTAAAAATTCCTTTCTGCCTTCTACAGGGTGCTTATCCCTTCAGTTGCTAGGGAATTTAATTTGGAAATTACTTTGGAAAACACATTTTCCATTTTATTTTCTATGTAGGTTTTATTTCTTCTCAGTAGAATTTCATCTTTTTGATAAAATAGATTTTTGTTTATAGAGACTAGCACTGTTTTCTGGTAAATAATTAACTTGCAGATTTCTGTTGAATGAATATTGATAGAGTGTTTAAGAGAAAGAAAGAAACAGAGAGAAGAAGAGGAAGAAGAAGAAGAAGAAGAAGAAGAAGAAGACCAATGCATAAATATTTGGCATAACTTAATTCTATAATGGGTATTATATATACTTGCCTTTTGAATGGATGGAAAAGGGGTGAAGAAAGGGAAAGAATTTGAAACTAAAATTTTTTAAAGTAAATAAGAATTTATTAAGCACCAACTATTTCCCTGGCATGATGCCAGGTGATAGGAATAGGAAAAATAAATATAATAAATTCTGTACTCAAAGAGTTTGCATTATAGATGTTTTATATGTTCTGTGAATGTAAACCCCACCCCAAAGCACATTGGTATGAGACTCTGTCCTTATAAGTAGGGACGAAATCTCTGCCCTACTAGAGTAGCAGGGTAGAGTTGGTGAGAGGAGAGAGAACTTCAGTCTTCCTCAATCCCTTTTGGGACTTTCCAAGTGAGAGTAAACTTTCAGTCCTCTCTGGGACTCTTCAGGGTCAATCCCCTTGGGTCCTGGCCATATTTCAAGACTTCTTTGAACATCAAGTTGTTTTGGATAATCTTGTCTTCCAGCTTTGAGAGAGAAGATAAAAGAGGCCCATCCCCCTTCAGTTGTCTGAAGGAAAAGACTGTGAAGACATGAGAGGTGTGCATAGTCTCTTTCATTTTCCCCATTACCAGCTTAAAATTCTAGAGTATGGAGAGAGTTTCCCCTTTAGATCTAGGAATCTTTCTTTGTTAATCTGAGTTATTTCACTCTCAGTGGGTGTTCCTTCATTCTATTTTCAGGTACATATTCTCCTTGCTATGTGGCACAATGGATAGAGTTCTGGGCCTAGAATAAGGAAAACTCATCTTACTGAGTTTAAATACATCCCCAGACCCTTACTAGCTATGTGACCCTGGACAAGTCATTTAACCCTGTTTACCTCAGTTCCTCATTTGTAAAATGAGCTGGAAAAGGAAATGACAAAGCAATCCAGTATCTTTTCCAAGAAAACCCCAAATGGGTTCACAAAAAATGAGACACAACTGAAAAGACTGAAAAATAATATGTATACCTTCTCTGAATTCTATTTTTTATGATTTAGACAAATGAGTGACTTTGCTGTTTTCTAGGTGGGTTAATTATGGTACTGATATTAGTTGAGAAAGGAGTCAAGCCTTGTATATAAATCATGGGTTCCACCCTTCTTCTGCTTCAAAAAATGGTAAAGTGATCAGAAGTTAGATGAAATCTGATTATATTCTCTAGATCCAAGCTTATTAAAGTATGGGTTGCAATACTATATAAGATCACATAACTGAATGTGTGGGTTGTGAAAAATTTGGCAACAGTAAAAGGTTACATATACCTATTTTGTATAATTATATAACCAGGGCTTAAAAGGGATCATGAGTGGAAAAATGTTTGAGAAACCCTGCTCTAGACAAACAATATTTATTACATCAGACAGATACACTTTTAGCCCAGTATCCCCTCTGTCTTAGGAGAGCATAGTGGAGGTCTCTGGCCCCAATTTACTTATTTCTTCTCCTAGAAGGTAGTAAAATCTCAGTTGGAGAAAAGTGGGGAGGTGGGAGGGAGAAGAGGCAAGAGCTATCTATTCTTCTTCCCTTTGACCCACACAAAGACACCCCTCTCACCATATGTAGGTCCCTCACTTCACATAGAGGAGTCCACTCTCTTTGCAACTACTTGTATATTTCTTTGCATGATGTGTCACCTATTAGAATATGAGTTCATGAGCCACAATTACAGAATAGGGGCAGACACCCAGCTGATTTCTCCTAACATTACTCTTCAAACAACTTTAAAATGATGTGGCAAATCACATTTTGGATTGGTGTTGGCAAAAGAAGGTGAGATATTTTTTCCAGCCTATGCAAACTTAAGAGGTCTGCAGGAAAAACCTATAAAATTAAGGTAAAAATCTGTCCAAAGTCTACACATGCATTGGTGGCAATACCAGGTTAAATTGACCTGGAAAATAGACTAAGGAGAGATAATTTAGTAATTATGAGACTACCTAAAAGCCACGATCAAAGAAAGAGTCTAGACATCATGTTTCAAAAAATTATCAATAAAACTGCCCAATATTTTTGTTCTGGAGGTTATTATATTAATTTTGCTTTTTCTAATCAATAGCATTCATGTTTCACACTGAAGGATTATATTCAGGTTTTCTGGGTAGATTATTCTTGGTTGCTGTCCTAGTTCTTTGCTTTCAAGTATATCAAATTCCAAGGTATCTATGTATGTATCTATGTATGTATGTTTGTATTAATGTCCATGCATGTATGCATGTGTCCCTTTATCTATTAAACCTTCCACTGAAATTTAAAATATATTAATAAAATTATATTAGATATTCATTATATTTATTTATACTAATCATTATTAAATATATCTTTAAATCAAAGTTTCTAAATTAGCCAAATTTTATTTTATTGTTTTTGGTTAGGCAATGAGGGTGAAGTGACTTGCCCAGGGTCACACAGCTAATAAGTGTCAAGTGTCTGAGGACAGATTTGAACTCAGGTTCCCCCTGAATCCAGGGCCAGTGCTTCATCCATTGCACCACCTAGCTGCCCCCAGAACAGCCTAATCTTAAAAAGGAAATGTTTTCAAATGGAAAAGTTATTAGAAGTATATAAGAATGTCTTTTAAAAAAACAGTTCTTTCCCTCTGAGCTTGCCTTTCATTTATACTGTATATATTTTACATGAACATTATTGTTTACATATTATTTTTCCCATTGGAATGTCAACTTTTAATCTAGGGATGATTTTTTTTCCCTTTCGTAACGTATCTATACACTCCATAACTTCCAGATGACTGATTTATATAGGTAATAGAAATCTAGAGATTATTGGAGAATATTGAAGATACACACACAGTCATAAATCCACATGGTCAACCTCTGTCTGTCTGTCTGTCTGTCTTTATTTGTCTCTGTCTCCCTCCCCCAACTATAAATATATACACATGCATATAGATGTAATTTGAGTTTTGTGATACCAATGATTTTAAAATTAATATTTTAAAGTAACTATCATTTTGCCAATTATGAATTTAAGAATGAAGCAGATTACCAGATTAACTTGTCACAAAATGACAAAAACAAATTTGAGTCTAGCTATTTTTTCTGTGAGAGTACAGCTGCTTTCCTCTTCATCTTGATATTTTAATATAAATATAATTTTAATTAAAGACAGCTCTGGAATGGCATCATACAAAAAATAGAAAGGAAAGAATTTACCCTCTGATATTTAGTAAATATTATTGCCTATCATCAGATAGATGAAAGGAGAAGACCTAAAAAAACCTCCCACCACCCCACAGCTTCTGTCTTTCATAGTACTCAATGGTATTTCTGTAGATAAAATTGTCCTGTTTTTATCTGCTTTTCTTTTTTTCTTCTTCCCTTGAATAATTGACTAATTTAATACTTTTTTTTCCTTTTAAGTAGAAGTGGGGCAAAATGAACCATTTTAAAGGTTTTCCTTATTGAAATGAGAAAACATAATTTTCCCAAGTTCTAAGATAATGCCTTCCTTTTCTTTCAAAATGAGGAATCTGGTATGTGATCTTAAATTTTTATTGTTGTTGAATATTATTCCATAAGGTATGCTATGTTTTCTTCTTTTAGTCAGTGCCTTAAATTAGAAGAGTGGAGTCCTAGTTATACAGGTCAAACTTCTGATAAACACAATTGGCCAGGTAACACCTGTGAACACAGAAGTAAACTGTGAAATTCCCTGAAAGATAAAACTATCAGAGTTCATTTAGTAGTCACCCATTTGAATAGCAATGTCATATGATTAGTAAAATATTATTTTATTATGTTGTGTCATCATAAAATTTTAGTACTATAAGGAAAGGAGGATAAAGTAGAATGTGGAAATCATTCTACACAGTAATTTTTTAATGGAACTGGACTATTTAGTCTGTTAGAAAGAATTAGGTGGAAAACAGTCACTGCCTTTGAAGATTTGAAATATTGTCTTGTGAAAATGATATCATAGGGAGCAAAGATGGCACAATAACTAAAAGTATAGCAAACTTTCACTCTTCCCCCACCCAAACAAAACAAAACAAAACTCCAAATACATTTTGGAAATATACTAAATGTAATCCTGTTTGGAAAATCCAATAAAACAAAATCTCAGTAAATCATTTATTTTCTCATGCAGGTCTGCATGAGAGAGAAAGAGGTGTGTGCACCATTGGGATGGGGTCTATCAGTTCTCAAATACATTTGGCAGTAGGTAGGATAGAAATGTGTGTGACTGTTTATGAGCACACAAGTATGTATCGGAGTCAAAATCTTCTATTTCATTTAATTGTAAAAAAATTTCTTAAGTGCCCACTGTGTTCAAGAAACTCTATTGATATTCATTTGTGCATGTGTGTGTGTGTGTCTGTGTGTGTTTGTGAAAAATAGAGACAAAAATAAAGAGATTATAAATGTTCATCCTATATATACAATTTCAAGATATATTTCCTGCCAAAGAACATAAGAACAGATAGGGATTAAAACATATACACATTCATTGTATATATACATATTTGCATTATATACAAAATAATTAGAAGAAATTGCCCATGGTAGATCAAAAAGCTGACATGCTATCAGAGCACAGCTGTTTTTGGACACTGTAGAGAACAGACTCTGGAAATTTCAATTACTCCTGCTGCAATCTATCATTTATATTCGTGATGGATCTGAGTCATCAAAAAAGGGTTAAATTAAAGAAAAAAAAAGAAAAAATAGGTTAAATTAGATTTAGTAAACCCTGTATAAGTAAATAAGGATATGAGTAATAGATTTTAGCTATCATTAAAATATTTGAATAAAACAAACTGCTTTATTAACTAAAAGAATAAATTTCATTATATTAAAAATCACTTGTATAGAACAGCTCAGTCTCTGGTGGTGCCAAATAGATGAGGTACCCTGATGCTTTCAAAGGCTATGTACTATAGGGAATACTTATGAAATCCAATTAGCCTACCACTTTTTTATGGACTTTGCATGAATTGAAACTTTTGCTGGCCCATGAGTGACATGAATAATTACTTCTACTTTCTAATGTCTATTTGAACTCAGAAGTTTTCTCAGTTTTGTAAAAGTTCCAATTAGTTTTGGAATGTCCCTATACACAGAGAGAGTACTGAAAGGATCAAAATAGAATTTTTTCATCACATTTCTATCTAGAAGCTTCAAGTAGACATAGCCAAAGGCTAATATTTTGTTTTATTTTAGAAAGCACTCCTTTTGGTTAGGTAGTTGTATCTAAAAGGAGATAAAAATCTGGTGGTATATTAGACCCCAGACCAATTTGAAAATTGAGTTTTTGTGAAATGAAGACTAACAAAGTTTTCAATAAACTTCAGTCATTTCCTTTTCCTAGCATGTGTTCTTTCTAATTTGTAATTCATAAGACTTGCTTGAAGGCACTTGCTTGAATACAATATGATCTTTCTGTCTCAATAGGGTAGTTATGAAGAACACTGTACATTTTATTTACTAAAGTTGTAGAGCAAGAGGGTACTTAGAAATTTCATCTCTTCTTTGAGCTGTTGGAAGAATATGTGGCTTTAAAACAATATTTACTATGGCTCAAGGAAGGACATAAATATTTGTGAAAGGATAGCTGATTAGGGTGTTTCATTACACTTTCTGTGATATTAGAAAATTTATTCTTTTTGTTTGTGTCATTAACAGCTTTAGGGGTTATTTGTTGCCATTTTTAGAAAAGTCCACTAACTTCATGCCCTTCAGTGTCATTGCCAAAGTACACTAATAAATAAAATCCTAGTGAAAAAAAGAAAGAGTTAATATATTATATTGAAATCATAGCAGGATATGCATTTTGTCAGGGAAAAAATAAAGCTTTCCAAAGTGTAAATAATAAATTCCTTGTAACCCCTAACTACCCACTACCCAATTCCTTACATATATGTAAATAGAATTGATCAAGAACAATCCTCAATCTATTTGATTTACCAGGAATTTAGGTTCCTTCTCTATAGAGTATTGGCATGCCCATTAGAACTTTGTAGAGAGGACAGAGGAAAGCTTCTATGTAAGTCTTAGTAAATGGGTATGCCTCAAAGATTATTTGGTCAATTAATAACCTCGAGATGATAAACTATTATTAGGAGGAGGGAATCTCTGAGCTCATAGATCTGCTCAAATAATTTTGCTGTCTCTGTCAGAAACATATCAGATAGCAGAGATATACCAAATTTGTCCTGGGTTCTGAGCCAGGGTTAAGAGGGAAGCTTTGCACTTGCATGTTCTCACCAAAGGAACTTTCAATGGCTGCATTTTGTGCTTAAGCACACTGGTCCCAGGAAGAAATTAAGGGCCAAGTTATGGCTGAAATATTGCCTTCGATAAAAGAGAATTATACTGGACAACATGATCCCAAAATCTAGATTATGAATTATTCAAAGAATATATACAACTTTAACAATATATGATAGAAATTCTCATGAGCTTACATTACCTATAAAATTTGGTATTATTGCACACACACACACACACACACACACACACACACACAGAGTCCCTCAATTCACACTTTCACTGTCAGATTATTATCCCTTCCATATCACCTGCCCGTCAAGGGTGGCTACTACTTCATGTTCTCAGTGTATACTGTGGATCTGCTCTGTTAATAAAATTATAGCTCATGACTCCGAACATGTGCCCTTACCATTAATAAGCAATAAGTAGACAATTTCTATTAAAGATATTTATTAAAATTACATAGCAAGAAGAATAAGTACAAAATAAATCCCCCCATATATTCAGGTGATCCTGTCACATAAATATACACAGCATCAATAAGAAGATTGGGTTCAAACTTAAAAAAACAATGTTAATTCGGGTAGCTAGGTGGCGCAGTTGATAAAGCACCAGCCTTGGATTCAGGAGGAACTGAGTTCAAATCCAGTCTCAGACACTTGACAATTACTAGCTGTGTGACTCTGGGTAAGTCACTTAACCACCATTCCTCCCCCCCAAAAAATGGTAATGAGGCAATATGTGGTATTCACATGAGTCCAAGCAAACTCACAGGTCCATGGTCTGTAGAAGGCTTTGGAAGTCTTTGCTCTGTTTGTAGATTCCTCATACAGATCTCTTTGTATATACCATCTTTATTGCTTGGGTTATTTTAGTGGGCTCCCAAAGCTTAGTCTTCATAATCTGACTCTCTTATTCTCTACTAGGAGTAATATATCTTAAAGCTGCTATTTTTTTCCCCCTCAGATAACTGTGACTCTCTATGTGCATCATATCTTCAGTGTGTGCTTCCCCTCTTCCCTGGTTCCAGTGACAATTATTGGTCTAATAGCTCTCTTTAAAGCTTCAATATAGTTATGTTATGGTAAATAGTCTCTTTTCCAAAATAGTGATCTTCTCCACATGCAGTTACTAACTTTCAATGCTCTCAACTTTCAAATTCTCAAACTTTAACTGCTGGGCTAGGGCTTAGCTGTTTAAGGCACCTAGGTATGTGACTACTTTGTTTATTCACCCAATCATGTTCTCTTTTTGTCTCAATTATAGGGATTTTCTCAACTCCTAAGAGATCAGGACATAGATGCTTGTATCATATTTAGTTTTAACACCTTGTGATTACAATCTAGACCCTTTTGACAACATCAGCTGAGTTATTTGGGTATGGGATTGTATTTCTTCCCACATCCTATCGTTAGCATGTAATTTCTTTCAGTCAAAACCATCATAGAAAGTGAAACTAGACATTGCCTGGGTTTGCACATTTTTTGAGTTTTAGATGGCTCTTTGACTAAGAATTTGAAGGGGAATGTACTTCTACTGTGGGACAGATAGTGTTACAAGCCACAAGAAAAAAATAGGGAATACTGCAAAATAGTAACCCCTACCATTTTGGCACTTTGGAACATAAAGGTTTCTCTTTTTCATGAATAACAGAAAGCTTTGAATTGGTGCTGTAGTCCCAGGCATCCCAATTAACATATGAAAGACATTCACCTACAGAGTTCTTCTGACTCTGCAGACCTGTTAGCATTCTACCCCTTAACAAAGACCACATTATCCACCATCTGAACATTAGCTCCATGAATAAAAAGGAACTTAAGGGCAGGTAATCACACTCAACCGATCAGTGATAGAATCAAAACTATTAACAGGTATACTTGCCATGTGTTTGTCAGCTAAGTTCTTAGAAGCTAAGTAAACCTATAACCACTTGCCAATGTTAGATCAGTAATGTTTATTACCCTACATATCTGAGGTAAGAATACCAGGTCATCTAGCCATGAAAAAAAGAAGTAATATATTATCCCATTATCAATCATTTGAATCAGGATAATAATTATTTTGTAAAAACAAACTGAAACCAGATATTGATAGCAGAATTGTGATTATGAGTGGAGAAAAGGAAAAAGAAAGTGTTGGATACTGGGAAAAGGGAGATAAAATGAGGTGGAAAATTATGAAGATAAATAGGAGAGATTGCTTATAAACTTTTTTTCCTATCACATAGCATCTCATTGAAAACAATGTAGGCCCTAAGTAAAAAAGTTAAGCTGTACTGAGTTTATCCTTTCTGAAACTCAGAGAGGGGTTTATCTTTTCCAAACCTCAGAAAGAAACAAGGATGTAGTAAATCATGTAAAATCACACTTGGCATCATTCCACTGAAGCAGAAGGGAGAATGTCCTATTTCCAAATGTATAGAATTAATTTATAATGATCAGGTTAGGTGATAACTAATTAAAAAATATGGTTTGACTAAGATTAGGAAGAGGCAAGGAGTGTGAGCTTGCAAAGCAGATATGGGAAACATTGTTTTAAGCAAATTCAATTAAGAAAAGTTTTTAATTTAAACAAATAAATATAGTTATTAATGTTACAAAAATATATTCACTTCTAAATGCATGTTTCTTTTTAAAATACTTTTTCGTAGAGATGAAAACAAAATACAGGGGGGAAAGTTCTGACATTAGCCATATTGATTCCAAATCCAGCACACTAAGATTATACAAAACTGTCTCTCATTGTTCCATTATATCTTGCAATAAGCAATTCCCAATGAGTTATCAGATACCAATTTTTAAGAATAATGGAGGGCCATCTAGGTGCTGCAGTGGATAGAGCACAGGCCCTGGATTGAGGAGGACCTGAGTTCAAATCTGGCCTCAGACACTTAACACTAACTAGCTGTGTGACCCTGGGCAAGTCACTTAACCCCAATTGCCCTGTAAAAAAAAAAAGATTAATGGACAGTAAGACATTTACTAAAGCATAATCATAATTAAGGAAGATTAGTGTAGAATTCCAGCAATATTTCATAGAGTTGGAATATTTGAGAAGTAAACATTCAAGAATAAAAACTTCATTTATTTTACATTTTATTTATAAATTATGAACTCTGCAGTTATCAATGTAAATTTAAATTCTGATCTAAAGTATATATTTAAAAATAAAGAATTCCAATTCATCAAATTACTCCGCATTATCATTGATGTGTTTGGAGCTTTTATCTCCTATGATTTCATTAGTTGCTGTGATGAAAAAAACAATCATCAGAAGGAACATCCTAGAAAGACAAATTTCAACTATCTAACTTTTACAGAAATTTCTTCTTTTCAACAGACCACATTTAAACTGTGAAATAGATTGATTCTGAATACTTTTGCAACAGATGTCAGCCATCTTGCTTATCACTGAACAAGCCCCATTTGAACTAAACAGCTCAGTATCACATTGTGGGATGTGGCCACTGATTGAACACAGGTGTAATGCTTGATATACTGTCAAACAGTCTGACATTAACCTAAGATCTTTGTTGAAATAGTTATTACTGATGGCACAAAATGTAATTGCTAATTTTCTGCCTGAGTGGTTACATATTTTCTCTAAATCTTAAGAGTTATTCATCCTTTTCCCAATGCCCATTTCTCAGAGTTTAAGGCAGACATGTCATTGGTCCACAGACCAGTAATTGAACCTGTCACTTGCAATCTACTGACTTCATTCTTCAGATATGTGACTACTGCTTCATTCACTTTCCTGCTGATTTTTCTTTAGGTATCAAATGTCTTACTTGAACCTAAGCTAACTGATATTCATTGTTTACCTTTAAGGATCTCTGGTCACAGAGCAAAGAAATCAGGAGCAACCTATATTCTTATTTTTACTTAGCATTTGATGTTGAACTCTATTTTTCAAACTAGGCAGTCCATTATGAGTCTAATTTTAATAAATGAATCAATCAAGTTCGCAGGGCACTTTTACAAATTCAGCAGAAGAAATAGACAAACAATAAGTCTGAAAAGCTCAGGAATGCTGATATGGCTCTTAGCTCTCCAAAGTTAATTTGGGGAGCAGAAGTTAGTGTCTATGGTCAACTACCCAGAGCAGAGGAGAAATCTGGTAGCTTTGGTAGTTAATACAGTTTATAGAGAATTCAGTTAACAAAAAAATAATCCTTATTGTATTTGATTCTAATGAAAATTATTTCATCCAGTTAGGAGAATTAATAAATATTTTTAAAAGAGGGAGACAAAACATGCTAAAAACTCAATTTTTTAAATGTCATTTTGATTTGTTTTAACAACATATCTTGACAAATATTTAAAACTAGAAATCTTCTAGTAGTAGTAGTCCCCCACCAGTCACGGACAACCATGGATCAGTGCCTTGAAGAGCCACAGACCACAGTGTGACTGTGCAGTCTGATATGGGAGCCACAGCTCCTGAGTGACTTCTAACCGGTAACTGCTGCATCCCATGTTGTATCTACCTTATGAGGAGTAGCTGGAGTGTCCTCTCCAGGGTGCTGGCCTGGGCAGATCAATATGGAAAACAAGCTGTTGCCCATGCAGCAGGTTTCCCCTCTCCACAACATTGGTGAATCCAAAGGAGAGGCAGAACCAATACAGTTTGGCACCAGTGCCGCCACAGGAGTTTCCAGAGGGATGTGATGTCCAACATTCAACTGCCTAAGGGACTCCGACTCCTGATTTTTCTTTAGGTTTAACCCCCGAAGCCTTTCCCATATATGGGTATAGCCACAAGGCAGCAGAGGTTTAAAATCAGGGTTTCCTTCCCCTAGGCAAGTTGCCTGCCAAGGTTAATGAGTCCCACCTGCCCGAAGTGACTGGTTTTAAGGTGCCAGTGACTTGCCTTCACCCCATCTCCTGTTAGTGGAAACAGTTCCTCCATGAGAAGGCCAGGAGTTGGACTTCGGGTGTTCAGAGGCTATTTGAGACACACACTATTGGAGCATTTTATAAAAAATGGGAGCTTATCCCCACTCTGACCGCAGCATGATAAACCTTTGAAACCAAATCTTCTTGTGACTTGTGAAATCTTCTACTAACAATAACTTTATGTAACGTATCTTTTGGTTTGTGAAATTTCTTCCTCATAACCCATGAGAAAGTAGGAAAAAGTGTATTAAACTCATTTTTTTAAACCTGAGATAATTGACACTCTGATATGTTGTGATTTCTTCAGGTTTTCATGATTAGTAAATGAGATAGGCAGGTTCGAGCCCTCATTGTCTTACTCGAATTCAGATTTTTTTTTTCACGACACCATATTACATTTTTAATTTATATCTCCAACTTGTTATTCCTTCCTCATCATGGAATCTTTTAAAAATATGGAAGTTTCTCCCTAAGCCTAAACCTTTTTTTTTTCTTTTTTTTGAGTTAAGTTGCTAATGATTATTCCTCAAGCAATGAAGTTGTATACACTTCATTAAAACACACACACACACACACACACACACACACACACTGTCATTAATCCTTCTTCTGTGTGTATGTGGAGGTGGGGGGGGTAGGCAATGAGCAAGGTTTTCCTGGTTAACAGTGGCAAAAGACTCAGAATTATTCCAGAGAAAGAGGACAATTCACATAGATACAAGAGTATGGCATTTGGCCCTGAACAAAAAATGAAAATTGGGATGTTTGCCTTTGTTTTATACCCTTATGAGTATATTTATATAGGTTTATAAAAACATTTGATAAATATAAATGTGCCTATAACATTTGTATTTGCATATATTTCACATATGTATACAAAATTGCCATGGGGAGACCTTCTAATACACGGTAGGTAATACATGGTCTTATTATCTGGTACCTCAATTTATCCAATATGCATTGCCTTTATCCCACATATTGTTATAAATAGAATACTTTTGCCTATAATATTTAAAGCATGGTCAATTCAAACTGCTTTAGCTTGTTATGTATTTTACCTTGCTCTTGTATTTGACTCCTATGTGGTACATGGATTGACAAAGATTTGTGAAGTTGGCAGGGTAGCAAATTTGTAAAATAAATACATAAAACTTGGGATTTTACATGATCATATTTTAAGTCTTAGAACTTCAAAATGAATGAATAAAAAGGGAATGAGCAGGCTGATAAAGACTGGCAGAATCAAATCTAAGAGCTATATCCTAAGAAAAAGCACACTTTAGTACAGGAAAATCCAGGGGATGCTATCCTTTAGGCTGTTTCTACATGTCCTGGTCACCAGAGAGATTTAAATTCAAGGGAATTTATTTTAAAAAGCAAGAGTTATTAGATATAAGAATATGCAGGAGGGCATATATATCCAAGAGTGGCAGGATTTTAAAAATGTATTTTACTATTAAAAACATTTTCTGATTAACCAAAATAGTAACAAAATGAAATCAATAGTCTGTATAATTATAAATGCAATAATTAATCTTAAAATACTTTAAGTGGAGTGTGATGTTTAAAATCTATATTGTGTGATCACCTTAAATTAGAAGATTCAGCACCAGTCTTTCGGCATTAAACATTTATTAAAGCATACAGATATTCACAAGGAGTTCAGAAAGTTAAGAAAAAACCTATCTAGCCTAGAGTTCCACCCTGGTTGGGTTCTTCCTCAAGTCCTCCTCCATGAGCCTGCTTTAATCAGGAACTCTCCAGCAAGCTGATTGTGGAAGCTTTTTATAGGTCTGGAACAGAGGTGGTCCTTACACACTGCTTCAAGCTGAATGGTTGGCATCATCCAAATCCATTGGTTTTGAAGGTGTTCTCAAGTTGAGTTCACAGTCTAGCTTCTGAGAACAATACCTTCTTAAGGGATAGCCAGGTGTGATTACAATCCAGTTAACTTGAAGTAGGTTAATCAGCAGTCAATCACTCTCACTTGGTTCAATCAGTCTAGATTAATCTCCAGGTGGGTCTTTGAGTATCTGCTAAATCCTATTATTTCATCACAGGAGGCATGATGATAGATACCTATGAACGACTTTGAAAAAACTTAAAACAAAGAAACTTTTAAGATTAATCTACATTATTAATTTTCCCATAACTTTCTCAAGTTGAGACAACTAAAATAATAATAAATCAAGCCACTTCCAGGGACAGAGCCAAATGGAGCAGGAAAACCATTAAATGTACAGAACTCCTGAAACAATTACACAAAAAATAGCAATAAAACAACTTCTAGAGCAGTAAAACCCACAAAAAGACAGGCCGAGATTATTTTCCCTCCAAAGACAGATTAGAGGGGTGTAACGATTGGAATGACTCCACCTGCTGGAGATTTACTGTAGAAAAGTTCTGCCATGAAAGGAAGGTCTTTGAAGGCAAGGCCATGCGGCTTTTCTTTGACATCAGGAAGTCACGTTTGCTGGTGGGAGGAGGAAGGGGGAGCTGGGCGCTCTGTCTAGCTCTTTTCCTGAGGACCCTGGTGGAGAAGGGAGCTACAAATGCACTCTCCCTTTAATAGATAGGCATCTAGGCCTTTTCTTTTCTCTTTACCAAATTCTTATTCTCCTTAATAAATGCTTAAAAGTCTAACTCTTGCTAAAGCTAATAATTTATTGGCGACCACTCATTAGATATTTTAGACAGACTAGCTAGAATTTTAGCCCTTAACAGGGGGCTGTGCTGGGATTCTAGAAGAATCCAACCCTGTGTTCAGACCCCACACACACTGTGCCAGAGGAATTTACGCCTGAGCCTCCAAATCAGCTGCATACCCGCATCTTCTGGAACTAAGCTTTCAGTTGTGTGAGAGAGCTGAATGGCTTGCTGAGAGGGCGGGAGGAGGAATACAGGGGTGTCTGTAGGACCTAAGGAGGAATTCAGCTATCCCACACCAGTGGAGAATCAGGAAGAAATCTTGAGAGGCAGGAGGCCCAAGTGGGGGAGGGGCACAGTCTCATTAGAGCTAAGAAACACATCACACAAAGTTCTGCTGGCTGGTTAATTAGCAAGTTAACTTGAGGTGATCTTGGGATCAGAGAACAGACCAGGTGAGAGAAAAACCTGCCCTCCCTCAAATCAAAACAACTGGGATCCTCTGAAGATTGGGACAGTGTGGCTTGCAAGTAGGGCCTCACTGTAAGAGGGAGTTAAAAGTCAAGTAAAAGATGGAAAAATGACCAAGCAAAGAAAGTTGAGAAATATAGAAATTTCTTCAGTGACAAGGAAGAAAGAGGTGCACCCTCAGGGAGGATAACAACCTCAGGACCCTTACATTCAAAGTTTCCAAGAAAAATATGATTTTGTCTCATTTCCTGAAGCTTTCAAAAGGGATTTTGAAAAGAAAGTAGGAGACATAGAAGGAAGATTTAGAAAGATGGAGGAAAGAAGGGAAAGAGAAATTAGAGCAAAGCAGGAGAGTTATGAGAAAAAAGTCAACAGCTTGAAAAAGCAAATGAAAAAGGAGATTCAAAAGCTCTCAGAAGAAAATAGTTGCCTAAGAATTAGGATTGAACAAATGGAAGTTAGTGACTATATGAGAAACCAAGAAACAATAAAGAAAATCCAAATGAATAAAAAAAAAATAGAGGGCAATGTGAAATTTCTCCTTTAAAAAACAACTGACCTGGAAGATAGATGCAAGAGACATAATTTTAAAATCTTTGAATTACCTGAAAGCCATGACCAAAATAAGAGTTTACAAAGAATTTTCCAAGAAATTGTCTGGGAAAATTGCCCTGATATTCTAGAAGCAGAAGGTAAAATAGAAATTGAAAGAATACACTTATCACCTCCTGAAAGAGATCCCAAAAGGAAAACCTCCAGGAATATTATAGCCAAATTCCAGAGCTCCCATGTCAGGGAGAAAATATTGCAAGCAGCTAGAAAATATACTGTGGAGCAACAAAAAGGTTAAAAAAAGATTGAGCAGTTTCTACATTAAAGGATTGGAGGACATGGAATACAATATTCCAGAGGGCAGAGGAACTGGAAGTACAGCCAAGAATCACCTACCCAGCAAAACTGAGTGTAATCTTGGATGGGAAAAAAAATGGGACTTCAGTGAAAAAAAAGGACCTTCAGGCATTCTTGATGAACCTGAACTAAATAGAAAATTAGACTTTCAAATACGAGACCCTAGAGAAGCATAAAAAGGTAAACAGGAAAAAGAAATCATGAGGGTTATTAAAAGATTAAACTATTTACATTCCTACATGGGAAGATAATACTTCTAACTCATAAGAACTTTCTCAGTATTAGGGTAGGTGAAAGGAATACATTTAGACAGAGGACATAGGTCTGAACTGAATATGAAGGGATGATATCTGTAAAGCATTTATTGTTTAGTTTATGCTTGTTTTTTGTGAGGCAGGCAGGGTTGGGGGGCTGATGCATGGGGCTAGATTTGGGCTCAGGGTCTCCTGGGTCCAGGGCTGCTGCTTTGTCCACTGTGCCACCTAGGTAACTCATGATGACATCTCTAAAGTAGGGTTGAGTTGTAGGAGGAATGCACTGGGGGAGGGGGAAGGGGAGAGGTGGACTGGGGAGAGGTAGCACACATGAAGGAAACAAGAAAAAGCTTGGGGAGGAGAGGGGAAGAGGGGGAAGGAGTAGGAGAATGAGTGAACCTTACTATCCTCAGAACTGGCTCAAAGAGAGAACATACATACTCAAGTGGCTATAGTAATATATTTTGCCCTGATGGAAAGTGGGAAGAGGAAGGAGATAAAGGGGGAGGGAGAGAAGAGGGGAAGAAATGAAGGGCAGATTGAGGGAGGGAGCAATAAAAACCAAAACACTTTCAAGGAAGATGAAGATGTTCTGCATAACTGCAAATGTATGACATACTGACTTTCTTTTATTTCATATGGAGGATTGAGGACAGAGGGAGAAAGAACAATTTAGAATACAGAATTAGCTCAAAGATCTTAATCTCATCAGAGTGTGCTCAAGGAGTCAATAACATACACATCCAATTGAAAGGAGTAATCTATCTAACCCTACAGGAAAGTAGGAGGGAAGGGAGAAACAATGGAGGGCAGAGTAGGGGATGAGAAGGTCAGAAGCAAAACACTTTTGAGAAGGAATATGGTAAAAGAAGATTGAAAATAGAGTAAATATCATGGGAAGGAAATAGGAAGGAGAGAAATAATTATGATGATTGATTATAATGGCAAAATTTATGGTACATAACTCGCTGGGTTATTGTGATAAAAATTCTTTGTCAAGTTTAAGGTACTACATAAAAGTTATGATTACACGATCCTATCAGAAACACCTGGGAAGACCTACATGAACTGAAACAGAGTGAAATGTACTATATACAAAAGAACAGCAATAGTGCAAGATGATCTGATGGGAAGCACTTGGTTATTTTCAACAATGCAATGATCCAATATAACTCTGAAGGATTTATGAAAATTTCAAACCATCTACAGAGAAAGACCTGATGGTTCCTGAAAACAGATTGAAGCACAATTTTCTTCGACAGTTCCTTAATCTGAAGTTTTGTTTTTATCTGCTTTCTCTCACAACCTATCTAATGTGGAGATGCTTTCCATGACTACTCATGTATAACATATTAAACTGCTTGAGTTCTTGGGGGTGGGGGATGGAATGGGAGGGAGGAAGAGAAGTTGGAACACAACATTTTTTGTTTGTTTTTCAGGGTAATGGGGGTTAAGGGACTTTCCCAGGGTCACATAGCTAGTAAGTGTCAAGTGTCTGAGGCCGGATTTGAACTCAGGTACTCCTGAATCCAGGCTAGTGCTTTATCCACTGTGCCACCTAGCTGCCCTGGAACACAAAGTTTTAAAAATCAATGTCAAAATTTGTTTTTGCATGAAATTTTGCAAATAAAATTCTAAACAGAGAATAAAAAAATAATAAATCTAGCTTTGATTGATAGCATTTGCTGATTTCCAAGGTGCAAATTCTCACTCTAAAAAATTAACAACTGTATTTCTACCTGGTTCAAACTGACTTAAGAACCCTTCTGTTAGAGTCAACAAAGTTGAAAGAAAAATACTGTAATATGTTCATAATGGTTAACTTAGTTACATTGGGTAAAAAGAAAAGCAAAGTAAGATCTAGACTGATATGTAAGTTATGTTAACATATCATATTTTTTGATGATATAATACAAACCTCATTCTGAGCCTATCTTGGCAAGCATATCCTCCTTGTGTAGTTCCCAAGAGGGTAGGACCTCAATTCAAGATAAGATAGGTTAACAATAAGAGAGGTGACAAATAAACTATTGACATTTATATAGGTGGTTCAATAAATAGAATATTGCTCTTGGAGTAAGGAAACCCTAAGTTTAAATCCGGTGTCAAATAACTTGCTAATTGTACAACCCTGGGGAAGTTACTTAACCTCTTTTTTGTTTTGTTTTCCTTGGTTTTGAAATGGAGATAATAATAGCACCTATCTCCCAAAGTTGTTGTAAGGATCAAATGAGAAGGTATTTATAAAGGCTTCAGCACCATGTCTGGAAGAGGTGTTATCTAAATATTATTATTATTACTTTTCAATACAATGGGTTGACCTACTTAACATCATTAATGGCACTTTTGACCTAGCTCCCTCTCTTTGTTTTGTGTAGTATCCAACCAATCAGGGACAGAATCAATAACCTACATTAAACCATGAAAGACTTTTTTGCTGCTGTTCAGTTATTTCAGTTGTGCCCAACAATTTGTTTTTTGCTTTGTTTTGTTTTTGCATGGCAATTAGGGTGAAGTGACTTGCCTAGGGTTACACAGCTAGTAAGTGTCAAGTGTCTGAGGCCAGATTTGTACTCAGGTCCTCCTGATTCTAGGGCCAGTACTTTATCCACTGAGACACTTAGATGCCCCCTATGTCCAATACTTTGTGACCCCATTTGTGGTTTTCTTTGCAAAAACATTAGCATGGGTTTACATTTCCTTCTCTAGCTTATTTTATAAATAAGTAACTGAAGTAAACAGGGTCAAGCGAGTTACCCAGGGCCATACAGCTAGTAAGTGTCTAAGGCCAGATGTAAACTCATGAAGATTAGCCTTCCTGACTTCAAGCCTGCTAGTCTATCCACTGTGTGACTTAGCTGCACAGGAAGTTCCTTAAATACTTTAATATCTATCTTTTGCCAATTAAATACAATTCTCTAATAATAAAAACTTCATGATCATTCAGTCCTCTAAAGTATTTCTTCTCACTATTTTAAAAAGGACTCAAAGTTCTTTCTTGTGCTACTGTCATCACACATTCAATAGAGATATTTGTCTTCTATCATAGACAAACTGCTATCTACATGGTATTCATTCTTTAGTGATAGTTTATATTACTTACCTTGGGGTCACAGTGCATGGAAATGACTGTGGTAGAATTTAAACTCATGTCTTCCTGCAATCAAGTGCTGAACTCTATTCACTCTGCCCTTTATTGGAAAACAGCAGCAGCAACAACAACAACAACACCAACAAAAGCTATCTATGTTGAAAAGAATAAGAATGGATTAATAAGAATTTATGGCCCAATGTTCAAGCGTAATTCTTTTGTCTCTAGTGTATTTTTCATGTTAACACATGAGGAAGATTATTAAATATAAATTGCCATGGTTTAACATTCATTTCAGAAAGCTTTCTTCCACTTCTGAGATTCATGACTGATATCTTTTTAAAATAAGTATAATCTTAATAGCTTAGTAAAAATATAAAAAACAACAATAGGAATTAGCTTTTAAAATCAGTTGTAATTACTAAGATCCCAGGGAACTTCATCAGAAGAGCATATATTGAAATTTTGCAAGTGCATTTACTTAAGCACGATTCCTGCTGTGAGCAAAAGAAAGCTATTGGGAAGATGGATTTTTAAGGCAGGCTGGTGTTGGATAGAGGGAACATTTAGTAGTGTATCTTGTCATTCCTTCTTCTAATATGGGATTCTCCCCTGTAGGAGATTCATGTGTGAATTTTCCAGAATAGCTTTAAATACCTCAAGTAGATAGGATTAAATTCCTGCAGAAGAATATCTTACAGTTGATTTTTTTTTTACTAGGAAATATTGCCTGGTATTAGTCATAAAAATTTTCTTTGGTTCAATTTCATCCTAGCATTTAGAAAACATTCCTTCGGTATCATTAAATTTTGTTTTCAGCATTTGTGTAAACATTATTTAATAATACCCAGGTACCTAAAGTATACACTAGGGTCAGGACTCATAATCATAGTAAAACAAATAACTGATGTTGTAATACAGTTTTACCCAGAAAAAGATGTACGTAGAGTGGATATGAATGTTCTACTCCAATCCTGAGGATCATGGCATCTTTTTTGGTAGAGGAAAGATGCATAGAAGTTTTCTATTTTGTATATGTAGAAAGGGAATATGTTCCACTGGAATGAACATTGATCTTGGAATCTGGGGACCTGATGCTTACTAGTTAATTGATGTTGGGCAAGTCACTACACCTTGTGTTCCCTATTTCCTCGTCTATAAAATGAAAGTGAGAAGTGGTTACAATTAACAAAATGGGGGGGGGCAGCTAGGTGGCACAGTGGATAAAGCACTGGCCCTGGGTTCAGGAGGACCTGAATTCAAATCCAGCCTCGGACACTTGATACTTACTAGCTGTGTGACCCTGGGCAAGTCACTTAACCCCCAACGCCCTGCAAAAAAATAAATAAAACAACAATTAACAAAATGATAATGTAGTTGGTTGAAGTTAACTTTCCCAAAGTAACTGTCAAAGTAAGAAAAAATACAGTAATAAGGCATAGTAAATGATGTTTAATAGACAAGATAAAATATGGAAAACATAATAGCATTCTTCTGAAACATGGGATCAATGAAATATTTGAAGCTGCACCTCACTCAATAAGTCTATATCATAAAACAGGTATACTGAGCATAATTAACCAAAATGTTCAAGTTCCAAATTCTACCTGTGGTTGTTCCCTAAAAGCTAATCTTCTCAAGACAATTACTTGATCTGAACTCCCTTTCCCACTCCATGAGGTAGAATATATTGATTCTCTCCAGCCAAGAGGGGAAAGGGAATATTTTTCGTGTGTGTATAGGTAATATGGGATGGTATGACAACATTATCTAGAGGAAAAGAAGCTTCCATGTATAAGAAATGAAAATTAGAACTTTTTATGTCTAACCTCCTTTCCTTGTGGTGTTTACTAAGGCAAGGAAGACAGCTAGCAGCAATTGTGCTCTATTTCATAAGGATGAGAATGTTCAGCCTGAAGACTGAGAAGAAAATTCTAGAGAAAATATGTTCATTGTATGCTCCAACAGTGGAAAGGGAAAAAAAAAAAACAGAAACTATGAAGATTTGGTAGTGTATTGACTACTAGACTTTTAAAAATAGAACTAAAATGGGCCAATACCATATGACAAGAATTCAAGGTGACTGATAATTTGCTAGATAGCGAGTTTTTTCTCAGTTTTGGATTTCAACAATGAATGCTACTGACTTGAAACAGTAATCAAAGAAAAAGAGATAATATTAATTTGCTCATTATAACTTTTTGCTAATTTCAGTGCTTGTCTCAAGGAATTTCAGGAGAACCTGCAATCTTTCCATAGCTTATATATCAAGTCGTTGGTGAAATCAAATATAGGCAAGTGCTGATGTTCAGGGATGATCCCACTGTCTTTGGAAGACACTAGAAAAAACATGAGGAAAGACACAAAGTGTAAGACATGTTAGAAAAAGCTAGCCTGAATGATAAAAGCCAGTTTTTTCAGAGCTTCTAACAAGTACATGAGTCATTTAGTATCTCAACCAGGAATGAAAATTGATCCAGAAAAGATAAAAGCACTCCTTAGTTAGTGATATCCAAGAAAGTTTGGGAATTAAGTATTTTTCTAGTATTCAGTAGCTATTATCACACAATTTTGAACTGTGTTGCCACTGCTGAATTTATCACCAGTTTCACTTGAGAATAAATCATGGAAAAGTGCCAAAATTAAAACTAAAATAAAAGTCAATTAATTTACATGAGAAGTATGAAACATGCAGCCTGCCTGAAACAGAACAAAATGTAATTGAGAAATAATTAACAAAATGAATAAAAATATAATAAAGTATATTGTTACATTTTAAAAATAAGTCAATATGAAGCCTCCAGCGCATTTGTTTCCCTTTGATAATACCTTACTTCATACTCTACATATATTTGCAAATTGCCTTTATGATTAAACAGAAACTCCATGAGGAGAAGGTATGTTTTTGCCCCTTTTTGGATCCCAGGTGTTTAGGATATTATTTAGAAAATAGCAAGTGTTGAATCAATTTGTTGAGTCTGATGATGGATTAGCTAACTGACTGTAAATACACAGACAAAAATGAAACAGTCCTTGCTCACAAGGAATTTTCATTTTAAGAAGGTAGGGATGGAAAGAAAACATATACACACATAATACCTACAAAATAAATACAAAGTACTTTTGAGAGGGAGATAACGAGGAGATGAGAAGATCTATGAAGGCTTCATGTAGAAAATAGTTCTTACAAGGAACATAGAAGCTTTCCTTCCGTCCCAAAGAAGCATGCCCCAGGAAACCTAAAACTTATTGAGTCACCTTTCATAGTAAAGCCAACAGTCAAACCCAGAAACCTTTTTCCAACAGACAAAGAGTTTGCATATCATCTAAATTCCAGTTCCCCAGAAGTCTTCCCTCTTCACCCTAGAATGAATCAACACTATTACTCAAGTCCAGTCTCCTTTTTCTCTTCCTGCAATGGCTCATCTTTCTAGACTCAGATTAGAACCCTATAAAATGCACCAGATTTTACCAATTCCCCAATTCTTCTAGGGCCCCATGGGGTGCCCTAGATGACCTAACCTGTTTCTATCATGATGCTTAAGTAATCTTTATTGTGCACATATTTTTTGTCTCTGCTTTTCAGAATAGCTATAGATATATAAGGTATTTGGGAAAAAGAGACTAATTAAGAAGATATTGGAGTAGAACAACTGAAAGGTGATGAGAACAAATGAAAGTTGAAAGGTTACAACAGAGGCTGTGTGAGAAGAGGGAAAGTTTTAGATATAAAATATTTTACAGAAGTAGAGATAGCAGGATTTGGCAAACTAAAGACTATGTAGGCTAAGAAAAAATAAGGAGTCCAATCTCAGATAATGACAAAGTTATAAACCTAGAACACTTGCAATATAAAAGAAGTATTAATTTGGTTGGAATTAGAGAAATAATAAGTTCTGTTTTAGACATATTTAATATGAGATGTATATGAGACATGGTTATTGAAATGTCTAATACACAGTTTATGGTGTGGCACTGGAAATTAAGAGATTAACTAGGGTTGGGTATTTCAATCTGGCAGTCATTTAACTAGAAATGAAATTCTATGGAAACTATGGAAACTAACACATTTATCAGGTTAGATAATTTACAGAAAAGAAATGCCTCAGTAGAAACCTTAAAAGGCACCAATAGTAAGGGAGCATGATAAAAATGATGAACAGGCAAAAAATATGAATAATGTGGAGGTAAATAGGTATAAGGGAAGATGAGAGAGTAGTGACACCACAACCTAAAGAAGAGAAAGTACCATAGACAAGGGTGTGGTAAATAGAGTCAAATATTCCATAAAAATCAAGAAGGGTGAATATTAACAAAACTAGATTTGACAATTAAAATAGTAGTAATAACAATGGAGAAAGCAGATTTACTTTACTGATAATATTTGAAGCCAGTTTGCAATGTGTTTAGAAGAAAGTAGTAAGAAAGGAATGGAAGGCCATAGAATATATAAATTTCCCCCTTTCCTCAGGATTTTGGATCTTAAAGGGAGGAGAGGAATAGGATCTCTCAAAGAGATCATAGATTCATTATAATATCATGGTATACTTAATTATATTTCTTGACAGAAAGGAAGAAACCAATAGTTAGAGTGAGATTGAATAGTGGAGGAGGGGAATAAATTGAGGAGGGGCATTCTTTAGAAAATTGGAGGGGATGGGATTAGAGGTACATAAAGAGGATATGACCTTGTCAAGAAAATTGTCACTTCATCAAAGACGAGTAAAGACAGAATGGGGATGATGTGAAATGATGAAAAGGAGATACATGGAACTAATTATGAATCTTTTCAATTTTCATGGTAAAGTGTGAGGCTAAGTCATCAGAAGAGTATGAGTTATATGTATATATATGTGTGTGTGTGTGTGTGTGTGTGTGTGTGTGTGTGTGTGTGTGCGTGGAGGGGGGAATGGAAGAGGATTTAAGAGAGAAGAAACCTTTTGGAAAAACTGTGGTGAGTGGAATAATCAATTAAAAAGGAGTATAAATCTTGCTACAAGGAGGACCCCATTAAGATTAAGTGGGTTAGGGATCCCTGTAACTACAGTTGTGTGGCTTCATCAATTCAGCAGCAAAAGAATAGGAATGGAAGATAGTGGAAATTATAGAATGCTAGAGTTGGTGAGGTAAGTAAAACAAGTAGACAAAAGACTTAAGAGTAGAAGACAGTGTGGAGTGGAACTGATAAAATGAGATCTTGGGATTGGGAAGGAAAGAAACATAAATTATGGCCTGTTTGTCCTTCATTCTTGAAGAGGACAATGACATCTAAAGATGATTCCATTACATACATGTGAATTTGATTTAAGTAAGGTAGGGGTGGGCAAAGTTACTTAACCTCACTCTTTCCTCCAGAGCCGTGTAGGTTCAATGGAAAGATACACATCAGCAAAACTGAAGATGGGGTTCAGTGACTTACCCAGGGACACAGCTATAGTGTCTGAGGTGAGATTCAAACTCAGGTTCTCCAAATTTCAGGGCCACTGCTATATCTACTGCACCATTTAGCTACCCTATAATGATGGTCTAAGAAAGCTCTAATAGATGAAGGGATTGAAATTCCCTGTGAGGACAAAGAAAACAACCAGGTCAAGGAAGTACAAACCAAGATCATTGATGAAAATCAATGTACACTTCAAAGTAAAGAAAACTTTAAATATATTTTAAAACATTTTTATTTAAATTTTTGAGTTCCAAATTGTATTCCTCCTTCCCTTCTTCCCCTCCCTCCTCCCTGAGGTGGCAAGGAATTGGATATGGGTTATACATGTGCAATTATTATGTAAAAGATTACTATATTAGTTATATAAAAACATTTTTAAATCACTATGATAAAATTTAATTTATACCTGGGGAAAGAAGTATTAATGAGTTAATCAATAACAATCAGCAAGGATGATTTAGCATTAGTAAAATAACAGAATTGATCATATTAAAAATAAAAACATAATTTGTAATTATATTCATAGATGCAGAGAAAAAATTATCAAAGAAATGGTTTTGTATAGCCAAAAAATCTTTAAAGTGAAAATTTAGTATTATTTGCAATGGATGAATAGTAGAAACTTTTGCAATAAATATAGAGAAAAACCAAATATCCCCTCTTTTGCCACTATTATTGGAAATATTTCAAGAATAATTTAATTCCAATAACATTACATAAAAATCAAAGGGAAATCGCATTCAGAATAACTACTGATATATATGACATCTGTTATTCCAATTCATGGAGACATACTTAACACCTATTAAATACAATATATCCTTTTTTCAAGAAATAGGAAATGATTTACACAGAGACATACTAACTGTCCATGAGTGTACAAAGTAAATAACATAGAACTTTCAAAATGCTTTTAAAATAAAACTAGTTAAAATGTTAATAAAATTATTATCCTAGATCAAATATAGTAATTAAAATGAAATAGCAAAAATGAAGGAAATAGGCTGGAACTCAAATTATACCATAAGTAAGTAATTTTCAAAAATATTTGCTATTGGTTAAAAAAATGGAAATGTAGGCCAGTGAAACAGACTAGAAAAGTAAAAACAGAAAAACACCCAAAACACAATCCTTAAGTACGTGATTATTAAAACAAAACAAAACAAAAAAACAAAACTTGGGGAAGAACATATAGTTGAACAATAATTGCTAAGAAAACTTGAAACAATGTATTAGAAATTAGATTGACACATCTATTGTTACAGTATATATGACAATAATATAAAATGTCTTATCTGAACATAAAGATTCATAGCCTTATAATTAGAATATAGCTTTTCACAATTTTGTATTTATGACAATTTTAAACCACATGCATAATAGAAAAAATAAAAAAAGCATGTTTGTAATTTTTATACAAAATTGAAATGGATTTGCTTAAAGGAAATCAATGTATCCAGTTTAAGAATCAGTTACCTCTAAGGATCTGTTATCCAGGAATTAGAGATAATTAAAACAGATCTCTAAGAATAAGTGTTACTAGCTAATAGACAAACCCAAGGATATAAACTGTTGTAAAAACAAGAATTGCAAATTATTAAAAATTCTATGAAAGATAGTTTTATATTGATAATAAGAAAATCAGATTGAAACCACTTTGCAGTATCACAAAAATTAAGTAAAGATGACAAAATATTGAGATAGTCATTGTTGGAAGGTTGTTGACATGACAGGAAAAAAGTACTGTGTTGGTGAAGGTATGAATTAGACTATGAAATCTGTACATCAATTTGGAATTGTGATAAAAATTATATTAAAAATTCTTTATGTTTTAACCTAGATATACAGCTGTCAAGAGTATGTCCCAGAAGGGTCTAAGACTTATAGGTCCTATATTTACCAAAATACTAATACAGCACTTTTTGTGGTAGCAAAGGATGAGAAAGAAGTTAGATTAGATGTTCATTGATCAGAAATTAACTAATCAAATTGTGGTTGCAAGAATGCAAAGAAGGGGTGAACATAAAAAAAAAATTAAAAGCAGCATGGACATGTTAATGTGAACTTAAAAAGAATTAAAAGTAGAATCAGGAAAAAATAAAACATTGTGCAAAAAAACAAATGGAATGGAAAAGAAAACAAATGTAAACACTGCTTTATAATTGCAATGGCCTATCTTGGCATAAAAGAGTATAGAATATACATTACCTTCACTTCATTACAGAGGTAGGGGACTATGAGTATGCAATATTATGTATACATATATATATATATATATGTATACATATGTGTGTATATATGTGTATATATGTTACATTTCATTAATTATGCTGAATTATTTTTGAATCTTTTCATATATTTATGATAAATAGATTGCTGAATAGGGAAATTGTAGGACATGCTCAAATATGAATCTGATGTAAAAACAAAAGATAGTAGTGAAAATAACATAAATGTTCTTCAATGTAAAGAGATCAAAGAGGAAAAGATAATATATTTACAAAATATTTTAGTAGTTTTTTGTGGTAGCACAAATCAGAAATTAAGGAATGCCTCTCAGAGAATACTGATTACATTATGGTACATGAATGTAACTGAATACTATTCTCTTATAAGAAATGAGGGAAAAGACAATTTCCATAATATGGAAAATATATGAATTGATACAGAGCAAAGTGATCATAATCAGAAGGGTTTTCTTTTAATTTAAGAAGTATTAACTAAATTAGATTTAGATTACAAGTTCTTTGGAAGCAGGGATTGTCAATCCATTTCTTTTCTTTTCATTGTGTTTTTTTTTTTCTTTCTTTAGTGGATTAGAGTAGGTGAGAGCAAGAAAAAAATGCTTGATAAATTAAAAGTTATCTCTGCACCTGAGGCTCTATTATCTGGCAGAGGGCAACATAGACTTTAGCAAGTCTATGGAAGTATCCTGCCCAAGCAAATTAGACGAAAGACCAAAATAAGCCATAGTATACAGTTATGTTGCCCAAATTTGTCTGTAGACTCAGTTTTGGATTTTCTTTTGTACATTGTATAAATTAGGTAGTAGTTAGAAATATTACTATCTTTTACTCAAAGCCTTAAATAAGTACTTTGAGCCTCTGAATTTTTTCAGTGTTTCAAACTATTCTTTTCCCCTTCACTCCTAATTTCCTTACCAAGATTTTCCATTTTAAAATTTATTTCCTTTGGGCTTTATGCAGTGGCTGACCTCTTGAAGGCTGATAACTCCTGGTTATCTAGGACTTTTACAGACAGTTAAGCACTTTTAAAGCTCCTCTTACCCATTTTGGTTACAAAATATGATTCTAAAACTCTACAATTACTTTAGCAAGTAACATTCCATTGATTTTTTTTTGTTTTATTTCAGATATGTCATTATTGCTTTGGGAAGAATGTTTCAAATACATTTCTGAACTACCACATTCAGAATTGTTTTTTCTTTATGAAATATTTCAAAAATATGGTAACTTTGCTACTATAAATTTAATTATGTTAAAAAAATCACTCAACTGCTCTTTTCCTATAAAGTACATATTTATTTAAGATAGATCAAAATGTACAAATTATGAAATTCTTAGGTAATTTTCTGACATTTTATTATTTATCTTATACACTATTAAACGTGTACTCTGATTCCTCATTTTGCCATAGATGTGACCTTACATTCACAAAAAAAGATCATAATCATTTCCACCAAGGTGGAAAGCTGCTAGAAGTGGGTCTGGTGATGGCAAAAAAAAATGTTTGTTGTTCATGCATTATTCTTGCTAAGTTCAAAGAAAGTAATGACCAGGTTGAGGGAAATGATAAGTTGTAATACACAAAAGTGTAGCAAATATCCATTCTAGTCAAATGACATCATAATATCTCATAATAAAAGTTTGTGAATAATTCTTAATCAAGTAATTTTCTTACCTAGCTCATATCTTCATATGCAAACTTCTTGTCTTTTTAAGGTATAGAAATTTCACATGCATCATTGTTCAAACTCACATAATTTAAAAATAATTGTTTTAACACCTAATAAGAACTTTACCCCATCAGAAAGCAAGTATATTGGTGACCCAAGAACATATTCATGCACACACGCATGCACAGATTTACATACAAACATGTATTTATATGCACACACATATATACACATATACATGCATACATATTCTTTGAATGTATATGTGCGTATTTATAAATATGTATTGTATATATTCAAGGGATATATATGCAGATATATTTTCAAATAATATGTGTATGTATATATATATTTCTTGAATATATGTTTATGTATGTATACATGTATATATCTATGTCATCTCTCATATTTACATACATGCATAGGCACATGTGTGTGCATTGTGCAATGAGAGTTGATTAAATATCTGCTATATGCAAGGTACTAGTTCTAGAAATAAATATAGAAAAGTGAGATAGTTTATGTATGAGTGTTAAAGGTCAGAAATAAGATTTAAAATTGGAGGACATAGATTTTAATATCTCTCTGTTATGTTATTAAATGTTTGTGTAATATTGGGCAATTTATCCAATTGCTAAGGACATCCTTTTCCACATGTTTAAAATCAATAAGGCCCATAGCAGCTTCAAATCTATGTGCATGTGACTCTACTTTCTCAGTGGTGATATAAGAGATTGTTGTTTCTAATATATCATTACTGTTTTTATCCTTGACTTTACCTTTCACTCATTTTAGGTCATGAAGAATGAATTGGCACCAATTTAATACTAAAAATAATAAATGAATGAAATGAATGATGATGTGTATGGGACATATACACATTTATATATGTACAAATATGTGTATATATACACATGCATATGCCTGTATATGCACACACACATGTACACTTAGGCCTATGCACACATACAATGCATGTGTATATATGTACACATAAACATATGTGTATAAATAAATGCATATGCACACACATGCGTATATTAATATATACATGTGTATGCAAATGTGTATATACATGTACTTGGATGTGCATATATATGCACACACATATTACTACATAAATGTGTGCATATGTACACACATACAACCTATGAATGCATGATTTGTATCCACACATATACGTGTATCTATGTGTATATGTATACATGTACACACACCTATATAGACATAGCCACACATATGCATTTTCCTCCCATTTGAGAAATTTTTAGGGCACAAAACTGTATCTACTAACAAATTAAAGGTAAAAACTTAGTCACAGCAACCAACCTTGCCTACCCAAACATATAAATCTTATTTGTGTTACTTTTTCTATGTATTATTTCCAGGCACCATATTATTTCCCATTTGCCTATGTAGATCAACAGTATAGCATCATTATCATCATCAACAACTATGTGGCATAATGGATAAAGTGCTGGGCCTTGAGACAGGAAGAGTCATCTTCCTGATTCAAAATCTGACCTTAAACACTTACTACATGTATAAACGGGGGCAAATCCCTTAACTTATTTTTGCCTCACTTTCCTCATCTGAGCTGCAGAAGGAAATAGCAAATGATGCCAGTATCTTTTCAGGAAAACCCCAAAGGGCATCACAAAGATGATGAAATGACTGAACAACAAAATTATCCTTTCCACATGTGGGCCAGAATCATAAAAAGGATTCTGTTTTAATATTAACTTTATTCTTTCTCTTAGTGATTAGATGTAAAAATAGATTTGAACAAGATTAAACAAGTAGGAAAAATCTGACCTTTATGTATTTTCAAATGAAAAAAAAGTCCACAACTAAAGAGCTATGTAGCTCATCTGTTAATCTGCAGCAGTATCTACTTAGAAAACTCAAGTAATCTTTGAGAGAAAAAAGAAGGAAGTTATTTTATTTAGACTTGTCGTCTTGATTTGAAATAGTACAGCCTATCTTTCTGACCAATTTACATACAAAAATATTATTAGTCTTAAACTTGTTATTTGTATTCTGTGACCTAATTAACACATCCTGATAGGTGTTGCATTGGTAATTAATCTTGAGGAAGAGGGTGCTTGCTGGAAGAATGAACTTAATTAACTCCTCACCTCTGGAAACCAGAGTTCAAATGTTGTCTTAAGGTTTTATGGAAAGAACTTTGGAAGTTGAAAATTTGCCACTAGTATGTATTTATCCATATCTAACATATGTTGTATGATGGTCTGTTCCTAACCAGAGAAGAACAAAAATGAAGATTTTTATTGTTATTAACAATTACTGCAATATGCTTAATAGACACTAATTTGTTGAAAGGAAAATCGAACCTCCATAGAGCAATGCATCTCAGCTGCAATCCGTTCACGTTTATCACTCTATCAATTAATTATCTCAGGTTTTTGATGTTTTTTAAGGTCATAGTGGGTACTCAAGTGGTTAATTATTCTCTACCGAAGAGAGATCTTGGTCTTAATCTTCTAACTGACCAAATAATTAGAAAGTTCTTAGGAGTTAGAAGTATCATCTTTCCATGTTGGAATGTAAACAATCTAACTTTATCAAATTCCTTATTATTTTTCTTTGCTGTATTTCTTTTAATGCTTCTTCTGAGTCTTTTATTTGAAGCTCAATTTTTTTATTCACCTTTGATTTTTTTATCAGGATACTTGAAAATCAATATTTTCATTGTAATTTTAACTCATTTGCCCTTCAGAATATCACATTCCAAGCCCTCCAATTTTTTAAGAGGGAAACTCCTAAATTATGTGTTATCCTGATTGTGCCTCCAGAATATTTTAATTTTTCATTCTGACTACTTGTAATATTTTTCCCTTGACCAGGGAGCTCTGGAATTTGGAGAATATTCCTGAAAGTTTTTATTTAGGTATCTCTTCCAGGAGGTGATCAATAGATTCTTTCAGTTTCTATTTTACCTTCTGGTTCTAAAATATCAGGGCCATTTTCCTTGATAATTTCTGGAATGATATCTGAACTCTTTTTTCAATCATGGCTTTACATAGTTCAATAATTCCTAAATTATCTCTCCTATTTTCCAGGTCAATATTTTCCCAATGAGCTATTTAATACTTTCTCCTATTTTTTTCATTCTTTTTCTTTTCTTTTTTGCTTCTTTTTTTTTAATTACAAAAGACATATTTAATCCAGACAGGAATCTATTAAACAGAACATAAAGAGGTTAGATAGTGACTATTAAACACTCTCTTTGCCAAAAGAGTGTTTGCTATTTTACTAAATAATGAATGTTCAGCAAAAACTTTGTTAAAGAAGCAAGAAGCTACAATACAGAAATAGGATCAAGTACAACACCAAATGCTTAAGAGTCTCCTCCCTCTCTCCCCTCCAAAAGGCATTCTGCCAGGTCCAGGCCTCCCCTTGGAAAGATGCTTGACAAAGTCATGCTTACTGGAGATGCTGAAGCCAAGTTATGGGCAAAAGCTTTTGCTTTTTCTTACCTCCCAAATCAATTTCTCTCTATTAATACCATAGCGCAAGCTTTAGACTGAATTTCTTAAAGATCTTGTAATGTCACTTTCCAGCAAAGCTCCTAAATCCTGTAACCATAACCAAAGGGGGAAAAGACAAAACCAAATAATGGAATTTATACCTCACATCTCAGGAAAATTTGAGTTAAAGTTGAAAATTTTTTTAAAATAGCCAAAATCATCACTCTAATTAACCAGCTTTAATAAAGTATCCCACTTTCTTCCTTTGTATCATGTCTAGATATGCTGGCTAGGACAATCACTACATGCTTACACCATTAAGCATATCTGAGCTCCTCTCACAGATCTCACAGATCTAGAATAATTTCTATAAAACTATATGGACAAGTTTGGCAGGACTGGCCATGGGCCACACATCATGGAAATACTGGAAGAAACAGGAACACATATACAAGTTAGAAAACAAAGCTTTTAAGTGTCCCAAAAAGTTTTAGGTTATCTGAGGTACGTTCTCTGTTTCTTACTATAAAACTCTTGCCCCATTTGGCCAAGTCAGCTTTTTTTTTTTCAGGGCAATGGTGGTTAAGTGACTTGCCCAGGGTCACACAGCTAGTAAGTGTCAAGTGTCTGAGGCCAGATTTGAATTCAGGTACTCCTGAATCCAGGACTGGTGCTTTATCCACTGCAGCACCTAGCTGCCCCCCTCAAGTCAGCTTTTTAAGGTGTTTTTTTCTTGAATATTTTTTGTTTCTCCTTTACCAAGCTATTGACCCTTTTATTTCATGATTGTCTTGCATCACTGTCATTTATTTTCTCAATTTTCTCCTTTATCACTCTTATTTGATTTTTAAAATATTTTGAGCTCTTCTAGGACCTGAGACCAAATGAAATTTTTTGAGGCTTTTTGTGTAGAAGTTTTGATTTTTCTATCTTCTGAATTAATGTTTGAATCTTCCCTATCACCTGTAACGATTGGAATGATGCCACCTGCTGGATACTTACTGTAGAAGAGTTCTGCCCATGAAGGGAAGGTCTTTGAGGGCAAGACCAGGAGTCAGGAAGTGACGCGGGCTAGTGGGAGGAGGAAGGAAGAGACTGGCGCTCAGTCTCGCGCTCTTTTCCTCTGGACTCTGGTGGAGAAGGGAGCTAGAAATGTGCTCTCCCTTTAATAGATAGAAATCTAGGCCTTTTTCTCTCTCTTTACCAAATTCTTATTCTCCTTAATAAATGCTTAAAAGTCTAACTCTTGCTAAAGCTTATAATTTATTGGCGACCACTCATTAGATATTTTAGACAGTTTAGCTAGAATTTTAGCCCCTTACACACCATAGCAATTTTCTCTGGTCAGGTTCTTTGCTTTGTTGTTGGTATTGTTGTTATTGTTTCATTGTTGTTGTTGTTATTTGCTAAGTTTTTCAACCTATTTCTTGACTTTTGCCTTTATATTAAAGTTATGCTCTGCTCCAGGATTTCAGGGGGCACTGTCCCAAATTTCAGGTTGTTTGCAAATGTTTTCATTGCTAGTTCTGGGGGTGTGAAACATTTTATTTCTTCTAAGCTGGCATGATCTAAGGAGAGGTGTGTTTACTACTCTCCTGGCCTGTGCTCTACTCTGTGAATTACTACAAATAGTCTTTTTCACCCTGGAACTGTGACCAGGGTCCCCACTCCCCTGTAGCCACAGGCTGTGGTGTGTTAGTGCACCTCTTCATTCTCAGACTAAGACCTAGGACTATAAACCGGGTCCTAGTATGGTTAATGTAAAAGAATCCTGCACCCAATACCAGCAAAAGGAATTCTGTAATCTTGTGTTAAGTTGACCAACACCCTTTCCATCTGTGGGCTGGGAGATCCAGAAGCAGCTTCCACCAACTGTTGATTCCACTTTCACCCCATTGCCACAGACCTTTCCTGTTAACCTTTTAAGTTGTCTTTGTCTGGAATATTATTTCACGTCATTTTTTTGTAGGTTCTGCTGTTCCACATTTTGTTTTGAGGGATTATTTAAAGGTATTTAGAATAGAATTTCAGGGAATTCAGGTTAATTTCATCTTTTTTTACTTGGTTTCATCCCTATCACTCTGAATATCTTAAACAGAAAAAAATATTTCAAGAGCAAAATTTTAAAAATCAGCACAATTAGTCAACATGTTGAAAATGTTGGATTTTGTATATAATACCATATGCCTATAAACCATGTTCTGTCCCCTAACCTCTAAAATGGAATATGGAAAGTTATCTCCTTTTATGTCTTTTTGGGGCCAATCTTGTTCATAATTTTTAGACATTTTTTCATGGTTGTTGTTCTTTCCCCTTATTGTCGTAGTCATTATTTAGATTATTTTCCTGATTCTGCATTTTTCACTTTGCATCAGTTCCCATGATATTTCCCAGTTCTCTATGCATTCATGATGTTTATCATTTCCAGTAGCACAGTAGGATATTGGAAGTAGGAAAAAATGTACTTTAATGTTTAACAGTTAATTTCAATATTTTCATACCAATGATGACTATCTACTTTGTTTCTGGTTTTAGCTCTCACACCAAAAATTGTTATAAATATTTTAGTGTGTATGGAACCTCATTTTGTCAATGATTTCCTTAATGGCATATGGTTAGCTGTAATATATCTAGGTTAAATTTGGTGAACACCTTGGGAAATTTATTTGTCTAATCGAAGTGCCTACCAGAATTGTTGGACCAATTCAAAGATTCACCAATAATAAATTAATTTATTTGCTTTTCCAAGAGTTTTTCAATATTGATTATTTTCATATTTTGCTACAGTTGTGAATTTTCTGAGTTTTAGGTGAAAGGTCAGTATTGTTTTGATTTGCATTTTTAAATTTTTATTAGTGATTCAAAATAAAATTCCCTTAATTGATATTTATTTGGCTCTTTATATTTTACATTTTTATTTATATTATATCAATATGTTATATTAATTATATAATTTTAAAGATTCTCATTTTGATTCTATATGTGCATTTTAAAAAGACATATTTCTTATATGCAACATATTGTAAGATTTTTGTCTTATTCATTCTGTTATTCTCTGTTATTTCAATGGAGTCTTTATAACATTTAAAATTGGTATGCTTTTGGTTTCTTCCATTTTTTTCTACTATTATTAGTTTTGAAGAGCATAGACAACTATAAACCTATATGCCCACTTCTCTCTATATATAAAAGATCATTAGACTCATCTCTTTGTATATCTAAGGTATCCTCAACACCATTAGACAGGAATGAGTAAATTTTACCACACCATATTAAAAAATGTACCACACATTTACCTTTTTCTTTCATTTATTGGAAGACATTCATAATTGAACATCTCATTCTGCTAACTTTTGTTTACAATAACTAGCATAGTATTTGTTTACTACTTTAATACTTTCAAAGTTCCTTATAAATATGACCTCATTTTATCCTCACAAAAATCCTGAGAAGTAGGTGCCATTACTATACTCATTTTACAAATGGGGAAACTAAGGAAAATACAGATTAATTGACTTACTTAGGATAACCCAGCAAGTAAGTGTGTAAGCCAGAATTTGAACTAAGGCCTTTCTAACTCCATATCAAGCATTTTATCCATTGGTTTTGAAAAGAACTCTAATTGTTAAAAAAAAAATGCCAACTAAACAATTCTCTTACAACACACATGTACATCATCCTTTAAATGAAAAGTACTCAAGATTCCTTGATAAATATATAAACAACTTCCCTTGAGCCACCATCAACAGTTCCAGAGGGGAAAAAAGAAAACAAAAACAAAATCAAGGATGTTTATTCATCAAAGCTATTTATTAATGTAAGAGAAGAGATTGAGCAGATAAAATTTGAAGAGAGATTCTCAGTTAATGGTGAGCTCCCTAAAATGTTTTTTTTAATCTATAGATTACACTATTTTGTTTACATTAAATGCTGTAACATTTTACAGTACCTTGGAAGTGATCCATAACCACTCAAAGGAGTTGGGGCAGACTATTCACAAAGGAAAAAGGTTGTAGGGCTCTATGACCTAGAATATGACATATCTTTGACTCTTTTAAAAAGACAACTTTTGCAATTTTTCCAAAAGTATCCATTAGGCATCTAGATAATCTAGTATATACAATGTTAGGTCCACAATGAGAAAGACCTGAATTCAAATTATGCCTTCAGAAGCTTACTAATTTTATGAACCTGAGTGTGTCACTTTTGATCTTTGCCTAAGTTTCCTTATTTGTGAAATATAAATAATAATACCACCTAACTCCCAGAATTGAGGTGAGGGTAAAATAAAATAATATTTGTAAAGTATTTTGTGAAATTTAAAATCATATATAACTACTAGGTATTTTGATCAATATCAATCGATCATCATCACTCTAGAATCACTATTTATGCCTAGAGTTGAGCAGAAGGGGGACTGGATTACCTTTAGTAAATCACAAAATTCCTTTAATACTCCTAAATTTCATACTATCATGTTAACATCCCATAAAAACAAAGGTTTATCTTTTTAATATTAATCTTGCTATTGTGCATGGCAACACAATGTTGGATTTTGCATCTCTGAAAAATGTAAAATAATAACATATTGTGGAAATTGGAAAGGATCATGGTGATCATGATGAACATTATTAGGCTAACTCATATATCCAGTGAAGAACTTGGAAGAAAAGTATACATAAAGGAAGTTATAATAGAAATCTATGATAGAAGATGAATCAGTCATTGCAAAGGTGAAGTCCAGGTGGGATGTCCAGTGTTCCATCCATGAAAGCATAGAATTGCAAAGGTAGCAGAAATACTACAATAAGCCAGTATAGAGGCTACAGCACAGTGTTTTGAGTTTCAATTGTTTAGTTGTGAAACTTCTGTACCCTTTTAAGCAAGAGTTCACTGAAATATCTGAAGAGGGTAAAAAGGGCAATTATTTTCTCCTATGCCCAGAATTATCACAAACTGTTCTTCCAATCCCTCTTTCTCTCTATTATTCATTACTTTTAGAACTAGAGAAATCAATAATTTGAAGAGATAAGAGGACAAAGCAGAGATACATGTTACACATGAATGAAGTTACTGCCATTGCATCATTGCTAAATCAGTGGTCTCTGATAGAAGCTGAGCTAGACAAAAATGTATTAAATTCACCATAATGGAGTTGTGAATTGGTATGTCTGCCACTGAAGAGTTTCCTAAAATACAACATCAAGAGGGTTAGAGGGAGCAAAAAGCTGAAACTTGAATTTATATGGTTCTTGGAATATAAACAAACTACAAATAAACATTTAAGAAAAAATTGAGCAACATCACTTATCCTTCTTCAAAATTATTATTTCCTGAAAGGACAAGCCATTTTTACATTTTGAACAAACTGAATGCTTGGGATTTGTTGATGAATCATTTATTATTCCAAAGAGAAGTGAGTAATAGTCTTTTTTTGTAGACAGAAGGCTTGACCTTTGATCGATGACCAAAGATTCTGAATCTGAATGATTTCCAGATTTATTTAATCATTGAGGTTATTTTTATTTTTCTCTTGCATAACCTAGAAGGGCAGTTACAAGTTAAAACTACATTATTATTTTTATTATAAGCCTGTGAAATGAATATACTTATTTTGTTCTATGTTTATTACTATTACTATTTCAGTTTGATATTTTTATATGAATGAATATTTCAATTTTATATTCTTATATGAAATTTTAAAATAAAAAATTGCTTCCTCTATTTATGGGAATAAATTTCCATTTACATAATTTATTTTTATTTTTTGTAATTTTTTTCACATCCTCTCATAATTAATCCACAGGTCAGGTTTATTCAACTTGGCTAGTGTTATTCATGTAAATATCTTGATGGATACCAATGGAACAAGTTGGTCCTTATCTTCATTTCATGACTATTTCATCTTTTTCTGGCCCTAAGTATTTCTGATGATTTAATTAAGGGCTTCTTCGTACTTCTTTCTTGTCAATATATTGCTATCTATTTATGACAACCAAGCCCTTTGAACGACTTATAACTTCAATTTCTTCTGATACCAGGTTGTTCCATGACCTATAACAATAAAGCAAAAATTAAAAAAAAATTAATGAAAATGATTAATCAACAGACATTTGTTAAGCACCCCCTCTGTGCTAGGTACCAAGCTCATTACTTAGAGATACAAACATAAAATAGAAAATAATTCCTGGTCATAAGAAGCTTGCAGGCAATGAGTACATTCACAATTTTGTACAAAATAAATATAAAGGGAATAAATTCAAGTTGATTAAATGCAAAGTAGTTTAGGAAAAAATCACTATTAGTTGATGGGAACTGAAAAAGAATTTAAAAGGTAGTGTATGATATGGACTTTGGAGGAATTGAGGGATTCTATAAGCCAGAGTTGAGGAAGGTCTGCATTAAAGACACAGGGTATGACTAGGGCCCAATCAAAGAGACAGGAAATAGAGTGTTGCTGTCAGCAAGCATCAGAGACAAGACTAGTTTTGATAAGTCACAAAGTATGGGGATGGGGAATGAGGCTGGAAAGATAATTTGGGGAATGGCTCTTAAGGTATTTAAAAATTTTATCACAGGGTTGTTTATTTTACTCTAGTCACATAGGGAATCACTGACATTAATTAAGGGAATGAAATGATCAGATAAAAATATTTAAAAAATTACTTTAGCAGAAATGTGTAGGATGGATTAAAGTGGGAACAGACTTATGGCATGGAGATAAATTAAGAGGGTGTTATAGTAATATCAGTGAGAAATGATAAGGGCCTGAACAAGGTGATGATGACATGAGTTGGGAAAAGTATCCAGGTATGAGATATTGTAGAGATTGAAAAAGCAAGATTATAAAACTGGTTGTATATATGTGGTGAAGAGATTAAAAATTCAAAGAAAGTGCCCACTTTAGCACATACTCTGAAGGTCAGAGTTGCTATCTTTTTCTACCAAACCTTTGCAGAGACTGAAGATGAGATGGAAACACATTCCAAGTGACTCATGAAGCTGTGATTATGACTGGCAGACTAGAGACCCTGAAAGTCTTTATGGGCAGCCACAGTAGGAATCATACCCTAATAGTGTGTATGTCAAGAGTACCTGCAAAAATAATGTAAGAGAAGGGGCATAAGGAGGTTTTGGCATCTCCTGGGTATCAGAACATGATCTAAACATAAGTGGTACATATTCTGAATAATAGAAAAAACAAAGAATATCATTAGAAGCAAATGTCAAAGGGATTGAACAAGCAAAGGCCTCAAATAAGGACAAACTCAGTGCATGCACAAATAACCAATTTATCTATAAAGATAGGAATGGATGGATTAACAACTGAAAAGAAAATGGCTGTTCCTGTTCATCCAAAAGTTGAAGGCAATGTTGAAGTTCAACGATTAGTCAGAGAAGCTACTGGAAAGAAATTAGAAGACTCAATTAGTATTTGACAATGTTGACATTTAAAGTGTCACTGTTCAACCTTATATATCTCCAAATCATTTTCTCTTAACCTTTTCCTGCCTTGTGTTGGAGCTGTATTCCATGGTTATACTTGGCTATTTTCTTCATATGCTTTCTCCATTTTTCTATGCATTATTGTTTAAAATAATACAAAAAAGAAATGCATACTATAAACAACTTTAGAAAGGGTTCATATGTACTAAAATAATATAAAGACAGTTATCCTCATCTCTATCAGAACCAACTGAACTCTTAATTGTTCATCTCTTGCCCCACACCACCTAGAAACCAATCCAGGCTGCTTGACTACTCACATGACTTGGGTTAATTGGAGTAACCAAATTTTCCTTCAGGTAAAATAGACAGTGAAATAATCCTTGCCATCTTTCCTGACACTGATTTCTAAGTCTTTCCTGGCTTTACCACTTGCCTTGCTTATATGCCCTACAGTTACCCATTACTCATCTGTCTTATTGACAATCTAACATACCTGCCGGGGCCATGAAAAATGCCCTCTGGTGCATTCTTATGACATTAAGTATTTAGAACATTTAAAAATCTTTTCATTTACCTAGCCACTGAACTCTTAATAAGTTGTCCTTTCCCCCAAAGTGTCAACTGGTCCAGAGACTGTTTTTCTCTAGTTGTTATCTCCTAGTAGTGAGCATAGCACTTGCAATTTAGGAATACAAATTCATTAAATGCTTTTTTTTTTCCTCACAAAAAAAGAAAAGAAAATGATCAGGTTATAAACCTGGCAAACTCACAGAGTCATGGTGTTTTTGACAAAAGTAATGGAACAAAGAATGCAATACAATAAACATTTATTAAGCACCAATTATGTTATAGGCACTGTGCTAAGCACTAGAGATATAAAATAAGAAAATGAAAAATAATACTTTCCTCAAGGAGCTTATAATCTGATGATATAAGATAACATACAAAATGAAGCTTAAAAGTTTGGAGAGGGCAGCTAGGTAGCACAGTGGATTAAAGCCCCAGCCTTCAATTCAGGAGGACCTGAGTTCAAATCTGGCCTCAGACACTTGACACTTACTAGCTGTGTGACTCTGAGCAAGCTACTTAACCCCCATTTCCCTGCAAAAAAAAGTTTGGGGAGACAAGGATACCTGCTCAAGGGCAGGATGATGAAAGAGTTAAACCACACATTGCAACTTGTGTGAAATGAAGAGTTAGGCTTTTTGCAAGCTGTTTTAATGAGGGCTTTCAGGGGGAATTTTTTTTTTTGGCTCTACTCTCCAACCCTCCAATCAGAAGTTCAGAGACAACTGACAGTCCTGATGAAGCATAAGAACCAAAGATGATGAGGTCTCTGTGATGATAAGTTTCCTGGTGATGAGTTTTTCTTAGGGGTGGAAGAAGGGAGGCATGATGATAAGGACTCCAAAGCAAGCTGGTGGGAAAGGAAGCTTGCAAGATGAAAGGATCCAGGGAGATTCTACATTGAAATTTCCAATAGTTATTTGATGATTCAGGACTGAAACCCTAGGGATTGGAAGGAGCTGTGAATCATTTCTGTTTGGGAATCATCTTCACAGATATGATAATTAAACCAATTGCAGCTGATGACATAATCACCAGACAAGAGTATATAAATAAAAGAAGGTCTAAGAAAGAACCCTAGATAATTCCCTCAGTTATGGGGCTTGATGCAGTTGATGAGCTAAGAAGTAGAGACCAAAAGGAATGATTGGAGAGGTAGGACAACAATCAGAAAAATGCAGTGTCCCAGAAATATGACTGAAAAGAGTTCACAGGAGAAGCAGGTAATTGTCAAATGACATCTATAGGTTGAGCAGGATAAGGTTCAAGAAAAGAGAATAGTATTTGTTAATTAAAAGGTCTTTGGTAATTTAAATAGAAAAATTTCAGGAGGGTGATGAGGTTAGAAATCAGAATACAAATTTTAGGGAGGGAGTAAGAGAAGTAAAGTCCTTGAATTTAGATAGCTTTTTCTAATAGTTTGTTTTGGAAAACCAAGAGAGATGTAGATGAATTTCTGGAGGGGATAATAGTCTTATATTTTTTGTTTCTTTCTTTGTTTTCTTTTGTTTTAAGGAGTATGATATTGAGTCATATTTGAAGTCACTTGGGAAGGAATCACTAGCCAGAGAGAAATTAAAGTTTGGTAGTCATTGGGATTTTATGTTTACTGATGGTAATGTTTGTTCATCCAATTATACATCAGACTGAATAAAATAATATTTCATTAACTTAATCTTCCATTTATGAATAATTAATTTGAGCTCTATTGAATGATTTTGGATTTCACTATTCAATTTTATGTAATGCTATGCAATTTTCCAAGGCTTGATGCAATCAGAAAAATATAAAAATATAAAAAGATATATATATATATATATATATAGAAGTTTGTTTTTTTTCTTTCTAGTTGGACTCTGCATGGAACATTCTTCAAAACAGAGGCATACACCTTTGATGACTTTATGTTTGTCTGTTTTTTTTTCCCCTAAATTGTCATGAGAAATAAGAAGAGCAAAGTGACCTGTGTTGTTTTGTTATTTGGGAAATCATGTGTGATTCTAATATGTTCTTGAAAAATGTTGATATAAAACAAATTGACTAACATTTTGCTCAAAAACATTTTAATAGCTAACAAACAATAACAGTGGGATCTTAAAGTTATTTTTTTTGGTTCTGGGACTATATATATGTTTTTACTATAAAATATATAAGCAAGCCTCTTCCCTTCTTATGCCTTAACCATGTAGTGTCTTTTATGGATATGTAGACTGGTTTCTTTAAAATGTTGTAGTGATGAGAAAGAAATCATATATATTATATTCTTGGTTATTGTTAAAATAATAATATATTTTTTTCTTCACTCTTTTATGTATATGTATATATATACATGCATATAGAGATGCATAAAAAGAAAGTAGTCATATATATGATATTCTCACTTATTATTAAAATAATAAAAATATCTATTTCTTCACTCTTTTTAATATATGCATATACATACATGCATATATACGCATATATACATACACATAAAAATATATAATTAACTGCTCAGTACCCTTAAATTGTTTTAACCTCCAGTATACCCCTCCTCTCTAAATAATCGATTGAGTCTAGGTATTCTTTCTATTTTGTTTTCTTTTGTGCTCTTTCTACTCACTCTTGCAGCACACCAGGTAATGTGATTTTACAGTCCAAATATGATGATTCCACTGTCAGTTGGCAAAAGAGACTCAAAGGAATCCTGATAGGATTTTTTTTCTGTTTATTTCTCTCCTTCCAGCTTCATTCTTAAATGCCCTTGGGATTATCTAGCCTACTTTGTTTACTTTTAATGCTTTCTGCAAACTTGTGTGGAGGTTCCACCCCATCTCCTACTAATATCTCCACAGAAGGTTCAGGATTTAATTGAATAAATCAATAAAAAGCATAAACTAGATACAAAAGAGTCCTTAATCAATTTGGAAGGATTGTGTTGCTTAGATTTTAAGAAAAATGCAGATGAAACCACAAAGAAAACATCTCTTCAAATGCTGAAGGAATTTAACACAGGACTGGGGCTCCATATAAAAATAGCCATTATTTCATTAGTAAGACAAGTCAAATATTCAACCACTATAATAAGTTCTCCATCTTAGTTGATCTACTCTGTACAATCTCCATTTTTATCAATTTTCTTCCTAAAATATGATTCTCAGAAATGAATACAATTTTCTAGATGTGGTATAATTGTGTAAGAATACAGAGCAACTAGAACCGCTTTATTCTGGGAAACTATGCCTATGATTATATTTTACTTGCTTTTAGGAAGTTATTCCAACTAAACTCATCATTGTAGGCTGAATATTCAGAGAATGTGTCTCCTTAGAGTTAGACTCAAGAGGTTGGGAGGTCGTCTTTTAAATTTTATGTAGCTCATCCCATTCCCTCCCCTGAGTTGGTTTCTTTCCATGATTAACATCAGTCAGCCAGACTTAACTTTTAAAAAGGAGTATGTACTATAATGATATGATTGATAGAAAACATACGTCTATAAGTACGTAACAAAATCCAGTAGAAAGTGAACTCAGGCTTTGAACAAATGTGGTAAAAGAAATTGTGCATAACCCCTAGAACTCCTCAAATTCCTTTATCTGGAATCCTTAGAATATTCTCCTTAGGCATGCTATGGCTTGCCATTGGGCTCTTTGTAGAGCCTTGAATTTCCTTTCTTCATTATGTATGTTCTTATTTTGGTTTTATTTGCAAAATGCCAGCAACAAATTGAGGTATTCTGCTAGAATATAAAGGAAAATATCCAAATCCTTTAGACCCTTCAAAGTTTACAAAGCTCATCCAGACAAATGGGTTAAACAAGAGAGAGAAGACAGAGCCCAAAGCAAAAACTTAAGCTTCTGGTCATCCTCACTACTTTCATAATTATTTTTTTTTCCTCTTAGCAGTTTATCTATAATATTCTCTCCTCTCTATTCCTCCCCACTTGATACTCCAATTCTACCTAGCTTTAAGGTTTTATACAATCCCGAGATGGTGAGACAAAGTCCCTCAGATAAGGCAAGGGCATTGTCTTATTATTGCCTTAGAATTCTAACAACCTAGTTGTTTAGTCCTGAACAGGACAGATGACTTTACTGTTGTTATTTTTGTTCTTGTTATTGTTGTTGCTGCTATTTGTTGTTTTTGTCATCATCATCGTCATCATCATCATTACAGCTTCTTCTCTTGAATCTTGTTAATCATTATTCCATTTGCTGCCTTTTTATATTTTTTTCTTAGTGGATTTGTGGGAGAATTGGAATCTTCCAGAATCTTTCACATTGCCATATTAATCAGAAGTCTTTTAGGATAATTATTAAACCTTCTATTTACATAAAAATAATTCGGGGATCGGTGTGTCTGTGCTTAGTTAGGAGTTCCTCATGATAGGACATGTATTCCATAGGTCTCAAATGATAGAGTATTTCTCAGGTACAGGCTCATTTCTCTCCTGCCTGCACTACTTTGGGACTTTTCTGACTGTCTTCTCTCTACCATTTCTGTGCCTGAGGTACCTTCCCAGGATCTCCATGACCTGACTCCAGCTCTTCAGCTTCCTTTTATGTTTTGCTTTACCTCCATTAAATTATAAATTCCTTAAAAACAGGGACTGACTTTCTCTTTTCATATGTGCATATACAGCACTTAACAAGTGAGTGGCACATAGTAGGCATTTAATAAGTGTTTATTGATAATCTATCTATCTATCTATCTATCTATCTATCTATCTATCTATCTATCTATATCCATTAATAAGATATCGCTATACAATAATACAATCTCACTTATACTCTTTTCTTCCATGTGAATTTTTTTAACATTTGACATAATTTTAACATAATTTAACATAATAAATTTTCTGAATTAAGTTTCTAGTGGTTCTAAGGTCCAATCCAATGATTCAGAGAGTACTAGCCACAAATTGATTTGAGGACAAATTGACTTAAAAACACTGTGGTTTCAGGGGCAGCTAGGTGGCACAATGGATAGAGCACTGACCCTGCAGTCAGGAGTATCTGAGTTCAAATCTGACCTCAGACACTTAACACTTACTAGCTGTGTGACCCTGGGCAAGTCACTTAACCCCAATTGCCTCACCAAAAAAACCAAAACCAAAACCAAAAAAAAAAACCCATTGTGGTTTCATCAAACAACAAATACTGTATGAGCTTAACATATCAATTAGAGATATGAATGAATGCTTTAAAAAGTGCATTTTGAAGTAAAGTAAGATGTTTTTTTTTTTTTTGTAATCCATGGACAATAAGCAGAGACTATTGTTTTCTATGTATATTTCTCTGCATCTAGGGTTCTGAATGTCTATGAATATATGTTCTGCATTTATTGTAAAATCATCCCTGATAATATTAATATTGCCTTGGGAAAAGAAAATGAAATAATCACCAATTTGCCAGGAAATTCCCCTGGTTATATACTGCAAACACCCCAGAAATAAGTGGTCAGGACTCTCCCTTTTGGACAAAGACATTAGTTTCACAGTTGTTTTCTCTGCTTTCTGTTTTGTTTTCCCCTCTTTATTGGCCAATGAATAACACAATATGGCTTAAAAAGAAGGAGGAATGGATTTGAACTCTTTCTTATTATATTTTTAAACTACCTCTGGATTCTCTGGACTATGCCAACATGTTTCAGCTACCTAAAATTTCTATTCCTGAATATAACTCTTCTTTGCTTACCTTCAGATTCACATATCCAATTACCTTTCAGACATCATGAACTGAATGTCAAACAAACATCTTTAATTCAACATGACCAAAACAATTCCTTATCTTTCACCCTAATACATCCCCTTTCCAAACTTCCCTATTATGTTTTAAGATACGCCTATGCTTCCAGTTCCCCATCCTTGAAATCTAGGCATAGTTCCTAGCTCATGGTCTGTTACCCACTATATCAATTTGTCGCCAAGGACTGTAAATTTTACTTTTCCACATATCTTAAACATATCCTCTTCTGATACTACCATTACATAAGTATAGGATCTTATCTCTTCCCACCTATACTATTATAATAGCCTGCTGATTTGTATGTATTCCACATATGCTTTCAACTCTTAAAAATTATTTGTTCTGCCCCCAAAGTGTATTTCCTAAAGAACATTTTATTTTTTAACTATAAAAGTATTGTATTATTTTCCAGTTACATGTAGAGATAGTTTTTGACATTTGTTTTTATAGCATTTCTAATTTCAAATTTTTCTCCCTTTGTCCACTCCCTCACCCCTCCCCAAGAAAGCAAATAATCTGATATAGGTTATATATGTACAATCACATTGAACATATTTCTGCATTAGCCTTGCTGTGAAAGAAGAATCAGAGCAAAAAGGAAAAAACTGAAAAAAGAAAAACAACAGCACCAAAAGAAAAGAAATGGTATGGTTCAATCCAAATCCATATTCCACAGTTTTTTGTTTTTGTTTTTTTCTGGATTTGGAGATCATTTTCCATGATGAGTACTTTAGAACTATCTTGTGGGGCAGCTAGGTGGCACAGTGGATAGAGCACTGGCCCTGGATTCAGGACTACCTGAGTTCAAATCTGGCCTCCGACACTTTACACACTTACTAGCTGTGTGACCCTGGGCAAGTCACTCAACCCCAATTGCCTCACCAAAAAAAAAAAAAAAAAGAACTATCTTGTACCGTTGTATTGCTGAGAAGAATCAAGTTTATCACAGTTGATCAATATATAATGTTGATGATACTGTGTAAAATCTTCTCCTGGTTCTGCTCATCTCACTCATCATCAGTTCATGCAAGTCCTTCCAGGGTTCTCTGAAATCTGCCTGCTATTTGTTTCTTACAGCAAAATAGTATACCATTATATTCATATACCACAACTTGTTCAGCCATACCCCAATTGATGGGCAGCCCCTCAATTTCCAATTTCTTGTCACCACAGAAAGAGCAGCTATAAAATTTTTTGTACATGTGGGTCCTTTTCCCTTTTTTATGATCTCTTTGGGAAAAAGATGCAAAAGTGGTATTACTAGGTCAAAGGGTATGCACAGATTTATAGCCCTTTGGGCATAATTCCAAATTGCTCTCCAGAATGGTTGAATCAGTTCACAGCTCCACGAAAAGTGCATTAGTGTTCCAATTTTTCCACAGCTTCTCCAACATTTATTATTTTCCTCTTTTGTAATATTAACCAATCTGATAGGTTGCAGGTGGTACCTCTGAGTTATTTTAATTTGCCTTTCTCTAATCAATAGTGATTTAGAACATTTTTTCACATGCCAATAGATAGCTTTGATTTCTTCATCAGAAAACTGCCTGTCATATCCTTTGACCATTTCTCACTTGGGGAATGACTTGGATTCATAAATTTTACATAGTTCCCAAAATATTTTAGAAATGAGGCCTTTTATCAGAAGTATTGGCCATAAAAATTGTTTCCCAGCTTTCTGCCTCCCTTCTAATTTTGGTTGCATTGCTTGTGTTTGTACAAAATCTTTTTAACTTAATTTAATCAAAATAATCAATTTTTCATATCATAATATTCTCTATCTCTTGTTTGGTCATAAACTGTTTGCTTTCCAAAGATCTGAGAGGTAAAATATTCATTTCTCTCCTAATTTACCTATGGTATAAACTGTTATGTGTAAAGCATGTATCGATTTTGAACTTATTTTAGTATAAGGTGTAATATGTTGGTCTGTGCCTAGTTTCTCTCATACTATTGTCCACTTTTCCTAGCAGTTTTTGTTAAATACTGAGTTCCTATGCCAGAAGCTGGAGACTTTGGGTTTGTCAAACACTACATTACTAGTGTCATTTACTACTGTGTTTCCTGTGCCTAACTTATTCCATTGATCCTCTACTCTATTTCTTAGCCAGTATTAAGTAGTTTTTATGACTGCTGCTCTATAATAAAGCTTTAGAATTGGTACAGCTAACCCAACTCCTGTGCATTTTTTCATTAGTTCCCTAAATATTCTTGAACTTTTGTTTTTCCAGATGAATTTTGTTATTTTTTTTCTAGCTCTATAAAATAATTTTAGGTAGTTTGATTGGTATGACTCTTACTAAGTAAATTAATTTAGGTACAACTGTCATTTTTATTCTAATAGCTTGGTCTATCCATGAACAATTAATGTTTTTTTCCAATTATATATATATATATATATATATATATATATATATATAAAAATCTGATTTTATTTGTGTGAAGAGTGTTTTGTGATAGAGTTCATAGAGTTTCTGGATTAGTCTTGGCAAGTAGACTTCCAAGTATTTTATTTTGTCAACTGTTTTAAATGGAATTTCTCTTTCTATCACTTGCTGCTGGACTTTGGTCATGTATAGAAATGCTGATGATTTATGTGGATTTATTTTCTATCCTGCAACTTTCCTAAAGTTGTTAATTGTTTCAAGTAATTTTTGAGTTGACTCACTAGCATTTTCAAAGTATACCATCATATCATCTGCAAAGAGTGATAGTTCTGTTTCCTCCTTACCTATACTAATTCCTTTAATTCCTTTTTCTTCTCTGATTGCTAAAGCTAACATTTCTAGTACAATATTAAATAATAGAGGTGATAATGGACATCCCTGTTTCACCCCTGATCTTACTGTGAAGGCCTCTAACTTATGTCCATTCATATAAAGCTTGCTGATAATTTTAGGTAGATACTGTTTATTATTTTAATGAAAGGTTGACCTATTCCTATGGTTTCTATTGTTTTTATGAGGAATGGGTTCTGTATTTTGTCCACAGCTTTCTCTGCATCTATTGAGATAATCATATGATTTTGCTTAGTTTTCTTATTGATGTGGTTGATTATGTTGATAATTTTCCTAATGTTGAACCAGCCCTGCATTCCTGGTATAAATTCCACCTGGTCATAATGTATTATCCTGGTGATCACTTGCTGTAATCTCCTTGCTAATATCTTATGTAAGATTTTAGCATCAATATTCATTAAGGAAATTGGTCTATAATTTTCTTTCTCTGCTTTTGCTCTGCCTGGTTTTGGTATCAACACCATATTTGTGTCATAAAAGGAATTTGGTAGGACTCCTTCACCTATTTTTCCAAATAATTTATACAATATTGGAATTAATTATTCTTTAAATGTTTGGTAGAATTCACCTCTAAACCCATCTGGCCCTGGAGATTTTTTCTTAGGTAGTTCATTAATGGCTTATTCAATTTCTTTTTCTAATATGGGCTTATTTAAGGATTTTATTTCCTCTTCAGTTAACCTGGGCAATTTGTATTTTTATGAATACTTATCCATTTCATTTAGATTGTCAAATTTATTGGCATACACTTGGGAAAAATAATTCCCAATTATGGCTCTAATTTCCATTTCATTGGTGGTGAAATCACCCCTTTCATTTTTGATACTAGTAATTTGGTTTTCTTCTTTCTTTTTTTTAATCAAATTAACCAATGGTTTATTGATTATTTTTTATAAAACCAGCCCTTATTTTTATTAATTCTATAGTTTTCTTGCTTTCAATTTTATTAATTTCTCCTTTAATTTTCAGAATTTCTAATTTAGTATTTAATTGGGAATTTTTAATTTGTTCTTTTTCTAGCTTTTTAAGTTTTATGCCCAATTCATTGAGCTCCTCTTTCTATTTTTTATTGGTATAAGCATTTAGAGATATAAAATTTCCCCTAAGCACTGCTTTGGCTGCATCCCATAAGTTTGGTTATGTTGTCTCATTTTTGTCATTCTCATGGATGAATTTACTGATTGTTTCTAATTTGTTGTTTGAGCCGCTCATTCTTCAGAATGAGATAATTTAGTTTCCAATAAATTTTCACTATACCTTTCCATGGCTCTTTATTTCATGTAATTTTTATTGCATCATGTTCTGAGAAGGATGCATTTACTATTTCTGCCTTTTTACATTTGACTGTGCAGTTCTTGTGCCCTAATACATGCTCAAATTTTGAATATGTGCCGTGTACTGCTGAGAAAAAGGCATATTACTTTCTATCCCCATTCAATTTTCTCCAGACATCCATCATATATAACTTTTCTAACATTCTATTCACCTCTTTAAATTCTTTCTTATTTATTTTGTGGCTAGACTTATCTAATTCTGAGAGGGGAAGATTCATATCCTCCACTAGTATAGTTGTGCTAACTATTTCCTCTTGTAGCTCATTTAATGTCTCCTCTAAGAATCTGGGTGCTATGCAATTTGGCGCACACATATTTAGTACTGATATTACTTCTTTATCTATGGTACCTTTTAGCAAGATATAGTTTCCTTCCTTATTTCTTTTAATTAGATCAATTTTTGCCTTTGCTTTATTTTAGGCAAGGATTGCTACCTCTGCTTTTATTCCTTCATCTGAAGTATAATATGTATTGCTCCAACCTTTTATCTTTACTCTGCGTGTATCTCTCTGCTTCAAATGTTTTTCTTCTAAACAACATATTGTAGGATTCTATTTTTTAATCCACTCTGCTATTCGCCTCTATTTTATGGCAGAGTTCATCCCATTCACATTCACAGTTATTATTTCTTACTGTCTTTTTCCCTCCATCCTATTTATGCCCTTTTTAGTTTTTTCCCCTTCTTTTCACCTTATTCCTCCTCACCAACATGGTGCTTCTTACCCCTGCCTCCCCCAATGTGCCCTCCCTTTTATCAGCCCCTCCCCCTTTTCTTTACCCTTTTCTCCCCTGCTTCTGCCCTACCTTCTAACAACCCCCCCCCTTCCCCTACCTTTTCACTTCCCTAAAGAATGAGCTAAATTTCTTCATTCAAGTGATGGCATATGTTATTACCTCTTTGAATTTGAATATGATGACACTAAGTTTGAAACAATGTTCACCCCTCCTTTCTTTCCCTCTATTGCAATAGATTTTCTGCACATATTCATAAGATGTAATTAACCCCATTCTACTTCCCCTTTCTTCTCTCCATAAACTCCTTTTTGCTTTTAACCCCTTAATGTTCTTTATATCATCACATTAAAGACACTTCATATTTATACTCACTGTGTATGATCCTTTTGTCTACCCATATTGATATAAAGTTCTCAAGAGTTTTATAATTATTATTTTGCAGTGGAAGGTTTTAAACAGTTTAATCTTATTGAATAACTTTTTTCCTGTTTACCTTTTTAAACTTCTCTTGAGTTTTGTATGCTAAGATCAAATTTTCTATTTCATTCTGGTCTTTTCATTAGGAAGCCTTGAACATCCCCTATTTCATTGAATGTCCATCTTTTCCCCTGAAAGAGAATATAAGTTTTGCTGACTAGTGGATTCTTGGCTAAAATCCAAACTCCTTTGTCTTCATGTATATCATACTTCAAGCCCTGTGATCCTTTGATTTTGAAGCTTGCAGGTCCTGAGCAACCCTGATTGTGGTATTTAAATTTCTTCTTTCTGGCTGCTTGGAGTATTTTCTCCTTCACCTGATAATTCTGGAATTTGATTACAGTAATCCTTATAATTTTCCTTTTTGAATCTCTTTCAGCGGTGATTAGTGGATTCTTTCAATGATGATTTTTATCCTCTGCTCTATAATATCAGCGCAGTTCTCCTTGATAATTTCCTGGAATATTGTGTCTAAACTCTTTTTCTGATCATGTCTTTCAGAAAGGCCAATGATTCTCAAATTATATCTCATGGATCTGTTTTCCAGATCAGTTGTCTTTCCAAGGAGGTATTTCACATTTTCTTCTAATTTTTCATTCTTTTGATTCTATTTTACTGATTCTCCGTGTCTCATGGAATCATTAACTTCCACCTGTCCAATTTAAATTTTTAAGGCATTCTTGTCTTCAGTCAGATTATGTACCTCCATTTGCATTTGGCCAAATGGATTTGTAAATTTTTTTCAGTCAATCTTTATGCTTTGTTTTCCAAGCTGCTGATTCTTTATGCTTCCTTTTCCAACCTGTTGATTCTTTTTGCTTCCTTTTCCAAGCTGCTAATTCTTTTTTTGTAATTTTTTTGTTCCTTTCATTTCTCTAGCCATTTTATTCTTCTACCTCTCTCAATTGATTTTTAAAATCCTTTTTAAGCTTTTTCAAGAAAGCTTTTTGTCTTGAGTCCAATTCTTTTTCCTTCTTGAGGCTTCAAATGTTGGCAATTTGAGGGTATTTTACTCATCTTAGTTTGTGTTTAGCTCTTCCCTGTTGACATAGAAGTTCTCAATGATAACAGCTCTTTTTTGTTTCTTACTCATATTGAAGCTTATTATTTTTTTTTTTAATTGAGGTCTGCACCTGGTGCCCCAGGGTCACTATTTCAAGCTTCTTGTGCTGGGGGATAGGGGCTGTGTCACTGGCTTTCTATGCTGAGGCCTCTATGGCTTGTGGATTTCTCACCACCCTGGGCTTATTTCCTGTGGGCTGGGATGGCCAGTTCTGGCTGCACGTGTCCTGTGGTTGGTCTTCTAGCAGGTAGCCTGCCCTCTCAGTTGGTACTCGTGTACCTCACCACTGGCCTGCTGCACCATCAGCTTGCTGGGTTAGGATCAAAGGGCCTCAGTTGCTTGGCTGTAGCCTACAGCTTCTTGCTAAATTGCTGAGACCTCCTTCACACTGCATTGTGCTGTGGTGCGCTCCCTTTTTGATTGAGTGAGACTGGCCTTTCTTGAAATCTTCTAAATTATTCTTATGTGGGAAGATTGTGTCTCCCTGTCTTTTTGGCAGTTCTGTAATTTCAGAATATGTTTAGAGGCTTGATTTAATGTTCTCTTTGGGGGAACTGTAAGAGAGCTCAGCCAGCTTGCTGGCTTATCTCTGCCATCTTGGCTCAACCTCTAAAAACCATTTTAGATCTTGTTACCCTGCCCCTCGACTCAGTAAACTCCCATGGTTCCCTGTCACCTTAAGGATAAAATTAAAAATATAATTTGTTTGGCTTTCAAGGAACCTTCATGACCTGCTTTCCTCATAACTTTCCTGGATTCTTGCACCATATCTTCCCTCTCCAGCTTGTTTTTATATAGCTGTCTATATGTTATCTCTAACGTTATATTGTGAGTTCCTTAAGAGCAGTGACTATCTGTTGCTTTCTCTATAATTTTAGCACTTAATATGTAATATGTAATTAATACATGCTTATTAATTAACTGACCCCCATTTTAAGGGAAAACTCAGACCAGCTTTCCCTCATTCTTCTGACTTACTTTTCATGTCCCTGTGTGGGATCCCTTCTTTTTGCCACTTTAAAATTCCTCTTCTCTGTGTTGTTTTCCATTAGAATGTAGGTTTTTTGAAGACAGACATTATTTTTTTTTGTATTTGCATCCCCCTGCTTGCCACAGTATCTGACATATAGCAAATGCTTAATAATTTCATATTGACTAATTTTTTGACTAAGTCTTAGTATCCATATCTATAAAATGATTTTTTGGCCTTTCTGGCAATGATAGGATTGATTTCCTCTGAAGTAGTCTAATATACTAAAGACCCTAGGAGTTTTACTGCTTCCAAATGTGAGAAGTGAAGATGGTTATTATAGGATTAGGACTGAAGATCAGAATTTTCTAAAATAGTGGGAGCTTGAAATATCTCTCTTGAAAGGTAAAGAAAAGAGCTGGAGACAGAGCCATGGCATATGGAAAACTCTTCCCAATAGATTGATGCAAGTCTTATAGTGTCTGAAACTGTTTTCATTTCCTGGATCAAAGGTAAGTTTATTAAGCAAATTTATCAGAGAATGGCAGTAAGTATGACCTCTTGGAGAAAATGCTAAAATTATTTAGACACTACTTTTTTCTCCATTTCTTTTTTTTAAATTCAATATCCACAAATTAGTAACAGGTATGGAAAGTATGTGATCTGATTCTATACTATGTTAATAGTATGGTCTTAATCATATTACATATCAGTTCAGAACTTATTAAGGTATGCATTTTAAGACTTTGTTCTAAACTCCATATCTGTTAGATTGCTTTCTCGTTTTCTCAGCAGTTGTTTTCAAAAAGAAAAAGTGATTACTAAGCAATTTAAATTTTTCAGTATATCAGATTCTTTTTTATTGAATGCAATTATTGCTGATTCTTTCTTGGCTATTCTATTCAATTTATAAAGAACAATTGTTAGGCCTTGATCTGTAACAGTAAGATCTGATACCTCCCTTCAAGCTTCTAGAGGCACCCCTGAGGGTTTATGGAGGTGTTTCTCTAATGCTATTTACTCAGACCCCAAATCCAATGGGGGTTTTTCATTGCAAAGAGCCAATGATTAACTCCTCATTGCCACTTAACCAATTAATGTCAATTAGCATTTTAAAAGGGTTATTTAATTCAAAGATAAAAGAAGAAGAAAATAATCATTTCCAACTAATATCTGGGAATCATTCTCCTCTAAATCACCCCAGCCTTTTGGGAGAGTGGCCTCATGTATAATTCAGTTTCCTCAAAGAATTTGCTCCTTCAAATTAATATCATTTATAGCATAGACACTGGATGAATCTGTATTTTAGCTACCACTGGGCTTGATCCAAAGGATATTCCACAGTACATCTGATGCTAGACTGGCTGGCTGCTAAACTCAGCATGGACTCTATTCCAGTACTTTATGTTGTTTCTCCTGATCTCTTCAAGTTCACAGGGTCATAGTCATTTTTAGTCACCATTATGTAAAAAGAGGAAAAGGTGAATTTTCTCTTTGTCCCGGCCCCTTTCTCCCTCTCTTCCCTATATCTCATTGATGTGAATAATGAAATAATGAATCTCATGTAATCACATGTATAAGTGTTCATGCTCTTCAAAGTTAAAGTTGAGCAAAATATGGCAATTAGTTCTGCCCAATGGAAATATGTAGTATGAATTTGAAAAGTGCTACAGTTTTACAATTTATAACCCAGCTGTGTCCATGTATATATAATATATATTAGTGTGTGTTTAGATACAGATATGGATATGAATATGGATATGGATATAGAGATATAGACACACATATATACCCACATATGTACATATGATATTAATATGCATATATAATTAATATAGATGTTTATCTTTACAAGAAATGCTTTATAGATATATGCATATGCTACACAGATTCTCATTCATCTGTAGCTGTAAAAATAACATTTTTAAAGTACACATCAAACCAATTTATTTTTCTTCTCAAAAACTTCAATGATTCTCAATGATCTCAAAAACAGAATAAAAGTATCCTCAATAAGCACTTACATCCTTTTACAATTTGGATGAACCATTCCTATAAACCCAATTTCACATTAGTCCCTTTTAGTCACTCTACATTCTAGCCAACAATTATGTGTTACTCAAACATGAAATTCAATCTCCTAAATATCATTGGGACTTAAACAATATTTAGTGAATTGAATTATTTGAGTGGACAATTATGGTCTCAAACGAACAACTCGAGAGGTGGAAAAAGAGACAAAGACTTCAAAAAAAATAGAGCATACTGTCTCCTCAATAAGTACCTTATTTCTAACTTGACTCTCTAGAGCCTTTCTGATGAATAGGATCAGAACCCTCTCTTTGTTTGAGTGAGATGTAATGCTCCTAATGAAAAAGTTCATTCTTTCTATATTTTCTTGCATATTCTAATATGTGTAACTTCTCTGATTCTCTTCGTTGTTTACTTGGATAGTTGAGGCTTTTTTTTAATTTGCTATTTGTTATAAGTCTTTTTTGTAGCATTTGGTAGCAAAAAATAAAAATGACAACTTCTAATCTGGCCTACCCTCCTCCTTTACAGAATTATGATCAGCAAAGCAAATGACTTTTTGTTCTAAATCAAATGTCCATTCTAACAGCAATATTTAGAGTGAGAGATGAAATAGATATAATTCTAGCCTCGTAACCCTTTCATATTTTGGAAAATAGTATGATTAGCCTATAGGCCCTTCTCCTGCTCCCTTGAAGATAGGAATTATCATATTCTTTAAAGATGTGATGCTTAATATTCCAAATGTATTTATTAATATTAAAAGTCATATGAAACCACATTAAAACAATGCATATGAGCATATATATGTTATATGGGCAGCACACAAATTAAGGTGATAATCAGATTATCTTTTCCTTATTCATACTTCATGTTTACAAGAGTACTAAGTTGAAATCCTAGATTTAGGATATTGTTTTTTTATTTGTTTATAATATTTACTTAAAGAAAATTGCATGGAGAAATGTTTAAATTGTAAATAAAATACAATGAATAGAGATCTTTCATTAACAAAACTAAAAAATGATGTTGGCTCTTTATACAGGAGCATATTCTTTAAAATAATAAAAGAAAAGCAGAAAAGGAAATCATCCTTGCCAAAAGGATTAAATTGAGTACACTTTTGATATAAATAATTACCAGCAATTCATTTAATAGTCTTTTTTTTTTCTTTTTAATAGTTGGATAGCAAGCTGTAGAAATGATACCCAGTAGCATTTGGAATTTATGACTATACAGAACAGAAAACTTTGCTAAAGGTTTTCCCTTGTATTGCTAAGGAAAAATAAAGAAACTCCAAATTATTGTAGATGTATAATAGGATAGTTGTTTGCTCTGAAGTGCTATACTTTGCCAATTCTAAATGTGTATTTTTTTATATAACAAATATAAGTCTGTGGGTAGTGGACAGCAGTAGACGCTGCAATTTGAAACTTATTTTCATGAGCATTTCATGAGTAATGAAAATCACTTTGGATAATTACTCACATTTCTCTTTGAGGAGCCCAAGAGATTCATTCGTAGAAATTCTATCATTTTAAGAGAACATTAAATTGCCAAAGGGCATGTCACACTGACATATTGTTTCTGTGGAAGCCAGCAGCATGAGTTAAGGTTACTACAGCAACCATAGGTATTATAATACTACCTCAGTCCATCTGGACATGGGAGATAGTATTAAAGTTTCATTAAGCTTTTATTAGAATTATGACAACTGTCCCAACCTATTTAAGGAAGTTGTCTGTCCAGCAACTCAAGAATTCATCATAGGAAAAAAATACTGATATTATTCAGAATGTCTAAAAGCTATTATTTTTACAAGTGATTGAGAAAGCCAGAGGTGGCAACTACCCACCATGTCACTAAAATTGAACTTTATTATCTTCCCACTGTCACAAAGAATCTGTTGTATTCCATGTTGTATTGTAAACTTATTTCCAAATTATTTTGCATGTCATTCTTTTCTTTAATTTTTCCCAAATGTCTTAGTGTACAGTTTTGTGACAGTTCCAACATTATGTCTGATTGACCTGTGTCAGAATTAGTTGACACAATAATATTCCACTGCAACTCATCATTGAAAATTTATAAGAATGTGTATGTGTTACTGAAGTAAGATAAGCAAGCCAGCTGATACTAGACTTTGGTATTGTTTATTCAATTAGTTTAGGAAACCAATCAATCCCTCTAAGGATTAGTTTCCTTATTTATATAGTGTGTAATTTAAAATTCTAAATGTGGGTTCAGATCAATCCCCCCAGTTTGGGGGGAAACTGACTAAAATCACTGATAAATGATTTTATTTTTAAGGGTTTATTTAAAGATAGTAAAAGATAGAGAAAGATTGAGAACAGAGTTCCTATAACCTGATGATCCTAAACTTCCCTAGCTTCCACTTCTGAAGTCCTCTGCCACCACCAAGATCTCTCACAGCCAAAAGAGACCGAGCTCTCTCTGCAGGCTCCACTTCCTCCTTCCTGTTCCCCTCCCAGAAATGGGAGGTTCTTCAAGCTGATTGGTTGCCTGGGCCCAAAGCTGGTCACAGTTTAAAGTTGTTAGCTTCTGAGAACAATTACTTTCTTAAGTACCCGCCAGATGTGCTTACACTCTAGTAAGCGGTCAACAATCAGTTGCCTTATCTAATTCAATCAGTTTAAATCTCCAGGTGGGTCCCTGAGTATCTGCTAAATATATTATCTTAACACATTTTTTTGACTGCAAGAGAGAGAGATCATGGTTGTGGCAGAGGACTTCAGAAGTGGAAGCTAGGGAAGTTTAGGATCATCAGGTTATAGGAACTCTGTTCTCAATCTTTCTCTTTCTTTTACTATCTTTCAATAAACCCTTAAAAAAACTAAATTCATTTATCAGTGATTTTAGTCAGATTCTCCACCAAACTAGGGGGACAGATTAAAACCCACATTTAGAATTTTAAATTACACAATAGTGTCCCAAGATCATAGAACTAGAGCTGGAAGGAAGCTCACAGGCCATCTCTTCTAAGCTACTCATTTTATTGAAGAGGAAACTGAGGCCCAAATAGTTGAAGTGATTGAACCAAGCTTAAATGGATGATACATGTCAAAGACATTATTTAAACTGAGGGTCACTAAGAAATTTATTTTGTTTTTCTGTTCAGCTTTTATCTAAAAAAAAAAAAAGACAGCAACACATAACTTGGGGCTGAGCCAAGATGTTGGAAGAAAGACAGTGACTTCCCTGACTTCCCCAAGAACCCTCCAAATACCATAAAATAATGTTATAAGAGAATTCCTGGAGCAGCAGAACCCACAAAAGGACAGGTTGAGATCATTTTCCAGACAAAGATTGTTTAGAATGTCAGCAGGAAAGATCTATTGAGCCAGGGTGGGAGTGGAGTACAGCACTGTACAGACTACATCACCCTCATGCATGTCTAGCCCCAGGCAGGCCTCTCCATAAGAGACTTGTAATTGGTTGCAGCAGAGGCTGCTTCTGCAGTTCAGCCCTTGGACCACTGATAGGGTTGAGTGGTTGGTCAGGGGGAGATTACAAGGGTCTGTGTTGGCACCGAGGTGGGACACTGTTGTTTTGCCCAAGCTGGGATCCAGGTCACAGTCTTGAGTGGAGGCCCAGGTGGGGGAGGGATATAGGCATGATAGAATTTGTGCCCACAGTAGAACAGAATTCTCTTCTGGGTCTTAGAACAAGCAGGCATGTGGTTGCTTACAGACCACAGCACAGGTTTTCGGAATGGAGAACATGCCTCTCCTTAAATTGTAGCACCTCTGACCCCCTGAAGGTTGTAATAGTGAGACCTGGAAGTAGTGCCCCACTTTAAGAAGTAGTTAAAAGTCAAGAAGGTGGTCAAGATGAGCAAACAGAAAGAAATTTTCACTCTAGAAAGTTCCTTTGGTGAAAAGGAAAATCAAAACACACTCTCAGAAGAGTATAACAAAGTCAAAGCTCCTATATCCAAAGCTTCAAAGAAAAATATGAATTGGTCTCAGTCCATGGAAACACTCAAAAAGGACTTTGAAGATAAAGTAGGAGATGTAGAGAAAAATGAGAAATATAAATGAGAGTGATGCAAGAGGGTCATGGAAAAAAATAACACATTCAACAGCTTAAAAAGCCAAATTGGTCAAATGGAAAAGGAGGTACAAAAAAAAAAAAAAAACAAACCAAACAAAAAACTCTCTAATGATAATAGTACCTTAAAAATTAGGACTGAGCAAATGAAGTCTAATGATTTTATGAGAAATCAAGAACCAAAAAAGCAAAACCAAAAGAATGAAAAAATAGAGGGAAATGTGAAATATTTCCTTAGAAAAACAGCTGACCTGGAAAATAGATCCAGGAGAGATAATTTGGAAATCATTGGACTACTTGAAAGTCAGGATCAAACAAAAGTGCTTAGGCATCATCCTCTAATAAATAGTAATGGAAAATTGCCCTGATATTCTAGAAGCAGAAAGTAAACTAGAAATTGAAAGAATCCACTGATCACCTCCTGAAAGAGATCCCAAAATTAAAACTTCCCACAATATTATAGCTAAATTCCAGAATTCCTAGGTCAAAGAGACAATATTGGAAGTAGCCAGAAAGAAACAATTAAAGTATGGTGGAACTATAGTCAGAATAAAGCAAGACCTCCCAGCTTCCACTTTAAAGATTTGGGGGGCTTGGAATATGATATTCCTGGAGGGCAAAGGAACTGGGATTAAAACCAAGAATCACCTACATAGGAAAACAGTGTAATCCTTTGGGATGTAGAGAAAAATGAGAAATATAAATGAGAGTGATGCAAGAGGGTCATGGAAAAAAAAAACAACACATTCAACAGCTTAAAAAGCCAAATTGGTCAAATGGAAAAGGAGGTAAAAAAAAAAAAAAAAAAACAAACCAAACAAAAAACTCTCTAATGATAATAGTACCTTAAAAATTAGGACTGAGCAAATGAAGTCTAATGATTTTATGAGAAATCAAGAACCAAAAAAGCAAAACCAAAAGAATGAAAAAATAGAGGGAAATGTGAAATATTTCCTTAGAAAAACAGCTGACCTGGAAAATAGATCCAGGAGAGATAATTTGGAAATCATTGGACTACTTGAAAGTCAGGATCAAACAAAAGAGCTTAGGCATCATCCTCTAATAAATAGTAATGGAAAATTGCCCTGATATTCTAGAAGCAGAAAGTAAACTAGAAATTGAAAGAATCCACTGATCACCTCCTGAAAGAGATCCCAAAATTAAAACTTCCCACAATATTATAGCTAAATTCCAGAATTCCTAGGTCAAAGAGACAATATTGGAAGTAGCCAGAAAGAAACAATTAAAGTATGGTGGAACTATAGTCAGAATAAAGCAAGACCTCCCAGCTTCCACTTTAAAGATTCAGGGGGCTTGGAATATGATATTCCTGGAGGGCAAAGGAACTGGGATTAAAACCAAGAATCACCTACATAGGAAAACAGTGTAATCCTTTGGGAAAAAGATGGGAATTCAATGAAAGGGAGGACTTTCAGGCACTTGTGATGAAAAGACCTAAGCTGAATAGAAAATTTGACCTTCAGTTACAAGACCCTAGAGAAACATAAAATGGTAAACAGAAAAAAAAGAAATAATAAAGGATATTGAAAGGTTAAAATGTTTACATTCCTACGTAAGAAGATGATACTTGTAACTCATAAGAACTTTCTCATTATTAGGGCAGCTGAATGGAGTATATTCAGACAAATACCACATGTGTGAGTTGAATATGAAGGGATGATATCTTTAAAAAATAAAATTAAAGGGTGAGAGGCATTCATGGGAGGAAATGAAAGAGAGAGTTGGAACCGGATAAAGTAGCTCACATAAAAGAATCAAGAAAATGTTTATGGAATGTAGGAGAAATTGGAAGAGATGAGGGGGAGTGAGTGAGCCATACCCTCATCAGGATTGGCTCAAAGAGGGAATAGTATACACACTCATTTGGTTATAGTAATCTATCTTACACTGCAGGAAAGTAGGAGGAGAAGGGGATAAGGAAGAGGAGTGAAAGAAGGGAAGGCAGATTGTGGGAGGGGGGCAGTCAGAAGCAAAACATGTTTGAGGAGGGATAAGGTTAAAGATGATAGAAAATAGAGAAAATATAAAGGGGAGGAAATAGGATGGAGGGAAATATAGTTTGCAGTAGTAACTGTCAAACCAATAGAAGCAAGTTTGTCTGATAGGCCTCACCACACACTTAGAGAAGTGAGTCAAATTTGTTAAAATAAGAGCCATTCCCCAATTTATAGAGGATCAAAATAAATGAAATTTTCAGATGAAATAATCAAAGTCACCTATATCCATCTGAATAAAAAATTCTCTATCTATAAATTATATTGAAATAATTGAATTCTTATGGTTGGGAGAGGGAGGAAGAGAATTTGAAACACAAAGTTTTAAATATCGAAGTGAAAATTTCTTTATACATTTAAAAGGGAAAATTCTAAATAAATAACTAGAAAAATAAAAGAAAAATGCTCTAACACAATATTGATAGGAGATATTCAGTTCAAAACACTTCTGGATAATACCTCATATCTATTGGATTGGATAATATGAGAGCAGAGGAAAATGGCAAATGTAGGGAAATGAGGAAAATTAGACATTAACACACTCTTGGTAAAGTTGTAAACTGATTCAACCATTTTGTAGAGCAATTTGGAAATGAGGCTAGAGGGCTATAAAAACCTCTTCAACCTATTAATACTAATACTAGGTTGATATTCTAAAAAAGATTTTTAAAAAGAGTTGAATTTAAAAGTGGGGAGATGACCATCAATTAGGGAAGTGATGAACAAATTTTCTGATGAGATTATGATGAAACACTATTGTGCTATGAGAAATGATTAATAGGATGCTATCAGAAAAACCTGGAAAGACATACAGGAGCAGATGCAAAGTGAAACGTACTGTATGCAAAATAATAATAATATCAAACGATGATCTGCTCTGAATGACTTGGTTGTTTTCAGCAATGCAATGATCCAAGACAACTCTGAAAGACTTATGAAAAATGCAGTCCATCAATAGAGAAAGAACTCATGGTATCTGCGTACAGATTGAAGCATAATTTTTTGTTAGTTCCTTTTTTGTAAAGTTCTTTTGTCTGTTTTCTTTTACCACCTGACTAATAAGGAAATGTTTTGCATGACCACACATGTATAACTTATATTGAATTGTTGGACTTCTTTAGAGGGGGTGGGGAGGGAGGGAGGAAGAGAATGCGGAGCTCAAAGTTTTAAAAATTGCTGTTAAAAATTTGTTTTTACATGTAATTTAGGAAAATAAAATTCTACATGAAATATAAAAAATCAGAACTAATGATTTTGAAAGATGCCATCATCATAGCTAAGCCAGGAAAGAGTGACAGAAAGAAACAGAGAAAAGAGAGAGAGAGAGAGAGAGAGAGAGAGAGAGAGAGAGAGAGAGAGATAAAGAGAGAGAGAAAAACTTAGTAGTGAGACCTCGATTAAATTTTGACACTAGCATGAACATCTTGTACTGATCTAATCAATTAAATAGGGAATCAAAATTATAAGTGAAGGCTATGGAAGTTCTAATTTAACTCATTTATCTGGTATGAGAGCTATGACAGTCTAGAAAAATGACTGCACATAGTTCAGTGAAGATTCCCACATCCCTTTCCCCTCCTTCAGGTAATAGAATTGGAAGGCCATGAAAGAAATAATTTTCAGCAAGGAATAAAATAGATGTGTTCTTTTAGAAAGATATGTAAGCTGGCCTTGTCAAAAAGTCACATATTTCTATTCCGAATTAATGATCATTTCTTTTTCCCTCATTCCTTCTATTTTTCTTTCATTCATTGTGAGAATATGTATTAGGGCTTCCTCAGAAAGGATTTGAAGAACAAAATGTAATTATAGGTTTAAATGACTAAACTATAACAAAATATTTCAGTCTTCAATTAAACCAAAATTATGAAGGCAGGAATAGAGTAATGATTTTAGGGAAAAAAAGAAATTAATTTGACTTTTTCTGTGGTGGAATTGATGAGGTTTTATTTAAAATGTTCATGTAATCTTAGTGTAATGCTTAGCATTAGTAACATTTACTAGAGAAAGTGTAAAAACGAAAGTAACCATTCATAGATTAATATTGTTTAATGGTGTTTGGTCATATTCAACTCCTTGTAACCCCATTTAGGATTTTCTTGGCAGAAATACTGTAATGGTTTTTCATTTCTTTCTCCAGCTCATTTTAAAGAAGAAAATTATGTTTACAGAGGAAATTAGTGTTAAGTGATTTTCCCAGAGTCACATACAGCTAGTGCCTGAGGTAGAATCTGAATTCATGTCTTCCTAACTCCAAAACTTATGCTTTGTCCAGCCCTGTTTCATCCAGCTGCCCCAAAACTGGTTGCTACCTTTAAGAGGTTTGTTGTTTACTCAGTATAATCTTGTTCAGCCATTCAGTCATGTCTGATTCTTTATGACCCTATACAACATAGCACACCATTACTGTCTGTGGGGTTTTCTTAGCCAAGGTAATAAAATGGTTTTTCATATCCTTTCCAGATGGATTAAGACAAATTGAATTAAGACAAAAAGAGGTTAGATGACTTACCCAGAGTCACAGTAAATATCTGAGGCCAGATTTTAATTCAGTTCTTATGAATTGTAGGTCCAGAGCTCTATCTACTGAGCCCCAAACCACAGCACGCTTTTTTGAGATTTTTAATATAAATTTGAATAACTCACTATTGAACCGTTACATTAGAGTCTGTGTCCTATCACTAACTGCCTGGAACAACATGGTAAAATTGGGTTTTATAATGCAGCAGTTCTGTTTTATTGCATAAATAGCTACTTTTTTTGGAGGAGACAATTATGATGAGCTTTTCTGCAAGCATATTTTAGGGGAAAAAGGATCCCTAGATTTTACAATACCACATTAAAAAGACAATATAGCATCTTAAGTTTAAGTTTTGATATGTATTTTCTTTAAAGTAGCTATACATAGGCATCTCCACCAAAAAAAATCAAAATTATGTCTGAACAGTGACTTCTTCACTTTTTTTTCTAATCATTGAATATGTACATTCCTTATATATTTTTTTCCTTTTCTTCCTCTTATTGGGGCCATAGATTCAATTCAATGTGAATAATTGATGCAAATATTTATTATTAGAGTTAAGATCTTTGACAAAAACAACAACAACAAACAAACAAAAAAAACCCTAAAAAGTACATCAAGCCAATCTTCAAGTCACTATGGTGTGTAAGAGGCCTGTAGAAGCAATAATAACACTTTCTGTTCTAAAAATATTCAATAAGTTGGTCATTCAGTGAAGGAAATAAAATTTTGCTGATTTTAAGAAGTGATTGTTTCAGAAACAAATATATATTGATATCCTGCATCATATATGCGTTTAATAAAATGTAATTCTACCAGACTAAAATCACCTATAACGCAGAAGATAGCTACTGTTTCTTTCCAGGAGCTTAGATAGTAGGAGCTTGTCTTCAGGTATGTTTTGTTGTTTAAACTTATTTCATGTTGATAAATACGACTTTTTAACATTAATTTAGTTGGTTTTTGTTTTTTTGTTTTTTATTTGTTTTGCTGTTGTTTTTTGCTGGGCAATGAGGGTTAAGTGACTTGTCCAAGGTCACAGAGCTAATATGTGTCAAGTGTCTGAGGCAGGATTTGAGCTCAGGTCCTCCTGAATCCAGGGCCAGTGTGCTATCCACTGCATCACCTAGCTGCCCCTTTAGCATTAATTTAGAAAGTAGAAATTGAAACCATGTGAAATGTGGTTATCTTCATTAAAGCATAAAACATATGCATTTGCTCATTGACTATCAAAAGAAATCACTCAATGTGAAATAAATAAATAACTGAGACACAGAGAAATTACTTGAACAAGAATAGAGAATGAACTAATAACAGGGGTGTGACTAGAAATTAGGTTTTGTAACTTCCAATTTATTAACTTCCTGATGTCTCTTTAACTATATTATGGAAGTCATCTTCCTTCACCTAAAGGCATGGGCTCTTATTTCATGAATACAAATCCAATGAAATTATCCTTCTGAATTGAAAAGAGGTAGGAGTGGTTACTAGTAACATCAAGACAATAATGGTCTATTTTCAGTTATTTAAAGAAACTTCTAAATTTGCTGTAATAATTCATAAAGCCTTCCACCATAAAAGTCACAAAATATGAAAGCAAGGCAAAGTCCAATAAACAAAGGGGTGCTTTCTCCTTGTCAAAGAAGAGTCATGATGGGGGTAGAGGGAGGGAGGAGACGATCACTGGGTTAACTGGCATTGTTTACTTTGCATAAGGTATGGATTCAATTTCCAGGGCTGTTACAAGGAACTGAGGTGAAATATAAGGGACAAGGGGGAGGGGAAATAAGTTATCACCCCCTAATGGAAGTGAGACATAATTCATCAGCTATGTCACTATAGCCCTGCTCACCCTGTCTGCCAATGTCAGCACTTTTAGTCTCTGTGCTGTTTTGCGAATGAGGTTGTAATTTGGCCATATAGTTTCTTCCCCTCTTCCCATCTTCCTGGACTCAAACTTAACCCCCTCTTCTAAAGAATTACCTCAGTATTATAAGCTAAATGTACTAAAAGTTACAGGTTAAAAAATAAAACTTGACCATAGGCTTCAAAACATACATTTGAAAATGAAAATTTTTTTTTCCACTGTACAAGTAAAAATTTATTAACAGTGTTTTAGGAATGATCATAAGGGGCAGCTAGGTGGTGCAGTGGATAAAGCACTGACCCTGGAGTCAGGAGTACCTGAGTTCAAATCCGGCCTCAGACACTTAAAACTTACTACCTGTGTGACCCTGGGCAAGTTACTTAACCTCAATTGCCTCACCAAAAAAAAAAAAAAAGAAAAAGAAAAAGATTTCTATTATCCATTAACATAAGTAAAGTAGATTTGCCTATATTAAGTGCCTCATACAAGGTCTTATATTGCCAAATAATATCTTTATATCTCATTGTCTTGTATTAATGTCTGAGTAGGTTTCTTCATAAATTCTAAGCCAAAAAAAAATATTTACAACTTTTAGACATACGATTTTTTTTTTTTAAGAGAAGAAATTGGGGTTAAGTGACTTGCCCAGGGTCACACAGCTAGTAAGTGTTAAGTGTCTGAGGCCGGATTTGAACTCAGGTACTCCTGACTCCAGGGCTGGTGCTTTATCCACTGTGCTAGACAAAGAATCTTAATAAAATTGTATAGAAGCACTTTCTCTGATTGTTCTATGTTTCCAAATCCTGAATGATTCTAATTAAACTAGCATTAGGTCCAGGAATCTTTCCCTCTTTGTTCCTCCTCTTCTGACCTCCTATAATGCTTTCTAGTTTCCAGTTGAAATTTAACATTATTTTTTATTATAGGAAATAAGCATCTCGCACGCATATTTATTTATGTATATGTTCATATATATATATATATATGTATATATATACATATAGAGGAAGTATCACATATATGCATTATATGCATATTGTAATGATCGGAATGACACCACCTGCTACAGAATTACTGTAGCAAAACTCCCCCTCTTCCTCCCACAAACAAACGTCACTTCCTGATGCCAAAGAGCTGCATGTCTTACCTTCAGACGCCTTCTCCTCATGGCAGAGTTTTGCTACAGTAAGTCTCCAGCAGGTGGCATCATTCCAATCATTACAGTGTATATATACATGCATGTATATGTTTACACACATATACACACCTATACATGCATACATTGAGGCATGTATGTATTCATGTATGTATGAGATTCATCCTTAGAAATCACCAGGACAGGGGACAGCTAGGTGGCACAGTGGATAAAGCATTGGCCCTGGATTCAGGGGCCACCTGAGATCAAATCCATCCTCAGACACTTTACACTTACTAGATGTGTGACCCTGGGCAAGTCACTTAACCCTCACTGCCCCACCAACAAAACAAAACAAAACAAACAAAAACAAGAAAAAATCACCAGAACCAAACTTCTCATTTTAGGGATGAATAAGACTCAAATAGGTTGCCAAGGATCACACAACTACTTGAGGGTCTAGGGGAGTAAATAAACATGTCTTCCAGATTCCAAATTCAGTGCTATAACAAGTATTTCTAACTGTCTTTTGTGCTGTTTGTGTAAAGGGTTTTTTTTTTCCTACTAAATTCTAAATGTCTCGAGGGAGATGTTTCTGTATTTTTTCTTTGTATCCCCTGTACCATTTATACTTGAGTTGTTCAGTATTTTTTCATTCATATCTGACTTCACCTTGGTAAAGATACTGAAGTGGTTTGCCATTCCCTTCTTCACTTCATTTGTACAGGTGAAGAAACTAGGGCAAATAGGGTTAAGTGACTTGCCCAGGATCACACAATTAGTAACAAAGTTAAGATTTGAACCCAGGAAGATGAGTCTTCCTAACTCTAGGTACAACATTCTATCCACTGACTCAACATTTATGATAGTACTTTGTAAATATAGTAACATAGTACTATATATATATATATATATATAGTAACATATTACTATATATATAAAATACTGTCATAAATGTTGAGTCAGTGGATACAGTTCAGTAGCTGTTGAAAGACTGGATGAATGAATGAATGAATGAATGAATGAATGAATGAATGAATGAATGAATGAATGAATGAATGATTGACAATGAGTGAAAGAAACAAAAGGAACCTAGAAAAACTTCCCAAAAGAACCTTTAAGAAGATTAAGCCATAACTGAGTTGTATCTACCACAGAGCCTTGAACATAGAAACAACAATACCTAGTAATATAGTAAGGGTCCTTGAAAAACCAGAGTTGAGAATAAATCTAATGAATATATTGAGTCACAAAATTGTCTAAAATATGGTTCATTAAAAGGGCTTGACATAGGAGTCATGTTAGTATTGCAAAAGGAATTGATATGGTAGATAGTATACATGATTTTATGTGAATCAAAAAAGAATTTTGCTATAAAATATACACCACAACCTTTAGCTCTTAACTATATAATCAGAATAACAGAATTTGATAATTGAAAGGGAATTCAGTGTCTATCCAATCCAAATTATACACAAAGGGAATCACCACTATAATATAGCTGGCACATAACCATTATAATGCTATACTTTATTTAAAACTACTAGATTAGAATTCCTTGAGAGAAGGAACAATGTCTTTTATTTTTCTTTCCATTTCCCCCTATAGATTAGAACAATGTCCTGGACATTATTAATAAAAAATTAAAACATATATATATATATATATATATATATATATATATATATATATATATATATATATACACACACACATATATATGTATATATATACATATATATATACACACACACGTATATGTATATCTGTGTATATGTGTATATGTATGTAAGTGAAATGATATGTATATATATATGTGTATGTGTATATTTGTGTATGTATGTAGGCATATTTAAGTATAAAGTTATATATAACTACACATGTATACATGCAAATATATGCACAAATATACATATGATAAGTTCCTTATCAAAACATAATGATTACAAATTACTGTCCGAAAATTAACATATGAGCTGCATCAGCATGTAAATAACATGCTTCAAACCTCTCTGATAAGCTAATAGAGTACCTATAAATCCTGACCATAATATTGGATGAACAAATATATTTTCCTTTAGTTTGTATGTTTTCTTTAAGTTGTGTCACCATCAAAAATATTTTTTTCATAATTTGACTTTTTAAAAATCTTCACCTTGACATAGAAATTCAGGAATTTTTTTTTTTTTTGCTTTCCTATCTCCTGCCTTTTCTTGATATAGTTGTTTGTCCCTGTGCTTTGCAGACAACAAGAGCCTTGAATTTCTGCCTGTCTAACACATTAGTCCTGTTAATTGCTTCCATAATGTGAATTATGTCTCTAGACTGTGGTGGAAAGTACCTCCCATAGTGAGCTATTAGTCAGCTTTTATTACTAAGAACATAGTTAAGGCTTTAGTCCAATAAATGTCAACCATATCACCACTTACTTCTTTCAAAAATTAGCAAAAAACACCTTTTTCCTATTAAATCACTGACCAAATGTGACTTTTTATGAGACAATGAAAGTATAGCAACTTAAGTTTTTAATAGAAAATATTGATATGTGGCAAAATATTTATGCAAGTACTTGACGTTAGTGACATTATTTTTCTATTTAAATTTTCAACACCTTTCCCTAAAATGTTTTTAATGTGTAGGACATGAGTTTAACAAAAATAAATATGTAGCTGCTGAGTGTGGAGTTTTATAGAGAGTGATGGCAATGCTTCCAAATGCAACTTTTCACCTTGCTAAGGTGCTAGTAGATCTTCTCACTCACCTCTTCAAATATATCTGATGAACTAGTTTAAAATGGGACAGTGGATAAAGAATTAATGAGTTCCCCAGATTGTATAGTTCATAATGAATGCAAGAACTGGATAAGGTCATCTTTAAGGTCTCTTTTAACTCTAATATTCTATGTTTCAATGATTCTCTGTTTGAAACATGATGATGATGATGACAACGATAATGATGATGATTTTGTTCGTGTTATTTGAATGAAGTAAAACTCTGATATCTTGTTGTGATATGGATATAACATCAATTTGTTCACTAAGTTTCAACCAAGTTGGAAAGATTTAGAGGATAAACTTAACAATGAATACTCAAGTATTTTCTTCAAGATTCATCTGACCCAACTATGAAATTACTCATTACTTGCAGTTTGTGCACTTTATGGTTTTCATGGCCAAACCAAAATTCATCACTTTATATGCCTCTCCATAAGCAATTATTTTGGGATTTGGAAAGTAAACTTGATGTATTACTATCAGAATACTTGAAATGTTTCTATTACAATAGAATCTTCCAGAGATTGTTTTGTATTGGCATAACTTTCAAAAGCCCTTTTTCAATTCCCTGATATAATGAGGCATCACATTCTTTTTTTTTCTTTTTTTTCAGGGCAATAGGGGTTAAGTAACTTGCCCAGGGTCACACAGCTAGTAAGTGTCAAGTGTCTGAGGTTGAATTTGAACTCAGGTACTCCTGAATCCAGGGCCAGTGTTTTATCTACTTTACGATCTAGCTGCCCCATCAAGTAGCTATTCTTTAACTGGAAACCCTTGTATTTGGCTTCATAATTTCTGGGAGTTTTCATTTTGGGGTTTCTTTCAAGTGGAGAGTAGTGTATTCTATTTCCACTTTCATATATACCATGATATTCCTATTTAGCCAACTACTGGCTTAGCAAACTTTAGGTAATGCAGGTATAACTTTAGGAAGCTTGCCTCATCAAAATGCCCTTGTTAATAGGTAGTTTCACAGACCAAATCACCTGCTGATTGACCATCCTGAATATCCCCCTTCCACAGTTCTGGTGAATCAGATAAACAACAACTAGTAGATATAAGGACAAAAATTCAGGAAATCAGGAATTTCTATAAGGGTACCCATCCAGCATTCACTGTGAGTAATAAAGTTCCTGACTCATGATCATTTCTGTGCTTTTTCTCCTTCTTGGTATTTCCTTATCCATGATGCCACCACAGTTATTCTTGACCTTTCAATGATCCAAATAATTTTGCTATTATTTTTACTATATAATTTTTCCTCTTAGAAATTTGATTGGTACAATGTTAAATTATATAATTATTCAAGGAGTAGCATACTTTTGGCTATATTGGCATGGTCCCATCTTAGATATTTAATATTTTTCTATTCATTATATCTTCTCTCATTTCTATAAAAATGTTGAATAATTATATTTATATGACTGGCCTTTGGGGAGGTTAATCCCCAGATGTTTAATACATATTTAATATTAATATATTAAATATAATATTATTCATTTTCTTCTCCTATCTATCTTTTCCATAGGTGACAAATCAATAATTTTGAAACATAAATCTAATCATATAATTCTCAATAGTATCCAGTAATTACTTATTAGGAGCAACTGGAGTCAGGAAGACTCATCTTCCTGTATTCAAATCTGGCCAAACACACACATTAGCTGTGTGAAGCTAGGCAAGTGAATTAATCATGTTTGCTTTAGTTTCATTTTTTGTTTGTTATTGTTGCTGTTGTTGTTTTCTCATCTGTAAAATGACCTGGAGAAGGATATGGCAAACTACTCAAGATACCCCAAATGGCTTCATAAAGGGTCAAACAGGACTGAAAATGATTAAGCAACAAGGTCTTTATTGCCTCCAGTATAAAATACAAAGACTTCAGCCTGTCTTCCATCCACCTTCAAGGGCTTATTCTATGTTATTCCCCTCATATATGACTTTCTGCTCACATCGAAGAACTCATCATCTCCCATGTCTAGAGAACATTCCTTCTTTATCACTTCCTCTTAGAATTTCATAACTAACCATTATTCCTACCCACCCAAAGAGGTATAATTTTCTGATATATATATATCCCCACTTTTTAAGGCATTCCTCTTGAAATTATTTTGAATTAGTTTGTATGAAGTTTATATTTATGTATAAGTATATATTTTATCTCAGTATGATGTCAGATTTTTGAGGAAAGCTTATTTTGTTTTCTTCGTTTTTGTTGGTAGCATGGGATATTTTGCGTTCTTCTTTTATAAAGTTATTGGTTGCCTTGATTAGTTTCCTAACTTACTCTCTGGGGCTCCGAAATTAAATGGGCATCATTGTTTACTATGTTTCTATGCTTGTTCCTCAATTTTTGTTTTTTTGTTTTTTATCCATGACTTAATTCTATAGCTAGTACATTAAGAATTATGCCAAACAATACTGAAAACAGTCAACATCCTTGTTTTACTAGAAAATCACTTCATCCCTTTACTATTGAAAATGATGTCAATTCTTTATTTAGATAGATCCATAAGATTATAATAGAGAAATGTCATTTTATTGATTTCTCTTTTAGATTTATTTAAAGAAACACTAATGATTAATGTATTTTGCAGAATGTTTTTTTCTGTCAACATAATTATGGGACATTATTATTATTCTTGTTGTTGTTGTTGTTATGGTGAGGCAATTGGGTTTAAGTGACTTGTCCAGGGTCACACAGCTAGCCAGTGTTAAGTATCTGAGGCCAGATTTGAACTCAGGTCCTCCTGACTCCAGGGCCACTGCTTTATCCACTGTGCTACCTAGCTTCCCCTGGGACTTTATTATTTTTAATATAGTAGTATATCTTCTCTCCTCTATTCCAGGTTTCTACTCACTTCTAGGACGCATCACTATTTCTCAAATCAAATGTGCTATTTTGTGTCAGCATCTCTTTTGACACATAGGCCTTAGTTACTACTCATAACTCCTCACCACTTTATGCCAGGGGATTCATGAAGAGAGGGGAAAAAAATAAAGTTGAGTTTTAAAAAAAATAGTGACTACATATGTATGTATGTATGTATGTATGTATGTATAGACGTATAGTCATATCTAATAATACATCTCCCTACCTACATATAGATAGTTTTATGTATCTATCTATGTATCTATGTATCTATGTATCTATCTATCTGCACACACAACAGTATAGCTTCACTAGGTATAATTCCTTTAAGAACCATACTGTGGGAGCAGCTAGGTGGCACAGTGGATAAAGCACTGGCCCTGGATTCAAGAGGATCTGAAATCAAATCCAGCCTTAGACGCTTGACACTTACTAGCTGTGTGACACTGGGCAAGTCACTTAACCCTCATTGCCTCACCAAAATAAATAAATAAATAAACAAATAAACAAACAAATAAATAAATAAACAAACAAACAAACAAATAAATAAATAACTGTAATGTGTCATCTTTGACTATTTTGTTTGTTTTTGGCTGCCTTGTTTCTTTTCATAATTGCTATTGTAAAAAACATTGATGCTGGCTTTTGCTTTTCATCTATTCTGTCACCCTTATTTATTTATTGATTTGTTTGTTTGTTTGTTTGTTTATTTGTTTATTTTTAAGTTTTTTTTTCTTGGTGAGGCAATTCGAGGGCTGGTGCTCTATCCACTGTGCCAACTAGCTGCCCCTCACTCTTAATTTTTTAACATGAGTCCTTCACTTTCACATTCAAAAGCCTAATAGTTTTTTCTTCTTTCTTTCAAAATCTTATTATAATATTTTGCTGTTGTTGTTTTGCAGTGTACATATGCTGTTTAGAATAATCTAATCCAAATGTCTATATCTCCTATTTCAGATCATTATTATCCCATTTTTAAATTATATACTCATTAATTCATTTATTGATCCATTATGTATAGTACATTTCTTACTGTTCATTCATTCATTGGTTTAATTAAACAAATATTTAAAAGTTTTTAAACTAATTCCTTTATTTGCTATTCATTACTACATTTATTTGGCATTGATTAATTAATTTGTTCATTCATTGATTCATCTATTCCTCTCTTTCATTTATTCATCCATTTATTTATATACCTATCTTCATATTCATTTATTTGGATGTATTTATTCATGTGTTCATCCATTTATTTTAATCTACATCTACAGTGTATTTAGCTTAAGCTAATCCATGTCCTGAACTCACCTTCCAATTCAAACACTCCTTTTCTGTATCAACAGTCCAGTTTCTTGCTCACTCAATTTTATATATGTATGTGGATACACACATATGTTCATACATGTATATACAAACACATGTGTATATATACACATATACATATATGTATATAGACATGCTTTTGCGTGTGTGTGTGTGTGTAGTCTATCTTGCTCAGTGGGGTATTTGCTTCATAAACTTCATTTACCTACTATTATTCTCTATGTTCATGTAACTTTTAGCTGCACTCTAAGGTCAAGAAATAGCAATTTCCTTCCTCTCACTCCTTTTTCCTTTAGGGAATTTCTTATTTTACCTTTAGGCTCAGGTTTTGTTTTATTTTGTCCTCTCACTGATCTTTCAATAAGGTACAGCTATTAAGGAATTAATAGCCTGATTTTCCCCTTTCATTAAATGAGCACTGGATCATGATCTAGATCATTCAAACTCTTTAGATTTGTTTACCTTCCTTTCACATTCTTGTTGTACATTATGAAATAGCTAACCTTAGATATTACTTTGCCCAAAGGAATAATTAGAAGTTAACAATCTTGTGGATGACTCATTTTTCCCCAAGCAAAATTATTCTTGGTTTTGCACAATGAATTATTTTGCTTCTCTAAGACTTGGATTCCTTATGTGACAAATGAAAATATCAAATTAGATTATTTTTACTCATCTCATATATAGTGATCACAGGATTTCAATATAGGCTTCCTTCTTCTAAATTCTGTATTTATTTATACTATCCTGGTTTTTTGCCATGTCAAGATGATGTTGTTTCTGCTACTTTACCCAAACCATTTGAACTTCTACTGGAAAAAGAGGAAATATTAATGTAGAGGTTAGAGGCAACAGTACTTGTTTATCTTGAATCCAAGGTGATTGTGATGAGGAAAAGAAGAAAAAGAAACATAATATCTAAGTTGCTTGAGTTTTTATGCCATTTCTAAGGACTATGACCTGCCATCATAAGACCTTGGATCAAGAGGAAATGGAACTTGGGAGCCACATTCTAATGCCCTAATTACATAGATGAGGAAATTAGCCTTTGTGGAGTTTAAATGAGGTACCCAAGATCATAGAGGAGTTAAATATCAGATGCAGAATTTGAATGCAGGTCTTATAACTTTGGCAACAGTATTTTTCTTCTTCTTCTTCTTCTTCTTCTTCTTCTTCTTCTTCTTCTTCTTCTTCTTCTTTGTGTGTTGTTTTTTTGTTATTGAGGAAGTTGAGGTTAAGTGACTTGTCTAGGTCCACACGGCTAGTAAGTGTCAAGTGTCTGAGGCCAGATTTGAACTCAGGTCCTCCTGACTCTAGTACCAGGGCACTATCCACTGTTCCACCTATCTGCCCCAGTATTCTTTCTTCTAAGTCATCCTAATGAATTGTAAAATAAATAAATCCAAACATTTTATCTACTGAAAATGTCTTGATGGAAGCAATGATCAATACGGGAGAGATCACATCATAAACTGATTTTAAAAACATAATGCTTGGAAAACTCTTATGGCTACTTCTGTTATTTGATCTGGATGATGAGGAATTGAATTTTCACAGTGAATTATAGCATTTTTAAACCATGATAAAAATTATTTCCAAAAAGCTGGCAGAAAAGGCTATAATATTTTTTCTAAGTTTTAGAATTATCATGGTATATATTTATTTCTGATCTGGAAAGATAAAAAGGAAATAAAAAGGAAAATGGTAAATCCTCAGTGTTCAACATAAGGCTTAATAAAAAGATACATTTAAAAATATTTGTGGAAAAAATTATGAATTTGATTAAACCTCCCAGTTCTTATGGGATATGAATTTTAAGGTAGAAAATGCATTAAAATTGAATTGAAAAGAAGTAAATAACTATCAATTGGGGAATCACTTTTTTAAAAAAGTATTGTAAATTAATTAATAGAGTAGTAGAATGTGTTAAGAAATGATGAATAGGATGAATGCCCAGAAGCATGGAAAGATCTACATGAACTGATGAAAAGTAAATTAAACAAAACCAAGAAAATAGCAAACACAATGGCTAGAGCAATGTTTTAAAAAATAATCACCAATAAAAATAAAGAAAAGGGAAAAAAATTAAATTGAATGTTGCAAAACCAAAATGAACAAGCATGTCTCCCAAGATGTATGAAAATACACCTTCTGCAAATCTGGTACATTACATAGATTTAAAGATTATTTGTTCTAGGTATTGGACAATCATGCTGAATTTTTCCTTTTCTTTTTTCTTTTCTGTTTTCTTACAGTAATATTTTTTATTGAGCCAGTTCTCTGGGAAGAGAACAAGAAAACATACTAGGAAATGCAAAAAAGCCAACAATAAAATCTTATCACAAAAGAGAAACTTCACCAAAACAAATTTATTTACATAGTTCAAAATGAATACAACTAACCAAGTAAGATCCATCCCATTTTTTTATATCTGCAAATTCAATATGGCATAAAGTCTAATTTAGAAAGTTCTCTCAAAAGGCAGTGGGAAATCTGAAGTGTCTTAGTCATATTTATTCTCTACAAGCTGGACTTTCTGTGCCTCAGATAACAGAGAAGTTTTTCCAGTAGTTATATTCCTGGATGTCTCTATCAACCAAATCCTGAGGATGGTTTCCTATCTTCTTTAATGGAGAACAAGCCCAGATTAATAAGACAAATTTCTCTACTACCACATTCCACTCCTTCGTAGCAATGTTTCAAGAATCTTCATAAACACCTTCCATCACTTAAATGGCATCAAAATTCTAAGTAAACAAATCTAATCTCAAAATATAGGTAATATACCATAGATAAAACTGAAGTAAAAGCTTACTACAAATAAAAGAATAATAAAAGTCAAATTATATAAAAGCACTTATTTAAACTGGGCTTCAAGAAGCACATGCAAAACTCATTAAGGTGAATGTATTACCACTCTCTGACCAACCAACATGGCAGCAAAAATAGTTTCTCATCTCACTATTCTCAGATAACCTATACATGTAATCACCCATATTTGACAAAAAAAAAAAAAAAGCCACTGTGTTTGTCCCAATATGTCACTCAAATTCCATGACAGCCCATTTTCCCTAAAGGTAATGTCTGAGCCTTGGTTGAAAATTTGTAGGACTGACCAAGAAAAAGAAACAGCAAAGTCTCCAAACCATAGAAAAAAGTTTTATGGAGAGTGGCATCCTGTCGTACACAATAAAGTCAATCTCAGGCCTAGGATGCAAAGACCCCAAACTTCAGACTCCAGAGGTTTTTATACAAATAAAAGACTTAAGAGAATTTATGCCATACTATTTATAGACAAACTCTTCCCACAATGGAATACACCCCAAGTGGTACATGTACATAAGTTTACCATCAGAACTTACTAGCCACTTGGATTTCCCCTTTTCCACTTAAGCAAATGCCACCTTAATGGCTAATCTTTGCCAACTTGGGTTGCTGGTCACTTAGTTGCTGACCACCGATGCTAGAGGAATAGATGACAGTTAGATGGTTTCTAGACTTGATAACCATATAGCATTTGAATTGGCTCTACTAGTTTTCTTACACCAACATTATTTACTTAAGCTAAAAAAATACATAAATATGTTGAATCACAATGTATAGTCTAAATACTGATTATCACCATAGTTAAATCACTTATATCTAAGGGGTGGGGAAAATCTCACTCACAGCCTCCAACTTGGAGTATACTCTGTAAACCTTGGTGACAGAGATCACATTTCTTTGGAAAGAGAAAGGTACTTATCATCCATTAATTTTGTTCAAATAGAAAGCATACTTCACATATACCTCCAACTGTGGGAATAAGGCATCTGTAAGCTTTAATTGGCCAGATATTGCCCAAGAGATTTGAGGTGCCTTAAACATAATAAAATGCCCACCAACTGTTTGTTATCTGGAGGTTCCTGGGAAAGACATTAACCATTATTTTCCCCGGCTTTCCTATCCTGTGTTACTCTATGAAACATAGTCATATGCTGGATAAAATACTGGACATGAGTAATGAAAAAAAAAGTTTTAGAATACTCTAACAGACACTAACCGTATGTGGAATTTGGGGCAAATTACTGTGTTTTAGCTTCCTCATTTGAAAGTTAAACATAAATCTAAGTTTATGATACTTAAATTCACTCCTTCACCCTCTCCTGGAGCCTAGATTGGCCTTCAAACCTCATGGAAAATATAGTCTAGTAGAAAGCTGAAGCATTCTCCAAAGTCTGTGGGTCCCCACATCCATTCTACAGCTTTCCCCACCCCATGTTAACAACTTCAGCAAAGCCTTGTCTATTTTCCCCGGGAAGTCATGAATATTCCCCAAAGAAACAAGAAGCCAATTAAAAACATGTTTATTATAATTTCCCATTTTCTACATACATTTCTGTTAAAGTTGTCATGGCAGCTAAAATATTTTAAGTCTTTCACCCTTGTTTGGTTGCTGTTCACCTGCAGTTAGCTAGAACATGTTCTATTTCCCTATTGCTCTCACTCAACATTCTCACATTAATTTCTGTCTTGGAGTTAGTAGCAGAGAGACCAAGAGTGATAAATATCTACCTGCTCCCTTTATCTATGTTCATCACTGAATGCACAGCAATTGTAATGTTAACACCATAATCACACAGATGTATTTGTGATATTTTCTTTCAGTGTGATAGTATTTTCACATAAATCACTATAATGAAATATGCTATTTTAATTTAAATAGATATTTTAAGTTTTAAATTTTTTGAAGACTGACGAAACATGGAATTTTAATATATAAAGTGTATCCACTTTACTTATGTATTATTTTCCTAACCATTCATTTTATAATCAATGTCTCTATAGCTCTGAAAAAGAAAAGTTAATCCTAAATGTTTTATTTTTGAAATGCTGAACTGCCAGTTTATTCATCTTCTTTCCATTCTTCTTATTATTCCACAGTTCCTTTCTGGATAATGGTTACATAGAAATACTATGATAATTGAAGCATAAAAGCTTTCCTTTAAAAAAATTGAACTACGTGGGAAGCAAATTATTACACTGACATAGAATGACTTCATAAATCAGTACAAATTTTCCCTTTTCAGAAGGTAGCATGGAAGATTATGTTGCATATTGGTTATATCAAAAACTACAACAATAACAACAACAAATAACTCAAAATACTCATATTTAGACTTTATATTTCATAGCCGTATTTGCTTGAAATAGACTGGTATCCAAGGGCATCCATTTCAAATTCTCAAATGATCACCTTTTTGTAACATTAGAACCAATGACATTTCTATGGGATTCTTTTAAGTGAAATACTGTTTTCAGTAATGAAGATAAGTGATATGTGTTAGTAAGAGACTTTTCTAACAGCTTTCTGACAATTGAGACACATATATGAAAGTATTCTAAGGCTTTTAAGAATTCCAAAAGCTTATTTCCAACATTTCCTCAATTTAAAAAATGTTCCGTTCATTTTCAATTCTCATGGATTTTATCACCGCACATATTTTCTAAAATATATTTTATTGATATAGTTTACTTACATAATATCTCAATTTCTTATTATATTTATCTCCATCACAATCTCCACTTACAGAGTTAGTCTATATAAAAATAATTTTAAATAAAAGAATAAACTTCTAGGGCAGCTAGTGGATAAAGCACTTTCCCTGAATTCAAGAGGATCTGAGTTCAAATCTGACCTGAGACACTTGACACTTACTAGCTGTGTGACCCTGTGCAAGTCACTTAACCCTTATTACCCTGTCAAAAAAAAAAAAAACTTCAGAGGATATATGCGTGTATACAGAAATGTGTATACATGCATGCATGGGTCCAGCTGTATTCATATACACATATGCAGACATCTATTCACATATATGTATGTGTGACTAGATAATGTCTATATGTGTCTGAGCATGCATATTTGTATGTACATATGCATGTATTCATGTATGTATATACATGTGTATAGTCCATATATGTATATGCACATGTTGTGCACAGTAACATATACATGTGTATAGAGTACATACATATATGTATGCATGTGTGTGTGTATAAATTTCAAATGTAAACAGCCTTACAGCTTTGTTGGGAAATTATATGAAAGTTAATAACTAAATAATATTTTGTATTGGCATCATCTTTTTTCTGGAGTAATACCTACTTACCATAAATAATTATGAATATTTTCTATATACATTACAAGGGAGCAGATAAGTGGCACAGCAGATAAGGCCACTGGACTTGGAATCAAGAAGACTCATCTTCATGAGTTCAAATGAGGCCTTATTCACTTAGCAGTTGTGTGACTCTGAACAAGTCACTTAACCCTGTTTGCTGCAGTTTCTCATCAGTAAAATGAACTGGAGAAGAAAATAGAAAACCACTCCAGCATCTGTTCCAAGAAAGCCCCAAAACAGGGTTGTAAAGAGATGGATATGACTGAAACAATCAAACAAAAACACATTAGAATTTAAAGAAGATATTTTGTAGATAGTATAAAGAAAAAATAGATATATTGCTTTTCTTTTTGACTCAGGGATATTGTTCATGGAGGGTAAAATGGCTTCACTCCAGACTTGTAGAGAAAACTTATAGTGAACCTTTCATTATTTATAGAAGAGGTCACCCCTTTGAAAAATTTAGTAGCAGAGATATCATGTCATCTGGTTTTTGATTCAATTGAACTTCAAAACCATTGCATCTAATCTTTTAAATACCTACTCCTTAACTAATGCTTATACATACATACATACATACATACATACATGTGTATGTATGTATGTATGTATGTATGTATGTATGTATGTATGTATGTATGTATGTATGTATGTATAATGAATAGATGTTCTTTTGGGATCTTGGTAAAAATAGCACTACCATAAGCAATCATATAAGAACTATAGTGATCACACATAAATTATAAATTCTTAAAGTTGGAAGTGAGAAAATATTTTTACTTCTCATGCTGTCATATCAGATGTTTTTCTAATAAACTCTAATTTTCCAGTTTTTTTTCCTAAATGTGTCCAAAACACTATGTAGCTAAAGATTAGTCAAGTAGTGACTAACAATAGAGGTATGAATGGATCTTGGATACTTTAATTGAACTTCTCTAGTACCAAATGAAATTCCAGCTTCTATAAGAAGCCTCCTTTTCCAGTTTATCTTGTCTACATCTACTTTATACATCCTAGTTTGCACATGCTCTCTCCCCTTAAACTGTGACTTCCTTGAAATCAGAAACTATTATTATTATTTGCCTTTTATTTAATCACCAGCACCTTTCATAGTGTCTGGCTCACAGTAGGCACTTAATAGAGGAGCCATGACTCTACTAGTTCTTGCAACTGTTCTTCCAGGGCTCTACATAGAACAGTTAAGTCATAACTTAAGATTTTTTTTACTAAATCAGGCAGCACTCTTTTTGCTTTACTTTGTTCTCTTCAATATTGCTTTTTCCTTAATATATTTTTAATAGCTAAGCAGCTAGTGGTCCTACAATGAATTTTTTAAGCATTTTATTATTTTCCAGTTACATATAAGAATAGTTTTCAACATTTGTTTTCATAGGACTTTTATTTCCAATTTTTTCTCCCACCTTCCCTTTCCTCCCCCCTCCCTCAGATGGAAAGCAATCTGATATAGGTTATATATGTTGAATACCATTGAACAGATTTCTGCATTAGTTATCTTGTTAAAGAAGAATCAGAGCACAAAGAAAAAACCTCAAAAAAGAAGGAAAAAAAAGAACAGCCCAAAAGTAGAAACAGTATGGTTCAATCTGCATTCATAATTCACAGTTCCGTTTTCTGTATGTTGAGAACACTATCATGAGTTCTTTTAAATTGTCTTGAATCATTGCACTGCTGAGAGGAGCCAAGTCTATTGCCATTATTCATCACACAATGTTGCTCTTACTGTGTACAATGTTCTCCTGGTTCTGTTCCTCTCAGTCAGCATCAGTACATGTTAGTCTTTCCAGGTTTCTCTGAACTCCTCCTGCTCCTTGTTTCTTACAGCACAATAGTATTCAATTACATTAATATACCACAAATTGTTTAGCCATTCCCCAATTGATGGGCATTCCCTCAATTTCCAATTCTTTGCCACCACAAGGAGAGCTGCTAAAATATATATATTTGTACATGTGCATCCTTTCCCCTTTTCTATCATCTCTTTGGGATACAGACCTAGTAGTTGTATTACTGGGTCAAAGGGTATGAACAGTCCTATAGCCCTTACAGCATAGTTCCAAATTACTCTCAAAAATGGTTGGATCAGTTCACAATTCCACCAACAATGCATTAGTGTTCCAATTTTTCCACAGCTTCTTCACCATTTATTAATTTATTTTTTGGTCATATCAGCCAATCTGATAAGTGTGAGGTGGTACCTCTAATTTGCATTTCTCTAATCAATAATGATTTACAGCATTTTTTCATGTGGCAATAGATAGATTTGACTTCATCAGAAAACTGTCAGTTCATATCCTTTGAGCATTTCCCAATTGGGGAATGACTTAGATTCTTATAAATTTGATTTAGTTCACTATCTATTTTAGAAATGAGGCCTTTATCAAAACTGTTGGGTGTAAAAATTATTTCCCAGCTTTATGCCTTCCTTCTAATTTTGGCTGCATTACTTCTGTTTGTATAAAACCATTTTTTTTATTTAATATACTCAAAGTCTTCCATCCTGTATTTCATAATATTCTCTATCTCTTGTTTGGACATAATTTGTTTGGACATAAATTGTTTACCTCTCCATAGATCTGAGAGGTAAACTATTACTTTCTCTACTAATTTATCTATGGTGTCACCCCTTATGTCTAAATCTTGAACTCATTTTGACTTCATTTTTGTATAAGGTATAAAATGTTGGTCTATGCCTAGTTTCTCACATATTATCTTCCAGTTTTCTCAGAAGGTTTTGTCAAATACTGAGTTCCTATCCCGGAGAAGATAGCACTGAGATAAACAGGTTGTATGACTTATTTTGGATAAATCTTCCCTTCTTTCTATTTTGCCTTGGTTATAGTTCATGATACAAAGCTAAAGTGAAGACACCTCCTTTCATTTTCATTTTCCACAGGCTTTGGTATATGTTGTTTGGAATCACTTCAACTGCACCCAAAATTTTGGAAAATTTGAAAGTTTGGATTTATGAAATTGTTAGAGACAGATGTATTTAACTAGAAGTTCCTATTCTATTTCCTTTACCTATTTTATATCTGCTACATACCATGATTGATAACCATGTGATATGTTTTTGAATCAATAAATGTGGGTGGTCACGAACTGAAAAAAGATGCCTACATAAGGTGAGGGCTCATGAGCTCTGTAAAGACTGCTGATTTCATGTATTTCATATCAATAATGTCCAAGTTAATGCCCTAAATTGATTCAAGAAGCAGCCAGTAGGATGGATCCAAACTGTAATTGCCACTGATGAATTTCTGGTGTTGCTGTTAGGGGATGATGCCTAGGTGTCTTCAGATTGAACATCTTCTGGTCTCCTAGGCTATAGCAGCATTTTATTTTTTTCATGTTTAGAATTTTATTTTCCAAACTACATGTAAAAGCAAATTTTGACATCAATTTTTTTAAACTTTGTGTTCCAACTTCTCTTCATCCCTCCCTTCCCACCACTCCCCATCCCCAAGAATTCTAGCAATTCAATATAAGTTCTATATGAGTAGTCATGGAAAACAACTCCACATTAGCTAGGTTGTGAGAGAAAACAGATAAAAACAAAACTTCTGATTAAGGAACTGTCAAAAAATATGCTTCAGTCTGTTACATTTCACTCTGCCTTGGTACATATGGGTCTTTCCAGGTTTTTCTGATGCCAACATGTTTTTCACAACTTTTACATAGTACCTTAAACTTGACAAAGATTTTTTTTCACAATAGCCCAGCAAAGTAGGCACCATAGTTTTGCCATTATAATCAATCATCATAGCTATTTCTCTCCTTCCTATTCCCTTCCAATGATATTTACTACATTTTCTATCAATTCCTCCTCAAATGTGTTTTGCTTCTGACTGCTCCCTCCCGTGCTCTGCCCTCCCTTCTTTCACCTTTCCTTCCTTATCTTCTTCCTCTACTACTATCCTGTAGGGTTAGATTTCTCCTCCCAATTAGGTGTGTATGTTATTCCCTCCTTAAGCCAACTCTGATGAGATTAAGGTCTTTGACCTTATTCTGTGTTCTAAATTTTTCTTCTTCCCTCCCTCCTTAATCCTCCTTATGAAATCAATCTATTCAATAGAAGTCATACAAGCACACTTATGCAAAACATTTTCACCTTCCTTGAAAGTATTTTATAAAAGCCTTTTATGAAGATTACAACAGAAAAAAATTGATGAAACCACTAGGATATGACTTAATTTGACGGCCTCATGTTGAGCAACTCCCATGTTGCATTCACTTGATGACTACTGTAATGTAACACTGTCTTACCATAAATATAAGAAAGACATCACTTTAGCTACTCTAACACATCTGGATTTCTTGCAGAGGTATCACATATAGGGAAAAAATTTTGGTTTTATTTTTTTAATAGTGGATTTTTTTCTTTTTTTCAGCTGAAATGTCCCATTTTATCAATTTTACAAACCTATTTTTTGTTGTTTTTGTTGTTGTTTGTTCCTTCTACGTCATTTAGAAAGAAAATATGTTACTGCTTTTGTGAATTAAGGCTGCTTTAAGATTAGTTATTCTCCTTTTTTCCTTACTATACATTTTCATGAAAACCAAAATGCATTAGTGCTTAAGAAGCTAAGGATCTCAGAGTCACTTTGAGGGATTTATAATGTGGAATGTAGTCTATTAGATTTTAGTAGCTGTGAATTAGAGACAATCTAAACACTGATGTTCTTAAGTGCACAGAACATACAGCATAGCACAGAAATACTTAATCAAGACAGAAGGAGGAACAAACTCATAATCATAAGGTATAATTATACTTCTACTGTACCTGTGCCTGCAATCAAAGTTTCTTTATTCATTTTATTATGTATCACACACAACTGTAATTTAATTATTAGTGCAGGATAATCAAATTAATCTATTGCAAAGGTTAATCTTTTCCATTGTGCTTCATGTATGAGTAACCAAACAATGACTGGAAAATTTTTAAACAAATATCCTATTGTGTGGACTACTTTTTTAAAAAAAATGTTAGTTGCTTTTTACTTTCAAAATAGCATTATGTTTAATACACTTTGTATATTTTGCTACCAGAGAGAGTTTGGTTTTTTTAGAGAGTTTTTTTTTAACTTTAAAAATGATTTATGACTAATAAAGTATTACTGCAAAATGTGTTTTTTTCCTTCTAAAGTGCTTGCCTGGTATTTATATTTTATCAACTTAGTCATTGACATCAACATTTTTTTATTCTCTATTCCAATCAAAATTCAAAGAATCCCTTTCCTCTTCTCAGTAAGATAAACAAAGAACTAAAAAGTTTTGTCTTCCTTGTATTTTCATATCTACATTTGTGTCTTAGAGCACACATAGTAAGCTTGGCAACACCAATTCCTCAGAGTAGAATATATCTCAAAGTAAAAAAAAAAAAGTCATTCTTTCTTCTGTATGTTTAATATATTCAATTATATAGAAATTTCCTGCACATTCCTTCCACCTCAATACCAACCACTTGAGTTATAGTTCCCAGAACAAGTTGAAAGCTGTTAAGCTATTAAGTCTAAACCTGCAAAATGTTGCAATAAGAAATCATTTGGGTGAACACTAAAAATGACCAATAGTTTCAGTAAGTTTCTCCTTCCTCTAAAGAATAGGGGGTAAAACACTCTAGGGATGAAATGATATTTCAGACTGCTAAAGATTTATTATTCTTGATTGTCTCATAGAAGAATATTTATTTTCAGATGTTAAAACACAATGTGATGATGTCAGCTAAATTATATCATGTTCAGAAAATAAATAAAATGATAGTTGTTACCCAATGAGACTTTCATGCATATTTACTTCTGAATTTAATTTTGTTTTATTCAGAAATGAAAATGCATTAGACAAAAACAAATTTGATGAAATATTATTTTTCCATTGACTAGTGTTCTTAAAGATGAAAGAACTTGTCAGACACATAATAAGCAAAATATAAATAATATAAATCCCCATATCTTCTACTAAAATAAGTAATTTAGTAATTTTTAAAAATCTGTGTCTTTATGAGATGTGACTTAGATTTACATACATAATGTTTAGTCAAATATCCATTAGTTACCAGGAAGGGACTTAAAGAAGCCTAGAGGTGACTGTGGCAGTTAAATTTACTACCCTGTTTCAATAAGTGGAAAGAAAACCAGAATATCTGTGCACTTGAATAAAAATGCTGACAGGGCAGCTGGATGGTGCAGTGGATAAAGTACCAGTTCTGAATTCAGGAGGACCTCAGACACTTGGCACATACTAGCTGTGTGACCCTGGACAAGTCACTTAACCCCCCATTGCCAGCCAAAAAAAAAAAAAAGAATCAGCTTCCTGATGTAGCTTTCTTTCTGTTATACAATGTTGTGTTTTTTTTTCTCCCCCCTCAATATTATTTCAACACATTATTGGTCAAATTTCAACCTAAGTAAATATTCAGTGAGTCAATCAAGTCTCCTTATGATGTTTTGAAATAAACACACAAAATAAATATAAACATAATCTTCAATCAAGAAATGGGAACTACATTTTTAATTCAGAATGGAGTAGGAGAGCAATAGGAGGAAGCAGTCTAATCCAGCTCCCATTAATGACTATTCCACAGAGATCAAGAAAAATCACCAGCAGGGGCCAGCTAGGTGGCACAGTGAATAAAGCACTGGCCCTGGATTCAGGAGGACCTGAGTTCAAATCTGGCCTCAGACACTTGAAACTTAATAGCTGTATGACCCTGGGCAAGTCACTTAACAGTCATTTCCCTGGGGGGAGGGAGGGAAGGAAAAAGCACCAAACTGAGGAATGTTTGGCAAATCCAAGGGAAAATCAGTGTCATTTTTCCCCCCAGCTCTATCAGTTTAAGGAGAGAGAAAACTATAAACACTGGAGATAAGTTCTAGCCTGAAGGCATGAAGACACTGAACTATGGCTAAGCAGTAGGGTAATAAGAGGTCCCCCATCCAGCATAGAGGAGTCTGATACTGTATAGGGAGGAAGTACAGGTGCCATCACTGCCTAAGCCTGATTTAGGTCAGTTCCTCTGCTGTCAGTTATTCAAGAACAACAACAACAACATACTTTCAATCCATTAGGGGATTTTCTTAGTCATGTAAAAACAAATCTAAAAAGGTAGACACTTAGGATACCTTGAGATGATTGAATTGAGTACACTTCTGTTGATTCTCTTGCCCACTGTCATCAACCAACCAGGAATAGAGAAGGATGCCAGATCAATCTAGTACCTCAGTTTATAATCTACAGAGATATAGCCCAAGTAGTAAGCTCAGACCAAACAAGAGCATGCAGTTTTATTGGTCTGAACCTGAAGAAGCCAAAAGGTATTTGGCAGTGTTTGGATTCAAAAAAAGTTTATTTAGATTTAAACCAGAAAAAAAAAATTCGTAAGTAAATTGCTTAGATCCAAACTCAAGTCAGGAGCTTTCAAAGCTCAGATCTAGAAAACAGCAATCTACTTTTGTCATAAATCATATTACTTTAGATGCACATAAAGAATAGAAATACCTTTCCTGAAGTGCCCAAAATACACTTGAAATATAATGTCATCTACACTCAGGGAAAGTAGTAGCAAAAGCAAAAACAAAGGAAGGAAGGAAGGAAAGAAGAGAGAGAAACAAAGAAAGAAACAGACAAATAGAAACAAAGAAAAAAAAAGGGAGAACATGGCCCAGATATTACCTCTAGAAGCTTATAGAACCGTGTCTTAATAAAAAATCGGAGTATGTGGAGTATAGCTTTCAAAATGAATAAACAGACAAATAATAATCACACTATAAAAAAGTATTATAGTAATTGATACCCGAGATATAAATCAGAGAAGAGAATCATTACACAATCTCTAAAAGCATAGATTTAAAGCAAAATGCAATTTGGGTACAATTTCAACTAGATTTCTTGAAACAAAGCAACAGTAATAATATTAATATCATTATTAATACTAGCAAATAAACCAAGTTTATAATTTACATAAGAACAATAAAAGAAAGAATAAGGAAGAGAAATAAAAACCATGGAGAGGAGCCTTTAAAATAGAAATAAAAATTGGCCCAAGAAAAACAAAATTTTAATGAAGTAACATGTTTCTTGAAAATTAGAATGAACCAAGTAGAAGTTAATTGCTGGTCAAGAAGTTTTCCTCTAATCTGAGAAGAAGAGGAAACAAATGTACATCTGAAAGGGCATTGAAGAACATGTAGCAAGGTAAGAGAACTGAAAGACAAAGTGGGGAAGGGAATGTTAGAGGGATTTATGCACTGGGATTTGGGAGAGTGGGATAGAAGGTTGGGGTACTTTCATAAGGGTGTATAGACTGAGATTGGGGGTTGGAGGGAGGGAATAAGGGGAGACTATTGGGTGATTGGTATAAGTGGAAAGTTAGGAGGGTTGGATGAGAAGATACGGTAACATGGATATGGTAAAAAAGAGAGTCTAAAAACAAAAATAGTGGAAATAAGATAAAGGGGAATTCACAAATATTAAGTTTAACTTAGAATGTGATGATTATACCAATGCCCTTTGTGATAACAATGAACTGGAAATCTAAGGGATCCTTAATAATTGGGAAATGGCTGAACAAATTGTTATGTAACATTGTGATGGAATACTACTATGCTATAAAAAACAGTGAGCTCAGTGATCTTAGAAAGGCATGGAAAGACATATTAAATGATGAAGATTGCATTAAAAGAGAAAGTGAGCAGAACAAATACATTGTATACACTAACAAAAAATTTTTTAAGAATGACTGAGCAACTAAGTCATTTAAATATAACTGTCATTTAAATTAAATATTTATAAAAGGTTAAAGCTTTTCAGTGCATTAATTCTGTCACAAACATAGTGAGCCATTTAAGATCAGGAGGCAACAAGGTTGCCTGAGGCAGGGAATACCAGAACAGAATGAAAATGATACAGGTCAAAACTTCCATGATTTTCAGAAGTGAGGTTGAATTTATGAGTGGACATTGTATATCCATCCTGGACAAGAGGAGAGTGACTCTATGACAAAAGAAAAGTTAAAAGAAATTTAATGAATTTTGAATTGAAAAAAATCTCATATTTTAAAATAAGTGATATAGAGAACAGATCAATGAGATATACTTTTTTTGTGGGACAATAAGGGTTAAGTGACTTGCCCAGGGTCACACAGCTAGTAAATGTCAAATGTCTGAGGCCATATTTGAATTCATGTGCTTAAGAATCCAAAGCTGGTGCTTTATCCACTGTGCCTTCAATGAGAAATAGTTTAAGAATTATATTTTTTGCCAAGAAATATAGTATTTTATTATTTTCTAGTTACACGAAGAGATATTTTTTAACATTTGTTTTTGTAAGATTGCTAGTTTAAAAATTTTGTCCCTCCCTTTCCCCCTCCCGAAAATAGCAAGCAATCTGATATAGATTATATATGTACAATCACATTAAACATATTTCTGCATTAGTCATGCTGTGAAAGAATCAGAGCAAAAGGGAAAACCTCAAAAAAGGAAAACAAAAAAATTAGAAATAGTATGGTTCAATCTGCATCTAGATTTTACAGTTCTTTTTTCTGGATTTGGAGAGCATTCTCCATCATGAGTCCTTTGGAACTATCTTGGACCATTGTGTGGCTGAGAAAAGTAAAATTTATCACTGTTGATCAATACACAACGTTGCTGATACTGTGTACAATTTTCTCCTGGTTCTGCTCATCTCGCTCAGTATCAGTTCATGTAAGTCTTTCCAGGTTTGTCTAAAATCTGCCTCCTCATTGTTTCTTCACACTTATTTTTTTTAAATTTCACGTTTGAATTTTTCTTCCTTCCTCCCTCATCAACCTTCTGTGTGGAATCAAGCAATTCAATGAAGTGGCTAAATCTTATGTAATTCTGACTAAAGCTCCATGATTTGAATTGTTTCTTTTTGGATACTGCAATAATTTCTCCTAGACCTGGAAGCATTCGAATATGGATATAATTTGGAATTGAAAATTGGGTATAAGGGGGAAGGTAGGTGGCACAGTTGATAAAGCACCTGCCCTGGATTCAGGAGGATCTGTATTCAAATCTGGCCTCAGACACTTGACATTTACTAGCTGTATGACCCTAGGAAAGTCACTTAATCCTCATTGCACCACCAAAAAAAGAGAAAGAAAGAATGTGGACATAATATTCCTGAGACTTTTTATTTGGAGATAGCTTTCAGGAACATATTAGTGGATTCTTTCAATGTTTATTTTATCCTCTTGTTCCAGAATACCAGGGCACTTTTCCTTTATAATTTCTTGAAAGATGATGGCTAAGCTATTTTTGATAATGGCTTTCTGGAGAACTAATAATTCTTAAATTATCCTTCCTGGATTTATCTTCCATATGAGTTGTATTTATAATGAAATGTTTCACATTTTCTTTTATTTTTCATACTTTCAATTTTATTTTGTTTCTTAATATCCCATAAAGCCATTAACTTCAACTGGCCAATTTTCTTCAGTGTGCTTTAGTACGTCCTTTGCCATTTGGCAAATTCTACTTTTTAAGGAGTTTTTTTTTTCTTCAGTGAAATTTTGTATATATATAGTATATATTTTCCAATTATTTTAAAGGAGTTCTCTTTAGTGGACTTTTATGCCTATTTTACTATTTCATGGAAAAAAAAAGTTAAGAAAATAGTACATTAAAAAACAGCCCAATCTGGAATTTCCAACAAAGCAACCAAGTCTGAAAACCATATCAGCAAGTATTCTGCAATTCTATAACTCGGAATCAGCAGAGCTTTCCAGCTGATTAATAATCAATGAGCGCAAGAGTCTAATGGAACTCCAACCAGGATGGAACCACAAATGTGCTGCTCATAGACAAATAGATGACAAGAACTTATAGAAGTAATGGCCATGAGGGTAGAAACCGCCTAGGGGAAGGAAACCCTGACTTTAAACCTCTGCTGCCTTATGGCCAAACCCATCTATGGGAAAGGCTTTGGGAGTTAATCCTGAGGAGAAATCAGACGTTGGAGTCCCTTAGGAGGTTGGATGTTGGACATCATGTCCCTCTGGCACCTTCTGCAGAGGCACTGGTGCCAAACTGTATTGGCTCTGCCTCTCCTTTGGATCCACCAATGTCGTGGAGAGGGAAAACCAGCTGCATGAGCAACAGCTTGTTTTCCAATTGATCCACCCAGGCCAGCACCCTGGAGAGGACACTCCAGCTACTCCTCATGGGGTAGATACAACATGGGATGTGGCAGTTACCAGTTATAAGTCACTCAGGAACTGTGGCTACCGTATCAGACTGCACAGCCACGCTGTGGCCTGTGACTCTTCAAGGTGCTGATCCATGGCTATCCATGACTAATGGAGGCCTACACTACACACACACACCCACACCCATATATATATATATATATATATATATATATATATATATATAATACATTTGTAATTACATCAAACTTTTTGATATTAGTCATTTTATATGACTCAAATAAAAAGACAAAATGAAAGAAAGAAAGAAAGAAAGAGAAAAATAGGATGCTTTAGTGTGTGTTCAATCAATAACAGTTCTTTCTCTGGAGGTTGATAGATCCTGCTTAACTTCTAAGTTTTTTTTTTTCTGACTGGAAAATTATTTCACCCTTTCAATTTGTGGATTTTGCTACTATGGGAATTGTTTTATGCCATTATTCAAAGGTGTTCAGAAGGGTTTTGGGGGAAGAGCTCAGCTGCTGCCTATTCTCTGCCATTTTCACTCTGTAAGATTTCTTTTACAATTCTTTAGGAGCAGTGAGAGCTTGTAGGTCCCTAATCATGAGTTATCTTTAATATTCTGGAATAATGCAAAACTCTCTACCCTAAGAAAACAACATCAGGCCTATCCTAGACATTACCTAAAGAATTATGTCTAGCCTAGCTCTAGCATAGAATCCAAATTCAGGAAATGCTAGAGGGAAAAATAGAAAAATTGATGATGTATGAGAAAAAAAGAATTAGAAAGGTAATTAAAAGTTTTGTTCAAGAATCAAAAAAATACTTTAATAAAGCAACAATTAAACTGAGCAAATGAGAATGGATAAATATAAGATAATGTCTCCCCAAGATAACATCAAAAAGATCCAAATATTCTTAATTAAGTGAAAAATATTGCAAACAGAAATATACAGATAGAATTCAAATCCTAAGGAGCTATATAGTGAAGAACACTTATGATTTAGTAGTCAATTAAATAAAGAAATGGATAACTAAGAGTTTGGTATTCTAAAAGACAAAGTACATAGGTTTATGACCAAGAACATTTAATCCAGAAAAAATGTAGTATAATCCTACAAGGGAATAAAAATAAAAAACAAAACAACAATCTTTGATATAATATAGAACTTTCAAGTGTTCATGATAAAAAGACCAGAACTCAATGGTAAGATTGATGTACAAATGCAGAGGTCAAGAAATTCATAAAAAACTATAAATATGCACATAAGGAAGTAAAAAAGGATCACTATGGAGAAGCGATATGTATATCTTCACAAAATCTGATCTCCAAATCTTCACCTCTGGTCATAGTCTATTTAGAGAAAGGATCTGTCAGTATTCTGTTATGTTTTAATATCTTAAAAGAAGACTGGAATTGGAGGGCAAGGAAATAGGTGGAGATGGAAAAGGGGGGGTATAAATAAAGATGAAAAATGCACAAAATTACCTCACATCATTAGGGTAGACACGTTAGAAGTCTATACAAACAAGGAGAAAGGCATGGACAGAGTGAAACTTGAACCTCACTCTCATTTGAATTGGTCAAAAGAGTGGGGGAAATACAGCTAGATAAATAAATATACTTCCCTCAAAATGGAAACAGATGGAGAGAGAAGAGAATTGAGAGAATTAGAAGAACAGGTTAATAGAAGGATAAATTCAAAGCAAAACAAACTTTAAAAATATGAACATATTTCTAGAAGGTCTTTTGTTCATGCCAAAGAATTGGATACTAAAGAGGTACCCCAAATTAGGAAATAGCTAAACAAGCTATGGTATATAAATATGATGGAAAATGTTGTGCTATAAGAAATGATGGGGGGGGGGGTTGTGGAGGCAGCTAGGTGGCAAAGTGGATAAAGCACCGGCCCTTGTTTCAGGAGGACTTGAGTTCAAATCTGGCCTCAGACAGTTGACACTTATAGCTGTGCGACCCTAGACAAGTCACTTAACCCTCATTGCCCCACAAAAAAAAAAAAAAGAAAAGAAAAGGAAAAAGAATTGATGAAGGTAATAGTTTCAGTGAAAGCTGAAAAGACTCAAAGGTACTGATACAGAGTAAGTAAACAGAACCAGGAGAATGGTCTACACAGTGAAAACAATATTATGAATAATTGGGGCAGAGCCAAGATGGCTCTGAGCTTTCGTGTATTTCCCTGAAAACAACATTAAATCAGGCCTCTAAACAGATTCTGGAACTACAGAACCTAAAAAGAGACAAAATCCTGCTACTTGAGATAATTTAGAAGACTTCAGAAAAGTTCTGTCTTACCAGGTGAAAGGGTAGGGTGGCTCAACACTACTAGTCTCATGTCAGCTGGCAGCTCACCTCAGCAAAGCATGGCTCAGTGGGCAGCTCAATACTGTTGCTACTCGACACAGCTGAGAGTGGGGAAGCTAAGAGTGAGGCAGCTTAGAGCAGTAAGAAGCTTGCAACCATGAACCCTATACCCCATGAGTAGAATTCAACTTTATAAGTTTAAAAATAGCCTAAAACATGAGCAAGAAACAGAAAAGCATGCTTACCATTGACAACTTCTATGGTGAAAGGAAGACCAAAACTCAAACTCAGATGAGTTGGTCAAAACGCCCACAAGTAAAGACTCAAGAGGGAAGATGATCTTGTTTCAAGACCAAAAAGCCTTCTTTGAAGAGCTAAAAAAAGCTTTTAAAAAACAAATGAGAAAGGTAGATAAAAAAATGTAAAGAGAAATGAGAGAAATGAGAGTTACATTACAAAAAGAAGCACAAAATATGATGAAGGAAAACACTTCCATAGAAAATACAATTGGCCAAATGAAAGAAAAAATTGGCCAAATTAAAAAAGAAGTGCAAAAGCTTACTGTGGAAAATAAAGCTTTAAAAATTAAAATTGAGTAGATGGAAGCTGATAACTCCATAATACAACAAGAATCTGCTAAGCAGAATAAAAATGAAAAAAATAAAAGAAAATGTGTAGGGAACTCAGAGGGCCAGAGGCCTTTTCTGAAGTTCCCCTCCCTGGTGTTATGCCCAAACCTTTAGGCATGTCAAGGATCTATTAAAGTGTTCTGAGAAGCAAGGACAGGGAGTGAGGAAGAGAGAATAAAAAAATGCTAGGAGGAAAATTTCTCATGGCTGTAAGATTAAACAAGAAACCAGGTGGTCTCACTATCTTGTAACCATTCTGGGAAATATGCTGTAATTGTCAGGTATAATTTGATGAATGGTTTTGTTACCCCAAAAAAAAAGTTATCATGAACTTATGCTTTGTTTTGCTATAAGAGAATTGTTAACCTGGTAAATAAAGTAGTAGTAGAGTAGAGCTTGCTGTATTTTAGAAAGAACTGCCTCCTGTCATTCAACTCTCCTTCTACCCCCCTTTTCGTTCCCCAGATCTGAAGCACTGGCCGCTTCAAAAATGTGAAATACCACATTGAAAAACAACTGACCTGGAAAATAGATCCAGGAGAAATAATCTGAGAATTATTAGACTACCTGAAAGCCATGATTAAGAAAACAGTCTGGACACCATATTCCAGGAAATTATTAAGGACAACAGCCCTAAAATTGTAGAATCAGAGGATTAAATCATCATTGAAAGAATCTACCAATCACCTCCTGAAAGAGACCCCAAAAGGCACACTTCAAGGAAGACTGTAGCCAAACTCCAGAATTATCAGGTGAAGGAGAAAATACTTCAAGCATCCAGAAAGAAACCATTTAATATCATGGAGACACAGTCAGGATTTCACAGGACCTGGCAGCTTCAACATTAAAGGATCACAGGGCTCGGAAGATGATATAAAGGAAGGGAAAGGATCTTGGATTACAACCCATAATCAACTACCCAGCAAAACTGATCATGCTCTTTCAGAGGAAAGATGGACATTCAATGAACTAGGGGACTTCCAAGGCTTCCTGAGAAAAAGACCAGAACTGAACAGAAAATTTGATCTCCAAATGCAAGACTCTAGAGAAATATAAAGAGGTAAACAAGGGGGAGAAAAACGTTGTTCAATGATGTTAAACTGCTTGCATCCTTATGAGGGAGAGTAATACTTTTAACTCTTGAGATCTGTATCTCTGTTAAGGTATTGTTATTAAATCAACTTTGATACAATGATATAAAGAAACTTAAGGTGCAGAATAAAAGACTAGGGGGAGGAGAGGAAGGGGAAGGTGGAATGGGGTTAATTACACCATAACTGAACAGAAAATTTGGTCTCCAAATACAAGACTCTAGAGAAATATCATGAGGTAAACAAGGGAGAGAAAAGGGTTGTTCAATGATTCCATATAAGGGAGGATAATACTTTTAACTCTTGAGATCTGTATCTCTGTAACCTTATTGTGATTAAATCAATTTTGATGTGATGATATAAAGAAACTTAAGGGGCAGAATAAAAGAAGACTGGGGGAGTAGAGGAATGGAGAGTTAGAATGGAGTTAATTATATCATAGGAAGACAAAAAAAAATAACCCATTACAACAGAGGGAAAGAAGGGAGGGGTGGGCATTGTTGCAACCTTACTCTCATCAGATTTGGTTCAGGGAGGGAATAGAATACACTCCCATTTGTATAAAGAAACTTAGCTTATTCTTTAAGGAAACAAAAGGGGAAGGGGAAAAAGGGTGGTATTGATAGAAGAGAGGGCACAAGTTGGGGAAAAAGGGGCAAGAAAAAGGATGGCAGCTGATAAAGGGAGGGCAGATTAAGGGAGGCAGTGGTCAGAAGCAAAACAGCGATCAAGTGGAAAATGGGGAAAGAATGGGGAAAAAAGTACAAAGGGGAAAAGAAGATGGAGGGAAGTAAACATTTAATAATTTTAACTGTGAATATGAATGGAATGAACTCTCCTATAAAACAGAAGCAAATAGCAGAGTGAATTAAAAATCAGTATCCTATAATATGTTGTTTACAAGAAACACATTTGAAACAGAGAGATATAGACAGAATAAAGGTAAAAGGTTGGAGCAAAATATATTATGCTTCAGCTAAAGTTAAAAAAAAAGCAGCGGTAGCAATTCTTATCTCAGACAAAGCAAAAGCAAAAATAGATCTAATTAAAAGAGATAAAGAAGGAAACAACATCTTGCTAAAAGTTACTGTAGATAATGAAGTAATATCAATACTAAACATGTACACACCAAGTAGTATAGCATCCAAATCCTTAGGGGAGAAATTAAATGAGTTACAAGAGGAAATAGACAACAAAAATATACTAGTGTGATATCTGAACCTTCCCCTCTCAGAATTAGATAAATCTAACTGCAAAATAGATAAGAAAGAAGTTAAAGAGGTGAATAGAATATTAGCAAATTTAGGTATGATAGACATATGGAGAAAACTGAATGGGGATAGAAAGGAATACACCTTCTTCTCAGCAGCACACGGTACATACTCATAAATTGACCCTGTATTAGGGGAAAAAAAGATCATAGCCCAATGTAGAAAGGCAGAAATAGTAAATGCATCCTTCTCAGATCATGACGTTACAAAAATTACATGTAATAAAGAGCCAAGGAAAATTAATTGGAAACTAAACAATCTCATCCTAAAAAATGAGTGGGTCAAACAACAAATCATAGAAACAATCACTAACTTCATCCAAGAGAATGACAATAATGAGACAACATACCAAAATCTATGGGATACAGCCAAAGCAGTGCTTAGGGGAAATTTTAAATCTCTAAATGCTTACATGAATATAAAAGATAAAGAAGAGCTCAATGAATTGGGCATGAAACTTAAAAAGCTAGATAAAGAACAAATTAAATATTGCCAACTAAATACTAAATTAAAAACCCTGAAAATCAAAGGAGAAATTAATAAAATTGAAAGCAAGGAAACTATAGAACTAATCAATAAAACCAAGAGCTGGTTTTATGAAGAATAAAAACAATAAAATACATAAGCCTTTGGTTAATTTGATTTTTAAAAAAAAGAAGAAAAACAAATTACCAGTATCAAAAATTAAAGGGTGTGATTTCATCACTAAAGAAGTGGAAATTAAGGCAATAATTAGGAGTTATTTTGCCCAACTATATGCCAATAAATTTGACAATCTAAATGAAATGGATAAATATTTCCAAAAATACCATTTGCCCAAGTTAACTGAAGAGGAAATAAAATCCTTAAATAGGCCCATTTCAGAAAAGGAAATTGAACAAGTCATCAATGAACTCCATAAGAAAAAATCTCCACGGCCAGATGTATTTACAAATGAATTCTACCAAACATTCAAAGAACAAATAATTCCAATACTATACAAACTATTTGGAAAAATAGGTGAAGAAGGGGTTCTACCAAACTCCTTTTATTACACAAATATGGTGTTGATTCCTAAACCAGGCAGGGCCAAAACAAAGAAAACAAATTACAGATCAATTTCCCTAATGAATATTGATGCAGAAATCTTAAATAAAATATTAGCAAGGAGATTGTAGCGAGTGATCACCAGGATAATACACTAAGACCAGGTGGATTTATACAAGGAATGCAAGGCTGGTTCAATGTTAGAATAACTATTAATATAATCAACCACATCAATAACAAAACTAACCATAATCATATGATTATTTCAATAGATGCAGAGAAAGCATTTGACAAAATACAACACTCATTCCTATTAAAAACACTAGAGAGCACAGGAATAGGTGGAGCTTTCATTAACATAATAAGCAGGACCTATCAGCAAACACCATATGTAATGGGGATAAGTTAGAGGCATTCCCAATAAGATCAGGGGTGAAATAGGGATGTCCATTATCACCTCAATTATTTAATATTGTATTAGAAATGTTACCTATAGCAATAAGAGAAGATAAAGGAATTATAATAGGCAAGGAGTAAACAAAACTTTCACTCTTTGCAGATGATATGATGGCATAATTAAAGAATCCTAAAGAATCAACTAAAAAACTGCTTGAAACAATTAACAATTTTAGAAGAGTTGCAGGATATAAAATAAACCCACATAAATCCTCAGCATTTCATACATGACCAACAAAGCTCAGCAGCAAGAGATAGGGAAATTTCATTTAAAGTAACAGTAAACATTATAAAATACTTGGCAATCTACCTGACAAGAGAAACCCAGCACCTCCATGAATGCAATTGCAGAACACTTTTCACACAAATATAATCAGATCTACGTAATTGTGAAAATATAAATTGCTCATGGATAGGCCAAGCTAACATAATAAAAATGAAAATCCTACCTTAATTAATTTACCTATTCAGTACCATACCAATCAGACTACCAAAAATCATTTTGTAGGGCTAGAAAAAATAATAACAAAATTAATCTGGGAAAACAAAAAGTCAAGAATATCAAGGGAATTAATGGAAAAAATGAACAGGAACATGGGCTAGCTGTACCAAATTTGAAGCTATATTATAAAGATGGCAGTTATCAAAATTATGGGTTAATGGCTAAGAAACAGAGTGGTGGATCAATGAAATAGGTTAGTCACAGGAGACAGAGTTGTAAATGACTATAGAAATCTACTGTTCGTTAAACCTAAAGACTCCCACTTCCAGGATAGGAACTCAGTGTTTGACAAAAACTGCGGAGAAAACTCGAAGATAGTATGCCAGAAACTACGAATAGACCAACATCTTATACCTTATACAAAAATAAGGTCAAAATGCATTCAAGATTTAGACATAAAGAGTGATATCATAGATAAATTAGGAGAGGAAGGAATAGTTTACCTCTCAGATCTATTGAGAGGAAAACAATTTATGCCCAAACAAGAGTTAGAGAATATTATGTAAAGCAAGAGGGAAGACTTTGATTACATTAAATTAAAAAAGCTTTTGTACAAACAGAAGCAATGCAGCTAAAATTAGAAGGGAGGCAGAAAACTGGGAAAAAATTTTTACATCCAACATTTCTGATAAGGGCCTCATTTCTAAAATAGATAGGAACTAAATCAAATTTATAAGAATGCAAGTATTCTTCAACTGAGAAATGGTAAAAGGATATGAACAGGCAGTCTTCTGATGATGAAATCAAAGCTATCTTTAGCCATATGAAAAAATGGTTAGAGAAATTCAAATTAAAATACCTCTAAGGTATCACCTCACACCTATCAGATTGGCTAATATGGTAAAAAAGAAAAATAATTGGAGAAGCTGTGGAAAAATTGGAATGCCAATGCATTGTTGGTGGAGCTGTGAACTGATCCAACCATTCTGGAGAGCAATTTGGAATTATGCCCCAAGGCCTATGGGACTATCCATACCCTTTGACACAGTAATACCACTACTAGGTCTGTATCCCAAAGAGATGATAGAAAAGAGAAAAGCACCCACATGTACAAATATATTTATAGCAGCTCTCCTTGTGGTGGCAAAGAATCAGAAATCGAGGGAATGCCCATCAATTGCGGAATGGCTAAACAAGTTGTGGTATATGAATGTAATGGAATACTATTGTGCTGTAAGAAATGAGGAGCAGGAGCATTTCAGAGAAACCTGGAAGGACTTGCATGAACAGATGCTGAGGTAGAAGCAGAATTAGGAGAACATTGTACCCAGTAACAGCAACATTGTGTGATGGTCAACTGTGATAGACTTGGCTATTCTCAGCAAGGCAAAAATGTTCTAAACATCCAGAAAAGAAGAACTGTGGATTCTGAATGCAGATTGAACCATATCATTTCTACTTTCGGGCTGTGTTTTTCCCCTTCTTTTTTGAGATTTTTCCCTTGTCCTATGATTCTTATTCCACAATATGACTAATGCAGAATTATGTTTAGTATGATTGTACATATATAACCTATATCAGATTGCTTTCCATCATGGTCAAAGGAAGGAAACAATTTTGTAATTAGAAATCCCAGGAAAATAAATGTTGAAAACTATCCATACATGTAACTGGAGAATAATAAAATACTTTTTTTTTAAATAAAAAAAAAATGTAATTAATTTTTCAGTGGGCTTTTGTATTTTTTCTTCCCTATTTAGTCTATTCTGCTTTTTAAGGTTTTCTTTTCTTGAGTGATTTTTTTTACAACTATTTTCCCTTTGTGCCTTTTTTATGTTTATTTTTTTTTCTTCAAGATTTTTTGTGTGTGCCCTATTTATCAAGATTTGAATTCCTCTTTCATTTTTTAAAATCAGTCTTCATTTATTTTTCTTAATTGTTCACTAGGACTCATGCCTTTCTTCAACTTCCAAAAATTCTTATTGGTATTAGGTCAAATCAACATTTTTTCTTTGAGGGTTTACTTGTATTTTTTCCATGTTATTATATGGTTCTGTGTTTCTGTCTTGGTCTTTCCTGTCAGCTTAAAAGGTTTTTTATGATCATGTTCTTTTTTTTTAATCATTTTTTTGCTCATTTTTTTTCTGCTTATTTCTTGCCTGTGAACCTTATGTGAGGTTGTAGTTAGACTCTGCTCACTTAGTTTTCAGGAGGCACTATCCTAGGCTTTAGGCTTTTTCGTGTTGTTGTTTTCAGACCTTGTTTAGTGGATACCTAGATTTCCAGTGCTTCCAACATGGTGTGATCCAAGGATAGGAGTGGTTGCTGTTCTCATGATCTGCAGTGTGTTCTTTAAACTGTTCCTTGGGAAACACAAATTTTATTATTCTTCTTGCCCTTGTACTTGGTACCAGCTCCCCTGCTTTTCCAAAATCAAAAGTTCTAGTGCTCCTCTTGTCCTTGGAAATGCAACTAGAACCCTTGATCTCTTGTGAAGAAGCACAATTACTCCTCTCTGCTCTGGAACTATAAATGGAATTGTTTAAAAACAATAGAGTTACCAGTCAGTCCCAACTGCATCGGGTATCAACAAATGGCCCTCTATAATTTGTTTCTGATGAGCCAGTTGAGCCCTTTACTGTCTCTGGCCTAAGAAAACCCCTGAAGTTGCTGATGCTGCACTATTGTAATTGCTTCCAAGGCCCATACCTGGTGGTGCTGTACTACTCTACGAATGATTCCCACCTAAGTGTTATAGATTTCTCCTGCTGATCCTCTAAGTTGTCTTCGGTTGAAAAAAAATTCTCACCTTTTCTTGTCACTCCAAAATTTAATTTGAGGAGTGATTTTAATGGTGAATGAATTGTGAATACTGGGGAAATTCAGCTGTGCATCTGCTTCTAATATGCCATCTTGCCTTTACCATCTAAGTATGCATGCATCCTTTATGTTCATTTTGAGCAGCTGAAGAAATGCAGGGGGGACAGAGGGAGGGAAGATTGTTTGAAATATGGCTGTAACTGGGTCAGTGCTTGAACCAATAAATTATTTCCTGCTTGTTTGAGCAAAAAATGCTCCAGTAGAGGCAGTATTATGGATGCAACTTTGGATGGCTCCTTCTGGACCCTTTAAAAATCAGATAAGCTTTTTAAATATATATTACCAACATTAATAAATAAGGGAAGGACAATATTGATAAACTAATTTCAGGAAGAGAAATCAAACAGGTTAAAAGCTCCCAAAGAAGCAGCATTGGAGTCACAATTATGTTCTGATATAGTATATATAAATTTTAAAATGACTGAATCAAATACTTAATAAATTATTCTAATGATACAAAAACTATTCATAAAGTTAGGGAAAGAAGCCACTTTTATAAATTCCTTCTGTGAAACCAAGAAAATAAAATTTTAAAAGAAAAGAGATAAATATCAATATGAATTTAAACTGTTATTGACATTAAAATTAGCAAATAATGCAAAATTTGTTAAAATATAACATGAACTTTATGTTTTTCCTAGAGATGGAAGAAAAATTAAATTCTGGAAAAATAAACATAATCATAATAATACAACAATTCAAGTCATAATTTCATTGAAGCATGCAGAAACACTTTGGTCCAATAAAGTTCTCATGAAAAATGATTAAAAACATAAAAATTACATATTTCCTTAATATGATGAAAAGTATATATCTAAAATCAAGATTAACCAAAATTATGACAGAGGAAAAAACAGTAATTTCACCAGTTAACATCAGGAATAAAACAAGAAATTCCATTGTTGTTACTGTTTTGGAAATGTTAGATCAAGTCATAAAGGGTTTGTGAGTATTATGAAAATAATCATAGCCAAATAAGAGGCACAATTACTATTTATTTTTCTTTTTAGACAATTTTATGGTTTGTCTGGAGGATCCAGGAAAAAATAAAATTAATTAAGGCAATTAATGTCTTCAATAAGGTAGCAAAATCTGAAACATTGTTAACAAAATTAGAAGGGAGAGATAAGGAAGAAAAATAAAACAAAATATTATAACAAAAATAACTAATTATCTAGTCACTAACTTACCAAGATGCACAGGACTTAAGGCGAACTACAAAATAATTTTAGAGGAAATTAAAAATACTCACTTAAATAATTTAGAAAATATCATTTTTTCAAAGCTGGGCTATGCCATGATAGCAAAAATAGACATTACCATATAGTCATTGTTGTACCAATTCATGTAACCTAGGTATATTTTAGAGAATTAGAGAAAATAATAGCAATTAGTATTGGTGAGCAGTTGGTCAGGGGAAGATTACAAGGGTCTCTTTGCTGGTATTGAAGTGGGACTTTGTTGTTTTGCCAGTGCTCACATCTGAGTTGCAGTCTTGGGTTGAAGTCCAAGGCTGAGGAGGAGCATAAGCACACAAGAGCTTGTAGCCATCATGGATCAGGGCTCTGTTCCATGTCCAGGGCAGAGAAGCAGACCTGGGGTTGCTTACAGACAAGAACACAGACCAGAAAATTGGTGAATATACCTCTCCTTAAATCATAACAACTTGAAAGAATTAAGGACTTATAAATTCCTAGAAGTATCTCTGAAAAGAGCAGTTCAAGCCCCATGAAGCTTGGGACAGTACCCCCACCTCCCTGGAAGTAGTGCCCCACTTTAACAAAGAGTAAAAGTCAAGAAATAGCTTGGGAAAATGAGCAGACAGAATAAAAAATGTTGACCCTAGAAAATTACTATAATGACAAGGAAGAACAAAATACACACCTAGAAGAAGATAACAAAATCAAAACTTGTATATCAAAAACTTCAAAGAAAAATATGAATTGGTCTCAGGTTATAGAAGGTCTCAAATGAGTTATAGAAGAAAATCATGGATGTCAACAGCTTGAAAAGCCAAATTGACCAAATGGAAAAGGAGGTACAAAAGCTCTCTGAAAATATAAAAATAATAATAACAATAATACCTTAAAAATTAGGATTGAGCAAATGGAAGCTAATGACTTTATGAGAAATCAAGTAACAATAAAGCAAAACCAAAAACATGAAAAATAGAAGGGAATGTGAAATATCTCCTTGGAAAAACAACTGACTTAGAAAATATATCTAGGAGAGATAATTTGAAAATTATTGGATGACCTGATAGCCATGATCAAAAAACAACCTAGACATCATCTTCCAAGAAATATTCAGCAAAAATTGTCATGATATTCTAGAAGCAGAAGGTAAAATAGAAATTGAAAGAATTCACCAATCACCTCCTGAAAGAGATCCCAAAATGAAAACTTCCAGGAATAGTATAGCCAAATTCCAGAGCTGCCAGGTCAAGGAGAAAATATTACAAGTGGCCATAAAGAATCAATTCAAGTACAGAGGAGCCACAGTCAGGTTAAACCAAAATCTAGCAGCTTCTACATTAAAGGATCAAAGATCTTATAATATAACAGTCCAGAGAGCAAATGAACTGGTATTACTACCAAGAATGATCTACCCAACAAAACTGTGTATAATCCTTTAGGGGGAAAAAAGGGAATTCAATGAGAGGATTTTCACGCATTCTTGATGAAAAGACCTGAATTGAATAGGAAAGTTGACTTTCAAATACAAGACCCTAGAGAAATATAAAAAGGTAAGCAGGAAAAATAAATTATGAGGTATATTAAAATGATAAACTGTTTACATTCCTACATGGGAAGATGATACTTGTAACTCATAAGAACCTTTTTTATTATCAGGGCAGCTAGGTAGAGTATATTTAGACAGAAGATACAGGTATGTGTTGAATATGAAGTGATGATATTTTTTAAAAAAAAATATAATTAAGGAGTGAGAGAGGAATGCACTGTGAGAAAGGGAAAGGGAGAGGTAGAATGGGTTAAAGCACTTCACATATAAGAAGCATGAAAAAGCTGATGGAATGGAGGGGAATATGGGGGAGGTGTTGGGGAGTGAGTAAGACTTTCACTCACAAAGAGAATATCATACACACTCAATTGAGTATGGTAATTTTTCTTAGCCTGAAGGAAAGTAGGAGGTGAAGGAGATTTGGATATGAATGAAGGAAGGGCTGATTGGGAGAGGGAGTAGTCAGAAGCAAAACATTTTTGAACAGACTTGATAGAGTGAAAGAAGATTGAACATAGAGTAAATTTCATGGGATGGAAATAGAATGGAGGGTAATATAGTTAGCAGTAGTAACTATGAAAAACAAATTGAAGCAAGTTTGTCTTACAGGCCTCAGTTCTCAAGCACATAGAGAACTGAGTCAAATTTGTTAAATGAGTCATTCTTCTACTGATAGATGATCAAAAGATATGAAGTATTAAGATGAAATAATCAAAGCTACCTATAGTCATATGAAAAATACTCTAACTCACTATTGTTTGGAGAGAAGCAGATAGAAACAATTCTGGAGTACTACCTCCTACCTATTGGGTTGGATAATAGGCCAGTAGAGAATAATGATAAATGTTGTAGGGGACATGTAGAAAATGAGACATTAATAAACTCTTGGTAAAGTTGTAAACTGATTCAAACAATCCATAGATCAATTTGTAACTAAGGACAAAGGGATATAAAACCAAGCATACTCTTGTACTATTACCAGGTTGGTATCCAAAAAGACATTTAAAAAAAAATCAAAAAGTTGAATTCAATATTGAGGAGATTACCATCAATTAGGGAATGGCTGAACAAATTGTGGTATGAGATCATGATAGAACACTATTGTGCTATAAGAAATGATGAGCAGGATGCTATCAGAAACTGTCAGTCATTAAAATGTTGTGACAGCACCAAGATAGATTTTTATGGTATTGTATATAAAAATGATAATGTTTCCTTTGTTCACACATTTATTGCCATTAAATATATCTCATTCAGCTGACCTAAGAATGAGAAAATTCTTATGAGTTAGAAATATCATCTTCCCATGTAGGGATGTAAACAGTTTAACATTTTAATATCCCTCATGATTTCTTCTTCCTGTTTAACTTTTTATGCTTCTCTATGGTATGGTATTTGAAAGTCAAAATTTCTATTCAGTTCAGGTCTTTTCACCATGAATGCTTAAAAATACTCTCTTTCTTTGGATTCTCATTTTTTCCCCTGAATGATTATACTGAGTTTTGTTTGGTAGGTTTTTTGTTTGTTTGCTTTGGTTTTGTGAGTGTGTGTGTGTGTGTGTGTGTGTGTGTGTGTGTGTTTGGTGGGGTATTGAATGTTAAATGGCTTGCCTAGGGTCACATAACTAGTAAGTGTCAAGTGTCAGAGGCCAGATATGAACTCAGGTCCTTCTGAATCCAAGGCTGGTGCTTTATTCACTGCACCACCTAGCTGCTCCATGGGTAGGTGATTCTTGGTTGTAATCCCACTTCCTTTGCCCTCTGGAACATAATATACCATGAACTCTGATCCATTAATGTAGAAGCTACTAGATCTTGGGTTGTCCTGACTGGCTCCACTGTACTTGAATTGTTTCTTTCTGGCTTCTTGAAATATTTTCTCCTTGACCTGGGAGCTCTGGAATTTGGCTATAATCTTCTCAGAAGTTTTCATTTTGGGTTCTCTTTCAGTAAGTGATTGATAGATTCTTTCAATTTCTATTTTACTTTCTGTTTCTAGAATATCAGAGCAATTTTCCTTGATTATTTCTTGGAAGATGATGTCTAAGGTCTTTTGTTGATCATAATTTTAAGGTAGTTCAATTATTTTCCAATTATTTCTCCTGACTCTACTTTCTAGGTCAGTTATTTTTTTTCCAAGGAGTTATTTCACATTGCCATATATTTTAAATTCTTTTGATTTTGCTTTATTGTGATGTGATTTATCATAAAATCATTAGCTTTCATTTGCTGAATCCTAATTTTTAAGCAATTATTTTCATCAGACAACTTTTTTACCTCCTTTTCCATTTGACCAATTTGACTTTTCAAGCTGTTGACTTATTTCCTCTGACTTTCCTGCATCTCTTTCATTTCTCTTTCCATTGTTTTCTTTCTCTCTTACTTTATTTTTGAAGTCATTTTTGAGCACTTCTATGGCTGTAAGTCAATTCATATTTTTCTTGGAAGCTTTGGATCTAGGAGTCCTGACATTGCTATTCTCTTCTGAGGATGTATTTTGATCTTCCTTTTCACCAAAGAAACTTTCTAAGGTCAGCATTTCTTTCTGTCTACTCATTTTCCTAGCCTATTTCTTGACTTTTAACTCCTTCTTAAAGTGGAGCACTGCTTCCAGGATGACCTATTACAAGATTCAGTGGGTCCCAGGTGGTATGCTTTAAGGAGAGGCATGTTCCCCACTCTCCTGGCATATGCTCTGTTATGTAAGCAACCACAAGCCTGCTTGCACTTTAACCTGGGATCAGAGATCTGTTTTATGGTGGGTGCAAGCTCCAGCATGCCTGTGCACCTCCTTCACCTGGGTCACCACTCAAAACTGCTTCCTGGTCCTGAGCACAGGCAAAATACTGGAGTCCTACCTCAGCACCAACAGAGGTACCTGCAACCCCACCCCTGGCTAACCACTCGACCCCCTCACCTGTCTATTAGCTGAGTTCCAGATGTATCCACTACCACAGTAGTAGGCCTCCAGAAGCCTGATTCTCAAGGGCTGGGGTTGGGTCTGAATGGTGCGGCCCAGGTTTGCACTCTAATCTCACCCCAGTACAACAGACCTTTCCTTCCAACCTTCTAAGCTATCTTTGGCTGGAAAATAATCTCATCCCATCCTTTTTTGGGTTCTACTGCTCTAGGAATTGTCTTATGGCATTATTTGAAAGTACTTTGAGTGTTTTTGAGGGAGAGCTCTGGGAAGTCGCTGCCTTTCATCTGCCATCTTGGCTCTGCCCCCCATCCCCATGTTTAATATTCTAGAGTTAAAATTCCTGAATACATTAATAATAGATTTCCATTTTTATCCATTGCAATGCTCATTCCTGTAATCTACTTTAAAAATCATTATTCTTTTTTGTTCAGCAAAAAAAGGGGATTTAATAGTTTTTTTCCTGTTTTATTCAGTAAAATCTGCTCTCTAATTTGAACTTAGAAAAATCAGCTTCACTGTGAACAATTCTATTTTCTGCTATTTACAAGGTTATATAAGGGATCCCAAAATGTTAACTGAGAATTGTCAAACCTTCCTAAATATTCAAATTTTTCTTATATAAATGGATTTTTTTTAGACTAGAGATCACTTGAGTCATACAATTGTGAGAGATAGGACTTAACCTATTGTGAAAAGAAGAGTGGGATATGAGAATCAACCAAGGGACATACTGTCAATCACAATGCACTGGAGATGTATACCTGTAGATATTCATTTTTATTTGGGGAGATAAAAGTTATCATTTAGAAAAAAACCTATCTCCTTTACCCAGAATTCTTAAAGTTTGCATTTTCCATCTTGTTGATTATACTGATATCTGCAAAAAGAACTAATTTGTAATTTCTTTACATCAAAATCCTTCCTACAGCCTACTATTGATATATAAATATCCATGCATAATTAGAAGGGGAAAAGGCCCATTCCTTTTCTGAAAAAAAAAAATGATTCATTTACTTCCAATTTCTATAGAAAAATGTATAGAATTTAAGGGTACAATTCCTAATTTTGAGATTAATTCATTTTATTCATAATTCTTTAAAATAAAGCTTAACCAAAAGAGGGTTTTCAACATAATCATATAATCTTATGTCTTTTACCTTGAATCACCTGAATTTCAACTGTATTAAATATTAATATTTTAACCGCCATCAAAACTAATTATATCTTCCATATGGCTTATGTCAGGATCTGTTTTAAAATGATAAGAAAAGAAAAAACAAAGCAAATAAAAAGACAAAGACATCATTTAGAAATACAGAAAATTATGAATTATTTCATTCAGAAAATGCTTTATTGTGCTATTTACAAAACCATGTTTTTCCATTTGTTACTCTTTTTAATTATGTTACAAAACAAATATAATTTATCTAAAATTACATGGGACACAAAGCAGCTCATGTATAAAAATATATTAATGATTGTTAATTCTGCTTACTTAAACACAATTTTTGAAATATTTCATATTCTAAAAGAAAAAAATTGTAGAAAATAAAGTTTACCTTTTGTTTTTGCCTTACAAGCCCACTACTTAATAGCCCAGTGAACACTTTGTCATTTTGTCTGGTCTACCACACTTCTCTGGATTTTATTTTCCACTCCAGTGTCCTTAAGCATCCTATCCTGTTCCACTGTGTGAACATGTCTTAAATACACTTTCTTTCACAATGTGTAATACTGACTGCATAGTTATAGTGTTAGAGAAATTCTTTATAATTTTGTTTAATTCACAGTTTCCTACCTGAAATATAATAAATACTGCTTCATTTAATCATTCTCAATGAATGATTCTATAAGACAGTACTTACTTAATTTATTGGCATGTCCAATGACATCAAAAAAAGGTAAGGGAAATATATTTTTAAGCAATGTCTGGATCATCCTTATTAATATGCAGACAGTCTGTGACATAAGTAAAAAGGCAACAGCATGTTGTTTCAAGGAAGTGTTTACTTCATTGAAGAAGGAAAGACTTTTAAACTATAGATGATAAGCGAAATTATTTCATGCATTAGGAGTTTCCTTAGAGATCTTTTTACCCAAATTTCTTCCCATTTATTTGTTATTCTAAACTTAGCAAAACTGAAAACCAAATGTTTGATATTTATGTTTTACACACATGTATACATGTATCTATGTGTGTGAGAGAATAGAAAACAAGAAATTGTGCATCTCTATTGTACACAGCTTGCTATTTCTTGAAAACATAATAAATTTTGTATGTAGCTTTCAAAAATGTCTTGCTTATTTCTTCTCTCTTCTGGCCTTCTTTCTATTCTTTCCTGGGCATTTAAAAATTCTTCATTGATTGAATGTTAATTTTTTTTTCTTTAGTTTTTTTTTTGGGGGGAGGGGGAGGGAAGCAACTTTATTTCTAGCCTCCCTATTCTCCCAATTTCCTATCAAATTTAGAAGAAAAAAAGTAAAAGGAAAATGAAACAAAACAAGAAGAATCCCCAGTTATAAATAGCCTTTTTCAACAAAATGAAGTTCCCCATTGACAATGTCAAAAGCTCTTTATCATTTTGTATCCAGATTTCATAACCTATGTGTCAAGAGGTATATAGCAAGCTTCATCATCAGCCCTCTGGAATCCTGGGTGGTAATTGCAATATACTCGTTATTTTTATGTTCTTATGACTTTTAAAGTTATTCTTTACAATATTTTTTCTGCTATATAAGTTATTCTCTTAGTTATGTTTATTTTTTTCTTCAGAATTCTGCATCAGTTCATACAAGGCATTGTAGTTTTATCTGAAACTTCTTTTCTTGTTTCTTTTATTACTATAATATTCATATTCTGTAATTTGTTCAGTAATTGTTCTTATTGATGGACATTGCATTTGTTTTCAATTCTTTGCAACAACAAAAAGGGCTACTCTGCATACACACACATGTCCTCTTTTTCCCATTTGTTTCCTTGGGATATAAATCTGGTACTGTTATCATGGGGTTAAAGATATGCATAGTTTAAAGAAATTTAGCAGCATAGTTTGAAATGTCTATAGAATGTCTGAAGCAATTCACATTTCCACAAACCATCTATTAATATTCATGTTTTCCTTCAACCATTCCAACAATTGACATTTTATTTTTGTGTTGTTGCCAATATGATGTTTGTTAATGACTTATTATATATAGTCCCCTTTCCTTCCTATTTGTTTCATTATTTTATTTCATATCCATGATATTTTGTACCCCAAATAAATTTTAATATTGCATTTTCTATGACTACAAAACAATTATTTAATATTTCAATTTTAGTAAGAAAATTCATTAAGGCAGAAATGTCATTTTGTTATATTATCCCAGTTACAAATAATCAAATCATATCTCCAATTATTTACATTTACTTTTCAGAAAAAATGTATTGCAATTTTTATTATGCAACTCATATTTGTGTTTTGAGAGACAAACACACATATTTTATTGATTCTATCTGTATTTTAAATATAATTTCTTTACTATGTCTCCTACTACTTCTTATTGGGAAAATATGGAAATAGTGATGATTAATATGGATTTATTTTATATCTAGCACTTTGGTTTCAGTCCAATATTTTCATTTGTGCTTAACTTTAATCTCTAAAACACTTTGTATAGACTATTATAACATTAGAAAAAATCATAACTTTATTTTTCCTTCATTGTCTATGCTTATCTATTTGGACTTTTTGTGTATGTTTGTATTTGTGTATGTCTACACACATATATTCATACTACTATGGCTATAGCTAGCCTTATATTAAATAGTTTTGGTAACAACAAACACCTCTACTTTAACCCTGACCTTATTAGAAAGGACTTTATCATTTCTCCATTACATATCGTGTTGGCTTTTAGTTTTATATAGATGCTACTAAGCATGCTTAATTAGCCTATACCTTCTAGATTTTTTATGAGAAATATTTCTTATGTTTGCCAAAAATTTTATCATAATCTATTAAGATAATCCTGTACTAAAATTAAAATTATATTTATTTGGCCTATTGCATTTATATTTTTCCATGTACGAAGCCAACATTTCATTATTGGTATAAATACTGATTTCTTTACTGATATAAATGTCAAAGTGCATAATATTTTACTATATATTATTATTTGCTAATATAAATTTTTTAGTATTTTTGTTGATATCTATTAGGGATATTAGTTCATAGTATTTATTATCAGCTTTTCTCTGCCTCATTTAGGTTTCAAGATAAAAAAAACTGGGAAAATCCCTTAATTTCTTATTTAAAAAATGACAATTCTGGAATTAATTGATATTTGAATATTTCATTGGTAAATCAATTTGTTCCTTCTATGTCCTTTTCTAAAATATAAAAGTTTACATTTTTAAATTCCAGTAACCTGAATATTTGATATTTTTGTAAATATCCATCTAATTTATTTTATTGGCATATAATTGGTAAGAATTCCTAATATTTTTTTCTAATCTTCAATTATAACATTTTTACAGTTTTGATAGAAACTATTTTAGTTTCTTCTGTCTTTTGAAAGATCAGACTAGATCACTGTTTATCATTAGTATTCTTAGTTAATTTTAGCTTTATTTGTCAATTCAATGTTTTGATTTTTATCCATCTCTTCTTTGACAAAATATACATTTCACAATTAGTTGTGAATTTAAATATTCCTATTATTTTTAGTTATGTGCCCAATTGCATGTCCTTTCATTTTCCTCTTTTTTGCTGAAAATGTTTGCACAGATGCATTTCTCCAAAGTACTAATTAGAATATTTCTGTGCGTGGGTGTGTTTATGTGTGTGTGTGTGTGTGTGTGTGTGTGTGTGTGTGTGTGTGCGTGAAAATTGTCAAGGGGTCAAAGAGACAATATGAAGTCTTTCAGTATTTGAATATAATTTTCTCTTTTTCATTGCAAGTTATGTAATATGTTTTTAAATAGTAAAATGTTCTGACATTTAGTGTTTAAAAATATAATGGGCTCAAAGCCTATTAACAAAAATCTCTTCTCATTAACTCCCTCACAAATGTATGGAGTACTGAGTAACCAGTCTCCACCAATAAGATGCATAAGAAATGCATTAAAATATTTTAAAATATAAATAGCTTCAAATGTGACTTTTCCTTATAAAGAGGAATCTCTCTGGAGATTTATCACCATTTTTTTTCTTCATGAAAGTCAGATTTTTTATTCAGATCTTGTCTTTCTATCAGGAATACTTGAAAGCCTTAATTTTATTAGATATCCATTTTTCCCTGAATGTATGATACTCAGTTTTTCCAAGTAGGTGATTTTTGGTGGAAATGTGAGCTTCTTTGCCCTCCGTAATGTCATATTCTAAGTCCTGAGATACTTTAACAGAAAATTTGCTAAATCTTCTGAAACTTGGACTGTGACTCTGTGATTTTTGATTTTTTTCAGGTGGCTTACAATATTTTCTCCTCAATCTGGGAAGATTGGAATTTGTACATAATATTCCTAGGAGTTTTTATTTGGGAATCTTTTTCTGGAGGTCATGAGAAAATAATGGGTTTTGGAACACCCAAGGGCCCCAGCTCAAGGAAATTGATTGGATTGATTGGATTGACAGACTCTGCTGATTGACTCTCTTGGAGTTGACTTGATTGAAATCACAGCTTCCTGACTCTCAAGAGGATGTGGTCTCAGAGGCTGTTAACTCTGACCTCAACATGGGACAACTCTCAAGTCCAGTGAGCCAACAGATTTGGGTGATGCTAGCAAATTAGCTTGAAGCAGTGTGTAAGGACTGCCTCTTCTCAGGATACAGGAGGAGTTTCCATGGTCAGTCCATCACTCAAACAGGCTGGTGGAGGAGGACTTGAGGAAGAACCAAGACAGGCTGGAACTCTAGGATAAGCCTTTTCTTAACTTTCTGACCCAGGTGTTCTCTTTTTACTAATACATCGTATGCTTTAATAAATGCTTAATGCCCCAAACTGGCGGGAAAGCTTCTAATTTATAAGTGAACCATAGCTAATTTTCCCTATACTTGGAACAGGAATAAGGTGACCACACATTAAATTTGAAATGTCACATGGTGATTAGTGGATTCTTTCAGTGTGCATTTTATCCTCTGGATCTAAGATACTGGAATATGTTTCCACTATAATTTCTTGAAAAAACATGTCTAGGCTCTTTCTGTGATTATGAATTTAAGGTAGTCCCATAATTCTTAAAATGTGTGTCCTTGATCCATGTTCAGGTCAGTTATATTGTTGATGGCTAATTTCACATTTTCTTATAATTTTTCATTCTTTTGATTTTGTTCTATTATTTCTTAAAGTCTCATAAAGTAATTAGCTTCTACTTATGTAATTCTATTTTTTTAGATATTACTGCAGCAGCTAGGTGCTACAGTGGATAAAGCACTGGCCCTGCATTCAGGAGGACCTCAGTTCAAACACAGCCTCAGACACTTGACATTTAACTAGCTGTGTGACCTTGGGCAAGTCACTTAACCCTCATTGCTCTGTGAAAAAAAAAAGATATTACTTTCTTCAGTGAAATTTTATACCTCTTTTTCACTATTTAGTCAATTCTAATTTTAAGTTCTTTCCTTCAGTGAATTTTTGTGCCTCTTTTTTTTCACATGGCCTCATTTCTTTTTATAATTTTTCCTCTACCACTTTTATGTCTTTAAACAAACAAACAAAACAAATAAAACCAAACCAAACCAAAAAAAAAAAAAAAGATTCTAGAAATTCTTATTGAGCTTGGGTACAATTTGTATTTTTCTTTGAGGCTTTGTAACTTTGCCATATAATTTTTTTCTGAGTTTATTCCCTTGTCTCCTGTCAACATATACTCTTATTTTTTATTATTTCATTTTTGCAGGGTAATGAGGGTTAAGTGACTTGCCCAGAGTCACACAGCTAGTTAAGTGTCAAGTGTCTGAGGCTGGATTTGAACTCAGGTCCTCCTGAATCCAAGGCCAGTGCTTTAATACTGCGCCACCTAGCTGCCCCTAAGATATACTCTTTATATGATCGAGTTCTTTTCATTGTTGTTGTTGGCTCATTTTGTTATCCTATTTCTTTACTGTGAATTTTTTTTTTTTAAATTGGGCTCTACTAATATTGGAGGCTGTGTCCCGTGTTTTAGGCTTTTTTTCATGCTTATGTTTTCAGAGACTCTGTGGGTCTACTTGGTTTTTTGGTGCTTCTGTTATAGTGTGTTAGAGGAAGAGTTGTGGTCAATGTCCTCTCAGTCTCTTCTTTGATCTTTACTCCAAAATGGCCATTGATCTCCTACAGCCACAAGCACTAGTATTCTTTGCCTGGGAACTATCTGTGACCAAGACAACCACCCCTTATGACTGACTCCCAGTATTCCTCTCTGCCTTGGAACTGTGCCTTGGAACTGACTACTCATTAGAGCTGACAATTAGTACCAGATGTACCCAGTGACAGCAAAGACTCCTGTGTAATCACTTTCTGAACAATTGTCTTACCCCTAATAGAATTTCTAGGTTGAAAGTTTATGAAGTTGATCTTGCTGCTCAGAATTTCTCCTGTTGTGGTCAATATAGATATTGTAAAAGTGTAGGCTAATATGATTAAACATAAAATTTGCCCCATTATTCAACTTTAAATGTAATTGTGATATAGTGAAACATACTTTTTTGTGGATTTTAGGAGACACTAGAGTCATAATGATTAATAAGCCAAAAGCTAGTGGTGTGATCCTGGTAAACATTCCTGAGGCTCAGATTCCTATTTTGTAAAAGGAGGAGGTTAGACTAAATGATTTGAAAAAAAACAAAAAAAACAAAACAAAAAAAAACCCTCCCCAGCTTAACATTTCATGGTTCAAAAAGTACTAAACAATTCTACATTTACATATTTCGAGTTGTTTCATTTGGTGATGTTGGATTCTGCCTGCCCCTTCCAACTTTCCAAATTTTCATAGAGGCAGTCAATGGCATAGTGGATTGAGCATACTGGAGTCTGGAAGACCTTAGTTTAAATATACACTTATGAACTAGCTGTGTGACTGTTAAAATGTAATCATGTGACTCTAAGGAAGTTATTATTTGGATAAAATGAGATAATATTTATAAAAGTATTTGGTGCCATATTTCCAGTACCTGATATATATTAGGAGTCCTAGAAATGCTTATTCTTATGCTCCTTCTTTCTCCTTAATATGTATTTCATCAAACCTTAAGAACTGTCATGTAATACAATGTGAGTTTTTAATACAATTCTCTTTATTTCATCATATGAGAGAAAATATAATTCTTCATGTCAATTCAAAAATAAACAAACATATTATCAGCAAAAATGCAAGATGCTTACTGATAGTAGCATAGGGATTTGCTCTTCAGAAGGTTTATGTTGTAGCCAGAAAAAAAATCACATATAAAATTCTGGGCTATCTTAACTCATCAAACTGATTGCTATTGGTAATGCAAGAATGAGATGACAGAAACAAAAATTAGAAAAAATAAAGACAAAACAATCTTAGAAAAGCATAACTAAAGATTTTTTTATTGAAGGTCTGAGGAACACTGAGACGTACAATTTTCAAATTTTTTTTAAATAACATAATTTTTTTCTAATCCAGAGGGTAACCTTGTGAACATTACAATATAATTATTTCTATTTTTCCTTTGTTTTACCTATTAATTAATCAACAAGTAGTTATTAAGCATTTATTATGTATCAGGATCTGTGGAAGGTCCTAGGAATAGAAGTAAAAAAATGAAAAAAAAAAAAACCTCTTCTTGTAAGGATTTTGCTTCTGTAAATATTAAGCTAACAAGGCATAAAACAGGTTTCATTAAACAGTTTTCATGATCAAACTGAATGTATAGAACAACAACAACAAAAAAAAAAATGTGCGGCACATCTTAAGCAGAGTAAGCCAGAGAAAAGTAATTTTTCCTTTCCTCTCTCCAAACCAATACTCAGTAAAATTCCCTTCAAAATAAACTAATAGCACTGATTAATAATAAAGTTCCAGACATTAATAGAATTAAAGACTCTGTTGAACTGTGTCTCTCCAGAATTCCATCATTATTATTTATTACTACAGTACAAATTGATCACAGTGGAACATCTTAAAATATAACAAGCTACATAAAGCAGCAATGGGATTTTATTCTTTCTTTATGGAGTAGATTTGATAATGATCTCAATCTCTAATGAGATAGTAATTGTAAAGCGTTTAGCACAGTGTTTGACACATAGTATGTACTGTATAATAGTTAGCTAAAGTAATAATGGTAATTATTATTATCATTACAAAAATTTTACAAATTTATCCATTTTCTTATAAACTGCAATATGCAATAATTATAATTGTTATTATCATTATTGTTACACAGCAGATGCATAGAAAGATGAGATGGCATATTGGGAAGAATATTATTTGACTTTTATGCTTGTAAGCTACAATACTCTGGGCAAGTCACAATTCCTCTCTGAGCCTTAGTTTCTTCTTATGCAAAATGAGGATAATAATATTTTGAACCTATTCACATGGTGGTTGTGAAAACTTTAATGCTCAATAGAAACAAAATAATGTAATTTATCTATTTCTTCTTATGCTTTTCTGTGGAGTTCAGATAGAAAAATTCCTGGAACTGATTGAGAAGTTATTATCCTATAATTTTCTGTGTAGTGTTTTGTGGACTACTGCACGGGTGGCTAAAACAAAACAAAACAAATCAAAACTTGTGTTTGTTTTGTTTTGTTTGTTATTGAATAAATGTCAGGTTGTGAGCTCATTCTCTTAGGCTCAGAAAAAACTCCTTTATGACACCAACAGAAGACAGGACAATAGAATTAATGTGTATCTCATCTGTTAGTATATGATTTTGATTTTTCTCTCATTAGATGATCACATTTGTAGAGTTTTTATTCTGTATATCTTTGATTAAGCATTTGGCATGTTAACATCTATTAAAAACATTTTTTTAAATTTGATATTGATACTATGTGGATTGGGACACAGTTATATTTCTAATATAAATGAGATATATTTCAGTTTATTTATATTTTGGGGTTCTATTTTTCACCTACTGGTTACTGACATATAGTGAGTTTCTAAAAATTAATATAGCCTACAACTTCTACATTCAGTTATACTTTTGAAGTGTTCAATGATGTCTTGCACAGTTTTTACCATTTTTGTGTAAGATTTACATAGATCAATGTATGGTCTCCTTAAGTCTGAAAAAAATATAGTTAACACAACAATAAATAGTAGTGTCCTTTTCATTAGCCATCCATCTATAACTAACAGAAAACCGCTTTGTTCTTCCTCATCTCTTCATCTGTTTTACAGTACTTACCTCTTTTTAAATATTTAATCCCTCCTTTGTTCTCCACCCTCTAAAAAAGAGTTCTTGTTGTTTCTTTAGCCTCCTCTTTCCTTAATCCCATCTCCTAAGCCTCTCTCTTCAACTCTTATCTTTCTTACTGCCTCAGTTCTTATTAAGTTTAATATCTTACTAAATTAAACTTTTTGTGTGTATATATGTACTTATGTTCAACCCTCCTTATTCTAGTTCAGAATAAGGTTAATATAATGCCAACTCCCTCCCTCTTTCTTTAAATATGTATGTGTGTATATATATATATATATATGTGTGTGTGTATATATGTATATATATATGTATATATGTATATATATGGGGGGTGTATATATACACACATATATATAATGAATACATTAATAGTTATATATATAAATGTATACATATCTATATACTATACGTATCTACACACACACACACACATATATATACTCTATATGTAGTTAATATGAATATATTAATCCAAATGGATTTTATGAGACCCTGGATTAAAAGGCACTAGGAGCATTATTAATCAGAGCCCTTTGCTCAAAGACTTCAAAGTGAAATTAGACAGTCCTTGTTTACTTTCCTCAGGAGAGTAAACAAGTGTGCATTCCCACTTGAAATTCCCATTCACTATCTTCTTCCCCAAGAAGAGAGACTTCCTTATATCTGATAATACCCCTCCTGTTTAGCATCTGCTTTAAGTTGAGCTGTTAAACTAATTTGTATTGTTTAACTGATATGCATTTTTAATGATTTGATCTGCATCATGCCAATGAATTTATTCTGTAAACTGTGAGCCAAGTAACCTTTAAAACCCTTAGAAAGAAAGGGTCAAGGGGAAGCAGGGCAGCTAGGCAGCACAGTGGATACAGCACCATCCCTGGATTCAGGAGGACCTGAATTCAAATCCGGCCCCAGACACTTGGCACTTGCTAGTTGTGTGACCATGGGCAAGTCACTTAACCCCAATTGCCTCACCAAAAGAAGAAAAAAAAAGAAAGAAAGAAGGAAAGAAGGGAGATCACTGAGCTTCCCTCTTAGGATGAAGTCTCAACATCATAATCTCTTATATCTTTCTTCTTGGGAAAAAAATATTAAATTGATATTGTGGGTTTTTTTTTTGTCTACTTCTGATATGGCTATATTTGTAGGAGGATAGGTATGGGAACTGTTGTAAAATAATGGAATTTGGCAGATGCCCAGGGGTCTGACTTGATTGATCTAGTAGTGTTTGAATTGAGCATGAATGAGAAACTACCAAGTACCCACTTAAAGATGATTAGATTTGAGCCATACCTGGACCGCCCTCCTAAACTAGTTTAACTTAGCCAAACCTGAGAAGGAGTGTCTTCAGAGGCTGTGGACTGCATAATCAGGGAACCAGTCTCAGCCAGACTAATTAAATGACCTCCCCTTTGGGGGAGGGGAAAAATGCAGAAAAATGGACCCCAACAGGAAGTGGCTCAATCACTCTGTCTCTCTCTGGCCTAGGAGGAGCATTTGGAGCAGACTAGAGAGTGGCTGCTGACTCCCATAGAAATCATGGACCCAAGGTGGTGAGTTAAATCCAGCCCTTTAAATTAGCTGAGCTGAAAGCAAGTTTGGGTTTTGAGACAGCCCTTGCTAGAGACAGAGAGATTATCCATTTTTTAACTATCCCCTTGTCTTTGAGTTTATTAATTTCACCTTTGCTGTGTATTTTATTCCCATTAAATAAAACCTGATTTGTTTGTGGTAAAGAGGCTGTCAAGCTCCTTTCTTATTGGCCTGGGAAAAATAACTAAAAAAGTTAGTTTGGAGGGGAGGAAGCTTTGGACCTAGAGGTCCCTCATCATTTTATGAACCCCAATATTACTGTGAGCTACCCAATTAACTCTCCCCATATTAAATTTGGCCCCTACAGAACAAATTTTAGGAGATATTATGATATATAATTTCTCTGATCTGTTTACTGATTCTGTTTGTAGGAGACAGGCAGATACAAAAGCTGTATTTTAATATTGAACTATATACATGTATAAATATAATACATGTGTATATATATACATGTATATATATAATACATGTGTATAACTATATGTGTGTATATGTGTTCATATATATATGTATACATATATATTTCAAATTTGATCAACAACTCTTCAAGATAGGTATTATTAGTAGTATTATAACCATTTTATAATTGAGGAAACTGAAACAAAAAGACATTTAGTGGCTGACCATGGGTAACACAGATAATAAATGTCTGATGCCAGATTTGAACCCATCTTCCTGATTCCATTTCTTGACCTCTACCTATTATGCCATCATTTTTAGCTAGGTTCTCTGGCTTCCTTTAAAATGCCTCTCAAATACTACCTTTGGCAGGAGGCCTTTCTCAAACCTACTCAGCAATTCTGAGTAAGTTATTGGTTGTAAACCTTTTTCTTTTGCCTTTTAAAATATTCCAAGTTTTTTTCTCTCCTTTGTGTAAGTTTTTGTCAAACTTTATGAGATATTCTCTCTTACTGCTTGTTTCTTGAACGATCATTTTTTGACTGATACAGTATTTTTTTTTCCACAGACACAGACTTCTTGATTTTGACTATGGAATTACTAGTTTTGTTTTTGTTTTTTTTTTTTATTTGGGGATTTATCTTCATGAGATATCCTATGAGATTTTTATATTTTCATTTTGTCCTCTATTTACTCATACTCATGCTAACTTTTCTGAATGGATTTTTTTTTACTATTCTTATTAATTCTGGCTCTAATTTGTGCATTTCTGGGCTACAAGAAGTTACTCACATTTTTCTTTGGATTTCTTGATTATTATTAAATTTACATGATCTTTGTAAATCTTTGCTAGAGTATATATTTGAAAGCTAGATTTCTCTATAAACTTTTTCTTCACAATCTTAATTGGAAGTCATGCAGATTAATTTATTATACCAAATGCTAATCTACATGACTGCTTTGTAGTATTATTTGAAGTAGTTAGTGGGGAAGAGAGAGCTATGGGAAAATAGGAACTGATCTCTTCTATTTTGTTGAATTAGATGAAACCCATATGAAATATGTCAGAAAAGTCATTAGTGGTTTAGTCCAGAGTGACAAGTCTTACGTGAATAACCCATGGCCCCAAGATGATTTGTGGAGGGAGGTAGCTTGTGAAGGAAATGTTAAGCTGCTATAGCAAAAGAATTGCTTGTCCCTTAGGCAGCTAGGTACCACAGTGGATAAAGCACCAGCCCTGGATTCAGGAGGAATGGAGTTCAAATCCGGCCTCAAAGACTTGACACTTACTAGCTGTGTGACCCTGCACAAGTCACTTATGCCTTATTGCCTGGCAAAACAAAAAACAAAAAAACAAAATGAACAAACAAAAAAAGAATTGCTTGTCTCCTGTGACTGAGAGGACACTTTTGTATCAGGAATGTAACCGAAGACATGAGCATTGTAAATGACTATAATACCTCCTTCCCAATTTTATTTCCATGAATGAGTTGAGCAGAGTTGCATTTGAGAGACCAATAACTCAAATTAATCTGTGCAGTGAAGAGAAGATAGGCTGATGAAAAGTATCCAGAGTTTCTAAAGGACCACTAATTAATACTCTTCTTTGGGTGAGTCAGGAAGGGAAGTCTTCTTTCTTACTAAATTCATTAAGGTCTGAGAAGGAAGAGTGAATCCTCCTTCCACTTTTCCCCCTCCAATATTTGTTCTATTAGCCATTTACTTCCATGAAAAATGTTTGGGAAAAATTTTCCCTACATAACAGAAATTCTGGGAATGGGGAAGGTCAGTGAGACATGATATCAGTTAATGGCTACCTTTGCTGAACTGAAAGTCCCTAATTTACTTTTCTTTTAATTTTATTTTACCTGTAATAAACTGCCATGATTACATATAGAATTCTTGAATCTCTGGATACAAAGGAAAGGCAACTAAGGGAGTAAATTACCCAAAGTGAAGGATAGAGTCAATTTATACTTGGATTTTATAAGTAAATATTTCATGTTGTGCCCTAGATCAGGATTAATTAAAGTAAGGGATTAAGACAACCCTTCTGGATCAAAAAGGCAAATGTAATCACTGCCATTTTAAGGCTAGAAGTGTTCCTTGGTGGATATAAAAAGATGCAGACAGTCAGGCTCCAACTTCACATGTGCGAATACCTGAAAAAAGACCTGGAGTTGTACTTCACGTATACTACCCCCAGAGGTTGAGTCAAATATTGCATTCTAATCTTATTCAAATAGCTTGACAATTCTTACCTACATAAAAGTCCAAATTAAATGTGAATATTAACACATGCGTGTTTAATGAATGTCTGTCATTTATTTGTATATGTATATATATATATATATGTTATATAGGTCACTGACATAAATATGTTTTCAGTGGCCAACCCCAAAAAGGTTGTCTATGCTTTTATTCTTTCCATATTAGTGCTTATTAACAAGATTATCAACCTCAGCAGAAATTATGTTGATAAAATTGGTAAACTATGGAAGCATTTCCAATAAATAGCTTCTTAGGCTATCATAAAATCCATCAATCAGATATATTAAACTGATATATAAAGAGGAAATGAAAGTGTCTTTGTCTTTATTCTAAAGTGACTAAGAGTCATATACTGTGGAATATAAGATCTAGGTTCAGTTAAGTGTTAGCATAAAGAAAACAGTCTTTCATCTTCTCTTCAAGGTTGGGAAACTTTTAAATCTAGGACCTTGATGGATAATATTCATTCACTAGGTCCTATCATTTTAAATATGGAGACAGTGAATAGCTCATTTTACTTTACTGAAGGTCATTGTATTTGATGCAAAAGAGCTCTGGAGATAAATAGATGTCAGCTATGTTCCAGTGGCATTGAATGTGAGTGCTTTATGATCATCTTCAAATATCAAGCTGCTGTCAGCATTTCAGGTATTAAGGACCAGCATTATCAGAACCAGCCCAATGAGAAAGACTTTGAAATTCCTTACTGAAATTTACTACAAGAAAGAAAAAAGAAATGTGCCTATACCTTCTGGTCTATTACTTAGTGAGTGTAATGAACATTTTCAAGACTATGTGATGTCATTTAAAGCAAAGATGTATTCATTTAATAACATATCCTGAGAACTCTGGCCTTCATTAACATATAGAGGTAAAGGCTTTTATTGAACCATTCTTCATTGTCTCTTAGATGATAAAATAATGAGGAAGAGACTAATAGAGCTTGTCCATAAAGGTATCATGTATTGTGGTAGGAAAACAGACTGAATCTGGGCATCAGGAGAATATTAGCATCCAAATTAATTTAAAGATTTTCCAAATTAGCCTCATATGAGATTCCAAGATCAGGCCTGATATCGATGGCAGATACTGATTTAGTTACACCAAAAATGCACCAGTTTGCTCATCAGGTGGAGACAGAAGAGTATCCTCTGTGAGTCACTGGAGATCCGTGCCCTGATATTAAAGTCACAAGCATCAAATATCTTGTACTTTGGGACAGCTAGGTGGTGCAGTGGATAAAGCACTGGCCCTGGATTCAGGAGTACCTGAGTTCAAATTCAGCCTCAGACGCTTGACACTTACTAGCTGTGTGACCCTGGACAAGTCAATTAACCCTCATTGCCCCACCAAAAAAAAAAAAGACTAATTGTAAAAAAATAAATCTTGTACTTTGCTCATGAAGTACAATAGAAAACCAGGTGCTATAGGATGAACAAAAATGAAGAAATTAAATTATTTAAAGAATATATCTTAAAAGCACACACTTGGAACAATACAACATAGTAATCAATATTTATTTATAAAGCTTTAATGACTTAAAGTTCATAGTGAGGAATAGGAAAATATGTTTTCCCACTTTGAAGTTATTTAAACAAAAAGCTTGCCCTCAGCTCTGCTTTAGGCATGGGCAAGATGGCACAGAACTGTATTGTGATACAGAATTTAATAGTGGATATGTCAAAGAACACAGTATTCAAGGAAAAATAATAATAATAATAAAGTATGGACATTAGAGTATTGTTTTTTTGTTTGTTGGTTGGTTTTATTTTATTACCTTTCCTCATTGTAAAAAATCGGCTTGGAAGAATTGTTTCTATTCTCACCCGAAATAGTTACTAGATTTTTAACTAAATCAAATCTGCATTTTAATGACACCTGATAAAAAATAGTATTTTAAAATGTAGTTGACTAAAGTAGCTTTAATTTTAAAAATTCAGAATTCAGACTTTCATCTTAATATTCCTGGACTCTTTTTGAATCTCCATTTTCTATAAAATTGTTGCCCTCATTACCACTAGCAGCCTTTCTCCTTTTCATTTTAGGTAATTTTTCCCACTTCTCTTCTTAGGAGAGGGCCTCACACATTATAGGCATTTCATAAATGTTTATTGACTGACTGACTTTGCAGTTACATTTTTAGATTTGTGTCCTGACTTTGGAATGACCAGGTTAGCAGATTATCATACCATTGCCCTCTGTGGTTTATCCTCTCTGATCTCCAGTTTTCTTCTCTATAAAATGTAAATAATTATCTCTTTTCTCAGTTGTCAAATAAAGTGTTTTTAGAATACTTTGTAAACTAGAAAAAAACTATGTGTATCAATTATTACTACTAGCAAGACAGATAGAGACAGGAGGACTGCTTTTAATGGCTTTACTCTATCTGTTGTAATAGGCAAAGATGTTATCTTGTCTTTAAAAAAAACCTCAAGAGATTCTAATCACAGTGAAGTTTTCTGCTTTTTTTTCTAATTTGCCACGGGCACCTTCTTAGAAAAAATTAAGAAACAACTGACATCCTTCACAAGGGGAAATGGAGGCTTTGAGACCACCTGCTATTTTCTTTGACATTTCATCACCAGCCATCCAGAATGTCTCTAAGCAATAGAGGGTAGCGACCCAGGCCTTTTGGAATATTTAGTCACTTCATTTTATATTCTACCTAATAAATATTCATTGTTTATTATTGGACTTCATTTTTATAATGTATCTTTAACAAAATATTTTACAGTTGATTCTTAAAGGTAAAATCCAACAGTTCTATTTTTTGAGCCAAGTTCAAAATTCTATTTTTCCCATTATTATCAATTTGCCTTCTCTTATCTAAAATGACATGAAAATATCGCAATTTTCAGTATAGTTAATTTAATTTAAGGAACTAAGAAATGTTGGTATCTCTAAAGCATTATAGGTCTGCTCTTCCCTATCCATAAAAGCTATGGAAACAGTGTCAATTAAAGTAAGAACATGAGATATCATTCTCATACAAAGAATTAACCCTGAAAGCCTGTGAAGAAGAATCCAAGGAATTCCAAAATAAAGGAGAATAAAGTAAGCTAAATTAAAACTATCCCCTATCAATTTCACCTTTCTTCACTGTACTATAATTACCTCAGGCATAGCATGTAGGATTTTCAATTTAAAAGGGACATAGGAAATCCTTCCCAGCTCCCTCATATTAAATCATTATCTAAGAACCATAGAATTTAAATGACTTCTCCAAAGCTTTACCACTCTAAAGTAGGAAAGCTAAGATTTGAACCCAACTCTTCTACCTTCAAATTCAGTTTTAATTCAACTCAAGCATGCAGAGACATTTGATCAGGGATGAATTCTCAGGAGTGATAGAAATGGAGGAAGCTTCATAAATATGTTTATCAGATTCTTTATTTGATTTACAGATGGACACAAACCATGAGGGTTGCTGTCATAGGAACTTTTCCCAGGATAGTACAATATAGAGTGGACAGTCTATACTAAGACTGATCCCAGTGGCCTGCCATGCCAAGAAGATATGCAAAACTCAGGCAGATGGATGAACAGGATGTGAATTTCAAGAATGATAGAATTTTACAGAATTGCTATGGATAACAAGAGTTCCCTGGAGCCATGGCTTTCAGTGAATCTCACATCTGCCAAACATACACAGTGACTATGCTCCAAAAATTTAATATAGCATGCCAGAAGAAAGGATCTTTGATCAAAATGTTGGAGAGGTTTGTCTTATTCTGGCTTTTATCCTATGACTAGTATTCATTGTCTGGGAGAGAAGTGTGAGTAAAAGTAGTGTTTGCTGTACTACTGCCTGCAGGGAACTGCTATGCATATGTATTCAGTCTCTTTCCTTTCCTTTCTCTCTCTCTCTCTCCCTTCCTCATTCCCCTTCAGCTCTTCCTCTCACTCTTCCCTTTCTCCCCTTCTCTCACTGTCTCTCTCTCTCTCTCTCTCTCTCTCTCTGTATCTCTCTCTCTGTCTCTCTGCTTTTATTCGTAATTACATAATGGGAATAGTTCTACTGCCCCCATTGTATTTTGAGGAACCTGTGATGTCTTGGTGTGAAAATATCTATCAGTACAGACTGGCAATGAATTTGCCATTTATAGTCTTTGAAAGTTCCCTGAGATACTGTAAGGGGCTAAAATTCTAGCTATACTATCTGAAATCTAAAGAGTGGTCACTAATAAATGATAAACTTTAGAAGAGTATTTAAATGTTTAAGTATTTATTAAAGAGCATTAGGATCAGAGAGAAAGGTAAAAATCTAACTATTTCTAAGAGAGCGCATCATCTGACCCACCATGGTGAGGTCAGGAACCAAAAGGCCCAGAACCCCTCCACCAGCATCTGCTTCCTACTTCATGTCTTCCTCCCAGAAATGGGAGGTTCCTCAAGTTGATTGGCTGGTAGCCTTGATAGACAGTACCCACGAGCAAACATCGCTTCCGGACACTAAGGACCTTGACCACATGGCTTACCCTCAGAGGCCTTCTCCTCATGGTGGAGCTTTTCTATAGTAAGTCTCCAGCAGGGGGTGTCATTCCAAATATTACAGTTCCCCCTTTGTTTCTTCAAGAAACAGGGTGTTTCCTTGATGAAACAGTCAAAAATAACAATATAATACCCTATCCTAACTAAGAATATGTTAATAACAATATAGAAAAGGGAGAGAGTAAAGTTTTGTACAGAGTGGCAGTCCCTCATGAACTGACACTTTGACACTATCCTGCAGAGAATACATAATACAAATGGTGTACATAACAGCAGAAAGAAATAAAAATCAACAAAACAAAACTGTTCATTTAAAGTCTTTGAAAGTCTTTTCTCATATGGTTCTTGAGACATCCTCTGGGTATAGTCATGGAATGGAAGTCTTTTCAGGGGTTGATGTGTAGATGCTGGTAATGAGACAGGAAAACTTCCTACAAAATCGAGCTTAACATAACTTTAAAATAGCTTTGTCAATAATCAAATCAAACAATGAAGAAAGTTCTCAAAAACATATCTAAGGGAATCCAGAATCTTAGTTATTATAAATGAAACATATAATAAAACAAAAATTGAAACATTCTCTAAAACTTAATATTACTATAGTCCCCTCCCCTTGTGGAGGGTAAATTGAGAAGATAATTGCTGTGATATTAATTTTAAAAAATAATTTTTATCTTTGTTTCATCACTTTTTGCATCATCTGCCTAAATTATCCTCATTCCATTATGAGAAATTAAAGAATCTAATATAATTGGTAACAGATGTCAAGGCCAAATTCAACACTGTATTTATCATGACCCCTGAGATAATTATGAGTGTTACCAAAAAAGAACAGAGAAATGATGGGATATGAGCATTCCTACACTTGAGCAATATGTACTGCCCATGCAGTATGCCAGGCTTAAAATAGGTGAATGGAATATGTGTCCATGCCACTGAACATATTGGATGAAACTGAGTCAGACGTAATAAGATGCATGGGATTGAGATGTCCATGGCATCAGGCATATAGGAGGGAATATAGAAGCCAGGTGTAGAATGATATGGGTAGGATTAAAATTTCCAGCCATCTGTACAATATTTTGGGGAAAACAAATTCAACCAAGAGAATCCAGCCTCATCATTTGTCAAAAGCCGTTCCCTCAGCCATACCTTGACTTCATGCATGTCTCCCCTCATGTGATTGTTTGTCTGCTCTTGCATGTATTCCTCTTGTGATTGGATGGATCTTGGCCAACTGGCATCTGATAACTCAGGAAGAAGGCAATTAGTCTTAAATAATAAATTCCCACAATGCAAGTCTCATATGGATTTAAAAATTGAGGATAATAAATGATCGCAAAAAATGTGAATGTACATTGACTCAGAATATAACATACAATTATGCAACAGTTTCAAATAATACCCCCTTTTTTTACTATGTATACAATTACTTTTGTGAAAAATCATAACATATTTAAATATAAGGTAAAACACAACACAATCTTAAAGTTAAAAAAAAACTTTTACAAATGTTCCCCTTTCTTTTTTGGAATATGCTTATCAAAAATAATACTTCTAGAATCAATTTACACTTGCCATGACAACTAATTTGCCAGGGAAATGCTTTATAGAGTTCGATCAAATAATCATTTGAGAGAAAAAAATAACAAAACATAAACAACTCAGAATATGGGAGTACAATACTCCTAGAATTAACATTGTATTATGAAATCAAAATCAACTTGCATTGTTTCAAAATTAGATGAATGAATAGAAGAAAATACACATGGAAGAATAAAAGACAATGAAATTCAAACTAGGGAAATCTATTTTATTTTATTTTATTTTATTTTTTTTTTGGTGGGGCAATTGGGGTTAAGTGACTTGCACAGGGCCACACAGCTAGTAAGTGTTAACTGTCTGAGGCCGGATTTGAACTCAGGTCCTCCTAAATCCAGGGCTGGTGCTCTATCCACTGCACCACCTAGCTGCTCCCAAACTAGGGAAATCTAAATGAATATGAACTTAACATTAACAAGAGTATTACAAAAATACAAACTTGATCACATGACTATAGAAAGCTTTTACAAATATTCTCCTTTAAAAAAAAAACTCAGTATAAAACACAATCTCAAAAGCATGTAAATCTCTATGAAAATAAACCCATACCATTAATTTCAAAATGTAAATGTAATTAATAGCATAGAAATCTTATGTAACCTCTGAACTAACACTATTTCTGAGTGAATTTAGAATACTTTTGATTTTGGTATCTAAAATCCCCAATACTCATATCAATACTTTGCTGCTTACTTCTACATTTCTGCAAAATATGTACCCTTCCATGGTAAAAGAAGCAAAGTCTTGAACTATGATGATGAGACTTGTCTTGTACATCTGTATTCAACTTTAGTGTCTTGGTTTTTTATATATTTTATATATTTTTTATATATTTTTTATATATTTTATATATTTATATATTTTTATATATATTTATATTGTCTGTTGATCCTTTCATAATACAAATGCTTTATAAGATTACTAATTAAAGACAAAAGCAGATTAGCAAAATTATGAACAAAACAAGCATATCTGGAATTTAAAGGGTTTTCTAAGGTTGAGTCAGAATCACAGTTTAGCTGGGGTAGGGCTGAAAATGCAAGTAGAGAAAGCTGTGCATGTGCAAGATCAGGACCTGAGAAAGGTGGATTAGATCTCCTGACCTCTGAGCAGGAGGATCAGGGGGCTTGGCCATGGGAGGATTAGAAGGTGGGGTCTGGAGAGAAGGGGAGGGACCAAGGCAATTTGAATCAGACTTGATTTTGAACTCAGGCCTGGTTTCCCCTTCCCCCACTGCTTGGGGAGTAAAGGCTTCTAGAGGTTGGGTCTTCGCCACCAGGCATGCAAAATTAGAGAACCTCTTAGCATTAGAATTCGAAAAAAATGCAGGAGTCAGAGGTTTCTCTGAAAAGGCATGGAGTACCTTGTGTGAGCACCTTGCTGGCTCTTCTAACAAAACTTAAAATAAAAATAGAAAATCCACAAAAACAAAGCATTAATATGATCTTATCCCCAATTTTCCTGGTTAAACAGACTAAAATCAGAAATAGGGTAATTAGGGAGTTTAAAAGGTCTGTTTGAAAATTTAAATAGATAACAGCCCATATTTCAGCAGTACTTCTGATTTAAAGGGACAAGGTAGGGGAAATTTCTTACCCAACCGGAAGATCAGAAGATGGAGATTCAGCTTTCCTCTTCATGGTCAGCCATATGTAAGGGGCTAAAATTCTAACTATACTATCTGAAATCTAGTGAGTGGTCACCATTAAATGATAAGTTTTAGCAAGAGTATTTAAATGTTTAAGTATTTATTAAAAAGCATTAGGATCAGAGAGAAAGGTAAAAAATCTAACTATTTCTAAGAGAGCCTATCATCTGACCCACCATGGCAAGGTCAGGTACCAAAAGGCCCAGAACCCTTGCCAGTACCTGCTTCCTACTTCATGTTCTCCTCCCAGAAATGGGAGGCTCCTCAAGTTGATTGGCTGGTAGCCTTGATAGATAGTACCCACAAGCAAACATCACGCTAAGGACCTTGACTGCATAGCTTACCCTCAGAGGCCTTCTCCTCATGGTCTCCAGTAGGGGGTGTTATTACAATCGTTACAATACTGAGAGGTTATGTGACTCCAGAATCAAATAGCAAGTGTCATAACTAGGCCTTGAAACCATGTTATACCAACTCCAATGTAAATCTGCTCTTCTCTTCATTATTATTTGTTGTTTGCATCAATTTCAATACCATCAACCTCTTTGTTTTTATATTATCATACTACTAGACTGTTAGCTCCATAAAACAAGGATTATTTCTCATCCAAACTTTATTTCAACTTTAACACCTAAGAAACACTGCATAGTAGAAACTTAAAATATTTCATGAAAAGATGATTTTGTTTATTTGTTTGTTTTTATATGTGACAGCATTCTCTTTATTTCTGTCAACTGATAAACATGGTTTAGAATATCAAATTTTCAGATGGTCCCTAGTAACTGCTCTAATTTCAGGTCATCAACACCCAAACCCCAGACCCCCACACACAGAAATTTCACTACTTCCTTATGCCTCCTTCCCTGATTTTTACACAGAACCATCAAGCTATTTCTAGGATAAAAAGTTAATTGATAAGCATTTAATAAGTACTTACTGTCTGATTAGTTCTATTACTTCTTTGTGCTAGGTCAGCACTTGATAGAACTTCTCTCACTGGCAATCATCATACTTTTCAGAAATTTGGTTGCTTGATTTTATTCTCACTAAAGGATAACACAAAGTGTTTTCCAATTCAAGAGGTAATTTTTAAATTTATTTATTACTTTTTTTCCTTATGTTTCTAATTTAATGCATGTAAGAAAAATGATTGGGGGAATACTCTTCAAAACTCCTTTTAGTCTCACTGTATTTCATTACTAGAAAATAATCTTTATTCATTAAAAAAAATCTCTTTAAAACATTGCTACTCTTTATATGTTTTCTATCTAGAAATAGTTTGCATAAAATTTCTGTGGAATACACAATTCAAAATATTAATACTTTCTTAATAATTCCACTCTGGTCATCACAAGACAAGGATCAATTCTGCTACAGTATAATAATTCCACACATTAAGCAATTTTTACACTTGTACCTTTTGAGTACATTCACTTAAGAAAGGCAATAATTATTGGTATAATACCTTCTTCCCCACTGTGGTGTATATTAGGTTATCCATAACTATGGACACTTTCAAGCACAATTTACTGTATGAATGGCAAACAAAAAGCAATCTTTTACTTTTACAAGTCCCCAAATGAACCTCATTCCCTATTGGTCTACAAGTAACTAGACATATCAACTTTTCTTTTTACCTTAATTTTATATATATATATATATATATATATATATATATATATATATATATATATATATATATATATATATGTGTGTGTGTGTGTGTGTGTGTGTGTGTGTGTGTGTGTGTATAATTTGCTTTCTCCTTACTTTCCTTCAAATAATCTTCATAGAATAGTTTAATACACAGGGGGAAGAAAAATCTCTTCAATCCAATCTTTCATTTTCTCCTTCACCAGAGTTTCTTCTGCTATATGGGAAAAAATTACTTAACAGCAACTTATTGATATTTTAATTTTTTTCATATGGAATTGGATAGATAGCTGCACTCCTCAGCAATTCTCCTTTTGTATGAACTTGCCAATAGTTTGGTCTGTATAAAGATTGCATATTTACATCAACTATATTTAATTCTTTCTAAATAGGAAGAGATAGGTGTCTTCCTTTCAAATATCTTAAGATGTGTCAAGGTATCCTAGGAAGAGAGAGAGAGAGAGAGAGAGAGAGAGAGAGAGAGAGAGAGAGAGAGAGAGAGAGAGAGAGGGAGGGAGAGAGATGATTATTTATTAAGCACTTACTATGTGCCCTTCAGTACTGTGCAATACACTGGGTATTGAAAAACAAGATAACAATATGGTACCTACTCTAAGAAAAGATAAAGAGGAAATGAAACTGTGTGGGAGAAGATGGCAGGACAAAGCCAATCAGGGCGAGGTAACTGGCATAGAGGTAGAGAACAGGTTAGAGTAAGGAAGAAGTGAAAGGAAAATATAGAATGAAATGTCTCATGATATGACTGTAATAGCCAGGAACTCAGAAAGCATAAGCTCATCCTCAGGGCTGAGTCAATCTTAGGTAGGTAAGGCAGCTAGTATCAAGTTAGAGTAAATTATGGTAATATTTTACATAATTGCACATGTATAACCTTGGGGAGGGGGGACAAGAGGGGAGGGAGGGATGATATAGGAATATAATTTGGAACTGAAAACTTAAATAAATAAATAAACAAACAAACAAACAAACAAATAAATAAATAAATAAATAAAGTTAGAGGGAATTGACTAATGATCTGGAAATGAACTTAAGTGTAAAAAAGACATAAACTTGGGGCTTTGGGAGGATGAACTACTCATTTCAGAGTATTTCATTTAGCTAATATTCTCTGAATGAGTGATTCTTTACTATGTGACCAATATTTTGCAAAGCACTATAGGAATATGATACAAATGAAAACAAACAAACAACTATGTCTCTTCCCTTATCAATTTAAAATTTTATTGAGGGAGATAATACCAAAATTAATTTTAAAAATTCATAAAATATAATATCTAATCATTTTATATGTCATGTTAATATAACACCTCTATTCTATCATGACCCTTCCCCATAACTATGGCAAAATGCAACAAGAGGCATTGACTGATTTTGACGACTTATTGGAAATATCATTGAGGATATGACATTTCTTGTGAAATGGATACTTGAACTGGGTGAGAGTGAAATATTTAATATGGTGATTGTAAAGAGAGATTTATTTTAATAACTTACTTTGATCATGCCTTCATCCTTGATTTATGAATAACATAGATATAGTTAGAGGTATTTGAGGATCTTTGCAAATAAAAGAAAACAGGATATGCTTATAGGAGTTGAAGTAGACAGTGGATCCTAGGTCCATTTCTCTTTGCCACAAAAAAAAAAATAGTAGATCCTTAGTTCCAGAATTCCAGAGTCTTTAATTAATGCCTGCCACACAAGACATGGGAATCATGTGAGATTTGGTGTCCATGCTATGATACTTAAATTGCTTTCCTAGTCCTCAGGATAGCCATCTATAATGAACCAAGCTGTGTTTTTCATGAAAAATTTTGAGTTCCAAGCAGCCATATGTACCATTTAAGGACTTGTGCATTAAAGTAGAAGTAATGGCCATGAAGTCAAATAGCAGATGTTTTATTATGCAGTATTTGCTTGTGTTTTTCTTTCTTCCTTCCTTTCTTTCTTTCTTTCTTTCTTTCTTTCTTTCTTTCTTTCTTTCTTTCTTTCTTTCTTTCTTTCTTTCTTTCTTCCTTCCTTCCTTCCTTCCTTCCTTCCTTCCTTCCTTCCTTCCTTCCTTCCTTCCTTCCTTCCTTCCTTCCTTCCTTTCTTTCTTTCTTTCTTTTTTACTTTGAGCAAAGTACTGAATACAATTGTGCATATTTTCTCTATTATAATGAGAAAATGATTCCATTATACCACTGTGTAATTGTTTCAGCTCAATGAAATAAGTTCAGGGAAGTGGTGGAGTTTTGACAGTGATCTAGTAATTCCACTGATGAGTCTACATAGCAACTAGATGGAGATATTGGAGAATGACTGAGAACTTGGAATTTCAGCAAGAAAAACAGTCATTACCAGCACAGGGAGATAGGACTTTCCCAATTTCAGATCCATCCTACTGAATGGGCATGGGCTTCTAAAACATTTTTCACTCATGGACCCTTTTCACCCAGGAATTTTTTATGCAACACTGGGTATATAGGTATATAAAATAAGTATACATAACCTTTTATTATTGCCAAATTTTTCATGAGTTCCACATTCAGTTATAAGACCCCATATATTGTCATAACTCACAGTTTATGAAGCTGTGAAATAGGTTACTGTCTAGCTGAATTATCTCGTGTTTAAATGTGAAAGTTAAAGTGTAGGGATAAGAGGAATTCAAGAGTTAAAAATTTTACAGTCAGAATAGTTATATGCATTATTTTCTCATTTCTGATACATTAAAATTATATATAAATATATATTTACATACATGTGTGCATGTACACATATAATGTATGTATGTTTATTTGTATGTATGCATGCATATGTATATGTGTGTGACTTAGAGTCTGCAACTGGCATACTGGAAGACTTCTCCAAAATTTGTGACATTGATTGATTGGAGACAAGAAATGAAGACTAAATAATTTGTAATATTCACTTTCAGGATCAAAGAGGATAGGGTTATTTTGACTTTTTAGTTTCTGTTTTTCAAACTTGAATTCCTCAATATTTCCTACAGGATTGGCTAAGATACATGTATTTGTAGTTTGTTTGTTTGTTTGTTTAAGTTGGGCCATAATCTAAGGAGAATTGGGTGTACAGAATGCTGACAGAGTGGAAGAAAGAAAAATATGCTTTTATTAAGTATCAACTATTTGCTTAGAACTGTGTTAAGTACTTGACCAATATTTCATTGTATCCTTATAACAACCTTAGGAGGTAGGTGTTATTCTAGTTTCCATTTTACAGTTGAATTTGAGACAGAAGAAAGTTAAGTGACTTCACCAGAACAACTTGTTTTTGTTTTATTTTGTTTTATCACTTTCTAAGCCCAGCATTATATTTACTATACCAACTAACTACCCCTAAAGAGTTTTCTCTCAATGGGAAAGATAAACAAAGAGCCTAGATTTGGTTTTATTCAATTTCATTGATTTTGAAACAGAAATAAAAGGGATGGGAAAAGATATATACTATGGAAATAATGAGAAATATTTCTCATAACCTGGGTATACCAGAAGAAGGATAAGCTGTGATTTCATTAGTAAGGGAAGTTGCCCAAAGAGGAAATTCTACCAATGAAAGTTGATTAATTCACTGCAAATCATAGTATTCTAGGATGGCCTAGAGAACTGAGAGGTTAATATTTTATTCAGGGTCACAAAGAATACATGTCAGAAGCACATGAATCTAGGTCTTTCTGTTTTAGAGGCTGGGAATATATTAACTAGATTGAAAATCTCTGTATAGTTTTGCCTCTTTGGGCTTTTCCTAATAGGGTATACTGATCAAGAATAATTGCCCACTTAACTCTCAGGAATAAAAATATGATTCTATGTATGATTCTATATATGGATGCCTTATCCATAACAAATCATTTTATTTCATTGATCACAATAGGTACTGTGCAATAAAGTATGAATGGATTATATCAAATCTCCAATTAAGTGAAGGGAAGGTAGAACACTTAAAAACTAATTTCCTGAAGGTGAAGTAATTTTTGTATTATAAAGTCTACAATATTTTCAAAACATTAATTGGCACAGAAACTCCTATTTCTACTTTTCGGGAGTTTCCTGATGATGATGAAGAGATCTCAAAATCCCATGTGTTATTATAGCCTAGTACCTGAATAGTTTGCTTTAATGCCACTCAATATTGGGAAAATAGCAGGAAACATACATCAATACATATAAATATATGTACACTTTGAAGGAAGACAAATAATTTTAACTCTGATACCCAATGTCTTTATAATCTAAAATAAGGATAATACTAAATTTCATATCTAATTCATGGGGACAGTGTGAGATTATGTGGCAGGATCAAATGAGAAACATACACACACACACATATATACGCACATATATATATATATATATATATATATATATATATATATAAGCATTTTACAATCACTCACAATTAACATAATCCCCATTTCCAAGTTCTTTCAGAGAATGAGTGTTTTTCTTTTGCTTCATAATTTAGAAATGCAGAGCCATGTCAATTACCAGTGCTTACAACCTTTTATAAATGAATAAGTTCCAAAAACTTAATACTTCATCAATATGGACAACAGTTGTGATATGAGAAAAGAAGATCTCAAATGCCACTTTTCAGGGCTGCTTGCTAGACCTTCCTGACCTTTGTAAGGAGTCTTTCTATCATTTTTTATGTATACTGTCTTCCTACTTACAACTCTACAATTGCTTTGGCCTCTTTCAAGAATCTTCAATTCCCTAAACTTTTCTGAATTTTTCCCCAGCTACATACTGCTGCCCAATGCCATGAGACATCTGTACACCAGGCTGATCCCCTATGAAAAATTTGAACCTATCTAACCTCACTCCTCCATGATTAACTTACTTCAAACCCATGATTAATTTCCTGATCCCAATAATTCTGAATTACCAACTGCTATTTTTCAAACTCCATTCTACTGACAATTCCTTTCTTCCCCCATCCTCCTCAACATAATGTTCTACTCTATACAATGGAGTAGAGACAAGGTTCCACTCCAAAGCTATTCAACTCTCCCTCTTATCTAGGTGGAAGAGTTTGAATACCCCCTGCTTCTTAGTGTCACTTTCAGTATTTCCCTCTCAATATGTTCACAACTAAACTGCTGATCTTTTCCCAAAGCCTTCCTTTCTTCTAAATTTTAAAGTTACTATCAAGTGAATTTCACCATCCCTGAGCTTAAAACTTAAGTGTCAACCTGAATTCCTCACTTTCTCTCATCTCCTGACCCCCATATTTGAAAATTTACTAAATGTCATATTTCTATCTAAATTTTCACTCTCATATCATTTATCTCCTCTGATGTTGTCACTACCCTATTCCAGGCCTTTCACAACTTGGCCAAATTACCTCATGGTTGTACTATTGAAATATCCTTCAGGTTGAATTCCGTGGCATAAATCTCTTATCACTCCAGTTCACCTTCCATTCAGCTATCAAACTGATCATCCTAAAGTGAAAATCTGATAATAATACTTCCCACTCCCACTCCATCAACTCCAATGGCTTTCTCTTGCCTTTAGTATCAACTTAAAAAACCCTATATTTTGCATTTTAAACATTTCTAACCTAATTTCCTTCTACCTTTTTATTCATGTTAGAATATTAACAACCTCAGCTGAAATGCTACCTTATACAAAAAGTCATTCTCAGTCTTCCTTAATCTTAGTCCCTTCTTTCTGATATTTTTCATATAACACACACACACACACACACACACACACACACACACACACACATGCACATACACATGTTTGTATATATTATATGATAAATGCCCTCAAGAAGCTTACTTTTAGAGGGCACATATGAATATTCTAGAGATTTTCCCTCCATTCCATAAAGTTTTTCTTGTTTCTTTTATTTGAGATACTTTACCCCATTCCACCTCTCCCTTTCCCTTTCCCTCAGTGCATTCTTTTCTCACTCTTTAATTTTATTTTTAAGATATAATACCTGCACATTCAACTCACACCTGTTCCCTCTGTCTAAAATACTCAATTCACGTTCTTGAATAATGAGAAAGTTCTTTAGTTACAAGTATAATCTTTCCATGTAGGAATGTAAATAGTTTAAGCTTTTACTATCCCTTATGATTTATTTTTTTCTGTTTACCTTTTTATGCTTCTCTAGAGTATTGTATTTGAAAGTTAAATTTTCTATTAAGGTCAGGTCTTTTCATCAAGTGTGTCTGAAAGTCCTTTATTTTTTTGAATTTCCATTTTCCCCCTGAAAGATGATAATCAGTTTTGCTAGGTAAGTGTATCTTGGTTGTAATTCCAGTTCCTTTGCCCTCCAGAATATCATATTCCAAGCCCTCTGATCCTTTAATGTAGAAGCTGCTAAAGCTGTGTTATCCTGACTGTAGCTCCACAATACTTGAATTGTTTCTTTCTAAATGCTTGCAATATTTTCTACTTGACCTAGGATTTCTGGAATTTGATGATAATATTCCTGGGAGTTTTCATTTTAGGAACTATTTCAGGAGGTGATTGGTGGATTCTTTTGATTTATATTTTATTTTTTGTTCTAGAATTGCAGGGCAATTTCACCTGATAATTTCTTGGAAGATGATGTCTAGGCTCTTTTTACCATGGCTTTCAAGTAGTCTAATAATTTTCAAATTATCTCTTTTGGATCTATTTTCCAAGTCAGTTGATTTGTCCAATGAGATATTTTACATTGTTTTCTATTTTTTAAAATTCTTTTCATTTTGCTTTATTGTTTCTTGATTTCTCAAAAAAGGTATTAGGTTTCATTTCCTCAAACCTAATTTTAAAGGACTTATTTTCATCAGAGGCCTTTTGTACCTCTTTTTCCATTTGGCCAATTTTGCTCTTCAAGTCATTCTTTTCCTCATTTTCTTTTTGTACCTCTTTTACCATTTGACCTATTCTGTTTTTTAAGGTGTTATTTTCTTCAGTATTTTTTTTCTGTCTCCTTTACCAAGCTGTTGACTTTTTTCATATTTTTTTTATCACTCTTATTTCTCTTTCCTTTTTTCCTCTACTTCTCTTACTTAATTTTCAAAGTCCTTTTTGAACCCTTCTATGGCCTGAAACAAATTCATATTTTTCTTGAAGCTTTGGGTGGAGGAGTTTTGACTTTGTTTTCTTCTTTTGAGTATGTATTTTATCTTCCTTGTCACCATAGAAACTTTCTAGGGTCAGCATTTTTTGTTTGCTCATTTTTGCAGCCTATGTCTCGACTTTTTCACTGTTTCTAGGGTGGAGGGCACACTGTTCAAAGCTTCAGAGGATTTGTGCAGCTGTTTTCAGAAATATTTCTAGGGATTTGTAAGTTTTTAGTTCTTCTAAGGTGGTATGATTTAAGGAGAGGTATGGTTACCACTCCCCTGGCCTGTGCTCTGGTCTGCATGAAACCACAGGCTTCCTTTTCTGACCAAGAATTTTGAACACAATCCAACTCTACTATGGCTGCAAGCTCTGGTTTGCTTGTCCTCCTCCCCTGCCTGAGACCACCACCCAATACTGTGATCTGGATCCAAATATGGGCAAAACAAAAGAGTCCTGTCTCAGTGCTAGCAAAGAGATCCCTGTAATCTTCTGGATAATTGTTCAACACCTTACTGTCTGTGGGCTGAGTTCCAGAAGTAAATACTGCTGCAGCTGATTCAAAGGTTCAATTGACTTGCTCCTGGTTTGCTGGGGTTGGGGCTGGGTCTACACTGGGACTGGTCTGTGGTGGTGCAGCCTGTGCTGGGCTGAGCTTCACTCTCACCCAGGTAAAACATATCTTTCATTCTGACCTTCTGAGTTGTTTTTGGAGGGAAAGTTATTTCATGCCATCTTTTTGTTGGTTCTGTTTTACTAAGACTTGTTTTCTGACATTATTGGTGGTTATTTGAAGGGGTCTTGGGGACATTTCTGGGAAGTCACTGCCTTTCCTCTGCCATCTTGGCTCCACCTCCCCCCCCCATTCCTAATTCTTTTTTTTTTTTTTTTTTGGTGAGGCAATTGGGGTTAAGTGACTTGTCTAGGGTCACACAGCTAGTAAGTGTAAAGGGTCTGATGCTGGATTTGAACTCAGTTCCTCCTGAATCCAGAGCGGGTGCTCTATCCACTGCCTAATTCTTTTTGAGAAAAAAAAATATAGACATAACACCAAGAATAGGAAAATCAAATAATCAAATAATAACTAATAATAACAAATAATCAAATAATAACTAATATAATTAATCAGTATTGGTGCAAATATTTTAAATAAAAATTTTTGGAAATAGCATACAGGAACACATTTCAAAAAATATTTACCCTGAACCTGTTTGATGTATATAAAGTTTGGGGAAATGATACAAAATGAAAAAAAATTTTTCAAAGGAGTCAAAACAACTAAAACGACAGAGTAAGTTTTAATAGATGGAGAAAATCCTAAATTTAAAATTTGTTCATACTTGAAACATTAAAAAATCACAAACATAGAGCGAATGATTTTTAATGTGATATTAAAAAATATGGCAGAAACAAAAAAAAATGAAACACTATCATCATTTGTAATGAAAATGTAGAGACTTCAAAATAAATACAGGGGTAAAGTAATGTTGGTTCTTTCCATATTTTAGCATATTTCTGTAACTGCTAGTGATAATATGGAAAAGGAAAGAAATTAATATTAGCTATTTGAAAATAGCTATAATGAGACTTCTCCATGAAAACTCTACCAAAATTCTTCATCTAGTAATCATATGATATGGACTCAAGTTTATTCAGCCTCTGCCTTCCTCTGAACACTCTCCACATTATAAATGTCCTTTTAAAACCATAGCACTGAGAGAATAATATTTATTCTGATTCCATTTTGTAATTGATCTTTTTCTGTATCAATTCCAATGGGTTATAAAATTTCTTAAGCCTTTTTTGTTGTCTTTATGTTAAGTGCAGAAGTTCACTTTTCCTCTCTGAACAAAGTAGTCCCATAAATCACCTTAATTCAAAGAAATATGTTATCTCTACATATTTTACTGCCCATATACAGGCAAGGGAGATCTTTTATTTCACTGAAGAGACTTGCAGTTGGGTCCCAAGAAAGAATCTGTTATTGTAACATGGGTTGCTCTTCTGCAAGAACATATGGAATGTTATCACTATGGTGCTAATTGATCTTGCAGGCCAACACCATCAATGAACTTTCCTAAGCAACAAGATGTAATGAAAGGTTATTGCTAGTCCTGTATTCCTGACTTTCATCCAATCATATTGTTTTCCATCATCTATGCAGATGTTATGGCAAATCATATTATTTTAGTCTTCTTATTCTTTGGTTTCTTGTACTTCCTAAAACTATATGAAGTCTACTAACTTTCCCATTTTTTTTCTTACTAAGGAGTAAATAGATCCCTTTTGTTTGTAATAAATGGAATGTTCTCAGAACGTTGTGCCTCAGTTTATCTTAATTTCAATTTGAACAGAACCCCAAACTGAACACAATATTCCAGATCATATCTAGCAAGGTTGGAATACAGTTATTCTATCAGCTCCCTATTCCAAGAAGCTATGTCTCTCGGTGTAAGCCAAAGTTGTATTTGCTTATTGTGCTTGTTATATCACACTGTTGTTTCATAGTTAGCTTTTAGTTTACTAAAATCCCCAGAGTTTTCTCAGAACAATTGCTCTATAATCAGGCCTTTCTCATCTTACACTTAAGAAGTTGCTTTTTTCATACTCAAGTATAAAAATGCATATTTATCCCTTATCAATTTCACCATATGAGATCCATTCCAATGCTCTAGCCTGTGAAAATTAGATAAATATAGTTAAAAGAAATTATTTGCATAATGAAAATTTTTTTTCCGAATAATAGAAGCCTTAAACTTTTTTAGGAATATTCATCATTTATGCCTGATATGCTAGTTTAATAAAAAATAATGAGTTTGCCAAAGTTAATTGAGAGATTCAGTGCCATACTAATAAAACTACCAAGAGGCTTCTTTATACAGCTAGAAAAAATAACATCAAAAATTGTATTAAAGGTTGAAAAGTTAAAATCTCAAAGGAAAATATTGACACTCCCAGAACTTAAAAACATAATAAAGCAGAAATCATAAAACTAGCTTGATATATTTGTAGCTAAATGACATCCTGATGACCAACTAATTTAACTTTCTTGATTGGCCTTGAAGGAAATTGAAGTCTAAAGAGGTTAAAGGACTTACCAAAGGCCACACAGCTAGTAGCCCATTTGCAGAATACAAACCCTGGTCTTCTGATTCTAAATCGAGTGTTCCATTTTCTATATTATGCTGCCTTTTTTCTATTTTGATTTGAAATGAAGGAAAAAAGAAAAGATGGAAAGAAGGAAGGAAGGAGGAAGAAAGGAAGAAAGAGAGGGAGGGAGGGAGAGAGAGACAGAGAGGCAGAGAGAGACAGAGACAGAGACAGAGAGAGGGGGAGAGAGAGAGAGCGAGAGAGACAGAGAGAGAGAGAGACAGAGAGAGAGAGAGAGGACAATGTACCAAACTGGACACGGAGGAATTAGAATAAAGCAACCAAAAATAAAGTACTTGGAGAAGGATTCTCTATTTGACAAGGATTTTGAGAAAAACCAGGAAGTAGATTTTAAAAGTAATTTTAGATTATTATCTTACATCATATTTTACAAGGAGTTCAAATGGATATGTGTTAAAAAATAAAATATCATACCATTAGATGAAATTCAGGAATGTATTTTTTTTTTGTTTGTTTTTTTAGTGAGGCAATTGGGGTTAAGTGACTTGCCCAGGGTCACACAGCTAGTAAATGTTAAGTGTCTGAGGCTGGATTTGAACTCAGGTACTCCTGACACCAGGGCCTGTGCTCTATCCACTGCGCCATCTAGCTGCCCCAGGAATGTATTTTTTACAGCTATGATGAGAGGGACAAGAAGATATGGAAGAGATTTTTAAAAAACTTAGAATAAATAATTTATATTTAATGAGATTGAGAAAGTTTACATAAACACAGATCCATAAAACTAGCAAAAGAAAGAGATTGATTGGGAAAATAGTTTATACCCAGTATCTATGAAAAATGATTTTTAAAATCCAAGATATATAAAGGGAAACATACCAGAAAAATTGTCCACTGGATAAGTGGTCAAAGGATATTGAGATATATTTTATTTTAAAAAAATCAATGAATAAATTCAGACTCATTTCTTCCTTTAATTTTTTCCAGACCCTAATAAGAAAAATTTTAATCAAAATAATGTTTAATTTCATCTCACTTTTAAGAAATTGGCAAAAATGACAAGACTAAAATAATTAATTTTCAAGATGATGCTGGAAAACAGACATATTAATTAAACACTTGGATTGTCTAGAACACAAACACATAGAATAACACAGAGCACAGAAACAAGGATCTCAAAGACAAAAAGCAAGATCCTGATTTCAGGTCTAATTCTCTGTCCACCATATAAATAGCCAGCCTCTCAAAGATGCAATCTTTATGTTCCCAACCACATTATCCTTTAAAATCTCAGAATGTGTTAATATCCTTTTCAAATTATCCTTCAACTTCATATTTTGCCTTCTATTTACCCTACACTCTACTGGGGCATTTATACAAATCTCTGGTTTCATATTATTTTCTTGCTCAGAAGACATGCAATGGGTCTCTATTACTAACAAATTTATTTCCAGAATCCTAGGTTGGGACTCAAGTTTCCAACTTCTCTTTCAATCTTATTTTTATCTTATCCTCTTATTTTCCCACATAGAAATGGGCAAGAGAGGAAGAATTCTTATAGTGGAGAGGGAAATCATAAGAAAATAAGGCAATGTTTAACCTAAACCACATCTTTTATATGTGCAGACTCAGGTGGTGATAAAAATGTCACTTATTCCACAGGGAAACTGAAGGGGAAAGGATAAGAGAAAAAGCATATGGCAAAAGTGAGGGCAGAAAAAGGAAGGAAATAATCAGAGGTAAACCAGACATTAGAGGAGGTACAGAATAAAAAGAGAGAGAAAGTTAAACAGAAGAAAATAGGATTCAGGGAAATGTAATTAGTAATCATAATTGTGAATGAGAATGGGGTGAATCTACTCATAAAACAGAAGCAGATATCAAAATTGTTAAAAACTACAATCCAACGATATGTTGTTTAAAAGAAACACACTTGAAAGAGAAATATATAATGTTAAAAGAAGGGGCTGGAAAGGAATCTATCATACTTCAATTGAATTAAAAATAAATAAGGCAGGGATAGCAATCACAATCTCAGACAAAGAAAAAGCCAAAATAGATGTAGATAAAAGTGGTATGCAGGGGAACTGCCAAAAAACAACAAAATGAAGTAATAACAATATTAAATAGGCATGGAAAAATGACAAAACATCCCAAAACATAAAGGAAATGTTAAATAATTTACAGGAGGAAATAGTAATGTAGTAGGGTACCTCAACTTTCTCTTCTCAGAGTTAGCTAAATATAACCATAAAATAATTAAGAAGTGAAGTAAATAAAGAAAATCTATAAAATATGGTAGACTTCTGAAGAAAACTTAATTGTAATAAAAATGAATACAATTTTCCTTAGTTATATTTGGCACCTGTACAAAAACTTCACAACCAAATACAGAAGAGCAGAAATAGTAAATGCACCCATTTCCAGATCATGATGCAATAAAAATTATACTTAATAAAGAACCATGGAAGCATAAATTACAAATCAATTGAAAAAAATAAGGTAATCCAAAAGAATGAGTGAATCAGCAATAAAATCATAATAATGAACAATAATTTCATTAAAGAGAATAATAATAATGAGAAAATTCCAAAATTTATTGGATCTGGTATAAGCAACACTTATGGGAAAAGTTAAATCTCTTAAAGTCTTACATCAACAAAATATAAAAAGATGTATGGAATCAAGATGGCAGACTAAAGGCAAAGAGTGATCTCACCTCTCCTAAATTCTTCTCCAAACAAACTAAATTTATACCTTAAAATAAATTCTGAAGTAACAGAACCAACAAAATGAAGAGATAAAAAGAAAAATTTAAGCCAGAGACAACTTAGAAATCTGTAGGAAAGCTCAGTCTCACTGACTTGTGAGTACAATACAACTGAATCCTGGCAAACCAGTAACAGGCTTGGGAGGCCTAGATATCAATGGTAGCATTTTTTGGAAATTTTAAGCCACAAGTAGTAAGAAATATATTATACAAGACTACAAGTCCCTGTAGCTGGCAGTAGGAGTAAAAATTTGTTGCCCATATGTGGTTCCAGATGGTAGTACCAGGGAAAGAAAGAATACTAGCAAGAACAAGGACTCTCATCACAGTTAAAGGGTAGAAAATAGTGCTTGGGGTCACTTACAGAATAGAAGCCAATCCAGGAGAGGAGTGATCAAAACTCTTTTGAAATCATGCCATATTGGAAAAAAGTGCAATCTTACAGACCCCTAGAACTACCTCAAAATATCAGCACATGCACACACACACACACACACAAAAGGAAAGAAAGGGAAGAGCAGGAGAAAATAAAAAGAAAAACCTACAGCTCCTCCATGGGAGTAGAGTGTGACTTTATCCTGAAGTTAAAAGTCAAAAAAGAGAATGGAGGGGGCAGTTAGGTGGTGTAGTGGATAAATCACCAGCCCTGGATTCAAGAGTACCTGAGTTCAAATCCAACCTCAGACACTTGACAGTTACTAGCTGTGTGACCCTGGGCAAGACATTTAATAAAAGAATGGAAAAAAAAGTGAGCAAATAATAAAAAAGGAACTGGTCATAAAATGTTACTGTGGTGACAGAGACAATCAAAACAAAAACTCAGAATACAATGAAATCAAAAGAACTACATGCAAAATCTCTTCTACCTCTTGCAATTGATTTTTAACATCCTTTTTGAGCTCTTCCAGGAAGGCTTTTTGTTCTTGCAACCAATTCACCTTCCCTTGTGAGGCTTCAGATGTAGCCAATTTGAGGCTATTGTCCTCATCTGAGTTTGTGTTGGCTTCTTCCCTATTGATACAGAAGCTCTCAATGGAGAGGGCTCTTTTTTGCTTCTTACTCATTATTGCAGCTTATTTATTTATTCTTTAAGTTGAGGTCTGCTCTGGGGGCACCAGGGTCCCTGTTTTGGGCTTCTTGTGCAGGTGTATAGGTGCTGTGTGACCGGGCTTTTACTCTGAGGCCTTTATGGTGTGTGGAGATGCCCCGCCCTGCACTTCCTGTCTGATTGGACTCGGCCAGCCAGGCGCCAGACCCCGGCGTCTGATCCCGCCGTTCGTGGCCCTCTCGGCCGGTGCAGGTAAGTTTTTCCACTGTCCTTGGCCACCAGATTTTTGAACCAGGTTCCGGGAGCCTCAGTTGTTCGGCTGTGGCCCGCAGCTCCTGCTGACTTGCCCCGACCCCCTTGGCGCTGGGTTGCTGCCCTGCGCTGGGCCTCCCTTTTGCCCGAGTCAGACCGACCTTTTCCTGAAGTCTTCTAAATTATCTCTGGTTGGAGGACTGTGTCTCTCTGTCTCTTTGCAGGTTCTGTAGTTTCAGAATCCGTCCAGAGGCTTGATTTAATGTTTGTTTTGAGGGAACAGAAGGAGAGCTCAGGCAGCTTGCTGCTTCCTCTCCCCCATCTTCCCAATCTCGCCTACATGCAAAATCTCAAAGAAAAAAATCTGAATTGGTCTAAAACACAAAAAGTAATTTCTGGAAGAATTTTTAAAAATTAAAAATCAAATAAAAGTGGTAGAGAAAATATTAAGAAAAGAAGGGGGCAGCTAGGTAGTGAAGCAGATAAAACACTAGCCCTGGGTTCAGGAAAACCTGAGTTCAAATCTGCCCTCAGATCCTTGACAGTTACTAGCTGTGTGACCCTGGGGAAGTCACTTAACCCTCATTGCCCTGAAAAAAAGAAAGGAAGGAAGGAAGAAAGAAAGAAAGAAAGAAAGAAAGAAAGAAAGAAAGAAAGAAAGAAAGAGAAAGAATGAAAGAAAAGAAATAGGAGTGATGCAAGAAAATTATAAAAAAAGTGATCAGGGTTGTAACAGAGACATAAAAAAAGTGTAAAGAAAACAGCACCTCAAAAAAACCAGAATAGGACAAAATAGAAGAGACACAGAAATCCAACAAAGAGAATAATTCCTTAAAAAGGAGAATTGGCAAAAAAGTTTAAAAAAAAATTTGAAATTCCTTGAAGAAAATAATTTCTTAATAATAAGAATTGGGCAACTGGAAGCTAATGACTCCAAGAGATATCAAGAAACAATCAGTCTAAAATTAATGAATGAAAACTAAAAGACAATTTGAGACATTTCATTTGAAAAACAACTGACCTGAAAATAGATCCAGGAGAAATAATTTAAGAATCATTGAACTACCTGAAAGTCATGATCAAAAGGATATGGACATCATATTTCAAAAAAAAATTATTATCAATAAAATATGTTCTGATATTCTAGAACTAGATGGTAGAATATTAAAAATTCCATTAATTACCTTCTGAATAAATATATATACAGGGGCAGCTAGGTGGTGCAGTGGATAGATCACTGGCCCTGGTGTCAGTAGTACCTGAGTTCAAATCTGACCTCTGACACTTAACACTTACTAGCTGTGTGACCCTGGGCAACTCACTTAACCCCAATTGCCTCACTAAATATATTATATATATGTGTGTGTGTGTGTGTGTGTGTGTGTGTGTGTGTGTGTGTGTGTGTGTGTGTGTGTGTGTAAAACAAAACTCTGAAATTCCAGAGTTACCAGGTCAAGGAGAAAATATTGCAAACAACCAGAAAGAAATGATTCAAATATCATGGATCAATATAACATAAAATTTACCAGCTTATACATTAAAGTATTGGAAGCTTGGATGGTATTCTAGAGGGAAAAGGAACAAGGATTACAATCAAGTATCATGTACTCAGCAGAACTGATTATAATCCTTCAGGAGGAAGGGGATGGAAGGAATGGATATTTAATAAAATAGAGGAGTTTCAACCATTTTTTAAAAGAACAGAGATCAATAGAAAATGGGAATTTCAAATACAAGACTAAGGAGAAGCATAAAAAGGTAAACAGGAAAGAGAAATCATAAGGGATTCAGGATGTTTACACTGTTTACATTCCTATATTGAGAAAGTGATACTTATAACTCCTAAGAATTACTATTATTAGGGCATTTAGAAGGAGTATATGTAGACAGTGGGCACAGGTGTGAGTTGACTATGATGGAATGATATCCAAAAATAAAAATTAAGGGCTAGAAAGAGTGATGCACTAAGAGAAAGGATAAGCAAGAGGTATAATTAATTGTCTCATATAAATGAAGTTGAAAGACCTTTTTATAGTGGAATAGAAGGTGGGTTCACGCATTCACTATTTGAATATTATTCTCATCAGGATTTTCTCAAAGAGGAAATAATATGCATACTCAGTTGCATATAGAAAACTGTGTTAATATACAGGGAAATTGGAACTGAAGCAGATAAAGAACAAAGTGGGCCTGATAGAAGGGACGAGAGATTGGGGTGGGGAGGTGGTATTCAAAAGTAAACACTTTTGAGAAGGGACACTATAAAAAGAGAGAGACAGAGACAGAGCAAGAGTGAGAAAAAGCAAGAGCGAGTGAGAGTGAGACTGTGTGTGTGTGTGTGTGTGTGTGTGTGTGTGTGTGTGTGTGTGTGTGTGTGTAAGAGACAGACAGTGGGGAAATGTAGGATGGAAGGAAATGCACAGTTAGTATTTAGAACTCTGAATTTGAATCAGATGAATTGACCCACAAAATAGTAATGGATAGCAGAGTGGATAAAAATCCAGAATCCTACAATGTTATTTATTAGAAACACACCTGAAACAGAAATACACATTATAAAATGGGCTGGAAAAAATCTGTTATGCTTCAGCTGAAGTTAAAAAAAAAAAAGCAAAGGAAAGCCATCTGGATCTCAAAAAAAAAAAAAAAGCAAAAATCATTCTAATTAAAAGAGTTAAGCAAGGAAGCTGTTTTGCTAAAAGGTACCACAGACAATGCTGCAACATAAATACTAAACATATATTTACCAAATAGTATAGCATCTAATTTGTTAAAGGACAAGCTAAAGGACAAGCTAAATGAATTACAAGAGGAAACAGTAAAATTAGTAGGGGACCTCATATATATCCTCTCAGAACAAGATAAATGTAACCAATAATAAATAAGGAAGAAGTTAAAAGATAAATAGCATTTTAGAAAACTTAGATATGATAGACCTCTGGAAAAAATTTAATGGAAATAGAAAGGAATATACTTTTTTTTTTCAAAAGTACATGGAACTAACCAAAAAACTCAAAACATATTAGAGCATATCAACCAAATGAAGAAGAGCAGAAATATTAAATACATCCTTTTCAGATCATAATGAAATACAAAATATATTCAATAATGGGCTAAGAAAAATAGATTAAATTAATTGGAAATTAAATAATCTAATCCTAAAATCCTCATGGGTCAAAGAACAAATCAGTGAAACAATCAATAACTGCTTTAAAGAGAATGACAACAATAAAATAATATGCAAAATTTATGTTTTTGTCCATATTTTAATGTTATATTAGAAATCTTTTGCTTCTTTACTATTCCAAAGTTCTCATATCTATAGGACCTCCATAAAGTCTTCCCTAATATCAAAGAAGAGTAGTCATTAAAATAAACATATTGACCATGTCTGAAAATATTGTATGTCTGATTCTGTACCTCTATTTTATCCTTTCTCTACCAAGAAGTGGGAAACACATTTAAGTGCAATCAAGTAACACTTGGTCAATCCATGGACAAGAGTTCCATCATCTATTTTTTTTTTATTCCCCTACCTTATTCTGGTCTTTATGTTTCTGCTCATTTCAGTCTGCATCAGTTCATATAAGTCTTTCCAAGTTTCTTTTAATGTTCATTTTTATTATATAATATTTCATTGCTTTTTAAAACCAATTTTGCCAGAATTTCTCAATTAATGGACTCAGAATTTGACTTTATTTTCCTTTAAACATGATTCTATAAATATCCCTTTTCCATATGTATATTTGTCCTCTATCTTTATCTAGGTAATTGTATAGTTGGGTCAAAAGCAATACAAAATTTTAGTGACTATGGGAGTGTGGTTGCAAATTACTTTCCAGAACAGATGAACATAGCTCCATCTGCAATGCATTAACATAACTATGTCCATAACTTCGCCAACATTTGATATGTTTATCTTCTATCACCTTTGAAAATACAATAAGGAAATATGATTTAGACAGAGAGTATGGAGGGTAAGTCCCCATAAGAATGTTGTCTTTGAGGATGGAGACTATGTTCTTTTCCTCTTTGTATTCACAAAATGCCTAGTATAATACCTGGAATATAATAGCTATTTAATAAATGATCCTTGATTGATCTACACATTAACCACTATATGTATGCAGAAAAACTAAGTTCCTTGATCATTTTTATTAAAGCAATAGAGTGCAAAAGCACTGTATTCAAAGTAATTTTTTCTCAAATTTTACTATTTTTGTAGAGAATTCCAGTATTTCAAGTTTATAACCTCATAGCCATCATCAATTACCAATTGCACTTTCTGGCTCTCACCTCCACCCTCTATTCAAGCTAATCAGTTTGCAAGTCCTGTTCATTCTATGTCCAGCATTTCTCATAATTATTTCCTTCTTCCCATTCATATAGCAGCTATTCTGGTTCAGGTCCTCAGTCTCACTTGGGCTATTTCAATAATCTCTTAATTTGTTTTCATGCTTCTAGGACTTTGGGATCCATTCACTATACAACTGTTAAAATTAAACACCTCTTCTTTGCCTGTAGCACAAGTCTAATCACATGAACAACCTGTTCTCCTTTAAATTACTTTATAGATCATTTAAAGCTCCCCAAAATCAGATTCAAAACTATATTTCAAAACATATTTTCCCCCAGTACTCCCATAATTACTGTTCCTGAGACATGACTTTCCATCTTTTGTCTTTATACATTCCCTATATTTAAAATGTACTCCATCTCTGCTTAATAGAATCCCTAGGTTTCTATTAAATACATCTCTTTGTCACTTTCTAAAGAAAGCTTGTTCTTATCTTCTCAGTTGTTGTCATTCTTTCTCCCCACCAAATTAGTTTGAATTTATTCTGATTGAGTTGTGTATGTTTCTCTGTATAAACACCATTAGTCCTGGTAAAATATAATATATGCTTGAAGTCAGGGACCACTGCAATCTCTGGTGCTCATACATGCTCAATAATCACTACTTTAATTGGACTGAATTAAATTAAATTGAAGGAAAAAAATGTTTTCCAATGAAAAATAGACATCTTTACTGGACTCTAAAGACAATAATATATTCATCTTAAAACTAATCAGTGATGAGTGATTGCTTTATCTAATTTGGGTATAACAAGTTAAACCAAGATGGCACATAGGTGGCCCCCCAAAAATGGATCTTTAATTGTTAAAATACATACACATACACACATACATACAAACATGTATACACATGCACACTCTCACACACACACACACATACACACACACAACTAATCCAGTAATATATTTTAGCAGTTTCTCAAAGAATCTGTAAAATTTCAAGTCTGTTTCAGAATATCCAATGCCTATCAAGGAAAAAAATACTTCAGATCTCTCTTACAAAACTATTTCAACTGAGGACATAGTAATGGAAAACAAACAAACAAAAAAAAAATAAACCAAATATTAATTAAACAAAGACAGGAACACTTAATGAGAAATTCAAGGACACATGATAAAAAGCAGAATGAGTAAGCAGTGCACATATTTATAAGCAATATGTACAAAGGTGAGGGGGGAAAACAACAACTCCATAGCCATTTTTGAAATGCAAAGTGCATAAACTCTGGTGTTATAAAATACAAAATAACTTGATTATACTTTTCAAAGCACCAGAGGTCTGCATTTTCATGAGATAATGCAGTTAATTAAAATAAATTAAAATGAAATGCTATCCTTATTCATCATAAATTCAAGCTTCATAAGTAAGAAAATTGAAAGAGGATCTTTACTCTAACAATACACATAAATTTCCAGAAGAGGAGGGTTGTTTTTTATTTTACCATTTGTAAGTCATCTTACATCCATACCTTTAGCTAATATTTATGTCTGTATTTCAATTAAATGTAATTTGGGGGCAGCTAGGTGGCACAGTGGATAAAGCACTGGCTCTGGATTCAGGAGGACCCGAGTTCAAATCTAGTCTCAGACACTTGACACTAGCTGTTTGACCCTGGGCAAGTCACTTAACTCTCATTGCCCTGCAAGGAAAAAAAAAAGAAAAAAAAATCAATTAAATAAATTCATCCTTTGAAGAATCATTTTTTGAGTCTGCATTTGTTCATCCAAGTATTAATTCATTCACTCACACACTATTTTTAAATATAAATTATTTGCAGAACAGTAAGAAATATAGTAGTTTACAAAAAGCAAATATAGAATTTAAAACATGTATGATCCTCACAATATGTGACAAAATGTATTACTATGATGACTACAATAATTACAGAAGTGTAGTTTTTTAAATCATGTGAATAGTCCAAGGTCAGGGATTTTATGGGGAAATTTATTCATAAATAGTGTTGGTAATAATAATAACAATAAATAATAATAATAAATAGCCTTTAAATTTTGCATGTTAACATTTGCAATTACCTCTACTTGTAATCTCATTATCAATTTAGTTGAATTGCTAGGAGAGAAAAAGGTATCTTTGTTTTTTGAGAAAATTTGAAGAAAATAAATTAAGATAATTATTACTTTTGTCTGCATAGATAGATGATAGATTGATAGATTGATAGATTATAAATCATAAAGAATGTTATTAAATATGTAATATAGTCAGTGTGGCATAACAGAGTCCTAGTTAAGAAGACTTAGGATCATATTTGATCTATAGAATTTAGCTATGTATCCATATGTAATGATAGGTATAAACATTAAAACTAAAGCATCTCATCTGTGGAATATGTGTGAAAATATTTATAGAATTTACCTTTGTGCTTTTGTGAAGATTAGACAAAATTTCATATACATAATTTCAAACTGTAAAATATCAATTAAATTCTAATAGATATTAAATTTGGAACTATTCTATTAAAGTATAAAAATTTTTGACAGATATAATGAAAAATCTATTATATAGTTTAGTCACTGATAATATCTCTCCATCTATCTATCTGTCTCTACATTTATATCACATATCTCAAAAAGGAAAGAAGCAGAGAATAAAAAGAGAGATCATCTTATGAAATTAAGGGGATAAAAATCCAATGGCCTCTCCCAGCAAACTTTGCGAAGAAGTTGGGACAAATTAGAAACTTTTTAAAGTAAACTATTTTCCTTTTATTTAATTTTTAGGTAAAGCCTATATGTCAAAGTTACTTAAGAGTAGCAGGCGTGACATTTAAAAAGTAATGTGTGGCCACCTTATTCCTGTCCCAATTGGAGGAAAAACTAGCTAGGCTTGACTTATAAATTAGAAGCTTTATCACCAGTTTTGGGCATTAAGCTTTTATTAGTGAAAAAGAGAACACCTGGGTCAGAAAGTCAAGAAAAGGTCTATCTAACCTAGAGTTTTCAATTCATCCACTTCGCCTGTTTGAGAGATAAACTGACAGATGAAGTTCCTTTTATCTCCCAAGGAGAGGTGGTCCTTCCATCCTGCTTCAAGCTAATTTGATAGCATCACGCTAATTCATTGTTTCACTGTACTTGAGGGTGGTCTTGTGTTGAGTTCAGAGGCCACAGCTTCTGAGAACAATACCCTCTTGAGGGCCAGACAGGAGTGATTTCAATTGAATCAATTTTAAGTACATTAAGCAGAAAAGTCAATCAACCTCAGTCAATCCAATCAATTTGGGGCCTTTGGGCATTGGCAGAGCCCATTATTTTCTCACAGACCACCCCTGTGCTTCCTTAAGAAACATAGCTTCCTTAAATGAAGCAATAACATTACAGATACTTATGACTAACAATGTAAAGGGAATGAAAAGAGAGAAAAGACATTGAGCATTGCATTGACAAAAAAAACTAAAGGGGGCAGTCCCCTTTAGGAGGTGAATATTACAAATAGTGTATGTAATGAAAACAGGAAAACAGGAAAATGTCCATTTAAGTCTCTGGAAATCTTTTCTCAGATGATTCTTTGGATGTCATCTGGGTGTAGTTGTAGAGTTAAAGTCTTTCAGTTATGGATGCTGATGATCAGCTAGAAAATCTCAACTGGAAAGGTTCAGGGGTGGCCATAGAGAAGTCTCTCAGGTGTTTCAGATACTGATGATCAGCTGGAAAGTTTCCTATAAAATGGATCTTAACACAACTTTAAATAGCTTTGCCAATAACCAAATCAAAGAATGAGAGTTCTCAAAAACATATGTCTAAGGAGATTCAGAATCTCTTAAGAGATTTTAGAATTATGTATTGTCAAGTTGTCGCATGTGAAAAAGATATAATAAAGATAAAAATTAAAACATTTAAAAAACCAAAACTTAATATTACTGTAAACCCCACTGTGGGGAATTAATGGAAAAGATGTAATAGAAAAGTTGTCAGATTAATTTCAGTTACAATAATTTCCAACAAAAGTGGATGTCTCCTTAAGTTACTTGGAAGAGAGTCCATAAGTTTTACCAGTACACCCTTCTGTAATGCAGGGCTAAGACAATTGTTATATTAATTAAGTAAAGGATTTATCTCTTGATTTTATCACTTTTTGCATCATATGTCTAATTATCCTCATGCCATTATGAGAAAATAAATAATCCAATATAACTGGTAACAGATGCCAAGGCCAAATTTGTTGTGTTTATCATGACACCTGAGATAATTATGGGGTTACAGGAAAAGAATAGAGAAGGAAGGGAAAGGAGAATTGCTAAACTTTGTGGCTCTACAGACATCCAATGCAGTATGTTGAAGGGAAACTGAATAAGACTTAATCAGATGCATAGGATTAAGATGTCCATGGCATCAGGCATATAGGAGGATGAATTGATGCCAGGCATAGAATGGGATGGCATAGCCGGACCATCCAGTGCCATGTGGAGGGGGTAAGGGAGAATTAAACCAAGAGAATATAACCTCACCTCTTGCCAATGGCTATTCTCTCAGCCTTTCCCAAGGCAGGCACTACCTGGACTTTTTGCGTCTCCCCTTCTGTGACAGTTCAGTGACTGCTCTTGTATCTATTCCTCTCATGGATGGCTGGCATCTTGGCTGTTCAGGATCTGATGACTCAGAATAAAGGCAATTAATGTGTCAAATGGTAAATTCACATAATCCCAGTCTCATATGGGTTTAACAACTAAGGATAATGATGACAGCAAAAACAATGTGAATTGGCTTTATAACTCAGGATATAATATACAATATATAATAATTCCAAATAATAATGTTTTTAAGCTAAGTATACAATTACCTTTGTGAAAAATCAGAACATATTTTAATACAAGTTAATACACAATCTTAAAAAAATGAAAACCTCTAGGAAACTAATCCCATATTATTAACTTCAAAATGTAGATGCAATAGCATCTGCATTATTTCTCTGAGTGAATCTAGAACTTTTGTATGTCAATATGTAAAATCCCCAAATGTCATATTATTATCTTGCTGTCTAATTCTGAATTTCTGTAAAACATGTCCCTTTTTATGGCAGTAGTAAATTTGATTACATGAATATGAAATATTTGCGAAGTCAATCTTACTGAATGTAATCAATCCAATCAATCTTGGGCCTTTGAGCATTGGCAAAGTCCATTATTTTCTTAAACAGGATATGCATAAACACATTCACATACACACATATAACTATATGTATGTGTATGCATATAAATGTATATACACACTTATACAGATGCATATGCATGTGTATATATGTATACATACACTCATATATATATATATATTCTTATATTTCCCACAGCACTCTGCCTTCTACACGATAGATACTTAATAAATGTCTATGTTATAATTTATTTGTTATAATTTTGAATAATTTTGATATTTAAATTCATAAATAATTTAAGGCATAATTTTATGAGTTTATTAGAATTTAATAAGACATAACTATCCCCACAGAAGTTTAAAATTTAGTACAGGACTATTTTTCTTATGGATGAAATTCTAATGCTTGCCCTATAGAATAAGCAGAAGAATATAATACATATTTATGCATAATCTACTCAAACCATAAATGAAACATTCCTTTTCTGTGTAACATCTTTCCCATACTTTTTTCTAATATTCATTTTGAGGTAATAATACTTATTTAGCCAATTAATAAAGAGATCATTATAATGAAAAAAGTGCTCAATTTCATTCAGTAGAAAGCCTTGCTCCAACAAATATATACAACTTTTTCTTGCTCTGGGAGCAAATATTTATGCTTCTCAGAAAAAGCACTTGAAGACAATATTATTTGGTTGCATTTTGTTTTTGTTTTTAGAAAGTAACCAACTTCTGATAACAGATGTAGGAGGGTTGATGTTTTAAACTTTCGAATTAGAAAACATTTTGTTATCTGAATATAGATTCAGCTACAAAACAGTTTTTTTTCCTTCCAAAATAGACCTTTTTTTTTTCAAATTCTTTGGAAGTAAAACATGAATCAAAGAACTGAATTAAAATAATGAGTTGCTTTAATCAATAGATCCACAACCTAAGCAAACATCTTAGCAAAGCCATCATCCAGTGAAATGAATTTATTTAAATATTTGATTAATGTTTAAAGCAGTTTATTATGTGCTTTAGCAATATTAGGATAATGTGCATAATAGTCCTGGAATATAGCCTTGGGACACAGTATACTATATTAAAATTCTAATGCCCAGCCACAAATAGGAGTTGAAGATGATCTTGGGCTTTTGCAACTCCATTCCAAATTGGGAAGCTTAAGGATAATTAATGAGGGACTTAGAGACATATAGGAAGAATAAACAAATAGTCACTCTGTAAATAAAATTCATCCCATGTGTAAGCTCTAGGTTAGCATTTGCTCTCTTTTCACCCACAGTATAATTAAACCATCTTTGCAGAATTTAGAACTATATTGGCATAGAATTCAGTCCAAGACTAAGCAATTTAAAATTAATCTTACAAAAATATTGCCTGGATGGTATTTTCTTTGAAGAATCATTAACAATATGGCTTTATGGGCATAGGTATACAGTATTTGGAATTACATAGAACACTTACAACAATAAGCATTTATATAGCACTTTAAAGTTTGTAAAGCCATATTTAGTGATAGACATATGCATGTGAGTATGAATTTATTTGTGTGTATGTAATCCTACAGGTAGTATTCACTGTGTCTTATGGTTGAAATACTATTATTCTTAACTGGCATATCAATTTTCTGATATATTTGCAAAGGAAAATGAACAGCTTAAAATGTGATTATATGCTTGTGACGTAGAATCCCATTGCCTGTTATAAAGACAGTGGTTATCGAATGTCCTGATAAGTTGAAAATTGGCCTAGGATTCAGACTAGAATTCTATTTTCCAAAATCTTCATAATGACTTAATGAAAGACAGGAGATATTTCTATTAATTTCAAAGGATTCTCTACTATTTGAGAAGGACTCCAAATAAAATGAAATCGCTCAAATTTTACATAAGCATCTATGGCTACTGAATAATTGACTACATATTTTTTTTATTTAAAAAAATTTGAGTGACTGAATATGCCTTTTTTTTTAACTTAGCAAATAAGTATAGTGACCAATACAGGGAGGAGACCAAGAAAAAAAGAGAACCAAAATTTCAAAACAGAGAAAATAGTCCTCACTTTGAATTGCTTTTGAACCATATATGATCCTAGTTATCTGAAATGTGTCAAAATTTACCATGCAGGGAAAGTTTTGGGGTGTTGCTTGTTTGTTTGTGAGTAGAAACAAAACTTCTGACCCAAGATAAAAACAAAAATGTTCACAAAGAATCTGGATAAGAAAGGATAAAACATCTTTTGCTCTTTGTGACTGTGACCACATTAATTCAAAGGATTATAGGAACTTTTTTCTCTTAAAGTACAGAAACAAAATACTTCTCATATTGTAAAAAAATAAGTCTTAATATCTACAAAGTTTTCTTTTAGTCTTTCAGATCAAGCATCTAGAAAGGTAGAGAAGCAACTAGATTAATTACTAGAAGCAGTCTAGAATGTGGTAGGCATTGTATGAATGATTATCTTCATATAAATCCTGAGACTCAGATATAGTGTGATATCTTTGAGTTCAGAGAATATATTTTTATGTGTCTAGGCTTAGTATAGTGTTTGGTACATAGTAAGTATTTAATAAATGTATTTACCTACAGACAATTCAAAATTGTATAGGGCAATGAAGATCAGCCAAATTAATCTATTTAAAATTCTTAGGCTTTTTCCCCCATGATGAAAATTCAGTTACCCATGGCCGACTTTGCTATAAATACTTTATTATTTACAAATTAGATTTTTATTGACTTCCCGTGACACTATTGGCAACACATACATCTATGTTACTCTGTGTTTAGATAATAACTTCCTAGAAGGCAGCTATTCATTATATCTTTTTAATTTATTTTCTATTACATAAGCTTCAAAGTTAGTTGTACTTGTACAATGATTGATGATAAAACAAACATTCATAGTAAGTCACAAGGCATTTCCCAGTTTTCCATATTCAGGAAAAACAAACGAGTTGCAGAGGGAAACTGGGAAATATGAGTTACAAGAACTGTCACAGTTTAGTAAGCCTAATCTAATACTGAATCATGCCTAAAAGAACTCAACCTCTATATACAATGTATAATCTAGTTCCTAAAAAAGCTGACATTAAGAACCTGATGAGTCTTAAAGATTTATAATCTGCCACTCCAGAAGAACTACCCTGTTTCATTTAGCCTTTCAAGTTTACTATCATTATTTCCTAAAAATCCAGAGCCTTATTATAAAATCCAACACATTCATTATTAAGCTCAAGAGGAAAGTTGATAGAACTTGGGTGGATAGAAAGAGTTAATGCATCTTATAGTACTTCACAATTTACAGCTCAAGAATCATTCAGGCATTGGGAAAATATGACTCAATTTGTGGGGAACAGCTCATTGTGCCATCAATTCTATTTCCAACATCTATTGCAGGATATTCATGGTTGAATATGTGCATTTATGCAGCTTTGCTCTACTTCAGCAGCATAAAGACTTATGAATACAGTATTTCTCCTAAAGGTTGAAGTTTCTTTTGGTGACCTAATTATAGCAAGGAAGGACAGTAAAGCAGTGAAGGGAAGCAAGACTAATGATAAACTCTAAAAATGAGTCATCCAGAGAGTGTAACTTGCAGTTTGTGAAATGGTGTACGAGGGAAATCTAATTGGAGTGTTCTGATTTGTAAATGGTGTTCTGTGGATAATAACTGAATTACTGTCCTTTAAAAGCTGTGCTCAGAAGATTGGTCAAGGAGGTATAAATGGATACAAGTAAAAAGGACATAATAATTGTGATAGAAATGCAGAGGTGTAGGGTTTTTTTTTTTACATAAAAATTGAGTCATTTGAATAGACTAAAATTATCCCCACTCATACATAGATAGAATTGTTACCTAGCATAGTACTAAGTCAGAAAGAAAGTGGATAATGCTTTATGATTTTTGAATTAGGCAATTTATTTTTGGCAAATTGTGAAGTAGAAAGCACTGTATGGCTGGAGGGCTCCTTCTCTCGAACTAATCCTTATCTCTGTTCTTCAGTCTTATCTTTTTCACTCTTTAAAATCCCAATTTGAAAGAAAAAAATATTTAATTTTCCACATATATTTGGAGAAATGTGTGTAAACTTAGTTTTTCTATACACACACATGAAAGTCTACCAATTTCATCCATAACAAATGTTCTGTGGAGATTACTTTGGCTGACCATGTTACTTAGAGTAAGGATAATACATGTTACCCTATAATCTTTCACTTGTGAAATGGCATATCACATTATGACATGATTGAGGCAAGGGTCTTGTAGTAAATGTTTAAAACCAGCTTCCCAGAAAAAGGTACTAAGATATTTTTAAGATTGATCCACATTATTAACATATTCTCTTTCTTTTCTTAAATTTAGACAATCAACAAAATGATGGTTCCCTGATTTGTAGATTTGCCGATTTCTGAATTACAAATGGAAATTTTGCAATTTACTTGTGATTTCACTCCTCCCTCCAAAGTGTAGAAGTGACCACGGATTCTCAAATGTCATAGCAGCAGGGTGAAAACATTGGCCATTCGAATCTAGATGGGAATACAATCTTGTCAAAAGACCAGTAAAGACATAAAGACCAAGATCATCGCCAAAAAGTTGGCCATGGGTGTTAATGTACTTTGATCATGGTAATTTAACATGGATTTTATCTACAATATATAGAATAAGTATTAATGCCAATGAACTTACAGTTGCATCAAAATATTGATATCATACTGTTTAGCCTAAAATTATTTTCTAGTTTTCTTTTTCATATGTTCCTGTATCTCCTCTACTACATTGTTTATTAATATCCTAGACTATGTCTTATGTTGATTAATATGATCATCCTTAAAAATATATTGATTATTGTACAGGTGTGTTTTTTAAAATCCTATTAATTTATATATTTCTACATGAAATATTATGTTGATACTATTTATTTACAAGTAAAAACAGAGGAGCTGAAGGGTTTATTTTTTATTTTTTTAATTTTTACCTTACTGTAATTTCTGGATATGTTCACTACCACCAGAAATAAACTCTCATGTCTGTCAAAGAAAAATATTTAATAATAAAAATCAAAGTAATCCAATTTGTCAGCTTATATAATATTCTTCCTTTTGTTGCTGATAAGGGAAAGATGTATTGCATTGTCAGTTCTCTAGCACTTTTCTAATTATTCCATCAAGCAACAAGAATTTAATGAGAGCTCCATATCACTTCTTTTTTGTTTGTTAGTTTGTTTGTTTTGCTGGGCAATGAGGGTTAAGTGACTTGACCAGGGTCACATGGCTAGTAAGTATCAAGTGTCTGAGGCTTGATTTGAACTCAGGTCCTCCTGAATCCAGGTTCAGTGCTTTATCCACTGCACCACCTAGCTGCCCCAAGCTCCATATCATTTCAATTGGTCTTTCCACCATACCCCTTTGACATAACTCATAGATAGCACAACTTACAAATAGATCTAGTAATTGCTGTAGTCATGAATGAACATAACATGATTCAAAGTTCTGGGAATTTTCACTGTCATCTAATGACTTCCAAGATATTCTCACTCTTGACTAAGTGACTTAATTTGTCACTTAGATAATATTAGAGCTAGAAGGGTCTTTGGTTGCTATTGAGTAGAACTCTCTTTTTTTATAAATGAGGAAAAAATAAGTGCTAGAGAGGTTATATGACTTGTTGGGGATTAAAGATCTAGTAAGTGAGAAGATTTGAAACTTTATGCTCCTGACATCATGTCCAGTGCTCTATGCATTTGACTACACTGCCTCTCCCTTACCATGTCACTTGACATAAGGTTTCCATTACTTCTTTTAGTTTTTTAATTTTTGGTGAGGCAATTGGGGTTAAGTGACTTACCCAGGGTCACACAGCTAGTAAGTGTTAAGTGTCTGAAGCCATATTTGAACTCAGGTCCTCCTGACTCCAGGGCCAATACTCTATCCACTGTGCTACCTAGCTGCCCCCTTCCATTACTTTTTGTCCCTTGAAATTATTCTACTTTTTTTTTTGCTATCTACATTTTTTTCATGTAAACTTAGCAGTATGCACAATATTATCCCTTTATATATCTTGGCTTTTAGGTTTTCAAACTCCTTCACTCTTCTGACCCCCATGACCATTATATTGCCACCAATTCCAAAGATTTTTTTTTTTTTTGCAGGCAATGGGGGTTAAGTGACTTGCCCAGGGTCACACAGCTAATTAGTGTCAAGTGTCTGAGGCCGGATTTGAACTCAGGTCCTCCTGAATCCAGGGCCAGTGCTTATCCACTGTGCAACCTAGCTGCCCCACTTCCAAAAATTTTAATGACTATAAGTGGTTAATGTCAAGTTACGTAACATTCTACTAGACTGTTTTTTTTTTTGGTTACTTGTGTCTTTTTTTCCCAAAAATCACCCATTGATCTTATGTAAAATTAGGACCATTTGGAAGGAATTTACATTATTTATCCTACTCTTTTATTTAATGAATTCTTAATGACATTCTTCTGTGAATATTCTGTATTATCCATAAACTATCATTAAGTAGAAAAACCTATTGATAAGTCAAAAGACTTAAGGTGAAATTTCAACTCTCCCAGTTGCTACCCTATTGATTTTACATAATTAAAATCCTTTAACTCAGCTGTAGTTTCTCTTTTAAAAATGAGCTGATATAACATCTAACAAATTTAAAGATTTCAATATTAAAATTTTCTTCGAAAGCTTAGTATCCTCTGAATCTCAGTGCTTATGAGACAAAGCCCCAGTCAAGCTACATAGTCTATAATCTAATGCTAGGAAACAGTGGTATAAAGACAGAAGCAATATAGTCTCTTCCTCTAGGAAATCACAAACTACTGTAGGTATATAATATAAATCTGGACATAAATGTCAGTTTTGAATCATGAATTTCTTTCTCAAATATGCAATGCAATTTATTCAATAAATTCAAAAGTTTTGAAGCAAAACATGTAATAGCAGAAAGTACACTTAAATGAGCTTATCATCTTTTCCATAGAGATGAACCTCAGATTTACATCCAACTCCAGTTTCTCCCATGAGACCCCATCCTGCATTATGAACTGCTTTTTGGGCACTTCAGATGGGCTATTTCAGAAATATCTCCAAACAAACATACACAAAACATTATATTCCCTTCCACCCATCCTTCCCTCTATCTAACTTTCCCATTAAAATGAGGATACCAACATTTTCTCAGTCTCTCAGGTTTGTAACTTTAGAATTATTCTCATCTCCTCACTCTCCTTCAAACAATCAATTATTGCACTATTGTCTCTTCCACCTTATTTCCTGTATACAGCTTATTTAACTCACATAGGCACCACCATATTTCAGACTCTAATTACTTCTTGCCTAGATTTTACAATGCCCTACTATTGGAGGCCTTTTATAAATACTATAACAGGGATTCTTAAACTTTTTTCACTTGTGGCCCCTTTTCACCCGAGAACTTTTTTTTTTACATGACCCACAATAAATAGGGATATAAAATAGGTATATATAAACTTTTATTTTAACTAGATTTTACATGAACTCCACTTTCATTTATGCAACTCAATATGGAATCATGACTCACACGTTGAGAAATTTTGTACTATATAGTGGTCTTTTTTTCCCGATCCTTTCCTCAATCTAATCCATCCTGCCAAAGAGTTTCCTTAAATGGGTCAGTTAGGTGGCGCATTGGGTAAAAGTACCAACCCTGGATTCAGGAGGACCTGAGTTCAATTCTGACCTCAGACACTTGACACTTACTAGCTGCATGACCCTGAGCAAATCACAATCCTTATTGCCTCGCCAAAAAAAAAAAAAAAAAAAAAAAAAGAATTTCCTTAAATACAGAATTGGCCATATTACCTAGTAGTACATAGACTCCAGTGGTTCCTTACAGCTTCCGGTATAAAATGCACACTTCTCCCTTTAGCATTTAAGGTCCTTCACAACCTGGCATAAACCAGTCTTTCCAGGAGCATTACATTACTCTCCTTCTCAAAATCTTAAGGTCCAGCTAAATGAGATTTTCCTTTATTCCTAAGAAATAGTTAAGTATTTCACATTTTGGTGTCTTTGCTCTGGTTTTCTCCCATGTTTGTAAATGTCCATCCTCAACTTGACTGAATATAGTCCCTGACATATTTCAAGGCACAGATTAATCACCACTATAATATAAATGGAGCCTTTCTTGCTAATGCCCTATCTTTGTAACTGTGTGACTATCTCTTACACAAATATCTTATATTAGTCTTGTATTTATTCTATCCTGTTTTTCTGTATGCATTTATATAAAGTGTGATCTCCTGGAGAGCTGGGAATATTTTCTTCCTTTTTCATTTGTTTGTGTTTTTTTTTTGGGGGGGGGGTAGGGCAGGGTTTAGCTCTAATGCCAATCACAGTGCCAGACACATCATAGCTGCTTGAGAAACTCTTATTGATTGTGAATTGTTGGACTTTTGTATTAATGAGGGTTCCATAGAAATAAAGACATCCTGATTTGTCAGGTATTCTCTGCACAGCAACTTACAAAATTTATTAGTGTTCAAAGGAGGAAAATTGAATTTTAATGCTCGAAAGAATTGTCATGCTGGATGTGGTATCATATTAAGTGGTTTTATAAACACAATGATGACCACACAGTAAATGTACAACTATTAGAAAATCACAAAGATATCTCATGAAGATTATTGCTTAATAATTCCTTCTTTTTTTTTTTTAAGTGAGGCAATTGGGGTTAAGTGACTTGCCCAGGGTCGTACAGCTAGTAAGTGTTAAGTGTCTGAGGCCGGATTTGAACTCAGGTACTCCTGACTCCAGGGCCCGTGCTCTATCCACTGTGCCACCTAGCTGCCCCGTTAATAATTCCTTCTTATTCATTCTGAGCTCTCCCCCTTTTCTTTATTGGTCTTTGTTCCTGTTTCTTTTTCATATTAATTCTCTTGTCCTTCCTTCCTTCCTTTAAATAGAGCTTGAAGTAACATGGTCATCTATGAAAGAATGTGAATGGATGACTGCATAGCTTACTAGGCCTGTCCACAATCACTTAATAGTAGAATGACTAAATTGGTATTTCCTATATGCTCCCAGTTAAGCATTTTTATTTGGAGAAGAGGATTAAGGGGAAAACACTGGATTTCTCCTCTGATATCCAAAAACAGTTTTCCCAGTAGGATGCTAAGATATGCTCTATCACTAGCTGTTTTAAAAAAGGAAACTATTTCACAGAATTTCTATTTGTTCTTATTTTGAAGGGTGCTGAAATTTCAATAAGTTTGACCATTTTTAAATTGATTTCACATGTTTCTAAATGGGAACCAGTGAGGATTATAAACATAACTTCTTTAATACTTGTGCCCTCCTATCAATTTACCTACCTAATATTCTCTCACAAATTAACTTTTTTTCCTTTCTGCTGTTTTTTTCCTTTACGATGTTCTTTATCTATCTCTGTAAATGAAGTCCTGACTTATGAGTAAATAAACTTCCCTAATGTATTAGATGAACAAGTTTCTCTGACTTTCATTGGTTCCCTGTTGTCTATAAGTAAAACAAAAAAAAAAACAACAAACAAACAAAACATATATTATCATCTATTGAACCAGACATATTACAAAAGTTGTCCTGGAAATCAAAGCCCTCCATACAGTATAACACAAAGCTAATTCTGCACTGGGGAGCTAGGTGGTGAAGTGGATAGAGTTCCAGACCTGAAGCCAGGAAGACGTGTTCAAATTGTGTAACCCTGAGCAAATCTCTTAACAATGTTTTGCCTCAGTTATTTCATCTGTAAAATGATCTGGAGAAGGAAATGTCAAACTACGCCAATATCTTTGCCAAGAAAATTCCAAATGCAGTCATGAAGACTATGAAATGACTGAATAATAACAATTATCAAATGATCACTGTTCTAGGTTCTCCTAAGAAAACTTAATGTATCTTAAAAACACACACACATGCTACTTAGTAAGAGGATAAACCCAAAACACAGATGTTTATAATACAAATACTATATAAGACAATTTTATAACATTAAATTATATTTTTTAATAAAATATTTTTAATTACTTTGAAAATAATCATTTCCCCTCCTCTTAACTGTTCTAGCCTTATTTGACTCTACTTGTAATATTCTATATAATAGCCAAAATATAGTAGTATTCGCTATATCAATCTGATTTTAAGGTTTCTATATATTCATAAAGACAATACCTGAAGTCTATCATGCACTCCTTCCACATTTTTTTCTATGGAAATTATTTTCTTCCCTATAGAACCTTTCATATAAGATTTCTTCTATGAACATCCATCCATTTGGTCCACCCCATGTGAATGTAATTTTTTTTTCGCTTTTTATTTCTTATAGTGTTTTGCCTAGATTCCTCCTTTGTTCTTAGAATGTCTTGCCTTGTTCCATACTTATTTGTGTTCATGTATTATTCTCCTTCTAAGAATGTAAAGTCTTTAAGGTCAGAATTTATTTTTTCAATTTTCCAATTTTTTACCTGAACATTCCTGTATATAGCAATCACTTATTAAAGATTTGTTATGATTATAAACTCAAATTTAAAAAAAGACTCCCTATTTTTTTTTACTTTTAAGAAATATATAAATATTGGGATGGCTAGTTAGCACAGTGGATAAAGCACAGGACCTGGATTCAGGAGTACCTGAGTTTAAATCCAGCCTTTGACATTTGACATTTACTAGCTGTGTGACCCTGGGCAAGTCACTTAAACCCCATTGCTCACAAAAAAAGCAATATATAAATATCTATGGGGTATATGATAATAGAATAATTCACATTTAAAATGAGAGAAAATAGCTTGCATAACCCTTTCAAGTAGGTTTTAGGCAACAATTTTAAAATAAATTCTATCCTCTTTTTTTTTTAATAAGAAGAAAAAACAGGGCAGGTGGGGTTTGTCAGGGAATCTATAATAATCCAGATAGTTGATAATAAGATATAAGGCCTTATATTTATGAGCTATTAATGTGAATGATAACCTAATGTCCCTTTCCAACTCTTTCCAACAATTTCTATTTTTTTCCATTCCATTAACATTCCCCAAAGTATGTCCTTGAATTTTCTTTTTAGACTTGCATGTAAAAAATAACTAAAATATACTGGCTCTTTCTGCTTGTCTATATTTATTTACAGAGGTTGTTTAGGAACTGATGATGGCCACTAGGGGCTAAGTTCTGTAAAAAATGTTAATATAATACCATGATGAAGATAGTGGAGGAAAGCCTGTGACTCCCCCAAACTCCCAATAAACCCTTCCACACAGTCCAAAAATAATGCCATAAAACAACTTCCAGAGCAGCCTAATCAACAGAATAACAGAGTGAGACTATTTTCCAGCCAAAGACAGCTAAATTAGGCAACTGGAATCACAGACTGCTCAGACTGAGAGGGGAGCTTGGCCATGGTGTGGACCCCGCTCAGGACAGACTGCCCCTCCAGTGCCTCAGAGTTTTCAGCACCAGTAGCTTCTTCTGAAGCTCTACTCACAGACTGGTGAGGGGGTTTAGCAGTTGTCTGGAGTGAAGTGGCTGAAGTCTCTGCTGGATTTGGGGCAGAGTGCCCATTTTCTGAACCAGTGGGCTGACTCTAGTGGTGGTGGCCCAGTGGGAGAGGAGCAGAGGCATACCAAGCTTCTGACCATAGAGAATAATATTTCAAGCAGACATCTGCTTCAAGGTAAAGATGAGCAGGAAGAAAAAAATTAAAAAAAAAAAAGATGAGTAGGAAGAGAAAGCAGCAAATAATATTTAGCTTCTTTGGGGGAAAGGGAGACCAGAATACACCCTCAGAAGAAGACAATAATAAAGATCCAATATCCAAAGCTTCCAAGAAAATATGAATTGGTCTCAGGCCATGGAAGTTATCAAAAGAGAATTGTAGGGGGCAGCTAGGTGGCATAATGGAAAGAGCACTGGCCCTGGATTCAGGAGGTCTTGAGTTCAAATCTGGCCTCAGACACTTGACACTAGCTGTGTGACCTTGGGCAAGTCACTTAATCCTCATTGCCCCACCAAAGGAAAGAAAAGGGAATTGCAAGAGAAAGTAGGAGAGATGGAAGGAAGATTTAGAGAGGTGGAGGAAAGAATGGAAAGAGAAATGAGAGTGATGCAGGAGAGTCACAAGAAAAAAAGTCAACAGTTTGAAAAGCCAAATGGAAAAGGAGATACAAAAAAAATCTCTGAAGAAAATGATTGCATAAGAATTAGGATTGGACAAATGGAAACTAGTGACTTTATGAGAACCCAAGACACAATAAAGCAAATCCAAATTAATATTTTTTAAAAAAAAATACAGGGCAATATGAAATATCTCCTTGGAAAAACAGCTGACCTACAAAATAGATCCAGGATAGATAATTTGAAAATCATTGGACTACCTGAAAACAATAATCAAAATAAGAGTTTAGCCATTATCTTCCAAGAAATTATCAGGGAAAATTGCAAGATATTCTAAAACCCAAAAGCAAAATAGAAATTGAAACAATCCACTTATCACCTCCTGAAAGAGATCCCAAAATGAAAACCTCCATGGGGCAGCTAGGTGGCACAGTGGATAGAACACCGGCCCTGGAGTTAGCAATACCTGAGTTCAAATCTGGCCTCAGACACTTAACACTTACTAGCTGTGTGACCCTGGGCAAGTCACTTGCCTCACTTAAAAAAAAAAGAAAAAAAAATGAAAACCTACAGTAATTTTATAGTCAAATTCCAGAACTCCCAGGTTGAGGAGAAAATATTGCAAGCAGCTAGAACAAAGGAATTCAAATACTGTGGATACAGTAAGGATAATAAAAGATCTATCAGCATCTGCATTAAAGGACCAGAGGGCATGGAATATTATATTCTGGAGAGCAAATGAACTGGGACTACAGCCAAAAATCACCTACCCAGCAAAACACTTATAAGCTTTCAGAGGGAAAAATGGGACTTCAATGACAAAGAGGACTTTCAGTCATTTGTGATGAAAAGACCTGAACTGAAAAGAAAATTTGACTTTCAAATATAAGATCCTAGAGAAACATAAAAAAGTAAACAGGAAAAAGAAATCATGAGGGATAATAAAAGGTTAATCTGTTTACATTCCTACATACGAAGATAATGCTTCGTACTCATAAAAACTTTCTCAGTATTAGGGCACCTGAAAGGAATATACTGAGACAGAGGACACAGGTGTGAATTGAATATGAAGGGATGATATGCATAAAGCATTTATTATTTTTTTTATCCTTGCTTTTGTGGGATAGGCAGGGTGGGGTGGCTTATGTCTCAGGCCAGATTTGGCCTCAGGGCCTCCTGGGTCCAGGGCTGTTGTTTTATCCACTGTGTCACCTAGCCGACCCATGATGACATCTTTAAAATAAAGTTAAGGGGAAAGAGGAATGCCCTGGAAGAAAGGGAAAGGGAGAGGTGGATTGGGGAAAAGTAGCTCACATAAAAGAAACAAACAAAAAAAAAAAGCTTATGGAGTAGAGGTGAAGATTGGGAAAGAGTCAGCGAGTGAGTGAACCTTATTCTCATTAGAATTGGCTCAAAGAGGGAATAACATACACACTCAAATGGGTATAGTAATATATTTTGTTCTGAGGGAAAGTGGGAGGGGAAGGGGATAAGTGGGGGAGAGGAGAAGGAAGGGAGGGCATATTGGGTGACATGTCAGTAAAAAGCAATACACTTTTGAGGAGGGATACTTTGAAGGAAGATAGAAAATAGAGTAAATATCAAGGGGCAGGAATAGGATGGAGGATAATACAGTTAGCAATAGTAACTGTGAAAGAAATGAAGAGCATGATAATACCAGAAGGATGTATGAAAAATGGAAACCATCAACAGAGGAAGAACTGATGGTATCTGAATAGAGATTGATCTATGATTTTATTTGTTAGCTTCTCTTTCTAAAGGTATTTTGCCTATTTTCTTTGACAACCTGACTATAGTGAAGATGTTTTGCATAACTGCACATGTATGACATATATTGAATTGCTTGGTTTTATAGGGAAGCTTGTGGAGGGAGAGAGGAAGAAAATTTAAAACACAAAGTTTTAAAAAATCAGGTTAAAATGTTTTTTACATGTAACTTGGGAAAAATCTAAAGAAAAAATGATAAAGAAAAATATAAAATGGCATGATTAATTTTTCTTTTCAGCACATTTTGTATAATAGGGATAACTCATTTCAAATCTCAAGAGTAAATACTATTCAAATATATGTTCTAATAAGTATTAACTTCTTTGGGGATATATGATGAGAGTCCCTTTCCTGAGATCCCAGAACTTATCATTCATTATTATTTTCTGACTGCTTCCTGTTTGTTACAAGTACTCTTTTTTTTTTGTTTTGTTTTTTTGCAGGCAATGGGAGTTAAGTGACTTGCCCAGGGTCACACAGCTAGTAAGTGTCAAGTGTCTGAGGCCGGATTTGAACTCAGGTACTCCTGAATTCAGGGCCGGTGCTTTAACCACTGCACCATCTAGCTGCCCCCACAAGTACTCTTTTAACCAAGAGATGAACCTCAAATCCATTGCTACAGTAAAGGGACAATCTCTGTCCACTCAGGTCTCTTCTTCCTGACATCTGCAAAATTTAAGAGGTTCTTAATCTAGGATAGATTTCAGGGTGTCTGTGAACTTAAGTGGAAAAAATCATTTTTATTTTAACATAATTGAATTCCTTTGACAACCTATGCATTTTATTTTAGGGATTTGAATAGATTGTTTTAAGATATCTAGAAGTTTTATCATACTTTTAAAAGTATCTATGGAATGAAAAAGGTTAAAAAAATCATTAGGTACTCTGAAGAGTTAATAGAGGTCTACCTTTTGTCACTACTGTTAAGGGCTAAAATTCTAGCTAGTCTGTCTAAAATATTTAATGAGTGGTTGCCAATAAATTATGAACTTTAGCAAGAGTTAGGCTTTTAAGCATTTATTAAGGAGAATAAGAATTTGGTAAAGAGAGAAAGGTCTACATTCATCTAGCTATTAAAGGGAAAGCACATTTCTAGTTCCACTCTCTGCCAGCGTCCACAGGAAAGAACCTCCATCAGAGTGCCAGGCTACCCCCTTCTTCCTCCCACAAGCAGATGTCACTTACTGATGCCAAAGAAAAGACTCCTGGTCTTGCCCTCAAAGACCTTCATTTTATGGTGGAGCTTTTCTATAGTAAGTCTCCAGCAGGTGGTGTCATGCCAATCATTACACTACCAAGGGTCAAAAAGCTGTGAACTCATGGAATCCTGTTAAATTCTATATCTGGTATGGAGCTATGTGATGTTTGTGTATTTCTTTTGGAATAGGGCTTTGTGAGACCTCCAGGTGCTGTTGGTATTATTGATGCTTCCTGGAAGCCCAAGTAGCAACGATAGTAGAAATAGATGCAAAGACAGACTACCCAAAAGGGAGACTTAAACACTCAAAGAAAGCTATGTTTTTTTCCAGCAGCAATGATGGATATAAGATTTGGAGTATAAGGAAAGCTGAGCACTGCATAATGTATGATTATGAATTGTGGTGCTTAAGGAGACATTTGAGAGTGCCATGGACAGTAAACTGATCAAGTCAGTAAATATTTAAAGAAATAAATTCAAGTAATTCACTGGAAGGTCAGATACTGAAGATAATGCTTAATTCTTTTGGCCACATAATGAGAAGATGGGATTCAATGAAAAAGACCCTGAGGTTGAGTAATTTCTAAGGCAAAAAGAAAAGTTGATGGCAGATTCTGAGAGATAGTGGAGGATAGAAGGGCCTGGGATGCTATGTTCTACAGGGGTCACAGAGGGTCAGATACAACTGAGCAATTGAACACCAAGAATATTCACAAAGTATGGTGATAAAGATACAAATAGTAGAAAAAGAAAGATAGTCCCTGTCCTTCAGAAGAATACATCCTGAAGAGTTATGGTAACACATTAAAAGGGAATTGCAAAGGGGTATCTGGAAAGAGAGAAGATGTACCCATTCAGAGACAACATCTATTCAAGTCAGGCAAAAGCCAGAGATTGAAGGATATCTGGTCTCCAGGGCCTTTCCAAATTGGAGTTTTAGGGAAACTTCACCATTACAAAAAGAGGCTTTTAATAGTTGAGTGAGGAGACAGATGAATCATGATGGCAAATTCTAGAAAATAAGTGATGGTTTTTCTAGAGGTAAAATGGGAGTTCTGGAAATTAGCTAATGAGGGAAGAATTGTTCATGAGCAGAGTGAGAAGGAAGTTTAGTCATGGTTGTGAAGTCCAGAGAAAAATCTAAAATTAATTTCTATTTAAAAGAAAATGCACTGGAAAGTATAGGGATAATAAGACTTTGTTCATTAATATAGCAAATATCCATCTTTAATGTAAAAGTCAACATTACATATAATGGAAAAAATCTATACATTTTTGATAAGATCAAAAGGAAAGTAAGGACCTCCATTATTACTATTAAAAATAATATAGGGGCAGCTAGGTGGTGCAGTGGATAAGGCACTGGCCCTGCATTCAGGAGGACCTGAGTTCAAATCTGGCATTAGACACTTGACACTCACTAGCTGTGTGACCCTGGGCAAATCACTTAACCCTCAGTGCCCTGAAAAAACAAAAACCATAGTGTAGGAAATGCTAGCTTTAGGAATATGAAAGAAGAAAAGGAATTTCAAGGAATAAACATAGGCAAAAATAAATAAAATATTTTTTCAGATGATATGAAAATTTATTTAGATAAATCTAGAGGGTCAACTATGAATTAATTTAAATAAATAGTAAATTAAGAAAGAACATATAAATCATTATTGTTTCTGTATAAGACTGACAAAAACCAGCATGCAAAGATAGAAACAAAAATTGTAGTAAAAATAAGCACAGACTGTTTAAATTATGTCACAGAAATTACCCCAGGGGACAAACAGCCAGAAGGTACTATTGTTCAGTAACAAAAGGGGTGAAGGATTGCTGCAATCCCATAGCACCAGTACTGCAAAGCTTTCAACTGCTTGATCAGAGAACCAACAGAAAGAGTGAGACAGAACCTAGGAAAAGACTATGTATTTGAATGGAGGACTCTGTGGCACTCTACTAAGTCTAATTCAAAAAGAATAATATCTAGCTAGGGCCAGTTGTGATCACCCAAAATCAACATGGGTCCATGACCTAAGCAGATGAACCCTGCATAAACCCGCATAAGAGGAGACAGAGATACTTTGAGATCCAAGCCCTAAGGAAAAAAATCAGAAAGTGATTAGGAGAAAATTAGAAGAGAAAATAGGCTAAAATTGCCAAAGCTTTCATGAAGAAAACTCAAAGACTTTAAATGTAAACACAAAAATCAATAATAAAAAGATAAACAATGTAAGAAAATATTGCTTTCTAATCTAGTAAGCAAGTTTAAGCATTTATGAATAAATATTGTAAAACAAAGGAAAATGCTCCAAAACTTGATGAGAGGACACTGTCAAATTTGAGGAGAATTTAGAATCACAAAATACTGTTACTAACTGGTACAGAATAAAAGAAAAAAAAAACTTGTGAATTATGAGAGCAAAATTTTATAACTTGAATAATAAAATGTTAGGCAGAATAGGAAAAACTGGAATCTGTGATGGCAAATCTCTCCAATAAAGAAAAAGAGTAAACAATGGATTGGGAATGCAAATATATACAAGTAAAAAATAATCTAGAAAAAAAGAACCAAAAAAAATAAAATAAAATGTGCATACTGTGAGATTTAAAATTGGATATTAGATCATAAATCTCCCCTACTTAACTTTTCCCTAATTTATCTCCCAGACTAGTAAATGGAAGAAGCTTCTGGTTTTCTAGATAAAGCCTTTATTGTATGGTAGTCACAAGGTGATGTTGATTAGAAGGATAGGAAAATAGAAATACAATACAAATCGTCTTAAGTCTAGGCTTAGTCTATATTCCTTATAAAAACTCACCAAACCGAAAAGGCCACCTTTGGAGAGAGGGAGACCGTCTGTGCCGCGCCCTCAGGAGTCCCGCCAAGCAGGCAAAAAGGCCTACTCCCGTTCTCTCCACCCCGGAAGTCAAGAGCCCGGCAGGCAGTCTGACATGCACAGCAGGCGGACTGTTCATCTCCTCCCCAAAAGGGTGGTCCTTGAAAAACTGGCGTCTTTCAGTTATCCTAACCGACTGTTAAAAACTTTCATATTTTACCACATTTCCCCCCTTTGCTTCCTCAAGAAACGGAATGTTTCCTTGATGGAACAGTAAAAAGAATATAATAACTTTTGCTGACTAATAATATGCGAACAACAATACAGAAAAGGAAGAGAGGAAAGTTTTGTCCAGAGGGGCGATTTTTTTTTTCCTCATGAACCGACACTTTGACATTAGTCTTGCAAAGGGAGAGCCTCTGCAGAGAGTACATGTTACAGATAGTATATATTATAACAGAAAGGAGATAGTAAAAGCTAATAAAGCAAAACAGTTCATATAAAGTCTCTGAGTTCTCTTGTCTTCTTGAAGTGGTAAGATGTCATCAGGAGGAAACTGGATTCTGGTCTGGAAAACTGGATTCTGGACTCTAGTCTGGATTCTGGACTCTGGACTCTGGTCTGGATTCTGGACTCTGGACTCTGGTCTGGAAAGCTGGATTATCTTCTTTAACTGTTTGAATTGCTGTATTTTTAAAACCTTAGCATAGCATTGTCAATGATCAAATTAATAAATTCCATTACATTCCCTTCTTTATATCCTTAGACTTCCAATAGAGGGTTGAGGTAGTTTTGCAATCAGTAACACTTTTTACCACCATGTGTCTGGATCAAAGTCAAATTTAGTATGTGTTCATGACACCTGAAAATGTTATGGAAAGGTTATCATACCATATCTCATGGTTCCGAGACAGCCAGTGATTGTGCTAGGCCACAGGTGAATTCAACTGAGTGAGATAAAAAGATAAGTAAGTTCAGTTAAATTAGGTTAAATTAGGAGGGAGAGAGGATGAATACTGGACTGTGCCTAGTAATTGTGCTCTACATAGTCACCATCATAAGCAAACCATGGACTTACGTATACCTGTCTCTCCTTTTGTTGCATATATATTCTCTCCAGGGCCTGCATCAGAGTTCACAGCAAGTTAGTCTCTGAAATGATAAGTTTCCATACTTCCGAAATCTCATTAATTTCACCAAAGACAGTATGATGGTAAAAATGTGTGCTATGCTGCATAACTGAGAACATATTAGTGATATATACAATAATTCCAAACCATACCCAGAGTATAATGACATATAAATAATAAACGAATGTAAATAGCTGATTATATTAGACATTGTTACATAATCTTCTTTTAGCAAGTAGACCACATCATCTTATACATGAATTCTCTAGTATAACAGTAGCTGATACTTAAAGTGGTGATTAATTCATCAAAAAGAAATAAGACTTCAATTAGCAAGATTCAATATTCAATAGCATATACTTAAAATGCCTTTGAAAAGTCACTTAGTTTACAAAATCGGGTTTTTAAAGAAAAGCAAAAGAAACAAAAGTAAAAAAAAAAACAAAGCAAAACCAAAAACCAAAAATAAAAGGCAAAAGAATACTATACAAGCAAAATATACTGACCTAGAAGAAAAGATGAATAGAAACAACCTAAGGATCATAGGTCTCCAAGAATATATATATATATACATATATATCTATAAATTAACATTGTGGTATGAACAGAAGCAATGCATCCGAAATTAGAAGGGATGCAGAAAGCTGGGAAGCAAGTTTTATGGCCAGTACTTCTGATAAAGGCCTCATTTCTAAAATATATTGGGAACTAAATCAGATTTATAAGAATCCACATCATCCCCCAATTGAGAAATGGTCAAAGGATATGAACAGGCAGTTTTCTGATGAAGAAATCAAAGCTATCTATTGCTATATGAAAAAAAAATGCTCTAAATCACTATTGATTACAGAGATTCAAATTAAAATAACTCTGAGGAACCACCTGACACCTATCAGATTGGCTAATATGACAAAAAAGGAAGATAATAAATGTTGGAGAAGCTGTGGAAAAATTGGAACACTAATGCATTATTGGTGGATCTGTGAACTTATCCAACCATTCTAGGGAACAATTTGGAATTATGCCCAAAGGGCTATAAGGTTGTGCATACTCTTTGGCCCAACAATACCACTTTTGGGTCTTTTTCCCAAAGAGATCATAAAAAAGGGAAAAGGACCCTCATGTAAAAAAAAAATATTTATAGCTGGTCTTTTTGTGATGGCAAGGAATTGAAAATTGAGGGGAAGTCCATCAATTGGGGACTGGCTGAACAAGTTATTGTATGTGGATGTAATGGAATTCTATTGTGCTATAAGAAAGGATGAGCAGGAGGAGTTCAGAGAAACCTTGAAGGGCTTGCATGAACAGATGATGAGTGAGATGAGCAGAACTAGAACATTATACACAGTATCATCAACATTATGTCTTGATCAACTGTGACAGACTAGATTGTTCTCACCAATCCAATGGTACAAGAAAGTTCCAAAGGAATCATGATGGAAAGGGCTCTCCAAATCCAGAAAAAAAAAAAAAAGGAACTGTGGAATATGGATGCTGAGTGGACCATACTATTTCTTTTGTTTTTGTTGCTGTTGCTTTTCTTTTTTGAGGTTTTTCTTTCTACTCTGATTCTTCTCTTATAACATGACTAATACAGAAATATGTTTAATGTTATATATATATATATATATATATATATATATATATATATATATATATATATACATAACCTATATCAGATTACCTGCTGTCTAGCGGAGGGGGGAGAAAAATTTGAAATTGGAAATCTTATCTAAACAAATGTTGAAAACTAAAATTAATTAATTAATTAATTTTTAAAAATTACATCATAATGAAGGAAATTATGTAAGAGAAATTGTCCAGTCCTTCTGGACACAGAAAATTAAATACCAATGGAAAGAATTCACAGGTACCTTCCAGAAAACAAACAAACAAAAAGGTGTGAACTTCTAGACACATATTATTTAAATTTATCAATTCAATTCAGAAAAAGCAACTTTTGCAAGCTAGATGGTGCAAAGGATAAATTGTAGACTATGGCATCAGAAAGTCCCGAGTTCAAATTTGTGGGCATTTACTAACATGTGTGACCCTGGGCAAGTCATTTAATATCTGTTTGCTTCAATTACATTTTCTGTAAAATGGGAATAATAATAACACCTATCTCCCAGGGTTGCAGTGAAGATCAAATGAGATACTTGTAATGCTCTTAGCACAGTATTTGGGAAGTAGTAAGTGATATATATACACATACGTGTATGTATATATGTATATATGTATATGTATGTGTATGTATATTTATAGTAAAGAATTAATTGATAATTGAGGTTTTTATGACTCCCTCTTTTGGCTAGAATTTGCTCTGCAAACAGTACAGTGCCGCACCTACTGGTTGTAGCCATCACCATGGCACTGGCACCTCACATCATCAATCACTCCGCGACCCTGACATGGACCTGGCAAAAGTATAATGATTGGAAGCCTAGTAAGGGCAGTCATGTGACTGTCAGAGTGGCCAGCCAATTGGCTGGGGGTTGTGTATGTTCAGACTAGGGTCTGCTGGGAAGAGGGGAGGAGCTTCACCATTCTAGCTGGAAGCTGGAAGTCTACAGGACAGTGCTGTGTATTCTCAGCTGATTCCTGGGTAGTTGTGTTTTACAGGTTGTATAATTTTCCTTTCCCCATTTTATTTCCTTTCCCTTGATCCTACTGATCCTGTTTGTGTTTTTATAAGTTTGTTCTTGTTAAATAAATCCTGCTCTGTTTTGAGGGAGGCTGCTGGTCTCCTTCCTTGCCCCAGTATTACGGTGAGCTGCTTAGCTAACACTCCCCAATTAAAAATTGGTCCCCACTATATATATTAGTTATTTTTATTCTTTTTCTAATTCTTATATAGAAAGGAAATTTGAACAATGCAAGACTATTATTTTCCCAACAAAATACATAGGAGGGAAGAGAATAGTGTGTTTTAAAGAGCAGTTGAGCTCAGGATACAGTTCAGGGTGACCTACCTTACAAATTTGAAATCAAACATTCATGAAAAAAGATGAACGTTCAATAACAAATAGGTATGTGAAAAATTTTTGGAAAGAAAGGTAGAAGTTAAGAGATTATTTGTTTTTTTAACACCTTAAAAAACAAAAATACAGGAGGAATGAAAAAATGAAGCAAACAAGGACAGCAGTAGCAACAGAGTGATCATAAGAGAGTTAGAAAAGAGACTTCTTTCTAAATGTACAGAAGACAGGCTTGAAGGCAAAAATTTAGTGGAGGTAACAGTAAAGAGGTGGTGTTATGGACAAAACCTGAAAAGTCCCTTGCCTAGAGATGAATCAGTGTGTGTGTGTGTGTGTGTGTGTGTGTGTGTGTGTGTGTGTGTGTGTCTTTGTGTGTCTGTGTGCATGCTTGTGTGTTTATGGAAATATATTGCATTATATGAGTATATATAAAATGGGAGAAAGCAGGATAATAGAGAGGAATGTGAAATGTATCAAAGTCAAATAATGGGCTAGAAACAAATTGAATATGCCCCTGCTGTCTTATAAAGAGTATAACCCTAAGGGGAATGATTGAGGAGAAAGGGGAGGAGAGGAAGAAAGTGAGAGGGGTTTGGGCCTTCTGCATGAGCAGCAGCACCCCCTTTGCTGCTTCTCTGCTTCTGAAGTTTGCTAGGCATCAGAGCCCATTTCCCCTCCCCTTCCTTTCCCCCCCTCCCCTTCCTTCTCCCACCTATTCCCTTAGAATAGACAGGGTGCTCAAGTGCAGAAATAGTTTTGTTGTGTTTGTGTGTTTTTTTAAAGGAAAACAAAAGCAAAACTCCTAAAAACAAGTAAAAGAAACCACACTGTTACTGGTTTTTTTTATTATTATCACTATACAAATCACCTATGTGCTTTCCAGCAGTCTCAGTAATTTTGTTTACTTTCTACTCAACAGAAACTAATAAACTTTGAGCAGCCTTTTAATGGAGGGGAAAAAAAGAAAAGTGAGAGGAGTTTCCATCGATAAATGTTCCCATTCTGAAGACAGGTTAGTATGTGAAAGGAAATGTGGACCTTGACCTGGGTGAAGTCTAGAATCTTCAATATTTAAAATGTCTACTCTTCTGAACTGAGGTAGGGAATTGGAACTTCTGCCAGCAACTGGCACCTGATGGAGTGAGAATGTATGAAGATTTTGAAGCAAATGGAAGAAATGTACAACAAAGGAAGGTTACAAGATCAGTGGTAGGCTGCATAATCAGGGACATAGTGGGAGAGGTGCCTTATCATGGGGCAGTGTTTTCTTTGACACTTTTAATAATTGGCACTGTTCTTGGAGTGAAGCACAATAACAATGGCAAATCTATGGGGCACATTCTACAAGGCAGTAGCAGAAAGCACTTAAAAGTATATACTGGAAGCTTTGCTTGCATGAGGAATAAAGTGAACAAAGGGAGACCAGATAATTATAAAGCTAATGAATCAAATACTGAGGGTCTAGAGTAGACAGGAAAGTGTGGATAATGAAAAGAGTGAAAAAATATTTTTGGAAAATAATCCAAAAATGAAATTTTAAAAAATAATGAGTAGAACTAGTTTAAGGAGCAGAAAGGAAATGGGAATCTATTTGACTAAATGAAAGGGGGGAAAAAAGAGAGAGCAGGAAAAAAAGAAACTAATAAGCAAAACCACAAAGAGAAAGCTATAACAAATGAGAAGAAGGAACCAGGGGTGAGAGGAAGAGAGCATGTGGGAATAGGGCCACTTTAAATTTTTAAATGTCAATGGATTGAACAATCTAAAAAAAAAAAGAGTAACTGATCAAATTAGAAAATAAAATCCTGAAATCTGTTCCTCACAATACGTACATTAAGAAAACAAAGACATACACAAAATGAAATTAAGGGGATTGAAAAAAATCACTATGCATTAAGTGAATCAGAAAACAATTGGAGTTGTAATCATGCTATCTGACAAAGCAAGAACCAATATTTAAAATATGAGTATAAACAAATGAACTTAATTTTTTTTCTGAAAGGAAATGTAGATAATAAATTAAGATGAATGATAAAATTATACAATCTAATTGCCTTAGCATCCAAATTCACGAAGAACATATTAATTGCCTAGTAATACAGTAGTGATAGTAGACTTCACTAGCCCTATTTTAGTTTGGGGTGTCAAAAATAAAGATACATAAAAGAGGAATTATGTGTAACAATTGGAGTGTCACTACCTGCTGGAGAATTACTGTAGGAAAGCTCCAACATGAGGAGAAGGTATATGAGGGCAAGCCATGCGGCTTTTCTTTGGCATCAGGAAGTGAAGTTTGATCGTGGGTAGTGTCTATCAAAGCTACCAGCCAATTAGCCTGGAGCTCTGTGTGTGTGTGTGTGTGTGTGTGTGTGTGTGTGTGTGTGTATGGGATGTTTGCAGTTTCACAGGAGGCTTGTGGGATGAAGAAGCAGTGGTTCTCTCTCTTTTCATCAGTACTCTCATGGAGAGTGGAGAAGAAATGTGGGCTCCCTGAGATAGACAGTTGAATGTAGTCCTCTTTCTCTCTCTTCACCAAATTCTTATTCTCCTTAATAAATGCTTAAAAGTCTAAACTCTCGCTAAAGCTTATAATTTATTGGCGACCACTCATTAGATATTTTAGACAGAGTAGCCAGAATTTTAGCCCTTTACATTTGAAATAAACAAAGTTGAATGAGAAAATGGAATTCAAAGACTTATAGTATCTTCTAAATTGGTTAGCAAAGAAATGTAAGAAAATAATTATTAAAAATGGATTTCTTGGGAGAACATAATCACTTTCTCTGTACTCCCCCCTCCCAATCTGAACTCCAAAAATTCCAGGTATTTTTTCCCTTTTATTTAGAATTTTCCCCAATTACAGGTAAAAAACAATTTTAACATTCATATTTAAAATTTTGTGTTCCAAATTCTCTTCCTTGCTCCCTCTTTACACCCCATTAAGAAAGAAAGCAATTCAATATATTATACATGTGTAATCATGCAATACATTTCCGTATTAGTTTAGTTGTGAAAGAAAATGGACAAAATAAACATAAGAAAAAAACATATATATATATAGATAGATAGATAGATATACATATATACATATACATATATATACACACACACACATATAATGCTTAACTCTGTATATAGACACAATCAATTCTTTTTCTAGAGATGGATCACATTTTCTATAAGTCCTTCAGAATTGTCCTGGATCATTGCATTGCTGAATATAGCCAGGCCATTCACAGCTGATCATGTTAAAATATTGTTGTTACTTTATACAGTATATTTCACTTTGCATCAGCTTATGTAAGTCTTTCCAGGTTTTTCCAAGAGCATCCTGCTCATCATTTCCTATAGCACAATAGTGTTCCATCATAATCATCATCCAACAATTTGTTCAGCTATTTCCAGTTGATGGGTATCTCCTCAATTTTGAATTCAACTTTTTGTTTTTTATCTCTTTATGGATTCCAATCCCCTAGCGTTATTATTAGGTCAAAGAGTTTCCATGGCTTTATAGCAATTTGGCCATAGGTTCAAATTACTCTACAGATTGTCTGAATAAGTTTACAACTCCATCAATAGTGAGTTAATGTCTCATCTTTTCCCTATCCACTACAACATTTGTCATTTTCCACTGCTATCTTGTTATCCAATCTAACAGGTATGAGGTAGTACCCCAGAACTCTTTTGACTTGCATCTTTCTAATCAATAGTGAGTTAGAGCATTTTTTTTTCATATGGCTATAGATAGCTTTCATTATTTCATCTGAAAATTCTTTATATCATTTATCAATTGGGGAATGACTCTTATTTTAATAAATTTGACTCAGTTCTCTTTATGTTTCAGAAATGAGGCCTTTGTCAGATAAACTTGATTCAATTTTTTTCAGTTACTATTCCTAACTGTATTTCCCTCCAACCTATTCCCTCCCCATGACTTTTCCTCTATTCTCTATCTCCTTTAAGTCTATCCCTCCTTAAGTATTTTGCTTCTGACTGCCCCCTCCCACAATCTGTCCTTCTTTTTATAACCCCCCATCCCCTTCACCTCCTGCTTTGCTGCAGGTTAAGATAGATGACTATACTCGATTGAGTGTGTACGGTATTCCTCCTTTGAACCAATTCTGATGAGAGTAAGGTTCACTCACACCCCAACACCTTCCCCATCTTTCCCTCCACTATACAAGTTTTTTCTTGCTTCTTTGATGTGAGATACTTTACCTCATTCCACTTTTCCTTTTCCTTTTCTCTCACTGCATTCCTCTTTCACCCCTTAATTTTATTTTTTAAAGATATCATCCTTTCATATTCAACTTACACCTGTGCTATCTGTCTAATTATACTCTATCCAGCTGACCTAATAATAAGAAAGTTCTTATGAGTTGCAAGTATCATCTTCACATGTTAGAATGTAAACAGTTTACCCTTTAATGTCCCTTATCAAATCTCATCTAGGGCAAACTCAAGGGGAATAAAAGGGATAAGAATAGATTCTTTTGTCTAAATCAGTGGAGTGATGGGATTAAACCACACCTATATAATTGACTTTGCCTTAAGCACCTTGAGTGAGGGTCTTTTTCATTCCTTTCCATGCTGGTATCTCTAGGGTTCATTTTAATGTAGATCACCTTCAAGTCATGTCAAAAAATGGAATGGAATGATGATAACCAATTAGCTTTCATTAATGTATAATGACTTGTCTGTCAAAAGAGGATAAAAAGCCCTTGGAAGATATCACAGAAGGTCTTCTAGGTCTTGAAAGGTCTTCTAATTCTTCTGAGCTCTCTTGGGTCTCCTTGAGATCACATGCTATATCCCTGGGACATTTCTCCTGTTTGTGCTGATTGGCATGCTGAACCTCTCTCCTTGCTTTCTCTACCACATGTTTTGAGACCATGAGAAATTAGGGAGACATGTGGTCAATCCTTTACTGGTTTAATATTAATAAATTAATATAAACTTACACAAAACTAATGTCAATAGTGATAGCAATTAAATTTCAAAAACACAGACAGTTTGAGTTCAGGGATGATGTAATTGGCAATAGCAATTTGGTAGTTCTTTGGAGGATAATTTGAACAGAAGAGGGTTTGGAGACAGGGAAACTAATGTGAAGGATCTAGAAGAAGTGATGAGGGCTAGAGCTGATGATAGCATTAAACTTGATTACAAATAGGAGCTCTTTTGTTTGAGCAACGTAAGAATAAGCAGGACACAGACCAAGAAAAATAAAAACCAATATTTAATCTTGCTGTTATTAGGTTTACATTGTCACCCTGAGAAGCTTCCAGACAGGTTAAATGCTTTAAAAAATCTTTAAATTACAATTTCTTATAAAGTAATTAATTTTGTTAAAGAAATCATAATTTTAAAGCCATACTTCCTAATAGCATGTTCTCCATTATGACCTAGGGATAAAACAGAAGATAAAAGAGTCAAATGTTTTTAATTTTTAGTATTCTAGAAATATTGATGAAACTAATTCAATTTAGCAATAAACATAATATACAGCAAGGTGAGCTGAACCCTTGGATCACATTTTCCTGGTTAGCACTTTCTGTATGTTCATTAAATTTTCCCAGTGTAAGTCTCAACTAAATATATGGATATGTTCTTTCTTTTCAACCCTGGTTTTTTTTTCTTCACTCTTCAAAATTGCTATAGTAAATTAAAGATTAAAAGCAGACAATTGATTCCTGTAATTATAAGTTAGATTGGTTAAAAAAAAAAATCAAAGCTTCTATGAGTGTTTTTGACTGTTAAAGTTAAAGCCTTTGTTTTCCAGGCAAACTTAGGCTTCTGAAAGTGCATCCAACAGTCTAAGTATTGAATGACATGTACCTTTGACCTAATTTTTAAGCCAGCTTTATAAATTATCCAGTTCATTTTCATTCTGTTCAAAAGAAGATGGTCAAAAAAAAAAAAGGTGGTCTATCTTTTCTTTTTATTGATAAAAAAAAAAAGAAAAAAGAAAATATTATGTAAACAAATGTGAAATAAATGGGTGATCCCTAAGGGAAAAAAAAAAAACTTACTTTAACAGGTCAATCAACCTTCTGAAAAACATTTAAATTCATGAATTCATCATAAATTTATATACAACAACTCACAATATAAATTCGTGTACCCTTATTATTTAAATAGAGGAGAAACTGTAAGATATGACTTAGTGCCATCTACTAACCTGGGGTGTGTGTGTGTGTGTGTGTGTGTGTGTGTGTCTTCTCTCCTTTCTCATACTTGTTCTTTATCTCTAAACATATAGCAATCATTTGCAGAAAAAGGATAAGAAAATAATAGCTCTTAAAATTTGCCAAGAGGAGTTAAAAGAATGAAGCAATGAAGCTATTCTATTCGATAATTACTTCAACTAAAGAGAATTTTCCATAAAATTTCAGCACAAAGGTAGCAAAGTGTAGTGAATCCAGCATTAGGAGATGTGGGTAACAGATTTGATAACTGGTGTAGGGCTCTATGCTGATAAGTTACTTTTCTAGTTCTCAGCCACTTTGTGTGTGATTTTTTAAAAATAGAAACAAGTCTACAAACTTTTTTTTTCATTCAGGAGTAAGCTTTTTTGCTTTTTAGTTTGTTAACTTATTTGCTTAACATCATCCAGCAAACTACATGTAATCCTCCTTGTTTAGTGATTATGAATGCAAAAAGGAATTGAATGTTTCATTTATGAGAAAAAATTGTTTTCTTTAACAGAAAAAATAGGTTCAATTCCTTTAAATTCAATAAGTATTTATTAAGGATGTGGTAACTAGGGATACAAAGACCAAAACAAAGCATTCATTCGGGGAGTAACATGCACATAAAAAACTAAATAAAAAGGTATATACCAAATAATTTCTGCAGGAAGGAGAGATGGAATAAGGGTAGGAATCAAATGGGTATATCTGAAAATGCATGCCTCATTGAGCACCCAGAGTTTACTCTGTATCTATGATTTAACATAATCTTTGACTAGGATCTTGCAACATATATTTAATAAGTTCCAGATCAATAGTTCACAAATATAAAAGTTAACCTGTTTTTTAAAATTAGTAGAAAATAGATGGTGGTATACTTAAAATTAAGCCTAATGTGTGAATTCTTAATTAAATATGTTTTTTTTTGGTAGTTCTGTCATTTCTCAATCATTTCTGATTCTTTATGACCATTTTTAGGGTTTTCTTGGCAAAGATATTGGAGTTGTCTGTATTTTCTTTTGCCAGTTCATTTTACAGATAAGGAAACTAAGACAAACAAGGTTAAGTGATTTGCCTAAGGTAGCACAGATAGTTTCTGAGGCCAAACCTAAACTCAGCAAAATGGTTCTTCTAAATTCAGGTGTGGCTCTACTAAGCCATTTAGCTGTCTGCAAACAAAGAATAGAGATTTAAAAAAAAGAAATAGGCAATTTCTTTTATTGGTGAAATGGCAAACAACTCCAGCATCTTTGCCAAATAAACACTAAATGTGGTCAGAAATAATCAGACATGAGTGAGACAACCTAAGAAGAAATTTTCATTTTATGAAATGAGAAAGCACCAATAAGATTAAGGCAACTAGGCTAAGAAATAAAACTGTCAGTTGAGGGAAGAGACTATTATATCAAATGTTTCTAATAAGTCTGACATCTTTATAAATATGTAAATAAATGTATAAATATGCAAAAGAAAGAATCTCAAATTTAGAACTAGAAACACCTATTGAATACAATGGCTCATTTTGTAGACAAAAAAAATTGAGGCTTTCATAGGTTAAATGACCTTTCCAGGGTTGCCTAGCTATTAAGTGTGTCAATATTTCTTTCCTCCAGACCTTAAATATCTATTGATTGAAATTGCTTTGCATAAGTGTCCAAAGGACATGAAAATTTCTCAAAACGATAATAGCAAACTATTAATGAACACATCAAAGATTAATCCAAGCTCTCAACAGTGAAGCAATGCAAATTAAAATAATATTGCAGTTTTACCTAGCACCCAGCAAATGGGCAAAGATGAGCACAGGTGGAAATAGTCAATATTGAGCTTATTTCTGAAAAACTGGCAGTTCTCTTGATTTGTACTTTTATGACTGTTTTGAATATTTCATTACCTATGTATAGAAACAAATTTTTTAAAAAAAAATCTTGTTATCTTTCCAAATTCTGTTTTTGAGGAAAAAATCCTTGTTTCATATAACTTTTATGCACCCCTCCAAATCTTCTTACTGTTTTATTCTGAGTGATTTGTCTTCTGCCTTTGATTTTTTAAAAAATCCTAATTCTTACAGAATCAGATAATTTTAGTTTTATCAATCTTCAGAGATATTTATTCCAAATTATACATGAAAGGAATGATCATCACAACATACTCTGGATATTTCTTATGTGTATATAGTTATTTACATATCATCTCTCTAAATAGAGTATGAGCTATTTCAGGGCTAGAATTTTCTTTTGCCTTCTTTCATATCCCTAGTTCTTAGCCCAAAGTCCAGCAAATGGTATTTATTGACTGCCCAAATTTTTGCTTAATTCCAAATATATATGAATTGTTATAGCCTTTTTTAAATTTTTCATCCTTTATTTTATAACTAATTATTTTATTGTTTCTATTACTTTCTTGCTGTAATCATACTTCTTTCCTTTGTTCCCTTCCTTTCTGCACTAAAATGTTTTAATATGGGTCCAGTTCTATTAATCTCTTCAATCAGTCTCTGCTGCCTCAAGACCACATTATCTCAATACCACATGGGTTGGGTTAGAGCTTTCTTACTCAAAGAATAGTATCAACTAACTGGTTCTCTATCAAAAGAAGTATCCAAGGAGTCCCTGCAGTCAGCACACTTATCCACTTTTCACTTCTTTATTAGGATCCTCCTTCCCTTCCTAGGCAAAAAAAAACCAAAACCCACAAAAGTTCTTTTATTCCTAAACTAGCCCCTGGGGTTAGGTAGGTACAAGGCAGTCAGTCAGTTAATAAACATTTATTAAATACTTACTATGTGCCAGTCACTATACTAATCACTGGGGATAAAAAAAAAAAAGTTAAAATAAAATCCCTACCCCAACAGTGCGGTGGAATTGGTCCATACCTCTTTCACTCTATTGTTTAAATGTCAGGGTGAATATTTATATCTTAGAAATCATCAGGGGCAGCTAGGTGGTGCAATGGATAAAGCACCAGCCCTGGATTCAGGAGGACCTGAGTTCAAATCCCACCTCAGACAATTGACAGTAGCTATGTGACCCTGGGCAATTCACTTAACTCCCATTGCCCCACAAAAAGGAAAGAAAAAACAAAATCATCAGAGCATGATTTATTGTTTTGTTTCCTGTGTAATATTAATAATGTAGATTAGGCTTCACAGTATTTCCTGCTCACATTTTAATTTTCCAAGAGAGCTGATTGTTAAACATTTGCCAGCTCTCCTCTGCAACCTGCTTTCAAGGAGCTCCATGCTACCCAGGAATACAACATATAAGTGTGAATTGTGGAAAATCTCAAAATAAAAATACCAGTATGAGAGAGGTGTGTAAGTATAGAAAGGGGATATAGAAAGGTATCTTTTAGAAGGTAGGATATGAGTCACTGGAGCCTATATAAAAGATAGATGACTTGGTTAGACCTCCCTTTAGGAATATCACTTTTGCACTGTTTCCAACCCACTGAAGGGTTGGGAAGAATGTTCAACTCAGAACAATACCAAGGGCACCCTACATATTGCTTGATTTCTTCCCCTTCAGGGTTTCATCTTCAATAAACAACAAGTTTTCTCCCTCCAGTTCTTTGGAAATTGATTTAAGTCATGGACCTCAACTCAGCTTGGATAAAGGAAGACAAAGAAATTGGGACACTCTCTTGGCTTGTGCAACATAGCAATGAACTAGAAAAAAAAAGGGGGGGGATTACCAGGTAAGACAAATGCAACATACCTTAAATGTTTATCATTAAGAATTCCTTATGATTTCTTTCATTTTTGTCCTTTATGAAATTGCTTTTTTGGGTTCCTTATTTATTTGAAGGGCAAAAGAAGGGTTTGAAATTACCTATGTTAAAATGAAAAACACTATGAGCTGTTAAAATGGAAGATATCCCAGGTCCAAAATGGTGACCTAAAATAAACTAGAGTTCAATCACAGTTTACAAAGATTGTAATTGCATTTGTTGCCTGAGAAGAAGGTTGCAAGCTGAAGCAGTGAGAGAATGTTCTCATCTACTCAAAGGAGAGTGGGAAAGGATGAGATATTTATAAATATTTGAGGTATTTAGGACTTTTTAATGCATTTATTATTGTCAGGGTTAAGACAAAAATACAATAAATTGGGAAATCAGGCAGGAGGTGGGGGTCTAGGTAGAATATATCTGTAATACAATTAATCAGCAAGCCTAGAGAAGCCAGAATGTTGCATGAGATCTCCCAAATTTTAAAAAAAAAATTAGGCCTCCAAATGGTTTCTGAAGCTACAGAACCTACAAAAAAGATAAAGTGAAACAATTTTCTGACTTAAGAAAACCTAGTCACACCAAAGATCAGCAGCTGAAGACCCTTCGTCCTAGCTCAGCAAACAAGTGGCACAGAAGGCCAGTTGTGAGTCCCCCAGCTTCAACACAGAAGGTAGTCTGTCGGCTGGGGCATCCACTACACAACAGGAATAACTAGTTTGGACTACCCCAGTTCTGTGAGCAAGCCTCAAGCTGCTAATGCCTTAGAACAGAACGCCATTGATCAGGCCTCTGGCCCCTAGGAAAATAAGCTCAGAACAGTGCACAAAGGAACAGAGCTCAACCATAGAAGGCAAAAAATAGGCTAAAATATCAAAAAGAAACAGAGAAGAACCCTCACCATAGAAAATTATTTTGGCAACAGGGAATACCAAAAAAAAAGAAAAGAAGAAAAAAAAAAGAAAGAAAGAAAACAAAAAAACAAAAAACAAAAAACCTCAGAAGATGAATGTCAAAATGCCTACATTAGAAACCTCAAAGGAGAAGAAGGATTGGTCTCAAAAACAAAAATCCATCCTGAAAGAGTTCAAAAAATTATTTTATAAATGAGAAATTTAGAAGAAAAATTGTGAAAAGTAATGAGAGTTATGTGACAGAGTGTCAGTAGCTTGGGAAAAGAAGAACAAAAAAATTCAGTGATGAAAACAACTCAGTAAAATATAAAATTGGCCAAATGGATAAGGAGGTGCAAAAGCTAACTGGGGGAAAAATTTGTTAAGAATCAGGATTGGACAGATGGAAGCTAATAACTCAATGATACAGCAAGGAGAAGTCAAACAGAATCAAAATAATATGCAAGTAGAAGAGAATGTAAAATACCTCTCCAGAAAAACAACAGACCTAGAAAATGGATCCAGGAGGGACAATTTAAGAATAATTTGACTTCCTGAAGACCTTAATTAAAAAAAAACAAAAACAAAAACAAAAAAACCCAAAGAAGACTAGATCACATATATCATGACATTAACAAGAACTGCCCCAATGTCGTAGAAGCAGAGGGGAAAAAAATAGTCATTGAAAGAATCCACCAGAAGCCCCTTGAAAGAGACCCAAAAAGGAAATTTCCAAAGAATATGCTAACCAAATTCCAGAATTATAAGGTAAAGGAGAAAATAGGGCAAGCAGCCAGAAAAAAATAAAAACAAAACCCTAAAAAACAACTATTTAAATATCAAGGAGAAACTATCAGGATTACAAAGGAACAGGAATCCTCAAAATTAAAGGATCAGAGGGCTTGGCATATGTTATTACAGAAGGCAAAGGTACTTGGATTACAATCAAGATTGCACGACCCTGAAAAAATTATGCATAATCTTTCAGAGGAAACAATGAAAATTCAATGAAATAGGGACTTAAAAACTTTCTTAATTAAAAACCCAGAACTGAATAAAAATTCAATTTTCAAATACAAAATGCAAGAAAAGCATAAAAAAGCAAAACAGGTGAAAAAAAAACAAGACATCTTATTCAATAAGTTTAAACTATTTACATCACTATACAGGAAGAAGATAATTGTAACTCTTGAAAAATGTATCTCTATTAATGAAGAAAAGAGGTGCACACATTAGATAGAGGGCATGGATACAAGTTGCTTTTGATGTGATGCTATTAAAAAGAAATAACAAACCTTAAGGGGTGACAACAAGGATTATACTGGGAGAAGAGGAAAGGGGAAGAAGAATGGGGTAAATGAGATCACATGGAGAGGCACAAAAGACGTATTGCAATAAAAGGAAAAAAGTGAGGGGTGAGCTTTGTTTCAACCTTACTCTCATCTAATTTAACTCAAAGAGGGAAAAACATATACACTCAATTGTGTACAGAATTGTATCTTAGCCTGCAGGGAAGAAAGAAAGGAAAGGGGAAAGAAAAGGGTGGTGTGGTGATAAAAGGGAGGACAAAATTAGAAGGCAAGAGAGGAAAGGAAAAAAGGGAGGCTGATAGAAGAAGGAAGGGCACATTGAGGGAACAAAACACTGGTGAAAAGGGACATGGCAGGGGAAGGAGAGAGAAAAGTATAAACAAGTGGGTAAAGAAGATGCAGGGAAACAAAATTAGTATTCACAACTGTGAATCTGAATGGACTGAACTCTCACATAAAATAGAAGCAGATAGCACAGTGGATTAAAAACAAGAATCCTACAATATATTATTTAGAAGAAACACATTTGAAGCAGAGAGATAAACACAGAGTAAAAGTAAAAGGCTGGAGTAGAACATGTTATGCTTCAGCTGAAGTAAAACAAAAAAAACAGGTAGCAATCCTGATCTCAGACAAAGCAAAGGCAAAAATTCAAATAATTAAAAGAGTTAAGGAAACCATATCTTACTGAAAGATAACTTAGGCAATGAAGTAATATCAATACTAAACATATATGCACCAAGGGGCGCAGCATCCAAATTTTTAAAGACAAAGTTATGTAACAGGAGGAAATAGACAGCAAAACTACATTACTGGGGGGCCTCAACCTCCCCTCTCAGAATGAGATAAATCTAACCACAATATAAAAAAGAAAGTAGTTAAGGAGATGAATAAAACTTTAGAGAAATTAAATATGATGACCTCTAGAGTAAACTGAATGGGGATAGAAAGGAATATATCTTTTTTCTCATGTATTAGGGTACAAAAACCTCACAGTCAAAAGCAGAAAGGAAGATATAGTAAATGCAGTCTTTTCAGATCTTAATGAACAATAACCCCAAAATTAATTGGAACCTAAACAATCTCATTCTAAAGAATGAGTGGGTCAAAGAACACATCACAGAAACAATCCATAATTTCATCCAAGAGAATGACAACAATGAGACAACATACCAAAACTTATGGGATTTAGCCAAAGCAGTTAATAGGGGAAATTTTATATCTCTAAATGTCTGCATGAATAAAATAGAGAAAGAGTAGATCAATGAATTGGTCATGCAAATCAAAAAGCTAGAAAAAACATATTAAATATCCCCATTTAAATACCAAATTATAAATTCTGAAAATCAAAGGGGAGAATAATAAAATTGAAATCAAGAAAAATTTAGAATTAAAAAAATAAACTAAGAATTTGTTCTGTTGAAAAACACACTAAAATATATAAACCTTTGGTTAATGTTTAAAAAAGAAAGAAGAAAAGTGAATTAGAAGTATCAAAAATGAAAGTAGTGAATTTACCACCAATGAAGTGGAAATTAAAGCAATAATTAGGAACTATTTTGCCAAACTATATACCAATAAATTTTAAAATCTAAATGATATGGATGAATATTTAGAAAAGCATAAATTGCCTTTATTAACAGAAGAGGAAATAAAATCCTTAATTAAGCCCATTTTAGAAAACAAAATTGAATAAGCCATCAGTGTACTCCCTAAGAAAAAGTCTCCAGGGCCAGATGGGTTTACAAGTGAATTCTACCAAACAATTATAGAACAATTTATTCCAACACTTTTAAAAGGTATTTGGGAAAACAGGTGTAGAAGGAATGCTACCAAGTTCCTTTTATGAAAAAAGGATGATGTTGATACCTACACCAGGAAGAGCAAAGAGAGAGAAAGAAAGTTGTAGACCAATCTCCCTAATGAATATTGATGAAAAAATTCTCAATAGGATATTAGCAGAGATTAAGGCAATTTATCACCAGGATAATATACTGTGACCAGGTGGGATTTATACCTGGAATGCAGAGCTGGTTCTACATTAGGAAAACTATCAACATAATTAACCACATCACTAACAAAACTAACCTAAATAATATAATTATCTCAATAGATGCAGAGAAAGCTTTTGACAAAATACAGCATCCATTCCTAATTAAAACACTAGAGAGCCTAGGAATAAATAGAGCTTTTCTCAATGTTATGGGCCCATAGCACCCCAGAAAGTTCTCTGGGGTACATCAAGGAATCTTCTCCTTGAGAAACTAATCCAAAGGACAGACACACTTAAAGAGATAAATTGGCAAAATTATAATGATTGGAAGCCTAGTGAGGGCAGTCATGTGACTGTCAGAGCAGCCATCCCATTGACTGGGACTGTGTGGGCTGTTTCTAGGTTTGGGGGAGGAGAATTGGGCATTCTAGGTGGAAGCTGGAAAGCGACAGTTGTTCTGCTGCGTATTGTCAGCTGATTCCTAGGCGGTGGTATTATTCAGGTATTATAATTTCCCTTTCCCCATTTTTATTTCCTTTCCCTTGATCCTACTGATCCTGATGGTGTTTTTTTTTTTTAAGTTCATTCTTGTTGAAATAAATCTTGTTCTATTTTGAGGGAGGCTGCCGGTTTCCTTCCTTGCCCCAATATTGTGGTGAGCCGCTTAGCTAGCACTCCCCAATTAAAAATTGGTCCCCACAAAGTGGAACTAGAACACAGCACAGCCAGGACCCTCACCCTTCATTCCAGTCTCCTCCATCCCTGGGGAGATAATATTAGGTGTGGCTGCTGCCTTTGTGGCAGGAGGAGGAGAGAGGGTGATGTCTTGAGATCCGCAGCCACCCCTCACCCAACTCACCCAGCCACCACCCTTACTAAGGGAAATTTCCACAGTCAGATGGTCACCCCCATCACTCCTCTATAAAAGTACCTTCCTATCTCCTGCTTGAGGAGATGGGTATCTCAGAGCCATGCTCTATGCCATGCCTTTCTCCCCATGAGAAGTCCCAAAATTTCTCTCATGGTTTCCTTTCCCTTCCCCAGCCCTGAAATAAACTACTATCTTATTCTAATTGCTTTTGTGTGCAAGAAGGTGTAATTCTTTAGAGAGGAATTCCTAAGGACCCCAAACCCCTACCCCTTTCTCAAACCCCCTACACCCTATTTTCCCCACAACATAAAGATGATAAATAGCATCTATTTAAAACCATCAGGAAACATATGTAATGAGGGTAAGTTAGATCCATTCTCAATAAGATCAGAGGAAAAACAAGGATGTCCAGTATCACCACTATTATTCAATATTGCACTAGAAATGTTAGCCTTAGCAAAAAGAGAAGAAAAAGAAATTGAATAATTAGAATAAGCAAGGAAGAACCTCAATCCTAAAAATTCTAAAGAATCAACTGAAAACCTATTTGAAACAATTCAAGCAAATTTGCAGTACATAAAACCACAGAAATTATCATCATTTCTATGTATGGCAAAGTACAGCAGAAAGAGATAGAAAAAAAGAAATTCCATTTAAAACAACTGTAGATAATATGAAATATTTGGGAGTCTACCTGCCAAGACAAACCCCGAAAGTACTTGAATACAACTAAAAACACTTTTCACACAAATAAAATCAGATCAAAACAAATGGAGAAATATCAATTACTTGTGAGTAAGCCAGGCTAATATAATAAAAATGACAATTCTACCTAAATTAATTTATTTATTCAGTGCCATGTCAAACTACCAAAGAAATTATTTCATACAGAAAGACAAAATGATCACAAAATTAATCTGGAATAACATAATGTCAAAAATATTGAGGGAATTAATAAAAAAATGCAAAGGAAGATAGCCTCCCTGTACCAGATCTAAAGCCATATTATAAAGTGATAATTATCCAAACAATATGGTACAGGTTAAGAAACAGAATGGTGTATCAGTAGAATAGGTTAGGCACACAAAACTCAGCAGTAAATAAATGTAGCAAACTCCTGGTTGGTAGACCCAAAGACGCTTGCCCCTGGGATAAGAAAACACTACTTGACAAAAACTGCTGGAAAAACTAGAAAATATTATGACAGAATTAGGCAAATAGCAACATGTTACACTGTATACCAAAGTAAAGTCAAAATGGGTACATGATCTAGATATAAAGGGTGATAGCATAGGCAAATTAGAAAAGGAAGGAATAGTTTTCTTCTCTGATCTATGGAGAGAGGAAGAACTTATGACCAAAGATGAGATAGAGAATATTGTGAAATGCAAAATAGATCATTTTGATTACAGTAAATTCGAAAGGTTTTGCACAAACCAAACAAAACACTAACAACATTAGAAGGAAAGCTGAAAGCTGGGAAATAATTTTTACATACAGTGTTTCTGATAAAGCCTTTACTTTCAAAATATATAGAGAACTGAATCAGATATATATGTCATTCCTCAATTGAGAAACAGTCAAAACATATGAAAAGGCAGTTTTCAGATTAACAAATTAAAGCTATCTGCAGCCATATTTTTAAAATGTTCTCAATCACTATTTATTAGAAAAATGCAAATTAAACTGTGAGGTACCATCTTGTACCTATCAGATTGGCTAATATGACAGAAAATGGTAAATGTTGGAAAAGATGTGTGAAAATTGAACAGTTATGCATTGTTGGTGGAATAATGAACTGATCTAACCTTTCTGGAGAGCAATTTGGTACCATGGCCAAAAGACTATAAAATTGTGAATACCCTTTGACCCAGCAATACCACTAGTAAGTCTGTGTCTTAAGAGATCATATAAAAAAGGGGAAAGGAACCAGAGGTACAAAAATATTTGTGAGGGAAAAATCCATCCTCTTCTCAATAATTCTCAGTAACTCAACAGGGATGCGGCAAAGGTTCTTTATTTCCTTCTCATGAGAAGGAGGCACCCTAGTGTGTAGCTAGTGGGTGCCCCGAAAGGGGGCTGCAGGCTCTGTGTTATACCTTAGTTCCTAATGTGAATGGACCCTCCCCTTTTTCATCACTGGTCCAATTACTCAACGTTACAATCTACGTGCAAAAACTAGCTAATTGGAATGCAGTATTCCCACTCCTCTTCCTTGTATGGGCATAACTCAGGAGAGGACCTTATACTTCCTTATATGGACACAACTCTGGAGCAGACCTTATTGAGACCAGGGTTCCTTGAACCATGTGACCTTGCTTACCTAAGGGGGAGGAGGGGATCTGAGACCCTTGTCCTACAAACAGGTCAGGAGGAGTATGACTGACTGTTATACCCACATTGAGAGGAGACAACTACCCATTTTCTCACAATATTTATAGCTACTGTTAACATGAAAATTGATGAAACAATAGGAAAAATAAGGTCTTTAATTGGGGCAGAGGAGTTATAAGTCTGGAGCATAGAAAAGCAAGATTCTGGCAATACCCAAAGAAGGGGACTGAGGACAGGGTTTATATGGGTAACAGAACAAAGGGAACTATGAGACTGCCCTTGAGTTAAGTATAGAAGCTACTTAACCCTAAATAGTAGTAGGCTCCCACCAGTCTCGATGACCATGGATAGCACCTTGAAGAGCCAGAGGTCACAGTGTGTCTGTGCAGTCCAATACGGGAGGCGCAGCTCCTGTTACAACGAGGACATAGTAAAACTATACTCTCTGTTGCCTTTCAGTTCCTGCATCTCATTCATTTTTCTTCCTCCAGAGCTTGGAGGTGCATCTCAGCTGCATGCAAGCTGCTCCTGAGTACTGAACTCCCTTGGGTGCAGTCCTTGGCATTCTCCTCTCAGGTGCCATTGTCTATTCCCAGAGTCCTCAAGTCTTGCTTGCATACATCTCTGTAGTGAAGCCGGGGGCTTCCAGCAGGTCTTTGGACTGAGGCTAATTCGCCATAGAGTAGGTCTTTAGGAATGCACCCATCTTGCATGCAGTGCCTATGATCGAGCCAGCACAGCCATCTTTGGTTCAGTAGCATATAGATGCTCAGAAGTTACACGAGTTGGAGCACTTCTGTGTTGGTGATACTATCTGATCAAGATATGCCAAGGATGTACTGAAGGCAACACATGTGGAAGCTGTTAAGCTTCTTCTCTTGTCTAGTGTATGTAGTCCATGTTTCGCTGACATACAGTAAGCTATTCAGGACGCATGCTCTATAGATGGCAAATTTTGTTCATCTTGTCAGTTTACTGTTTGCCCAGACAAGCTTAGCAAGCTTAGACATGCTTGAAGTAGCTTTCCCAATCCTCTGATTGATCTCAGAATCAAGTGACAAATTGTCACTTGAGCCAAGATATGAGAATTGGCTTATACCATGCAACTGGTAGCTACTGTTGTGTATCAATGGAGGTGACATAGCACTCTGACACATGACTTTCATCTTTTTAAGATTAATGGTTAGGCCAAAGTCTGTGCAAGCTTTGGAGAAGTGACCCATGAAGGCCTACAATTCATACTCGGAGTGACAGGCAAGTAAGGCATCATTAGCGAAAAGCAGGTCTCTAAGGGTGCTACCTCTCACTCTGGTTTTGAATCTCAGAGGTGAAATGTTGAACAGGCCTCCATACAACTGGGAATGCAGATAGATGCCATCAGTTGATGAACCAAAAGCATGACGTAACAGCATGAAGAAGAAAGTTCCAAACACCTTTGGAGCAAGCACACATCCTTGCTTGACTCCGCTGTTTATGCTGAATGCTTTAGAGGTGTTGCCTTCGAACTGTACGACACCCTGCATGTTTCAATGAAAGGAGCAAATCAGGCTATGGAGTTTAGGAGGGCAACCAATTCTCAAGAGAATTTTGAAAAGACCTTCTCTGTTAACCATAACAAACTCTTTGGTCAGGTCTATGAAGGCAATGAAGAGGGGTTTTCTTTGTTCTCTGCACTTTTCTTGCAGTTGGCAAGTGAGAAAATCATATTAATAGTTGACCTCCCTGCTTGAAAGCCACATTCCGATTCGGGGTAAACACGGTTGGCAAATTTATGCAGTCTAAGCAAGATGACCTTGGAAAACATCTTCCCAACGATGCTGAGAAGTGAAATTCCTCTGTAGTTGTTACAGTCATTCCTGTCTCCACTGTTCTTATAAAGAGTAACTATATGGGCATCACACATATCCTGTGGCACTTCACCTTTCCAACACAGGCAATGGATCCTTTTACATAATAACCTAAAGTCGAGGGAGTAAGGTGGGGAATCTTTGGGAGGGGATAGTTTGTTCATGGGAGATCCATAAAACAATCAAGATTCTGGAATTGACAAAGATTGGTTAGCCCCAGGCAATTCATTGGCCTAAGAATGAGGAGTATGAGAGGATCAGTCATTTCTCAGTAATTGTCTTTATCACTATTCTTTTTTGTGGTGGCAAATTCAGGGGATGCCAACAATTGGAGAATGTCTAAATAAGTAGTGATATATGAATGTAATAGAATACTATTGTACTGTAAGAAATATTAAACAGGTAGATTTAAGAAAAACCTTTGAAAGACTTAAATAACTGATACTGAGTGAACAGAGCAGAACCAAAAGAACACTGTCCATAGTTTCAACAACATTTTGTGATGATCAGCTCTTATAAATTGTGTCATTTTTTCCAAATTCTTCATGACTAAACTATGCTTTCTAAAAATGATTTCTACTTATATATTAATGGCTATTGCACCCATTTTGGCAGTAAACATTTATTATTAATTACTATTATATATACCAGTAAAGAATTGACAAGGTAGCAGTTAGTACAAGCAGGAGAAAAACCCCAGAAGACCCATGCTTTTTCTTTTGAAACATCATGTAGTCTCAAGGAGAGTTCAGTAGTCCTACAATACCTAGACTGTCATAAGAGGGAGAACTCACACCAAACTATGGCATCAGGAGTCAAGGGAGTGGGTCCAGGAACCCAAGATGGTAACCCTCATGTGTTCAAGGCTTTTTATCTTCTTTTGATAGAGGTGGGTGATTATAAATTGATCAAAGCTAATTGATTAGCATCATTTAATTCCATTGGGTGACATGACCTGAGGGTGGTCCAAAGTAAAATGGTCTCTATGACGACTTAAGGGAAAAATATGCAAAAGACTCACCAAAGGGCAAAGTCTATGTGTGGTTCAATCCTATTAGTCTATCAATGAGCTAGACCAAAGAATCATTATCCATCTCTATTGTACCCTTAGGCTAGTCACAAACAAGATTCCAGTGGACATTCTGGACTGGGGGAGAGAACAACTAAAACTGGGTTGCTGTGTCCCCAAGAAATTCATTATTAATAATTTTTTTTTTCACAAAAAAAAAGCTCTTCTCAGCAATACAATGATCTAGGACAATACCAAAAGAATTATTATGGAAAATATTTTTCACATTCATATAAAAGAACTATGGAGTCCATATGCAGAGAGAAGCATACTGTTTTCATTTTTTTTCTTTCATGTTTTTTTTTTCCCTTTCATTCTGATTCTTCTCTCACAACACGACTAATGTGGAAATATGTTTAACATGATTGTAATGTATAACTTATGTAAGATTGCTTGCTGGCCTTGGGAGGGAGAAAAATTTGGAATTCAAAATCTTACAAAAATGAATAATGAAAATACATACATATATACATACATGTAAATGGAAAAAAATAAAATAAATTACTATTTTAAAAGTACAAAAAAAAAAAAGCAGTATATTTGCTTCTCTTTAGATGTCAGGAATCAAGATGTTTGTTTTTCTCCCTAAGTTGGTAAATACTGGTGTTAGTTGTTGCAGGAATCTCTGAGATCAGCTAAAGTTTATTTCATAAAGGATGACTGGTATGTCAAGCAGCCCTGATCATCAGAAGTCCTCCAGATTGGCTAGTTATACTACTCCATTGTCTGGTTCCCCTGTAGAAAAAAACGGGGTGGGGGGGGACTCTTGTATTTTTAATCAATTAATACAACCATTACATAGCCTGTATTTACACACCTTACTCCTCCACCTCCCCAGGATTTCTCTCCCTAATTCTTTCACACCCTTACCTCTTCATAGCTTAGAATCATAGAGGAATCAGCTTAGAGTTAGTAGATGCCTGTTGTCACCAGCTGAGGGTGAGCAATGCAACTCCATAATAGTCGATAAGTTTGATTCTAAGATGGATAAGAAGTGAGGCCAGAGCTCAAAGTTCACTCTGGTGTTCCCTTTGGGAATGTGAATAAATGTTGTCTAAAGGAAAGGCAAAGATGAAGCACATAGTGTTCAATTCTCCCCTTGTTTGAAAGCAACGCACTGTTGTTAGGCCACTTGGTAACATTTAGTGCAAAAACAATTCTCTTTCATTTTGTTAACAACTCATCAACCAATAAGGCTGTAGAGCATGTATTTCAATATTGCTTCTTTTATATCCCCTTTTAATGTACTGCATTACACTGTTATATACTAAATTATACCCTAGAGGTCTGAAAGAGTTCATGCACACACCTAAGTAGCTAACTTACTATTAAATCTACCTCAATCAAATTCTGCTAAAACAGTGTAATATAGCAGAATGTCCATTTAGTTCCATAAAAATAACTCTATATGACAAAATGAGTGAAGATTATTATCATTTCACACCTATAATATGCCCTACTTTATAATGCACACCTTTTAACTGGCTTAGAATTTAGCTTCAAGCTTTGCTGAGACCTTTTTTTATATATAGTATACAAAACCTAATGACATTAAATGTTCATTTTGTGTCTAGCATAATCTCATTTTTTTCCCTTGTCAAATCTGTTACTAATACAAGGTTACGGTAATTATCCAGGACAATTTTCATGTTTTTCCCACAGCTGCATATACAAATAAACTAAGAATGGGATGCTTCCTCCTTCCTGCCTGAGAGAGGAATATTTTCTTGAATATTTTATGGAAATAGAAATCCCATAGCTTGCAAAAATTACTAATCCTGTTAAAAAAAAAAGCAGTGAAATACAGCTTGAGAGTAGTCAACAAGCATGCTTGAGAATTTATTTGTATTGCAAAATTGTCAGGGTCACCTATTTATAGAGTCACTAAGAAGGAAGGCATATCACTGGCCTGAGGTAAGTTCAAACAAACAACAACAACAAGCACAACAACAAAAAACAACACATGCAAAAGTGGATCAGGAAGACTTTGAGGCTGTGAAATTTCAAGAGTACTGGGAATAAATATTCTTCCCTGAAATCTGATGATGATGATAATGCTTAAAATCCCCCTAGTATAATTGAATCTCTTTAATTGAAGTTTCTAGATCCATTTAAAATAAAAATAATACACCTATTTTTATTCATCATTTATTCAATGTGAATAAAGAGTTAAATATAAAAAATATGACAAGATAATAGGAAGTTATATGAAACCTGAGGAACATGAGAAGTTTTCACCAAAGGATAAAGAATGGGGAGGCGGGGGCAGTTAGATGGCAGAGTGGATAGAGCACCAGCCCTGGAATCAGGAGTACCTGAGTTCAAATCTGACCTCAGACACTTAACACTTACCAGCTGTGTGACCCTGAGCAAGGCGCTTAACCCCAATTGCCTCACCAAAAAAAAAAAAAAGTATGGGGAGGCTAGGGACCTAAAGAAAAATTCTGCCCATTTTATAAATCTACTTAGGATCATATTACCAATGCTAATTTATTTATTTATTTACCATTAAAATGAAAATTATAATGTCATTAATTGGTGACATGGACAATGAATTTTGCCATGATTCATAACATATTCACTAACTCTGAGTTCAATGTTTTGATGGGAAATTACATTTCTGTGAAAAGCACTGATATGACTTTTTTGTCAATGGTACAATACAAAAAGAAAATTACCAATAATCCCTGGAACTACAAAATTATTTGGAAGGAAATGATGAAATCTGGAGTCAGATGACCTTGAATAGCATCCCAACTGTTTTTTTTTAATCTCTGTGACTTTGAGAAAGTCATTTAACCTCTATAGAGCATTTTTTTCTCCTTCTAAATGAAGAAGTTAAATTAAATACCTTCTGAAGTCCCTTTGAACACAACATATATGAGTGTATGAATTAATTTCGATAAATGTTTAGGTAACTAATTGCAAAATAAATTGTAAGAGAGTCAAATAAAACCTAATTGCTAATGAAATAAAGTCATTTATATGGATGTTATATTGGTATACACTGGATGATATATTCTCAATTACTAAAATATTTACAGCTGGGATTGCTTAACCATTGTCAATGATAGCTATCTACATAGTGAGAAGAGAAAAATAAAGAATAGTTATGAATATAAATAGATCATTAAGAATAAGAGAGCTATAATAGTGCTAAAATGACAAATGAAAATTTATTATAGAAATTATAGGCTAGTGAATTTGACATTTTTTTCTGGAAAAAAATAATTCAATGGACATGGGATAATTTAGAAAAATAGATAACATTTGGGGCAGCTTGGTGGCTCAGTGGCTAAAGTACCAGCCCTGAATTCAAGAGGACCTGAGTTCAAATCCAGCTTTAGACACTTGACACTTACTAGCTGTGTGACCCTGGGTAAGTCACTTAACCCTCATTGCCCTCCAAAAGAAAAAGAAAAATAGATAACATTTACAAAAAAAAAAAAAAGGGAGCATGGCTTCATTAAGGATATGTCATAGCTTAAACTTATTTCTTATTTTGACTGGTTTATCAAACAACTAAATAAATTACTGGTACTAGTCATATATATATGTATATGTATATATATATGTGTATGTATATGTATATGTATATATATGTGTGTGTATATATATATATATATATATATATATATGTGTGTGTCTGTGTGTGTGTCTGTGTGTATGGAGGGGTGGGGGATTGGGGGATTGGGCAAGGGTATGTGTGTGCATGCATGTATGTATAACCAAAATGCATGATAAAATATATCATGCTATCCTTGCAGAACATATGAAATTTAGACTAGATTGTAAATGAATTCAGAACTTGTTGAATTGACTGAATTGAATGTAGAAACATAAATAGTTAAATGGTAGTTTTGGAATGGATGGCTTCAGTGGTTAGTTCTAGGAATTTATGTTTTCTTTTTTACTATTGAACATTTTTGTCATTTTTAAAATAATATGAATATCTTACTTATCAATTTTTCAAAAGTCATGAAAGTAGGAGGTATAGGTAACACTTTGACTATTTTAAGAAGATTCTAGAAGATCTTAAGTATAAAACATCGGATTAAATGTAATGTCATCTTATTCAGTGAGGATTAATGCTTTATATTTGGGTTTATAGTTTTATACTTGGCTTTGAAAAAATTCAACCTTACAAATATAAGGCCTCAGATTGTATTTTTTAAAAATAGGAAAATAGAAACAACAACAACAACAACAACTGGGGCTTTTAGAGGACGATACCCTTATGGGTTAACAGTGTGATATGGCTGCGAAAAGGCTAATGGACTCTTGATTTAAATTTGGAAGCATAGCTTCTAGGAATAACATATATTTTTTCTTCTCTATGCTGTTTATATAAGGAGCATTGTATTAATTTCTGTACACCACAATTTATGGTAATCTGAAGAACATTCAAAAGATGGCAATAAAAATAATGGAGATCTTGATATCGGATGTTCTCCTACAGAAATTGGCAATGTATTCAATGGCTTGTTTTGTATAACTTGGAAAAGAAACAACTCAAAGGAAATATGATATCCATGTTCAAGTTTTTAAAATGCTATTATGTGACAGAGGGATTTGGCTGCGAAGAACAAATATAAGGACAATGAGTAGAAAATGAAAGAAAGCAAATGTTTAAGGCAGGAAAAAAAAACTCCCCAATATTTAGAATTGTCCAAAAGTAGAATTGGAAACCTCAAGAGGGAGTGGAATTCACCTCAGTCAATATCTTCAAGCAGAGACTAGATGACTATTTGTCAGATGTTTTGTTAGGAATTCATTTTCAGGTAGCTTCTAAGATCCTTTCCATTTTTTTTATTCTCTGAAAATTCTTTGCTGTTATTCTTTTTTTTTTAATGTAACAAATGGGCATAACTTTAAAATGTCAGAGATTTATTTTATTTAATATGAAAGTAAAGGAAACTTGCTAACCCTGAACTGTAGAACCACATGGCCACAAAATAAAACAGTTGAAAATGATAACAAAAAAGAAAAGATACATAGAAATCAGAATAAAGTAAAGATAAATACCTGACATATACATATATAAGTGTCTGCCAAATCCCATTATTTTATTTTATCTTATATATATATAAGATATATAAGATATATTTGGGAATATATATATATATATATATATATATATATATATTCCCAAAATCAATCTATTTAAAACATTGGTGATTTTACTTTCTAAGACAAATCATCATATTTTATCCGTTTTAAATATAAAATGACATCAGAATATCTACTTTGCAGATGACAGTTCCATTCAGTTGTTCCAAATGGCAGGCATAAGCAGCAAATGCTCTATTCCTGAGCATAATTCATCCTAAGAGAAAACTGCAAAAGAAATTTCAAGTTATTATGGATGCCATCTGCTTTGGCCACTTCACATCTTCATTCATTTGGCATGGAAACAATATTTTAGGGAATAAATGAATGATGGACTTACTTAATACTCTAGACATGGCTATAAAAATTCATTGTCACCGAAACAATGCACTCAAGTATGCTTCACCAACAGTCACTGGGGGCCATTGTCAAAAAATGATCCCATCTTTCTATTGTACTTCACACCTCTATTTTCTTATTTTCAGTCTAATGGTTTCAGTTTAAAAACAAAAACAAAAGAAACTTTCTCAAACTTACCACATAAGTTTTGTGGAATTAAATGGGGGAGGGAAGAAACATGGCTACTCCAAAACACTATTTCATGAAGAACACTTATAATAGGCTTGGGGGATATGTAAAATAAAGAATAAATGGACCTGGGATCTTACTGGTGTAGACAGTCCCTTTACTACCATTAACTCAATCATGTCTTTTCTGCTGCTGAAGGATTCCTGTCCATGTCTTTCTACACATCTTTTCAATTAGATCCTGAGCATACATTGATAATCATCCTTTTTATCTTTTAATAATAATAACATAGAAATAGGCACTTAAAATGTCTAGATGTTGTTTTTCTCATTCTCACTGTAGAACTAGACTCCCTCATTTTCTATTCATGTAGATCTTGACTGATTTATTTTAATAAGCATTTGACTGGAGCCTGCAGAGACTACTGTTAAATTTTCAATGTGAGCTTTCACACCTCAGAAATCTACATTACATATCTGTTATTAGTTTATTGTTCCATTGATTATCTAAACTTAGGAAAGTAATAAAATGCAGAATTAAAAGTGTGTGCATATATATATATATATATATTTTCCCCACAGAGACAAATTGTTAAACATTTACCATCACTCCTGCTTTTCTCTCTTTTTATGGTAATCTTCCACAACTTTCTCACAACTTTCATGAAATAGCAGTCATATTGTTTCCAAAAGCAGTGTTAGAAAAAAGTATATTATGTTCACAGATTGTTTTGATTTGCTTTGGGGAGAATAGAATACATATACAGATAGGTTCAATAACAGGGTAATAGCACTACTATTCATTATGATTATATTGCTCTTAGAGATTTGCTTAGTTCTCTTCTTACAGCAATCCTTTAAGATTTGAGCTCACAGTGTGAATTGAAAGATCACTGCCCCAGGAACCCTCACATGAACATATGTATATTATTGTGCTCCTTTTACAGAAGCTGCACTTTTTCTGTTCTTTTCATCCTTTCTTCTCTCTCTCTCTCTCTCTCTCTCTCGTACACACACACACACACACACACACACACACACACACACACACACATACACAATCATAAAGATATCAGAATTTTCATTTTTAACTTCTTTACTTGTTCTTATTCTACTTCCTACTTCTTTTATGATGCTTTTTAATCTGGAGACTACACCAGATAAAGTGAGCCAGATAACTAAGATAGCTTTATGATGGTTCTACGTATCCAAGCAAAGATAAAATCTATGTCTTTTCAATGATGAAAAATAGGACTGGGAGAAGTGATTTCATTTGTATAGGTAACTCCTGGGGGAAGGATTTCACACTATTAATGAACATTGGCACTTTCTCTGCAACTCATATTTATGAATAGGTATCTAGAATATTGAAAACTCTATATCCACTGCCTCTTACTTGGAATGTAAGATAATAATGGGGATGTGATGAAATCAACTTGAACCAGCTCTTAAGAGACAATTGTGAAATTTTGTGTGAGAGCATACCCTTCAGAATTGGGTAAATATTACAAATGAGGGATGTATTTATTGTTTTGTTACTTTCTAGACTTTAAGAAAGTAATGGAGAAAATTATAATGGAGATTAAATTGAAGAGTGTCTTATGTGTACATTTTTCTGAATTCTATAGTTAAATATTCACCAGCATGTCAATAGAGATAGATAGTTAGGTAGATAGATTGATCATACCTCACATTCCTTTCACCTAGTTATTTAATTTAGGTTTACTGAAGTATTTTCATATGAAAAAAATATAGAGCAGGGGCAGATGGGGGAATACAGACACATAATATTGCCAAAGCAATAACAATCATATTCACAGCTTTTTTTAGTATTAGCATTTAGTTTTCATATTCGATGTTAAAATACTTAAATTCTCTTAAATATTTATAGAGGAAATGTTAAAATAATCTTTTCCACATTTCTATTTCAAAGGAATCCATCACTATCAGGATTTACTAGAATCTTGCAACACTATTAAAAATCTTGCTAATTATGCTTTTTCTTTTCTCAAATGAGGAAAACAATGAAGAAGAAAGGATCATTGCCATGCTAAATACTACTGTCATACAGAAATATTTCCTCAAGCACATTATATGATATTTTATTTTAAATTATATTAATCCTTTTTGGGGGGGCAGGGCAATAAGGGTTAAGTGAATTGCCCAGGGTCACACAGTTAGTAAGTGTCAAGTGTCTGAATCCAGATTTGAACTCAGGTCCTCCTGAATCCAGGGCTGGTGTTTTTTCCACTCTGCCACCTATCTGCCCCCTACATTAATCACTTATTAATCTGATTTTATTTCTCCTGAATAATTCATGATTTTACCTGATAAGGAAAATAGACTTTCTCATTACAAAATAGATACTTTTTATTTTATTAATTTCTTATATATTTTATGATGACTAGCAAATTCTTCTATTTCTGCCAATGAATCTCAGTGGCAAATATAGAGTTATCAATGCATCATATTGAATTTCATAACTGAAGATTAGGAAATAATGGAAAACAGTCACTGATTATTTTATTTTTTAAAATATAAACATTATTTTGAATCACTATTAAAGCAAAACTTCTGAAAGATTACATAATGAAAAATAGGAATAAATTTAAATTCCCAAGAAATATTTGGATGAACTCTAATATATATATTTTTATGTGTGATAACGTTGTCCTTAAATGAGAAGGGCACCAGTGATACCTGATATGATTCCATGTTATTAAAGAAGCCTACATATCTTATAACACAATAGAATCTAAGAATTTAAGAAATTTCAGAGATTATATAGTCAGACTCCTTCTCAAGCAGTATCCATTGAAAGTGGTCACACAAGCTTTGCTTAAGCATCATTACTGACCTCCCAAAGAGACAATCCAGTCCATTTTGGCAATAAACTAATCATTAGGAACACTTTCCTTTTATGAAGCCTACATCAGCCTTTTTTCAGTGTCCATATTTTTTTTAACAACTTCTGTACTAGGGACAAAGCAGAATACATATAATTCCTCTTCCACATGACAGAATTTTACTTCTTGAGAATAGTTTTGGGGCATTCTCCTTTTTTGTTTTTCTTCTAGGTAAAATATTCCAGTTCTTTCAAAGATGTTACATATCAGGTCATGAACCTTTCAAGGTATAGTTAATTCAAAAATAGTGTGGCTTATTTGATTTCCAGTAGACATTTTTTCCTAAAATGACAGACTTGGTGTTAATTAGGATGAAATGAAAGTCATTAGCTACCAAATTAAAATACAAGCTAGAATCTAAAAGGTTTTAGCAAATTCTAAATTTGGCAAAAAGAATTTTTTTTTCTGTCCCTAGAATAACAATACATAGTTTAACAGTTTGCTCTGTGGTATTCAAGTGGATAATTAGGCAAGTGTCCTCTCTACCCAATTTATTGTAAGTACACCTATTAATATCACTAATTAAAATGGGCTATTAATGTCTTTATTTTATTTCATAGCTCAGTTATTTTTTGGCTAGATGAGCTAATAAATTCCTATTATTAGCTTACTTTTTGAATCCTTTCCAATGGTAATTCATAATGATTCTATACTGCTTTCAGGTTTGAAGGAATTCCATATTCTAACCTTTAAAAATGTTCTTTCAAATTGCCAGTTATATTCTTTGCCATACAAAATCTGCTTAATAAAAATGTATGTTGTGGCCTACATCCAAATCCTATATATTTTTGGAAGTTTTTCTTTACATGTATGTTTACAGAAGATTTTTTAATGTACTTGCCTTCTTTGAATTTTGTGTATGGCCTATGCCCAAGGCTAGTCATAGGAAATACTTTCTAATATACATGAAACTTCCATAGGTTTCATTACAAGTCTTTTATTACTGGTGGATAGATTAGCATTTGTCAAATATAGTATCCTCACAGTCATAGATCTGCATCTTAAAGTAGCAAAAAGACAAATAATTTTCAGAAATGCAGATATATAGAGAAATTAGAGGAATACAGAAAATTATAGAATAAGATAGAAAATTTACAGAAAAACATAAACAAAAGAACAAAAAGGCATCACTTTTCTTTGTTGCGTTATCTTACAGAAGATGATCTACCCTTTCTGGTTCTTGGTTTCCTGACTTTTAAAATGAAGAGTTTGGATTAAATGATCTCCAAAGTAACATCATTCTCTAATGTTTTATAATTTGAATAAATGACATGCCAATTCAATTTAGGAAAAAGAAAATGATTAAAAGAGATAAGATTGTCCAAATGATAGGTTAAATTTAGCACCTAAGGCACAGTTATTCTAGAGTAGTCAATTCAGTAGGTAGGATTCAAGGAGGATCTAGAAGGCACTACACAATTATACCTTTGACTGTCCTTACATAACTAATGAAATTAAATCCTTTTGGACCTGAAGCCCTTAAAAAATTGTTAAGAACCCTACGTTAAAATGTAAATACTCATTGAGAGGCTTATCAGATAATGAATAATCAGGTCTATTTGAACTAAGTGTAGAGGTGACTGCAAGAATTAGATTCACCACAGTTGTGTTCAGAAGGACATATAAAATGGAGAAGGACACTGAGAGGAAAGATAGAGGGTTGCCAAAGATACTAAAGTCTAGGCAAAAGAGGTAGAGATAAAAATGGAAAGAGAAATGAGAGTGATGCTGGAAAGTCATAAGAAAAAGCCAACAGCTTGAAAATCCAAATGAAAAAGATTAAAAAAAAAAAAGCTCTCAAGAAAATAATTGTTTAAAAATTAGGATTGATCAAATGGAAGCTAATGACCTTATGACAAATTAAGACACAATAAAGCAAAGCCAAAAGGATGAAAAAATAGAGAGCTATGTGAAATACCTCATTGGAAAAAAAAAACAGCTGACCTGCAAAATAGATCCAGGAGAGATAATTTGAAAATCCTTGGACAGCCTGAAAACCATTATCAAAAAAGAGCCTAGACATCATCTTACAAGAGATTGTGAGGGGAAATTGCCCGGATATTCTAGAAGCAGAAGGTAAAATAGAAATTGAAAGAATCCACTTATCACCTCATGAAAGTGATCCCAAAATGAAAACCTCCAGTAATTTTATAGCCAAATTCCAGAACTCCCAGACCAAGGAGAGAAAATATTACAAGTAGTCAGAAAGAAAGAATTCAAGTATGGTGGAGCCACAGTCAAGATAGCACAAGATTTGGCAGCTTCTACATTAAAGGATCTGAGGGCTTGGGATATGATATTCCAGAGGACAAAGCAACTGAGAATATAAGCAAGAATAGAAGATGGTGGGAAAAAGGCAGTAAACACTCAAAGCTCCTGACATAATCACTCCAAAAAACTCCAGATGATGTCATAAGGCAGTTTCTGGAGCGGCAGAACCCAAAAAAGGATGGGCTGAGACCATTTTTTAGACAAAGACAGCTTAGAAGTTGGGCAGCAGGGGTCCGATGTACAGGGGTGACAGTAGACCCTTATCCCAAGGCTGTGCTAATACAGATCCAGCTCCAGGACACTCCAAAAAGTAGACTTCCAGAGCCTCTGAATTGGCTGCAGCTATGGTTCACTCATCTCACAGTCTGGTGAAAAGGACAGACAGTTGTCTGGGAGGTGATTATAGAGGAGTCTGCAGGCACTGAAGTGGAACTCTGATGACTTTCCCAGGCTCTTACACAGGACACAGTCTTGGGTGGCATTCCCAGGTGGGAGAGGGGGTGCAAGAACTCCAGAGCATGTAACCAAAGTGTACCAGCTTTGTTTCCAGGTTAAAGAACAAACAGCCTGTGGTTACTTACAAACCAGAACACAGGCCAAGTAAGCTGAGAATGTGCTTCTCCTTAAATCTTACCATCTGGGATCCCCTGAAGCTTGGGATAGTGCGTATTTTTGGCAGTGCCCCAATATAAGAAGGAATCATACCACCTTGGACCCTCTGAAGCTCAGGACAGTGCATCCAGGAGGCAGTGCCCCACTTTAAGAAGGCATCAAAAGTCAAGAAAAAGACTGGCAGAAAAAGGTGCAGACCATAGACAGTTTCTTTGGGGATGAGGAAGATCAATGTACACACTCAGGTGGTACCTCAGAGTTGTTTTAATTTGCATTTCTCTTATCAATAATGATTTAGAAGATTTTTTTCATGTGTTGATAGGTGGCTTTGATTTCTTCATTTGAAAACTGCCTATTCATATCCTTTGACCATTTCTCCATTTCTCAATTGGGGAAATACTATTATTCATTTAAAAAAAATTGATTTAATTCTCTATACATTTTAGAAATGAGGGCTTTATCAGAAATACTGGCTATAGGCAGAGCCAAGATAGTGGAGAGAAGCTAGGAACTATCCTGAGTTTTCCCTTATTTACCTCAAAAACAACATTAAATAAAGCCTCTAAACAGATTCTGGAACTACAGAACATACGAAAAGAGAGATAAAATCTTGCTATGTGAGATAATTTAGAAGACTTCAGAAAAGGTCTGTTTCACCTAAGTGAAAGGTGAGTGTGACTCAGCATCACTCATCTCAGCTGGCAGCACACCTCAGCAAAGCTCAGCTCAGTGAGCAGCTCTCTCAGCATAGGTTGGCAGCTCAACACTGTTGCAACTCAACACAACTGAGAGTGGGGCAGCTGAGAGCAGTGAGAAGCTTGCAATCATGAACACTGTGCCCCAGGAGCAGACTTCAACTTGATAAGTTTAAAAATAGTCTACAACATGAACAAGAAACAAAAAAGGACCCTTAACATTGACAACTTCTATGGTGAAAGGGAAGACCAAAACTCAAACACATATGAGTTGTTCAAAATGTCTACAAGTGAAGACTCAAAAGGGTAGATGATCTAGTCACAAGACCAAAAAGCCTTCTTTAAAGAGGTCAAAAAGGATTTTATAAACCAAATAAGAGGGTGGAGCAAAGATGGCGGAGAGGAATCAACAAGCTGCCTGAGCTCTCCTTCTGTTCCCTCAAAAAGAACATTAAATCAAGCCTCTGTATGGATTCTGAAACTACAGAAGCTGCAAAGAGACAGAGAGACACAGTTTTCCAACCAGAGACAATTTAGAAGACTTCAGGAAAGGTCAGTCTGACTCAGGCAAAAGGGAGGCACAGCGCAGGGCAGCAGCCCAGCACTGAGGGGGTCAGGGCAAGTCAGCAGGAAGCTGCAGGCAACAGCCAAACAACTGATGCCCCTGGATCCTGGCTCAAAAATCTGGTAGCCCAGCAGAACAGTGGAAAAACCAACCTGCACCAGCCAAGAGGGCAAATCGCCAGCTGGAGGACCATGAACAAGATAGGCACAACTAGGCCCCCTGATCCTAGGGTGCTCAGATAGGAAGTGCAGATGGGGAAATGCACACACCATAAAGGCCTCAGTGTAAAAAGCTGGTTGCACAACACCTGTACCCCTGCACAAGAAGACCAAAGCAGGGACCCTGGTGCCCCCAGAGCAGACCTCAACTTGAAAAATAAATAAATTCACTGCAATAATGAGTAAGAAGCCAAAAAGAGCCCTCTCCATTGAGAGCTTCTGTATCAAGAAGGAAGATGCAAACACAAACTCAGATGAGGACAATACCCTCAAATTGCCTACATGTGAAACCACAAGAGGGAAGGTGAATTGGACTCAAAAACAAAAAGTCTTCCTGGAAGAGCTTGAAAAGGGTTTTAAAAATCAACTGAGAGAGGTAGAAGAAAAAATGGGGAGAGAAATGAAACAAAACAAGAAAACTATGAAAAAAGAATCAGCAGCTTGGAAAAGGAAGCACAAAGATTGACTGCCGAAAACAATTCCTTAAAAAATTCATCTGGCCAAATGGAAAAAAGGTGCATAATCTCATTGAAGAAAACAATGCCTTAAAAATGAGAATTGGACAGTTGGAAGATAAGGAATCCATGAGACACCAGGAATCAGTCAAGCAGAATCAAAAGAATGAAAAAATAGAAGAAAATGTGAAATACCTCATTGGAAAGAAAACTGATCTGGAATACAGATCGAGGAGAGACAATTTGAGAATCATTGCACTGCCTGAAAGCCATGATCAGAAAAAGAATCTAGACACCATATTCCAGGAAATTATTAAGGAGAACTGCCTTGATATAATAAAGTCAGAGGATAAAATAATCATTGAAAGAATCCACCAATCATCTCCTAAAAGAGACCCCAAAAGGAAAACGCCAAAGAATATTGTAGCCAAATTCCAGAACTATCAGGTGAAGGAGAAAATACTCCAAGTATCCAGAAAGAAACAATTTAAATATCATGGAGCCACAGTCAGAATTGCTCAGGACCTGGCAGCTTCAACATTAAAGGACCATAAGGCTTGGAATATGATATTCTGGAAGGCAAAGGAGCTTGGATTGCAACCAAGAATCTATTACCCAGCAAAACTGATCATTCTCTTCCATGGGAAAAGATGGACATTCAATGATATTGGGGACTTTCAAGGTTTCCTGATGAAAAGACCAGAACTGAATCGAAAATTCGATATTAACATATGAGGCTCAAGAGAAGTTTAAAAAGTTAAACAGAAGGAAAAAAAAAGTTACCCAATTAGGTTAAACTGTTTATATCCCTACACAGGAAGATAATACCCATAATTTTTAAGAATTGTAAATGTATTTGGGCAGAGAGAAGGACTTTACAAAGAGGGTATAAATATAAATTATCTTTGATGTGATGATACAAAGAAAATTAAGAAGTTAAAAATAGAGTCTATGGGGAGGAGAGGAAAGGGGAGTTGGAATGGGGTGAATTATATCATATGAAGAGGTAAAAAAAAAACCTATTACAATAGAGGGAAAGAAAGGAGGGGTGAACATTGTTTCAAACCTACTGTCATTAGATTTGATTCAAAGAGGGAAAAACATATATGTTCATTGGGATAAAGAAACTTAGCTCATTCTTTAGGGAAACAAAAAGGGAAGGGAAAGGGGGGACTGATAGAAGGGAGGACAAAAGCAAGGGAGAAAAGGGTAAAGAAAAGAGAGGGGGTAATAAAAAGGGAGGGCAAATGGGGGGGGGCAGGGGTAAGAAGCAAAACATCAGTGAAGAGGAATAGGGTGAAATAAGGGGGAAAAAGTACAAAGGGGGTAAATAGAATGGAGGGGAATAGACAGTTAGTAATAATAACTGTGAATGTGAATGAGATGAACTCTGCTATAAAACAGAAGCGAATTGCAGAGTGGATTAAAAACCAGACTCCTACAATATGCTGTTTACAAGAAACACATTTGAAACAGAGAGATACACACAGAGTAAAGGTAAAAGGCTGGAGCAGTATATATTATGCTGCAGCTAGAGTAAATAAAGCAGGGGTATCAATCCTTATCTCAGACAAAGCACAGGCAAAAATAGATATCATTAAAAGATATAAGGAAGGAAACTACATCTTGCTAAAACCTATTATAGATAATGAAGTAATATGAATATTAAATATGTATGTGCCAAATGGTAGAGCATCCAAATTCTTACAGGAGAAGTTAAATGAATTACAAGAGAAATTGGACAGTAATACTAAACTAGTGGGGGATCTGAATCTCCCCCTCTCAGAATTAGATAAATCTAGCTGAAAAATAAATAAGAAAGAAGTGAAAGAGGTGAATAGATTACTAGACTAGTTAGACATGATAGATGTCTGGAGAACATTGAATGGGGATAGAAAGGAAATTGAACAATCCATTAATGAACACCCTAAGAAAAGATCCCCAGGGCCAGGTGGGTTTACAGGTGAATTCTACCGAAAATTTAAAGAACAATTAATTCCAATATTATACAAATTATTTGGAAAAATAGGTGAGGTAGAAGTGCTACCAAATCCCTTTTATGACACAAATATGGTATTGATACAAAAACCAGGCAGAGCAAAGAACAGAGAAAGAAAATTACAGACCAATTTCCCTAATGAAAATTCATGCAAAATTAAAAAAAAAAGATATGTGTATATATATATATATATATATATATATATATATATATATATATATATATATATATATATATATATATATATCAGATTACCTGCTGTCTAGGGGAGGGGGAGGGAGGGAGAAAAATCTGTAATTGTAAAGCTTGAATAAACAAAGGTTGAGAACTATCTTTACATGTAATGGAAAAAAATAAAATACTTTATTAATTTAAAAAAAAAGAAAGAAAAGAAAAAAAAAAGATATGAGCAAGGAGATTACAGTAAGTGATCACCAGGATAATACACTATGACCAAATGGGATTTATACCAGGAATGCAGGGCTGGTTCAATATTAGGAAATCTATCAACATAATCAAGCACATCAATAAGAAAACTTACCAAAATCATATGATTATCTCAATAGATGCAGAGAAAGCTTTTGACAAAATACATCACCCATTCCTAATAAAAACACTAGAAAGCTTAGGAATAGGTAGGATTTTCCTTACAATAATAAGCAGCATATACCTAAAACTATCAGCAAGCATTATATGTAGTGGAGATAAGTTAGAGGGCTTCCCAATAAGATCAGTGGTGAGACATGGATGTCCATTATCACTTCTATCATAGAATATTATGCTAGAAATGTTAGCTTTAGCAATTGGAGAAGAAAAAAGAAGGAAAGGAATTAGAATAGGCCAAAAAAAATACCCCAAAACTATCACTCTTTGTAGATGATATGATTGTATACTTAGAGAATCCTAGAGAACAATTCACAACTTTAGCAACGTAGCAGGATATAAAATAAATCCACAGAAATCATCAGCATTTTTATACATGACCAATAAAGTCCAGCAGCATGAGATACAAAGAGAAATTCCATTTAAAGTAATGGTAGATAATATAAAATACTTGGGAGTCTACTTGCCAAGACAAACCCAGGAACTCTATGAACACAATTACTCACACAAATCAAATCAGATCTAAAAAAATTGGAAAGATATCAATTGCTCATGGATAGTTTGAGCTAATACAATAAAAATGACAATTCTGCCTAAATTAATGTACTTATTCAGTGCCATACTAATCAGATGACTTAAAAATTATTTTATAGAGCTAGAAAAAATAATAACAAAATTCATCTGGAAAAACAAAAAGTCAAGAATATTAAGGGAAATAATGAAAAAAATGCACAGGAAGGTGGGTTGGCTGTACCAAATCTGGAGCTCTACTATAAATCAGCAGTCATCAAAACTATCTAGTACTGGCTAAGAAATAGAATGAAGGACCAATGGAATAGGCTAGATACATGATATTAGTAATGTACTGTTTGATAAGCCCAAAGACCCCAGCTTCTGGGATATGAATTCAGTATTTGACAAAAACTGCTGGAAAAACTGGAAGATAGTATGGCAGAAATTAGGCCTAGACCAACATCTGACAGCTTATACTAAAATAAGGTCAAAATGGGTACATGATTTAGACATAAGAGGTGATACCATAGGTAAATTAGGAAAAAAAAGAGTAGTCTACCTTCCAGATCTTTGGAAAGGAGAGCAGTTTATGACCAAACAAGAGATAGAGAATATTATGAAATGCAAAATGCAGAATGGATGATTTTGATTATATTAAATTTTAAAAGTTTTTTTTTACAAACAGAAGCAATGCATCCAAAATTACAAGGGATTCAGAAAGCTCAGAAATAATTTTTATGGCCAGTACTTCTAATAAGGGCCTCATTTCTAAAATATGTTGGGAACTAAATCAAATATATAAGAATCCAAATCATCCCCCAATTGAGAAATGGTCAAAGGATATGAACAGGCAGTTTTCTGATGAAAAAATCAAAACTATCTATTGCCATATGAAAAAATGCTTTAAATCACTATTGATTAGAGAGATGCAAATTAAAACAACTCTGAGGTACCACTTGACACCAATCAGATTGGCTAATATGACAAAAAAGGAAAATACTAAATGTTGGAGAAGCTGGGGAAAAATTGAACATTAATTCATTGTTGGTGGAGCTGGGAACTGATCCAACCATTCTGGAGATCAATTTGGAATTATACAAAAAGGGCTATAAAGCTGTACATATCCTTTGACCCAGCAATACCACTCTTGGGTCTTTTTCCCAAAGAGATCATTAAAAAGGGAAAAGGACCCACATGTACAAAAATATTTATAGCTTGTCTTTTTGTGGTGGCAAGGAATTGGAAGTTGAGGGGATGTCCATCAATTGGGGAATGGCTGAACAAGTTGTAGCATATGAATGTAATGGAATTCTATTGTGCTGTAATAAATGATGAGCAGGTGTAGTTCAGAGAAACCTGGAAGGACTTGCATGAACTGATTATGAGTGAGATGAGCAGAACTGGAACATTATACACAGTATTATCAGCATTATGTGTTGATTACCTGTGGTAGACTAGATTCTTATTACTAATCCAACGGAACAAGAACATTCCAAAGGACTCATGATGGAAAAGGCTCTCTAAATCCAGAAAAAAGAAAAAAAAACAAACTGTGGAATGTGGATGCTGATTGGACCATACTATTTCTTTTGTTTTTGGTGCTGTTGGTTTTGTTTTGAGGTTTTTCCTTTTTGCTCTGATTGTTTTCGTATAACATGCCTAATGCAGAAATATGTTTAATGTTACTATGCATATATAACCTATATCAGATTGCCTGCTGTTTGGGGGGGGAGGGAGGAGAGGGAGGGAGAAAAAATTGAAATTGGAAATCTTATATAAACAAATGTTGAAAACCGAAAAAAAAAAGAAAAAAATAGTAATACTAGCTTATAAAAATTGTTCTCAGCTTTCTGCTTCCATTCTAATTTTGGCTGCATTGCTTCTGTTTGTAAAAAAGTTTGTATTAATTAAATTATTGAGGTCCCCAACTGTTTCTAGATAAATTATTGGGAGGCCATACTGTTTTTTTTTGGGGGGGGGCAGGGGGATTTGTTTTTTTGTTTGTTTTTTTTTGGCGAGGCAATTGGGGTTAAGTGACTTGCTCAGAGTAACACAGTTAGTAAGTGTTGAGTGTCTGAGGCCGGATTTGAACTCAGATCCTCCTGACTCCATGGTTGATGCTCTATCCACTGCACCACCTAGCAACTCCTAGACATTTTTTTTAATATCGCTACTTATAAATTAATGGCCATTGTACCCATTTGGGGCAGTATTTGCTATCGAATAATATCACATATTAGTAAAGAATTTACCATGTGTGCCAGGGCCACACTCACACACTCCACCTTGTATCCCTATGTTCCCTAGTTGCGTATACCATTTTGAAGACAGAATAACAATCAGCCTGAGGGAGAGAATACCACTATTATCTATTGTAGTATTTAATATCTCCTAGTAATTATACTTGAATAAAATAGTATTAAATATTTTTATTAGGTTCCTTTACAATTGCTACTAATGGTGTATTGTGGCCCTAACCCTTTTTCCCCTTATTAACCTTTTGGTTTTTATCCCTCAATTTTGCATACCATAGTATGCATAGCATTTTAGAAATGCATATAAGAACTTATAGCAGAATTAACTTATTTGAATGAATCTTTTGTTTCATAGATTTGAGTTCCCTCTGATGATGTATATCTCTACCCAACCATAACTGTCTATTCTATGCAATACTTTTCCATGGTCTATGGAACATTCACCACAGTGGATCTTCAAATCTCCCACTATGGAACCACTTTGAAAATATACTTCTAGATGACTAGACCTTCTCTTTCTGTCAGGTAATCCCTTGATAATATCTTTACTGAGCTAAATTTATCAGTTAAATTTTGCTCTTTACTTAGATTTTCAGAATTACTATTTTGTTATTTTTTTTAATTTGACACTTTTCCAGCCTATTTTTAGTTCCAAGCCCAAATGATTAAACTATTCTTTATCTCTTTTTTAAACATGTTAAGAAATAATAATTTAGCCCCAAAGTTTGCTTTGGTTGTATTCTAAAATTATTGTTTATTATATATTTACACTATATTTGATGGAATTGCATATTTTTCTGTGACATGCATTTTGACCCAGTAATGCTTTTTAATCACATTGTTATCAGTAAAGCATGAATTTAATAATTCTACTTTTATGCATTTATCTAGGGTGTTTTTATATCCAACCATATGCCAAGTCTATGTAAAGGTGCTGTGAACAACTGAGGTTACATATATTTTTATTCCCAATTAATAATTGTCAGGCATATATTATATGTATGTTTTCAAAAATTATATTCATAGCCAGATGGTTTTGCAAGTGAATTCTGCCAAATATTTAAAGAAAAATTAGTTCTAATACTATTTGAAAAATACTATTTGCTCTATCCACTGTGCCACCTAGCTTCCCCTTCCCATTCCTATTAAATACAGTAGAGAGGGGGCAGCTAGGTGGCACAGTGGATAAAGCACTGGCCCAGGAGTCAGGACTACGTGAGTTCAAATCTGGCCTCAGACACTTGGCTCTTGCTAGCTGTGTGACCCTGGGCAAGTCACTTAACCCTCATTGCCCCTAAAACAACAACAACAAAGAAAACACACTAGGGAATAGAGGAAAAAATAGAGCTTTCCTTAAGATAGCAAACAGTATCTATCTTAAACAATCAACAAGTATTATATGCAATGGGGATAAGTTAGAGGATGTCCATTATCACCACTATTATTCAATATTATACAGAAAAGTTAGCCTTAGAAATAAGAAAATGAAATTGAAAGAATTAGAATAGGCAAGGAAAAAAAATCACTCTTTGCAGATGATATGATGGTATACTTAGAGAATCCTAAAGAATCAACTAAAAACTTAATTGAAACAATAGCTTTAGCAAATTTGCTGGATATAAAATAAAGAAACGTAAATCATCAACATTTCTATATATGGCCAATAACATCCAGTAGCAAAAGTTTGAAAGAGAAATTCCATTTAAAATAACTGTAGACAATGTAAAATATGTGGGCGTCTACCTGCCAAAGCAAACCCAGGGAATATATGAAGACAATTACAAAATATTTTTCACACAAATAAAATTAGATCTAAACAAATGGAGAAATATAAATTGATCATGGGTAGCCTGTGCTAATATAATAAAAATGGCAATTCTAACTCAATTGGCTTACTTATTCAGTGCCATACAAATCAAACTACTAAAAAATTATTTCATTGAGCTATAAAAATTAACAAAATTCATATGGAAGAAGGTCAAGGATATCAAGGGAATGACTTGTAGTTTTATAAATTTGACTCAGTTCTTTGAGAAAAAGGCCTGTTAAAATACCAAAAAATAAAAAAAAAAACATTTATAGTATCTCTTTTTGTGGTGGCTAAGAATTGGAAATCAAAGGAATACTCTTCAATTGGGGAATGTCTAAACAAACTGTGGTATACGAAGGTGATGGAATATTATTGTCCTATAAGAAATGACAAGCAGGATGACTTCCAAAAGGCCTGGAAAGACACATATGAAATGATGTTTAGGCCCTGTCCTGAGCCTGGTGTTGAATACTACTTCTGTGCTGGATCCTAGAGAGAGGAGGAAAAAATTTTAAGATCATAAGTGAGGCTTTTAAATTATTATCTTTTAATTATTTTTTCTTGTACAAAATGACAAATTTGGTAATATTTTTATGTAATCGTGCATGCATTACCCATATCTGATTGTTTACAGCTTCAGGGAGGAGAGAAGGGAGGGAGAGAAAGAGGGGTAAAATTTGGTACCCAAAACTATAAATAAAAATGTTTATTACAAAAAAAGAATATCAAGGGAAGTAATGGAAAAATGCAAAGGAAGGTGATTTACCTGTACCAGATCTAAAACTATATTATAGAGAGAGGTAGATCAGAGGACTAGGTTAGATACATAGAACACAGCAGTAATTGAATGTAGCAATGTCCTATTTGATAAATCTAAAGTCTCTGGCCTCCAGGATAAGAACTCACTATTTGTCAAAAACTGCTGAACAAGTGGAAAATAGTATGTCAGAAACTAGGCATAGACCAACATCTTACATCATACACCAAAGTAAAGTCAAAATTGGTACAAGATCCAGACGTAAAGGGTAAAACCATAGGCAAATTAGAAAATGAATGAATAGTTTACTTGCAAGATCTATGGAGAAAGGAAGAATTTCTTACCAAAGACGAGACAGAGAACGTTATAAAATATGTAGTGGATCATTTTGACTACATTATATTAAAAAGTTTCTGCACAAACAAAACCAGTGAAATAGATTAGAAAGAAAGCAATAATCTGGGAAATAATTTTTACAGATAGTGTTTCTGATAAAGGCCTCATAGCTAAACTGTAGAGAGAACTGTATAAAATATATAAGAATACAAGTCATTGTCCTATTGAGAAATGGTCAACGGATATGAACAGTCAGTTTTCAGATGATGAAATTAAAGCTATCTACATGCATATGAAAAAATGCTGTCAATCACTATTGATTAGAGAAATGCAAATTAAAACTACTTTACCGTACCACCTCACACCTAAGCAATAGATTAATATGACAAGAAAGGAAAATGATAAATGTTGGAGAAGATATTGGAAAATTGAAACACTAATGCAATGTTTGTGGAGCTCTGAACTGATCCAACCATTCTGTAGAGCAATGTGGAAACATGCCCAAAGGGATTTAAAACTGTGCATATCCTTTAACCTAGCAATACAGCTACTAGGTCTATATTGCAAAGAGATCATTTTTTAAAAAGGGGGAAAAGGACTCACATGTACAAAAAATATGTATAGCTGCTTTCTTTGTGGTTGCAAAGAATTGGAAATTCAGGGGATGCCTATCAGCTGGGGAATGGCTAAACAAGTTGTGGTATGTGAGTGTAATGGAATACTATATTGTTCTAAGAAACAATGAGCAGGAGGATTTTTGAGAAACCTGGAAAGACTTAGATGAACTGATGCTGTGTGAAATGAGCAGAACCAAAAGAACACTGTATGCATTATTAACAACATTGTGGGATGATCAACTCTGATAGACTTAACTCTTCTCAGCAATAAGACAAAGCCAAAAGATTTATGGTGGAAAATGCCTTCCACATCCAGAAAAAGAACTGTGGGATCTGAATGCAGATTGAAGCATATTACTTTTACTTTTGTTGCTGCTTTTTTGTTATTGTTCTTATGTATTCTTTCTTGCATTTATATTCTTTTTGTTCTGATACTTCTCTTACAATAGCACTAATGTAGAAATATGTTTAACATGATTGTAATGTATAACATATATCACATTGCTTGCAGATCTTGGGAGGAAGGAGGGAAGAGAGGGTGGGAAAAATCTGGAATTCAAAAAATATCTTTACATGTAATTGGAAAATAAAAATTTTAAAATGATAATTTTTTTCATCTCTTTGACTTTTGTTTCATTTTTCTTTTTGTGAGAATTTAAACAGTTCTAGGTCTAGGTTTGAAAGGAATACACAGACATCAAAAACTATTAAAGTCCTCTTATCTCCCCAAAATTGGATTAACTGTCATTTAAGTACTTAGAGTTCATGTTATTTAATGAATATATACTACTACATACATGACTTTTTATTACCTATAGTGTCTTTAAATTTAGTTTCCTCTGTAGAATTACTTGAACTGAATACTTTTACTTCCTCCTCTCTTTTCCAAGTCCAGACTTCAATCTCTATTTCTTCCACTGTTTTTCTTTTTTTTCCTTTTGTTTTTCTGCTCAATCTTTCAGAACTGATGTTTGTTTTGCTTACATGTATTTCTTCCCTGATACTGCCATTGGTATTCAACTGCTCTCCTCACAACAGTTTCTTTGTAGTGTTTATTGAATTTCTATGTCAAATATAAATATTTTCAACACTACTTTATAAAGTATAGATATTAGTGAGTTTCCTAATATTACCACTTTCCCTTACCTCCCAAGTTTGTATACACTTCTCCCTTATCTCAGACATGCTAAAACAGTGGTTTCTCCCCTTTATTTTACATATTTTTCTTTTTTGGGGGGGAGGGGATGAGGGTTAAGTCACTTGCCTAGGGTCACACAGCTAGTAAGTGTCAAGTGTCTGAACCCGGGTTTGAAATCAGATCCTCCTGAATCCAAGGCTAGTGCTTTATCCACTCCACCACCTAGCTACCCCCACATATTTTTGTTAGTGTATTACTTTATCCCTCATTTTGCTTTCTCAAAATCTTATTATTAACTATTAAAAATATGTAATTTCATAAAAGAGTGAAAAGAATAACACTATAAACAATAATTTTAGAAATATAACCCAGGCAATCTTTGGGCATAAATTATTATTGACATGTTCATCAACAAAAGAGAGAAAGAAGAGATTAATTATTTGGGCTTGGAACTAAAAATAAACTAATAATAATAAATTGATAAAACATAACAAATTCATATCAAGTCCATGTATTTGTCACACTTCCTTCTTTGACTTTTACAGAAAGTAAAACATTGAATAGACACTTGTTTCTCCCCCTCCTCCATTTAAATATGTGATTCATCATCAATTAGCAACTTCCTTTGGCTTAAATTTATTGACCTTTGTCTCTAGGATTATCATTTCAAAGTTACTAGGGCTATCTCAGGTGTTCATCAGGAATATTGAAACATTCCCTATTCACAAAATGTTCATTTCCCCCCCACACACACACACATCCTTATAATACCTCTCTTTAACCTATGTGCCAGATAAGTTGTTTCTATAATAAATACCTTACATTTTATTCTACTTTTGGTTAATATTTTCACTTTTCTCTAATACTCTATTTTTTCTTGATACATAGATTAACTGAGTACCAATTATTCTACTGTTTGTGACAGTCCCCTACATAGTTATATTTTTTTTCTATCTTCTGTTCATTTTTTGTTTTATCTTTCCAATACTTTCCTCAAGAATTCTAATTTTATTTCATTTTTCTTATGGCTAGTTTTGTAGCCCTATAGGTCAAGATGTTTTGTTTTGTTTTTTCATGAGACTTTTCTGGTTCACGTTATAGGGTAACTCTCCTTCTCAGTTTATTTCTTGAATATTTCTTAACCTATAGATTAGCTTTGTTGTGTTTGACTTTTTGTGATTCATCATATCCCCAGGTAGTTTCTATATTATAATTTTGGGCTAGTGACAGACTATGCTTCTTCTCACACTATTGAATATAATGCGCAGGCCCTGTTTGGTACCTTACCCTCTATAGCTTTATTTTCACTTGTATTGCAATTATGGACTGAGTGACTATATTTAGATACTATGCTCTGTAGTTATTTCTACTTTCTGAATCCATTGTGTTCCAACAGTGTTTTTGGCAGTGGTTCTACTCTGTCTCCTTTCCTTGTTCAGTATCCAAATAGTAATTGTTTTCTTCCATTGGTGTGGCCTTGACATGCTCCACCTGAATACTGTCTATTATGCTGGTCACAGGTCTTTTGCATGGGTCTTAGGCTTTTCTTGTGCCATATGGTAGCCTTGACTCCTGTAGTGGTTCCAACCACAACACAGCTTTCCTTACGGTTAACGTATCCACCAGGGATAAGACTAGTCAATGGCTTGTGCACTGTGTTTTTTACTGTGACTGTGGTTCAGGAAGTCTGGGAACTGGATTGGCTCTGTGTCCTGTTGTAGCTCTAGGTGAGCTGCCCAGTTATTACTAGTACTACAGATCCAAGTATTGCCTTTAGGCTTTTGTATGATGACTCTTTCAACCTGCTTCACCACGGTAGAAAATATCAGGAGAACTGGCTACTTTCTTCCCCTTTTGCCTCTACTGAGAACACCTGCAGTATTTTGGAATTCTTGTGTAGTTCTTAGTTGGTTGAAATAGTGTATTTTTTATTTCTTTCTCTTTCTTTTTGGTATAGTATAGTATAGTATAGTAACCCTTAATAAGTGTCTGATGAATGACTGGTGAATATTTAGAAGTCTACTGGAATGTTTATGGGTGAACTGGGCACTTCTAGCATCAGTATTTAACCAGAATTTAACCAGAAGACCCACATAGTTCTTTATTTAGTCAATGAAAAGGGAAAGGAATAGTTTGCTAGAATGGAATATTCCTGAGAAAAGGCTGTTCCACAACCTCAAAACTGAAAATACGTTAATATTTTCTTCAAACTATTTTGATCTGTGAGTCACTGTACAAAGTGAAATACCATATGACTCATTTCCTTGTTAAATGTCTCTATGCATCTTTATTTTTCTTAGTAATTATACTGATGGTACCAACTGGTAACATTATTTTGTAACATTACTAAATAATGAATAATCAACATTTGGAACTTTGTTCCATATTTTCTCTTATGACTTTAAGTGTATGTTCTTTCAATGGAACAAATATAACCAATTTTTTTCAGTGGGATAAATAGAAGCCACATGTCCTCATTCAGATAAAAATCTATTTTTGAAGAGTTTATTTCCTCTATATAAAGACATTCAAATGGACAAAATTAAAGAGAAATGGTTATTGATTTTCCCTTAGTTTAAAGAACCATCTTTACATAAAAAATAAGTAAATGTTTTAGTGATATTTAAGTGCATTACAAATAGTAATATTCTAACTAATTTTGAGTCTTTTGCTCTCAAGACTAATTCAAGCATGTTTCAAATAAATCAAGAAAGACAAAAGGTATTTTTATTTAACTCAAAGTCATATCAATGAAAATGGGTTGAGTAATATGAAAAATAGTTCCATTTTTTCAGTTTTGCTAAATATATCATTTGACAACTGCATGAAAATGAATTTACCTCAATCTGACTGCTTAAAACTGAAATCATGAGACAAAATAACCGGTGTCAAAAATATTTTATTGATTTCATATAGCTGTGTCCAGTAACTTCAAAATTTTGGCTTGTAAGAAAATTGCATAATTACAAAAGAAACAATTTAAAGATTTTAAAAGTGCATATATTTGGAATGCCCTCGCAGACAAAAAAGCCAATAAGTTAATAAATCATTGATTTTGACAGATTCTTAATGGTACTGTCTTTAACAGTTCTGTCTTCTAGATCAGTTCAGCTCTGGGCTAGGCAACATCTAAGGAATCTTGGGAAAATTTAACCATTTATTGGAATATAATTACAATTATTGAAGTGTTGTTATTTGCTTGATTGGATTGACAATCCCATATTGTAGTTTTAAATTTTTAATAGAAAGCCTATCTATTTATTGCATGAGGAGGTGATATTAAATAGGACAACTTTGGAATTAATGTGTGGAGTTTATAGTATATATTTCTTTAAAACCTAGTTCTGAGAATTTGATGGTTTCATATATAATCCATTTTTATGACTTTTTCTATATGGAAATAATATTCTGTGTATATATTTTCTAATGTCAGAATAAGTTTGGCAAAATATTTTTTTTTAAATAAAGGTAATTTCAAACCAATTTTGGAGAAAATAAATTAGTCTAGGTATTTGAATCAGAAAAACAAGGGTTAGGACTTTGGCACAGGACAATGAGAAACACAGGATTTCTAAATATTCTATGTCAATGGGTTTCAAATGTATGCATACCTATTGGTAAAAAAAAATAGATATATACAACCAATATGCAATTATTTGTTTATTTGTGAAACATAAACATATTATTATTTATACTTCTTGATGTCTCTATGGCATTTGGTACCTTCCATCACCTTTTTCCTTTTGAATATTCTTTTCTCCTTATATTTTTGTGAAACTATTCTCTCCTAGTTCTCCTCCTATCTTTCGATTTATGTACATTATAAAACTTACCCAAAAGAAGTTTCTTTAAAAGATTAAATTCAATAATTCTTGACTCTATAACTAATTGAGAACCACTCTCATTTATTGTATAGGGAAGTGATATAGAACTGCATTTTAGGAAATAAATTTTGGTGATTTTAGGATATGAATTGAAATAGAGAATGATTCAAGACAAAGAGATCAATTTGGGCCTTATTGCAATAATTCAATCTAATGGAGATTAGGATTTGAATAAAGATAGTATGAGGAGAGAAAATTGGACTCATGTGATAGCTGTGGTGGAAGAAGACATAAAATTTGCTGATTTATTATGTGAAGTGAGAGAGAGAAAAGGTCAAGGATAACACCAAGATTGTGAACTTAGGGTAATGGAAGAATGCTGGCCCCTCTTTCATTGGATGATTTTATAATGCCTACTCTGTCTTGAGTAAACTTTAATCAAATATCTTCTTTTCTCACTCCTTCCATATTCTGGAAGTAACTAAAACCAAAGTCTCTCTAAATGGCATTGCCTCCCATGCCCCCATTTCCATTACTGGTTATTCTTTTATATAACCCTACTTATAAGTGTTGGTAGGGTAGTCATAATATGTCTCATTAACTAAGTAAACTCTCTCCTTTAAAGTTATACAATCCAAATTTATTACCCTAACAAGATTTTGGTGGCTACTCTCTATCCAGCATCAAAATACCTTCCTAAGTGAGTTTAGCATATAAATCACAATCTTCTCTCCTCACCTACTGCTCTTGTACTAGTGGACCTCAACGTATTTATTTATAATCTTTCAAAAACCAGTTTGTATAAACCCTTTTAAATTTAATGTAATCAAAGTCATCCATTTTTTATTTCATAATATTCTTCATTTCTTGTTTGGTCATAAACAGTTCTCCTTTACAGAAATCTGAGAGATAAACTATTCCTTCCTCTCCTAATTTACCTTTTATCACTGTTTATGTGTAAATCATGTATCCATTTTGACTTTATTTTAGTATAAGGTATAAGATGTTACTCTAAGCCTAGTTTCTGCTGTATAATCTTCCAGTATTCCCAGCAGTGTTTGTCAAATACTGAGTTCCTATCCCAAAAGCTGGAGTCTTTGTGTTTATCAAACAGTACATTACTAAAGTCATTTATTTCTGTGTCTCCTGTGTCTAACCTATTGCATTGATTCACCACTCTATTTCTTAGTCAGTACCAAATAATTATGATGACTACTACTTTATACTACAGCTTCAGATATGGTACACCTAGCCCACCTTCCTGTGTATTTTTTTTCATTAATTCCCTTGATAATCTTGACATTTTGTTCTTCCAGATGAATTTAGTTATTATTTTTTCTAGCTCTATAAAATAATTTTACATAGTCTAATTGGTATGGCACTGAATAAGGAAATTACTTTATGTATAATTGTCATATTTTTATATTAGGTCAGCATATGCATGAGCAATTGATATTTAAACAATTATTTAGATATGATATCATTTGTGTGAAAAGTGTTTTGTAATTGTGTTCATTGAGTTCCTGGGTCCATCTTAGCAAGTAGACTCCCAAATATTTTATACTGTCTACCATTACTTTAAATGGAATTTCTCTTTCTATCTCTTGCTGCTAGGCTTTATTGGTCATGTAATGCTGATAATTTATGTGGATTTATTTTATATCCTACAACTTTGCTAAAGTTGTTAATTATATCAAAGTAGGTTTGTATTTGATTCTCTAGGAATCTCTCTATCCAGCATCAAAATACCTTCCTAAGTGAGTTTAGCATATAAATCAACATCATATCATCTGCAAAGAGTGATAGTTTTGTTTCCTTCTTGCCTATTCTAATTACTTTAGTAACCTTTTTCTTCTCTTATTGCTACAGCTAACATTTCTAGTAGAATATTAAATAATAGAGGTGATAATGGACATTCCTGTTTCACCCCTGATCTTATTGGGAAGGTCTCTAAGTTATTGCTATTCCATATAATGTTTCCTGACTGCTTATTATTTTAAGGAAAGCTCCACCTATTCCTATGTTCTCTAGTGTTTTTCTTAGGAATTAATGATGTATTTTGTCAAAAGCTTTCTCTGCATCTATTGAAATAATCATATGATTTTGGTTAGTTTTATTATTGATGTGGTTAATTAGGTTTAAAATACTTTTTGAGCTCTTTAAAGAAGGCTTTGTGGCCTGGAGACCAATTCATTTTCCTTCCTGAGGCTTCACATATAGGCAATTTTAGAGTATTGTCTTCATCTGAGTTTGTGTTTTGCTCCTCCCTGCTGACATGGCAGCTCTCCATGGTAAGAAAACTTTTCTGTTTCTTAATGATATTGTACCTTATTTTGGAAAGGTGAGGTCTGTTCCTCAGGCACAAGGGTCACTGTTTAAAGCTTCTTGTATTGGAGGATAGGGGCTATGTTACGGGCTTTCTGCTGTGAGACCTCTGTGGTTTGTGGATTCCTCACCACCCTGAACTTGCTCCCTGTGCTTATTCCAGGAGGTGGGATGGCACAGCCCAGTTGTGCTTGTCCCATGACTGGCCCTCCAGCTGGCAACCTGCCATCTCAGCTGGTGCTCATGATGGATCTCACAACTGGCCTGCTGTGCCACCAGCTTGCTGAGCCGGTATCAAAGGGCCTCAGTTGCTCTCTTGTGGCCAAGAGCTTCCTGCTGACTTGCCCAGATACTTTCAGCTCTGTGCTGAGCTGCAATGGGCTCCACTTTGGCCCAAGTGAGCCAGACCTTTCCTGCAGTATTCTATATTATCTCAAGGTGGAAGATTTTGTCTCTCTGTCTTTTTGTAGTCTCTGTAGTTTCAGAATCCATTTAAAGGTTTGATTTAATGCTCTTTTTGAAGAAACTCCAGGAGAGCTCAGGCAACTTGCTGGCTTCTCTCACCCATATTGGCTTCACCCTTAATATTTCAACCCATTAATGAACAAAGTAAATTTCACATTATCTTCCACTCTCAAATTCCTTGCTCATTTGTTCTACCACTGATCATGCTTTACCAAATCCCAATCTTGGATTACTCAAATTACTTCTCAAAATTGGCATTACTGGTTAGCTGACAAATGTACAAATTGTATGGATGTAGGGGTGCAAAATGTGCCAGGAAATTATTGGGCAGGGCAGTAACAAGAGATGCCCAAGGCTTTTCTGGCCTCCAGAATCACCATTAGCATCAGTATATCAACATTAAATTATATTTTAGGAAACAAAATGATTTAAATAAAATGAAATATCACATTGATTCTTAGTTGAGAATTTCAGCAAATCAGAATTTCTAAGACTTCTCTAAAAATGTGGTTTTAAAATGCAAATACTGAAAAACAAAGCACACTCAAATGAATAAGTGTAATATAATAGGAATTGTGTGGGGGTTTTTGTCAATGTGTTGCTTTTATGTTAATTTGATGTTTGGGCTCAGTTTCTTTGTCCAGGGTTTCATTTTTTTGAAGAGGTAGAAAAAAATGTCCTTATACTCCAAAGTCTGAAATAATATAACTACTTAAATTTTAAATAACTACATCAAAAACCTACAGTCATTTATCACTAAGCAACAATACTGTTTATGAAATCCTATTGTTAGAGAACTTATTATGCAAATGAGACATCATAAAATTTTGCACAATTCATGCTTTCAGATTAATTTTAGTCACCTAAATCTTTTGTACTTCGTATATGACCTTTATTCCTAAATTCCTCAACGTGTGTGTCTATATACATATGCATTTACATACACATACGTGAACACAGATACACAGATATGGACACATGCACACATATCTATATACATACACATATCCAACTAAACAAACATTATATATATGTATATATATGTATGTATTACTTATCCTCTTACATAACATATATATACATATATGTATATATACATATATATAATGTTTGTATATTTTATTTAATCTCTTTAGGCCTCAGTTTCCTCACCTGTAAAGTCAGAGAATTTTACTAGACAATCTCTAATGCCCTTCCTAAGTTCTATTTATAATTCTCTAAATCTGTTATTTAAAATGAAATAGAAATGAGGGATTTTAAATACATAATTTGGAGGTGGTGTGGATAAAATCTTTTTGTAATATTAAATGAGGTATTTTAGATGAACATCGCCCTCTCTTTGGGGTTGCTTTATCATTAACTATTTTCCTTTAAGTAAACCATGATCTCTTTGAGTCTTAGAGTATTTGTTTATAGAATATGGATAATTATAACTGTATTCTCTCTAGGGATGTGTATGCTTATTAGGGACACACGATTTGTATGGAGAATATTTCTTTCAGTGGCAAAATGGAAGAAAGTTTCTTTAGCTTGTAAGCTACTTTAAATGTTTCCACATGTGAATTATTTTGAAGAATCTTTAAATGACTGATAAACATTTAAAATAATTTTATTTCCTTGCCTACAAAGGATAAAAGGGGATAAAGAATGTCTATATCCAAACTGCAACCTGATCTTGGATGGACAGACCATAGAGTTGTCATCTACACATATATCTTAGTGAGATGGGGGAGACAAGTGCAGGAGAAAAATTGCAGACAGAATAACCTGGGCCTAGAATTGAATAGGTTAGGGGAAAGACAATTATCCAGTCCAGAACTGAATAAGAGGCAGATATTAAATTGAACTGAAATTGGGACATTATGTAGTTCTTTTAATGATTCTAAGATTCTTCTCAAAACAAAGGTCTTGGGGAATCTAAGTAGTGTAGTGGATAAAGCACTGGCCCTGCATTCAGGAGTACCTGAGTTCAAATCTGGCTTCAGACACTTGACACTTACTAGCTGTGTGACCTTGTGCAAGTCACTTAACCCCCATTGCCCCATAAAAAAACAAAACAAACCAACAAAACAAAACAAAAAAATCAACAAAGGTCTTTAAGCCACAAACACACACACATTCATGTGCTTACATTCATATTTTTTTTCTATTGATGGAATGTAGCTACAGATAACAGAGTGTCTATGTCCAGGGAATTTAAATTCTAATGGAAAATGAATTCTCCATGTGTTTTTTGAACTAGACTCTATTATCAAAGAATTGTACACCAAAGACTCTGTAAAATATATCAATAAAAAGATATGTGACTAAAAGAGAGGGAAAGCTAGTCACATGACTGAATAGAATAATCAATTTACAGACCATATATTTCATAATTGCCATCTTAATATCAATATATGTCCAGAAGGGCCCCCAATATGTAAGATCAATTAATACCTTGTGAAGAACATACAGGAGGACATGGACACAGGTAAAGTGATGAGGTATGGATGGGTAATAATTTGAAATCCTATAGTTGAATCATAAATGTTGAGTTAAAAATCATATCAATGAACAAGTATTTTTTTTTAAGGATGTACTATGGACATAGCACGGGGGTAGGTACTGGGCATAAAAATACAAAGAATAAAAATTGTATTCTGATATAGAAAATAATGAGTAATTATAAGATATATGCAATGTAAAAATAAAATTAATAAATACATATTTATATAAAGCAGTTAAATATAAAGTTATTTGGAAAGGGAGGGCACTAACAGTTGGGGAAGTACTATTTTTCAAAGGAAAGTAGCATTATAGGCTTTGAGTGGGGGAAAAAATGGAATGTTGTTAGTACAACCACTCCCTATATACCTCAATTAGCAATTATAATGAATATGATGAATCATCTGAAAGAAATGACAAAAGCCTCTTGGGCAGCTAGGTGGCACTGTGGATAAAGCATCAGCCCTGGATTCAGGAGGACCTAAATTCAAATCTCACCTCAGACACTTGACATTACTAGCTTTGTGACCCTGGGCAAGTCACCTAACACTCATTGCCCCAGAAAAAAAAAAATTATAAAAGCCTTAGGGAAATCACTTATATCATGGAAAGAGTTCTAGTTCAGAAATGTAGAGATATGGGTCTCAATTAACAAACCTTAGGTTTTCTTATTTTTGAAAATAAGGAAATTAGATTGAGTGATCTTTATGATATTAAGCAAGTCCTATTTACTTTTAAATTATTATATAAACTCCATTGCTCTTTACAATTTTCTTCTTCTTCTTCTTTTTCTTCTTCTTCTTCTTCTTCTTCTTCTTCTTCTTCTTCTTCTTCTTCTTCTTCTTTTGTGAGGCAATTAGGGTTAAGTGACTTACCCAGGGTCACACAGCTAGTAAGTGTTAAGTGTCTGAGGTCGGATTTGAACTCAGGTCCTCCTTCCTCCTGAATTCAGGGCCAGTGCTCTATCTACTGCACCACCTAGCTGCCCCTACAATTAACTTCTTTATTTATTTATTTTTTTTTTGCGGGGCAATGGGGGTTAAGTGACTTGCCCAGGGTCACACAGCTAGTAAGTGTCAAATGTCTGAGGCCGGATTTGAACTCAGGTACACCTGAATTCAGGGCCGGTGCTTTATCCACTGTGCCACCTAGCCACCCCCTACAATAAACTTCTAATGTGACACTTGATCACATGTTGCCTTGTGACTTGTAGAGCATTTTCCAATTCTTACATAACTTTTTAAAAAAGTTCTATGCATGTTTTCTTTCTTCAAATGGCCAGACACATTATTTGTTCCACAGCAATGACTACAATTTTAAAATATAGTTTCTTTTAAATAATGAATTATTATTACTGCATTCTCATATTAAAAAAATGAAATATTGCCTTACTTGGAAAGCATCTCAAATTTTGGTAAGATGCCCTAATAATGGCAAAAAGTAGGAAAATCATTTAAACATTTTGTGTGTTTTCATTTAAGTAACAGGAGGGAATATATTTCCAAATTAACAAACTTGCCAAAAAAACCGTACTAAAACACATATTTTATTTAGAATACTTATAAAATCCAATATTTGGGGGTTATAGAACATCATTTTCACCTTAAATTCTGATTTTATCTTTATGTACTTATTATTTTAATAGCCACTGGATTGTCCCTCTATAAAAAAAAACTTTTAAAAATCCATTTATTTATTTCATGTATAACTGAGGAAATGACATAAAAATCTGTCTAATTATATTCATCTTTGCACATAAAGTTAACAGAGAAAAAAATCTATTATTATAGGATGACATTCAGTGTAAATAATGTTTAAGTGAAGGTAATAAGCTAATTTAAACTTCTCTAAACTGATTAGAAATATTAGGTTTAAAAAGTCAGTGTTGTGTGATATTCCATAGATTAGCATAATGTTAAGTTTAGGAAACTATGCAGAAAAAAAGAAGGTAATGGGAACAATTGACTTCCTATTATGTATGTTGTTATTTCCTAATATATTCTCTATGAATAATAATAAGCTTCTAAAGTTGTACATTTCAAGATAGAGTTTTCTAATTAACAGCTAACTTTGGGTGTTTCTAGATAGCAAGTGAATAAAAAAAAAGTCTTAAATAGAAAATCTTCAATGAAAAGGGAGTCATTCATTAAAGAGGGTTAACCTTCCATAGCAATGGAGGTCAGTGAAGCACACGAGCAGGGAGTTTATATGGATTTCAGGAGCACCAAACAGGCCCAGGAGGTCTTTAAAAAAAGAACACAATCTCAGTCATTTAGCATGGTGAAAAATTTAGGGAGTTCATGCAACAAATGAAATGTAGACAGCATATATAGCATATTAACAAGGAAAGCAGACCATGAATCAATGAATTTAGAGATAAACAACATTATCTAATATAGCTGCCTCACTTTACAGATGAAGTAATTGAGAAACAAAGAGGTTGCCTGACTTGTCCAAAGTCTCTCAGGAAGCAGAGGTATAAACACTATCCATGTGCTATTAATCCAAATCTAGTGTTCTCTTGGGTTGGCTAGGAAATAGGCAATAGTAAAATCATCCCTCTTTCTACTCTAAAATTCATTGACAACAATTAATAAGAGAATTAAAATGATTTTAAAATATAGGAGTTACATTGGTGTTGCAAAATCAAATGCCCTCAAAAAAGATGCAGAATAATTTCAGCTACAAGGCAAGTCTTAGAGCCATGAAGTAGAGACGTTTGTTTAAGGGTCTAATGTCCTCTGCTTTGTAACAAGCTATGGAAAGGCACTAATCTTCCATGTTTAACTTTGAATATGAGCTTAGCAAGGAACTTTAAGGTGTTAAGATACATTGGAATGAGTGCTGAATATTGGAGTTGTCAAAGTCAAATACCTTTTCCATTGTAACTAGTTGTTTATATATTGTTTCCACCATTGTAATGTGAGATCCTTCAGGGCAGGAATTATTTATGCCATTCTTTTCTTGCCTAGGGATCAGCTGTGCTTCTTTCATAATAAGCAAATATTATTTGGGGATAGATTAATTAGTCCCTTCTCTGAGGGAAGGCACTAACACTCAATAAGAACTAGAAAGTCTTCTTTTGGGGCAGCTGGTGGCACAATGGATAAAGCACCAGCCCTGGATTCAGGAGGACCTGAGCTCAAATCCAGCCTCAGACACTTGATACTTAGTAGCTGTGTGACCCTGGGCAAGTCACTTAACCCTCATTGCCCCCCCCCCCAATGCATAGAGCTGAGCAGTAGCAACAGCAGTGACAGAAGCAGCAGCAGCTATAGTAATATCCCTGAGAAAGAGGCCTGGCCAAAGATAAAATGTTTGCTGAGCAAATGCAATGGGAGAATTCTTCTCCCATTTATGGTAGAGTTGTGGACCAACTGTCCGGTGACAAAGCAGCAATGCTGGGCAACCACTCTTTGCTCAGTTCATTATTTTGGTTCTTTGGAAACAGGATAGATGACCAGACCACTTAGTTCACTACTACTGTAGTCCCAGCACCTCTTTCCCTGTACTTGGGGTGTCAACAAAGGAAATTCTTCCTTTCTAGAGCACTTGTTAAGGTCTTCTCATGCAGTTAGTAAAGCAAATTTTGGCCTCATGAGTCTTCATATGGCATTTCTTTTGGCATTCAGGGGAGGATCTGCACAAGAAAGGGATACTTTGTAAGAGAGAAGGAGCAAGAAGGAGACTTTAGTCCACCAACAAGAAAGAATCTTTCCCCACCACTACTTGGGTAGTATAGTCACAACAAATGAAATCACTATGAAATTAGTCACCTTGAATCACATGTATTTTGACCAAAGAAATAAATGCTATGCAAGGGTGGCATTGTTCTTAGAAATAAGAAAGAATTAACATTAAAAACCAAAGCAATCTTTTTTAGAAGGTAGAATTGAAAGGACTTCACAAATTTTTAATCATAGTGGGCTATTTATTAAAATGCACTTCTTTCATATGTAAAAACAAACTCAATGTTTATTTGAAACCCTGGGGTAGGTGGGTACAGAGTAGGAGGACAGGAGAGGGAGAGAATCTCATCTTTCTGGGGTTATAGATTCTCACATGACAACAGATTAGACTTTTGACAAAAGCCCCATTAAATGGACTACATTTTTCTGAAAGTTCCAGAAACTAAGCAAAAATGGTTGGATTTTATAGTGGTGTGGTCCAGAGTATTTTGCTTTTTGTAACTGCTCTCTGAATCTATATACCCCTTTGAGATAGGAAGAACCTCCCCACCATACCCCTCCCTGGACAAACACTCTTCCCATTTGAATTTCTAGCCTACATACTTATCCTATGCTTAATATATTGAAGAGAGGTCCCTGGAAAATATTACATGTTGTCTGAGTTACTGAACTCATATAAATGGCTCTGCTTCTTGCTTCAATTTATGCATTGAATGTGTGTGTCTTTGTATATTGTGTGTTTGTGTGCATTTTGCTTATGCCATATGTTACACATTAAATGGTCCCTTGCCTCCAGAAGAAGAAACAAAAACAAAAACAAAAAAAACATAGAGTAGCATCCAAAGATGAAATTTCTTGCGTAAGGAAGAGCAACGGAGAAAAGTGTCAATGCATTGCACTGTAAATCAAGGGGAGTAAGCTATACAAAAACTGGAAAAGTAAGAAGGGGACAGGTGGTAAAGGGCTTTAAAATGCCAAACAGAGAGTTTTAATTGTTATCGTGAAGATGAGGAGACTCAAGATTTTTGGGTAAGGAGATAGGTGTAATAACATGGTCAGATCTTTAGGAAAATTACTTTGCCAAGTAAGTGGAAGATGGACTAGAGTAGGGAGAAAGTGAGGGAATGAAGAAAGGATGAAGAAGGCTATTACAATAATCAGAGTCAGATGATGAGAGCAAGCACCAAGATGGTGACAATGCCAAAAGATATAGGAGAATTAATTACAAGTTGTGATAGAATCAACAGAACTTAGCAACTTATTGCTGCTGTTAGGTATGAGAGTGGAAAAGATAGAGAAAGAAAATAATGATGATACCCAGTTTATGAACTTAGATGATTGGGAGGATAATTGCATCCTAACAATAGTAGAGAAGTTTGGGAGAAGAGATTTGGGGGAAACATGCTAAGTTCAGTTTGGCCATGTTGATATTAAAATGTTTATAAGACATAAATTTTGAAATGTCTAAGAGGCAGTTGAAGATATGAAACTGGTCGGGAGAGAAGTTGGAGCTGGAAAAAAATGATCTGAGAATTATCTACATAAAGACAATAACTGAATTGTTGGAGCTAATGAAATCACTAAGCAAATACTCTTTAAAGGGGTTCTTTCTTGAGGTCGAAACTAATTCCATAATAATACTGAGATACTTTAATATCCAGTATGGTAAATATCAAAAATTATAACCCACATAAGCAAAAGTAATTTGAGAATTTTCAATGATTTTTAAGTATATGAATGATTCCTGAAATCATATTTGAGAACTACTGGCATAGATAGAAAAAATGAAAAGAAGAATCCAGGAAAGACCTGTAGATAATATTATGGTTAGTATGAGACCTGGATGAAGTTTCAGCAAAGGAGACTGCAGCTGGCTTTCTTAAGTAGTTTAGATACAAAAAAGGAAGACAGATATAAAATGAGAGATATTGAGAATGAATTAATTCAGTGAGAATTTTTTTGTGAATGAAGGAGCTGGGGAATGTTTATAGGCAATTGAGAAGCATTCAGTAAAGAAGGAAATTATTGAGATGGTGGATATGATAGTGGGGGCAATATGTGTAGAAGATTGGATGGAAAGTGAGAAGTGTTTTTTTTCAATGACAGAAAAGGGACACATCTTCATGTGAGACAGGTTGATGAAAGATATAGTGGTAGAAAGCATCTTAATGATGTAAGATGAAGAGTGGTAAAGAGAAAAAGGAGTTCTCAGCAAATGGCCTCATTTTATTTCAGTTAAATAACAAGTTTGTTAATTATAGAGCAAATGTTGCACACAATGAAAGGGACATGTTGATCAATAGGACATGACTGGGGAAGAAGAGCTGGAATGATAGGATGGAATGTTGCTTTCAGAAGAGTGGAAGTAATGTGAAAAGTAGAGGTTGGGGAATGGGGATTAAGCAATGACATTCAGGTCAGAATTACTGGGTTGGAATGAGTATGAAGGACGGGCATATGCTGAATATTGAAGAATGGGTTCAGACAAATTAATTTTTAAACTTAAGCAAAATTAATGTTTTATTTCTGGGATAGGGAGAGGGTCTGGCATTGGGAAATCTCTGAAATAGGAGAGATATTGTAGAGTGGTTCTTGGGCCCAATAATTTTGGTTTATTGTAGAGCCCCACCCTGAACGTAGGGAATCCTGTGAGAAGATTGAGTGAATAGCTTAAAGATTAATATTATCTGATGGCAATTAATAAGGTATACACTACCATGTTGAGTTTCTTTTGTTATTGTCCTCTGAATTAAATTCTAATTATTATATATCTGGCACATCTTTTTTTTTCTTTTTTGTTAATAATTATTGGGAACTTCAGAAAATGGAAAATTTATAGACTAGCATCTTACTCTAAATGCTTGGTAATCCTAGTCTTGGATTTCACTCAGCATAGAAAAGGCTAATGTAGGCTAACTTTTCCTATACAACTCTACCATGATAACACACCTCAATCTTCAATTATAGCAAGTCTAGAATCAATGTTGCAGTTTTTCTATTAAGAAAAGGGGATTGCTATTATTAATAATCATAGTATTATCAATTCTGAATTTGTTGTGAAAATTAAAAATGTATGCAGTGAAATTTCATTACTGATACATATCATGTTTCCAAGGTAGAAGGGAAAGTAAATGTTTTGAGATGGAAAATATTGCAAAGGTATATGGTTTTTGTGGGTTTTGGCTGGAAATTATGTATTCATAGCATTTGTGAATGAATGTCTATTGAAATATGTAGGCAGACTTCACTATGTGTTTTACCTAACTAAAGGCACATGTTTAAATGAAGACATTTATTTTTTAATTCTAAATTTAATAAACACCAAAGGAAAAATATATAATTTCCTTATATGAAGTAGAACACATTTTAAAAGAGGAGAAAAATATTCACAGCAAGCATAATTTTTTTTTAAAGCCAACATAGCGGCCATGTCAAAAACCTTGTCTATGTCTCTTTCATTATCTACATGACTTTGTCAGCTCTTAAGTAACATGCTTTTACAAAAATATCCTGATCATATGGTTGGTCATTACTTTGCAAGAGTTCTTACCTTTAAAATGTTTTTCCTTAAAATGTTGGTTTTCTATAAATTGTTCTCTTGGTCCTTACTTTGCATCATTTCCTTCTTTCCAGGATTCTATCCAATTTTCTCTTTCAACATTTCTGATGGAATTAATAAATGAATGGGAAAGACCATTATTAAGCACTCAACATTTGCATAGCACTGATCTAAACACTGGGGATATAATTAAAAAAAAAAGAGTACCTGGTTTCAAGGAACTCACATTCAATTGGGGGGAAATGACATGTATGAAAAGCTTTAACTGCAAATCAGAAAGAAATATCCCACAGTCCTCAAGTTAGAGCAGCAAAGCAGATGGTCATAATCCTTTAATGTCCTTTATACTATTACAATCATATCACATTCTAATTTTGAACCATGTGACTGGACCAAGGAATTTGGTGCAAAAACTTTTCTTACAGATCTTCAGTGACTGCAGTTGCACCACCTATAGGAACAGGTGGCAGGCTACATCTCTCTAAAATATACTTCACAGAATATTGACTGCATATGCTGTGCTAAAAGCATTACTATTTTCAAAGCTCTTGTGTTCAGGGTCCTATGTTGGTTCTACAAGGGTCTGAGGGGAGATCACTGTCAAGAGAGTTGGGGTGCTCTTATTTGTCTGGAACACACTGCCATCTTCAGGGTACCTAGCTAATTCAACTAGGCTGGTAGGCCTAGCTATCACCTGGGGGTGGTAGTTTCATAGTTGGTGTGAATGGCTGGCCTCATTTATTTTTTATTAGTCAATGAACATTTATTAAGAGCCTACTACATGCCAGCTACAGTGCTAAGCTCTGGGAATACAAAGAAAGACAAAATAGAGCCCTTGATTGTTTTTTTTAATTTTAAAATTATTTTGTTATTTTCCAGTTATGTGTAAAACTAGTTTTCAACATTTGTTTTTATGAGATTTTGAGTTCCAAACTTTTCTCCCTGCCTCCCTTCCTTTCCCCTCCCCAAAACAGAAAACAATCTGATATAGGTTATATATGTACAATCACATTGAACATTTTTCTGCATTAGTCATGTTGTGAAAAAAGAATCAGAACAAAAAAGAAAAAAAACCTCAAAAAAGAAAAAAAGAATAGAAACAGTATGGTTCAATCTGCATTCAGATTACATGGTTCATTTTTCTGGCTCTGGAAAGCATTTTCCATCACGAGTCCTTTGGAATTGTCTTGTACTATTATATTGCTAAGAAGAGCTAAGTCTATCACAGAAGATCATAACACAATGTTGCTGTTACTGTGTACAATGTTTTCCTGATTCTGCTCACTTCATTCAGCATCAGTTCACTTAAGTTTTTCCAGTTTTTTTCTGAAATCTGCCTGCTCATCATTTCTTATAGTACAATAATATTCCATTACATTCATATACCACAACTTGTTCATGGCTGGCCTCTTTTACAGAGATTTCTTTTCACAAATGATGATTGTGAAAATTAAGCTAGAAGGAGGAGTAGTAGTATGAGGGTACTATCACATCCAGGGTTCTTGGGCTTATTTACCTGTTGGTGGCAGTTGGTCAGCAGTTGGTACTATTGGCGAAGAAAATGAGCCAATTCTCCACAATGTTTCTTCCCTCATTGATAGCTTTAGAGGTTGGGCCTCTAAATAGGTCTGGTGATTGGGGAGGCAGGGGAAACACTATTATGGTATAAATTTATTCAATTATTTTAAAATATCAAAATTTTATTAAGGAATTCCCTTATTTATGATTACCTCCCTCCTTCCTAGTTGTTTTTCCTTCTCTTTTGTCCTCTTCTCTGCTTTTTTTCTTTTCTTCTCCTTCCTCTCTCTTCCTCTCCTTCTCCTCTCTTTCATTCCCTCCCTTTCCCTGACTTCTTTTTTTGCCTCTCCCCTTCTTTTCTTTCCTTCCCTTTCTCTTTTTCTTCTTTTAATCACTTATTTGGGACCAGTAAGTGTGTTATGCTTGGGACTAATTTCTCCAAGTTATTATGTTCTCTCATACTTGCCATGCTTCTCCCCATGTCCTCTTATTTATATGTTGAGTTTGACATATTTAACACCAAATTATTCATACACATTTACATATTTTATGTGTTTTATAATAATAGTTTTTTTTTTAAGATGAATGTGGTTCATCTTATTCCTACTCAATCTACTTCCTCTGTAATCAGATACCTCTCCTGAATATCAAATACCAATAACAATAGAAATCATACTTTCTTCCTCCTTATTCTAATGTATTTCTTTAACCTTTCAACTTCTTTACTCTTAAAACTCTCATAACAAGGAGCACCTAAGTGGCACTGTAGATAAAACACTGGCCCTGTATTCAGGAGGACCTGAGTTCAAATCTGATTTCAGACACTAAACACTTACTAGCTGTGTGACCCTGTGTAAGTCACTTAACCCTCATTGCCCTGCCCCCCCCCCCCAAAAAAAATGACTCAGAACTGAACTACTCCTCTACTCTCTACTTTTCTTATATAGCTCACTCAGTAACCTGTAAAGACATTGAGGTACTAAAGGATCACTTATTTTTTCCCCATTGAAGTGTTAGTCTTTCTTCATCATATCGATCCTTACAGTTGCTCAGGCAAATTTACCTTTGTGAGATTTAAAATTGGATACTAGAGCATTAATCTCCCCTCTTTAACCTTTCCCTTAATTTATCTCCCAGACTAGTAAATGGAAGAAATCTCTGGTCTATAGTTAGAGCTTTTATGGTTTGGTAGTTACAAGGTGATGTTGATTAGAGGGATAGGAAAGTAGAAATACAAACAAATAGTCTTAAGTCTAAGCTTAGTCTATATTCCGTATAAGACTCACCAAAAACCCAAGGCCACCTTTGGGGAGGAGAGCCGCATCAGGCACATGCTGCTAACGGCTAGCCGGGGCGTATGCAACTCCAGTCATCGTCTGTCTGTGTGTTGCTCCAGTCCTCGGACCAGGAGAGCAGGAAAGGGATCCCACTTCCATTCTCTCCTTGCCTTTTAAGCTTGCACCCCAGAAGTGGAGTGCTTAGCAGCTGGGCTGGCATGCGTAGCCCATGCACGGCTGTTGGTCTCCTCCCCGAAAGGGTGGTTCTTTAAAAACTGGCATCTTTCCGTATTCACTAACCAACTGATAGGAAAGGGGGCAGTTGAGGTGGGCCAGAAAACTAGGCCATGTGCTTCAGTGCATTGCCCGCAGAAGGAATATAAAACTCACATCTTTCTATATTACACTTGAGTATTGTCTTTGCATTTCAAAGTCTTTTTATCAGGAATGTTAGAAAATCCTCTATTTCATCAAAAAGTATTTTTGCCCTATAGGATTATATGTAGCTTTTCAAAAGAAGTTATTCTTAAGATCCAGTACTTTTTGTAGTTTGGAATATCAGACTCTAAGAGATATCTTCAAATTCATATGGAAGCTTCTAGGTTTTATGTGATGTTGACTGTTATTCCTTGGTATTTGAGCATTTTCATTCTGGTTGCTTGCAATATACATATACACACATATATTTTACATATATATGCATATGTGTGTATAAATACATATGTGTATATACAATTCTATGTTGTTGTTGTTGTTGTTGTTGTTGTTGTTGTTCAGTCATTTCATTTGTCACTGATTTTTTGTTACTCGTTAGGGTTTTCCTTGGCAAAGATACTGGGGTGGTTTGTGATTTCCTTCTCCAGCTCATTTTACAAATAAGGCAAACAGGGTTAAGTGACTTAGCATTGGTAATACAGAGTAACACCACTAGTAAGTATACGAGTCCAGATTTGAACTCAGGTCTTCCTGATTTCAGGCCTGACACTCTGAGCCACCTAATTGCTCCATACATGGAACACATTTTAAAAACACACCCACACATGCATATGCACACACACACACACACACACACACACATTTTTTCAGTCTGAATGAAAGCTCTGGATTTGCTTTTGACTTTTACTTTTAGGTTTTATAAATAGATTATTTATACTTTGATTTTTCCCTCTAGTTATATCTACACATTCTTCATTTATGATTTCCTAAAATATATTTTCTGAAATATAGTATCCTTGACAGACCTAAAGACTTTAGATGCAGGAGTAAATTAGCGTTAGTATTTGACAACAACTACTGGGAAAAATGACATCATTCTGGCAGAAATTTAATTTAGACAGATATTTCACAATATAGAGGAAGATAAGGTCCAGATATATACATGATATAAATATAAAAAGCCACATCAAAACCAAGTTTTGCTACATTGGATCATTGAAGTTCAAAGGCCTGAATTTCAAGGGCTCTCTATGGTATCTCAGGACAGAATTCTAGGCTTTGGGCTTATTGTTTCCCAAAATGGGTGTTGACACATCTGGACTTATATAATGCATTCTGGGGAAAATTATTTTCAGTGCTTCTAATCTTGTAGTCTACAAATATTTCTGGCCACAGTCTTGTCATCATTGTTGCCTGTCCTGGTGTTAGGTTTGCTGATGGCCTCCTTTCCTACTGCCTTTTTCTTTTGATATTGATTCTTTTTTTGTTTTCAGCTCTCAAGTATAAGAGGTCATTTCCTATAATTTCATAGTCAATCTCAATAATTGTACTCAGTGGTGAAATTTTGAGAATTTTGCTAGAGTAAGCAGGTATGGAGAAGTTTCCTGATTTAGTCAGACAGCTGTTTTGCTTGTTTGTTTTCTGGAAGTCATGTGTGAAGTTTTAACTGTCATTGCATGTATAAACAAAAGACTGGAACAGAGACTAACTTTATTAAAAAATTTTTCATAACAGTATAATGAAATAGATTTAACATAAAACTACAAATCTATTATGTGCAAATTTCTATTCCTTTTAAACATATATTAGTTATCACATAAATTTGTTTTTTATCTTTTTTCTTTCTTTTCTCTCCCTTAACATAAAGATAGATACTATCAGACACATATGTACATATGTATGGATGTATGTATATAATCACTCCATACATACTTTATTTATCCGTTCTTTCTCTGGATTCAGATAGGATATTCCTTCATATGCCCTTGGTAGTTAATTTGGACATTTGCAATCATTAAAATGACTTAGTGACTCAAATTTCTTCTTAAAGACAACACCACTGTTACTATATACAATGTGTACTTGGTTCTGCTCATTTTACTCTTCAATTTTTTTTGCAAGTCCATCCATGTTTTTCTAAGATCAAGAAACTCATCATTTCTTGTGGCACAGTAATAGTCTGTCATAATCATATGACATAGTTCAGAATAAAAAAAAAATTAAATTGAAAGCATTTTGTAAACCAAACCTCAACGTACAATGTCATAAACTGAGAAAAGAGAGATAAACTTGGAGTTACTAGAACGAAGTCCAAAGCCTAGGTCTATAACTTACTGTATGACTATGTCAAGCTACTTAACCTAGTTGAACCATAGTTTGCTCAATTGAAAAAAGAGGGAGCTAGACTCTATGTTCTTTATATTCCTTTCGAGGTCTGGAACTATTATTATTTAAAATGCTTAATAAATTTTTAAAAAAGGTTACAATTCAATAACATAAGCAAATACTAAATACTAGCTGTCACAATATGGAAGAACAACAAGAAAATTCATTTATTTGGGTTCCATTATCAAGAAATATTACCTTTAAAAAAACTAAAGCAAGCATTATCATATTATGATGGCATAACAGAAAGTTAGGGTTTTAAGAGATGTAAAGAATTGTTTTATCCAAATTCTCCATTTTACAGGGAAGGAAACTAGATATCAAAGAAGTGAATTAACTTACCCCAAGTTACAAGTTGGGATTAGAACCCATCTTCATTCTCTAGTTGAGGGATCTTTTTTTTTAATTTAAAATCAGTAGAAGTTATAGGTAATCAATAGATAATCACTGCAATCATTTTTCCTTTGTGGGCATATGCTCATTGTTGGGGTGGAGTAATAGGTATTATAGAACATACATAAGATCAAATCCTTTCCTCCCCAAGAAATTTACAATCTTATTGGGGAAGCTATGTAAATTAAAGAACTATAGAAAATTATTTACCAGAGAAGAGCTAATATCTGAATTTTTGTATGTTTGGATATTGCTATTCTTTCATTTCACAGAAGGGCAAAAGATTCAATATTTTAAAGCATGATATACCTACTTAAATTATTAAATGATAATATAATTATCATTCTTTATACTCCTATTGACATTCATCATGACAATGAATATCAGTACATCACTAGTAACCTTGGTACTTAAAGTTTGCAATACTAGATTTCACTACTAACAAGTAATGAACTTTTGTTCACAGCAACTCATCTATTTATTAAGGTATAGTGAGAACTTAACCAGTACCCTTATAAATGAAATTACAAGATCCATTTCATTATTGAGGTATGGCTCACCTTTGCAAAGACAATAATAATAATGAAAATAATAAAAATGACATTTGGAACAAGGAAATTAGGCCTTTTTAAAATTTATTCTTTTTTAAGGAGGATTGTTGCTCATCTTACATATTTGAAGAGTACCGACAATTGACATCATGGTGCAATGGCTTCATTTGAACATAAATTGTAATTAGGTAAGGCAAAGCTACACAAAGTCATCAACTCTCTCTTTCATAATCATCAAAGTCCAATTGCAAGACAAAAGTCAAGATGGCTAGTGATTGATTGGCATGCGGTAAATGACTGGCATTTTTTTTTTTAAATAAATGTTTTTTATTTAAAGTATTAAGTTTTAAATTCTGTTCCTCCCTTCCTTCATTCTTCCCCCTGGAAGAAAGCAATCAGATATAGCTTATACATGTGCAATTATGTAAAACATTACCATATTAGTCCTTTGGTATAAGAAAACTTGAATGAAAAAAAATGCAAGAAAGTGAAAAAAGCATGTTCAGTCTCTGGAGGTGGATAGTATGCTTAATCATCACTCCTTTGGATTTACTTGGATCATTGCATTGCTGAGAATGGTTCATTCATATGTCTTCATAAAATAAAACAATAAAACTGTCACTGTCCACAACATTCTCCTGGTTCTGCTCACATCAGTGTATATCAGTTCATATAAGTCTTTCTAGGTCTTTCTGAAATCATCCTGCTTGTCATTTCTTATAGCACAATAATATTCCATTAAAATCATATACCACGAGTGAGCTCTCAAACTCACAACATAATTGCTCCAAAAAACTTCCAAATAATTCCATAGGACAATTCCTGGAGCAGCAAAACTCAATGAAGAATGTGCTGCAATCATTTTCCAATCAAAGATTGCTTAGAAGGTTGGAAGGAGGGGGCTGCTGTGTTGAGGCAGGAGTGGGGCTGAACCCCAGAGTCATGCTGACACAGATCCAGTCTCAGGCAGGCCAAGCCTGGTAAAGAGATCCCCAGAGCCTCTGAGTCAGCTACAGTACCAGTGTTGTCTAGAACTAAGTTTCTGGTCTGGTGAGAGGGCTGAGCCCTTGGCAGGGGGGAGATTACAGGGGTCTATGCTGGTGCTGAGGCAGAACTTGGATTTTTCACCCCTGCTGGGAACCAGGAGGTAGGCTTGAATAGTAGTGGTCCAGGTGGGGGAAGGATAAAGACTTTTCAGGTCTAAAAATGCGCATAAAGTTTTGCTGTCTGGTTAATTTGCAAGTTGGCCTGGTGGTAACTACATACTAGAGAAAGAGTCAGGTAAGTGAAGAACCTAGACCTCCCTAAATCAAACCACCTGGGATCCCCTGAAACTTGAGACAGTGCAACCTGGAAACAGTGCCCCACTTTAAGGAGGTAAAAGTCAAGTAAAAGACAGGCAAGATAAGAAGAGAGAGAAAGGTCAGAAAGTTTCTTTAGTGACAAGGAAGATCAAGGTGCACCCTCAGAAGAGGATAGCAAGATCAGGGCTCCTACATCCAAAGCTTCCAAGAAAAAAAAATGAACTGCTCTCAAGCCATAGAGGTGCTCAAAAGGGACTTTGAAAATAAAGTCAGGGAGGTAGAGGAAAAAATGGAAAGAGAACTAATGGTGATGCAGGACGGACATGAGAAAAAAGTCAACAGCTTGAAAAGCCAAATGGAAAAGCTCTCTGATGAAAATAATTGCCTAAAAAGTAGGATTGAACAAATGGAAGCTAGTAACTCTTTGAGAAACCAAGATACAATAAAGCAAGTCCAAATGAATAAAAAACAAAAACAAAACAAAACAAACAAACAAACAAACAAAAAACTAGAGGGCAATGTGAAATATCTTCTTGGAAAAACTGCTGACCTGGAAAATAGATCCAGGAGAGATAATTTGAAAATTATTGCACTAGCAGAAAACCATGATCAAGGAAAGAGCTTAGACATCGTCTTCCAAGAAACTGTCAGGAAAAATTGCCCTGATATTCTAGAAGTAGAAGGTAAAATAGAAATTTAAAGAATCTACCAATAACCTCTTGAAAGAGATCACAAAAGGAAAACAATGTGAGAAAATAATGGTATTTGAGAGTTGCCCAGGGGCCTGACCTGAAGATTGATTTGTAATTGATTGAATTGCGTGAGACTGAATAATAGACTGACAGAGAACCTACTTAAGGTTGATTAAATCGAGAACACAGCTGGCCACCCCGAGTGGGGTGTTGTTCTCAGAGGCTATGGACTGCAACATCAATATGAAACCACCCTAAAACAATCAGTTTGAAGGACCTCCCATCCTGGGGGAGGGTGACAGGAAGTAGGAGGTGAGGCTGGCTCCCTGGGTTTGCCCTTTTTGTTCTGGGATTTGGGGTTGGTGGGAGAGAGAGAGAGAGAGAGAGAGAGAGAGAGAGAGAGAGAGAGAGAGAGAGAGAGAGAGAGGAAAGGAGATAGACTTTTCTTGCTTTACTTTCTATACTCCATGTTTTCTCTTTACTCTATAATAATTGCTTAATGTCAAAAACTGGTGTTGACATTTCTAGCTTATAAGTAAACCTCAGCTATTTCTCTACACACACACTGGGAGTAGAAACAAGGCTGTCACACATATATGTTAATGTCATAATTCCCAGGTATATTATAGCCAAATTCCAGAGATCCCAGGTCATGGAGAAAATATTGCAAGCTGACAAAAAGAAAGAATTCAAGTACTATGGAGGCCCAGTTGGGGTGCTATAATATCTAGTAGCTTCTAGATTAAAGGATTGGAGGACATGGGATATGATATTCCAGAAAGCAAAGGAATTGGGATTACAACCAAGAATCACCTATCCAGCAAAAATGAGTATAGTCTTTCAGGGGGACAATGGACTTCAATGAAAAAGAGGACTTTGAGGCATTCATGACAAAAAGACCTAAACTGAATAGAAAATTTGACTTTTAAATACTAGACCCTAGAAGACCATAAAAAGGTAAATAGGAAAAAATAAATTAAGAGAGATGTTAAAAGGTTAAACTGTTTACATTCCTACATGAGAAAATGATATGTCTAAGTCATAAGAACTTTTTCAGTATTAGGGCAGATAATAGAAATAAATTTAGACAGAAGGCACAGGTGAGAATTGATTATGAAGGTATGATACCTTCAAAGTATTTATTTTTTATCTCTTTGTGGGGTGGTTGGAGTTGGCTATAGGAAATGACAAGCAGGATGATTTCAGAGAAACCTGGAAAGACTCAAATGAACTGATGTATAGTGAACTGAGCAGAAATGGGAGAACATTGGGCACAATGACAGCTTGTGAATGACTTCACTACTCTCAGCAATGCGATGAACCAAGACAATCCCAAAGGGCTAATGATGAAGCATACTATCCACTCCCAGAGAAAGAATTGATATTAACTGAACACAGATTTTTAAAAAAGAGCACTTGTTTATTGTACATATATGACCTATATCATATTGGTTGCTGTCTTGCAGAGAGGGTAGGAAAGAGAGAGAGGGAGAAAAAATTGGAATTCTAAATCTTATGAAAATGAATGTTGAAAACTACCTTTACATGTAACTAGAAAAATAAAATAAAACTGCATTTGAAAAAAAACCACACAACATATACTACATTTTGTTTAGCCATTGCCCAATTGATGAGCATCACTTTGATGTCCAAATCTTAGCCAACACAAAAAGAGCTGCTATAAATATTCTTAAACAAATAAATCTTTCTTTTCTCTTTTTTGGGGATGTCTTTGGTATATAAACCTAACAGTGGTATTGATGGATCAAAGGGTATGAATGGTTCTATAGCCCTTAGGCTATAGTTCTGAATTGAGCTCCAGAAGGGGTGGTTGTTATCATAGCTCCACCAACAGTGGGTTAGCATCCCAGTTTTCCTACATACCCTCCAACATCCAATATTTTCTTTTATTTATTATAATAGCCATTCTAGTAGGTGTGAGTTGGTATGCCTAGTTTCTACCATACTGTTTTGTAGTTTTCCCAGTAGTTTTTGCCAATAATATTTTTTGTTCCCAAAACATAGATTTTTGGGTTTATCATGTACTTGATTCCTATATTAATTTACTACTGTCTCTTTTGTACCTATCCAATTCCACTGATTGGTCACTTTCTTGGCCAATACCAGATTACTTTGATAATTTCCACTTTATAATACAGTTTGAAATCTGGTACAGCTAGAACACCTCCTTTAACATTTTTTTTTAACAACATGTTCCCTTGATATCCTTAAGCTTTTGTTCTTCCAGTCAAATTTTGTTTTTATTTTGTTCCAGATTTGTAAAATAATTTTGATAATTTGATTGGTATGACACTTAATAGACTATTTTAAGTAAGACTGTCATTTGTATTATATTGACTTGGCCTTTCCATGAGGAATTAATTTTTTTTTCCCCAACTGTTTAGATATTACTTTATTTCTGTGAAAAGTGTTCTGTTCCTGACTTTGTCTTGGCAGGTAGACTCCCAAGTATTTTATATTGACTACAGTTATTTTAAATGGAATTTCATTTTCTGTCTCTTGCTGCTGGGCCTTGTTGGTAACATATCGAAACATTGATGATTTATGTTGGATTATTTTTTTATTTAGTAACTTTGCTAAAGTTGTTAATATTTTCAAGAGGTTTTTAGTTGATTCTCCAGGATTTTTCTATGTATCAGATCATATCATCTGCAAAGAGTGATAGTTTTGCTTTTTCACTTCCTATTCTAATTTCTTTAATTTCCTTTTATTCTCTAATTGCTATAGTTAACATTTCTAGTACAATATTAAATAATAGGGGGTATAGTAGAAATACTTGCTTCACCCCTGATTCAATTTGGAAGGCTTCTTGCTTATTCCCATTACAGATAATTTTTGCAGATGACTTTAGGTAAATAATAACTAACGTTTTAAGGTAAGCTTCTTTTATTTCTATGATCTCTAGTGTTTTAATGGGAACCTATGCTGTTTTTTGAAAAAGATTTTTATGAATCTATTGAGATAATCCTATGATTTACATTGCTTTTGTTATTGATATGTTCAATTATGCTGATAGTTTTCCTAATATTTAACCAGCTCTGCATTCCTATATATACCACCTGGTCACCTGGTCACCTGGTCATAGTGTATTATCCTTGTGATATATTGCTGTAATCTCTGGTATTTTAATTTAAAATTTTTTGTCAATATTAATTAGGGGGATTGTTCTATATTTTTCTTTAACTGTTTTGACTCTTCCTGGTTTGGGTATCAGTATCATATTTGTGACATAAAAGGAATTTGTTAGGACTCCACCTATTTTCCCAAATATTTTATATAGAATTGTAATTAATTATTTGAATGTTTGGTTTAATTTTCTTGTGAATCCATCTGCTACTGGGGATTTTATTTTAGGAAGTTAATTGATGGCTTGTTCAGTTTCTTTTTTTTAATTGTGACATTTAAGTATTTTATTTCTTCTTCTGTTAATCTCGATAATTTACACTTTTGTATATATTCTTTGATTTAGATTGTTATATATAGGCATATAACTGGGCAAAAGAGTTCCTAAAATTTGTCTTGATTTTGTCTTCATTGGTAGTGAGTTGAACCTTTTTACTTATGATACAAGTAATTTGGTTTTCATCTTTCATTTTTTTTTATCAAATTAACTAATGGTTCATCTTTTTTGCTGTTTCCCCCTAAAACCAGCTTTCAATTTTATTAATTAGTTCAATGATTTTCTAACTTTTAACTTTATTAAGATCTTCTTTGATTTTCAGGATTTCCAACTTGGTGTTTAGTTGGGGATTTTTAATTTGCTCATTTTCTTACTTTTTAGTGCATGCCCAGTTCCTAGACCTACTTTTTCTCTATTTTATTGATGTAAGCAGTAAGAGATACAAATTTCCCCCTAAGTACCACTTTGTCTGCATCCAATAAATGTTGATATGTTGTCTCATTCTTGTCATTTTCTTTAATGAAATGATTGTTTCTATTTTCTTTTACCCATTTAATTTTTAGGATCAGCATATTTAATTTCCAATTAATTTCTAATCTCTATTCCAATTCTTCATTATTGAATACAATTTTTATCACATTATCATCTAAAAATGATTTGTTTTATTATTTTTCTTTTTCTGCATTTGGTGGTAAAGGTTTCATCTCCTCATTTAATGGCACCTTGGTACTCATCATTAATTCATTCAAGAAGGCATGATGAATGGTGAAAACAATGAGTACTGAACAAATTTTTCACATTAGGAGCATTGTAAATGGAAATAATCCATTTCTGAACCCCAGAAAATTCATTTTACTTGGTAATTTATAAATTGATGGGGTTGGTTTTTTGATACAAAAACCTTAACTCTAGTAAGACATAATTATAAAAAATAAAATAAATTTTCATATCACTTTACCCATACTGAGAGGAGTTGATCTCCTAAAAGGAAGGTGGCAAGACAGAGGAGGAGGAGGAGGAATGAGGTTTTTGCCTGGAAGCAGAGTCCTTTTCCAACTAAACATGTGGCACTTGCACAGGGGTTCTTTCTTTTTTCTATCTCAACACCACTGAACTCTGCTGGAGATTAAGATTTAAGGAGTTTCACTAGAAACCTATCAAGAGAAACTTGCTTCTGCCTATGTTTCAAAATGTTTCAGAAGTGAGATATTGTTTGATCATTAAACATGTTTACATTTGGGTTTGCTAAAGTTTTTTTCAGGGTGATAGTTTTCAAATTTTTTTTTTGCTTGTTAATCCCCCTTCACTTACCCCCAACCTTTTCCCTGCTCACAAATATTTTATTTCTGATCACAGCCTTATCCAATATTCTCTCCCTTTTAGCATTCACCCCTCCACCTTCTTTATCCCCATCCCTTTTTAACTTGATTATAAGCTAAGATGGATGTCTAAATGCAATCAAGGGTGTATATTATTCCCTCTTTGAGCCAATTTTGATGAGAGTAAAGTTTATGCTTTGCCTAACACCCCTCCATTATAATAATTCTTTCATGCCTCTTTTTTATTTGGGATAATTTAACCCATTTAATCTCTTCTCTCCGTCTTCCATTACAATTTCTTTCTCATCCATTTATTTTTGGGGGGAGAGTATCAACCCATCAATATCACGTTGTAACCACACCCTCTGTCTCCATATGCTCCTTCTAATTGATCTTACAAGTAATCAAATTGTGAAGAGTTACAAATATTATCTTGTAATATAAAGAGTTTAACCCTATTGAATTTCTAAAGTTTTTTTTTCCTTATTTCTGTTTTACTTTTTTATGTTACCCTTGAGCCATACACTTGGAGGTCAACTTTTTAACTCTGGCCTTTTAATCAGAAGTGTTAGAATGTATATTATTTTGTCAAATGTCCATTTTCTTCCACTGAAAGACTATATTCAATTTTCCTGGGTAGGTGAGTCTTGATTATAAACCTTCCAATATATCATTCCAAGTTTTCCTGGATTTTTTTGTGTTTCTTTTTCTTTTTGTTTTTATTTTTTAATTTTTTTCTTTTTTAATCATGGCTTTCAGGTAGACCAATTATTCTTATATTATCTATCCTGGGACTATTTTCTAGTTCAGTTATTTTTCCAATGAGAAATTTCACATTTTCTTCTATTTTTTAATTGTATTTTACTGTAACTTGATATTTCATAGAGTCATTAGTTTCCATTTGTTAAATTCTAATTTTAAAAGATTTATTTTCTTCAGTGATCTTTTATACTTCCTTTTCCATTTGTCAAATTCTGTTTAAGGGAGTTTTTTTTTTTCCTTGCTAATTTTTGTATATCTTTTCCTATGTGATTGACCCTTTTTTCATGATTTTCTTGCATTATACTCATTTCTTTTCCCAATTTTTCTTCTATTTCTCTAATTTTCTTTCCAAAGGCCTTTTTAAGCTCTTCCAGGAATTATTTTTGGGCCTAAGACCAAATTACATTTCTCTTTGAAGCTTCACCTGTAGCTATTTTGGTACAATTTTCCTCCTCTATGTTTATGCTTTGATCTTATCTATCACCATAGTAACTTTCTATAGTCAAGTTTTTTTTTTTTAATTCATTTTTGTGCCTTTTATTTTTTTGTGGATTGGTGTTTTTTATGTGAGTTAGGCTCTAGTCCTGCACTGTCCCAAGTTTTTTTGTGAGGCTCTGGATCTTACCAGTGGCTTTCACTGGGCTTTAGGGCTTAACTGCTTGTTTTCTTTGTAAGGTAAGCTTCACCCCTGGCTTTTATTGTGAGATGGTGCATTGTTCCTCCCTTTTGGACTCCACAGATGTGGGGTTTAGCTGCTGGCCTATTCCAGGGGTGGGGTGTTGCTGCTGCATTACCAAAGTAACAGAATCTTTCTGGTGGCTGGCCCTGGAGGAGGAAACTTTTTGCTGGGCTGTCCCAGGTGTAGTGCCCTACTCATGGATAATAGTAGTTAACAAGTCCTGGAGTAGTAATTTTCTTGTAAATTTGCCCAAGGTTTGGGGACCTGCTGCTGGGTTGCTTTGGTAACAGAGTCTATGCTAACAGACTCTGGAGGAGTAATTTTGTTGTAGATCTTTCTGAGAGTTGGGTGCCCCTGCTCTTGGTTTACCATGGAAATAGAACCTCCCTAATGGTAGGCACAAGGGATAAGATCTTGTTGGCCAGCCTTGGGACAGGGCTTCACTACTGATCAGCAATAGGGTCAAGGACTCTCTGGTGGCTTCTGCTGGGGATAGTGTCATAGGGTAGAGCCATGCCTACTGCAAAGACTTCTCATTTACCTAGAGGACTGTTAGTTTGCAGAAGGACAGGGTCTCACTATTGAATTTCCCCAGGATTAAAGTCTCTCTCTTTTCTTTAAATTATTTTTGTGCCCTTTTTTTGCACGGCAATTAGGGTTAAGTGACTTGCCCAGGGTCACTCAGCTAGTATGTATCAAGTGTCTGAGGTCAGATTTGAACTCATGCCCTCCTGAATCCAGGGCCTGTACTTTCTCCACTGTGCCACCTAGCTGCCCCCTGCCACCCAGGATTAAAGTCTCACTGCAGTTCTCCTGTTATGAGACTGGCTGCTGCTTCTACTGCTATTCCTGGACCTCACTCCCCTCCCACCCATATAAGATAGATGTTTCCTGCTGGGCTGGTAAGCTGCTTTCCTGCTCCTGACACAATTCTGAAGTGGTTTTCTCATTTTTTGAAGGAGAAATTTGGAAAGGCTTCAAAGGGTTCCTTCCTCACTCTGCCATCCTGGAACCAGAAGTCCAACCTTGGCATCTTCCATGTCTGATAAATCCCTAAGCTCTCCTAAATGTGTGCTTCAGACATCTTCATGGACAGTGGAATGAATTGTTATCCTCCCATTTCCACTGGGGAAAGTCTTTATATTCTTGGGGTAGACATTTTCTTAACTCACCAAGAGGTTTGGAGCCCGTCAGTTACCCTCAACCTGGTTTAGCCCATCTACAAAGATGGTTTTACTAGGATGTGACTGGTTGAGTGCCAGATGGACACCAAAGGTGGATGAGCAGTCCATTAAAAGGCTAAAAAAAAAAAAAAAAAAAAGGCTAATCAAGCCCTCATAGCAGAGGTACTAGCACTCCCTGAACACTCCATAAATTTCAAGGGGGATATGTGTGATTCAGATCAAAGTATTTGGTACTGGAAATAAATCTGTGCTTGACTGGCATACATTCTTTGTTTTATACTTTCTATTTTCTCTTTGTGGCCATGTAGAAAGTAATAAAACTCAGAGTTGTAAGACTATTGCAAGAAAAAAACATTAACATTTGAACCTTTATTTTAATTATTTTGAATGTTTTCCTCATTTTGAGCAATAATTTAACTTTAAGAAATAACATAGGGGGAAGCTAAATGGCTCAGTGGATAGAGTACTGGCCCTGGATTCAGAAGGACCAGAGTTCAAATTCAGCCTCAGACACTTCACACTTACTACCTTTGTGACCCTGGACAAGTTATTTAACCCTCATTGCCCTATAGAAAGTAAAAGAAAGAAAGAAGAAATAACATAGTGTAAAGAATTGTTATTTGAGGATTTATGATGCCATCTTTTTCTAGAATTTAAAAAAAAAAAAACATCAGTGCATGCACTGGACTCTGGGGCTCTGCAAACGGCATGGTGCTCCATCCACTGGTTGTAGCCATAGCCATGGCACTGGCACCTCACGTCATTAGCACTTGCAGATGTCTACATGAGCCTGGCAAAATTATAATGATTGGAACCTAGTGAGGGCAGTCATGTGACTGTCAGAGTGGCCAGCCAATTGACTGGGGGCTGTCTGGGTCTGCTAGGAAGAAGGGAGGAAATTCGCCTTTCTAGCTGGAAGCTGGAATGCGACAGGATGCTGCTGTGTATTCTCAGGTGATTCCTGGGTTGTGGTGTTATTCAGGTTGTATAATTTCCCTTTTCCATTTTATTTCCTTTTCCTTGATCCTACTAATCTTGTTTGTGTTTTTTGTTTTAAAGTTTGTTCTTGTTAAATAAATCCTGCTCTGTTTTGAGGGAGGCTGCCAGTCTCCTTCCTTGCCCCAATATTGCAGTGAGCCACTTAGCTAACATGCCCTAATTAAAAATTGGTCCCCACAATAGCAAATGGAAATATCCTAAAAGTTTGCTGTCTCTGCATTATAGTAATGTAGTCTATTGAAGTTGCTTATTATCTTATAAAATATTTCATCTCAATATTACCGATATACAGCTCATGCCAGCCTCCCTCCAACTCAGTGCAGAAGTTTGTGGGTCTGAGAACCAAGCGACAATTTGGACTCTTCATTAAATGCTGACACTGCAACATGATCTGCTAAGATACATGATCTGCTAAAAAGGGTGCTCACCTTTTGACAGGAAGTTAAAAATAAGGTCCTATTTCTTGGTCTCTGGTGACTGTCCAGGTGAAAAACCCTGTGGCATTTTTCAAAACAATGAAGATAACCCTGTATTACATGAGGCATTATATTTTGTCTCATTTTCACAATTCTGATGCCCAAAGGTTTATATTAACTATGCATAACTACACATTGCTGAATACTGTCCTAAAAATTCACTATAAATCTAACCCCATTGGATTGGTTACATAGATAGATAGAAAAACAAAAAACCTATCTATCTTTATCTATATCAACATCAAGAGAGGGAGGGAGGGAGAAAGAGAGAGAGAGAGAGAGAGAGAGAGAGAGAGAGAGAGAGAGAGAGAGAGAGAGAGAGAGAGAGAGAGAGAGAGAGAGAGAAAGAGAAAGAGAATAAAATCAAACACTTAAGAGCAATGGACATAATTGCATAATTTGGGCTAATCTGGCTTTATTTTCCCTTTTATCTCCCTTCTCCCTCTTCCCCCCTGGGACATCTCAGAAGTAATAAGAAAACCCATAATGGTGAAAATCTTTCTCAAATGCATTAAATCACTTTGTTTCTTGGGAAGGTAGAGGATGTTGAAAATAATTCAATCTTTCCTCAGCAGTTTCATATCTTGTATTGCCTCAGGGTTATTATTATAAATGTCACATATCATTTTACTAGACTGTAAATGTAGATGATGTGTGAGATTAGGCTGAAAGTGACCTGTCCGAGGATATATTCTTATAATACCTTTTAAAATTAATACCTAAAGCCAGTTAATTTTCTCCTTATTTGCTTCTTTCTCATAAAAGTAATTTAGTTAATGGAGGAGTAGATGTTAGCTCGGTTTGGGTTAATAAAAGATTTTACTTAATATGAATCATACTACAACAATCACAAAAAAGGCATTTATTTCCACTATTGTGGTTTCCCAAACCTGTGCTTTTAGGAATGATGAAAGTATTTAGGGTCAATTAATACTACAAAACTAAAACAATGGATTAGGTTCTTGCCCTCAATTTGGGGAAATGTGTGCTGTTAGAGAATATATTGGTTTCACATTGGTTTCCAGAGGCACAAAAAGGAGATAATATCACCTCACTTCCATAATGTAGGCAACATTCTGGTATGTCAGTCTCCCCATTTCCCCCAAGCCCTCAAGCAGGGCTTATTGGTTCCATTTATGCTGGAAGGAAATCATATACATATGATCAAGATAGCACATAAATTTGTAATTAGAAAACACATATGCAGACATATAAAAAAGAAAGTAGAAGAAATAACAAATCACTGAAGAGTAAGGTACTATTTTCATACATCAAGGATCTATGTCATTGTCAACATGGGCACTGACATCACTGAAAGAAATAACAATCCTCCTACTATGCCCTAGTAGATGCTCAAAAAGTGTTGATCTAATTCAAAAGGCATCAGCATACAAACAACCACCTAGTGTCATGAGTCACTACAATTAGTTGAGGTGGCCCTTAGAAAATAAGCATATCATATAGTCCATTCCTATCTGCTCTTGAAAACTTTTAAAATTGGCAAGAACTGAAAGAACATGTCACAAATGTTATAGCCCTTGAGAACCCAGGATGATCTCCAAATCCTGATGATACACTAGAGTAGAAATTTACTGAAAAATTATAACTATTATTACTCTTATTTCTACATTAAAAAAAGAATTAAGGGTAAATTTATTTTACAGACTCATGGCCAGTTAGGGTAAATATATTGTAATTTGAAGTTTAGATATGGGAAATACTGGGGGGGGGGGAGCTCCATAATTATGGGTGAGGACAAAGAGAAATAATCACCTCTTCCTGAACACTGTTCTTTGTACAGTGTTGGCAGAAGATCCTAGTTCAAAATATTGACTCAATGAAAGTTTGTTGACTTGAACATTGCTATGAAACATAAGACCATCACAAAGATGTACTTTTAGAGCATTTAATATGCTATAAAAGACAAATGTGTAGTAGGTCCTCTTTCCAGTGTACTGAAAACAAAAGACTGTTGCAAAATCTGAGCAATTAGACTTCTCTAATTAATTATGAACTGAAATGGGAGGTGGGGTAGGAGGGTATTTTCCCTTTTGCATTCAGGAGAATATATTTCTAATACCCTCTAAGATTTGATAGAAGGACAAAATCTAGTCTACAAGTGTGACATACTTTTTATTTTATAATTAAACTGACAAAATGATTTATTGAATTTAATTGTGCTATTTTATTGATTTATCTTCATTTTATTTGCATTTCCTTTATTCTAAATTTTTCAGATCCATTTTTTTCTTCCTTGAATTATTACTATAAAAAATTCTTGAAAACTGCCTCTTTAAAACAAAGATGTTTTTATTAGCTACTCTTCTGAGAAGAAGTCAAACCTTTCAAGAATATTATTACTAGAATGTCATTAGTCTCCTGATTGGGGGTAAGCCACATGAAATGATGAGGCCTCCTTGTGTTCAGATATGCAATAATTGAAATCCATCAGCTAGATGTTGCGTATATATTTGAAGCAGTCCAGTTCTTTTTTTTAATGTAGCCTATTATTTATAATAGTACTATTTGCTGTTTTACAATTTCCCTAATGTTATCTTTTAAAGTGAATTATTCAAAGAAAAAGCAACATGTCTAACATGCCTTCCTTTTAGCCTTTTTATAGCTTTTATCATGCACTTTGAATATTAAAAAGAGTTACAAATCTTTATTACTTGCTGCTTTTGAACAACTAACATAAGTGTAATAATTTCTGAGAAGATTAAAACCAAAGATTTACACATGTCTATTTCTCATATGAGCTGAGACAGCCTAGAGCCTGTAGCATTTAATATTATAAATGTGATTTTAAGCACCATTTAAAAACTGCATAATGGTAATGACAATAATGTCAAATTTATTCCTTATTGACTTGTCATTCACTTTAATACTGATCAAAAGATTTTCCCCCTGTGACCCTGGATAAATAAATACTGAAATAACTGATTGTTGCATATTCATTGCTTTAACCTAGAAAGAAATAATTATTTGTTCAGTGTAAGAGAAATATTAATCTTTTTTGATAGACATATGGTAAAAATCTGCTCAAAATAAGCTGCAAATTTGTTTAAGAAGGAAATTTGTGATAAAGGCAATGTTGATTTACAGAATCAGTTGTCTCTTGAGCATATGGAAAATCTGTAGGCTTTAGATCTTTCTTGCTCAGTGTTTTAATATTCAAAAATGTATCAAAACCATGTTCGCTTCTGTTGAAAAGAAAAGAAAAAAAAGAGATTCTGTACGAACAAAGCACATTATTTTTGTTCTTCATTCATGATGAGGTAAAAACCTTTAAATCCAAAGGATAGTTGGAAGAGGGGGGAAGAAAGGGAGGGAAGCTTAAGTAATTGATATAAGTGCATTTAAAAAGTGAAGATAAAACAACAAATTTACATTTGATTGTAAAACCAGCCACAGATCTGGACTGTTTTTAAATGAACCTCAAAGAACAAGGTGATATCACCTTCAGGAGATAAGTATGGATTTTAAAGGATTTATGAAATCATTCAGCTTGCAAACTGTTCTCTTTTCTATATGCTGTATTTCAAAGTTTGCATTTAATATCCCATATGATATTGCTAGGGGCTTTTATTTTAGCTTCCTGCTTAGGTTTATGTTGCATATATGTTTATAAGAATAAGGTATTTAATGAAGGGGAAATATGGATTTTGCAAGATTAGCAATGAATCTGAGTGTCATTTGCCCTAAAATAAAGGGCATTTCTGATTTGCCAAGAGGATGAAATCTAAGAGCAGACAGAAAAGTGTTGTTAAAAGAAGTATGATATGAGTCGGGCTTATCTAAACTGTTCTTGTTTATCTATGTTAAATAATTTATATTTCTTTTTGTTCCTTAAATGGAAAGTACAGTAATATAACCTCAGTTTGATATAGTCTTGAATGTCATATGTTTGGAGTTAAGGATAGAAAGTATGAAATTTGATAAACATTTTTAAAATGTGATAATTTTAGATGTGAATGTTTTACTTAAAAAAAATTGCTTTGGTCACTGCTTTCTGCTCTACTAAACTTTTCAAGTCTTTTGGTGAAACTATCCACTTTGCAAACACTGTCAGCTACTTAGACCCCACTGTATATCTTAGAAGGCAAACTTCCCTGGCCCAGACATATGGAGTAAAAGCCAGAGCTCATATTCCTGTGTTTTGGCCTGGCTGTAGAATCCTTGCCACTGATGTGCTCTTTTGGACATGCAGTTCCTCTTTCAGCATTCATCCCCTGACTCCTCTTCCCAACCATTAAAAGCTAGTAGTTGAACATATTAAAAATTAAGAATATCTTTTGGTAAGAAAGCCATTACTGCAGGATCAAACCCAAAGGAATAAATGGGCAAACTAGAAACATTTCCAGAAGGGCTGGACTGTTTCTTTTCTTTCTGACAAGTGTAGGAATATTCTTAGCTCTATATGAAGTTTTACAAAGTAAACAAGAACAAAACAACTTCTTTTCTAAAACAAACACATGGTTATAAATGTCACTATCTCAAGGGAACACAAAAAATAAAGTATATGAGTTTTTCAAAAATATATTTATTAAAAATAAAAAAGTACTGAAAATTTCACACAATAATATTGCTACTCTTCCACAAATTTTATAAGGGATTCATGTGGCAAGAGGCAAGCTTCCTTATTCTAGGCAAGAAAGATATAAACTGTTTTGTTTCAATTTGTTGGCCTTTGATTGGAATCTTTCTCGCTTTCTTAAAACTCTGCACATTATTTTGCATGCTTTCTGGTCTGAACATATTTTTCTCCATAAATTCCTACAAAGTGACAATTATTTTCTACTATAAGAGAATTTTTTACAACATGTTAAAATTTAATTATATACACCTAGCTAAAATGTTACATTTAGAAAAGAGCCATTTTTACCCTTACTGGGTAATATACCAAGTTATTAATATGATTTGCCTATTTTAGAGTACTAACAGTAAAAATTTTATGCTTTCAAAAGAAATCCTTATTACTCATGTAATGTACTCATAATTAGATTTATATACTGACCTGTCTTAATCTTAAAGTATACAAATTATGTCAGGAAATATAAATGCAATCTTTCTTGGTAGTGAAAGTCAATTGGTCTCTTTTAAATGTTCACAGTAACTAAAGGGTTCCCAGTGTCCAAATCTCCTGGATTCAAATTCTGACCTTGGGTAAGTCCCATGTAATTAGGATAGTGAAGTTTAATATTTGGTACTGCCTTATAGGTTTGTTGTGAGGATTAAATGGGAGAAATTATCAGAAAGCACTTTCTAATCCTAAAGTGCATAGAAGTACAAGTAATTGACATTTTATTTGCTTTTTATTTGCTTTTTTTGCTAGGTGAAAGCCACTGTTGTAGGTTTCTTTATTTTTTCCTTTGGGTCAATGAGGATTAAGCGACTTGCGCAGGGTCACACAGCTATTAAGTGTCAAGTGTCTGAGTACATTTTTGAATTTAGGTCATTCTTTGTCCAGGACTTGTGCTTTATCCACTGTGCCACCTAGCTATACTTATTTGTTGTTTGGTTTTTTTTTTTTTTTCTGTACTTCTTATTTCCTTTCTGTAGAGAACTTCCAAAGAACAAACTCTCCTTGGAAATGTAGATTGGCAAATTTTCTGCAAATTATAGTTTAGTAGTGCTGACTGAGCCATTATTTGTATCATTATCATCGCCATCACCATCACCACCAACAGCAACACCATTCTCCTCCTCTTCCTCCTTCTCAACAACGTCAGCCTCAACCTCCTCTTCATCCTCATCATGATCATCCCTGCACTTAGGTACATGCAGCACTCTTCTCTCATTTGTAAGGAAAATTATATAAAAATCAACTGTATTGCTGAAATACACACAGAGAAATACACATAGGTTTCTAAAATGTCATTAACTACCTTTAATCAAAACTTTATATTTTGTTCACATAGAGTTTTATATGAAATCCTTTTATAGTGTTTTTCACCTACCTAAGGAAACTGAGACCTAGAAAGATGAAATGTTTAGTAACTGTTAGAATAAGGAGTCAGATAGAGCTCTCTTAATTCTAGGAGCAGACCACCTTTTCCTTCCTTTCTTCCCTCCCTAACTCAGACTATCAATCTTTACATTTTACCTTTTGCCTACCAGGTTTCAACTCTTGAACAAAATGCCCCTCCCAGAGAAAGCAAATCCTTTTTAAACTTACCACCGTGCTGTTAACTCCAGCTTTGATTAATACCACCTTCCTTACCCTCCTCTGCTTTCTAATTGGACACCTGGAAGGCAGAGTATCAAACTTCCCCAATGCCTTCCTTTAGAGAGGGCAGAAACTGCACTCAACTCATTCCTTTTTACATCTGCTGCCCTGCCTGGTTTCAACTTCATGGAACAAGATATCCCCTGTTGTGCTGCCACATCCCATCCTCTTCTGACTTCTTTTGTATGCTGTCTCCCCCTTTACTTTTAGACTTTTTGAAGGCAAGGACTGTCTTTCTTTGTATTAATTATATCCCCAGTGCTTAGCACAGTGCCTGGCACACAATAGGTACTTAATAAATGTTCATTGGATTATTTATTAGAATGGATTTTTTCCTTCCTTTTTCCCTTTCATCTTTCCTATCTTCTCCCTCCCTCCCTCTCTCTCTCTCTCTCTCTCTCTCTCTCTCTCTCTCTCTCTCTCTCTCTCTCTCTCTCTCTCCAATACCCAAACTGTCAAACTGTTTCTGTCCAAAATATCAATAGTAGTAGTAACAATGATTCTATCCACTCTGACCATCCACATGCCTATGGAAGAAGAGAAACTTAGAAAGTGTAATGATGCAGAGACATACTGACAGACAGCCACATAAACTTTTGAAGGGGTGTTCTATAATCTCAACTTAATAATTACAGAACTTATGGTATAGATAAATGAATCAATCAGAGATATCAATTAGGTGTAAACAAGCCCTAGATATTTTTATTAAATAGGTACACTAAAAGCATACACTAAGAATGAAGAATTAAAAGAAGAATGAAAGGCTTTTGAGGATGAGATAAAAGATAAGAATGCACCATAGGAAATGTCTTCTCACTGGTTAAGGATCAATTGGTCATGCTCTGTGGAGTTTGGATAAAAACTGTAATCATGTTGGAAATTCAGCAATCCAGTAGCAGACTACTCCAGTGTTAAGTGGGACACCTTTTGACAAGCCCCATAAAAAGAGCAACTAAGTAATCTGCAGGGGGGAAAAAGATGAAGTAGAATTCATTTTCCCCCTCCATGGACCAGAGGAAGACTATGTGACCTTAGAAGGGTCAGAATATGTGGACTTCTTATTAGCAATGACACTCAGAAGGAGTAGCTGATGCTTGTTAGTATGTGCTTCGAGAGATGAAGACAAATTATATTCACTGAGGAAAGGTAGCTGCAGAACTTCATACAATGCACTCAGGAAAACAAAACAAAACAAAACAAAACACAAAAACCCCACCAACCTCAGCAGAACTTTATACAGAGTCAAAGAAGGAGTAAAAAGATAGCAATCTATAGCTTGGAGTTTACCCCCTCCCCACTTCTTGGTCACTCTTTCCAATCATGTTTTACTCTTTGTTAGCACATTTGGGGTTTTCATGACAAAGATACTGCAGTGGTTTGCCATTTCCTTGCCCAGCTTTTTACAGATGAGGAAAATGAAGCAAACAAGGATAAGTGACTTATTCTGGGTTACATAACTACTGTCTGAAGTCAGATGTGAACTCAGGTCTTCTACACTCCAAACCCAAATTCAATCCACTGAAACATTTAACTGCTCACCTCTACTTACTAAATAAGTAATCAAATTTTTAGTAGGTTGAATTTTAGGTTCACTTTTATAGCAACTTGACATAGAAAGATAGTGCATATATATAGTATGAACTTTTTACTTACTCTTCTAAACATACTTCACAACTGAAAGTGGCTTGTACAAGCTATCTTCTTATTTGCTGCAATATCAAAATTGATTGACTGATATATCTTTACTATCAATTAGGCAAAATATTTTTACATTGATTTTTAAAAACTTTGTGTTTCAAATTTTCTTCCTCCATCTCTCCCCGCCCTAAGAAATCAAGCAATTCAACATAAGTTAAACTTGTGCAGTCATGCAAAAAATCTCCATATTAGTCAGGTTTTGAAAGAAAACAGACAAAATAACTATAGAAAGAGGGACTAACAACAACAAAATAAAAACTTATGCTTCAATCTGTATTCAGGCACAATCAGTTCTTTCTCTGTAGATGGATTGCATTTTTCACAAGTCCTTCTGATAGTATCCTGCTCATCATTTCTTTCACAGTTGCTATTGCTAACCATATTGACCTCTATCCTCTTCCCTCCCCTTGATGTTTACTCTATTTTCTATCTTCTTTCACCATATCCCTCCTTGAAAATATTTTGCTTTTTATTGCCACCTCCTCCAATCTGCTCTCCCTTCATTGCCCCTCCCCCCTTAACCCTTTCCCCTCCCACTTTCCCTTAGGGAAAAATATATTATTATACTCACTTGAATGTGTATGTTATTCTCACTTTGAGCCAATTTTGATGAAAGTAAGGCTCACTCACTACCCAACTCCTTCCCCATCTTCCCCTATACTCCAAAATTTTTTTTGTCTCATTTCCTTTATGTGAGCTAGTTTTCCCCAGTCCACCTCTCCCTTTCCCTTTCTTCCAGTGTATTCCTCTTACTCCATAACTTCATTTTAAAGATGTCATCATGGGTAAACTAGGTGACATAGTGGACAAAGCACCTTCCCTGGATCCAGGAGGCCCTGAGCCCCAATCTGGTCCCATACATAAGACACCCCACCCTGCCTGTCCCACAAAAACCAAGGTTAAACAAAAAAAAAATAGTTTACAAATCTTCATATTCAATTCACACCTGTGCACTCTGTCTAAGTATATTCCTTTCAGGTTCCCTAATACTGAGAAAGTTCTTATGAGTTAGAAGTATTATCTTCCCATGTAGGAATGTAAACAGTTTAACCTTTGACTATCCCTCCTGATTTCTTTTTCCTGTTTACCATTTTATGCTTCTCTATGGTCTAGTATTTAAAAGTCAAATTTTCTATTCAGTTTAGCTTTTTTTGCCATGAATGCCTGAAAGTCTTCTTTTTTCATTGAAGTCCCATTTTCCCCCTGAAAGATTATACTCACTTTTGCTGGGTAGGTGAGTTTTGGCTGTAATCCCAGTTCCTTTGACCTCCAGAATATTGTATTCCATGCCCTCTGGTCCTTTAATGTAGATGCTGCTAGATCTTGTGTTATCCTGACTGTATCTCCACAGTATTTGAATTCATTGTTGTTGTTTTTTTCTAGCTGCTTGCAATTTTTTCTCTTTGACCTTGGATCTCTGTAATTCAGCTATAATATTCCTGAAAGTTTTCTTTTTGGGATCTCTTTCAGGGGGTGATAAGTGGATTCTTTCAATTGCTATTTTATCTTCTACTTCTAGAATATCAGGGCAATTTTCCCTAACAATTTCTTGGAAGATGATGTCTAAGCTCTTATTATAATCATGATTTTCAGGTAGTCCAGTGATTTTCAAATAATTTCTCCTGGATCTATTTTCCAGGTCAGTTGTTTTTCCAAAGACATATTTCATATTGCCCTCTCTTGTTTTTTATTCATTTGGATTTGCTTTGTTGTGCTTTGATTTCTCATAAAATCATTAGTTTCTATTTGCTCTATTCTAATTCTTAAGCAATGATTTTATTCAGAGTGTTTATGTACCTGTTTCCCTCCCCTACTGGACCACTGCCACTCAAGTTTGCTTCCTGAGTAACACCACAGTGCTCCTACCTCTGCTCCAGGAAAGACCCCTTACTATTTTTCTCTGACCAACTGCTGGAGCCCCTCATCAGTCTGTGAGCCAAGTTTCAGGAGAAGCCTCAAGATTACAAGGCTCCAGAGGTGCAGCCTGCCTGGGGCTGGACCTGTGCTGTGCACTGAGCTCCTCTCTCACCCCATACAGCAGGCAATCTCTGCCATCTATTTAAGCTGTCTTTGGTGAAAAATAATCTCACTCTGTTCTTTTGTGGATTTTGATGCTTCAGGAATTGTTTTATGGCATTTTTTTGATAAACTTGGACAGATTTTTCAGGAGCTCAGAGAGTCACAGCCTTTCCTCCACCATCTTGGCCTCACCCTTCCAAAATTTTAAATATACATGTTTATTATTTTTAAAATATATAATATTTTTAGTGAGATGACCAGAACCAGAAGAACATTATACACAGTATTATCAACATTATGTGTTGACAAACTGTGATAGGTTAGATTCTTCTCACCAATACAATGGTACAAGAAAGTTCCAAAAGACTCATGATGGAAAAGGCTCTCCAAATCCAGAAAAAAAAAAGAACTGTGAAATAAAGATGCTGATTGAAACATACTATTTCTTTTGGTTTTGGTTCTGTTGTTTTTCTTTTTTGAGGTTTTTCCTTTTTTACTCTGACTCTTCTCTTATAACATGACTAATGCAGAGATATATTTAATGTTTTACATATATAATCTATATAAGATTACCTGCTTTCTTGGGGAGAGGGGGAGGGAGGGAGAAAATTTGGAAATTGGAAAGCTTATATAAACAAATGTTGAAAACTATCTCTACATGTAACTGGAAATAATAAAATAAATTTGTCAGAAAAAAAAATATCATCTTTTGGGGCAGCTAGGTGGTGCAATGGATAGAGCACCAGCCCTGGAGTGAGGAGTACCTGAGTTCAAATCCAGTGTCAAACATTTTACACTTACTAGCTGTGTGACCCTGAGCAAGTCACTTAACCCCAATTGCCTCACTAAAAAAAATATCATATTTTTATATTGACTAAAGGTTCCTTAATTATTGCTGAAAAATGAATAAGGTAGTTGTCAATAGTGAACATTGTATGAACAAACATGCACTGTTGATATTAGATTTTATTATTTATTGATCTGGTGATCAATAGATAAAGCTTATTTAACATATGATAGTTTTTAGGTCTCTATAATGACAAAAGGTGAATATTTAAAGATTTGGGCTGCAGAGTATAAAAATACTATCTATCTATCTATCTATCTATCTATCTATCTATCTATCTATCTATCTATCTATATATCTATGTATATTTAAATTCCTAAATACAGCTTCTCTTATATCCTAAGACTATATATGCATATATATTCAAATAGATATTTTATTTTTGCTTTTCATAGATTTTTGTTTTAAAATAAAAGTATCCATACTCTTTTGATAGTTAACACTCAATCCTTTTTTTTTAATTTATTCTAGAGAGCACACATTCACATGATTGATTTGAGGTTTTTAGGTATGATAAATAGAGTTTAAGCTTTATTTTTGTTTTAAATATGGAAACCAGGCAATTTGAATGTCTTCTAGGCTTTGCAAAATACATTCCCTTGTCCCTGGTTTGGCTTAATCTTAGTTACTATGCAATCTAAAACTTTGTCATTAAACAAAAACATCTTATTAATGTCAATTCCATCCAGGACATGGGCGAGGGAGGGTGTCAAACTTTGCCAAAGGCAAAAAGCTAATGTTGATAGGAAAAGTAAAATTCAGTTTTTGCCCGATTCTGTAGGAGGACAAGAATACAAATATAGTAACAGTTATTTAACAGTGTACCACTGATTTCTTTGCCCTGGGTATTGTGATACTGTATGCAGAAGTTTTCATGGGAAGAAATGTTTCTTGGTCTGTCTAAATACCTAGGTTGGTAGGACAGAATTGCCAATGAAAGTTTTCTATCTGCCCATTCTTGCCCGCAAACTATTTTATTTGACAGCACTGCATTTTGTGGAAATGTGAAGTGGTCTGGCCTAGAAATTAACAATTTTAAGGAAGCACTATGAAAAATATCAGAAACCCCCAAGGCCATCTGGCATAGCTTACTTATACAGATATTTAGCAAACTTTTGGATGGATGTCCTCAGATGTTTAAGAAACCTAATCATCATAGCCAAATGATTTTGCATGCATTGGCAAAATATGCCAGATTGCCAAAGTGAAAATAGGGAATCAAACTTAGGCAAACTTTGGTTCTAGTCTATTCCTTAATAAACAATCATTCTATAAAAGAGAAATACAAAATTCCAGTAATTGCCCCCTCCAACATAAGCAAACAAATAAACAAATAAACAGAAACAAACTTTTTGTTTGGGATAAGTTTAAGGTGACAAAGTTTGTTCATATCTGCTTTAATTTAGTGATTCTTTTCCTAAGCATATTTTGTAGTTTGAAATTTTATTCTGAGAGAAACTTTTGTCCCGGAATGATAAGCAAACCGTCTTACTTATCTCATATTTTATCTAATACAGTCTTTTTTCCATTGCCTATTTTTCTTTACTCTCTTCTCTCTCCTTCCCTCCATTTTTTAAAAAATTCCTTCTTTTATGTTTTTTCCTTCATTTCTGTATCTAAAAAATAACAAAATGCTCTGTGTGGCATCTACTGACTTTTATAAATTAATAGAATTTGAAATTCGTGTGCTACCCTATACTTTGAAGTTTGCTCAATAATTAAAAATGATTACATGATTGAGAGAATGAAGCTTTGATTGAATTTATTAATAGAATTTAATGAAAATTATTGTTTGTGTAATATATTATGCATTTATTATATGACTGATTTTATCTAGCTTAAGGTCTAATTCTCCACTAGAATTTTACAAATTCTTGTTCTATGTTTAAAACAATTCATTGATAAACCAGGTGTGTCTACAAGAGCACCCATGGAGAAAAAAAATCCAGAAATGGGTGAGACTATAAAGGAATTTACAAAGATTTTAGTTCACACTGGCACTAATGTTTGTCTCTACAACAACAGAAATACTGAAAAATAAAAATATCTTTTTAGATACCTTTTTAGATTTTTATTATGACTAATAAAATTACTACCACATTTCACTACATTGTTTTCATTTGAAAAGGTCACAATTAATATTTTACAAGTTATCATAATTTTTATTATTATTCATATCCTTATGGTATAAAGGCATATAATATCTCTAAGGTAATACTGGTGCTAAAAATGGATTTTGGTGGCAACGCACAGTCTGGAATCATTTTTTCCTTGAATGCAATTCATCTTAATATCTTATTTAATTCTGAACCTATCTTATTGTGTAACTATCTAATATCACCATGATGTAAGTGTGAGCATGACTGTGTGTGTGTGTGTTTGTGTGTGTATAAGCAGCTAACCTGATGATATCATGCCAAAACTATATTTATTCTTTTTATTTTCCAGGGTGGATGGTTGGGTTTATTTCTTGAGAATAACTATGAATTCCATTGAGTAGGGTCTATAGAATTCCAAAGCTCCATGTATTTAATAAAATGCCCAATTTTCACTTCCCAAGAATTGCACAGGAGCAGCAGATATAAATGTGTAGTGATCTCCATTTCGGGAAGAAACACGCAAATAAATGAAATCATAGCTTCATTTAAATATTTGTACATTTGAGACTAAAATTCCAAACTTCAAAATATGCTTAGGGAAAGAAACACTAAATTAATTGAGATATGAAAAACTTTGTCACCTTAAACATATCCCAATTATCTTAATACATAATTATGGAACTAAGGGTGGGGGAAGAGTTTTATTTAAAGAATACCCATGATGAATCATTTATTTGGAAAGAATACATTTTTTGTAGTAGAGTTCTTGTAATGCTTCTAAACTTTCAACTTACAGTTGGGGATGATGATAATCTTAACTGTGCCCCTTATAAGACAATTGGCACCATCACACATTTTATAATTCAAAGTTAGCTTACACTTCTCTCATTGTATATAGGACAGAGCCTGAGAGAAGTAAAGTGGTCTATCAAAGGTCACAGAGCAAGCATGAAGAAAGACCAAGAACAAGACTTGGATCTCAGAGCTCCTAGTCCAATATTCTTTCCACTAATTGTTAAAATGACATTATAGATGGGAAACATTTTGTACACTGAAAAGTGCTATTCTTTGGTGGGCATAGCCAAAAGGCTTTGCATAAGCCCCAATATTATAAGAAATAAATTACTGATAAGCTAAACAAAAGTTATAAATTTACATAAATACAAAACAAAGTGAAATTATTTTAGCTGGAAAACCCTTACACACCAGGAAAAGATATCTGGATCAAAAATATTTTACATATCTTTATAATTTTACAATTTACAAGGTCTTTTCATATATTATCTCATCTGATTTTCACAATTGCACTAGAGGATAGTCAGGAAAGGGTCAATGATACCTAGACAATGGTAGCAAATAAAAACATCTATGGAATATGGAGAAAAACAACAAAAGATTCAGATGCTTCCTTCTGGGAAAAATGATGATGACAATATTAGTAGCTAAAATTTAAATAGCACTTTAAAGTTTCTAAATATTTTAAATATTGTCTCATTTGATCCTCACAGTAATCATGAGAAATAGATGCTATTAATATTTCAATTAAAAAGATGAAGAAACACAGAATAAGTGACTTTACTAGGGTCACTTAGCATGTGCATCTAGTAAATCTCTCAAGACAGAATCAGTCAGATCTTCCTTAACCTAAGCCCATTGTTTTGTTCCTTGTACCAACTGACTGTCTCCTATAATACCTCCTCTAGCCTAACTCTCCCCAAAATTATTCATACCAACATATAACTTCTTCACTCAGTATTCCAGGCATAACCCTCCTGGGCTTGTTTTTTCCCCACATTTACCCATATGGTCTTACCAATATTTTTGTCTTTGATCATCAGCCAGTTATGCCAATTAACTTTTTTTGTTTTTGTTTTTTGTTTTTGTTTTTTTCTTGAAGGGCAATGGGGGTTAAGTGACTTGCCCAGGGTCACACAGCTAGTAAGTGTTAAGTGCCTGAGGCTGGATTTGAACTCAGGTACTCCTGAATCCAGGGCTGGTGCTTTATCCACTGTGCCACCTAGCTGCCCCAGCCAATTAACTTTTAAAAACAGTATTGACTAATCAAATATAGTAAAAAAAAAAAGTTGATATGGAAGAAGAAGACAGAGAAAAACAAGAACAAGAAGGACAAGAACAAGAAGAACAAGAACAAAAAAGAACAAGAACAAGAAGACCAAAAACAAGAACAAGAACAAGAAGAACAAGAAAAAGAAAGACAAGAACAAGGAAAAAAGAGAGAAAGAAAGAAGGAAGGAAAGAAAGGAAAAAATCTTTCCCTCAGTCCATTTCCTTTTTTAAAAAATGGTGGGAAGCAGTTGGTGTTGTGACTTGCTCAAAATTGCATTGAATGCAGGTCTTTCTGACTTCAGGGCTAGTGCTCTATCCACAGAATCACTTAGCTGCCACTTTTATATATTTGTGCATTGATTCATTAGTTTGTTTATTTATTTATTTATTTGGTTTTTGAGGTGTCATGGACCTTCTCTTGCCCACAAAGGTCCCTGTAGAGTGTGGCCACAAAGTTAAAATACAAAAGTATTAAGGCACATATGCAAATAATGCATGTAAACAAGTGGTACCCCCTGACTCTACAAGTCACTTTATCACTATATGGATTCCTCAGAAATTCCCTTGAGAAAATCTCTGCAGGGCTCTGAGAATCAGTGTTTTTCAATAGTCTGAAATTGACTTTTCTCTCTAATACAACAGTACTTTATTCATGAAACTAGCACCATACTTTGGTAAATATACATTGACACCTTTCTGATGGTAGTTCTTTTGTGTTTAGTCACTATTATTTTGTCAGCATCATTACTGCCTTAAGGGTGTTCAGCTACAACCTCTAGGGGGTTGTGGGGCCTCTGATTTCTCTCATGGATCTCCTGAACTATCATTGCCACTAGGATACTTCTCTTTTTAATTTTATTAAACTAAACTAAAAAAAAAATCCAAATGAAACTAAAATGTCATGTCATTATTGACACATAATAGCCAGGTAGGAAATAGAGTAGCCATCTTCTCAACCTTGTAGCTCACAGTAGTTCTTGCTTCACTCACTACCAGGAAGGAAAAGGAGATTGTGAGATCACAGTTGTGCCTTCCCTTTTTCATTTGAGTTCAGGTTTACTTCTGTAACTCCTGGAATATAACTCCATCCAATACCACAAGCCACTTCTAAGTTTCCAAACTATGCCCTTACCTTCATTACCACCATGTCACCTAAGTTCAACAATAATAAGATTAAATTTGTATTTTTAAGTGCCCTGGTGGTGAGATTGGTGCCACATTTTCCATTCCTTACCCCAAATTTATCTCCTGAGTTTGTGCCTCCCCAAGAAAAAAAATTATTTATGGCATGAGCAATTAACTGATGACTAGAAAGGGCTAAGCAATTACAATGACACTCATCATTCAGGATTGGAACAGATTGTGGCTGTGCCTTTTGATTCTGTCTTGATGATCAAAATGATCAAAGCATATCTGCAGGATGAAAACAAACAACATATTAAATACAGCTTCAAACAACATATTAAATGCCAGCTTCAATGTAGATGATCAACTTTACTCAATAGATAAAGAGAGCTCTCTACAACTATTAAAGAGATCCTCAAGATAGCTTGATCTGTGTGCTACAAGGTCAATGATAGAGTGTCATTTTGCTTTTGCTGCCCTGCCTGGTTTCAAATCCATGGGAAAAGATGCCTCTCTCAGGATAACCTCATGACTGCTAAACTGACTACCATACTGCTAAATCAGACTTTGATTAACACCACCTCCTTCAGCCTCTTCTCCCCTCTGAGTGGAGAGCTAGAGAGCAGGGTACCAAATTTCTTTTAATGCTTTTCTTCATAGAGCTAAGAAAGTAGATTTTTAGTTTATTCCACCTTACATCTGTTCCCTTGTCTGGATTCAACTCCATAGAACAAGATGCCCCCCCCTGCGATCTAAGTACCCCCTGCCATCTTCCCACCCCACCCTGATTTCCTACATATTTTTGTGTGTCATCTCTCCCTTTAGATTGTAATCTCATTGAAGTCAGGGACTGTTTTTCTTTGTATGAATTGTATTCCCAGTGCTTAGCACAGTGCCTGCTATAAATGGGCACTTAATAAATGTGTGTGTTGGATAGATGGATGACAAAGCCAGAATGATTTACTTTTGGAAAGTCATTTTTATAGTTCTATGGAGAATAAACTAGAGTCAGAAGGAGATGGGAGCAGAAAAAACAATTAGGGAGTTGTTTAATACTCAAGCAGAAAGGTGATGGGGGTCTGAAGTAGGAAGGTGGCTATTTAAAGAGAGATACAGGTTTGTATCAGTGTATGACCAATACATAACTAAAGACAAGCTTGGGTGCTATCTAATGTAAGTTATTTCATTTTTGTATATGAAAACTATTTGCTATCTAAAACATTTTTGTATCATCACCAAAGAGAAAATATTGTTCTGGATATATTGACCATAGATTTGCTCCGTCTTTTGCACTTATGTTCTTTGAAACTAACATTTGTGATTGAAGAGACTATGAGGGTAGAATGCAATGGAAAAGATAATATACTTCTAAAAATAGAAGTCCATATTTTCCTTTGTGAAATGAAAAGAACATAAGAAGATAGCAATAAAGGGACAGCTAGGTGGTATAGCGGATAAAACATCAGCCCTGTATTCAGTAGGACCCAAGTTCAAATCCAGCCTCAGACATGTGACACTTTCTACCTGTATGATGCTGGACAAGTCATTTAACTCTCATTGCCCTGCAAAAACAACAAAACAAAACAAAAACTGTAGCAGAGGGAGTGGTATTCAGGGGATATTGAGATTGTTTTTTATTTTTAGGTTTTGCTAAAGCCTGAATTTTATACAAGAAAATGTAACCAAATTTTCTTTGTCTAAACCAGGTTTTCAAATCTGTATGATTTGTCTGGACTTTTTTTACTTCAGTTTGTTCTTGGTTCTACATAGTCTCACTCCTGAGTATATTCACTTAAGTGTTCCAACCTGCCATTTAGAATTCTAGCATCTTAACACTGGCTATCTTCTTTGGTCTGATACATTCCTTTAAAATGCTGCTTTTTACTACTGTTTGGTGACCTGAGCCTCCATTTCTTCTTTTTCTTCTCCTTCAGGTTCTGGCATCCTGATTCTGCTTCGCCATATCTCCACCAAACAGATCTGTCAAGATCACTGAGTATGAGTTGGCCTACACCTTTGGGTATGGCTGCAACTGCTGTTTTCCATCACCATAATGACAAGAGGGTCAATGACAGAGACTGTGACCTTTAAATCCCTATTTTAGTAGAAGTAATCCCAGCCTAAAAACTATATATTTGTTTATTTACTTTATAGGAGAGATTTATCACTGTGGATTCTAAGTTGTCAATTTCAGATGACTCCAAGAAATGCATCAGTTAATAGGGAATTAGTTTCTTATTTAAAAAAAAAACAGTGGAAAATTCTCAAAGCTATTGTATAGTATTATGAATCAACAATCACTCTCTAATACCAAGAACTATTAGAAAAAAATTATTAAATCTCCATCAATCATACAAAGTGGCAGAAATAACAATGTCAATGGAAAAGAGGATTGTTACAAGATTAGTGCCTCCTGCTTTGAAAGCAAACATCTTGGCTTTCCCTCATTTATTTTTCATAACTACCTTGGCCTTGACTCAGCATTTAGGTAGCAGCAGGAAATGATTATCTTCTGACAAAGTTCAATGTCATTTAAGTATTATTGTTTTGAGGTCAGAGAAGTGCATAATAACTCTGAGTCATCCCCAGGATTCTGTAATATAAAGGCAAGTGGAGAAATTAATGAATAAGAAAAAGCTTAGGGGAAAAGACAGAATTTTAAGCATTTATAATGATTTTCATAAATCACTGATATTATTAATGCATTTTGTGATTTCTATTCAATTCATAGAAATTACTCTTAATACAAACACTTGTAAGGCTTGATGTGTGAAACTTGAAAATATCAACCCCTTTCACAGAACTGCTTATTTCCAAGTGATTATATACAATTTGTAAAGGAGGTGCACAGAAATTTTTCTAGATTTTCATAAAATGAGAGGCAAGAATGGACAGAATGGAAGTTCTGATTTAAATGAAAATCCTGGTTCCTGACCAGAGTCTCCCTTACAAGGAGTCAAAGTTTATTCATGGAAATTACCAACTCCATTCTCATTTCCCTTTCTCCATTCCTTATGTAGATACTAAGATTTTGTGGGAGAAGAAAAGAAGTTAGGAGTAGTGATGAGTACTGTAGACTACCAGCTCTGAAGAAGCACAGGTTCTTGGACACATGGTTGGAAGGAGAAAAAAGGAAATAAACATTTTTTAAGTGCCTGCTAGGTGCGAAGCATTAAGCTAAGCTCTTTACAAATGTTATATCATTTGATCCTCATGACAACCTCGGAGGTAGGTGTTATTGTAAACCCCATGTTACAGTTGAAGAAATTGGACCAAACAGAGCTCTGTTAAATGATTTGCCCAGGGACCCCCAGCTAGTTAGTGTCTGATATCATATTTGAACTCAGGTCTTTCGAACTTCTGGCCCACTGCACTACCCACTTGTGCCATCTAGCTGTCAGTTGACTGGCTTGAAATGATGAGACTAAATATGGCCTCTACATCACACTTTACAAAAATAAAAACTTAAAATCACATCACAATATCATATCTGGGTTTTTTCTTATGAAAGGAAGGAATTTTATACCTGGAGAGAAAGGGGGAAAAGGCATAATGAAACACAATCATATCAAGGGTATTTCTAGTCTTAGACCTTACTAAGATAAAATATAAAAGAAAAATAGTTTTCAAATGTAAAAAATTAAGGATTCATTTTCCTGGCCACTGCAAATATACATGAGTACAATTAAATGCCTTATTCATTTGCAAAAGAGGTATGCTGACAAATGTAGAGAGATACTTAAAAAGAAATAAGTATCCACACACCATTTCCCACCTCAGTAGAACAGATATTTTGAAAAGCCTAGGATATTGTGCTTTCTACATGAAAAACATTAAAGAATATGTGTATGACAACCATCTCAGAGATCAGAAGTAGTGCCTGATGAGAAAATTAACTAATTACATGAAACAGAAACTTTTGGAAATACTAGTCTAATACTGTTCATTAACAAAAAATCTTTCAATGAAATTCTTCCCTTAAAAAACAAAAAAGGGGCAGCTAGATGGCGCAGTGGATAGAGCACCGGCCCTGGAGTCAGGAGTACCTGAGTTCAAATCCGGCCTCAGACACTTAACACTTACTAGCTGTGTGACCCTGGGCAAGTCACTTAACCCCAATTGCCTCACTAAAAAAAAAAAAATAGTATGTGAACTGCAAGTGGGTTAAGGATGCCCAACTTTGTCAAGATGACTAAGGATGTAAACACTTACAGTATGAAAGAAAATTCTATAAGAAAGATGAGGTAAAGGATGTTAAAGTCTAAAAGAATTCAATGTTCACTTCACAGATAATTGAAAAAACATAATTTCATAAGCAACGCAGAGAAGTTACAGTGTATAGATTTCAAAAAAAGGAAAAAAAAAACCTCTGACACCATTTTATTTTGCCCCAAACATAAATCACAGTACATTTTTCAAAATCATTCTTTTTTTTCCTAAATGTGTGTGTGTGTGTGTGTGTGTGTGTGTAATTCTATCCCCATCCTCACCATTCCTTCTCAGAGTAGTCATCCTTGTTTCTCACCAGGCACATGTATGACATCATTTGGGGGATTCAGAAATTCTTAATTTTCTGTCTGCTTCTTGCCATATGGTAAACAATACTGACATGGGCTTGGCAGTTTAGAAAGAAGTGGTCCTTTACTACTGATGTCCCAAGATGGAAGCAGAGGATAATCAGTGTTTTGTTTTGTTTTGTTTTTTGGGTTTTTTTTTAGTGAGGCAATTGGGGTTAAGTGACTTGCCCAGGGTCACACAGCTAGTAAGTGTTAAGTGTCTGAGGCTGGATTTGAACTCAGGTACTCCTGAATCCAGGGCTGGTGCTCTATCCACTGTGCCACCTAGCTGCCCCACTAAATCAGTTTTAAAAATTAAAAATCCCTATTCTTGTTTTTATTCTTCACATGTCAAAATGTAATTCCTACATATCCATTGATGGATGGGGAAGATCTGGCCTTTCTCTCTTTTGACATTATGCTAAATTTCATCACCTGGATGTTCATAAAGGGGAACTCAACCATGGGCAATTAGATGGAATACCTTTTCTGTATTGTGTTTTATTTCATGAGTAGGTACTCTATATTAGGCTCAAAGTGTATGTATCTGAGGTTGGAGTCAATCTCATGGGTTTGAGAGGTCTAGGGGTTCTGGGCACATAATGCAGAGCTGGCTTGCTGCAAGAGAAATGTCTATAATAGAGAAAACAGTAGCTAAGAATATTGGTCCAAGCTCACTCTTCTTATTCGCAGACAAGTTCTAGGATTTCTTTCCATACTGTAGAGCTGATCTGAAATGTAAACTGCCTAATCAGTAAAACTACTACTTCATCTTCTAATAATAATTATCACTTTCTTGATTTACTCTAACAACAGTTAGCACTATCACTTGTTTAGTTCAAACCTTTTTTAGAATCTTGTGTTTTATTTTTTCTTTTCTATGTAAGAAATTTAATAATGTCCTCTATCTGGTTCATAATATATATTGAGTATGAATCTACTCCTTCCTATTGTTGTAAACCTAGACTCAATGCTAGCTTTCCTCATGATATGGAGCTAAGATTCTGACACAAAAGCTTTAAAGTTAGACACTGATTTTGTCTACTCAACATGTCTGAACTCTCTCCAGCCTTTAGTAAATATCCATTTTGGTCAAAATATTAATGGGTAGTCTACTTATAAATAGTAAATTGATTAAATTCTATCAATAGACAATTTCTCTAAACATATAAACATGATGAATCATTTCAACACATACATTTTTTTAAATTTTTCATTCATTTTCTTCCACAAAATGACTAATATGTAAATGTTTTACATGATTGAATGTGTTTAGTCTATATCAGATTGTTTCCCATCTCAGGGATGGGGGAGGGGAGGGAAGAAAGTATAAAATTTAGAACTCACAACTTTAAAAAACCCAAATGTTAAAAATTATTTTTACATATAATTGGGGAAAAGAAAATATTAATTTTAAATAATTCTAACTGAAACTTGCATATCAGATATCTGTTCCTAATACTATAGTCATAACCTTTAACTTAAAAGAAAAAAGGATGAAGTACTATACCAAGTCTATATGCTATGAAAAGATGTTTCAAAACAACATATTACCCAAATATTAAGTTCCATTGTTTAACACCAAGAATCTGAGCTTAGCTAAACTAAAATTTCCATGATGTTCTACTAGCCAAGCATCAGATAGCACCTATAATTTCTTATAGATTATTTTTTTTTATTCACACCACAGTAAAGGATGTTAATAGCCTTCAGTAAGTTTCATGATCCAATCAAGTTTTGAGGATGGTACAAAACAGTGAAATATAGTTTGACCACAAACCTTTTTCCCAGTATTCTGAGGGTAAAAAAACTGGGTCCTAGCTTAACATGAAGTGATGTCAGGGGAGCTAGATCAGTCCTATTCTTCTCTTCTGGCAAGGCAGGTCCAGGATCTAATGTCAGGTCACTGATTAGGGGAGTTTTTTTTAAACTTATCTTCCATTCCTCCTAATCTTCAGAAATCTAATTGTTTTCCTTTCTATTAATAAACTTCTGGCTGGTTTTCCTGGGCCATTTGCTCTTCTCATCTTTTCTGATGTTTATTTATTTGTGTTTTGTTGTTGTTGTTGTTATTTGCTACTCTGAACTGGACAGAATATTTATTTATCTTTTGTTTTTAAAGCTTCTCTTTGTCTGTGGTCTTTCTAGGGGTATCTTTTGGATATTTTTCAATATTTATGTGGGAGATCTGTGCTTTTCAACAGCTCTTCAAGCGAAGTACAAGCAGAGTGAACAATGAGGGGAAATAAAAGAAATATTAATATTTATTCTTTTTGTGGGGCAGTGGGGGTTAAGTGACTTGCCCAGGTTCACACAGCTAGGCAGTGTCAAGTGTCTGAGGTAGGATTTGAACTCAGGTCCTCCTGAATCCAGGGCCAGTGCTTTACCCACTGCACCACCTAGATGCCCCCAATATTTATTCTTAAAACACTTAAACTAATATGTTAAAATGACATTTCAAAGAAAACATATATCTATGACATGTGGTAAAGAATACAATAAGCAACAGTTCAAGAGACTACTGATTAGATAATTCAATTTTCAATTGTTTTGGAAAGTGCTAGAACTTTAAAAACCAATAGGGAACTGTAAACTTTAGCTATTTATCTGATACACATGAAAGAAAGAAAGAAAGAAAGAAAGAAAGAAAGAAAGAAAGAAAGAAAGAAAGAAAGAAAGAAAGAAAGAAAGAAAGAAAGAAAGAAAGAAAGAAAGAAAGGTTCTATCTCTATCTACCTTTTTGTGGTATAGTGGAAAGGACACTGGATTTACATAACCTGAGTTTGAGACCCTCCTTGAGATTTATTGGCTTAGAGACCTTGTCCAAGATACTTAAATTTACTTTGTATTAGTATCCTTTTCTCTAAACCAGGGATGACAATATGAATCAAGGATGATGTTACTTATAATACTTGTGACATATGATTATTGTGATAAAAGAAGTTTGTATCAATGTAGTCCTGGGTGTTGCAACAGGTTTAGATCCATGGTCTTATGCAGGAGATTTGAAATGCTTACATGTGTAATAAAGATGTCTTTGAGATTTTAATTATGAAACACGAAAGGCTCATGACTATGCCCTGAGTCAGACAATGATGATGACAACGACTACAACAACAACCACTACCACAATAACAATAGATTTCTAACAATGAGCTAGGAGGGTGGAGTTAATATCCCAACATAGTACTAAGAAAGTCTATTTTCTCCTAGAGTTCTTCCTTTGTCTCATGCTGTGAATAAAGGGACATAAATCAAAAACAAAGTATATGTAATCTAATGCAGGTATTTGTGAAAAAAATAAGATCACATCATCCAGATACAGACTTTAACAGAATAAAAAACTATGCTTAGAAGGGAATGTTAGTTTTGGCCTCCTGAAGTAATGGAAGGGAGGAGATAAATACTACCATTTTCTCTACTTTCCTCGGAATATTTTTTTTCCCTTTCTGCTCTCCAGCAACTAAAATAAACAACCACCTGATCCTTTATCTTTCATCTCTCCAGTGCTCACAGAAGAATAGATCACCACCACTGCTGCCATTACCTAACTGCTGTTCTGTGGTTCCACATAGAGGGGGAAGCCCTACTATCCCTTCTTCTTATTTCTACTGATCTTGGGGGGTAGGGAAGATCTGTTTAAAAACTCCCTTCTTGGGGCAGCTAGGTGGCACAGTGGATAGAGCACAGGCCCTGGAGTCAGGACGACCTGAGTTCAAATCAGGCCTCAGACACTTAACACTTACTAGCTGTGTGACCCTGGGCAAGTCACTTAACCCCCATTGCCCCGCAAAAAAAAAATAAAAATGAAAATGAAAATAAAAACTCCATTCTATAAGAAAACACTTCAAAAATCTGACAATCTATTAGCTTCCTCTCTTCCTAATTTGTGGGAAAAAAAACAAACAAACAAAAATAACTCATAGGTTCTTTAGTGACTTATGCAGCAAAACCAAATAGTGCTAGGACATTTTCATAATATTTCTCTTTCCCTTAGTTGCCAGGTGGTAATTATTATAATTCTCCTCCAGATTAAAGGGAAACTAGTATGGTATTTATATAAATAGCACTGATATCTTCCCAAGTCAACCTTAAGCCACCTCTATCTCTTCCATTTCTATTTAAAAATGAGAAAATTGTTCCTTTCACTCAACCAGGGACTGAATTAGCTTGCCTGCTACACTCTACATCTGAAATAATCTGGGTCATTAGGACAATAGTTGCCTTCAAGTATTTCAGGGTTTACCATCCATACCCAGAGTTCCAGTGTTTTGAGGTAAATGCTGAGTCAGATATTTTATGACTGAAAGAACATTATTTAAAAGAAATAAACAAGTAAATCAATAACATTTTGATCCTATCACTTTAATCTGTAAATTTTATAATAAAAGCATGTTTTAAAATTAATGTATTCATAGTTGAGATGCTTCTGTTAGGACTTTGCAGCATACAGAGAACTTGTACATGAAATCATTCAAATAGAAGAGCATTAGCTACTGTAACGCATATTCAGGGAAGGTTGTCAGAATTGTTTTTAATAAACAATGGCTACTAATGTGACTACCACTAACAATGACAGCATCAACAACAACAACAACCCCTTGTGTGTTTTCTTCCTGGAAAAAAAGTATGCAATAGGTCAAAGCAACATAAAACAGGGGAAAGTGGTAAAACAGAACAAGATTTAAGAGAAGATAGACGTGGAGAAATGTAGCAACCCCTATAGAAATAGTGGAGGCAATTATGGTTTAGTGGGGGATAAGCAAAATTAAACAAAATCAAATCAAAACAAAAGAGGAAATGGAAGCAAATGATTGGATTTGGACCTGCCTCCTTTAGGTTAGACTAGATAGCCTCAAAGATGTCATCCAACTTTTTTTTTTCTTTTTTATTTTTTGCTGAGGCAATTGGGGTTAAGTGACTTGCCCAGGGTCACACTGCTAGTAAGTGTTAAGTGTATGAGGCCAGATTTGAACTCAGGTCCTCCTGAATCCAGGGTCAGTGCTCTATCCACTGCGCCACCTAGCTTCCCGTCATCCAACTTTTTGATTCAGTGAACTTAGGTTTTTCTTATTAACTATATAAGTTTTGATGTCACTTAATCCCTTGGTTTCAGCTTCTATCTGTAAAATGTAAAAAAAATAAAATATTTGGACAAATTTACATAGAATTTTTGCATGTAACTTTATATTATGCAAATTTATACTGTCGTTATCTGTTTAAAGGAAGGTAAGTCAAGTGCATAAAGTCCTTTCGAAAGTAGATAAATATAGACTATATATGATACATATAAAGTGAGAATTGCTTATTGCATTATATACTACATAGGTGAAAGGCATTTCTCTTTTCTTTAAAATAATATTTTCCAATGTGGTAAGAGAAGTTATTGTAATACTTAGTGTCATATTCCAAAGTTCTACCACTTTCCTATGAAGTACATGTTGATGATGAATGTATCTCAGTTAACGCTTTATCTAAGAGGTATAGATCTAATCATCATCTTCAGAGATGTGCGACACTAAATCATGTGACCTCATTTTTCTATCAAATAAAGAAAAGAAATGTGGATATAGAAAATATATATCAAGACATATATGTGGGCATGCACAGAAGGGATCTGTGATTCAGGGGTATAATGAGGGGGTACATATTATCCCCTAACTGAGAAATGTGGGGTTTTGGCTGCCTCTTTTTTGCTTGTTTATGTTTTCTCCCTTGATCTTCATTGACAAAGTACTTGGAAGATGGACATGTCCAAGGTTGCAAGAAACTGTGTGTCCTCGGAGTTGAATGAATGAGTATAGAGGAGTAGTCCACAGCAACTATTTCAGAACTCAGGGAGATTATGGTCACCAACAAGAGAATTGACCAAATCCTTGCCATCTTAACAGACATGTACCAGGAGTTCTTTGGATAGTGCAAAGTTGAGGCAAAATGAGAATTAACTAATTAGTAAAACTACAAACTGCTTTGTGTTCCAATGAACTATAGGCATCAGCTTCTTATCTGATTGTAACAGTAATTAGAATTTGGGTAATGAAACCATTTTTTTTTGTTTTGAATTGTATTTTCCAAATTACATGTAAAAAATTTTGACATCAATTTTTTAAAACTTTGTGTTCTAACTTTTCTTCCTCCCTCATTCCCCACCACTTACCCCCAATAATTCAATATAAGTTATCCATGAATATTCATGCAAAACATCTCCACAGTAGACAGGCTGACAAAGAAAACAGACAAAAACAAAACTTCATATTAAGGAACTCTAAGAGGCTAAAATTCTAGCTATGATGTCTAAAATCAAATGAGTGGTCACCCCAAATTAGAAGTTTTAGCCATAATTTAGACTTTTAAGAATTTATTAAAGAGCAATCAGAAGTTGGTGAGGAGAATGAGAGTTAAAAATCTAACTATCTCTAAGAGACCCCAGCATCCGACCCACCATACTGAGGTCAGGAACCCAAGAGACCCCAACATTTCCTTCCTCCTCCCAGAAGCCTGCTCTCCAACAGTAAACAGTGCCATCCACACACACAGCTCCAAACTAATTGGCCGGTAGTCCTGATTGACAATTCCCACAGGTGGTTCTACAGATGTAACTTCTGGATGCCAGTTAACTTCTGGACAATAAAGTCACATGGTCTCAAAATCACATGCTTTCTCCTTTTGGTGGAGCTTCCCTGCAATCTCTTTCCCAGCAGGGGTTGCCATTCCAATTCTCACAGAACTATCAAAAAATAATTATGATTCAATCTGTTTTCAGATACCATCAGTTTCTTCTCTGTTGATGGATTGCAATTTTCATAAGTCCTTCACAGTTATATTGGATCATTTCATTGCTGAAAATAACCATGTCCTTCACAGAAGATCATCTTAAACTATTGCTTTTATTTTGAATATGGTACATTTCACTCTTCTTCAGTTCATTTAGGTCTTTCCAGATTTTTCTGATAGCATCTTGTTCATCATAACTTTTATATAGTACCTTAAACTTGACAAATAATTTTCTTCACAATAGCCCAGCAGAGGAGGTAACATATGTTTTGACATTGTAGTCAATCATCATAACTATTTCCCTCCATCCTATTCCTTTCCATTATATTTACTCTATTTTCTATCTTCTTTTACCCTCTTGCTCCTCAAAAGTGTTTTGCTTCTGACTGCCCCCTCCCCTGCTCTGCCCTCCCTTCTTTCAAGATTCCCTCCTTATCATCTTCCTCTCCAACTTTTCTGAAGGGTTAAATAGATTACTCCACCCAATTGGGTGTGTATGTTATTCCCTCCTTGAACCAATTCTGATGACATTAAGGTCTTTGGGCTAATTCTGATGTGTGAAAGGGTCTTCACTCCTCCACATCTCCCCAATCTCTCCTCCCACTCCATATACCCTTTCCTGCTTCTTTCATTTGAGATTTCAACCCATTCTGTCATTTCCCTATCCCCTCCCCCAGTGTATTCCTCTCCCCCCTCAATTTTGCCCCAAAGATGTCATCATGTGGAGCTAGGTGACACAGTGGACAAAGCACCCACCCTGGACCCAGGAGGACCTAAGTCTAAATCTGGCCTCTGATGCAAGACACTCATCAACCCTAACTGCACCCCCCCCCAAAAAAAAAAGAGAAACAAAAAAATAAATACTTTACAGGTATCACCCAATCATAATCAGTTCTCACTTGTGTGCTCTGTCTAAATTGATTCCTACCATCTGCTCTAATACTCACAAGGTTCTTATGATTTAGACATATCATCTTCCCTTGTAGGAATGTAAACAGTTTAACCATTTAAAATATCTCATGAATTTTTTTTCCTATTTATCTTTTTATGCTTCTCTAGGGTCTTGCATTGGAAAGTCAAATTTTTTATTCAGTTCAGACCTTTTCATCACAAATACCTGAAGTCCCATTTTTTCCCCTGAAAGATTATAGTCAGTTTTGCTGGTAGGTGATTTTAGGTTGTAATCCCAGTTCCTTTGCCCTCTGGAATATCATATCTCATTCCCTCCAGTCCTTTCATGTAGAAGCTGCTAGATCCTGTGCTCCCCTTACTGTGGCTTGACAGTATTTGAATTGCTTCTTTCTGGCTGCTTGCTATATTTTTTCCTTGACCTGGGAGCTTTGGAATTTGGCTATAATATTCCTGGGAGTTTTCCTTTTGGGAGCTCTTTCAGGAGGTGATTGGTGGATTCTTTCAATTTCAATTTTACCTTCTGCTATTAGTATATCAGGGCAATTTTCCCTGACAATTTCTTGGAAGGTCTTTCCTTGATTATGGTTTTAAGGTAGTCCACTAATTTTCAAATTATCTCTCCTGAATCTATTTTCCAGGTCAGCAGTTTTTCCAAAAAGACATTGCACATTGCTCTCTCTTTTTTTATTCATTTGGATTTACTTTATTGTGTCTTGGTTTCGCACAAAGTCACTAGCTTACATTGGTTCAATTCTAATTCTTACACAATTATTTTCATCAGAGATCTTTTGTACATCATTTTCCATTTGGATTTTCAAGATGTTGATTTTTTTCTCATGTCTTTCCTGTATCCCCCTCATTTTTCTTTCCATCTTTTTCCTCTACCTCTCTAACTTTATCTTCAAAGTCCTTTTTGAATATCTCTATGGCCTGAGACCAATTTACATTTTTCTTGGAAGCTTTAGATGTAGGGACCCTGATGTTGTTATCTTCTTCTGAGGTCGCACTTCTATCTTCCTTGTCACTAAAGAAGCTTTCTATGATTTGCAACTTTCTTTGCCTGCTCATCCTGCCCATCTTTCACTTGGCTTTTAACTACTTCTTAATGTGGGGTCCTGCTTTCAGGATAAACTGTTCTAAGCTTCAGGGGGTCCCAGGTGTTATGATTTAATGAGTGTCAGTTTCTTCACTTGCCTGGCCCTTTCTCTGGTCTGTATATAACCCCAAACCAACTTGTCAATCAACCAGGCAGCAAAACTTTGTGTTATGTGGGTGGTAGCTCCAAAGCGCCTACAGTGCTCCCCTACCTAGGTGGCCACCACTCAAGGTTTCTTCCTGGTTTCCTGCTGGGGCAGGATATCCAAATCCCCCTTAGCTCCTGGATATACCTCCGTAGCTTCCCCCAACCCCCAGCAGCCATTAAGCCATCTCACCAGACCATGAGCTTAATTCCAAAAGAGATTGGCAATGCAGCTGATTCAGATGCTCAGGGGTAAGTTTCCCTGGTGCAGTCTGCTTGTGGTTGAATCTGTGTCAGCACTATTGCAGAGCTTGATTCCACTCCCAGCCTGGTTCCCCCTTCTGCTGAATTTCCAAGGTGTCTTTGGCTGTAAAATAATCTCAGTTCTTTTTTGAGCATTCTGCTGCTACAGAATTTGTTTTCTGGTTGTGTTTGGAGGATTTTTTTGGAGCAATTGTGTCAGGATGTCTGAGTGTTTATTGCCTTTCCTCCTTCATCTTGGCTCCTCCCCCAATTAAACCATGTTTAAAATTTTTTAACCTAAAATATGTTCCCCTGATTGAATGCAAGAGTTTTATATCTTACTCATATTTTACATTGACTAATTTTTCCTTCCTTTCTCCCTAATTTTTAGTAAACTGCAGACTAAAACTTAACCTAAGCTATAAGTAAATTGTTTTTCTTCTTTTCTTTTTTTTCTTCAGGGTAATGGTGTTGGAGCTTAATAAGTTGAAAATTAAAAGAAAATGGATCCTAAACCCTCACATTAAACAGATCCTTAACTCGATCAGTGCAGGCTACCCTAGATATGAATGAAGGACAAATCGTATGTTTGAGTCCAGAAAAAGGAGTGATACATTTTCCAAGGTCCTATGGGCCAAGTAGGGGTTCTCTCAAAACTAAAATTTTATTAATTTAGATCATATATTATTTATTTCATAAATATATGTAATAATTCAAATACTTAACTGTTTACATTTCCTTTAAATAGAGTATAGTTGCAGTTACAGTTTTATAGTGTGAATTTTATTTTTGGTTCATCCCATAGCATGGATATAACTCCATTTATTTTTTGTGAGGCAATTGGGGTTAAGTGACTTGCCCAGGGTCACATAGCTAGTAAGTGTCAAGTGTCTGAGGCTGGCTTTGAACTCAGGTTCTCCTGAATCCAGGGCCTGTGCTCTATCTACTGTGCCACCTAGCTGTCCCTAACTCCATTTTTTTTAACCCCTAACAAATGATAAAATTTGTTTAGGCCTCTCATTGACACTCTGAATATGTCTTTAACTTGTGAATATTATTTTGTGCATCAAATTTTTGCTGACTTTTGGTTTTGTTTTGTCCATTCTGTCAGTCTTTAATTTGTTATTATTATTGTTGTTGTTGTTGTTGTTGTTGTTAGTAGTAGTAGTAGTGTTTTGATTCATGAATGTTCAATGTTAAGTGTAAATTTTCTTCCATTTCATTCTTTTTCTAAATAATATTTTATTTTTGCAATAACAAGAAAACATCATTTTCAACATTCTATTATGTAAGACTTTCGGTTCTAAAGTTTTCTACCTCTTTGCTTCCCTTCCACCCTCCCAATGTCAACAAGCAAACTGATGCAGGTTATACATTACAATTATGTTAAACATATTTCCACATTAGTCACCTTATGAGAAAATAATCAGAACAAAAGGAAAAAGGCACAAGAAAGAAGAAACAACAACAACAAAAGTGAAAATAGAATGCTTCAATCTGCATTCAGATGCTATAGTTCTTTTTCTGGATGGTGGAGAGTATTTTCTATGATTAGACTTTTGGCAATGTCATGGATCATTGCATTGCTGAGAAGAGTTAAGTCTATCATAGTTGATTATCATACAGTGTTGTGATGTTTAAAATCTAAATTGTGGTTGCCTTAAATTAGAAGCTTTAGCACCAGTCCTTGGGCATTAAACATTTATTAAAGCATACAGATGGAGTTCAGAAAGTTAAGAAAAAAGCCGATTTAGCCTAGAGTTCCAGCCTGGTCTGGTTCTTCCTCATGTCCTCTGCCACAAGCCTGCTTCAATCATGAACTCTCTCCAGCAAACTGATTGTGGAAGCTTTTTGTAGGTCTGGAACAGAGGTGGTCCTTACACACTGCTTCAAGCTGATTGGTTGGTGTCATCCAAATCCATTGGCTCTGAAGGTGTTCTCAATCCAGTTAACCTGAAGTAGGCTAATCAGCAGTTAATCACTCTCACTTGATTCAATCAGTCTAGATTAATCTCCAGGTGAGTCTTTGAGTATCTGCTAAATCTCATTATTGCATCACAGTGTTGTTGTTGTTGCTGCTGTATAAAATGTTTTCTTGATCTCTTTATTTCCCAGCTCCAGTACACTTAAGTCTTTCCAGCTTTTTCTTAAACCTTCCTGCTCACCATTTCTTAAAGCATGTTAGTATTCCATTTATTCATATACCACAACTTGTTTAGTCATTGCCTAATTGATGGGCATCCCCTCAATTTCTAAATCTTTGCCACCACAAATAGAGCAGCTTAAAATATTTTTGTACATGTGGGTCTTTTTCACTTTTTTATTATCTCTTTGGGATACAGACCTATTAATAGTATATCTGGGTCAAAGCTTATCCACAGTTTTATAACCTTTTCAGTGTGTTTCCAAGTTACACTCCAGAATGGTTGGATCAGTTCACAATTCCACCAAAAATGCAATAGTGTTCCAATTTTCCCACATCTTCTCCAACATTTATCATTTTCCTTTTCTGTCTTATTAACCAATTGAATATGTGTGAGGTGTTACATCAGAGTAGTTTTCATTTCCATTTCTATAGTCAGTAGTGCTTGAGAACATTTTTTCATATAGATGTAGAAAGCTTTAATTTCTTCATCTGAAAACTGTTCACATCCTTTGACCATTTCTCAATGGGGGAATAACTAAGAGCAGTGGCCCAGGTGGGGGAGGGGCACAGGTTCCTCAGAACTGACAACCACAGCACACAAAGCTGGTTGATTAGGCAAGTTGTTCTGGACCAGGGAACAGGCCAGGTGAGTGAAGAACCTGATTCTCCTTAAATCATACCACCTGGGACTTCTTAAGCTTGGGATACTGCAGCCCGGAAACTGCCCCACTTTAAGGAACTAAAAGTCTAGTAAAAGAAAGGCAAGATGAGCAGACAAAGGTGAGGACCATAGAAAGTTTCTTCAGTAACAAGGAAGACCAATGGGCACCCTCAGAGAAAGATGTCAACATCAGGGCCCTTATCTCTAAAGCTTCCAAGAAAAATATGAATTGGTCTCAGGCCATAGAGGTGCTCAAAAAATACTTTGAAGATAAAGTTAGAGAGGTAGAGGAAAAAATGTAAAGAGAAATGAGGGTGATGGAGGAAAGACATGAGAAAAAAGTTAACAGCTTGAAAAGTCAAATTAGCCAAATGGAAAAGGAGTTACAAAAGCTCTCTGATGAAAATAATTTCTGAAGAATTAGGATTGAATAAATGGAAGCCAGTGACTTTATGAGAAACCAAGACACAATAAAGCAAATCCAAATGAATAAAAAATAGAGACCAATGTGAAATATTTTCTGGGAAAAACTGCTGACCTGGAAAATAGGTCCAGGAGAGATAATTTGAAAATTATTTCTCTACCTAAAAACCATAATCAAGGAAAGTGCTTAGACACCATGTTCCAAGATATTCTCAGGGAAAATTGCCCTGGAATTCTAGAAGAAGAAGCTAAAATAGAAATCAAAAGAATCCACTGATCACCTCCAGAAAGAGATCCCAAAAAGAAAATTCCTAGGAATATTATAGAAAAATTCCAGAGCTCTCAGGTCAAGGAGAAAATATTGCAAGCTGCCAAAAAGAAAGAATTCAAGTACTGTGGAGCCCAAGTCAGGATAGCATAAGATCTAGCAGGTTAAAGAACCAGAGGGCATGGAATATGATATTCCAAAGGGCAAAGGAAATAGGATTACAACCAAGAATCATCTATCCAGCAAAATTCAGCATAATCATTCAGTGGAAAAAAATGGGACCTTAATGCAAAAGAATACTTTCAGATATTTGTGATGAAAAGACCTGAACTGAATGGCAAATTTGACTTTCAAATAAAAGACCCTAGAAAGCCATAAAAAATTGGAGCTGAGGGACATACCAGGGGTCATACAGTGGGCAACTGTCTTGTTTCTAACACCGGGTTTTGGCTGGAATCCCCCTGGGTCCAGGGGTGATGCTTTGTCCACTGTGTCACTTAGCTAGGTGATGACATCTTTAGGGTTAAATTGAGGGGTGAAGGTAATTCACTTGGGAAAGGGAAGGGCAGAGGTGAAATCCTACATGAAAGAAACAGGAAAAGGCTTATGGAGTTGGGGAAGAGATGGGAGAGGAGCAGGGCAGTAAATGAATTTTACACTCATCAGAAAAGGCTCAAAGACCTTAAACTCATCAGATTTGCCTTAAGGAGGGATTAACAGACACATCCAACTGGGTAGAGTAATCTATTTAATCTGGGCAGTAAATGAGCCTAACACTCATCAGAATTGGCTCAAAGACCTCAATCTCATTGGAATTGGCTCAAGAAGTGAATAATAGACACACTCAATTGGGTGGAGTAATCTCTCTAACCCTGCAAGAAAATATGAAGGGAAGGGGATAAAGAGAGAGGGGCAAAAGAAGGAAGGGCAGATTGGGGGAGGGGACAGACAGAAACAAATCCCTTTTGAAGAGTGATAAGATGAAAGAATTTGGATAATAGCATAAATATCATGGGGAAGGGAATAGGATGGAAGGGAAACAGCTAACAATAGTAATCATGAAAAAGAGAAAAGGGCGAAAAATTGTACAAAAAATATTTATAGCAACTCTTGGTGGAGGCTAAGAATTGAGAATCAAGGCAATGTCCATCAATTGAGGAATTATGGAAAAAGATGTGTTATATGATTGTAGTGGAATGGTCTTGTGCTATAGGAAATGACAAACAGGATGATCCCCCAAAAATCTGGAAAGACTAATGAGCATCGATGTATAGTGAAGTGAGCGGAGCTGAGAGGACATTGTACATAGTGACAGCAGTGTTGTTCAATGGCCAATTGTAAAAGACTTAACTACTCTCAGCAGTGCAATGATCCAAGACAATCCCAAGGAACTAATGTGGAAGCTTACTATGCACCCCTATAGAAAGAACTGATAAAAAGAACACTTGTGGATAGCACATATATAACCTGGTTGCGATCTTGTGGAGGGGGGAGGAAAGCGAGGGAAGGAGGGTGAAAAATTTGGAACTCAAAATCTTATGAAAATGAATGTTGAAAACTACCATTACATGTAACTGGAAAATAAAATAAATGTTGGTTGCTGAAAAAAAAATTACATTCCAAATTCTCTCTCTCCTGCACTTTCTCCTTAAGAAGCCAAGCAATTTGATATTGATTGTACATGTGAAGTTATGCAAAACATATCTCCATATTAGCCATTTTGAAAAGGAAAACACAAACAAAATAAAATCATAAAAATAAGAAAGTTTTTAAAAGAATGTTCCAATCTGCAGTAAAAGTTCATAATTTCTCTCTCTGGAGGTAGACAGCATTTATTTTTGTGGGGCTATGAGGGTTGTGACTTGCCCAGGGTCACACAGCTAGTAAGTGTCATGTGTCCGAGGCCGGATTTGAACTCATGTCCTCCTGAATCCAGGTTCAGTGCTTTATCTATCCACTGCATCACCTACCTGCCCCTAGATAGCATTTTTTATCATTCATCTTTTGTAATCATCTTGAATAATTTTCTTGATTAGACTGGCTAAGTCTTTCATATTTGATGACCCTTATATTATTGTTTTACTATGTACAATGTTCTGATTCTTATTTCATTTTGCATTAATTCATTTATGTCTTCCCAATTGTTTTTTCTGAAACAATCCCTCTCAACATTTCTTTTCTTTTTTTTTAAATGGTATTTTATTTTTCCCATTACTTATAAAGACAATTTTCAACACTCATTTTTACAAGATTTTGAGTTTCTAATCCCCTCCCCCAAGATGGAAACCAACCTGATATAGGTTATATAGGTTCAATAGTTTAAAAACATATTTCCACATTAGTCATTTGGGAAAGAAGAAAGAGAACAAAAGAAACACACAGACACACACACACAAAGTGAAAATAGTGTGCTTCAATATGCACTCAGACTCCATTGTTTCCTTCTCTAGATGAGGATTGAATTTTTATCATGAATCATTTGGAATTGCCTTGAATCATTGTATTTCTGGGAAGAGCTAAGTCATAGTTGATCATTGCAGAAGGTTTTTGTTATCTACAATGTTCTCCTGGTTCTGCTTACTTCACTTCACCCAGTATAAAATCATCTAAGTCCTTGCAGGTTTTTTCTGAAATCATAATTTTTTTTTAGCACAATAGCGGTCCATTATATTCATATATCCAAACTTGTTCAGCATTCCACAATTAATGGACATTCCCTCAATATATGATTCTTTGCCACCACACACACACACACACACACACGCGCGCACAAAGCTGCTGTAAGTATTTTAGTACAAATAGATCTTTTTTTCCCTTTTCTTCAATCTCTTTGGCATATAGATCTAATAGTGGTATCATAGCCAAAATGTATGCAGTCTCATAGCCCTATAGGAGTAATTCCAAATTGTTTTCCAGATTGGTTGGGCTAGTTCACAACTCTACTAATGGTTCATTACTCTCCCTTTTTTTCTGTATTCCCTCCAACCTTTGTCATTTTCCTTTTCTGTCATTTTAGCCAATCTGATAGATGAAAAGTGATATCTCAAGGCTATTTTAATTTCTATTTCTCTAATCTATAGTGATTTAGAGCATTTTTTTCAAGTGACTATAGATAGTTTTGGTTTCTTCTGTCAAACACTCCCAGTTCATATCACTTGAGGAATGGTTCTTCTTTGTATAAATTTGGCACAATTCCTTATATTTGAGAAAGAAATCCTTTATCAAAGAGACTTGTGGTACATTCCCTCCCCACCCAAGTTCCTCTTTTACTTCTAATTTTGTATACTTTAATTGTGTTTGTGTGGAAACTGTTTTTTCTTTATTTTATTTAATCAAAATTAGCTATTTTACTTCTTGTAATACTCTCCCCATGGGCTACTAGGTGTCACAATGGATGGAGTGATAACCCTTTAATTAGGAGGACCTTAGTTCAAATTTTAAATCTCATGCTTACTACCTGTGTGACCCTAAGTAAGTCACTTAACCATGTTTGCTTTAGTTTCTTTATCTGTAAAATGAGCTAGAAAGCCAAATGGTAAACAACTCCAATATCTTTGGTGAGAGAAATCCTAATGTGGTCACAAAGAGTAGGGCACAACTAATCAATAAAGGAATAGAAATCATTTCTATCTCATTTGGTCTAGAAATCTTCCCTTATGCATAGATCTTACAGGTACATTTTTCTTCCATGCTCTCCTAATTTAATTATGGCATCACTCTGTATGTCTATATAATTTCCCCCCATTTTGATCTTTTCTTGGTATATGGTGTGATTTGATAGTCTATTGTTAGTTTCTACCAAAACACTTTCCTCTTTTCCCAGCATTTTTTTTTCAAATGACAAGTTTTTACCCTTAAAACCTAGATCAAACACTAAGTTACTATGGTCATTAATGCTAACTTTCTTTCCTTCACATTTCCCCCCCATTCATTCTGTTGATATTCTTGAAGTTTTGTTCTCCCAGAAGGATTTTGTTACTATTTTTTCTAGCTCTATAAAATAATTTTTTGCTAGGTTGATTGGATGACACTGAATAAGTTAATTCACTTAGGTCAAATTGTCATTTTTATTATATTGGTTCAGCCTACCCATGAAGAAATAATATTTATCCAATTGTTTACATTTGTCTATTTGTGTGAAATGTATTTCATAATCATGTTAATATAATATTTGGGTTTGTCTTGGCAAGTAGATTCATAAATATTTCATATGGTTTTAGTATGTTTTAAATGGGATTTCTCCTGTCTCATGCTACTGGGTTTGATTGGAAGTACATATTGTGGAAATTAAAATGATATGTAGTCACTTTATTTCTATCCCAAGTTTGGGTAAAATTAGCTGGGGTTTCTAATATATTGCTACTTAAAAATTAGAAGCTTTAGCACCAGTTGGAAGGCATTAAGCATTTATTAAAGCATACCAAATATTAGTGTACTAGACAAGAGAAGAAGCTTAACAGCCTCCACATGCGCTGCCTTCAGTGCATCCTTGGCATATCTTGGTCAGGTAGGATCACCAACACAGAAGTGCTCCAACACGCACAACTTCCAAGAATCTACACACTACTGAAAGACGGCTGTGCTGGCTCAGTCATGTGCACTACATGCAAGACAGGTGCATTCCTAAAGACCTACTCTGTGGCGAGTTAGCCTCAGGCCAAAGACCTGCTGGATGCCCCCAGCTTCCACTACAGAGATGTATGCAAGCAAGACTTGAGGGCTCTGGGAACAGACATTGGCAGCTGGGAGGAGATGGCCAAGGACCGAGACTGATGGAGTTCAGTACTCAGGAGCAGATTGTGAACAGCTGAGATGGGCCTTCAAGCTCGGCAGGAAGAAAAACAAATGAGACGCAGGAACCAATGGGCAACAGAGAGTGCAGTTTTCTGATGTCCAGTTTTCTGATGAGCTCCTGTCCTCATTGCGGCGGCAGGAGCTGTGGCTCCCATATTGGACTGCACAGCCACACTGTGGCCTGTGGCTCATCAAGGTACTAATCCATGGTCATCCGTGACTGGTAGAAGCCTATTACTACTACTATTTTTCAGGAACTGTGCTAAATACCGGCAATACAAATACAAATTTTTAAAGTGCCAGCATGTAATACACTCATAATTTAATATTAAAAGACAATGCACAAAAGAAAGCTAAAGTGGCAAGGGAGGACATGATGAACTTGGAATGGTGGAGAAGCTAAAGAAAACCAAAATGAATGGTTCTGATGAAGCTAAAGTAGTTCAATATGAGTGCAGCCAGATAAGAAGTGACATCTGTCTGAGAAGGGATTACTCTCAGAATGAGGATTTTTTAAAAACTCTTGTTTAGTTCCTACATGTTCTGAAGGATGAAATTATCCTTAAGGCAAGACAATACATTCTCAATTTTATTTCTTCCTGACAGTTCTACCAGATATCTGGATAATTCAAGTTTCTTGAATCATCTCTCTACTTGTGCTCCATTACCCAAAGTTGATTTTTACCTGTTTATTTGCTTGTATCTAAACATAAAATAGCTTTTGTTCCTTCTTTCTTTGTTCTTCTGTCTAATATCTCCATCATGCTTCATCCTTTTGGTGCCTTTGAACTCTTCTCCTGCACTGACCTCAGAAACTATGCATCTACAACATACTTGAGTTGGGGGTTGTTGGGGTAGGTTAGTCTTTATTCTATGTAAATTTCATGAGGGGAGGACTCAGCTCATCCAAGAATTTGTTGTCTTTCCCTTGGAAATTGAATCCATTTTTCCTTTCTCTGACTGTGTTGTCATGCAAAGTCCCTCCCCTTTCTACCCCCAATACACAATTAAAACAACCTTATGTTAAGTGGATGAGAATGATATGGTTTTTTTTCTATATTTTACCATGTGCTTGATATGAGTAGTGAGTTACACTTCAATGTCTTATGAACCATAATGGGTTGCCATAGTAAGACACTGAAACAAAAGTCACTCTTCCATGTTACTCATCACATGACTTACTTTCCATCTTTGCATCCTTCTTATTCACATTATTCCAAGTTTTAGTTTGCTTTGTCAGTCCTCTCTCTAAGAACCTACATGTTTTTTTTCCCTTCAAAAGAACCTTTGCCTAATTAGTAGAGTCCATGGTTTTGATCCTGATGCAATGTTTGATGTTGTATTTTTTTTATCTTTTTTAATTTTTATGCTAATCCTTTCTTTAGCAACATAGTACCCTAGGCATAAGATGATTTTTAATACAATACCATGATGATCAAATAATGTTAAACATTTGTAATAACTGTGTGAGATGAAATTAAAGATTTACTAGGTCTGTGAATTTATTTTAGAAACTCTATCAATCCAAATAGTCTAATTAATTAGATTTTCCATTACGTTGATGAAAGAATAATTTTGCATCTTTTGCCATTTCTTTTTCATATTTGATATCCTAGATACTCTCATCCATGTCTTCTATAAATCGCTAATGATTAAATTTATATTTTATGTCTTATATTTGCATAATTTAAATAGTATTATTGTAATGGGCATTGGGAACGAGTCTTTTTGTTTTCCATTGCCATCTTGATATACCTTTGAACACCAGTATTTTAGCATAATTTTAGAATAGAAAGGAATAAGACTTATGACTTTTGTTTGAATGTAATCAACTTTTAATAAGTTTTCTGTAACTTTGAAATAAACCATCTTAAGTTTTAGTTATGGTATGCTGATATTATGACATAAACTCTTATTGAAATCTTATTTTAGACAATAATGATCCCTGAGAAATATACAAATGCACACGTCACCTTGAACCCTGAACAAGGCAGAGAACAATGATATTGCCACTTGATAGAGAAATGAGTAGCAGGTGGTAGAGGCACGATATTGAGCCAAGTACTGAATAGCAATGGTGAAATAAATCACCTCAGTAAGAGTGCCAGAGGGGCCCTGGCAGCACACAAACAGGGCTTGTGATGGTAGGAAAGATGTTGTTAAAAACAATGCTGTCTTTATACACTGTGTTGGAAATAGGAGCTACTAACAATAATAACCATTCATTTGTGGGTGACTAGAAAAAAATCAATGTGTGACCACCAGTTTCTTCACCTGACACACACATAAAGACAGTCATTGAGTTTATGACTAAAGTCATGATTTATAGTTCCTGAAATTGTGTGGGATCTGCCTGACACATTTGCTTTAAAAAGTCAGAGCATTTCAATGACTGTATGCTATATTGTGCTGTCTGTCACTGCTGCTTCCCAGATGTTGATACCAATGTGAACAATCAGTAGGAGGTAGTTCAGGGCATTGTCCAGGCAACAAGCAATATTGTGAACACCACTAGTCAATACCACCTAATGTGACCTAATGTGTAGAAGAGAATGTCCAGATCCAAAAGAATACCTATTATTTGTTTCTTTATATAAATCTATATCAAAGAAAGCAATGTTTTACTATTTATTTTTTTTACTTTCCACAATAGACATAATTCCTACACAAACAAAAAGACATATTTTTTCCTTGTATGACAAGGATTTAGGAAAACCTATTAAAATATCATGAAGATCTAAATTTGCTGCTGATTTTTTCTATTCCTGTTATTTAAAAATTTGATTTGTGGACTGGGAACATCACCTTCCTTAACTATAATCTTGGCAACTGTGTCCCTGAACCTTTCTTTTTTTTTTTTTTTTTTTTCTAAATTTCATCCGCTTTTGTCTTCCTCCAGAAAGAATCCAGTAGATAGAGCACTGTCCCTGGAGGCAGAAAGATCTGAGTTCTAATTTGGAGTCAAACACTTGACACTTACTGTATGTGTGACCCTGGGCAAGTCATTTAACCCTGATTGCCTCAAATATTCAGGGTCATCTCCAGTCATCCTGATACATATCTTGTCACTGGACCCAGATGACTCTCAAAGACAGAGATTGGCTGGTGACTTTGCACAGCCCTCCCTCACATAAATCTAATTTAGGGAAAGTCATGGCATCACCTCCCATTGTCATGGTACTCTTTGAGAATGAAGAACAAAAAACAATAATAAATCACCTGCACATTTAGTAGGAATGAGTCTACATAATGCATCTTAGGATAATAATAAATTATTTTTCTTTTCTCTCTCTCTCTCTCTCTCTCTCTCTCTTTTCAGAGCAATGAGGGTTAAGTTACTTGCCCAAGATCACACAGCTATTAAGTGTCAAATATCTAAGGTTGGATTTGAGCCCAGGTCTGACTAAATCCAGGGCTGGTGCTTTATCCACTGTGCCACCTAGCTGCCCCCTATTTTTTTTTAATAAGACAATTGGGGTTAAGTGACTTGCCCAGGGTCACACAGCTAGTAAGTGTTAAGTGTCTGAGACCGGATTTGAACTCAGATACTCCTGACTCCAGGGTTGGTGCTCTATCCACTGCACCACCTAGCTGCCCCAACTGCCCCCTATTTTTCTATTTCATTTAAATAATTTAATGATTTTATATGGCACCTTTAAAATTAACCTTTTTAGGTGTGACCTAAAATTAAATTAAGGTAGTATATAAATACTTATTTCATTAATCCACAATATAAGTCTTCCACTTTACTAATACTGACCAAAATACTCACTAAGAATCATTGGGTTGATATAATGAAAATTCTTTTTTCAAAATTGCATTTCTTTGGGGCAGCTAGGTTGTGCAGTGGATAAAGCACCGGCCCTGGAGTCAGGAATACCTGAGTTCAAATCTGGCCTCAGACACTTAACACTTACTAGCTGTGTGACCCTGGGCAAGTCACTTAACCCCAACTGCCTCACCAAAAAAAAAAATACAAAAATGCATGTCTTTGCTATATAAATTATTATTTTCATTTTCATCAATGTCATGTGTACTTATATTTTGTTCTCTGCTTCACTATTCCACAAATATGTACAACTCCCTCTACTTAACTTCCATCCATATTGGGGTTTTTCCCCAACCTCAAAGCCTTCATCTCTAATCTGTAGGTGGAATTTAAAATAATAATAAAAAAAGCACCATGTCCATTGAATTCTTGAAAATGAGATGTTTCCAGTCCCAAAAAGTCTAATAAATTAATAAGAGCAATAAAGGATGACTATAAAGTTGACAATGATTATATCATTATAGCTATTACAATTATTGCCATCAGTTTAATGATTATTAGGCACATGTTTGTTGTTCTTTCGGGGATACATTCAGGAATATAAAGGAATCACTCTTAGTGGCACTTTTTTTCTTTAAATGGCACCAGAAAAAGATAGAGTTGTTTTATTAACACCTGCTAACTAAGCACCAGATGCCTACTTTTTGTGCTGCCAGTGTTTTCTTTACTTATCAACATCTGTGTTTTTGGCCCTTGCTAAAGCAGAATAGGCCATTTGTGGCAGAGTAGGTTTAAAACCAATTCACCCTAACTGAAGTGGATTCCCTCACTCTGCCTGCTGAAGCAGAACAAGGTTTTTCCAGGTCACAGTCCACAAAAAAGAGCAAGTTTGAGAGGATCTGCAGCTATAGCTGCTAGGGGAGCCATGACCTAGAGAACCAATTAACACTGTAGTCCTCAGCTTTTAATATTTAAGTATACTTGTGTTTATTGATAAATGCTAATGATGTGGCTTAGAAATTTGGCATCCTGATGAGCAGGAGGAGTTCAGAGAAACCTGGAGGGTCTTGCGTGAGCTGATGATGAGTGAGATGAGCAGAACCAGAAGAACATTGTACACAATATCATCAACATTGAGTGTTGATCTACTGTGATGGACTATATTCTTCTCACCAATGCAATGGTACAGAAGAGTTCCAGGGAACTTGTGATGGAAGAGGATCTCCAAATCCAAGAAAGAAAAAAAAAAAGAACTGCGGAGTATAGATGCTGAATGAACCATACTATTTCTTTTGTTTTTGGTGCTGATGTTTTTTTTTTCTATTTTGAGGTTTTTCATCATTGCTCTGATTTTTTCTCTTATAACATGACTAATGCAGAAATATGTTTAATGTTATTATGTATATATATATATATGTATATATATGTATATATATATATATATATATATATATATATATATATATATATATATATATATATATATATATAACCTATATCAGATTGCCTGCTGTCTAGTGGAGGGGGGAGGGAGGGGAGGGAGGGAGAAAAATCTGAAATTGTAAAGCTTGTATAAACAAAAGTTGAGAACTATCTTTACATGTAACGGAAAAAAATAAAATACTTTATTAATTAAAAAAAAAAGAAATTTGGCATCAGCTAAGAATCTACCAGTGACAACTTGAAAGCAAATAAGGAAATGAAAAGTACCCAACTGACCGCTTAGAAAAGAATGAACAAAAGTCTGAGAGTCAGGCTAATGAAGCAATACCTGGAACTACTAAAAATCTCATTTATTAAAATGAGAAGGTCAGGCGCAGGATCAGAGTGCCTCTGATAGTAGTTCTCCACAGGGAGAAAGATAAAAAGCTTGCTTCCAGAACAAATGAGATAGGGGGTAACTAGGTGGCGCAGTGGATAAAGCACTGGCCCTGGATTCAGGAGTACCTGAGTTCAAATCCGGCCTCAGACACTTAACACTTACTAGCTGTGTGACCCTGGGCAAGTCACTTAACCCTCATTGCCCTAAAAAAAAAAAAAAACAGAACAATCAAGGAAAGCCTGTGGAGAGTTGGAGACAAGATGATGGAGTGAGAAGATGCATTAGAGTCTAGATCTCCCCCCCACCCCCAGCCTTAATACCTCCTCAACAAAGATCTAAAAAATGCACCAGACTGAAATTTGACCACAAAAACCAAGAAGAAGAAACAAGTGGGTTATTTTTTTCAATCTGGGGAAGCTTGGTGAGACAGAAAGAGATATCTGCATAGACCTGGGTGGAGTTCTGCACTGGAACCTGGTACAGCATCAGTGGCAATGGGAAACATTTTAGCCTCAGGGAAATGGGAGAGAAGGACTAAAAGAGGGCACCAGAGATTCCAGGGGATCTATGAGAAAGCCCTGAGTACAGGAACAGGTGCTATCTCAATGCCTGCCACTTATTATAAAATGCTAGATCACTGATCTCTGGCAGAAAGGAGTGGTTATGAGTTATGGCCCTAGGAACAAGTTCTGGTGAGCTATGTGACTATGATACCCAGAAGAAAGTGTAGTGTCCCATATTTATGTTTTCTTTCACAACATGACTAATGTGGAAATAGATTTTTCATGACTGCTAATGTATAACCTATATAGAATTTCTTGCCTTCTCAAGGCAGGGGGAGTAGAGGCAAGGATAAAATTTTGTACTCAAAATTAAAAAAAAAAAGTTTTTTGGGGTTTTTTTGTTTATTTGTTTGTTTTTGGTGAGGCAATTGGGATTAAGTGACTTGCCCAGGGTCACACAACTAGTAAGTGTCAAGGGTCTGAGGCCAGATTTGAACCCAGGTCCTCCTGAATCCAGGGCCTGTGCTCTATCCACTGCAACAACTAGCTGCCCCCCCCCAAAAAAAGTTTAAAATTATGTTTCCTTATAATTGGAAAAAAATAAACTTTTCCTATAATGTGACCATTTTCTTTAAGAAAATAAAGTAGATGCATGTACTTTGACACCAAATGAGAGAGAGTAGAAAGAGAAAAGATGACAGGGTCAAAACCAAAACTTAAGTAACTTCCATATTTTGGTAAGAGAACAATAAAGGTCCAATAAAGAAGACATAAAAAGAGCTGTTGGGAAGCTATGCAAGTTAATAACAAATATTTCAGAGGGATTAAGGAAGATGTGAAAAACAAACAAACAAAAAATTAGATTTTAAAATAAAAAGTGTCCATAGGTTAATGTTGAAGAAAATAATTTGAATACAGTGATGAGAATGAAACAAAAATGAAACAAGAAGTGAATAGGTGATGAGAGACTATAGGGAAGTGGTGTAACCTATTCTGACTGGGATGGTAAAGGAGGGGAAGGGAGGGGAGGGGAGGGGAGAGGGGAGGCAGATGGTATAGAAGAATAACATGAAAGGATCCTGTTGACTTAATCCATAACAATTAGCCTTGAGCTTTTGTTTGAATGCTTACCTAAGGTAACTCTAGTGAAGAAATAGGGAGTTTTTTAATTGAATGTGATTCTATGTTTAATCAATTAGATAAATTCTTCCCTCCATTCATCTATTATTTTAGTCTTACATAAACACAGAGAAACATTACTTTGTTTTGTTTATTCTTTTATTTTAAAATTCTTTGCAGATAAAGCAAAGTAGGAAATTCATTGTACTAGAGACAATGTCCCTAATGTAGAATCACAGTGGTATTTGTAGGACTTAAAATGAACTTTGAAATAAAAATGGGGCAGCTAGGTGGTGCAGTGGATAAAGCACCAGCCCTGGATTGAGGAGGACCTGAGTTTAAATCCAGTTTTGGACACTTGACACTAGCTGTGTGACCCTGGGCAAGTCACTTAACCCTCATTGTCAAGCAAAACAAAACAAAACAAAAAAAAAAAAAAAGAAAAAAGAAAGAAAGAAATAATGTGTGAGTGGGGACAGCTAGATAGCATGGTGGATAAAGCACTGGCCCTGGATTTAGGAGTACTTAATTTCAAATCTGGTCTTAGATACTTAAAGCTTACTAGCTGTGTGACCCTGGGCAAGTCACTTAACCCTCATTGTCAAGCAAAACAAAACAAAACAAAAAAAAAAAAAAAAGAAAAAAGAAAGAAAGAAATAATGTGTGAGTGGGGACAGCTAGATAGCATGGTGGATAAAGCACTGGCCCTGGATTTAGGAGTACTTAATTTCAAATCTGGTCTTAGACACTTAAAGCTTACTAGCTGTGTGACCCTGGGCAAGTCATTGAACCCCCATTTCACCATAAATAAATGAATAAATAAGTAATAGGTTTAATAGATAAATGAATCTATCCACTGTGCCACATAGCTGCATTTTGGTTTTGGTTTTGGTTTTGGTTTTTGTGGGGCAATGAGGGTTAAATGACTTGCCCAAGGTCACACAGCTAGTGTCAAATTTCTGAGGCCGGATTTGAACTCAGGTCTGCCTCAATCCAAGGCCGGTGTTTTATGAATAAATGAATTAATTAATTAAATAAAAATGAATGAATGAATAAGCAAATAAAGAAATGAACAAATGAATAAAAAATAAATCAATGAATGCATAAATGAATAAATCAATGAATTAATGAATAATAAATAAGTAAATGATTGAAAAATGAATGAATGGGCAGATGAATAGATAGATAAATGAATGAATGAATGAAAGAATAAATAGATGAAGGAATGAATAAACAAACAAATGAATGAATGAATGAGTGAATAAATATATATTTATGGATGAATAAATAAATGAATGAATAGATTAATAAGTAAATAGATGGATAAATAAATGAATGAACAAATAGATAAATAAAGATAATATTTGAGAACTGACATCTCTTTTAATATGCAGTTGTAATGCCACAAATCTAATTGAGCTAAAAATCTAATATAAAAAAGCAACAAGGATATAGCTACAGGTAAATGAAGAAAAATGAAATTCTTATCTTAAAATTAAGCTAAATTATGTTAGGCAACAAAGAAATCCTAGCAATTTACAATGGAATGATAATGAATTATTATTACTTATTCACTAAATATTTACTGACTATGATTATTAAAATTTATTTAGGGGCTATAGTAAGTTACATCATCACTTGACAAATTTAAGGATGAATTATTATTTGTACTTTTTTTGTTAAGTAAATGCTCCTTATTCCTCCACTATACTTCATCATGTCAAAGAGGTAGCCCCCAGTTCATAGAGTTGGACCTTAAAGGGAACTGGGAGGGTCTGGAATCCAAACATAGCGTTTTACAGATAAAGAAACTGAAACTAACAATAGTTAAGAGACTTGCTCAGGGTCACATAACTAGTTAAGTGTCTGAGAAAGGATTTGATCTCATCTTCCAGACTCTAAGCTTAGGCTCTAAAATATTATGACAATTTATCTAAGAGACTAGTGAGTTCTCACTACTTCAAAGGTGGCCATGAGATGACAAAGTCATAAAACAGCTGGAATCTGTGTCAGTAGAGGATATATCCACAATATGCAAGTATGATCTTTTGATGAAGGTAATTCTATAAAATCACCCCTATTCTTAAATGAACAATAATGTGTTTATAGAAAGGACTCCCAGTCAGGTAAAGGTTAGGCTAGGTGTCCTTTGAGATCATTGCGAGCTCTGAGATGTATGATTATATGAGCTCATAGCTACTCTGTCAACACAAAATTATTGACGTGAATGTTTTGGTCAAAACCATTTTTTAGGCATCTTTCTTTGTAACAGAAACAAAAACAGTTTCAAAAGCAATAAAATATTTTTTGGTAGTGAAACTGCTTAGAAACTGGAGAAGTAGCCTGAGAGCTTAAGAATAGCTGCATATGGCATTTTCCTCCCTTTTTCTCCCTTCCTCCCGAATCCATCCTTCCATTTATCCTTCCTTCCTCCCTCCCTCTGTTCTTCTCTCTCCCTCCCTCTGCCCTCTGTCCTTCTTGCCTTCCTTCCTCCCTTCCTTCCTTGCTTCCTTCTTTCCTTTAAAAAATGAAACCCCTGATATCTACCAATCAATTCCAAGTATTATACAATTAGGTGGAAAAAGAAGGAAGAACATAAATTTTCAGAGATGATATTACAGTTCTATACCTTGACAAGAACTAAAGCAAAAATTCTTGGAGGGAGAGTGGAGTTAGTAGTTGCTTCATATTCACATCTGAAACTTTTTAGCTCTAAGACTCTGGATTACTGAGCTTTAAAATATGAACTGATTCTAATATCCTCCTGAGCTGTAAGGAAAATTTCCTCCTTCTAACCACTTCACAGTTCCTTAGTTACTATGCTTTATGCTTGGTTGACCCTGAGGGATCATTCAGTTTTTGGCAGAGTTGTTTGTACTTGTGCTAAGAGAAACAAAGCTTTTTTTTTTTTTTTTCCTTATTTTTTTTTTCTTAAGCCACTAGCAATCAAGACATAGGAAGGCTGGCTTGAGGCCATAGTAAAAGAAATCTACTGTACTAATACTGTCAACCTGTCATTGAAATTTTCATCTTTCCATTCCTTTGCTGCCCAAAGGATTTTCCTAAACTGGGCACTATTACATAATGGATAGTGTGCTAGAAATGGAGTCAGAACTGAGTTCCATGCCTTCCTCAGATACACATTTACTGTCTGTGTGACTGAACAAGTCACTTAGCCCCTCCATTCCAGTTTCTTCATTTGCAATATAGGAATAATATCAGTATCCATGTCACATGATTCTTATGATGATTAGATGGTATAAGATGTGTAAACTGCTTTATAAACCTTGGAGAGCTATGGAAATATTGGCTACTATTATTATGTCCCGGTATACAAGTTCCTTAACCTATTATAAACTTCAGTTTTTTCATCTATATCATGGGGATATCTCAAAGTGTTGTTGTAAGAATGACATTTTATAAACCTTAAAGTTCTATAAAATAGTGGTTACTGTGAAGTCACAGGTACATTTCTTTTTTTAATTTTTAATTTAATTTAGTTTAATTTAATTTTTTACCAAGTGGATTTTATTGTTTTTATTTTTTCTGTTTTGAATAGAATTTTATTTTCCAAAATATATGTAAAAACAAATTTTAACATCAATTTTTAAAACTTGTGTTCCAACTTCTCTTCCTCCCTCCATTCCCACCCCCACCCACAAGAACTCAAGCAATTCAAAATAAGTTATACAGGATATTATCAGAAAAACTTGGAAAGACCTACATGAACTAAAGCAGAGTGACATGCATAGGTACATTTCATTCAGGGTTGATGAAGAAAGGCCAGTCTCCAGTGTGTATGCAGGCAGATTCTGAATAATTTGTTCACAAACTATTTTGAATCCCTATTATGTGCATAATACTAACCCCAGTGCTCTGAAGGTTTAGAAAGAACCAATGCATATGGTCTGGTCCAGCAGAGCTTACAATCTATTTGGAGACACAGTACATGTTAAGTCCTTCAGTCATTTCTGATTCTTTGTGATCCTGTGGACCATAACACTCCAGACCCTTCTGTAGTTTACTATTTCTCAAAGTCTATTCAAGTTAACCTTCTTGTTTCCAGGACACTAGCTATCTATCTATCTCATTCGGTGTCATCCCCTTTTCTCATTATGGTGGCCAAAGTATTTAAACTTAAGCTTCAGTGTTTCATCTTCCAGTGAATATTTGGAATTGATTTATTTAAGTATAGACTGATTTGATCTCCTTGCTGTTTAAGGGACTCTCAAAAATCTTCTCCAGTACCACAATTCAAAAGGATCAATTCTTCTGCTCAATTTTCCTTATAGTTCAACTCTCACAGCTATACATTGCTACTGAAAAAATATCATAGTTTTGACTATACAAAACTTCGTTGGCAAGGTGATGTCTTTAATTTTTAGTATGCTGCACAAATATGCGATAGCTTTCCTTCCAAGTTGTAAGCATCTTTTAATTTTATTCCTGTCATCACTATCTACAGTGATCTTTGAGCCCCCAAATCTAAAATCTGACACTGCTTCTGTTTCTCCTCTATTTGCCAGGAAGTGACTGGACCAGTTGCCAAAATATTAGTTTTTGTTTTGTTTTGTTTTGTATTTAAAGTTAAGCTTCAAACCATCTTATACAGTCTCCTCTTTCACCCTTATCAAGAGGCTTCTTAATTCCTCTTCACTTTCTGCCATCAAGGTGATATTGTCTGCATATCTGAGATTGTTGATATTTCTCATGGAAACCTTAGTTCTAATTTTGTTTTTTGTTTTTTGTTTTTGTTTTTTTGCAGGGCAATGGGGGTTAAGTGACTTACCCAGGGTCACACAGCTAGTAAGTGTCAAGAGTCTGAGGCCAGACTTGAACTCAGGACTTCCTGAATGCAAGGCCAGTGCTTTATCTACTCTGCCACCTAGCTGCCCCAGTTCTAACTTTTGATTCATCCAAACATGTATTTTACATGATGTCCTCCTCATATAAGTTAAATAAGTAAAGTGACAATATACAGTCTTATCATACTCCTTTTCCAATCTTGATACATGACATAAAAAGATAACAAATAGGGGCAGCTAGGTGGCGCAGTGGATAGAGCACCGGCCCTGGAGTCGGGAGTACCTGAGTTCAAATCCGGCCTCAGACACTTAGCACTTACTAGCTGTGTGACCCTGGGCAAGTCACTTAACCCCAATTGCCTCACTAAAAAAACAAACAAAAAAACAAAAAAGATAACAAAGGAAATATCAAGACTCCTGAGCATCAGGCTAAACATTCTTCCTTCCTCAGTTTATCCTTATATAAAATAATTTCAAGTCTTTTTACTATCCTGGTCACAAACTTTTAATATGGTATATATCTATAAAGGCAAATCGGTAATAGTCAAGCTTTCTAAGGGTAGAAAGAAAGAGGGAGGCATTCTAGATAAGAGGAATAGTATGAATAAAGCAATGGAGATAGGAATAAATAATATATAACTAGAGAACTCAGAAATAACAAGCCTATCTGGAGAAGATGGTTACAAGTTACTTAGGCATAGTAGGTAAGGTCAAAACTTAAACTGAGCTCAGATTTAAGTGATTTGGGATACCAGGATAAGGGGTATAGTTCTATCCTTTAGGTGAAGAGAACTACCAAAGGTTTCTGAGAAGGCGATTAATGAGAGTCAATATAATCATTTCAATTTCATTTCATTCAATTCATTCCTTAAGCAAATGTTCATTATACCTCCTAAGTGAAAGTTAATAGGTATTTTGTTCAGCATACAAAAAATGAATAATTTTTGGTACTTAAAGGTATACCCTCTGTTATTCATATATCCATTTAGGGTTTAGAAAGAACCAATTATGCATTAAACTTTGGTGAATATTATGCCTACTATTCCCATTTCAAAGTGTGTTTAAGCCTTCTAATTCTACTATCAGGGTAAAAACATTGCCCCCAAAATGTTTAAAGCACTTATTTTTTTAAATAATTAAATACATTCTTAAAGGCCTTCAAAAAATATACTGCTCACATCTGACTGAAATGTATCTTCCATAATCAAGGAGTCACTTTCTTTGTAATGACCCAACCCAACCTAATTTAAAAAAACAGCTACGAATATGGGGGCAGCTAGGTGGCACAGTGGATAAAGCACCAGCCCTGGATTCAGGAGGACCTGAGTTCAAATAAGGCCTCAGACACTTGATACTACCTGTGTGACCCTGCACAAGTCACTTAATCCTCATAGCCCCACAAAAAAAAAAAAAGTGGAAAAAAAAACTATGAATACTCTGATGTTTTGAAATTAATTGTCCAGTGGAGTCTCTGGAATTGGGAAATATTCAGTCCTCCTATAATCCATTCTCAGTGATCTCTTCAAGTGCTGATATGTTAGAAATTTCTTTGTATACAGAAGACTCAACTACAGACAGTTTTGTGCATGTGATTACATTAATATAAGGAACTCCCATGGGCAAAAGGCCACTCTTTATGCAAGTCAAAACATTTCTTGTAACTTGACATCTTAGGTAATTGTCCAAAGTATTGAGAGGTTAAGTCACCTCCCCAGGGTCACAGTCAGGATGAGTCAAAAGTAGTCTTTGAACCCATGTCTTTCTGGCCTTGAGGTTAACTCTCTATCTAGTATACTTTATCTTCTCCCTGAAAGGAAAGTCTTTGATGAAACATGGTTTCTTAGTAAATTCTCTTGAGCTCTTTGTGGCCAAGTGTACATTTAAAGACATTGAGTTAAATTTACTTCTTGTCATATACATATGGTCACAAACAAGGAAATTATTGCTCAGGAGCAATTATTCATGGGAGAGATATTGCACAGTTACCTTAGATAATTTTCCACTGCCCAGGAAAAGTCATTAAGAGGGGAAATAATATACATTCTATTTTTTGCATTATCTCCTTTATCACATTCATATCTGACAAAGTACCCTTATCCAGTGATCCTGACAAAGGTGGAGGAAGTGCATCACTGGTCTTGCCTTAGCCTGATAGCTATGTTTCCATCCAGAAAATAGAAAACAGTGAAGGGTAAAAGAAATGTTACAGGAAGTTATACACAATGTATTCATTACTAGTTCTTTCTTTGCTGCTTTGTCATAACTGAACATAAATGTAAAGGATTTAATAATAATCATGTTTCCAAGGAGCATGTGCATATAAATAAATTCTCAAGCTTTCCTTCATTAGTTTGTTTGCAAAACTAATCTACTAGAAGACCTAGCAATTAAAATGCATTCATTTTAAGTATATATTAAATAAATCAAATGTAATGATGGTGTAAACATTCATTGTAGGTTTATTTTAATATCGGTGTGGCATAATTTACAGATGCACTCATAAATTGATCTTTAAAGCCTTAATGACTTATTTGATAAGCAATGTACATAAAAATTTGATACTTATGTAGATCCAGGTAGAGCAACAGTAATGTAATGACTATTACCATACATATATTTTATTATTGCATATTTTTTTATTATGCCATCATGATGATCCTGAAATAAACCAAAATGTTTTAAAAGCTCTATTACAAAAAGCATTCTCAAGGAATGATATCTTTTTACCTAAGAATGATTTTATATATTTCGTTTTATTACTAAAATAATTTGTATTAGCAGATTATGTCAGGAATATGAAAAGTCAGAATAAAGAAAAGGATCAAACAGAAGCTGACCATTTTATCTGAGAGACTGGGAGAGGGAAAAGCCTGACTCAAATACAAAGTCTTAAACTAGGTTCTGAGACTTGAGATAGGAAGAAGTGGAAGAATATAAACAAACAAAAGAAACACATTATGTATTTATGTATGCATGTATATAAACAAATATTTTATATTGTATATTTACATTAGTATGTATGCATAAATGTATATGTGTATATGTATATCTATATAGTCAGAAGATAGCATTCCATGGAATATATCACAAATCATAGAAAGAAATAGTGTGGTCATAATCACTATAAGAATGTATATAAGAATTGAATTAAGAAATAAAATCATTATAAGTGAGGACTTAGAGGAAGGAGTTTGAAGGAGTATAAAGAAAGAAGGTAAAAAACAAAACAAAACATAACACAACAAAACCTTTACTTCAACTAATACTCACCCTGAAATTTTGAATAGCATAAATACAATTCAATAAATCAATTAACAAATCTACAAATTGTCAAAATGATACCAAGAAATGTTAAAAGAAAAGATTGGAAAAATAGAAGAAAATGAAAGGTATCTCCCACAAATAATAACATGGAAATAGTTTGAAAATAGATAATTAAAAAATTTTAAGAACTTTAAAATTATCATAAAAATACTTTAACACCATATTTCAAGAAATCATAAGGAAAAAATTCTTAGACATATAATAGAGAACAATTGAAAACAGAAGGAAACTACCCATCACCTTCTGAAACACACTGTGAATTAAAAATACCCAGGAATATCTTAGTAGACATTTGGAACTTTGAAGTCAGAAGAAAATACTTCAAGTTTTCAGAAAGAATGATCACAAATGCCTAGGAAACACAAGTATTATCACAAAAATGCATAGCAGTAACTATTTTAAAAAGACTTAGAATGCAATATTCCAAAATATTTTTAAATGCTTACAATAAAAAAAAGCCTGCAAAGCATATGTAGTGTGATACTATACCCAAACATGTTAAAGAGTGTGGTACATAAAAGGTTCTACTGAATGGTGATACAGATGAGGACAAAAAGGAGGAGGCATGAGAGTACATTCTGTGCACAAGGAAAATAAAACTTTCTGACGCTGATCATAAAGGGTTATAAAGAAAAAGACAGAATTAAAAACAGAGATTAGAACCTGGGTTTGGTAAAGAGAAGCAAAAGGGTAGGAACAGAACGACTCAATTATAGTCTACATGTGTTTATCAGATTCCTTAATGTGATAAATAATAACTGTCTAAAACCCACAGATAGCTGTGCATAGTAGAGAAATATTAGAGTTCTTTCTAAGAAGGTCATGAGTAAGGGAAGGATACCTATTGTCACCACTATTATTTAATTTAGTTTTTTTTAATAATAAACATTTTTATTTAAAGCTTTGAGTTCAAAATTCTATCATTCATTCCATCCCTCCCCTTATCACTCCATAAGACAGTAAGCAATCAGATATAGGATATACGTGTCCAATTATGTAAAACATAACCATATTGGTCATTTTATATAAGAAAACTTGAATGAAAGAAAAGATAGTATGCTTCAGTCTGTGTAAAATCAATATCAGTTCTTTCTTTGGATGTGAATAGTATGTTTCATCCTTAGTCTTTTGGGATTGTCTTGGATCATTGTATTGCTGAAAAGATTTAAGACATTTACAATTCTTCATCAAACAATATCACTATTTCTGTGTACAACATTCTATTGGTTCTACTCACTTCACTATACATCAATTCATACAATTCTTTCCAGGCCTTTCTGAAATCAACCTGCCTGTCAGTTCTTATAGCACAATAATATTATATCACCATCATATATCACAGCTTGTTTAGCCATTTCACGAGTCATGGACATTCTTTTGATTTCCAATTCTTAGCAGATGCAAAAAGAGCTGATGGTTTTAGATAATTATTACTTATCTTCTAAAGGTAAACTCCATTTATTCCTAATCCCTTTAGTGTTTTTAATAGGAATAGGGGCTGTATTTTGTCAAAGGCTGTTTCTGCATCTATTGAGACAATTATATGATTTCTGTTGGTTTTGTTATTAATATAATCATTTATTCTGGTAGTTTTCTTAGTATTGAACTAGCCCTGCATTCCTGGAATAAATCCCACCTGCTTATAGTGTATGATCTTGGTGATGTATCATTGTAATCTTTTTAATAGTATTTTGTTTAAAATTTTGCATTGACAGGGAAATTAGTCTATAATTTTCTTTCTCCCTTTTGGTTTTTCTGGGTTTGAGTATTGACACCATATTTGTCTCATAGAAGGAATTTGGTAGAACTCCACTTAGTTTCTCAAATAATTTACATGGTAATGGGATTAATTATTCTTTAAATGTTTTCTAGAATTCATTTGGGAATCCATCTGATCCTTGGGACTTTTTCTTGGCAGGCCCATTGATGGCTTGTTCAATTTCATTTTCTTAAATTGGTTTAAGTATTTTATTTCTCCTTCTGTTAATCTGAGTAATTAATATTTTTCTAGATATTCATCCATTTCATTTAGATTGTCAAATTAATTGGAATGTACTTAGGCAAAATAGTTCCTACTAATTTTCTTAATTTCTTCTTCATTGGTGGTGTTTATCCATTTCATTTCTGATACTAGTAATTTGCTTTTCTTTTTTCCTTTTTGAAATCAAATTAATCAATGACTTATCTATTATATTGCTTTGTTTTTTTAATATAAAACCAGCTTCTAATTTTATTTATTAATTCAATAATTTTCTGACATTTTATTTTATTAATCACTCCTTTGATTTTTAGAATTTCCTATTTTCTGTTTAATTGGAGATTTTTAATTTGCTCATTTTCTAGTTACTCTTATTTGCAAGCAGAATTCATTAATTTTTTTTTCTTTCCTCTATTTTATTGATGTAAGATATAGAGATATAAAATTTTCCCTAAGTATCCCTTTGGTTGCATCCCATAATTTTTGTTGTTGTTTTGGGGGAGTTTGGGGGTTTTTTTGGTGAGGCAATTGGGACCAACTGACTTGCTCAGGTTCGCACAGCTAGTAAGTATTAAGTGTCAGAGGCAGATCTGAACTCAGGTCCTCCTGAATCCAGGGCCTGTGCTCTATCCACTGCGCCACCTAGCTGCCCCACATCCCATTAATTTTAATATGTTTACTTGTCATTTTCTTTAATAAAATCATTGTTTCTATGATATATTCTTTGAATCACTTGTTTTTTCTGATCAGATTATTCATTTTCCAGTTGATTTTAATTTCTCTTTCAATTGTCCATTATTGAACATAATCTTTATTGCATTATGATATGAAAAGGATATGTTTTCTATTTCTGCATCTGGTTGTAAGGTTTTTGTTTTGTTTTGTTTTGTTTTGTTTTAATGCTCTAGTACATGGTCAATTTTTGTGTAGATCCCCTGTACTGCAGAGAAGAAGGTATATTCCTTTTAGTGTCATTCAATTTTCTCCAGATATTTATCATATCTAACTTTTCAAGAATTTTATTCATTTACTTCATTCTTATTTATTTTATTTTATTTTTTTTTATTTTAGGCAATGGGGGTTAAGAGACTTGCCCATGGTCACACAGCTAGTAAGTGTCAAGTGTCTGAGGCCAGATTTGAATTCAGGTACTCCTGAATCCAGGACTGGTGCTTTAACCACTGCGCTATCTAGCTGCCCCCATTCTTGTTTATTTTTTACTTAGATCAATCCAGTTCTAAGAAAGAAAGTTAAGGTCCCCCACTAGGATAGTTCTTATTATCTATTTCCTCCTGTAATTCATTCAATTTCTCCTTCAAAAATTTAGATGCTATACCATTTGGTGCATATATTCTAAGTATTGACATGACTTCATTGTCTATGGTATCTTTCAGCAAGATATAGTTTCTTTACTTCTCTCTCTCTCTCTCTCTCTCTCTCTCTCTCTCTCTCTCTCTCTCCTTCCCTCTCTTTCTCTCACTCTCTTTTTTTTTCCCAGGGCAATGAGGGTTAAGTGACTTGCACGGAGTCACACAGCTAGTAAGTGTCAAGTGTCTGAGGCTGGATTTGAACTCAGGTACTCCTGAATCCAAAGGCCAGTACTTTATCCACTAAGCCACCCAGCTGCCCCCTTTACCTCTTTTAATTATTATTTTTTTGCTTTTGCTTTGTCTGAAATCATGATTGATATGCCTGCTTTCTTTGCTTCAGCTGAAATATAATAGATTCTGTTTCAGCCCCTTACCTTTACATTGTGTGTATCTCTCTGCTTCAGAAGTGTTTCCTCTGTAAACATCTTATTGTAGAATTTTGGTTTTTAATCCATTCTGCTATCTGTTCCCTTTTAATATCTGAGTTCTTCCCATTCAAATTCATAGTTATGATGACTAACTGTTTATTTCCTTCCATGCTATTTTTCACCTCCTCACTCATCTCTCTACCCTTTCCCTCCCCACAAGTATTTTACTCATGATCACTGCCTTCCCCAATATCCCATCCTTTTTATTAGTCTCCGCTCCCCCTTCTAAAATTCCCACCACTTTTTTTGTTTAATTTCCTTATAGAGTAAGATAGATTTTATATAGAACTAAATATGTATGTAATTCCCTTTTTGAGACAACTTTGACGAGAGCAAGGTTTAATCTCTGCCCACCACTCCTCCCCCCCCCACACACATCTTCCCCTCCATTATAATAGTTCTTTCATGCCTCTTTTTTTTCTTTGTGGGAAAATTTACCCCTTTCAATTTTCACCCTTCTTCTCCTTTCTTTCTTAACCCTTTATTTTGTTTTTAGGGGTGTCATCCCATCAATGTCACCTCATTAAAAGACCCTATGTCTACATATTCTCTTTCTAATTATTCTTATAATAAAGTTAAGACTTATAAATATTATCTTATCATATAGAAATATAAAGAGTTTAACTTTATTGAATTTCTTATACTTTTTCTTTCTTATTTCTTTTTTACCTTTTATATTACCCATGAGTCTTTTATTTGGAGGTCAATTTTTTTTTATTTCACTATGGACTTTTAATCAGAAATGCTGGCATGTCTTTTATTTCATTAAATGTCCATTTTCCCCCTGAAATACTATATTCAGTTTTGTTGGATAGGTGATTCTTGGTTTAAACCTGAACTCCTTTGCCTTCTGGTATATCATATGCCATGCCCTATGGCACTTTAATGTGGAAGCTGACATATCCTGACTGTAGCTCCATGATATTTGAATTGTTTCCTTTTGGCTGCTTGCAATACTTTCTCCTTAATCTGTGAACATGGAAATTTGGCTATGATGTTCCTTGGAGTTTTCATTTTGGGATCTCTTACAGGTAGTGATCAGCAGATTCTTTTGATTTCCATTTTGCCTTCTTGTTCTCATTTATCAGGTAAGTTTTCTTTGAAGATTTCTTGAAAGATATTGTCTAGGTTTTTTGTTTATCATAGCTTCCTGGTACTCCAATAATTCTTATATTATCTCTCCTGGATCAATTTTCTTGGTCAGATGTTTTTCCAATGAGAAATTTCACATTTTCATCTTCTTTTTTTTTTAACTTTTTTGATTTTGTTATTGTATGTTGATGGCTTTTAGAGTCATTACATTCCATTTGTTCAATTCTAATTTTTAAAGAATTATTTTCTTCAGTGACTTTTTGTACTTCTTTTTTTCCATTTGGCTAATTCTGTTTTTTAGGGAGTTATTTTCCTCAGCAAATTCTTGTATAACTTTTTCATGGTTCTCATGCATTACTCTTATCTCATTCCCCAATTTTTCTTCTACTTTTCTAATTTGCTTTTTAAAGTTTTTTTTTTTTTTTTAAGCTCTACCAGGAATTATTTTTGGACCTGAGAGAAATTTACATTTTTTTGAAGCTTCACGTTTATCCATTTTGTTACTATTGTCCTCCCCTAAGTTTGCTTTAATTTTCCCTATCACTGTAGTAATTCTCAATATTCAAGTTTTTTTTTCTTTTTTGCTCATTTTTGTGCCTTTTTGTGGCTATATTTTTGTGAGAGAGTTGGGCTCTATTGCTGCACTGTCCTAAGTTTTTGTTTTTTGTTTGTTGTCATTTGTTTATTTTTTGTTTTTGTTTATTTGGCTTTTTTTGTTTTTGTTTTTGTGTTGTTATTGTTTGTTTGCTTTTGCTGAGGCCTTGGGTCTTACTGATGGCTTTCCTTGGTCTTCAGGGCTTAGTTGCTTGGTTTCTATATAGAATAAGCTGCCCTTCTTACTGGTATTGGTAGGTTGTTCCTCTCCTTTGGAGTCCCCTGGGTTTGGGCTAGCTTTCTCCCAGGGTGGTGTCCTAGTGCTGGTTTGCAAAAGTTAACAAAGTCTTTCTGGTGGCTGGCCCTGGAGGAGTGATCTTGTTGCTGGAAGAAGTTAAAAAAAAAGCTTGAGAGAAATGATGAAAAAAAAATGGGTAGGGACTGGGCCTAGCAGAGTAGGAATTCAAACTACACTTCCAGTTATTACTGGATATGATTCTGTATTGACTCAAAATGGTTAATTCATTAAATTTTACAACTGGGATAAATTAAGCTCACAAACCTCAAAAGCAAAAGGAAAAAAGTAACAATGTTTGATAAGACCAAAGACTACAAATATTTATGTAAGGATTCTTTTTCTTACCCTTTATCATCAGGCTCAGAAGTTCATTTGTTCTCCTTGGATTTATTGCTTGTGTTTAGAATAACTCAATTATATTTCCATTTATCTCTGTCCTAATCTATATTACTATTTAATTAAAATTGTTTCTACACCAAATTCCTTTTCATGAGTGGCTATGTGTGTATAGCCAATGCTTCTTTATCTAAGACAATAAGTTCCACCCCCTTTTTTCTTCATTGTTCCCTTTCATTTTTTTTCTCTTTTCTTTCACTCTTTTAAATCAACACAACAGAACAAATCAACAAAAAGTGATTTGACAAAAAATACAAGGAAAAGTCTGGCAGAAATTATATTTAAAGAAAGTGTATTATGTTATAAATGATTAGAGTGCCAAAAGAATAAAAGAGATATAAAAGTAAAGGAGGAGATTATTTTCAGAAATTGTGTAGCAATAAAGTTCTTGACTAAAGAAAACATAGAGAGGGTATCTGTTAATATTTTATCTTGGTGCAGCTAGATGCCACAGTAGATAAAGTACTCGCCCTGGAGTCAGGAGGACCTGAGTTCAAATCCGGGCTCAGACACTTGACACTTACTAGCTGTGTGACCTTAAGCAAGTCACTTAACCTCCATTAACCCACAAAAAAATGTATCTTGTTCTGCTCCACTGACCACTGCCACCTTCTATTAAATATAGTGAGTAAATTTATAAATGACCAGTATAAAGGGGAAATAGCAGGAAATTAGTTTGCAAAGGGGATCCTGGAAGTGACGTACAAACCATCCTAAAAATCAAAGGAGCATAATTTACAAAACATATTATATATCAATCAAAATTCACATCCTGGTAACATGTGCTGAATAAAGGGAAGGCCATTAGGTGTTTATTGTCAAAGATTCTGGTACTATTATATGTAAATTCCAGATAAAATTTAGATCTCCTCATAGACTATTGATTTTTTTTAACCTCTTCTTCTGCCTTCCCTTACAAAACCCTACTCTTCATCCACATTGTGATCTTCAACTACTTGCCCTCTCACCCCTATACCACACCATTTCCCCTGTATTAGCTATTATCTCCTCTTTTTCCCTTCTTTTCCATTTATTGAACAAATCAACACCACACAATCCTCCTTTCTTGAATCCCAAGCTGCTCTATCACATATTCTTTTAACTTCTGCAAAGCCAACATTAACTTCCAACATTCTCCACCTTCATTCTTGTATGTGTGTGGCTGAATGAAAGGAGAGAAAATCATCCAAATGTTCTGACTAGATTCTCTACCAATTTAAATTTTACAGTCTCAACTAAGCCCTCATGACTATGCTTCTCTTGTCAGCTCACTCTCCCATTCTCTACAGTAGCTCTTTTTATTTTAAAAAAATTATTTACTAAGAATTTTATTTTTTCCCCAAATACATGTAAAAACAATTTTAAAGTCCATTTTTAAATCGTTGGCTCTGAATTATTTTCCTTCTTCCCTCCACCTGTAAGAAAGCAAGCTCTTTAATATAAGTTACACATGAGAACTCATACAAAACATTTCCATATTAGTAAGAATGTAAAAGAAAACAGATAAAAATGCAAGAAAAATAAACTAAAAAAATGAAATTATGATTCAATTCCTAATCAGACACCATCAGTTCTTTGGAGATGGATTGAATTTTTCATGGAACCTTCAGAGTTGACTTGGATTATTGTATTGCTGAAAATAGCAAAGTCATTCACAGCTGATCATCTTACAATATCACTGTTACTTTGTATAAAGTACATATCATTTTGAATCAACTCATGTATGCCTTTCCATGTTTTTCTGAGAGCATCCTGCTCGTCATTTCACATTTACTATTGCTACCTTAATTTCCCTCCATCCTATTCCCTCCCAATACCATTTACTCTATTTTCTATCTCCTTTCACCCTTTCCTTCTTCAATTCTGTTTTGCTTCTGACTGCCCCTTCCCCCAAATTGTCCACCCTTCTATCATCTTCCCACCTTCCCCTCCTACTTCCCTGAAGGGTAAGATAGATTATTATACCCAATTGATTGTGTATTATATTCCCTCTTTGAGTCAATTCTGATGAGTAAGGTTCACTCACTCCCCAGCACCTCCCCCATCTTTCCCTCTACTGTATAAGCTTTCTCTTGCTTCTTTTATGTGAAATATTTTACCCCATTCCACCTCTCCCTTTCCCCTTCTACCAATGAATTCCTCTCACCCCTTAATTTTATTTTTAAAGATATCATAATTTCATATTCAACTCACACCTGTGTGATCTGTCTAAACATACTCTATCCATCTGCTCTAATAATAAGAAAGTTCTTATGAGTTACAAGTATCATCTTCCCATGTAGGAATGTAAACAGTTTAACTTTTTTTTTTTTTTTTTAGTGAGGCAGTTGGGGTTAAGTGACTTGCCCAAGGTCACACAGCTAGTAAATGTTAAGTGTCTGAGGCCGGATTTGAACTCAGGTACTCCTGACTCCAGGGCTGGTGCTCTCTCCACTGTGCCACCTAGCTGCCCCAACAGTTTAACTTTTAATTTACAAGTTGCTAAATCTTTTGATATCCTGACTGTGTCTCCACAATACTTTAATTCTTTCTTTTTGGATGCTTGCAATATTTTCTCCTTGATCTGGGAGCTCTGGGATTTAGGTATAATATTCCTGGAAGTTTTCATTTTTGGATCTCTTTTAAGAGGTGATTAGTGGATTCTTTCAATTTCTATTTTACCTTCTGCTTCTAGAATATGAGGACAATTTTCCCTAATGATTTATTGGAAGATGATGACTATGCTCTTTTTATGATCATGGATTTCAGGTAGTCCAATATTTTTCAAATTATCTCTCCTGGACCTATTTGCCAAGTCAGTTATTTTTCCAATGAGATATTTCACGTTGCCTTCTATTTCTTTTTTTCATTCTTTTGTTTTTGCTTTATTGTCTCTTTATTTCTCATAAAGTCTTTAGCTTCCATTTGCTCAATTCTAATTTTAAGGAGTTATTTTCTTCAGAGAGCTTTTGTACCTCTTTTTCCATTTGACCAATTTGACTTTTCAAGACATTCTTTTCATCATTGACCTTTTGTATCTCTTTTGCCATTTGGCCTAGTTTGTTTTTAAGGTATTATTTTCTTCAGTATTTTTTGTGTCTCCTTTACCAAGCTATTGACCTTTTGTCATGATTTTATTACTTCACTTTCATCTCTCTTTCCATTTTTTTCTCTATCTTTCAATTTATTTTGAAAGTCCTTTGTGAGTGCTTCTATGGCCTGAGATGAATTCATATTTTTCTTGGAAGCTTTGGATGTAGGAGTTTTGACTTTGTGATCTTTTCCTGAGGGCATATTTTGATCTTCTTTGTCTAGCAATTTGTAAGTTTTTAGTTCTTTTAAGGTGTTATGATTTAAGGAGAGATATGTTTACCACTCTCCTGGACTGTGCTCTAGTCTGCAAGCATCTACAGGCCTGTTTTTCTGCCCTGGAACTATGAACTGAATCCCACTCCACTGTGGCTGCAAGCTCTTGTGTGATCCTCTGTGGCCGGGGACTACCACCCAAGACTGTAACCTGGATCTCACCGTGGGCAAAATAACAGATTTATACCTCAATGCTGGCAAAGAGATCCCCGTAATCTCCGGTTCAATTGTTTGACCCCCTTACCATGCGTGGGCTGAATTCCAGAAGCAGTTCCTGCTGCTGCTTATTTAGAGGCTCCAAAGGTCTATTCTTGTTTTTATTGGGCTGGGCTGGGGCTGGGGCTGGGGCTGGGGCTGGGGCTGGGGCTGTGCTAGAATTGGGTCTCTGCTAACACAGCCTGAACTGAGCTGTGCTGCACTCTTCCCCTGATACAACAGACCTTTCCTACTGACTGTCTAAGTTGTTTTTGGCTGGAAAATGATTTCATTTTTTCTCTACCACTTACTGAATTTTTTGTGGGGCAATGAGGGTTAAGTGACTTGCCCAGTGTCACACAGCTAGTAAGTGTCAAGTGTCTGAGCCTGGATTTGAACTCAATTCCTCCTGAATCCAGGACCAGTACTTTATCCACTGTTCTACCAACCTTTCCCCTTTACTTTATTTTCAAAATCCTTTTAGAGTGCTTCTATGGACAGAGACCAATTCATATTTTTCTTGGATTCTTTGGATGTAAGAGTTGTGACTTTATTATCTTCTTTTGAGGGTGTATTTTGATCTTTCTTTTCAGCATAGAAACTTTCTAGTTTCAGCATTTTTTTCTGTTTGCTCATTTTCCCAGCCTATTTCGTGACTTTTAACTCTTTGTTTATGTGGGGCACTACTTTCAGGGTGGAGGGCACACTATTCCAAGCTTCAGGCAGTCTGTGCAGCTGTTTTCAGAGAAACTTCTAGGGATTTGTAAGTTTTTAGTTCATTTTAGTTGGTATGATTAAAGTAGAGGTAATTTTACTATTCTCCTGGCCTGTGCTTTGGTTTGCATGCAACCACAGTCCTGCTTTTCTGCCCTAGAACTATTAATAGAATCCCACTCCATTGTGGATGCAAGCTCTGGTGTGGCTGTTCCCCTCCCTGTCCTGGGATAGCCATCCAAGACTGTGAACTGGATTTGAGTATGGGCAAAACAATAGAGTCCTGCCTCAGTGCTAGCAAAGAGACCCATTTAATCCCCTTCTGCCCAAATGTTTGATCCCCCCTTACCATCTGTGACCTTAGAATTCCAGAAGCAGTTGCTGCTGACGATGATTTAGATGTTCCTGAGGCCTGCTCCTGATTTGCTGGGGCTGGCTCAGCTTATGCTGGACTAAACTCCACTCTCACCCCAGTACAACAGACCTTTCTTGCCAACCTTCTAAGTTCTTTTTGGCTGGAAAAGTATTTAATCTTGTCTTTTTCTTTGCTCTGCTGTTCTAGAAGTTATATTATGGCATTATTTGAAGGTATTTGGGGTGGTCTCATGGAAACCTCAGGTAAGTTACTGACTTTCCTCTGTCATTTTGTCTCTACAGTAGCTCTTCCAAAACATTTTCATTCCTCCTAAAAGCTTCCATGGCTCTCCCTTCCAATACCCCCTCAGCTGAGAACCTTACCTCATATTTTATTGAAAAAAGTTGAGACCATTCACTGTGATCTCCCTCTTCTCCTTGTTCTGCATCTATTATTCCAATGCTTTCTGCCTCCTTCCCCACCATCTCACATGATTAGAAGGCTTATTCTTTACCAAAGCTAACTTTTCTACCTGTTCAAGTGATCCTATTCCATCTCATTTCCAATGGATCACCTACTCTGTCAAACCTACTTTATCACTCTCTACTTTCTCATTATGTACTACCTACAAACATTTCCATGTTTCTCATCCTAAGAACGAAAAAAAACGAACAAAAAACCAAAAGAAAACTTACTTGATATTTCCATCCCCACTAAATATATTCTTATACCTCTTCTTACTTTTGTAAATAAGCCTCAAAAAGGCTATCTGCAATAGTTGCCTACACTTTCTTTTCTCTCACTCTCTTCTCAAAACTTTATAATTCATCTTGACAAAATATCATTACACAAAAACTGTTCTCTCCAAAGTTACAAATTATTTCTTAGTTGCCACAACCAACAGCCTATTCTAAATCTTCATTCTCTTTGACTTCTCTTTAGCTTTTGCCACTGTTAATCATTATCTCCTCCTTTATACTCTTCTATCTAGGTTTTCAGAACACTGTTTTCTTTAGATTCTCCTACTTATCTGACCACTCCTTCCCAGTCTTCTTTGAAGGATCTCTCATCCAAATCTCACATTCTTAAACCATAGGTGTTCTACACCCTCTCCTCTCCTCTTCTCCTCTTCTCTTCTCTTCTCTTCTCTTCTCTTCTCTTCTCTTCTCTTCTCTTCTCTTCTCTTCTCTTCTCTTCTCTTCTCTTCTCTTCTCTTCTCTTCTCTTCTCTTCTCTTCTCTTCTCTTCTCTTCTCTTCTCTCCTCTCCTCTCCTCTCCTCTCCTCTCCTCTCCTCTCCTCTCCTCTCCTCTCCTCTCCTCTCCTCTCCTCTCCTCTCCTCTCCTCTCCTCTCCTCTCCTCTCCTCTCCTCCCTCTTTCTCTTCTATTTCACTTGTTGATTTTGTCAGCTCCCATGGACTTAATTACCTACTTTTCAGGTATCCTGAAAAAGTTTTTATCATGATCCTCCCAAAGGATTTTAGGAATATAAAAATTTGCCTTGAGTATAAATGACATAAAAAATTGTTGTACTTACCATATTATTTTTCACACAATGAGGAATAGAATTTCATTAAATTCCTGGTTGCATTTTTAACTCTCCTTAGCTTTGTTTGTTTGGGTTTTTTTGTTTGTTTGTTTGTATTTGTTTTGCAGTTTCAACTCTCCTTAGCTTTGTTTGTTTGTTTTTGTTTTGCAGGGCAATGAGAGTTAAGTGACTTGCCCAGGGTCACACAGCTAGTAAGAGTCAAGTGTCTGAGGCTGGATTTGAACTCAGGTTCTCCTGAATCCAGGGCCAGTGCTTTACCCACTGAGCCACCTAGCTGCCCCTTCTCCTTAACTTTGATGCCAGAGAAAGTTAGCAAGAAGCAAAGATTTTCAGCAGCCACAGAAGCGCTGGTATCTTCTGTTGTTCTCTACAAACACTCCATGACATACTATATTGCAGAGTGATCAGTTAAGTTATTTAAGAAGCTTTGTAGCAGGTGAATAATTACTTGCATAAACCGACTTTAGTGACTATGGTAAAGCAGCCTAATTATTGCATTCTTAGAGTGACTGTAATTAATGTAATCTCCAAAGCATTAAGATATTAATATTTCAGATTGCAGATTGTCTGCAACATTTGTTGCACAAGATGGTAATTTAATGTTCAGTCTGTGCCATAATTCACTGTTAATCTTTCAATACTCTGGCTTTAAAGTGCCAACTCTTAAAAAATGGCTGCTGTAAAATCATTGGTTTGAACTCAACTCTGAATGAAAATGAGTAATTAAGAAAAGTGCCACCTAACAGAAAAATTAAAATATAATAGATGGTGTCTGATATAATAAATATAAATATCTGGCATAGTTCATAAGCAAAATGTATGAGAACCAGAGTATTCATAAAAGTTGACATAGTGTCCCTCTGTGTTGATCTCTGGAGCCTTTATCATCTTCCAATGAAATTAACAAACATTCAAAATGAATTGTGGTCACAAAGTTGCTAAGAACAGCATGATATATGAAAGAAATAGTAGAAAACTGGTTCCTGAGGGGATGTAAAAAGAAGTCTTATTAGATGGGGATTGTCAACAGGCCTATTTATTGAATAGCTTATACTTTTAACCTTGAGGCAACATGAATGTGACAGGAGTGAATGAGTTCAATAACTAGCAAAAAATTTTTTAAAAATTATTAAATAAAGAAGAGATCTACAGCAGTGTCATTTTAAGATCAGAAGTTTTCCAAGAAGTCTGTGCACCTTGTTCTTGAGTCTCTGCTAAGCATGCTTAAAGGATTGGAAACTGAAGGTTTTTATTAAACCACAGACTCCTGTAAATATGTTATTAAAAAGTAAAGAACTGGCTTCTTTCAATAAAACTGCCCTTGGCATTGGAAGACTGAGTAGAAACAAACCACAGTTGATCCCTTGAGCCTATTGTGTTATTACATACTATTCGTTTTGGGTTTGTTTGTTCCTTAGATTTTTTTCCCCTTTATTATCTATCCTCCAGGCACTTCAGTAATGCCACAAGAAATTATAGCCTGCTGAGTAGTCTTGGCATCCTCTTGAGTCAAATAGGTATGAAAATCATTGCTAATTTAGCACCCAGATGAGTAAATAATGCTGTCAAAATCATGAATCTAATTAGAAATTATTATTAATAAGGAATCTTTATAATGCTTAACAGGCTATGCTGAAAGTGTTCCCAAACTTCATAGTCCTTCTTAAGAATGCTATATAGAAATAATATCTCAACATCTTTCTTAATTATACCCTCATAATCAAATTTAATATTAAGCTTGTCTTTTTAAAATATCTTTTACAATATAAATGTTTCAATAATATAGTACTTTTCATATCATCTCCCAACCCCTTTGTTAAAAGTCATCTTCCTACTTTTTCTACTTTGCTTTGTAGGCATTCTCGGGCAATTCAAATAAGACACTCTCCTCACCCCATTTCCTATCATTTTTTTGATCCATGTATTCATTTCATGTTTATCATACTTAGATAACTACCCAGAAAAAAATATTCCGTGGTGAAAATATTCTGATTTCTTCTTTCTCTGTTGTCCTTTCAATTGCTCAATCAAGAGGGGATTAAGTATTTATTTTTAACTATAATAAGAACTGGGGCAGCTAGGTTGCACAGTGGATAGAGCACTAGCCCTGGAGTCAGGATGACCTGAGTTCAAATCTGGCCTCAGACACTTGACACTTACTAGCTGTGTGACCCTGGGCAAGTCACTTAACCCCAATTGCCTCACTAAAAAAAATTAAATTAAATTTAAAAAAATTTAAAACTATAATAAGAACTCACATTTATTGAGCATTTTCCCCTACAACCATGTGAAGTAGGTATTTCAGGTGTCAATATGATAATTCCATAGATGAGATGACTGAGGCTAATATATTAAATAATGGGCAATATGCAAACAGCCATTAATTATTCTAGCCAGTATATGTACCAGGTTTCCATATTCCAAGTCCATTGTGCTTTCCAATAATAATAATAATAATTTTAAATTTTACAGAGAAGTTTCCATGCTATTTCATCTGATGCTCACAACAACCCCATGAAGTAGTGGCTATTATTATTTCCATTTTGCAGATATGGAGACTAATACCAAGAGAGCTTAAATGACACATCCAAGTTCACAAAACTATCACTTATATGAGAGAGGATTTAAACTCAAATCTTTTGGTCCCCAAGTCCAATTTTCTTTCCCCTATGACAACCTAGCTGCTTCCTACTCTACCCTCCAAAGCCTTGAGGGGTATGACCTTGGAAAAGGAAGATTCTCAAAGGCAGAGTCAGCTTCATTTTTTGTCTTTTACCCTTAATGTCTAGTCTGATTCCTGGCACATAAACACTACAAAAATGGTCACCTGAATGCAGTGCTGAGTGTATGCTATATATTTTCTCACCATCATGTTAAACATAGATTAGATACAAAAAACCACTTACTGTCATTTCATTTGTCTCCTATACCACACTATCATCCATATTATTTTCCACCTCTTTTTAAAGCCCCATCCCATAAAATCCCTTCATAGTACAAAAAAGGCAAAAGTTATCCTTGTTGTAGAGATAAAGAAACTGAGATGATTAATTTGTTCAAATGATTCACAATTGGAGCAAACTAAAGTATCTAAAGGATCCAAAATTGATCAAGTAATTCAGATTAGGCTTAGTAAATAGGAATATGAAGTAAATTGAAATGTGCAGTTGTATTAAATCTTTGGATCCAGAATTTATTTAGCTTTATAATCAGAGATAAGTAACTTGATGTCTGTGAGCTTAAGTTTCCTCATCTCAAAAATGAAGGGCTTGGACTACATTTTTTTCTCAGCTCTATATTTAAGATGCTGTATGTTCCAGCACCTTGTAACAGTATGATCAAGGATCAAAAATGTGTTCCTTAGCCTTAGGTTTTGTTAGTGTTTTTGCTGTTTTCTGCATGTGTGTCTATCTACGTATGTGGGTGTTTGTTGTTGTTATCATTGCCAGTCATTTCTGATTCTTCATAACCCCATTTGGGGTGTTCTTGGCAAAGAGTTAGTTTGCTTTATTAGCAGCGATTGCTCTACTATTGGCTATTGCACAGTGATCTGGTAAATTTCTCAATAATATCTGATAATATTTATCTTCATAAAATGGTGATGTTCCATCATTTTCAAAATCAAACTTTTCTGGATGTACATATACTTATAAAAATACTTTACTAGGAATACAAAAATATATTCATATTTGTCAGAACTATAATTTATTTTATGATATGTTTGTTGACTCTTTTCACACTTCTGTAACCAACTAATTAATCAGTCATTTTCTTCTCTAGTTCATTTTATAGATGAGGAACTGAAACAGAAACAAAAACAAACAATCAAAAAAGGTTAAGTGACTTGCCCAGGGTGACATGGCTAGTAAGTATCTGAGGCCAAATTTGAACTCAGGTCTTTATGACCCTAGGCATATTGCTCTATCCATAGTGTCACCTACTCACTCTGGACTTTAGTTTGCTTTTTTATAATAATGCTGATACTATTTGCATTGATGATCACATAGAGGGGTTATCAGGAAAGAATCTTATAAACCAAAACTTCTATAAATAGTAGTTATTATTGTTCTTTTTACTGTTTATTATAGTGTGCTATCTGAATCCCAAAATTTCAGAATTTGAAGAGTTTTGAGAATTCTGTCCAACCCCTGACCAAATATCTTCTACTACATTGCACATGAATGATCATTAAACCTCCTCTTGAAGATCTCTAGTGATCAGGGATCCACTGATATTTGAATCTGTGTTGGTAAATTTCATAAACAAAATTAGAAGCTTGCTACTACATGCTTATTTATTTAGGTAAAGAAAAGGGGGGGGGGCAAGGGGCAGCTCAGTGGTGCAGTGTATAGAACACTGGCCCTGAAGTTGAGAAGAACTGAGTTCAAATCTCACCTCAGACATATACTAGCTGTGTGACCCTGGGAAAGGCATTTAACCCTAATTATCTTAAACTTCCAGGGTCATCTCCAGTAGTCCTGATTATCTATCTTGCCACTCGATCCAAATGGCTCCAGAGGAGTGAGATTGATGACTTTGCACAGCCCTCAGTCACATAAATCCAATTAAGTGCAAGTCATGACATCACCTCAATGATATGGTTCTCCATGAAAATGAAGTACAAACAACAACAACAAAGAAAATAACTAATAGTGAGGAAAATAATTTTTATTGGAATCAATTGCTCCTCTATTATCTATAGTACAATGGTCTAGTAAATTTCTCTATAAACATTTGATAGTACTTATCTTCATAAAATGGCTATGTCCTGTCAATTTGAAAAAAAAAATTTTCTTTTCTGCATATTCATATACTTATAAAGATACATTTACTATACATGTAAAAATATATTCATATTTGTCAGACTGTAATTTATTTTATGATATTTTTGGTGACATACATTTCTGTTTCTTATCTTCCCACACTTTTGAAGTCCATTGTAAATATTCTCCAAAGTGTTTATTTCCTAAAATTCACTTCACTTGGAGAATTTGGGTCAAGAAAAAGTCTAAAAAAAGTTTTATATAGTATCTTTTTAAAATTCTCTTCTCATTTATTTTATTTTAAATCCTTTAGCAGACTTTAGAAATGCTTTATGCAACAACATTTCATAAGAGCAAGTATAACTGTAAACTACCAGTGCTCTCTGGAGCCTTTAGTGGAATTTTTTATTACTTCTTCCTTCAGATAGACATAGAGTGTACTGCGTAACACTTAAAAACATTCACAAGACTCTACCACTACATTCTCATTATTTCTTATTATCAATAATGTTATTTTATATCCATAGGTATATATTTCTTCATTTTCCTGATATTTTCATAGACTATAAATAGTTAATTGAAATACTTCACCTTCCAGAGGATTTAAAATGTTCTTATTTACAGCTAGTGTTTCCTTGTATATTAAATAATACTTATAAGGAGTCATGTTTCATCATTAAATAGAATTCACCAGTTTGTTCCCAAGAAAAATCACTTAGGTTGTGGTAGTTAGATAATGCATCTCCAAATTCACAGAAAACTACATTTTAGTCCCATTCCAACAATGTTTGCTTCAATAGATTTTATGTTACATAATCAACAAATTATGAAAACTGGGTATGCATGAAAATATTTTAGTTTAACTTTTTAATAATATAAAATGTATGTTTAGGTTAATAAGAAACAATTTAATAATATCCATAATTTATATTTATTATAAATGGTAATTAGACACAGATGTCATATATATTATAGAAATTCATGTAAAACAGAATTAACTTATTAAAAAGTAAATTAAAGTTTTAAGTATGCATGTATGTATGCATAGATGGAGGGATGGATAGATGGATAGACGGATACATATATATATATATATACACACATGCATATACACACACACACATATATATATATATATATATGGACATATAGGTGTTTATACATATCCTTATGCATAAACATATGTGTGTTTTCTTTATTAGCTTTGTTAAATCTGCAGAATTAAAGATTCTGTTGGCTTCAGAAGAATTCAGAACTGAACTTGAGCAGGGAAGAGAATAACTGGATAAAGAAGCTACAAAAATTCTAAAAGGTTAGGAATAAAAAGGGAAACCTCGAGGGAAGTGTTTAGAGTTGAGAAAGAATAGGAGATGAAAAGGGCCACTGAGCTTAGACAAAGGAAATATGTATTGACAGGCTAAATTTTGACTCCCAAAATTTATTCTATATGTATACTTTGCAGGTTTGAAAAAAAAATATTACTTTGAACAGAGAGAAGTAGTACTAGGCGACCATAGCCAGTCTTATATAAGAATATGCTGCAACTTATAAAAAGGTGAGGTTTTCTTTTTAATTTGATGTGCCAAAAGGCAAAAGAAAAAAGATTATGACCAAAAATAACTTATCTAGAATATAACACTAAAAAGGAACTTAGGCTCATAGGCAGTTAAGCACAACAGATGAAAAGAATAGAAAAAAAAAAGCATTTGTTATTTACTATTAGCCACACATAGGCCTAAATGCAGGAGAAAAAAAAATAGAAAAATAAATCAATCCCTGTCATCAAGGAGTTCATATTTTAAGTGGGGATACAATACATATGAGAGCAGTAGATATGAAAGGATATTTTGTTTTGGAAATTTATAGGGATAGTTATTAGAGACATTGTCTAACAGACTGACATTATTTCTAGAAATAATTATTGATTATGAATTCACAACTGGAAATTGGGGATGAGGAAAGACGGTAGAATGTAAGCATGTAGAGGCAAGGCAGCTAGTGAAAAAAAAACAGCTGAGCAATGAAATGAAGCATGGCTAGAAATATGCTTCAATGAAGTAGATGACTTGAAACAAACACCAAACAGGATAATAGGGACTGGGGTTCAGGGAATTCTGGAAGGAAAAGGTTAATTATAATAGGGTATAATGTCTTATATAGATGGTAAGTTTTCTTATTAAAATATGGCTGGAGAGCAGGGTGGGGGTGGAGCCAAGATGGCAGAGGAAAGGCTGTGACCCTTAGTGTTCCCTAGACAAACTGTCCACATACCTTCAAAATAATGCCATAATATAATTATTGCAGCAGGAGAACACATGAAAGAGCAAAGGCAAACCATTTTCCAGTCAAAGACTTCCTAAAAGGGTGACAGGAAAGGTCTGTGGACCTGGGCTGAGAAAGGAGCCCAGCATGTGATACATATCCAGCCCTCGGTAGAGCATGCCTCCAGAGCCTCAGATTCATCAGCATCAAGAGCGACTTCTGAAATTTGGCTCACGGAGCAGTGATGGGGTATAGTGGTTGGCTGGGGGAAAATAGTTGTGGTCTCTACTAGAACTAAGGTGGAGTGCCCATATTTTGAACCAGTAAGCAGAATCAAGCAGCAGGGGCCCAGGGGCACAGGCAAGCCAAGTTACCAACAATAGAGAATCAGAATTCAATCAGATTTCTGTTTCCTGGATAAAGAGTAAGCAGGCCATGGTTACTCACAGGCCAGGTGAGCTGAGAATGAGCCTCTCATTAAATCATAGCCCTTGTACCCCCTCTAGCTTGGGATAATGTATCCTGGAAGAAGCACTAAACATTAAGGAGTTAAAAGCAAAATAAAATAGGCTGGCAAGATGAGCAAGCAGAAAAAGCAGCAGACCATCAAAAGTTTCTTTGGTGATAAGGTAAATCAAAATACACCCTCCTAAGAAAATAACAAAGTCAAACCTCCTACATCCAAAGATTCCAAAAACAATATGAATTGGTCTCAGGCCATAGAGGCACTCAAAAAGGACTTTGAAGATAAAGAGAGGTAGAAGGAAAATTTAGAGAGGTAGAAGAAAAAATGGAAAGAGAAATGAGAGTGAAAAGCCAAATTGATCAAATGGAAAAGGAGGTATAGAAGCTCTCTGAAGAAAATCACTTCTTAAGAATTAGGATAGAGCAAATAGAAGCTAATTACTTTATTAGAAATCAATATCCACTAAAGCAAATCCAAATGAAAAACAAAAGGGCAATATGAAATATCTCCTTGGAGAAACAGCTGACCTGCAAAATAAATCCAAGAGAGATAATTTGAAAATCATTGGACTACTTGAAAACCATGATTAAAATAGAGCTTAGATATCATCTTCCAAGAAATTGTCAGGGGAAATTGCCCTGATATTCTAGAAGCAGAAAGTAAAATAGAAATTGAAAGAATCTACCAATCACCTCCAGAAAGAGATACCAAAAGGAAAGCTTCCAGGAATATTATAACCAAATTCCAGAGATCAAAGGTCAAGGAGAAAATATTGCAAGCAGCTAAGAAAAATAAATTGAAATACTGTGGAGCTACAGTCAGGATAACACAAGATCTAGCAGATTCTACATTAAAGGATTGGAGGGCATGGGATATAATATTCTAGAGGGCAAAGGAATTAAGATTACAACCAAAAATCATGTACCCAATAAAACTGATTATAATCTTTCAGGGGAAAAATGGGACTTCAATGAAAAAGAGGATTTTTCAGATATTTGTGTTGAAAAGACCTGAACTGAATAGAAAATTTGATTTTCAAATACAAGAACCTAGAGAAGCAGAAAAAAGATAAAAAGGAAAAAGAAACAATAAGGGAAATTAAAAAGTTACACTCTTTATATTTCTAAATAGGAAGATAATACTTCTAACTCATAAAAACTTTCTCAGTATTAAGGCAGCTGAAAGGAATATACTAAGACAGAGGGGCACAGGTGTTAATTGAATATGAAGTGAAGAATACTGTAAAGCATTTATTTTTTGCTTATACTTCTCTTTTCTGGGGCAGGCAGGGTGGAGTGGCTTATATCTGGGGTCAGATTTGGGCTCAGGGTCTCCTGGGTCCAGGACTGGTGCTTTATCCATTGTGTCACCTAGGTGACCCATGATGAAATATTTAAAATAAAGTTAAGGGGTAAGAGGAATGCATTGGAAGAAAGGGAAAGGGAGAGGCAGAATGTGGTAAAGTAGCTCACATAAAAGAAACAAGTAAAAGCTTATGGATTGGAGGGGAAGATGGGGAAAGATCAGGGGAGTGAGTGAGCTTTATTCTCATCAAAATAGGCTCAAAGAGGGAATAACATGCACATTCAAGTGGGTATAGTAATATATTTTGCCCTGAGGGAAAGTGGAATGGGAAGGGGATAAGGGGGGTAAGGTGAAGGAAGGGAGGGTAGATTGGAGGAAGGGTCAGTAAAAAGCAAAACCCTTTTGAGGAGGGATATGATGAAAGAAGATAGAAAATAGAGTAAATATCAAGGGGAGGGAATAGGCTGGTGTGTAATACAGTTAACAATAGTAATTGTGAATGAAATGATGAGCAGCATGCTATCAGAAGGATGTATGAAAAATTAAAATGATCACCAGAGAAAAACTGATGGTATCTGAACACAGATTGAAGCATATGAAGTATAATTTTATTTGTTATTTCCTCTTTCTAAAGATATTTGTCTGTTTTCTTTTAGAACCTGACTAATGTGAAGATTTTTTATGACTGCATATGTATAACATATTGAATTGCTTGATTTTGGGGGGAGGGGGAGAGGAAGGAGGGACGAACAAAATTTGGAACACAAGGTTTTAAAAAATCAATGTGAATTTTTTTATTTACATTTAACTTGCGGAATATTCTAAATAAATTAATTAATTAAAATATTTTTTTAAAAAGGATGGCTGGGCTATAAAGTAAAACATGGCTGGAGGTAGTCCTAGATATACTGGGAAATTTGAAGGAACCATAAATCAAGGATACCATGGCAAGAACTCTGGGGGACAAGGAATGAGAACTCATAAGCACGTTTCTTGCCAGAAAAGTAAAGCTGTAATCAAGAAGACAGGGCATGAAGAATCATTGAAATGTAAATACAGGAAACTAGACAAACTGAGAAGTGTAAACATATTTGAATGTTGGAAGGGGGCTAAATGATTATTAAGTGCTTATATTCTACAAAGGAGAGAAGAGGTATGTCCCTTCAGCAACCTATTCGCTTCCAAGTCACTGATGTAGTAAAGCCAGACAAATGTAAAGCCTTTGGGCATAATTTTGCAAAGATTTTTTATTTATAAGAGAGAAAGTAAAGGGAGAAAAGGAATATCATAAGGAAGAAATGTAGAACAACAAGAAAAGGAGTCTTGATCATGATCTAAGATAAGGCAACAATAAAACCAGATAAGGATTAAAGTGATAAGAAATCAATATTATACCAGAAGATGCCAGCAATCATGAATCATTCATTCATTCATTCATTCATACATTTTGTCAGGTCAATGATTTGTGTAGGGGTATCCAAGTAAGAAATTTTCCATTTCATGCAAATCAGCAACTTTTTTTTTTCCAACTTATAAAGTCTTTCACAGTTTCCTGGGACACCATCAGTTTATGTGACTTGACCAGGGTCAAATATGTAGAATGTGTCAAAGAAAGGATTTGTACCGTAGTCTTTCTTAATGTAAAAGCAGATCTCTATCCATGATGCCATACTACCTCTCAATGAAATAACATCTCTAGTCAATGTAAATATTACCACATGGTATAGAATTTGAGTATCTAAAAGAAAAGTGAATTGAAATAGAGACATAGACAGCAAAATTATATTAATTGGGAGCACTATGTGTCCTTTTTTGACCTAAAGAAAACTAATTAAAAAAAGAAAAAGATAAATAAGCAAGAAGTTAAGGACAAGGGGCAGCTTGGTGATGCAGTGGATAAAGCTCCAGTTCTGGATTGAGGAGGACCTGAGTTCAAATCTGCCCTCAAACACTTGACACTTAGCAGCTGTATAATGCTGGGCAAGTCACTTAATCCTCATTGCCCTGCCAGAGAGACAGAGAGAGAGAGAGAGAGTGAGTGAGTGAGAGAGAGAGAGAGAAAGAGAGAGAGAGAGAGGTTAAAAATATGAAGAAAACTTAACACAGGTTATAAATGGGATATCTCTGATATCAATTCTCAGCCTATTAAGGCTAAGATCAAGTATGTATCAAGCTTCTAACCCTGTCTCATTCTTTAGGTATTTACTACCCAACCCCACCGCCTGAGTATTTTAGCTTATTTTCAAATTATTTTATTTCTCTTGTGTTTTCACAGGTTCCTGGTTTTATCAGCATGTTCTTAGTTTTTAATCAGTATCTCTGATAAATACTAATGGGAATCAATCAATCAATTAGCATTTTTAAGTACCTACTATGTGCCAGACAATTATATGTTGGGACTATCAAGAAAGGGAAAAGACAGTTCCTGCTCTAAAGAAGTTCACAGTCTGAGCTAGGAAGACAACATCCAAAGAACTATGCATGTATGTGAATGAATGCATATATTTACATATATGTATATGCAAATATGTTTATATTAAATACATCCTTATTGACTACAAAACTCTAAAGGGATAATAAACAAACATTGCACTGGCTATATCCTAAAATATCTATTGCCTTCTGCATATGCTCAAGTCTTTGAGTTTTTTCCCTCTACTGAAATCTTAGATATTAAGGCTTTCTAATAATAAGATAACAATTCCTCCTTCTCCTCCCCACTTATTTTTTTTTCTATTTCTTACCTTCTGACTCCATTCTCTATGATCCTGGTTTGCCTAGAGGCTAGATCTCAGAGTCTCACCCTCTTTTCATGCAGGAAATTCACAGTTTACCAGTCTTGGTATCTACCACAAATTACGCCTGGGGAGATCAGGGTGGGGGAAGAGGGAAACAGAACTAGTCTCTGTTCCTGAGTTTGTTGCCTCAGGCTTAGTGAAGTGTTATATGGACTTATACATTTTCTACAGGTCTTGGCTACTCTCGCAAGTTGAATACATTTCTGCTGTTTGGATCTCCTGGCAACTGGAGGGAGGAATGTTATTGTATAGAGTTGAGTTCTATAGCAAACATATAGGTCAGCCTGTGCAGCCCTGCTTCAAGAAGTATAAAGGGCAGTGATGGAACAGATATTGGGTGAATATGTGTTAGGTATTAGGGATTATGGGCCTACTCTGTTGTTAGCTTATCGAGTTTTTTACATTGTTTCAGTTCTTGATGTGCCAGATAGTAGAGATAGTAAAAACTATTTTATCGCTTGCATACAATTCTTGTTTTGCAGATGTTTGAGATGTCATAAGGAATGGAAAAAAATGTCTAGTCTTCCATCTTGTTGGTTATGTGACTTGGAAGTTGTCATGATCTTTAACAAAATTATGATTCCTATTTGTTTTAACCCATCAATTCTTTAGGACTGATATTTAATGTGTAGTCCATTTTAAAAATCTTTTCTTTAATGAATATAATTTTAATATCATTTTAATCAGTAAGATGATTTTAACATTTTTACTTTTCCACATTTATTGCTAAGGTATATTTTTACCCTAATACAACATTTATTAAAATGTAGAAGCACCATGTATAATAAATACATATGATTCTTTTTATTCCCATACAGTAATTGCCAGAGATCTATCATATCTGATATTTTGTTTTTTTAGTTCTATTATGGTCCTTAAATTTCTAGCATTGGTTTGTTGTTATTAGTGTTGGTGTTAATATTAGATTGATTTAGTTCTAAAAGTTAGCATATTAAGATTTGCAACTATAATTGTCCTGCTGTCTATTTCTTCCTATAACTTTAGTTTTTTCTATAAAGTATATTTCATTAGTTATAATTTTCTTACTTATCTTTTTACCTAAGTCATTTTTGTTCTTGCTGTGTCCAAAATGAAGGGCTACTATTGTTTTGTTTTGTTTGTTTGTTTGTTTGTTTTTTGAAGTTCAACTGTTGCACATAGGTTTTAATTTAATCCATCATTTTACTTTTGTGTGAATTCTAAAAAGAATTAAAAGAATCTTAAAAAGAATAAAAATAATCTTAAAAATGGTGTGTTTCTTATAAATATCACATTGTTGGATTCTGCTTTGAATCTGTTCTACTATCTTCTTCCATTTTATTGGTAACCATATTGAATTGTTTATAAATTAGAGGCAGCTAGGAGACTCAGTGGGTGGAGCATTGGGCCTGGAGTCAAGAAGACCTTAGTTCATATCCAACCTCACTTGCTAGTGATATGATCCTGGGCAAGTCACTTAACTTCTGTTTACCTTAATTGGAGAAGTAAATATCAAACCGCTCTAGTATCTTTCCCAGGAAAACCCATGGAAGGTATGGTCCACATGATCATGAAGAGTCACACACAACTCAACAAAAATATCACATACACATTAACAGTTATGATGATTAATAATGTACTTCTTTTTATCCTGTTAATTTACATATATATAAAATATGTGTATATACATATGTATATATCTATATCTATATCTATTTGCTTTGCTCCTCATTCCATCTTTATCCCAAATTCCTACATTTTCTTTTTTTTCTTTAAAGCCCTTTTCATGCCCCACCCCCCATCAATCTTAGGAACAAAGGAACTCTCTACATCTGTATTTTGATTGAGGAGGGATAAGAAGTTACCAGTGAATTGATATAGAAGCTCTCTGTTTACAGAACAATATCCAAAGAAAAATTATCATTAGAGAAATAACACAATTATTGGTAAATCACATTGATGTGATTACAAATCTAAATACATTATTTGATGTTCATTTCAATTCTTTCTGCATTATAAGAAATACAGATTTGATCTTCAACATTTTTTATATGAAGAAACTGTGTTGGTTAAAATCAAAATTGTGTGCTTGCCTTAAATTAGAAGCTTTAGCATGAGTCTTTGGGCATTAAGCATTTATTAAAGTATACCAGGTATTAGAAAAAAGAGAACATGTGAAGTTAAGAAAAGGTCTATCTAGCCTAGAGTTCCAGCTTGGTCGGGATCTTCCTCAAGGCCTCTTCCATGAGCCTGCTTCAACCGTAAACTCTCTAAACTGAGTGTGGAAGCTTTTGTATAGGTCCAGAGCATAGGAGGTCCTTACACACTGCTTCAAGATGATTGGCTAGTGTCATCCAAATCCATTGGTTCACTGTACTTGAATGTGGTCTCGAGTTAATTTCAAAGTGTTTAGTTTGAGAATACCTTCTTACGGGCTAGCTAGATGTGCTTACAATCTAGTTAACTTGAAGTAGGCTAATCAGCAGTCAATCACTCTCACTTAATTCAATCAGTTTATATTAATCTCCAGGTGGGCCTTTGAGTATCTGCTAAATTCCTTTATTTTATCACATTACCCCCTTTGTTTCCTCAAGAAACATGGGGTGTTTCCTTGATGAAACAGTAAAACATAATTAAGTTTCTGGAAGTCTTTTCAGGGGTTGATGTGTGGATGCTGGTAATCAGCCAGGAAAATTTCCTACAAAATTGAGCTTCACACAACTTTAAAATAGCTTTGTCAATAATCAAATCAAACAATGAGAGTTCTTAAAAACATGTCTAAGGGAATTCAGAATCTTATTTGTTATATGTGAAACATATAATAAAACAAGAATTGAAACATTCTCTAAAACTTAATATTACTATAATCCCCCCTGTGGAGGATAAACTGAGAAGACAATTGTGATATTAATTAAGAAAATAATTTTTAAATCTTCGTTTCATCACTTTTTTGTGTCATCTGCCTAATTATCCTCATTCCATTATGAGAAATTACAGGATTTAATATAATTGGTAACAGATGTCAAGGCCAAATCCAACATTGTATTTATCATGACACCTGAGATAATTATGGGGGTTACCATAACAGAACAGAGAAATGATGGGAGAAAAGTATTTCCACACGAGCAATTTATACAGCCCATGAAGTATGCCAGGCTTAAAATAGGTGGATGGGATATATGTCCATGCCACCGAACATATTGGAGGAAACTGAGTCAGACTTAATCAGATGCATGGGATTGAGATGTCCATGGCATCAGGCATATAGGAGGGGGGATAGAAGCCAGGTGTAGAATGAGATGGGTGGGATGAAAATGTCCAGCCATCTGTACAATATTGTGGGGAAATAGAGCCAAAAGGAGCCAAACTCAGCTCTTGCCAATAGCCATTCTCTCAGCCTTTCCCAAATCGGTGCAGTACCTAGGACATCAAATATTTCTCCCCTTCTCTGAGAGTTCAATGCCTGCTCTTGTATGTCTTCCTCTCATGAATGAAGGCAATTAATGTCTTAAATGGTAAATTCCCATAATCCAAGTCTCATATAGATTTAAAAATTGAGGATAATAACGATCGCAAAAAATGTGAATTTTCTTTGACTCAGAATATCTTACAATGTTCAATAATTCCAAATAATAACTTTTCAAAAAATAGTATTTCTATAATTAATTTACACTTGTCATGATAATCAATTTACCAAGGAAAATGCTTTATATAATTTCATCAAATAATCAGTTGGATAAACAAAATAATTTAGAAGAGCAAAATACACATGGAAGAATAAAAAGTCAATGAAATTCAAATTGGCTTAATACACAATCATAAAAGAATGAAAATTTCTATGAAAATAAACTCATACTATTCATTTTAAAATATAGATACTATGGCATAAAAAGGAAACCTTTATGTAACATTTGAACTGATATTATTTCTCTGAGTGAATTTAGAACATTTCTTATTTCTATATCTAAAATCTCCAGATCTCATATTAATATCTTGCTGTCTACTTCTGCATTTCTGCAAAATATGTCCTTGTTTATGACAATAGAAGCAGATTCTTGAAATAGGATGATGATAAAGTTTCTCTTGTTTTTCTTCAACCCCTTTATTTTCTCTGTTGGTCCTTTCATAAGACCAATGCTTCATAAAGTTCTTAGTTAAAGGTGAAAGTAGGTAAACATAAATCAAAATAGAAAATCCACAAAAATGAATTGTTAACATGATCTTCTCTCTCTTTGATTAACCAGACTAAACTTAGAGAAAAGCAGATACTTAGGAGGTACTTAGTAAGTACTTAGCAAGTAGAAGAAACCCAACTGATAATTTAAAGGGACAGGCACATAAAATCAATGAAAATAGGAGAAACTTAAAAACATAAAATTTCTTATCCAACTTGTTTTGCAGAGAAAATAAGAAGATTGAGGGATTCTATGTCCCTTAGTGATTGCCAGAACTAAAGATCAAAGAAGTCATGTAAACTTTCCATGATCCAGCTCTAGCAAATGATAGAGTTGGATTTCAGGTCTTTTGACTCCTAGACTGTCAAACCTAAAACTTTCTAATAAGTAAAAAATAACTGCTTAGTTTTACCAATCTATCAATAAATGTTCATGATGCACCTAGTTTCTGATAAATATAATGGGAATAGGAAGAAAAAAAGTGAAATGACTTGCCCTGGCCTTTAAGGAGCTCTTTTTCTCTCCTCCTTCACACCTCCCACCCCTCATCCCGAGACTGGGTCTCTCTTTCTCTAATAGGCTGGATGCAACGTAGCCATTTATTGACCTAATACTACTGATGATCAGCTCAGACTTTTTGTAATGCTCTTTTTCAACCTGGGTCATTTTTATAATTCACAAGTGGCCTGGTCCTCACGAGATTCATAAGCACCAGCATCCCACATAGTTGGGTCAAGTCAATTCGAAGATGCCTATGATGTGACCAGTTCAAAATGTTAAAGCTATGATCTAGCTAAATACTGAAAATTAGAGGTAATGGAAGTCACAATAAAGGTAAAGAGTATATTAAAGAATATCACGGTTAGGAATAGCTTGAATGATCCAAGATGAAGGAATGATGGAGCTCTCAATCATGGAAGTGAAACATTATGGGTACTTGAACCTATTATGTAAGCCAGAGGTTACTATGGCTAATAGTTATTAGATTTTGTTCTTGAATTTTTATCATTTTCATTCTACAATGGTTTAGGTTAACTTAAGTCCAAAATAACTTTGCAGTCATAAAGGATTTCTCGACCAAACTCTTTTTATTCTTTGCCCAGCTTACTATTTATCTTAACCATTTAGTATATTTAAAAAAGACCCTACACATGGAGTTAAGAGGTTTTGCTTCACCTTAATCTGACACTAATTCTATAGCTTTCAGCAAATCTCTTAAACTAACTGAATCTCAGTTTCCTTTGCCTGTAAATTAAGTAGATTAGACTAGATGACCTCTAGGGCCATAAATATGCCTCAATGTCTGAAGCTCTGGCAGTCAACAAGCATTTATTAAGTACCTACTATGTTTCAGGCACTGTGTTAATGACTGGGGATTTTTAAAAAAAGAAGAAAGGAAAAGGAGAGCCCCTTCTTTCAAGCTTACAATCTAATGGAGGAGACAATATATGAAAACTACTATATAAACATTAGCTATCATCATCACCATAAGAAACAGCAATAGAACCATGACTTTTATTATTGCAGTGAAATAAATACTCCATGGTAGAATAGAGAAAAGATTAGGAATATAATAAGGGGCAGGTTATATAGGAATTTAAAAGCAAAACAGGATTTTATATTTGATATTGCCTAGAAGCTATAGCAAGACACCCAAATTGACTGAATTTGCATGGACAAGATTGTCCTTTAGGAAGATCAATTTGATAGTTAAGTAGAAAATGAATTGAATTGGGGAGAGACTTGAGGCACCAAAATAACCCACAAGATATTGCAATAGATTGGGCAAGATTGACACTTTTTGAAAGATTATACCAATGCTAGGCTTGGAGATTCAAGGATAAGATCAAAATGTTTCCACACACAAGAAAAATAACCGTAAAGTTATATCATTCAAAAACAGAATGAAGTCCAGGGACTATTATATCAGCTCCTGTCATGACATCAGGTGAACTTGATTTTTCATATGACAATAAAATTTCAATTTGCATAGTGTTTCCAAACTAAGATACCATATTATTTGCAACAGTTTTATGAATGACTTAGTATACAAAATGAAAGTCAGTTCCGGTTGACTTCAATAATCACAAAGGTCAATTCCACAGTATTGATCCATAAGAAACATTGAGAATTACACCACATATATATATATATATATATATATATATATATATATATATATATATATATACATACACCAGGGATATTTCTAGAAGCTAGACTGGAAATGTGTGGCATGATTCTAACATTACGAAATTCCTGTCATTATTAAAAGGAGTTTCCATAAAAACAGGGATGTGCTAGAGTCAGCCCCAAGTGGCTTGCCAGAACTAATTGTTAAATATTTAATATCAGCATTTACAATTAGAAAATAGGCAACCAGTATAAATCAGGGATTAATTTATTGTTTTTGTTGATTGTCTAGACTTTAAGAAAGTGTAAGTTGTTAATAATGAATATTAAAGTTAAAAGTGTGTGTACATCTTTTTTTTTTCCTTTTGAGCTCTCCTTAAAAGACATTCAAAACTGGAATTGGTATGTAAGACATTCATATCATTGACACCAGTTTCCATTGACAGTAAACTGTACATCAGACCATATAGGTATGGCCTAAATACATGCCTTATGAATATTAATTGGAGTTAATGAATACATTCACAGGCTTAGATCTGATAGTGCCTGAAGTGCCTGAAGAACTATGGACAGAGCTTTGCAATATTGTACAGGAGGCAGCAGCAAAAAACATTTTAAAGTAAAAGAAGAATAAGAAAATAAAATGGCGGTCTGGTGAGGTTTTACAAATAGTTGAGGAAAGACAGAAAGTGAAAGGGAAAGAAGAAAAGGAAAGATATATGCAAATGAGTGCAGAATTCTAGACAAAAGCAAGGAGAGATAATGTTTTACTAAATGAGCAATGAAGAGAAGTAGGAAAAACACAATAGAATGGGAAACACAAGAGATCTCTTCAAGAAAATTAGAGATATCAAGGGAATGTTTCATGCAAAAATAGGCATGATAAAAGACAAAAATGGAAGGGACATAACAGAAGCAGAAGACATTAACAAGAGATGGCAAGCATACGCAAAAGAACTTCAGAAAAAAGATCTTAAAATCACTGATAACCACAATGCTCTGGTTATTGATCTAAAACCAGAAATCCTTGAGAATGAAGTCAAGTGGGCCTTGGATAGTATTGCTAATAAGGCTAGTGGAGGTGATGGAATTCCAGCTGTGTTCTTTAAAATTAAAATTCTAAAAAAGCCATCAGCCCCCTTCCTTGTTCAAGAACAATAGTTATGCTCCAAAACCAATCCCCCCAACATACCAGCTTAGGGCACTCTTTCTCCCTTCTCTCTGGCAGGGTCCTACAGGCTGATGGGGCAGGGGACAGGCAGAGATGGTGCATAACTTCCCTAAAGCTTTTCTTGGTAACTTCTTTGGAAAATCTATTTAATGGTGCAAGGACTCCTCCCACAGAGCTTGGTTATAGCAAGCCTGGGGGAGAGAGGGTGGTTCATTAAGTACCCCAGCTGATTCCAGTTTAAAAGTCCTTAGTCTGCAAAGTGTTGTGTCTCTCTCAAGAATAAAAGAATGATTTTTATCACTGCTTTCCCCTTGGGACTATTGTTCTAAGGATCAGTCTTTGTGTTCTCAACCATACACTGGTCCATAGATTTACCTGTACTCATTTTTTTTATTTCTTCATTTTGGGGTCAGGGCAATGAGGGTTAAGTGACTTGCACAGGGTCACACAGCTAGTAAGTGTCAAGTTCTAAATCCAGATTTGAACTCAGGTCCTTGTGAAACCAGGGCTGGTGCCTTATCTACTACACCACCTAGCTGCTCCTACCTGTATTCTTAACTGTATTGGATGTGCTTTATTATTCAGACTTACCTACCCATGATCAAAGAAAACTTTAAAAAAAAAACATCACCAACCCTGCAGACTATAAAATACATAAAGGTACATTATACCTAAAAGTTCTGAAGTCAGGTCCCAATGGTTGCCACAGAAATCAATTAAGCCCCACCCATTTTTGTATAAGAAAAGTGCCTTACATTGCATTCATTATCCATCTCAATAAAGAGCACCACATGCTCTAGACTTTTAAAAATAATTCTAAAAATCAAAACTCTTAAAGTGCTTTTCTCAATATGCCAGAAAATTTGAAAAATTCAATAGAGGCCAATAGATTGGACAAGATCAGTTTATGTCACAATCTTAAAGAAGGGTAATGCCAAGGAATATTCAAATAATCAAAAAATGCTAATTTCACACACCAGCAAGGTTATGCTTAAGATTCTTCAAGTTAGGCTTTAACAATATGTGAACTGAGAATTATTAGAAGAGCATGCTGCTTTTCAAATATGCCAAGGAACTAGAGACCAAAATGCCAACATTTGCTGGATTATGGAGGACACAAAGAAGTTCTAGAACAACATGCACTGCTTCATTGAATATACTAAAGCTATTGACTGTGCATCACAACAAAATGTGGCAAGTCCTCAAAGAGATGAGAGTATCGGAGCATCTTATTTATTTCCTAAGGATCCTGGTTGCAGGTCAAGAAGCAAGAGATAATACAAGGAACAAGGAACAACTTATTGTTTGAAGATTGCAAAACGAGTATAAGGCTGTATATTGTCACCTTATTTACTTGACTTATGCAGAGTATATCATGTGACATGGATAAAGCTGGATGAATATAAAAAGCTGGATGAAACAAAAGCAAAAATTAAGGTTGATGGGAAAAATATCAACAAACTCAGATATGCATATTATAGCACTCTGATGGCAACAAAGCAAATTAAAAATTAGATACCTCTTTGTAAGGATGAAATAGGAGAATGTAAAAGCTGATTTGAAGCTTAACATCAAAACAAAAACAAAAAACTAAGATCTTGGCAACTGGTCCCATCACTTCCTGGAAAATAGAGGGAGAAGACATGGAAGCAGTGTCAGGTTCCTGGGCTCAAAGATCATGGAAGATGGTGACTACAGTCATAAATTTAAAAGTTGCTTGTTCCTTGAAAGGAAAGGTATGGCAAATTTGATCAGCATACTGAAAAACGGAGACATCACCTTGCAAACATGGTCTGTACAGTCAGTTATTGTTTTTTCAGTAGTGATATATGGCTGTTAGAGTTGGACTACATAGAAAGATGAACATCACAGAATCAAAGTCTTCAAATTGTGCTGCTGGAGAAGACTTTTAAGAGTCCTTTGAACAGCAAGAAAATTAAATAAGTGAATACTTAAATTAATTCAGGCTGTTCCCTGAAAGGGACAATACTGAAGCTGAAGCTCAAATACTTTGGCCACATAATGAAATGACAAAACCATTGTAAAGGACTTTGACATTGGAAGAGATTTAAAGCAAAAGGAAAAAGGGGGTGGCAGATGATAAGATGGATAGATAAAATCATAGAAACAATGAACATGAATTTAAATAGATTTCAGGAGATAATGGAGGTTAGAAGGACTTGGCATGCTATGGTTCATAGGATCACAAAGAGTTGGACATGACAATGAATGAACAATGACAAAATGTGAATTTTGTTACAACTAAATGCTAATAAAACATGGGACTTTGTGACAACCACAAATGCACTTAAACAACTGCTTATTCAGAGTTTATTTTGTACTGTTTTGTTTTGTGTTTTTCAACTTAATTTTGCTTCAGCAAATATTCTGTTTACTATTTTGACAGGGAAAAGGTTTTTACAAAACACACAGTTTAAATTCTATTTAATAATACAAATTCCAGAATGTTCATTATTTAGTTTGATCTCTCCATGTTCATTACTGTGAACCACATTTTAGGAAGAACATTCATATGCTGGGGGAAAGCAACAAGTCAGGTAAAAGGCTTGGAATCCATGCCATAAGACTAATTTCAGGAAGTCAGGTTGTTTGACTCAGAGAAAACTTAGATGGGGAGGGGTTTCTGGGTCTAACATCAGGATTTGGAAATGTTCACAACATTTCAGAAGAAATAGGGAAATCTGTAAAAGGGAAGTGTCTGGGAAAGAATAATGTGTTCAGTCTTAGACATGTTGATTTTAATATGACTAGTATATCTAGTTAGAAATACCTCATAGGTTGTTGATGATGTGTGACAGGATATGCAAAGGGATGTTGTGTGACCATGTGTTTTTAATCTTTTTGAAATGTCACAGTTGTGTGAGGCAATGATTTTTAGATCATTTTTATAACTGCCCAATTTTTCAAAAATAAAAATGCTATCTTCCTATAACCAGAAAATTCAAGTATTTACATTCAGAAGAGGCTGTAGAGATAAGCTAGCCCAGTCCTTCAATTTTACAGATGAGGAAATAGAAGCCAAAAAAGAAAAAAAAAAGGTGAAATGACTCTCCCAAGGAATTACATTCAGTTCATGTTAGAGTAGGACTACAACTCAATCTTCTTGCCTCCTGTGATCTTTATATAACAGAACACCATACACTTTATATAATAGAACACTGTCTCTGAAGGCCTGCTCTCCCCTTACTTGGTTTCCCTAATGCTCAGTATGGCATAACCTATCCTCTTCTTAAGAGGTAGAACTGTTATTTGTGTAGCTTGTCACATTACATACGACATCTCCCTTTACCTCTTCTGTTCCTGGTTTGTGATATGATCTGCCTAAATTGACCTGCTCCATCTCTTCCCATATTAGCCATGCCTGGTTAGTCTGTCAGTAGCTGCACTTTTCAGGATTCAACATCTATGGTTCATTACCCGAAGTAATATTTCAGCATGGCTTTGCAGAGTGCTGAAGCTCTTGAGTTGTAAAAAGTGCCGTACAAATGTAAGGTATTTGCATTCCTTTTACTTTCTATAAGCCTTAGTTTGGGAGGAAGCCTAATTCTGGTGTTTGTACAGAAGCTGGTTCCCAGGATGAAAATGTGGGGGTAGGTAAGTTTCATCATTCAATAGTAGATATGACTTTTGGTGAAAATTCTATGAATGTTCTCAGGAAGATAAAATCAGTATAGCTCTGAAACACAAACTCAGAATCTAAGCAAGGTCAGTTCTATTTCTGGCATATATTAGGTTTTTTTTAACATTTATTACCTGTTTATTGATTCTAAGACCTAGGATGAGTGCCAGATCTGTCACTTACTAGCTATATAGCTTGAGTCTTTGGATAAATTATTTTATTTTGTTGTTGTTGTTTTCATTGTTTCATTTTGTTTTGTTTTAATGTGAGGTGAGATAAAAGGAACAAATGACTTCAAAAGTCATTTCTGGTTCTAAGTATAATGAACTCTCTGTGATCTCTAAGTTTCTTAGGTCAGGGATCAGCATAACTTCCCTGAATTACTCAAGTACACCCTAAATTGGTTTTCAATCTCTCCCTTTTCCAGTACATCTTTTATATAGTTGTAAAAGTGCTATCAGTAAAAGATAGGATTTGCCATGGCATGCTCCTGTTCAAGAAGCTTCAGTGGTTGCTTGTTGCCTTAAGGATGAAATTCAAACTCCTTTTTATCATTTAAAGGTCTTCACAATCTGGCTCCAACTTATCTGTCATGGGTGATTTCACATTATTTCCCCTCAAACACTAAGTGTCCCAGCAAAATAGGTCTACTTGAGGTTCCCAGTGCATACCATTTAATGTTCTGGATCTGTGCCTTTGCTCTCTTATGCATTGGAAACATTGTAGTACAATTGGCAGAGTATTTGTTTTAAAGTTAGAGTCCCTGAATTCAAAATCCACCTCAAATGGTCTTACCTATGTTATCTGGACAAGTAATTTGCCTTCTCTGAGCCTCAGTTTCCTCATCTGGGAAATAGGCAGTTGTATCAAATGACTTTTGAGGCTCCTTCTAGCTCCTGATCTTGACAGTGCCTTCAGTCATTTTTTTTTCCCCTGGAAAGTAGCCCTTGTTGAGATTCTGCCCATTAACCGAAAGAAAACCAAGAAAGGACAGTTCTTGCCATCAAAATCCTCAATACTGTCAAATGGCTCAACATCAAAAAGAGAAATTACTATATAAGTGAAAAAGACATTAAAAAGAGGCTTTTGCCACCGTAACCTAAATACCACAAGAATTTTCCATTTGATTTGCAGCTGAGACTTTCCATATATGTCATAACCTTCATTAAAATATGAACTAATTTAGAGTAGGGTCTTACTTTTCTATTTCTGTAGCGCTTAGTACAATATTTGTTGCACAATAAGTGTTTAGTAAATTCCTCATTCATTAATCTTTTTTTTTTTCCACCTGCATAGGGAATGTTCTTCCTCCTCGTATGCACCTCTTAGAATACTCAGCTCACTTCTGTGCTCAACTCAAGTATGGCCTTCTGTAGAAAGCATTCACTGATTGCCCCAGTTAGTTTTCTTAAATTTTCCCCTCAAGTTAATTTCACTATATTTACATATTTGTGTACATGTTTTCCGCCCAATACCTTATAAAGCATAATTCCCTCAAGGTAAAAAACTTTTTCATTTTGTCTTTGTGGGCCCCAGCACCTCACATAGTACCTAGCATTTAGTAGATGATTAATGTTTAACTAAATTGATTTTAATTATTTTGTCCATCTTTAGACTCCAAGTTCCACTCTAGGTATAAAATGCTATGATTTTATAAATCAACACTTCATATGAACTGTGCTTTTATTGGTGAACATAGTTCCTCAACCAATGAATGCAAATCTCATCACTTCCATGTTTTCTCTAATGGAGTTCATGAGTTTTATGCCTCCTCTCCAGAAGAAGAAGAAGAAGAAGAAGAAGAAGAAGAAGAAGAAGAAGAAGAAGAAGAAGAAGAAGAAGAAGAAGAAGAAGAAGAAGAAGAAGAAGAAGAAGAAGAAGAAGAAGAAGAAGAAATAAAAAGGGGGAAAACTATCATCTTTTGCTCAAGACTTATCCTTTTGTCCAAGACTTCCTTGCACCAATTCGACAAGTAGGTCCTTGTACAAAAGAAACTCAATTTGTCATGATACCCATAGTCATAGAATTTCTAGTTTCCTAGGATATGCCAGCATATCAACTTAGTTGGACTACAGGACCCAGAAATCACCCCCTACTCCATGACAAGGCATTGATAGGGAGTAGCAGATTATAGGAAATAATATTGATTCTGGATTCAGAGTTCAAAGCTTCCCTCTGACATTTATTCCTGGTTTGACCTTGGGCAATTTTTTTAAACTGCCTGGATATCAGGTTCCTCATCTCTAAAATGAGGAGGTTAGACTAGATGATCTCTGATGTACCTGCAGGATATAATTCTATGAGCCTGGAATCTTATTTTAAGTAGAATACAAGTAAGGATTTCTGAAACACAACAGTATAAAAGTAATTCCCTTTAATGAATTATTAAGAATAATTGACAAGTTTCTAATAATAGAAATGCAATGAATAAGGTCGTAATCATTTAAATATGAACATGAATAAAAAAGAAAAATCTTGAAGGTAAGAACATCCTTCAATTGTTTTTTACATACACACACACACACACACACACATATATATATCAGATGTCACTGAAAAGTCAGTCACACCAACTTTTTCTTGCATTCAGAACATCAAATACAGCATTATCCTTCACCTTTTCCATTTATGTTTGGCCAATAAGAATTAAATGTTAAAATGGAAAGAAAATAAGAGTTGCAATGGAAAATGGTTAATAAAGGTCAAAATAATTTAATGAGTCATCATTTATCATTGGGCAAAGTAATTTGCACTTCTGCTCTTGCAAAACATTTTACTGAAATCATTTTTTTTTAAAAAAGAAACTACACATGATTTAGCTAAGTAAAAAATCATTTTTAGCCCTCAGGGGATAAGATCAAATATAGACTTTCAAAGCAAAAGTATCAAGCATATTGCAGTTTTATAAAAACAACAACACTGAACTGGGAGTGGAGAGACTTGGGCTCTAGATCTGGCTCTGCCATTACTAAGTATGTGACATTTGATGTTGTTGTTCAGTCATTTCAGTTGTGTTTAACTCTTGATAACCCCATTTGGGGATTTCTTGGCAAAGGTACTGGCATGGTTTACCATTTATTTCTACAAATCATTTTATAGATGAGGAACTGAGCAACGACTTCCCTAGGGTCACACAGCTATTAAGTGTCAGATTCCTGATTTGAACTCAGAAAGATGACTCTTCCTGACTTTTGGCTCTATACTCTATCCACTTTGCCACCTAGATACCCTGTGTAACCTTAGACAAGTAATGTCACATTTGCTTCTCAGCTTCTCATTTGAAAAATGAGGTAGATGTACTACATGATCTCCAATAAAATCCAGATCTAAGTCTTTATTCCTATGATGTGCTTTAATTATGATTGTGACTGGCATATGGACATTCTATAACTATGGGCAAGCAGAACATGATTAGAATAAGTATACAATTTCCTAAGTTAACTCCTCCAAAGAAATAATAATTTATTTGTATATACTATATTTGAAAAATTACTCTGTTTTATAAAGTCAAACTCAAAGGACAATAAAGGTTTGTTGGTTTAATAACTCTTTGATTAAAATCTTACTCTAGTATCTCCTTTGGATGTAGAACTGATTGTGGGTTCTTGAGAACTTTGACAGTGAAGAAAAAAAACCCTTTTATTCACTACCAATGGGGCATAAAATATGTACCTAGCAACTAGTTATATATCTCTTTCTCATATCTTGGGCTAGATGAATTCACAGGTGTTCAACATAAGAAGTTTGTCTCCAAAGGAGTAATTTTGACCACAGAGGAAGTACATGCATCAAAAAACCTTTTTTGATATATTCAAAAAAATTAACTGAAAATCATTTAAGGGTAGTATATAAATTCTGGCATGTTTGATTTAAAAATCAGTTATATTAATGGATACTTATCTTTTTGATCCACTTTTCTCATTTGATACAATCATTCTTCCAAATACTTTCTTTTCCCAAAATTGTGAACTACATTACTATCTCTTGTACTTATGTAGCTAAAAAGCTTCTCTCAGAAGATTAGAGCCATTGAATAGGATAACCTATCATCCATTTTCCTTATCCATCTTTGAAAACATCTCAGTATCATCGTTCATTTTTTCCTCTTTATCTCCTTTATCAACAGGAGATTCTTTGTTAAGCTTCATATCTTCTATATGTTTTTTTTTTCCATTTCTTCCCAAGTCCTCCAAGCTAAAAGAGTTAGCTACATTCCCTTGGGCATTTTCAATATCAATGTCTATTTAACATCTTCCTATAAACTTTCACAGCCATCCTGAATCTTTTCTTCAAAAGAAAGTCTCCCTTGATCCCTCTAATACCTCATCCAGATTCCACTCATCATTTACTATTAAACTTTCTGAACAAGCTAACACTCAATGTTTTAATTTTTATCACTACTCACTCTTCTTTCAAATATTGATAATCTGATATCTATCTCCAACAACCTACTGAAACGGCTCACTAAAATGTCATCAATTACTTCCTAATTCTCAGTGCCTATGACCTCTTTTGAGCCATTAGTTTCATCAACTTCACTGTAGCATTTGATACCCTTAAAGAGATTACTTTCCTTGACTTTAGAGACATTTCACTAAATCTGCTTCATTCTCTTCATCCTGACCTGTACATTTTTGTTTTGTATTGCTTTTACCCATGACCTTTATTCATACACAATCTTCTATTCTCCGTATGCTCTTTCCATTAGTAATCTCATTTAGTCCCATAGTTACAACTACAAGCAAAGGGATGCTGATGGAAATGAAAAGTTGTCTGGTCTTTTGAGCTTGGTTTAGATGGGGACATGGGGAGAAGTGTTTTGCTTTACCCTCCAACCCTCAAATCCAAGAGGCAGAGACACCTGAAAGTTCTTATAAGGAGTGAATACCCAAACTGTTAAAATCTCTATGATAATTAGTTTTCTGGTGATGGACTTTTCCTGGGGGAGGAGTGGGTCATGATGACTTGGAAGTAAAAACAAGCAGCACCACTGGCAAAAATAGCAATAGCAAGAAGAATAAGTACTCCAAATCACAAATAATTAAGGAAATGGTATTTAAAGCAATGTTGTGAAATTGGTTCAGAGAATTTGAAAAGCAAATTGGAACTATACCCCTAAATTCACTAAATTGAGCTTACTCTTTGACCCAGTGATATTACTACTAGATTGGAAACATGGAGAATAGAGCAATAAATTGCCCCCAAAGGATTTACTTTACAGAAACCTAAGACCTTTCCAGGTAAATAATTTTCTTCTGTGGCTGTGCTTGATTTTAACTCCACAGACATCTAGGTATCCCTTGATGTCTTCACTAACCCCCTTTTCATCTTTCCTCTGTCTATTGTCTTTTCCTATTAGCTTGTAAGCTCCTTGAAATCAGGGACTGTCTTTTATTTTTCTTATTTGCAATCCCATCACAGCACAGTGCCTGGCTCATAGTAGACCCTTATTAAAATGTATTGAGTATTGACTCCTAGAGTTATGCCTGAAAAAGATCAATGAAAAGAAGAAAAAGTGTGTATGTACAAAAAGTATTTATAACAGCTCTTTTATATTAGAAAAGATCTAGGAATGATAAAGTTAGCTATCATTTTGGAAATGGCTAAAGAAATTAGTTTTATGTATATATTGGAACATCACTGTATACTAAGAAATGATGAAGGAGAGGTTTTCAGAGAAACCTAGGAAATCTTTAGGACAGATACAGAGTCAAGTGATCAGAACCTGGATAACCATTTACATAGTATTAACCTTATAAGATTTCAACTAATTTTAAAGATTTGAGAACTCTGAGAAACACAATGACCAACAATGATTCAGAAGACTGATGATGAAGCATGATTTATACCACATGACAGATACAGTGGACAATGAAAAACCATTTTTTCTTTATATATATAAATTGAAAAATTCTTTCTCCTCTCACCTTTGTTTTGTGGTTGTTGTTTACTATTGGCCATGTATATTTGCTAAAGTGGATATTTTTTTTGTTGATTTTATTAATGTTATTTTATTCAATTAAGAAATGTCTTCATTCTTCCCTTCCTTCCTCCTTTTCCTTCCTTTTTTCAATCTTTTTCCTTTCTTTCTTCATCACTGGGAGAGAGTAGGTAAGAAGAGGAGAAAATAGCATTTTTTTATTATATAAAATAATTATCAAAAGACCTCTAGGGAGATGCCATTAATTCCTTCCTGAGGTATTCGATTGATTGGATTTTGTGATTGATACAAAAATGTAAGGTCCTGGAAGGTTGGACTTTTTTATTTCATTTTTGTAGTCCCACTGCATAGGTCAATGTCTGAAAAATACTATGTATTTAGCATATCACAAATGATTGCTCATAAAAGAATAAATCAATATATTTGTTGAAAAGGTTTGAAACTGTCTCATGAAATAATATTGTTAGAAACTGGACTTCAGGAATCAATAAATCATCAAACATTAATTACCTGTGTCAGAAACTGTGCTAAATGCTGTATATACACAGAGAATCCTTGCCTTCGAAAAACTTATATTCTCTTTGGGGAGACAGGTACACTTACAAGAATAGGCAAAATTTCCTCCAGATAAATTGCTATCTATTCATGTCTGGGTTACCTTTGAAGTTTGTATGTATATTTTGTTTTGTTTGTTTGTTTTCTTTTAAACCTATGGTAAGAATTTTTACAATTATCCTTATTAAACTCAATCTTAGTAAAAAATCAGTACCAATTTCAGTCTGTCAGGACTTTTTGGATTCTGCCCTTACCATGCAATTATAGCTGTCACTCCCAAGACGTTGTAATCTGTGAAAATTTTTAAACAATATAGCACTAAAGACAGATCCCTAGACTTGCACAAACTGATGCAAAGTGAAGTAATCAGAACCACAGCACTGTACACAGCAACTGCAATATTATACAATGATCAACTATTAAGGACTTTTCTATTCGCAGTAATACAGAGTGAGCTCTCAAACTCAGGACATGATTGCTCCCAAAAACATCAAAATAATGCCATAGGGCAATGCCTGGAGCAGCAAAACCCACAGAAGAATGAGATGAAATCATCTTCTAACCAAGAACAGCTTGGAAGGTGAGAAGGAGGGAGCTGCTCTGCTGAGACAGGAGTGGAGCCCAACCCCACAGTAACCCTGATACATATCCAGTCCCAGGAAGGCTCCACCAGAGAAGGAGACCCCAAATCCTCTGAATTGGTTGAAGCAGCAGTGTCATCTGGAATGAAGCCCACAGTCTGGTGAGAGGGCTGAGCCCTTAGCAGGGGGTAGACCACAGGGGTCTATACTGATGCTGAGGCAGAATTTGGGTTTTTCACCCCTGCTGAGAACCAGGAGGTAGGCTTGAGTAGCAGTGGCCCAGGTAGGGGAGGGGCACAGGCTTTTCAGAGCTGACAACCACAACACACAAAGCTGATTGATAAGCAAGTTGGTATGGGGTCATCTAAGGACCAGGGAACAGGCCAGGTGAGTGAAGAACCTGATCCTCCTTAAATCATACGCCGTGGGACTTCTGAAGCTTGGGATAGTGCAGCCTGGAAACAGTGCCCCACTTTAAGGAGATAAAAGTCAAGTAAAAGAAAGGCAAGATGAGCAGACAGAGAAAGGTGAGGACCATAGAAAGTTTCTTTAGTGACAAAGAAGATCAAGGTGTACCCTCAGAGGAAGATGTCAACATCAGGGCCCCTATATCTAAAGCTTACAAGAAAAATATGAATTGGTTTCAGGACATAGAGGTGCTCAAAAAGGACATTGAAGATAAAGTCAGAGAGGTAGGGGAAAAAAAGGAAAGAGAAATGAGGGAGATGCAGGAAAGATATGAGAAAAATGTCAACAGCTTGAAAAATCAAATTGGCTAAAAGGAAAAGGAGGTACAAAAGCTATCTGATGAAAATAATTACCTAAGAATGAGGATTGAACAAATGTAAGCCAGTGACTTTATGAGAAACCAAGATACAATAAAGCAAATCCAAATGAATAAAATATAGAGGGCAATGTGAAATATCTTCTGGGAAAAAAACTACTGACCTGGAAAATAGGTCCAGGAGAGATCATTTGAAAATTATTGGTCTACCTGAAAACCATGATCAAGGAAAGAGCTTAGTCATCATCTTCCCAGAAATCATCAGGGAAAATTGCCTTGATATTCCAGAAGCAGAAGGTAAACTAGAAATTGAAAGAATCCAGTGATCACCCCCTGAAAGGGATCCCAAAAAGAAAACTCCTAGGAATATTATAGCCAAATTCCAGAGCTCCTAGGTCAAGGAGAAAACATTGCAAGCTGCCAGAAAGTAAGAATTCAAGTACTGTGAAGCCCCAGGATAACACAGGATTTAGCAGCATCTACATTAAAGGACAGGAGGGCATGGAATATGATATTCCAGAGGGCAAAGGAAGTGGGACTACAGCCAAAAATCACATACCCAGAAAAACTGGGTTCAATTCTTCAGAGGAGAAAATGGGACTTTAATGAAAAAGAGAACTTTCAGGTATTCATGATGAAAAGACTTGAACTGAATGGCAAATTTGACTTTCAAACACAGTAATACAATTATCTAAGACAATTCCAAATGACTGATGAGGGAAAATGCTATTCATATCCAGAGAAAGAACTAATGGAATCTGAATGTACACCAAAGAATATTATTTTTACTCTATTTTTTTCATTTGGGGGGGTGCTTCTGATCTTTCACAACATGACTAATAAGGAAATATGTTTTGCCTGATTTCACATATAACCTATATCAAACAGCTTAGTGTCTCCAGGACACAGCAATGGGGAAAGGTAGGAAGAGAATGTAAAGCTCAAATTTTAAAAACTGAATGCTAAAATTTTTCTTTAAATATAATTGGGAAAAATAAAATATAATTTAAAAATATCTAACTCCTGATCCTATATTCATCAAATAGCTTCCTGATCTTAATTTGGTTTCCTAAGTAGATTTCCCTATTTGAAAGATAATGTGCTGGCTGGGTGACATGAATTTTGTAGTCCAATTCAAAGTCATATATTTTTTTTTCTGTATAAACTAATAAATGATCATTATAGTTAAGCAATCCCATGAGAGTTTGGTTAGCATTATTCAATTTATCAATGCCTTATAAACCCCTGGATAAAATGATGACAAAATGTTTCTGAAAAAAAGTTATAACAAACCTATAGAGCAGAAGTGAATTTCACTCTAACCAGCTGTGTCATCCTAGAATTATAGAAAGCTAGAGGGTAACTTAAATGCTAGCCCACCCACATAATTTTATACATAAGGAAATGGAGTTTGAATAAGTTATTCAAGATCTTGTATCGAGTCACTTCAAAAACAAATATGAGAAGTCCAGCCTTTCAACTTCCTTTCATCTATCTAATTTTATACTACCCAATTTCTTACAAGAGAAATATCTATGTTGATATGAAGACTTTTTTTTTGTGGGGGTGGCAAAGATTGGATAAGATATTCAGTTATAAATAGCTAGGGGATGAATGAATGATCAGTTACTTTTATATTTAATAGTTCAATGAATAGTCCTTTTTTAGACCCACTTAATTGATGTGGGTACTAACTCAGCTGGTGTAGACTACTACTATGCAACCTTGCCCATAAAATATCTGTCCTTGTACTTCCAGATATGTTTTATTTCTCTATGTCCTGGAGGGTTTCCCCTAGGTTTTATAGGGGTTGTATATATATATTTTTGGAAACTAGCAAAATAACTTCAGGAAATATTTTTAAACTCTTCAATAAAAAAAATGCAATTCAAGAGACCTATATTATAATTACTGGTGCCACATTATGCTAGTCACTGTGCTTCAGTTAAACAGTCTGTACAAGTACTCTGGAGTTTGTTTGGTTTTTTTACTCTAACCAAAAGATTGGTCTGAGTCAAACAATTTTAAAATATCAACTCTAAAAGAAAAAGAAAAAGAAAGGAATCCCCAAATATGTTTTTTTTTCAGGAATGACCTGACAAAAGTTTTGAGCCAGTCATAGGTTAACACTTCATTCTATTTATCTCAGATTTTTCTTTTTCTCTAGTGAAGAGCAACTGGGAGAACATTATGATCAATTGATTTTCCCTGAAATTTGCTGAAGTAGAAGATTAGCTCTGTCTAGGTTAACCTTTACTAAACTAATTTACCAACTCCAGAGTGAGTTGGAATATTCTTAATTATTGTGATCCATGGCTGACTAGAAGGAAGATCACTAAGGAAAAACAACTCAGTTTTTGAAAGAGAATCAACTTTTGCTTTTGCCCTTGCATCATATGGAAATAAGAGGAGGGGTGTATTTCTCTGCTTCCATTCTTCATAAATCATGACAACTTATAGCACCTCTACTTTCTCAAGGTTGTCACACCAGGGTGGGAGTGGGGATAAGCTTCCACTCTCTATAAAATGCTCCAAAGGTGTGCTTCTCAAATAGCCTCTGACAACTGAAGCCCAAGTCCTGGCCTTCTCATGGCAGAACTATTTTCACTAACAGGAGAAGGGGTGAAGGCCAGTCACTGGTGCCTTAAAACCAATTGTTTTGAGAAGGTGGGGCTCATCAGCCTTGGTAGGCAACTTGCCTAGGAGAAGGAAAACCCTGATTTTAAACCTCCGCTGCCTTGTGGCTATACCCATATATGGGAAAAGCTTCAGGAGTTAACCCCGAGGAAAAATCAGGAGTTGGATGTTGGACATCACATCCCTCTGGCAACTCCTGCGGTGGCACTGGTGCCAAACTGTACTGGCTCTGCCTTTCCTTTGGATCCACCAATGTAGTGGAGAGGGGAAACCTGCTGCATGGGCAACGGCTTGTTTTCCATATTGATCTGCCCAGGCCAGCGCCCTGGAAAGGACACTCCAGCCACTCCTCATGGGGTAGATATAACACACAGCCACACTGTGGTCTGTGGCTCTTCAGACGGATGATCAGTCATCAGTGACTGGTGGAGGCCTACTCCTTCTCCTACTTCTACTCCTACTCCTACTCCTACTCCTACTCCTACTTGCTCAATAGGAGATATGGCAATCAACAGGCAACAGGTCCCAATTGTTGAGAGAATCATTGGTGTTATCTATAGATTTTTTATAATAAAGCTTAAATGCTTTGGCTACAAAATGAAAAGACTGGACTCACTGAAAAAAACCCAGATGTTTGACAGGATTAAAGTCACAATGAAAAGGCAGTGGTAGAGGATGATATGGAAACAATTTCATGAAAACAATGAATATGAACTTGGACACACTTTGAGACACAGTGGAAGATAGAAGGGCCTGTCATGGTATGGTCCATGGTGTCATGAAGAGTCAGATATGACTGAATGACTGAACAACAACATTTAAGACTCTCTTCAATTTCTACCTTGTCATGGGTATCCCTGCTATACCAACTATTTAAAGTCCAAAAATGTGAGGTAATATCATTACTTTCTGGGTTTTGTCATCACTCCACATGACATTCCTAATCCCATTTATATACCACCTATTCTATATTATGTCACTTCTTTCTTATTAACATTGTTCAAATCTGCTATATCTACCACTAAATCTAAGCTTTTAGACTCCAGTATTTTCCCACTAATAATTGTTTGCTTGTTCTTCTGTTCATTATAAAACTTTCTAAGCCATATAACTACAATAATTTGATCAAGTCAACTGTGTAGTGAATATTCTACCATGCTCTCTCAAAATATAAAAGTCTGAATTGCTTTCTATTCTTCATTTCAGCTGGCCCTTTCCATATATGCTTGAATCTCCCAATATATTAATTTACCTTACTGACTTTACCTAAATTTGCCCTGGACACAAGATGGTGAAGACTATGCGGTCCTCCAATCTTTGCTCAACTTTCTCAATTATATAAAACAATCTCCCTCTGTCCTTTTGTCAATAGAGTTGTGGTGACCTTGATGAAGGCACACAAGAATGTTTCCCTGATTAAGCCCATTTATTTACCTAGCTACTTAAAGTGTGTCTAATCAACTCCTCCTCCTTCACAATGCTATTCTTAAATCCATATCTATAAACACATTAATACTTTGTACTTTTTAATGTTTTCTGTAAATCCCTTGAGCAAAAAACTATCTCAAAGTGTTCCTAGTACCTTACACAATGTCAGTTATCCTGTGGATATTTAATAATGACATTCTTAGAAGGACTATTTTCAGAAGTCATTGAAGTATTAACATCTCTTGACTCCTTTAGTTCAAAGGTATTTGAAAATAGAATTAAAAAAAAATCTCTCACTGACTTAGGTAGATGTCAAATTCATCCTTTCTTTCAAAAGCAGAGGATGTCTAAAACGGAATGTTTTAGAAAGAGAGTGAACATATAATTAAAGTACTTGATGACTCACTGTCTTATGCAGTGCCTCTGACTGGTCTAGAAATAGCTCAAAACACTGACTAAACAAAAGATGCCTCATCAGTAGTAGTGGGAGAACTCACTCACCAGTTTTTCCTAATGTCCTGACCTAGGAAATGAGATTAGATGATAAGGTAACTACAACATGAAAAGCAATAAAAATTGCAGGAGCTAGAGGTTTACAGATTTAAAGCTAGAGGGAAATTTAAAGATTTTCCAATCTGACCCCTCCAACAAGATAGAATGACTTGCCTAATTTTACTTGCCCAATGTGACAGAGTTTAATAAAATAACTAATGTTGAACCACCTCCAAGATGGAGATAACAGGAACCTGGCTCTGGGAGATGACATCCTTAGTTGACCTATAAAGTAAATAGCAGTAGCCTTAACCATTGGTTGCATAGCTAGAACTGGTTGCATTTTTAATACATTGGAATGAGGCACAACCACTCTCTCTTGCAACTGTCTTCCAGGAATAAAGGTCCAATTCACTCCTAGAAGGGACATCATGAAGTAAGCTGGATGCGGGAAAGGGTCACTTTCTGCTTCCTCTTATGCACTATGGGTTTTTTTTTTTTTGTTCTAGTTTCATTTAGACTTTTCAGTTTTCAATTCAGGGAATAGAGTCCTGGACAGGAAGCTTGATATATGATGACTTCAGAGCATAGGATTCTCTTGTACTGTCTTTACCAGCCCAACAGGGAAAGCCCAGAGAAGCTAGGATTCCCTTTAAAAAAAAGTCCAGGCAGGGCCTTAGGAAGAAGGTTTCTATGGACTTGGAACTTAGTGGGATGAAGGTTATGAACTAAACTGAACTATGTCCTACCCTACAGGAGTAGAATGGGGATTGAAATGCTGGGGGAAGTATTTGTGTGTTTGTTGTTAGTATTTCTTTATTATTGTTAGTATTTATTTAAAAATAATAATCTGATTGGTAAGTAGTTAAATGGAATTGTGTTGCTCAGACTCCCATAATTGAGGGGACTTGAGCACTTGGTAAGGGCTTAAACAGTATCTCCTCCCCGCTAAGGAATGCAGAGAACTCTTGGGGAAAGGTGAGATGTAATACAACTAGCCATTGTGGGGTCCACAATAACAGAAACTGAAGCATAGCTCTAAGCCAATGGCATTTTATGAAAGGATCCATGGCCCCCCTCTAATAAAGTGGACCTCGGCCCTTCCTCACTATTGTAAAGAATTAATTGTTCTTTGAGGTTTTTATGCCTCAGCGATCAATGGCCTGGGGCTCTGCAAACTGCAGGGTGCTCCACCCACTGGTTGTAGCCTTTGCCAGGGCTCTGGCACCTCAAGTCATCACCACTCACAGATGCCTACATGGCCCTGGCAAAATTGTAATGATTGGAAGCCTAGTGAGGGCAGTCATGTGACTGTCAGAGTGGTCATCCCATTGGCTGGGGCTGTGTGGGGAGTTTCTAGGTTTGGGGGAGGAGAATTGGGCATTCTAGGTGGAAGCTGGAAAGCGACAGGCATTCTACTGCGTATTTTCAGCTGATTCCAGGGTGGTGGTATTTTTTCAGGTATTATAATTTCCCTTTCCCTGTTGTATTTCCTTTCCCTTGATCCTACTGATCCTGTTTGTGTTGTTTTTTTTTAAGTTCATTCTTGTTAAAATAAATCTTGTTCTGTTTTGAGGGAGGCTGCTGGTCTCCTTCCTTGCCCCAAATATTGCGAACCGCTTAACTAGCACTCCCCAATTAAAAATTGGTCCCCACAGTTTTGGTGAGTCAACCACGAGTTGATTAACCTAGCAAATTTCTTTAACCCACTCCCCCTCCCCCTTATTTGGTCACAGTCAACTAGCCTGGGGGACCTTCTTGCCCCTCCCCCAATGCCCCCTTAGGCAATCTCCCTTGCTCCTAAAAAAACCTTAGCATTTATCTTGCTGGTCAGAGGAAAGCCGGTTCATTTTGAACTGCACCATGATTGAATATTTGGCTCCCCCCTTGTATATTCTAATTGGCATATTTTGGGACAGCATATTGTCCCAATTTAAACTGTTGGCCTGCTCAATACTTATTCAAGGCATTTCTGGTTTCCTCCTCACAAACACAGTAAAAAATCTTTGGAACAATGGTATGGGAGAGTTTATCTTTCCCACTGAGAACATATACAATATTACTGGAAGCATTACATCTAAATTAGAACTTTACTATACCACTATCATTATAACTCAAATGGCTATAAATTTTATTCTCGTTATTGTCATTATTGCACTGTGGTATTTTTTCCAAAAAAGCTGTAAAGAGAGGAAGGGATATGATCATAGTAGACCACTTGTTCAGAGGGATACCAGTACAGGTTCCTCTATTGGGAGGGAGAAGGGATACAATGGGAAATGTAAGTGATGTAAACAATGTATAAATTTTAAAAATGAAAATAAACCACATATACCCCAAGAAATAACAATAATTGACAAAGGACATAAGCAGAATTATGCAAGCCCTTTCAAGGAGGTTTTGGGGACTGGAAAGGGAAAAAAAAATTTACACCAAGTAGGGCCTTGAAGTTAAAAATTGGGACAAAGGTATTAGGTATTAAGAGAATGCCTATTTAATTAATTCAAGTTGCCAGGCCCAGACTAATCACATCTTTAGCTACTTAAAGAATTGTTAAAGGTAAATGCTATTACAGTCAGTGATCTTTGAAAAAACAAGGAATGAAAGTAGTATCACAGAATTGGAAAATAAAAATATTATCTCAGTTTTCAAAAACTATAGACTAGTGACCTTGATTTCAACACCTAACAAAAATCGGAGGTGTTTTATTAGTATTGGGATGGTCGATATTTATTTAGAAAATGAAGGCAACAGAAGACACTTTCAAACAGATCTAAGAAACTGAAACAACATGAATCATGGAAAAATCCAAGAAAACTTCATAGTTACTTTTTAATTTTTTTTCCCTGCCCAATTTTTCCCTGCCCAATTGAACAAAGATGTCAATGAACCATAGGAAAGGAGCCTGGCCAGGAGCCCAGAAAGAGGCCAGAAGTGGCAATAGGTGTCAACTGGAATTTTTGTCAGCAACTTCCCAGTTCCCATAGATACAAGTCAGATTGAGAAAGGTATCTAAGTCTTGGCATCCCTAGGTAAGGAGTGGTCACAGGTCCTTGTCTGTTTAATGAAAGAGAAGCAAGTTCAGAAGGAAGCAGTGTATCTCAAACTCCAGGAGTGAAGCTGTCTGCCATGATAGGAATACGTTTCCTTCTCTGCCACATTTACTGACTTGCCTGACTTCCTTTAAAGTCCTAACTAAAATTCCACCTTCTTATAGGAAGCTTCACCCAATCTCTCTTAATTCTAGTGCCTTCCCTTTGCCAATTACTTCTGAAGTATTCCGGATATAGCTTGTTTTGTATATATTTGTTGGCATGATGTCTTCCCCATTAAATTGAAAGTACTTTGAGGGCCAATTCCTTGGTCTAGATCATATGAAAATAGAGAAAATTTCTTCTGGCTATGAAAAAGCTGAAGGACAAAATTTTTTGTTTGTTTTGGTTTTTGGTTTTGTTTGTTTGTTTGTTTGTTTTTTCCAACTCAGAGAAGTGTTCATGCTTTGAGGTAATAATGTATGGTATGGAGGGGCAGCTAGGTGGAACAGTGGATAAAGCAGCAGCCCTGGATTCAGGAGGACCTGAGTTCAAATCTGGCCTCAGACCCTTGACACTTACTAGCTATGTGACCCTGAGCAATGTTAACGGCTAAAATTCTAGTTAAACTGTCTAAAATATTTAATGAGTGGTCACCAATAAATTATAAGCTTTAGCAAAAGTGAGGCTTTTAAGCATTTATTAAGGAGAATAAGAATTTGGTAAAGAGAGAGAGAAAAGGCCTAGATTCCTATGTATTAAAGGGAAAGCACATTTCTACCTCCCTTCTCCCCTGGAGTCCTCAGGAAAGAGACCAAGACCGAGCGCCAGTCTCTTCCTTCTTCCTCCCACTACGCAGCGTCACTTCCTGACGCCAAAGAAAAGACTCCAGGTCTTGCCCTCAAAGACCTTTGCTTCATGGGCGGAACTCTTCTACAATAAATCTCCAGAAGGTGGTGTCATTCCAATCGTTACAATTCCCTGCTTTGTTTCCTCAAGAAATGGGACGTTTCCTTGATGAAACAGTCAAAAATAACAGAATATAATAACCTATGCTAACTAACAATATGTTAATAACTATATAGAAAAGGAAGAGAGGAAAGTTTTGTCCAGAGGGGCAATTTTTTGTCCTCATGAACCGACGCTTTGATATTGGTCTTTCAAAGGGAGGGCCTCTTCAGAGAGTACATGTTACAGATGGTATATATTATAACAGAAAGAGAAAAAGAAAAAAAAAACAATCAAAACAAAACAAAACTGTTCATTTAAAGTCTCTGAAAGTCTTTTCTCAGATGTCCTCTAGGTGTAGTCATGGAATGGAAGTCTTTTCAGGGGTTGATGTGTGGATGCTGGTAATCAGCCAGGAAAATTTCCTACAAAATTGAGCTTAAAACAACTTTAAAATAGCTTTGTCAATAATCAAATCAAACAATGAAATTTCTCAAAAACATGTCTAAGCGAATTTAGAATCTTAATTGTTATACATGACACATATAATAAAACAAAAATTGAAACATTCTTTAGAATTCATATTTCTATAGTTCCCCCCCTCCTTATGGAGGGTAAATTGAGAAGACAATTGCTGAAAAATGATTTTTATCTTTGTTTCATCACTTTTTACATCATCTGTCTAATTATCCTCATGCCATTATGAGAAATTAAAAAATCTAATATAATTGGTAACAGGTGTCAAGGCCAAATTCAGCACTGTATTTATCATGACACCTGAGATAATTATGGGGGTTACCATAAAATAACAGAGAAATGATGGGAGATAAGCATTTCCACACTTGAGCAATTTATACAGCCCATGAAGTATGCCAGGCCTAAAATTGGTGGATGGAATATATGTCCGTGCCACCGAACATATTGGAGGAAATTGAGTCAGACTTAATCAGATGCATGGGATTGAGATGTCCATGGCATCAGGCATATAGGAGAGAGCATAGAAGCCAGGTGTGTAGAAGTGAGATGGGTGGGATAAAAACTTCCAGCCTTCTGTGCAGTATTGTGGGGAAAAATAAAATAAAATATTAAACCAAGAGAATCCAATCTCAACATTTGTCAAAAGCCATTCCCTCGGCCATACCTTGACTTCATGCATGACTCCCCTCATGTGACAGTTCAGTGTCTGCGCTTGCATGTATTCCTTTTGCGACTGGATGGCATCTTGGCCAACTGGCATCTGATAACTCAGAATAAAGGCAATTAATATCTTAAATGATAAGTTCCCATAATCCAAGTCTCATATGGATTTAAAAATTGAGGATAATAAATGATTGCAAAAAATGTGAATACATCTTGACTCAGAACACAACATATAATTATGCAACAATTTCAAATAATACCCCTTTTTTTTTACTTAGTATACAATTACTTTTGTAAAAAATCGGAACACATTTAAATACAAGTTAAAGCACAATGCAATCTCAAAGAAAACTTTTTTTTTAAAAGAAAACTTTTACAAATGTTTCCCTCTTTTTTTTTAATATGCTTATCAAAAATAATACTTCTAGAATCAATTTACACTGGCCATGGCAACCAATTTGCCAGGGAAATGCTTTAAAGAGTTTGATCAAATAATCAGTTGAGAGAAAAAAACAAAAACAAACAACTCAGAATATGGGAGCATAATACTCCCAGAATTAACATTGTATTATGAAATCAAAACCATCTTGCAATGTTTCAAAATTAGATAGACAAATGAATAGAAGAAAATATACATGGAACAATAAAAGACAATGAAATTCAAACTAGGGAAATCTAAATGAATATGAACTTAATATTAATAAGAGTCTTATAAAATATAAACTTGATCACATGACTATAAAAAGCTTTTACAAATATTCTCCTTGTTTTAAAAACTAAGTATAAAACACAATCTCAAAAGCATGAAAATCTCTATGAAAATAAACCCATACCATGAATTTCTTTTTTTTTTCTTTTTTTTTTCTTTTTTTTTTTTAGTGAGGCAATTGGGGTTAACCCAGGGTCACACAGCTAGTAAGTGTTAAGTGTCTGAGGCCGGATCCGAACTCAGGTACTCCTGACTCCAGGGCCGGTGCTCTATCCACTGCGCCACCTAGCTGCCCCCATTAATTTCAAAATGTATATATAATAGGATAAAAATCCTATGTAACCTCTGAACTGACATTAATACTCTGAGTAAAGTTAGAACACTTTTGATTCTGACATCTAAAATCCCCACTACTCATATCAATACCTTGCTGCTTACTTCTACATTTCTGTAAAATATGTACCCTTCCATGGCAAAAGAAGCGGAGTCTTGAACTATGATGATAGCCAATTTTATTCAGCTTAAGTTTTTCTTCTTTAACCCCTCTATATTGTCTGTTGGTCCTTTCACCATACAAATGCTTTATAAGGTTACTAATCAAAGACAAAAGAAGATTAGCAAAATTATGAACAAAACAAGCATATCTGGAATTTAAAGGACTTTCTAAGGTTGAGTCAGAAGCACAGCCAGGCCAGGGAAGGGTTGAGCCTGAGGCTGCAAATGCAGGTAGAGAAAGCTGTTCATGTGTATTAGATCTCTGGACTTCCTGGGCAGGGGAAGCAATGGGCTTGGCCATGGGAGGTGTAGAAGGTGGGGTCTGGAGAGGAGGGGAGGGACCAGGGCAATTTGAATCAGACTTGATTTTGAACTCAGGCCTGGATTCCTCTTCCCCCACTTTGCCTCCAGGTGCTAGGGGATTAAAGGCTTCTAGAGGGTGGGTCATTGCCCCCAGGCATGCAAAATTAGAGAATCTCTCAGCATTAGAATTTGAAAAAAATACAGGAGTGTGAGGCTTCTCTGAAAAAGCATGGCTGGGAGAGGGGGGCGGGGATGGCTCTTCTAACAAAATTAAAAAGAAAAATAGAAAATCCACAAAAACAAAGCACTAACATGATCTTATCTCCCATTTGTCTGGTTAAATAGACTAAAATAAAAAATAGGGTAATTAGGGAGTTTAAAAGGTCCATTTGAAAAAATTTAAAGGGAAAACACCCGGCAATTCAGCAGTACTTCAGATTTAAAGGGACAGGGTAGGGGAAATTTCTTACCCAACCAGAAGATCAGAAGAGTGAGGTTCAGTTTTCCCCTTTGTGGTCAGCCATCTGTTAAGGGCTAAAATTCTAGCTATTCTGTCTAAAATATCTAATGAGTGGTCGCCAATAAATTATAAGCTTTAGCAAAAGTGAGGCTTTTAAGCATTTATTAAGGAGAATAACAATTTGGTAAAGAGAGAGAGAAAGGCCTACATTCATCTATCTATTAAAGGGAAAACACATTTCTAGCTCCGCTCTCCACCAGAGTCCAAAGGAAAGAACCAGAGATAGAGCACTAGTCTCTTCATTCTTCCCCCCACTACCCAACGTCACTTCCTGATGCCAAAGAAAAGACTCCTGGTCTTGCCTTCAAAGACCTTTGCTTCATGGGCGGAACTCTTCTACAATAAGTCTCCAGCAGGTGGTGTCATTGTTTTTTTTAGACTTTTTAATTTTAAAGAATGGTTCAATTTTTGTTTTATTATATGTTTCATGTGTAACAACCAAGATTCTGAATTCCCTTAGACATGTTTTTGAGAACTTTCATTGTTTGATTTGATTATTGACTATTTTAAAGTTGTTTTAAGCTCAATTTTGTAGGAAATTTTCCTGGCTGATTACCAGCATCCACACATCAACCCCTGAAAAGACTTCCATTCCACGACTACACCTAGAGGACATCTGAAAAAAGACTTTCAGAGACTTTAAATGAACAGTTTTGTTTTGTTGTTGTTGTTTTTTTTTCTCTTTTCTCTTTCTGTTATAATATATACCATCTGTAACATTTACTCTCTGCAGAGGCCCTCCCTTTGCAAGACCAATGTCAAAGCGTCGGTTAGTGAGGACAAAAAATTGCCCCTCTGGACAAAACTTCCTCTCTTCCTTTTCCATATAGTTATTAACATATTGTTAGTTAGCATAGGTTATTATATTCTGTTATTTTTGACTGTTTCATCAAGGAAACGTCCCATTTCTTGAGGAAACAAAGCAGGGAACTGTAACTATTGGAATGACGTCACCTTCTGGAGACTTATTGTAGAAGAGTTCCACCCATGAAGCAAAGGTCTTTGAGGGCAAGACAAGGAGTCTTTTTTTTGGCATCAGGAAGTGACGTTGGGTAGTGGGGGGAAGAAGGAAGAGACTAGCGCTCTGTCTCTGGTTCTTTCCTTTGGACTCTGGTGGAGAGCGGAGCTAGAAATGTGTTTTCCCTTTAATAGATAGATGAATCTAGGCCTTTTCTTTCTCTCTTTACCAAATTCTTATTCTCCTTAATAAATGCTTAAAAGCCTCACTTTTGCTAAAGCTTATAATTTATTGGTGACCACTCATTAGATATTTTAGACAGAAGAGCTAGAATTTTAGCCCTTAACAGCAAGTCACTTAACCCTCGTTACCCTGCAAAAACAAAAACAAAACAAAACAAACAAACAAACAAAAAACAATGTTTGGTATGAACAATTTGTTAAATAGTAAAAGCTCATCATCTGTGACTATATAGTGGTTACCACTAAGCTGAGAGGAGGTGAAGGGGCAGAGCTACCTTATATGTTTATAACATCCTCTTACCTCTGGATCCACTCTCATAATTTCCACTTCTCTGGAAAGTTGGAGTTGAGACTTCTACCTGTAAATCTGTGGGTGGTGTAAAGTGCAGAGCTAAAAATTGCTCGAGAACTATCAAAACCACTTAAAAGAGGACTTTTGAAATCACTTAAAAAGAAAGGAAGGAAAAGAAAGAAAGGAAGGAAGGAAGGAATAAAAAGAATATTTGGGGGAGTCTTGCAACCTGGATGGGGCAGGGGGGCTAACTTACCCCATGAATTGGAGGCTCATCACAAATCATCACAAAATAAAAAGAGATTTATTAGGAAACAGAAATAAGGCCAGAGAACAGATCACCTTGGTGACTGTCCTGCTGGAGTAAGAGAAAGCTGGTCTTTTGTATTTTTACCAGACAAAAGGGAGGGAAGGGCATTACAAAGAACAGGGGGAGAAATGTAACAACAGGGAAGGGATTTTGGAATAATGGAGCATCAAGGAGATATACAACAACCATCTATATCTTGTATATCAGTGTACAAGTTTGTACCTGGCAACACCCATTCCTGAGGTGGGAGGCAGAGCTGCCCCTCCCCTAGGAGAGATCAAAGATTCTTTGGGGGGTTCGGATCTTTAGGTTTCATGGGATCCCACTGTATTCCCATAACAGAAGGAAAGAAAGAAGGAAAGAAAGAAGGAAGGAAGGAAAGAAAGAAAGAAAGAAAGAAAGAAAGAAAGAAAGAAAGAAAGAAAGAAAGAAAGAAAGAAAGAAAGAAAGAAAGAAAGAAAGAAGGAAAGAGAAAAAGAGCCTACTGCCCCTTTGACCAGACCTTATCACTCCATAGATTGGGGGGGGGGTTCCTTTCTGTACCCATTTCTGAGGACTTTTTGTTGTTATGCAAAACAACTTATGTATCAGTTTCCCAAGGAGATGTCTTCCTGAGACTGCCTCCCAGCAGTTATTTAAAGCTTACCCCTTCACCCCTGTTGCACGGGCAACAGCTTGTTTTCCATATTGATCCGCCCAGGCCAGCGCCCTGGAGAGGACACTCCAGCTACTCCTCATGGGGTAGATACAACATGGGATGCGGCAGTTACCAGTTACAAGTCACTCAGGACCTGCAGCTCCCATACAGGACTGCACAGCCACACTGTGGCCTGTGGCTCTTCAAGGGACTGATCCATGGTTGTCTGCAACTGGTGGAGGCCTACTACCCCTTCACCCTATCTTGTGTACTCTTGTACCCTGGTATTATATGATGACCCCAAATTTCAATTCTCTTATCTTGATTAAAAGCCCCTGTTTTTTTGCTGTTTTTGCAGTCTTCTTTAGTTAATAGTTGCTATATCTTATATTAGATTACCATCCCCTACTAATATACTTTGAGCTAGAACATGTCAACCTGAAATTTTAATGAAAACAATCAATACAACATGATTGAGGTCTTTAATCAAGGTAGAGGAGTAGTAGCTCCTGGTACCACACAGCAATCCCTGGAGTACTCAAAGAGGGGCTGGTCACAGGAGATATATAGGATGCTAAGATAGAGAGTGACAAGACTGTCTTTGGAGGAGTCTAGTATCTCATAGTTTCACCAGATAAATTCTTTTGCATAACAAGTTAAGTCCATGAAATAATCTTGGGAATCTCATGGAAAGAAGAGTTTGAGAGTTTTACAAAATAATATCTGGTTAGCCCCCAGGCATTTCATTGTCCCTGGAACTTAAACTAGGTCAGCATGAGCCAGTTCTTGGTTAATTGTGTTTGTCATATAATAATCAGCTACTAGATTCAGTTCTTTAGCACCTTTAGTCATCTGTCAAGAACAGTAGATACAAAGTATCCCTCTCCCTCTCCTTCCTTCCCCCCCCACCCCTTCTCCTTTCCTCACCACCCACTTTTCCCCTCCAACATTAAGTATACACAAAAGCACAAGTCTGGACTGGAAGTTTGGGCACAAAATTGCACTTTGAGGTGCAATGATACTGAGGCACATGTGGAGGGACCACAGATCAAGACAATTCACAGGCAGATACTTTTATGTAGGACTGAAGTTGGTCTGATGGGGTGATCATCTGACTGTGGAAAGTTCTCTTATTGGGTGGTGGGTTGGAAGCAGTATCGTGAAGGGTGGTTGTTCTGTCCACTCTCAACACTTTGGCAGCAGCCATAGCCAACAGGGCTATCTCCTCAAGACGCTGGGGGAGACTGGAATGAAGTGTGATGGTTCTGGAGATATCCCAGTCCAGATCAGGTGCCCCTTATCTCTTTAGGTGTTTCTGTCCTTTAGTTTTGTTTTTCAAGAAGAAGGTTCTTTGATTTCCCTCACAAAATTTCTGAGGTACTCTGAGCCCATAATTTTAGGATGCATTTATTCTGCTTAATGGGTTGATCTATTGGACTCCCTGGGCTCACTCTGGGTCAGCTAGCTGTAATCATTTCCATGTTCAGCAGACATTTCTATCTTCAGCCACTGGCATGGCTGAATGGGACTGGACTTCTTTGGATGGAGTGTTACAATGTTCTTTTCAAATGCAGTACTACAGGGCTCTTTCTGCTAAGGATGCTTCTTAGTTTAGGATTGGCAGAAGTGTCTTCCTTCTTACTCCCTTACTTTTATTTTCTTCATGTAAGAAACTAGAGCCTATCTAATTCAACAATTCTTGCAGTTCAAAAGGTTCTTCCTTCTATAAAGTATTAAAGGTGGCCATTAGGTGATGAGTTCTAATGTATTCAGTTTTAGGTCCTGGGGGAATCTTATGTATGGAAGTGACTAGGATTTTAGATAGGCCAGCTGGGTGGCACTGTAGATAGGCTGATGGGCCTGACATCAGGAAGATTAATACTCCTGAGTGCAAATTGGGCCTCATACACACTTACTAGCTGTGTGACACTGGAAAAGTCTTTTAACTCTGTTTGCCTCAATTTTCTCTTCTGTAAGATGATCTGGAGAAGGAAATGGCAAAGCAAAACCATTCCAGTATCATTGCCAAGAAAACTCCAAATGGGTGAGTAAATGGCTAACAGGACTGAAAGAAACAAAGATTGAAAAACAAGAGGATCTTAGATATTAAGGCTAACTATGCCTGGAGGCAAATTCCTTATCTGGGAGAACTCTCAAATGCATTTGAACCATTCAAGCCTTTCTAGAGTGGAAAATATTTATTTTGTTGTATTTGAAGGCCTTCACATTTTTCATTTAAATATTTTTATGTTTTAGTTTCTCCAGAACTTCAGGTTTTGCTGAAATTTCTATGGATCCCATTGTATGTTAAATGAGAAACCTAAGGGCTTAAGAACTGTGCAGGATCAAGTTCTTATCCTGCAGGAAATGATTACATTTTGAGAGTGTGCATTTATACATGTGAATTCTGCCAATTTTAGAAGTCAAAGTTTCATTTATTCTTTTATTGATTGTCTAGACTTTAAAAAGTGATCGGGAAAATGTCAATAGTGCAGGTAAACATAAAAATATGCCCTGATTCCTACTTAATTTTATTTTGTTTTTTCAGTCAGGATGGCAAACACTTGCTGAACCTTAGGTTAAGTGACTTGACATACTTAAAGGATTATTAAGTCTGATTCCAAATACCGTATTCCAGATCCAGTGCACTTTTTCCTTTACCACTAAAGATGGATGTCAGTAGACATAAGAGATGAACCTCTCAAATAGGCCTAGTGTCCATGCTTATATCACCTTGGCTTTCTATCTCTGCTCTCAAGTAGCCTTAGAGATGACTTGTTCTATATTGTCCCAGTAAAAGTACTTAGATAGAAAAAGAAAATCCTTTCCTCTAACTTGTCTACTTTAGACAGATTAACTAATGTTAGAGCATATTATTAATGGAACTAAATTCATCAGGTTAATCCCTATGAAGAGTAGGTAATAACTTTCCTGTTACATAGTCACAGAAAGACTGCTGCCCTAACTTATGCTAATGTATCTTGGAAAAAATAAAAACATGCGAAGGGTTACAGGACTCTGTCAAGAAAGTGTAGGTGGCTAAGCACGAATCTATCTCTTTTGCAACACAACCTAGCAAGCACTCTGTTAATGATGGCTCAATAATACATATTTTGTTAATGAAGGAGAGCAAATGGGTATAAGAGCATAGTTTAAGTCCATTTACTCTGTTCTATTATGAGGGAACAACTGGTCAAGATTTTCCTAGTATAAATGGGATTGCTTTGTTAATTCATTCTTAATAATAGCCGAACTCTGCATAATGTTATATATAGCATGATATTAAAAGAAATCTTCATTCAGAATTTACACTGGTCAATTAGACAAACTCAGGGAAAGAATCTTAAATGTAATTTATTACCAAGTCAACAAACTACTGGGTAGGGCTGGCCCTGATTCAAACTGTGGGCTGCTTTTTTTTTTTTAATACACAAGAGTAAACAACTTCCTCATAAGGGCAAAAGAATTCTGATTGGTGATTATAAGGAGATAGGATTACTGCCTCCTCAGTTCCTTCCTTAATACAATATCACAGGGAGATGGAATTAGTGTACATGAGCAAGGGTATTTGACCAGGCTGGCTATAAATGTGCTCAAAGTTGTAAACAAGCTTTTTTTTGAAAAGGGGGACACTCAGACTGATTCTGCACAAGTATTTACTTTTGATATGTACACATGTGTATATACACATACATGAATGTTTATATGTGTAGGTGATAATATGTATATTATCAAACACACATGATCACATTTGTGTATTACAACCATTTAGGTAGCCACTAAATATTCAATTATTATCCCCTCTTTACAGATAAGACAAGGAACCTTACAGAGCTCTGTGACATGCCCAAAGCTAGCCATGTGAATAGTTAGTATGTGGTAGAGGTGGGATTTCAATTCAAATTTTCTTGACTCCACTATATCATACTGCTTTTCCATAGGTCCATAGAACCATGGGTTCCACAAAGGTAAAAATTTTCTAGATTGGAGAAGGATGTATGCAGCCAAGGTTAAGTCAACTTAGGTTAGCAAGTTCAAAGAATGTGAGTTGGCTTATTAGAATTGTCAGTGGTCATCCCTCCTTTGGAATAATGCATCTGACTATGAAGGGATGATTTATTTTAAATTTAGTTTTTGAGGAAAAAGTTCCATTAAAATGAAATTTTAGTGACTCTCCAAATTGCTTGGTCCTGATATTTTATTTCTTTAAATAATATTACAATAAATACATAATCATTTGATATTTGGAAGTAGTAGACTTGAAGTTTTGGCTTTTTTTTTTAATTATACATCAAAATGGTAGTAATTTGCTGCTTTGAAAGTTTTGTAAACTATTTACAGACCATAAGGAAATACTATGCTGTGGATTACCAGGCTGGAACTGCAGGCTAGATAGGCCTTTTCTTAACTTTCTGAACTCCTTGTGAATACTTGTATGCTTTAATAAATGTTCAATGCCCAAAGACTGGTGCTAAAGCTTCTAATTTAAGGCAATCACACAATATAGATTTTAAACATCACAGTTTAAAGATAATCTAGGTTCAACTTCTGACTTTGACACTTAGTTCTGATCCCTCTTTAAAAAGGGAAGATTACAAGGCAAGTAGAAAACTGGGAAAGAATTTTTGAAATAAATATCTCTGATAAAGGCCTCATTTCTCAAACATATGAAGAACTGTATCAAATTTTTAAAAATACAAGTCATTCCCCAATTGATAAATGGTCAAAGGATTTGAACAGGCAGTTTTCAGACGAAGAAATCAAAGTTATAAATAATCATATGAAAAAATGCTCTAGATCTTATTGATCAGAGAAATGCAAATAAAACAACTCTGAGATATCACCTTCCACCTATTAGCATGGCAAAAGTAATAAGAATGGTAAATACTGGTTGTTGAAGGGATTGTGGGAAAATTGGGATGCTAATCCACTGTTGGTGGAGTTGTGAAAAGATCCAACCATTCTGGAGAACAATTTGGAACTATGCCCAAAGGGCTATAGAATTGTGCATACCCTTTGATTCAGGAATACCACTACTTGGTTTATATCCCAAAGACATCCCCCAAAAGAGAAAAAATACCTATTTGTACAAAAATATTTACAGCAGCTCTTTCTGTGGTGGTTAAATATTGGAAATCAAAGGAATGCCCATCGATTGGGGAATGGCTAAACAAACTGTGGTATATGATGGTAATGGGATATTACTGTGCAGTAAGAAATGATAAACAGGATGACTTCAAAAAAGCTTGGAAAGAAATGTATGAAATGATGTATTGGGAAATGAGGATATCCAACATAACTCTGTACACAGAGACAGCAATATTGTTTGATGAAGAACTGTGAATGGCTTGACTATTCTAAACAATACAACAATCCAAGACAATCCTAAAAGAATAATAATGAAACATATTACCCACCTCCAAAGAAAGAACTGATATTGATGGAACAGACTGAAGTTTAATATTTTTCCACATTCTTTCATTAAGTGACAGATATGGTGATGTTTTGTATGATCATATATGCATAACCCATATTGGATAGTTTTCTGCCTTGAGAAGGTGGGAGTGGAGGGAAGGAAGGGGAGATAGAAATTGAAACATAAAAATATAAACAAAAATGTTTAACCTGAAAAAAAAAGAAGGTGGGGGAGGGTTGTGCTACACACACATAAAAATGTTGTGCATATATAAGTCATTTAGGTATTATTTATGTAGTAATTATATTTACACAAATTTGTCATATATATTATTTATATAAATTGATATGTGTATGTTATTTATAAAACAGTCACTTGCTTGTATTAAAAAAGAGAAAAGTTCCTGTTCTCAAAAAAAGGAAGATGAAGGATTTAAAATACTATACTAAAATATATGTACTAGAATATGTCTATGTATATCTAAATGTAATAGCATAGAAAATATACATTATATATGTCATATATGTGTGTATGTCTATATTATATCTATTTGATAAATGCATAAAATTTAATTATATATCCAAAATAATTTTTTTGAAGGGAAGATACCTATGTTATTTGGATAGTTATAAAAAAAGGACTTTAGGGGGCAGCTAGGTGATGCAGTGGGTAAAGCATGGGTCCTGGATTCAGGAAGAATTGAGTTCAAATCCAGCCTCAGGCACTTGACACTTATGAGCTGTCTGCCCCTGGGTAAGTCAACTGTAAATCTTGCTATGCAAATGCAAATGATTCTAATTTTTCTTGTACCAAAATCCTAGTTTTAATGGAATATATAATTATTAATTAATCTCCTCTTCAGTCTACTGCTCTCCAGAATAGAACTGTAATTTTACAAACCAGTGTATAAGGAAAAAATGGGATCCTGAGATACACTCATCATTCTTGTGTATTCTTGCATCATTCTTGTGTATTCCAAATTAAATATTTTACTACAAGTCAAAGAAAAAGAGTTTACTATTTAGAATTAACTTGCCTTCTATTATCAAAGTCTTAGAAAAGCTATTTGGCTTTTTTCACCCAAAATGAATATATTGTATATATGTTTTTCAAAAAAAATGAGTGATTTTGATATTTAGAAACATCAAAGAAGAAACTTGCAGCAAACATTCCTTGCTTTTAATGAAATAATGCATTTATGTTGGAGGAAAGAATGATTATGAAATCTGAAAGAGAGAAAAAGCTTATGAAATGGAGTCTTTTTCAGAAACACTTGAATATTAGAACTGAATTTTGGGTTTTCTTAGCAATAACCCAATCCTACGACTTTTGATGCTTTTTAATATGTCATTGAGAAAGCATAATGCCACCAGAAATGCATCCACATTTGGTTTTCCTTCTTCTGTTATAAAAAAAAAAATCCTACAAGCCCTGAAATGTGTTATCTTTGATTAAATTTTTATAGTACTGAGGAATCAGTTCCTTAAACCTGCCTGCCTAAGCTTGCCTATGTGCTTTATGAACCTAACATCAACCTGAAGAGTCAGTGATATCTTTGATCTTTTGCTAGGCCTGAATGAAAGGAGTCTCTTTCTTTATAAAAAGAAACCTAATTTTGGTCATTTTTTTTTCCAATGCAACTTCAATATCTAGACACAATTCTTCTTCTGTATGTACCATAGACCTTTCCCATTTAATAGATTCTTTAAAAGTACTATGGTACATGTGGATTTTTAAATTTTGAACTCTATTCATACTTCCCATTCTCAGGAGATGATTTTGCTTTCTACTTGATAGAACGAATTCTTAAAATATAGATTTACCTCTTATTTGACTAAAGACATCTCACATGAATTCACTCATTTCCTCACTTAGAAAACTCTTTGTCTTCAACTAATTTATCTTATTGTATAGCTAGGTGGCACAGTAGATAGAGTGATATACTTGGAATCTGGAAGACACATCTTTATGAGTTCAAATTCATAAAGATCCTCGGATACTTACTAGCTGTGTGAACCTTGTCAAGCCACTTAAACCTCTTTGCCTTAATTCCTCATCTATAAAATGAGCTGGAGAAAAAATGGCAAACCATTCCAGTATCTTTGCCAAGACAACCCCTAATTGGGTCATGAAGAATTGGACAGGATTGAAATAATGGAAAAACAAATCCTCTCCTTCTCTCCTCCTGTAGGGGATTTGGTGATGATCTTCATTGTATGATTAACTTATTTATTTAAGTCCTTGATCCTATTACCCCCTACCATAAACAGGGAGGTCAAATGGCACAGTAGATAGGTCATTGGACTTAGAGTTAGGAAGACCTGGGTTCAAATCCCACATCAGACTCTTTTTAGCTGTGTGACACTGGGAAAATCACTTAACCTTTCTACAGCTGAGAATCCTCATCTGAAAATGATTGTTGCATTGATGGTGTTTAAAGTTCCTCCCAGATCCAAATCTAAAATTCAATTACCTTCTGTGTCTTATTTAATCAATAATGCCTGATCTCTTTAATCTTCAGTCAGTTCCATTCCCTTCTCCTCTTGCCTACAAACAAGTTCTCTCTTTCAAAAACAAAAAGAAACAGTAATAAGCTCCTCTTGAACCATGTGCCTCACCAACACCTTTTACCTTTGTTTTATTTTTTAATTTTCAATTCACATAACAATACAAGAATTTCCACAACACAGTATAATAATATGATAATTGCACATTTGCTATTCCTTTCAAATATTCGATGTTACTGTGTAAATTTCTTTCTTCTCTTCCCTTCATCTTTTCCCCCTTCCCATCCTAGAGTTGGCTACCATTTGGCACAAATAAGGGAGTGTGTGTACACACACATACACATACATGTATACACATATGTTTATGTGTGTAAAATCTGTCTATACTTATTTCAATTTATCAGTTATTTCTCTGGATGCAGGTAGAATCTTTCTTCCTGTGTCCTTTATTTTTAATTTCTGTATTCCATATTTCTTTCTTTTCATATCTATAGTTCTATAAAGAAGAGTTGACACTTATAACTTCATTGCAATCTGGCTTCATTTCTAACTACTCTTTTCAGAATATCTTTGGAAGATATAAGAAGTAAACTAGGCCTCACCTACCACTTCATAATTTTGAAGAAGTTTACTGCCCAATAGAAATGAGGCGATGGAAAGAGGTACAATTAGGTATTGATGATTGAACTGTTTTCAATCCCATAATTCTGGAAATGAATTTGTAAACATTTTAGGAAAGTGACTAAATAGTTATTATCTATATACTCCAAAATATTAATTGCAATACTTTTCATAGGAGCAAAGAATGGAAGGGAAGGGCAGGGGGAGTAGCAGTTTGAATAATGACTAAACAAAGTGAGGCACGTGAATTAATGAAATTTCATTATGCCCCCCAAAATAATGAAAAGGACAGAGAAGCATGGGAAGATTTATATGAACTGATGGAAAGTATCAATCAAGAAAAAATATATATACACTAGAGGTACACAAACTTTATCTGTTCATATTACATGTTAGGGTCTCAATAACTTTTTCATGGCATCTATAAACCAAAGAAAATACATCACTGTTCTATTTGTTATAACCAGTAACTTGCTAATGAGATATTTATGACTATTGGACACTGCACAAATTCTTAAAACCTGGAAACAGATTGGACATGACTAGTTCATTTCCAATTGCACATTAATTTTCTTGGGAACTTGCTTTTCATCACAACTGCTTTGCAAAGATTTGGAACCTCCCATGAGAAAGTTTGAGAAACTTATTTGTGTAGATAAAATTCCTATAAATAAAAACATAGGTCAAATATTAAAGAACATCAAAGAAAAGAAAATAGTTTGATCTACTGTTGAAATAGTGAAGTAGAAAAAGCTAATTGTGTGATATCTGACGGTTGTCAAGTAAGAATGTGTTTCTCTCAAAAATATAAAATATCCTGAAGCACCACTGTGAGTTTGCTGGTGGTATAGAGTTTGAGAACCTAGATGTGTGTACATGTGGTTTTGTCTGTGCATGTAAGAATTACAATAATAACTATTCAGGGAAAATGAAAACAGTATGAGCTAATTATAATGACCAAACATGTTCCCAAAAAAGATATGAGTTTACTATCTTCTATTGTTTTTTCATTTATTTAGAATTTTATTTTCCCCATTTATATGAAAAAGCAATTTTAATGTCCATTTTTAAAACTTTGTGTTCCAAATTCTCTTCCTCCCTCCCTCTCCAGCACTCACCCCCTTAAGAACTCAAGCTATTCAATATAAGTTAAACGTGTGTGGTCATGAAAAACATTCCTATATTAGTCAGGTTGTGAAAGAAAACAGACAAAAAAACACTTAAGAAAAAAGAAACAAAAAAAATGATTCAGAGTTGTCTTGGATCATTGTGTTGCTGAGAATAGTTAAGTCATTCTTAGGTGATCATCTTACAATATTACTGTTACTTTGTATATAGTACATATAACTTTAAGTCAGCTTTTCAGGTTTTTCTGAGAGCATCCTGATAATTGTTTCTTTTTTTTCTTTTTTTGTTTTTTTTTGGTGAGACAATTGGGGTCAAGTGACTTGCCTAGGTTCACACAGCTAGTAATTGTTAAGTGTCTGATTCCAGATTTGAACTCAGGTCCTCCTGAATCCAGGGCCAGTGCTCTATCCACTGCACCACCTACCTTCCCCCATTGTTTCTTATTTCACAGTAGTGTTCCATCATAATCACATCCCAAAATTTGTTCATCCATTCCCCAGTTGATGGGCATCTCCTCAATGTCAAATTCTTTGCACCATAAAAGAGCTGGCATAATTTTGTTGGTACATATAGGTACTTTAACTGTTTGTTTTTATCTATTTTTGGATATGGACCTAGTAGTGTTCTTATTGGGTTGAAGAGTATGCATGGTTTTATAGCCCTTTGGCCACAGTTCCAAATTGCTCTAAAGAAGGTTTAAATCAGTTTACAACTCCCTCAACAGTGCATTAATGTTTCATTTTCCACATATCCCCAACAACATTTGTCATTTTCCAATCCAATAGATAGACGTGAGGTAGTAACCCTGAATTGTTTTGAATTGCATCTCTCTAATCAACAGTGAGTTAGAGCATTTTTTTAAAGTATGGCTATAGATAGTTTTGATTATTTCACCTGAAAACTCTTCATATCTTTTCATCTTTTATCAGTTGGGGATTGGCCCTAACTGTAATAAATCTGACTCGGTTCTCTATGTATCTGAGAAATGATGACTGTCAGATAAACTTACTTCAATTTTTTTCACAGTTACAATTGCTAAATGTATTTCCCTCCATCTTATTCCCTCCCCTGGACATTTATTCTATTCTCTATCTCCTTTTACCCTGTCTCTCCTCAAAAGCGTTTTGCTTCTAACTGCCATCTCCCTCAATCTGCTCTTCTTTCTATCACCCCCCTCCTCCAACCTCTTATCGCCTTCATTTCCTATTTTCCTGCAGGGCAAGATATATTATTATGTCCAATCGAGTGTGTATGTTATTCCTTCTTTGAGCCAATTATGATGAGAGTAGGGTTCACTTACTCCCTATTATCCCCCACATCTTCCTCTCCATTGGATAAGTTTTTTCATGCTTCTTTTATGTGATATATTTTACCCCATTCTACCTCTTTTTTACCCTTTCTCTCAATGCATTCCTGTCTTGCCCCTTAATTTTATTAAAAAAAAATCATGCCTTCATATTCAACTGAAACCTGTGCCCTTCATCTGAATATACTACATCTACCTACCCTAATAATGAAAAAGTTCTTATGAGTTACAAGTATCAGCTTCCCCCGTAAGAATGTAAACAATTTAACCTTTTAACATCCCATATTTTTCTTTGTTTTTTTTTGTTTACCTTATTATGCTTCTCTAGGGTCTTATATTTGAAAGTGAAATTTTCTATTAAGCTCAGGTCTTTTCATCATGAATGCCTGAAAGACCTCTCTTTCATTGAATTCCCATTTTTTCTCCTGAAGGATTATACTAAATTTTCTGGATAGGTGATTCTTGGTTGTGATCCCAGTTCCTTAGCCCTCCAGAAAATCTTATTCTAAGTCCTCCCATCCTTTAATGTAGGAGCTGCTTAAACTTTTTTTTTCAATCTTGACTGTGGTTTCACAATACTTGAATTGTTTCTTTCTGGCTGCTTGCAATATTTTCTCCTTGATCTGGGAGCTCTGTAAATTTAGGTATACTATTCCTGGGAGTTTCCTTTTGGGATTCTCTTTCAGGCAGTGATTGGTGGATTCTTTTAACTTCTATTTTACCTTCTGGTTCTAGAATATGAGAGCAACTTTTGTGACAATTTTTTGGAAGATGATGTCAATGCTCTCTCTCTCTCTCTCTTTTAATTTTTTTTATCATAACTTTCAGGCAGTCCAATAATTTTCAAAGTATCTCTCCTCAATCTATTTTTCCAAGTCAGTTTTTTTTTTAATGAGATAGTTCACATTTTCTTCTCTTTTTTCAACCTTTTGGTTTCAATTTATTTTCTTGTTTTCTCATAAAGTAATTGGCTTCCATTTGTTCAATCCTAATTTTTAATGTGAGCTTTTGTGCCTCATTTTCCATTTGGCAAATTTGGCTTTTCAAGGCATTCTTTTCCTCATTGGCTTTTTGTACCGCTTTTACCATTTGGCTTACTCTGTTTTTTCAGCTGTTATTTTCTTCAGTATTTTTTGTGTCTCCTTTACCAAACTGTTGATTTTTTTTTCACGATTTTCTTGCATCACTCTCATTTTTCTTTACACTTTTTCCTCTGCCTCTCTTATTTTGTTTTCAACATCCTTTTTAAGTATTTCTATGTCCTGGGACTAATTCATATTTTTCTATGAAGGTTTGGATGTGGGAGCTTTAAATTTGTAATCTTCTTCTGAGGCTGTATTTTGATCTGCCTTGTCACCATAGAAGCTTTGTATGGTTAGTATTTTTTTTTTCTGTTTGCTCATTTTCTCAGTTTATTTCTTGACTCTTGACTCTTTGTTAAAGTGGGGCACAGTTTCCAGGGTTGAGGGCCCACTGTTCTAAGCTCCAGGGTGTTTGTGCAGCTGTTTTCAGTTATACTTCTAGGAATTTGTAAGTTTTTAGTTCTTCCAAGGGGATATGCTTTAAGGAAAGGCTTGTTTACTAATCTCCTGGCCTGTGCTCTGGTCTGCAAGCAACCATAAGCCTGCTTTTCAGCTCTGGAACTATAAACAGAGCCCCACTTCACTGTTTCCAAAAGCTCCTAAGTTCTTGTGCTCCTCCCCTGCCTGGGACTGCCAACCAAGACTGTTACCTGGATATGAGTATGGGCAAAAAGCACAGTCTTACCTGAGTGTTGGCAAAGAGATCCCTGTAATCTCCTTCTAGCCAATTGTTCAACCCCCTTACCATCTGTGGGCTGAGTTTCAGAGGCTGTTGCTGCCACTGCTGATTCAGAGTCTCCCAAGGCCTGCTACTGTTTTTCTAGGGTTGGGGCTGGGGCTGTGTTTGCATGGCCTGTGCTGGACTGCACCCCACTCTCACCCAGGTGCTACAGACCTTTCTTGACAAAATTCTAAGTTATCTTTGGCTGGAAAATGATTTCACCCTCTCTTTTTGTGGGTTCTGTTGTTTCAGGAATTGTCCTATGGCATTATTTGAAGATATTTGGATGGGTCTTGGGGAGAGCTCAGGCAAATCATTGCCTTTACTCTGACATCTTGCCTGTGCCCACCCTTCCTTCTCTTTATAGAATTCAATAACTATGTTTGTGGAACATTCATTCACATTCCATAAGACTTAGTTGATATGTTAATTAGTTGGTTAGTTTTATTAAATTTCTTTCTTACACACATACATTCACATACACACATTCAGTTATTATAAGAATGCTTGGAGAGGTTATGAGGAAGAATATATTACAAAATAAAGATGTAAATAACAAAGGATAACATTAATTCAAAAATATAAGAGATTAAAAATGGAAAAAATGCAACAATATCAAAAGATAACAATAATAGAAAGAAGAATAATTCCTACAGAAAAAATAGCAATAACAATAACAACCACCACCACCACCATCATCATCATCAAAGACCATTTCACCTATCACATCCAGTACTCCTGGCAAACTTGTTACAGAGCCTGTGGCCATGATGTCTACAAATCATAAATAACCATTTGATAATATGCCCCAACCCACTAAAGGTGAGGGAAATGAAAATTGAAAGATTTCTAAGGTTCCATCTCTTTGCCTGTAAAACTAAAAAGACAAACAATGGGAACAGTAAATATTGGAACGGCTGTGAGAAGAGCTGAATAGTAATATATTATTGGTAGAACTGTGAATTGATCCAACCATTTTGGTTATCAGTTTGACATAATATAAGAAAAGTCAGTCAGTTTAAAAAAAAGTTTATTAATCACTGACTATGTGTCTGGCAATGTCATAAGCACTGAGGATACAAAAAGAGGCAAAAGACTGACCCTGTCCCCAAGAAGCTCACAATCTAATTAGAAAACAAGTTTATACAAAAAAAAAATTCATACAGGATAAATAGGAAATAATTAACAGAGGGAAAGCCCTAGAATGAAGAGGAGTTGGGCAAGACTTCATGTAGAACATAAGATTTTAATTGGGACTTAAAGAAATCAGGGAGGTTAGTAGACAGAGTTGAGAATGGAGAACATTTCAGTCGTGGTGGATAGCTGGAGAAAATTCCTGGCACTGAGAGATGAAGTATCATATTTGTGGAACAGGAAGGATGCCACTGTCACTAGACCAAAGAATAAGCAGTTAAAAATACAATATAAGCAAGGTTATGAAAGTTTTTGAAAACAAAGTAGAAAATTTTGTATTTTATTGTGTAGGAAATGGGATACCTTTGGCCAGGTACCCAAATTTGTTGATATAAAGAGCAAAACAACCTTGTGGTCTGTAAACAGGTAGGTTTGTAATTGGGTGGTAAATTTGAATTACATAAAGATCAAAGGAGGAGAGTTAACTTAGTGAGAGAGATAGAGGATTAACCTTAAGTGTCATTGAGGAGCAAGGAATATTTTAACTCCTTCTCTTTCAACAGTGAACTGAGGGGAAGTAAATGAGAGAAAAGCCAGTACTGAGATTTTGACAAGTGAGGATGTCAGTGGGGAAAAGCCAGGTTAGGGGGAGAGCCAGGTTTCAGTAATAGCTAAAAGATAGAAGGACTGGGAGAGGAAATTATTTAGAATGAGAAGTGTGTTGCTTTATGGAATAGACTTTCCAGAGGGTACAGTGGAAGGAATGGGTGTCATTTGGTTGGCACTTTGCAGAGGGAGAGTTGAAGGCTATGGGAATAAAGAATTGGATGGTGGTGGATGGGAAATGGTGTTTTAATGATGAAACTGTGTAGTTCAGAACAGGGGTTCTGAATCACTAGAATGTGCACATTTTCATGATTGAGTGGATGATGTCACGTATCTTTTAAGAGGAAACTGGACATTGAGCTGGAGACAAAGGGAGTACAAGATGGAAAGTAGATGGACATATTGGGAGGATTCATTTCACTACTATTCCTTTCAATGGCCAGAGATTGAACAGGAAAATTTTCATTAGGATATGGAAGTCCCATTCTCCATTAACTCTCTTCTTCCTTTTCCCTTAAGGGATAGGTACAGAAGGAGAAGGAACAGTTACTTAATTGTACATGCCATTTTGTCTGATAATCTCACTACTAGAATATACCCACAAGGATATAAAAATAAGATCCAGCAGTCTAATATGTAGGGAGAAAAATTAAGAGTCCTCTTTGTAGTAGCCTGTGGTAAAAAGTATGCCCATTTTTGAAGGACCATCCTTTCGGGGAGGAGACTGTGACAAACAGTAAGCACTTCACCTCTGTCTGGTAGGCACTTCACTTCCAGGTGCGAGCTTAAAAGGCAAGGAGAGAACAGAAGTGAGGTCTTTTGATCCGCTCTCCTCCTCCCATGGTTGCCCGGCGCATACAGATGCTGACAAAGGTTGGACTCGCCTGGCTCGCTGTAGCAGCATGTGCTTGACACGGCTCTCCTCCTCAAACATAGCCTTGGGCTTTTGGTGAGTTTTATATGGAATATAGACTAAGCTTAGACTTAAAACTATTTGTTTTGCATTTCTACTTTCCTATCCCTCTAATCAACATCACCTTGAAATTTCCAAACAATAAAAGCTCTAACTAGAGACCAGAGGCTTCTTCCATTTACTAGTCTGGGAGATAAAGAAGGGAAAGGTTAAAAAGGGGAGGTTAATGCTCTAGTATCCAATTTTAAATCTCACAAGCCAAAAATTGGAAACAAAATGAATGACTGCAAATTAGAGAATGGGGGAAGGAAAAAAAAACCCTCCAGCATATGAATGTAATGAATTATTAATGTACAATGAAAATGATGATAGATATGAAAACATTATAGGAATGTGAGGAAAAAACCTGTAAGAATCAATGTAGCAAAATAAGCAGAATGAAAAGAACAGTATACATAATGCCTACAACAATTTAAATGAAAAGATGAATAAAAAGAAAATCAACAGGAGTTTTAGAAAACAGATCAGCATTCAACATATCTCCCTTAACATAGCAAAAAGGGAAAAATGTATATATTATGAAATATGATCCTTGTATCAGTTGTTTTAACTTCTTTCTTTTTCTTACAAAGAAGGATTGAGAAATGAGGAAAGGTTTTAGAGGGGGCATTTTCATAGCTAACTGATGTCAACACAAAAAAAATATATCTTTTAAAATAAATAAATTATGTTTTTCAAAAGTAACTCTAATTCCTTATTGATAAATTCTATGGCTTTGTGTCACTCTTCATTTTCCTTCACTTCTCTGAATAATTAGTTACTATTGAAAATTCCTTCCTTCCTGAAATTTCCTCCTCCTCCTGGATTTATGGACATTACATTCTGATAGTTCTCCTAGCCCTCTGAACTTTCCTTTGGACTCTCTTTTATCAGTTCAACTTTCCTAAACATAGCATCTATATTCTTTCAGTTGGTGATCATATCCACTCCCATGACTTTAATTTTTTATTTCTGTGAAAATGGTTTTCCTATGCATCCATCCTGCATTTTCAACTCTCTTCTGAATAAATCCAACTAAATATTCCTCCATAATCTTAAATTCAACATATTAAAAAATACAAACAACAACAACAACAAAAATAGAGTCATCTTTGTTTCTAAAGAAGCTTCTCTCAGTTTCCTTATGTGTGAAAAACATTCAGGGTAATTTTTAACTCTTTCTTCTCCTTCACATTCTCTATACCATTAGTTTCTAAATCCTGCCACCACAGTATCTCCTATATGTATCTTTTTTCCACCTCTCCCATTCTTTTTGCTATCATTATAAATCATACCTTCATTGACATTAACATGATCTATTATTATTTTTTTTTTTTAGTAAGGCAATTGGGGCTAAGTGACTTGCCCAGGGTCACACAGCTAGTAAGTGTTAAGTGTCTGAGGCCGGATTTGAACTCAGGTACTCCTGAATCCAGGGCCAGTGCTCTATCCACTGCACCATCTAGCTGCCCCGACATGATCTATTATAATAGACTCATAACTGGTTTGCCTGTATCTCCCTTCTCCTACCTATCCTCCATTACACTGTTAGAATAATGTTCCTAAAGTTTTTCTGCTCAATTTACTTCTGCTCAAAAATCTTCAGAAATTTCCATGTCTTTATCACAGAACAGAAAACAAATTTTATTCTCACTTTGAAGATTCTCTACAATTGGTTTCTAACCTACTCTTTTGAGCATATTATATTATACTCTTCTAAAAGTATTACAGAAAAAAATATGCTACATGCATCTCTTTGTGTGATTGTTGTCCACCATAACTGGCATGGTCTACCCACTAGATTCTTAAACTGTGGGTCACAACTCCATATGGGGTAGTGTAAAGAAATTTGGAAGTTGCAAAAAAATGGGCAACAATAAATGGTTATGTATACCTATTTTATATATCTATATACCCCTGGGTTGTGTAAAACTTTCTTGGGTGAAAAGTAGTGGCAAGTGGAAAAAGTTTAAGGAGCCATCTTCTATCCTAACTTTTGAAATCCTTCTCTTTAAGAACCAGCTCAAATGTTATCTCTGGAATCCACAGCTAAAAGGGATCTTTGCCTTAGATCACTCATAACATTCTTTGACCCACTTCTTGTCACATTTAAAATTATAAATTAGTCATTTGTCCTCTAATTTTGTCCTCATTTCTAGAATTTAGGTTCCTTGAAAGAAGTGATTATTATATATCATTATCATATTAGAGTTCAATTTCTGTTTACTTAATTGAATTGAAATACCTATATTCCATACACAAGCAAATGTCTCATAGTGTATTGACAGCTCATCTTTAACCCAGGAAGACCTGGACTCAAAACCGAGCTCTGACACATAGTAGCTGTGTGACCATGGGCAAATCACCAATCCCTCACTGCCCTAGGCAACTCTAAGACAATGTGTTTCAGAAAGGTGCTGACCTGCATTTGTAGAGAGTTTCCATACCTATGAGTTCCCTATGGTTGTGAAATTACAAGTCTAGTTTCTATCCCTCTCTATATTCCATAGGGACATCTCTTTCCTAAGGTACTATATATCATATTACCATAGGCATAGGTCAAGTAGAATGGGGGAAAATGCTAAATTTTCCACTCAGAGAATTTGAATTTGAGTTATAGCTTTGTTATTTGCTACTTTGTGATCCTGGGTGAGTATTTTAAATGAGCAGCAGCTACATTTCCTCATCTGGAAAATAAGGGAGTTGAAATAGATGATTTCTGAACTCTTTTGTGCCCTAAATTGAAAATCTGTGCTGAAAATTAGGTATTAAAACAACACTGTGTATTGTAATTTAACTTTTTATATTTTTTGTGTATTTTTGTGGTGTTTCTCCCTAATGTATACATGTATATGAATTCTCTGGGGATAAAGATAAGGGAGCTTCCATCCCCTTCTCCCTTTATCCTCTATAGTTGCTAACATTTACCATGTATATAATAGTTATTCACTAAGTACTGATCAGATAATGTGTCAAATAAATAAATGTAAAGGGCTTACCTACTGACTAAGCAAATTTAATTATTTTTATTTCAATCTTTTATACCTTGTAAGAAACAACTCTTGAATTCTCATAGCCCTACCTGGGGCTTAGAATAGATTTATTTTTACATCATTCTTGCATATCTGTTTTGGTGTTAAATGGGGTTACTCCTACTCAGTCTTAAATACAAAAAGAATTCTAGCTTACAACAGGGAATTGAACCACCTTAGTCTGAGTGTTGACACCTACATGGAATGTTACCACAAGGTTACATGATATTTGTATACACACATATACATATATATACACACACATATACATGTATATGTGTGTGTATATATGGTCATTGTTTTGGTTGTGTTCATATATGGGTGAGTATGTGTGCATGTGTGTGTGTGTGTGTGTGTGTGTGTGTGTGTGTGTGTATATATGTGAATTTAATACATTATTTTTTTCTTGGTTTGATGGTACCCCAAAGATCTGATTATTCACAATGCCTCAGAATACTAACTCTGGTCTGGTAAAGATTATAGAATACATTTATTCACTAAAATGGCATGTAATAATAGAAAATAATTAAAAGATCTAAGCCCAATTTCCTCTGGCCTACCTTTTGAACTTCAAAATGTTATTTATTTATTGGGCAATCAACTCAAAATGAATCAGAATATTATACACATATCTATCTTTCTATCTATCTATCAACCGATCCATATACCCACTGACCAAAACAATTACAAATTCTTGATAGTATAGGCCTTTGTGCTAGGAACAGTATTTGTTTAGTGTAGAATGAGTGTAGTTTTCCTTTTAAAGAGGCCGAGTCTATCCCTATTACTTGTGTGATTTAGAAAACTAAGGATATATAATAATCTAGTGCTCTGGAAGTTTGACAGAATTTCTACTGTTTTGGGGAGTTGCCTTTTTGACTTAATATTGACTTTCTGTTGGTGAATTTAGAAGTATAGAGGAATAGCATTTTTATTTTATCAACTTGGATTTCATTCTTTTTTAACCTCATTTTCAATAAAGCTATCCTTATTGCATGAATTCTAAATCTAAATCACTGGTCTAGCCTGAGCAAGGTCAGCTCCAAAATGGCTTTCTGCACCTCAAGAATTGAGTTATTATCATAAGTCACAGAATTTTATAACTCACAAAGGGGAAAAAACACCAGATGGACTAGTTTGGTTGGCATGTAGAGTACATGAAAGGAAATAATGTGTCTTCTATTTGGGAAGATAGATTAGAGATTCTTTTTTTCCCCTCTCATACCCTCTCAAATATTTACAATGTTCAAAATATCTTAAAGCATATATATTTGAAAAGGTATCACAAATAATGCCTTGATTCACCAACCAGTCACTTCCTCAGAACACCCACAAAGAGAGGAAAACAAAATGACACTTATCTAAGATCTGATCTCTCTTCTGTAAAATGGAATGTTTGAAAGTCATTTTTGATTGCTGTACCCTGAACTCCTCCCCCATCCCCATTATATTCCCAGGAAAATTTGTAGCTTCTCTTATTTCCAGTGTTCCTGATACTTTTATGAATTTGCTCTTTATTGGGGAATAGTGATCAAATTAATAACACTTTCTACTGGAAAAGGACTGACAATTGACTCTCCTAGGGCTCTACAAACAATTTCTTTGGATCTCCAGAACAAAAGTTACTTTCCTTGATCCTACTGCTGTAGTTCAGTGGGAAGACATAGGTCAGAATGACTGGAGATGATCCCAGATGCAGTGAGAAACCTTGATTTTTTTAAGCTAAAGTCTTTCCCAGGACATGGAGGAGAGACTGAGGCTGATGACTTTGCTCAGACCTGTCTCACTTAAATCCAATTCACTTTCAAGTCAAGACATCATCCTCCTTATGTCATTGATCCTCTTCAATAATGAAGGGAAAACAACAATCTATGAGTAGCAGTAGACACCTTACAGGGGAGCCAACTGGCCAGTTTCAGCTGGGCAATGCTCCCTCCCTCTCTCCCTTCCTTCCTCCCTTCCTTCCTTCCTTCCTTCCTTCCTTCCTTCCTTCCTTCCTTCCTTCCTTCCTTCCTTCCTTCCTTTTTTCTTCCCTTTCTCCCTCCCTCTTTCTTTCTACATGCTCTGCCCAAAGTAATGTAAATTTTGATCACTGAAGCCTTGCAAGATATCATATGGTTTGTGAGCTTAATTATTTTTTTCTCTACTTAATTTTATCATTAAAAAAAAAACTGCGACAATCATCACTTTTGTACCATGTAGTTTTATTTATTATTTCTTAAAATAAAGTTCTGGAAAAACAGACTTTGATAAAACCTGTGGGGACCAATTTTTAATTGAGAGTGCTAGCTAAGCGGCTCTCTGCAATATTGGGGCAAGGAAGGAGACCGGCAGCCTCCCTCAAAACAGAACAAGATTTATTTTAACAAGAATGAACTTAAAGAAACAAAACACAAACAGGATCAGTAGGATCAAGGGAAAGGAAATACAAGGGGGAAAGGGAAATTATAATACCTGAAAAAATACCACTGCCCAGGAATCAGCTGAAAATACACAGCAGAACGCCTGTTGCTTTCCAGCTTCCACCTAGAATGCCCAATTCTCCTCCTCCAAACCTAGAAACACCCCACACAGTCCCAGCCAATGGGATGGCCTCTTTGATAGTCACATGACTGCCATCTCTAGGCTTCCAATCATTATAATTTTGCCAAGCCCATATAGGCGTCAGCGAGGTGCCAGAGCCCTGGCAAAGGCTACAACCAGTGGGTGGCGCACCATGCGGTTTGTGGAGCCCCAGGCCAGTGTGCGTGGAGGCATAAAAACCTCAAATAATAATTAATTCTTTACAAACCCATTGTGATTCAAATAGAGCTACTTGACCCTGCCTTAAACTCAAATATTTCTGGCTCTCACTGATTGGGCAATAACAGGTTCCAGACCAACCTGATTTTGTCTTTGCTTGGGTTTTGATAGTTCAAAATTAGTGTAAATACCAATTATTTTGAAGAAAGCTCTCAAAATAATTAAGAAATACTATGGGTTAAGGTAAAATTGCCTAAATCAAAAATAATTGTTATAATTACACTTAGAACTCCAGAAGAAAGAATGGATTTAAGAAAGAAAGACTCCAGGAATGTATGGAAGGTATATTAAATGTAATGAACAATAGAAAGTAGTTCTCTCCTTTTGAGATAATGTTTAAACTACTTTTTCTCTCCTTCTTCTTCTGATATTCTTTTGCCTCAGTGATCATTATGGTTATTGTAACCACATTCTCTCAGGCTAGCACCTAGAATTGAAATAAAAGGTTAGAAGCATCTTGACTTTTAGCTCATACCTGATTTGGGGCAGCTTCTTGGCCTATCATCTCCTCAGTCTTGGCCATGTACAGTAAAGGGAAATCATGGTCCTATATAGGATATCTGCCCATGAAATTCTAGTCTCTGTATACTATCTGTTCCCTTAACCCTAAAATGAGCTACTTCGGATATAAATTTGCTGCTTTCCAGCTTCTACTTTAGCCTCATGCTTAGGCTGGGAGGCTGAGTCAGTGTCAAAATCTGCCCCTTCCAGAAGCCTTGGCTAGACTTGAGCAGCCCGTAACCTTTCACTTTTAGGAGTCCAAGATTGGGTGACTGAATCAGGACATTAATGGTGTGGGAAGCCAAAATAACCCAATTTACATTTCTCATCCTATGTTTCAGGTGTTTTTAGTTTGTTAATGCAATAGGCATTGAGTACTGGCAAGATTGAAATTTTAATGTCAAGAAGATTTGGGTTTAAGCTCTACCTTTGACATATTGGTTGTGAGACAATGGAAAAATACCGTAAACTCTCAGTGCAGAAGCAATGTATAGTTTGCAGGTTTATAGATGAGTAGCAGGTCTGCAGTGGTAGAGAGAATTTGACTGTTGGGAATTCTCTATACTAATAAAATCACATGCCTAAACTAAATCATCATTATCATCATCATTACAATTCCATCCACATGGGGGCACCTAGGTGGCACAGTGGATAGAGCACCAGCCCTGGAGTCAGGAGGACCTGAGTTCAAATCCGGCATCAGACACTTAACACTTAACTAGCTGTGTGACCCTAGGCAAGTCACTTAACCCCAATTGCCTCACCAAAAAAAAAAAAAATTCCATCCACATGGTAGTGATAGTCTTCATGTTTAATGAGATTAGAATATTATTTTTAACTCTGATTACAATTGAATTAATCTAGTTCAAATCATTCCTGTTGACACTGGTATCTAGCCATGTGATATAGTTCAAGTATAACAAATCTTCCACTGAGATGTCTAGTAAAATATAGAATATTTTTCTAATTCTAGGTGAGAAATTCAAGAGAGAGATATGGGTAGATACAGGTAAATTAGGAATGTCAGAAAATAAGACACTTGTTTCTTTCTTACTCAGCTCTCTAAAAAGCAGGGGGGGGGGAGGATCTTTTAAAAGACTGATTGCTTAATTGCCATTATATTCTTCGATCATATACATTTTGGACATATAAGTCCAAAATATTTTATCTTTCACAAGTAGTATTTTATCAATGAACAATTAGTCTATTAAGAAAAAAAAAAAAGACACAGGTTAATCCAGGAACAGCAATGCACTTGAAATAAAAGGAAAATGCTTCCTGAACCTACATCTAAACTCTTTTTCTCTATTTTACCATTATTTCTTTTTGACAGATGGGGTATTTCATTGTATTGTAGTAAACTTTAAGTCAGTATATTTTATTTTCTGTACTTATGAAGGACAAGAAACCTAAGCTCATGGGGATGTGCTTATATCTTTGAATAAATTTTATTTTGTATGATTTTGATAATAATAATAATAACAATAACAATAACAAAACTAAAAACAAACAAAATAGAACCATTGACCTCTATGGGTCTTAAATATAGGGAGAAGAAAAAAAAAACAACCAGCAACAACAATAATTTGTTTTTCTTAATTAGATCTTGCTAAATGGCCAAATATAAATTGTTAATGTATTTTTTGGCCTGTAATTTCATGCTTATATACAGTAAGTATGTACATAAAATAGTTCTTACAATTTAATACATGCTTATGTAATTAATCTGTAAGTGGAAAATAAAGGCAGTTTTATAAGTGAATTCTATTTTTCCTAACTATCCTTAAAATATCTAAATACCAGCTAAGATATTTCAGTTCTTTCTATCAAATTAGGTTATAATTAGTAAATGCATATATTAGTGTTTACTAAGCTCTTACCCAAATTGAAGAATTGCTCCATATTCAATTAGAGGCAGCTGGTGACAAAGTAGATAGAGTAAAGGACCTGAAATCAGGAAAAGTTCAAAGGAGGTCTCTGACAGTTACTAACTATGGGAACCAGAGCAAGTAACTTCATTTCTGTTTTTATCCATTTGCTTAAATGTAAAATGGGGATAATAATGGAACCTACTTTTCAAGGTTTGTTTAAGGATCAAATGAGATAATATTTAAAAAAAAAAACATGCTTAGCACAGTGCTTTGTATAAAGTAGGTGTTTTATAAATGTTTATTCTCTTGCCTCCCTCCCTTATTAACAATTTTCATTTTTAATCATGTAAAAATAAGATTAAACAAAACAAAACAAAAAAAAACTTTCCTTTCAAATACTTTTAATTATGACTGATGACTTTCAGGATATCCCTTTTTGATCTTCCACTGAAGTCCTACAGCAATTTCTCATTGTGGTGTAGAGGTGTAATGATTGGAATGATGCCACATGCTGGAGACTAACTGGAGAAAAGCTTCACCATGAGGAGAAGGCCTCTCAGGGCAAGCCATGCGGTCAAGGTCCTTGGCATCAGGAAGTGGCATTTGCTCATGGGTACTGTCTATCAAGGCTACCAGTCAATCAACTTGAGGAGCCCCCGATTTCTGGTAGGAGGACATGAAGTAGGAAGCAGATGCTGGTTGAGGGGTTCGCTCTCTTTTGGTTCCTGACCTCGACAAAGTGGGTCAGATGATGGGGTCTCTTAGAAATAGTTAGATTTTTATCTTTCTCTCTGACCCTAATGCTCTTTAATAAATACTTAAACACTTAATACTCTTGCTAAAGCTTATAGTTTATTGGTGACTACTCATTAGATTTTGGATATTATAGCTAGAATTTTAGCTCCCTTACAAGAGGCAATCCAGACTTCTCCAAGGCTATAACAGAAGTATATGAGTTTTAAAGCATCCTATCAAGGTTAAAAACCTTCTAGTACACATCTGGAGTATCTATGTATTTTCTGAGGACCATCCTAAATAATATTGGAAAGGCTCATCTCTCATGTTCATTTTAGGACCTAAAACTTTAGCCACAACCATCTACATAGATTTAATTTTAATCATTAAACATTTATTAAGCACCTACTATGTGTCAGATACTGTGATAAGCACTGAGGATTCAAAAAGAGGTAAAGTAGTTCTTGCCCTTAAGGAGCTCACAATCTAATTGGGGAAATGACATGCAAACAAATAAATACAAAACAAACCAATAGAGGACATATAGGAGATAATTAAGAAAGAGAAACTCCTGGAATTAAAATGCATTTGGGAAGAAATCCTATTGAAGGTAGGATTTTGGTTTAGACTTATAGGAAGCCATGGAGGTCAGTAATTGTGATGAAATGTTTCAGGTTTGAGGAACAGCCAGAGAAATACCCCTGACAGAGTATGTTGTTCCTGCAATACCCAAAAGGTTAGTGTCACTGAGTTGAAGAATACATGTTGGTGAATAAGAGATAAGAAAAGTGGAAAGATACAATGAAATGATTGTAATTATGGAGGATGGAGTGGGCAGAATTAGCATCTTTCATTTGAAAGGATAAGGAAAGATAGAATACAATAATAATACACATGCTGATTTCAGTATAGAAGTATATGAAAATCAAAAAATGAAATACAAGTTTATAAGGATATGGGTGTGGGGAGGAGTAAGAAGGGTTTAAGAGGAAGTCCAGAATATTGAAATGAATAATCATATGCAAAGCACATTAATATTGGATCAAGGAATATGAAGTTAGGATTCAAAGGAAAGGGGAAATAGTAAAAAAAAATATGGATTCAGGGGCTAGTAGAAATAAAAGAAAGCAATAGAGAGGAAATAGACTGTTCCAAATATAAGTCACAAAGGTCTGGCAACTTTCCATTTTACCACATTATTATTTATAAAGTTGATGGTAGCAGAAAATAAATTTTAAAAAATACAAGATGACAGGATAGAGGAAAACACAAAGTTTACAATCACAATACTGAATGTAAATGGGATGAACTCAGACACGTTTTTTAAAGCTAGAAGATTGGATTAAAAAATAGAATCTGATTTGTCATCTAGAAGAAATAGACTTGAATCACAGAGATTCATATAGAGATAAAATGAAGGGCTCTAGTTAAAAAAAAATTATGCTTCAGCTGAACTCAAAAAAGCATTGGTAACACACAAGATTTTTATTAAAGCTGTAACAAATATAGCCATGACAAAAAGACATAACAGGGATAATTATATTATAATGCAAGGCATAATAGATAACCAATAATTGTTAATAATTAATTTGTGTATATCAAATAACAGTATCTAAATACTTACACAAAATGTTGAATTAGAGGGAACAATGTGGGAACTTGATCAAATGAAAATCAGTCACCCAGTTAAAAAGTATTTATTAATTACCTAGTATGTTTCAGACATAGTGCTCAATGCTGGCAATACAAAAAAAATAGAAAAAAAAAGAAAAAAGAAAAAGCAATCAACATATAAATTAAAAAGAGCAATAGGGGCAGCTAGGTGGCACAGTGGATAGAGCACCGGCCCTGGAGTTAGGAGTACCTGAGTACAAATCTGGCCTCAGACACTCAACCCTTACTAGCTGTGTGACCCTGGGTGAGTCACTTATCTCCAATTGCCTCACTAAAAAAAAAAAAAAATAGGCATTTGGGGCGGCTAGGTGGTGCAGTGGATAGAGCACCAGCCCTGGAGTCAGGAGTGCCTGAGTTCAAATGTGGCCTCAGACACTTAACACTTACTAGCTGTGTGACCCTGGGCAAGTCACTTAACCCCAATTGCCTCACTAAAAAAAAAAAAAAAGGCAACAGAATTTTAAAAATATTAGAGATGACAGATCATAGGTAATTAGCGACTGGAAGAAAGAAATAAATCATATGCCTCTTAGTTCAAAATGACAGCTTTAAAAATTGACCTATATATTTGGCAGAATGATATTGACCATAAAATGTAGGACAGAAAAAGTCTACCATTTCATTTTTTCATCTTAATGCAATAAAAATTATATTAAATTAAAAAAAATAGTAGCTTACTGTTCAACAAACCCAGACCCCAGTTAAAAAAAGTATGGACTTCAGGATTTGACAAAAACTGTGGGGGGTACTATAACAATGTGGCATAAATTTGTTTTTTATTTATGTCTTATACCATAAACCAAATTAAGCTCTAACTAGATAAATGACCTAAATAATAAAGATAGTATCATGAACAACTGAGAGAAACAGGGAAAAAATTACCTTTGATCTATGTATAGGAGAAGAGATCATGACTAAACAAGTGATAGAAAGAATTGGGTAAGATAAAATAATTTTAATCATACATACATTTATTTGTATTTTGCACAAAATTTAAAATTAAAATTAGTAAGAAAAGAGTTAACTGGGAAGAAAGCTTTGCATCAAATTTTTCAGATAAAGATCTCATATTGAAAATCTAGGAGCAACTTATTCAAATATATCATTCTATTTAATCATTCTGAATCATTCTATATAATAGATGAAGATGAAAGGATATTGCAAAGTACTTTTATTTTTAATTTTTTTTTTGGTGGAGCAATGAGGGTTAAGTGACTTGCCCAGGGTCACACAGCTAGTAAGTGTCAAGTGTGTGAGGCTGGATTTGAACTCAGGTCCTCCTGAATCCAGGGCACATGCTTCATCCACTATGCTACCTAGCTGCCCCGCAATGTACTTTTAAAAGAGGAATCCAATCTAACAATAAACAGAATTTAAACATTTATTTATCACTAATAATCAGATAAATATAAATTAATGGAACTTTGAGGTTCACCCTTGCACCTCTCAGACTGAAAAAGGTGGCTAATTTGGGAATTGTCTTGCATTCAGAACATCACAATATAGTCTACATTAGGTTATGTACACAACATTTTAAGAAGGTTATTGAAAAGCTATAGACCATTCAGAGAAAGGGAACTGATATGGTAAAGGATCTTAAGTTTCTACCATATGGGAACCATTCGGAGCAAAAGGGGGTATTTGACATGATGAAGAGATGACCTTCTTCTCAAGGCGGAATGGAGGTTGGAACATGAAATCTGTCTTCAAGTATTCACAACCTCTCTTCTTGCTCCTTTCTTTCATGTATATACAGGTTTGTCATGCCAGGGTGGGAGTGGGGATAAGCTGGCACTCTCTATAAAATGCTCCAAAGGTGTGCTTCTCAAATAGCCTCTGACAACCGAAGCCCAACTCCTGGCCTTCTCGTGGCAGAACTGTTTCTACTAACAGAAAAAGGGGCAAAGGCGAGTCACTGGCACCTTAATAACAGTCACTTCAGGCAGGTGGGGCTCATCAGCCTTGGCAGGCAACCTGCCTAGGGGAAGGAAAATCCTGATTTTAAACCTCCACTGTCTTGTGGCTATACCCATATACAGGAAAGGCTTTGGGAGTTAACCCCGAGGAAAAATCGGGAGTTGGAGTCCCTTAGGCAGTTGGATGTTGGACATCACATCCCTCTGGCAACTCCTGTGGGGGCACTGGTGCCAAACTGTATTGGCTCTGCCTCTCCTTTGGATCCACCAATGTCGCGGAGAGGGGAAACCTGCTGCATGGGCAACATCTTGTTTTCCATATTGATCTGCCCAGGCCAGCACCCTCAAGAGGACACTCCAGCTATTCCTCATGGGGTAGATACAACATGGGATGCGGCAGTTACCAGTTATAAGTCACTCAGGAGCTGTGGCTCCCGTATCTGACTGCACAGCCACACTGTGGCCTGTGGCTCTTCAAGGCGCTGATCCATGGTTGTCCAGGACTGATGGAGGTCTGCAAAAAATTCACAGTGTTCCTCTCTTTTCTCTCTTTATGTGACTTCTATTATTTTCTTCCAGGCCTACACCCTACTAGCTGGACCCAACGCCTCCTTTTGGCCAAGGATTCTTGTGGCCTATAGCTTTCTTCAGTGAGTAGCACTTCTACTTTTATGGCAACTATAATAAACTGTATTGGAGACTTAGAGTTAAAGAAAGCCCAATCCGATCTCATATTATAGAAGGAAAAACATTCTTTTAATTAGAGCTAACCAAAGTGGAATAGGATGCCTTGAGAGTTAGTGAGTTCCCAGTTATTAGATATCTTTAAGCAAAGGTTGGATGGCAACTCTTCATATATTTTTAAAGCTTATCTCTTTTTAATACTCCAGTTAATTTTAATACAATGAATAGATTGAAAATGCTGAGTAAGCAAAACAAATTTCAGAATATCATTAAGGAATGAACATGGGTTTAGTCAGTCAATCCTAGACCAGAAGTCACCACTTGAAGCCTTAAATAGAATAGAATAGGACTAATAAGAGAAAGTAACTCTCCTTATAAAAGGTAATAGAATCACAGAATACAAGAACCTAAAATTCTAACTAATCAGTTTTACAGATATAACAGAATTCTGGCACACACGCTCAGTACCTCAGATAATTCCTCCCAAAATGGAGAGACTGGGTAGCCTGCTTCTCCAGAGAATCATGATGATATGGATGATATGCAAGGGAAGCACCTTGGAGAGATAGTGGAGTATTACATGAATATTTTATTAACTGGTTGTGGTCAATTAACAACATAACAAATGGGAGACTTGAGTACTGCTCCAGAGGAATTCAAAAAGTCTTAGTTGGCTTCTTCTCTCTCTTTTGACTCAGTCCTTTTGGATACCCCATTCATTGTTGCACTTCATCATTCACAGTATTTGGTCAATGAATAAGCTGTAAAGGGAAAGGTCTTTGACCCATCTCTCCATTAAGGCTGTATCACCCCAAGAAATAAAACTGGGTCCATAGCCTTTGTATTTGTTACTCTCTATTCAAGATGAAGGGAGAAAAACCTCTACTTTTGATCATTTGAAATTTGAAAAATCAGGAGTGTGCCCCCATATTCTAGCATTACAAAATCCAGATTTTCAGCCAACTCAGCAAAACGTATTCAGATGAGCAAAGAAAAAAATGACCTTTCGACCTTCAGAACTCAGGGCAATGGAAGCTGATTTAAGAACTTCTCCAATGATCATGGTATATCAGGACACAAATTTGTTGGAACCACTATTATGTACGAACTAGGCTAATAAGTGTGTCCCTAAGATATGGGGGAGAATTATTTATACATTTATTCTTTTTTTTTTTTTTTTTTGCGGGGCAATGGGGGTTAAGTGACTTGCCCAGGGTCACACAGCTAGTAAGTGTCAAGTGTCTGAAGCCGAATTTGAACTCAGGTACTCCTGAATCCAGGGCCGGTGCTTCATCCACTGCGCCACCTAGCCGCCCCCAAATTGTTTATACATTTATTCTTAATCTGTCTTTGAAGTAAATATCTTTTTTTTTTGTAAAAGCTAATTGATGTTAACTATTTAATGGACATATTATGTTAACCACTGTCATATTATAGTCACAGGAACACAGCTAGTAAAGGTTCAATGGTGGCAGAATCAAGACATCCCCAAACTGCTCAGGATACCATTGAACCATAAAAGGTAAATGTAGCCTCTTGGATAAAGGAAAGACAGCTAAAATACATTTACTTCACAGATAAAGAAGTTATACCCAGAAAGAAGTCACCATTCCAAAGTCCCACTTAGTTGGTGAGGGAGCAGATACTAGAACCCAGATTTCCTAATTCCCAAAGCAACATGCTTTCTACTGTTCCTCATGTAGTCCACCTCTCTCATTAAAACAAACAGACAAACCAAAACCTTGAGATTAAAATCATACTAAACAACTTGACCCACAAAACAATCAAACTTTTGAAATGAATTCAAATATATTCAAGATTTATTATAGGCTGAAAAGTCTCAATAAAAGTAGATCGGGAGTTGGTCAGACCTTCCTCTCTTCCTACAAAGTTTTTATTGTATACCTGCAATCTGGGTAAGGAAATATTCAGATTTATTTATGTGTAAAATACTGTATTTTAGTGTGATGAAGCAGGACAAAAGAAAAATGATGTGAGGTAGAGGAGGGGGAGATTTCATTTCCATGAAGGCTCAAATCACAAAGAACATCTTTTTGGACAGTTACCATAACCACCCCCCAACCCCGAGTGATGTGACATTCAGAATTTAGGGGATCAATGTTGTCTGAAGAGAGAGGATTCTTGCTTTTCTGACCTAGTGTGATACTGTTCTTGAAGACTACTGCCATCATATCCCAGGAAGAGATTGTGTGAGGAAATAAGAAAGGCAAAGGGAGCCATCACTGAATTCTGGAATAGACAGAAAAAAAGCAGGGATGTTGTGAGGATGACATTGTGAGATAATAGCTATAAAGTGCATTGTGAAACTTAAAGTTCTATATAAATGTGAATTATTATTATCATTACTGATGGTAGTGGTCGTAGTTGCAATTATTTTTGTTAGTCTCCAGTTAACAGGCCTCTAGTCATAACTTCATTCCCTGAGTCTTTGTTATACTATACTCATGCTGATCTCAAACAATATTTATATATATATATATATATATATATATATATATATATATATATATATATATATATATATATATATATATATATATATGGTTGTGTAGACATAAGTTCAAATGCAGCATCAGATAGTTACTAGCTGTGTGATCCTGCTCCAGTCACTTAACCCTACTTGACTCAGTAGTAGCATCTCTATAATGAGCTTTAGAAGAAAATGGCAAACTACTCCAAGTATTTTTCCCAAGAAAATTCCAAATAGGGTCACTGAGTTGATCACAATTAAAACACACACAAACAGATTTCTCTTCATTAAGAAATGCTTTGATATTTTATTGTGGAAAACCGAGAACTTCTGATAGAGCTATCATTTGTACACACATATGTATATGTATATATATGTATATATATATATATATATATATGTGTGTGTGTGTGTGTGTGTATGTATATGTATATAAACATATATGCACATATACACACATAAATATATATATACACACACACATATGTTTATGCACAGACTTTTAGGTTTAATTTGAATTAGTAAAACTTTCTTAAGTCTAGACAATCAATATAAGAAGAAATCAAGGTATAATTTTTAGCAATTGCCAATTTCTGACATGAAAATGCCTACATTATAAATATAATAGTTTCTCTGGAACCATTTTGACCTGGCTTAAGCATACCCCCTAAGTAAAATAGATCATCTTCATTCAGAGGATACAGATATGCATACTCACACACTCATTTTTTCAAGCAGAAAAGATAGAACCAACACTGTTTTTATGGGTCAGAAATCAATAGTCATCATGGACTTAACTACTTCCTACAAGCTGTATAGGTACTATGGGCAGAGAAAAGGAGGTTTGAGTCCCAATTCTAGTCATCCTCAAGAAGCTTAAAATTTCTTTGCAGAAACAGATTTTACACATATGAAACAAATCAAACATGAAACAACAGTGGCAATCTATGTGTCTGGCATGATAGTATTCATCTCCTGAACCATTCATTTATCCTGTAATCATAAAAAATACTGCCTTGTAATATCACTTGAACTTCTTTTGCTGTTTAACTTTTAACTGTTGTATCACTGTGCTTGTGTTTTAACTTGATGTTCTCAAATTGATTGCATTAAGAGCAAGAACCATAGCTTTTATTTCTTCGAATTCCCCACAGAACCTGAAATAGTGGTATAAACCTCATGGAAAACCAAAAAGTATTTGCTCAGTAAAGCTGAAGGGGACTGGAAAGCACACTGGATCAAGAATCTGAGGAACTTGGGTTCAAGCTCAAGTTCTTCTAAACACTACCTTTCTAGCCTTGGGTAAGTATCTTAACTGCTCAGCGCCTATGTTTCCTAATCTATATAATGAGAGTTTGGACTTTATGACCATTCAGATGCCTTCTGGCTCTGAATCCAGTTGATAAAAGTAACATTGTAAAGGTGTTCATAGTTGATGTGCTGTAGTAGCCAGAATCTTGTAATAATGCAAATTAGAGAATAAGGTTCCAAGCCCTTACACTTTCAAATTCTTTGTGGATTGCTTTAACTTTTACCCACAACGTACAGTATTATCTGTTTGACTCATTTTCTCTAAATACTTATTGTTTCAATCACATTATGCACTGATTTACAAAAACGATGAACCTTTTGTGTGCTGGTTTTCAACAGACAAGGACTGTCCCAATTGATTTTATAATGTACTTGATATAAACTGAAACAAATGGAGCAGCAAGGGAAAATAGAAAGAAAGAAAGAAAGAAAGAAAGAAAGAAAGAAAGAAAGAAAGAAAGAAAGAAAGAAAGAAAGAAAGAAAGAAAGAAAGAAAGAAAGAAAGAAAGAAAGAAAGAAAGAAAGAAAGAAAGAAAGAAAGAAAGAAAGAAAAAGAAAGAAAGAAAGAAAGAAAGGAAGGAAGGAAGGAAGAAAGGAAGGAAGAAAGAAAGGAAAAACACAGACATAAGGCTTTACTTTAAGTACACTGAGGATATTTTAAGAGATTTCCAATATTAAGTGGCTGAATTGTTAACTCTGAATTGCTGCTGAGGGAGGATGGGGGTATTGAGGGAAGAAAGAGAAATGAACATGTAGTGTTATGAAAGCCATTTCTATTCATTAAGAAATGCTCTGATATTTTCTTCTGCAGGACCAATGTAGTTCTGACAGAGTGGCTAACAAATTGTACACTCTTCACCATTTATTTTCATGAACTTAATTGACCATTTTAGGAAAGAAATTGGCCTTTATGATAACAACAAGATAAAAGCTTGTAATTGACTGAAATGCTTGGGTCTAACTAGACAAAACCACTTTCAGCTAATGGAGACCTGAATAGAAGGTATGAAAGTTTTAGCCAATTGCTCAGAAGGTCACTAAGTCCCTCAACCTCTTCCATCCCCCATCTTTTCAATGCATCAAGTAAACAAGATTCTATGTGAGTCTTCACATTTAAAAGCAATTGTTATTTTAAAAGCAAAAAGAAAATGAATCTTTTGAAAATTATTCTGCAGTTCCATGATATTATTCATGATGTAATATATTAAATTGACATAATATTTTAATTTTTTTTTTCCCTCAGTAAAATTAGGCTATCAGCACAAGGGTATTTTATATATGTATCCAAGGAATTTTTCTGTTTTCAGAAATCTGCATCTAAAATTGAAATGGCACATGTCAAATATTTGACAAATCAATTCAATAAGAAAACTTTTGTGGAACTAAAAGTAAAGTACTGAAAGCTTGACTACTTTTTCCCCCTTTAAGCATCAGTCATACTTTTGCCTGAAAAAGGTAAATTGCAGGCAGTCAAAGCAATAGATATATTCCATGTAATTCAATTGCCTAATAGTAATAGTTAATATTAAGATAGTTAAGTCTATTTTTAAAACATTTTGGACCATTCATTTCTCCCCATTTTATTAATTATAACCACTGATGTGTTTGAATTATTTCTATTTTTAAATTGCCACTATTTTTCTTGAAGATAAAAAGATAGGAAATACTATAGTCATAGCTATTAAAATCATTCCTACTTAATGGAGATTATAGCCTAAAATGGTTTTCTTTATCTCTAGTAAGCAATGGAACAAAAGCACTGTCTATTAGTGTTTAGTCAAATTGGACATGGCTGAAAGAATCAATCACTCCAATTCATGACAGCACAGCTATATGGTCCTTTAAGAGGTAAAGACCGGTAAATAGCTGTCTTGCTCATTAAATGGCACAATCTTAATGAGCCTTGACTAATCGTAATGACTGACTCTTTTAGCCATTTCCAACTCAGCACTGCCCATGTAGATATGGCCAAAATCAGATTTAGTTGCAGATAAAATTCTAAGAGAGGTTTTCATAAGCCTATGCAATATCAGCCAGTTTAGCTCTTTGTTTTGTTGTTATTTTGTTTTAATGAGAAACAGTGAGAAGCAATAGGGATATATTAAGTTTTTTATCTTAATCCATGTATTTAAAAGAAGGAGAATGATCTAGAGGAGAGCATTAGTAGGACAAGTTTATGGATTTTGTATTTTTATGCTTATATAATTATAATGGTAATTAATTTGCCATTAAATTACCCTAGCCCCTGTTAAGTTTACAGGGATATGCAAATAAAACATATCTTTGAAATTTATAATAATAATTTATACAAATTAAAAATACCAGTTTATAAAATATATTATCATCATTGTTTATATTATTATTATTATTATTATTATTATTATTTACATAATAATGGAATATTTTAAGCCTAAAGGATGTAAAGAGGTGGAGGGACTAGACTCAATGCCTTGCTATTCTTTATGCTCTCAGAGAATAGAGATAAAGTATGGATAGAACAATGGCAGATGGTCAGAAATAAAGTAAGGCAGGAAACCTCTGTGATTCAGAATTCATAAATCATGCTTTGGGATGTTTTTACTATGACATACTAGCCTACTGTGTCTTCCAGAACAGTATGATTATATTTTGTTCCTTTACCATTTTACATACTCCAGGAAGAGATTTTATAGTAATACAAGACTATTTGTCGAAGGCTGGCTTTCTCCCCTGTCTGATTTACTTCTACCTAATGCACATCACTGCTATGATTGCTTTCCATTCTATAAATTACAGCATTTCAGGATTAATCCACAAACTTAAGGTTAATTTTTTTAAAAATTAGATGACAATTCAGTGAAAGGGGTAAAGACTAATGGTTGAAGGGGGTGGGGAGAAGCAATGAAAGACTGTGCATTGTTCTAACTAAAAAAATGTGACTGGGTCTTGTCTTTCTGAGAATATTGAAAGCTCATGGAGGATCATTTCAGATGCTTCAGAGTCTGTGTGGATTTAGTACAGCCTCAATTGTTAGCATATGGAACACTAGCTTTATTCTGATTTTTTTTTTTTTACTATAAATGTACATGGTTTTGTGTCAGGAACATATTCTCACTCTATTACTAGAACCACATGACATTCCTTTATTCCCAGGATCATAAAATATATTCCTTGTACATGGTGTGTCTTTGATATTTGGTTATAAAACTGAATAAGTATGTATTTTCCCCCAGATCCTAGTTATGAAAGAATAAGATACTATGAGTTGGAAAGGACCTTGTTCAGAATCTGAACAAGAATCCTATTTCCCACATATACCTGATAAATGGTTATCAAGGCATTTCAGAAATCCAGTAATGGGAAACCCATTCATTATTTCCTAAGGCAACCCATTCCCCATTTGAGTAGTATTGCCTGAAAGTATTTTCTTATATCAAGCTTAAATTTTAATTCTTTGCAACTTCTAGTTGGTAAAGCACTTTGTGAAGCTTGGGATCTCCTTTCAACTGAGTTTTTATTTGTTTCTGTAGGCATCATATATATTCATAGGAAACTAGGTTCTGCAAGCATAACTCTTTTACATAGCAATGATACATGATCTCAGTTATAGACACACTTTTAATGATACAAGTGGAATCCAACTCATGCCTTTGTGATTCTTGTCCATTTAGTCTTCAAAATCATCCATAGAAGATGAATCCTAGATATATCTGGAGGTCTTCCTTCCTTCTTTCCTTTCTTCCTTCCTTCCTTTCTTCCTTCCTTTTTTCCTTCCTTCTCTTTCTCTCACCAGTAATTCACTTGGGTTATTTCTTATTTCTTACTCTTCTTTTCCTATTATGTAGTGCTGTGCTTAAACTGGCTAAGAGGAGCAAATTGTAAAATTTTCACTATGAATATTTACACACTACAAATCAACAAACACTACATATCAGGGCTTCATTTGTTATTTTGTTGATTGTCTACGCTTAAGAAAGTGATAGAGAAAAATTAACATTAAACTTAATAGTGTGTCATGCATGCTTCTCCCCTGACCCGCCCCCTCTGAGAGCTGGTTGTCAAACATTTACCTGCTTTTACATCACTTCCTACATATGTGTTATTATTGAAAAATTCTCATGGACTACTTACCATACCCATACTTCTCTCCATTGACATTAGAGGTACTATGAATTTTAGTCTCCAGAGACTGTGTTGTCCCATGATTTGTAGCCATATAGAATTTTAGGATCATAAATTTAGATTAGAAAGGACCCTAGAAAACATCTAGCCAAAACTCCCTTATTTTGCATCTGAGGAAATTGAGGCCCCAGAAAGATTAGATTACTTCCCCAAAGACTTGAAGACTTTCTTCACTAAGTAGAAGGTCAAATATTTAAACTAAATTTTTCTTATTCCTAATTCTAGTATTCTTTCCACAAAACCACTCTGATGAGAGAAGGGTGAGTTTTATTTCTGGGAGTACAATAGGGTTATTAAAAGTACTTGTTAATTTCTGAAATGCAATCTGGCTTGCTCTCCTGTTCCTACTCAATTCTGGATCCAGTTAATTTTCCATCTGCAATCTGTCTAAGATATATGTATTAATGGATCAAGTCAAAGGAATGTACATCTAACTTCACATTGTTATGCAGTTAAATATGCAGGCATTTTTCATAATCGTTTCTTTTATAGATTCATTGAGGCAGTTCTATGGAATGTTGAATATTGATATAATGAGCTTTTAGCTATTGGCAAAAAAGTATTTTCTAGAATACTTCCCCAACCATGTATAGGGAATTTTCCACTGCTATTTGAACATGTTATAGGACATCATTCATTAATGATGCAAAGATAGATTTTTGACTTTCCATCATATTTGCCTTGATGATAGCTAGTTTAGAATGTGTTTTGTAATGGGCTTAATTATGGGCACAGGCCATGCAATGAATATAAAAGGCACCATAAAGAGTCAGGACCAGAAACTCATTCCCTCTGCTCAGAAGGTGCCTTGATTTGAAGAAAAACTCTTCATGGTGATTTCTAAATGAAGTAGATGAAGACTGAGTATATAAGCAAAAAGGTAGGTTCAGCTGGACTGTGGAACATAGAAACTGAAATAATGTAGCATGATGTTAGATAGGTAGGAGTCTGGTCATGAAGGTCTTTATTTTTTTTTTAATTTTTAAAAATTTTTAATTTTTAAATTTTTTTGGCAACAAACATTTATTTTATTTTTTCCATTTACATGTAAGGGTAGTTTTCAACATTCATTTTCATAAGATTTAGAGTTCAATTTTTTTTTCCCTCTCTCCCTTTGCTCACCCCTCCACAAAACAATAATCAATCTGGTATAGATTATATATGTTCAATCCGCAAGTACTCTTTTTATCAGTTCTTTCTATGGGAGTAGACAGTATGCTTCAACATTAGTCCCTTGGGATTGTCTTGGGTCATTGTCTTACTGAGAGTAATGAAGTCATTCACAATTGCTCATTGAACAATACTGCAGTCACTACACACAATGTCCACCCAGTTCTGCTCATTTCACTTGACATCAATTCATATGAGTCTTTCCAGGTTTTTCTGGGATCATCCTGTTTGTCATTTCCTATAGCACAAAACCATTCCACTACGATAATATATCACCATAGCCTCTTTAGTCATTCCTCTGTGGTAAAATTTATTTGTGGTAAAAAATTGTTGGAGTTTTAGCTGACTCATTTGGGAGGGGCCACACCTGGCCTACCATGAAGTTATGTATGCTACTGAGGTCAGAAGGAGAACTCTCCATAGACAGTTTTTGAAGGACCTCCCCTTTTGGGGGAGGAAGATTGTACTTTCCCTGAGGGGAGGCTGAGGCACTTCAGGAATGGTAGCTTTCTCCCGGCTGTCTCGACAAAGTGTAAGGACCGAAATTTAATATACAGAACATTAATTGGGTGATGCTGAAATATTGGTGTCCTGGATATATGAGGGACCTTTAGGTTCAAAGCTCCCTCCCCTCTGAACAGCCCTTTTAGATATTTCTCCCAGGCCAATAAGAAATTAGCCTTACAGCTTTAATTCACAAAAGGAACAGATTTTATTACTTGGGAATTAAACAACAAAGGTGAAATTAATAAAAATCAAAGATAAGGAAATAGGAAAAAGAAATACAGATAAATTTTCTTAACTCTAAACAGCCTATGCAATCCCCAGATCATTTCCAATTAATTCAAAGGAAATTAGGATTTTTTTTTGTTCACTAACCAAAACCTGGAAAGTCTACAGTTGCTCATGCCACCAGAAAGGCAGAAGCCAGAGAGAGAACTAGCATTCTGGAAGAGCCTCAGCCTCCCCTCAGGGAGCGTTCTATCTTCTTCCCCTAAATAGGGAGGTACTTCAAAAACTGCCTATGGAGAGTTCTCCTTCTGACCTCAATAGCATACATAACTTCAAGGTGGCCAGGTGTGGCCCCTCCCAAATGAGTCAGCTAAAACTCCAATAATTTTGCTGCCTCAGAACTAGCATAGACCCCTGTAATCTCCCCTCTGCCAAGGGCTCAGCCCTCTCACCAGATTGTGATCTTAGTTCCAGATGACACTGGTACTGCAGCTGATTCAGAAGCTCTGGGGGGCTCTCTTTCTCTGGAGAGGCCTTCCTGTGACTGGATGTGTGTCAGGATGACTGTAGGGTTGGGTCCCACTCCTGTATCAGCACAGCAGCTCCCTCCTTCTAGCCTTACAAGCCATCATTGGCTGGAAAATTATCTTAGCACATTCTTCTGTGGATTTTGCTGCTCCAGGAATTGTTCTATGGCATTATTTGGATGTTTTTTGGAGCAATCATGTAGTGAGTTTGAGAGCTCACTCCTTGAGCCAATTCTAATGAGTCATTAAGGTCTTTAAAGGAGAAATAGAAGCAAATGTATTTGATCCTAGAGGTAATAGGGAGCCTGTGGCAATTATTGAATATATAATGAAACAATCAGACCTAGGCTTAAGGAATATCTCTGGCTCTGTTTGGAGAATGAATTTGAAAAGGCAAATATTTAAGACAGGAAGACCACTTAGATGACCACTACAATAACCCAAGTGAAAGGTGATAAAGTGGATCACATAACTGAGATGTTGTAGAAGTAGAATCAACAAGATTAGGCAATTAAATGGATATGTTGCTTGAATGTGAGTAAGGATTCAAGGGTTACCTCGCAGTTGTGAACCTTGGGGACTATAAGGGTGGTGGCTTCCACAACACAAATAGGGAATTTAGGAAGAGATAGGAAAATGTTTTAGTTGAATTCCTTATATATTTAATTTTTTTATTCAATTCAATAAATGTTTATTTTGTTTAATAAATGCAGAAGTTTGTTAGGTACTATGGATATTAAAGTGAAAAGTAATATAGCTCCTCCACTCCAGTAGCTTGTAATATAATAGAGAATATGTGTGTCACACTCACTTATATATGTGTGTATGTATGTATGTATATATACACACACAGAGACATATATATATATATATATATAATTTGCTATAATACTAGAATATGTTTAAGTAGACAAGAGATATAAATATGAAATGGAAGACAAAAGGAATGATGGGAAAATAGATGAACTGTCAATTCTCAGGATTTATATTTAAAAGGGATATTTGGGGTTACCAAATCAACTCTCAAATGAAGAACCGAGAGGGTAATTGAATTCTCAAGTCAAATAAATGGGTAGTAGGCAGTAGGGCTAGCATTTGAACCTTGAGTCTCACATGCTAAAAACATAATGTCTGATGAAGGATCAATGAAGACCTTTATGAGAAGTTCATGGGTTGGCACTTAAAGGGAAAATATTCTGTGATATCTCTTGTATCTATCCAATTATTTCCACTGCCAGAATGCCATTTTATGATTTCATCCTTCATGCCTTTGCTTTTGAAATAGGTACTTAGCTTGTCCCAAGGATTTTTAAAGATGAATATAGAGACTAAACATATTAAAGATCTATAATCACATATACATACATACATACACATACATATACATATATACATACATACATATATATACATATATATAATACACACACACACACACACACATATATATATATGGATTTGTAATATTTAAATCAATGATAGTGGTGCTACCACATTTTGACTCTAATAGCCCAGTCCATTTGTGGATTTGACAAAATGGGAGTGACTCTGGCAAAAGTGAAGTTAGGATTTGAAAGTATTGATGAACCAATACACAAGATGACTAAAAGGAAGAAAGATCTGAATGACCAGAAAAATATTACTTTTGATATTATTACCAACATAAAGATGGTCAAAAGGACATCAAATACTGGATCATTAACATATTTTCTCATTCATATAAAATCTTCCTGTGAATAACAGATACCTATTAAAAGTGTGCTTTTTTAAAAAGTATTCTTGATGAAAAATATAAGCAGGGAATAGTACGCATTCACAAATATAGTGACATACAGCTTCAGCCACAAAATGGACAGAAAGGTATTGAAAATACAGTATTGCATCAAGATTTTGTAGATACAATAAAAAAAAGAAATCACTTATATAGAAGAAAATGAACTTTATCTCCAATGAAGCATCTTCTATGCAACTGTTAAAATTACATATGATTTTTTTTTGCTAGATCTAGAAATAAAGACAATTTCATTCAATAATCTTCTACTTATTAATGTCAAACAAGGACCAAAAGAGGAAAATAGGTTATTTACAGTGATAATTATTGCAGAAATACGGAGCTGAAAACTGTCCAGAAATTAATTAAAATGGTAAAAGAGAGGGGTAGACTAACACAATTATGACTTCTCAGATTTCAAGGAACAAGGATGAATAAGATCAAGAACTATATGCTTGTCAAAAGTACATCTTGGGGCAGCTAGGTGGCACAGTGGATAAAGCACCATCCTTAGATTCAGGAAGACCTGAGTTCAAATGAGACCTCAGACACTTGACACTTACTAGTTGTGTGACCCTGGGTAAGTCATTTAACCCTCATTGCCCCACCAAAAAAAAAGGTACATCTCATTTTCATGTTTAATATCTATGAAATCTCTAAATACTAAAGGAATTCACTCTAGACTTTGAAGTATAACCAATGACTCTATTCAGTGCTAATATTGCACAATTCCTAACAAGCCTTATAACAGATCAGAACCTCTAAAATTCCCTTCAGCACTAAAAAGTGCTACATGATAGGTACAATTCACGAAGGAAAAACTAAATGCATTAAGAATGTCTAGGGGCAGCTAGGTGGTACAGTGGATAAAGCACTAGCCCTAGATTCAGGAGGACCTGAGTTCAAATCCAGCTTGAGACACTTGACACTTACTGCCTGTGTGACCCTGGGCAAGTCACTTAACCCTCATTTCCCTGCAAAAAATGTCTAGGACATGACATACTCATTGAACTAGTCCATCAGTATGTATCTTTGATAGATGTCAAATGAACAAATTGATTTCTAAAATTGAGAGTTCGGTAGTTTGTATTGGGAAACTGTGCTAAATTTTCTATAATTACAAGATTCTCCTTGAAATTTCTTAATAAAAACAAAATCCCTCAATATTCCTTCATTGACATTTTATGGTTGCGAATCAAAACCCCCAAAGAATCAAAAGTTAACATGACGACAAGGGTAGTGGAGATATATATGGTCAGTAGAAATATACTGCAATGTGTGCAAGAATCATTGTATCATCTAAGGAATATGTAATCATAAAAACAGACAGTTAATATCCATGTAATGTTAAAAGACATAGAAAAAGGACTTCATCGTATTGTATGGATTACTCATGGAGTAGTTAGGGTAAGAACTGAGCAATACTTGCCCAACATGATGTATGAAAGTTTCCAAAGCTCACATTTTAAGAATCTTTCCGTATCAATGAGCTTACCCCTCATTCCTCAATTATAGTAATAGATTAGATCTCTTTTTCTTCTCTTTTCACAATCTTTCAACCCCTGCATTTTTATATTCACCTTTCTAAGGTAACCTATCACACATTCCTATAGATGTGATTATTGGTAAACAATCCTTCTGGGAATGAATATGAGTACAATTGCATTCAAAATAAAAGTAGTTCTAATTATTTAATAGATATGTTTTTTTTTTCCTTAGAAATGCTGAGTTAGTGTGCCTAAATGGAGAATGCTTTGGATTAGAATCAGATGCCATGGGGTTAATTCTCAGAATGGCTATATGACCTTGGGCAGATCAATTCACTTCTTCTGAGCTTGAATTTTCTCCTCCCTATATTCCATATTATTGAAAAGATCTATTATCTGAGAGTTATTATTTGTTGTGCCATTGTTATGCTTTCTAACTGACATTATGTTAGTAGACAATTCCTTCCCATTACTAGGCTATCATTTAATGGGATTTTAATGAAAGTATGGAAAATCCCTGTGGCACTTCATTGGAAAATGCTTCTGACTGTGGATAGAGTTGAAGAATATAATATAGAACTACAGCAAGTATCTGAACTTTAAGGATGTGTGGGTGGATATTTCTTCTGAAGAAAAAGATTTTGTTTTAGCCTGAATTATACTGGTATTTCAAATCTGAAAAATCAATTTATTTTACTCTTCATATCCCTTTGATAATTTTAGTCATTCTCTGGATTTCTTTTAGCATTTTTTCTCTCTATTTATCTTGAGGAACACTAAGCATCACTTACAGATTGCATATTCTAGTACATAATTGACACATTATTAAAATTAAGTCCTTTCATTTGTTTATAATATATCTTCTGATCATTTGTTTTTAGAGATTTTGTTAGCTTTTTGGACCCCAACCACATTTGAGTCTTGTCATCAGACACATTTCCCTCTTGAGTTTGGACTACTAGTCCTATTTTTATTAATACTGATTTGGGGGGTAGCTAGGTGGTGCAGTGGATAGAGCACTGGTCCTGGAGTCAGGAGTACCTGAGTTCAAATCTGGCCTGAGACACTTAACACTTACTAGCTGTGTGACCCCGGGCAAGCCACTTAACCCCAATTGCCTCACTAAAAAAAAAAATATAGTGATTTGGATATATTTTTCCTCTTTCTGGCATTATCTTCCACTTACATTGAAATTCATCTTCCTTTTCCTCTTCCATGCCCATTCACCACTCCCATACCTCCCTCTCCCCCATGCATGAGATCAGCTTATATCTATCATGACTTGCATAATTCCCCATTTTACTTTGTCTCAGTCTATTTGAAGCCCAACATCTAGAATGGAGAAATTTGACATGTACATTTATTGGTTGCTATTTTGTCTCTGAATCATTTAAATGAGCAAATGGACTATACAGAATATAAAATGACCCATTCTGTCATGGTATATAAAATAAGGAATTTTTTGTATTATTTAGGTTTCCTTAGACTAACAATTTTGTTTTCAGGCTCGGGAGACATACCATTCATTTACGTTTTCTTCTTTTTCCATTTTAACCACAATAAAGGGGGTGAAAATGAATAACTCAGCAGCACATAAATTATACAAGAGCTCTCATTTGCATCCCGGTAATGAATGATATGCACAACTTGGTGATAGATATTGTGACTTGAAAGGCAACAACTCAAAATAGATTCAAATGGAATGTGCTGAAAAACAAACTCTAAAACTATGCTTGAGGAGTGCAGGTAATTTCACTGTATGTAATTTGAATTTGCATATAATCCTTGCTTACAAGAAAACAAGACAATGACTGAACAATATCATGATGATTTTGTATTTTGAAAATGTTGCAACAGTAAGATCTGCATATGTGTGCAGCACATACAAAGAGACATGTTGTACTTTATATGGTTTTATAGTTTTATCCTGTCAAACAATGTTGATGTACCTCTACATAAAATATGTCAAAACCTGAGAGCATATATAATCAAATCATTCTAGGCAACATTGGCACCAAACCTGTTTGTAAACTATTTTGTCAAAGGATGCTCAATTGCATCTGACTGGGGGAAATCATAAATAAATGGAGGATCACTTCATGATTTCAAATTAAGTGTTTGTAAATAGAAGTGATGTTTGACATTGTACATGACTCCTTGATGATGCTGTTATACCTATGTACAATTCAGCTAATCTGCTGTTTTATCTTTTATTTTCTCCTGACTGTCTCATCTCTTGGCACCTTAGAACTTTAATGAGGAAATGCATTTGAAAAGTAAAGCATTCTAAAAGCCTGAGAAATTATATTTGGCAAGTTTTCTCTGATTCTATGCAATGCTAATAACCCTACATCAGAAACAATGAACATCAAGATAAGACATGCCATAGGTATTCAGGTGTAGATTGCAAAGGAAGAGCACTACAATTATGTGTTTGTTATTAAAATAACCATGCCGAAGTGTAGAAAAAAGTCTGTCTCTGATTTCTCTACTCTAGATTGCCATAACCTGTTGTCAGCTATTTAAGGCAGTCTGTTGATTTATTCTTTTAGATAATGAAACTCTACATTCTTGAGCCCGGGATCACAGGTTATATTATTGGACCCTTGACAGAATCTAATGCAGAGGTGGATGATAGTTATGTTGGGGATAAATATTAACTGATTTGTTGAATTATTATAAAATATATTCCATTAAATAAGAACATGTCCTGACTCTATTAAGAAGAAATAGAGAACCTATATGAATAGAGTTTTTATTTCTTTGGAAAAAAGAGCCTTAGCATACTGGAAAAAGAACTGGTCTTAGAGTCAGTCTCATATCTGAAACATACTAGAGGTAAGACCTTGAACAAGTCACTTGACCTCTCAGCATCCCAGGAAATCCTCTAAGTTGTAAAGTATGTGTCAATTGGTGCTTGTAGGGGTTCTTTCCTTATTAGAATTTTTCTATAATGATATAGATCCAGTTCAATATATGCTCAAGAGTACCAGCACTCCTCCATCATGACACAATGCAAATAAACATGTTTGCAATAGAGAAAACTAAGGTTACGTTTTTTGCATCTGGTTACATAGTTTGTAAGTAGTAAAGCCAAAATTCAAACCCAAACAAGTGTCAAAGATCTAATTAGTCTTTTTGCTGTATCATTTCCTGAGATTAGTAAGGGGTAGTAGATCATTGAGCTGTAGTAGATGAGTTAAAGCCATCTACTCCATACAAACTTTATCCTAGTAGAGTCGAAAAACTGGGATCTGTGTTTGCTGAGGCACTGATGGGGATCTTATCAAACTCCTAAGTAATCAGAGAGGTGGGACAAGAGAAAGGCAAATGCTCTGATCCTGCAAAATTTATATATGGCACCTGTAGACTATAGGCCAATGAATTTAATTTTGTTTCCTAGAACAAATCTAAAACATTTTTTAATGTCTAGAAAGGGGGAGTATGTTCAGTAAGAGTCAGCAGAAATAATAGGTCAGAAGAACATTGTTTTCTTTTTAAATAGAATGTTGTAAATATATATTTACTTAGATCACAGCAACAAATTTTAAAGACTTTTATGTTCACTTCACAGGCAAGGTAAAGCTAAGGGCTGGACAATTATTGGTAGATGCAGAACAGGTTGGATGACACAAAGAGTAGCCATTGCTTGGTGACACTTTCTTAGTTTTCCTATATTTTCTCAACTGTCTTCATAGCAGAGATCAGAGAACTCTGTGCAAAAATTCTGTCAGTGCATATTTTTCACTTGACTCTGCTAGCAGTGACCTGGTTTCATTACACAATAGCTCATCAGTCCTTATGGTAGGGTTGCAAGTGATTTTCTTTGATGACAATACTATTCCTAATATCTTAACAGAATAGGACTCACAACATTGTCCTATGCCTAAATACTAGTTGTTTTGCAGCTCTTAGGAGTAGGAATGCACTGTGGACAGGTTGTAAAGATTAAAGCTTATTTTCAGCAAAGAAATTTCTTTTTTGCTTGCCATTTGTAGGGAGTCAGAAAAACAAATATTCTGTAATATTTTTATTCCCTTAAATATTCTGGCTACTTTTCCTTGAATATATAGATACAGGAATGTTGTATTAACAGGAAAACAAGCCTTATTATTGGCTTGTCAAAAGAAGGATTAATTTTTTAATTCCTTGTGACACAATAGCCTTTTGTATATAGTCCAAATAGCACTGGTTTTTCTGACTGCTACATCATCTTGTTAGTTTTCTTTTTTTTCCTCTTCATGGTCACTCAAAGTATTTCAATACGACTAGTTTTTTTTTTTTTCTGATCATACAGCTGAGGTTCATTTTTATCATTCACCATAAGCAATAGTTCATGCCTGAATAAATCATCTCTTTTAGAGAGGTTTCTGCCAGCATACCTAGACACTCTGGAGATAGCTGTACCGCTGATATTCCCTATGGTATTGCAATAGGTTTAAATTAATATTGCTGCAAAATAGCTTTGACATTCTGCTTTTTCCAGTGATGTATATATCTCTAATGAAAATGTTAAATTAGACATAACCTGACCTCAACCTTTTCAGCATCTCACTACACACATCCAGAAATTCAATCTTTTTATTATTTCTGGTCTTTACTAATAGGTTTGCACAGACACAATTATAGAACATATACCACAACTCAAAACAACAACCACCACAACAAAAATGTTTTAAAAATGTTTTAAAATTAGAATTAAGCTGACTAGGGACAGTTAGGTAGCACAGTTGATAGAGAACTGCATTCAGGAGGACCTGAGTTCAAATCCGACCTCAGACACATGACGCTTACTATCTGTGTGACCCTGGGCAAGTCACTTAACCCTCATTGCCCTAAAAAAAATTAAACTGACCAAATACCAAAGAGGCAAGTACATAAGGTTTTGCTTATCTTTCTGATTAATACATCTTTTTATTTTTATACAGTGTGTCAAAAGAATGTGAAAAACAAACCACAAACAGACATGCTTTTGTTTATTTGTGTAACAGTGACTATCCTTCCTCTTCCTTCTATCCTCCTCCATTGCCTGAATGCCAGGTATATAATATTTTATCTTTCCTCCAGAGCTCTCCATTAACCCTAAGGGAATTTGGTTATGTTTAGTTTCTATGATAAGCCCAAACCAATGTTGTTCCTCCAATTTTCTGAATCCACTGAAGCCCGGTCCACTTAATCATTTAAATGTCAGATTAGCTTTATTTCAAAAGAATATGTACATCAGAGGTATAAGAACAAATATTCAATAAATGGATCCCTCCCCAGTATGTGGAGAATATAATCCTCCCTTTTATCACCTCAGGCTCTGGAGAGGAGAAGGGAATTAAGTTTACACTTTATCTCAATTCATATATAGCATGATACCACTAAATCCAAAAGTCAAAGCCCCTCTCCAGCTTGAGTCCTGGGCACCCTGGCTTCTAAGGGCTCCCCTGTCAGGCTGGCTACAACATTCAGCCTGGAATCCATGGCATTAGTGCAAGTCTAGGGACTTCACCATTTGGGTCTGGAAATGAAAAGAAAAAATGGGATAGACAAAAAGCTCAAGCTCAATTCTAAGGATCACAAGGCCAAGCCCTTTTCTCCCAGCTCAATTCATGGCACCACATTTGTGACCTCTGATAGGATGCCAAATTTTCTCCTGATGGAAAGCTGATACTGTCTTTCAGTGATGATAAAATGTCAACACTGTCTAACTGTGGAGTAAGTCCAGCAGAGAATGTGTGCATTGGTAGCTTGAATAACCTCAGTACCTTATTTTATTCCAGGATTGAACCTGAACTAACATGGTACTGGCTTGAATCCAGCACATCACTAAAAAAGTTAGCTTTGTCTCCTTTTGTCTATCAATATGCTTTTAATTCCTTTCTCATTGTTAATATTTTTACCTTCTTTGGTAACATCTCTAGAAGCATAACCAAAAAAAGTGGATGATATATGGTACTTGCTTCTGAATTTAAATATGTAAGTATATGAATACATACAAACACACATATATATGTATATACCCACATATATACATTGTTCTTTGTCTAAAATTTTTAGTTTTTAGCAAAATGAGTGTTATACTTTATCAATACCACTTTCTTCAACTATTGAAATGTCAATAATAAGCTTGGAAACTTTGAATATGATTATTTTTATTGTTTTCTTAAAGTTAAACCATATTTGAATTTAGACAAGAACATCTATACACACACACACACACACACACACACACACACACAGAGTTAATTTCTTCTGTAGTACTGTACTTGATAGAGAAGATTTCTGGTATTTCTCTTTAGTTTCACTGACTCTTTGCTTCAGTTGGTTCACCCCCCACCCCAAACACACTCATCTTCTTTTCTGCGTTATTTCTCAGGGGAACTGGATTTGGCTGGAACCTTTCATGTCATATTTATTGGAAGTCCCTTTCCAGAATATAAATTTGAACAATGGAACAGACATAAAATCACGCTATCAAAAAACAAACAGGGGCAGCTAGGTGGCGCAGTGGATAGAGCACCGGCCCTGGATTCAGGAGGACCTGAGTTAAAATCTGCCCTCAGACATTTGACACTTACTAGCTGTGTGACCCTGGGCAAGTCACTTAACCCCAATTGCCTCACACACACACACAAACACACACACTAACAAACAACAACAACAACAAAAACAGACAAAAATAGTTAAAATGGTAAGAAAAAAAAAGTGAGGCCAAGGGCAGAATTAAGTTTAAATGGTGTTGGCTTGACAATCATATGATGGTCTAATAGACAAAATTTTAAAAAAAGCCATTTATTAATTCTTCCTATGAAAAAACTGTACTAAGCACTAAGGATATAAATAAGAAAACAAAACAGTCCCTATCCTCAAGGACTCCAAAGCTGGTTATTTTATCAACATGGTTCCTTACAGACCTTAATATATTCAACTAAATTTTTGGTAAGTAATATACCTAGCAATTTTCAGAGGTATATTCACTGAGTAACAGTGGGGTATTTTTTTTTCTTTTTAGTTTAACAGGGTTTTGATTTTAATACTTCTAGCTCATGTCTCTAGCTTTTACCTCTTTCCTTGTGCTCCCATCCCTAACCATCCTAAAGAAGATTCTGGTGAACCTATCATCTTACAATACTTTACTGAAAAATAAGAGTCCATGGCAATGCAGATCTGGCTTTAGGAAAAGAGAATTTAGTATCAGGATACAAATGATTTCTCTAATTGTATATGGAAGCATCTGAATTTGGTTGCTAGCCCAGAGGAATAATTCAGACAAGTACCTTCAAATTGACTGTCATATGTTATGTTATGATTAATAATGATTAAGTTGTTCTACATCCTTTACCTCAGCTAGATCAGGTCCTTGAATCATCTACAAGTAACAAAGCAATAGAATATAACAGGGAAAATTAAGATAATTCCTTTGTCAATAATCAATGAAAGCAGAAGAGATGAAAGTTAAACAAAATAGAAAACTATTGCTATAGGCAAGATTTTGTGTTTGCTTCTTTCTGTTCAGTTCAGTGAGCTGACTTGTTAATTTTTCTACTAAGTTGTGCAATGAATAAAAATTTTAGATTTTTTTCACTATAATCTAAAGAAGTCTATTTTAGCAGTACTATAAAGTCTTAAAGCAGGAATAATATATTTTGAAGAGGAAGGAGAAAAATTCATAGAAACAATAATTTCATTAAAGAAAATGACAACAATGAGACAACATACCAAAATGTGTCAATTGCAGCCAAAGTAGTACTGTGGGGTGGCAGCCCTGGATTCAGGAGTACTTGAGTTCAAGTCCAGCTTCAGACACTTGATAGTTACTACCTGTGTGACCCTGGGCAAGTCACTTAACCCTCATTGCCCCCCCCCAAGACAAAGTCATACTTGGGAAACTTTATACCTTTACATCTGGGCATTAATAACAAAAAAAAAAGAGTAGATCAATGGATTGTGCATACCACTAACAAAAATAAAAGCTAAATAAAGAAAAACAACTAAAAATTCCCAATTAAACATGAAAATGGAAATTGTAAAAATCAAAAAAGGAACAAATAAAATAGAAAGATAAAAAAATAAGCTAAAAGAATAAAACTGAAACCTCTATTTATGGGGAAAACAATAAAATAGATTAACCATGGGTTAATTTGATTTTTTAAAAAAGGAAGAAGAAAAACAAACTACCAATATCAAAAATGAAAAGGGGGAATTGACCTCCAAAGGAAGCTGAAATTAAACTGATTCTTAGGAACTATATGGCAGTAGAATTGATAATATAAATGAAATGGATGGATATATAAAAGAAATTATAAACTACCCAGATTAACAGAAAATAAAATAGGACGCTTAAATACCCCAATCTTAGAAAAAAGAAATTGAAGAAACCACTAATGAGTTCCTCAACAACAAGAAAAAATCCCCACGACCAGGTATATTTACAGACAATTAATTCTAAATCTATATAAACTATCTGAAGGAAAATAGTTAAAGAAGTAATCCTGCTAAATTATTTTTATGACCCAAATATGGTTTGATAACTAAATCAAGGAGCACAAAAACAAATTAAGAAAACTATATATCAATTTTCTTAATGAACAGCAATGTAACATTTTTAAATGAAATACTAGGAAGGAGATTATAGCAATATATCAAAAGATCATCTACTGTGACTAGGTGGGAATTACAACAGGAATATTGGGATGGTTAAGCATTAGAAAAATGAAAAACATCCCTAACTCTATAAAAAAAACAACAAAAATGTTATGTTCATCTCAATAAATGCAGAAAAAGCCCTTTACAAAATACAACACCCATTCCTATTAAAAAGAATAACAACAATAACAACACTAGAATGCATAGGAATCAATGGAACCTTTCTTAAAATGATAACAACAACAACAAAACATAAAACTAAAGCAAGCTCTATCTGTGACAGGGATAAACTTGAAACCTTTTCAATAAGATTAGGGCTGAAATAAGTATGTCTATTATCACTATTAATTTTCAATACGCTACTAGACATATTAGCTATAGCAATAAAACAAGAAAAAAGTAATTTAAGGAACAAAATTATAAAATTAGGCAATGATGAAACAAAATTATCACTTTTACATATAAAATCATGGTATAATTAGAGAACCCTAAAGAATCAAATGAAAAAAATAAAATAAAGAAGAACTTTAGCAAAGTTGCAAGATATATATAAATTCAGTCATGCAATTCTTCACAAATCTTCACATGGAAACATGTCAGATCTATAGTAAATGAATAGTTTATAATCAAATAAGAGATAGAAATAATCATGGGAAATAAAATGGATAATTTTCATTACAAGAAATTAAAAAAAGATAATTTGTACAAATAAAATTAATATAGCTCAATTTAGAAGGAAAACAGAAAACTATGAAACAAATTTTGCAGCTAATTTCTCTCGTCAGAGCCTCAATTCTCAAATATGAGGAGAACTGAGCCAAATTTATTTTTTTAAAAAACAAGAGCTATTCCCCAATTGAAAAGTCAAAAGAATTGAAAATTGAAAAGGAGATATCAAAAGCACCAATAGTCACATTAAAAAATGCTGTAAATCATTATTGATCAGAGAAATGCAAAAACAACAATAACAGTAAAGTAAAACACCTCTGAACTACCAATGTACACTTATCAGATTAGCAGATATGACAGAAAATGAATATGCTAAATGTTGGAAGGGATGTGGGAAAATTGGCACACTAATGCACTGTTGTGGAGTTTGTGAACTAGTCTAAACATTACGGAGAAAAATTTAGAACTATGCCCAAAGGGTTATAAAACTGAATGGACACTTGGAACTAGCAATGCTACTGCTAGGTCTGTCTCCAAATAGATCAAAGAAAAGGAACAAAGTTTTAGCTGTAGAAAAAAAAATGTTTATAGTACCTCTTTCTGTGGTAGCAAAGATTTGGAAATAGAGGGCTTACCCTTCAGTTGATGAACAGCTTAATGCAATTGTGATGTAAAAGTATTTGCTATAAGAAATGATGAGCAGGACTGATTCAAAAAACCCTGATAAGACTTATATAAACTAATGCAAAGTGAAGAGTCCAGAACTATCAGAACATTGTACACAGTGACCAACTACAAAAGCTTAGCTACTGTGATCAAGACAACCATCTAAGATAATTTCAATGGATTTAAAATGAAAATATTTTCCCCTCTGCTGAGAGAGAACTGATGAACTCAGAATGCAGATTGAAGTATATATTTTTTAAACTTCTTTATTTTCTTTGATTCGTTGTTTTGTTTTGTTTTTGTCTTTGTTTTCTTTTGCAACATGGTTAATATAGAAATATTTTTACATGACTTCATATCAATACTTAGGGAATTTAGCTGGGGTTTCTAATATATTGTAACTTAGAAATTAGAGTCTATAGCACCAGTTTTGGGCATTAAGTATTTATTAAAGCATATTAAATCTTAGTAAAGAGAGAGCTGTGCCCAAAAATTCAGAAGGGAGAGAAAGAGAAAAAGCGTGTCTTCTCCCTCCAGCTTTCCCAGGCCAAGAGAGAGTGCAAGAGTGTAGACTACCTGAGGGTCTACAGGAGAGGTGGCCCTTCCACACTGCTCAAAGCTAATTGGCTAGCATCATTCAAATCTATTGCTTTACTGGACTTGAGGGTGGTCCATGAGCAGTAAATGCTGAAGTCAGAGTACAGAGGACAGATGCTCTGAGGAGAAGGCTTTCATGTAGGTGTGGTTTTAATCTCTAATTGTCTTTATTCACAGTGAAGGTCCAACTACATTTCCTTTGAAATTCTCCTGCCTCTGGTCTGGCCTTAAGAAAGGTCAGGCAAGGCTTTCTGGGTACCCTAGGTCCCCATTATTTTCTCACAAAATAGAAATGAGAAAGGGAGAATAAACATTAAATAAAGCTTCTCATTTACTAATCCCTTTTCATTAATCCTTATTCTCATCTATACATCAACCTAGCTCAAATTATTATTCAAGCCATATTCTGCTGCTAACTATTTCAAAATTTTAAGTCATCTTTAAAAAATTAAACAAATTAAAGGTATAATCATGAAGCAGATAAGATTATAATTGAAAAAAGCATCATAAAAAATTTGGATTATTATCTTAGTTCTTGGCCTTAATCATGTCTTCTTTCCACACTAGTAATTGTAGAAGGAATTGTAATATCTTTGATCTATTGAAAGAGAATTTTTTAAAAAGTATCCTTTCTGCTAGTTTTATAAGGACCATAGAAATCACCTTGTTCAGTGGTTCTTAACCTTTGTGTGTGTGTGTGTGTGTAGTCAAAAATAAAACTGTCCCCCTAGTAACTCAGAGTAAGGTACATTCCAAATGAAACACAGTTCATTAAACTTTGTTCCATAGTACCAGAGTGAGGCATTCCCCACAGCTTACTAACCAGAAGGAAAAAAGCCAATTCCCTGTAAACAAGAGTGAGGAAAAGTCAAAGACTATTTCTTTTGAAAACCAGTGTAAATAACATCAAAACCAAAACCAAAACCATACATTGCCCCATGAAACAGAATGAAGGACAGGTTAGTGCAAGCACCCATTTTAGTATTAATTCTTTTTAGCAAAAATTGTACACACATGGTTATTTGAGCTATTCTCAGAGAGAATAGCCCACTCTAAATTGGGGAGAGTAGATACTTAAATAGTTTAAATGGTGGGGGATAGGGTGAAGCTGTGCAGTTCCTAGACAGTTAGGATTTATTGATTATGTCAGTTAGGTCCAGCTTGATCAACTCCTGGCTTCCTGGTTTGCAACAGGATATTCTCCTTTCCATTTGCCCAACACAAATCTGCCTGACAGTTCAATCCTGGAAAGCAAACAATGTCATAGGAGGATGTGAAACAGGGCAGAGGTCCTTGCAAATAAAAATATCTCTTGGAAGGTCCATGAAACCCCAAATGGCTCAGGAATGTTGGGGAGGCAAGACAGAAAGTCTTTATGAAATAATTACTACATATCACCAAATGTGTCAGAAAAAAGTCTCCACTACAAAGAAAGAAAGTGGACCATAAACTCCTAAATGTCTTTGGGTCTGTTTAGTAAGTGTGTTTTATTGGCATCAGGATTTTTGATGTGTTAGGCCAGGTTTTCACTCAATTCCTTTGGAAAATATGGTAGTTTTACTCTGTGTGTGTGTGTGTGTGTGTGATGGATTCAGACAATCTGGGGAAGCTTATGGTCTCAGAATAATGTGCCTAAATGTACAAAACATGAAAGATTGCAAAAGAAAGCAAATATACTGAAATATTTGTGAAAATAATTTTTTAAAACACAAGTTCATGAAGCCCAGTTTAAGAACTAATGATTTAATTCAACCACTTCCCCTCTACAATATCCACAGTTTTACATGGTACTAATTGTTATATTATAGATCTCTTTCATATTATCTCCAGTAGCTAATAGATATATGTACTCTTTTCCATAGTAGATAGACCTCAACCTCTCTCTCAGGATATGATAGCCATACCCAAATTGGTCTCCCTTCCTCAAGTCTTCCCATAATCTAATTTTCCACACAGTGTCTAAAGGGATTTGCTTAAAATGTAGAGCCCACCATCTCCTTCTTCTACTCATTAAAATTCAACAGAAAATCTATTACCTTTAGCATCAAATAGATTGTTAATTCTTTAGCAAAATAATTCATTCAAATTGTGTAGAAAGAATAGATTTTACAAAACATTTCCCACAAAAATCTGAGGAGCATTCTCCCTTAAAGACACACAAAATCTATGTGATAAAGAATTGACAAGATGTTAAAGTGTAATGGTGGTAAAACATATTCCAATAATAAACATAGCCAAAATAACAGAGTTCTAAAACTGACTCTGAAATTAAAGAACATAGTTTCATACATTGTCTCTGAAGCTTATCTCCTATGTAACCTTGACCAAGTCACTTATCTTCCATTGGCATCAGTTGATTTATTTGAAAAATGAAGGGATTAGAAGAATTGATCTCTTAGATCTCTTCTAGTTCTGTTTGTATATAATGCAAGGCTTCCTTTTCCTTTCTTTTTCCAAAGTCATAGTGAATTTTGCTCTGAGACATAGTATTTTCAATGGATTATTCAGTTAGTTTGGATCCTTGAAAGACATGGTATGTTAGCTGGATGGGTCATTCCACTACCAGGTTAAACCAGGCAGAGTCTTGGGTCTGGATTGGGGGGCTAGCTCACCCCCCCCAAATTGGAGATTCATCATGAATCTGGTAAAAATTTAAAAAAGAAAAAGATTAGGAGAGAGGAATGTATGGCCTGGGAGAAAGAATCACTATGAAAAACTATCTCTCTCAGTAAGAGAAAATGGTGTTTTTGTATGCTTACAAAACAAAGAAAGGGGAGGACACTACAAAGCAACCAGTAGGGAAATACAAAACTGGGAAAGGCCATACAACTGGGAGGGTATTTTTAAATAAAAGGGTGTCAATAAGATATGCAGCACACATCCATATCTTATATATCATCTTGCAAAACTTGGTATTATTGCTTAACAGCATACAAAGTACCTGCTTGGCCATGCCTTATGCCTGAGGTGGGAGGCAGAGTTGTTTTTCCACTTAATTGGTGGTGAATTCACCCCTTTCTTTTTTGATACTGGTAATTTGGTTTTCTTCTTTCTTTTTTTAACCAAGTTAATCAAAGGTTTATCTATTTTATTGATTTTTTTCATTAAACCAGCTCTTAGTTTTATTGATTAATTCTATAGTTTTCTTATTTTCAATTTTATTAGTTTCTCCTTGGATTTTCAGAATTTCTAATTTAATATTTAATTGGGGATTTTTAATTTGTTCTTTTTCTAGCTTTTTGAATTGCATGCCCAATTCATTGATCTCCTCTTTCTCTATTTTATTCATGTAAGCATATAGAGTTTTAAAATTTCCCCTTAGAATTGCTTTGGCTGCATCCCATAAGTTTTGCTATGTTGTCTCATTGTTTTCATTCTCTTTGATAAAGTTATTGTTTCTATGATTTGTTGTTTGACCCATACATTCTTTAAGATGAGATTATTTAGCTTCCAATTAATTTTCAGTCTCTCTTTCCATGGCTCTTTATTACATAAAAATTTTATTGTATCATGATCTGAAAAGGATGCATTTACTATTTCTGCCTTTCTACATTTGGCTGTGAGGTTTTTGTTCCCTATTTTTTGGCCAATTTTTTTGTGTATGTGCCACATATTGATGAGAAAAAAGTATATTCCTTTCTATGATCATTTAGTTTTCTCCAGAGGTCTATCATATTGAACTTTTCTAAAATTCTATTCACCTCTTTAATTTGTTTCTTATTTATTTTGTGGTTAGATTTATGTAATTCTGAGAGGAAAAGGTGAAAATCCGCCAGTATTATAGTTTTATTGTCTATTTCCTTTTGTAGCTCATTTAACTTTTCTAAGAATTGGGATACTATAATATTTGGTGCACATATGTTTAGTATTTACATTACTTCATTTTCTGTGGTACCTTTTAGCAATATGTAGTTCCCTCCTTATCTCTTTTTATTAGATCTATTTTTGCTTTTGCTTTTTCTGAGACAAGAATTTCTGCCCCTGCTTTTTTTTTAACTTCAACTGAAGCATAATATATTCTGTTCCAACCTTTTACCTTTACTCTGTGTGTATGTTTCTGTTTCAAATGTGGTTTTTTTGTAAACAACGTATTGTAGGATTTTGTTTTTATCCATTCTGCTATTCATTTCTGTTTTATGGGAGACTTCATCCCATTTACATTCATAGTTATGATTACTAAATGTGTATTTCCCTCCAAGCTATTTTCCCCTTTGCTTGTATTTTTTTCTTCTTTCACTCTATTCCTCCACACCAGCATTTTGCTTTTGACCACTGCCTCCCTCAATATGCCCTCCCTTTTCTCAGTCCTCCCTCTGTTTTCTTTTCTTTTTTTTTTCAGCAACAAATATTTATTTTATTTTCTAGTTAAATGTAAGATTACTTTTCAACATTCATTTTCTTAAGATTTAGAGTTCCAAATTTTTCTCCCTCCCTTTTCTCCCCCCTTCACAAGCTTCAGCTGCTGATCTATGCTGTGGCCAAGAGCCTTGAGCTGTGTTGTGCTCCCCTTTCAATCAAGTGAGACAAATCTTTGCTGAAGTCTTCTAAATTATTTTAAGTTGGAAGATTGTGTCTCTGTCTTTTTGTAGGTTCATTGTCTGAAAACTGCCTGTTCATATTCTTTGACCATTTGTCATTTGTGGAATGACATGTATTTTTACAAATTTGACTCAGTTCTCAATATGCTTGAGAAATTAGGCCTTTATCAGAGATTCTTATGTCAAAAATGGTTTCCCAGTTTTCTGCTTCCCTTATAATCTTTGTTACATTAGTTTTGTTTTTGCAGAAGCTTTTTAATTTTGTATAATTAAACTTATCCATTTTACCTTTTGTTTTGTTTGGTAAAATTCACTTGTGAATCCATCTCTTACTGGAATTTTTTTCTTAGGAATTTCTTTCATGACTTGTTCAATTTCTTTTTCTAAAATTGGCTTGTTTAAGTAATTTATTTCTTCTTCTGTTAATCTGAATAATTTATACTTTTGTACATATCCATCCATTTCATTTAAATTGTCAAATGTATTGGCATATAATTGGGCAAAATAATTCCTAATAATTATTTTAATTTCCTCTTCATTCATGGTGAGTTCACCCCTTTCAGTTTTGATACTAGTAATTTGGGTTTCTCCTTTCCTTTTTTGATCAAATCAACCAATTATTATTATTATTATTTTTTTTTTTTAGTGAGACAATTGGGGTTAAATGACTTGCCCAGGGTCACACAGCTAGTAAGTGTCTGAGGCCGAATTTGGACTCAGGTAATCCTGACTCCAGGGCCGGTGCTCTATCCACTGTGCCACCTAGCTGCCCCAAATAAAGCAATTTTAAAATATGTTTTATTGTTTTGTTTTGTTTTTCACAAACCAATTTCTAGTTTTAGTTGATAATTTGATGCTCTTCTTACTTTTGATTTTATAAATTTCTCCTTTAATTTTCAGCATTTCCAATTTGGTGTTTAGCGGGGGATTTTTAATTTGCTCATTTTTTTAGTTGCATGCCCAATTCATTTTTTTCTCTATTTTACTGATGTCAGTAGTTAGAGATATAAATTTTCCCATAAGTACTGCTTTTCCTGCATCCTATAAATTTTGATATATTATCTCATCATTGTTTTTGTTTGTTTTGGTTTGGTTTGGGTTTTGGTGGGGCAATAGGGGTTAAGTGACTTGCCCAAAGTCACACAGCTACTAAGTGTCAAGTGCCTGAGGTTGAATTTGAACTCCGGTCCTCATGAATCGAGGGCCAGTGCTTTATTCCCTGTGCCACCTAGCTTCCCCCTCATCATTGTAATTTTTTTAAATGAAATCATCAATTGTTTCTATGATTTGTTCTTTGTTCTTTGACATGCTTGATTTTTTAGGATCAGATTATTTAATTTCCAATTGATTTTTAATCTCTTTCAATTTTCCATTATTGCATATAATTATTATTGTACTGTGTTCTGAAAAGGACTTTTTTTTTTCAATTTCTGCTTTTCTGAAACTGAATGTAAGTGTTTTATGCCCTAATACATTGTCATTTTTTTTTTTCTGTAGGTCCCCTGTTCTACTGAGAAGAAGGTAGTTCCCTTTCTATTCCCATTCAATTTTCTCAAGAGAGCTATCATATCTAACTTTTCAGGAATTTTATTCATTTCCTTAAATTCTTTCTTATTTATTTTTTCTTTAGATTTTTCCAGTTTTAAGCAGGTAAGCTTATGGTCCCCCAGTAGGATACTTTTTTATCTATTTTTTCCTGTAACTCATTCAACTTCTTCAAAACTTTAGATGCTATACTATTTGGTACATAAATGTTAAGTATTGATATGACTTCAATTTCTATGGTGCTTTTCAACAAGATATAGTTTCCTTCTTTATTTTTTAAACTAGATCTATTTTTGCTTTTGCTTTGTCTGAAATCATGGTTGTTACCCCTGCTTTCTTTGCTTCAGCTGAAGCATGATAGATTCTGTTCCAGCTCCTGATGTTTACCCTATGTATATCTCTGTGCTTCAAATGTGTTTCTTGTAAACAACATGTTGCCGGGTTTGGGTTTTTAACCCATTCTGTTATCTGCTTATATTTAATGGGTGAGTTCATCCCATTCATATTTATAGTTATGATGACTAACTTTTATTTCCCTCCATGCTATTTTTCACCCAGTTACCTCCCACCCTTTCCCTCTTCACAAGCATTTTACTTATTATCACCACTGTCTTCAAAATACCCTCCCTTCTATAAGTCCCCTCTCCCACTTCTATTATCCCTGTCCCTTTTTCCCCACCTTCCTTATGAAGTAAGATAGATTTCTATATCTAACTGAGTGTGTATGTTATTCCCTCTTTGAGCCAACTTTTATGTGAGTAAGGTTTAATATATGCTTTCCAGCACCTTCCCCACCCCCATCTCCTCCTCCATTATAACAGCCCTTTCATGCCCTTTTTTTTTTTTGTGGGACAATTTACCACATTCAATTTCCCCCTCCTCCCATGCAATTTCATTCTTATCCCTTTATCTTGTTTTTTTGGGTGGTGTCATCCCATCAATGTCATCTTATAAACACACCCTCTTTCTACATATAGTACTTCTAATTTTTCTTATAATAAAGGTGAGTTAAAAATACTATTCCATCAATGTCACCTTATAACCACATCCTCTGTCTACATATACTATTTCCAATTGCTCTTATAATAAAGTTAAGAATTACAAATATTATCTTGTCATATAGAAATTAAGTTTATCCTTGTTGAGTTTCACAGTTTTTCTTGTTTCTTTTTTACCATTTTGTTTCCTTTGAGTCTTGTATTTAAAGGTCAAATTTCTTATTCAACTCTGGCCTTGAAATCAGAAATGCTTAAAAGTCCTCTATTTCATTCAACATCTATTTTTCCCTGAAAGATTATATTTAATTTTGCTGGGTAGGTGATTCTTGGTTGTAACCCTATCTCTTTTTCCTTCTGGTATATCATATTCCAATCCCTGCTGTGTTTTTTTGTTTGTTTTGTTTTCAATGTGGAATCTGCCAAATCCTGTATAATTCTGACTGTAGCTCCACAATGTTTGAATTGTTTCTTTGTGATGGCTTATAATAATTTCTCCTTGATCTGTGTGCTTTGAAATTTGACTATGATGTTCCTGGGAATTTTCATTTTAAGATATTTTTAGGTGGTAATTGGTGGATACTTTCAATTTCTATTTTGCCCTCTGGTTCTTATATGTCAGGTCACATTTTTTCATAATTTCTTGAAAATATTTCCAGGCTTTTTTATCATGTCTTTTAGTTACTACAGTAATTCTTATATTATCTATCCTGGGTCTATTTTCTAGGTCAGTTATTTTTCCAATGAGAAATTTGACATTTTCTTCTATTTTTTTTTTACTTAAAAAAAAAATATCATGGTATCTTGATGTCTCACAGAGTTATTAGTTTCCATTACTTCAATTCTAATTTTTAAACGGTTATTTTTGGAGTAGCTAGGTGGCACAGTGGATAAAGCACTGACCCTGGATTCAGGAGGAACTGTGTTCAAATCTGGCCTCAGACACTTGACACTTACTAGCTGTGTGACCTTGGGTAAGTCACATAACCCTCATTGCCCTGCAAAAAAAAAAAAAGATATTTTCTTCTGTGACTTTTTGTACTTCCTTTTCCATTTAGCTAAATATATATATATATATATATATATATATATATATATATATATATATATATATATATATATATATATGGGAGTTATTTTCCTCAGCAAGTTTTTGTTCATCTTTTTCATTGCTCTCTTGTATTACTTTTATTTATTTCCCTAACTTTTCTTTATGTCTCCAATTTGTTTTTGTTTTTGTTTTTTTTTAGGCAATGGGGGTTAAGTGACTTGCTCATGGTCAAACAGCTAGTAAGTGTCAAGTGTCTGAGGCCGGATTTGAACTCAGGTACTCCTGAATCCAGGGCCGGTGCTTTAACCACTGCTCCATCTAGCTGCCCCTCCAATTTGCTTTTTAAAAGATCTTTTTAAGCTCTTCCCGGAATTATTTTTGGGCCTGAGGCCAATTTACATTTTTCTTTGAAGCTTCACCTCTGATCATTTAGTTACTATTGTCCTCCTCTAAGTTTATGCCTCAATCTTCCCTATCACTGTAGTAACTTTTAGTAGTTGAACTTTTTTAAAATTTTTGCTCATTTTTTTGCCTTTTTTGTGACTTAATGTTTTTTATGAGAAAGTTAGGCTCTATCTCTACACTGTCCCAAGTATTTTGCTGGAGCTCTGGGTCTTACTGTTGGCTTTCACTGGGCTTCAGGGCTTTGCCGCTTGCTTTCTCTGTAAAGTAAGTTTCCCTTTTGACTGGTATTTTGGGGGTGGGAGCTGGTCCTTTCTTTTGGCCTCCCTTGTTTGTGGACTGGCCATCTCCAGGAATGTTGCCCTGCTGCTCGGTTGCAAAAGTTAAGAAAGTCTTTCTGGGGTCGGCATGGAAGAGTGATCATGTTACTAGTCCTTCCCAGTGGTGGTACTCTACTGCTGAGTTGCTTTGTTAACAGAGCCTCTCTGTTAGCATACCCTGGAGGAGTAATTTTCTTGCAAATCTACCCAAGTGTGGGGGCCCTGCTGCTGGGTTGCTACGTTAATAGAGTTACTCTGCTAGCAGGCCCTGGAGGAGTAATTATTTTGTAAATCTTCTGAGGGATGGGGACCACTGCTACTGGTTTACTTTGGAAAAAGAGTCTCTCTGCTTTTGATGAGTCTTGAGTGGGGCTTCACTACTGGTTAGCAGTGGGGTCAAGGACTCCCTAGTGGTCTGTGGTAGGTGTGGGGTACCTAGTGAGTGTCCCTGCTATGCATCCCAGGTAGCTCACTTGCCCAGCAGGTGGCTTATTTGCAGGTTTAGAGAACTGCTTCAGGTTCCCTGCTGTGAGCCCAGAAGTGTCTGTTGCTGTTGCTCTTGGATTAAATCTCCCTCCCACCCAGTTAAGACAGACCTAAATTTTCATGCTGGTATGCTGCTTTTCTGCTCCTGGAATAATTCAGAGTCAGTTTTCTATTGATTTGGAGGGACAATTTGGGAGAACTCCAGAGGGTTCCTTCCTCATTCCACCACCTTGGCACTGGAAGTCTAGCAATATTTCTTTCCTTCTTTTTATAATCTTAAAAGTATTTTATTATTTTCTAGTTACATGTAGCAATAGTTTTCAATATTTATTTTTATAAGATATTGAGTTCCAAGTTTTTCTCTCTCCCTTCCTTCCCGCCTACTTCCCAAAGAGAGAAAGCAATCTGATATAGATTATACATGTACAATCACATTAAAAATATTTCTGCATTAGTCATGTTGTAAAAGAAGAATCAGAACAAAAGTGAAACCCTCAAAAAACAAAAAGCAAGAAACAAAAAAGAGTAGAAATGGTATGGTTTAATCTGCATTCATATTCCACAATTCTTTTTCCTGGGTGTGAAGAGCATTTTCCATCATGAGTACTTTTGAACTGTCATAGATCATTGTATTTCTGAGAAGAGCTAAATCTATCACAGTTGATCACTGAATGATGTTTCTGTTACCATGTACAATGTTTTCCTGGTTCTGCTCACTTTACTATACATCAGTTCATATGAGTTTTTCCATGCCTTTCTTAAATCATCCTTTTTTAAATTTCTTATAGCACAATAATATTCCATCGCCATCACATACCACAGCTTGTTAAACAATTCCACAAGACTGACATAGATTTTAAATCATGAACAACCAATAACTATTTCAGATGAATGATTTCCTATCCATATTTACCCCATCTTTTATTTGAGAACTTGACTTTTCAGCACAGGAGTGGTATATTCAATTTATCCCTACTGAAATTCACTATAACTCAACTCTAAATTCATGGATAATAAAGAATGATTGATTTTTAGAGAATACCATCCAATGCCAGTAACCACTTCTAAGTTTTCAAATTGTGCTCCTACCTTCATTACCACCATGTCACCTAAATTCAACAATAATAACATTAAAGTTATGTTTTCAAGTGCCCTAATAGTGGGATTGGTGATGCAACTCTGCCCTCTGAAATTGATTCTCTGACTTTGTATTTCCCCCAGAAAATTGGTGATGATATCACCAAGCAGCTAGGTACTAGAAAGAGCAAGGTAATTAACAGTGAAACTCACCACTTTGGACAGGTCCTAAGGATTCTGACTTGATACTGATAATCAAAGTCCTCAAAGCACCTACCCAGAATAGAAAGAAGAAGTCACATATTTAGTACAGTGGGAAACCAGCCTCAATGTAGATGATCAACTTTACTTCACAGATGAAGAACCATTTTTTTTTTGCAAGAAACTTCTATGTAAGTATCTTCTTTTTTTTCTTTCTTTTTTTTTTTGGTGGGGACAATGAGGGTTAAGTGACTTGCCCAGGGTCACACAGCTAGTAATTGTCAAGTGTCTGAGGCTGAATTTGAACTCAGGTCCTTCTGAATCCTGGGCTGGTGCTTTATCCACTGCACCACCTAGCTGCTGCTCCTCTGTGTACATGTTAAGGAGATCCTCAGGACAGTCTAGTGTGTGAAATACAAAATCAATAGCAGATTAACTCTTTGAATCTATAGCTCTGCATTGTTTTAACCTTATGGGTAAAAGATGCTACCTACCCTGCTCCCTTAATAAGCTCATTACTTCTAATTTCACTACTCAAGCCTTGATTAAGACCACCTCCCTCAGCTTCCTCTTCCCTCTGATGTAAAGGGCTAGAGGTCAGAGTACCAAAATCCTCCTGGTGCCTTTAAAAAGGGCAGAAACTGGACTATCAAGTCACCCCACTTTCTATCTGCTACTCTACCTGGTTTCAACTCCATGAGAAAGATGGCCTTTACTCCCCTCCCCCTTAGTGTTCCCCCTCTCCCCCTTTCCCTACTTCCCTTTATATTTTGTCTTACCCTTTAGATTTTAAACTCCTTTAGGGCAAAGACTGTCTTTATTATTATTAATTGTATCAACATAGTTTAGCACAGTGTCTGGCACATAGTAGACACTTAAATATTTATTAGATTCAACATATATACTCAATGATAAGTGAAGATGTCAATATTGAAGCTGTTGAATGACCAATTAGTTAAGAGTCATGAAGGCACTATTGTAGTAAATGAACATTTGACAACAGATAGAGGCTCCTCACATTTCAGACTAAAAAAAAATTTTTAAGTGACAGAAGCCACTAAGCACTGTTGGAAATGAATGTGCTAGCTGAATCTTTATATAGTCCTTTATTCACCAAAGGAAATTTCAGTGGGGGTGGGAGGTGTAGGATAGGAAAGAGGGAGAGACAGCTGACCAGGCAGAGGACCTGAAGCACCTTAACAATGGGATTGTAAATTGGTAGAAGATTGGGTGCAAAAAACCAGTTATTTCCTAGACATAATTAATGTTACCATCTAAGACTTAAAAATATTGAGTTTAGATATTATCTTGAGTATTCCCTCTTTGTAAACTTCAAATAGTAGGAAACACATAGTGACCTAGAAGCTTGGGCTTCTGGCAACAAGAAACTTAAAAATTATTTTTAAAAATACTTTTCCAAGATCTTCACACAAATAAAGTCAAACTTCATGCCTAGATAAGTAGACTATACATAGCCAACACTGCTTAACAATTTCTTATACTTTCTTTACAAATAGGAAAATAATCATGATTTATCTGGTTTACAGTACTATATTGTCAAGATCTCTTTGGAACCTGACTCTGTCCTCCCTTGTGTTAACTACCCTTCCTTCTCTGTTAGCTGCAAAAATGATAAGCCTGCCATTTATGCCTTCATCCAAGAATCTGACAAAAATGTAAAGGAGCTTGTTGTTTTTCTTTGTGTCTGATCCTTCACAATTCCATTTGGAGTTTTCTTGGCAAAGATATTAGAGTAGTTTTTCATTTTATTCTCCACTTCATTTTACAGATAAAGAAACTGAGGCCAACATGGTTAATTGACCTGCCCAGAGTCACACAGTGTCAGAGGTTAGATTGGAACTCAAGTATCTCTTACCCCAGTACATTATCCACTGTACCACCTAGCTATTCAAGATAAAGGAAACAGTAAAGTGCTATTTGGAAAACAACACATAATCCCAAGAAAACAATAATATCACAACTACCACCACCACATAAATACAACAAGATGGTAAATAGACCATATTATCATTTAGAAGCTTAATTTATTTCAATATCCATATGGATGTCAAAATTACAACTTCTAATTTTGACTTTCGGGTAGTTCTAAATTTAGAATATATTTATACATGTTCACAAATTATATATGTACGGTATTGTCATATGTAGCAATATATTATCGTATGTGAGTATATTTAATATTTAGTCCACTTAAAAGATTTTTCCAATCATAATTAAACACAGCTAAATTGTACATTCTTACTCTTACCTTGGTCCAGAACCAAGTCTCCTGAAGTTGTACTAGAGATCTGTGTCTATATCTAAGAGAAATTTAAACTATGTACTGTAAAATTTTTATAAATTCAGCTATTATTATTTTAATTTTTTTCTTATTATGCCAGCAGTTTGTCTCTTTCATCCATTCATTACATTTGTTTCTTTTCCTCCACAGCCTTCTCTTTTCTTAAAACAGCCCTTGCCCAATTGATAATAGTATCTTTAAGGCAAGTGATTCTTCAAAGTAGCTTTACCTCAATGCCAGCTGTGATTTCATTTATATTGAATCACTGTAATCACTGAAAACAATTTATGGAATTGTTTTCCAAGTTTGACTTAAATTTAAATGTAAAAGATATAAAGACATGAAGAAGCCCTATTCAACATACTTTGCTTCTTTGGATTTGTATAACCAAGGTTAACCTTGCAATATAAACTTATGGTCATATCCTAAAAGACTACCATAAGCATGTGGGGAAATACCTGAATGAATTTAGTGATTGTTGTACTTCATGCTTGAAAATTATCAAAATGATTTCATTATATGTAAGTTAAGGTACAGTGTGTCTTACTATGGCTGAGCAGAGCAATCAATCCAAGCTTGGAAAACTCTACTACACATTAGGCACAAAGTGTTCATATAAATATTTGGAGTGGATATTTATCTACATTTGTGCATCTTTTGAGTTCCTGCAATTCTGTTTTGCTCATAGATCAAAATACCTTCTTTATTTGAGGGCATGCCATGCTGGATGGTCCTGTGCCAGTGTCTCCCATGTTTCACAATCTATTACAAAATTCTTAAGATAGACCTTGAGTGTGTCCTTATATTCTTCTGACCTGTGTGAGCATTTGCCTTGTGTGAGTTCTCCATAAAAGTCTTGGTTAAACATAAGACTGATCAGCACAATGGCTTTGGAAACCTTCAATTTGATAGGCAGCCTGATACCTCTTCTCTCCCACACTTTCCTTCAGAGCCTCCCAAACATTGAGTTAGCTCTGACCATGCATAAATCAACCTCATCTATGTGTACATTCCTAGAAAGCATGCTGGAAAGGTAAGTGACTTTATCCACAAGATTCAAAATTTTTCTGTTTGCTGTAACAGGTGGTTCTGCAAATAGATGATGAGGCACTGACAAGTGGAGAACCTGTTTTCTTGGTGTTAATTGCTGGCTAAAATTAGCACAAGTGGCAGAATTAATCCATATTTTGTTACATATCAGCATCAGAGACTTCATTGAGTAGACAAAAAGTCACAAACCAACTATCTCTCCACTTTAGTCTTGGGTTATAGCCTTTTCATCTTAAATAATTTACTGTCAGTGAAGTAAGTTGACTTTGATGCCATTTTCATTCTAGTGTAAGGCATTTATCAAGACTGCTGAAAACATAATGCTAAAAAGTATGAGAGCAAGCACACAGCCCTGCTTCACCCAATTGGTGATGAAAGTCATTTTATGAAACTGCACTGGCTCTCAGGTAGATGGCCATCTTCCAGGTGAAGGATCAGACTATTAAGGCAGACTCTAGAAAAATCTTACTAGCAATGACAAACTATCCTCTCCCCCACCATGACTGTCATGGGACAACAGTTTTATTTTTCTTTTGCAGAGGTACACATTGGAAGTATCCTTGAACTCATGGGACATAGCCTTCTCCTCTTGCCATATTACCTGCAAGATTTCAGTCAGCTTTTGTATGAGCAGTGGACCACTTGACTTATAAAACTTAGCTGGAATAGAATCAACCACATAAGAGGAGCCTAATGACATTCAAAATTATTACTTCAGTTGAAAGTTTGAGTAGATAAAGATTGACTTCAGCCTGAGTTATATGATCAATGGCTTCAGCATTGATTGGTAATGGTCTGTTGAGAGTACTATGGAAGTGTTCAAACCATTTATCCAGGATCAAGTTCTTATCACTAATTTATGTGATTCCATCAGCCCTGAGTAACTGAGATGTATCATAGGTCTTTGGCCTATACATAGACATCAAGGCATCAAAAAAAAAAAAGTGTGTCAGATTGTTTCTATGAGCATAACATTGAATTTCACCCTTCTTAATGAGCAAATAATATGGTATCTCTCTAAGCTTTGCTTCCATTTTACTTTGGGAAATTCAAGGTAAAATGGCAGTAAGTATTTTTTTTTCTAGCTCAGGTCAACATAGGAAGATAAACAGAGTCTTTTACACACTAGGGACATGGTCTAGCAGGAAGGCATCAGAAATCCTTTTAGCACAAACAATATAACTCATGCATACCCTAGAACTGGGCAGACATAGGAGGTAAACTGCCTTTAGAGTAGCCGGGGTCTTGAGAATACACATTAGAGTCAAGTAAGGGTCCAGCTTTCCCTCCAGAAATGTATAGGAACTGGCCCTAACCCAAAGTCACAATTTGGGAAATAGGAGAAATTTCATGACATCCCTAATCAACAATGGCTGGCCTGGAAAACAGATCAAGGAAAGCTAATCTAAGAATAATTAAATGAGAACTTTGGAGGAATGATTGGGAAGTGAACTAATAATTCACAATAAGAGGAATAAAACTTTAGCCAAGGAGTAGAAAACTGGAAAATTAATAGATCAATCAAAAGTTGATTTCATAAAGCAAAAAGAAAAATAAAACCACATCAAATAATTGAAGGAAATAGGAGAAATTTCATGACATCCCTAATCAACAATGGCTGGCCTGGAAAACAGATCAAGGAAAGCTAATCTAAGAATAATTGGAATATTCAAATGAGAGAGAGAGAGACAGAGAGAGATTATATTTCAACAAACCATGAAAAAAAAAGCTTTCTGTATCTAATAGAACCAAAGGGCTAAATTAAAATAAAATCATCAGATCATCTCCTAAAGAAAACCCAAAATGAACACTTCTAGAAATATCATAGACACAATTCAGAACTTCGTATTCCAAGAAAAAAAAATCTGTGAAATTAAGTTGTTAAAAACAAGTCAATTTGTTTTACTTCACATGGAGTCAGGTTAAATCCATTTTTACTCAGTACCTTATCCCAAATATTAAGAACATAAGCCCCCCAAAAATGAAGGAAGAGTATAATACAAATTCTAAAATGTTAACACACTAAAAGTATCATCAAAGTCCAACATCTTGCTTTATTTTGTTTTAGATGGTTACTGTGGAAATTTATATTGATTTGGGGATACTGCCTTTGGGCTGAGATTAAAAAGACTTAGGCCATCAAGGTTTTATCTGTGTAAGAGGGGCTGGTACCCCTCCCCCTCTGCATCAGCTGAGCCAAAAAGCCCGGGGGCTTTACTGGAGCCAGGTCAGATGGCTGGGGGAAAAAAGCTCCAACTCCCTACGCCCTGAGGGGTTCTGCCCTAGAGATCCCAGGCTTGTCCTGCCAGGCCCTAGTGTAGCCCATGTGGAGGTCCCAGTTATGCAGCAGGGGGCACAAGCCCCTCGAGCCCCACTTGGCACAGCCCTAGTGCAGCCAGTGGATTAGCTTGGCATGTGTGGGGGTACAGGGAGCCTGATGTTTGAGGGGAGAGAAGGAACATATATACAGGGGAGAAGACAGCTAAGGGGGAGGCCAGAAGATTGAGAGAACAGAAAGGATGCCAGAGGATAGAGAAAGGGAGAGAAGGCAAGACACACTGAGCAGTCCGTGAGAGACAGAAACCTAAGGATAGAGAAGATACCCGGGGGCAGTCAGCACAGGCAGGGGGGAGAAAGTGAAGTTGGAGAAAAAGGAGTTTGGAGAAGACAGTAAGGGACAACGGACAGAATGGAGATGCTGGAACACCAGGAGAACAGAAGGAGAGGTCAGTGAGAGAGAAACACAGGGGTTCAGCAGAGCAGTACAGAGAGGGAAGTTAGATGCAGGGGGGGTTGATGAAGTGAAAGGGGCTTGGAGTCAGAAGAAAGGAGCTGAGCAGTAAAAGTGAAGGATGGGAACTACAGTGAAAGAGAAAAAGAGTGAAAGTTGGAGAAAGCTGGAGCATACCCTAAGGCAAGAAGCAGCAAGGGCCCTTATTATATTAAAAGCAGACAGGTTGTATAATTTGCATTTCTTAACCCTTAGCTCTTACATTTATTTTTATAAATAAATTCTGCTTTGATTATTTAAGAGGCTTCTTAATCTTTTACTTATCAATTTGGGAGCAGAGCAGTGTGTAGAAATTTTTAAAGGCCCTAAAAGATTGGCTTTGGAAATTAATAGCAGTCAGATAGCCAGCCATCCATCAGTCCCCAGATTAGTCCTCTAGTTAGATTAGGCCCCCCAACAAAATTAGGACCCAGTAAGTTAAAATACTCTTACATTTGAATGGCGACCACAAAGGGACTTACGGCCCAATTATAATTTTTCATATAGTAACAATTTTTCATATAAGTCCAGTTATATAATTTTTCAGGTTAGTTATAGTTAATAATCCTTTTTTTTTACGTTACAGAGACACAGAGGTTGGAGTCTATATGCCCAAAATTACACTGTATAGGGACCAGCTAGGTGGCACAGTGAATAAAGCATCAGCCCTGTATTCAGGAGGACCTAAGTTCAAATCCAGCCTCAGATACTTGACACTTAACTAGCTGTGAGACCCAGGGTAATTCACTTAACCCTCATTGCCCCACCCCCCCCAAAAAGTACATAGAACAAAAATTACGCTATATGGCATCAGAAGAAATAGAAATAGGATCCAGATCTCTTGATTTAGAAATTACTCATTTATATATATACACTGCAAATAAGGTTCCTCATCCAAGAATTCCTATACCAAATGAAATCACAGGTCTAATTACTTCCCCTTATCCCTGTACAAATAAGAATTGGTTATATAATGAAGAATTTTTTTTAACAAATTTAGGTATTGAAAATATTTTAAAATGTAATACTGCCCATGTGCTTATCTCAATACAGGTTAAATAAGGTGCAAAGTACTACTAATTCAGTATAAGGAAACAAAGTGCACAATAAGGCAGTGTAGTAAGTTTTCTTTATTGAGGAGACATACTTGCACTAGTGAAGGGCATTTAGACAGGATGATGGGAAAAGGTCAGGTCCATTAAAGTCTAGTGTGTTTTTAGATTTTTATATGATTCTTATATTGGCCAAGAAGGACTAGGAATTTGAGAAAGGATTGAAAAGTATGGACCTTGGAACTGGGGCTGATTCAGGTGGGCAGTAGAGGGAAGAATCCTGGGGAATCATGATCTAATTAATACTTAAATTCACTGTTGGAGGGAAAGAAACTATCTTTTGTTCATCCTTGTCTTACTCTAACAAGGTAACAGTGGATAAGCTTCTCCAAGGCTTCTTTGTTTACTGATTGGGAAGGTTACTGGAGTCATTATACATGCCCTTTCCCAGGTTTTTACTTTTATTACTTATTACTTTTAAAGGTTATTTTTTCCTCTTGTGCCTCACTAAACATTATATTTCAAATGTCTCTAATGTACTTCTGTATTGTTATAATTAACATACACACATATTTCACATGCTATGATAAAATATAAGCTCCTAGAGGGCAAGACCTGGTGTAATTTATCTTTAATTCTTCCCCAGGACAGAGCATAGCATTCTATACAAGCTTGGTACAAAAAAATATGAATTAAATTGAATTGAATTTGTCAAAAAGTGGCAGCTAGGTGGTGCAGTGGATAAAGCACCAGCCCTGAATTCAGGACTCCCTGAGTTCAAATCCAGCCTCAGACACTTGACACTTACTAGCTGTGTGACCCTGAGCAAGTCACTTAACCCCCATGGCCCTACAAAAAAAAAAAAAAAAGAATGAATTTGTTAAATAAAATTAGAGGTTTGGAGATTATTTTCATCTCTAATAAGACATAAAAAAAAGAAGGGAAAAGATAGGATTTCAAATATACACAATGAGTCTATAAAAATTCACTTCCTTATTCCGGGGGAACATGAGACTTTGTTCTCCAGGCCTGTGTGTAAAGGGTAGGTTCTCCCATGTCTGGAATTGTGTAATCCTAATGGGGAAAGCAAATAAGTTGTGACTCTAACTATAGAATATATCATGATGATACTCTTAAAGGATGAAACAAAGAAATGTATTACCTATATATTTTATCCTTTTAATTCATTCAAATTTTATCATAGATCTTATGTGAATAAACAACATGGAGAAAAGGACATTTGCTACATGATATGTCTCCAGAAAAATTATCCAAACTTATTTTCCACTGCTTCCCAATACTTTTGCCCCCTACTCTAGTCAAACATTGCTTCTCTCTCTTCTGTACATACCATATTTAGCCAGATGTCTATGCCATCTTTGTCATGTTTTCTTCTTCCTTCTTTAAACAATAACAATTTTTATTTATAGTTTTGAGATCAAAATCTTATCCCTCTTTCCCTCCCTGTTCTCTCCCCACACCCTGCCCCTGAGAGGGCAAGCATTTGGATATACCTTGTACATGAGCAATTATTCAAAACATTACCCTATTACTCATTTTGTATAAGAAAATTTGAACAAAAGAAAAAAAGAAAGTGAAAAATAGCATGCTACAATTTGTGTTCAAACAATATCAGTTCTTTCTTTAGAGGTGGATAGTATGCTTCATCATGAGTCTTTTTGTATTGTCTTGGATCCTTGTATTGCTGAGAATAAGGAAGTCGGAGACAGCTAGATGATACAGAAGATAAAGCACTGACACTAGATTCAGGAAGTCATTCACAGTTCTTCATCAATGTTGCTGTCTCTGTATCCAGTTCTTTTGGTTCTGCTCACTTCACTATACATCAATTCATAAGTCTTTACAGGCTTTTTAAAAAATCATCCTGTTTGGTATTTCTTATAGCACAATAATATTCCATCACCATCAAATACCACAGCTTGTTTAGCCATTTCCCAATTGATGAACTTTTGTAAAAAAAAAAGAATTCCAATTCTTATACCACAGAAAAAGAGCCTCTATAAACAATTTTGTACAAATAGGTCTTTTTCTCTTTTGGGGCCATGTCTTTGGGATATAAACCTAGCAGTGATATTCCTGGATCAAAGGGGATGCAAGTTCTATAGATTTTGGGGCATAGTTCCAAATTGCTCTCCAGAATGGTTAGATATTTTTACAACTCCACCAACAGTTGTTTAGTGTCCCAGTTTTCTCATATCCTCTCCAACACCAATATTTTCCTTTTTTTTTGTTGTTGCTATATTTGTCGCTCTGATAGGTGTAATGTGATAGCTCAGAGTTGTTTTCATTTGTATTTGTCTGATCAATAGTGATCTAGAGCGTTTTTTTTCATATTGTGTCATTTGAAATTTTATGGGAGTACCTATCTCTGTCCCAAATTTTAGGGAATTTAGCTGATGTTTCTAATATATTGTTACTTAGAAATTAGAGTCCATAGCACCAATTTGGGGCATTAAGTATTTATTTAAAAATATTAAATATTAGTAAAGAGAAAGCACATGGCTCTGAAAGTTCAGAAGCCCTACATACCTAGGATAGAGGGGAGAAAGTATGAGTCATGGCTACTCCTTCATTGTCTCAGGCCAAAAGAGCATAAGCTCCCTGCAGTCTGGAGGAAAAGCAGCCCCTCACACACTGCTTCAAGCTAATCGGCTAGAATCATTCAAATCTATTACTTTACTGAACTTGAGGGTGGTCCATGAGTAGTAGATGCTGAGATCAGAGTACAGAGGACAGACCCTCTGAGGGCAAAGGCTTTCAGGTAGGTGTGGTTTTAATCTCTAATTGTCTCTATTCAGGGTCAAGGTTCAACTACATTTCCTTTGAAATTCTCCTGACTCTGGGCTGGCCCTGCAAAACCAGCCAGAGTTCCTGTGTGGGGGGTGGGGGGAAGAGGGGAGGAGTCTCTGAGTCCCCAAAACAACCCATCATTAATAATTTTCTCACAATATGAATATAGATAGCTTTGATTTCTTTGTCTGAAAACTGCCTGTTCATATCATTTGATCATTGATCAATTGGAGAATGACTTGTATTTTTATAATGTGTTTTTTCTTTTAACTTGATATTACCTTACCTTGTCTATATCTGTCTGATGCTTCAACACTCAAGACCCAACTGATGTTCCCCATCTCTAGGAAGATATGTGTTTTTTTTCCTTCCTGAATGCATCAGCCCACATTGATCTCTCTGTTGTCTGAAATCCTTTCATTTTTAGATTAGAACTTGTTATTTCTTTAAATGCTTCAGTTGTGTTCATTTTCTTTCCCAAATAGACTAAAAGCTCCTTTGTGTCAAAGGTCATATAATATTCGATGCATCTTTCATATTACCTTCAGTTTACAGTCCAGTCCATCTATTTCAACAATATTTGTTGATTGACTAAAAGATATGAACGTACATATTAAAAATAAATCAAGATAATTTTACTTTATTCAGTCACTTCTATATTCAACTTTCAGTAATAAAAAAAATTAAATTTGATCTTAACATGTCTGAATACGGATGAAGAGATTACTGAGTACAAGATTAAACTAACACTGGGACTGTCTGTTGCCATTCCAGGGACAGAGCAATGATGATCTAAATGTATAAACGTATAAGTAATAAGGAGATTAGAAAACTGGCACATGTGCTCCCCAGGAAACAAACAAACAAACAAACACCTCTTGGCTTTCAAAATGATGTTAAAAAAAATATTTGCATTTGCTTGTGCTCATCCAGAAGGATGCTACATGAGAAAAGCAATATCTGGGAAAGATAGAATCATTGTAACAACGAAACTGTCAAACATTGGACAACAAGATCTGGAAAACACTATTAAAACACAAAGCAGGAAAAATGCTGCAAAAAATCAGTTTAATGTTTCAACTAGTTTTGGCAGAAGGCTCAGAATATATTGACTCAGAATCTAGGATAGAAAATCAGTAGGGGAAAGAACTACTGAGATGTGAAGGAGTGCAAAGGACATGAAAATGAGTCCTGGATAGATACACACACAAATACAAATGAACCACAGGGAAGAGATCCAAAGACACTATGAGGAACAGCTGACTTTTGAAATAGAATATATGTGTGTTTAAGCATATCTAACATATAAAGCCAACTCAGAATAAATAAATCAAGGCAAGCTGGATGTGAATAAACCGTTTTTCCCCGAAAGTCTCTGGCAGTTTACACAACCATCAAAACTTCCTGACCAAGTTATAGTTTTTATTGGGAGTTGGAATGAAAATTTCCCATTGGGTTTGATTTGTCAAAACACCTATGGATACTAAATAAGTCAATAGTATTTTTTCTTACTTATGTAATCAGACCTTAATTAAGATTATATGCTAAGCTCCTCAGCCTAAACTTTTGTGAAGATATAATAACAGGTACCCCTGATTTCTAGGCGGCCTCTTTCTAATTCTTTAAAATGTTAAAATGAAAATATAGGGAGACTATAAAATGAAGAGCAATTAAGCATATGGTAAATTTGAATCAAAAAACAATGTTAAGGAAACATTTGGATACACAAGTATTAAAGAAGTAACTAAATGTATAAATATAAGATCTGTAATGGAATGCATAGACAAACAATTTATTTTCTAGCTTTCACATCCCAGAAACCAAATGTGGTACATCAACATATCTAATATATGCCACACTGATTATTCTCATTTATGAATGAAATGGCTAGCATGATTATTTTTGTCTGGTTTTAGTTTCTGATTTCCTAAATAACTTGTATACACAAACTCTAATTATATTTTGTGTTTATAATAGAAATTATTCATATTGTACAACTTTTTTTCAAAGTTAAATGCAGTGTTAATTTCATGATTGACTTATGGTAAGAGTAATAATATTACAAGTTATTTTAAACAAATAAACTATCTACCTTGGAAGTGGGTCTGACACCCACAGCCTAAGTAAAAATGAGGTCATTTTCAGTGGAAGGACTGAGAATTCATGATAAAAGAGAAATCTGAAGAGAAATCTTATGGGTCTGCATTTCCTTTGAACTTGAGACAAGAATATTATTTTGGTGACTTGTCCCACTTAAGAGTTTCTAGAGATGTATAGGTTATCCAGGGAGAGCTAGCACCTCAGTGTGAGGGCTTGCTGAGTCCTTTTTAGGGTTGCACATCTACCTTTGGTATCTACCTCCTACCCACCTGTTATCTATATCTCCAAGAAGAAGTGGAAGCACAGGGGCTTCTGTAAAATTGCAAAATTGTTTCAGCAGATGGCTAAACTAGGTTAAGGGTAACCAACAGGCTTCAAACCTGTCAGTGAGTTAGGGGGATGTCTATCCTAAATATGTGAAGACTCCAATCCCACCCACACCCCAAACTTTGGAATAGGCAGATGAGAACAATGTGTACCAATGACCATGAAAGTGACTGAAGAAGGCTTTGTAGAGGCTTAGATCTTTGTCAGACATCAAAGATGCCAAGGTCATTGCATCCTGGGCCATCACTACTCATCTTGGCTTTTGTCTTGCCTCTGGACTTCAATGATTCTGAGAGAGTGAGGTTCAAAACTTTTTGCACCTCTACCTCATTAAGTCCAATTAATCACCTTGTGATGTCACTGTTTCTCTTAGAAAACAAAGGACAAACAAGAAGTGTTTCTAAGTTATATGAGGAAGAAGTGAAGAAAAGGGGATATTTTGTCTTTCTCAGAACCATTTATCATTAAGGACACTTTGTGAATCATTTACACTAGTGTGGGAATGTGCAAATATGTACTCACATACTAAAAAATAGGTGAATCTCCATGTACTATATGAAGCAACACATTGCCCTGAGCATTCAAAGAGTATTAGATACTTTAAAATGAGATTCTTCTTTACATTTATTTGACAAATAGAAAACTGATATCTATTCTGTTTGATAACAGTGATATGATGTATGTAGATAATTTAAGACAAGATCTATTGAAAATTACTGGAATGCAAGCAACTTTATAATCTTTCTTTTCCCACCTTCCTATCTCCTAAATGCAACTATTAACTTCCCCCCATAAGAAATGTATACTGAAAGGAACAAATATGAAATGGCTTTACATTTTTCCCCCTGAAGGCAGTAACTGACTGCTCAGAATACCAGAGATACTAATAATTTATTCTTGACCAACATGTTATGTACTTTCCTGGCAATATATGATGGAGGGGTCTTTCTTTATTCCCATTGGAGAAATTTCCTCTGTTTTCTGCCAGATATGAGAAATATTTGGATTGGCTTCTGAGTAAGAAATTAGTGTTAAACATCTGGGTAAATCCCTATCCCTTAATCCTCTTCTTCCTGCTGGTCTTAAGCTATAAAGAAAATTAAGGGGTTTTTTTGTTTTTGTTTTTTGGCAACTGGAGTTAAGTGACTTTCCCTGGGTCACACAGCTAATAAGTGTCAAGTGTCTCATGCCAGATTTGAACTCAGGTCCTCCTGACTCCAGGGCTGGTGCTCTATCCACTGCACCACCTAGCTGCCCCAAAAATTTAAGCTTGAAAAGGTAGCTATAGCCCTGGAGTCAGGAGGACCTGAGTTCAAATCTGGCATGAGACACTTGACACTTATTAGCTGTGTGACCCAGGGAAAGTCACTAAACCCCATTGCCTTACTAAATACATAAGTAGATAGATAGATATATACATACATGCATGCATAGATAAATAAATAAATGAACAAATAAAGGAATGAATGAATGAAGAAGGTAGCTGTAGGAATGGGTTACTTTCTTTTGGGCCAGGGCAGAAGTCCCTAGTTTTCTAAACAAGTCTGTGTCTGGGATGAGGTCACCTCCTGTTCACATTTTCTTATATGTAGAACAAGGCCTTCTGAGATGTTTAGAAGCAATTCATACCTTTCCCTTTCCTGGACATTAAGCAGATTTCTAGAACAGTTGGATAGAATATGGTGTGGGTGGGGGTAGCGGGTGAGGTGTTAAGGACTTATGGAGTGGGGGAGAGAGAGAGAGAGAGAGAGAGAGAGAGAGAGAGAGAGAGAGAGAGAGAGAGAGAGAGAGAGAGAGAGAGAGAGAGAGAGAGAGAGACTCAGTGGGAGAAACAGAGAGTCAGAGACCTACACAGAGGCAGAGATGGGGGATGGGGGCAAAGGGAAGAGGAAGAGTCCAGCTGGCTTTGTTCAATTCATGTAAAATATCAAATAGCTAATGAGCAGCCCTATTGCAAATGCCCCAGAAAGTCTTGAATACTATTAGCCTTTCCACTGATTGAAATAATTCTGTGATTCTTTTTTGCTTAGCATTCCTGTTTCTGTAGGAATAAAATTGCTTATGTCATATCTGATTCATGTATGTACACTAGATACCTTTTTTTAATTTGTTCTATCCTGCTGGGTTGGATCCCTAAGACTAGGGTAAAAAGGAAAATGTTTCTTGGGCAGAAGTGGAGTAGATGGGTAGAATTGTTGTTCTGGGGAGGAACCTAGTTCTCCTATGTAGGATACTGGAAACTCCAGAGCATTGAACCCAGAATAAACTGTGAAGGTGAGTAAAGATCAAGGATTGGTTGATTTCATTAGCCCTTCTTGCCTCAGCCTACCAGTTCCTAGAAAATGCCAGAAGGTTTTGGTTTGATTGATTGCTTGTTTTTTTAACTTACATCTTTAGGTGAGTCAGGTCATAGCTGATTTAACAGCAGAAAAAAAAAAACATTCATTGTCTCAGCCCTTAAAGAGTTAATAGTTTCCCAGGAAAACACAAATGAATGCACCTGAGTAACTTACAAGATGTGCAAAAATATATACATAGCCATTTAGAATATTGTAGGTAAGCTGTCAAAATATACAAATTAAAGCTCTCTCTCCATAGAAGGACTCATCTTTTGTTTGTTATTAGTACACATTTGCTCTGGACATCCTGCAGCATGGAACTCAATGATTTTACCCTAAAAAGAATTCGTGCTTGAATCATCCCTTCTGGGACTAAATAATGTGGTTTCTGGAAATTTAACTGATGCCAAGATCACAGAGCCAAACCTCTGGAAAGTTTCTACTTTATCACAATGAAACCCAGTCTATTTTTTACTTGAAAATGTGCTGAGACATTCACTAGAGACAGTTCAGCAAAAATCAAGGGAGTCCTGGTATTATCAAATTGAGCAAAGAATTTCATACTTTTCCTTCAGGACATTCTTGTAATATGCCTGCCATCAACTCATACAACTTATTTATCTCACATATGGAAATTTGGAGGAGCTTTGAAAGCCTGCATTTCTATGGGAAACAATTGCATTCATTATCCCTGTTATTCAGATGTCAATGTCTGTTTGCCTCTTCTTTTGAAAAGGAAGATATCAGAATATGGTTTCAGGGAAATAGTCAATTGGAACAGGAAAAACTGGACTATCATCAGAATAAATAGAGTTCCTCCCACCTTCCTTAACATGCTCCTGAAAATAACTGAACAAAGAATGAAAAACAAGAAAAATAGATTATGCAAAAATGTTGTTTGGAAGCATTTCTAACAGAAGTTATTTTTTTCCCCTTTCCTTTAATATTTGTTTCTTTTTCTTCTGATATCTCATAATAAATTCAATCTACCTACAAAGGGACTATCCACTTATACTGGGAAATATTTAATTTTCAAAAAGTAGAAATTAAAAAAAAACAGTATCTAGTAATTTTCTTAAAAAACAATTTTCAAACTTAACAACCATCCATGAAAGGTGTCTCAAATGAAAATGTTATAGATAATAAAATAATTCCAGTGTTCTGAATGTATCTTCTGTTGACAGAGCAGTTTCACATTGTTAATGAGCAATTAATTTTACTTTATTATTTTAAGTACCCTGCAATTACATTTATTATTTGTCCCTTTAATGACTAGGTGGGTTAAACTATTTTTTTCCCTTACTTTGAAGAGACCTATGACAAAGAGGACAGAATTGGTTATCAAATTATCACAGAATGATAGGGTCAGACCAATCAACTCCTTTCTGAGCATGGATCCCCTCTAAAATAACTAAAACAAGTGCTATCTTCATTTGAATACCTTTGATGATGGAGAAATCATTACCTTTTGTAACTGGGGAGAGGTGGTAGTCCTAAAGTACTTCACAATAAAGAACTATACTCTCTCACACAGTCCAATTAGAATTAAAGTTGTCTTTATTTGGTGCTAGGGAAAGTGATTGAGTGGGAAACCAAAGACTTGAGCCCTTGGGGAGGAGGGCTTAGAAACTTTCTTCTCCTCTAACAGAAAGAAGACAAAAGCTTTTTTTTTTTTTTTGACAAAAGCTTTTATAGAAGATAGGTGTGATGTCCACTTGAAAACTGGAAAGTTCCCATTGGGGGTAGAAGGGGGAAGTTTGAATGTTTGCCATACTCCTGAGAGTTGAGGGGTATATTTTGAAATGATGGTCCTGATGTTTTGGGCTTATCTCTGTCTCCTAGCTGCAGTCAGTAACCACATCTAACTGACTTTCCTGCTATAGAATTTTATATTCCCTTACTCCTTCTCTATGTCTGTCCTGATATTTAGTTGTTCAATCTAAAACTTAATAGTCACTTATTTCTTGATATGTCTGCCCTGTTATCTGGTCATTTTTTATTTTGCTTCTCACAGGAGAAACTTCTTATAATTTATCCTAAGATCTATGTCACCTCCAAAGGACCTCATCTTGTTTTTGGATAGCTATATGTATATATATATATAGATAGATAGATAGATAGATAGATAGATAGATAGATAGATAGAGAGAGGGAGGGGTAGATATAGATGGTAGATATAGGTGGCATAGATATAGATATGCAAAAGCACATGCATCTGCCCTTCAGTTCTCCAATCAGAAGGGAAAGGCAACTGAATGTACCAACATTTGTTTTTGTTTTTGAGACATTTCTAGTTCCATCCCACTCTTTGTGTGCCTATTTGTGGCTTTCTCAGAAAAAAAAACACAACAACAACACTGGAGTGGTTTGCAATTTCCATCTCTAGCTCATTTTATAGATGAGGAACTGAGGCAAACAGGATTAAGTGACTAGACCAGAATCACACAGCTAGTAAGTGTCTGAGGCGAGATTGGTGCTCAGTTCTTACTGAATCCATGCCTAATGCTCTATACACTGTGCCACCTATGTACCCCTTCATATCATTACTGCCAACTATCAGAAAGCATGTATTTAAAATTTTCCACTATGTATAAGCTGATTCTTGTTTTCCATGACTTTTGAATCCAGATTTATTACTAATATATTATTTTAGATAAACCCTACACATCTAAGAAAGGATCACTGGTATGATAAGAGGATTCAAATCTATTTAAGGAATGGCTGAAGGAACTAAAAATATCTCTCCTGAAAAAAAATATTGGCAGAAGAAGGATTTGTTTTATTTTGCTTGGACCTCAAGAGCAGAGCTAGGGCCACAGTATAGAGAGATAATATAACCCAATGTGGTCAAAAACCATCTAACAGCCATAGATATCAAAAACAAAGAAACAAAAACAAAGATGAACTTTGGACAAATTGATTTCTCCATTATCAAAGGTATTCAAATGCAAACTGCATTTGTTTAAGTTATTTTTATAGGGGATCCATGCTCTGAATTGAATTGGTTGATCTGACCCTAGGATTTTGTGATACTTGGACAACCAGTTCAGGAAAGTTAGGTGGCAGTGGATAGAATAGCAGGCCTACAGATGAAAAACAAACAAACAAACCTGAAGAACAGAGTGTAAGTGATTTGGTAAGCAATTTACCAAAGGTCACAGAGTCATAAATCTGGTATTTAAATGCACGTCCTCCGACTCCTCACCCTATACTCTTTCCATTTTATCACCTTGTCTTTTCAACCAAGGTTTAAAAGTAATTTGCTATATAAATATTCAGCCATACTTTCTGAGCCTTGCTTAGCTTTCTGGTCAGTTTTGTAGATCCTCCAAAAATTTTCCCCCTCATCCTTGAAAGGGACAGTTGATGGAGATGTTCCCAGCTAATGTAAAGGCATTTCTGGTTTCAATATTTAGATTTTTTTTTTTTTTGTACTTCAAGCATAGCTAGGAAAATTATAAAAAAGCATACTGATCCTTGTTTACTGGTTACGTACTTATGGGAAAAGAAAAAGGAAAAGAGGAAGCAATTAAGTAATACTCAAGGAAGCTTACTTTTTGCATGTTTTACAAGATTAGTTTGATTCAATGAAAGGATTTTCTATTTTTTTTCAGATTAACTCAACACATTCAGCAGGGGACAGCCAGTGTGAATCAAACTAGAGGACTCAAAACTGTATCTTGTCAGGAATGATTGAAAAAAAGTTAGATTTTTCCTGGAGAAGAAAAATAACATATATCAGAAAATTAAGAGATGAGTTATATCCTCAATATGGCTACTGCATTATTTGATTTGAATGCCTCACTTTGGGAAGATGACAATAATCTATCATAGGTCAAAAGAAGAGAAGACTTGATTTTTGGACACCGCCCACTCCCTTCAAATCCTTATTTCAGTTGGACTGAACAAAGGACAGTAATAATGTTCTAGTGCTTATATGAATTGGTAAACTCATTTATAAATTTTCCTACTGATTTTACAGTTATTTCTTTCAATCTTTTGATCATAAATTTTGATCAATATTTAATCATAAATGCATCATTTTTCATCTGTGAATAAATTAGTTATTAAAGAATCATAGCAAGAGAATAAAATGAGAAAATATAATCCTTTAATATCTTATACCTTTTTAATTTCAAAAACTATATTTACATTCTATAGTTTAATTTTTCATTTATCATTTTGTCTTTTCATTAATTTTTTCTATTTTGCTTTTCCCATTTTAATGAGTATTTCATATTGTTTTCACATCTTATATATTAATTTTTCTTTCTCTTTTATTAAGTTTTAATTCATGGAGGTGATCTTATTTTTGTTTGTTTTTTTTTTTCTTTTCCAAAAACTATATCCATGGAGCATGAGTTCTAAAGTTGGAATTTTCAATGAAGCTAGATTTCATGTATTGATTGAGGAGACTAATTATGCCTAGCCACTAAGGATCATGGCACTTGAGTTTGGAAAGGCTTTTCAAACAGGTTTGGTCATCACTTGGGAAATGGCCAGGAGTGGGAGAGGGAAAATGGAGGGGTTGAGGAAAAAATGCAATGATGAAATCATAGGTCCTTACAAAATTGAAGTATTACATTTAGTATCAAATTAATAGTATTAATTGGCTCAATGGTATGGGTAGAAACTGAGATCTTATGGACCCTGCTAATTTGAATATCTACTGTTGTGAGATATCTGACATGAATGACTAGAATGGAGAGGAAAGAAAAAAACATTCCTCTGCCCCTAACCCCTACAGAGATTCCTTCTCAAAGACCTTGGTCTTCCTCCATTTCTGTCTCAAAATCTTTAACTGGAACTGGTGAATTTCTGGCTGGTGTCTGTCTATGTAAATAAAATATACAAAAGTGCATATATACATACATATACATACAATGTGTGTATGTATTTACATATGCATATGCATGTATATATGTATATATTTCCTTTGTAGTATCATTTGCTTTTATCCATTGACCAATAACCCTTTGAAACTGGTTAAAGACTTAGTCACATATTCTATAGGTGTATGGAAAAATTTCTAGTTTACATGTGATCATTACATCTGTGGGCCTCCAAGACCACATAAAATAGAGTGGGTTTAGGAAAGCAGAGCCAAGATGGTGGAGGAAAGACATTAAACACATAGAGCTCCTGATACAATCACCCCCAAAATGGCAATAAAAGAACCCCTGGAGCAGAAAAACACACACAAATGTGGACTGAGATTATTCTCCAGCTATAGATAGATTCAGGGGGCCATACTGGGCCACAAGTAAGGTCCAACCCTGTGATCATGCTAACAGACTCGCCAGGCACACCACTAAAAGGCATTTACCCCAGAGCCTCTGAATCAGCTACAGTATCAGCATCTTCTAAAACTGAAAATGAGGTGGTGTGAGAGAGCTGAATGGCTGGCCAGGGAAGAAAGCATAGGGTTGCCAGCAGGACCTAGGGAGGAATTCAGCAGTCACACCCCAGCGTGGAACCAGGAAGAAATCCTGAGCTGCTGAAGGCCCAGGTGGGGGAGGGGTGCAGGCTCATCAAAGCTAAGAACCACACCACAGAAAGCTTTTCTGGTTGGTTGTTTAGTAAGCAGGCTTGAAGTTATCTTTGGACCAGAGAACAGGCCAGGTGAGAGTAAAACCTGTCCTCCCTCAAACCAAAACACCTGGGACCCTCTGAAGCTGGGAACAGTTAAGCCAAGAAGCAGCACTCCCCCTCCCCAGTGGAGAGTTTAAAATCAAGTAAAAGATTAGCAAGCAAATAGAGTTCAGAATTATAGAAAGGTTCTTCAGTGACAAGGAAGATCAAGGTGCAGCCTCAGATGAGGAAATCAACCACAGGGCCCCTACATCCAAAGCTTCCAAGAAAAATATGAACTGGTCTCAGGCCATGGAAGCTCTCAAACAGGACTTTGAAGAGAAAGTAGGAGAGAGAGAAGGAAGATGTAGAGAGAGGAAAGAATGGAAAGAGAAATGAGAGTGATGCAAGAGAGTCATGAGAAAAATCAACAGTTTGAAAAGACAAATGGAAAAGGAGATTAAAAGACTGTCTGATGAAAATAATTGCCTAAGAATTAGGATTATACAAATGGAAGCTAGTGACCTTATGAGAAATCAAGACACGGTAAAGCAAATCCAATTGAATTAAAAAATAAATAAATAAAATGGAGGGCAATGTGAAATATCTCCCTAGAAAAATAGCTGACCTGGAAAATAAACCCAGGAGAGAGAATTTGAAAATCATTTGACTACCTGAAAACCATGATGAAAACAAGAGATTAGACACAATCCTCCAAGAGATTGTGAGAGAAAATTGTCCTGATATTGTAGAAGCAGAAACTAAAATAGAAATAGAAAGGATCCGCTGATCACCTCCAGAAAGACATCCCAAAAGGAAAGCTTCCAGGAATATTATAGCCAAATTCCAGAACTCCCAGGTCAAGGAGAAAATATTACAAGCAGCTAAAAAAAAAAAGAATTCAAATACTGTCAAGCTCCAACAAGGGTAAATCAAGATCTAGAAGCTTCTACATCAAGGGACTAGAGGGCATGGACTATGATATTCCAGAGAGCAAAGGAACTGGGACTACAGCCAAAAATCATGTACCCAGCAAAACTGTGTGTAATCTTTCCGAGGAAAAAATGGAACTTCAATAAAAAAGAGGACTTTCAGGCATTTGTGATGAAAAGACATCAACTGAATAGAAAATTTAACTTTCAAATGCAAGACCCTGGAGAATCATAAAAAGATAAACAGGAAAAAGAAACCATGAGGGAAATTAAAAGGGTAAACTGTTTACAGTCATACATGTGAAAATAATACTTCCAACTCATAAGAACTTTTTCAGTAAATAATACACAGAACATACAGCTCTGAACTGAATATGAAGGGATGGTATTTGCAAAGCATTTATTTTTGTGTATCCTTGTTCTTTGTGGAACAAACAAGTTGGTTTATCTGGTATCTGGGGCCAGATTTGGGCTCTGGGCCTCCTGGGCCCAGGGATGGTGTTTTGTTCACCATGCCACCTAGCTAACCCATGATGACATCTTTAAAATAGGAGTGAGGGGTAGGAGGAATAGACTGGGGGAGGGGGAAGGAGAGAGGTGGAATGGGGAAAGGTAGCAAGAAAAAAGCCTATGGAGGGGAGGGGAAGAGGGGGAAGGAGAAAGGGAGTGAGTCAACCTCACTATCATCAGAATTGGCTCAAAGAGGAAATAACATACATATTCAAGCTGGTATAGTAATATAATTTTGCCCTGAGGAAAAGTGGGAGGAGAAGGACATGGGGGGGTGTAGCGAGAAGAGGGGAAGGAGGGAAAGGAGGGAAGGAAAGTTTGGATGAGGGAGCTGTAAAAAGGAAAACACTTTCGAGGAAGGTGAAGATGTTCTGCATAACACCACATGTATGATATATATAGAATTGCTTGGTTTCATAGGGAGAATTGAAGAGAAAGAGAGGAAGAAAAATTTAGAAAACAGAATTAGCTCAAAGACCTTAACCTCATCAGAGTGAGCTCAAGGAGGGAATAACGCACAAACCCAATAGGGAAGAGTAATCTATTTAACCCCACAGGAAAGTAGGAGGGGAAGAGGATAAGGAAGGAAGGGTGAATGAAGGGAGGGTAAAGCAGGGAAGGGGGCAATCAGGAGCAAAACACTTTTGAAGAGGATTAGGGCAAAATAAGATAGACAATAGAATAAATATCATTGGAAGGGAATGGGATGGAAGGAAATAGTTATGATGATTGACTACAAGGTCAAAACATATGGTACCTATTCTGCTGAGCTACTGTGAAGAAAATTCTCTGTCAGGTTCAAGGTACTATATAAAATTATGATGAACATGATGCTATCAGAAAAACCTGGAAAGACCCACATGAACTGAAGCAGAGAGAAATGTACTGCATACAAAATAACATCATTAGTGTAAGATGATCTGCTGGGAAGCATGTGGTTATTTTCAGCAAGGTAATGATCCAATATAACTGAAGAACTTAGGAAAATTGCAGTCCAATTACAGAGAAAGAACTGATGGTATCTGAAAACAGACTGAAACACATTTCTTTTTGACAATTCCTTAATCCTAAATTTTGTTTTTATCTGTTTTATCTCACAATCTAGGTAATATAGAATTGTTTCCCATGATTTCTCATGTTTAATTTATGTTGAATTGTTTGAGTTCTTGGGGTGGGGGTGGGAGGGGAGGGAGAAAGATAAGTTGGAACTCAACGTTTAAAAAAATTGATGTCAAAATTTGCTTTTACATGTAATTTGGAAAATAAAAGTATAAAAATAAAAATAGTGTGTTGGGAAATTTCCACCCTTACATTTATCACTGGTGTTTTGTGTATGTGAGATATTTGAGAGAAGGAAAAAAAATAACTTGCTTAATGTTTGATTTGAAAGACAACCAAGTAAGATATTAAATCAAATATGAAAAAAATGTCAATTTCCAAAAATTGGGTATATTCCAAGAGGATTCTGGGAGGATGGTGCTGTAGATTAAAAAAGAAATGCCTTTCCAAATTTCCTACACACACACACACAAACACACCTCAGAGTAACAGAAATAAACAGGGTAAAGAAGATGTCCTCCTAAGACAATTTGAAATGACCCCTTCCCCTCAAAACTTATATAACTTATAGGGATAGAGTTTTGACCAGACTGAAGTCCAATTACCTCCATGCCGTCTCTGTGGGATCAACAAACAATAAGTCCTGGAGATATCCTGATTGAGAGGCAGCCTATGCTTTACAAATTTTCATCCCATAGATATTGTGGGGGGTCTTATGGATTAATAAGAGACGACTGAAACACTTTCCATTGTCTAGGGTCACCAAGCACAACTATGCTTACGATATGTGTCCTGAGCTGTAGTTGTGGGGAGAAGGTGCTAACACACCCCTGGTGAGTGTAGTAGCAGAAAGATGGGGGCCTTGCTGTCTGGGCATTTGTAGGAGAGCTTGTGACCAAAAAAAGCATCCTTGGAGAGCTTTAAAAGGACTTTAAAAATCATTTAGGGGAGACTGAAGAAAAATTAGAAAAAAAAAATAAGAGCAATCCAAGAAAATCAAGAAAATTATAAAAAGAAAGGCCAGGACAACTAGGTGGCACATTGGATAAAGCACCAGACCTGGATTGAGGAGTACCTGAGTTCAAATCTGGCCTCAGACACTTGACACTCACTAGCTGTGTAACCCTGGGGAAGTCACTTAACCCTCATTGCCCCACCAAAAACAAAAACAAAAACAAAAAAAAGAGAGGCAATCAACTTGAAATACAGAACCAAAAACTTAAGGAAGAAAATAATTCCTTGAAAACTAGAATTCAGAAAGGAGAAGATAATGACATTCTAAGACAATAAGAAATCATAAAACAAGATCAAAATAATAAAAAAATAGAAGAGAAAGTAAAACATTTCATCAGAAAAACAAATGATCTGGATAGCAGACTGAGAGGAAATAATATAAGGATAATTATAGTAACTGAAAATTATAATTAAGAAAAATAATCTTGATAGAATATTACAATAAATTTTCAAGGAAAACTTCTCTGAACTTCTAGAACCAGAAGGCAAATCAGAAATAGAAAAAAAAAATCCACTGATCACCATTTTAAAGAGCTCAGAGGAGAAAAATCTATAGGAATATCATAGCCAAGTTTCAAAGCTCCCAGGTTAAGAAGAAAATATTTTAAACAACAAGATAAAAGCAATTTAAATAGCATGGAGCTAAAATAAAGACTACATGACACCTAGCAGCTATTATATTGAAGGACCATAGATCTTTGAATATTATATTTTGTAGAGCAAAAGAACTTGGGATACAACCAAACGTAACTTCCCCAGCAAAGTTAAGTACAATCCTGCATGAAAACAAAAAAGAATATTGAATGAATTTAAATACTTTCAGGTTTTTGTGAAAAAAACAAACAAACAAAAAATGAAACAAAACAAAACAAAAAATAACAAGGGAAAATTCAACATATAACATCCAGGAGAAATATAAGCTAAATATTGAAGAATAATAAGGGACTCAATAAGGATAAAACACTCACTTTTGATATGTGAAAATACTAGAAGTATTTTTATGACTGTCATTATTATACGGGTAGCTTGATAAAAAGGCTTTGGTTGACCTGGGTATCATGGAGTGATTCTAAAACTAAGAACTCTGCATCAAGAGATTAAAAAAAAGATTAATTATCTCATACAAATGAGGCACAAAAGGGAAAAAATGGTACAGAAGAAGCTAGTAGGGGGGAGTGTGGGTAGTACTGGAACCTAACTCTCATCAAAAATGGGTTAAATGGGAATAGGTTTAAAAGTGGGGAGAGGATAATAAAGGGACTCTTAGAGGGGTGGGTAGGATAAGGAATAGGAGGCCAATGTAGCAGGCCCAAGTAAAGCAGAGGAGTAAGGAAGGATAGGGTAAATAATGTGAGATGGATAGTGAGGAAGAATAGAAAGGAGAAAAATACACAAGTTATTGTATCTTAAAATGTGAATGGGATAAATTTACCCATAAAATGGAAATGGATAGCAGAATAGAAATTTGAATTCAACAATATGTTGCTTTTAGGAACCATAAAAATGAGAGAGACACACAAAGGTGAAATAAGGGGAAGGTATAGAATTTATTATGTAAAAACAAAGTAGGTTTAGTAATCATGATCTCAGACAAAGTTAAAGTTAAAATAGATTTAATCAAAAGAGAAAAAGAGAAAAACTACATTATATATCAGCAAGAGTATTCAATATTGTTTTAGACCATTTAAAATAACTAGACAGTATAAAATACCTGATTGTATACTTGTCAAAAGTGACACAGGAACTATTTGAACATAAACATAAAATACTTTTTATACAAATAAATTCAGATCCAAATAACTGAAGTAATATTTATTGTCCATAGGTGGGGACATTAAATATAATTTTAAAATGACAATTTTACCTAAGTAATTTATGGACTATATGTCATCCCAATTAAATTATTTTTAAAAAAATTACTGATTTAGGGGGCAGCTAGGTGGTGCAGTGGATGGAGCACCGACCTTGGATTCAGGAGTACCTGAGTTCAAATCCGGCCTCAGACACTTGACACTTACTAGCTAGCTGTGTGACCCTGGGCAAGTCACTTAACCCCCATTGCCCTGCAAAAACAAAAAAAACAAACAAACAAAAAAAAAATTACTGATTTAGAAAAAATATCAAAATTCATTTGGATGAACAAAAAGTCAGGAACTAAAAAAACAAAAATACAAGAAAATAAAAGATGTAAAGGAAATAGTTTCAGCAGTATCAGACCTTAAATTATATTATAATGTGAGAGCTTTGTTAAAGTGTAAAATTGATAATTTCAATTATTTTAAATTAAATTTATCTTTTATAAATAAAACTGATATAGCTAAGAATAGAAGGAATGAAAAAAAAATGGGATAAAACTTTCATGGACAACCTGTCAGATAGTATGTGATAGGATTGGAATATTTCTGTGGTATAGAAGATGATGAGCTGGTTGACTTAGAAAGGCATAGAAAGATTTGGAGTTGTGAAAGAAGATGCTATCCACCTTTACAGAAGCAGATGAGTGGAAAGAAGGATAATAGTCTTACATCCAGATATATGAGTGGATATGCATATATAGGTGTATGCATATAGATATATATGTCTATGTCTGTATCTCTGTGACTGTTCCTGTGCTTGTGTGTGTGTGTGTGTGTGTGTGTGTGTGTGTCCATGCTTAATTACAGCCTTCTTTAGGGTAGGGAGAGAAAGGAAGAGGAAAAATAATGAAGCAAAATATACACAGCAGATAACAAAAGAAAACCAATAAGGAATCAAAGAAAATCTTGGCAGATTTGAAAACATTGTATAGTATTTATTACATAGATTTTCTTGAAATGGAAATTTATTGTTTCATAATGAATTGTATCCTGTGTTCTGCTGTGTACATGGCAACATTTTTTTTTTCTTTTCTCATTATGTACTTGTCCAAAATTTTAAAAAATACCAAAAAATAAAAAGTGGGTATGTTCCAATAAGGAAATTTTTTAGAACTACAAATCTATCCTTTTTTATTTTTTGGATCCCCAGGATTTAACACAATGTCTGGCATATAGAAAGTGTTTAATAAATGCTAGTTAACCGACTCAATAGTAATGTAAACCTTTTCTTGTACAAGAACAATTTCCAACCCCTTATTGAAGACTACTTTTCTCACATCTCTTTCAGCTTTACTCCCCCATAAGGTCTTACTCCAAATCTCCCATTCCTTCCACCGAGTTCCCTTTTGAGAATTCTTTATAAATTTGCTTTCATTTTGAATCTTATTTGTTTCTCACTCCTTCCATTTTCTGATATCCACTGTCACTTGGCCCTCTCTTGATAGAATGATATTCTTGGTTGCCTTTTCTGGTCCTTTTTGTATTTTCAATCATACTAAGAAATAAAAGGGATGGGGTTTAGATAGAAGTATGTTCCTTTATTCCCATATTCTTTTCTAAACTTTCCCTCTGTTATGATTATTTATTAACCTTTCCTTCCTTGAGATGCATTCAATCCAAATTTATCACCCAATAAAAATTGTGGTGATTATAACTGCCAGCTACTAGGTCATTTTCTTTCCATAATGAATTTCATATTTAACTTAAAGTCTTTCCACTTCAAACTCTGGTTTCATATTTGGAACTTCTACAAACATATTGACTCTTTTAAACACTTTTAATTTGCCCTTTCCTCAGTTTACTTAGTTTCCATGATCAGAAGATCATGATCAGTAGGTCTCTATTTAGCTACATTCAGAGATGAGCATGCCCTTTATCGTGCCTTCATGCATGTTTTCCAGTTCATGTACATGAACTCTAAAATTCCTTTACAGAATAATAATCTTGTAAAATTTCATCTTTTTCTCTTCTTTATGATCCTTTACACTATTCTTCATCCTTACTATGATCACCAATATCTCCACCCCTGAGTTCCTTAGAAGGATATCATCATTACACTGGCTATAGTCTTCTTCCTCCCCTACTTTAACTCCTTGTTAAAGCAGTTAAAACTCTCCAATATACTCTTGTCCCCTTACCTATTACTGACCATCATTTGCCTTGGATTATTCCCACTATAAACTGCCTTTACTTCTAATTATGTATTCCTAAATGGAACTGGCAAAAATATCAGTACAATGATTAATGGGTCCACTACAAATTTATATTAAGCAATCTCAATTAGGCCTTTATTGCAGTGACAATCCTTTTATATCTCCATAACTGATTAACTATAACATTCATAACTATGACTATTCCATATTTTTTCATCACTATTCAAGGCTTCTATAGCACTCCCTCCTCTATACTTTCTCACCTGAAGACTTTGCCTTATTTCACCAAAAGAAAAAAATGAAGTGGTTCTCTGAGAGCTCCTTCTTCTCTCCTTATTCTTATATCACAGCTCTCAGATGTCTTCATCCACTTTCTACTACTTCTTCACCATCTCATATAAAGAGATGATCCTTCTCTTTTCTAATATAACCCCCTGAATATACATCTTTGTTCTTATTACACTCTATATTCTCCAACAGATTGCCTTTTTTTAACATCCTCTCTCTCTCTCTCTCTCTCTCTCTCTCTCTCTCTCTCTCTCTCTCTCTCTTTCTCTTTCTTTTCTCACTAAGTTTTTTTTTTGTTTTTTTGTTTGTTTGTTTTGTTTTGTTTTGTTTTGTTTTTAGTGAGGCATTTGGAGTTAAGTGACTTGCCCAGGGTCACACAGCTAGTAAGTGTTAAGTGTTTGAGGCTGGATTTGAATTCAGGTACTCCTAACTCCAGGGCCAGTGCTCTATCCACTGCACCACCGAGCTGCCCATCTCACTAAGTTTTAATCTCTATCTCCTAGGTCCCTCCCTGCTGCCTTCTTCCTACCATTATGCCTAAGTCTTCCCCATCCTTAAATAATTTCTCCTTTTATCTGACCATTATTGCTATTTACCTTGCTACATTTCTCTTCCCAATTTCTTCTTTTCTCCCCATCTAAAAAACCCTTTGCAGTCTGATTTCTGGCTTTATCATTTAACTGAATGTGCACTTTCTAAAGAATGAATGATCTCTTGATTGCCAAATCTGATTGTCATTACTGAATCCTTATTCTTCTCCAACTCTGTACCCTTAGACCAAATTTATCACCTCCTTTTTATTGATGTTCTCTTTTCTGGTGGGTGTGTGTGTGTGTGTGTGTGTGTGTGTGTGTGTGTGTGTGAGAGAGAGAGAGAGAGAGAGAGAGAGAGAGAGAGAGAGAGAGAGAGAGAGAGAGAAAGACCATTCTTTTCTTTCCTACTTCTCTTACCACGCTGAAGTCTCTTTTTCTCAATCTTCTACCAGATCATGCTCATTAATCATGGGTTCTATCCCAGGCTCTATCCTCAAGTTTTCTCTTCTGCTTATACACTATCTCACTTGATGATTTCATGTTTTCTGATGCGTTCAATTGTCATGGCTATGGAGATGATTTTCAAATCTATTTATCCAGTCCTAACCTCTTTCATGGTCTCACATCTTCAACTGCCTTTTTGATGTCTCAAACAGTGTGTCATAAATATCTTAATCTCAGCTTGTCCAAATCATAATTCATCATCTCTACCACCTCCAGTGCTCTCTTTTTCCTTACTTTCTTATTAAAATTGATGGTTTCAAAATTCCATCAATAGACTAAGATTGTCAACTTGGTGCTATCCTTGATTTATAACTCACATTCACCCCAAGCACCTAGTCAATTCCACATTTAGTTACTTCTACTTTTACAACATCTCATATATATATACACACACACATACACACACACACACACAAACGCAAACACACACACACACACACACACACACATATATATATATATATATATATATATATATATATATATATATATATATATATATATATATATCCATTCATTCAGTTACAATATGGTACAGTCCCAGGTCCTTATCACCCCACCTAGAGTATCACAATGGCTCCCTGGTTAGCTTATTTTTTCAGGTCTGTCCTGAGTTATGTCTATCCTTCAGTCAGCCACAAACGTGATCTTTCTTAAAAGCAGGTCTGACTATGTCACCCCCAACCACACACACATACACACACACACACACACACACACACCCCACACTCTAAACTCTAATATCCCCTGATGACCTAAAGGAAAAAAATCCCATTTGACTTTTAAAGCCTTTCATAAACTGTCCCTTCTTAGCCTTTGAGTCTATGGGATATAAGGGGTTAGATTTCCATTAGCACTCAAAACTGTAATCTTTCACTAGAGATTGCTGAAATTATACTTTCCTTCATACAATTGCTTATAGCACAGCATTGATTCTGATAATACAGATTGTTCCTAATACAGTAACCATTAAATAACCCATAAAATTAAGTACACAAAATAAAATTGTTAAAATGAAAAACTTCTTGCTACTAATTCTCTAGAATTCTGTGACTTTTTGTGCTAATATCAGACAATATTCACTTTTCAAAACACATGGAATCTACACTATCATACTGTGAAACAAATAAAATTCTTCAAAATAAAACATTGTTAACTTAAATCTTATCTTCTCCTGTGTCAAATGATGGTGTGAAGGTATTATACTTTATATTGCTATAAACCTCTCTACCTTTGTCACCCTCTGAAAACTAAGGAAGAAGTTTCTGGGACTTTAGTTGCTATTTTCAGAAAATGTTGATACAGGTAATGTCTAGATATTGCTTCCACCACTGTCTTTTATGGCTGGTGGATGGAACTGAAGCTCTTCAAGACTGTTCCAGCTTGAAATAACCCATTAGTGACATCTGCTTTGTATATGGTTTGAGATCCTTAAGGGTCTTGTAGTATGGTAGTATAGCAGAACCAAGTTGACATTAACCTTGAGTCTGTGATTAATGATGAGATTGACAGCTTCAAAGTTTCTAGCCAGCTGGTCCATTAGGTTGACAGCAGCTGGCTACAGATATTCCTGCATGAACTTTATCTAACTTTTATTTTCTCACTAAACTGTATCACTGTCTTTGCATGCTTGGGCTTAGAGCTCAAAGAACTTTTGGGATATAACTGCAACATGAAACGTGTGTTTTAATGGCTAACAATAAAAAAATATGATACAAATGCACAGGGAGCTCTTTACAATGGTAAGCTGAACTAGACCAGTAAACACAGTAGTAGGATACAAGTGGCTCTACAAACTTGTCTGCATAACAGCTCTCATTAGTTTTCTCTATAATACATGTTCATGAATGTGTGCGGTTGCCAACATGAAAGTGAAAATGATGTTACTAATAAGATCATATGAATGATTGAAGACATACAAATTAAACAAGTGAATGTTGAGAATTGACTATATGTTGTTCATACATATTTATTTGTATATTTCTCTCCCCCATTCCAATGTGAGCTCCCAGAGGACAGGGATTGTTTTGTTTTGGTTTTTTTTGTCTTTCTTTGTATACCTAGTACATAGTAAGGTGCTGGACTAACTGTGGATGATTGATCAATGCTTAACTGACTGATTAAACTTGCTAATTTGCATTCAATTATGGTCACCCTAATTATTAAAAGCACTCTTTACAATTAATGATGTCTCAATCTGAATGTAATTGCTTATGCCTTTTAAATGTTCTATAACATTTTTGTGTTTGTTGTTGTTGTGTACATTGTTTTATTATTGTTTCTGGTATCAATGTATTACTTTATAAAATGGATCTAAAGAAATTTCTCGTGGTTACCTTATAGGGTTTTATGGGAATCAAATGAGATTATGTATTAGTATGTTGTTATTTTCTTTAAATGGGAATCAAATGAGTGCTTTGATACCTGAGTGCTTTGTAACTATAAAATACAATGCAAATGTAAGCCATCATTTTCATACAGGGAGCTCTTTTACAATGGTAATGAGATAATTTTAACAAAAATCATATATCATTGATAGTACCTTCCAGTACATGAAGGGAAATATAAGTGTTCAGGTGAGTAGAGTGACTACCTTACTAATAGACTCTTACATGAAATTCAAAAATTGGAGGCACTAAGTCTTCTAGAGTTACTAGGAGAGAGTATCTTTGCAATCAGCAGAATGAATAATAGTAGTTTAGTTGAAGAAAAGGAGTATTTTAGGGAAAAGATATAGTTAATTCAAATTCTTTTGAGTATAGTTACTAAAGTACAAACATGCTATGAATCTATTGCAATCATATATATGTGTGTGTGTGTGTGTGTGTGTGTGTGTTTCTGTGTATATGTGGGTCTTTGAAACACATATACACATACACATACATATACATATGCATTTACATACAGGTTTCAAAGATCCATTGCAGTATGTTGTATTTGGTAGCCTGATTAAAAATGTTAGGTATATCAAAGAAGGTAAATTAGTTTGTCATTGAATATATATATATATATATATATATATATATATATATATATATATATATGTATATGTATATATATATATATATATATAAATGTAAACCTTACCAATTATTTTTTTACATAATTGCAATTTGGAATCTGGATGTAAATTAGGTATTTTATAATTGGAGGAAGAAGATTTTTTGAATAGTTAATCATCAACAAGTATTTATTAAGCATGCACTCTGTCCTAAGTACTGTGCTGAGCTTACAAAACAAACAACCAAAAAAACAACAATAATCCCTTTCATCAAGGAATCTAATAGCAAGACTACATGTAAATAACTAGATATTTACTAGATAATGTAGAATAAATGAAAGGTAATCTTGAAAGGTGAAGAAATTAGTAGCTGGAGGAACCATGAAAGACCACCCACAGAAGGCAGTATTTGAAAGAAACAAGGGAAATGAAGATGTGGCATTAAGGGGTAGAAACATTAAAAGATGAAGCACAACCAATATGAAGGTAAGAAGATAGATGGTGGAGCATCCTATTTGAGAAATTGAAAGTATACCAGTGTTGTTATATGGAACATAGAGTACCAAAAAGAGTTAAGTGTAAGGAGACTAGAAAAGTAGGGAGAGGGTATGTTAGAAGGAGCTTTAAATGGTAAAAACAGGAGTTTTAATTTTATCCTAGAGATAATAGGGAGTCAATAAAGCTCATTGATGGGGATGGGGAGTGATATGGTCAAACTTACGCTTTCTAAAATTACATTTTTTTAGCTAAACAAACTATGGTAAGTTAATATAATAAAATATTATTGTATTATAATAAATTGATATAATTAATGCAGAGAAGCAGAAAAAGAGAGAAGACTCTAAGATGAGGTGATTAACAATATAAAATGATGCAGAGAGGTCAAGAATGTTAGAGAAAAGTCCATGATTTGGACATAAAGACATTATTAATAACTTTGAAAAGAGTAGTTTTAGTTATTTGATGGACTCAGAAGCCAAATTTTTTATTAAATTTAAAATATGATGAGATAGTTCAGGTATTTACTGTTAGTTCATTCTGGTCAAAGCATATAATGGAAATTTTCTCCTGAATTAATTAAACAAAAAAAGTATTTCTAGGTCTTTGAAATTTGCATTGAGGTTTCATTTCACCAGAAGAATAGATAATTGAGGTAGAAAAGAAAGAATTAAGGAAGAAGAAAAAGAAAGAGAATAAGAAAAAGAACAAAAAGAACAGAGAGGGTAGAGGAGGAGGAGGAGGAAAAGGAAAAGGAGAAGAAAGAAGAGGAAGAGAAAAATAAAATTCATAGAGTGATAAAAATTGTGACAGAAATAGTGGAGAAATCCAGTATTACCCATACAGGGCTACATTTTGTTGAATAAAAATGAAAAATTGTCTGTCAAGATCCATTGTTATTTTTCCTACAGTTCTTTTGATCTTTTCATAACTGTCACAGGTATTAGACTACTTTTAGGCCCTCTCTCTCTTTCTTCTCTATATCCTTTTTTAGGACAAGATACTAGGAATAGAAAATGAGCAATTATATCAGAATCATATAATTATCATCTATTACTCTGCCACACCATTTTGCAACATTAAATGCACTTTTATTACTTTAAATTCAAAGTAATTACATAAAGAAGTCATAATATATCCGTGATATGATTTAAAAGAACTTTATAGATAGAACATTGTGAAAGCATTCCCAGCTCTATTGAATTTTGGAACAACATAACTACATCTGACTGAATGCAATATGCAGTGACTTCTTGATGAATATATGCACACATATATACACATCTCTATTTATATATTTATATACATATATGTAGTTTCTATAACTGAATATTCCATTAGTTTGTGAACTGAAATTAAGGGAAATAAGATATAAGACGTAGAGAGATAGGTAGCTAGCTAGCTAGATAGATAGAAGGATTGAAGGAAGGATGGGTAGATGGATAGCTAGGGAGATATCTTATAACAAGATATAATATTTAGTGATTAATCCTATTTAGTTGAGCAATTTTTCTCTCATAGTTTCAATGCCCTTCTGTAATGCTTCCAAATGGAATGGAGGTGGCCCTGTTTATTTCAAAGCTATGCCAGCAGAATACAAGAACTGATGGATCATCCCAAGCTAACAAGAATTCACATATAGGCCCATTGATGGATAAGATTTAACTCTTTAGTAAGAATATCTACTTGGCTATGATAAAAGTTCCTCCTCATGATGTTAACTATAAGATAATAGAGTGGCAAATGCTGCAGAGAGAACAAGAATAATGACGACTGATAAAAGGTGATTTGATTTGGCAATTAAGTGATCTGGAAAGAGCAATTTGGGTTGAATTATGAGATTAGAAGACAGACTATAGATAGGTGAAAAGAGAGTGAGTGGCACCTGTCATAGACAACCTTCTTAAGGAGTTTAACCTAAAAAAGACAGGAAAGATTTGGGATGATAGTAATTCTGGTAGGATCAAGCAAGGGTATTTGGAGGATGGGGATGTCTGTAGGCACTAGGGAACCCAGCAGACAAAGAGATATTGAAGATGAATGAGAAAGTAGAGAGAAATTTGTTTGAGAAGATAGGATGGGATGAGATCCCTTCTGTACATAGAGTCATTAACCTGGCAAGGAAAAAGGATTACCTCTTCATATGAGGCAGGAGTGAAGGAGAACAAAATTACAGATATGAAGTGAAAATAAAGTGAGAAGACAGATCAATTGGCCAATGGTTTCCTTTTTTTTTCAGTAAATTTTATGAGCTGTAGTTCTTCATTGAGAAAGGGGAAGCCATAGGATGTTGAAGTAGCAATATTAAAGTTTGAAAAATTTTCTGTGATAATTGGGAGAGTTAGTTAACTAGAGAGGCATAAGAGGATTGTTTTACAACAATAAGGGCCCAGATTAGGTTGTATAATATAAATTTGTAGCATACTCAGTAAACATGATTTCATTAGTTTTTCTTTCATTCAATCACACAAGTATAGGAGTTAAATAAGTGAATGGTAGAAATCATTCAACATTAAGGCTTCAAAGGGCAAGACACAATTAAGGGGTGAGGGAGTCAAAGGAAGAAGATAGTGTATAGTTGAACTTGTTTACCAAGGAGCCAAGTTGGGGAAAGTAAGAATGTAACTAGTGCAGATGTGATGCCCTGAGAGAAAGATGAAGATATTGCTTGTCAGAGAGTTGATGAAAAATAGGATTTGGCTTTGGAAAGCAGAGCGAGAAGTGGGATAACAGTAGTTTGTGAACAAATAAGGTAATTTGAGAGTTCATGAAAATGTGAGTGGTACATTTGTAAATCATTGCAAGTTTAAGAAAATGACCATCTTTATGTGTGAATAGAGTAGGGTATAAGAGCAGGTCATGGGAAATTTTTTAAAAATTGAGGAACTGGAGAGGTTAGGGTGTTATAGGGAGCATCAATAAATATGTTGAAGTTCCATAGTATGAGGTCAGGATTTGGGGAGGAGAGAAATATTGAGTCAGGCACTGAACATATTGTGGAAGGAAGGGGAGTGTTCTAGAACAAAAAGTAATTGGGGTGGAATGACTCACCCAGGGTCACAGAGCCAATAAACTTCTCAAGCTAAATTTAAACTTAGGTCCTCCTGACTCCAGGGCCAGTGCTCTATACACTGCACCACCTAGCTGCCTCCTAATCTAATCTTTATTTTATGCTTGCCTTTCATAGAACTCATAGAGGTAGATGGCACAGTGGATAGAGTACTAACCGTAGAATCAGGAGGACATTAGTTTAAATCTGGCCTCAGACACTTGATACTTACTAGCTATGTGACCCTGACCAAGTCATTTAACCCCAATTACCTCAAACATCCATGGCCATCTCCAGTCATCCTGATGTATATCTTGCCATTGTACAACAGATTGCTTTGGAGGAAAGTGAGATTGGTGACTTTGCACAGCCCTTCCTCACTTGAATCCAATTCACTGCAAGTCATGACATCACTTCACAATATCATGGTCCTCTTTAAGAATGAAGGACAGGGACAGCTAGGTGGCTCAGTGGATAGGGCACTGGCCCTGGATTCAGGATGACCTGAGTTCGAATCCAGCGTCAGACACTTTATGCTTACTAGCTGTGTGACCCTAGGCAAGTCACTTAACCCCAATTGCCTCACAAAAAAAAAAAAAAAGAATGAAGGACAGGGTGGAGTCAAAATGGTGGAGGAAAGGCTATGATTCTCCCTGTTCCCAACAAACTAGTCATATACCTCCAAAAATAATGCTATAAAACAACTTTTGGGACAACATAAAACATATAAAAACAGAGTGAGACTGTTCCAGCCAAAGACAGCTTAATTAGGTGACTGGGATCACCTACTGTTCAGGATTGGGAGAGGAATGCAATGCAAGAAGCAGGAATAGCCTTGAGCAGGCAGTGCCTCTAGAGCCTCAGAATCTTAAGCTGCTTCTTCTTAAACTAGGCTCATGGACAGGTGAGAGGGTCCAGCAGTTGAGGGAAATAGCTGCAATATCTGCTGGATCTGGGGCAGGGTACCCATGTTCTGAACCAGCAAGCAAACTTGAGGGACAGTCACCCAGTGGGGGAGGAGCACAGGCTCATCAAGCTTCCAACCATAGAGAATCAGATTTCAATCAGACTTATGTTTCTGAGTCAAAGTGAAAGTGGTCTGTGGTTATTCACAGGACAGATAGGCTGAGAACAAGCCCAATAACCCCCTGGGTCAAGCTCTACCTCTGAATAGTGTGTATTGGAAGCAGTGCTACACTTTAAGAAGGAGTTAAAAGCTAAGAAATAGGTAGTAATGATGAGTAAGAAGAGAATACAGCAGACCATCAAAAATTTCTTAGGAAGCATGGTAGACCAGAATACACCCTCAGAAGAAGACAATAACAAAATAAAGTCTTCTGCATCCAAAGCTTCCAAAAAATATGAATTGGTCTCTGGCCATGGAAGCATTCAAAAAGGACTTCGAAGAGAAAGTAAGAGAGATAAAGGGAACATTTAGAGAGGTAGAGGAAAAAATGGAAAGAGAAATGAGAGTGATGCAGGAAAGTCATGAGAAAAATTTCAACAGCTTGAATAGCCAAATGCAAAAGGAGATACAAAAGCTCTCTGAAGAAAATAATTGCCTAAGAATTAGGATTGAACAAATGGAAGCTAGTAACTTTATGGGAAACCAGGACACAATGAAGCACATCCAAATTAATAATAAAAAATAGAGGGCAATATGAAATATCTCCTTGGAAAAAAACAGTTGACCTGGAAAATAGATCCAGGAGAGATCATTTGAAAATCATTGGACTACCTGAAAACCATGAACAAAATAAAAGCTTGGACACCATCTTCCAAGAGTTTGTCAGGGAAAATTGTCCTTATATTCTAGAAGCAGAAGGTAAAATAGAAATTGAAAGAATCAACTTATCATCTCCTGAAAGAGATCCCCAAAAGAAAACTTCCAGGAGTATTATAGCCAAATTTCAGAGATCCCAGGTCAAGGAGAAAATATTACAAGCAGCTAGAAAAAATAATTCAAATACTGTGGAGCCACAGTTTGGGTAACACAAGATGTAGCAGCTTCTACATTAATGGAAGAGAGGGCATGTAATATGATATTCCAGAGGGCAAAGGAATTGGTACTACAACCTAAATCACCTAACCAGAAAAAAAGACCTATTTGTACAAAAATATTGATAGCAGTTCTTTTTGTGGTGGCTAAGAATTAGAACTTTTTTTCAAGTCTACCACTTGGGGAATGGCTAAACAAGTTTTGGTATATGATGATGATGGAATAAGAAATGACAGGCAGGATGCTTTCAGAAAGGCCTGGAATGACTTGTAAGAACTGGTGGATAGTGGATAGTGAAGTGAGTAGAACAAATAGAACATTTGGCACAAAGACAGTAATATTGTTTGATGAAGAACTGTGAATGACTTAACTATTCTCAACAATACGATTATCTAAGATGATCCCAAAGGACTAATAATGAAACATACTATCCACCTCCAAAGAAAGAACCAATATTTATGGAATACAGACTGAAACATGCCATTTTATACTTTCTTTCATTTTTTTCTTTTATTCAAGTTTTCTTACCCAAATGACTGATATGGTAATGTTTTACATAATTATGCATGTATAACCTATATCTGATTTCTTACTACCTCAAGGAGGAGAGGGGCAAAGGGAGGGAAGGAAGGATAAAAATGGAACCACACCTGGCCAGCCCTTAAGAAGGCATTGTTCTCAGAAGCTAAGGACTTTAAACTCAACTCAAGACCACCTTCAAGTACAGTGAACTAATGGATTTGGATGATGCCTACCAATCAGCTTGAAGCAGTGTGTAAGGACCACCTCTGCTCCAGAGCTATAGAAAGCTTCCACACTCAGTTTTTGAGGAGTTCATGGTTGAAGCAATCTCCTGGTAGAGGACTTGAGGAAGAACCAGACCAGGCTGGAACTCTTTTTCTTCCTGATACCTAGTATGCTTTAATAAATGCTTAATTCCCAAAGACTGGTGCTAAAGCTTCTAATTCAAGGTGACCACACATTTAGATTTTTTTTAAACAACATGTTTAGATTTTAAACATCACAATTGGTGACTCTGGTGGGACTGCAATGGTTGAGGTTGTTGGGCAATGAGATTTAAGTGACTTGTCCAGGATCACACAGCTAGTTAGTGTTAAGTTTCTGAGGCAAGATTTGAACTCAGGTCCTCTCGAATCCAGGGCTCATGCTTTATCCACTGTGCCACCTAGCTGACCCAGGTTGCAATGGTTGAAAAAAAATTATCACAAGGTGTCCAGTCTACTGGCAAGATGTCTCTGTGGCTAGACAGATCAGTCCTCTGGGGAAAAAAAAATGATCTTTTGGAGTTAGGACTTTGTAAATTCAGTCAACTACTTATTTGGGTACTCAGTACCAGGCACTCTGCTGAATGCTAGGGATAGAATGGTGCCTGATCTCAAAGAGATCTCCTCTTCATGGACAAGACACTAGGGGGAAAAAAAAGAAATTTATCTAATATATATATATATATATATATATATGTGTGTGTGTGTGTGTGTGTGTGTGAGTGTGTGTGTATGTATGTATATATATGTATATGTGTGCATATAGGTTTGTATATACATATGCACATACACACAAACAAACACGTACAACATAAATGGAAGGTATTCTCAGAACAAAGACACTAACAATAGAGGAAACAGAGAAAAGCATCCTTAAGAATGTGTGATTTTGAACTGACTTTTGAAGGAATCTGGAAAAGTTCAGAGGGTAAATGGTGAGACAAAAAAGCATTCTGGATATGAAGGATAGTCACTAAAAAGGCATCTTTTTATATTCATTGCAATGTTTGTGGAACATACTAGACTATAGAGTATGTATAGGGGACTAAAGTCTTAGAAGACTGGAACAATAGGAAGGGGGAAGATTGTGAAAAGCCTTGAAAGCATAACAGAAGATTTCATATTTTATCCTAGAGGCTGTAGAGAGTCAATAGAGTTTAATGAGTCTTGTAGTTGCACAGTCAAACCTATACTTTGGAATTTTACTTTGATATCTAAACAGAGGATGAATTGGAATGGTCATAGACTTACAGGAAGACCAAGCAAGAGGCTGTGCAGTATTTCAAGTGTAGGGTGATGACTGCATGAGGATAGAGAAAGGGAGATAGATATATAGACAAATAGATAGTAATGATGTGAAGTTAGAAACTTAAAGACAACAGAAGACATTGACACTGACTATATAATTTTATCAAGCAGCTTAATGAATGTATGTTAATTACTATCCAGACGACCAATTGAGACATGAAAAAGTCATAGTCTACAAAGATCTGACATACTTGAAAAATGGAAAGAGATGGCTAAAGAAGGAAAATAGGTTAGAATACATAATCGTATATAAAATCTTATGAAGAAAGATGATGGATATTTATATAGTTATAAGCAGTATTGTCAGAGAAGGTAGAGAAAATCAGTGAACAATAAAACTAATTTAGAGAAAGCTTAGTAATGTTTCCATATAAGCAAAGACATTCCAAGGGTGTTTAGTGAAAAAAATGAAAAGATGAAAATTGGAAGAAAAATGGGAAAATGGATAAAGGAATTTTAAATGTTTTTTTTTCTCGATGAAGGACAATGGAAACAATACACTAGGACATTAATATTTACATGTGTCTACAGACACATCTTTGCTCTCTAATGAGAACAAAGTTGAGAAAATATGGACCAAATTCATTTAAGAGGGAACTTGTGTTACAGGCAATATCATTTTGAGGGCATTTAAAGACTCATAAGACATTTGAATTAGGAGATGATCAAGGTGTTAAAATTTTGGACCTTATACCAAAAAAAGTAAAAATCTGAGAATATCAATAAAATACTAAGCTATGTGACCTTTGACTAACTCCCCTATGTTATGATATACTATTTTAATATTTTCCTTGGTTTTTTGAAAATAGTATTCTATTTCCCTCCAGTTACATGTGTTAAGAGCTAAAATTCTAGCTAGTCTGTCTAAAATATCTAATGAGTGGTCACCAGTAAATTATAAGCTTTAGCAAGAGTTAGACTTTTAAGCATTTATTAAGGAGAATAAGAATTTGGTAAAGAGAGAGAGAAAGGGGCAGCTAGATGGCGCAGTGGATAGAGCACCAGCCCTGGAGTCAGGAGTACCTGAGTTCAAATCCGGCCTCAGACACTTAACACTTACTAGCTTTGTGACCCTGGGCAAGTCACTTAACCCCAATTGCCTCACTTAAAAAAAAAAAAAGAGAGAGAGAGAGAGAAAGGCCTACATTTATCTATCTATTAAAGGGAGAGTGCATTTCTAGCTCCCCTCTCCACCAGAGTCCCCAGGCAAAAGCCCCAGTCAGAGCGCCATGCTCTTCCTTCTTCCTCCCACCAGCAAACATCACTTCCTGATGCCAAAGAAAAGAAGCATTGTCTTGTCCTCAAAGACCTTCACCTCATGGGTGGAGCTCTTCTACAGTAAGTCTCCAGCAGGTGGCATCATTACAATCGTTACACATATAAAATATTTTTTAACATTCTTTTTTTTTCATTTTAAGTTCAAAATTCTATCTATTCTTCCTTCTCTCTCCTCCTTTCATGAGATGGTAAATAATCTGATATAAATTATACATGTGCAATCCTGTAAAGCAATTCTATAGTAGTTATTCTGTGCAAGAAGACTCAAACAACAAAAAAAGAGACAAAGAAAGAAAGAAAGAAAGAAAGAAAGAAAGAAAGAAAGAAAGAAAGAAAGAAAGAAAGAAAGAAAGAAAGAAAGAAAGAAAGAAAGAAGACGTATTGTGGGGAAAATGGAATAGGGAGTTCAGGATAGGGGTTAGGGGTTTGGGTTCCTTAGGAATTTCTCTTTAAAGAATTATACCCGGGGCGGCTAGGTGGCACAATGGATAAAGCACTGGCCCTGGAGTCAGGGGTACCTGAGTTCAAATCCGGTCTCAGACATTTAACACATACTAGCTGTGTGACCCTGGGCAAGTCACTTAACCCCAATTGCCTCACTAAAAAAAAAAAAAAAAAAAAGAATTACACCCTCTTGCACACAAAAGCAATAGAATAAGATAATAGCTTATTTAGGGCCTGAGGAAGGGAAACCAAGAGGGAATACCTTGGACTTCTCATGGGGAGAAAGGCATGGCACAGAGCGTGGCTCTGTGATACCAATCTCCTTGAGCAGGATACAGGTAGATACTTTTATAGAGATCCATTGGTGGTCCAAAGAGGTGTTTGTCTGACTGTGGAAAGTTCCCTATTGGGGGAAGACCACCCCCCTCTGGTGGTGGCTGGGGGAGTTGGGTGAAGGGTGGCTGCAGATCTCTCAAGCCTCCTCCTCCTGCCACAAAGGTAGCAGCCACACTTAATCTTATCTACCCAGGGGTGGAGGAGACTGGAATGAAGGGTGGGGGTCCCAAGCTAGCTCAGTCTGATCTGTTTCCACTTATCTCTTTAGGTGTGTCTGTCCTTTGGATTAATTTCTCAAGAAGTTTCTTTGATGTGCCCCAGAGAACTTCTGGGGTGCTCTGGGCACTGAGAACTGAAAGAAAGAAAGAAAGAGAGAAAGAGAGAAAGAAAGAAAGAAAGAAAGAAAGGAAGGAAGGAAGGAAGGAAGGAAGGAAGAAAGGAAGGAAGAAAGAAAGAAAAATTTACTGAGAACTAACTGATCCCTACTCAGGCAAGTGAATTGCCTGGGACTGACCAATGTTTGTCAATTCCAGACTCTTGATCAATTTATGGACCTTCCCCTGTCTTACTCCCAGGACTTTATGTTATTATATAAAAGGGTCCACCTACATTAAGGAGTTTCCATTTAGAGTTAAGTAGATTCTTTACTTAACTGAGGAGCAGTTCTATGATTTCTTTTGGTTAAAGGTTCATTTACATTAAGTAGTTAGTAGTTTCTATATGTGACTTCTGGAGCAGGTCTTTTGGTTCCCTTTTGTTCTGTTACCCCATAACAATCCTGTCCTCCGTTCCCAACTTTGGGTATTTCTAGATTCTTGCTTTGTGATACCAGCAGTTATAGTTCCTCTGCTCTGATTAAAGATCGTATTTTCTCCTATATTGATTATTTCTTTAATTTGCAGGTTAACATATGGGGGTTCTTTCTGGGATTTGAAGACTCCATGACCAGCCAGCCACTGGTTTTGACCTCCAGACACTTGGAGCCAGCAGGAATCTTTTGTGTTCCAGTCTGGACTCAAAATTCAGAAGCCTGGCCTGGGTAAGGGTCTCTCAAATTCAGAACTTGCATCCTTTTCGCTTGAGTTCCTAAAATTTATTTGATCAGGGGTCTGGTTAAGTCCATGAATGAGTTTGTAATGGGTTCATTCTGATAGGTCCCCCCACCCAAAAGAGGACAGCTGCAGTTTGTTTTTATGGACCATATGTGGACACTCTGACAGGTCCTGGAAAGGACAGTTACCAGGTTTTCTTTTCAAATTATGTACTATATGATTGCAAGTACTTGGAAAATTAGCAAAATTCAAGTCTAACCCAAACAACACTGATGGCCATAGTGGGGTCTCTCCTCTCTCCTTTTTTGTGAGTTTACTCTTGATTCTGACAGGCTAAACATTAAAGGCCCTGAGTAGGACTTTTTGTTCTTTTTTTCTCTTTTTGATGGCATTTGAATCAACTGAGTAAGAATCTAAATCTGAACCCTCCTCCCTTAAAAAAAAAAAAGGAGGAAAATAGGATTTTTGATAGGATGTTTTGTCCTTCAGAGTCTAATTTTTTTAAGGAAAAAAGAGACCAATTGATCTGGCTCAAATTAATGGGTCTTTGAGGATATAGAGGACTTAATATGTGCATGCTAAATCACCTTAAGAATCGTTACCATTATCATTTAATGTTTTTGTGTCTGTCCTTGTAGAATGCTATTTGTGTTAAAATGTTCTATATGTGTATGTGTTTGTGTCCCTTGCTATTCAAACTAAGTCCTTTTTCTTGTACTCAGTTAGCAATCCTCTGCCATTCAAAGTAGAATTGTCAGAAAGGTAATTTTATACAGAGAGGCAGTTAGTAAATATAACTTGATTTTATTTGCCTGTTTTTAAGAAATTTGTTAAACCTTTCATTGAGAATTGATCTCCAGTATTAGATATTTTAATTCCAGGTTTTATGAACCCCAAAATCAAGGCTAATTATGTCCTTCTTAAATTTGGGGAACTATCAGGCTTCTCAGTTACCAGTGTTTATCACCATGTAAAAATGAGTTTATTGATGATAATGGTCTGATATTGAAATGCTAGTAGATGGGCTTCAGATAAATTGAAAATTTTACCATATGGGAATAGTTCCACTTGTAACTTGTAAGGGCCAAATTTAGTATGAGAAGAGTGAATTGGGTGGCTGGCATTAATATTGAGGTAAGAAAAGATACAGCCTCTTTCAAAAACAAAACAAGTTTATTAATGGGAACAAATTTAAAACAATATCTGAATCACACAAGTGAGATTAATAGAACCAGAAACAATGTATAAACAATGTATAAAACTCTGGGGCAAAAAGGCCCCAGTTGGCTCAGCACACCCACATGGGCTGTTCCCATTATAATCTGGCCAGACCCACGTGGGCATGGAGGAGCTAGGCTTAGTTACTTAGTTTCAATAAATGTTCCCTGTGGTCAGAGTTCCTTTTGTTTGTTCAATTTTCATCTGTCATCTCTAAGGCTTTTTTGTTTGTTTGTTTGTTTTTGTTTTTGTTTTTGGTGAGGCAATTGGGGTTAAGTAACTTGCCCAGGGTCACACAGCTAGTAAGTGTTAAGTGTATGAGGCCAGCTTTGAACTCAGTTCCTCCGGAATCCAGGGCCAGTGCTCTATCCATTGTGCCACCTAGCTCTACCCCTCTCTTAGGCTTTTAAGCTCACATTTTTTCAGTCTGACCATAATGAAGCAAAGATAGCATTATGAAAACCCCAAATCACAATTAATTCCTTACAAACTGAATTTTATTATCTCATTTTAAGTGAAATATGTCTTCTACTAAGATGTATGGGTTTTAAAGTAGTGGTTTATTTTGAGATTTGCATTAAGATAAAGTGTTTAAGAATTTGGATCTGGAAATTTTTTAATTGCACGATCTTAAAGCAAGTTACTTTAGTTTATCAATCTGTAATGTGGATTTTTGGTAATTATAGGGTTTTCTTTTGGGCTATAAACTGTTATAGATGCAACTGTTAAAAGGATGTCAAATACTTGAAACTGTTTATAAATGCAGTATTACTGTGAATTCACAAAGAAGTGATCTCAAAGTCAAGAACATCTTGGTTCAAGTTTTCCCTCTGGTACATTCCCTATCTAGGTTTAATGAATGTATGACTCTGGGAAAAATAATTTGGCTTCTAGGTATTAATACCAAGAACAAATTTGTCAATATTCTGAAAACTGGAGGTTTCCCTAATATGCCAGAGAAACTTGTTCCATTTAGCAGTGGTGCTGTTTCATAGTGGTTTTTGTTTTGTTTTGTCTTGTTTTTCTCAGTAACTCTGTTAAGCAGTTATGGTTGCAATAATTACACACATTAATAATGGTGTGGTAGTTAAAAACAACTTTGTTTTAAGTTTATTAAACTTTTACTATTTTCTTTCTTCAAGCTTCACAGGTATTTCAAGTTTTCATACCCCTAGCAATTCAAATATTATTATAGCTTTGTATGTTTAATAACTTTTAATTGACAGATGCTTATAATATATTCAACCAGAATTTGTTTCATTGTCTGGTGTTTTTGTTAAAACATTTATGTTGTTTTAACCTTTTTCTTTCCTTTAATATTCTATTCCATTGCCAGGATTACAAGCTTCCATAGCAATCGTCTACTTTTTAAATATTGTCCTAACTATTTAATGGTATTTTTAGGCAAATTGAATTTTCATACCAAGTGTGACTTATCAGGGTCAACGTTAATGAGGTATCATTTATTTTTTTTCCTCTGAAAGCTATGATTTCTATAACAATTAATTTCTAATGAAAATGTAAAAGATGCACTTCCTCACCTTCTAGGTCATGACTTTCACCAGATATATAGAACTATGATTTAGTTCTCTTTCAAAAATGATATCGAGCTCTGAATCTTTTGAAAGAAAGAAAAAAAAGTGAAAAACAGAGAGACAGGAAGAAAGAGAAAGAAAGAAAGAAGAAAGAAAGAAAGAAAGAAAGAAAGAAAGAAAGAAAGAAAGAAAGAAAGAAAGAAAGAAAGAAAGAAAGAAAAAAGAAGAAAGAAAGAAAGATAGAAAGAAAGAAAGAAAGAAGGAAGGAAAGAAGGAAGGAAAGAAAGAAGGAAAGAAAGAAAGAGAAAGGAAGAAAGAATGAAAAAGGAACATAGTGTGTTTTGATCTGTATTCTGATGACATCAGTTCTTTCTCTGAAGGTTGTGGTAAAATATGAAAGTTTTTAACAGTCGGCTAGGATAACTGAAAGACGCCAGTTTTTCAAGGACCACCCTTTTGGGGAGGAGATGAACAGTCCGCCTGCTGCGCATGTCAGACTGCCTGCCGGGTTTTTTGACTTCCGGGGTGGAGAGAAGGAGGAGTGGCCTTTTTTGCCGGCTTGGCGGGACTCCGGGCGGCGCGGCACAGACGGTCTGACTCACTCCAAAGGTGGCCTAAATCGGTTTGGTGAGTTTTTTATAAGGAATATAGACTAAGCCTAGATTTAAGACGATTTGTACTGTATTTCTGTTTTCCTATCCTTCTAATCAACAACACCTTATATACAATAAAGGCTCTATCTAGAAAACCAGAAGCTTCTTCCATTTACTAGTCTGGGAGATGAATTAAGGGAAGGGTTAAGTAGGGGAGATTTATGATCTAATATCCAATTTTAAATCTCACAGTTTGGCGACCCCGAAGGGACCTTAAGGACCCTCCCACCCTCCCTAGTTTGGCCATAAGCCGGCTAATTCGGTGGATTTTCCAAATACCCCCCCCCCCACCCCGCGGACTTTCCCTTTGTCTAATCTCCCTTAAAGACTTTAAGCCTCTAAAAGTCTCGCTTTAAACAGAAAAGCCAGCCCAGTTTAAAGGGCAAGATGCTTGAATATTCTACCATCCCTTTGATTTTTCTCATCGGAATGTATTGGGACAGCATAACATCCCGACTTAGAGGAATAGTTTACTCAATGGTCCTTCATAACATTATTGGTTTTTTCCTCATTCAGGCAGCAAAAAGTTTTTTGTATAATAGTATACGTGAGAATCTTTGGGAAAATACGTTTAATATAAGTAGAAATTTTATGCCTGCAATTGAAATACCTTTTAATACCACATCCATAGTTCATACGACTAAGGATTTTATTTTTTTTTGTTGTTTTTTTTTTGTTTTTGTTATTATCATTGTTTTTGTTATTATCATTGTTATGATGTGGGGGAAACTCTCACATATGGAGAGAGACCTCAAAATGGCTGTTTCTACTAGAGATGATCCAAGTTCAGAATCAGATCAGCAGAAACTACTCCCTCTGCAGGAAGCTATAGAACATAGTAAGAAGGGAGTGCCAATTCAAGTCAGAAAATATAGCCCCTTTAGACCAAGTGACTTGAGCGCATGGAAATCAATCATCCCTAGTTTTGAGAAAAATCCAAACACTGTAATTTCACAGTTAAGGACTATATTTAATGCATATCAACCCAGTTGGGCTGATGTTACTTGCCTTTTGGAAACTTTACTGTCCCCAACTGAGATTACAGATATTATCTCAGCAGGAAATGCCCTTGTTGCGAAAGGTAAGGCCGATGTGGAATGGCCTCTAAAGGATCCAGAGTGGAATTATAATGATGATAGGGATTTCCAAAGATTAAAAGATGCTAGAGAAACACTTCTGAAGGGAATGGAATCTTGCTCTAGAAAACCGGAAAACTGGCAGAAATTTTTAAGCCTACCTCAGGAGGCTAATGAAAGACCAAACAGATTTTATGATAGACTTTGTGAGGCCGCTAGACAGTACACCAGATTGGATCCAGTAGATTTAAGAGATTCCTGTATCATTCTCAACACATTTGTTTATAATTCACTGCCAGAAATACGCAGATACTTTCTGAAACAATGTCCAGACTGGAGAAATCTCTCAGTAGATAGAATTAAGGAACTTGCAAATTATGTCTTTGACTCACGTGAGGAAGATCCAGATCACCCTAAACAGAGCATTCTGGCACCAGCGATTCCTAGTCAGCCATGTGGACACCGGAACAAGGACACTAAGGTGTGTTGTTACTGTCGTAAGGAGGGGCATGAATTGAGAGAATGTAGGACTTGGAGAAGAAATTCTAATTCTAATTACAGGCGAAATCAAAATAGAAATAGATCTTTTTGGAGGAATACAGAAAGGCAGTACCAGAATAATGGTAACCAAGACCCCCCTCAGAAGAGGACACAGGAATGATGGTGTCTTGGGGAGGAATGGAACATAGATAATGAAAGCCATATATTCCCAGATCCGGATTTTTTGAATGCACTTGTGCCAGTCCATTCACCTCCCCAGAGTAATGAACCACATGTCACCTTAAAAGTGGGGGAGACTTATTATGATTGTCTGCTAGACACAGGAGCCTCTAAATCAGTATTAGTAAGCAAACCAGATGCTGGGTGTAGACCTGTAGGATTTTTGAATGTAGTGGGAGTCTCAGGAAAGAGCCAGAGAGTGGCAAAATTGAATCCTCGCATGGTATCTATGGGGCCCTTAACAGTGGAACATTCATTTTTACTCATGCCTGATGCCCCTGTAAATTTATTAGGTCGTGATCTCCTTTGCAAGCTTAGAGCAACCATATCTTGTGCTCCAGATGGGGCTGTCTCCTTACAATTGCCAGAGGATACTGTTCATTTATTACCAATTTTACTTACAGAAGCTCAAGGAACAGCAGGGGAGGTATCCAAAATCCCCTCTGACATTCCTGAGTCTTTATGGGCCTCATCCCCTAATGAGGTGGGGCTCCTTAAGTCTGCCATGCCTGTTACCTTTAAAGTTAAGGGGGGACCACCCCCCTCCATTCCACAGTATCCATTGTCTAGGGAAGCAATAGAAGGGATCACCCCTATAATTGAGGCTTTGAAAAGCCAGGGTATTATTATTCCATGTCATCACTCTCCATGCAATACTCCCATTTTGCCAGTTAAAAAACCCAAGCCTGGGCCAGATGGTAAACCTGTTTATCGTTTTGTGCAAGATCTTAGAGCGATTAATAATTATGTTATTCCTAGACATTCCATAGTTCCAAACCCGGCTACGATAATTTCCTCGATTCCCTATGAATCTACATGTTTCACAGTGGTAGACCTTTGCTCTGCCTTTTTCTCCATACCAGTACATGAGGACTTCCAATATTTATTTGCTTTTACCTGGAAAAATAGACAGTGGACCTGGACTAGACTCCCACAGGGATTTGTAGACAGTCCCACATTATTTTCCCAAATTTTACAGCAGGATCTGGCCTCTATTACCTTTAAGGGCTCCATACTAGTACAATATGTAGATGACTTACTTTTGGCCTCTCCTAATGCTGAAATTTGTCAGGAAGATAGCCGTCACTTACTGCTGGAGCTGCACAAGAGAGGACACAAGGTTTCCAAGACAAAGGTACAATGGTGTTTGCCCCAGGTAGAATATTTAGGATTTATTTTGGCTGCTGGAACTCGCTCTGTCTCTTCTAAGAGAGTCCAGGCCATTCAACAACTCTCTGCCCCCACTACTAAGAGGCAGTTGAGAGCCATTCTGGGAGCAGCTGGGTACTGTAGACAATGGATACCCTCTTTTGGTGAAATTACTAAACCCCTCATAGCTCTTACAAAAAGTTCTGTTCCAGACAGTTTACAGTTGGATCCCCAGCATCTCTCAGCCATAAAAGAATTAAAACGGGCCTTGTTATCAGCACCTGCCCTAGGACTGCCAGATTATAGTAAGCCTTTCACTCTCTTTGTGCATGAACAAAGGGGGGTGGCTTCTGGAGTCCTGACTCAGTCACTGGGGCCTAACCAACGTCCTATAGCCTACTATTCAATTCAGCTGGACCCTGTAGCGGCTGGAGTGCCACCTTGCCTTAGAGCAGTGGCGGCCACAGCGCTTTTGGTAGAAAAAGCCTCTGATTTGGTCCTAGGTAACCCTCTAACTGTGCAATGCCCTCACGAAGTGGAGGCTCTCTTACTACGTCACAGGACACAAGCCTTTTCAGATCAAAGGCTGGCTAAGTATGAAATAACCCTGTTAGGTAATGAGAATATCACTTTAAAACGCTGCACAGTTCTTAATCCAGCAACACTACTCCCTAACTTACCATTCTCGGGGGAACCGTTGCATGACTGTGCTTCTTTAGTTGATATGGCTGAAAAACCCCGTGACGATCTTTTTGATACACCTTTAGAAAATCCTGATCTTGTCCTCTATACAGATGGTTCCTCATTTATGAGAGAGGGAACCCGTTTTACTGGAGCTGCTGTAGTTTCTGATTATGACACCCTCTGGGCAGCTTCTCTGCCTTCCCATTTTAGTGCACAGGCTGCTGAACTTGTGGCTCTTACACAGGCCTGTAATATAGCTAAAGATAAGAGTGCCACCATTTTTACTGACTCGAAATATGGCTTTGGCATATGCCACTTTATTGGTATGATTTGGCGTCAACGAGGCTTTCTAACATCCTCGGGCAAGGCTATTGCCAATGGGGACCTTATCAAGGACCTCTTAGATGCCCTAAAACTGCCTTCTTCCCTAGCCGTTGTACATTGCCCTGCCCACACAGGGAATAGTGATCCTGTTTCAAAGGGAAATGCACGAGCCGATTCTGCAGCCAAGCTAGCTGCATTAGAAGCTCCTGAACATGTATTTAACCTTTCACCTTCTGAGGATATTCCTTCCAACCTAACCTATGACGATTCTGAAGTAGAAAAGTGGAAAAAGAAATTTAAGGCGAAACAGATCAATGGCATCTGGGTGTCTCCGGAAGGTAAGCCATTTCTTCCCCGGAAATTCTACCACCAGGTATGCCTCTCTGTTCACAGAAAAGGCCATTTTGGTACACAAGGCATTGTAGACTCTATTAAGAGAACCTGGATAGCACCAGGTGTGACTAATACAGCATCTCGAATCTGCTCGGGCTGCTCCACATGTCAGTCTTATAATCAGTATGCTTTTAAGGCCAAAGCTTATGGAGGGCGTCCTCTAGCATATACACCTTTTGAGCACTTACAAATTGATTATATTACTATGCCAAAAGCAGGACATTATAAATTTTGCCTTGTTATAGTTGATCAGCTCACTCGGTGGGTGGAGGCCTTTCCCAGCCCCCGAGCCACAGCTGCCTTTGTTGCCAAAATTCTTCTTAAAGAGATAGTACCTCGTTTTGGCCCACCAGCCCGCATCGATTCTGACAAAGGCACACATTTCACTGATTCGATTTTATCCCAAATCTACTCTTTCTTGGGAGTGACTCCAAAATTCCACACGCCCTACCATCCACAAAGTTCAGGCCAAGTCGAACGTATGAATAAAGAGCTTAAGAGTATGATTGGCAAATTATGTACTGAAACCCATTTGAAATGGCCTGATGTTCTACCATTGGCATTATTCTATCTACGAAGTAGACCAAGAGGAGAACTTCATATATCTCCTTATGAAATGCTTTTTGGTCACCCTCCTATCCAAGCTAAAACTTTTTCCCCAGTTTATACATCACTGGTGGGAGGTGATACTTCTGTTGCTTCCTATATACAGGAATTACAGACCAGGCTACGTGAACTCCATGAGGCAGGAGCTGTGGTCCAGGCAGGACCATTAGACTTTTCATTGCATAACTTCAACCCAGGAGATAAAATATATGTAAAGAATTTTCAGAAAACCAGTGGAACTCAACCTGCCTGGGAAGGACCTTTTCAGGTATTATTGACAACTCCTACTGCCATTAAAATTGGTGAAAAAGACTCATGGATTCATTGCTCTCATATAAAGCCTGCACCATTCATAGGTGAAGAGATTTCAGATAGACCTGAGGTAGACACTAAAGAGGTAAAAACCCTAAAGATAGCAACTGTTAAAGAGCAAAGAGAGTTCAGAGGAAAAAGGCAGTTCCCATTTAATAATCCCACTGATCAGTTAAATGCTTTGGGACTCAGTCTTCGTAAAGTATCAGGAGACGGAAATTGCCTTTTTAGGGCTTTAGCAGACCAGCTAGAAGGTCACTGTAGAAATCATCTCAGACACAGACAAGAAGCTGCTTCTTATATGATTAACCATAGACAAGAGTTTGAGTCTTTTATAGTAAATGACTCCCCTTTTGAAGAATATGTTGATGAATTAAAGAAATTTGGAAAGTGGGGAGGAAATGATACAATTGTAGCATTTGCTAAGCAGCATCAGCTGAATGTTGTGGTTCATCAATTAAATCAGCCTTTATTGAAAATCAGTGGCACAGACAAAACTGATGCTAGAGAACTCCACATTTTCTACCATAAAGAACATTATGACAGCATTAGAAAGATCAATGACAATTCAGAAACCCCTGCCACTTTGGCATGCAGAGAATTGGGGAACCAGTTAAAACAATGTGGCATACCCCAAACTCTAGCAGCTTAAATACCTTAAAATTTAACAAGCATTTCCTTCCACAGGCAAAAGCACTGAAGCACATGGCCTAGTTTTCTGGCCCACCTCAATTTCTCCCACCCTTTTCCCTACCCTATACCTATTTTTTTTTTTAATCCTTTTTGCTTTTTGTTTTGTTTTGACTTTTGAAAGGCACTGAAAAGACCTGGAATTCACCACACCTTTAAATTCTTTAAGAGCACAAAAGGGTGCTTAGCGAATCTTTTGCCTTTTATTTTTGGTTTTTGGTTTTGCTTTGTTTTTTTTTTTTTTTTTACTTTTGTTTCTTTTGCTTTTCTTTAAAAACCCGATTTTGTGAACTAAGTGACTTTTCAAAGGCATTTTAAGTATATGCTATTGAATATTGAATCTTGCTTATTGAAGTCTTATTTCTTTTTGATGAATTAATCACCACTTTAAGTATCTGCTACTGTTATACTAGAGAATTCATGTATAAGATGACGTGGTCTAATTGCTAAAAGAAGATTATGTAATAATGTCTAAAAGAAGATTATGTAACAATGTCTAATATAATCAGCTATTTACATTCGTTTATTATTTATATGTCATTATACTCTGGGTATGGTTTGGAATTATTGTATATATCACTAATATATTCTCAGTTATGCAGCATAGCACACATTTTTACCATCATATTGTCTTTGGTGAAATTAATGAGATTTCAGAAATATGGAAACTTATCATTTCAGAGACTAACTTGCTGTGAACTCTGATGCAGGCCCTGGAGAGAATATATGTGCAACAAAAGGAGAGACAGGTATACATAAGTCCATGGTTTGCTTATGATGGTGACTATGTAGAGCACAATTACTAGGCACAGTCCAGTATTCATCCTCTCTCCCTCCTAATTTAACCTAATTTAACTGAACTTACTTATCTTTTTATCTCACTCAGTTGAATTCACCTGTGGCCTAGCACAATCACTGGCTGTCTCGGAACCATGAGATATGGTATGATAACCTTTCCATAACATTTTCAGGTGTCATGAACACATACTAAATTTGACTTTGATCCAGACACATGGTGGTAAAAAGTGTTACTGATTGCAAAATGCTATGCTAAGGTTTAGTAAAAAAAAAAAAAAATACAGCAATTCAAACAGTTAAAGAAGAAATCCAGCTTTCCAGACCAGAGTCCAGAATCCAGAATCCAGACCAGAGTCCAGAATCCAGTTTTCCAGACCAGAATCCAGTTTCCTCCTGATGACATCTTACCACTTCAAGAAGACAAGAGAACTCAGAGACTTTATATGAACTGTTTTGCTTTATTAGCTTTTACTATCTCCTTTCTGTTATATACTATCTGTAACATGTACTCTCTGCAGAGGCTCTCCCTTTGCAAGACTAATGTCAAAGCGTCGGTTCATGAGGAAAGAAAAAAAATCGTCCCTCTGGACAAAACTTTCCTCTCTTCCTTTTCTGTATTGTTGTTCGCATATTATTAGTCAGCAGAAGTTATTATATTCTTTTTACTGTTCCATCAAGGAAACATTCCATTTCTTGAGGAAGCAAAGGGGGGAAATGTGGTAAAATATGAAAGTTTTTAACAGTCGGCTAGGATAACTGAAAGACGCCAGTTTTTCAAGGACCACCCTTTTGGGGAGGAGATGAACAGTCCGCCTGCTGCGCATGTCAGACTGCCTGCCGGGTTTTTTGACTTCCGGGGTGGAGAGAAGGAGGAGTGGCCTTTTTTGCCGGCTTGGCGGGACTCCGGGCGGCGCGGCACAGACGGTCTGACTCACTCCAAAGGTGGCCTAAATCGGTTTGGTGAGTTTTTATAAGGAATATAGACTAAGCCTAGATTTAAGACGATTTGTACTGTATTTCTGTTTTCCTATCCTTCTAATCAACAACACCTTATATACAATAAAGGCTCTATCTAGAAAACCAGAAGCTTCTTCCATTTACTAGTCTGGGAGATGAATTAAGGGAAGGGTTAAGTAGGGGAGATTTATGATCTAATATCCAATTTTAAATCTCACAAGGTGGATAGCATTTTTCATCGTTAGTCCTTTGAGATCATGGGTCATTGTATTGCTGAGAATAGCTGAGTCATTCACAGATGTTTCACGTATAATACTACTGTTACTGTGTACAATGTTCTGATTTTGTTCTCTTCAGTTTGGAATAATTCATATAAGTTTTTCCAGAATTTTCTGAAAACTCTTCTTCATTATTTCTTATTACACAACAATATTTCATTATAAGTATATACCTGTTCAGCCATTTCTCAATTTATGGGAATCCCCTAAATTTCCACTTTTTTTTTTTTTAGTGAGGCAATTGGGGTTAAGTGACTTGTCCAGGGTCATTTAAAATAATCATAAATAATGAATATGCTGATCAATTGGGTTAATTGACTTGCCCAGGGTCACACAGATAGTAAGTGTCAAGTGTCAAGTGTCTGAGGTCAGATTTGAACTCAGGTCCTCCTGAATCCAGGGCCAGTGCTGTAAATTTCCAATTATTAATCACCTCAAAAAATTGGTTCTATAAATACTTTTTTATAAATAGGTCCTTTCCCCCCCATTTTTTATTTCTCTTGATCTCTTTGGGAAACAAATCTAATAGTGGCAATTCTGAATCAAAAGGTATGCACAGTTTGACTTCAATTTTGGCATAGTTCCAAATTGTTCTCCAGAATGATTGGATCAGTTCATGCTCCATAGATAGTGCAGTATAGTGTCTAGTTTTATTGTCTATTTCCTCCTGTAACTAATTTAACTCCTCCTTTAAAAATTTTAGATGTTCTTCTACTTTATGTTTATTACTGATATTACTTCATTATCTATAGTACCTTTTAGCAACATATAATTTCCTGCCTTATTTCTTTTAATTAGATCTGTTTTTGCTTTTGCTTTGTCTGAGATCATATTACCCCCACTTTTTCTTTTTTAACTTCAGCTGAAGGAGGTATAATAGGTTCTGCTACAATTTTGTGTGTATCTCTGTGCTTCAAATGTGTTTCTTATAAACAGCATATTGTAGGATTCTGGTTTTTAATCCATTTTGTTATCTACTGACATTTTAGGGGTAGGTTCATCCCATTCACACCACAGTTATGATATCTAACTGTGTACCTCCCTCCATCCTATTTTTCCTGTTGTGGGATGAAGGACCTCAACCCCCAAGAAATCCTTGAAATTCCTGAGGGAGGGGCAGCTCTATCTCCCATCTCAAGAATGGGTGCTGCTGGGCATTATACTGGTAAGCAATACCAAGGTCTGCAAGATCATATGCAGGATATAGATGCTTATTCTACAGACACCAAATTATTCAAAGATCCTCTCCCAAGTTATCCTGCCTTACCCTCTCCTTTATTTTGTAAACATACAAATGACAAGGTCTTCTCATTGGTGGGACAGCTTTCCATAGTGAACTTTACCCCAGCAACATGTTCCTATCTCCTGATAAATCTCTTTTTTATTTGACAACACTCAAGATGAGCCTCAGACTCTTTGGGTGAAATAGCCCTCTGATCCAGGTTTCAAGTCCCTCTAACATTCCCTTGTTTCTTCTTTTTTTGTTTTTATTTCTTACCTTTCAAGCTATCCCCCCTTACCACTGTTTCACTTCTGATCACTACCCCTCCCCCCCATTTTTCCTGTGAGAAATAATTATAACCAATATCTTGGGGAGGGGGAGTCAGTCTTCTCCCTTTCTTTCTTAGTCCTTTCATCCCCTCTCCACACAAACTTTAAGGTCTAGTTCTCCTTGAAAGTAAGATTCATCTAGGTCAAAGAATCTTGGGTGGAGACAGATCCATATATCTAGATAATTGAAGGAATTTACTTAGGAGATTTAGCCTGCACCAAACCACACCTATGTGGAAACTATTGTGTTGCCATGAGTGTGGGTGGAGTCTGCATTTTCTCTCTTTTTTTTTCTTTTTTTTTGTCACAAAAGTATTTCATTATTTTCCAGTTGCATGCAGAGATAGTTTTCAACATTTGTTTCATAAGATTTCCAATTTCAAACTTTTCTACCTCCTTCCAATCCCTCCCTCCTCCCCAAGATAGCAACCAAACTTATGGAGGTCATATATGTATAATCAAACCAAACAGATCTCTGAATCAGTCATGCTGTTAAAGAAGAATCAGTGCAAAAGGGAAAAACCTCAAAAAATAAAAATAAAAAAGTAGAAATAGTATGGTTCAATCTGCATCTAGATTCCACAGTTCTTTTTTTCTGGATTTGGAGATCATTTTCCATCATGAGTCCCCTGGAACTATCCTGGATCACTGCATTTCTGAGAAGAGTCAAGTCTATCACAGTTGATCAACACACAATGTCACAACATTTCTGTGACATTACTGTGCACAATGTTATCCTGGTTCTACTTATCTCACTCAGCATCAGGTCATGTAAATAATCCCACTTTCTCTGAAAACTTCCAGCTCATCATTTGTTGCAGCACAATAGTATCCCATTACATTTATATAGCACAACTTCTTCAGCCATTCCCAAATTGATGGATGTCCCCTCAATTTCCAATTCCTTGCCACCACAAAAAAGAGTAGCTAGAAATATTTTTGTACATGTGAGTCCTTTTCCCTTTTTTATGATCTCTTTGGGGAAAAGACCTAATACTAGTATTGCTGACTCAAAGGGTATGCACAGCTTTATAGGCCTTTGGGCATACTTCCAAATTGCTCTCCAGAATGGTAAGATCAGTTAACAGCTTCACCAAAAATGCATTAGTGTTCCAATTTTTCCACAGCTTCTCCAATAATTATCATTTTCCTTTTCTCTCATATTAGTCAATCTGCTAGGTGTCAGGTGGTACCTCAGAGTTGTTTTAATTTGCATTTCACTATTCAATAGTGATTTAGAACATTTTTTCATATGGCAAAAGATAGCTTTGATTTCTTCATCAAAAAACTTCCTGTTCATATCCTTTGACCATTTCTCAATTGGGCAATGACTTGGATTTTTATAAATTTGATTTAGTTCCTGATATATTTTAGAAATGAGGACTTTATCAGTAATATGGGCAAAAAAAAAATGTTTCCCAGCTTTTCTAATTTTGGCTGCATTGCTTCTGTTTCTATAACTTTTTAATTTAATGCAATCAAAATCATCCATTTGGCATTTCATAATATTCTCTATCTCTTGTTTGGTCATAAACTGTTTTCCTTTCCATAAATCTGAGAAGTAAACTACACCTTCCTCTCCTAATTTACCTATGGTAACACCCTTTATGTCTAAGTCATGTGACCATTTTGACCTTATTTTAGTATAAGGTGTAAGAAGTTGGTCCATGCCTAGTTTCTGCCATACTATCTTCCAGTTTTCCCAGCAGTTTTTGCCAAATACTGAGTTCCTATGCCAGAAGCTGGAGTCTTTGGGTTTCTCAAAACAGTACATAACTTAAGTCCTTTACTACTGTGTCTCCTGTGCCAAACCTATCCCATTGATCCACCACTATATTTTTTAGCCAGTACCAAATAGCTTTGATGATTGCCACTTTATAGTAAAGCTTCAGATTTGGTACAACTAGCCCACCATCCTGTGCATTTTTTTGTCAATAGTTCCCTTGATATTCTTGACCTTTTGTTCTTCCATATGAATTTTGTTACTTTTTTAGCTCTATAAAATAATTTCTAAATAGTCTGATTGGTTCAGCACTGAATAAGTAAATTAATTTAGGTAGAATTGTCATTTTAAATATGACCTATCCATGAGCAATTGATATTTTTCCAATTTTTTGGATCTGATTTTATTTGTGTGAAAAGTGTTTTGTAATTGTATTAATGTAGTTCCTGGTTTTGTCTTGGCAAGTAGACTCCCAAGTATTTTATGTTGTCTACTATTACATTAAATGGAATTTCTCTTTCTATCTCTTGCTGTTAGACTTTTTTGGTCATGTATAGAAATGCTAATGATTTATGTGGATTTATTTTATGTACAGCAAATTTGCAAAGTTGTTAATTTTTTTCAAGTTGTTTTTTAGTTGATTCTCTAGGATACTCTAAGTATACCATCATATCATCTGCAAAGAGTGATAGTTTTCTTGCCTCCTTGCATATTCTAAATCCTTTAATTACTTTACTTCTCTTATTGATAAAGTTTATATTTCTAGTACAATATTAAATAATAGAGGTGATAATGGACATGCCTGTTTTACCCCTGATCTTATTGGGAAGTCTGCTAATTTATCTCCATTACATATATTGTTTGCTAATGGTTTTAGGTAGATACTGCTTATTATTTTAAGGAAAGCTTCATGTATTCCTATGTTCTCTACTGTTTTTATTAGGAATGGGTGCTATAATTCGTCAAAAGTTTTCTCTGCATCTATTGAATTAATCATATGATTTTGGTTAGTTTTCTTATTGATGCATTTGATTATGTTGATAATTTTCCTAATGTTGAACCAGTCCTGTATCCCTGGTATAAACCCCAGCTAATCATAGAAGGAATTTGGTAGAACTCCACCTATTTTCCCAAATAGTTTGTATAATTTTGGAATTAATTGTTCTTTAAATGTTTGGTAGAATTCACTTGTAAACCCATCTGGCCCTGGAGATTTTTTCTTAGGGAATTCATTAATGGCTTGTTCAATTTATTTTTCTAATATTAGCTTATTTAGGGATTTTATTTCCTCTTCAGTTAACCTGGGCAATTTGTATTTTTGTAAATATTTATTCATTTGATTTACATTATCAAATTTATTGGCATACAGTTTGGCAAAAAGCTCCTAAATATTGTTTTAATTTCCACTCCATTGGTGGTGAATTCACCCCTTTCATTTTTGATACTGGTAATTTGGTTTATTCTTTCTTTTTTTAAGTAAAATTAGCCAAAGTTTTATCTTTTTTATTGTTTTTTTTTCATAAAACCAGCTCTTAGTTTTATTGATAAATTCTATGGATTTCTTGTTTTCAATTTTATTAATTTCTCTGTTGATTTTCAGGATTTCCAATTTAGTATTTAATTTGGGTTTTTCAATTTCTTTTCTAGCTTTTCTTAATTGCATGCCCAATTCATTGATATCCTCTTTCTCTTTTTTATTGATGTAAGCATTTAGAGATATAAAATTTCCCCTAAGCACTGCTTTGGCTGCATCCCATAGGTTTTGGTATGTTGTCTCATTATTATCATTCTCTTGGATGAAATTCTTGATTGTTTCTATGATTTGTTGTCTGACCTACTCATTCTTTAGGATGAAATTATTTACTTTCCAATTAACTTTCAGTCTACCTTTCCGTGTCTCTTTATTACATGTAATTTGTATTGCATCATGATCTGAGAAGAATGCATTTACTATGTCTGCCTTTCTACATCTGACTATGAGGTTTTTGTACCCTAATACATGGTCATATTTTTAAAATATGTGCCTTGTACCACCAAGAAAAAAGGTATATTCCTTTCTATCCCCATGCAATTTTCTCCAGACATCTATCATGTCTAACTTTTCTTACATTCTAGTCACCTCTTTAACATTTTTATTTTTTATTTTGTATCTAGATTTTTCTAATTCTGAGAGGGGAAGATTCAGATCCCACACGAGTATAGTTTTGCTATCTATTTCCTCTTGTAATTCATTTAACTTCTCCCCTAAGAATTTGGATGCTATACCACTAGGCATATACATGTTTAGTATTGATATCACTTCATTATCTATGGTAACTTTTAGCAAGATTTAGTTTCCTTCCTTAATCTCTTTTAATTAGACCTATTTCTGCCTTTCCCTTGTCTGAATTAAGGATTGCTAGCCCTGCTTTTTTTACTTCAGCTGAAGCATAATATATTCTGCTCCAACCTTTTACTTTTACTCCGTGTGTATCCCTCTGCTTCAAATGTGTTCCTTGTAAACAGCATATTTGAATATTCTGGTTATTAATCCACTCTGCTATTCACCTCCATTTTATGGCAGAGTTCATCCCATTCACATTCACAGTTACTATTACTAACTTTCTATTTCCCTCCATTCTATTTACCCTCTTTGTACTCCCCCACCCTTCTTTCACCCTATTCTTCCTCACCAGTTTTGCTTCTGACCCCTGCCTCTCCCAATCTGTTCTCCCCTTTATCAGCCCCCCTCCCTTTTCTTTTCTCCCCTGCTTCTGCCCTCCCTTCTCTCAATGCCCCCTTTTCCCCTAACCCTTTTACTTTTCTGAAGAACAATCTAAATTTCTTTATCCAAATGAGTGTGTATGTTATTCCTTCTTTGAACTAAATCTGATGAGAGTATGTGTGAAACAATGCTCACCCCTCCCTTCTTTCCCTCTATTGTAATCAGTTTTTTTTGTACGTCTTCATATGACATAATTAACCCCATTCCACCTCCCCTTTCCTCTTCTCCCAATATACTCCTTTTTCCCCCCTTAAATTTATTTATAACATCACATCAAAGACAATTTATATTTATACTCCCTTTTTATACTCCTTCTGTCTGCCCAAATAGAGATATATTTCTCAAGAGTTATAGGTATTAGCTTCCCATGTAGAGATGTAAACAATTTAACCTTATGGAATAAAATTTCCCCTAGTTTACCTTTTTGTACTTCTCTTGAGTCTTGTATGTTAAGATAAAATTTTCTATTCATTTCTGAACTTTTCATCAGGCAACCTTGAAAGTTTCTTATTTCATTGAATATCCATCTTATCCCCTGAAAGCAAATGCTCAGTTTTATTGGGTACTTGATTCTTAGTTGCAATCCAAGCTCCTTTCTCTTCCAGAATATCATATCCCAATTCTTGCAATCCTTTAATGTGGAAGCTGCCATGTCCTGTGCAATCCTGACTATGGCTCCATAATATTTAAATTGCTTCTTTTTGACTGCTTGAATTACTTTCTCCTTCATTTGGTAAATCTGGAAGTTGGCTACAATATTTCTTGGAATTTTCCTTTTTGTGTCTCTTTCAGGAGGTGATTGGTGGATTCTTTCAATGATGATTTTATCCTCTGATTCTATAATTTCAGGGCAGTTCTCCTTGATAATTTCCTGGAATATGGTGTCTAGACTCTTTTTCTAATTATGGCTTTCAGGTCATCCAATAATTTTCAAATTATCTCTCCTGGATCTATTTTCCAGGTCAGTTGTCTTTCCAATGAGGTATTCCAGATTTTCTTCTATTTTTTTTTCATTCTTTTGATTCTGTTTCACTGATCCCTGGTGTCTCATGGAGTCATTAGCTTCTATCTGTCCAGTTCAAATCTTTAAGGCATTATTTTCTTCAGTAAGCTATTGTACCTCCTTTTCCATTCAGCCAAATGAATTTTGGAATTGCTTTCTTTAGTCAATCTTTGTATTTCCTTTTCCAAGCTGCTGTTTCTTTTTTCACAATTTTCTTGTGTTTCTTTCATTTCTCTCCCCATTGTTTTCATCTACCTCTTCTCAATTGATTTTTAAAACCCTTTTTGAGCTCTTCCAAGAAGGCTTTTTGGTCTTGAGACCAATTCTTCTTCCATCTTGAGGCTTAATATGTAAGTAATTTAAGAGTATTGTCCTCATCTGAGTTTGTGTTTTGCTCTTCCCTGTCTGCACAGAAGCTCTCAATGGTAAGAGCCCTTTTCTGTTTCTTACTTATATTGCGACTTATTTTTTAAAGTTGAGGTCTGCTTCTGGGGTACACAGGTCACTGTTTCAAGTTTCTTGTGCTTGGGATAGAGTATGTGTCACTGGCTTTCTGCTCTGAGGTCTCTGTGACTTGTAGATTCCTCACCACGCTGGGCTTTCTTCCTGTGCTTGCTCTAGGTGCTAGGATGGCCAGGTCCAGTCATACCTCTCCCATGTGTGGCCTTCCAGCTGGCAGCCTGCCCTCTCAACTGGTTTTGGTGGATCTCACAACTGGCGCGCTGTGCCACCAGCTTGCTGTGCCAGGATAAAGTGGCCTAAGTTGCTCTGCTGTGGCCAAGAGCTTCCTGCTCACTTGCCGAGACCCCCTCCATGCTGTGCTGCCTTGTGCTGAGCTGTGCTGCACTCCCCTTTTGCCCAAGTGTGACTGGCCTTTCCTGAAGTCTTCTAAATTATCTCACAGTACAAGATTGTGTCTCTCTGTCTTTTTGTAGGTTCTGCACTTTCAGAATCCATTTAGAGGCTTGATTTAATGTTCTTTTTAAGGGAACTACAGGAGAGCTCAGGCAACTTGCTGGTTTCTCTCTGCCAAAATCTTGGCTCCACATCTCTGATGTCTTCTTATAACCAAGATTTGACTGACCTAAGTCATGTATCCCCAGACTTAATTTTACTATAACATATTTCCAACTATGTCAACTAATTAGATTTGATTGCTGTTAACCAATTAAATTTAATTGCTAGGTGATGGACCTCCTGTAGTTAAAAGGGTATATAAACTATGATCCCACCACCATTAGAGGTCTTTGTCCTAAAAGAGAGGTCCATTGGTTACACTTTTATTAAAAACCTGTTGGCCTATTAATAAAATGATTAAATTACCCAGAAACTACATCTCTTATGTTTTAAAATATCCCTCCCTTCTGCTTCCCCCACCCTTCCTTTTCTAATCTCTATTTCTTTATATTTCTCTAAAGGATAAAATATATTTCCATCTCTATATAATATTATTTTTTGGACCAATTCTGATGAGAGTAAGATCCAAGTGCTACATACCACCAATTACATCTCTCCCTCTACTGTAGTAGCTCTTTTGTGCTTCTTCTTTGTGAAGAATTTCTGCCATTCTGAAGTGGAGGATTGTTTAATTGATCAAATGGACCATGATTCATCCCCAAAGAATTACAAGGCTTAGTGACTCAGTTTCCAGTTTTATTAAAGGACTGGTGGCCACATGGAGAATCACCAAAAGGAGCAAGGAGTCTCCTATAGTTAGAGGAAAAAAGGTAATATTTATAGTGAGAAAAGTAGGTTATCTCATTATCTTAACCTCTTTCTTAGGGAAGTTCATATCGTAATTTGGAATTCTTGGGGTCCTAAAACATCCCCCAAGGCAGGTACCTTTTTCCCTAAGGGTGTGTTTGATTCTCTGCCCCTACATTAGTTCTGAAGCATTATTAAAGGTTGTTTGGAAGAAAATATGGGAGTGCTTTAGGGAATTCCTGCCTCACTCCACCTGGCAGCCCCCTTTGCTATAGTATCAAGTAGACTTTTTGTGAGCATTTATAAAGAAAAGATGTTATGACTAATAACCAACATGGGTTCATTAATGTCGGAAAAATCTCTTTTATTTTTTCTTACAAATAGATCATGGAGGGGGCGGCTAGGTGGCACAATGGATAAAGCACCAGCCCTGGATTCAGGAGTACCTGAGTTCAAATCCGGCCTCAGACACTTGACACTTACCAGCTGTGTGACCCTGGGCAAGTCACTTAACCCCCATTGCCCTGCAAAACAAAACAAAACAAAACAAAAAACAAACAAATAGATCATGGAGCATGGTGTGTGTAGCTTTTTATATGTGTAATTTTTTATAGTTATTCTAACAAGTCATTTAACAAGGTCTCTTATTTTTATAGATAATTTGTAGAGGTGCAGGATAAGCAATATTATATGAAAGTAAATTTGGAACCGATGGAATGACCAAATGCAAAGAGCAAATATTAACAGATCAATGTCAACTTGGACATAAGTCTTTATTGAAATTATTTTGACAGAGAGAGAGAGAGCTCCAACAGATGTCTGGATAATTGAAATTTCCTATCACTAGTATATCATAACTCTGTACCAAGTTTGTGATATGATCCCTAAACCCTTCTATTTTCTTTTCATTCCCAGGTGATCTGCTTTATACTATAATGGTTAAATACTCTCTATTTGTCTTTCCATGCTGAACTTGAGAAATGCAATTTGGTTGAATCAAATGAAAATGATTGCCTAGAGGAGAAAATACTTAATGGAAGTTTTAACAAGGGCAGGACATTTGTGGCTTCTCCCAGGGTATTGGCATTCCCAAATGCACCAAGATTTTGCCTTTGGGAAGGCAAATGATGTGACTCTTAGATCAGTGACTGGTAGGTACCAGGATAAAGAGAAGATAGGAATAAAATTCATTGGAAAATGGTACTCTTTCATACTAGGTATAGCAATAGAAGAAAAAATGACAAACAGGTATAGAGATGTTCTTGACAATTTCCTCCCTATAGAGAATGTACCTCCTAGGACCTTAATTCTCAGTGAATATAGTAGCTTCAGTATATTCTACTCAAAGATGTAGGTATAGCTCCCATATAGCCCAGGGACAAGAGACAGAATGATAATCACTCCCAGAGGGTTATCATCCTTCAAAGAGATAGATAAAGAATGGAAAGTATTAGATACTCAATAAGTGCCATACATTGAGATTGGTTCTAAGAATACAAAATTTTCAAAAATACAGAGTATTCCTGAAAGGAGTAGCCTCTTGTGGTATCTGATGGAATAGAATCTAGCATTTTGGCCCTGGAGTTATTAAGTCCTGAGTTCAAATCTGTCCTTAGACACATTAGCTGTGTGACCTTTGAAAAGTCATTTAACCTCTGTTTGCCTAGGTTTCTACAACTGTAAATTTGAAATAATGCTACCTACCTTACAAGGTTATTGTTGTATCAAATGAAATAATATTTATAAAAGCACCTGCCAAAGTGACTGGCAAGTAGCAGGTGAGATATAAATGCCTATTCCCTTCCCTCTCCCTCTCACTGGATGACTTCTTCAGAAGCACCATTCAAGGAACACATCCAGGAAAGCCATGTCTTCCTATCAAGGCTACACTCTAGCCTTTCTCTATAATGTCAAATGCCTTCTATAGAACCAATTCCCTACACCCGCCCCTTTCGGTTTCCATTTCTGGTTTGTCTGTTTGTATTAGAATATAAGCACCTTGAGAACAGAAGCTTTCTTTCTGTTTTTATGTGTATTCCCAGTGTAGTGCCTGACACACAGTAATTCCTTAATTTGTTGATTGGCAGATTGTTTAAAGTGGAAAGACATATAAAAGAGATCTGAAGAAAGGGAGTGACACTCATGTGGAGGAAAGGTTCAGAAGAACTCTGAGTGATCATGAGTTGGTATCTAGCACCAGTAGATATGTTCCCATTCTACTCCTTCTCCACTCCTATGCTTTGTGACCCCACAAGACACACAAAGAAAGCAAATGGCCAGGGAGCAAGCTACTGTATGCTTTCACAGATATACTCTCTCTCTCTCTCTTTCTTTCTTTTTCTTTCTTTTGTTTTTTTTTTTTTTTGGTAGGGCAATGAGGCTTAAGTGACTTGCCCAAGGTCACACAGCTAGTACATGTCAAGTGTCTGAGGCCGAATTCGAACTAAGGTTCTTCTGAATCCAGGGTCGGTGCTTTATCCACTGTGCCACCTAGCTGCCCCCACAGATATACTCTCAATTCTAAGGTACAGACAAACAATTTTATGAAATTATTGTTTTCTCCCAAGCAAACAAATAACTATTGAAATTTACAATGAAAATGACCTAACTCCCTAATGGATATAGCAGTTTAGCAGACCCATTGCTATAAAATCCATATAATCCATAATAGGGAAAAGTATTACTTAGATGAGTAGATGTCAACAGTACTACTAAACATTATTATATTCCAAGAGGCAACATAGCTTGGTGGGGAGAGAGCCAAATTCAAAGCCCAGAAGACTTGGTTCAAATCTTGTAACTGACATATATTAGTTGTATGAGCCCGAGTATGGCATTTAATTTCTGGTCGAGTTTATAAGTTTCAAACGAAGTGTTGTAACAATTGGAGTGACTGGAGAGTTACTGTAGGAAAGCTCCACCATGAAGAGAAGGCATCTGAGGGCAAGCCATGTGGTCAGTTCCTTGGTGCCAGGAAGTGACATTTGCTCATGGGTACTGTCTATCAAAGCTACAAGCCAATTAGCTTGGAGCTTAGTGTGCATGTGGATGGGATGTTACCAGTTTCACAGGAGGCTTCTGGGAGGAAGAAAGAAGTGTTGGGTCCTACTGACCTCACCATGTTAGGTCATATGATGGGGCCTCTTTGAAATAATTAGATTTTTAACTTTCTCTCTGATCATTAGATCCTAATGCTTTTTAATAAATATTTATATACTTAAATACTCTTGCTAAAGCTTCTACTTTATTGGAGACCACTGATCAGATATTTTAGACAGTATAGCTTGATAGCAACTTTACAGTGTCAACCAGCACTGGAAGAGGGTTTTCCCCAGGTAGATGAAATTAGAGGCATGGATCCTATCATATGTTAGTGGAATATTATAGAAAATATGTAAATACTGAAAATCTATAATAAAATGTGTGATACTTCCTGTTACCATTTTTTCATATTACCCCACCTCTCTTCTTAAATATGAGTCTTCTTAATAGTACAGTATTCAGAATTTATAGTAACTCATTTTCAGAAAAATGAAGATAACTATGAGATATTATAATTTTATATTTATGACATGATCTAATAAAAATTAATACAAAAGGCCTTAAAATGAGAAATTATAACCTCAAACAGGATACATGGATGTATACGTACCCAGGGCCAAATGTGTTGTACAATATATGTTCTGAGACAAATTGTCAGAGCTCACTGCTGGCTAGCTCCCCTAAATGATGTTTATGGTCAAATGAGCATCATCACTTGCTGGAGGTTCAAAAAGAACAGCCATGACAAATATACTGACTGGTTCTGTTATGCCATACTCTATTAATCTGGGGCTAGTAGACTCAGTCACATATGTGTTATCAAATAGTATCTATTTAGGTTTAGAATAAAAGTATATTGTGATCTCATTAAGTCTATGCAGGTAGTTGTCTAGACAACAATATGTGGGCTGAGGACATGAAAGGGTAACTTTAATATTATATTTCATGTATTTACATGATTTAATGCCAGACAGTTTCAATCTTTATAGCAATTGGGTATTTATTTTACAATAAGTCAGGTTGTACACCCTATACTGACATTTTTAAGTTTCCTATGGACAGCAATACAAGGAACATGGATTTGAAGCAAAAAGGGAGTAGAATTTATATAGTTTACATAGAGTGCATGCATGTGTCCTGGCTCTGATTTTAATGAAGCAATCAATATGAGATTTGAGGTAAATTTTAATTATATCAATCATAAAAATTTATAGTATTATAAGTCGTTTATATGTTTTGTCATATGTACTAGAAGAGAGGGAGAGGCAAGAAGAAAGGGGACTGAAAGTCAAAATCAGATTGTTCGCAGAATAAAGAGATAGTGAAGGAAAAATCTCTTTTAGACCATGTCCACGTACAAACCTGTTTGATTGAATTCCATTTGAAAGACAGATGAATTGAGTAAGACAACCAGGGTTTTTTGTTTGTCTACTTGATGTCAAACACTCAGTTTAACTGAATTTTACTTTTCAATTAGTTGTTTTGACATCATCTAGACAGACTCAGAATGGCTAAGTGCTTCTGATAGCCTGGTAGAGAGAGCTTCCTAATTTACTGCCAGGGAAGCATGTGATTTTTATGCACAGAGACTGCTTCTTTGCAAGTCATTCCGAGTGCATGGACAGATATATTTCAAGAAAAGTTCTTCTGCAAGAGCAATTCTTATTTTGTGTTTTTACATGACTAGATTTCTGAGGAGAGCAACAAAGAGGAACAATAGCCATTTATTTGTTAGTTCTTCCTTGTCACTTATTCAATATTCCTTTGCCCATATTTTTTTCTTCTTCAGTATCTTTCCTTTGCTTAGTCTACAAACCTTCCATTTCAATATAATCAGAAGGAGAAGAACAACAAGGTAAATATATTCCTAACTTATTTGTAGTTTTATATTGGAGAGAAAGCCAAAAAAGGAGAAATAATCCCCAATTTTACCATTTATCATAGTATAGCTTTTCTGGCTAGCTGAGGCAGCTAGGTGCTGTGGTGGATAGAATATCAGGGCTGATGTCAGGAAGACATCTTCCTAAGATCAAATTTTCATTGACATGTATTAGCTTTGTGACCTTGGGCAAGTCATTAAACCCTCTTTGCCTAAATTTCCTCATCTGTAAAATGAAATGGAGAAGGAAATGGCAAACCATTCCAGTGTCTTTGCCAAGAAAACCCCAAATGGGGTCATAAAGAGTATGACATAACTGAAAAAAACTGAACAACAACAAAAGCCTTTCAGGAATTGTGCTTTATAAACCCTGAGACTCTGGCAAGTAGTCGAAGAGGTTCTGCAGAGAAAACAATTGTAATTTTAGATAGTCTCACATAGAGAAGTAAAGTATTTGCTGTCTACTTTCTTTCCCTACCCTCTGCATGTGCTGCCCATAGGGAGAGCCATCATTGTTTGAAATCAGTTATATGAATCTATTATATGACATAAATCTACATATAGTCTAGAATCAACGAATGTTACCAATAATACACAGTGCACAATTATTTGACTGCCAGTCAAAATATGTATAATACTTGGTGTCTATAACAATTTTTGTTACTGCAAATATTTTTGTACTTCTAATTGGTCAAAATTGGAATATTTGCAGAAAGTTAAAACCTAACTGTGACAATGAAACAATCATCTAGCAACCAATTTTGAGTGCCAAATCTTAGATAAAAAAGAAAAACAAATATGAAGCTGTATGCAATTTGTGTTCCCTTTCAGTGATTTCAATGTGCAGTATGTATTGTATTACCAATTTCTTTTAAATAGCCTTATGCATCTGGAAAAATAGTAAGACCACCTAAAAAGCTATTGGCAAACAAGAAACAACTCTAAAAACAGAACTCAATGATTGTTAAAATGAAAATGGGATTACTTAAAACAATATCCATCCTCCCCAATCATACACCCATTCTTCTCCAGGCAAATGTTGGATTGTACAATTGCTGTTGTTTGTTTTGTCCTTCTTTTTCAAAGAGAACCAATGACATCAGGGGGTGATGTTTTGACTTGCATGTGAATTAGATTTAAGTGAGGAAGAGTTGCACAGTCATAAGTGTCACCCTCTTTCCAGAGTAATCAAAGTCCAGTGGCAAGACAAAAGTCAAGAAAACCAGTATTGGCCCCAGGATGCAGTGTATGACCTTGGCATCTTTGATGTCAGACTGAGCTCTAAGTGCTCCACTCATGGCCATTGTTTTTATCTACCCATTCTACTAGGGGGGAGTCTTCACATGCATGGGATAGACATTCCCTTAAGTCACTGACAGTTTTGAGGTGTCTTAGTAACCCTCAATCTTGTTTAGCCTATCTGCTGACATGGTTATTACCATTTTCATCTTTAATTTAAATTACTGTTGTGATAGTAATAAGGATAATAGTTGATATTGTAGTTGTTGTGGTCCTGGTGATGTGTTTTTTTTGCTGTGGTTGTATTGGTTGTGGTTATACTTATGCTTATGGTGGTGGTGGAGGTTGTTTCTTCCCCCACGTTTTATGGAAAGGTAAAGAGCAAACAAACAAGTAAACCCTTAATTTTTGATGAGTGTAATGAAAAAAAATTTATATTTCATTTAAAAACTCAATATATTCATATGTATACCTATCCTTACATATATTTATGTATACATGTATACATGTATGTATTCTAAGAGATAATGGGGTTGCCCCTTCTTTACATTTTAGTAGATTTGAAAGGAAGTAGTATCCTCTGGATGTTAATAAACCATTTACATGTAGGTAAGTAATTAATCAATAACACATAACACTCAGATACCTGGAGAAAGGAAATGCTATTTCTGTTGAGGGAAAAATTTTACGTTTAGGATGAAAACTGATAAGATTCATCCCATTGATAAGCTGTCTTTAAGCTTTTATCATTTCCTGTAGCACAGAAAAAAAATTTCCTCCATATCATCCTCAAATACCACAAAGCATCTGTGATCTCATTTGGTTACTTCAAACAATGCCTATGTTGTCTATGACTGCCAGTCTTGTGTGACTCTTGTCCATGTCCTTCTATAAGGTCACCATAGGGTATCTAGCCAATGAGACAAAGGGCATCTTTCTTATTAAATGTCACTATGAGGATACCAGCAGAGTACTGAGGCTTTCTACCTATCATCCTTGGTCTCTATCACACGATCTGTTCATCTTTTCTTCCTATTATATATTCTGTCTTGAATAGTACCACTTCCTGAAAAATAAAATCTTAGAGATCAAATAACCGAGTTCCTCTCATCCTATAGATAATGAAACTGAGGCCTAGAGAGGTAAAAATTACATGCGTGAGCTCACACAAACCATTAGGAACTGAACCTAAAACCTTTCTATATAAGGCAATCAAACTATTGCCAAACAAATTATGACACCCAGAAATGTGTAAATACAAACAAACAAAAAAAAAGGGGGTAAAATGTTTTGGGGTAGTTAGGTGGCATAGTGGATAGAATACTGGGCCTGGAATCAAGAAGACTTTGAATCCAATTACATCATCAGACACTTACTGTGTGTCCCTGGGCAAGTTACTTAACCCTGTTTGCCTCAGTTTCCTCATCTATAAAATGACCCGGAGAAATGGCAAACCACTCCAGTATCTTTGCCAAGAAAACCCCAAATGGGGTCACAAAGAGTTGGACATGACTAAACAACAAAAATGTTTTAGATCAAATATTAAGGTTCAGTTTTGCAAATGTTTTCCTTTTAATACTTCAGTGAAATAGTGTTTCTAATTAACACCAAATGACACAAGAACAAAAAAAAATTAAATAGAAAATTTTTTTTCTTGTGGTTCATCTGCAAGACAGGTTATGCAACTTCATCCTCTTCTTCTTCTTCTTCTTCTTCTTCTTCTTCTTCTTCTTCTTCTTCTTCTCCTTCTTCTTCTTCTTCTTCCCTCTCCTCATTCTCCTTTTCCTCTTCCTCCTTCATCTTCTTCATCTTTTTCATAATTTTTTTCTTCATCTTCTCTGTCTTCTTGTTGACTGACTGATTTTATCAATCTTATCAACAACCATGTAGAATATTTTAAGTAACATTGTACAGCCATACTTCCCGAATTCTCTGGGCAGAATAATTGTTTTTGTTGAAAATTTTTTTAAGAAGGGGAGAAATGCCTTGCTATAACTTTTTCTCCCCCTCTCTTTTCTATGGACTTTCATAATGTCAAAATGATCATTCTTATTTCTCTTTATGAGAATGAATTCAGAATGCATTTTGGATAGGTTTTGTTTCAGTGATAAAATTAAATTCTCTAAATAATTCCCTAACTTTCCCAGAAATCATGTTTTCTAAGTATTGATATTTTTTCATGTGTAAACATAACTGTATCTAACACTATCATATATATGAGTATATAAAATAAATCAATCTTCTGATTCCATTTTCTGGACTACTCCATAGAGACTAGTTCCTGGCCAAATTATTCCTTTATAATTCAACATTGTATAAACAGTCAGAAAGAAATTTGTCACTGTAAGGTAAGAGCCTCTTCAGAAATCATAACATGTAAGACAATGAAGATGATTGGCAAGTTTTGATTGGTTGGCTTTACAATTTAAAATCAGAAAGTCTTTAAAGTGTTGTTTCTTCGGTTCTTAGGAACCATTTCCATAATAAAGTGAAATATGACTTCTTTGACCTCAACATAACCTCATAAAGAAAAACTATTATAATCTTTTGTTTTTGTGAGCTCAAGAAAGACTGAATACTGCCACTGGAAGGATTTATAATATAACATGATATACAAACCATTATCACTCCTCCTTCAAGTGTAGTTCTTTCTATTTTTGTCTCATTCCATGGAAAACAACAATCAACATTTATATATTGCTTAATGTTTTCAAAGTGCCTTAGACACACTGTCCCATTTGATGCTCAAACAAAACCTGCAAGCTAAAGGAAGTTCTCCATGTAATATTATTTTGATTCTACAAACGAAGGGAATTAAGGTCCTGTGCCTTATCCATTATTGCTTAGTATATGTCTGAGCCTAGATCTTACTGTCTTGAAGTCCAATGATTTAGCCATTATTTGAAAGAATCATAAAAGTATGAAAAATCAAGCAGTGATGAGAGGGAGATTGGAGAATGAGTGAGTTAATTGCTGTGAGGGAGCAATATAACTAGGTTGATAGAATACTGAACTTAGAGGATGAAGAATCTGGGCTCAACTCCTGTTTAAGATACTTCAAAGCTGTACAAAATGGGAAAACAACTGTTCCCTCTTCTCTAAAACTGGAATAATGATCATTCACACTTTAAAATGTTGTTCTGAAAATGAAACTATACCACACACACATACATCACATCACATGCAAACCTTATAGTGTTATATAAATTTTCTTTGGAACTATAAAAATCAAAGACATGTAATACATATTATCCTCTCTGATTATGACAATACTCATCATATACTATAGACATGCATACATATACATATATGCACATTTACATACATATATACATAAATAGACATATACATACATGCACACATACATACATGCTTGCATATGCCATGAAAAGTTCTAAGTCTGACAAAGGAAAGAAACAACAAAATCTCCAAGCTGTAGAAAATAAGTTTATTGAGAGAGGGTCTATCTCACAATAAAGTCAGTCTCAGGCAGGGATAGGACCTGAAAGACTCTGAGTAGTGTCACTCAGCAGCTTTTATACCCCAACAGGGCTGTAAAGTATTTATACCCTACTATCTTTAGACAAACTCCTCCCACAATTGCATATCACCCAAGTGGTAGATATACAAAGTTCATCATCCAACTTGTTGAACCTTTGCAATTGTGTTTATCCAAATCATGGGAGCCATCATCCAGCTTGCTAAGTCTTGGCTAATATGGTTTGATGTGAGGACTCATCCATGTCTACCAGCTGACGTCTCTCTAAGCTGTGATTGGGCCTTTCTAGCTCAGGAGTTAATATTTTTGGTATTTGCCTAACCACAATTTGATGATGGTGAATTGAGAATTGAGATGATGAACTCTGAGTTATTCAAAATTAGATTACAACATGACATGCATATTAGTTCTATGAATATCTATCTTACCTACTGTATTGTTATCTGCATAAGTTACTAAAGAATACCTAAAGATTGAATTGTGTCAAATCACAATTTGTAGTCTAAATACTGATTATAACTATAGTTAAATTATTTAAATCTAAAGGGTTGGGAAAAATCTCACTCACACATGCATACCTGTGTGTATGTTTTTAGAAAGAATCTGTGACCAACGATATCCTGAGAGAAGAGAAGGGACATAAGAGTGATGAGGCATCATTACAGGACAAACTTGTACTAAATGTAGAATCAGAAGTCCCTTTGCTAAACTTCAGCATATATAATAGAGAAAAGAAAAGTATTTTAAAACATTTCACTCCTAGAGTCAGCTAGTGGATTGAGTGTTGCACTTTGACTCAGGAAAACCTAAGTAAGAATCTGGACTCAGATATTTGCTAGCTGTGTGAATCTGAGGAAATCACTTAAACATGTTTGCCTCAATTTCCTCTATTTTAAAATGGGGATAATGATAGCACCAATCACCCCAGGTTATTACATCAAATGATAAAATATTTATGAAATATTTAGCATAGTGTTTCACACATAGTAGTCACTTAATAAATTCTTGTTTCTTTCCTTCCTTTCTTCCACTCACAACAAAGTGTCATCCAGTTTTGAGCTTCCTTAACACCTAAAATCATCACTAAGTTGCTTATATTTTGATATGCTAATGATTGTAAAGATGACCCCCAAAACTGACTTGATTAGATCTGGGCTGGTATATAGAGGCTTGGATGATATTGGAGGTGTTGGATAATGAAAGAATAAAATGAAGCAGAAGGCATAGGTGTGGAGTAAAGACTGAGGAGGGAAGGAATGTATAATGTTCAGGTTAGACTGTTACTATATGTTTTATGTGAAGCCAAAAGACTGATGTATGCTTAACAGACAATAAAAACCATACACATTGGTAAATTTTCTTACTTCAAGGTACATGTATTGCATCAGATGCCTGAATCTACTCCATACATATGATTTAACACATAGCAGAAGATTAATTTCAGGATACAATTCAGAATGAATTCTATTTCTTGGCAGAAAATGAGCTATAAGACCAAAAGCACTAGAAACTAGATATTGGTGTCTGTTTATAGTCAACTCATGCAATTGGTCTTGCATAATGCACATTTCGAGCTCAAGGGTGACTTCCACCCATTCTATTTACTTTTCAGTCAAATGCTTCTGTAGAGCTACTGAGTATTAGGAAATTTTTCATATTTTGAATAATCATTCATTCCCAGGTCTACCAAGTATACCCATTACCCCAAGAAAAGGCAAAAATAATGAATCAAAAATGTCACAAAGTAAAACATGCAAAAAGAACTCTTTTCCACTGTTCAATTAACTTATGTATGCTTAATTTAAGTTTGCATTTTTATTAGGTGAGGTAGATAAAGTATTCTCAATGAGAATAAAAAAGCATTTTGAACACCTCAATGCATGTCTTTTGCAGATGTAAAAATGTTTCCTTTATCTACAAGGAACTACAGAGCTTTTCAATTAACAGATGTCATTCCTAAACATATCACTTTCTGTAAATGGTAAACAACTAAGTACAATACATTAATTAAGCCCTTTCTTATAACTTTATTGTTAAATTGTAACAAAATGAATATTTAAAATTTGTTATCAAATGTGGATGAAATCATAACTAGTTGGTTATATAAGGCATACCTCACCAATTTTTGTACCTTTGACACCATGAATTCAGTGTTGAGAACCTCAGAAGTTAGCTAATTAAGAATAACAACGAGAGGGCAAGTCAGAGCTGGGAACCTTTCTGCATCCCCTCTCTTCTCCCCCGCCCTCCCGCCTGCCAGCCTGCTCGCCTGCCTTCGGCTTAGCCCGGCCTAGCCCAGCCCAGCCCAGCCCCTCTCAGCTCCGTGCAGCTCAGCACCGCGCAGCGGATCCGGACCCAGCGCCTCGCAGCGCAGCCCAGCCCAGCCCAGCACAGGGCAGGCTCCTCCAGCCTAGCACCATGGCAGAAGTTTTCGTTGGCACCTGGAAGCTGGTTGACAGCAAGAACTTCGATGACTACATGAAGTCCATTGGCGTTGGATTTGCCACAAGGCAGGTGGCCAGCATGACCAAGCCCACCACTATCATCGAGGTCAGTGGGGACACCATCACCATCAAGACTCAGAGCACTTTCAAGAAAACCGAGATCTCCTTCAGGCTTGGAGTAGAATTTGACGAGACAACAGCTGATGACAGGAAGGTCAAGTCTACCGTCACACTGGATGGAGGCAAACTTGTCCATGTGCAGAAGTGGAATGGGCAGGAGACCACACTCACTGGGCAGCTCCAGGATGGAAAATGCATTCTGACGCTAACCCACTGCAGTGTCGTCTCTGTTAGGACCTATGAGAAGGAAACAGCTTGAAGCCAGCCCACCTGTTCACTGTCAACTCCTGCAGATGGCTACCACTGAACTCAACACCAGATTGCCTCATTTCTCTCCCTGTCCTCCTCCCTGCCCGTGATTTATACCAATTGACTCTGGTCAAGGAACTCGCCAGAAATGGAAAACATAGTGCTGTCCTGGTTCTGGATGAAGCCCATTTTGTATTTTTTTTAAACTGCATCTGACGGCTGGTCCCAAGCCAATAAAGCAGATTCCACAGTCAATCAAAAAAAAAAAAAAGAATAACAACAATAACCATAAAAACAACCACAACAACCAAATAGAAGAGTTTCTGTCTAGTGAGAATTTTTTTGTTGTATTTATTTTATTCTGAACTTAAGAAATAAAACAAGCATTGCCATACCATAGTAGAATAGAAAAAAATTATTGCACATTAACTGTAAAATTATTATGTACAACTTGCTATTCATTTCAAATATAAAATAAAGTTATCATGTAACTTTGTATTTTCCTTTTCACCTTCTCCCTCATGCCCTAGAGATGGCTAGGGTATATGGGTACACCCATGTATGTGTATATGTGTGTGTGCATGCTTGTGTGTTTGCAAAATACACACATGTGTAAAGTATATACATACATGTGTTTATGTAAAATCATTCAATACATAATTCTATGTATGAGAAATTTTAGCACCAAGCCACAAATGGAAGGGTCCTGTAAAGGAAGAAAGGTAGGTGATTTGGAGAAAAAAGGAATGGGAAAATAGGCAGCTAAGCTCATATTGCCAAAAGAGAAAAAAGCCTAGAATAAGTGAAAATACAAAATTATCAGTTCAGAGTTATAAGGAGGATTTTGTGTACCTTGAACAAGGGTCAGGAAAAGTGCATTAATTTAATGATGGGAGTGACACAGGAACTCAGGAGTTTCCAATCCCATCAACAATTCTTTACAGGGCAGCTGGGTGGTGCAGTGTATAGAGCACAGGCCCTGGATTCAGGAAGACCTGAGTTCAAATATGGCCTCAGCCACTTGACACTTACTAACTATGTGACCCTAGGCTAGTCACTTAACCCTCATTGCCTCGCCAACAAACAAAACAAAATAAAAAGAGTAATTATTTATAAACATGTCTTAAAGAACTACTATGTTCAAGGCACCGGCTTAGGCACTAGGGATAAAAGAAAATATTTTAAGGAGTCTACATTCTACTGAGACACAAGGCATTTAAATCAAAATAAATACAACATTGTTTGAGGAGGGAGAGACTATTACCAAACAGGGAGATCAGGAAAAGTTTCTTTATGGAGGCAGCACAATGACCTAAATCTTGAAGGAAACAAGTAATTCTTTTTTTTTTTTTGAGGCAATTGGTGTTAAGTGACTTGCCAACGGTCACACAGCTAGTAAGTGTCTGAGGCCAGATTTGAACTCAGATCCTCGCAACTCCAAGGTCATTGCTCTATCCATTGTGCTACCTAGCTGCCCCTAAAGCAAGTAATTCTAAGAAGCAGAAAATACTCCTTTCCTAAAGGACTGCATTCCAGTTCTATCCCATGGAAGGCATGATACTAATCCCGAACTGTTGCTATGTTCTGCTATGACGAATATATGGACAACCTAGATTTGATGGAGTTGCCTTATTATCCAAAAGGAATTTACGAAGCCATGGATTAATAGGAGGGAAATGCCCTTTGACTGAACTTCAAACTGAACCCAGATAGCAGGCAGATAAGTCCCTATCTGCTGACTTCTTTCCCTAGGATAGTAAGTCCCTATCTTGGAAAAAACATCCCAGCATCCTTTCCTTGCCAAACCCTTTTCTTGGAATCATATAATCTTATCATAGTGTTTCTGTTACATTGAACTATAAAACTGATAGGTATTTCCTACATATTTGTTATACCTGGAATTGTTAAACTGATTTGCATAATGTCCATTCTTATTATTGTATTTGTTTTTAGGTTGATTTGTATCATGCTAATGAAACTGATAACAACCTGTAACTAGTGAACAAAGAAAGCTTATAAACCCTCTGTAAGAAACAGGTAAACTGAGGTAGGACTCCCATTCTGGTACAAAGCAGGCAGTCCTTTATTACGATCTTGCAGAAAGGGCACAAACTTCAAAGAAGTTGTGCAAAGTATGCTCATAGAAGTGAGCCTTATATAGGTCCCTAATGCAAAGATTCCCTCCTGATAGCCATTTATCTGGCTACTCCAGATGCACATTACTGGTGACATTCCTAAACATGTACCCACCACCTGTGGGACAACTTCTGGTTGAGGATTTCATGGTTCTCCTCTTATCTAACTTTAGATAACAAACTGATAACAAACTCAGCAGGAAAAGGAAGAGAATTTGGGGAAGCAGGAGAAGCTTCTGTGACTTGAACAATGTAATTTGCCCTATATGAGAGGACTGTATTCCACTGGTTCCTCTCAGTTGTAACTGCTAGCTCAGCAGGAAAAGGAAGGGAAGGGTGGAGAGGGGGAGAAGCCCTGGGGAATGAACAATGTAGCCTGACCTATCTGCAGAGAGCATATTTGATTTTCTCACCCTCAAAAAGAGGGAGACTTTGAGTTCCTTCTTTGGAAGGAAAATCTGCATGATTCATGCCAACTTATTCATGGGACAAATAAAGTGTTACTATGTTTTTGCTGTCTGTCTCTGATCTATTTGTTGTTGTTTTTTTGTAGGAGACATTATTAAAATAATTTCTCTAATTTTTTTTTCCTGTGGGAGACAAGCATAAAAGTAAAAATTGACAGTTCTTTCCCTTTTCCTGAAATAGTATGCTTACCCCAACCTGTATTCATGTGGTCAAGTCTGTTGGGGTTGAAGGTTGGCTCCCTGAGGGGGTGTTAGCTCTAGCTATACAGGGATGATTCATTTTGATGGTCCTGAGGAAAAATCTTGACTAATTAATGTGCAAAAGTTTATACAAAAGTCTACCTCTTCAATCCCCAATGATATGCTTTCCATTTAAAGAAATCAGTCACAATGAAACTATTTAACTCTTAAACATGAAACATTTTTAAAATGAGGTCAAAGCAATATTAATCATAACAAAGATATAATTAATCATAATAAACATGTGCACTCATAATAAAAACATTTCCTCATAAACCGATCACATTCTCCCAGTAATGCATGCAGTATTTGTGTAGGGTGGACAACAGCTACGGATTTATAGAAACTCAGCAGTTAACTACATGAGTAGAGAAATGTGTATGCTAAGGGCAACTTGACTCTGTACTGCAGACATTTATTACAACAAAGTCTCTTTAAAGAATAGCCTATGCCATGTGTCATCTGCTAGGTAAGACTGCTCTTCTGGTACTTTGCTTTCCTATAAGATAATGCTTCTACACTTTTATTCTTGGCCTTCTGAAGCAGTAGTAAGTTTTTTTTAGCAAACAGTAGCCTTAAGTCTGTGAAAACTTAAGCACTTCTGCCTGCCTTCAGGTTTCCTGATCCTTCCCAAACAAACATATTTGCCCTTCTTCAACTGGGAGATACTGCTTGGTAACCAAAGCAAAAAAAAAAAAAATATCTTCTTGTTTTTCTTAAAGAGAGGGCATTCTTCTCCCTTCAACAGGTTCAATTACTTACATAGTACCAGAGAATAGGAAATCCAGTCTACAACTTCTAGCTGAGTTTCCTTTTCTCCAGAAACATTTCAACAATGATTTTTTTTTATCTCTTTGGTTTCAGAATGGATAAATAAAAAGTGCCCCCCCCCATTTTACTTTCTTCCTATTTACCTGAAATTCCATGATGCCCAGCTTCCAACTTGGATATACTCATTTTTTATGATTAAGTTACTAGAGAGGAGAGTATCTTTATCATTTGCTCTTCTAATTGCTTTATTTATTCTTTATCTAGTTTTCTCCTTTCAAATAAAAAGCATATAAATATATAGCCAAGATCTTCCTCCAGGAGGACTGGATTTTAAAATTTCAAAAGTTATCATGTTTCAGATTAAAGTATATTTAAAGGATTCATAAAAAGGCTGTCTGAAGAAGAGAATTTAAAAGTCAGCAAGGAGTCAAGAACAATTGGGATTCTTCCTTTGGATTTTTATCTAAGGAATTTTTAAGTCTCTAAGTATATTTTCAAATTTTCTGGGACAGGTTTCAGTCAGGTGAGGTTAATATTAAGACCAACTTTTGGTTAACCAAAATTTGCATGAGGAATGGTCCTGAGTCCCAAATAACAAATGGAAATAAAAAAAATTTTCATAAGAAAATCAAAACAAATGTGCCTTGCTCCAATTGAATGGAATCTTTTAAAAAATACATTAAGGATGGGGGCAGCTAGATGGTGCAGTGGATAAAGCATGGGCCCTGGATTCAGGAGATCATGAGTTCAAATCCAGCCTCAGACACTTGACACTTGCTAGCTATGTGACCCTGGCAAGTCATTTAACCTTCATTGACCCACTCAAAAAAAATAGATTAAGGCTATTTTATCCTTGTCTTAGTATGCACAAGGTTGGCCATAGTTCCTTGAACACAGAGATACCTAATAAATGATTGTTGCATTGCTAATATCAGAGTGAGAGTAAGAGAAAGAAGGGATTTTCCCCTCCTACTTTTCTAAAGAATAACCATTCAATATCTTCAGTGACAAGGAATTCTGTGCTTCCCAAGACATCTCCATTATACATCAATTCAATTAAATGAGTATTGATTGAGGCCTTATTTTATGAAGAACATTGTACTAGAGGTTTAGAGATAGAGATGAAAATTAACATGATTCTTCCTTTTAAGGAGCTCAAATTCTAATAGGGAATTATAATGAACTGTGATGTTTAAAATCTAAATTGTGGTTGCCTTAAACCTTACACACTGCTTCAAGGTGATTGGTTGGCATCATCCAAATCCATTGGCTTTGAAGGTGTTCTCAAGTTGAGTTCACAGTCTAGTTTCTGAGAACAATACCTTCTTAAGGGATAGTCAGGTGTGATTACAATCCAATTAACTTGAACTAGGCTTAATCAGCAGTCAATCACCCTCACTTGATTCAATCAGTATAGATTAATCTCCAGGTGGGTCTTTGAGTATCTGCTAAATCCCATTATTTCATCACAGCACATAATAGTCATGATGTAGAGTAGACTATAATAAAGCTCAATGAGAAGTCCCTAAAAAGTCCCATAAGAAAATTTTGAGGAAGGAAGTTTTTAGATGTGGGTACCATGAGAAATATAGTTAAAGAAAATATGGGTTTCTTAACTCTATCCCCGAATAAGAAAAAGGATTCTCGTGTGTTAATTTCCTTCCTAAAATGAATTAGTCAAATTGAAACATAATACTTCAGATGAGAAAATAGTACATAAGTACTACCACCTTTCTAATTCTGGAGATCATACTTTCAATGATACCTAGGATCATGATTTAAAAAAAAATTTACTTCCACATTATACAATTGACATTTATTGTAATCTCACTAAATTTAATCACTAGATTTTTTTTAATTTTTCACATAATTTAGGGTCTAACTGTGTCTCCACCATGTTGCATTTGATATACTATTCATATTTTACATTCAAGTCAATTTAATAACCATTTATAAAGCTCCTAACATGTCCTGACAAGCACTGTATTAGGTGCTAGAACTAAAACAGTTGAAGAAAAATCCTCATTCTGAAGGAGTTTACATTTTGGTATAAGAGGAGGAGGTGGCATAACATATACAGAAAAGAAAATAAAAAAGCAGATTAAGGAGAGAGAGTTTTCTAATAACTGCAGAGGTGTGACCCAGGAAACCTTCCTGTTAGAGGCCATATTTGAGATGAATTTTGAAGATACATAATGATTATAAGCATTCTAGGTAAGGAGAGAGAGTTTTCTAAGGTAGAAGATATTGTGAGACTGCATAAAGAAGGGAAATGGAACTATAAAGATGGGGAACCTATAGTAGACTTGTTTGACTAAATTATAGAATGCATAAAGGAAGATATATTTATCATTTCTCTGGAAAGGTAATTTGGAGTCATATTGCAGAGGCCTTAAAATGCCAGGATGGGAAGTTTGCAGGATGTCCAATTTATAAGTACTTAGGTAGAAAACTTAGTTTCTTTAAATATCTCAGGTAACAACTTGATTTCTTAATAAATGTATAATAAATGTTTTGTTTCATATAATATGGCACTGATTTAAAAAATAAAGCGGCAATCAAGATTATCATAAAAATTTTTAAATATTCAAAATCAGACAAAACATAATTAGAATAAAAATTTGTTGCATTTATCTGAGTGTCATATTTTTAGATCACAGAATCCATTATGTTTTCCAATGAAGCTTAAAGCCAAACCAATGACTTCCTCTGTTTCGTCACATCAATTGAATGTGTGATTTATAATGAAATAAAATGATGCAAATGTGTATTTCATGTCTCTAGCTAATTACCTCTCTTAAGAAGTATGCCTGAGTGGCAAAAAAAAAAAAATGCACGAGTTATACAATACCCCACAGTAATAAATTTATTTTTAAAATTAGAATTGATATTATTTAATAGTTATTTAATCAATTATGTGCTCTGTATTTAAGTTGTTCTCTTAACACTAAAAATTTTATTGTACTCATGTAATTAACTTTCAAATTGGGGGCTAGTCTACTGACTTCATTCCAGTTACATAGAAATTTCATTGTCTGAGTGGGGAAAGAGAAACACAAACAAAAACAAGATTCAGAAATTACTAAATTACCAACTAAAAACTACTTGAAAATATAAACAACTTTAGTAAAATTGAAGGATATAAAATAAACCCACATAAATGATTAGCATTTTTATATATGGTCAACAAAGCACAGCAGCAAGAGATAGAGAAATTGCATTTAAAATAACTTTAAGCAATATAAAATATTTGGGAATCTACCTCCCAAAGTAAACCCAGGAAGTATATAAATACAATTAGAAAATACTTTTTACACAAATAAAATAAGATCTAAATAAATGGAAAAATATCAATTGTTCATGGGTAGGCCATACTAATATAATTCTTAAAAATGACAATTCTATCTAAATTAATTTATTTATTCGGTGCCATACCAATCCAACTACCAAAATTTATTTCATAGAGCTAGAAAAAAGTAATAACAAAATTCATGTAGAACAACAAAAGATCAAGAATATCAAGGAAATTACTGGAAAAAAAAAACATGCAAAGGAAGGTGGAATAGCTATACCATATCTAAAACTATATTATAAAACATCAAACATCAAAATTATTTGGTATTGGCTAAGAAATAGTGATGGAACAGTGGAATAGGGTAGTCACAGAAAACAAAGTAGTAAATGGATATAGCAATTTCCTGTTTGATAAACCCAAAGACTCTAGCCTCCAAAATAAGGACTCACTATTTGAAAAAAAATGAGTGGGAAAACTGGAAAATAGTGTGGTAAAAATCAGAGAAATGATCCCTGAAGGGAGGTGAAGGTTGTTTCCAGAACACTAGGCTGCTTCCAGAAAGCTAGGTGTCTTCCGGAACACTAACCGTCTTCTGGGACTCTGCCTTTTTAGTTCTTGGCCCTTGTGATGGTGGTGGGTATTAGCTGTTCTGGCAGCATGAGCAACTACAGACTTTCAGGTTCAGTGAGTTAATTACTGAAAACCTTAAACTTCTTTGAACTAGCTTAATTGGAAATGGTCTGAGTATTAAGTAGGTTAAGATTAGAGTTAAAAATATTTATCTGTATTTTTATTTTCCTATATCCTTACCTTTGAGTTTTATTAGTTTCACTTTTGTTGTCTAATTAATTCCCAAGTAATAAAATGTGATCCTTTTGTGAACTAAAGCTTAAAGGCTCCCTTCTTATTGGCCTGGGAGAAATATCTAAAAAGGGCAGTTCAGAGGGAAGTGTGAACCGAAAAAGCCCCTCATATTTTCAGGACCCTAATATTAAGGTGAGTCACCCAAATAACGTTCAAGTATATCAAATTTTGGCACTCACGATAGTATGGCAAAAACTAGGAATAGACTAACATCTTACATTGTACACCAAAGTAAAGTCAAAATGGGTATATGATATAGACCTAAAGGGTGATATTATAGGAAAATAAGAAAAGAAAGGAATAGTTTAATTGTCAGAGCTATGGGGGGGGGGGGTATGACCAAAGATAAGACAGAGAACATTATGAAAAGTAAAATGTATCCTTTTGATTACATTAAATAAAAAAAATGCACTAACAAAACCAATGCAAACAGCATTAGAAGGAAAGCAGAAAGCTGGATAATGATTTTCAGAGTCAGTGTCTCTGATAAGGCCCTCATATCAGGAGTAAGAACAGGAAATAAGCCCAGGGCAGTGAGAAATCAACAATCCACAGAGGCCTCAAAGTATAAAGCCAGTGACACAGCCCCTATTCCCCAACACAAGAAGCTTGAAACAATGACCTTTGTGTCCAAGAAGCAGACCTCAACTTTAAAAACAATAAGCTGCAGTATCTTTAAGAAACAAACAAAAGAAAAGAGTTCTTACCATTGAAAGCTTGTGTGTTGACAGGGAAGAGAAGCCTTAAGAGGGAAGATGAATTGGTGTCAAGACCAAAAAGCCTTATTGGAAGAGCTCAAAAAGGATTTTAAAACTCAATTGAGAAGAAGTAGATGAAAAAATAGGGAGAGAAATGAAAGCAACACAAGAAAATTATTTTTTAAAAAAGTATCAACAACTTGGAAAAGGAAGCACAAAAATCGAATGAAAAAAACAATTCATTGAAAAATTAATTTGGCCAAATGGAAAAAGAGGTACAAAAGCTTACTGAAGAAAACAATGCCTTAAAATTTTTAATTGGACAGAGGGATGCTAATGACTCCATGAGACAGGAATCAGACAAAGAGAATCAAACAGAATCAAAAGAATAAAAAAAATAGAAGACAATGTGAAATACCTCATTGGAAAAACAACTGACCTGGAAAATACATCCAGAACAGACATTTTTTGTTTGTTTGTTTTGTTTTGTTTTTCTTTTTGTGAGACAATTGGGGTTAAGTGACTTGCCCAGGGTCACACAGCTATTAAGTGTCAAGGGTCTGAGGCCAAATTTGAACACAGGTCCTCCTGAATCTGGGGCCAGTGCCTTATCCACTGCGCCATCCTAGCTTCCCTCAGGAGAGACAATTTGAGAATTATTTGACTGCCTGAAAGCCATGATCAGAAAAAGAGTCTAGACTCCATATTCCAGGTAATTATCAAGAAGAACTGCTCTGGTATTATAGAATCAGAGGGTAATATCATCATTGCCAGAATCCACAAATCACCTCCTGAAAGAGACCCCAAAAGGAAAAAAAAAAACACTCCAGGGAATATCGTAGCCAAATTCCATAATTAACAGATGAAGGAGAAAATACTCCAAGCAGCCAGAAAGAAGCAATTTAAATATCATGGAGCCATAGTCAGGATTGCACAGGACTTGGCAGCTTCAAAATTAAAGGACTTCAAGGCTTGGCATATGATATTCAGGAAGTCAAAGAAGCTTGGATTACAACCAATAATCAAGTTCCCAGTAAAACTGAGTGTTCTTTTTCAGGGTAAAAGATGGACATTCAATGATATAGAGAACTTTCAAGATTTCCCAATGAAAAGACCATAAATGAATAGAAAATTTGATCTAAACAGGTAAACAGGGGGGAAAAGTTATTCAATAAGGTTGAACTGTTTACATCCCTACACAAGAAGATAATATTTATAACTCTTGAGAACTGCGTATTTATTTAGGCAGACAGAATGAATATACAGAGGGTATAAATTGTCTTTTATGTGATGATTTAAAGAAAACTAAGGGTGAAAAAAGGAGTTTATGGGGAGATGAGGAAAGGGGAGGTGGAATGGGGTTAATGACAACATATAAAGAGGTGTAAAAAACCTATTACAATAGAGGGAAAGAAAGGAGGGGTGAGCATTGTTTCAACCTTACTCTCATCAGATTTGGTTTAAAGAGAGAACAACATACACACTCATTTGGATAAATAAATTTAAATTATTCTTTAGGGAAGTAAAAAGTGTGGGGAAAAGGGATGGCATTGATAATAGGGAGGGCAGATGGGGGAGACAGGGGTAAGAAGCAAATGTTGGTGAGGAGGAATCAGGTGAAAGAAGGGGGGGAAAGTACAAAAGGGGTAAATAGAATGGAAGGAAAGTTGGAGCAGAATATATTATGCTTCAGCTGAAGTAAAAAAATCAGGGATAGCAATACTTATCTCAGACATAGCAAAGGCAAAAATAGATCTAATTAACAGAGATAAGGAAGGAAACTAAAAGGTGCTAAAAGGTATGATAGATATTGAAGTAATATCAATCCTAAACAGGTATGTGCCAAGTGGTATAGCATCCAAATTCTTAGAGGGGAATTTAAATGAGTTAGAAGAGGAAATAGGCAGCAAAACTATACTAGTGGGGGATCTGAATCTTCCCCTCTCAGAATTAGATAAATATAGCTACAAAATAAATAAGAAAAAAGTTAAAGAGGTGACTAGAATGTAAAAAAAAGTTAGACATGATATATGTCTGGAGAAAATTGAATGATGATAGAAATGAATATACCTTTTTCTGAGAGGTACATGGCACATATTCAAAAACTGACTGTGTATTAGGGCACAAAAAGTTTATAATCTTATGTAGAAAGGCAGAAATAGTAAATCCAGCCTTCTTAGATCATGATCCAATAACAAAATACAATTAATAAAGAGCCAGAGAAAGGTAGACTGAAAATTAATTGGAATCCAAATAATCCTATTCTAAAGAATGAGTGGGTCAGACAACAAACAATAACTTCATCCAAGAGAATGACAATAATGAGACAACATACCAAAACTTATGGGATGCAGCCAAAGCAGTTCGTAAGGGAAATTTTATACCTCTAAATGCTTACATGAATAAAAAAGACAAAGAAGTGATCAATGAACTGGCCATGAATCTAAAACAGCTAGAAATAAGAACAAATTAAAAATCCCTAATTAAATACTAAATTAGAAATCCTGAAAATTAAAGGAGAAATTAATAAAATTGAAAGCAAGAAAATTATAGAATTAATCAATAAAACTAAGCCAGTTTTATGAAAAAATATCAATAAAATAGATAAACCTTTGGTTAATTTAATTAAAAAAAGAAGAAAACCAAATTATCAGTATTAAAAACATAAGTGATCATTTCACCACCAATGAAGTGGAAATTAAAGCAATAGTTAAGAACAATTTTGCCCAACTGTATGCCAAGGAATTGGACAATCTAAATGAAATGGATAAATACTTAGAAAAATCCAAATTGCCCAGTTAACTAAAGAGGAAATAAAGTCCTTTAAAAAGCCTATATTAGAAAAAAGAAATTGAGCAAGCCATGAATGAACTGCCTAGGAAAAAATCTCCATGGCCAGATGGGTGTAAAAGTAAATTTTCCCAGACATTTAAAGACCAATTAATTCCAATATTATACAAATTATTTGGAAAAATAGGTGAAGAAGGAGTTCTACCAAATTCCGTTAATGACACAAATAAGGTGTTGATACCAAAATCAGGCAGAGAAAAAACAGAGAAATAAAATTATACACTAATTTCCTTAATGAATATTGATTCAAAAATCTTAAATAAGTTATCATCAAGGAGATTACAGCAAGTGATCACCAAGATAATTCACTATGACCAGGTTGGATTTATGCCAGGAATGCAGGACTGGTTCAACATTAGGAAAACTATCAACATAATCAAATACATAAATAAGAGAATTAACTAGAATGATATGATTATGTCAATAGATGCAGAGAAAGCATCTCACCAAAAAAAAAAAAAAAAGAAAAAAAAAAAGAAAAGAAAAGAAATTAACTGAGACTTTTAACATGTCCTGTATATATGCTTCTTTCTTAAAGATGGAATAAGGGAGAGTCTAGGGATGAGGCATCTTTTAAAATCATAAATATATATATACATATATATATATATATATATATATATATATATATATATATACAGACACACACACACACACACATATATACATACATATATATAAACCTAAATGCTATCTCCTACCCTCTATGTGATATATTTTAATTTTTTATGTAAAGATTTAGTGATATGAAGTGTGAAGACATTTTGTTGTTATTTTTGTTGTAAAATTTATTCTGTTGTGATTAATTCTAAAAATTTTCCTATAACACAAGGTATGTTTTAATTACTCTCAATTATATTAAAGTATCTAAATACTTCATTAAATCTGATGGAAGATACACTCTTTTGATTACCCATGGACTGATTAGTGTTTTAAAAATTACCTTTGAAAGGACTAAACTGTCACCTAAATACAGTTAACACTTAATTAGACATTGATTTTTTAATACTTTGTGTTCAAGGCTATGCCTGTAAGGCATAATGTTAGTTGAACTACCTGGGGATTATTTTATTGACATTATTTACATATTTTCACAAATTTGTATAACAATCAATTGATAATGATTTATTAAGCATGTTCCAGGAACAAAGATAAAAGTAAAATAATCCCTGCTCCCAAAGAGCTTATATTCAGAGAAGAGTATATATATACATATATACATATACATATATACATATTCATATATGTATACACATAAACACACACACATATATATATATATAATTATTCACAAAGAAAATAAAATCTGAACGAGAGGGTTTTCACTAATAGGCAGGGGAAGGGATCAAGAAAAGCTTTTTGTAGGAATTGATACTTGAGAGCTTTTAAGGAAGTCTGAGATTCTAAAAGACAGAAGTGTGGAAGAGATGAATTCTAGGCATGGCAATAACCTATGCAAAAGGCACAGTGAAGGGAGATGTAATTTTTTATATGAGAAAAAACAAGATCAGTTTTGCTAGACTATTGAGTTATGCTATACATTTAGCTTTGAAATGTAGGATGGAGTCATTTTGCTAAAAAACTTTAAATGCCAAACAGGGGAGTTTATATATTTGATTCTAGAGGTAACACATTAGAGATATTATTTATATGTGGAAATTTATATTAATAAAACTTTTAAAAGACTAATACTTTAAAATTTAGAATTTAAGAATATTTAGAAATTTTGTCAATCACAAATATAGATGAAAATCATGAAAACAAGAAAATTAAATAATGGTCATGTCTAACAAATTTTTCATTAGCCATGTGTAGCTATTTGTTATTCAAAGAAACATCTACAGTATTTCACCTACATATCCAAAATGAAGATAGAAGCATGAATAAATACAAATTTCATATGAACTAACAAAAAATCAATTAACAATTATAATAAAAAATTGTCAGAAGCAAGTGAGAAATACATATAGTTTCCTGCATAGAAAAGAGACAATTTTCTGATTAATAATTAAATATAGTTCAAGTCCACATGGAAAAAATAATTAAGATAATCACTCCTATTCCTCTTCTCTATTATATCTGTTCCAAAGATAATTATGAAAAATTTCTAATACCTCTTCCCCACGGAGTTCCTTTGGATCATTTCTTTAGCAACACTCCACAATTAAAAAAAATGTTTCCATCTTTTCTCCCAACTCTTGACTTTTTAAATTTAATTTGTGGTAAAAGCAGTATGTTCATGCCCTGCTCTATAAAGAACAGGTCAGTTGTCTTTCTTCCTTCCTTCCTTCCTTCCTTCCTTCCTTCCTTCCTTCCTTCCTTCCTTCCTTCCTTCCTTCCTTCCTTCCTTCCTTCCTTTCTTTCTTTCTCTCTCTCTCTCTCTCTCTCTCTCTCTCTCTCTCTCTCGCTCTCTCTCTCTCTCTCTCTCTGTATTGAAATTATCTTTGAAAGTTAATTGGGGGCAGCTAGGAGGTGCAGTGGATAGAGCATCGTCCCTGGAGTCAGGAGTACCTGAGTTCAAATCCGGCCTCAGACACTTACTAGCTGCGTGACCCTGGGCAAGTCACTTAATCCCAATTGCCTATCTTAAAAAAAAAAAAAAGAAAGTTAATTAGCCCTGGGGACAAGGGCTTGAACCATTAACATAATTCTGGTGATCAAAGTAAAAAATGCCAGCACACAAGGAATCAAGATTTCTTTCCACCTTCTGATCAGAAAGTCAGCATATTTATGCAGAGAGTTTGAGCTTATATGAAAGAATTACATATCTTTACTGAGCATCTTTTTTTTCTAAATTTTGTTTTTAATTTGTGGAATAAAATAAGTATTTCTATAACATATTACAATAAAAATACAATTGTGCATGGAACTACAAATCTACTATGTACAAATTGCTATTCCTTTCAAATATACAACAAAATTATCATGTGATTTAACTTTTTTTTCTTCCCTCCCCCCTACTCATTAGACAAAAATAAATATACACGAGTAAAATTTTTCTGTACATACTTTTATTTATCAGTTCTTTTCCTGGATGTAGATGATGTGTTTCTTTGAAGTTACTTTGGATATTTATCATAGACAAAATAACTTATTCATCCAAAGTTGATCTTAAAACATTCTTGTTGCTACTGTATGCAATGAATGTTCTCTTGGTTCTGCTCATTTTGCTCTTCATTATTTCCAACAAGTCTTTCCGTGTTTTTTTTTTAATCCTTGAGCCCATAATTTCTTATAGTCCAATAGTATTCCATTACAATCATATAACACAACTTGTTCAGCCATTCCCCAATTGATGGGCATCCCTACAGTTTCCAATTCTTTACCATCACAAAGAAAGCTACTAAAAATATTTTGGAACATACAGGTTATTTTCTTTTTTCCCTAATCATCTTAGTGAGGCAATTGGGGTTAAGTGACTTGCCCAGGGTCACACAGCTAGTAAGTGTTAAGTGTCTGAGGTCGGATTTGAAATCAGGTACTCCTGAATCCAGGGCCGGTGCTCTATCCACTGCGCCACCTAGCTGCCCCCCTAATCATCTTTAGACATAGACTGACTAGTGGTATTGCTGGGTTAACAGGTATAAGTAGTTTAATAACTCTTTGGACATAATTATAGATTGCTGTCCAAAATATTAGGAACATTTACAATTCCACATACAAAGAATTAGTGTTCCATTTTTTTCTACATCTTCTCCAATATCTGTTACTTTCCCTTCTATCATTTTGAATATTCTTTCTGTGAAATTTTTAAGGGAATCTCATATCATTAACTGTTCAGTAGTGTACAAATACGTTATTTCATTCTAGTTCTTTACCTGAAGCAGAATATAAGCCTGAATCAGACATAGTCTATGACATCATTTCTCCATGGAACCTCTGAGAAAGGAATTTTGACCAAAGCATATCAGTCATGCTGTGCAACTTAAAAAAGTTTTCTAGAGAAAAGAGATGATTTGGCTAGTGTCACACAACTAGACTATACCAAAAGTATCTTAAACATATGTCTTCCTGATTTTGAAGCCAACATATTATAGTCTACACCACACTGCTTCTTTACATAGCTTTTCTTCCTAATGCTTATTATATCAGTTCCTATTGAGTCCATTATTGATGTGAAAAGTCTTCACGACTACAAAAATTTTAGAGGAATAGGGATAGGAAGAGGAGCTAGAAGAGAAAATTTTAAATTGTGGTCCAAACCCCTCCCCTTTGCCCCAGGTCTGTGAAAATGAATAGGAAAAAAGAAGTGTGTTTTAATTTACTGATCTCTGGTGTTGTCAACCTGAAAATCAAGAAAACAATCAATATAACAAAATCAATGTCTTTAATCAGAACAGGGAAGTTGCAGCTTGAAGCATTTCATACAAGATGCTAAGAATGTCTAAAGATAGAAACTGGGGACAGGGTTTATATTGAGGAACAGAGAGGAAGGAGAATATCTCTGGGACAATTAAGTTTCTCACAGAAGCTATCCAATGCAAAATACCTTTTTGCATAATAAGCCAAAGTCCAGGACGTAAGCCTGATAACTTCTGGGATAGGATAGTTTGTAAGATCCATGAAACAATTAGAGTCTGGAATTTTTAAAATCTAGTCAGCCCCAGGCAATTCATTGGCCTGGAAATGGAGACCAGGTAAGCATCAGTCAGTTCTTAGTAAATTGTGTTTGTCAGTATCTTTTCTTGTCTGTATATTTTAATTAACTTAATTTATTATTTGGGGAAGAGGTTCATAAGTTTCATTGAATTGTTAAAGAAGCCCTGTAGGATGAGGAATATCAAACAAACAAACAAGCCTTAGTATGAATGCTCTAGCCACTTTGTGTTTTAGAATCTAATCCAAGGTAAAAGAAGAGGAAGAAAAAAAAAAAGGAAAGGAAAGATAGAGTATTTGGTTAAATATATTATTTGAAAATGGAGGGGCAGCTAGGTACCACAGTGGATAGAGCACTGACCCTGGAGTCAGGAGGACCTGAGTTCAAATCTGGCCTCAGACACTTAACACTTACTAGCTGTGTGACCCTGGGCAAGTCACTTAACCCCAATTGCCTCACCAAAAACCAAAACAAAATAAACAAACAAAAAAAAGAAAATGGGGAGTGAAAAAAGCCAGATTTTCAAAGAAAATATAACCTAATTCTTACTTTCTCTTAAAAATACTTGGGTTTTCATTAGTTTTCTTCTTCCCTTCTCTTTTTTCTCCTCCTTCCCTTTTTTCTTTCCTCCCTCCTTTCAAGTTCAATTCATAATGCTAAATTTATATAGTCTTTTTCAAACTGATACTTTAAGAAGAATCAGCTTCCCAAATAGATAAAAACAAAAAAAAACAAGGTCTTGATTCAAAGACCAAGTAATTTAGTGAAATTATTAACAGTATGTAGGCAGCTGCATCCTGTAAACTCTGATCATGCCCATTGTATCATAGGCTATTACTCAAGAAACCCTCATGAAATGAGGGAATTATTAGGATACAGTTTTGGTATTGAGTCTGGAATTTGAATTTATGTCACTCAGTTACTTAATAGCTGTCTTATTTTTGCACATATAACACATTGTACCTTGACAAAACATTTTCATTAGAATTTATCCAAAATATGTTGCCAGACAAAAATTCCCTTTTATACAATTCTTTACACCATCTGTTGCTTAAGAAGGAAATGCCTCATGGTCAAAGGATAGAAAGATGTAATTTTCAGACGAAGAAATTAAAGCTATCTATAGTCACATAAAAAGCTCTAAATAATTATTGATTGGAGAAATGTGAATCTAAACAACTTTGTCACACCTGTCAGATTGGCTAAAATGACAGAAAAGGAAAACAATAAATGTTGAAGGGAAGGTGGGACACTCGTGTGCTATTGGTACAGGTGCAAACTGACTCAACCATTCTGAGGAGCAATTTGGAACTAAGTCCAAAGGGTTATAAAACTGTGCATACCCTTTGATCCAAAAATAGCACTAATCAGTCTATATTCCAAAGAGATCATTTTTTTCTTAAAGGGAAAAGGGCCTATCTGTACAAAAACTACTTATAGCACATCTTTTTTGTAGTGGCAGACTTGGAAATTGAGATGTCCCTCAGTTTTGAAATGGTTGACCAAATTGTGGCATATTATTGTAATGGAATATCATTGTGCCATAAGGAATGATGAGCATGATGATTTCTGAGGGGGAAATTGGAAAGACATGAATTGATGCAAAGTGAAGTAAGCAAAATCAGGAGAACATTGCACTGATGAACTATTGATTAACATTGTCTAATGAACTATTGATGAAGGAGGGTAAAAGGGTTAACTGATAACCTATGAATTGTAACTAAAAAGGGGTTAACAGATAATCTAAGACTTGATCAATAGTACCTAAAATGGTTAACAGAAAAACTAAGGTCTGTGTTCCTATGGTAAGAAAGAGGGTTTGTCCCTTTCAACCCTTACCATCAATAAAGACAGTAACTAGGGGCCATTAACCATTAATAGCCATTCATATTCCTAGGTGACAGGAAACCAGGAAACCATATCTTAAATAAATAGATATCATAAACACAGAGACCCTCTGGGTCTGACAAATTTAAGCATGTCTTTAGGAGCATGAGCAGAAATGACCAAATGTGTGCTTAGCTTTACCTCATGATACATAAACCCCAAAAACACACCTCCAGGGAAAAAAAGGTACCCACCTCAGAGGTTGTCTTAGGACCCCAGGAAATCCATATTAGGATAAGACCTCCTATGAACCTCCCACAAGGAGGAGATTAAGATAATGAAGATATAACCTACTTTTTCTTATTATAAATATAACCATTTTCATCCCCCTATTTGAAACACCTATCTCCATGGTGCTCTCCATATGGTCAGGAATCTTTCAATAAAACTTGGGAAACTGAGTCTTATAATTCTTTGGTATGCCTCAAGATCAATCTGATCAATTAAACCCACTCCCCACATCACTATAAATGACTCACCTATTCTCATAGTTGAATTGAATTCAGGACACTACCAAAGGACTCATGATGAAAAAAATATTATCCACATCCAGGTGAAGAACTGATAGAATTGGAATGCCAATCTAAGCATACTATTTACATGTGTGTTTGGTTGGTTGGTTGTTTTTGGTTTTGGTCTCTGGCTTCTTTTACTACATGACTAATATGGAAATATCTCATCTCCCCTCCTGTTTTGGGGGACTTGGGGACTGGATTGGGGGGGCTAGCTCACTCAAACAATTGGAGGCTCATCATAAATCTTGCAAAATAAAAAGATGTATTAGGAGAGAGGAATATAACTGGGGAAGAGATCACTTTGGTGAACTGTCCCACTGGAATAAGAGAAAGCTTGGTTTTTTGTATCTTTACAAAACAAAGAAGTGGAGGGAATTACAAAGCAATTGGGAGGGAAATGCAACAACAGGGAGTAGATTTTGGGATAATGGGGCATCAGTAAGATATGCAGACCCCATCCATATCTTGCAGATCATCTTGTAGACCTAGGTTTTGCTCATCCTCATACTGAGGTCATGCTCTGTCACACCTCAAAGGGGTTGGAATCTTTTGGATTTTGGGGGGGTCTCACTGCATTCCCACAACACTCCCCTGCCCTCCTCTTCTTTGCCTTCCCCTCCCTATTTCCCCTCACCTCCCCTTTCCTCTCCTCCCTCCTCTCCCTCTGTCCATATAGAGAATCATACTCATGCCTGTGTTGTTGTTGTTTTTTGTCTTCTGTTATCAAAGAAGACCACGACAAATGTCCTGACTTACACTGAATTGGATTTAAATGATGGAGGGCTGTACAAGGTCACTAATCTCACTCTTTCCTCCAGAGTCATCTGGGTCCAGTGGCAAGATTTATATCAGGATGACTGGTAATGGCCCCAGATGTTTTAAGGCAATTAAGATAAAGTGACTTGTCCAGTGTCCCACAAGCTAGTAAGTGTCTGAGGTGAGATTTGAACTCAGGTCCTCTTGACTCCAGGGTCAATGCTTTATCTACTGTGCCACCTATGGTTCTTCTCAAAGGAATATGTTTTGATTGCTTAAACCTCACAAGATTTCTTTGGCTTTAAACACTAGATTTCTTCCTTTTTAAGGACCATGCCTTAACCCAAAATCACTCTGGCTCTCATTGATTGACTAAGAATACTTCCCAGCCCAAATCTCATTGGGACATTATTTTTCCACTTAAGGGCTCAGTGATTGTAAACAACAATTGTTTTTGTTTTAACAAGAAACACTGAGGGTCTTCCCTTCCAAGATTGTTTGCTTGATTCATTCATCCATCTATGTATCTATCTATGTATCTATCATCTATTGATCTATCTATTTTTTACTAGGTTAAAGATGCCATTTTTCCCCTTATTTCTTACCTAGTTTTAAGCTTTGAATGGGCTTTGCCTCAAGCAAACTGACAACTGGGAAAGACCATGGCTCCAAAAGGTCAAGGTTTCCACTGCCATCTTTAGTCATCCAGATGTATATCTTGCAAATGGACCCAGATGGCTAAGGAGGAGAGAGTGAGGATGCTAACTGTGATTTTGCATAGCCCTTCCTCACTTAAATCCAATTCTCTGTAAGTCATAAAATGACCTCCCAATGTCATAGTCCTCTTTTCAAAGGAAGGACAAACAACAATATGGAAATATGTTCTGTATGACTGCACGTGTATAACCTATATCAAACTGTGCACCATTTCAGAGAGGAGGATGAGGAAAGGGAGAAAATCTGGAACTCAAAAAAATTAACAAAAGTAATAATGCTATATCAACCAGTTTGGGTAAAATAATAGAAAGAAAAAATGAAAAATGTTGGAGAGTATGTGGAAAACTGGGACACATTCATTGTTGGTGGAGTTGTGAAATGATCCAACCATTATGGAGAACAATCTAGAATGATGCTCAAAGGATTATTAAACTACCTATATCCTTTGACCCAACAATTCCACTACTTAGTCTATTCCTAAAGATGATTAGGGGAAAAGGAAAAGAACATGTATGTTCTAGAATGTTTATAGCAGCTCTCTTTGTGACAGCAAATAACTGAAAACTGCAGGAATACCCATCAATTAGGGAATGGCTGATCAATTATTGTGATGAAATACCATTGTGCTATAAGAAATGATAGGCTCAAGGATTATAGGGGAAATAATCAATGATAAGAATTGTGGGAAATTATGAAGACCAAAATTAGCAGAACTAAGAGAATATTGTATATAGTAATAGCAATAGTGTTTTAAGAATAACTTTGAGTGTATAAGTAATTTTATCTATTATAAATATCCAAATTAAGTACAAAGGACATAAAAAAACCACACCATCTACATCTAGATAAAGAATTAACAAATAGAAGTATGTAGTAAATAATTTTACATATATATGCACACAAATAGGTATATATATATATACATATATATACATATATATATATATACACATAGTGTGTGTGTGTGTGTGTGTGTGTGTGTACACAGAAATATGAATATTTGTGTCAAATGATAGCCATCTCTAGGTTAGGAAGGGGGAAGAATTTTTTTTAATTTGCATAATTTTGCTGTATATTTGAAAGGAATAGCAATTTGTGGATAGTAGGTTTGCAGTTTCATGTACAATCATCTTTTTTAAATTTTACTGTATTAGGGAACTTCTTGTTTTATTCCATAAAATAAATATAAAGCATTTTAAAAAGTTTATCTCCTGGAAAATGTTAACCTGGATATTAAGGAAACAATAAATATAGGAGAAATAAGACCTTTAATTGGGGAAGAGGAACTATAGATCATGGTATATTGCAAAGCTCGGAAGCTAGGAATACCCAAAGATGGGAATTGAGGACAGCAGTTTTATGGGGTAACAGAACAGAAGGGAACCAAAAGATAGCTCCAGAGTCACATACAACTATTTAATGTAAATGAACCTTTAACAAAAGAAACAATAGAATTGCTCCTGAGTTAAGTATAGGAGCTACTAACTCTAAATAGAAACTACTTAATGTGGATGGACTCTTTCACATAATAATCATAAAATCCAGGGAGTAAGGTGGGGAAACATTGGGAGGGGATAAATTGCTTGGGGGGAAGGTGGGGAAGGTCCATAAGTCCATCAATAGTCTGGAATCACAAAGATTGGTTAGCCCCAATCAATTCATTTGTCTGGGAAGGGGGGACTGGGTGGGGAATCAGTTCTCAGTAAATTTTGTAGTTATCATTAGCAAGGAATGTCTTTTAACTCTTTTTGTATCCCCAGAGCTTGACACAGTGATCCCAGGCATGTAGTAGGAATTTAATAAATGTTTATTTGCTAGCTGATTAGACAACTGAAAATCTAAAATTGAATCAAAAACTAAACTAGAAATACAACCATGTATTGGAATATTTGCTGCAAATTAACTAGTTAATTACCAATATTCTCATAACATATTCACTTCTTTTCTTATCCCAAGATTCTCAGAGTCATCTAGGTGGGATAATGGATAGATAGAGCACTGGGACTGGAGTCAAGAAGACATCTGCAGATTAGTTTTTAGTCACTTACTCTAGGCAAGTCACAACCTCTCTTTGCCAAAATTTTCTCAAGTATAGAATGGGGGTATTAATAAAAGTAATACCCCAAGGTTGTTGTGAAGGTCAAATAAGATACTAATTGTAAACCCCTAAGCATAGTTCATGGCATATAAAAAGTGCTATATAAATTCTAAGTAGTATTATTGTTTTTATTTTTGTAGTTATTACTCAATAACATAATAACTGTGGAACTCTCTAGGCATGCCTGTTTCCTTGAGTTTCTTTGACTATGAAATGTGAATAAAAAATCATATACCATTCTGGGTTGCTGTAAAAATCAAATGGAATAATATTGTAAAATGATTAGCACAGTGTCTTATACATAGTAGGTGTTACATAAATGCTCATTCATTGCTGTTTTTTCCTCATGTCAAAGACCGACAGTAGTCATCAAGGAGAAAAATGAAGTCCTGCAATGTGATTCATTTTTTGGTTCAAGGTATAAGCTTTGTCATTCTAGGGGAAAAATATATAATTATTCTGTGTGAATGTATGTATACATACACACATGTATGTATATCCACACATATTTATGTTTGGTATAAAATTATAAAAAAACAGTTTTCAGAGAAATATTAGGTAATTGTAAATGATGATGTTTTTATTTTGAAAATTCTAATTTAATTTTTAAAGTTATTTTCTCATATCAATACCCCTTTTCACTTTAATGAAAGAAAAAGTCCATCTTAAATCTTAAACAAATATATTTCTTCTTTGTAAAAGCTAGGGTAAACCAAACTAATACCTTTTGTTAATCACAGAGCAAGGTTTCTGAAATATGTGACTTGATTATTATTTCCATTATGTTTGCTTTGTTTTTTGAGACTTTTAAAGGAAGTGATCCTGCACGAAAATCATGATTAACCAACTCAAAACTCTTTCTTTTTATGCTTGCCCTCATGAAGCATCAAGGAAGTTTTCCCCTAGAGAAGACATTTTGTTGTCAATAAGCTTTTCTATCTACATGCTATCAAGTATAATTCAATATTATATTAAATGATTAAAAAATAATAATGTTCACTTCCCCTCTGCTACTGGGACAATTTTCATACTCTCTAAATTGAAAATTTACAATGAATCTTTAAAAAGTTATTGTATCTAGAAACAATGCCATTCAGTTTATAACCAAAACATTTAGATCATAGGTTAGAACAGAAATCCTTTTGTGTTTCTTGTTAAAAATGACATGATGGTTTGTGATATTTCAATGTTTTGAGGCATAACAAAGATCATCAATAGAGCCCCACTAGGCCTTGGTATTTTCCACAGAGTTGAGATTGTGCTCTGACCCATTCCAGTAGGACATCTATTATGCTAGCTGCTTGGTAAAGGACACACACCACCAGAGGTTTTTTGTTAATACTTTGGCTTGCCATTGAAGATGATTATTTATTCCATTAGAAAGAACTAGCCCATTTAATAGATAATAAAAGCTATTAAAAAGCTGACTTCCTAAATCTCAATGACCTTATGATCCAATGATTATACTAATTGCATGGGAGATGGCTTACATGTGATACTTCTTAAAACTGTGTGTATATATATATATATATATATACATATATATATATATATTTACATATTTATTTATATATATTTATATTCAGGCTCCCCCTCTCCACACCCAATTAACAAATAGGGATCCTATTAGAATGCAATATTCTCTAAACATCTCACTTTATTTTTAAGTGTGAACATTATTTGATGTAGAAAATTTCATTTCCAAATTTAGGCTTGAAATTAAATCTTATGTACCATATTGCCTAATGTATTTAAAAAGGATAAGTGATCTGGATATTAAAGATCATAATACAATAATTAGAAGAAAAGGTAACCATACACTTAAAAAATACTTTCCCTAAGTGATTTTCCTTCTTTTCCTCCCACTCCCTGTACCCCATACAGCATTAGGAATTAAAAAACAACAACAACAACAACAACAACAAAAAAAAAACTTGGAAAACTTTTTTGTATAAATGTATAGTCAATCTTTTTGTGGCATGACCACAAAAAAAAAGAAAAGAAAAAGTTCTCAGTCTGCATTCTGATTACATAACTGCACTATCAGGTACCCTGATTTATTAATAATCCTCTAGAATCGTGGCTCGTTATTGTATTTTTAAGTTCCTAAATCTTTCAAAGTTGAATGTATTCAAAATACTATTGCTGTTGCAGACAGTTTTCCTGATTCTGACCATTTCGCTTAGTATCACTTCAAATTATCTCCAGGTTTCTATGACATCATCCCCTTCTTCATTTCTTACATTATAATAGTAATCCATTATATTCATACAAAATAACCTGTTCACCTTTTTTTTTCTGAATTGATAAATATCACTCAGTTTTGAATTCCATTGCAAACAGGGTTGATCATACATGCACACACACATACATGTATGTAGGCACATATGCATGTATGTATATATACACATAGATACATATACACAGGCATGCACATACATGCATATATAGTATTTATAGATACGTGCTATATATAGTAGGCATATGTGTCTGTGTGTTTACACACTCACACACATGTGTGTATATGTATATATATATATATATATATATATATATATATATATATATATATATATATATATATATATAGTATTATACACACATCTATAATATATGGGTCATTTTCCTTTTTTAAGATACAGACATAGTAGTGATGTTGTTGAGTTGAAGGGTATACATGTTTTAATAGATCAAATTAGTATTAATAAGAAAAACATCAGAACATTGATGATATTTCATCTACCAACTAGCACATTGCCAAAGATGGAAAAAAGATGGGAATGGTCAAAGTTAGAGTAGTTGTGAAAAGATAGGCATACTAAAGTATTATTGGTTGAACTATAAATTAATGCAATCATTCTGGAAAGCAACTTAGAATTCTGCAAGGGGTCTCATGCCCATTGAACCAGAAATTCCATCAGTAGGCAGATATCTAAAAGAGGGTCTTGAGAAATATTGCCATATGTACCAAAATTCTTATAGAAGCATTTTCTTTTGGTAGTAGCAAAGAACTTAAAAACAAAGTAGATGTCTCTTGATTAGAAAATGACTAAACAAACTGTGGTACATGAATATAGTGGAACATTTCTGCACAGTAACAACGAATATGATGATGATAAATACAAAGACTCGTGGGAAACTTACATCAACTAATACAAAGTAAAGTAATCAGAGTCAAAGCAATAAGCATCCCATATGACAAAAAGAAATGTTACAAGCATGACCTCAAAGAAAACATATGACAAAATACAACCTACTCCTTTACAAAAATATATGCATGTGTAGGTGGAGTGAAGGGGTTCCCCAGGTGTGAAACACAACATAATATTATGTTTTATGTATTAGTAGGCTTTGTAAAAATTTTTCTCTCCTTCCTATTTTTTTTGTTTGCTTAAAAATTACTTGTTTTATGGAATGTCTTTCTGGGAATGGAGGGGCATAGATGCATGGGAAGATCTAAAGATGTAAAAACATTATATACATAAATAATTTTTTTTAAATAAAATTATCCAAAACAATAATCCCAGTCCCTTCTAATCTATCCTTGACACATAAATGGACAAATTAAAAGCCCTTCATAACCTATATTGCCCTCCATCTTTTCAGTTTTCTTAAATCTTACTCTCTTCCCAGGGCAGCTAGGTGGCACAGTAGATAAATCACTGGTCGTGGATTCAAGAGGACCTGAGTTCAAATCAGGCCTCAGACACTTGACACTTACTAGCTGTGGGAACCTAGGCAAGTCACTTAACCCTCATTGCCCTGACAAAAAAACAAAAAACAAAAAACAACTTACTCCCTTCCAAATGGTCTTTTATCCTGTTACACTGGACTCCTTATTTCTTGCACAATACTCTCTGTCTCCCAACTCTGTTGTTTTGTTTTTGTTTTTTTTTTTTTGTAACTGGATGTTCCCCACACTTGGAATTCTCTCCCTATTTCTCTTAATCTCCAGCCTTCTCTGGTTTCCTTCAAGTCTCAGCTACAATCCCATCTGCTACAAGAAATTTTTACTCATCATTCTTAATGATAATATTTTCCATCTGTTCATTATCTCCAAATCATTGTGTGTGTGTGTGCGTGTGTGAGCGTGTGTGTGTGTGTGTGTGTGTGTGTGTGTGTGTGTGTGTGTGTGTGTAGTTTGCACATGTTCGCATCCTTTTCTCATTTAGTGACTATAAATCAAGTGTAGGATGGGACAATGATGATCAGAGTGTGAGCAGCAAAATCTTTTCCATTTGTGGGTAAATTATCCTATTTTTGAAATAACTTAAAAATAAATACCCAAATACTCCTAAAATTGAATTACCTCCAGAGTATTTAACTACTCTGTGTATTTGGTCATGTCCAGTACTTCTTCCTAACTTTGTCTTTTTAAATCTCATTTCTTTTTCTTTGCACAGCAATCAAAGAATTATAAAATCTCAGAGTTGTAAGGACTTCAAAATTTATCTTTTAATATAAAAGGAGACATTCAAAATCAAAGAAGTTGGATTTAAATTCCAGCTCTACTTAGTATTCATGAGGAAAGTCACTTAACTTTTCTGATGTGTGGTTTTCTCATCTGTAAAATGAACATACAGAATTAAATGATGTCTAGGTTTCCTTCCCTCTCTAGATCTTCTGATTCTCTCTGTTATGATCCAAGTTGAGTTAAGTCTCACATTGGATAATACTACATCTTTGATACAATTTTGCTGACAAGTGGTTGATATTCAGTCATTTCAGACTCTTCATGACCCCATTTTGGGGGATTTGGCAGAGATAGTGGAGTGGTTGGCCATTTCCTTCCCCAGCTCATTTTATATTTGAGGAAACTGAGGCAAACAGGGTTAAATGACTGACCCAGGGTCACACAAATAGTAAATGTCTGATGTCAGATTTGAACTCATAAATATGACTCTTCCTGAATTTAAGCCTGCCACTTTATCCACGGTACTACCTAGCTTCCTCAACAAGTGATTACCCATTCTCTATTTGAAGGATTTTCCTCAATGAAGTAAATCCTAGATTTTATTTTTTTCAGTTTCCATTATTATGAAGATTTCCCCCTTTTACATTAAATTAAAATGTGTTTCTTTAAATATTCCAGTATTTTCCCCCTATTTTTTTTTCCTTCTTGGCCAATGCAAAACAAGGATTTAAGTAATTGAGTGATAGATTGCTATCATTCTTAGTCATCAAAAACAATAATGAATAATAACTATGTTAATGGTGACAAATATCAGTTTTATTCATTGTGTTCCCTTTAGTTTCATTTATAAATGGTCTAGGAAAGCTGTCTTTATTAGGTCTTTCACAAAGCTTCCTGCAATTTTCCCACCTAACTTTTTAATTTCTTTGGTTTTGTTTGCTTATTCTTTTTTTTAATTGAATGGTTTCAATCTTAATCCTCCACTGCATTCATCTGCAGCACTTTGCAATTAAGTTTATACTCTGAATTAAGATTTCCCCTGATTTCTATATCTCTTTATTACAGAAATAAAATGTTTGTTGGCTTAGGAAGTATATAGGTTCAAATTTCCTCCTTACTATGACAAATGCTTGTATTAATTGGTTAAACTTCCTTAAAACATAATGATGAACAACTTTTGACTGATAGTTGAATGAGAATTTGCATCTAAGTCCAGCTCATCATCATGTCAAATAGCAAAAAAAAAAAAAAAAAAGATAGTTCCAAAAAATAGAAAAATAAGAATTGCATGCAAGGACATTGTTACGGTAGAAAAAAAATGTAACGTAAAGTTACTGATATTTGTCAAATTACAACTGCCAGTGAAGATTCAGGTTTTCATTCAGTCCTTGTAGCCCAGGTATGATTATCCAGATGAACTAGGAGTTAGACCTGTTCAAAAGCTATACAAAATGCAAGTTAGGGAAATTTTGAAAAGAAAATTGAATGATATCCTAAGAATAATACCAGTACATCAGTAGTTCTCCCATCAACAGCTATAAAGGTAACAAAGAGAGCAAGAGCCCAGAGAATGCTAAAGGAGAGGGAAGAAAGGATTATTCACAAGAAAGCATATAAGCAGAAAAAAAAGATGTTGGAAAGATGGGAAAAAAGAAAAAGAAGGAGGAGGAGCAGAGGAAGAACAACAAGAACAAGAACAAGAAGAGGAGGAGAAAGATAAGGAAGAAGAACAATAAGAACAACAGCAAGAATAAGAAGAACTCAGACATCTAAAGAAAGGGAAACCATTACATTTTTCAAAAGATCCTGTGAAATTATAATGGAATAAAAGGGAGAAATTCTAGAATGGTTCAAACTGGCTATAAGAGAATTAAAAGAAGAAATTAAAATTAGGGGAAAAAATTAAAAATTAGAAACAACAAGAGAGCAACTATTTTAGAATATATGTAGAATATAGAATTCCTCTAAATATTTATATTCATTGAAGTCAGAAAAAAGTCTTGAATCTTAAAAAAACAGAAGGAAGAAAAATTGAAAATAATAATAACAATACAATCAGATTGAGAAAATATATGAAGATGATTCTAGCTAGCATGACGTCAACTATAGAATGTAAAGATATTCTTAGCAGTACAGCTCTTCTAGAAAAACATAATAAAAAAAGCTTCAAAAACAAACATGTGGAAACATACAGAAGTAAATATTGATCTAATAATATATGCATGATAGTTAACAATGAGATACTTGAATTTTAACTCACCAAGAAACTTAACTGCAAAGTTTCACAATTTTATAACTAAACAGCATAACTCACAAGCCATCAGAAGGAGATTTTAATGTACCAAAGGAGAAGAAAATCCAAATACCAAACTACTATAAAATTGATTTGAAAAAAATAAAAGGAAAAATTGGAATATGGTATTTTTAAAAGCAAGTGAAATTGGTTTGATTTCCCTATGATATTTAATACAAAAATAAGTTTAATAATTGATGAAAATGATGAAATTTGAGTTATTCCTTCAGAAATACTTTGAGGTAACCAGAAATTAGACTTATCAAACAAAATAAACAGAAAAAAGGTAAACATGAGAAAAACAAGACTTAGTAAAATAAATTCTTAAATGCTTCTGACACCACACAAGAATCTTTTTTGTTTTAAACAGCTCAACTTACTTGAGAGTTGTGGGATAAAGGGAGCAAAAAGAAATTATTTGTGGATTATTTTGAAAGTGTGAGTCAAAGGAATATGGAAGAATTCAATTACTACTTTGGGACTAGAATTTATATCAATAAAGTAGTTAACAACCATTTATTAAGTGTCTACTATATGCCAAGTCCGGTATAGGTGTTAGGATGAGAAAGGGAGGGGGAGTTACAGTTCTTGTTATCAAGAAACTTATATTAAGGGGCAGCTAAAGCACCAGCCCTGGATTTAGTAGGACCTGAGTTCAAATCCTGCCTCAGACATTTGACACTTACTAGCTGTGTGACCCTGGGCAAGTCATTTCACCCTCATTGTCCTGCAAAAAAAAAACAAAAATAAAAACAAAACCACAAACAAACAAAACCCCACAAAATATGGGAAGCTAGGTGGTGCAGTGGATAAAGCACTGGCCCTGGATTCAGGAGGACCTGAGTTCAAATCTGGCCTCTGACTCTTAACACTCCCTAGCTGTGTGATCCTGGACAAGTCGCTTAACCCTCATTGCCCCACCCCCCCCCCCAAAAAAAATGAGGAGATGGAAATGATAAGGTTATATGTAAAAAAAACAATTTAATTTTTTTTTTAATTTAGAATTACATATCTCTCCCTCCCCCTGCAATAAGATGGCAAGTGATTTGATATAACTTACAAGTATGTGGTCATGCAAAACATTTCCATGATAGTCATAATGCAAAAGGAAATAATGTTTAAAAAAGGTATGTGTTTTTGTTTTTTGCATTCTGACTAAATCAAGTTCTTTTTATGGAGTTGGATGGTATGTCTTTTGGTATTGTTTTGGAATATAGGTTTTTGTTTGTTTGTTTGTTTTTAATTTTTTTTTGTTCTTTTAGTGAGGCAATTGGGGTTAAGTGACTTGCCCAGGGTCACACAGCTAGTAAGTGTTAAGTGTCTGAGGCCGGATTTGAACTCAGGTACTCCTGACTCCAGTGCCAGTGCTCTATCCACTGCACCACCTAGCTGGCTGTGGAACATAGTTTTGCTGGGAATAGTTAAGTCACTCACAGTTGATCATCATACAATATCACTATTATTGTGTACAATGTTTTCCTGGTTCTACTCATTTCACTTTGAATCACTCCAGGTTTTCCTGGAATCATCCTGCTTGTTTTTTCTTATAATATAATAGCATTTCATCACAACTATACCCCAAAACTTATTCAGCCATTTCTCAACTGATGAACATTCCCTCAATTTCCAATTATTTATCACCACAAAAGAGTTACTACAAAAATTTTTGTACATGTAGATATTTTCCTTTGTGCTTTTTTTTTTTTTATCTCTTTGGGGATACAGACTTAGAAGCAGTATTTCTGAGTGAAAGGGAATGCATGTTTTTATAGAGCTTTGGGCACAGTTCCAAATTGCACTCTAGGATGACTGAATCAGTTCACACCTCCACCAAAAATGCATTAGTGCCTCAATTTTCCTAAATTCTCTCCAACATTTGTCATTTTTCTTTTCTGTCATATTATCAAGACTTGATGAAATGGATCTTTCCTTCTGACTTTTTCAGTTGTCTGGGGCTGGAAAATTATTTTGTCACCCCCTTCCTTTTGTGGGTTCTCCCACTAGAGAATAATGAGGCATTACTTAAAGTTTGGAAGGGATAGGAGAGCTCAGACAAGTCCCTGCCTTTTTCTCATCATCTTGTCTCTCTGCCCCTTGTATGACAGAGAGTCTTTTCAAATGGAAAAAAAAAAACTGGGAAGAAGGAAAGGATGTATCTGAAGACAGAATACTGTCTAACCTCATTGAAAGATGAGATTGTTATTTCGTCAGTTTTACCTCACCAGATGCATACTAGGAAATCAAGAAAGGAAAAGTTAAGTGTAGAACCCAGGAATAAATTAAATGCCCTCTTGGAGTAGGATAATGTTAGAAATTTGTAATACTTTTCATCAGGAATGAGGAAGAGGAGATGTTTAGTGATTATTAAACAGCTTCCATATGGGAAAAGTGGGTGCTTTAGGGTACTCTCTTCTTCAGGTACATGGAACTACTTCTCAGAACCACAGTCTATGGCAGGAGAGGAGGAATCTTGTTTCCTAGGCTCAACGGGCAGAAGGTGAACCATAGATCCTCAGTGGAAATATATCTTACTATGAAATGTAGGTAAATAGAAAGGACATATTTTGGCTTGTCTCCCCTCTGTACCACATGGCTCTCCCCATAAGTTAATATTTCTGGGAAGGGGATCCTTAGATGAGCAGAGGTGATGAAAGAGCCATCGTGACACTGCTAGTTGTGAAAGATGTCTTGTTTCTCTAATGACTCAAAGGAAATTTGAGTGAATTCTGAGTTTAAGCATTAAGATCCAGTTTGAGAAAGCAAATCCTAAGATCATTCAAAAATCTAACCTTGGACTTGATATCCCCTAGAGAGACTTTTAAAATCTCGTTTGTCTGAATTAGAATTTGCAATCATAGATAGTCTGAGAAACTTAATACCAAGTAAAAAACCACCTGTCTTACAACTGAAGAGAAGGTGATAAACAGTGAATGCACTATTGATCAAATCATCCACTTGTGTTGCTGCAAATTTTTGATTGTTTTTTGTTTTGTTTTCTGCATCCCAAAATAGTCTCTGTCTTGCATCTTGGTGTCTGCCACCAATGGACACAGTGCTTTTCAGCCATCTTCATTTTCCATTCACACTCTACCTAATCTTACATTTTCTTGTCCCAAACCCAATACACACTTGATCTTAAATTCTCTCTACCTTCTCATTTTCCAGATAACTAGCTCATTATTCCCTGAAAGCTTAGGGAAAGGTGACTAAAACCAGAAATTTCTTTCCCCAAAATACAAAATTCATTCTTATAATAATGTCTTTAAAAAGCCCATGGTAGGGGCGGCTAGGTGGCACAGTGGATAAAGCACCAGCCCTGGATTCAGGGGTACCTGAGTTCAATTCTGGCCCCAGACACTTGACACTTACTAGCTGTGTGACCCTGGGCAAGTCACTTAACCCCAATTGCCTCACCAAAAAAAAAAAAAAACATGGTAGAAAAAAAAAGAAAAAAAAATCCATGGTAGTCAGGAGAAAAAGGTCAACAGTATTAAATGCTATAGAGAGGTGAAAGAGCAACAGGATAAAATTATGATATCCATGACATATAGGTAATTAATGCAAATATGTAAAACCTGGAGCCTCTCTTCAGAGGGATAAGCAGTCAAAATATATGATCAAACTATTTTCAAAGGAAGAATTGCAAACAGTTTATACAAACATGGGGGGGGCATAATTTTACATCAGTAATGATAAGAGAAATGTACAGCAAAATAATAATGGGCATGTTTTGTGTTACAAGATACACTCATCAAAACGCCAAAGATGTTAAGTGATTTAAGAAATATTGGAGAGTCTATGGGAAGAGAAGTATATTAATGCATTGTTGTCAAAACTGTGCTTTGGTTTAATAAGTCTGGGAAACAATTTGGAATAATGAAATACAAATTATTAAACTATATATCTTATGTAACCTGGTGATCCACCTAATGGACACATACCCTACAGGGATCAATGTTGAAGGTACACATTTAGTGAAATATTTATGGAAGGATTTTTTTCTGGAAACAAAATAATGAGATAAATGATACCAGAAGCACAGAGAGAAAGAAAATACAATTAAGTTTATGGATGGCTCAGAATTTCACTTTCGAGTGGCATGAAAAGTAGGAAGGAGTTCTATATGAAGGTATCACAAAGCATCATTTAATGGAACATTTAGTCATCTTGTGCTGTCATACTTATTTTTTTAATTGTAAAATTATTTCAGCTTATAACTTAACATTGGATGCAGAGAGTGCATTCTCTAACAAATATAAAAACCACCAGATTGAATATACACAGTGATTTTACATGACAGAGAATTGTTATTGAACACATGTGGCCAGGATGCATATCTGAAGGAGAATATCCATAGACATAATTCTGTACCTAGTCACATTCATGGAAGGAGAATTAATGCCTCTCATTTTGCAGGGTCATGGATGTCTGCTGGTGATGTCATAATACTGTACTTGCTAGTCTTGCTCTCATAGTTACTGTCAGATATGTAGTCTCCATCTCTTTCTACCTTCCTCCCTATTTCTATCTGCTGTGCTGGAGACCTCATCTGAGGTATTACTTCTTTGTCATAATAAAAGTAGGCTATACCTTCTCTGTTTTATTTTCAAACACAGAGTGAAAATTTCAGCTCTTAGATAGACATCCTCTGATATCAGAGAACATATAATAAGATTAAAAAAGTCCATAAATGAAGAAAAGTTTGTCATTTTTCAGAATCTTTTGTCACAGGGACCACATTTGTCTCTGATATGTTCTTGTTTCCCTTCTCATAGAGGTGGTATAGAGGATAGAACACTGAGTTTGTAGTCAAGAAGACCTAAGCTCAAATCCTCCCTTAGACACTTACTAGCAGTATGACTCTGGGCAAATCACTTAACCTTTGTTTACCTCATTTTTCATAATTGTGACATGATGATAATAACAGCATTTAAATCACAACAGTTGTATAAATATTTATTCTCTTCTCTTTCTTTGACCTTCATTGAATCCCTATGGCTTTTTTAGAAATTTGGAAACTATTAACTGCTAAAACAAGCTTCATTTGAATTGAGAAATTAGGACAAGGATAGGGGAAGGGTTCCTTCTCTTGACAGTTTCACAGAGCTTCCTGTTGTGCCTTGAAAAGCCTGAGGAGAATTGAACAAGATGTCTCTGTCTGCTCAAGATGTAGCAACATTTATGAGAAGGAATAAATATTCTCTGTAATACAGGAAACAGTTTCAATAATTTATATGGTGAATAATGGGTATTTTGGACAATTTCTATGTGTCATAAAATGACATGGAGATTTGACAAATAAGTACCTTGATTAGTGTAGAAAAACAAGTTCTGTTATTGAGGAACCATAGTGATTTGTAAATTGACATTGATCAAAGTATTTTGTAATTAACTATTTTTTTTGTATTGCTAAAACCAAGGACTCTTAACTTTGGGCTCATTTACTTATTTAAAAATGATTTTATAAGTGTTGTTCAATTGTGTCTGACTCTTCATAACCCTATGGAGCATAGCACACCAATAATGTCCATAGGTTTTTCTTGTTTTGCCAGGTCATTTTCCAGTAGATTAAAGCCATCAGGGGTTAACTGATTTGCTCAGGATCACGGAGCTAGTAAGTGTCTGAGGAAGGATTTGAACTTGGTCTTTCAGACACTATAGACTGAGCCACCTATCTGCCTCCTCAATAATAGTATTTCTACAATTTATAATGGCATTTAAGTATAATTGGTTGCCTTTTTAATCCTCTGCATTATTATTTTTTTAAATTTAGAATTGTATTTTCCAAATTACATGTAAAAACAGTTTTTAATGTTGATTTTTAAAATTTTGTATTCCACATTCTCTTCCTCCCCCTCCCATTCACTCCCTTAAGAATACAAGCAATTCAATATAAGTTATACATGTGTAGTCATGTAAAACATTTCTACATTAGTCAGGTTGTGAAACAATAGACAAAAACAACCTTTAAAAAAGGAACTAAAAAAATATGCTTCATTCTGAATTCAGAAACTATCAGTTCTTTCTCTGGATATGGATTGCATTTTTCATAAGTCCTTCAGAGTTGTCTTGGATTATTGTATTGCTGAAAATAGCCAAGTCATTTGCCACTGTTCATCTTACAATATTGCTGTTACTTTGTATCAAGTGCATTTCACTTTGCATCAGCTCATGTAAGTCTTTCCAGGTTTTTCTGATAGCACTCTGCTTAACATTTCCCACAGCACAACAGTGTGCCATCATAATCTCATCCCACAATTTGTTCAGCCATTCCCCAATTATGGGTATCTACTCAATTTCAAATTCAACTTTTTGTTTTTTCTCTCTTTTTGGATACCAACCTAATAGTGGTATTACTAGGTCAAATAATATACATGGTTTTATAGCCTTTTGGCCATAGTTCCAAGTTTCTCTACAGAATGTTTGAATCAGTTTTCAACTTTACCAAGAGTGCATTAATGTCTCATTTTCCCCATATCCCCTATACATTTGTCATTTTCCTCTGCTTTCCTGTTGTCCAATCCAATAGGTATTAAGTAGTACCCTAGAATTATTTTAACCTGCATCTCTCCAATCAATAGTGAGTTAGAACACTTTTTGTTCATATGGCTATTGGTAGTTTTTATTTTATTTGAAAACTTCATATCTTTTGATCATCTATCAATTGAGAAATGGCTCTTATTTTAATAAATTTGTCTCAGCTCTCTATGTGTTTGAGAACTGAGGCCTGTCAGACAAACTTGCTTCAAATTTTTTTCACACTTACTATTGCTAACTGTATTTCCCTCCTTCCTATTCCCTCCCCATGACATTTACTCTATTTTTCTATCTTCTTTCACCCTGTGCCTCCTCAAAAATGTTTTGCTTTTGACTGTTCCTTCCCCAATCTGCCCTCCCTTCTATCATTCCCCTCCCAATTCCCTTCCACTTCTACTTTCCTGCAGGGTAAGATATATTACTATACCCAATTGAATGTGTATGTTATTCCTTCTTTGAGACAATTCTGATGAGAGTAAGGTTCACTCACTCCTCAGCCACTCTTCCATCTTCCTCTCCACTATATAAGATTTTTCTTGTTTTGCTTATGTGAGATATTTTACACCATTCCATCTAGCCCTTTCCCTTCATCCAAGTGCATTCTTCTCTCACCCCTTAATTTTATTTTTTTTAAAGATATCATCCCTTCATATTCAACTCACACCTGTTCCCTCTGTCTAAATATACTCCATTCAGATGCCCTAATAATTAGAAAGTTCTTATGAGCTACAAGTATCATTTTCCTAGGTAGGAATGTAAATGGTTTAACCTTTTAATATCCTTTATGGTCTTGTTTTTGAAAGCCAAATTTTCTATTCAGCTCAGGTGTTTTCATCAAGAATTCCTGAAAGTCTTCTTTCACTGAATTCCCATTTTCTCCCTGAAAGATTATATATAAGGATCCATTTGGCCAATTCATCCTTTCAAGGCATTCTTTTACTTACTGGCTTTTTATACCACTTTTACCATTTGGCCCAGTCTGTTTTTTAAGGTGTTATTTTCTTCAGTATCTTTTGTGCATTACTCTCATTTGTCTTTCCATTTTTTTCCTCTATTTCTCTGACTTTACTTTTTTTTTTACTTTTTAAAAATTTTTTTGGTGAGGCAATTGGGGTTAAATGACTTGCCCAGGGTCACACAGCTAGTAAGTGTCAATCGTCTGAGGCCAGATTTGAATTCAGGTACTCCTGATTCCAAGGCCAGTGCTCTATCCACTGCACCACCTAGCTGCCCCACTTACTTTATTTTTTAAGTCCTTTTTGAGTACTTTTATGGCCTGAGACCAATTCATATTTTTCTTGGAAGCTTTAGATATAGGAGTTATGAATTTGTTATCTTCTTCTGAGGGTGTATTTTGATATTCCTTGTCACCATAGAAATTTTCTAGGGACAGCATCTTTTTTTCTGTTTGCTCATTTCCCCAGCTTATTTCATGACTTTTGACTCTTTGTTAAAGTAGATCATTGCTCCAGGGTGGAGGGTGCACTATCCCAAGCTTCAGGGAGTTTAAGCAGCTGTTTTCTGAGATACTTCTCAGTATTTTAAAATCATTAACTTTTCCAAGTTATTACAATTTAAAGAGAGATATGTTTACTACTCCCTTTGCCTGTGCTCTGATCTGTAAGCAACCAAGGGCCTGCTATTCTGCGCTCGAACTATGAAGCCTGCTCCACTATGGCTGTAAGCTGTTGTGTGCTTGTGCTTCTCCTCTGCCTGGGACCCCCACCCAAAGCTGTGACCTTGATCTGAGTATGTGCAAAATGGCAGAGTCCTGCCTCAGTGCTAGCAAAGAGATTACTATAATCTTCTGGCCAATTATTTGACCCCTTTACCATGAGTGGGATAAGTTCCAGAACAATTGCTGCCACTGCTGATTCAGAAACTCCCAAGGCATATTCTTAGTTCCCTGGGGCTAGGTTTGCACTGGGGTTGGGCCAGCACTGGTGTGGCCTGGGCTGGACTGCACTCCACTGTCACCCTCATACAACAGATCCTTCCTGCTTACATTCTAAGTTGTCTGACTGGAAAATGATTTCACTCTGTCCTTTGTGGGTTTTGCTGCTTCAGGAATTATATTATGGCATTATTTGAAGGTATTTGCCAGGGCCTTGGGGAGAGCTCTGGCATGTCTTTGACTTTCCTCCACCATCTTGGCTACACCCTCCAGTCATTTCCTAAAATATATTCTGAAAAAGGATGGAAAAACTTCACTAGACTGCAAAATCCAAGACACACACACACACACACACAGAGTTAAAAATTCCTGACAATTTATTTTGGCTAGCAGTTTCAGTTCAGGCCATCTGGGAAGATATGTACACCTCTCTCTCCTACTCTCCCCACTTGCTTGGCATTTTTATACTTCTGCTGAACCTGCAATATAGACCTCTGAGACATCAGATATCCTCAAAGTTGGTAGTGTGTACTTTGAGAAGAGGGAGCCTGTCACCCCCTCACAGTTTCCTACCTGTCTATGTTTGGACAGAGGGGCAAAAGCTGATCTAATATAAAATGGAATGTATTCAATTGACCTAAGCTCTACCCTCCTCAGGTTGTACCCTCAAAGAATACTAACCCATGTAGAGAGAAGAGAGTAGAGGAAAAGAAGAAAATTATTTTTTTTCCTGATATTGCTCTGAAATACTTGCATTTGGGCTTTTGAAGCTTAGTACTTCCCTGATTTGCCCCTCTCCCATCTCTGACCAGACTGGGGAAAGATCAGCCTAAATATGATTTTCAAATCATGTGTCATTTTAGTTGTGTCACACCAAGCGCTAATTATTTCACTCCCATTGTCTTCATGTGTCAAATTATTTTAGCTAAACATCTTGTTAAAAAAATGGCAAACAGTATCTTCAACTTTCAACCCCATTATTTGCAGTAAATAACACATGACTATGATGAGTAAGGTATTTTGTGGCTAGAGGTCAATTTTAGGTGTCTTCATACCTAAAAAAAAAAGCAATTTAATTTCATTTTTGTATAGACAGAATGGCCTCAATGGCCTCAAATTCATTGCAGTTTTGTAGAAGACTTGGCAAAACCCCAGATCCCTGGTAGGATCTCATACATAGGCATAGAGTGCAAAGGCCCTTGGCAGGTCAAGATGAGCTCAGTATTTATATTTTGGCACCAAGTAGTTCATGAAAGATAAATGGATTATCTTGTTGGGTGATTCATATTTTTATGAAGCCATTGCACAATAGCCACATTTAAGAAATAGGTTTATTAAAAAGTTGAGGATACAATAATGTCTGTACTCATGTAGGTTTTATTCATTATAATCTTAATATTTTGCTCATTTGATATTTGTTTGTTTTGACAAATAATAGTTTGGTTATTAAGTTGAAAATTATTATTTTTTAAAAAAATTGGGAATGGTTCTCTGAACAAAGATAATCAATCTTCTAAGAAATTTAGGGATGATCACACTTGATATTCTCTGGAAACATCTGTAACCAACCCTCAGAAGTCAGGGGATCAACACAAGTAACAAAAGCAACCTTATTGACATTGGTTTGTGTGTGTGTTCTAATAAAGACATCACAGATATGAACACATGGCTCTCCCTTTCTCCCATTTTTTTTTTGTTCTTTGGTTCAGTTTTGTTGATTCCCTTCCCTTCTATTTCTCTTCTATTTTTTCCTCCTTTTCTTTTTTTTCCTACTAATAGAAATTACTTCTCTTAACCAGGACACATGACCATGTATATACATAGTTATACTCACCTGCTACCTCCCCTACAAGCTAACACATGTCTTCCAATTAATGATATCAACTTGTTATCCATTTTCAAAATAGCAGATGATTATGCCAGAAAGAAAATAATTTTAGATGTCTTTATAGCTAATCTTTAATATATATATATGTATATATTATATATACTCACATGCACATACACACATGAACATATATACATACACACATATGTAGCCATATATAAACACAAATATATATGTTCATTTACCTATTTATTTCTTCATTTCTTCATTCATTAATTTATCTATCCATCTATTTATTCATTCTTTTGCTTGTCAGTTCATTTATTTATTTACTTATACATACATTCAAGTATTTATTTATTTTAAGCTATACTTCTCATTCTGCCTCATAGACATTTACCACTCAGAGATATTTTTTCTTTCTATGCTGTGTTCTTATTACATGATCTGATTAATATGTATAGTGTTTAACATTTAGGAGAGATTGCCACTTCTCTCTCAAATAATAAGTTAATTTTAACAGTGATTTTCTTGGGATGATTGTTATTGTCTAACCAAAGAAATAATTCTAATCTTAGACAGTGCAGGAAGTCTAAGCAAGGAAGGCTATGATATAGCAAAAAAAAAAAAAAAAGTACATTTGATTAAGTAGAAAGAGTACCTAGGAAAGAAACAGGAAAAACAAGTTCTACTCCCAGTTCTTCAACTTATACTTTCTCTATGACCTTTGGCAAGTCATTTTATATTACTGATCTTTGATTTCTTCATCAGTATAGTAAAAGGCTTGGAATAGTGATGTTTTATGTTGCTTTTAAGCTTTCATTACCTATGAACTTCTATGATGGAAATATCTGAAGAGGAAAACAGCTCTAGGTTATTCTAATAAACAAAATCTGAAGAAATAATATTCTGTGCTCCTGTTCAACAAATTAATGTAATATTTATAAAGTTCCTAGTCCATGGAAGCAGCTGTCCTGTGCACTGTGCATACAAAGGGAACAAAGATATAAAATATTTTTTCAAGCTCATAATCTACTACAGCCAGAAAAGACATTCAATGATGTATGGAGATAGTAGACAGAAGAACAAGAATGAGACAGAGGAAGGAAGGGGGGTGGTAAGCTGCATGGAGGGAGGAAAAGAGATAGAGATTCAGTTTCAGGAGAACATAGAACCCATGAAAAAGAGAAATGAGTATGAAAAGTTGCATTTTAACCAAATTGTAGAAAATCACAAATAATAGCCCCAGGGATGATTTTCACAGACTAAATAAGATAAAAATTTATATCAACTTACACCTTGAAGTGAAAAAAAATGAGGTCAGTTTATAGAAAATTGTTACATAGTTTTGCTCAATGCATCAGGCAATACTACAGTGCATGAGAAGAGATAAAGAAAGGGAAGGGAAGAGAAAAGAAAGAAGGAAATGAGAAGCTAATAATGTTTTTTTTTGTGTTATACACTGTAATAAGCTCTTTACCATAATTACTGCATTTCATCATCACAACAACACTGTGAGACAAGTGCTTTTATTATCCCATTTATAGTTGAGAAAATGGAGGGAGAGGTTAAGTGGCTTTTCTAGAATTGCACAGCTTGTGTCACTTTTCATTTTTTCTGGAAAAAAATTTAAGCTTTTAGATTTTATATATATATATATATATATATATATATATGTGTGTGTGTGTGTGTGTGTGTGTGTGTGTATACATATTTGTTATTTTATGATCATAAATTTAGTTATTGTCTAATGTCTTTATTTCATAGATGAGGAATTGAGATCTAGAGAAAATAAGGGATATGTCCAAATTAATATGAGTAGTAAGTGGTAAAGCTGGGTTTTGAACAAAAATTCTGTTTGCTTTTTACTGTACCACAGTGAGTTGCAGACTTTTTTTTTTTAATCACCACCTGGTAGTGAACTTATTCTTGCCTCTAAATATTTCCCAAGTGCTAATAGTTCCAAGGTCTCCTGGTTCTCAGTACTCAGTTCTTGGTTGTGATTTATCTATTCTTCTGCCTGCCTTTAAGCATACAAAAACATATGAATCTTCAAGGTAGTATGATGAAGAAGGGATTCTGTATGAATGTACATTTTAGGGTTAATGTCAAATAATGTTCTGAACTAGAGTTCTAGCACCACAAATATATATTCAGAAATCTTATCTACCAAAATCTTGAGTGTCAATAGAAAAATATCTGATCCTCTAATACAAATATATATAATATATATTATAATATATATATATATATATGCCTAAGTGGTGCCCAAACGAAACAATGCAAATTACCATAACTAAGTAAAAATGTTCCAAATCATTAATGATAAGTGAAATACAAGTCATAACACATATAAAATTGGTAAAGTGGATGAAAGAAGATAGACATTCTTTTAAGGGTTACAGGAAGCCTGGTTCATAAGTCCTATTGGTGAATCTATGAAATAGTTAAATCATTTTGTGGAGCCACAAGGGTTAAGTGACTTGCCCAGGGTCATACAGCTACTAAGTGTCAAGTGTCTGAGGTAGGATTTGAACTCAGGTCCTATTGAATCCAGTGCCAGTGATTTATCCACTGTGCCACCTAGTTGGTCCCTGTTCGATCATTTAGGAAAATAATTTGGAACTATAACCCAAGGTACATAAATTGCACATGCCTTTTGACCCAGTGTCCTTGATGATATTTGTTTTCATTAATAAGTTCCATATTTTGATTACTATTGTACCTACCTCATATTTCAAGCTATTAATTACATATGAATTTCTATGTCCCACAAGTGATGGTAAGTGGTGGAACATCAACATCTTCTTCTTCCTCCTCCTTCTCCTAATCTACTTGAATATACAGCTCCATTTTTGAAAGACTTTTTCTTAAGCAGAAGAAAAAATGTTTATTACAAATCATTTTGCTTACATAATGAGTTTACAATTTTCTTTGAAGAACTACTGCTTGTATGACTGTAAATTTTCTTGTCCCAACCCCACCTCTTTTTAAAATTTTGTCCTAAATTTTGCAAATGATCTCTCCACCAGTGCCCTTAGCTCTAAGTTAACAGTAACTAATGTCAAATTCATTCTCAGGATAATTATTAATAGATAAACTGAGTTTGGACTGAAATAATATCCACCTCCCAAAGTCACTCATGATATATCATCATTATGTTATTTATGTGAATTGGGACATCATTTTTTCTCACACAACAAGTTATATATATATGAAGTCATTTGAGGACAGAAAAGACTGTCCATGAGCTAGACTCATGCTCTTTTGAATTAGAATTTAGACTGAAAATGTCCAAGAATTCAGGCCTAACCAATTAGCACTTATAATTTTCATGAATGCTTGAAGATTGTGAGTCCTCATTGATAAGAACTGATGTCAGCCGTGGAAATTTTCTACTATATAATCATGTACAATCTATCCTCAAATCCAATTTTTGTTGAAAACATCCTGCCACACTCATACAAATATGGGTATTTGGATGAGAGAGGAGAAGGCTGACATAGGTCCAGAAGTAAACTTACAATCATTGAGTTCCGGTTATTTTTAAGTACCCATGGGAATTTAAGGGAAATGTTCATATTTTAAGCACTTGCTAAACACCTGAGATATAGCTGCAGGAAATTCATCTTCGCTAATAAACATCCTTTGATAAATCCCAAAGGAATATATGTGAATTGGGCATTAGGTTTTAATTTAAAATTTTAGTTACTACAGTAATATCTATCACATAAACTAATTTCTCATTTAGAGATGAGAAGTTGCTAAATGCTAAGGAATGGGCAGGAGAATCTAATTACCTCTCCATCCTTTGAAATTAGTCCCATACTCAGTAATGTTAATATGAAGCATGTACCTCAAGAAGGGCAGGGAGTGAGGGAAAGGCCTTTATGTCGAAGAATATTTATAGAAGCACTTTCTGTAGTGTCAAACAACAGGAAATAAATTAGAAATCCATCATTCAGTTAGTATGTGAAAAAATTGGTATATGAAATGGAACTCTATTGTGCCATTAGAAATGAGGAATATGATGGATTCAGAAAACTATGGGGAAAGTTCTATAAAATGATATATAATGAAGAGAGAAAAACCATGAGATTAATGTGTCATGTTCACAATAATAATGTGAGAGGAAACAGTACTGAAAGACCATAGAATTTTGTTCAAGCAATTATTTATCATGACTTCAAAAGGCTGAAGATAAAGCATACATTCTGATGAGTGATGTAGATGGGGTAAACTAGACAAGTATTTCTATGTAGGGCTAATATATTGATTTGTCTTAACACATTTGCCATAAGAGAAAATTTCTACTTGTAAGAAAGTCGGTTGATAAGTAGTGATAGATATGAGAAGAGTAACACAGAGGGAATAAAGGAAAGAGTATTACAAAAACCATCTAAAATTGCATGATGTGTTACTGCTTTTATATATACACACATAGACATATATATCCACATATGTGTATGTCTTTATATACATGTACATTTATACATATGAATCTATTTCTTTATGTGTGAATATATAAAAGTGTGTTCAGTAAAAGTTCACAGTGAATTGTACTGACTTTTTTGAGATAATTTTATTGATTTAAATTTAAAGAAATTCTGTAAGTGTATGTATAAAAATGAGAAATGACATAAACATATTCTATACATTAGGAGAAAAAAATCTGATTGGTCATTGTGGGTTTCTATTTGAACAACATTATTCCATGGGCTCTCATCTGAAATATTCATCTTTATCCATCATTCATATTGATATTGAGACTGGAGTGGGATTTTGCTCTTAGCTCTACCATTTTTTGGATCTGGAGCCTGTATTTTGTCAAAAAGTCTCTTTTTGGCTACTGCACCAAAGAAAATTGAGCATTGTGCCAAATTAAAGTGACTGAATGAATATAGAGAAGGGCATCTCAGCTGTTTAAACTATGTAAGCTGATGAAGAGAGTTGTGAGATATGCTCATGTCATTAATTTTGTATAAAAATTTGCATTTTCAATAAGCCCTACTCATGTCATGATTTCAGTATTCATGTTGTACTACAATCCTCTCGTTCCTTTTTTGTTTTTCAAAGAAACTAAGAAAAGAAGCAGCTACTAAGCTGGAAAAATTGTGATTTTCCAAATTGGGAAAAAACTTTCCTTGTGACTTTGTCAGGTACACAGTGAATCTTACCCCGTCTCAAAGAAAACTTTGATACCAGTTTAAATTAAGCACATTTAAAGTTGCTTTCATAGTGTTATCTATTAGAATAGCATTCTTCATAAAATTATTTTCTTATTAACATCGACAGCAGAAAGAAGTTTATTGACCTATGTAATACAGACTATCATATAGAGTTCCTGTTTCATAATAAAGGCTTTAGTCTCAGTTCATAATACCAGATCCTTCCCATTAAAATAAAAATACTGGGACTATAAAAAAGTGTCCAAGACAAGAATCATGCTGGATAATCTTTTACCTTGTTCAAATATGACCTCTCCATAACCTACTTTCTTTCCTCCGTTATAATATCTGGAGAGAAGACAACTATAAGCTTGGAAGATTAAGGGTTGGATAGTGGCAGTGATTTGCATTCCATCTTCCCTTCAGAAAACAGGATGAGGAAGAAAACTTAAGTTTTTCACTCATTTAATCTTAGCCTACCACTGTGTCAAAAAGAAGAAGCTTCCAAGCAGGCCATCTGGGCCATCAAATCTCTTTTCATTGCCTGTAAGCACCTCTTTACAACTAAAAGTTTGGACAACTCCTGCAAATTTTTGATCCAATCCAAATCCATCTGAAAAAACAAACAAACAAACAAACAAAAAAAAAAACCAAAATGATATGGTTGATTCAGGAGGACCTGAGTTCAAATCTGGGCTCAGGTACTTGACACTTACTAGCTGTGTGACCCTGGGCAAGTCACTTAACCCTCATTACCCCACCAAAAAAAAAAACAAACCAAGTTGATATGGTTGGACATGAAAAACTGTTAATAATCCTACATCTTTCATATTTTTGAGGAACATGCATCTTCTACTATCTGTGGAAATCTGCCTTTATACATATTGTCATAAGACTGATTCTCTGGATGCAGCATTCATATATGATAGTGGTAGAGGTAGGAGAAAATTAAAATGCTAATTAATAATAATCTCCAACATTTGTATAGGAAGGGTGGGATACTGGATAGGAAGCAAGCCACAGATTTAGGAGCACTTGAGTTCAATACTAATATCTGATACATACTATGTAATAGTGCAAGTCATTTAAATTCATAATCTTCTAGATATTCACTAAGACTTCAAATTTCTGAAAAAAGTCTGATACATAATGAAAATTGTTTTCACTCCTAGTTCCTTTTACTAAGAAAGCATAGGAGTATTCAAAAATTCATTTCCTATAAATAGATGGATAGGTATAAAATGATAGACATAGTTATATATAGTTATAATTATTATACTTATAGCTATCAATAAATCAACAAACATGCATTAAGCATTTTCTATGTGCAGGGTATTTTGCTAAGCCCTGAGTATACAAGTTGCTCCTAAACAAAAACAGTATTTTATGTTCCTTTGTTGTCACTCACATTGTCCTTTATAGTTAGTTTATGAAGATATTTCATGAACACATCTATTTTTTTTTCTTTCAACAACCTTGCTAGGTAGATAGTACAAGAATGATCATGAAGGATGAGGAAACTGGAACTGTGAGAAACATCTCACAGTTTGCACAAGGCACTTACACTGAATGATACAATTAGTAAGCAGCATCACTAGAATGTGCATCAGTCTTCAGAGCTCAGGAGCAGTGCTTTTTCCAATCCACAATGATAATTGTCTCCCTATTTTGAATAACCATTCTTGGTTCACTTATTCTGACAATCATATAACTACAGTCAAAAATCTTTAATAACACCTTAGGTAACAAAGTACAGACTGGAGGAAGCAAAAGTAAAGAATTACAGAATCTCTGAGTTAGAAGGAAACAGAGATGATACCTATACCAATTCTGATGTCTAATATTTTATAAATAAAAACAAATAAATGAATGAACTAACAAATGCATGGATGGATGGATAGATGGATAGATGAACTGATACAAACTGGACCTCAGTTTCCTTGACTCTAACATGAGAGAATTAGTTTAGATGCTTTATTAGGTCTCTTCCATCTAAGAGACTATGATCCAAAAATTGTACATCTGTAGCTTTCTTTAAAGGGGAAAATTACTCCTATTACCTACTTGGTCAATCTATTATATTTTGAAATCATTTTCATTAATAACAAATTTTTCTTACATTACACCCAAATATTGGATTTCATTGATTAGACCTAAATCTATATTTTAACAAGACATAGAACAAACCTAACCCCATTATAGCCCTTGTGATATTTGAAGACAACTATTAAGTGATTCCATACTCTTTTTAAAAGGCTAAACACTCTACCACAGTTCCTTTAACATTTTTCATTAATAATAGGTAAGATATGAATCCTGATAAAATCATAGTTGGGAGTCATAAAAGAGGGATATTTATAATGTTGATAATATTGGCAAATGTTGGTAATATTTACACATATTATTCTTTCTAGAAATATTGAAGCAGAGAAATGGGAAAGAAATATAGTTTGCAAATTGTGTTGCAAGAAGAACCCCAGCCATATGAAGACACTATAGAGATTACTTGATAGAAAGGTCATGATAGACATTTAAAATGTTTTGTTCTCCATGACTTTCTTAACAAGTCTTGCTTTTAAAGGTATAACATAACTTTTCTTTCAAGTGATCTCAGAGCAGATGAATTTTCATAAGTTCAAAAAGAAGTAAAACCACGCATTTAGGAAACTGATGAAATATAGGGAGAAAAAAAATATATCCTGAACTTTTACTAGCTGTATGAGAGGAGGCAAGCAAGCAAGAATATCCTCCTTCTATGTACATATCTTCATTTGTAAAAAAATAAATTCTATGATTAAGTTTTATTAGGCCATATTATGTTTTTTATTTTCTAAATTCAGTGTTTGACTGTGGACTATACCTTAGGGAAGTCTTTCTGTTCCTTACAAGTACCCTGATAGATAGATGATAGATAGATAGATAGATAGATAGATAGATAGATAGATAGATAGATAGATAGATAGATAGATAGATAGATAGAAAGATAGAAAGATAGAAAGATAGATAGATAGAGATAGATATAATTATAGATATACATAAGTAGCTGTAGATATAGAAATATATAGATAGATATGGGTATAGGTAGATATTTATTCTATATATATATATCATTTTGTAATTATTATATTATTATAACATATAACAATAGATTGTGTGATATATGTATGTATATATATACACACAACTATGTGTATATATGTACATACTTGGTCTAATACAAATACTTTTTTTCTTTCTTTCTTCTCATTAGTTCCTTTTTCTACTTCCACTGTAGGTACAATCAGGACTGTGACTTTAGAATAAAACCTGAGTATAGCAGATATACTCTCCTTGATTGCAAACAAACAAACAAGCAAACAAAAAAGATAAACAAATAAAAAATAAATAAAAATAATTACTAAAGGAAACTTTCCAGATCGTTTTTTCTAATTTTCTAATTTCTTTTTAAAATTCATTTCTCATCCCTAGATCAGGTTAGGACATAGATTTTGCCTCTTGCAAAGCTTTTTAAGTTGGGTTTATCCCCACTGTGATTTTCTGTTTTATGAGATAATACTAATAATCTTCCATGCTTCTCCTTTTGATTTCCAAAATATTGATGTTGCACTTGTCTGTGATATCTCTTTATTATGCAGGTAAATAAAGCATTTCTTGATCGATATATATTTTTGGATAAAGAATTCTTATCTTTTTCTGCATCATGTGCCACTTTGGAAGCCTGGTAAAGCCTACGGAATTTTTTTCAGAAAAATAGTTTTAACTTTATAAAATAAAATGAGATTAGCATATAAATCAATTGGTAATGAAAAAATGATTCTTTTTTCTCATTCAGGTTCTTAGATGCACTAGACCTCATGGTTAAAACAATTAGAAAACCTCTGCATGCAATTGTCCTTCCTTCAGCCATATTAATTTCTCATTTTTCATCATCAATAATATTGCAATTTGAATGTTCTCTGTCTCTGTTTCTCTCTCTAATCCCTTTGACCTTTTTTCAAAATAAACAAAACAGTGCTCTAACTGCACACAGACAGATTCAGTTTTGACCTGAGGGTATCAAGAGGAGCAATCCATTTTTTTTACCTATTAAAATGGAATCATGCTGAACTTATTTGATTCATGTCATAGCTACCTTTTTTTTTCTCAAATAAATTATTCATGAAATGTAGGTATGAAGTTTCTGTATGGTGTTCAAATCTTTGGCCTAATTTCTTATATCTAATCTATATTTTCTAATGTATTTCACATTTATTCACATGTTCCATTGAAGTTATCAAGTATCACAGTACATGTAGATTTAATTTGGATGGTCACATTGAGTTCTTTGTAGGATTCTTCAGGTTCTTCTGTAATATATGTTCATTTATAAATCGCATCTACTTTCATAATGGTTCTTTTGTTATTGCTTACCACATGTACTAAAATGAGACTACAATTTTGTTTTTGTTGTTTTTAGACAATGAATAAAACCAATATCATACTTTTTGTTTGTTAATTATAAAAAAATTAGTTGAATAGAATTAAGGATCTCTTTGAACAAGCAGTTCTCTTCAAGGCATTAAAATCATGTCATTTGATCACCATCATATGCCACAGATTGTTTTAAAAAATCATGTCATTTGAAAAATATAATAGTAGAGTTAAGTTTGTTAGATAACCCATGTGATTATTAATATTAAATGGGGGATAAAACAGCACATTAAATGCTTGTCAAAGGTGTTTACTACTGTTATAGAGGAAATCCAAATAGAGGCAATGTTAAAGAGTAACTACATGTAGATACAAATATTTTTTCCATTCTCCAGTCTGTGGATGGTATTGTGCCTTTGATCAATGAGGAATATTTAGAAGAGATTTCTAAAAATTCAAGGAGTTTGGCCTACTCATCCAAATAGGGTAAAAGACAACAACAAGTAGATGAAAAATGCCTTTCTCCCCCACCCAGATTTGTAATATTTATTTAAATAGACAAAACATAGGACTTATCCTTACAGTATATACATCCTATCAGAATGTAAAGGGACAAAGTTTTGGGACCAATGTTTAATCAGAAAGTGTTGCAAGTTTTATTAGCTTCCCTGAAATTTTGAAGCTCCTTTAATGATGGGCTAGGGGGGGAGAAACCACTTGTGACAGAGAAAAAATGTCTGTTTCTTTAGTAATAATATTTTACCAGTGTTTCTACATAGAAGTGAGTCATAGAAAAATAACATTTCTGAAAAATTAAAAATAAGTTTCATTCAGAGTATAATGGAGAGAAACATTTTAGTTATGAACAGACAGTCAAACAAAACAAATAATGAAATACTAAGAATAAGAGTAAAGGATGTCATCATAAAAAAATAATTAAAAAAAAAAAGTTGAGTCAATGATGTGGGAAAAGCCAGGAATACTGGATAGATACCCCAGGTGTTCCATTGTGATGATTCTGATATGTGAGAAAGCAAAGGAAATTCCCAGAATATTGGAACTTCATCATGGCAAACTTGTGAAAGAATATTAATGGGTGCTAGAGGATGGCCAAGAATATATTAATTATTAGAACCAGTATTAGAACAAGTAATATTACTAGGCACACTCTTCAAAAATGTAAGAGAGAGGGGCATCTAGGTGGTGCAGTGGAAAAAGCACCGGGACTGGATTCAGGAGTACCTGAGTTCAAATCTGGCCTCAGACACTTGACACTTAGTAGCTGTGTGACCCTCGGCAAGTCACTTAACCCCCATTGCCCCATTAAAAAAAAATAAAAATTTTAAAAAATGTAAGAGGGAAAGCAGTTCTACTTTAAAACAAAATTGTGGCAGTGCCTGTTAAATAACTAGAAATTAGGTGGGTATCCATTAACTAGGTAAGGGTTGGATGGGTAGAATATTTCCCTGTAATAAATCACAAATATGATGGATTAAGAGAAGCATGAGAAGATGTTGAAAATTGATAAAGAATCAAATGAATGGAACCACAAGAGCAATGTAGATAATATCTCTCTCTCTCTCTCACTCATTATCCCAGAGTCAGAACGTTACATCTTTCTCCAGATTCTGGGGATACCTCTAAAATTTTGAAGAATAATTCTGTAATACTAACAAATCGTCTCCATCCCAAATTTGATCTTCTGATGTTAGCCACAGAGTACTGTGGTAAAAAGTAAAAGTTTTTAACAGTCGGTTAGCGATAACTGAAAGACGCCAGTTTTTTGAAGGACCACCCTTTCGGGGAGGAGACCCTGACGAACTGCCAATGTGTCTGCTAAGCACTCTGCTTCAGTCTGCTAAGTACTCCACTTCCGGGGTGCGATTTTAAAGGCAAGGAGAGAACGGAAATGATGTCTCTTTTTCACTCACTCGCTCGCTCGACTGGCTCGCTCGGCACACAGAGACGCTGACTCAGGTCCTTGGTGATCAGCCTGGTCCTCCGTAACAGCACATGCTTGACAACGGTTCTCAGCCTCGGAGGTGGCCTTAGGTTTTTGGTGAATTCTATATGGAACATAGACTAAGCTTAGATCTAAGACTACTTATTTGTATTTCTACTTTCCTATTCCTCTAATCAACATCACCTTGTTTTGTTGGCTAATTAATTCCCAAACAATAAAAGCTCTAACTAAAGCTCAGAGGCTTCTGTCACTTACTGGTCTGGGAGATATATAAGGGAAAGGTTAAAGGGGAGTTTAATGCTCTTGTATCCAATTATAAATCTCACAGTACTATTGCACTGATTTCATTTAATTATTCAACACCAATTCTCCTTTACAAAGGGATATTCAATCCAAAAAAAATTAAACAAAAAGAGGTAAAAATATTTCCCCCCCAGTACCTCAGGCATATGTTCTTCTCTGCACCATCTTGGTCTCTGATGAGAATAGTTTTATATTTAGCAGAGTTTTGACATCATATAAGTAACAGTAAGTTTAAATCCAAATTTGTCATGACGAAAAATTAGACCTCACCTCAGCTTATGTTAGGCTTCTTGTTTTTATCTTGTCTTATTACTATTTCTCTCCATGTGCACAGACACACAAGAAATTTATGCAAATATGTGTGTATACAAGTTTATACTCACAAAAACACACACATATAACAAATGTTATGTGCTGGTAACAAGATGATTTACTAAGAAAATACTAATTGCAAAAATACCAATTGACATAACAGCTTCAGCAAAGTTGCAGGATAGAAAAGAAAGTCACAAAGATAAACATTATTTCTAAATAGTGATAATAAATAAGAATACGAAATGATAGAGAAATCCTGTTTAAAACAAAATATAAAATGTGTAAAATATATACTGATTAGTCTACCAAAACAATATAATAATTGTATAGATTAAATTACAAAGTGTTCCTTAAGGAAATGAAGAACAAATTAAATAGAATTATACTTACCACTTGTGATTGAGATATGAAATGACAAGTTTTTTTAATTAAAATGATGTCATCAAATTTAATTTACAGTTTTAATGCTATATCTATTTATCAAATTGATAATTTACAAAACTCAATTAAAAATCACAAAATACATTTGGATGAATAAAATATACAGAATACCAAGGGAAGAAATTTAAAAGTATAGAAATGAAGGGGAGTAGCATTTTCGTTGTTTGTTTGTTTTGTTTTGTTTTGTTTTAGTGAGGCAATTGGGGTTAAGTGACTTGCCCAGGGTCACACAGCTAGTAAGTGTCAAGTGTCTGAGGTCAGATTTGAACTCAGGTATTCTTGAATCCAAGGCCGGTGCTTTATCCACTGCGTCACCTAGCTGCCCCAGGAGTAGCATTTTCAAACTTCAAACTTTGTTATAAGCAGCAGTCCTCAAGATCATTTGCTATTGCTTAAAAAAAGAGTGGAAAAATGTAATGTATAACACAAGAGAGAATAAGAGATATTGGGACTAAAAAATGTGATGCTGAATAAAAAAGAAAGCAAATAGCTTAAGAAAGAACTCCTTTTTTGATAATTGTTGGGAAATGCAGAATGCAATTCACCAGAAATTAGGTATAAATCAATATATTATACTATTTTCATAATTTTAAATGAATATATGTGAATCTTACAGATTATGAGCATATTAGAAAAGCAAAATATATGCCTGTAATAGCTACGATTAAATACATTCCTAACCAAAAAGGAATAGAAGTACTTAGAAAAAATAAAATAAATGCTTTTAATTACATGAAACAGAAAAGCTTCAGCACAAACAAAGTAAGTTTACTTAGATAACAAGAGTATCCATAGGTAAATTAGGAGAACAAGGAGTAGTTTGCCTCTCAGATCTATGGACAGGAAATCAATTTATGTCAAAACAAGAGATAGACAATATTACATACAATAGTATGATTTTGATTACATTAAGTTAAAAAGGTTTTGTACAAACAGAAGCAATACAGCCAAAATTAGAAGGAAGGCAGAAAGTTGGCGAACTATTTTTACAGCCAGCATATCTGATAAAGGCCTAATTTCTAAAATATATAGGAAACTATATCAAATTTGTAAGAATCCAAATCATTCCCCAATTGAAAAATGGTCAAAGGATATGAACAGGCAGTTTTCAGATGAAGATGTCAAAGCTATCTATAGCTATATGAAAAAATGCTCTAAATAGCTAATGATTAGAGAAATGCAAATTAAAAAAAAACTGAGGTACCACCTGACATCTATCAAGTTGGCTAATATGACAAAAAAGAAAAATAATAAATGTTGGAGAAGCTGTGGAAAAATTGGAACACTATTGCATTGTTGGTCGAGCTGTGAACTTATCCAACCATTCTGTAGAGCGATTTGGAACTATGCCCAAAGGGATATGGGACTGTACATACCCTTTGATACAGTAAATACCCCTACTAGGTCTGTATCCCAAAGAGATCACAGGAGAGGGAAAAGGACCTACATGTACAAAAATATTTATAGCAACTCTCTATGTCATCACAAAGAATTGGAAATTGAGGGAATGCCCACCAAATAGGAATGCCTAAACAAGTTGTGGTGTATGAATGTTATGGAATACTATTGTGCTGTAAGAAATGATAAGCAGGAGGATTTCAGAGAAACCTGGAAGGACTTACATGAACTGATGCTAAGTCAGATGAAAAGAATCAGGAGAATATTGCACAGAATATGAACAACATTAATAATAATAATAATAATAATGAACTGTGATAGAATTGGCTCTTCTCAGCAATGCAATGATCCAAGATAATTTCAAGGAATTCATGATGGAAAATGTACTCCACACCAAGAAAAAAGGACTGTGGATTCTGAATGCAGATTGTTTCTACTTTTTGGTTGTTGTTATTTATTTTTCTTTTTTTGAGGTTTTTCCTTTGTGTTCTGATTCTTCTATCACAATATGACTAATGCAGAAATATGTTTAAAGTGATTGTACATATTTAACCGATATCAGATTGCTGTCTATCTTGGGGGAGGGGGGAAGAAAGGGAGGATGGGAGAAAAATTTGAAACTCAAAATCCTATAAAAATAAATGTTGAAAATTATCTTTACATGTAACTGGAAAATAATAAAATACTTTTATGAATATTTTAAAAAGATAACATGAGTATCATTTGAATGGGAAAAATCTTTATAATAAATTTCTCAGATAATAAATTAATATTTAAGATATATAGACAAATATAATGTAAACATGTATACACATATGTTTACATGTATATATTTAATATATATTTTCTCTCCATGTGCACAGACACAGAAGAAATTTATGCAAATATGTGTGTATACAAGTTTATACTCATGAACACACACGTATAACAAAAAAATCCTCAATAAATTGTCAAAAAAACCTAACTCTCAATAGAATTGCAAAATATTTCTAGCCATATGAAAGAATGTTCCAAATGATAATAATATGAGAACTATACATCAAAACATGTATAATGTTTCATCTCATACTGAACAGATTCATGAATGAAGTTACTGATAAATGATGGAGAAATTTTGAGAAGTTTGGAACAGTAATAAATTGTTGGTGGAACTGTATATATAATCATTTGAAAAAACAATTTAGAATTATGCAAACAATGCAGCTAAAATATGAATTTTGCAAATAAATTCCTCTGAAACAATGATTCTGCTTCTTAGTTTATACCTCAAGATCATTGATGAAAGAGCTACACTATACATCACACACAAAAACGCTTTTTTAATTTTTGGTAAAGAAATGGAAACTAAGGAGATGTCCATTGATTGGGGCATGGATAAATAGAATGTAATACATACATGTAATGGAATATGTGCTGTAAGAAATGATGAATATGGTTAATTTAGTGAAGCTGTCAAGAATTTCTTTAACTGAGGTAGAGTAAAATATAGTCAGGAAAGAATACACTCAGTGACTACAACAATTGAAAAGAAAATGACATCCACCACAAAATAATGGAAAGTGAATGTTACAAAATTAAAAAAAACAAAAACAAATAAACAGACAAAAAAAAGCATGATCCCAAAGAAGAAATATGAGGACACACTTCACATTACTGTTTTGCAGAGTTTTGAAATCCACAATTGTGGAATATTGCATATATTTTTTTGATTTTTCTATAGTTTCCTTGTTAATAGTTTTGCTAATTTTTTGTCTCTTTATCTCTTTTTTCTTTTAAAAATATTCTTTTTACATGGTCTGCATCATTAGGAGTGGGTAGGGGAAAGATATAGGAGACAATTTAGGTAACATAAAACCAAATATATCAACACAAATTTATTTTAAAATAGAAAAAAAATAAGACTCTCCAAGTTTAAATTTCTGTTTACCAGGTGGTTTCCAGAAAAAAAAATATTTATGGAATACTTACACATGTTGCAAATTCTCTCCACATCACTTTTGTTACATATCATCAGAATACACTTTCAAACAGACTCCTTGGCCACTTCCATTTGTGGAATTATATCAACTGAAAATATTTATGTACTCTATAGATGCTTGTATGGATTGTGTTTATTGGCAATTTTCCTCCTCCCCATTTCCCCACACAATCCATTCCAATAATTTATAAAATGATTATGATAATGTAAAAGAAAAAAACTCTCTAAAAACAGGACTCTGATCAATACATCTATTAATCATAACTTGAAATGACTGTTATTTCCACTTTTTGAGACAGTAGTGAGGGGCTCATTCAGACTCAGACATAGCTTTTTAGATATATACAAAGTTTGGATTTGTTTTTATTTTTGCTATACACATTTGATACAAGAGTGAGTTTCTAATAATAGGGTGTAAAGGAAAGGGAAGGGAAGGCAAGGCAAAAAAAATGCATAAAACAGAATGATTTCCTCTTGGTTGATAATTTCTTTCTCACCACCAAGCTTTAAACAATATAATCTAGACTCTGAACTAGCTTGCTATTGTATAAAAGACTATCAGGCTATCTATTAATTTAATCCTTTCGAATGATTTATTGATGTAATAGAGCTATTCAAACTTGATAGAAGTATCAGGGCTAGAACATCTCATTAGTTACTTAAATGTGGAGAATATGACTTATTGATAAACAATTATTCCTCACCTATGGAAAAAATCATCTTTTTTGTTGATTTTTATATATGGGAATTTATTAATGTTTGTTAAATTCATAATATAAATAAAATTTTAAAATGAAATACATTTTATGTAAATATATGTATAGAAATAAACATACTTTTCTATGCATATATGTATATGTGTATATATGTATGCATATGTTTCATCCTTCCTTCCTTCCTTCTTTCTGTCCTTCCTTCCTTTTTTCTAACAATTCATGAGACCATGCAATCTATGTCATTGTATCATTGAGCATAAATATCTGTATCTATGAATCAAAGATCAATCTGTGTAATTAAATATTTCTAATACTATATTATATCTAAGATAATGCTAACTTTAAGATTCTATGAACTAAAATCTGCATTCACCAAAGAAAGGATCATGGGATAAGAAATCCATTACTATATGCATTCACATTTATTACTGGTGTATTTCTTGCCTTCTTGATGGGCAATAGAGGCAGAAGGTAGGAAGAGAATTTGTAAGTGAAAACTAAAATTTAAGAAAAGGAATCCACTGATAAATTTTGTACTCCTTTGTGAGTTATACTAGATGACTTTCTTTGGGAATTCAATTATATTCTTTTGTGTTCATTTGTTTGTTTCTTTTGGGGGGTTTTGGGGGGACAATAAGGGTTAAGGGACTTGCCTGAGGTCATGCATCTAGTAAGTGTCAAGTATCTGAGGCAGGATTTGAATTCAGTTCCTCCTGAATCCAGAGCCAGTGCTTTATTCACTGTGCCACCTAGCTGTCCCATACTTCAATTATATTCTAAAAATTTATAATAATACAGGCATTAACTGTATAATGTCATTAATTGATGACACATGTTAGTAATCAGTCAGTTTCATAGATAAAACATAATAAATAAGCAATAGGTGAAATGATATCACAGAATGATATTCCAACTTTTTGACAGGCTTTTAACATTCACATGCTATTATGATGGAAAAAACCCTCGCTTGAGAATACTTTTATGAGCATAGTCCATGTGTACTCTACATATGTGTGAAATGAATTTGTGGTATTTTCAAATACTTACAAATAGATAAACTGGAAGGAGCTTAAAAAGAGCTGAGACTGGAGAATTTACTGCTCAATTGGAAGGTAAAAAAAATTTCATGGTCTATATATGCAAAAACATGTAAATTACATCTCAGAACACAAGGAAAGGACCATTAAATCTATTCATGGTGTTCTCTTTCTCAAGGTAGAATGAATAACCAATCACTCTTAAATGCCCTCAAAATATGCCAACCAACTGCTTTATAGATAAGTGATGATGCCAAGGAAAGAAAGTCATGTTTCATCCCAATGTCCTTGGCATCTTTTCAGTCTTTAAAAAGGATAAATGTTATTTTTTCCCATGCGCTAACAAATGGATTTAACTACTTTCCTAAATATGAGAGTGTTTTCATCTGCCATATTAATAGCTGTGCTGAGGTGCAGATGGAAAGGCAGCCCAGATATTATCTTTCACCATAATTATGCACAGCATTTAAAGACCACTGTGTACTAACACTTTGTTAAGCAGTGATGAAGAAAACATCTAATTTGGAACTCATAAAATGTTCGTGCTAAATGCTCCCCCCAAAATACTATGGGAGATGAAGTTTTATTAACAAATGGAAATCACTTATTTTTCTTTTACCTTTATGTCTTACAAGGACTTATGTACCAGAGTTTGAGATTAAACCCAACTGCCACATGGTAGCATTATACTTAAGGGCTGGGAAAGTAAGATTTGGGATTTGTGGTTGTGGTGAAAGAATTATATGAAAAAAATGGATGTTAGAGAAAAATCATTTTTTGATATTTTATTTTAATGTTCTTGATTTTGTCCTCTTTACTTACCTTGGTAACTTTACATTTATGAAACATAAAGAAATTGGAATGAATTAGAATGTTTTCTAGTCTTGGTAATTTTATTACATCTTTATTTTAATAGAAGATTTTCCTCTGCAATGGGAATTTTTCTTTCCAGCTCATTAATCTGCAGTGGTGATTAAGTATCTTCATTTATTAATATTGAAAAGGAAATAAGTTAATTTTAAAAGCACATTTGTAAGAGTAAATAGATGACACATTTTCCCACAACTACTTTTCTCACAATTTTTAATTATGAATGATTAGATATCAGAAGAATTAATTAAAATTGAAAAATTAAGAGCTCTAAAATTAAAATTATACATTCAAAATTTGTGAATTCAAAGTGTTGTCTCATATTGACTAGTTAGCTGTTTAAATAAATTGACCAGTTGATCTATTAACAATTACTTCTGCAGTTATACTTTTATACATACAGTGGCATAAGGAGGAAAAAATGGATTAGGACTCAGAAAAGCTTTGTATTTATTTTATTTTCATTGCCATTACTCAGGTGTATGACCTGGATCAAGTCATTAAGATTCCATTCTTATAAAATAAGGGAGTGAGCCTAGGGACATCTTAGGTCCCTTTTGGAGGCAAAAGTTTATGTTTTAATTGCTCAAATTTCAGTTTTACATGGTTGTATTCAAATGGAATATATAAAATTACTTTCATTAGAGAATCAATTGTCTATAGTATGATTGCTTTACTTAATGATCATCTTCATTGTATTTTGATGGATACTGTCCTTTAGATGCAAGTATGTCTTCATAATTCCTATAGCTAAATCCCAGAAAAATGAGACCATATAGCTTACATAATTCCTAACATAATTATTGTTAAACTAATAAATTTGTCAATTGATTTAAGAAAAAAAATGTTTTTTTTTTGTCACCTGAAACTAAAAATGAAAAATATACATTGACTCCCTCTAAGATAAAGTCTCTTTGACTGAGTTTACTCAAGTCTAAGATTTCTCTTCATTCAAAGCTCATTTTCAAAAACACCTTTTTCTTTAAGGTGGATGAATATAAGGTGAAAATTTGTTGTCACCTATTCTTATTTCTTATTTGACATAGAAATAGAACATGGAGTGGAAGAAACTCAATCAATCAATCAACATTTAAGTTATGAAATGTTTGCTATGTGCCAGGCATATCTACAAAGCAACCTCTATACAGGATAAATAGGAAATGATTAACATTGGCAACACACTAGATTTAAGAGGGGTTATAGAAGGCTTCCAAAAAAGATGAGATTTCAGTTGACACTTAAAGGAAGTTGGGGGAGTCAGTCAGTAAAGCTGAGGTGGGAAAGTTTTTCCAGCATTAGAAACAGCCAGAAAAAATGTTTTGAGTCCAGAGATGAAGTGTCTTGTTTGTGGAACAACACAGAAGAGGCCAGTGTCACTGGACTGAGAAATACATGTAGGGGAATAAGGAATAAGATGATACAAGGCACAATGACTGTAAAGGTACAAGGGGCTAGGTTATGATGCCATGTTAATGCTAAACAGAACATTTTATATTTGATCCTGGAGGTGATAGGGAATTAGTGCAATTTATTGAGTGTGGAGTGGGGGGGTTAACACAGTAGAACCTGTGATTTAGAAAACTCAGATTAGTGGCTAATTGGAGAATAGATTGGAGTGCAGAGAGATTTAAATCAAACAGATTCACAAACAGGCTATTTACTTCAATAATCCAGGCATGAGCTGATGAAGGCCTACAGTAGAGTGGTGGCAATGTCAAAGGAGAGAAAATGACATTCAAAAGGTGTTGCAAAGGTAGGGTGGAGGTGGGGGAGTCAAAGATAGTGCTGAATTCAGAACAGCCTTCTAGGTTTTGATGTTAAGGGACTGGGAAGATGGTATTCACATAAACAGTAGTGGGGTACAATAAGCAAATAAAATGAAGGTACAATGTTCCAGGATTGAATTAGTCTGTCATAAAATAACAGAAACCTTTGAGCTTTTGAATTTTTTCTCACTACTTATCTTTTTCCCCAGTCCAAAACCTACTTCCTCTTTTAGACTGACTCTCATGACTCAAAGCCTTTTTTGTCTCATATTATCATAGTGTGAAGTGAACATAAATGTCTGACTTCACTCCTTAGTTTCATGAATATCTATCAGGTCTAGCTTAACCATTAAGTCAAATCATCAATACCAGGTGGCAATTGTCTTAATGATTGATAGAGAGACAGGTTACAGACATATAAATAGTAAGAACAAATGTTCATGGAGATAACTTTAGTATATTGGCAAAATCAGAGTAAGGCAAGACATTTGTTCCTAGGCCACAAGTTGAAGAAACAGCAAACTTATTTGACTCTATTATCATATGTGCCTAAGTCACAACTTGGTGGTACATTTATTTAGCCTTTAGGGAAGGCACATTAAAACATTCAGGATGCTCACTTACTATTTATACTGTGATTATAACAGTAAGTTGCTTGGTTAATTTTATCTCAGGTTGAGATTTCACTTCCCCATATTCAGGATAAATCAAATTCTTCAGGAAGAAGATAGTAAATTGGTACAGATGGTCATCCAATCTGTATTTGAAATGAGGAAAATTACAATGTAATAAGATAAAGGGTACATGCCAATAACTAACTCATACTCTAGTTCTGGTGATATTGACTGAGCACAATGAATATTAAAAATGTTAATTGCACTATATTACCAATTACACCAATTATAAAAACATGCCCTGAATCTAACAGTAACAGTACTGTCATAATGTTTATTAAAAAACATTTCTGAAACCTCAAAAAAAAATTCTGCACAAGCAAGTGCACTTAAATCCTAAGTGATTTGATTATTTTTCTGGGCAGGGGGTGTAACTTGGAATTTCAAGATAAAGGGAACAGAGAAAATGACTTTTAAAAAGATCTAAACAACCTGCTATATTTAAGGCTAGATTTTTTTTTTCTAAAAAACAATCAAGCAGAGCTCTCCAATGCAAAATCAATAGGCAGCATTTCTTAGGGTTTTTCTACTTTGAAAAGTGAAGAGAAATTTACCCTAAATGCAGCATGAAGTGTCATTTTTGTATACTCATGATTTACCACATTCTCATGCTGAGCAAACTAGTCTTATTTTACTAGTACTGAATTATGTGCTGAAAGTTCTGTTATTTCTTTCTGACCCCTGAGGAACCATTCTACTTACAGCAGCTGGATTCAATAACTCTTTAGTGCTCCAAAAGAATTAATCCAACTTTCTGAAGTGTATAACTACCTATCAAGGAAAAAATCCTACCCTAGGTGACTCAATGAAGGAATGCTACTCTATTTGGGTAGTCATGGGATTAGAGATAAATCATTTTATATTTAAGAATATCATAACTAAACAAGGACATTGAGAAATGTGAAATAGTGAAAAGTATATATCATCTACATAAGAAAATGGAAATAGACAAGAATAAAATTATGAAAAACCATCAACTACTGCAGGACAGCTCAGTGGATAGAAGATTGAAATCATGAAGAAATGAGCTCAAATCTTTCCTCCACCTTTTACTACATTTGTATCTCTGTATATATATTTGTATACATACACACAGATACATACATAGACATATATGTGTGTGTGCATGTGTGTTTATGTATTTCTGTGTGTGTATATATTCTAGACGACTCAATTTATCTCACTAAGCTTCAGTTATCTCATCTGTAGAATCTTCTCAATTGTAGAGGTTGAACATTGAACTCACTGGCCTGTAAGGTCTCCTCTACTTCTAAATAATTGCATGTGATATTTTAGTTACTAAGCAATCATTAGCCAAAAGAGATGAACACATGGAATAACAGTGAGAATAGTTATTCCTCATCATTTAACTATAACTTATTGAACCAGCCGGGTAGATTTCCACCTTTTCTCAGTATGCTGTTTTAATTATTAATAATAACAATAAGAATCATGATAATGTTGTTGATTAGAGCAATAACTGCTGGAGGGCCCACCCATTATCTATTTCTTGGGGGCATGGAGGGTGGGTAGAGAGAGTGGGCTGAGTAACAAGACAAAGTAATTCAATGCCAGCTGGGGTAATAAAGACCAGGGGATATATATGAATGATAATGCTAAAGTATTTCTTGGGGAAAATATTATCAATTTCCTTTCTGATGAAAGTATAATCTCATCTTAAATAACAAAAAGTCTCACAATATTTGGTACAAAAAGTTGAGAATATCTTTAAATTATAGACCTATTACTCATTTATATACTTACAGTCTTTAATTAAGCACTCATAGATTGTTTCCATTAAAAAATCCACATTTGTAAACTCAAAAAAAGAAAGGCAGAATTATTTTACCTGAGGAGGAAATGTGGTATGTCAAAAAGATTTGGACATAAAGAGCAATTAATTATTTAAGTCATTCATTATTTTTATACTTTTTTATGAGGCAATTGGGGTTGTGACTTGCCTAGGGTCACACAGCTAGTAAGTGAAAAGTGTCTGAGGTAAAATTTGAACTCAGGTCCTCCTGAATCCAGGGCCGGTGCTTTATCCACTGCACCACCTAGCTGCCCTAAGTCATTCATTATTGAACAATACAATTAAAAGCATCAAAATGCTTAGATTAGCTTTGTTAATTGTCACTAAAATAACTTTATTGATTATAACTCAGCCTAAGTTTCTACACTTAAGTCAAAGACATGTTTAACTAGTATATTAAAATATAGTGAGAATGCTAAAGTATATAATGTCCACACAGAAAACTCTTCTCTATTTAAATCCTGATAATAAAACTAATGTTAAGACTATAAAACATGACATTTTCAAGGAAGATAATTTAAGACCATCAATCAGCATCAGTCTTGGATGAAACTATTTATGAATCTCATGTTAAAGTGATAGTTTAATCAATACCACATATGAATCCCTTAATATTCATGAAAAACATGAAGTTATATAGTTTTATTGAAAAACAGTATCATACAATATTTTATCTTGTGGGAAACTTTTTCTCCTCAATGCTATGAAAGTATCATTTGGATTAAATAATTATATACTTCCTAAATTGCTCTAAAAAAGAATTGGGATTGAATATTTTGAGTGTGAATTTGAATGAAAATTGAGCCAATTTATAGACATGATATCTATAAACACTTTCCTCTTTATGGAAAATATATTGAATATAGTCAAGGAGAAAAATGATTCTTAATATTTTAAGATAATGACTAACATTCTTAAGAGCAAAGTGTGAACATTGCTTCTGGAGCAATTAACACCTATACAAGAGTTTCCTTCACATACAGATTGACATAGTAAAATAGGCAACAAGAAATCTAGAAACCCAAATAAAAACTCATATGATACTTCTAAATAGTTTTGCATTAATAACTTCAATTTATATAGCCTATATTTTTCCCTGTATCCACCCCATGCAGTTCATATAAAGTTATTCATTATAACAGAATTTTCTAAATAAAAAGGAATAAAAGAAAAAGCAGATCACTATATTAAACAACAACACAACCAACCTGATATCATACAAATTACTATATCCACAGATCATCCTTCCCCAAAACAGAAATGGCTCTACAAATAGCTTTGGTCCTATAGGGTTTTTTTTTTGGTTAGGTGGTTTGTGTTGTGAGTATGTATATGTGTGTGTGTTTATGTGTGTAACACACCCTTATCAGATAGTCAGTACAAAGAAGCTTCTCCAGTCTACCTCTTCCTTTAACCAGATGGACTAATATTTTTGTCTGTATTTTTTAAATTTCATATGATGAAAATTATATTTTTTATCTTTTGTAATCATTACCATCCTTTTTTGAAAAATCCAAACAATAATGTTAATGAAATACAGGACTCATCCACTTACAGCAGATTAAAAACAACCTATATGTCCTACTCAAAATTGAGAAAGATAATTGCTAAAAACCTTCTCTGAGTGAAAGCTAAATGGATTGAACATTCACAAGAATACTTCTGGCACAAAAAAGATCCCATTTTATACAGCAGTGGTAAAGGCTAACAACAGGTATATGCCACTGACTTCACAAACATAACCAAAAGATTATCTTCAGAAAGAACCTAAGAAATTCCTAAAATATAAGAGTGAAACAAAAAATATTCTGTGGAAAATATCCATATTACCTCAACAAACAACAAGTCAACAGAGAAACAACAAAGAGAGGACTGAGCAATGCAGATTTATAGAAATGCAGCAGGTTTATAGTAGACTCTGAATCAAGTTATCCCCATATAAATTCCAAAAGAAAACAAAGCCTTATTGATCAAAGCAGGTTTTCGGATGAAGTGGTAGACATTATAACATATTGCTACAGGTTGGGAGAAAACAACAATGAACATATAATAGATAAAGTTGGGAGCTTCAATTATACATCAAAATCTTACTCTGTATATATGCTAAAAGAAGATAAATGCTTGTTTTGGAAATACAAATACCTAAAATATCCTTAAAACAAAACAAACAAAATACTTGAGTCTGTTATATTTTGAAATGGTGTATGTAGTATAGCCTAGATTGTTCATAAAAAAAAGGAACTCATTAACTCTCTTTATTTATTTATTTGTTTGTTGGTTTGTTTGTTGGTTTATTGGTGAGGCAACTGGGGTTAAGTCACTTGCCCAGGGTCACACAGCTAATAAGTGGCAAGTGTCTGAGGCTGGATTTAAACTCAGGTCCTCCCAATTCCAAGACCAGTGCACTGTGTCATCTAGCTGCCACACTCATTAACTCTTAAGATAGAAATAAATTTAAAAGTTGCATTTTATGATAGCCTTTATTTCCCATTTATTCTACAGGTTGCCAGAATCATTGAAATATGTAAATCAATGGTTTGCTAATTCTTACTATTTAAGCCAACATAATTTAATAAATTCTTTATATTTCAGCATATATTTAAATGCCTACTATATGAAAAGTACTGTACTAGGTTTTAGGTAAAAGGAATATAATCTTTGTTCTCTAATTCTAAACCAATATTAATTGTATTGCTTAAAGTCATATTTCCAAGTAGAAATGGAAAAATGAGAGGGTCGAAGGCCATCTGATATATTTTTCCTCTGTGACAGGTGCCTAAGGGTGCCTGATCTTTATTCTGAACAGCTACACAACTGTACTGACAGATATCAGCACATTATGCCTAACTTCTACCTTGGCTCATTGAAATGAACCAAAGAGGGTATGTTTCTCACTTGCAAATCATTCTCTGTCAGAAAATATGTGTCAGCAAATCAAAATTGGCAACTTTCAATATCTTCTGAAGCCAAGAAGATTATCTGAATATGAAGATGGCATGAGAAACCTTGAGATCAAAAGTAATGAAAATAATCTGATACTCTAGCAGCTCCCCTCAGGCTTGACAACTTTAATTATAATTTCTTCTTTACTAAAATTACAATTCTGGGCAAACCCTAGGGGAAAATGCAAAGATGGCAAAGTTTGATTTCCAAAATCTCAACCACCTTCATTTTGTGATTTTCTTTTTCCTTACTCAGTTAGTCTTATCTTCTAGAAGGCATCCAGTAGCCCCACAATATCCTCTGCCTTCTAGCATCTCCTATTTCTATATCACAATGGAATCTGTCCTCCTTATTCATTGTCCAATGAAATAGAACTTTGTCCTTTATCCTCTAATTACCCCTTCTATTAACATCTTAACTCTGTTTTATTTAAAGCATTGCTAAATGAGATTATCCAAGCTGATTCGTTTGACATATGTAACATATGTCAAAATGTTAATTGTTAATAATGACAATGTATATTTTAACTAAATCATGTTCAGTCTAACATGGATTCTGAAAATTGATGCTAAGCAAAGAATGAATTTATTTCTAAGTCAGGGGTTCATAAATTGGGGTCCAGTAATATATCTATATTTGTAATTTTTATAACTATTTTAACATAATTGCTTTTTATTTACACACATTTTATTTTATATACATATATATTTTGTTTTATACACATAAAACCTTATTATGGGGGGTCTATAGGTTTCATCCGATTATAAAGGCACCTATGACACACACACACGCACACACACACACACGTGTGTGTGTGTATATATATATATAATGAACTTCTGCTTTTAGTGAGAGCATTATATATACTATAACACACTATTCAAGTGTGACTTGCAGGCCAGAGGAATCTTATCAGGGTCCCTAAAATCATTCTACAGAGGCAATCAAGAATTTTATGATAAACCCTCATATAGTTTATGGGGACATTGACAGTCTACTACAGATTATTTGGGAGAAAACAGGGAATATAGGGGTTTGAAAGAGGAAGTGTAAAAATTTTCAATTTTATTATTAGCACCTCATAACATATCAAGTAAGTGGGATTACAGTTGTTTGTGTATTCCCAGTTTATAATATCCCTTCACAGACAGAGGTCACAATCTCTCTATAACTAATAGTCTTAAATAGTTGTCTGAGGCTAACATTGGCTAATTAATTTAACTTAATTTAATTTAATTCACCCCATATACTAGTAAACATCAAAGGAATGACTTGAATCTAGGTTTCTATTACTTCAAGTTCAATACTCTACTGTGCCTATGAAATGGCAAAAGACATTTATGTGCCTTTATATAGAAAAGTTAGTGATATACCATTACAAAATATACTTTCTTTCTGCCTCTGTTGCCTAAAAATTAAAAACTTCAAAACATCTTTAGTATGACATATTTCCTACCTTGTCTCATTGCCTGTATTCTGAATGGAAAAAGTACTACCATTGGATAAGATGGTTCTGTTGCACTCCTTTCTTTTATGCTGTCATGGATGATCAGAGATAATAATAAAAAAAACTATTTACCACATTATATGCCCTCCATTAAGATAGAACTTTTCTATTTTAAAATTATTGAGCATCAATGAGTTCAACTGCAGTCCAGAACTGTACTTTTGAAAATCACCTTTGTTCCCTAGTTGGAGAGTGCATCTTTTGTTGTGTGCTTTTTATGTAACACTTGCACACAAGCTTTGAATTTTACTCTGAGAATTGATATTTTTAATACCAAAACCATTTATATCCCTGAGATAACACTCAAGTACTGATAGTGCTATATTTTTTTTCCACCAAAGCAAAGCTAATAAATGTGAAATCCTCTCTCCACACTCAAGATATCAAGGTAAGGAGGATACGTTTGAAAAATTGCTCTAATACATCAGAAAATATAAAAATCAATAAGCTATAAAAGCTAAAAAGCTTCTTCAATTTTGTCCCCTTATTGCTCAGTGTAGGTGTCCAGGTCTCTGAAAATAGTCCAAGGCTACAAACATACTCTTACACATAGAGTTGTGTATTGCAGTGAATATGTGATGTTCCCCTCACGAATGTGGGAGTGGATATTTGGTAAAGAAAAGGGAGTTAAGAATGGTCTTTGGGCTCTTATTCATCTATTTGAGAGCTAGAAAATGCACTTGAGAAATCAGGTAGCCATGACTGTGGGTTTTGTCACTTTTGTTTGAGAATAAAATAGCCTCAGTCCTGAAGAACCTTTCCTATTTCCTTTTCTGCATCTGCTGTTTTTCTAGCCCAGGATAAGCAAGGTTATTTATGTCAGCATTCACTGATATAAAATTGTTGGGAAAAAATAATAAAATATGTGGACTACCTCATTCTAAATAAAGCATAGATTTGTTTTTTCATGAGGATGACTTAAAAATGAGGACCACAGTGAATTAAAAACAATGCATAAAGTTACACTCTTTTCAAATAAGAATTTATTACCTCTTTAGGATGGAGAAATTTGGAGGTGAACTGGACTATTAAAATTTTGTTTCCAAATATTGCTCTTGGTCACCAAATGTTAACCTCATGTATGGAAGGAGTGCGATAGCAGTTATTTTGAAAAAGTTTTGAGGGTTTAGTGGACAGCTAGCTAAATAGACAAGGAAGGTAATTGATAGAATGGAAAGATTGCTAGGCCTGGAGTCATCTTCCTGAGTTCAAAACTGGACTCAGACACTTACTAAATGTGTGACTCTGGAGAAGTCACTTAATCCTGTTTACCTCAGATTCCTCATTTGTAAAATGAAGTGGGGAAAGAAATGGCAAACTGCTCCTGTATCTCTGAACAGGGTCATGAAGAGTTGAACATGACGAAAACAATGACTGAAAAACAACAAAAGTTTAATAGGAATTAGCAGTTTTATGAGACAGACAAAAACTTAGGTGACCATGCCACAAAAGCTAATGTGCCTTAAGAAGACCGTAGCTTCCAGCAATTATACTCTGCCCTGCTCAGACCTCTTCTGTATATTGTATTCACTTCAGAGTGACAAGGCTTAAAGACAATGATAAACTGAAGAGGATGCATTAGAAGTCCACCAGGGGGGGGCAGCTAGGTGGTACAGTGGATAAAGTGCCAGCCCTGGATTCAGGAGGACCTGAGTTCAAATCCAGACTCAGACATTTGACACTTCCTAGCTGTGTGACCCTGGGCAAGTCACTTAACCCTCATTGCCCCCACCAAAAAAAAAATAAGTCCAACCAGGATGGTGAAGTGTCCCAAGTCAATAACAAAGTAAGCGGTACTCCTTATTTTCCTTCTTATATCTGCACTGTGCCATAGAATCAAGTGGTGATTGTTGTGCATTGCTGCTGTTTTTATAGGAAGTAATTAAAATATAGACAAAGTACATGGGGATAAGAGAAGAAATATTCATTTCACTGAATTATTCATTTTAATGATTTTCATTATATAAAAATCTCAAGATTATTACTGTGAGAGAATAATAGGAAATGTCCTATTACTCCTCCTTTATAATTTCTAGCACAGAGATTTATTTTTTCAGGGCTTGGAGTATTTGCTCTATGCCAGGACCCTGGTGAAAGGGAGGCTGGGGCTCACTGCTTTCCTTGCTCCAGCTTCTGCCAGTCCCAGTCCACATGGTTCCAATTCCCTTTGTTTTTCAACCTGACATGATAGGTTTACTCCACCTATGCTGCTGCTATACTCAGTCCTACTCTGACACCCAGGCACACCTCCTTCTCTCTCCCAGCAGTTATCATTTTGTCTCAGTCATTCTGACATTGACTTTCTTTAGCATTTTTTTCTCTTCCTTGATCTATTTCTACATCCACCTCATGTCCCTCTCCCATATAGCATGGGAAGAAGTAGAAGCCTCTTCTAAACTGTACAATCATATAGAAGCTTCTATCAATCAAAATGCAGAGATCAGAGATCATATATCATGTTTGAAGAACATCAAGAAGGTCAGTTTCATTAGGTCAAAGAGTTCATGAAAAGCAAGAAACATATAATCAAGCTGAAAAAAGAAAAAGTTGGAGTCAGGTTGTAAATGACACAGTGGTTTGTAAGGTATGTTCCCTTTTAAATCTCTGAGCCTATGGCTTCAAGGTCTAAACAGAGAAATTGGTATTTGATCGAAGAGGTCATAGGGAGGCAGTAGATTTGATTGAGCACATGAATGACATGATCAGAACTTTGCTTTGGGAATATTATTTTGGCAGCTTTGTGGAAGATTGATTGTGGAGGGGAGAGTCATGAGGTAGAGAAACAAATTAGTAAGCTTTTGCAGTAGCCTAGGTGAAAGATGATATGGTTTGGATCCATCAGGTTAAGCTGTATGAGATGAGAGAATGGGATGGAGAGAACAGAGATTATGAGGTAGAACTAACAAGACTTGACAGGTAATTGGATATATTAGCTGAGGAAGAGTCAATAGTCAAGGAAAACTCTGAGGTTGCAAACTTGCATGAAAAGAAACAAAGTAGTTCCTTTATCACAAATGAAAGTTAGGAAGGGTGTTGGATTTTGGAAAAAAGATGACTTTTGTTTTGGACATGTTGATTTTGACAAGCCTAACAGAAATCCCACTGTATTAAAAGCCCCTGAAAAATATTTAATTTGCCCCAAGTATTTAGTCCTTTTCCATTTGATCCAGGTAGTAAATGTCTCTGATTAAATACTTGCAAGAATGAAGTTAATATAGGCTATACATGTAGATATGAGGTTTTCAGCATTAAAAGAAACAAGAGAAGACAGGATTAGCTTTTGGAACAAATTCTTACATAGAGTCAGAGAGCTTCCTTCCTTCCTTCCTTGATACCACCAGTCAATAACACTGAGAATTATAGTCAACATTTCTAGTCCAGATCACAAAAAACCAAAATGATTTCTATAGGTGACTGAGAAATCAGATAGGAGGGTTTATTTCTGTCTGGGTCCAAAGTCTTTTCTAGGAAGCCTATAGGATGTAACCAGAAATTGAAGCTAAACAGCTAATTTATCTCAAAGTTTGGAACTTGAGAATGAAGGTGTGATAGCAGTGTAACAGAGAGGTTCCCCTTCTCCTAAATACTTCTCTAAGAAATAAAAATTACATCAAAATTAATACTAATAGGGAAATGCAAGAAAACTTTTTTTTTGTAATTTGTTTTCCAGCAAAGATTAGCATTGGGATAGAGACAAAAAAGTCTACAGGCACTTCTATGAGGAACACTCCCAGTAGAGCCAGAGGCAATGTGCATAGGCAAAAAGGGAACTAGGATCCATATGAAGGGTGAAATGAGGATGAGGCTTGCACCCGAGGATTATGTTCCTGGGAAAGGACATCACTATGTGTCCTAGGATGTGTACCAAGGGAAGCAAGTTCAGAAGCAAGAAGCATCAATGTCTTTCAGATCCCTAGGAACATAGCAGGGTTTCAATTCCAGCTTCTAGTACATTCTAAAAACTATTCTAAAAAGAGCAACAGTGTCAGAACACATTGGAACTTGTAATACAACTGCTTTGAACCAGAAAGGGTAGTGAAGCAATCAGACTTTTCTCTGGATTAGACCAGTTTGGAAATATTGAAAGCTGGCTGGTCTCTAGCATGAGTTGATACTGAGATATTGGAAAAAAAATTAACATTCAATACCCCCAAAATGCAAAAACAGGATTACCCTAGACCTTCCCTTCAGAAGTGAGCAGAGTTTGACTCTAAATTAAGTCTGAAGTCAGAAAGTAGGTTTGAATAATGGGAAAACAAAACAAAACAAAAAGAAGAAAGAAAAGAAAAAAAGAATCTCACCAGAAAAAGCTATTATGGTGACAAGAGTGCTCAAAACATAAACTTGTAAGAAGAGAATGACTCTAAATCATCTATAAGCAAAGCTTCAAAAAGAAGTAAAAATTCCCTTAGAATTTTTGGAAGACCTGAATCAAGAGGTGTTTTTTTTTACTAATAATGTTGTTTTGGGTTTTTTTTTTTTTGGAAAAGAAATTAGAATTATTGAAGAAATAATTGAAAAGGAATTAACAGCTTTTCACAATAGGTACAAAACCTTGCTCAAGCAAGAAATTTTCTGAAAAGTAGAATGAACTGAATAGAAACTAATGACTTTGTGGGCCAAACAGAAATATTAAAATGAAGTAAAAACCTGAAAAAAGAAGGAAATGTAAATTTTCTCATAGCAGAAACAACTTACCTCCAAATAATTCTAGAAGAAAAAAAAAGAATCATTGATAATATGACAGCCATGATCAGAAAAAGAACATAGACAACATGTTATAATAAAGTATAAAATCTGCCCAAATATCTTAAGAACCAGTAGACAAGGTAGACATAGAAAGAACTCACAAGTGACATCCTGAAAGATACTTCCACATGATCATGTTCAAGAACATTATAACCTGAAATCAAAAGCTATTTGATAAGGGGGCAGCTAGATGGCGCAGTGGTTAAAGCACCGGCCCTGGATTCAGGAGTACCTGAGTTCAGATCCGGCCTCAGACGCTTGACACTCACTAGCTGTGTGACCCTGGGCAAGTCACTTAACCTCCATTGCCTGCAAAAAACAAAAAACAAAAACAAAAAACAAAAAAAAACAAAAGCTATTTGATAAAAGGGGGAAAATTATAACCATCAAAAAAAGAAAGAATTTGATTACTGAGGAGTCATGGTCAGGATCACACATGGTCTAATAGGCACTATTACAAAGGCAATTAACTTGAAATATGATATTCCAGAAATCTAAGTATAATGCTATAAGGGGAAAATTGATCTTTAATAAAATAGAGGCATTCCAACAAATTACTGATTAAATGACCAAAGCTGCAAAATGCAGTTCAAATACAAGACTATTAAGAGAAACATTAGAGAAAAAGATAAACATAAATGATCATTAAGGGCTAAAAATAGACAAACTGCATAATTCTAATGTGGGGAGATGATACATGTATCCCCTATGAACTCAATCATTATTGAGGGTCATAGAGGTAGTGTAATTAGATAGAAGGCCTCAGAATGTTTCTGTTATGTATTGTTAATATAAAAGTATAGAAAAGGATGAGTACAGGAATACTCAGTGTAGGGGAAAAAGTTAGTTTAGGGGAAATTATTTTATATAATCTGTGTCAATGGGTAGAAATCATTACAAAAATGAGGAAGGAATGAGAATGAGGAAGCAGAAAAAATATGACATTTGAATTTTATTTTCATCAGAACTGGTTAAAGGAGGATGCACATACTTAGTTGGCTACAGAAATATTTCCTTTAAACAGGAAAATAGAAAGGAAATGAAGAATTCAAGGAAAGGTAGATTAAGGGAGGGGTTAGTTCTAAAAAGAAGAAAAAAACCTCTCAAATTATTTTGTGCATCTCTACAAAAATATTTATAGCTCTTTTTGAAGAGTCAAAGAATTAGAATCAGGTGTACCTGTCAATTAGGGAATGGTTGAAAAAGCTATATCATACAAATGAGAAGGATCAATATTGTGCTATGAGAAAAAAAAAAATATGGGATTTCTTGTGCCAAGATGATGGAGTGAGGAAGGAATCCTCTGAAGCCCACCTAAATTCCCCTCCAAACAATAGAAAGTCACCTCAGAATTAATATAGGAGCAGGAAAGCAGCTTACCAGCCCATCAGGAAAGGTCTGTCTCACTGCGGTAATAAGGGAGCAAGGTCCAAGAACAGAAGCAATAGCCAGCCTAACAGTAGGAGGCCTACAGAAATGCTCCAAGCCTGAAGAAAATCACCAGGGGAGTCCCACCTTCCTGAAAGTAATCCCATAGGGAAGTAAGGAGTCTGTGCAGCTGAGCAAAGCCCTATACGAGTGAGCCACACCCCCAGCATCAGCCATCAGCCAGACCTTGACCCAATTGTTGACCTGTAGTAAAGCCCCACCCCAGGGTTGGCCAACAGCAAGACACTGCCCTGGGGTCTGCCAACAGAGAGACCCTGTTTCCATAGCAACCCAGCAGGAATAGCTGACCCCTGGGGCAGACCAGCAACAAGATCCTTCCTTCAGGGCCAACCACCAGAAAGTCTCAGTTGCAATCACAACCCAGCATAAAACCTCACTCCTAGTGCAGGCCAAAAGCTAAATCACACACACAGGGCATGCAAACAGGGAGTCCCCCCAAGTACAAGCCTGAAGAGAATCCTACCCTCCAGTGAAAGTAAACTGCTAAGTTCTGAAGCCTTGTAAAAGCTGTAAGACCCTGAGCTGGAGAGAATTTTCCATCACGGGTCCTTTGGAATTATTCTGGATAATTACACTGCTGAGAAGAATTATGTCTATCACAGTTGATCATCAAGCAATGTTGTTGATATTGTATACAGTGTTCTCCTGGTTCTGCTCATTTCACATCATTGGTTCATGTAAATTTTTCCAGATTTTTCTGAAATTCACCTGCTTATTGTTTCTTACAGCACAATAGTCTTCCATTACATTCATAGACCACAACTTATTTAGCCATTCCCCAATTAATGGGCATGCACTCAATTTCCAATTCTTTGCCACCATAAAAAGAGCAGCTATAAATATTTTTGTACATGTGGGTCCTTTTCCCTTATGTCATTTTTATTTAATGAAATTATTTTTTTTTCTATTAGTTGTTCTTTGATTCACTTATTTTTATCATTAGATTATTTAATTTACAATTCAAATGTGATCTCTTTCCATTAAAATTCCTTCTAATTGTTCTTAAAGTAATAGTTCTTAAGACTTACAAATATCATCTTGCCATATAGAAATATATACAGTTTAACCTCATCAAATTTCTCATATTTTCTCTTGTATCTTTTTTATGTTTCCCTCGAGTCTTGTATTTGCATATCAATTTTTTATTATTATTATTCAGCTCTAGTCTTTTATTAAGACAAGCTTGAAAGTCTATTTTGTTAAATGTTCATATTCCCCCAAAAAGAATCAAGTTTGCTTGTTAGGTAAATCTTGGCTGCAATCCAAAATCCTTTGCTTCCTAGTATATTATATTCCAAGATCTCTGTTTTGTTGTTATTTGTTAATGTGGACACTGTCATATCCTCTGTAAGTCTTACCATGGCTTCACAGTATTTGAATTGTTTCTTTTTGGCTCTTTACAACACTTTCTTCTTGAGGTGTGAGCTCTGGAATTTGGGTATGATGTTCCTGGGGGCTTTCACGGAGGGATCTTTTTCACGAGGTGATTGGTGGATTCTTTCAATTTCCATTTTGCCCATTGGTTCTAATATATTAGGGTATTTTTCTTTGATAATTTCCTGAAAAGTATTGTGCAAGCTGCTTTTTTTTTAATTCATGGCTTTCATGTAGTCAAGTAATTCTTATATTGCCTCTCCTGGATCTTTTTATGCCGTTTTTTTTTCTCCTAATGAGAAATTTCATGTGTATGGGTTTGTTTTTTTCTTTAGTTGTTAAAAGAACTTTTCAAATTTTGTTTTATGGTATCTTAATGTATAATAGCATCATTAAGTTTACATTGCCCAATTCTAATTTTTAAGGAGTAATTTTCTTCAATCCACTTTAGTACTACCTTTTCCAGTTATCCAGTTCTGTTTTTAGGGAGTTATTTTTTTCAGTAATTTTTTTTTATATTTTGTGATGCTAATAATTCTTTTTATTCATGATTCTCGTGCATTACTTTGATTTCTTTTCCAATTTTTTCTATTTCTCTAATTTCCTTTTAAAAATCCTTTTTAAGCTCTTCAAGGAATTCTTTTTGGGCTTGAAACCAATTTACATTTTTCTTTGATGTTCAATATGTAGCTAATTTGACACTATTATCCTTTTAAGTTTATGCCTTGATCCTCCCCATTATCATAGTAATTTCCTATAGTTAAGTTCTTTGTTTGTTTGTTTTGTTTTGTTTCATATTTTGCTCACTTTTTCCTGCATTTTTTGTGACTTTTTTCTATGTGAGAATTGGGTTCTGGCCCTTCACTGTCCCAAGCTTTTTGCCCTGGGGGAAACAATTCGGAAAGACTTGAAGAACTCTGATTAGCTTAATTTCCAACCAGAATCCCAAAAGACCAATGGTGAAACATGAAGTCCCCCTCATGAAAGAGAGTTCTAAGACTTTTCAAAATAACACAAGTGCATATGGTATGTCTTTATATGACCATACATATTAATAAAGGGGGTTTATTCTTCTTACATAAATGTTACTCCCTGACACACATTCTTCAATCCAGTGACATTGGTCTTCTGGCCAATCTATAAACAAGACAATCTCTCTCTCAATTCCACATATTCTCTCTGGCTCTCTCCTATTCCTGTAATGCTCTCCTTCCTCTTCTCTGGATGTTGACCTCCCTAGCTTCCTTTAAGTGCCAACCAAAATCACACCTTCTACAGGAAAATTTCCCTCACCCCTCTCAAGTCCAGTGCCTTCTCTCAATTAATTATCTGATATGCATCCAGTATATACCTTGCTTGTATATATTTGATTTCATGTTTCTTCCCCATTAGACTGTAAGTTCCTTGAGGGCAGGGACTCTTTCACCACTGTGTATATTTCCAGTGCTTAGCACAGTGCCTGTTACACAGTTGGTGCTTAAAGAAAGTTTATTTATTGAGTTTTCTTTCATTCTCAATATAAGGAAGATGGGTACAAGAGAATGGTGATTTTAGCTAACTGAAAGAAATTAAATTAAAATTGTACTGTTTCTCTGACCCTATGTCATTTTTGTCTCTATCTGTCTCTGTCACTGTCTATCTTTGTCTCTTTGTCTTTGACTGTCTCCAGGCCTCTGCATAGAAATATTATCTTTATATACATTTTTCTAACTTTTTAGCATCTTTCTTTTAGCTGTGATTTTATTATTATATTATATAGAGTATGATATTCAGACCTTTGCAGAGCAGTTATTTGGTAAAGCTAAATTTCCTATTTTGATGAACAATGATTTCCATATTTTTCTTTGAGATATAATCTTTCAAAGCTATATATATATATATATATATATATATATATATTATAATTTTGCATGCTCAATAGATTTATGTTCCTCTTTTTGAGAAAGAATTTGTGTGGGAGAGTTAATTGGTTTTCATCTGCCAAGATGCACAATAACAAAAGTCAAAAGATTCTAAGTTCACGAGAATCTTAGAACATGCATGTAGATGATATGACTAATTCTTATTTTAATCCTTTTCCCAAGAATGGCTTCCCCTGAGGTAAGACTTGCCTCATAGAGGTATTTTCTTTCTTTCTTTCTTTCTTTTTTTTGTGGGGCAATGAGGGTTAAGTGACTTGCCCAGAATCACACAGCTAGTAAGTGTCAAGTGTCTGAGGGCAGATTTGAACTCAGGTCCTACTGAATCCAGTACTGGTGCTTTATCCACTGTGCCACCTAGCTGTCCCCTCAGAGAGGTATTTTGAGGCTTAAAAGGTAAAAGAAAAACTCTCTCTCTCTCTCTCTCTCTCTCTCTCTCTCTCTCTCTCTCTCTCTCTCTCCCTCTCTCTCTCTCTCTCTCTCCTTCCTCCCACCCTCCCTTTCTTCTTTCTTTTTATCTTTCTGAACACAAAACTACCAACTCTCTTATAACAAAGATAATATCGATTGAGAGTCCTATAGGTAAGTAGGGAGGTACCCTCAGTTATTGCATATTTTTAGCCTAGCTATTCCCTTTAACCTATAAATCTTCTGATAATTATATTAAGCTCCAGTCTCACATCAACAAAATGACTATTTCCACTCAGAAATGTCCCATTATCTATTCAAGCTTAATATGTCCTAGTATGAACTAATAATATTTCCTTTCAAATTTGCTCCCTCTTCTTTTTTTTTTTTTTTTTAGTGAGGTAATTGGGGTTAAGTGACTTTCCCAGGGCCACACAGCTAGTAAGTGTTAAGTGTCTGAGGCCGGATTTGAACTCAGGTACTCCTGACTCCAGGGTCGGTGCTCTATCCACTGAGCCACCTAGCTGCCCCCTCTTTTTTTTTTGCTCCCTCTTCTAACTTTCTATTTGTTTTAATATTTTCAATGGTGTTGCTTCCATTTGTCCAATAATCCAGAATCAAATCAAGAAGTCATTTTAAAGTCCTTTGTCTTTCTTGGCAACTATATTCATTTAAGCAACAGATATTATTCATTCTTTGTTTATAATCTTTCTGATTCTGTTCTTTTCTTTCCCTTACCACTGCTAGTATCTGAACTCAGATCCTTATACCTAAATTATTCAAATAGTATCAATTACATTTGCTTTGAATACTGGTGTTATAATGTCATCCCACTGATCAAAACACCGTTAATGGATCCTCAATACTTGTTGGATAAAATTCAAATATTTTTAATCTTACATTCATGTTTCATAAAATCTAATCTTCATTTTCTTGGCAACATGGATTACTAATTTTCTGTTCCACTTTATTCTCTCTTCTAAGCACAACTTTTCATTTTCACTCCTTTCTTCATTCAGCCTCCTTGTATGATTACCCATCTCTTCTATCCTTAATGAAACCCTAATCATTTTTCAAGTCCCACCTCAAGTTATATGTTCCTTAGCATCCCAGTCTCTCCATATTGTATTTTATTATCAATTATATTGTTATTGTTTAAACTTCCATACATACAATTCTTATCCTGCTCACACACACCCTTCCCCTTCAAGACTGCTCCTCCTCAGAGGCAAGGAACATTCCTTATCCTTCCTTCAATCCCCCATAGTTCCTAGTATATAGTGAGTGTTCACTAAGTTTTGAATTCATTGAATCAAAAGTTCAATTTACTTTCAGACTCATAGGAGTGCACATGCTCAGGTAGTAACAGATTTGATTAAGCTTCATGATAAAAAAAGATGACTAAAAATGAACTATTTACTCAATTCTTTTCTCTGAATCTTCAGACCGTTTAAAGATGATGTGGGAATACATCATGACAAGATTTATAAAAGCAGATCACAATTTACAGCTAAGCAATGGTTCATTCCTGGAACTGGATTCAGAATAATATGAACACTGTCAGTAAATGACTGAGAAAACTAGATTAAGATGGTTATATAATAGAGATGACTATATTGCATCCTGAAATCTATTTTTAAAAAGGTTGGAACCATGCTAGTCTGTCACCGTTAAAGTCAAGTTTTGTTTTTGTTCTTTTTTGTTGCCTTTGGTTGATAACTTAATTTTTATGTTTCAATGAAAGAATAATAAAAGGCCTAATTTTTCCCATATGAAAATAGACCCTCACCTTCTCAAGAGAATACTCAATAACAATTCAGAACTATCACTTCCACTGAGGACCTAAATGCATCCTTCAATTCATACTGTAAAATTTGAAGTAAGGTATTTGTTAGAGAACTACACGGTACCACTTCAACTTATTTAAACCCCCTCCAAATGGCATACATCTTCACTATTGTCTGTCCTAAACATTTGCTATGGCTGATTCCCAGTCTTTTTCCCATTCTTAAAAACAAATCTAAAATAAGGACATTGATATAGAGAAAGAGATATATTAATTTTACCACTTAAAATGGAAATATAAAGGGTCACTTAAAAAGAAAATATATTTCTCACATGTTCTAAAGCAAATATTTTTCAGAAATTTTGTTTCCCTGCATACATTATAATTAATACTTAATTCCAAACTAATATGTGTTTTGTATCTACCTAAATAAAGCCTTATCTGTGAATGATATTGGCTAGTTAATGTTCATTTTAATATTGAACTGAATAGGTTGTTAGAGGTAGATCCTTTACAAATAATTTGGTCCAATCCCAGGATTTTAAATTTGAAGATGTTAAGATATTTGTCCCAAATCCCCTAGTTGTTTTGGTGACTGTTAGAATTTTGTTTAAAACACAAACCAACAAAAATATCCTTATCTACAATCACAAAGCAGACACAGAGTAAATATAATTTCAAATATATTTGAACTACATTCAACAACCTTTTCGCTTTTTACCATGGCATTTTGACATCATGTAAACATAATCTGAAGATACCAACACTTTCTAGACAGATAAAGAATGACAGACACTTTTTAATATAAATGCTGTAATGTTTCCTCATATTTTCAATGGAAAATTGTCTCTAAAATATAGATATACTATGAACAATAAGATTTACTGTTAAGGTATTATTTCTGATGGTATATAGATAGATACATATATACAAATCTATGTAGAGATAGATATGTATTTGTACGTACATACATATATACATATGCAAACTGTGGGGACCAATTTTTGATTGGGGAGTGCTAGCTAAGTGGCTCGCCGCAATATTGGGGCAAGAAAGGAAAACGGCAGCCTCCCTCAAAATAGAACAAGATTTATTTTAACAAGAATAAACTTAAAAAAAAAACCACACAAACAGGATCAGTAGGATCAAGGGAAAGGAAATAAAAATGGGGAAAGGGAAATTATAATACCTGAAAAATACCACCGCCCAGGAATCAGCTGAAAATATGCAGCAGAATGCCTGTCACTTTCCAGCTTCCACCTAGAATGCCCAATTCTCCTCCCCCAAACCTAGAAACACCCCACACAGTCCCAGCCAATGGGATGGCCGCTCTGACAGTCACATGACTGTCCTCACTAGACTTCCAATCATTATAATTTTGCCAGGCCCATGTAGGCATCGGTGAGTGGTGATGACGTGAGGTGCCAGAGCCCTGGCAAAGGCTACAACCAGTGGGTTGAGCACCTTGTGGTTTGCGGAGTCCCAGGCCAGTGCTCGCCGAGGCATAAAAACCTCAAATAACAATTAATTCTTTATAATATATATATAGACCTATACATACACATAAACATATCATTCTCTATATAGATACACATATGAATATACATATATGCATATACGCATATATTTTACAGATATCAAATATGTGCATATATAATATATGTGTTTGTAAGTATGTCTTATGTGTATATACATGTATGTGCACACATACATATATACATACATGTGTGTATACATGTATACCTATATATATATACATATATATACACACACATACATACATATGCTCAATGGGGACTGAGCTAATGACAGATTAGACACACCCAAACCCTTTTAAAGGTACTAAAGAATCCTAGCAGAGGGGATTAAATGTAATAAACTTGACTTTCAGGCACTGTAGGCTAAAGAAGTTGTTACACACATGTATATGTGTGTGTACATACATACACGTACACATACACATACACATACATGTACACACATATACATATACATACACCTACATATACATACACATATACATATATGTCTGCATATAACTTCATTAGCTCAGTCTCCATTGATTGTGTTCCCCCAATCTTAAAAAATACCCTGCTCCCCAGTTCTAAAACTTGACCTTCAGTTTATTTTTTACAAATTACTTCAAAGGCAAAGAAAGAAAAAATATACCAACACCCCTTCTTATCCTATACCTAGTAGGCATAACCTTATACCACCTCAGTCTTGAGAAGAAGGGACATTAGGTCCATAAGTCCATTTCTATATAGAGCATGATCCCCCCACTCCGTCTAATTACCTGGAATTATAAAATCACATATAGCTTAGTCCCACCAAGTTCCAAGTCCCTCTCTGCTTGCATACCAGTTCTCTGCTTTCTCAGAGCTTTTCTGCTGGTCAGGCAGTAACATCTAGTCTGGAATTTTTGCCTTCCATGTTTCTATGGCTCAAGCTCTGGGGCCTCCACCTCTTGTACCTGGAAAAGGACAAGTGAGATCAAAATCCCAAATTGAAATTTCAGAGTTGCAGGATCTAAAAGGAAGAGAGGTCAGTTTGAGAACTTTAACCCCTAAAGGAGAGCAGGGGGAAGAGGAAGAAGAGGGGAAGAGGGAGAGGAAGAAAAGCAAGAGACAGAGAGACAGAGGGATAAAAACAGAGAGAGAGAGAGAGAGAGAGAGAGAGAGAGAGAGAGAGAGAGAGAGAGAGATTGTTCTAGTCTTCCTGTCTGCCTCTGTAGTCATTGGGAAAGAGGGTCCTCCCTCCCAAGTGGTAAAACCAGGATGTCTTTCCAAGGAGGAGGTCCCTTCTATCTCCCACATTAGCGCTTCTGACTTTGGTGTTCAGTGGATGCTTGAAAATTAACTTACATTCATAACATCTCTTATGGAACCCTTTAGAGTTATTAAATTTTTAAAACAAAATAAAGACCTCACCCTTACAATTCACATGTGGAACAAATATGTTTATAAATAAAAATAAACTTTATCACATTATAATAAATGTATAAAAGAAAAAAATTATTAGACTTTTAAAAAGGAAGGTTTTGGGGGTGGGGGTAGATAGAGGGATCAGGTTTACCTTCCTGAGTGTGAGAAAATTATTAATAATAGGGTGTTTTGGGGTTCTATGAGACCCTGAGAGCTTGGCCAGACCTTTCTGGGGCCAGCCCAGAGTCAGGAAAATTTCAAAGGTAATGTGGTTGGACCTTGGACTGTGGTGAATAAGGATTAAAACCACACCTACCCGAAGGCTTTTTCCCCTTGGAGGGCTATATACTCTGACATCAGCCAGACCACCCTCAAATCCAGTAAACCAGTAGATTTGAATGATGCTAGCCAACTAGCTTGGAGCAAAGTGTAAGGGTGGGTTCTCCTCCTGCCAACAGCAAGCTTACACAGAGACTCCCTCTCTTGGCCCTGGGATGCTAAAGGAGGCAGGGCACAAATGATTCTCTCCCCTAGATCCTAGCTAGGTTTTCCTAACTTTCAGGGCCATGTGCTCTATCTTTACTTATACTTAATATGCTTTAATAAATGCTTAGTGCCCCCAAACTGGTGCAGTAGCCTCTAATTTCTAAGTAACAAATATATGATAAACCCCACCTGCATTCCCTAAACTTGGGACAGAATTAAGGCAACCACATATGATTTTAAATGCTACATGGGGAAAGAAACAATAGAATAAGACTCTCCACCAAAGGATATTGATATCTACTCCACAATTTGTAGACTTAACAGAGCTGTTTGGGTCATTCAGAAATAAAGTTACCCATCTAGGGTCATATAAACAGAATAAATCAGCATTGAGGTTTGAACTCAGATCTTCCTTATTTGAAGTCAATGTTCTATCCAATATATAAGGCTAACTTCCCATGTGCAGGATATATTGGGGGCAGGGGTGTGGGGAGGTCAGGGTAAGGAAGTGAATAGTCTAGCTAGAACATAAAGTACATGAAGGAAAGTTGTACAAGAAAAGTCTGAAACTGTTGGCTGAAATCAGGCTGAGGAGGCCTTCAATGACAGTCTATGAAGCTTAAATTATATTCAGTAATTTTAAATAGACCCAAATACTGCAATTAGTTCAGAAACATGTTCACCTGCTCTGGATCTCTTAAACAAGCTCTAAACACATCAACTCAAATATGAAATCTTTCCAATTCTTATTACCATCACAAACGTGAGACTCCTGAAATTGATCTGAAGGGGAAATATTAAGGTTCAGATCTAGAATATACTATCCAACATTCAACATAGAAGAAACTCAAATACTTTGTACTTTGGCTCTCCTCGATATAATCAGAGGTAGAAATTATGCTAGTGGTTGTCACCAACAGGGTTTTCCTTTTTATATAATTATCTGTTCTAGAGACACAAAACTAATCATCCAATTTCTTCTCATCTGTTCATCGGCCACATTGCAGCTCTTTCTGTTCATATCTCAACTCTAAACCCCTATATTTAACTTTGAAAAGCATATAATTGACCTATTTTCTCTGAATTACTCCACTTCTACCTTGACTGTTTCATTGACTGTCTGATAACTAATCAACTACCTAACAGTTGTCCCTATATTTGTATTCTTTCCATATTCCTAGACTTAGCAGTAGGCTTACATTAACCATTGCAGGCTTTTTGAATGAATTAGTGATAGAATCACAACTAATCTCTAGGATTATTAATTGGAGGTGTGTAGATAGACTTGAAAGGGAAAGAGAGAGGGAGGGAAATTCACTATGAAACTAATGCAATAGTTCAAGTGAAAGATAGTGGGGGCATAAATGACAGTGGCGACAGTTAAATGGACAGGAAGACATAAAGTTAGTGATAATGAAAAGATAGAATTGACAAAACAGTTCCAGTAATTCTAAAATGGGCATTGCTCCAGGTTCAGGTTTAACAGTCAATTATGTGAAGCTTTTTCTCTATAAACTATGCTTCGAGTGTTGACACCGTACTTAATACAATACTGAGAAACTTGAAGTTTTTCTTATCTTCTTTTTGTCATTACTAATACTGCTGTTGTTTTTGTCTCTTTGAGGCAACCTCTTAGTCTCAGAAACATCTCTGAAACAAAAATTTAGAAGAGAAATTTCTTTCGAAAGAAAACCCTTCCCACTTGAAAGATCTTTTTCAAAGTAGTGATCCTCTCCCCATACCCTTATTTTCATTTGCATATGAAAATCCCGTGAGACAAATGAAGCAAACAATTTATTTCACTTAGATTTATTGTGAGAATGAAGAGTAATATTTGATGACAAAGCCTATAGTATCATCTGCAACTCCACAGAAGAAATATTTGATTAGAAAAGTTAATTATATGCATAAAAAGAGCTGAGATGCTAACAGCTAATTAGTCACAAAGGGAAATTAAATCTACTTTCCTAACTGGCAGTTGCTATCTGGCAATATTTTTATTAAACAAAATAAATTCTAATCTATCATAGTGGGAACTCTAAATTTTAGAAGCAACAGACTACATAAATTGGGTTAAAAGCAAATATTTGCACAGAGCAATAGGAAGTTAGTAACTTCTTTAGTCAATCTATACATGCACACGTATATACATACATATTACATACACAAATACATATACATGTAAATATGCAAATATTTTGCTAATGATTGGCAGTGAAACTAAATCAGAGATATGTATGGCAAGAGTCTTGGGGAAACTGATGATTTTCAGTCAATCTTTTCTCATAAAGCCTGAATTATTTCATAAGGCAAAAGTAAAGAATTTCCTAGAGAAAATGAAGTCCTGATGAGCAATTAGAGCCATTCCCAAATGATGATCTTATCTATCTGGTATTCATTCTTAACTATTGAACTAGAACTTGTTCATTCAGGTCATAATGAATCAAACTCAAAAAATGTGCTGGAAAATGCATCCTTAATTATAAAGTTTATAAATAGAATTGCTCCTCATTTTGCTTTGGTTATAACAAAGAATGAGAGAAACCTGGGAATGAATTCACACACACACACACACACACACACACACACACACACACACACACACACAGCACTACAACCCCCACCACCTCTTCCGCCTCCTCCTCCTCCTCATGTTCATCTTCATCCTCATCTTCATCCTCATCCTCAACATGTTATATAACAAAGAATGTGTAACATTTTCTATTCCCTGTAGCATTAGTGCAACAATTGGCTATACAGATATTTTCAAGACCTGCTACAACAATGTAGATGTCATCTCAGCATTAGAAAGCAAGAGCAAAAGGTAAATACTATTGCAGAAGAGCAAGGAAATTACTTTGTGAGTTTTTGTAGTATCTTGCCATAACAATGACATGATTTCCTCCTTATGAAATTACTCCTTTTAGTGTGTAAAAGTTTCCTTTTAAGAATACTTATGTTAAGAGTAGTAATTCACTGTTACTGTGAATTTTTTTCAAGGAAAAGTTTTCTGCTAGGGAGTGGTAATTGAGCTGTGATGAACCTTTATTTGAAACAGTACAATCAACCTCATTGGCAGGTAAATGCGAGTGGGCTAGCTGAGTGCCTATCATTGATGTTGTATATAACGGGTTGGAGATGGTTTCCCTGGAATGCATTTTCTTCTTCCTTTTCATCTTCCTCTTCTTTCTTAGCACCTACCTCCTAGGGTTGCAATTAAGAGCAAAATACATAATATTAGTAAAGTGCTTATCATAGAATTTGGCAGAAAGTAAGCATTTAAGAAATTCTGATACATTGATTCCTCCTTTCCTTTTTGCCTTTACCTTTGCCTTTCCCCCCACCACCCCTCCCTCTCTTTCTCTCCCTTTCTCTTTCCCTTTTCCTGCCTTACTGTCTCCCTCCTCTCTCCTGCCTCCTTCCTTCATCCCTCCATGCCTTTCTTCCTTCCTTCCTTCCTTCCTTCCCAGATACAAATGTGTAACTTTCTACAATTATTTTAAAGGTTCTAAAAGAACATTTATATCTAAAAGAATATCTTAGAGTCACATTTTTTTTAAATTAAAAGGCACTGCAATATATACTTGAATATATATGTGGCTTTGGTGGCAGTGTTGTATAGGAGACAGAATGCTGAGCTTAGAATCAAGAATTTATTATTGTTGTTAAGTCATTTCACTTGTCTCTGACTCTTTATGACTCTATTTGTTATTTTCTTGGCAGAAATACTGATATGAGTTTTCATTTCCTTCACTGAGTCACTTTACAAATGAGGAATTGAAGTAAACAGGGTTAAGAGACTTGCCCAGGGTCACACAGCTAATAAGTATCTAAGGCTAAATTGAAATCAGCTCTTCCTAACTCCAGACCCAGCACTTTATCTACTGTACCACCTTGCTGTCCTACAGTCAGTATTACCTTGCTTCAAAGCCTAAGTTATAATCCTGAGCAGAAAATTTAATTTTTCTGAGCCTCATTTTCCACAGTTATAAAATGATGTGATTAGACTAGATGGTCTCTAATGTCCTTCCAATCCTATGAACAACAATAATAAAATCTAGTATTTATGCAATGCTATAAGGATTATAAATTATTTTTAAATATCTAATTCTATTCTAACAATAGCCCTGAGGAATAAGTGCTGTTATTATCCCTATTTTAAGATAAAGCAACTAGGTTGATAGCATATGGAACACTGGACCTTTAGTCAGGAAGATTTGAGTTCCAATCCAGACTCAGACATTCAATAGTTGTAATGACCCTGGATGTGTCCCTTAACTTGTATTTGTCTCAATTTCCTAAACTGTAAAATGAGAATAATAATAGCACCTATCTCCCCATAATGTGAAAAGTATCTAATCAGATAAGTAGAGCCAACTAACACCTCCTATAGTAGTCTAATCCAATTTGAAATATCTTTGATGATTAGGAAATGTTCCTGGGATCAAGCCTTAATTTGCCTCTGCAAATTCTTTTCATTTCTTCTTCATCTGTCCTCTGGGGAAAAACAGAACAAACCTAATCCTACATGACAGCCCATTCAGTTACTTGAAGGCAGCTATCATATCCTCTATATTGTCTCCTCTTCTCTATGTTAAACATTCCCAGGTACAGATGGACAATATTAAAGTATATGTTTCACCTATGAGAGTATCCTGCATATAAGTTTTGTGATGAGTAAAACTAAATGTGTGGTCACTTTACTCTTCTTGCCAGTGTAGGGAAAACTAGGTAGGGTTTCCTTATAAGTTAGAAGCTTTAGCACCACTTTTTGGGTTTTAAGCATTTATTAGAAGAAAGAGAGAACACCTGGGTCAGAAAGCCAAGAAAAAACCTATCTACCCTAGTGTCCTCAATTTTCCTACCACCAGCTTGTCTAAGACACCAACTGTGAGAGGAAGCTCTTCCTGCATCTTCGGAAGAGGCTGTCCTTACACACTGCTTCAAACTAATTGGCCAGCATCACCCAAATCCATTGGTTTACTGGACTTGAGGGTGGTCTGGTGTTGAGGTGAACTGAGAACAATACCCTCTTCATACTCAGGCAGGTGTGACTTCAATTGAATTAACTTTAAGTGGGTTAATCAGCAAAGTCAATCACTCTCAGTGAATCCAATCAGTCCAAATCAATCTGTGGCCTTTGGGCATTGGCAAAAGCCCATTATTTTTTTACAGTTTGGACCATTCTAGTGTGACGGAGGTAGTACATTGTAGTTGGTAACAAAGTAGCCTTGCATTCAGGAACACAATGATCTTCCATCAAACACATATTACCTTGGTTAATTGTCTTTAACTCTTTACTTCCCTAGAGAACTCTCAAAGAATTTGTAATGATTTGGCACTGTATTTTAAAATATATATTTACTATTGCTATTGATACCAATTGGGGGTATTATTATTATTATTTTATTGATATAATACCTGCAAAGGATTGACTGCATGTCTTCCTGACCTCCTGGTCTCAGGTCATGTGGTAGAGAAAGCAGGGACAGTGCTTCAGCATTCCAGTTAGTACAAGTAGAAGAAAAGCCCCAAAAGACCCATGCTGTTGCCCAGAGAGAAAGTATCTGGCCTCAAGGAGACCCAAGAGAGTTCAGAAGACCTACAATACCTATCCTGTCCTCAAGGAGAGAGCCAAGAGTGCTTTGAAAACCCCAAAATTGATCTAATGCTGTCTCCTGAAAAGATTTTAATGATTTCTCCTGATGGTTTATATACTCTATTTATAGAAACAGGTCATTATTCATTGATCAAATTTGAATAGCATCATTCAGTTCTAATGGTTGATATGATTTGAAGGTGGTCTAAATTGAAATGAACTCTATAGATGTCATCAGGGAAAAATATTTAAAAGACCCTCACTCTAGTTGATTAAGGCAAAGTCCATTATCTAGGTGTGGTTTGAGCCCATAAGTCCTTAACCAAGCCAGATAAAAGAGTCTATCTCCATTTCATTTGTCCCCTTAGGTTTGTCCCAAACAAGATCTAAACTTTCTGGAGGGGGGGGGGGAGAGGACTGAGAAACTGGGTTCTGGGTCCCCCCAAGAAATCCATTACTAATAATTATTTTCTCAAAATCTCCAATATGATTTTTCAAGAAACTACTGTTTCCTTAATGAATCAAACTAATATTACAAATAGTTTACAAAGGGTTCATAACTATGGGGCTTGCAATGGTTAAGTATGTGAAAGGTAAAAAGGAAAAAAAAATTAGCGACCCATTGACAAAACAAAAGGGGACAGTCCCCTTTGGGAGGTAGGTTTTACAAATACTGCATGCAAAATTTATTTTTTGGCTAGATTTATCTAATTCTGAGAGGGGGAGATTCAGATCCCCCACTACTATAGTATTACTATCTAATTCCTCTTGTAACTCATTTAACTTCTCCTCTAAGAACTTGGATGCTATACCACTTGGCGCATACATATTTAATATTGATATTACTTCATTATCTATAGTACCTTTAAGTAAGATGTAATTTCCTTCCTTATCTCTTTTAATGAGATCTATTTTTGCCTGCACTTTGTCTGAGATAAGGATTGTTACCCCTGCCTTTTTTACTTTAGCTGAGGCATAATATATTCTGCTCCAGCCTTTTACCTTTACTCTGTGTGTATCTCTCTGCTTCAAATGTGTTTCTTGTAAACAGCATATTGTAGGGTTCTGTTTTTTAATCCACTCTGCAATTCGCTTCCGTTTTATAGCAGAGTTCATCCCATTCACATTCACAGTTATTATTACTGACTGTCTATTCCCCTCCATTCTATTTACCCCCTTTGTACTTTCCCCCCCTTCTTTCACCCTATTCCTCCTCACCGACGTTTTACTTTTTACCCCTGCCTCCCCCGATCTGCCCTCCCTTTTTATCACCCCCCTCTTTTCTTTACCCTTTTCTCTCTTGCTTTTGTCCTCCCTTCTATCAGTCCCCCCCCTTTCCCTTCCCCTTTTGTTTCCCTAAAGAATGAGTTAAGTTTCTTTATCCCAATGAACGTATATGTTATTCCCTCTTTGAGTCAAATCTAATGAGAATAGGGTTGAAACCATGTTCCCCCCTCCTTTCTTTCCCTCTATTGTAATAGGTTTTTTTCCACCTCTTCATATGATATAATTCATCCCATTCCACCTCCCCTTTCCTCTCCTCCCCATAGACTCCCTTTTTATCCCCTTAATTCTTTTGTATCATCACATCAAAGACAATTTATATTTATACCCTCTATATAAAGTCCTTCTCTCTGCCCAAATACATTTACAGTTCTTAAGAGTTATGAGTATTATCTTCCTGTGTAGAGATATAAACAGTTTAACCTAATAGGGTAACTTTTTTTCCCCTCTGTTTACCTTTTTAAACTTCTCTTGAGTCTTGTATGTTGGGATCAAATTTTCTATTCAGTTCTGGTCTTTTCACCAGGAAAGATTGAAAGTCCCCAATGTCATTAAATGTCCATCTTTTCCCCTGAAAGAAAATGCACATTTTTGCTGGGTAATAGATTCTCGGCTGCAATCCAAGCTCCTTTGCTTTCCGGAATATCATATTCCAAGCCTTGCGGTCCTTTAATGTTGAAGCTGCCAGGTCCTGAGCAGTCCTGACTGTGGCTCCATGATATTTAAATTGCTTCTTTCTAGCTGCTTGGAGTATTTTCTCCTTCACCTGATAATTCTGGAATTTGGCTACAATATTCCTTGGAGTTTTCCTTTTGGGGTCTCTTTCAGGAGGTGATCGGTGGATTCTTTCAATGATGATTTTATCCTCTGATTCTATGATATCAGGGCAGCTCTCCTTAATAATTTCCTGGAATATGGTGTCTAGATCCTTTTTCTGGTCATGGCTTTCAGGCAGTCCAATGATTCTCAAATTGTCTCTCCTTGATCTGTTTTCCAGATCAGTTGTCTTTCCAATGAGGTATTTCACATTTTCTTCTATTTTTTCATTTTTTTTATTCTGCTTGACTGATTCTTGGTGTCTCATGGATTCCTTATCTTCCAACTGTCCCACTTTAATTTTTAAGGCATTGTTTTCTTCAGTGAGATTATGCACCTTTTTTTTCCATTTGGCTAAGTGAATTTTTTAAGGTATTGTTTTCTTCAGTGAGATTATGCACCTTTTTTTCCATTTGTCCAAGTGAATTTTTTAAGGTATTGTTTTCTTCAGTGAGATTATGCAGCTTTTTTTCCATTTGGCCAAATGAATTTTTTAAGGCTTTGTTTTCTTCAGCTTCCTTTTCCAAGCTGCTGATTCTTTTTTCATAGTTTTTTTGTTTTGCTTTCATTTCTCTCCCCATTTTTTCTTCTATCTCTTGCAATTGATTTTTAAAATCCTTTTTGAGCTCTTCCAGGAAGGCTTTTTGTTCTTGCGACCAATTCACCTTCCCTTGTGAGGCTTCAGATGTAGCCAATTTGAGGCTATTGTCCTCATCTGAGTTTGTGTTGGCTTCTTCCCTATTGATACAGAAGCTCTCAATGGAGAGGGCTCTTTTTTGCTTCTTACTCATTATTGCAGCCTATTTATTTATTCTTTAAGTTGAGGTCTGCTCTGGGGGCACCAGGGTCCCTGTTTTGGGCTTCTTGTGCAGGTGTATAGGTGCTGTGTGACCGGGCTTTTACTCTGAGGCCTTTATGGTGTGTGGAGATGCCCCGCCCTGCACTTCCTGTCTGATTGTGCTCGGCCAGCCAGGCGCCAGACCCCGGCGTCTGATCCCGCCGTTCGTGGCCCTCTCGGCCGGTGCAGGTAGGTTTTTCCACTGTCCTTCTTGGCCACCAGATTTTTGAACCAGGTTCCGGGAGCCTCAGTTGTTTGGCTGTGGCCGGCAGCTCCTGCTGACTTGCCCCGACCCCCTCGGCGCTGGGTTGCTGCCCTGCGCTGGGCCTCCCTTTTGCCCGAGTCAGACCGACATTTTCCTGAAGTCTTCTAAATTATCTCTGGTTGGAGGACTGTGTCTCTCTGTCTCTTTGCAGGTTCTGTAGTTTCAGAATCCGTCCAGAGGCTTGATTTAATGTTCGTTTTGAGGGAACAGAAGGAGAGCTCAGGCAGCTTGCTGCTTCCTCTCCGCCATCTTGGCTCCGCCCCTGCATGCAAAATTGAAAAGGGAAACAAAAAAGGAAAAGTCAATTTAAGTCTCAGGAATTCTCATCTCCTCCAGATGAATCTTGGGACATCATCTTGATGCAGCTCTGTATTCATGTGTGATCTCAGCTGTAATCTCCGGGCAGCTTTTTCCCCAGGTTATTTAGATTCTCCTCCTCAGCTGAAAACTGACCACAAAATTGACCTTAACAGAACTTTAAATTACATTTTGAATAACAAGATCATATAATAAAAGTTAGCTCAAAATCATTTGTCTAATGAAATTTGTAACTTTTGAAAGATTTTTACAATTAACTATCCCCATACTAAATTTGGGCCTTACAGTATCCATCATATGAAATCTAACATAATTATAGAAAGTTACCACAAAAGAATAAGGAAATAATCTATACATTAAGGGAAGATAAATCTTTCTGTAACTTCATGACAATTCCAGGTAACAGTTATGCAGACAGTCAAGTGCATTGAGCCAGGCCCAAAGTCAGCTAGGTGTGATGTTTCCACTCCATGTGTCATATTGGGGAAATTAAATAAAGAGAATCCTACTTCAGCCCTTGCCAAAAGTTGTTCTCCCAGCCTTTCCCACAACAATTCCACCACCTGCAATTCATGCATATAATATTATTCAGGGTTGCTGGCACCATTTCTCATTGGCTCAGTAGTAATCCTTGATTATCATTGCTAGAGTCAGACTCAGAATAATATCAATTAACAACCCCATAATGTCTTAAATAGTATGGTCAAATAATCAAAGTTTCATATGAATTTAACTACTGAGTATAACTATAACAAAGAATGTGAATTAGCTTCCTGACTCAGGATATAGTTGTAATATAAAATAATTCTAAATATTACTAAAATATATATGATTAAAATCACATATAAATTAAATATCAAATGTGAATGATTAGTAACATTCACAAGTAAATAATTGCCATCAATATATTAATAATTAATTAATCACATACCTTGGGAATCAATTTATTCTAACTATTAGGGTCTTTTTTCCTTGTCTAAATAATATTAATAGTTGTAATGCTTTTTTCCTCTATTCCTCCAAATCAGGACATTATAGTTCAACAATGATGGGCTCTTAGGGTGAATTCTCCTCTCCCTGATACAGATTGGTACTAATTATTTTTTTTAGCTTTTGTACTAGGATATGCTCTGGCCTTTCACCAAAGGAGAAGCTTTTAGCAGTACCCACTATGGATAAAGGTTATGTTGCTGATGTTATAGATTTAGCTTATAAATAAGGGATTCATGGAAAGATTAAAATTGATTTCCAAGGTATGTGATTAATTATTAATATGTTGATGGAAATTATGTACTTGTGAATGTTACTAATCATTCATATTTGTCATTTAATTTATATGTTATTGTAATTATATATAGTTAATCTATCCACTTACAAGGTACCAGACAAAAGTGCTTGGGAACAAAAAGCAAAAAATAATTAAATAAATAACAGCTCTTGCCTCAAGAAGTTCATAATCTAATAGTGGAAGAAGATATATAAAAATAATCTTAAAAACTAGGGGATGAAGAAGTGGATACCTGGTGCAAGGTGATGATGAATTCCTAAATGTGGGTGGGAAATGATGAAATTAATTCCTTGGGCCTACTCCAGTAATTGAATTATTTTAAAGACAATGTCTACCCTCCACCCTCTCCAATTAGAAGCAGGGAGAGGCCCAAGGATCAGGGGATACTGAAGAGGTGTGTTTCAGAGCTGATGGGGTTTTGGAGGAAGATGAGTTTCTAGAGACAATGATGAAGTCCAAATTAGTGGCCAGTTGGGAAATTATGTATAGACATGTTTTTTGTGGACATGTTATTAAAAATTTGAGAGGGAGCAGGAAAAAACAAGAGTTTAGGCCACTTACTGAAATAAGGTTAAAAGTTATTCCAGACTAAAGACCCTCATGATTCATGCAAGATAATATTTATGTCAATAAATGACTTTTGCTTATTACTTTTTTATTTGTAAAAGAGACTCTACCATCACAGTATTTATTAAATCCATTAGTTGTGTTAGAAAAAATAATATGAGAATTTGAAATAAGCATGAGTGAAATGATTCATTTTTATCAGAAAAAAATACTACAAATAAGGATATTGTTAGTGAATAACTCACCTATGATCTACTTTGGAAAGAAAGTTATATAGGATATATTTTTAAGTTCTGTCATAAATTGTTGAGTACTCATTAAATGAAAAGCATCCCACATTAGCAATGTTCATTCAATAGCAGCTTCCTTGATCCAAGGATTTTGTTTTAATATCAGAGTTGTAAAGGCACAGACTATAAGAAAGCATATGATATAATTGATAGGAAGAGGAATCATAAAAATTAGAAGATTTTTTTAAAAAGGCCATTTAGGTTATTTGGTCAATTATTTCACTACAGGACCATTCCCTGTAGTCCATTTTCCTTTGCTTTTTCTAGTACTTTTTGAAATTATTCAATGTAATATAATTCCTGTTATTTTCCTAAGGAGGTTCCTCTATGATCTAATAAATCTCATTGTTAGGATATTTTACTTGACAAATTTACTTAGGCTTAATTTCACTCTTTGGTTTCCAGGAACTTTTTGGGATGCTTTGATTTTTTTTTTTTTGGCATTAATGATATATTCATATGGAGAAACACTTGTATCAATTTTTAACAAATGAGCCACATTCTGTTTCTTTCTTTATTTTCAATCCTTCTAATCAGTGTTTTCTATCTCCCCTTTCTCCTTACCTTCCTCCTTTTTCTTCTCCATTTTCTTTCCTTTTTTATCCTGTTGTCTCTTAGCTTCCTTAAATAGTGATAATTGCCAAGACCAATATGATGTGATTTTCCAAATGATATTCAATTATTTTCTGAAAGATTAGACTCATACACATTCCAGGACAAATGTCCATACATGCTACTTCTGCTTCAAGTCTTCTATAATCTGCTCATAATTTTGCTTGGAGTCATATATATTTTGCTATTCCCCATTCAGATTTCAATCCTGATATCTATTTTACTCTATGAGGAAAGTTGGTGCCTTCTAAATTACAAGTATGTGGGGCCAAGATATTCTAAGAGAACCTCTTAAGAGCAAATAGAAAAAAAAAAGAGATAAAGTAAAATAGTTACAATATCCCAAGTGCACCATAATTACTTCATACATCTTAGGAGAAGGTTTTCATGTATGGGTTAAATTTCTTTAATATCTGGTTCTATATCTAAGATCAACTGCTTGTAAATCCTGATTTTGGAGGATTGTTAAAAAGAAAGGCATAAGTTCTAAGTCCGCACTGATCGTGTCTTGCTGTTGTCTATACTCCATTGTTTCACTAATGATTAATAAGACAAGAATAACAAGCTGTGTCATATACAACTGAAGGAGTAGCAGAAAGGATAAAGTGTTATTGTTTGCAACAGAACTCTAAGTAGAAAAGTAGTGGCATAAAGAGATGGGGCTGTATTTCCCACCCCTACCACCCGAAAAATGTACAGTGTCCTTTCTGGATATTGAGAGTTTATTGGAATTTGTTGACAGTGTTTTATTACATGAGTCCCCTTAGCTCACTCTGGGGAACACAGTGAGGAAAGATATGACAGAAGGCTAAACAACTCAACTTTATATTTTAAAAAATGATTTTATATTTCACTAAAAGAACTCATTCTTTGAGAAGTCACTCTTTTCACCTCCTTATCAGTAAAATACCTTTTGCCATGTTATCCTCCTTGCTGTTATCTCACAGGCAGATTTATGCCCTGTCCTTGCCAAGGAAAAATACCTCCATATGCACAAACAGGGGCTTCCTTGACTTCCCTTAAATCTCAACTAAAATCCCCCTTTCCGTAGAAAGTCTTTCAAAATTCTCTTAATTCTAGTCTCTTCACTCTTTTAATTATTTCCTAATTATCTTCTAAATAACTTGCTTGTACAAAGTTATTTCTTTTTTGTCTGCCTCTCCCCACAAGATCTTTGAGTACAGGGACTATCCTTTGCCTTTTGTTTGTATCTCTATTTCTTATCACAGTCCTTAGCACATAGTAGTTATTTAATAAATGTTTATTTAATGGCTGACTAAAATGTGATACTATTCCATTCAGTCTTCTATAGCAGATTGACCCCTCTAGCATCCCTACCCTCATTAATCATCAATCTCTCTCTACTGCTTCCCTAATGTCTACAAATAAGGTCAGATCTCTCCCATTTTCAAAAAGCACCTTATATCATCTACCCATCCATGCTAGGTGTCCCTTTATTTTCTTCCACCCTTTTTATAGTTAAACTTCTTGAGAAGGATGTCACCAATTGATGTATCCACGTCCTTTTCTCTCACTCTCTTCTTACCTCTGGAGTCTAACTTCCTACCTCACTAATAATCTAAAACTATTCTCTCCAAAGTTAGCAATAATCTCTTAATCATAATATCTAGGAACAGCTAGGTATCACAGTGGATAAAGCATGGGACCTGGAGTCAGGAAGATATGAGTTCAAATCCAGCCTCAGACACTTGATACTAACTAGCTGTAGGATCCTGGGAAGTCACTTAATCCCAATTGCCTCACCATAAAAAAATCATAATATCTAATGGCTTTCTCTTCATCCTCTGAATTCCTGTCCTCTGTGTAACCTGTGACACTGTTGATCACTCTCTCTAGATTTTCATGATATTTTTTCTTTATTAGTTCTCTTCCTGTACACCTGACTGCTTCTCAGTCTCCTTTGATGATTCTGCATCCAGGTCATACCTACTGAGCATGTGTGTACCAAAAATATTCTATTTTGGGCCTTCTCTTCTCCTTCTATTATAATTGGTAATCCCTTTGTTTCTGATGGATTCAACTATTATCTTTTTGTGCATGATTCTCAGATATGGTTGTACCATTTAATCTGCCAACCTGACCTTCTAGTTCACATCCTCAACTTAAATGGCATACAGATATCTTAAACAAAACTTATTTAAAACTGAATCCATTATCTTATTTTCCCCAAACTTTTCCTTTTCCCTAAATTTACCATTACTCTCAAGGACACCACTGTCCTCTTAATCACCAAGGCATACAACCTACATGTCAACCTTACTATTTCTCACTCCTTATATCAAATCATTTTCTAAGTCTTATATTTTCTACCTTTGTAAAAAGTTGTCCTGATAACATATCTTATCACTGGACCCAGAGGAGAAAGTGAGCTGGTAACTTTGCACAGTCATTCCTCATTGAAATCCAATTCATTGCAAGTCATGACACTTGTCAAGGTCCTCTTGGAGAACAAAGGACAAACAACAACCTTTGTACCATTTCTCATAGAGGCAGCTAGGGGGCTTTATTTGAATCCTCATATAGCATAATACCTGGTATGTATTAAATGCATGAGTTACTTATTGACTTTATTTGATGAAAGATTGAATAGGTCTAGACAAAGTTGCCAGCATGCAGCAGAGTGGCAGGGTATAAAAACATTTCTACTTTTCTTATTGTTCATTATTTCTGTGCTTATTAAAAATACCACATAAAGAGTATTTATTTATCTGAGCAACACCATATTTAAATGATCCATTCTAGTACTCCTTGAAATACAGGAGCTAAAGTAGGAGGTAGAATTTCTTAATGGTATGAGAACATGAAGTTATTCTATGTAAGTAAAATCGACATTCACCATATGTATTCTTAGGCATATGCCTAAAGTTCAGTCAATCAAAAAGATATATAGCTGTATCTATGGGAATTACATAGAGTTTAGTATTTTATCAGAGCTTCTATGATGTTGTTTGAAGGATATAATATATAAAATTAATGAGACTTTGTGTACTAGGTCCTTATTAGAAAAAAAGTTTAGAGTAAAATAATGTTAGTGAATAGCAAGGTCATCTAATGATTAAACAATAGCTTTGTTTCATAGGCCAAGCCTATCCTATCAAATTGATTTGAGATGTCTTCCTATATTCTGATTCAATGAGGTATTGATAATGACCTGTAATATATGTAGCTGACTTTAGCTCTTTAAAAGATATAAAGGGGGAGGGGGGTAGCTAGGTGGCACAGAGGATAGAGCACCAGCCCTGGATTCAGGAGGACCTGAGTTCAAATCCAGTCTCAGACACTTGACACTTATTAGCTGTGTGACCCTGGGTAAGTCACTTAACCCCTATTGCCTCAACAAAATTAAAAAAAAAATTAAAAGATATAAATGGGTATCAAGAATTCCATGTATATAGGAGAGCAATGATCACATAAAGTATCAAATCAATGCTTTTTCAGTCATTCAGTGGATAAAGAATCAAATATTTAATGAATCTGACAATTAAAATATAAACACCTTTTTCATAAATGTAATTATATTTAAATAATTTAAAACCATTTAAAGAAAAAAAACTGACTTTTTTCAACTAAAATCTGTGGATTACTGTGTTAATACTTCAAATGATATAATCTACTATGCTCTATGCATGGTCTCTTCAACTTCATTTTCTAGCTTATTCTTATTTTTTCTTCAATTTATTTTTTCAAAACTTTATTTCAAAGTTTTCCTGTTGAATAACAAAGTGCCTTCTTTGTGGTGTAAGGCCCTAGTCTTCTCCTTATTTACAGGTTAAAACAACTTTCTTCAAAGCCACTCAAATCCGTATTTTGTGGCTAGCCTAGATTCATTTCTACTTTAATATTCTGCCAGTATATAATTTTCTTGCCTTAGATTCTCCCTTCCTTCATTCGTTATTTATTAAGCATACTTTGAAAGGCATTGTGAACACAATCTAGAACAAATGTCTAAGTATATTGCTTCTGCTCTCAGGTTTCCATGATCTGTTTATAATTTTGCTTGTTTTCTCCTACTCTATAGTTTAGAATCTTCATTTTACAACTATAAAGCATCTGTGAAGTCTATTTCAACCTCTATATTTTACTGTTAAGGATACTGACATCCAAAGGGATGAAATAATATTCCAGGATCACACTGACCTAGTAAAACTAGGTTTCAGCTTATATCCCCTGACTCTAAATCAAGTTATTCCCAATGAGCAAGGCTACTTTTTGCTTTTTCTTAGTACTTACACTAAAAGTTCTAAGTGTCAACTCTATCCCTCAGTACCCCAAAGTTCCACTGAATAGAATAGAATAGAAATAAAGACCATATTGCTGCATCTCACATTCTTTTTAATAGTATTTTATTTTTTCCATAATGTGTAAAAGCATTTTTCAACATTCAGTGTGAAAAATTTTGAGTTTAAAAATCGTATCCCTGCCTTCCCCTAACGCATCTGCAAGAATTAAAGAAATATTATGTGGGTTACATAAGTGAAATCATGCAAAACATATAGTCAGCTTGTGAAAGAAGAAACAGATCACAAAAAGAAAGAAAAATCTAAACTTCCAATTCTTTGCTAACACAAAAGGAGCTGCTATAAATATTTTTCTACATGTAGGTCCTTTTCCATTTTTGCATTATTTCGGCTATTTGTAACTAGTAGTGGTATTGCTAGATCAAAGGGTGTGCAATCTGGTTAGTCTTTGTGCATAGTTCCAAATTTCTCTCCAAAATAGTTTGATTTGTTCACAACTCTACCAACATTGCATTAGAGTCACAATTTCCCCACATCTCCAACATTTAGAATTTTCCTTTTATGTCATATTAGCCAATCTGATAAGTGTGAAGAGGTATTTCAGAGCTGTTTTAATTTGTATTTCTCTAATCAATAATTGGTTAGAACTTTTTTCATATTACTATAGATACTTTTGATTTCTTCATCTGAAAAATTCCTCTTCATATATTTTGACCATTAATCAATGGGGAATGACTTGCCTTTTTATAAATTTGACTTAGTTTTCTATATATTTGAGAAATGAGTCCTTTATCAGAGAAATTTGCTGTAAAAACAATTTCCAAGATTCCAGCTTTTCTTCTAAATTTCATATCATTGATTTTGTTTGTGAAAAAAATCTTAGTTTAATATAATCAAAATTATCCATTTCCATTTTGTAATACTCTCTATCTCTTGTTTGGTCATCAATTCCTCCATTATCTATAGATCTGACAGGTAAACTATTTTTTATCTTCTATTTCGTTGATGGTATCACTCTTTATTTTTAAATTATTTATCCACGTTAACATTATCATGGTATATGTAATGAGATTTTGGTCTATACCTAGGTTCTCTTGTACTATTTTCCTAGCAGGTTTTGTCAAATAGTAAGTTCTTAACCCAGAATCTGGAAACTTTGGATTTATCCAAGAGAAGATTACTATAGTCATTTACTACTGTGTTCAGTGTACCTAATCTGTTTCCTTGATCCAACTAAAGTGGATCTTAGCCATTACCAAATAGTTTTAATAATTGATGCTTTAAAATATAATTTTACATCTGACAGAACTCCCATTCCAATCAGTTATCATTATGTAGATATTTCCCATAAGAATACTAAAAAAGTCATGCTGTTCTCTTCTAGATGTTTCTCAGTGATCATAACTAGAACAGGATTACTGAAGCTTTTTCCTCAGGGTAGTTTTTAGATGTGGTAGGGCTAGGCCACCATCCTTTGCATTTTTCCTATTAATTCCATTGATATTCTTGCCATTTTATTCTTCCAGATGAATTTTATTTTTTTTCTAGCTCTCTAAAATATTTTCCTAGTTTAATTGATGTGTCAATAAATAAATTAATTTAGTTTCTTCAAGAAACATGGGGTATTTCCTTGATGAAACAGTAAAAAATGACAGAATATAATTCACTATGCTAACAAACAATATGTTAATAACAATATAGAAAAGGGAGAAAGTGGAAAGTTTATCCAGAGGAGTGGTCCCTCATGAACTGGTGCTTTAACACTAGCCAGCAGAGGGAGGGTCTCTGCAGAGAATACATTACAAATGGTGTATATAATAACAGAAGGGAAAAAGAAAAACAACAAAACAAAACTGTTCATTGAAAGCCTTTGAAAGTCTTTTCTCAGATGATTCTTGGGATTTCCTCTGGGTTTAGTCATGGAATGGAAGTCTTTTTGGAAGTTGATGTGTGGATGCTGGTAATCAGACAGGAAACTTTCCTACAAAATTGAGCTCAACACAACTTTAAAATAGCTCTGTCAATAATCAAACCAAACAATGAGAGTTCTCAAAAACATGTCTAAGGGAACTCATAATCTTAGTTGTTATACATGAAGCATATAATAAAACAAAAATTGAAACATTCTCTAAAACTTAATATTACTACAACCCCCCCTGGTGGAGGGTAAATTGAGAAGACAATGGATGGGATATTAATTTAAAAAATAATTTTTATCTTTGTTTCATCACTTTTTGCATCATGTGCCTAATTATCCTCATGTCATTCTGAGAAATTTAAAAATCTAATATAATGGCTAAAAGATGTCAAGGCCAAATCCAACACTGTATTTATCATGACACCTGAGATAATTATGGGGGTTACCATAAAAGAGCAGAGAAATGATGGGATATGAACATTACCACACTTAAGCAATATATACTGTCCATGCAGTATGCCAGGCTTAAAAAACGTGGATGGGATATACGTCCATGCCCCAAACATATTGGAGGAAACTGAGTAAGACTTAATCAGATGTATGGGATTGAGACATCCATGGCATCAGGAACATAGGAGGGGGCATAGAAGCCAGCTGTAGAAAGAGATGGTTGGGAAGAAAACTTCCAGCCATCTGTACAATATTGTGGGAAAAAATTAAACCAATAGAAACCAACCTCAACATTTCTCAAAAGCTGTTCCCTTTGCTGTACCTTGACTTCATGCATGTCTCCCCTCATGTGACAGTCTGTGCTTGCATGTATTCCTCTTGTTTTTGGATGGCATCTTGGCCAACTGGCATCTGATAATTCAGAATGAAGGCAATTAATGTCTTAAATGATAAATTCCCATAATCTGTTTCATATGGATTTAAAAATTGAGGATAATAATGATCACAAAAAATGTGAATGTAACTTGACTCAGAATATAATATACAATTATGTAATAATTTCAAATAATACCTTTTTTTTTACTAAGTATACAATTACTTCTGTGAAAAATTGGAACATATTTAAATACAAGTTAAAGCACAACACAATCGTAAAGAAAACTTTATTTTTGAAAAAAGAAATCTTTTACAAATGTTCCCCTCTTTTTTTGAATATGCTTATCAGAAATAATACTTCTAGAATCAATTTACACTTACCATGGCAACCAATTTGCCAGGGAAATGCTTTATAGAGTTCGATCAAATAATCAGTTGAGAGAAAAAAAATAACAATAACAAACAACTCAGAATATGGGAGCACAATACTACCAGAATTAACATTGTATTATGAAATCAAAATCATCTTGCATTGTTTTAAAATAGAGATAAATAAATATAACAAAATACACATGGAAAAATGAAAGACAATGAAATTCAAACTAGGGAAATCTAAATGAATATGAACTTAACATTAATAAGAGTATTACAAAATATAAACTTGATCCCATAACTATAAAAAACTTTTATAAATATTCTCCCTTTTTTAAAGCTAAGTATACAACACAGTCTTAAAAGCATGAAAATCTCTATGAAAATAAACCCATACCACTAATTTCAAAATGTAGATGTAATAGCATAGAAATCCTATGTAACTTCTGAACTGACATTATTTCTCTGAGTGAATTTATAACACTTTTGATTCCTGTATCTAAAATCCCCAATACTCATATTAATACCCTGTTGCTTACTTCTACATTTCTGTAAAATATGTCTTCTTGAAATAGGATGATGATTGTCACTTTTATTCATCTTAATTCTGTTGTCTTTAACCCCCTCTATGTTGTCTGCTGGTCCTTTCATAATACAAAATGCTTTATAAGTTTAATAATTAATGACAAAAGCAGATTAACAAAATTATTAACAAAATGAGCATATCTGGAATTTAATGGGTTTTCTAAGCTTGGTTTGGGAGAACCACAGCAGTTTGAGTCAGAATCACAGCCAGTCTGGGGAAGGGTTGAGGCTGACTGTTTCAGCAACTGAGTAGAAGCTGCAAATGCAGGTAGAGGAAGGTGTGCATGTGCAAGATCACGATCTGTGGAGGGTGAATAAGATCTCTGGACTTCCCTGTCAGGAGGATCAAGGGGCGTGGCCATGGGAGGAGTAGGAGGTGGCACCAGAGGAGGGGGAAGAGGTAGGGTCCTGAGAGGAGGGATGGGTTTAGGGCAATTTGACTCAGGCTTTGTTTTGATCTCAGGCCTGACTTCCCCTCCCCCCACTGCTTCAGATGTGTTTGGGATGTTGCCTCCAGGCATGGGAAAGAAGAGAAACTCTTAGCATTAGAATTTGAAAAAAATGCAGGAGTCAGAGGTTTCTTTGAAAAGGAATTGTTGGGGGGGGTGGATATCTATATTCCCTTGTGTGAACCCCTTGCTCTCTCTTCTAACAAAAATAAAAATAAAAATAGAAAATCCACAAAAACAAAGCATTAACACGATCTTATCCCCCATTTGTCTGGTTAAACAGACTAAAATCAGGAGTAGGGTACTTAGGGAGTTGACAAAACCCATTTGAAAATTTAAAGGGAAAACAACCAGTACTTTAGAGTTTAAAGGGACAGGGTAGAGGAAATTTTTTACCCAACCAGAAGATCAGAAGATGTAGGTTCAGCTTTCCTCTTCGTGGTCAGCCATCTGTAAGGGGCTAAAATTCTAGCTATACTGTCTAAAATATCTAATGAGTGGTCACCAATAAATTATAAGTTTTAGCAAAAGTTTAGACTTTTAAGCATTTATTAAGGAGAATAAGAATTTGGTGAAAAGAGAGAGAAAGGCTTAGATTCATCTATCTATCTTGGGGAGCTACAGTTCTCCTGCTCCACTCTCCACAAGAATTCTGGCAAAAAAAAATAAGTGAGAAAGACAGCCTTGCCCCTTCTTCCTCCCACAAGCAAACATCACTTCATAATGCCAAAGAAAAGCCACATGCCTGGCCCTCAGAAGCATTCTCCTCATGACAGAGATTTCCTACAGTAAGTCTCCAGCAGGTGGCATCATTCCAATTGTTACAAAGACAAGTTTTCTTTCCTGCCTGCTATTTCTCTCTCAGCCTCATGCCAGGGCATGTGCATTGCCTCTTAAACAGTATAGAAACATCATGGTGTTCAAGAGCATCCTTCTTACTTCTCAAAGCTACATGCATGCCAGGTGAATTTACCCCGCGTCTATTATCCCATGACACAAAAATTGCTACTAACAAAATTTTTCCTCCTTGTTCATATAAAAAATAAATGTTATTTTCTTTCTAATTAATGTATTTTAGAAGCAAAGATTTTACTAAATTATACCTTCCCTCCATATCTGTAGTCCTGCAGAACAATAGTATAGAGACATTGAATTATCTCACTGATTTTATTTTTCCTGTTCTTTTAAGTATATCTTTACCCATAAAAGTTTTATTCAAATGCCACATATTAGGAGAACTTTCAGAAATCATCCTTTCAAAGACTTGTTCTGGAAAATGAAAAAATGTATTTTTTTTTAATGTTTCCTGTGTAGGGGTAGAGTAACTCTATTTGGAATAATTTCCCTCTTAGGGCATAGCCAATGATGTGAACACTTAAGCATTCTCTACAGAGTGTAATAGTAACAAATTAGTACTCTGCTTCCTTACACTGTTATCAAAGTGATAGAGAGAAATTTCAGAGGCCCCTGATCATAGAAACCAACAACTACAGAAAAGCAATCCTTTTCTAAATGTGAATTAAAAATTATAGAAAGAAGATAAGAAAAGGGAAAGATTCATCATTTTTTAAAAAGTGGAGTAACAAACAACTCCCAAATTGGTTCTAAATCAAGGATAAATAAAATGGCATGTTTAGTTAAACTTCTTGACTCCTTTTTCTCTTTCACCTTATGTATATAGTAATCAGTTGTCAAATCTTGTCATTTCTACATCTATGCCATTGTTTGTGCTTGCATGCACCCATTTCTTCCCAGCTACATAGCCTCTACTCTAGATCTGATCAAATGTGAACTCTCTGGTATCTAAAGCCCTTCAAAATTATACTCAACCTACCCTTTCAAACTTCTTGCACACTAAACCCTTTTATGAACTCTATGGCAGCTAGGTGGCCAAATGGATACAACACTGGACATGAATCAGGAAGACTGGAGGTCAAATATCGCCCCAGGAACTTAGTAGTTGTATAGCACTGGTTAAGTCATTTATCTTCTATTTGTCTCATTTTTCTCAATTGTAAAATGGGGATAATAATAGCACTTATCTCCTAGAATTATTGTCAGGATCAAATGAGATGATATTTGTAAATCACTTAATACAGAGCCTGGCACATAAAAGTTCTTTAATAAATGCTTACTTGTTTCTTTCATTTTATAATCCATTCAAACTGACCTTATTGTTTTTCATGCATGATACTATATTTTTCTTCGCTATGCTGTTAAGGGCTAAAATTCTAGCTAAACTGTCTAAAATATCTAATGAGTGGTCGCCAATAAATTATAAGCTTAACAAGAGTTAGACTTTTCAGCATTTATTAAAGGAGAATAAGAATTTGGTAAAGAGAGAGAAAGGCCTAGATTCCTATCTATTAAAGGGAGAGCACATTTCTAGCTCTGCTCTCCACCAGAGTCCAAAGGCAAGAGCGTGAGAGCAAGCGCCAGTCTCTTCCTTCCTCCTCCCACTAGCCCGCATCACTTCCTCACGCCAAAGAAAAGACTCCTTAACTTGCCCTCAAAGACCTTCGCTTCATGGGCAGAACTCTTCTACAGTAAGTCTCCAGCAGGTGGCGTCATTCCAATCGCTACAGTTTCCCGCTTTGTTTCCTCAAGAAACAGTACATTTCCTTGATGAAACAGTCAAAAATAACAGAATATAATAACCTATGCTAACTAACAATATGTTAATAACAATATAGAAAAGGAAGAGAGGAAAGTTTTGTCCAGAGGGGCAATTTTTTGTCCTCATGAACCGACGCTTTGACATTGGTCTTGCAAAGGGAGGGCCTCTGCAGAGAACACATGTTACAGATGGTGTATATTATAACAGAAAGAGAAAAGAGAACAAAAACAACACAAAACTATTCATTTAAAGTCTCTGAAAGTCTTTTCTCAGATGTCCTCTAGGTGTAGTCATGGAATGGAAGTCTTTTCAGGGGTTGATGTGTGGATGCTGGTAATCAGCCAGGAAAATTTCCTACAAAATTGAGCTTAACACAACTTTAAAATAACTTTATCAATAATCAAATCAAACAATGAAAGTTCTCAAAAACATGTCTAAGGGAATTCAGAATCTTGGTTGTTACTCATGAAACATATAATAAAACAAAAATTGAAACATTCTTTAAAATTAATATTAATATAGTCCCCCCTTATGGAGGGTAATTGAGAAGAAAATTCCTGTGATATTAAATTTTAAAATAATTTTTATCTTTGTTTCATCACTTTTTGCATCATATGCCTAATTATCCTCATGCCATTATGAGAAATTAAAAAATCTAACATAATTGGTAACAGTTATCAAGGCCAAATTCAACACTGTATTTATCATGACACCTGAGATAATTATGGGGGTTACCATAAAAGAACAGAGAAATGATGGGATATGAGCATTCCCACACTTGAGCAATATATACTGTCCATGCAGTATGCCAGGCTTAAAATAGGTGGATGGAATACATGTCCATGCCACCGAACATATTGGAGGAAACTGAGTCAGACTTAATCAGATGCATGGGATTGAGATGTCCATGGCATCAGGCATATAAGAGGGAGCATAGAAGCCAGGTGTAGAAGTGCGATGGGTGGTATCAATACTTCCAGCCATCTGTACAATATTGTGGGGAAAAAGAAAATATTAAACCAAGAGAATCCAACCACAACATTTTTCAAAAGCCGTTCCCTCGGCCATACCTTGACTTCATGCATGTCTCCCCTCATGTGACAGTTCAGTGTCTGCTCTTACATGTACTCCTCATTTTGTGATTGGATGGCATCTTGGCCAACTGGCATCTGATAACTCAGAATAAAGGCAATTAATGTCTTAAATGATAAGTTCCCATAATCCAAGTCTCATATGGATTTAAAAATTGAGGATAATAAATGATTGCAAAAAATGCGAATACATCTTGACTCAGAATATAATATATAATTATGCAACAATTTCAAATAATATCCCTTTTTTTTACTTAGTATACTATTACTTTGTGAAAAATCAGAACATATTTAAATACAAGTTAAAGCACAACAGAATCTCAAAGAAAACTTTTTTTTAAAAAAGAAAACTTTTACAAATGTTCCCCTCTTTTTTTTTTTTTTTGGAATATGCTTATCAAAAATAATACTTCTAGAATCAATTTTCACTTGCCATGGCAACCAATTTGCCAGGGAAATGCTTTAAAGAGTTTGATCAAATAATCAGTTGAGAGAAAAAAAAAAAACAAAAACAAACAACTCAGAATATGGGAGCACAATACTCCCAGAATTAACATTGTATTATGAAATCAAAACCATCTTGCAATGTTTCAAAATTAGACAAATGAATAGAAGAAAATACACATGGAACAATAAAAGACAATGAAATTCAAACTAAGGAAATCTAAATGAATATGAACTTCATAATAATAAGAGTATTATAAAATATAAACTTGATCACATGACTATAAAAAGCTTTTACAAATATTCTCCTTGTTTTAAAAACTAAGTATAAGACACAATCTCAAAAGCATGAAAATCTCTATGAAAATAAACCCATATCATTAATTTCAATGTATGTGTAATAGCATAGAAATCCTATGTAACCTCTGAACTGATACTATTAGTCTGAGTGAATTCAGAACACTTTTGATTCCGATATCTAAAATCCCCAATACTCATATCAATACCTTGCTGCTTACTTCCACATTGCTGTAAAATATATACCCTTCCATGGCAAAAGAAGTGGAGTCTTGAACTATGTTGATGATTGTCATTCTTATTCAGCTTAAGTTTTTCTTCTTTAACCCCTCTATATTGTCTGTCAGTATTTTCACTATACAAATGCTTTATAAGATTACTAATTAAAGACAAAAGCAGGTTAGCTAAATTATGAACAAAACAAGTATATCTGGAATTTAAAGGGTTTTCTAAGGTTGTCTCAGAAGCACAGCCAGGCTGGGGAAGGGCTGAGCCCAAAGCTGCAAATGTAGTTAGAGAAAGTTGAGCATCAGATCTCTGGACTTCCCAGGCAGGGGAAGCAATGGGCTTGGCCATGGGAGGAGTAGAGGGTGGGGTCTGGAGAGGCAATTTGAATCAGACTTGATTTTGAACTCAGGCCTGGATTCCTCTTCCCCCACTTTGCCTCCAGGTGCTAGGGGATTAAAAGCTTCTAGAGGGTGGGTCATTGCCTCCAGGCATGCAAAATTAGAGGAACAATTAGTATTAGCACTAGGAAAAGCTGCAGGAATCTCTTCAGGTTTCTCTGAAAAAGCTTGGTTGGGAGAGGGGGAGATATTTCCTTGTGTGGCTCTTCTAACAAAAATAAAAAGAAAAATAGAAAATCCACAAAAACAAAGCATTAACATGATCTTATCCCCCATTTGTCTGGTTAAACAGACTAAAATCAAAAATAGGGTAATTAGGGAGTTTAAAAGGTCCATTTGAAAAAATTGAAAGGGAAAACATCCGGCAATTCAGCAGTACTTCAGATTTAAAGGGATAGGGTAGGGGAAATTTCTTACCCAACCAGAAGATCAGAAGACTGAGGTTTAGCTTATCCCTTCATGGTCGTCATCTGTTAAGGGCTAAAATTCTAGCTAAACTGTCTAAAATATCTAATGAGTGGTCACCAATAAATTATAAGCTTAACAAGAGTTAGACTTTTCAGCATTTATTAAGGAGAATAAGAATTTGGTAAAGAGAGAGAAAGGCCTAGATTCCTATCTATTAAAGGGAGAGCACATTTCTAGCTCCGCTCTCCACCAGAGTACAAAGGCAAGAGCATGAGAGTGAGTGCCAGTCTCTTCCTTCCTCCTCCCACTAGCCCGCGTCACTTCCTCATGCCAAAGAAAAGACTCCTGATCTTGCCCTCAAAGACCTTCGCTTCATGGGCAGAACTCTTCTACAGTAGGTCTCCAGCAGATGGCGTCATTCCAATCATTACAATGCCTTTGTTCAGACTTTGCCTCATGCATTGTCTCTTCATGTACACCTTTTAGAATCCTTCATTATTTTTTAAAGTAGTTTTTTTTTTGTGATGAGGTAATTGGGGTTAAGTGACTTGCTCAGGGTCACACAGCTAGTAAGTGTTAAGTGTCTGAGACTGGATTTGAACTCAGGTCCTCCTGACTCCAGGGCTGATGCTCTATCCACCATGCCACCTAGCTGCCCCCTCCTTCATATCTTTTAAGACTCAGTTCAAGTGTCACCTTTTACATGAGTTCTTTTGTGATTTTCTATCCATCTGTTAGCACCCTCCCACCAAAAAAAAAATTTGAATCTATGAATCCATTTTATATATACATACATAGGCCTTGTAAATTTTGAAGATAAATATCCAAATTACTACTGTATCAAGCAAGTATTAGATATTAGAGTAAGGCTACATTTTTGCACTAAGCATTATAGAGATACTCCCTGAAGAATTGAAGGTTATATTTGTCGATGCCATTGTCTCAAGTATTAGGATTATGACTATGAATTGAGAATCATTTTAGCCAGCCACCTTTAATTAGCTTTAAAGAAAGAGATATTTAAGATGGCAGACAGAAGCCAGGAAATTGCCTGAGCTCCCCCAAGTTTCCCTCAAAAACAGCATTAAATCAATCCTCTAAACAGGTTCTGGAATGGCAGAACCAACAAAAAATTCAGAGAAATACAATCTTGAAATAATGTAGAAGACTTCAGGAAAGGTTGATCTCACTTGGGCAAAAGGGGAGGGCAGCCCAACTCAGCCCAGCGTGGAAGGGTTCTGGGCAAGTCACCAGGAGGCTCTTGGCTACAACATAAATCATTAGCTGAGGACCTTTGGGTTCTGACTTAGCACACTGGTGGCACAGCAGGCAATTTTTGAGACCCAACAGCCCTGGCTGAGAGGGCAAACTGCCAACTAGATAACAACCTATAGGACAGGCACAATTTGGTCAATTCATCCCAGCACAGGGAGCAAGCCCAGAGCACTGAGGAATACAAAAGCCACAGAGGCCTCAGAGGAGAAAGCCAGTAGCCACGCCCCTATCTCCCTGGAGAAGATTGCAAGAGTGGCCTCTGGGCCCCAGGAGCAGAGCTCAACTTCATAAGTTTAAAAATAGAGTACATTATGAATAAGAAACAGGAAAGAACCCTTACTGTTGACAACTTTTGTGACAACAAGGAAGACCAAATGACAAACTCAGATGAGGACAGTACTCTCAAATTGCCTACATGTGAAGCTTCAAGGGAGAAGATAAATTGGTCTCAAGACCAAAAAGCCTTCTTGGAAAAGATCAAAAAGACTTTTAAAAATCAAATGAGAAAGGTAGAAGAAAAAAATGGGAAAATAAATGAGAGAAATGAGAAATACACAAGAAAATTATGAAAAAAGAAAAAAATTTATGAACAAAGAGTCAGATTGGCAAAGGAAGCACAAAAATTGACTGAAGAAAATAATTCCTTAAGAAATACAAGAGGTAGGAGGCAGCTAGGTGGCCCAGTGGATAAAGCACCAATGCTGCATTCAGGAGGACCTGAATTCAAATCCAGTCCCAGACACTTGACATTTAAAAGCTGTGTGGGCAACTCACCTAACCCTCATCGCCCCACAAAAAAATGAAAATTTAAAAATATATAAATATATATAAATATATATATAAATATATATATATTATGAATACTGGTCAAATAGGTGGAAAATTGTCCAAATGGAAAAGGAAGTACTAGCTTACTATGGAAAATAATGCCTTAAAAATTAGAATTGGAGAGATGGAAGCTAATGACTCCATGAGACACCAAGAATCTGTCAAGCAGAATCAAAAGATTGAACATTTTTTTTTAAATATGAAATACCTCATTGGAGAGACAACTGACATGGAAAATAGATCCATGAGAGATAATTTAAGAATTATTGGACTACCTGAAAGCCATGATGAAAAAAAAAATAAAAGAACCTAGACACCATATTCCAGGAAATTATCAAGGAGAATTGGCCTTATAATATAGAATCAAAGGATAAAATCATCATTGCAAGAATCTACTGATCACCTTCTGAAAGAGACCCCCAAAGGAAAACTCTAAGGACTATTATAGCCAATTTTCAGAATTATCAGGTGAAGGAGAAAATACTACAAGCATCCAGAAAGAAACAATTTAAAAAGTATGTAGCCACAGTCAGAATTACATATGACCTGGAAGCTTCAACATTAAAGGATCAGGAAATTTGGAATATGTTATTCTGGAAGGCAAAAGGAGCTTGGATTACAACCAAGAATCAACTACCAAGCCAAATTGAGTATTATCTTTCAAGGGAAAAGATTGACAGTCAGTGAAATAGATTTCCCGAAGAAAAGACCAGAACTGAATTGAAAATTTGATGTCCAAATAGATGACTCATGAGAAGTAAAAAAAAGGTAAACAGGGGAAAAAGTTATTCAATAAAGTTAAATTGTTTACATCCCTATGAGGGAAGATAACACTTTTTTTTTTTTTTTTTAGTGAGGCAATTGGGGTTAAGTGACTTGCCCAGGGTCACACAGCTAGTAAGTGTTAAGTGTCTGAGGCCAGATTTGAACTCAGGAACTCCTGAATCCAGGGCCAGTGCTTTATCCACTGTGCCACCTAGCTGCCCCAAAGATAATACTTGTAACTTGATATCGCTATCTCTTTAGGGTATAGTTACTAAATAGGCTTTGATGTGATGACATAAAGAAACTTAAGGGAGAGGATAAAAGGAAAATAGGAGCAGGATAGGGAAGGGAAGGTGGAATGGGGTTAATTACATCATATGAGGAGACGCAAAAAAACCTATCATAAGAGAGTGAAAGAAGGGAGGGTTGAGCATTGTTTAAACCTTACTATCATCAGATTTGGTTCAATGAGGGAATAACATAGATACTCATTTGGATAAAGAAACTTAGCTTACTCTTTAAGGAAGTAAAATGACAAAGGAAAAAGGGTGTTACTTATAGAAGGGAAGGCAAAAGCAAGAGAAGAAAGGGAAAAATAAAGGAAGGGCAGCTGATAAAAGGGAGGGAAGATTGAGGGAGCCAGAGGTCAGAAGCACAACACTGGTGAAGAGGAATAGGGTAAAAGAAGAAAAATAGAGTACAAAGAAAAGGGAAACTAGGATGGTAGGAAATAGACAGCAATCATAACTGTGAGTGTGAATGAGATTAACTCTCCCACAAAATGGAAGTGAATAGCAGAGTAGATTAAAAAACAGAAACCTACAATATGTTGTTTACAAGAAACACATTTGAAGCAGTGAGATACACACGGAGTAAAGGTAAAAGTTTGGAGCAGAATATATTATGCTTCAGATGAAGCAAAAAAAGCAGGAGTAGCAATCCTTATCTCAAACAAAGCAAAAGCAAAAATGCATCTAATTAAAAGAGATAAGGAAGGAAACTACATCTTGCTAAAAGTTACCATAGATAATGAAATAACAGTTCTAAAGTTATATGCATCAAGTGGTATAACATCCAAATTTTTAGAGAAGTTAAATAAGTTACAAGAGGAAATAGCAAAATTAGACTAGTGGGGGATCTTAATCTTCCCCTCTGAGAACTAGATAAATCTCACCACAAAAGAAATAAAGAAGTGAAAGAAGTGAATAGAATTTGAGAAAAGTTAAATATGCTAGTTGTCTGGAGAAAATTAAATGGGGAGAGAAAGGAAAATGCCTTTTTCTCAGTGGTACATGACACATACACAAAAATTGACCATGTATTAGGGCACAAAAACCTCATAGTCAAATGTAGAAAGGCAGAAATACTAAGTTCATCCTTCTCAAATCATGATGTAATAAAAATTACATGTAATAAAGAGCCATGGAAAGATACACTGAAAATTAATTGGAAACTAAATAATCTCATCCTTAAGGATGAGTGGATCAAACAACAAATCATAGAAACAATCAGTAACTTCATCAAAGAAAATGACATTAATAAGACAACATACCAAAACTTATGGGATGCAGCGAAAGCAGTTCTTAGGGGAAATTTTATATCTCTAAATGCTTAAATGAATAAAATATAGAAAGAACAAATCAATGAATTCGGCATGCAACTAAAAAAGCTAGAGAAAGAACAAATTAAAAATCCCCAATTAAATACTAAATTAGAAGTCCTGAAAATCAAAGGAGAGATTAATAAAATTGAAAGTAAGAAAACAATGAAGTTAATAAATAAAACTTAAAGCTGGTTTCATGAAAAATACCAATAAAATAGATAAGCCTTTGGTTAATTTGATTAAAAAAAAAGAAAGAAGAAAACCAAATTACCAGTATCAAAACCGAAAAGGATGAATTCACTGTGAATGAATTAGAAATTAAAGCCATAATTAGAAGGTACTTTATTCAATTGTATGCCAATAAATTTGACAATATAAATGAAATTGATGAATATTTATAAAAATATAAACTGCCCAAGTTAACAGAAGAGAAAATAAAATCCTGGTTCTGCTCACTTCATTCAGCATCGAATTACTCGACTGAGTAATGTCTTTCCAGGTTTTTCTGAAATCTGCTTGCTCATCATTTCTTTTTTTTTCATATATATATATATACACACACACATATATACATATATATTTATGTATATTTATATATGTATGTATTCATATATATGTATATATATATATATATATTTTTTTTTTGGTGGGGCAATGAAGCTTAAGTGACTAGCCAAGGGTCACATAGCTAGTTAGTGTCAAGTATCTGAGGTCAGATTTGAACTTAGGTCCTCCTGAATCCAGGGCTAGTGCTTTCTTTATCCAGTGCACCACCTAGCTGCCCCTGCTTATCATTTCTTTTAACACAATATTATTCCATTAATTCATATACCACAATTGTTCAGCCATTTCCCAACTGATGGGCATTCCCTCAATTTCCAATTCTTTGTTACCACAAAGAGAGTTGCTATTAATATAAAAATTGTACTCAGGTCACCAGAAAGTGATTTCCAAAGAGTAAACCTTTAGTACTTCTAGCAAGTCCAGTGTCAAAGACAGCTTCAAACCCATGTAAGGGGAAAAAAATCACAACCTCCATGGGAGTGGATGCAGTAGCAGAATATTGCCTCATCCATAATCTTTCTTTGTATAAAGTAGGAGTAACAACAGTGATAAAGGCTTGACCATGACCAAACCTGAGACTACTTTCCCTACTTCCCCATCTCTTTCATGTTGTTCCTCCTCTGGAAAAGCCATGTTTGCTTCACCTTCTCTAATAATTCTAGTTTTAAATGATCTTAATCATTTATAAATGACTACTGGGATATGATCATATTTTCTTGTCCAATCCAACTCTTCTTTCTATGTAAAATCATTCCATATCCAAGTATTTGTAGGCTCTTCATGAGATTGATTAATTGGGCATTTTATCACTTTAAGTGAAGTGGGCTGGCTTGATTAAGGAAATCAATCAATCCCACCCTTTTACCTAAATATCTACTCAATGGTTCCATTATTAGAATTTAAACTCCTTAAAGGAAGACATAGTTTTGGGGCAGCTAGTTGGTGCAGTAGATAGAGCACCTGCCCTGGAGTCAGAAGGACCTGGGTTCAAATATGGCCTCAGATACTCGAAACTTACTAGCTGTGTGACCGGGGCAAGTCACTTAATCATCATTGACCCACAAAAAAAAAAAAAGGAAGATATAATTTCATTTATGTCTTTATATTGACACTGATTAGCACAGTTAAGGGAACAGAATAGGAACCGATAAATGCATATTGCTTTTCTTCCTGTTCCTGTTTCAAGGTGAACATTTTTTTCAGTATGAATTCTATAATATATAAATACCTGGATAAATATATATATATATGTGTGTGTGTGTGTGTGTGTGTGTGTATACATGTACTATGTATACTATATATATGTTTTATATGTATATACATATTGCTTCTTTATGAATATCTGTCTTTCTTTTAATATATGAATAAATCTATATTAGATTTCCAATAGGGCAAAGTGTCTGTGGCAGATCAACCACATTTCATTCTCATCCAACCTCTCTTCTTAGTGATCTCTGCCAGCTTTTTTCTGGAGCCACAAAGTGCTTCTTCAGATGTTTAAGAATAATATTAAAATATTTTGATTAATGTTTTGCCATTCCATTTGCTATATTTAGTATCAGCCATCCTGTGTGTCTTTAATTGCTATCAGTTAATTCAGAAAGCAAAGTTTATTTCATTTAGGTTAAATTCCCCTTCTTAGCCTCCATCTAATGCCAGGTTGCATGTATTTAAGATTCAGTAAGCAAGAGGAACTCTAAAATATGCTATCAGTAAGAATCTTCTCATTAGTAAAATATCAGTGATTTTCTTCCTTCCATTTTATTTTATTTTAATACAAGCTGTCCTCATTCATCAGATTCATTGTGCACCCTGAGTTTCAACTCTCTTCTTCACTTTTCTTATGTAAATGAATTGCAATGACAGGTCTCCTCAATTTGCAGAAAATGAATGGACCAGGGAAAAGTCCATTGCCACATTTTGTCATCTTCTCAAATGATGCAGACCACTGAACAATCTATTTGACTGTGGCTGTCAGTTTTAATTATGAATTTGGCTAAATAATCTAATTGGCCAGGCTATGGTCTGTTTCACCTGCCATGTATGGATAGATACAAAAAAAAAAAAAAAGGTAACTTGCCCAGTTTATTCATTAGGTTTGTAATGAAACCAGCTTAAATAATGGTCAAAAATGCTTCCACTTAGTTTAATTATTTTTCTTTTTCATAAAGAATACAGATCCTTAAAAAAATTCTTACTGCCTAACTTAAGCTATTGTGTGCTAAAAGAAAAGTAAACAAAAATTGTTTATGCAAATCAAAATGCAAAAAAGCTCTACCTAAAGGACTTAAGTAGCTGATAAGAATAACTGAAATTGCTCCCATAGGAATCCTGGGAGCTAGGATCTTCAGTTCTTAGAGAGGATACATGTTTTGGCTGAAGCCACACATCTGAAGAGTAAGAAATAGGAATCCAATTATCTTTCCAAAAATACCTGTTGACTTTTATGGTACAGCTATTAATACACACACATAACCTTTCCAAATCTATCCAATTCTCTCCATTTAACATCTACTCTAGTGCAGGACATTTTCACCTTTCATCAGACCTTTTATAATCATTGCATTTTCATCCCTCTGGTTCTAGCTCTCCCCTCCCCATAGCTGCTAAATCAATTTTTTTTTTTAGTGAGGCAATTGGGGTTAAGTGACTTGCCCAGGGTCACACAGCTAGTAAGTGTCAAGTGTCTGAGGCTGGATTTAAACTCAGGTCCTCCTGACTCCAGGGCCAGTGCTTTATCCATTGTGCCACCTAGCTGCCCCAATAAGTTTATTTTTAATAAAATCTTCACTTAATAAAAAATTAGATATTTCTGAGCAGTGACACTTTGTATTCCCATAATTTAGCAGTGTCTGTACAAAGTAAGGTCTTAAACAATGCTTTGCTGGCTGACTGGTAAACAGACACTCCTCTCCCCCATTTCCTTGCTACTTATTATTGTTTAGCTTTTTTGAAAGAAGTCATACAATCAAACCTCATCCAAGGAGATATATTCTGCCAGCCTTTCAAATATTTTTTCTATTATATTCACATATTGAAATTCCAACATAGATTTTTTAAAATTTATGAATAAAACAAGCATTCCCATGGTAGTAGAACTAAAGAAAGATAATTGCACATGAAAATGTATATCTACTATGCACCACTTGTTATTCCTTTCAATATGCAACAAAATTATCAGGTAAATTATTTTTCTTCCCTCCCATACCTACGCTAGAGAAGGCTACCATTAGAAATAAATATGTGTATATATATATATATATATATATACACACACACATACATACACACACATACATATGTGTGTATATATATACATGCATATATATGTATACATGTGCCCACAAAAGTGGGTGTAAAATTATTTTATACATACTTCTATTTATCAGTTCTTTCTCTAGATGCAGATATCATATTTCTCCACATGTCTTTTATAATTAGAGAACTTATAATAGACAAAATAACTTATTTGCTCAGTCATGCTTAAAACAATATTGCTGTTACTGTATACAAAGTTATTCTTTTTTAATTAATAAAGTATTTTATTTTTTTCCCATTACATGTAAAGATAGTTCTCAACAAAAGTTATTCTTAAACCAATATTACTGTTACTGTATAGAATATTTTCTTGGTCCTGCTCATTTCACTCTTTATTATTTTGTGCAAGTCTTTCCATGTTTTTCCAAAATCCTTGACCACATCATTTCTTATAGCACAGTAGTATTACATCACAACTGGTTCAGCCATTGCCCAATAGATGGCCATCCCTGCAAATTAAAATTCTTTGCCACCACAAAGTTTAGAACATATAAGATCTTTCCATTTTTCCTTAATCATCTTTGGAAATAGACCAAGTAGTAGTATTTCTGGGTCAAAGGGTATAGGTAGTTTAATAACTCTATGGGCAAAATTCCAGATTACTCTCCACAATTGTTGAATCATTTTACAATCCCAACACCAATGAATTGGTGTCCAAATTTTTCCACATCCTCTCCAACATTTGTTACTTTACTCTTCTATCATTTTAGCAAATCTGGTAGATGTAAAATGATGTCTCAAGGATGTTTTAATCTGTATATCTCTAATTGATAATGATTTCAATCATATTATATTACTATAAATTGTTTTGATTTCTTCATTGGAAAACTGCCTGTTCAAATCTTTGACCATTTATAAGTTGGGGAATGACTCATATTCTTATAGATTTGACAAAGTCCTAATTACTATTTGTGAATTTCCTTTCATCTTATTTTTACTCACGATTTGCCTTCTCAGCCTCACTTTTCACTCTATTCCTATTACTTTATCCTTCCCCTTACACAGTTATTCCTTATTTTACCCACCCCTCTAAAATTCCCTCCCTTAACTTCTTCCCCACCTTCCTAATCTTGTTATACACCCTTTTAAAAGTCCCTCCACCACACTATCATTCTGTTTTCTTTCAAACTTCAGAATACTTTTAAAGCTCTTGAGTTGAACACTGTTTCCTCTTCAAACGAGATGAGAGTAAAGTTTAATTACTACCCCTCCACTCCCTACTGTGACCTCTGTATTAATTCTTCCTTTCACATGCCATTTTATGAAATAATTGCTCCTCCTTACCTGTTCCTACCTTTTTTTTTACATCACTCCATCATACAACTCAGCTTCAAACTTCCTAACTACCTTAGAATGGTCACAGTTTTAAGAATATTTATAACAGGATATAGCTAGGTGGTACAGTGCATATAGCACTGGCCCTGGATTCAGGAAGACCTGAGTTCAAATCTTTGTGACCCTGAGCAAGTCACTTAACCATCATTCCCCCAGCAAAAAAAAAACACTCATAATATTTTCAAATATCTTAAGGAACAGTTTAACCTATGTCAATATTTTATCAGTAACCTTTTTTTATATATTCTTATATTTCTTCTGGATATTTTACATAGAATTTTCCATTGAATTCTTGTTACAAATAGTTTAAAGTCTTTCAGTTCATCAAAAATTCTTTTTTTTTTTGATCCAACATTATACTCAGCCTTTCTGGATAAGTTTAATTGTATGCAATCCCAGGTTCTTTGCTGTTCAAAATATTATTTTCCAAGACCTATAGTCTTTTAGTGTAGAAGCTGCTAGGTTTTGTGAAATCCTGATGAATTTATGCAGTATTTAAAGTGCTTTGTGGTTGTTGTTGCTTGGAAATTTTGAAATTTGTTTATAATATTCCTATAAGTTTTCTTCCTAGGATCTCTTTCAGGTGGTGATTGGTAGATTCTTTTAATTTTTACTTCACCTTTTTGTTCTAGAAATTCAGGGCAATTTTCCTTAGTAATTTCTTGTAATATTTTATCTAGATTATTTGTTTGATCATAGCTTACACGTAATCTGGCAAGTCTTATATTCTCTCTCCTCAATCTAGTCTATGGATCATTTGTTTGGTTTTGTTTGTTTATTTTTTAATGAGGTACTTCAGATTCTCTTCTATTTTTTTCTAAATTTATTATATTTTGGTGTCTTATAATGTCACTTGATTCCAATTGCCCAATTTTAGATTTCAAGGAGTTATTTTCTTCTTTAAGATTTTTTATCACTTAATCTAATTGGTTAGATTTCTTTTCATAATTTTATTGGATTGCTTTTTTTCCCCTAATTTTTCCTTGTTCTCTTTTTTACCTCTTTTTGCATTTGGCCAATTCACTTTTTCAAGGCATTCTTTTCCTCATTGGTTTTTTGTATGTCTTTTACCTTTTGGCTCAGTCTGTTTTTGAAGGAGTTTTTTTTGTGTGTGTCTAAGCTGTTGACTTTTTTTTCCATGATTTTCTTGTATCACTCTCATTTCTTTACATTTTTTCCTCTACCTCTCTTACTTTATTCTCAAAGTCATTTTTTAACCCTTCCATGTGCTAAGAACAATTATTTTTTTTTTCTTGAAGGCTTTGTATGTAGGAGCTTTGACTTTGGTATCTTCTGAGGGTGTATTTTGATCTTCCTTATCACCACAGTAACTTTCTGTGGTCAGATTTTTTTTTTCTATTTGCTTATCCTCCTACCCCCATCTCTTGACATTTAATTCTTTGTTAAAGTAAGGCATTGCTTTAGGTTAGAGGCAGCACTATCCCAAGCTTCAGGGCATTTTTCAGCTGTTTTCAGAGATACTTCTTGGGATTTGCAAGTTTTGAGTTGTAAGTTCATATAATTTACAGAGAGGTATATTTACTACTCTCTTGGTCTATGCTCTGGTCTGTAAGCAACAACAAGAATGTTTTTTTGCCATAGAACTATGAGAAAAATCCAGCTCCACTGTGACTCCAAGCTCCGGTATACTAGTGATCCTCCCCTCCGTGGGACTGACAACCAAGACTGCAACCTGGATCTAAGTACAAACCAAACAGAGTCCTGCTTCAGTGCTAACAAAAAGACACCTGTAATCTCCTCCTGGGAAATTTTTTAACCCCCTTACCCTCTGTAGGAAGAATCACAGAAGCAGGTGCTGATGATGATGATTCAGTGGGTCCCAAGACCTGCTCCTGGTTTGCTGGGGCTAGGTCTGCATTGGTAAGGCCTCTGTTGAACTTTCCTCCACTCTAACTCAGGTGCAACAGACCTTTCCTACTGACCTTCCAAGATGCCTTTTTATGGAAAATAATTTCACTCTGTCATACTGTGGATGCTACTGATCACAGAAATGTCTTATGTTATCATATGAAGGTATTTGGAGGGATCTAGGGGAGAAATGAGGTGTCACTGTCTTCCTCTGCCATCTTGGCTCTTGCTTATTCTAGTTTATTAGATTTTTGAATTGTTTTTTAAAATTTTCTTCCTTATGAATTTGCATGTATTATTCTAATTGGTTAACTTTTTTTCATTATTTTCTTGAATTGCTTTTATTTTTTCTAATTTTTCATCATTCTCTCTTGTCTGAACTTTTTTTTTTTTTTTTTGGTGAGGCAATTGGGGTTAAGTGATTTGCCCAGGGTCACACAACTAGTAAGTGTCAATTACCTGAGGTCGTATTTGAACTCAGGTCCTACTGAAACCAGGGTCAGTGCTCTATCCACTGTACCACCTAGCTGGCCCCTGATATTACTCTTTAGGGTAGGAGTGATTTTTTTAACTTCACTATTTTCCTCTGAATATAAACTCAGATATTCTTTTAAACCAAAATAGCTATCAAACATTGGGTTCATTTACCTTCTTTTTCTCATTTTATTTCTTATATTTCTTATTTTATTTTCAGCAGCTTTACATTATTATTATCCTTTTAATCTTGAGTTATGGGTAATTATAGTCCAGTCAGCACCACTAGGCCTGACTTCTGTAAATATCCAAGGATTTTTCAACAGGATCTTCCCCCACTCAACTGTCTATGTTTGTGAGGTGAAAGTTCCTGATGCTGTGAGGTAACAGTTCCTGAGGTGAACTCCCATTTGCTAGTCTTCTTCATGTTTTACCCCTGTGAATGAGTCAAAAGTGGTGCAAAGGTAATGGCCAATCAGTTTCAAAAACTACTAATGATAGACTGGCCTCATTTCTCTTTTCTATCTCAGCCTCAACTGTTTCTTTATTCATCTAACTCCCTGGTGATTAATTCCCACATTCAATATCTCCTCCCAACTCTATAACCCAGTGAACATATTTCTCTCCTGAAATCTTCTCCCTAAAGGGAATAAAAATCATTTCGTTCAGAGTACTTCTCTAAGAAACTCATATAGTTAACCAAGGAAAACTTCTCCGCCTGCAGAAATAGGTATTTAAACTCCCAATATACTGAGTTAACTTTCTATGATTTATAAAAAGAGAGGATAGATTAAGGAAACAGACCACTTTGGAGCCTATGTAGGGCATAGTAGAACTGGTTATTTTATTAAAAGAGCTAAAAGTTTACACAGTATTAGATACACTCCACATAAATAGGAGAATGCTTAGCAAAGGAAAATATCAAGCATTGTTTGGAGTATCTGTTTATATCACTACATGAAGAACTAAGAAATTTTGTTTTGTTTTATTTTGTTTCCCCCTGCCAAGAAAATAAGCTAGTTATTCTACAGCTGTCTAGTTCTAAGGAAAGTCTGTAAAATTCAGTGTGATTAAAACAGTAGGTGAAGAACAGCTTTCTTTGTAACTTGAGAATTTTTTTCTAAATATATCTTTCCATATTGTTGGTCCCTTCCATAATAGAATGTATGCTTCACAAGGACAGGGACTGTTTCATTTTGTTTGTTTGTTTTTTTGCTTGTTTTAAATTCCAAGTACCAAACTCAGATTCTGGTATATCATAGGCTCTTAATAAATGATTATTGATTGATTCATTGAATTACAATCTTTAACTTAACATTTTAAATTGAAAGTCATTTCATTAAATATTTTTCTCTCTCAAAATAAATGTCTTGTGCTTAATACTGAAACATTTCATATGATTATATAGCGTTTAGACTTTTTAGTTACAAAAAGTGTACTTTTTATACCTTGGATATTAAATTATTGTCTAAAAGTCCAATGACCTCTGTAGAATGGAATGTAATAGATGAGCCTAGTTTTGTGTAAACCTTCATTGTTACTGGAATGAGTAGTTAATGGAAAATAATATCTGAATTAATTGTTCTGTCCATGGATCTTTGGGAAGGAGGCATTCTTTTCACGAATACCCTAAATTACCCTTTAAATGAATTAAAATGTGATACCTTTTTGACATAACATTGGTACAGTTGTGTTTTGTTTTGTTTTGTTTTGGTAAATGTTCATCCTCTTTTATCAAATGATGTTTACTATGAGGGAGAATATCAAAGGATAATTCATTAGCTATATTATGTTGATGGCTTAAGGCTGGCTGTATGGAAGGCATGGTACAGGGTGATTGTGTCTGCACCAACATTTGCAGTGTCTCAGGAGGCTCTACTTTGGAGGATAGGCATACCTCTTTCAAAGGAATGAAATTTCCTTGCTTCTGCTGCTAATTCTGCATAAAATTAGAGATATTTTGTGAAATGAGAAACAGTCATCCCTAACCCATGGAAGACAGGAAACAAATGATGACAAGAAGGGGAAAGAATGTAAGACTGACAAGGACTTCTTTCTACAAGTCTTACTTGTTTTAGTATACCATTTAGAGAAATATGTACTGGCAGAACTACTATTCCTTTTTTTTTTTTTTTTTGCGGGGCCATGGGGGTTAAGTGACTTGCCCAGGGTCACACAGCTAGTAAGTGTCAAGTGTCTGAGGCCGGATTTGAACTCAGGTACTCCTGAATCCAGGGCCGGTGCTTTAACCACTATGCCATCTAGCTGCCTTATTATTCCTTTTGATCACAAATATGTAGTATATATGAGTGTTGGAGAGATTAGATATGGAAAACACCATTCTTGATTTTTTCAATATGTATAAACTTACATTTAAAGGAAAATGTTATGGCATTTTTTTTTAATTTTCCAATTATTCTGAGGTGGAGGGAGGACAAGAAGGATTTCTTTTTATTAAATCAGATGCTCTTTTTCATTAAATAGGCCATATTTTAGTAACCAATTTTTAAATGAAATTTTAAAAATAGTATATGCTTTTATTTCTCACAATTTTTTCAACTTATGATAAATTTAGTCTCATTTTTAATTCCTCTGTAATGTTTAAATTACAGTTGTCTTTGAAATCAGTCATGGGTATAAGAAGAAATAGGTTTCAAAATTCCATTTTCAGTCTATTTTTAAAATGTCACCAGTTGTATCCTCCCTTGTGGGAGAAGTGTGATAGTTTCACTCCCCATTAGTGAATATCTTTTGCCTGTTATAAAATTTATATATGTTCTTTGATCCATAGCTGAAAGGCAACTGAGCAAAGTTCTCTGCTACAAATGAATTAAAGAACTCATACAAATAAAATTTAATATTTTTGATGCCTTGTTTTCTTTAAAATAATTTGTAATTCATTAAATTGTATTTCATGAGAATGTCACTAAATGCTCATTATTTGCATGGAAACTTAATAAGTGATATGCTGGGTGGTTCTAAGGATATTTTGTCATTGGTATATTTTCCCCCTTGACATTGTCCTCAACTGGTTTAGTTTCATTTCATTGCTAAAAGTAAGCCAATAGAATATTGATCTCATTAATAGGTGTTCTTTATTTAATGATGCAGTTCACAATTTTTTTGTGTATTCTTATGGAAGCAATTCGTGCCAATGTCCTCTCACAAATCCTCCATAAAGTACCTACTCAAAAGACAGGCTGTTTTTTCTAGGACTTTTAAAATCTGGTAGATAACTTTGAAATCAATAAGCTCTCTATGTGTCATACCTTATTCTTACTAGACTGTTGAGTGATCCCCCTACAAGAGAATGCACTTCCTGGATGATATATTTTATAGCATTGTTTTCAAGAAAAAACATTATTGCTTGAAGGCTCCTTATATTTGCCACCATCCTCTGGGTTACCCTACAATTTTGATTCTTCATAAGTTATCATATCATCAAGGGAATTAATGGAAAAAATGCAAAGGAAGGTGGCCTAGGGATACCAGATATAAAACTATATTATAAAGCAGCAATCATCAAAATTATTTGATACTGGCAAAGAAATAGAATAGTAGAATATGTTATGTACACAAGGTACAGTAGTGAATTAATATAGTATTCTACTGTTTGATAAACCTAAAGATTCCAGCTTCTAGGATTAAAAATTCACTATTTGAAAAAAAAACTGCTGGGAAAGCTGGAAAATAGTATGGCAGAAACTAGGCATAGACCAATACCTTAAATGAAAATAAGGGCAAAATGGGTTCACGATTTCTACATAAAAGGCAATGTCATGGGTAAATTAGGAGAGGAAGAAATAGTTTACCTGTTTGATTTATGGAGAAAGGAAGAATTTATGACAAAACAAGAGATAGAGAATATTATGAAATGCAAAGTAGATCTATTTGATTATATCAAATTTAAAAGGTTTTGCATAAACAGTCAATTCAACTAAGATTATAAGGAAAGCAGAAAGTAAGAAAACAATTTTTACAGCCAGGGTTTCTTAAAAATTCTTAATTTCTAAAATATATAGAAAACAATCAAATTTATAAGAAGTCAAGTCATTCTCCAACTGAAAAATAAACAAAGGATATGCAAAGGGAATTTTCAAAAGAAATTAGATCCATCTATAGTCATACAAAAATGTTCTAAGTCACTATTCATTAGTGAAATACAAATTAAAATAACTCTGAGGTACTACCTCACACCTATCAAAATGGCTAATATGACAAGCAAGGAAAATGTAAAACATTAGAGAAGACATGGGTAAATTGGAACACTAATATGTTGTTCATGGATTTGTGAACTGATCCAACCATTCTGGAGAGCAAATTGGGACTATGCCCAGAGGGCTATAAAACTGTGCATACCTTTTGACCCAGCAATACAACTACTAAATGTGTATCCCAAAAAGTCATAAAAAAAACCCCAAACAAACAGAAAAGGACCCACATGTAGCACAATATTTATAGTTGCTCTTTTTGTGTTGACAAAAAGTTAGAAATTGAGGGATGCCCATCAATTAGGGAATGGCTGAACAAGTTGTGGTATATGAATGTGATGGAGTACTATTTTGTGATAACAAATGATGAGCAGTTGGATTTCAGAAAAACCTACAAAGACCTAAATGGACTGATGCTGAGTGAAGTGAGCAGAATATTGGACATAGTAACAGCAACATTGTATGCTGTTCAACTGTGAAAGACTTAGCTCTTCTCAGCAATGCAATGATCCAAGGCAATTCCAAAAGACTGATGATGGAAAATTATTTCTACATTCAGAAAAAGAACTATAGATTCTGAATGCAGATTAAAGAACACTATTTTCAATTTATTTGTTATTTTTTTTCTTTCTTGTGATTTTCCCTTTTGTCCTGATTCTTCTTTTACCACATGACTAATATGGAAATATGTACAATAATTGTATATGTATAACCTATATCTGCTTGCTTCTTAGGGAGGGGGAAGAAAAAGGCAGGGGGGGGAGAAAAAATTGAAATTCAAAACCTTATAAAATGAATGTTGAAAACAATCTTCATATATAATTGGAAATAAAACAAAGAATAAAGAAATTATGATATTCTGTGAATCAAAGATATGCAATGCCATTATGATAATATTTTTGTTAAAGGATTTATTATTTTTGTGTCAAATAGATAAGTGGATTTATTGTAATAACTCTAGTTTTCCCCTGCCTTTCAGATCACATTTTACTTTTGTTCAACTCTGAATTCAATTCAATGTCCATCTGCTATTCATCCAAGATTTATATATCCTCTAGGCTTCCACCAGTTGCAGATGACCATGGATCAGCACCTTGAAGCACCACAGGCCACAGTGTGGATGTGCAGTCCAATACGGGAGCTGCAGTTCCTGCCGCAACAAGGACATCAGAAAACTGCACTCTCTGTTGCCCATGTGTTCCTGCATTTCATTCGTGGTTTTTTCCTCCAGATCTTGGTGGCCCATCTCAGCTGTGCTCAAGCTGCTCCTGAGTACTGAACTCCATCAGGCACTGTCCTTGGCCATCTCCTCCCAACCACCAGTGTCTATTCCCAGAGCCCTCAAGTCTTGCTTGCATACATCTCTGTAGCAAAGCTGGGGGTGTCCAGCAGGTCTTTGGCCTGAGGCTAACTCGCCATAAAGTAGTTCTTTAGGAATGCGCCCATCTTGGATGCGGTGCACATGACCAAGCCAGCTCAGCCATCTTTGTTTCAGTAGTGTGTAGATGCTTGGAAGCTGCATGGGTTGGAGAACTTCTGTGTTCATGATCCTACCTGACCAAGATATGCCAAAGATGCGCCAAAGCCAGCACGTGTGGAAGCTGTTAAGTTTCTTCTCTTGTCTAGTGTATGTAGTCCATGTTTCACTGCCATACAGTAAGGTAATTGGGATGCATGCTCTATAGACGGCAAATTTGGTTCGTCTTGTTAGTTTACTGTTTGCCCAGACATGCTTGGCAAGCTTAGACATGCTTGAAGTAGCTTTCCCAATCCTCTGATTGATCTCAGAATTAAGTGACAAATTGTCACTGACAATAGAGCCAAGATATGAGAATTGGCTTATGACATCCAACTGGTAGCTACCGATTTGTATCGATGGAGGTGACATAGCACTCTGACACATGACTTTCATCTTTTTAAGATTAATGGTTAGGTCAAAGTCCGTGCAAGCTTGGGAGAAGCAATCCATCAAGGTCTGCAATTCACGCTTTGAGTGACAGGCAAGTGTGGCATCATTGGTGAAAAGCAGGTCTCTAAGGGTGCTGCCTTTCACTCTGGTTTTGGATCTCAGACGTGAAACGTTGAACAGGCCTCCATACAACTGGGAATGCAGATAGATGCCATCAGTTGATGAACCCAAAGCATGATGTAACAGCATGGAGAAGAAAATTCCAAACAGCGCAGGAGCAAGCATGCATCCTTGCTTGACTCTGCTGTTTATGCTGAATGCTTCACAGGTGTTGCCTTCAAACTGTACGACAATCTGCATGTTGCAATGAAAGGAGCGAATCAGGCTATGGAGTTTAGGAGGGCAACCAATTCTCAAGAGAATTTCAAAAAGAAACAGACCCACTCAGAGCAAGACAGCTCCCCTCAAGTCCAGCACTGGAAAGTACATTACAGACAGGGTTAAACAAATGGAAAGATGGGTAGAGCACTTTTCTGAGTTGTACACTGTCAGAAATTCTATCACAGAATCAGCTTTAAACATCATTGAGTCCTTCACTGTACTACAGGAGTTGGACAATGTACCCACGCTTGAGGAAATTGAGAATGCAATTAGCTCCCTAAGATGTGGAAAAGCTCCTGGTGTAGATGGTATCACAGCTGAATTGATCAAATGCTCTAAAAACATTCTCTTAAAACCCCTGCATGAATTGTTGTGCCTGTGTTGGAAAGAAAGTGAACTGCTACCAGATATGCATGATGCCTGTATAGTTACTCTTTATAAGAACAGTGGAGACAGGAGTGACTGTAACAACTACAGAGGAATTTCTCTTCTCAGCATCGTTGGGAAGATGTTTGCCAAGATCATCTTGCTTAGACTATGTAAACTTGCCAACCGTGTTTACCCCGAATCGCAATGTGGCTTTCGAACAGGGAGGTCAGCTATCGATATGATTTTCTCACTTTGCCAACTGCAAGAAAATTGCAAAGAACAAAGAAAACCCCTCTTCATTGTCTTCACAGACCTGACCAAAGCATTTGATATGGTTAACAGAGAAGATTTATATATACATATATATATACATACATGTATATGTGTATATATATATGTGTGTGTGTGTAGTGGAGGGGCCAAATTTTAATTGGGGAGTGTTAGGCAGCTCGCCACAATATTGGGCAAGGAAGGAGATTAACAGCCTCTTTCAAAAACAGAGCAGGATTTATTAACAAGAATGAACTTATTAACAAGAATGAACTTAAAAACACAAGTAAGATAGTAAAATTAAGGGAAAGGAAAAGAAAGGAATGGGGGAAGGAAAACAATACGATCTGAATCACACCACCTCCTGGGGCTCAGAAGAACACGCAGCTGCATCCTTTCTCTTTCCAGTTGCAATGCCAGAATGGCGAATCTTCCTTCTCCTTACCAGTAACCCCCCGGGGCTCCCAGGAAACAGGGTGGACAGACACAAAGCCTGAAGCTAATTGGCTGGCAGCCCTAATTGACAGAATTAACAGACACTTGTAGAACAGCCAGCCTCCCAGCTTCTGCACATGGAATGTCACCTGACTGCCCTCACCTAGCTTCCCATGACAATAATTTGGCCGGGCCCACATAAGCAACAGAGCAAGGTGGGTGGAGCACTGTGCCAACACAGAGGCACGGTGCCTGAGTCGCAGCCAGGGTGTGTGCTGGGGCTTCTAAATCATGATTAATTCTTTACATTAGGTATATATATATATGTGTGTGTGTGTGTGTGTGTATACATACATACATACATACATGTATGTATGTATGTATGTATGTATGTGTATGTATGTATACACAGACATATAGGTATACAGACATGTGTGTTTATTTATGTATATGTATACATATTTGTATTTATATATGTATATATGTATGCATATATGCACAGGTACACAATGAATAACTCAAAGATTTGCTCACCAAATTACATACTGTAGCATAAAAAGACATTCTTCATTCACTTATTTATGCCTGTATAGATATTTAAGCCAATGCTTTTTGAGTGAATATGGATCCCATTAATGAGGTTCTGAAGTATTCTGTGGTTTTCTGTAATAAGTACATTGTCACCCCTAGACAGTGACATCTGAAAGACCTAACCATCTTGCTTCAATTTGAACTCCAAAAAGAACCTTATCCTTGAAAGATGGTACTAATCTTCAAACAAAATAGTTTTTGTGTTTTCATTTATTGAGGAATATCTATGATCCTAACTTATACTCATGGGAGATGCTATTAGAAGAAAACTATTAGGACTGGTTTTTATTCTAACAAGTCAAATACTTTAAAAATATATTCAACATATAACAGAGTGAGATTTTATATGATCTACAACTTTAAAATTTTTTGAATGAAAATAGGGTATACTATAAAACAGTGCTTATTAATGTCTATTTATTCTATGTTAATATTTTCAATAAGGATACATCAATGTGCATCAACATAATTGTCAAAAATACTGTGGAGAAATGTGAAAATAGTCATATAAGTTGTTAATTATTTAAATTTAACCTAAAAAACACAAATCTGCTCCTTATCTATCTACACACATACGTAGATATTTTTTTATATCATTAATTTTTCTTTCTTCTCTTTGATTTGTTGGCTGAACCAGAAAGACATTTTTTAAATTGTGCTTCAAAATTTAAATAATCTCTACGTACTTCTAGCAGTTAAACCAATATCTTGAGCAGAGAAAACACTCAGCTGAGTTCTTTCAACATTCCCCTCTAAACAACTTTAAAATAATGACTCAGATTGAACCCTAGAGTGACAGAGCCAAGAGAAGATTGAGACATTCTTCCAGCTGAAAACAACATAGGATGGAAGATCTGTGAAATGGAGGAGAAGGCTGACCCAATCTCCATGGGGATGAAAAACTAATAATGGGAGTAGGATCAAGAATAACCTACCCAGCAAAACAGTATAATCCACATAGAGGGGAAACAGATATTTGATACAATAGAGGGCTCTTGAGAATTCCTGATGAAAAGACCATAGCAGAATTAAAAAACAAAAAGACCTTGAAATGTAGGAGTCAAGGAAAAACATAGAAAGGCAAATAGTACAGAGAAATCATGATGGATAAATACAATTAAGTTACTTACTATTTTTTTTAGCATATGGTATAAGATTTTATTTTATGTTTTTTTTAATTAATAAAGCATTTTAATTTTTTTCCCATTACATATAAAGATAGTTCTCAACTTTTGTTTATACAAGCTTTACAATTTCAGATTTTTCTCCCTCCTCCCCCCTCCCCTAGACAACAGGTAATCTGAAATAGGATATATATATATATATATATATATATATATATATATATATATATATATATATACACACACATATATATATATATATATACACACACACATAATAATACTAAACATATTTCTTCATTAGTCATGTTATAAGAGAAAAATCAGAGGAATGACAAAAAGCTCAAAATAGAAAAACATCAGCACCAAAAACAAAAGAAATAGTATGGTTCATTCAGCATCTATACTCCACAGTTCTTTTTTTTTTTTCCTGAATTTGGAGATCCTCTTCTATCATTAGTTCCCTGGAACTCTTCTGTACCATTGCATTGGTGAGAAGAATATAGTCCATCACAGTAGATCAACACTCAATGTTGATGATACTGTGTACAATGTTCTTCTGGTTCTGCTCATCTCACTCATCATCAGCCCACCCAAGACTGTCCAGGTTTCTCTGAACTCCTCCTGCTCATCGTTTCTTACAGCACAATAGTATTCCATTGTATTCATATACCACAGCTTGTCCAGCCATTCCCCAATTGATGGGCATCTCCTCATCTTCCAATTCCTTGATACCACATAAAGAGCAGCTATAAATATTTTTGTACATGTGGGTCCTTTTCCCCTTTCCATGATTTCTTTAGGAAAAAGACCCAAAAGTGGTATTGCTGGGTCAAAGGGTATGCACAGCTTTATCACCCTTTGGGCATAATTCCAAATTGCTCTCCAGAATGGTTGGATCAGTTCACAGCTCCACCAACAATGCATTAGTGTTCCAATTGTTCCACAGCTTCTACAACATTTATTATTTTCCTTTTTTGTCATTTTGGCCAATCTGATAGGTGTCAAGTGGTACCTCAGAGTTGTTTTAATTTGCATCTCTCTAATCATTAGAGATTTAGAGCATTTTTTCATTTGGCAATAGATAGCTTTGATTTCTTCATCAGAAAACTGCCTGTTCATATCCTTTGACCATTTCTCAATTGGGGAATGACTTGGATTCTTATATATTTTATTTAGTTCCCTATATATTTTAGAAATGAGGCCTTTATCAGAAGTACTGGCCATAAAAATTGCTTCCCAGCTTTCTGCCTCCCTTCTAATTTTGGATGCATTGCTTCTGTTTGTACAAAAATTTTTTAATTTAATGTAATCAAAATCATCCATTTTGCATTTTATAATATAATCTATCTCTTGTTTGGTCATAAACTGTTTTCCTTTCCAAAGATCTGATAGGTAGACTATTCTTTTCTCTCCTAATTTACCTATGGTATCACCTCTTATGTCTAAATCATGTATCCATTTTGACCTTATTTTAGTATACGGTGTAAGATGTTGGTCTATGCCTAATTTCTGCCATACAATCTTCCAGTTTTCCCAGCAGTTTTTGTCAAATACTGATTTCCTATCCCAGAAGGTGGAGTCTTTGGGTTTATCAAACACTACATTACTAGTGTCATTTACTACTGCGTTTCCTGTGCCTAGCCTATTCCATTGATCCTCCACTCTATTTCTTGGCCACTACCAGATAGTTTTTATGACTGCTGCTTTATAGTAAAGCTCCAGGTTTGGTACCACTCACCCACCTTCCTGTGAATATTTTTTTTCATTATTTCACTGGATATTCTTGTTTTTTTGTTTTTCCAGATGAATTTTGTTATTGTTTTCTCTAGATCTATAAAATAATTTTTAGGTAGTCTGATTGGTAAGGAATGGAATAAGCAAATTAATTTAGGTAGTATTGTCATTTTTACTATATTAGCTCTGCCTATCCATGAGCAATTGATATCTTTCCAATTATTTAGATCTGATTTGATTAGTGTGAAGAGTGTTTGGTAGTTGTGCTCATAGAGTTCCTGGGTTTGTCTTGGCAGGTAGACTCCAAAGTATTTTATATTATCTACCATTACTTTAAATGGAATTTCTCTTTCTATCTCTTGCTGCTGGACTTTGTTGGTCATGTATAGAAATGCTGATGATTTGTGTGGATTTATTTTATATCCTGCTACTTTGCTAAAGTTGTTAATTGTTTCAAGTAATTTTTGAGTTGATTCTCTAGCATTCTTTAAGTATACCATCATATCATCTGCAAAGAGTGATAGTTTTGTTTCTTCCTTGACTATTCTAATTCCTTTAATTCCTTTCTCTTCTCTGATTGCTAAAGCTAACATTTCTAGTACAATATTAAATAATAGGGGTGATAATGGACATCCCTGTTTCATCCCTGATCCTATTGGGAAGCCCTCTAATTTATCTCCATTGCATATAATACTTGCTGATGGCTTTAGTTAGATACTGTTTATTATTTTAAGGAAAGCTCCAGCTATTCCTAAACTCTCTAGTGTTTTTATTAGGAATGGGTGCTGTACTTTGTCAAAAGCTTTCTCTGCATCTATTGAGATAATCATATGATTTTGGTTGGTTTTCTTATTGATGTGGTTGATTATGTTAATAATTTTCCTAATGTTGAACCAGCCCTGCATTCCTGGTATAAATCCCACCTGGTTATAGTGTATTATGCTGGTGATCACTTGCTGTAATCTCCTTGCTAATATCTTATTTAAGATTTTAACATCAATATTCATTAGGGAAATTGGTTTATAATTTTCTTTCTCTGTTTTTGCTTTGCCTGGTTTTGGTATCACCACCATATTTGTGTCATAAAACAAATTTGGTAGAAATACTTCTTCACCTATTTTTCCAAATAATTTGTATAATATTGGAATTAATTGTTCTTTAAATGTTTGGTAAAATTCACCTTTAAGCCCATCTGGCCCTGGGGATTTTTTCTTAGGCAGTTCATTAATGGCTTGTTCAATTTCATTTTCTAATATGGGTTTATTTAAGGATTTTATTTCCTCTTCAGTTAACCTGGGCAGTTTGTATTTTTGTAAATATTCATCCATTTCATTAAGATTGTCAAATTTATTGGCATACAGTTGGGCAAAATAATTCTTAATTATTGATTTAATTTCCACTTCATTGGTGGTAACATCACCCTTTTCATTTTTGATACTGGTAATTTGGTTTTCTTCTTTCTTTTTTTTAATCAAATTAACCAATATTTAATCTATTTTATTGTTGTTGTTTTTTTCATAAAACCAGCTCTTACTTTTATTATTTAATTCTATAGTTTTTTTTTTTTTTGCTTTCAATATTGTTAATTTCTCCTTTAATTTTCAGGATCTCCAGTTTAGTATCTAATTGGGGATTTCTAATTTGTTCTTTTTCTAGCTTTTTAAGTTGCATGCCCAATTTATTAATCTCCTCTTTCTCTTTTTTATTCATGTAAGCATTTAGAGCTATAAATTTTCCCCTAAGCACTGCTTTGGCTGCATCCTATAGATTTTGGTATGTTGTCTCATTATTGTCATTCTCTTGGATAAAGTTATTGATTGTTTCTATGATTTGTTGTTTGGCCCATTCATTCTTTACAGCGAAATTAATTAGTTTCCAATTGATTTTCATTCTACTCTTCCCTGGCTCTTTCTTACATGTAATTTTTATTGCATCATGATCTGAGAAGAATGCATTTACTATTTCTGCCTTTCTACATTTGACTATGATGTTTTTGTGCCCTAATACATGGTCAATTTTTGAAAATGTGGCATGTACTGCTGAGAAAAAGGTATATTCCTTCCTATCCCCATTCAATTTTCTCCAGACATCTATCATGTCTAACTTTTCTAGTAATCTATTCATCTCTTTCACTTCCTTCTTATTTATTTTTTGGCTAGATTTATCTAATTCTGAGAGGGGGAGATTCAGATCCCCCACTAGTATAGTATTACTATCTAATTCCTCTTGTAACTCATTTAACTTCTCCTCTAAGAACTTGGATGCTATACCACTTGGCACATACATATCTAATATTGATATTACTTCATTATCTTTAGAACTTCTTAGCAAGATGTAATTTCCTTCCTTATCTCTTTTAATGAGATCTATTTTTGCCTGTGCTTTGTCTGAGATAAGGATTGCTACCCCTGCTTTTTTTTACTTTAGCTGAAGCATAATATATTCTGCTCCAGCCTTTTGATTTTACTCTGTGTGTATCTCTCTGCTTCAAATGTGTTTCTTGTAAACATCATATTGTAGGATTCTGGTTTTTAATCCACTGCAATTTGGTTCTGTTTTATAGCAGATTTCATCCCATTCACATTCACAGTTATTATTACTGACAGTCTATTCACCACCATTCTATTTTTCTCCTTTTTACTTTTCCCCCCCTTCTTTTACCCTATTCCTCCTCACTGACGTTTTACTTCTTACCCCTGCCTCCCCCAATCTTCCCTCCCTTTTTATTACCCCCCTCTCTTTTCTTTAACATTTTCTCCCTTGCTTTTGTCCTCCCTTCTATCAGTCTCCCCCTTTCCCTTTTGCTTCCCTAAAGAATGAGCTAAGTTTATCTCAATGAACATATATGTTATTCCCTCTCTGAATCAAATCTAATGAGAATAGGGTTGAAACCATGTTCCCCCTCCTTTCTTTTTCATTATTGTAATAGGTTTTTTTTTGCCTCTTCATATGATATAATTCATCCCATTCCACCTCCCCTTTCCTCTTCTCCCCATAGACTCCCTTTTATACCCCTTAATTTTTTTTTGTATCATCACATCAAAGGCAATTTATATTTATACCCTCTGTGTAAAGTCCTTCTCTCTGTCCAAATATGTTTACAGTTCTTAAGAATTATGAATATTATCTTCCTGTATAGGGATATAAACAGTTTAACCTAATTGAGTAACCTTTTTTTTCCCCTTCTGTTTACCTTTTTAAAGTTCTCTTGAGTCTTGTATGTTAAGATCAATTTTTCTATTCAGTTCAGGTCTTTTCATCAGGAAAAATTGAAAGTCCCCAATGTCATTAAATGTCCATCTTTTCCCCTGAAAGAGAATGAACATTGTGTTGAGTAATAGATTCTTGGCTGTAATCCAAGCTCCTTTGCCTTCTGGAATATCATATTCCAAGCATTGCGGTCCTTTAATGTTGAAGCTACCAGTTCCTGAGCAATCCTGACTGTGGCTCCATGATATTTAAATTGCTTCTTTCTGGCTGCTTGGAGTATTTTCTCCTTCACCTCATAATTCTGTAATTTGGCTGCAATATTCTTTCGAGTTTTCCTTTTGGGGTCTCTTTCAGGACGTGATCAGTGGATTCTTACAATGATGATTTTATCCTCTGATTCTATAATATCAGGGCAGCTCTCCTTAATAATTTCCTGGAATATGGTGTCTAGATCCTTTTTCTGGTCATGGCTTTCAGGCAGTCCAATGATTCTCAAATTGTCTCTCCTGGATCAGTTTTCCAGATCAGTTGTCTTTCCAATGAGGTATTTCACATTTTCTTCTATTTTTTCATTCTTTTGATTCTGCTTGACTGATTCCTGGTGTTTCATGGATTCTTTATCTTCCAACTGTCCAATTCTAATTTTTAAGGCATTGTTTTCTTCAGTGAGATTATGCACCTTTTTTTCCATTTGGCCATATTAATTTTTTAAGGAATTGTTTTCTGCAGTCAATCTTTGTGCTTCTTTTTCTAAGCTGCTGATTCTTTTTTTCATAGTTTTCTTGTTTTGCTTTCATTTCTCTCCCCATTTTTTTTTCTACCTCTCTCAATTGATTTTTGAAATCCTTTTTGAGCTCTTCCAGGAAGGCTTTTCGTTCTTGAGACTAATTCACCTTCCCTCGTGAGGCTTCACGTGTAGGCAATTTGAGGGTAATTGTCCTCATCTGAGTTCATGTTGGCTTCTTCCCCATCGATACAGAAGCTCTCAATGCAGAGGTCTCTTTTTTGATTCTTACTCATTGTTTCAGCTTATTTATTTATTTTTTAAGTTGAGGTCTGCTCTGGGGGCACCAGCGTCCCTGTTTTGGGCTTCTTGTGCCAGTGTATAGGTGTTGTGTGATTGGCTTTTTACACTGAGGCCTTTATAGTGTATGCAGTTTGCCCCTCTGCACTTCCTGTCTGAGTGTGTTTGGTCAGGCACCTGATCCCACCTGTCCTGTTAGTGGTCCTACAGCTGGCAACTCGCCCTCTCGGCTAGTGCAGGTAGGTTTTTCCACTGTCCTTCTTGGTCACCAGATTTTTAAGCTAGGTTCCAGGGTCCTCCAGTGTTCAGCGGTGGCCCGCAGCTCCTGCTGACTTTCCCCAACCCCCTCGGCTGCTGACCTGCACTGGGCCTACCTTTTGCCTGAGTCAGACTGACCTTTTCCTGAAGTCTTCTAAATTATCTCTCGTTGGAAGACTGTGTCTCTCTGTCTCTTTGCAGGTTCTGTAGTTTCAGAATCTGTCCAGAGGCTTGACTTAATGTTCTTTTTGATGGAATAGAAGGAGAGCTCAGGCAGCTTGCTGTTTCCTCTCTGCCATCTTGGCTCTGCCCCCTACTTACTATTGTTAATATGGAAGACAATAATTGTAACTCCTAAGAAATTTATAATTATTAGGTCAGTTAGAAGATATCTGCATAGAAAGAAGATATGGAAGGAAATCAATTGTGCTGGGATCATGTAAAAAAATAGACAAGAAAGAGATATGTCATGGGAGGAGGGGGAAGGGGAAGAAAATGATAAGAAATATCTCACAAAAAAGCAGTTTTTAATATTGATCTTTTATGGGGAAAATTAGGTGGGTATGCGAGAAACAATTGAAATTCATTCACATTTAAATTGGTTCAAAGGGGATATACATACATTTACACAATATAATTTACATATTTCTTATTTATATATATTTTATATATACGTTTTATTTTATTTTAAATTTGTTCATTTAATATTATAAATATAATATAGATTTTGTATAACTTAATATGCATACACACATATAGAATGGCTCCTTTTAACTAGTTTGGATATAAATAAAGTTCACGTGTTTCTCACACAAATTTTTCTTTCGATTTTTAAAATTTACTTTCAACACTCTTTCATTATATATAGAGAGATCTTTACTTCTATCTATAACTATATCTATGTATGTCTATATCTATCTGTCTATATGTATTTATCTCTTTATCTGTACTTATATATAACTATATATTATATATAAATATCTATATCTACATATCTCTAACTCTATCTCTATCATCTAAAATTTTTACCCAACAGAGGAGTAGAAAAGGAAGGTGGACAAAATAAAGGAGGGGCAATAAAAAGAAGGAAAATAAAAGACGGCACAGGTGAGTGCAAAAAAGATCTTATGGAAAGATAGAAAATGAGAAAAGGATAATGAGAAGAAAATCAGATATAGGAAAATGCACATTTAGTCATCATAACCATTAATGTGGATGGCATGAATTTATCCATAAAGCAGAAGCAGGTAGCAGAGTGGATTAGAAAGCAACATCCAACAATGTTTTTTCAAGAAACACACTTGACACACATAGACACATACAGTGCTAAAATAAGGGAGTTGAATAGAACTTTTATACATGAGCTAAGGTCTAAAAAAAAGGCAGGGATAGAAATCATGATCTCAGACAAACTAAAACCAAAACCAGACCTAATTAAAAGGTCTAAGCAGGAAAAGTATATCTTGTACAATAATATACATACATACACATACATATATGCATGTGCAATACATATACATATATACATGCATTTACACATAAATATACATACATACATACATGTTTATGTTAAATGGAAAAGCATCCAAATTCTTAAAGGAAAAGTTAAATGAGGAAATAGACAATAAAACTATACTAGCAAGGGACCTCAAACATTCCCTATTAGAGCTAGAAAAATAACACTGTAAAATAACTAAGAAGGAAGTCAAGGAAACGAGATATAAGATATTATTGCATCTTAGAGAAGTTAGATATAATAGGTCTTTGAAAAATTGAATGGGAATAGGAGTATATCTTTTCTTTCACACTATATAGCACCTTCACAAAAATTGAGAATCAACCAAAAAACTAATCCAAAAAAATCATAAAGTTGCAGGATATGAAAAAGCATTAGTATTTCTTCTATAAAGTACCAACAAAGCTCAGGAGCAAGAAACAGAAAGAGAAATTTCATTGAAAATGACAGAAAATATAAAATACCTGTCAGTCTCTCTGCTAAGACAAATCCAGGGATTATATGAACAGAATTCCATAACACAATTTGCAAAATAAAGTCAGACCTAAACATTTAGAAAAAAATATTGTTTATGGGTAGTCCACAAAATACAGTAAAACTTATAGTTGTTCCAAGTTAAATTACTTATTCAGTGCAATATCCATAAAAATACCAAAGAATTATTATATAGTGCTAGAAAAAATACTAACACAATTCATCTGCAAGAAAAAAAATTCAAGAATTTCAAGGGAGTCGATAAATTAAAAAATAAAAGAACACAGTCTAGCAGTTCCAGATTTCAAAGTGTATATTACAAAACAGAAATCATCAAAATAATCTGGTACTGACTAAAAAATACAGTGTTGGATTAGTGGAATTGATTAGGTACATAATACATAATAAGAAATTGCCATAATATTCTAGTGTTTGGTAAACTAATTATCCAAGTTTGTGGAGCAAGAACTCACCAATTGACAAAAATTGTTGGGAAAACTGAAAAGCTATTTGGCATAAACTAGGAATAGATCAGCATTTTACACCATGTAACAAGATAAGGTAAAAATTGATATATTATTTAAACATAAAGGGTGATCTCATAAGTAAATTAAGAAAGCATGGAATAATATTCTGTCTGAACTGTGAATAAAGGATAGTTTATAATCAAACAAGAGATAGAGAATATTACAAAATGTAAAATTGACAATTTTGACAACATGAAATTAAATAGTTTTCACATTGGTAAATCTAATGCAGCCAAAACTTTAAGGAAAAGAGAAAACTAGAGGAAAGAAAAATTTATAGCAAAATTCTCTGATGAAGACTTCATTTCTCAAATATGTAAAGAATTGAGCCAAATTTATAAAAAAAAAAATAGAGCCATTCACCAGTTGATAAATGATCAAAGGTTATGAACAGGTTGTTTTCAGAAGTAATCAAATTTATCAATAGTCACATAAAAATTCTCTGAATCATTACTGATTAGAAAAATGAAAATGAAAATAACTCTGAGAAAACACTTCTCACCTATCGATTGGCTTACAAGATAAAAAAGAAAAATGAAAAATGCTGGAGCATTTATTGGAGAAATTGGGACACTAATGAACAATTAATAAAATTGTCAATTGATCCAAACATTTAAGAGAGCAATTTGTAACTATGATAAAGGGCTATAAAATTGTGCATACTATTTGACCCATCAATACTACTACTACTAGATCTATATCTGAAAGAGATCAAACAAAAGAGGAAGGAACCTATTTGTATAAAAATATTTATTGCAGCTCTTTCTGTAGTTACAAAGAATTGGAATCAAGGGAATGCCCATTAATTGAGGGATGGCTGAAAAAGTTGTTGTGTATGATTCTGATAGAATATTGCTGTGCTATAAGAAATAAGGATCAGGAGGGTTTCAGAAATACCAAGGAAGACTTTTATGAACTCAAGCAAAGTGAAGTGTACAGAACCAGAACTTTGTACAAAACAATAGCAATTTTGTAAGTGTGATCATCGGTGACAGAATTAGCTACTCTGATCAAGATAATGATCTAAGACAATTCAAAGTACCCATGATGAAAAATTCTATCCACCTCCAGAGAGAGAATGGTTGAATTTTTATTTTTATTGTTTTAATTTTTATTGTTACACCAATAGTAATGATTGACAAATATTCAGCAATATGCAGGCAACTGAGTCTAACAAAAAGAACAATATATCCTGAAAGTTATGAGTCAGTATGTACCAGGCAGAATAAGCTATCACTATCTACCACCTGCATTCTGCCTTCCCTTATAGCCTGGTGGGCTAGTCGTGGCCTATAGACCACTAGCCCTAGTCTCAGCTTGGTCCTGTTGCCATACCACCTTAGAAACCTGACTTTATTAATTCTGGAGGAACCACAACCCCTGATTCCTTAGTAGCCATGGCTAAAGAAGAGAGGAAATTTTCATCACCAACGTCCTTGGCACTATCACAATGTTCAACATCAGAAATTGATAGTTTTACTGCTGTGAAAACTGGGAAATAGTATAGCAGAAAGTAGGCATAGACCAACATTTCAAACTGTATACCAAGTTGATGTCAAAAAGGGTACATGATTTAGACATAAAAGGTGATAGCATAAGTAAATTAGGAGAATGATGAATAATTTTAATGTCAGATCTATGGAAAAGAGAAGAATTAATAAACAAAGAAGAGACAGAGAATAGTATCAAATGCCAAATGGATAATTTCAAATACATTAAATTTTTAAAAAGTTTTTGCATAAATAAAACCAATTCAAGCAACATTAGAAGGAAAATGGAAAGCTGGGAAATTGTTTTCACAGCAAGTTTTTGTGACAAAATCCTCATTTCATAAATATATAGAAAACTGTCAAATTTATAATACAGGTCACTGCTCATTTGATAAAGTTTTCTATAATCATATGAAAAATGATCTGAATCACTATTGATTAGAGAAGCATAAATTAAAACAACTCTGAGGTACTACATCATACCTATTAGATTGGCTAATATGACAGAAAAGAGAAATGATAAATGTTGAAGATGTGGAAAATTTGGGACACTACTGCATTATAGGTGGAGTTATGATTGATATAGCCATTCTGGAGAACAGTTTGGAACAATGACCAAAGGGCAATAAACTGTGGATACCCTTCAACATCACAACACCACTACTAGGTCTGTATCTCCAAGAAATCATAAAAAGGGGGAAGAAACTGCATGTAAAAAATATTTATACTACCTCCTTTCTGGTGGCAACAAATTGACAATTGAGGGAATGCTCATCAATTGTAGAATGTATGAACAACGTGTGGTATATGATTATGATAGAATACTATAGTGCTATAAAAATGACAAGCAAGATGATTTTTTAAAATCCTGGAAAGACTTACATGAACTGATGCTGTGAGAAGTGGGCAGAACCAGAGAATATTGTTCTAAAATCTACTATTATAGACTTAGCTCTTCTCAGAAATATAATGATCAAAGGCAATTCCAAAAGACTCACAATGGAAAATGCTATCCACATTGAAAGAAAGAATTATGGAATTGAAGCATACTACTTTCAATTTTTTGTGTTTTAGGTTTTTTTCATGTTTTTTCCCTTTTGTTCTGTTTCTCCTTTCCCAAAATGACTGATAAGGGAATATCTTTAATATTATTGTACATGTATAATCTATGTCAGATTTCTTGGCATCTTTGGGAGGGAGGGGGAGGGGGAGAAAACATTGGAACTCATGTAACTGGAAAAATAAAATACCATTTACAAAAACATTTTATACATATATGATTAGGTATTATTTTGAATAAATTATACCATTAATATATATATAACAAGAAGTTGATAGTTTTATCAATAAAAAATGACATAAAAATTCATTACCATCTGTCTTATGGCTGAGTCCCAAGGACAACCAAGTCGATGTGCCCTGAAGCTCTTATATGTACTAGCTCACTTTTTAGTTGGTGAATTTCTTGAGAGCAAGAGTTGTCTTTATTTTATGTATCCTTACAACTTAGTAGTGCTTGGCGCATAGGAAGTATCAAATGTTACATAAAAGTTTTACCCTCAGAACTCAAAAAAACAATTAGATATTTCTACTTCATACTTCTCATGACTTATTTTATTAAAATATATTTAAACAAATTTGACTGATTTTTGTCCTTTTACATTTTCATCTTTTTCCTGTCAAGCATTCATTATATGCCAAGTACACTGCTAAGTTGAAGGAATGTATAGAATTTTTAGATGTATACATACATGCATGAATGAAAATAACAAATATAACTTATTAAAATAAACTTGGAATTTCGATGAATGAATACTGAGTAAAATGGATAGAACAAAAATAAAGCTTTATACAATGATCATGATATCATAAAAAAAGAACTCGATAGGCATTTGGAACTCTGATGATATCGGTGACCAATTACAAAGAATAATACTTTTGTATGCCCGACACATCTCCACAGAGAGATGATGAAGAAGACAATGGAGAAGACATACATCCTCAAATCTGAATAATGTGTTGATTTCTTTTATTTATGGAGTGTGTATATATTGGTCTATATTGGATCCAATGCAGAGAATGTGAACCCAAACTGGACTCATAGTACATATTGAATCATTGTTTGGAACTTTGGGGAATCTCAACATTCAAGCACTGAACTAATTTGGAATTTTAGTATCACATGATAAATTCTGAGTTTTTCCACAGTCATATCCTTGGTCCAGTCACAAAACATGAAAATGTAGCTTCATATACTTCTTTCTCTTCATACTTAAGATAGTATAGTTGCTTAGGAAATATGTTTTAAGTGCTTACTACATACAAGGTTTTGGTCCAAGTATTGTATATACAAAATTTGATATATGGTAGGTCCTATACTCAAGATGGAAAAAAGTGCTTCCTACCAAAATGGCTACCTAAAGAGAGAAAAATTGTCTTTTTTCCCAAAAACTATTAAAAAAATCATTACATTTGCACCTGACCAAATAATAAACAAATCTAATACAAAATTAAAGTGACTTGTTCCATCATAAAAACCACACGCAAAAAAAAAAAAATGCCAGTTGCCTTTGTGAAACAGGAAAGGTGGAAGCAAAGTATCTGGGCAGGAAAAAAAAAACCTACATGTTTGAATGAGCCCATACATAGAGGAAAAATTTGTGCTTGAGTGTTAAAAGGAGGATAACATTACAGAGAGACCAGTCACAATCAAAGCAAATTTTCTCATCTTGAATGTGGGGATGAAAACAGAAGAAAAGAAAAGAAGGAAATGCAAGGTGAAGTGAGGCAAGGAAAGATGAGATGAGGCAAAGAAAAGCTTAGTGCTAATGGGTTGTGTGTCAAATTGAGGAATAATTGGATAGATTGTGGTATATAAATATATGGGAAAGTAGTCATTCTCAAATATATGTTTGAAAAAATCCCTCATTCATATGACTTTCTTTTCTGCAAAACAACCAAAATTAGCATTCCAGTTGAATGTAAGCTTTTTGGGACACTTTTTGCCTTTGTCATTTTATCCACAGCACCTGGTATGTAATAGATGCTTAATAAATGATTTTTGAATGAATAAATCATTTTTATCCATTTTGTGTGCTCCATCTGAAACTAACCTAAAATATTCATCATATAATCCAACTATATTTCAACAGCAATTCCAATTGTCAGTTTAAGAAACCTCACCTTGGGAGCAGTTAGGTGGTGCAGTGGATAGAGCACTGGCCCTGGAGTCAGGACCTGAGTTCAAATCCGACCTTAGACACTTAACAATTACTAGCTGTGTGACCCTGGGGAAGTCACTTAGCCCCCATTGCCTCACTTAAAAAAAAAAGAAAAGAAACCTCACCTTTTCTTATATAAAACAGGCATCATTCTCAGAAGTAAGAAAAAAATAAATTATTCACTTTGTCAAGAATCTTTATTGTCACCAAATCATACCGCTTCTCTTTTTTCATTCTTTTTTTGTATTTTCAAAACTGTATTTTAGTTTTGATTCTTACCCATAACAATTATGTTTGAAGAGAAGAAAAATTACCAACAAAATTTACATTTATTTTTTTTCTATCTTTATTTACTTTTTAGTTGCCTGATTGTGTACATTCATGAGACATTTATAATCACACTGCATAATCATGACAGCAAAATTTGCAACTAGAGTAATGGCTGCTGGGGGGCAGCTAGGTGGCACAGAGGATAACATTGGCCCTGGATTCAGGAAGACCTGGGTTCAAACCCAGCCTCAGACACTTGACACTTACTAGCTGTGTGACCCTGGGCAAGTTACTTAACCCTCATTGTCCCACAAAAAAAGAAAAGAAAAAGAAAAAAGAAAAGAAAAGATAGAGTAATGGCTGCCAGAGCCAGACTTCTCTTAATCTTTTTGGCTCAATTTTGAAAGTCATAATGTGGTTTGAAAATAAGGTGACTATTATTTTTATTTTGCAATAAGATAAATTTGCATTGTGTTTTCCAACTAAGGGTAAATAAAAGGAATGTGAATAAAGATGAAAATATAAATTGCTTAAATAACCACGTGAGGATTTACAAAATGTTTCCATATGTTTTATAATGGAAAGCCTATATAAAGCATGTTTCAAGTTTTAATTCATTAACTCTTGATGAACCTGACCAGCTAGAACACACACTCACACATGCTCACAAAACCACACATACATATTTTTAGTAATTTGATTTATGAGTAAAAACAAATACATACTAAATATTCTTTTCAACCCTAGTAATTTCCTGTCAGAAAGTTGGATAAAATATATGGCATTTGAAAAACAAAAAAATATTTCAGTCATTATGTTTTGTTTATGAAATCACAACAGAAAATAACATGGATTTCAATAATTTGAAGAACCAATTTCCTATTGTCTGAACAAACTCTTGGATTGGCACATTATGAATAAAAAATATTTACCTGTGATTTTACACAGCAAAATTCATTCTTTTAAAGCAAATGAATATATATGAAAGGTAAAAAAAGAATTATTACTGTTCAAATAACATATGCTAGAGATGGGTCATCAAACTGGCAAGTTATTTTCTGCTTTTCTGATTCAGGAAGGAATGTGATTTTTTGTTATGAACAACAAGGACTGGAACTTAACATTTGTTATGAACAGCAAGGACTTAGAAAAGTGGTAAGGCTAAGAAATCACTCAAGACACTAAGAATAATCTTACCATTTTCAAATAAACATTCAATCTGTTAGTACTACTCCCATGTGAAGAGGAAAAATAGTTTCCAAGAAAAACTATAAGTAAAATACTATCAAAAGTTTTGAATTATCATAACACCTAGTTTGCAGAACCTAGTAAGTAAATGTCAATTGATGAGAATGAAGTTTGTAAGAAAAGGTAACTCCACCCAGACACATGCACATTATAGCCTTCTCTGCCCAATATCTCATAAGTTCTATTTGTTTAATGTCTATTACATTTTTTTTCCTTTTTTTTTTTTTTTGGCGGGTCAATGGGGGTTAAGTGACTTGTCCAGGTTCACACAGCTAGTAAGTGTCAAGTGTCTGAGGCCAGATTTCATCTCAGGTACTCCTGAATCCAGGGCCAGTGCTTTATCCACTGCACCACCTAGTTGCCCCAATATCTATTATATTTTAATGCTAAAAACTTAACTATAATATATTCTGTCAAAAAAAAGAATACTGGTCTTCAATTATAGTAGCTAATGTGAGATATTTCTAGTGGAGTGAGTATCATTTCCCTCAAATTATTATCTAAAATAGAAATATTTTTGATGTTATACATGATGTATTCCAAAAAGAGTGTATTATTATTAATAAGACAGTGCTTACTTAGGAACTTGGGACAGAGATATGGTGGCAGTCACTCAGTCAAAATACATGTATTAAGTAACTTTGATGTGCTAAGTACTTTACTGTGTTGGGGATACAAAAAATGGAAGAAGTTCTTCACCTAAATGTAGATAGAACATGCAAACTACTATAATGTGATAAAATAATGGAATTTGGCAGATGCCCAGGGGTCCCACCTGAATGATCTAGTATTGTTTGGGAAACCAGCTAGTTACCTACTTGGGATGATTGGATATGGGCCACACCTGGCTTGCCCTGAGTGATTTATGCTACTGATGTCAGCAGGGGAACCACTCTCTGACATCCAGCATGAAGGACCTCCCTTTTGGGGGAAGGTGAGAAAAAGTAGAAAAAAGGGAACACTTGCTGAGGGGAGTTTATTTCCTGTCATGAGCTTCTGAGAGCAGACTGCAAAGGGGCTGCACAGATGTTTCCTATTGAAACTACAGACCCCAGGTGGTAAGTTAATAAAAATGAATCCAGCTCTTTGAATTAGTTGAGCTGGAAGAAAATTTGAGGATTGTGTCAGTCATTGCCAGAGCCAGGGAGCTTATCCATTTTCTCTTTCCCTATTCCCTTGTCATTGGTTTAATTAATTTCACCTTTGTTATGTATTTTATTGCCATTAATAAAAGCTGATTGGTTTGTGGAAAAGAGGCTGTTAATCTCCTTTCTTATTGGCCTGGGTGAAATAAATAAAAAAGGCAGTTTGGAAGGGAGGAAACTTCGGACCTAGAGGTCCCTCATTATTTTCTTAACCCCAATATTACAGCGAGCCAACCAATTAACTCTCCCCATATTAAATTTGGCAACTACATTACAAACAACATACATATGTACATCTCTCTGTGTGTAAATTTAAAATAATCAATAGAACAAGAATATGAGAATTACTAGGTATAAGGAAAGGCTTCATGTAGAAGTTGGAATTTTATCTGTGATTTGGAGGAAGTCAGGGAAACCAGGAGGTAGAGATGAGAAGGGAGAATATCCAAGCATGGCATGAAAATGCCCAGAATTAAGAGATGAAGTAACTTGTTCAAAGAACAAAAAAGCAAGTACCAATGAATGAGAGAGTATATGTGGGAAGCTTCATTAGGTTTATGAACATTGGAAAAATTATGTGAGAGAGGGTGGTAGAGGATAGGTTGTGAAAGGTTTTGAACATTAAACAGGATTACTTCTGATTATAATATTTTATTATTCTATCCTCTTCCTCATGCCTTTTAATTTTAATATGTTTTTATTTTATTTCATATAATTATTTCTAATTATATGAAAAACTGTTTAACGTTTTTTAAAATTGAGTTTTAAATTTTTCCCTGCTTCCCATCCCTCCCCACTCTTTGAGAAGAAAAGTAATTTGATGTCAATAATTCAACACACTGCTATACAAAACATATTTCTATAATTCCCCTTTAGAAAGAGGATTTACATTTCATCCTGGAGGTGACAGGAAGGTACTATTATTGACTTGAGTAAGAAAATGACATGATCAGAGTGGAATTTTTGAAAGATCTCTTTGAAAGCTAAGTGGAGGGGAAAATGGAGTGGGAAAAATTTGTAACAGAAAGCTGAAGGCTGTTTATTGCAGGTGTGAAAGAATGAGAGAAAGCAACAGAATGGTGATAGCAACAGAAGTGGGACTCTTTAAGAGATTTTACAAATTGGATATGGGCAGGGGTGAATTGGAGAGAGAAAGAAAGTGACCAATTGAATATGACATGCAAATTGCAAATCTGGATGACTAAGAGGATGTTGGTACCTTCAAGTGTAATAGGGAAGCTATTGGGCAGGGATTTTTTTAATCATAAAAATAATTTTATTATTTTCTAGTTACATGTGGAGATAATTGTCAACATTTTTTTTCCTAATATTTCAAGTTTCAAATATTTCTCCCTGCCTCTCCCATCTCCTCTCCCTAAGACAGCAAGCATTCTGATATATGTAATATATGTACAATCACATTAAACATATTTCTACATTAGTCATGCTGTGAAAGAAGAATCTGAGCAAAAGGGAAAAACCTCAAAAAACAAAAACAAAAAATTATAAATACTATGGTTCAATCTGCATCTAGATTCCACAGTTCTTTTTTTTTTTCTGGATTTGGAAAGCATTTTCCATCATGAGTCCTTTGGAACGATCTTGGACCATTGTATCGCTAAGAGGCAAGTCTATCACAGTTGATCAACACACAATGTTTTTGATACTATGTACAATGTTCTCCTGGTTCTGCTCTTCTCACACAGGATCAGTTCATGTAAGTCCTTCCAGGTTTCTCTGAACTCCTGCTCATCGTTTCTTACAGCAAAATAGTATTCCATTACATTCTTATAACACAACTTGTTCAGCCATTCCCCAATTGATTGACATCCCCATAATTTCCAATTCCTTGCCACCACAAAAATAACAGCTTTAAATACTTTTATGTGTGTGAGTCCTTTCTCTTTTTTACGATCTCTGTGGGAAAAAGAACTAATAATGGTATTGTTGGGCCAACAGTTTATGCAAAACTTTATAGCCCTTTGGGCATAGTTCCAAATTGCTCTCCGAAATGGTTGGATCAGTTCAAAGCTCCACCAACAATTCATTAGTTTGCTAATCTTTCTACAGTTTCTCCAACATTTATTATTTTCCTTTTTTGTCATATTAGCCAATCTGATAGGTGTGAGATGGTACCTCAGAGTTGTTTTAATTTACATTTTCCTGATCAATAGTGATTTAGAACATTTTTTCATATGGCAATAGATAGCTTTGATTTCTTCATCAGAAAACTGCCTGTTCATATCCTTTTACTATTTCTCAGTTGGGAGTGACTTGGATTCTTATAAATTTGATATAGTTTAGTGCTTTATCCACTCTGCCACCTAGCTGCCCCAGAAGCATAACATATTCTGCTATAAATTTTTACCTATGTGTATCTCTCTGCTTCAAATGTGTTTCTTGTATATAGAATATTGTGATATTCCAGTTTTTAATCCACTCCACTATTCACTTCTGTTTTATGGCAGACTTCATCCCATTCATATTTGCAGGTATTATTACTATTTCCCTCCATCCTATTTACCCCCTCTGTACATTTTTTGCCTTCTTTCACCCTATTCCTCCTAACTAGCATTTTGCTTCTCACCCCTGCCTCCCCCAATCTGCCCTCTCTTTTATCAGCCCCCTCCCTTTTCTTTACCCTGTTCTGCCCCACTTTTGCCCTCCCTTCTATCAGTGCCCCCCTTTTTCACTTACCCTTTTACTTCCCTAAAGAATAAGCTATATTTCTTTATCCAAATGAGTGTATGTGTTATTCCCTCTTTGAACCAAATCTGATGAGAGTAAGATTGAAACAGTGCTCACCCCTCCCTTCTTTCCCTCTATTGTAATAGGGGTTGTTTGTGCCACTTTATATGACATAATTAACCCCATTCTAACTCCCCTTTCCTCTTCTCCCCATATACTCCTTTTTCACTCCTTAAATTCCTTTATATCCTCACATCAAAGAAAATTTATATTTATACCCTCTATGTATATTCCTTCTGTCTGCCCAAATAGAGATACAGTTCTCAAGAGTTATAAATATTATCTTCCCATGTAGGGATGTAAGCACTTTAACCTTATTGAATAAAATTTTCCCCTGTTTACCTTTTTGTACTTCTCTTGAGTCTTGTATATTAAGATCCAATTTTCTATTTAGTTCTGGTCTTTTTATCAGGAAACCTTGATTTCATTGATTGTCCATCTTTTCCCCTGAAAGACAATTCTCAGTTTTGCTGGGTAGTTGATTCTTGGTTGCAAGTTTTTCTTCCTTCCATAATATCATATTCCAAGCCTTGTGATCCTTTAATGTTGAAGCTGCCAGCTCTTGTGCAATCCTGACTGTAGCTGCATGAATTTTAAGTTGCTTCTTTCTGTTTCCTTGGAGTATTTTCTCCTTCACCTGGTAATTCTGGAATTTTACTACAATATTCCTTAGAGTTTTCTTTTTGGGGTCTCTTTCAGGAGGTGATTGGTGGATTCTTTCAACGACAATTTTATTCTATGATTCTACAATATCATGGCAGTTCTCCTTGATGATTTCCTGGAATATGATGTCTATACTCTTTTTCTGATCATGGCTTTCAAGCAGTCAAATAATTCTCAAATTCTCTTTCCTGGATCTATTTTCCAGCTCAGTTGCCCTCCTAGGAGGTATTTCATATTTTCTTCTATTTTTTTTTCATTGTTTTCATTCTGCTTGACTGATTCTTGGTGTCTCATGGAGTCCTTAGCTTCCATCTGTCCAATTCAAATTTTTAAGGCATTGTTTTCTTCTGCAAGCTTTTGCACTTCCTTTTAGATTTGGCCAAATTAATTTTTTTTGGAATTGTTTTCTTCAGTCAATCTCTGTGCTTCCTTTTCCAAGCTATTAGTTCTTTTTTCATAATTTTCATGTATTGCTTTCATTTCTTTCCCCATTTTTTCTTCCACCTCTCTGAATTGATTTTTAAAATCTTTTTGAGCCCTTCCAAGCTCTTCCAAAGCTTGTTTTGGTCTTGAAACCAATTCATCTTCCCTCTTGAGGCTTCACATGTAGGCAATTTGAGAGTACTGTCCTCATCTGAGTTTGCGTTTTGCTCTTCCCTGTCTACACAGAATCTCTCAATGCTAAGAGTCCTTTTCTGTTTCTTACTCATATTGTGGTTTATTTTTTAAAGTGGAGGTCTGCTTCTGGGGCACAAAGGTCACTGTTTCAAGCTTCTTGTGCTGGGGGATAGGGGATAGGGGCTGTGTCACTGGCGTTCTGTTCTGAGGCCTCTGTGGCTTGTGGATTCCTCACCACCCTGGACTTGCCCCCTGTGCTTCATTCTGTCACACTGGGATGGCCAGGTCTGGCCACACCTGTCCTGTGGGTGGTCCTCTAGCTGGCAGCCTGACCTCTCTCAGCTGGTGCTGGTAGATGTCACAACTAGTCTGCTGTGCCACCAGCTTCGTGAGCCAGGATTAAGAGGCCTCGGTTGCTCTGCTGAGGCCAAGAGTTTCCTGCTTACTTCCTCAGACACCCTCTGTGCTGTAGCACTTCAATCTCCTTTTGCCAGAGATAGATTGACCTTTCCTGAAGTATTATAAATTATCTTAAATTGGAAGATTGCTTCTCTCTTTCTGTAGGTTCTGTAGTTTCAGAATCCATTTAGAGGCTTGATTTAAAGTTCTTTCTGAGTGAACCACAGGATAGCTCAGGCAACTTGCTGTCTTCTCTATGCCATTGTGGCTCTGCCCCCTGCACAGGGTTATTAAGAGGTAGGTTATGAGTTCAATTTTAGACATGTTCCATTTAAGACATCTCTAGGATATTTAATTCCAGGTGTCCAATATGCATTTGAGTACACAAAACTGGAGGTTAAGAAAGTGGTTAGTAACCTGAGAAACATCTACAGAGAGATGATTGTTAATCTATAGCAGCTGATGAAATCACAAAATGAAAGAATATAGTTGGATAAGGTTCCAGGACACAGCACTGTGGGGCATTCACATTTGAATGTGACTTGGCTGAAGGATCAGCCAAGAGGTAGGAGAATCACAAGAGAACAGTTTCCAGAATATCTATAGAAAAAAAAAAAGAGTTTTGAGGAGAAAGTGTGATTAAGGTTTTAAAAGATGCAGAAATTTCAAAGATAAGGATTAAGTAAAGGTTATTACATCTGGCATTTAAAAGATAACTTGTAACTTTTGTGAGACAATTTTAGTTGAATAGAGAGGTCAATATTCAAACTGTAGAGAATTAAGAAAAGAGTCAGAGCAATAGAAGAAGAGGCCCCTGTTGTAGATAGCCTTCATAGAGAACATAGTGACAAATGTGGGGAGAGATATGGGAAAATAGCTAGTGGAGTTGGAGAATAGATATTTTTGGGGATGAAGGAAAAATGGGTATATATGAAGGCATTATGGAAGCAGTTTGTGTTTGTGTGTGTGCATATGTGTGTGTGTGTGTGTGTGTGTGTGTGTGTGAAACACTTTGAACGTTGGGATAATTCCATAAATGATCCCTTTGGAATAGGTGGTAATTGGCTTATAATGTGAATTGTGGCTTTTTTAAAAAAAATCTTTAAATGAATATATACAAAAACAATGTCCTAAAGTTATTAACTATAAAAATGGCCAATCTGCCTATATTTTTTTGAGAAATTAATTTTTAAAATCTTTGAAAAGAGCAGAACTCAATGGAAAATGATATATAAAAGATCCAGGAGAAATATAAGGAAATTATTAAAGAACATTTATATGATACCGAAAAAGATTAAACTGTTATGTAAGCTATATAAAAATGTGATTAGTGTTCTTAAAGTTTTTATCATTATTAAAGTAGTTTGAAAGAAAGTTTGTGGCTGAGTTCTACGACGGGGTGATTTAAAAAACAAAATTCATTAGGAAAAGGTAAAAAGGAACAAGTTTCTCATAAAAAGGGGTGTGAAAGGAAGAATTAATACAGAGAAAAGAGGTGGAGATTGAGGGCTGGTAATGTTGAAACTTACTCTCATCTGAATTGAATAGGAAACAAAGTACATCTCAAGAGCTTTAAAATTCTTCTGAATCTGTAGAGAGGTGAGAAAAGAGAAAGATTGGGTGGAGAAGGGACTTTTATTTATTTTATTTTAATTTTAATTTATTTATTTTATTTTTATTTTTTTGCGGGGCAATGGGGGTTAAGTGACTTGCCCAGGGTCACACAGCTAGTAAGTGTCAAGTGTCTGAGGCCGGATTTGAACTCAGGTACTCCTGAATTCAGGGCCGGTGCTTTATCCACTGCGCCACCTAGCCGCCCCTAAGAAGGGACTTTTATAAAGGTGTATTTAATAAGATTAGGTGAGTGGGGGTGAAGATAAGAGAGGGAATTTTAGAGGAGTCAGTAAAATAAGTAATAAGAGGGTAAGGGGATAAAAGGTAACAGGAATAGAGTAAAAAGACAGGCTGAGAAGGCAAATAATGAGTAAAACTAAGATGGAGGTAAATTCACAAATAGCAATTAGAAATTTATCAAATATAAAAGAATATGAGTCATTTCCCAATTGATAAATGGTCAAAGTTTATGAGAAGGAAGTTTTCAAATGGAGAAATCAAAACAATTTATACTCATATACAATGTTTTAAATCATTAGTAGAGATGAACAGATTAAAACATCCTTGAAGGGGGCAGCTGGTGGCACAGTAGATAAAGCACGGGCCCTGGATTCAGGAGGACCTGAGTTCAAATCCAGCCTCAGACACTTAAAAATTACTAGCTGTGTGACCCTGGGCAAATCATTTTACCCCCATTGCTCCACACACACAAAAAAAAAATCCTTGAGATATCATTTTATACCTACCATATTGGCTAAAATTATAGAATAGGAAAGTAATAAATGTTGGAGAAGATGTGGAAAAACTTGGAAACTAATTAATTGTTGGTGGAATTGTAAGATGATCCAACCATTTTTGAGAGCATTCTGGAATTTTACCCACAGAGTTACTAAACTACGTATACCTATACCTATACCTATACCTATACCTATACCTATACCTATACCTATACCTATACCTATACCTATACTTATACCTATACCTATACCTATACTTATACCTATACCTATACCTATACCTTTGAACCAGCAATATCACTACTTGGTCTATACCCAAAGATGACTAAGGAAAAATGAAAAGATCCTATATGTTCTCAAACCTATATGTTATAAACCTATAAGTTCCAAAAACAAAAGAATCTGTATGTTCTAAATTGTTTATAGCAGCTGTCTTTGTGGTGGCAAAGAACTTGAAATTTCAGGGATGCTCATCAATTAGGGAATGGCTGGGGAATTCTGATATTCGATTGTAATGGAATGCTACTGTGCTATAAGAAATTATGAGCTCAAGGATTTTAGAAAAATATGGAAAGACACACAAAATATTGAAGAGTGAAATGAGCAGAACCAAAAGAGCACTGTATATAGTAATAGCAATATCGTTTTAAGAATGACTTTGAACAAATAAGTTATTTTACTTATTATACATAGCAAAATTAATTATAAAGGACATATGAAGAAAGGTGCAATCTTCATGCAGAGAAAGAATTGAAAAATAAATGTATGTGTAGTATTATTTTTCACATGTATACAAATATAAAATATATACATTTCCATACACATACACACACACATACACATATACACATACTTATTTGTTTCTAATGGTAGCCACCTCTAGAGTATATATGGCAGGAGGGAAGACAAAAAGGAAAAACAAAAACAATTATTTTGTTGTGTATTTGATAGGAACAGCATGTTTTACACAGCAGATTTGTGGTTTTATGTACAATAATTTTTTCTTGTACTATATTATAGAAAAGGTTGTTTCATTCCACGAATTAAAAATAAAATTTAAAAACTTGGATACTGGTTGTTTAGGCAGTAGGCCTTATATGAGGGTCACTACTAGAGTTCTAGCACCAGTTGAAAGTACTGAGAAAGTGTCAGAGGCAGGAGAGCTTCTTGAATTTATTTCTGGGATAAGGTACCTAATAATGAAGACACTGACTCTCTTTCCTTCACCATCCTCACTACCCAAAAGGGAAGATATTTCATTCAAAAATTTCCTGTTTTTTAATGCTGCATTAAAAAAAAAAAAGCTTTCTGATTTAATTAGTACCAATGCTGTTTAGAAAATATTGATTCTGAGGGGCCAGAGCCAAGATGTCAGAGGAAAGGCAGTGACTTGCCTGAGCTCTCCCTAAGACCCCTCCAAATGTCTTCAAATAATGCAATGGGACAATTACTAGAGCAGCAGAAGCCACAAAAGGACAGGGTAAAATAATTTTCTAGCCAAAGACAACTTAGAAGGTCGGCAGGAAAAGTCTGTTATACTTGGGTGAGAGTGGAGCACAAGCTGTGTCAGCACAATCTGAGCCAACACAGACTAGCCCAAGCACACCAGAAGCATGCCTCTTTGAGCCTCTGAATCAGCAGTGGCAACAACTGCCTCTGACACTCAGTGCACAGATGGTAAGGGGGTTGAGCATTTGGCTATAGAGAGATTACAGGGGTCTCTTTGCTAGCACTGATGCAATAATCTGTTGCTTTTCCCATACTCAGATCCATGTCACAGTCTTGGATAGACATCCCAGACAGGGGAGGAGTACAAGCACACAATAGCTTGTAGCCACAGTGGATCAGTATTCTGTTCATAGTTCCAGGGCAGAAAATCAGGCCTGTGGTTGTTTGCAGAACAGAGCACAGGCCAGGGGAGTGGTGAACATACCTCTCTTTGGGTCATAAGACCTTGAAAGAACTGAGGATTTACAAATTCCTAGAACTACCTCTGAAAACCACTGCTAAAACTCCTAAAGCTTGGGGCAATGCACCCTCCAACCTGGAAACAGTGCCGCACTTTAACAAAGAGTTAAAATTCAAGAATTAGTCTGGGGAAATGAACAAACAGAAAAAAATGCTGACCCTAAAAAAGGTCCTATGGTGACAAAGAAAATCAAAATACACCCTCAGCAGAAGGTAACAAAGTCAAAGCTCCTACATCCAAAGCTTCCAAGAAAAATATGAATTGTTCTCAGGCCATAGAAGAGTTCCAAAAGGACTTTGAAATTAAAGTAAGAGAGATAGAAGGAAAATAAATGGATAGAGAAATGACAGTGATGCAAGAAAATCATGAAAAAAGTCAATAGCTTGAAAGGCCAAATTGGACAAATAGAAAAGGAGATACAAAAGCTCTCTGAAGAAAATAATTCATTAAAAATTATGATTGATCAAATGGAAGCTAATGACTTTATGAGAAATCAAGAAGCAAGAAATCAAAACCTAAAGAATGAGCAATAGAAGGCAATGTAAACTATCACATAGAACAAACAACTGACTTGGAAAATAGATACAGGAAAGATAATTTGAAAATTATTGGACTACCTGAAAGCCATGATCAAAAAAAATAGCCTAGTCATCATCTTCCAAGAAATTTTCAGGGAAAATAACCCCAATAATCTAGAACCAGAAGGTCAAATAGAAATTGAAAGAATCCACCAATCACCTCCTGAAAGAGATCCCAAAATGAAAACTCCCAGGAATGTAATAGCCACATTCTGGAGCTCCTAGGTGAAGGAGAAAATATTGCAAGGATCCAGAAGGAATCAATTCAAGTATTGTGTAAACATAGTCAGGATAACACAAGATTTAGTAGCTTCTACATTAAGGGATCTGAGGGCTTGGAATATAATATTCTGGAGGGCAAAGGAACTGGGATCACAAACAAGAATCACCTATTCAACAAAACTAAGTATAATCCTTCAGGGGGAAAAATAGAATTCAATGAAAGAGAGGACTTTCAGACATTCTTGATGAAAACACCTGAGCTGAATAGAAAATTTGACTTTTAAGTACAAGGCCCTAGAGAAGCATAAAAATGTGAAGATGGTGGGTGTCTTATGTCTGGGGTCGGATTTGTGCTTGGGGCCTCCTGGGCCAGGGCTGGTGCTTTGTCCACTGTGCCACTTAACTAACCCATGGTGACATATTTAAAATAGGGCTGAGGTGTAGGAGGAATAAACTGGGGGAGGGGGGAGGGGAGAGATAGTCTGGGGAGAGGTAGTTCACATGAAGGAAACAAGAAAAAAGTTCATGGAGGGGAGGGGAATAAGGGGAGGGAGTGGGGGAGTAAGTGAACCTTAATATCATCAGAATTGGCTCAAAGAAGGACTAACACACATACTCAAGTATCTATAGTAATATATTTTTGCCCTGAGAGAGGGGAGGGAGATAATGGGGGGGGGGAGGGATGTGGGAAGAGAGGAAGGAAGGAAGGGCAGATTGGGGGAGAGAACAGTAAAAAGCAAAGCACTTTCAAGGAAGGTGAAGATGTTCTGCATTACTGGACAAGTATGACATATTGAATTGCTTGATTTCATAGGGAGGGTTGAGGAGGGAGGGAGGAAGAAATATTTAGAACACAGAATTAACTTGAAGATCTTAATCTCATCAGAGTGGGTTCATGGAGGGAATAACATTTACACCCAGTTGGGAGGAGTAATCTATTTAACCCTACAGGAAAGTAGGAGGGTAAAAAGATAAGGAAGGAAGGTTGAAAAAAAGGGAGTGCAGAACAGGGGAAGGGCCAGTCAGAAGTAAAACACTTTTGAGGAGGGATAGGTTAAAAGAAGATAGAAAATAGAGTAAATATCAGAGGAAGGGAATAAGATGGAGGGAAATAGTTATGATGATTGATTATAATGGCAAAACGCATAGCACCTACTTTGCTGGGCTATTATGAAGAAAATTATCTGTCAAGTTTAAGGTACTCTATACAGGTTATGATGAACAGAATACTATCAGAAAAACCTGGAAAGACTTACATGAACTGAAGCAGAGTGAAATGTACTGTATACAAAATAACAGCAATAGTGTAAGATGATCATGTGGTTATTTTCAGTAAGGCAATGATCCAATATAACTCTGAAGGATTTATGAAAATTGCAATGCATCTACAGAGAAAGAACTTATAGTATCTGAAAACAAGTGGAAACACATTTTTAAATTATTTTTTTCCTCTTTGACAATTCTTAATCTGAAGTTTGGGTTTTTGTTTTTACTGTTTTCTCTCACAACCTAGCTAATGTAGAAATGTTTTCCATGACTATTCATGTATAACTTATTTTGAATTGCTTGAGTTTTTGTAGGTGGAGGGGTGGGAATGGAGGGAGGAAGAGAAGTTGGAAAACAAAGTTTTTAAAAATTGATGTTAAAATGTGTTTTTACATATGTTTTGGGAAAAATAAAATTCTATTCAATACAAAAAAAGAAATATTAGAAGGTTAAACTGTTTACATTACTATTTGGGAAGATGATACTTGTAACTCATAAGAACTTTTTAATTATTAGGGCATCTGGATGGAGTATATTTAGACAGAGGGAACAGGTGTGAGTTGAATATGAAGGGATGATATCTTAAAAAATAAATTTAAGGGGTAAGAGATGAATGGACTGGGAGAAAGGGAAAGGGAGAGATGGAATGGGATAAAGTATTTCACATAAAAGAAACAAGATAAACCTTATACAGTGGAGGGGAAGGAGGAGGAGGTACTGGGGACTGAATGAACCTTACTCTCATCAGAACTGTCTCAAAGAAGGAATAACATACACACTCAGTTGGGCATAGTAATATATTTTATCCTGTGGGAAAATTGGCAGGAAAAGGGATGGGAGGATAATGGAAGGGAGTTCAAATTGGGTGTGGGGGGAGTCAGAAGTAAAATACTTTTTAGGAGGGACAGGGTGAAAAAAATTGGGAGGGAATGGAATGGAGGGAAATACAGTTAGCAATAGTAATTGAAAAAAATTGAAGCAAGTGTGTCTGATGCCTCATTTCTCAAACATATGGAGAACTGAGTCAAATTTTTTTAAAGAACCATTCCCCATTTGATAGATGATCAAAAAATAAGAAGTTTCCAGATATAATAATTGAAGCTACCTGTAGCCCTCTGAAATAAAGTACTCTAATACACATTCTAGAACAATTTGGAATTGTGGACAAAAGGCTATAAAACCATGTATATTTTTGACTTAGTAATAGCACTACTAGGTTGGTATCCAAAAAGAGATAAAAATAAAAAGTTGAATTTGAAATTGAGGATATGTCCATCAATTGGGCAATGGCTGAACAAATTGTGGCATGAGATTATCATGGAACACTATTGTGCTATAAGAAATGATGAACAAGATGCTATCAGAAAAACCTAGAAAGACTTACATATGCTGATGCAAAGTGAAAGGTACTGTATATAAAGTAATGGCAATATTGTAAGATAATCAGCTGTGAATGACAGCTATTTTCAGCAATATGATGATCCAAGACAACTCTGAAGGATGTATGAAAAATGAAATTCATCTCCAGAGAAAGAACTGATGGTGTCTGAATACAGACTGAATTATAGTTTTTTAGTTCCTTTTTCTAAAGTTTTTTTGGTCTGTTTTCTTTCACAACCCGACTAATGTTTAAATATTTTGCATGACTACAAATGTAAAACTTATATTGAATTGCTTGCATTCTTAAGGGGACAGAGGGAGGAAGAGAATTTGGAACGCAAAGTTTTAAAAATTGATATTAAAAATTATTTTTACATATAATTTGGGAAAAATTCTAAATAAAGGGGAAAAACAAAATATCAATTCTGCCTGTTCCTCATTGTGGGCTTTCATAATTTAACACCACTTTGCATTTGCTTTTATGCCTGGTTTCAATGTCATGGAAAAAGATGTTCCCACAGAACATATCCCTAAATATCCCTCCTCACACTTCTCCCTTTCCTACATTCTTTCATGTGTTGTTTCCTTTTTAATGTTGTAAACTCTTCAAGGGCAGAGATCAAATTTATTTTTATTATTTGCATCCTCAGTGCTTAGCACAGTTGGATTAATATATAAATGTTGGATTTTAGAAAGAGGAAAGCAGAAAGAAGTGGACAGTAGCTGTAAGTGAATTATAGAGAAATAAATGATTTAGCCTTTCCATTTGATTTTTGAGATGGAATTAATCATTATTGTTGTTGTAGTTGTTGTTTTTCCTCTCTCTCATCTCCTCTTCCTCACACTGTACTGAATGAAATCTCATGCACCTAATGAGAGAATATTTAGGGACATTTTATTTTATAAATTTCCCAAAGCAAAGCAAAAGCTGAATTTGGGATTTTCCCTTGGCAAAAGTTTGAATCACAAGTAGGAGATTTAAGTGATAGAGGAGAGCTGGGTGAATAAAGTTCAATAAGCACTTCCCTCAGAGGCAGGCTACTAAGTCCAGTTTACTTCCTGTATTGTTTTATTCTGACAGAATGATCAGGACCATCTAAACCTGAGTTGAGTGGAAGAGTGAAGGCTTCAGCTAAGTAAAAACCATAAGCCTTGTCTACATGTTCATTGCTGAAGGGATGAGTGTGCAAATTTGTCCTTTAAAGGTGGTAGCCAGGGAAGGTAAGAGGGAATAATTACTTTTTTCTATGGGACTATCTCAAACTTCACATGTTGCTGCATCACATTAGAAGTGCCCCAAATAGCACTCGTTTTAACCATTGTTTGACACATAAATTCCTCCTAAAGCAATCCTTTTAAATTATTGTCTAGCTTCTATTTCAACATTCCCAATAAATGTCCCTGACTCCAGTGAGCTGACTGCCAAGCCTCATTCTATGTAATTTAGATTTCTCTAACTTTGTAGGAAGTTAAAAAACTCATGACCTTCTGACCTAAGACTGATTTCAAGCTGAATTTTTCTTTGACCAATTGGAAACATTAAAAAATATATACTTTAGTTTAAAACTTACCTCTACTAGAATAGATTGAGTATGTTTATACACTCTTTCTTTCTGGGCTGTTAGTTTACATAGGAGAGTAGGAAATAAACAGAGATACCACTGGATTTGCTCTTGCAGGGATTAATTATGTCAATAAAAACTTGAAATTAAGCTTAAAGTTAAACTCTAATTTAAATCCTTTATAAATTCATACAACAATTACTTGCTGATTGCTAAGACACTCTACTACAGGGTTAGGGTGATACAAAGAGGATACTACCCTCAAGAAGCTTTTCTATATAGTTGGTTAGTTCTTCCCTCTGTGCTCAAAGAAGACCAAAATGACAACACTTATGTTGGAGTCAAGATATAGTGTCTCTGATTGTGGCTAATCAGACCAATACAACTTTGGAAGGCTCTATCTCAGGTTGGGTATAAATAATCTATATGAATATTTGGAAATGTCTCTAAATTTGTGCATCTCATGTTTCTTTTGAGCTACTGCAATTCTGCTTTGCTCATTGAGTACAGCAATTTCTTTGATGTAAGCATGCCATATTGGGTGGTTTTGTGCCAGTGTCTCCTGTGTCTCCCAATGGATTCTAAATTTCTTCAGATAGACCTTGATACTGTCCTTGTATTGCTTCTTCTGATATGTGAATGAGTGCTTGGCTTGTGTGAGTTCTCCATAAAATAGTCTTTTGGGAAAATGTATGTTTGGCATTTCAATAATGTAGATGGCCTATCAGAATTCATCAGAGTTGCATTTTCTTTTTTTTTCTTTTTTTTGGTGAGGTAATTGGGGTTAAGTGACTTGCCCAGGGTCACCTAACTAGTAAGTGTTAAGTGTCTGAGGCCAGATTTGAACTCAGGTCCTTCTGACTCCAGGGTCGGTGCTCTATCCACTAGAGTTGCATTTTCCACAGTACAGTTTGAATGTTTGTCAGTTCAGGTAGAGAAAGGACTTCAATGTCAAGTACCTTATCTTGTCAGGTTATCTTTAGAAATTTCCTAATACAAATCAAATGGAAATGATTGAGTTTCCTAGCATGACTCTGGTAGAGTGTCCAGATTTCACAGGCAAACAGGAATCAGGTCAGCACAACGGCTCTGTGTACCTTTAGTTTTGTAGGCAGCCTAATACCTCTTCTTTTCCACGTCTTTCCTTTAGGACCTCTCAAACACTGAGCTATATCTAGTAATTTCTGCATCAATCTCAACATCTATGTGTACATTCCTAGAAAGTATACTGCCAAGGAAAGTTAACTTATCCACAGTATTAAAAATTTCTCCATTTGCTGTCACTGATGGTTCCTCTTATGGATGGCATGGTGCTAGCTGGTGGAGAACTTCTGTTTTCATGGTATTTATTATCAGGCCAAAATTAGCTCAAATTGCAGAGAATTGGATTAATTCATACTCTGTTGCATCTCAGCCTAAATGGCTTCATTGAAATGCAATTAAAGGCCTTGGTCTGATCAACAAATATTATGTACAGAACTCTGTTCTGCTCCTGGCATTTCTCCTAGAGTAGTTGGACAACAAACACCATATAGACCATTACTCAACCCTTTCTGAAGCCACACTGGCTCTCAGGTAGATGGCCATCTTCCCAGTGAATGATCAGACTATTAAGAAGAACTCTGGAAAGAATTTTTCCAGCAACGACCAAGATAAAGATTCTCCCACCACCACCACACACACACACACACACACACACACACACACACACACAGAGTTGTCACCAGACACCTGATTTCCTTTTCCTTTATAGAGACAGACAATGGAGATATCATTCCTCTCCTGTGTCATAATGTCCTCTTGCCATATAGTCAGTTTTTGTATCATCAGTGGACCCCTTGCTGTATAAATCTCAGCTATAATAGAATTAGCTGTAGGTGCTTTGCAATATGGGTACATCCTAATAACATTCAAAACCTTTTCTTCAGTTGAACCTTCAGCTAGAGAGGGATTTATTTCAGCCTGAGCTATATATTCAGTGACTTCAGCATTGATTGTTGATAGGCTGTTGATAAAACTATGAGAAAATTCAGTCCATCTCTCCAAGATCATATCATTATCACTAATCAATGTGATTACTATCACTAATCAATAAGCATTGAACAGTTGAGAGTCACCATAGGACTTTGGCCCATAAATAGTTTTTAGGGCATCCTGAAAACTCTTTGGATTATTACTATTAGAGTAAAACATAATCAGATCAGCCTTCTTACTGAATCAAGAATCCTGCATCTCTCTAAGCTTTGCTTGAACTTTTTTTTTTTTTTGATGAAGTTAATATTACTTTCTTAGAGACAAACTATCCTGCTGGTAAACCCTGTAGAGTTCTCATTTTTCATTTGTAGCTTCTGAATTTCCCAATCATTTTCATCAAACAAATCTTGATGTTTTTAAATATTTTGTCCCAGATGAGTAAATGCTGTTCTGTATACTAAATCTGAAAGCTGTGAACTTATTTTCTGTTCCACTGTTGCCAAGTATCTGTTGAGTGATGTTCCCCTCCAAGTTAATAACAAATACACTTGGAGAAATTCTAGACATTAAATCTTCTGGTAGTCATCTTGCCCTGGGTCCACTGCTTTTATTGAAGGCAAATGTTTAGGTAGAAGAGGTTAAGTTCATGATCAGTCCAGCACTATGCACCACACATTGCCTTCCTTTTTCTCACATCATCTCAGTCTATTAAATTTCACTGGTTGCTGTGAGGGTGCATGAACAAAATTTTATTGCACTTAGGTAAACAGAAAACAGTGTTGGTGATGAAAAGGACATGAGATTCACAAGTCTTCAGTAGTACATTACGGTTGCTGTTGCTATTTCTGACTCCATTACTCCCAAGGAATCACTGTCATGTCTGATAGTCTGTGCCTTCTCTGACATCAAATTCAACCGGAATTAAAAGTTTGTCTTCTTTCAGCACATTTGAAAAGGGTTTCCAGATTTTTATAAAATGTTTTTTAATCTCATCAGGGTTTGTCATTGGGGGGCATATGCAGTGATGATGGTGGCGTGGCATTTTTCTGCAGGTTGCAACCACCTTGTCATGAGTCTATCATTCACTCATTTTGAGAAGCATATAAGCTTGTTGATTAGATTAGTTTAAATTATGAAAACTACACTAGCTTCATGGAGCTCCCCATCATTGTAGTCCCTCCAGAAAAAAACAAACAAACAAACATGTATACATCTTTGACTTCAGTAAGCTGGCCTTCATTTTCTAGCCTTGTTTCACTCAGGGCTGCTAATTGGATGTGATGCCTTCTGATTTCTCTCTCAACAAGAGCTGTTTGTCTTTCAGGTCCACTGGATTTCTTGTTGTCCATAAATGTGGGAACATTCCATGTACCAATCATGACTGGAACCATTGTCACAAATGTTTTTTGTACATCTGTGTGTGTGTGTGTGTGTGTGTATGTGTGTGTGTGTGTTTGTGTTTTGACCATAGGGTAGGGTTCTCACTTCGCATGGTGAGCAGGACAGGGTTAAGTGAAGGAAATTTTTTATGGTATATTTTCTAGCCCTTTCCTTACATCAGGAGTTAAACATTGTGGTCCTTTCAAAAGGCTTCTCAGATACCCAGGGGGCTTCCAGGATTTCATTGCTGCTTCAGTTCAGTGAAAAGACAACCTCATGGCCTGGGCCATCTGTGGGCATGGTTCTGACTACAGCTCCCAGTGTATCTGTACCTGTTGCTTTAGCACTTCCCCATCACCATAGAACTTTGAAGTAGGCAAATTTGTTAAAATGTACGGGTGAGGGCAGGTAGGTGGCACAGTGGATAAAGCACCGGCCCTGGATTCAGGAGGACTTAAGTTCAAATCTGGCCTCAGACACTTGGCACTTACTAGCTGCCTATCTTGATTTGTGCAAAAGGACCTTCACCAACTCATAAGTAACAAAGAAAAGAGAAAAAGAAAGAAAAGAAAAAGGAAAAAATCAACCATTCCTACTTAAGTAAAAATCCTGAGCTTTACAAGATTTTCTGAGCATACAAGGCTGCCCCCCAACAGGAATTAGGTTCCTTGGCTTGACTGCAAGTCATCATTTTACCCATCATAGTAGGACCAACAATAAATTGTGTTGGTACTTATATAAGGATTCATATCCACTAATTCCACTGGGCACATGAGGTCCTAGCCCTGTCCCTCTACCATGGATAAGCCCTTCTAGTTCTAGGATATGTTAGGTATTAAGTGTGATATTCTCTGGATTTAATAATTGACTAACTTATAATGGAAAAGAAAATCAAGCTTCCTATCTTAGAAAAAAATTAATAACTAAAGTTCTCAAATAATATGGGCCTTTTCCCATAGGAATGAGATTCTTTAAGTCAGAAAGTCACTCTTTCACTCTCCAGGTGAAAAAGCAAATTGTTCTGGTTCTTCCATAATTTTCTCAGTGTTAAAGGCATCAAACAAGGTTTTAAATAAAACTTTGAGATGTAACTTTCTACATAGGGTACACTGTGATGGGTGGAATCTGAAATAACTGAGTAAGCAAAGTTTTGAACCTCCAAGGATATTGATTTCTTAAGCAATGAATGCCAAATGCATAACAAATCTGGTCCAAATCTGGCCTGCTCAGCTTGGCACTGGACTCCAAATATAAAGGCACACAGATTTTGATGCATTAAATTAAAACAATTAAAAGTATATAAACAACAATACAAGATTAGGTAATCTGGTTTTTAATGAGAGGAAAGATATGGAGCTTTTCTAGTTAGGAAGGAGATAAATAAATTTTAGAAGTTGGCAGCAGGGAGATGAAACAGAATTTGTAGGAAAATGAAATTTTGGTATCAGAATGGAGTAATTTGAAAAGATGGAGTAGGTTTGGTTCACTCAATTCTGATAGTTCCCACAATAACAAAATTTTCCAGTGATCTTTGGAGGTCCAGGAAAAATTTTCTCTCAGTACCTATAATAAAGGTCAACCATTATTTTCTCCAATTCATGTTTCCTATTTCAAGTACAATATAAATTGAGGTATCAACTCAACCCTCACTGGGAGAAACAAGTTAACTTGGTAACATAAATAGAAAGTCATTAAAGTGGCAGTTCGGTTGTTCAAGGAATAGAGTACTTGACCTGAAGTCTACGAGACATAATTTTAAAGTGAGCCTCAGAAACTTGTTAGCTGTGTGACTCTGGACAAGTCACTTACCCACTGCCTGTTTCACTTCCTTCAACTATAAAATGGGGATAATATTATCACAGATATTCTAAGATTGTTGTAAGTATCAATGGAAGTATTATTTGTAAGATGTTTAGCACAGTACCTGGAACATTCTAGGTACATAATAAATTTGGCACTGTCCAACTATCATGTTGGTTTTATATAGACTCCAGTAGTCATTAAGAAGAAGGTGCCCAGACTTAACACTAATAATGTGTTTACACTTAGTAAAACTAAAAAGATATTGTCTTACCTGATAGGATTAACAACTTTATTTAAAGTGAAGTTGAATAATTTTCTAGGCTGATCCTGCCCCCCTCACTCTATTTTTAAAGATAACAATCAAGATTCTGCAAAATTGTACATGAGTAAATACATAATTAAAATCTGAATAGAGAACTATTAAAGAATTCAAAGGATTACATCATACTAAGGTCTTACAAGAAAGACTGTAAAATAGGCATCTTTTGAGATTGCCTAGAGAAGGAGAGTGATTTTAAAAGGTAGAAATGGAGAGTATGCTATAATTAGCAGTGTAAACAAAGGCATAGATATGTTAAACAAATGAATATATGCAAAAGTATTTATTAAGCACTTACTACATGTTATGTATTGTAAATACAAATGGAAAAGTAAGAAAGTTCATGCTCCCAAGTTCACATTCTAATGGAAGAGATAATATAGATGGAAGGTTTGGGCATCAAGTTGGATTCATAGGTTCCATAATCCGTAGAGGTAAAGGAGATGTTGATAACTCTTTGTTAATGTAATTTTCCATTGATAAAAGTCATGTCAGCTGCTGGTGCTGCAACATGTGATGATTCCAAAGACTTTGATGGCAAAAACATTTTTTTTTTTTAGGGGGGAAGGTGGTCTTCAGTAGGTGTAGCTGTAGAAACCATAAGGACAGTTGGTAAGATAATAATTATGAAAGCTGGTCTGGAAACAGTTTTATTCCCAAGGTTCTTCAGTTCAGGATCCTGGCTGAGTATCAGGATCTGAGGGAAGGTCATGGTCAAAGTGATGATGGTGGTGGTTTAATTTGCTTGGCTAATGCTGACTCCTGTCTCTCCTTCAGGATACCTTTCCACCTCAGTGGTACTTATTTGCCTTTCCTTAAGGGTGAGAGTTAGTTAGCAGGTGGGGATGGCTGAGCATTTCTTCAAGAGTTTCTTCCACGGATAATGGCTGTGAAGTCTTAGTTGGAATGAGAATGGTTCTGGAGAGTGCTGCCCATTCAAAGGGCCTTGTGCTTGTCTACCTGTCTGTGGATGTTAATCAGCATTTGTTTCTGGAGGTGGCTAGTTGCTGGCGGGCTCTTTCCTTTTCATTTTTTGCAGGGCAATGAGGGTTAAGTGACTTGCCCAGGGTCACACAGCTTGTAAGTGTCAAGTATCTGAGCCTAGATTTGAACTCAGGTTCTCCTGAATTCAGGGCTGGTGCTTTATCCACTGCGCCACCTAGCTACCCCTGGTGGGCTCTTCCCTTAAAGGAATTTCTTGAATTCTCAACAATGGCTGTGAGGGCTGGGTTGAAAGTATGTCTTGTGCTTTGCAAGAAGTTTGGATACTGGAAAAGTAAAAAATACGTAATTAGACACTAATGCTAAATTGGGATAAGAGGCCATGATAGCTAAATCTAAAGAATTTGGACTTTATGAAGTGGGCAATAGAAAAATTGAAGGTTTTGGAATGGAAAAATTATAAGATCTAATGTGCATAAAACTAGTCAATTATAGGAAAAAATAGGGTCCATATACAAAAACATCTTTATAATAGAACTCATTATGAGAGAAAAGAACTGGAAAGTAATATACATTAATTGTAAAAAATAAAGAGATTGTGGTACATGAAAGCAATGGAATATATTACCATGATGTTAGTCATTAATATTTTGATGAATGCAGAGAACCATATGAAGACTAACACATACTTAGTAAAATAAAATAAGAACTAAGAAAAACATGACCACAATTATGTAAATAGAAAGTACAAAAATATTCTCCCACTTTATCCCCCCCCCCAATAGAAAAGTAATACTATGAAATTAAAATGACCAAGCTTGGCCCTAAAGAATTGATAGTTGAAGACATATCCCTCCTCTTATTTGCAAGGATATGGCATTCTGGTTGTAGAATCCTGCATATAATTGTGAAACTTTTCTATATTTTCCTTAGTGTCCTAAATTTTATCCTTTTCTTTCTTTATTTTTTCTTATATGGAATAGCTAGCTCTCCAAGGGGGAGAGGTAAGAAGGATATATTGGAATATGTGGGCATTGTAAAAACAAAATATATTAAAATTATTTTTAAATTAAATCAAGGGTGCATTTGCAGGGATTTGCCAAGAAATTCTATGTTAGTCAGAATAAAGTGCAGGAAAAGAAAATAAAGGGGGACCATTTTTGAGGAGTAGAGCTTGAAAAATTTTAGTTGCATGGTAAATGAAGCAAAGGGTTCAATCAATGTTGTTTGAGGGAAATGAAAGCTACTGGCAAATGAATGAATGCAGGTATATGTGTATGATAAAGAGTAGACTTTGGCTTTAAAAGATGGCTTTAAAGACAGAATTTTAATTTGTTTTGTCCTTTGTGTCTGGAAATGTTGCTAGATGTATGTTTCAGTGCAAATGGAAATTTGGATGTGTGCCGACAAGCCTTTTCTATAATACATATATAATGAATCAATTGGATTGGAACTGTTTTAACTGATGGGTGGGGCCAACTACATTTAAGGAACTCTGGCTATAATACTTCTTAGGCTGAACTCAAATTTGTTTCAAATGTACTCATTTGGGTTTCTGATTGTTATAGATCAATTCTATTTAGAGGGTTTGATTCTCAGCACTGAAAAGTATTATAATATACTGTTGAAAGTTACATTTCTGGGTCTATAACTTTCTTCTGCCTATCTAAACTTATGATCCTTTCATTTTTCACCAGATGATCTACTTTGTTGTCCTACTGTAATTTATTCTCTAGCAGAGCCTAGCAGATTTGTGTATCAGCACAGAGTAGCTTTGTTCAATAAGAGGAATTTATTAGCAATGATACTCTCTTGCCACAGTGGTAAGTAGGGCTTTTAATATCAAAACAAGTTAGAAGTTAACACTTGCCATCTCTAGTAGCCTTATAAAAAGCTAGGTATCTCTGCCTTTCGATAAACCTTTACTCCTTTACTTTGGCATGGAGTTTGAAGTGATATTAGTGTGACTTTCTTTCTCAGAGTATTGCCAAAGTATTTTTTTCCTATAAAGCTATTACTTTTCTAGGATTTCCTTGTCAAGTCTCCACTATGCTTTAAATATGAAATATACTGATGGAGTAATATGAAGGCCTTCAATTCTATATTCATTTGGTTCCACTTAAACATTTGAGTTTACAATTGTAATCTAAATGCTCAGCTTAATTGTCTGACTATGAAATACTGACATTGATGAAAAGACATTAACTGCCTGCCCTATTGCTGTCATTTAAAATGTTCTCTGGATATTCAAAAATAAAAATAATAAGCTGAGCATGAAGAGGCAAAAATTATATTTAAATCTATGTGGGAAAAGGTTTTGTGGCACAAAGAAAAATTAAATCAATCAGTAGGGGTCTTTTAAATTTAAACCTTTAAAGAAAATGGGCAAGAAGCAATTTTCTTTATTTGTCTGACAGGCGACACAGTTAATCAGCACTAATTGCCCTGGCTTGGCCTCCCAGTCATGTTGGTTAATTAAAACACTTTCTAATAAATACTAACCAAATCCCCCTATGAAGAGAGTAAGCTGAAAAATGAAAGGCACATAGACTAGGACCCTCTCTCCCTTGAAAAAAAAAATCATGATTGATTTAGTAGAGATAGAATTGAGCCATTTTCTCTGCATACTCTTTTTATTTGCAGGGCCCCCTGGCCATCAGTATGGGAAAAAAAAGTCATGGAATGAATGTGTTTAGCCGAGTAATCATCCTCATCATGAAGTGCTTATCAGAAAGAAAGACAAAATGCAATTAGGCTAGATTTACAGTTGGACCGACCAATAATTACCACTCAGATGTTTCAGCTGTATGGAAATATACTATTCTAAACCGTGACTTTTTGTTCAGCTGATTTCACACCCCCACCTCCTCATGGTTTCTCTCTCTCTCTTTTTTGAGTTTATAAAATATGTCAGTCATGATGTAGCACAGCTGAATAATTGTCATAGAGTCAAATGCTTGCAGATGGTTAATGGAAACAGAAAATTAAATGAACAGCAGTAAAGAAACTCATACAAAATTAAAGAACCCTATTGCAAATTTAAAGGGTCATTTGGTTTCATCAAAAATCAAATAATATGAATATGTTATCCTCTGCATGAAAGAGACTATGTTAAATTGTTTTGAGAGCTGAAAAATGAGCAATCAATGGTGTGCTAATGAAATTTTTGAAAAATCACGCACTATTGAAACATGCCACAAATTGTCATTGAGAACCTGCAGAAAGAAACCTACTTTGGGGAATCATTTTTTTTTTTGGAGTTTATTGTTTACTTTAAGAATGGAAAATTTGTCTTTAAATAAGTCCAGGTTGTTACCCCAAAAATAATGAGAAGAGGATTAAATTGTATGGCCTCCTCTTTAAGCTCTAAAAAACAAATGGTTATTTAAAAAATGCCCTGTCTGAGTACTTCTTATCAAATGTGATAATGCAGCATTTCATAAGATGTGGAATCATATTTCCAAAGTACAGAATCAATTTCTACTTAGATCAGCAAGGACTTAGGGTTGTTTTACAAAACTAAGCTCTCCTCAACCTGGCTTCCCTGAAAGAGATGATTGGTATAGCCTTTGCAAAATGGACAACTATATCTCTCTTTCATAAACTAAAAGTGATCCTATACAATATCATTTAGAAGTTATCAATTAATTCAGAAATTCATTCAAAATAGATAGTGAGAGTTTAAAACATTATATTCTTTATTCATTATTTAAATCACATTATCCTTTCAATACTGTGGGAAAACCAGAAGTCAATATGAAATATTTTTATACATAAGATAAATGATTCCAAACCTAATATTTTTATATCAAAAGAAAATAATTGAATCTATAATCAAAAGCAAAGCATTCTTGATACTTTCAAGACTGAATGGAATATCCTGATATTCTAGTTACATAATAACAAAAATTTTTAATCCCTAACAGTCTAAAAAAGTGGTAAAGAGGAAAAAAGTTTCTCATTTTAAAAATTTGTGCTATAAACAGAAATAAAAATCTTCAACAAAGGAGAGCAAAAAACAGAAATTAATAAATACCTTCATAACGTTAACATGCAGGGCACAATGCATCTTATCTGGTATTAGTGGAAAGAAAGATATATTACAGACTTATAATTTTGTCATCAATGATATCTGATGGTTATACCTTTAAAAGTGGCTCTGGAAATCCTTTTGTCCTAAGTCTTGGGTAGTCAGTGAGTTGCATATAAAATTGATGCTGAGCTGAAAATATTGATCCTGCTTTTGCATTAAACTAAGTACCAAATGTCTTCCCTCAAATCTTTTCTTAGTAACTGCATGGAACTGGATACCTAACAGGGGTAAAGGTGAGTTATTTTTCCCTACATAAAACTAGGGCATAAGCATAAATTAGTCAAAGAATTATGAATACTTTATAGAAAATAGATTCTAAATTATTTTCCCTGCTATGATTTGACCTAAAGCTTTCAGGGTCACTTTCCCTAAGACATTAGTCAAATATTGGAGCTTCTCTGCATTTATCCCTTCTGAGAAAATGCTCAATTTTTAATGACAGTCACACAGAACTTGCCTTGAGAAAACAATTTCTCCTAACCAATAAACATGGATATCATAGACATTACATACTTTTTTTTTTCTGATTCACTTCTCAATATACTTTTAAAATGTTCCTAGTTTTGTCATTTGTAATTTTCCCCCTTCTCAATAAGATCAATCTTCCACTTCTCTCCTTTGCAAATGAAATGGTAAGCATTAAAATTTTACCTCTCCATATAAAATATAACATGTTCATTGTATAAAAACATTTTAATCTTATGTATTTACCATTAATTCTTTGAAAATCTCAGGCAACTGAAAGACAATATTCAACATCTCTTTTCATAAAAGACAAATTTCAGGTAAGCTATCATTCAAATATATATATATATATATATGTATATATATATATATGTATATATATATATATATATGTATATATATAGTACATGAGGAAGCATTGATTTTTTATGATTAACCATAGAATTATTCACAAACATGAATATTTCCAAATAAATATATAATGCACCTGTGTAGCATGTCCACATTCCACTAAAATTATATCTTCCACATGTAGGATTCTTGGAAACTGCTTTCAGGAGATATATAATATGAGGCAGGTTACATTCTGTAACTGTTCCCCATCAAATAACCATGACTTAAAGAGGAGTCTCTTTGATTTGGTTGAGAGGTAGTCAAAAAATGTCCAATCAGTTCAATTTTAGTAACATTCTTTCTTACTGCTCCTTGACTAGTGAAAGGGGTTCAGCCTATAATCTTGTAGATTCAAGGATACAGAATACTCCTAGGTATTCTAGTATTATAGTTTACATGAAATGTAGCATATTTGTCCCAAGATGTTAAGAAAGCAGAGCTTCCTTTGGCATCCCATTTTTCCAAAGTTTACGTTTTGTAGTCAATTCCCTGAAAGGCAAAGAATAACTTTAGAGACTGACTTTCAGAACCCCATCTGAGCAGTAGCTGACATGCAGGCCCAAATAGAATTGATACTGAATCTTGATATACACTTGGAGAGACCAAAGTTTATGTGGGAACTAAATGAAGTTTCAAGCCTAATCTCCCCACCAAGATAACATAAAATAAAATAAAATAAACCCTCTGGGTACATTGGGGAAAGTATATTCCTAAGGTATTGTGAGGAGTATTTGTATTGTCATTTTTCCTGTATTTTTTGAAGTAAACATCTCTGTGTAAGAGCCAATTCAATATTAAGTGGTTAAATGGAAGTAAGTGGTAGTGTTAACATATGGTCATCTGGAATCAAGCCCATAGCCATAGAGAAAGAGACACCAAGAAACCTTTCAGGGAACCAGAGAACTCTCAGGGGGTGATAAAATAGGCCTGACCCTGAGAGAGGGGGTAAAAGTAAAGGTATGTTACTTTTTGGTAATATATATATAAGTTGGTGATTTTTGCATGACTATTTATGCCCTTTCACTTTACTGAAACTCCTAAAAATTTCTGTCTTATTGTTTTTCTTGTTATTCAGTCATTTCAGTCATATCTAACTAGATGTGACCCCTCTTACTATATTCTTTGCAAAGATACTTGAGTGATTTGTCATTTCCTTCTGTACCTCATTTTATAGATGAAGAAACTGAGGCAAACAGGGCTAATTGACTTGTCCAGGGTCACATAGTTGCTAAGTGTCTAGGGCCAGATTTGAAGTCAGGAAGGTGTCTCATTCTGACTCCAGGCCTTACACTCTATCTACTGCACCACCTAGCTGACCAAGTTATTGTATCAATTAATATTTAATTTCTAGGTTGTCCTAAGTAAATCATGATATCAGTAAAAATCATTATTTTCCTTTGCCTAAACATATAAATTATAATTTACACACATATATATATATAAAATTTGAGGTGTATATATATATACATATATATGAAACCTCAATGTATTTTCTTGTCTTATTTCTGTATTAAATAATAGTAATGTCAGTGGACATCTTTACTTTAATCCTGATCTTTTCATCAAAGCTTTTAGTATATTTCTATTATAGATAACACTATCTCTTGATTTTTGTTAGATATTGTTTTTAACATTAAAGAATATTATTTATTCCTATGCTTTCCAGTATAGGAAAGTATGCTATACTAAAATATTACCTTTTGATGAGTAAATTATAATTATCAAAATTTCATTTTACTTTTCAAATTTGACAGGAAAGTATTTTAAAATAATTTATAAATATTACGTAATTATTTGTTCATTTTTGTATGGGTACATATGCATACATATTCATTGATTCATTTATTTCATTCATGTCTCTGTTCACTCATTCATTTCTTCTCACCCATTTATTTGTCTTTCTGTCTGTCTCTTTCTCTCTCTATCTATCTAATTATTGAGTTCCTAATCTGTCTTTAGCACACTTCAAGATGCTATGGGAAATAAAAAAAAAAGAAATAAGAAAGATTGTTAAATAATTGGAAAGAAAAAAATTGGCAATAATTATACAATGAGCAAAAAGTAAAGAAAATCTAAAGTTAAATGGAAAATGCACTGAAAGATTAGTTTGAAAAGGAAGTGTTCTATACAATCTGGAGTAGCCAGAGAAAATTTCCAAAGAAATTGAATTAAATTTTAAAAGGAAGTAACTAAGACCAAACAGAGATGATAGAGTAGGCACAGGAGGCATAACTTTTCAATAATGAACTAAAAAGAATACAAGCCTGAGTAGCGATTAAGAAATTGAAATAAAAACTGCAGTAGTTCATCTTTCTAGCCCAAGATGACAAATTTGACCTACTGGTAAATACCTGCACAGGAACTATGGAACAGGATGTACTGAGCTCCAGGCCCAAGCTATCATCCCAACTTCAAAGTATAAATGATACCAAGTAACATTTAATGGGAGTCAACATTTAAATAACAGGAATATTAAAGGTAGTCAAGGGTTTTAACATACTGCAATATTGTTAGTTTGTATTTGTTTATCTTTTTGTATAAATGTGATGTTACATGGTGCTACATATGATATTGTAAACAGTTATTATTTTTAATAACTCTTTAAGAAAATATATAAAAGGAAGGATGCTTTACATGGAGACATTGTCACTATAACAAAAAGATGTATGTTATTACAAAAGAACAAAAAATGACATAAATGAACATGGTTATAATGATTTCTGAAATAGGATAAAATGTAAGAATGCCTGAATATATGGTACAGAATATATAAAAAACAGGCAGATAAAATAAATTAGTTGCACTGGCTTATTTTGGTTTACAAATAATTAAAAGTCTGGGCGGCTAGGTGGCGCAGTGGATAAAGCACCGGCCCTGGATTCAGGAGTACTTGAGTTCAAATCTGGCCACAGACACTTGACATTTACTAGCTGTGTGACTCTGGGCAAGTCACTTAACCCCCATTGCCCCGCAAAAACAAAAAACAAAAAACAAAAACAAAAACAAACAAAAACAAAAAACAAATAATTAAAAGTCATAGATGTGTTAGAATGGCAGAAATGAGCATCTTCTAGTTTCAGGGATTGAAGAGTCCAATAAAAAAAAAAATCATTCCACTAGCAGAGCAGCCATACTGACAAAAGTGTAAAGTTTATTTATGGCAGTGACAGAAAATGGAGATGGAATGGATAATTAATAAGCTTTTATTGAAAGCACTGGCTAGTTCGACTACTTTAAAATTTATTTTATTTGCATAATGTTAAAATTAATAAAGAGGTGACTACTGCAGACAGGGACATACCAGCTAAATATCCTGATGTTTTGAAGAAAATAATCAAAGAAGATAGATACACTTATTAACAAAAATTTAAGGTGTGTTAAATACACTATGTGAAATACACATTCAAGATAATAATTCTTTCCAGATCTTTTCTTTTCAAAACACTTCTAAAAAAGGAAAAAGGAAAAACATTAACCTCCATTTACACTGCCAAAGAATCTTCTAACACTTCAAATGGGAAATAATGTGGAAGAGCATTTTAACAAAACCAATGCTTGTTTATCAGCCTCTAAATTTTTAGTACCCTGAGAGGCTACAATCTGTAATCTCTTCCAGTTCTTTGATGGTCAAATAAGAAAGCATAGATGACTAAAGTGTTTTCAAGGCCTGCATTTCAAGTTTCAAATTTTAGCCTACTCAAAATATCACAAGGAAATCAAAGAACAAATCACAGAAATGATAAATCATTTTGTTAAAGAGATTGACAAGACAACATGACAATATTTATGGAATGTGGCCAAAGCAGTATGTGGAGGAAATATATCACTACACATTTACATCAATAAAATAGATAAGTAGATCAATGAATTGGGCATGCAACTAAAACAAAGCTAGGAAAAGAACAAATTCAAAATCCCTAATTGCACAAGTTTGAAATACTGAAAATGATAGGAGAGATTAATAAAACTGTAATAAAATAATGAAACAAATAAGTAAAATTAAGAAGTTGTTTTACGAAAAACCAACAGAATATATACATTTATTAATTTGATTTTAAAAAAAGAAAAAAATTAGAAAAAAAATTGGCCATCGATGAATGTGAAATTAATCATTAGGAGCTATTTTGCCCAATTATACACCAAAAATGTGATTACCTATGTGAAAAGGATAAATATTTACAAATATTTACACACATACACATACACACACACACACACACACACACACACACATATATATATATAGAGAGAGAGAGAGAGAGACAGCCAAGATTAACACAAGAAATAGAAAACTTAAACAATCCTATCTTAGAAAAAGAAATTGAACAAGTAATCAATGGGTTCCCTAAGAAAAGAAATCCCCAGGACCAGATGGGTTCACAAGTGAATTCTACCAAATATTTAAAGAAAAATGGATGCCAATATTATATAAAACTATTAAAATAGACAAAGAAGGATTCTTATTAAATTCCTTTGTGGGGTGAGGCAATTGGGGTTAAGTGACTTGCCCAGGGTCACATAGCTAGTAAGTGCTAAGTGTCTGAGGGCAGATTTGAGCTCAGGTCCTCCTGAAGCTAGGACTGGTGCTCTATCCACCGTGCCACCTAGCTGCCCTAAATTCCTTTTTTATGACACAAATATGGTCTTATGCTTAGACCAGGAAGAGCCAAAACAGAGGGAAAAAAGACCAATTTCCCTAATGAGTATTGATTCAAGAAGATTAAAGCACTATGTCAAGAGGATCATACACTATGAATAGGTTGGATTTACAGAAGGCATGGAGGACAAGTTCAATGTTAGAAAAACTATCAGGAATTTGGCCATATGAATAAAAACAACAAAAATAATATGATTATCTCAATAGATACAGAAAAAAGCTTTGGGCAAATTACAACAGTCGTTCTTATTAAAAATCACTAGAAAGCATACTAATAAATATGACTTTAAAAATACTAAGTAGTATTTATCTAAAATTATGAGCAAGCATTGCCTGTAATGGGGACAAACTAGAAGCTTTTCAAGATCAGGGGTGAAACAAGGATACCCATTATTGCCACAATTAATTATCCAATATTGTTCAAAATACTAGCTATAGCAATAAGACAAAAATAAACTTAGGGAATAAAATTAGGCAGTGAGGAAAGGAAACTATCACTTTGTAGATGATCTGATGTTATACTTACAGAACCATAGAGAATCAGCTAAAAAGTTAGTTGAAACAATTTGATCTCCATTTCCTATTATTGGTGTCATCCTTTAAGTCTAAATTTTTCAAAAGTATGTATCTCTAATAATTTCCATGTTACCTTTAAAATGTATTTGCTGCGCTAACCTTTTGCTTCTAGCACAAGAGGATTTGGTTTGTTAAATTTTCATTATTATTAGCACCACCTGGGAAAATAGTACAAACATTGGGGAGAAATGAGGAAAGGAGTAATAAAATACCATAAAGTCCAGAGTTATGACATTTCAGGGTTTAGGGCAGGAAAGAGCAAGTTTGAGAGAGGCATACAAAAAAAAATTCTAATTTCACAATTTTGCATAAGAAAGTCTCAATGTACATCCTTCAGGCTATGATAGCTTCAGAATCTATCTACATAGTTTTGGCCCCTCATATTGTAGGAAAAGCAGTAGGATTGTTGATAGTCTTGTTTTCTTTATAAGTCTAGATTTCTAAATCCTATGAATTCTCTCTTAAAAATATTTGCACAGTTTCTAATATTACTAATTTTCCTGGCTTCAACTATTTTTTTTTTCCATTTAGGAGAGAGAGGGCTTACCAAATAGAGCAATTGTGTATGGAATGGGTGTGGACTTCATGAAAGAGGCCATAGTTGTATTCAAAAACTTTTCCCATATCCTCAACAGTGTTTTTCATTCACAGCTTAAATATTTTGTTTTTAAATTGTGGAAACTCAATTTTTGTCAAATGTAACACTTTGCTGATATCCCAAGGGTGAAAAATTTATATTGCCCATGAAATTCCTCATAGACCTGGGCAATACATTCAGCTTGATTTGTTTACTAAGTCTTTAAAAAATTAGCCTCGTGTTGAATAACACAAGCTGCTGAGAAACCTTCCAACAGAATATATAACTAGCAAAGTGTCAGAGCTGGAGGTATTGCAATACAGTTCATCTCATTCAAATTGGTTAGATTTCCTTAAGTAGAAATGACTATTTGCAAAGACTGTTCAGCACATAGCATTTTTTTTCATACCAGTTCCCCTCTGAAAACTTCTATGACTAGTCTTATTCATTTCATCATGCTAACAAGTTATGGATAAATTTGTAAAACACTTTTTCAATCACAAGCCTACTGATGCTTCAGTTTTAGATTTCTTCACATATTGGTTTGTAATGGGTTTACAAAATGAGGCTTGAAAATACCTTAAGGTTTATTTCATAGAACTTAACTATAATATACTACATAATAGAAATAATCATGCTTATTTGTCGGTAAAATCCAATGTTATTCATCATTATCCATTAAGAAACTGAATCAATTGGGGCAGTAGGCTAATTCCTCTTCATCAGCTTCTTATACCGAAACTATATTATTTATCAGAATTTCATGTAATCAGACATACATGGAAATTGTAACTGAACATTTTAGAAAATAAGATTGTTTTAGTGTGAACTTTATATGTGTTAGAAGCCAAGTTTTCTTTAATTTTTCTTCAATGCATTTTTTCACAATTTTATATGTGTAAGGTACTGTCTGGGATAGATTATTTTTTCAGGAAGAAATAGAACTTTTGCTTTTGCCTAATTTTTTTTTTTTAATGGAAGGAGAAGATAGGTAAGTTATAATTGGCATTTGAGCTCAAGAGACCCATAGAACTCTGGAACCACTCTATTAAAAACCAAGGGGATGAAATCAATACTCATAGTAAAAGTAAATACCATATTGTCAATTTTGAGCCTTATCATTTTATATCAAAATTATAGTGGCAACTTATTGAAAATGAATGTGTCTTACTCTAAATTTTATGAAATAATATTTATGCCATTTATGAAGTGATTCACCCTTTGTACATATGTATACTTACATATATATATCTACATCTAGAAAGATTGATAATAGATTTTATATATACATATATGTGTATATATATATATATATATATATATATATATATATATATATATATATATATATATATATATATATATGACATAGCAATGCACCTATACACTAAAATCACCAAACATCTATTGTTAATACAGACAAAAGTAGTACTAATACTGGATCTGAAGTGGGGCTATGTAAATATGGCAACAGTAATGGAACTAGTTTATTTTCTCTAAAGCTTGGGAACTCTTCCAAAATTATCAAAATTGGATTGAATAATTTTATCAAGCTTTGTGAATGAAACATGATTTTAAGTAATAAATTAATATTACCATTTCCCAATGATGTTTAGCATGGATGTTTTTGGAATTTCACAGAATTTATATAGCACAAGAATCATTTTCCATTTTAGATATCATGCTCTAGAATAAAGTATAATGTTTAGTCTGTCACTGGCACTATTAATAGATCCTAGTGCTTAGCCAAGGAAGTGGAGGGAGGGCCTGAATGGGAGAGAAAAGCAAGGCAGAAGAAAAAAAAAAGGAAAGAAATATAGATGATAGGAAGAACAGAATGCCCCCAATAATTCCTTAGGAGTCACTTAGCAAATCATTATACTCTATGGATTCAGAAGTTAGATCACAATCTTTCTCTCCTTTGCCACACCTCCATATTTTTTTTCTTTTTTTTTTTAATGTTGACTTGCAAATTCTTACTCCTTCTTGCCCATCCACCCACTGAGAAGACAAGTGATAAGATATCAATTATAAATGTGAAATCACACAAAACATTTTCATATTAGCCATGTTGAAAAAAATATAAGAAAAACAAAGTTAGAAAATTATACTTTAATTTTCACTCACAGTTCCACGGTTCTCTCTCTGTGAGTAGATTATGTTTTTCATCATAAGTTCTTCAGACTTGTCTTTGATCATCATATCGATCAAATTGCCTATATTTTCCCAGTTGATTGTTAAAATGTTGCTTTGTACAGCCAACTCCTGATTCTTCTTATTTTAGTGAAACCATAACCTTTATCAATTGTATTCCATCAAAATCATATAATGTAACTTTTTCAGCCTTTCCCAGCTGATGGCTATCCCCTAAATTTCCAATTCTTTGCCATCACACACAAAAAAAGAATTGTTATGAATATTTTTGTACCCATAAACCCTTTTATTTTCTTTGATATCCTTGGGATATAGACTTTATAGTGGTATTATTAAGTCACAGGGTATGTGTAGTTATATAGCTCTTTGGACATGCTTCCTAGTTGCTCTCTAGAATGGTTGGACCAGTTCACAATTCCACCAATAGTTTATTAGTGGACCTATGTTCCCACATCCTCTAGAGCATGTCATTTCTGCTGGCCATGAGGTGATACCTCAGAATTTTTTTATTTACATTTCTCTTTTCAATAATGATTTAGAACATTTTTCAAATGACTATAAATATTTTTGATTTATTCCGAAATTTTCATTTTCATATACTTGAGCATTTATAAATTGAATAATAGCTTTTATTTTTACAAATTTGAATCAGCTCCCTATATATTTCATGTATGAAGCCTTTTTCAGAGAAATTTTCTGGTACAAAGTATTATTTCATTGTCTATGATATTTTTTAGCAAAATGTTGTTTCCCTGACTTCCACTTTTATATAGATCTATTTTCGCTTTTTCTTGTCTGAAATCATGAATGCTACTTTTACCCTTTTTTAACTTCAGCTGAAGCATACTAGATTCTGCTCTTGCCCCTTATTTCAATTTGGTGTGTGTCTTTTTTCTTTCAAGTGTGTTTCATGTAAATGACATATTATCGAATCATGTTTTCTAATCCAATCTGCTATCCACTTCTATTTTATGGGTGAGTTCATCCCATTCGCATTCATAGTTATGATTACTAATTCTGTATTTCCCTCCATCCTCTTTTCTTTTCTTATTGTCTCTCTCCTTTTATTCTGTTCCCACTCAAAATTGTTTTGCTTCTGACAACTGTCTCCCTTAATCTGTCATCCCTTTGATCACCCCTCCTTTTCTCTTATCCATTTCCCCTCCTTTTTTCCTGTTCAGCAACATCAATTTCTATACCCAACTGAAGGTGTGTGTGTGTGTATTTCCCTTTTGGGGCCAATTCCAATAAAAATGAGATTCATGTATTGCCTGCTACCTTTCTTTGGCCACATTCATTGTAAAAGCTCTTCCTTACATGTCACTTTTATGTGAGTCAATTTTCCTCATTTTTTAACTCCCTTCCCTTTTCTCCTAGTGTATCCATCTTTCTCATTCATTAATTTTTTTTATAGATCATCCCAACATAATTGATTCATACCCATGTAGACTCCTTCTAACTGTTGTAATAATGATGTTCGTAGGAGTTACATGCATCATCTTCACATATAAGAATATAAACAGTTGGGGCAGCTAGGTGGCACAGTGGATAGAGCACTGGTCCTGGATTCAGGAGGACCTGAGTTCAAATCTGGCCTCAGACACAACACTTATTAGCTGTGTGAGCCTAGGCAAGTCACTTAACCCCAATTGCCTCATTTAAAAAAAATAATATTGTAAACAGTTTAACTTTATTGAGTTCTTTGTGATTTCTCTTTCATGTTCTTTATGCGCTTCTATTGAGCCTCATGTTTGAATGCAAAATTTTATTCATCTCTGGTCAGCAATGCTCTAATTTCCTCTATTTCATTAAATATCCATTTTGTCCTGAAGGATTATATTCAGTTTTGCTGGGTAGGTTGTTCTTGATTGTAATCTTAGCTCCTTTATATTCTAGCTCATCATATTCCAAGCCTTTTGTGCCTTTAAAGTTGCTAAATCTTGTGTGATCCTAACTGGGGTTCCTTGATATTATTTTTTTTCACAACTTACAACTCTTCTTTTTTTTAAACCTTGAGCTAGAAGCTCTGGAATTTGACTATTATGTTACTAGTGGTTTTCATTTTTAAATCACTGTCACAAAATGGTTGGTGTGTTATTACCCTCTTGACTAAGATGTCATGGCATTTTCCTTTATAATTCCTTGAAATATAATTGTGCTCTTTCTTTGATCATGACTTTCAGGTAATTCAATAATTCTTCAATTACTCTCCTTGATTTGTTTTCTAGTTCAGTTGTTTTTCTGACTAGGTATTTCATATTTTCTTCTACTTTTTTCATTCTTTTGATTTAGTTTTATTGTTTCTTGAATGAAAACATGCAATCATTTGTTTCCATTTGTCCCATTCTAATTTTTTAAGGACAATTTTCTTGCAGATTTTGTAACTTTGTGTTTTTTTTTTCCATTTGGCCAATTCTGCTTTTAAAGGATTTCTTTACTTTAGTGAATCTTTTTTTTTCTTTTCTTTTCTATCTTTTTTTTTTGGGGGGGGGGCAATGATCGTTAAATGAGTTGCCCAGGGTCATACAGCTAGTAAGTGTCAAGTGTCTGAGGCCGGATTTGAACTTAGGTCTTCCTGAATCCAGGGCCGGTGTTTTATCCATTGTGCCACCTAGCTGCTCCCTCTTTAGTTAATCTTGTACATAATTTTTTTTCCATTTGACCAATTCTGGTTTTAGTCTTATTAAGTATTTTTGGTATCTCTTTTTTCCAACCTGATGTTGTGTTTTCTTTTTTTTCTGTTCATAGTTTTCTTTTATCACTCTAATTTCATTTCCCATCTTATCCTCTACCACTTTTATTGTTTTCTTTTACTCTTCTAGTAGGTTTTTTTTTTGTTTGGGGTTCAATCAGCATTTTTCTTTGGGCTTTCATGCTGGTTTCATGTTCTTGTCTTCTTCTGATTTTGTCTTGGTCTTCCCTGCAACAATGGTAGCTTTTTATTCTCAAGTTCCATTTTTGTTGTTTGCTCATTTTCCAGCCTATTTCTTAACTTTGACCCTGCAGTTGTCTGATCCCCTTACCATCTCTGTCCTGAACAGTTTAGAGGCTACTTCTGTCCTTCCTGCAGCCATCTCTAAGACCCACCACTCACATTACTTCCATGTGCTCTAGCCCAGCCCTGATCTGGGTATCACAGAACTCTCCTGTCCACATCTTAAGCTGTCTGTGGGAGGGGAGAATCTAATGGACTTTAATCAATCTTCATTCTTTACCTCTCTGCAGACCAGCAATTTTATCACCCCTTTCTCCTCAATAGTCTGTTTTCTGTGTTTTCAGCACACTACTGTTTTCTGGTCCTCCTCTTCCTATCTGCTCCTACTCTGCTTGCTTTGATGAATCTTAATTCACATCAATCCTACTAATGATGGGTGGTACACAAGGTTCTGTCCTAGACCCTCTTCTTTCTATATCTATTTCACTTTTTGATCTCATTTGTTTCCAAGGATTCAATTATCATCTGTATGCTGATGAATTTCAAATCTAGTTATTCAGCTTAAGCGTCTCTGCTTACTCCAATGTCACATCTCTAAATACCTATTAAATAGCTTGAACTGGATGTCCTATAGATGTCTTCAACTCTACATGTCTGAAACTAAACTCATCTCTTCTTTTTTTTTTTTTCTATAAACCCTCCCACCTTTCAAGCACAACAATTTCTGTTGAGGGTAACATACTTCTAACAGTTCCCCAGGCTTGAAACCTATGTGTAATCCTCAGCTCCTTCAAATCTCTCATGTCTCATATCTGATTTGTTGCCAAGGCTTGTTGATTTCACCTTTACAACATCTCTTCAGTATGCTCCCATCTCTCCTCTGAAAATGCCACCTCCATGGTCTTTATTTCCTCATGCTTGACCTACTCAAATAGTCTTATAATTGTTCTGTCTACCACAAATATTTCCACCCTCTAGCCCATCATCCACTTATGTACCAAAGTGAATTTCCTAAAGTGTAGGTCTCACTATATCTCTCCACTCCATCCCCATAAACTCTAAGAGCTCACTATCATTCCCCTAAAGAAATATAAACTCCTCTGTTTTGTGCTCAAAGCCTTTTATAACATGGTTCTACCCCAACTTTACAGTCTTCTTATACCTTAAACCACCCATGCCCCAATATACTTTTTGATTCATTGACTCTTCTTCTTCTTCTTCTTCTTCTTCTTCTTCTTCTTCTTCTTCTTCTTCTTCTAACTAGATTCTCCACTTCCCTCTAGGAATTGTCACTGACTGACTTTCATGCCTGGAATGCCCTTTCTCCTCAATTTTGCCCTTTGACTTCCTTATCTTCCTTTAGGTTCCAATTTAAGTCATATTATCTATAGAAAGCCTATCCAATTTTCTCTCATTTATTTTTCATCCTCCATTAAATTGTGAGTTCTTCAATGAAAAAGGTTGTCTTTTGCCCTTTTTTTTTTTTATCCCCAGTGATTAGTAGTGTCTAGCACCAAGCGGGCAGTAAATTATTGCTTATTGACTGAGCATCAGCCAAACAATTGGTTTCTGCCTTTTGTGCAAAAATAAAGCTAGATTACCAAAGGGAAAGAATTATGTACAAGGGCAGCTAACATATGGAGAAGTGAAGTAGAGCCACTAACAATGAACAATGAAGTGGTTTATGCTGTAGTCGCACTGAGGATGGGATAGTGGTGAGTAAAGTTGCCTTTAAAATTGTACAAAATGCAAGATTCAGTCAATAAATTGATGTTAGGAAAGAAGAGAAAGGAATTTATTGGTTGTAACTAGCATTAGAAAGAGATATGTTTATGAACAAAGTCCATCAGAAAGTAGTTATTCATTGTGGATAAATCATCCTTGGAGAAGGACAAAATATAAAAAAGACACTGGAATAATTACATCCATATATGGGGAGTGGGAAAAAAGTAAAATTAATTCTTTGTTTCAGGGAAAGACTACAATAATTGGGAGAATTTCTGGTATTATAAATACATTATTAGCAAAATCTTGTGATTAATGTGATATAGCCAATCTTAAACCAGTATAGAATATTGAACCATTAATTCTAAACTTGGAACTAATTACATATAAAGCTGAATCCAATGAAGTGGATAGATAGTAAAAAGGTCACCTCTTACACTTCTTCAATGAAGGAAATAACCAAGAGGTGAACTAGAGCAATAAAGGACCTTTTTGTACATCTTAACAATTCTAAGTACATATGTGTTTGGCACCAAAGAGAAATAGTAGCTTTTAAATAAAAAAAAAAAAGTTTCCTGAACATCATAGTGAAAGGTATAAATAACCCCTTAGCCTGGAACAACTTTTTTTCTTTACTTTTTTGCAGGGCAATGAGGGTTAAGTGACTTGCCCAGGGTCACACAGCTAGTGAGTGTCAAGTGTCTCAGGCCAGATTTGAACCCAGGTCTTCCTGTAGCCAGGACCAGTGCTTTATCCACTGTGCCACCTAGCTAACCCTGGAATGACTCATACTAAAATATAAGATCTCTCCTGATCATGAGAAATTTCTGTATTTGGGGGGAAAGAGAGTTTATTAAGGAAATATTCAAGGAACATAATGGCCAAAGCCTAGGCTAAAACTTCTATTGGGCTTGGCTGTTTTTATTGATAGGACACATCTTTTAGAAACCTCAAGATGTCCTGAGGAACATCTTTAGAAGCAAGAGCAGGGTGTTATGATTATTACTGACAACTACTAAGGGTTTAGACCTGTAACAGTAATCCTGGTTGCTAAGATATACTCCAAGAGAATATCTATACATATTTACACAATAATCAGCTACAAAACCTATGTGCTCTGGTCTCCCAACCTCCCAATGTCCAGTGACAAAATCACAACTTCAAGCAGGGCAGTGTAACCACAGACTTGGCCATACAAACAACATGGAAACAAGTCTAATGTTTACTGCTCAAAGTAGTTGTAATTTTGCTCAGTCATTCCACCTGGTCAGTCCACATTATTGGCATTGTGTGCATTTCTGGGCATCACATTTTAGAAAGGATATCAATAAACTGATCATTGAGAGTGGATAAACACGATGGTGACAAGACTCCAAGTCATATTTGAAAAAGGCAGAATCAGAAGTAATAAGTAAATATAGACAGGCTCTGTATAGGGGAAGATCTGTGGGCAGCACACAAAGTCCACTGAGATAAATCTAATATGGAGCTACTAGAGAAAAGAACTTAAGAGGAACTGGGCTGAACTCCTTTTCTTAGAATGCTAAGGAAGGGATTTCTGCTCAGAGATGTGTCCTTGGATAGGCCTTCTAATTCAGAAATTCTATAATTCAGCGATTCTATGATTTCTATCTTGTGATTCAAAGATCAATGCCCAAGAACACTGAAAGCCAGTACAAAATTATAGCTATCATTATTATACAGAGAACAGATCATCCATGAATTTCAGCCAATTCTATATATTGACCTGGCTGCCTGGTTTTAGGTCAGTTGCTGAGTAACAGATTGGAGCACCACATGGATAATACAAATCAGCTAATTAAACAGTCAAAATAATCAGACCAATCCAATCTAAACATGTGGCAAGACAGTTGGTTTCTCAGAGACTGTACATTATGGGAAGTAAAAGATTTGAAACAATAATAACTTATATTCTTGCACATTTTAGGAACCTTATTTTACAAACTGTTTTCCTCACAAAAACTTTGTGAGGGAGATAGTATACCTGTTATTACTCTCAGGCTCAGAAAGATTCAATGACTTAACCAAGGCCACAAAGATGTAGAAAGTGGTAGAGGGAGGACAAAAATCTAGGTCTTCTAATTCCAATACATCATCCATTTTTTTTCCTCTGTATGTGGGCATGCAAATATACATACAAATATATACATATGTAAATATATATGCATATTTTTAAAAAACTCTCCAATTAATTAGTAAAGGGAATGTATCTATAATTAATGAGTAAGGCATATCCAACATAAGTACAGAGATATCATTATCTCTAGTTACAAATTAGGTTAACTAGGATTTGTACTTAATCTATTTACAGGTCATTGTACCAGAAAGTTCTAAAATTTGAGCTTACTGGGTTCATGCTTTCAATCTTTCTAACCTGCATTTTTTATTTAGATGTAGGAGGATCAATCTAGATTCAGGAATTGATTAATTTAACAAGGAATTTCTAAACACTTTTTAAAATGAAGCAATAATTCCACAAGTGCAATTAATATAGTTGAAAATAAACACAACCTTTGCTTGCAGAAGAAACAGCAATGCATAGAGAATATCCTGTAGAAAGTCAGTTTTAAACCGGATTTTGAGGAGGAAAGGAATATTTATTTGTGATTGAATTGGAGGAAAGATATAAATGATTATGGAAACTTTCAAGGAAACTGTTAATTTGTGCCTCAAAGTATATCTGAGATGAACTTCTTCAGATTAATATTAGAACAAAAAATGTCAAGAGAATTTTTTAAAGGACACCTTTGGTAGTGAAACAAATGACTCTGAAATGAGAAAATAATAATTCTCCTTTAGCAGATGGCTCAGTGGATAGAACACTGGGTCTATAGTCAGTAAGACCTAAGTTCAAATCCAGCCTCTGACACTTACTAGCTGTGTGGCTCTGGGTAAGCCACTAATGAAGTCCCAATTTACTTCACTTTCATCATCTGTAAAATGTGGGTAAAAATAGCACATATCTCCAAAGGTTGTTCTGAGGATCAAATGAGTTAAGTGTAAGGTGCTTAAGACAGTGCCTGACACATAATAATCACCATATACATTTTAGTTATTTTCATTATTCATTTTTAAGTGAAGTTGAAGATTACTCCTAAATGTTTGAAAATCCTCTGTTTCTGTTTGTTGAACACATTTTAACACATCAAAGGATCTATGATTTAATTAATATTGACATTCTTTTCAGTGATACAGATTGAAATCTAGCCATGTTTTCTTCTTCCATGAGACACTTGCCTGTGCTAAGATTTATGCAGTACTTATGAAAGAAAATTTTTTTCACAAAACTGAAAGGCTAAATATAATAGTACTCCACTGAGAGCACACTGACATTTAAAAACATATCTTTTTTTTTCTGTTTCTGGTAAAATTCAATGACTGGTACAATATCCAAAGGCATGACATCAGCTTTTAAACTTTGCAATTTACACTGATTAACTGGAAGATATTGTACAGAGTGACAATTAGCTAACATATCACTTAAAAAAACTACCTCTATCATACTTGCAGTTTTTTCTAATAAAAATCTATTTTTTAAAATATTTTATGTGTCAGTATCATTTAGTGAAATGGATTTTCCATAGAAATGGAAACTGATCATTTATCCTGAAGATTTTATTGGAAAGAAAATTTATCCTATTTGAGTAATTTTATGACAGAAATCATGCCATTGATTACCCTTTCCCCTTGATTAATGAATTGAGATAAAAGAAAACTCAATTTTTAAGAAAATGATAAAAGCATTACTCATTTCTTTTGCATCATAAAATGAACCTTTCTATCAAACTGCAGTCTACTGTAAAAAATCTTATGTGTACTCCAAAATATTTCTAGTAGCACTTTTTGTGGTAGCTAATAATTGGAAACAAAAAAGAAGCACATCAATTGCAGAAAGGCTAAACAAATTGCAGAAAATGAATGTAATGGAATATGACTCTACTGTGAGAAATGATGTGTGTGATGAATACAGAGAATCAAATAAAATGATGGATAATAAATTAAGCAGAGCCAATAAAATAATATACAGGTTAATTACAGCAAATAGTAATGTGAAAGACTACACACCAAAAAATTCCAAAACAAATGCAAAAATATTATTAAGATCAAGAAGAACTTGAATGAAGATATATTAAATTACATCCCTACCCAACACTTTCATATAGGTGAGAGGTCCACAAATGTTACTCATGACACATGCTTTTAGATTTTTCCAAAATCATTTATGTTGACAGATATATAAGAAATAGAAAGTATGAAAAAATATTTTTACAAAAGAAAATTATATAGGTAATGACTGTATCTGTGCTTTCATTAGTATAAGGTGGGCCAAAATGCATAATATTTTAACAAGTTTTTTGAAAATTATTTTCCTTTAATTTTCACCATTTATGAGTTTTGATTTTTTCATATGTAGTTAATTCATTTTCAATTTATACTGTATATGATGCTATGATATTATAAATTATAAACAAAGAATAAAGGAGTTATTAAATATCAAAACCCTCCCATGTTGTTTGTCACACCCTGTATCAGGAACTCTCAGATGAAACATCCTACCATTGTAGCTCAGCACCTTCTCTTCAACTTAGTGTCTTGGAAATCTTTCTAAATCATTGCCAAAAAAAAGTAATTTAGCAGGGTCATGTAGTCATCATGTGTCAGAGACAAGGATAGAACCTGGGAATCCTTGGTTTCAAAGATAACTATCCATTCTTATACTGAAGTTCAGAAAAAGAATACTCTACAACTTATTTAGAACATAATGTGAGAAATGTAAAGTATGGGTCTCTGCTCTAATATTGCTCTCAAGTACAGGGATTTAGGTAACATCAATGAATTGTGTCCCCTCTAACATAATAACTACATACAGAAAAGATCTGACTTTGCATAAATATCTCAAAGATGGGGAAGAAGATTAGTATAAATAATACTAACATTATAAAAAGCTTACTTGATACTAATATAGAAGTTGGCATAAATCCAAAGCACTAGAACTGACATGCTGACTCCTTGAGAAAGTGCCAAGACATCATTGATGTTAATGGGAAGTATGAGCATATTAGAAAGAGAATTTAATGATGTCCATCTGCTGACCTTTAAAAATATTTGATAACCCCTCAAGCATTATTAAAACAATAAATCTATTACCAATAGCCTCCAAATACTTCTTTTAGCCATTTACTTTACCCTTTTTACAAGTCATATAGTTTTTAGCTATTTATCTTCATTCTACTCCATGGACTTATTTATGGATTATTTGAGTATGGCAACATGACATGCTCATTCAGAGCATTCTGCATCCAGGTGAAATCCCCTATGTGGCCACTTGAATATCCCTTCTCATTTGGCTGAATAAAATTTCTTTATTTGTACAAGTAAAACTAGTTATTATTAAAAGGTGGGTTAGTCATGTGTAGAGCCAAAGTGACAGTGTAAAGACAGGGATTTGCCTGAGCTTTCTCAAATTCCCCTCCAAAAACTTTAAAATAATACCTTAAAAACATTTCTGTAATGGCAGAACCAACCAAAAGGCAGGATGAAATAATTTTACAGCCCATGACAAGTAAGGTCAGTAGGAAAGGTCTATATTTGGGTTGAATGTGTAGTGCATTCTAGCAAAGGCCAAGCCCAGAAAGCCAGCAGCTTTGTGTGGTGTGTGTGTGTGTGTGTGTGTCTGTCTGTCTGTCTGTCTGTTTGCGTACATGACTGAATCAGCCACACTAGTAGTTTCTGGAGCTTTCAGACTGCTGAAAATTAGTTGGACAATTGGTGAGGACATGATAAGGGACCCTTTCCTGACATGGAAGGCAAGACTCTAATACATAGGAAGTTCCCAGTACCATTGCGAGGTTGAGGAAGAGAATTCTCATATTAGAGTATACAACTAGAGAGGAATGGGAACTAGAGAGGAATGGTCATAGCCATAGAGTAGAAAAGAATGCATATGCCCAGACCAGAGCTCAAGTCAGGAGAGAAGTTACCAAATCTCTCCTTTGATCATATCCCTTTAGAATAAATAAAAATGTTTAGACCCCCAAAAACTTAGCTCTAAAAATAGCAGTATGAAAAACATGAAGCTTGAGATGGCACCATTCACTATAATGACATGGAAGATCAAAATGCAAATTCAATAAAAGAAAACAATATCGAAATAGCTGCATGGAAGACCTCAAAGAAAAATTAATTTGTCTTATCCCCCCCAAAAAAGAATAAGAGCTCCAAAAGTATATTTGAAATAAAATAAGATAGGTAGAAGAAAACTTGAGAAACCATGAGTGATAGAATTAAATCATCAAAAGAGTCAGCAGCTTGGTAAAGGAGGTACGAAGATACTAACAAATATAATTCTTTTAAAAAAAGAAAAGAATATGATAAATGATAAAAGAGGCACAAAAATGCACTGAGAAGAACTTCCTAAAATGCAAAATAGGCCAAGTGGAAAAAGATGTCCAAATTTCGCTAAAGAGAAGATGTCCTTAAAAAGCAGAATGGGCTTCATGGACAAAGATCTTACAAAATTCACTGAAGGAAAGAACTTTTTTAAAAAGTAGACAAACAAATTGAAAAGGAGATACAAAATTTCACTGAACAAAGTAATTCCTTAAAAAATTATAATTGGGAAAGTAGAACCTACTGATACAATGAGACATAAAGAAAACATAAAGCAAAATTTAAAGAATGAAGAAATAGAAAAAAGTTAAAGATTTCTTTGGGAAAATATTACTTGCAAAATTGATAGAGGAGAGAGTTGTTAAGAATGGTGGGATTACCTGAAAACCATGATAAAAAAAAACACACACACATCACATTTCAAGATATATGAAGGAAAACTGTTCTGACAGCCTATAACTAAAGGGTAAACTAGAAATTGAAAGAATCCACTAATCATCTACTGAGTATTCCCAAAATGAACACTCCCAGGAATATTATAATCACATTCCAGAGCTCCCAGTTAAAGAAGAAAATATTACAAAAAGCCAAAAAGTAATATTTCAAGTATAGTAGAGCCCAATCAGGATCACACAAGATTAGCAGCTGCTAATTAGGATCATGGAACTTAGAATATGATATTCCAGGAGGACAAAGGAGCTAGAATTAGATAAAAAAAAAATCACCTACAGAGTAAAACTGAGTATAGTCCTCCAAGGGAAAAGATGGGCAGTAAATGAAGTTGAAGACTTTCACTTTTTCTTGATGAAAAAGGCCAGAGATGAATAGAAAATTTTACTCACAAATATAAGATTCAACTGAAGCTAAAAAAGTAAACCAGAGAGAGAAATAATAAAGAATTAAATAATGTTAATTGCTCACATACCTAGATAGGAAGATGTTATTTATAACTCTTAAGAAATTTCTCATTATTAGGGAAGTTTGAAAGAATATATGCAAGGCAGGAGTTTCAGCTTATTATGATGGGAGGATATCTTAAAAAAATAAAATGAAGGGGTGAGAGAAAGGAATACAGTGGAAAAAAGTGGAAGGGAAAGATAGAATGAGTTAAATATCTCTCAAAAAGAGGCACAAAATTTTTACAGTGGAGGGGAATTATGGGTGGTTGTAGAAATGATTTTAACCTTACTCTCATGAGAATTGGATTAAAGAGGGAATAAAATTCACACTCGATCATATAAATCTTTCTTATCCTACAGAGGAGAAGAGGAGGATAAGAGAAAGGAGGGGTCTGGTAGAAGGGAAGGAGATTTGGGGGAGGTGGTAGTCAGAAGCAAAGCACTTGAAGGTTAATACAATAATGCATATCATTCTCCAACTCATAGCCAAAGAATAAGAATAGGCATTTTTCAGATAAAGACATCAATGCTATTTAAAATTAGGAAAATATCCTAAATCACTATTGATTATGTAAATACAAATTTGAAATACTCTGAAAAGGAAAATGACATATGTGGGAGGATATGTGCAAAAAATGGAACATCAAAGCACTGCTGGTGGAATTGTGAATTGACCCAACTATTCTGGAAAACAATTTGGAATTATGCCCAAATGGCTATAAAACTGTTAATTACCTTAAACTTAGCAATATTCCTACTAGGTTTGTAACAGAAGGAGATTATAGAAAAAAAAAGAAAAAGGGACCAATACGGAAAAAATATTTATACTCTCTTTTTTGTGGTGACAAAGAACTGGAAATTGATAGAATGTCAACCAACTGGAGAATGACTGACCAAGTTAAGGCATAAGATTGTGAAGGAATAGCTGTGGTTTCAAAACTTTCAGAACAAAATCTGGAAAGATTTACATGAACTGATATATCATGAAGAGATCAGAACCAGGGGAATATTACAAACAATAATAGCAATATCATATGATGAACAATTATGAACTATTCTCAGAAATGCAGTGTTCAAAGTTTCAAAGAACTTATGATGAAAAATACTATTCATCTCCAAGAAAGAACTTTAGAGTCTTACTGCAGATTGAAACATACTTTTTTTAAACTTTCTTTATTTTTATTGATTGGGGGAGGGGGTTTTTCACAGCATGACTAATATGGAAATATGTTTTTCATGACTGCATATGTATAACCTATATCAAATTGCTTGCCTTCTTAATGAAAGGCGAGGGGAGCGATTGAAAAAGGGAATTTGGAATTAAAAATTTTTAAAGCATATTAAAATTGTTTTCATATGCAGGTAAAAATATTTTTAAATGTGGGTTAGACATGGCACTGTTTTTATGTCATTTAAAACAATGGGATTTTTTCTGTGACTACTCATGTACAACTTATTTTGAATTGTTGAGTTCTTGTGGGTGGGGGTGGGAATGGAGGGGGGAAGAGAAATTGGAACACAAAGTTTTTTAAAAATTGATGGTAAATTTTTGTTTTTACACATATTTTGGAAAATAAAATTCTATTCAAATCCAAAAAACATTAAATTTAAATTTAAAAATTTAAAAAACAATGGAAGATATAAGTACCATTTCAAGATACATGGATTATTTAGTTAAAAAACAGTATGGAATTAGGAGCCAGGTGACCTTGGATCTAGGTTCAGCTTTACCTCTTGCTGTCTATATGACTTTGAGCAAGTTATTTAAATTCTGCACATGCCATATAAATAGTTGGGAGTAGGAGGAGGCAGATTCAAGATGGCATGCTAGAGGCAACCCAGCTGAACTCTCTAAACATTTCCCTCTAAACAAATTTTAAATAAGGTCTCACATCAAATTTTGGAGTGCCAGAAACATCAAAATATCAGAGTAGTTGGGGCCCTTAATGGGTAAAAAACACACTGCAGATCAGGATACTAGTGACTATACCTCTCCCTGTATCATTTTATTTTGGAAACACCAAAAATTTTCAGACCCCAAGAAACAGCTACTCCCAGGTGAGCAGAGCCCAATTATAACATGAAGTTTAAACTTAGAAATAGGCTGAAAAGATGGAGGAAACAGAGAAAACAACAAAAATGGCCATAAAAAGTTACTATGGTGGCATAGAAGGCCAAGACATAAAAACAGAAGAAAATAATGGGAAAATAGCTATAAGTAAAGCCTTAAAAAATATTAATTGGAGTCGAGTACAACAAGAATTCCTGAAAGATGTAAAGGAGGCAAAAAGAATATTGTATGAAAAAAATGGAAAAGAAATTAGTGCCATGCAAGAACATTATGAAAGAGAATTAACAGATTGGGAAAAAAGACATAAAAATACAGAAGAAAATAATACCTTCAAAACCAGAATAGGTTAAATGGAAAAGGAGGTACAAAAATTCACTAAAGCAAAAATTCCGTACAAAATAGCATTGACCGAATGAAAAAAGATGGATAAAATCTCTCTAAAGAAAATAATTTCCTAAAAATTACAATTAACAAGTGGAAGCTAATGTCTTCATGAGATATCAACAATCAATGAAAATAATAAAAAGCATAAAAGAAAATGTGACATTTCATGAGAAAACCAACTGAATTGGAAAATAGATCAGGGAGAAAGAATTTAATAATTATTGGAGGCAGCCAGGTGGCACAGTGGATAGAACACCAGCCCTGGAGTCAGTAGGACTCGAGTTCAAATCTGGCCTCAGACACTTGACACTTACTAGCTGGGTGACACTGGGGAAGTCACTTAATCCCAATTGCCTCTCCAAAAAGAAAAAAGAAAAAGAAAAGGAATTAATGGATACCTTAAAACCATGATCAAATAAAGAACCCAGAAATTATACTTCAAACAAAAATTAAACTGCCCCCAAATCTTAGATTTAGAGGGTAAAATAGAAACTAAAATAATGTACTGATTACCTTCTGTTTCCATTTTTCCCTCTTACTTTTTCTCTTACTTTTCCCTCTAACTCTCTTACTTTATCTTCAAAGTCCTTTTTGAGCACTTCCATGGCCTGAGACTAATTCAAATTTTTCTCGGAAGCTTTGGATATAGGAACCCTGATATTAATATCCTTTTCTGAGAGTACACCTCAATCTGTCTTGTCACTAAAGGAACTTTCTATGGTCTGCATCTATCTCTGTGTGCCTATCTTGCCTGTCTTTTACTTGACTTTTAATACCTTCCTAAAGTGGGGCACTGTTTCCAGGATGTACTGTCCCAAGCTTTAGGTGGTCTAAGTTGGTACAATTTAAGGAGGGTCAGGTTCTTCACTTGCCTGGTCTGTTCTCTGGTCCTTAGGCAACCCCAGGCCAATTTGCTAATTAACCAGGCAGCAAAACATTGTGTGCTGTGGTTGTTAGCTCCAATGAACCTGCATCCCTCCCCTATCTGGGCCACCACTACTCAAGTCTATTTCCTGGTTCCCAGCAGGGGTGTAACACCCAAGTTGTGCCTCAGAGCCAGTAGAGACCCCTGTAATCTCCCCCTTGCCCAAATGCTCAGCCCTCTCACCAGACTGTGAGCTTAGTTCCAGAAGTTGCTGGTGCTGCAGCTGATTCAGAGGCTCTGGGGGTCTTGTTCTCTGGAGAGGCCTGCCTGGGACTGGATCTGCATACAGTGGGGTGGGGCTCCACTTCTTCCCCAGCACAGCGGCCCCCTCTAGCCAATCTTCTAAGCCATCTATGGCTGGAAAATGATCTCAGCTCAGTCTTTTGTGGATTTTGCTGCTCCAGGAATTCTCCTATGGAGGTTTTTTTGGAGTGATCATGTCATGAGTTCTGAGAGCTAACTGCCTTTCCTCCAGCATCTTGGCTCTGCCCAAGAAATCACTGATCACCTTCTGAAAGAGATTCCAAAATGACAACTAACAGTAATATTATAGTCAAATTTCAGAATTCCCAGATTGAAGAGAAAATACTTTAAGAATCAAGAAAAAACAATTCAAATATTGTGGAGCCAAAGTCAGGATTACAAAATAATTCAGCAGGTTCTACAATAAAGAATTGCAAGCCTTGAAAAATGATATTCTTGGCAGCAAAGAATGACCAACCTAGCAAAACTGAGTATAATGCTTCTAGGGGAAAATGATAAATGAAATAAAATACTTTCAAGCATTGCAGGTGAAAAAAAAACAGAGATGAATAGAAAATTAAGCATTCAAATACAAGATTCAAGAGAAGCATAAAAAGATATATGGGTGAATAACCATAAGGAACTCAATCAGATTAAACTATTTGCATTCCTATATGGGAAGATTACACTTTATCATTAGGGCAATTGAGGTGTGTACATAGACAGAAGACATGAGAGTGGTTTGATTATATTGGAATTACCACCATACAATGAAGGGGTAAAATGGGACAATTGTTTTTTCACAGTAAAGAGGCACACAGTGAATGACTTTTAAAAAGGAAGGGAAAATGAAGGAGATGGCAGGCAGTGTTTGAACATTACTCATTAAAATTGGTTCAAAGAAGTAAGGTTCTCTCTCTCTCTCTCTCTCTCTCTCTCTCTCTCTTTCTCCCCTTCCCTACCTTCCTTCCTCCCTCCCTCCTTTTCCCTCCATCTGTGTGTGTGTTTAATTACTTGTCTATAGTAATGTAATTTATTTGATAAGTAAATAAGAACAGGAGATAAAATAAGGATAAGACAAAAGGGAAGATAGATTAAAGGAGGCAAAAGTTAGAAGCAAAATTGACATTTCATGAAAATGAGGATTGGGGCAGCTAGGTGGCGCAGTGGATAGAGCACCGGCTCTGGAGTCGAGGTGGTCCTGAGTTCAAATCCAGCCTCAGACACTTAAAACTTACTAGCTGTGTGACCTTAGGCAAGTCACTTAACCCCAATTGCCTCACAAAAACAAAGAAAAGAAAAGAAAATGAGGATTGAGGGAAATACATGGGATTCTTAAAAATAGTGAGGGGATTGTGTGTATATAAAGATATTCTTTAAAGTATACATATATGTGTAAATGCATGCATGCATAGATATTTACATGTACATACATGCACAGGTATACATGTGTGTGTTTGTGTATTCCTCACACTTAGAAAGGTTGGTAACCACAATGGAAGATGCCCTTTCCCAACTTCCATGTCTAAGGTTCTGTGATTACTTTCTTGGCTGCAATTCACAAAGCCTGGCTATCCAGAAGAAACATAGAACTTTACATATGGTACAGGTCTTAAATACATTTGATGTGAGCTTTTCATTTTACAGATACTGTCATCATCCATTGTCAGAATTAAAAGATCTTCACAAAAGTATTAGATGGGCTAGCCAATGCTATAAACATGAGGCCCTTAAATTTGATATGTTTATATGAGTATCATATGACTTTTTTGAAAACACCTACGGGAGTAAGAGCCAGATACAATAAAGAATTCCCTCACAAGGATGGGGATTCTACAATTGTAGAACCTTCACACTGGGGTGGGGGTGGGGGGAAGGTAACACCAAAGTAAAAACAAAACAAAATAAAGCAAAAAAACCCTTCTACCTCCAAACTTGTTCACTTTTACAAAACTTCTTTGTATTAGGTACAAAACCAAAACCTACAACATTCAACTAGCCATAGACAGAGAAAAGATACAATCAGACATGCTACTGGGATTCTTCAGTCATATTAATCTTCAGATTATGGCAGGAAAAGGAATTATAAATTTTTTAAGACTAATGGAATCATGGTGCAGTGTTATCTAGACAGTTTGAGGGTCAAGTCCTGGTTTGTTTTAAGGGGGGGTCATTTGGTTAGGAAAAAGGCTAGGAATACTGAAGCTCTTAGATCATAGCTTCTGCCCTGATTTTTTAAAAATAATTTGTTTTCCTCCCAATTACATATAAAAACAATTTTAATGTTCCTTTTTTTAAAGATTTTGAGTTTCAATTTCTCTCCCTTTCTAACTTCCCTCCCCCTCCTTATGGTGGTAAACAATCTGATATAGCTTGTATATGTGCAATTATTTAAAGCATTTTCACATTAGTAATTATGTGCAAGAAGAGTAAAAGAAGAGAGATAAAGGAGGAAAGAAAAGAAAAAGAAAAAAGAAAGAAAGCAAAACAAAGAAATAAAAAGGAACAAAGGAAGAAATAAAGAAAGGCTTCAGTCGGCATTCAGACATTATCAGTTGTTTCTCTTAAAATGGATAGAATTTTTCACCATGAGTCGTTTCAGACTGTCTTGGATCATTGTATTGCCTAGAACAGTCACAATTTTCATCATATATTTTTGCTGTTAGTATGTACAATGTTCTCTTAGTTCTTCTCATTTCTCTTTGTATCAGTTCATGTAAATCTTTCTGGGTTTTTCTGAAGTCATCCTGCTTGTCATTTCTTAGAACACAATAATATTCCATTATAACCATATGCCACAAGTTGTTTAGTCATTTCTCACTTGATGAGGATCCTTTCATTTTCTAATTCTTAGCTACCACTAAAAAGAACTGCCATTTTGGGGGGCACAAATAGATCATTTCCCCATTTAGTTTCATTAATTTTTTTTTATATTCTTGACTTTTTGTTCTTCCAGATTAATTTTGCTATTGTTTTTGCTAGCTCTATAACTATAGTTTTGGTTGTTTTATTTATATTGCTCAGATTAGAATAATTTAAGTAGAATGGTCATTTTTATTATATTGTCTTGGTCTACACATGAGCAATTAATACATACCCAATTATTTAGATAAGAATTTTATTAAAAGTGTTTCATGGGGCAGCTAGGTGGTGCAGTGGATAGAGCACCGGCCCTGGAGTCAGGAGTACCTGAGTTCAAATCCGCCCTCAGACAATCAACACTTACTAGTTGTGTGACCCTGGGCAAGTCACTTAACCCCAATTGCCTCACTAAAAATAAAAAATAAAATAAAATAAAAATAAAAGTGTTTCGTAATTATGTTCATATAGTTACTAGATTTGCCTTGACAAGTAGACTCAAGTATTTTCATTTATTTACAATTATTTATAAATTGAATTTCTCTCTCTTGCTGCTACACTTTGTTGGCAATATATAGAAAGGCAGATGATTTATGTGGATTAATTTTGTATTCTGCAGCTATGCTAAAGTAGTTAATTATTTTAAGTAATCTTTCAGTTGATTCTCTAAGATTATCTAAGTATATGATCATATCAACTACAAAGGAAGACAGTTTTGTTTCCTCATTGCCTAATCTAATTTCCTTCAATTTAAAAAAAGACAAAAACCTCTAGTTTTCAGTTTATACCCTTCAAATTTGAAGCAAAAGAGAAAATCAATAGGAAGGAAGCCCTGGGGAGAGAATCTCTTAAAATAATATTAGTGGAGGTGTGAATTTATCCAGCAATTCTGGTTAGAAGTCAAGCTAGGAAAGGGCAGATAAATAGCACAGTGGATAGAATACCTGCCCTCAAGTCAACAGGACTTGAGTTCAAATTTGGCCTCATACACTTATTGGCCATATGATTCTGGACAAGTCACTTAACCCTGATTCCCTCCCCCCAAAAAAGAAAGAAATTAATATTTGACAGAAAAAAGAAAGAAATACCAATATACTCATACCTATTAAGGCAACTCAATACTTGCATAGCTTTCTATATACTCCCAAAGATGTCAAAGATGCAAACAAAGCTCAAATGCATATTTAAAATATTCCTAGCAATATTGTTGGTGTTACTAGAGAATTGAAAATCAAGTGGTTGCCCACCAATTAGAAAATGCCTAGAAAAATATTAAACATAGAATATGAATGCAATACAATTTTATCAAGTAATAAGAAATGACAAATATGGGGTATTCAGAGAAAATGGGAAGATATCTATGAATTGATGGAGAAGGAAATTGTTTATTCAGAGAAAAATGGCGATTTTATTAACTGATACAGAGGGAAATTTGTAAAAAAAAAATACAAATGAGTAATAAACCCTATGATTTTTACAATGTAAATATCAATGAAAATAAAACCAAATTCTGAGTAGCTATAAAAATGTATGCTGGTCCAGCAGAAATGGTGAATCATATCTCCCTTTCTCAGAAAAGTGTTGGATTATTATAACTGTAAAGTATTAATTGCTATTTGAGGTTTTCATGACCCCATCTTTTGGCTAGAATTTAAAAAACCCTGGCACGCACACAGGCCTGGGGCTCAAGTACAGCACCTCCGCAGATGGCATGGTGCTCCACCCACTGGTTTTAGCTGTCACCATGGTGCTGGCACCTCAAGTCATCACCACTCTCCAACACATACATGGGCCTGGCATAATTATAATGACTGGAAGCCCAGTGAGGGTAGTGATGTGATTGTCAATTGGGGTGCCAGCCAATTGGCTTGGGGCTCTGTGTGGTCAGCCTGGGGTCTGCAGGGAAGAAGAAGGGAGGAGATATGCCATTCTAGCTTGAAGCTGGAAGGTGACAGGATGTAGCTGTGTTTGTTCTCAGCTGACTCCTGGACAGTGGTGTTTATTCAGGTTGTATCATGTTCCTTCCCCCATTTTATCTCCTTTCCCTTAATTCTACTGATCTTGCTTGTGTTTTTTAAGTTTGTTCTTGTTAATACATCCTGTTCTGTTATTGAGGGAGGCTGTCAGTCTCCTTTCTTGCCCCAATATTGTGGCAAGCTGCATAGGTAAAACTCCCCAATTAAAAATTGTTCCCTATAGAACAAAATATTTTATATATCATCAGACAATTTATTGAGATACTTGATTATTTTAATTTGTTATAAGAAGTTCAATCTAGAGAGTAAAGGGAATAATTTCCAGAAATCATTATGATATAAAAACAAAATACTTAAGTGAAATGTTTGAAAAGTGATGTTGGATAACTGTCAAATGACAAGGTAATACATATCAGTATAACATAATTGTATTTTTAAAATCATATAAATCAGTCCTTTAAGAAAAATGAATTTTCCTGAGATTAGGACCAATATTACTTCTACCTCTACTACTTTCATTACAATGAAAATCATTTTATTTTACCTCCAATAAAATAATGTTGTCAGATAACTTATGATTTGGTCCTTCCCACATGTAGAAGAATGAAACATTTTAAAATTATTTTTTGTTTTAGTTTTATTGCACACAATAGCAAATACTTTCTTTAATTAGTAAATGAAAAATGATTTTTTCAGAGTGCCTTATCTTTTTAGTTGTGTTATCCCATCTATGCATGTACTGAAAAGAAATAAAATATGTATAATGCTAATTAATTTTGTACCACACTAGAGCTGTTAAGCCAGGTATTCAAATTCTTTCTCCAATTCAATGCAGTCTGAAGCTTATAGTTATTATTGCTAATGAGTAATTTAATTTACTTTAATTTAATTAAACTATATTTAATTCAGTTACACGAAGGCATTCGAAAAGTCTTTGAAATTACATATGATAATACTATCCATGGTTTTAAGAAAAAATATTGTGTTGCAAATATAGTTCATTATATTATAGAATCCCTGAGGGATAATGATTCCTTGGATTCTGAACCAATTTCTCCAAAAGATGCTGATTAAAAACAAAACATAGAACAAACAATGAAGGGTAAAATTAACATATAAAATATAATTTCAGATTGAACAAGGAAACCTGGATAACACTTAAAGCTTACTCCAAGAACAATATCAATAGAGCATAAAAGAAGCAATTTTCCAAAAGAATAAATTAAAAGTCAAAAATGTCAAGACAAAACATAAACTAAATGTTCTCATTCTTCTTTCATAATTCTTCATGAATTATGCATGACAGAAACAACACTATGTGAAAGTTTCTATTTAGTTCCTTTACACACATTTTCAGAAACTCACATTGTTATCAAAGCTTATCCATATGCATGCATACATGTGTAGTAATAACTTTTCATGTATAACTAAAGCCTATACATTGCATGGATGACTTCAGAAACAAGGAAACCTTTAAATCTGTGATGATTTTTATAAGAATTTGATATGTTGGTCAAGATAGAATTTCTATGTAGCATAGATATTTAACTTGATATTGTACTCCAACTACAAAAGATGTTTTACAACTAATTACATTTTCTTCAACTTACTTTTTAAATAATTTTTGTATTATAAATATCTTTGACATAGATAAAGTATGTGATCATTACCAAGGCACTTAGCCTCACAATTCCCTTTCCAGGATACTAGCAGATATAGTATAGAAGAGTGTCTCATCTCCACCAGTTAAGAAAAATTCAAAAATGGGGAGTTCCTTACATTAATGAAGTCATAAGTCCATACAAGGAGATATATTTACCATACATTTCAATGTCATTTTGAGCAGCCTTCCTACATTTTCCTCTCTTGTGTGATTCCCCCTCATGTGCAGTATATTATGTTGTTTGTACAATATAATATACTGTACACATTTTTATTCCACTTGGCTTTTTCTCTGATTATCTTAATTCTTTCTTTTATCACATTCACTTTCAGTTATCTTATTCCATTTGCACTTCTTCATTCTTGTCTTTCTCTTTATAACTCTTATATCTTATAAACTTTCCTATATAACAAAAATAGTTCCTTTATGTAGCTACTATGTTCATTGAATGCTGAAGGAAGTTATTTTTAAATAAATGCAGGAAAAGGAAAATCATGACACTGTGGTAACTTTGAGGTATAAAGAACTGGAATTTAGGAAGATCATAAAAGGGAGAAGTGGAATAGCAGAGGATGAAGTGATTAATGCATGAAGGTTCAGCAGATGCAAGGTGAAGGTAGGACAATTCTGGGCAATGTTCCAAAGGCAATGATAGGTAGATAAGGGAAATAAATGTACATGGGAGGGGCAAAAGATGGGATAAGTTAAAAAGTCAGGATGAAGAATGATTTCAAAATTTCTAACCTTAGGAATAAAAGTAATAACAGAGTAATGGAGAAAATACAGACAAGGGAGACATCTTCAGGGGACCAAATACAAATTTAATTAGGGAATTGGGGAGAAATATAGAAAGTTTATCAAACTGAGAATGTTAAGAAAGAGTTAGATTTGTTTTTAGACTTTGAGAGATTTTATTTTGTTGAAGATGGTAAGTTAAGCATAAGAACTTTGATCTCTATGCATAACATGAATATGAAGGACTCTAGTGGTAGTCAGAATTATAATTTTAAATAGTTTTGCCCAATCCTTTGCATTATGTAGGGAACTTTATAAATGCAGGATCTCACTGTCATAGATGCAGTTACAGAATCATTGCCTATTTATGACAGAAAGTGAAATGAATTTATGCTTACATGAAACAAAACATGCAGACGTGCACAAAGATGCTGGGCTAGTTTGCCATTTCTTTCTACAGTTCATATTACAGATAGGAAACTGAGGAAAACAGGGTTAAGTGACTTGTCCAAGATCATGCAGCTAGTAAGTGTCTGAAGCCAAATTTGATCTCAGGTTCTCCTCCCACTGTCACTCTATGCATTGTGCCACCTAGCTTCCCAGCCTGATACATAAGTGTTTAAATGATTATTTACTTGACTTATTCTGTTGATTCAGCATAATAACCACTTTCTGTTTTCTTTAATGTTAAATAATATAAAGATGAGCCAAAACCAATACATATATACATACACATATATCTGTGTATGTATTTATGTGTGTATATATATGCATATAAATATATGCAACACATATCTATCTATCTATCTATCTATCTATTTGCTCTACTAAGTACAAGTCAGGAGAGATTTGACTTCTGGGACAGGATCCTTGCAGTTTCTTTAAGTAGAGAGATGCATTCTCCTATATTAATAATATTTTGCTACAGAACTTATTCTACTATCTTTTGGTCTACTATCTTATCTTTATTGTGTAATATATATCTTCCCTAATATATGTGGCTATATTTCCTGTTCCTTTGTTATCTCCTATAAATTTCCCCTCAGCTATACTTTTCCATAGGCTGAATATATAAACATTGTGGAAGCAATTTATAAAAGCAATTATCATCATAACTTCCCCTGGAGAGAAATTTGATGGATAGGCCTTGGAATTAATTAAATGATAGAGTAGCTGCTTTTAGAATCATTTCACCAATATAATAACCTCAAAAGAAAGGAATAAGCCAAATTGCCAAATATATAGTAATTAAAGCTGAATCAACAGAATAAGTCAAGTAAATAACAATTTAAACACCTACTATGTGTGACTTGGAAGGCAGGTGGCACAATGGACAGAATGACATAGGTAGGAGGATCTGAACTCAAATTTGGCTTTAGGCACTTACTAGCTGCATGATCTTAGACAAGGCACTTGCCTTAATTTCCTCATCTGCATTATGAACTGGAGAAGGAAATGGCAAACTAGTGTAGTATCTTTGTCAAGAAAACCCCAAATGTTGTCACGAAGAGGCATATACAACTGAAAAATTACATCAGCAACAACAATATATCAGGTACCTCCTAGACACCGAGTGTACATAGAAAGCAAAAGGACAGTACCAGCTTTAAATGAGATCATGGTCTAATGAGAGACATGATATGATGATAACATGTGATATGACATTATATTATAGAGAGAAATACGATGTATAATATAATAATATATTTTATTAAAAATATAATAGATAATATGTATGTATGTATTGTGTAGGTAAGTATAAAGTAAATAGGGGGTTAGGTGGCAAAGTGGAGAGAGTGCTAAGCCTAGAGTCAGGAAGACTCATCTTTTTGTGTTCAAATTTTATTTCAGATATTTCTTAGCTCTGTGACCCTAGGCAAGTCACTTAACACTTTTTGCCACAGTCTCCTCATTTGGAAAATGAGGAGAAGGAAATAACAGACCACTCCAATATATCTATATGGAAAAAAAAAACCTAAATGGGGTCACAAATGATTTGGGCATGACTGAAAAAGACTGAACAACAAAAAATTAACTATTGCCTGTTGACTCATCTTGTCAATGCAACTTAAATTATTATATATTTTGATTATCCCATTCTTTTAAAGTTATTAGATTGATGAGGTTATGAAGAAAAGCAGCTATTCCACCATCTCATTAATTCCAAGGCCTGTCCAAATTTGCATAGAGACATACATACACATATCTATATATGTGCATGTATACATACATACCCACACTTATATACTGGGTAAGTTGGAGATAATCAAAAGAGAGGAGGCATAAAATATCATAAAATGTAAGTGGGAAAAATATCAGAGAATGAAATACTTTGAGCTCCAACCCATATTCTGAACTAGAAAACTTTACACAGTCACAGGCTTCTGTGTCAGGATGGCATTTACTAGCTGTTAGTGTGCTAAACACTGGGAATACATACAACCCTGTCCAGAGAATCTGTTATCAAGTCCTTTCAATTCTGTCTCTGTAGCATCTTACATATATGCCTCCTTTTCTTTTTCACTGCTACCCATTCAATCTTCCTGTCTCAAGTTTCTCTCCACTTGTGTCTATCTATCCTACAGTTAGCTTACGAAGTTGATCTTCTTAAATCACATCTGATCAGATCAACAAACTCCATTGGCTCTCTATAAACCCCAAGTACACATCTAAGGTACACTGTTTATCATTCAAAACCATTTATAACCTGGCCCTTTCCTATATTTCTAGTCTTCTTGCATGATATGCTTCCCCTCCCCCATATTTTAGCTTCTGCCAACTAGATATTTAAAATTACACATCCTATAAAATTATGAAATTCAAGTTATATAAAATAGAACTCATCTTATTTCATTCAGAATATAGCTCATTATGTTTGCCTCCAAACTTATCCCTCTTCTCAACTTCCCCATTACTGTTTAGAGCAAATAACAGCCTTGGGGGCTAAATCCAGCCCAGTGACTCAGGACATAGTTTGCTGACCCTGGTGACAGTACATTACCATATCCAGTTGGTTTTTTATATTTTGTTTCTTTCTACATTCACAACCACAACCTTAATTCAAACCCACGCCACCTCTAAGCTACTTTATTGAAATAGTCATTGTTCTATGAACAAAACGTTTGATGAAATATATGTGTTCTGTGAACTTTCAGTTTCTCCCTTCTCCAATCCATCCACATAGATTTCAAAATGATTTTCTGAAAGTGTGTATCAGAACATGTCATCCCTCCCTATTTGAAAAAGAGTGGTTCTTCATTACTATTGGATCAAATATAAACTACTTTCTTTGCTTTTAAATATCTTCTCATCCCAAACCCTTCCTATATTTACAATATTCTTAGCTGCAGGCATGCACTCTAGCAACTAAGTGCAAGATAGAGCACTTAGTATGGAGTCCAGAAGACCAGAATTGAATTTGGCTTAAAAAAATTGTTGTGTCTTAGCTGTGTGATACTGAGCAAGTTACATACTGAGCCTCTGTTTCCTCACCTCTACAATGGGAATCACAATAACATATATCTTGAAGAACTTTTGTGAGGATGAAATGAAATGAAATTTGTAAATGCAGTACCTGACACAGAGCAGGTGCTTAATAGAGTCATGCTCCCTCCACCGCCATCCCCATGTACCATAATGCAGCCATATTATCCTTCTTACTATTCTTCAGGCATTATGTTCTGTCTTCCATCTCCATACCTTTGAACTGCCTATTCCTGATTTCTGGAATGATCTCCCTCCTCACCTCCACCTGTTAGAATTCCTGTTTTCCTTCAAAAAGATGATTCAAGCACCGCTTTGTTCAGGAGGTGTTTCTTGGTCCTCCAAGCTGCTTATGTCTTCGCATTTTAAAATACAAATACTTTGTATTTATCTTGTTTCTGTATCTATATATGTATACATGCAGGGATGTAAATATATACAGATACATGTGCAGGTATACATATGTGTATTATATACACATACATGTGTTGTTTGTAGTACATTCCACAGTAGAATGTGAGTTTAACATTAGGGAATGTTTTGCATTTCTTTTTCTCTTTGGTACATAGTGTCGGAGATGTGATAAGTGATTATTAAATGCTTGTTGAGTTATTTTTGTTTGATGAGGAAATTCACTCTTCTCATTGCTGAGAGGAGAAACTCTTAGGTATGGATTGTTGACATGGTCCCATGTGGTTAATGTGTCAATTGATTTTGGTTGGATAGTTCTCTTTGTTACAGGGGGAGGCTCACTTTTATGTGTTTTATGTGAGAATAATTATAAAATATTGTGATCTAAAAACACAAAGTATTAAATATGTTTAAAATAAATTAGACTTATAATGCATACAATATTGAGTTTCTTTTTTTTCTGAATCTCTGAAACCATGAGGTCTTTGATAGTGATGGATAGTGAATGGCATATAGTGATGAATGTGCATTTTGATTTGGAATAAAAAGTATATGGCACAGTGGAGAAGGGGAGAAAATTCCTTTGCATTTTTAAGGAGAAAAATTCTGTAGAGTAACCCACCTACTTTGAGTTTACAGTGCTGTTCATGTATAATTTACAGGTACTTGTTCTGTGATCAGAGACTTTAACTTGGCTTCCTTTATGTATTTCCTGACATGTTTTTGAAAAGTATGATTGAAGTGCTTTCTTTAGATTAATATTTTACAACAATCTGTATTATCCAATGATAATTGCTTCTGTTTTCTTTCATTTAACTTCATGACACACTTCCCATGCAATATAGGGGTTGGTTTGTCAGCAAATTAAAAAATGAATCTACATCACCCATACTGAATGGGTCATGTGTCTGGACACCAATAAACTCACATACCAGTAATTATTGAATTGGAGGAAAATACTGTGTATTTTCCACCTGTATATTTTTGTCATTTTTCAAAGACTATGATAAAAATTGTCTGCCATTTTCAAAGTTACAGAATAAATTACAAAAACTTATAAACCTTACTACATTTAGAGAACAGTCAGATATTAATTAGAATGTACAAAAAGTTAACATTTTTCTTTAGCTGGTCACACAAAATATTTGGGACATTTTTTTAACCCAGGATAAAAAAAAAGTTTGTTTTTTTTCTTGCTTTACAACCATTTAAAATAGTTTAGATATCAGGAAATATATCATCTAACCATATGAAGGAATACTCTTATCAGGTTAATTTCTCCTTTTCCTATAACACTAATTCATAAGTTAAAAAATTTAAATTTAAATTTGACTGTAACATAAAATAAATGAAATGGCAATATAATCCTGAATTAGATTTATTCAAATATGATATTTTAAATTCCCAGGTTTGCATCTCTAAAAGAAGAGTAATTCATTTTCCTCAATTACTGCAATATCAGACTCTTGACTTTATTCTCTAGAGGTGCTCTGCCTTCCTGAAGGTGCCATTGAACTTCATGGGAACTCTGACATCAAGTAGGCAATAACAATCTTTCTAAGTACCATGATATATTCACATGGTCATTAAAAAATCTGTCAAGGGATCCTTTTCGTTTTTTGAAATTACAAGGATTCATGAGAGTATGTAAGATATTCTTTTATCACATGAAATCATGATAAGTTATTTCTAAATTGACCTTAAAAATAGACATTTAATGGTTACTGGAAAGCTTATATAGTGGAAACAACACTAGGTTAGCAAATGGAGAAGGTGAACTTGAATTCTGGTTCTCTCAATTATTACCTGGTGACTTACAAATGTAATTTAACTTTGGTAAATGACTTTTGTTTCATCTATAAAATGAAGAGGGTGTATTATAGAAAGTAACTTTCCACCATTAGGTGCTGTGAACTGATTCTGCATATATAAAAAAATAATGTGAATCCAAAAGAAATTTGTAACATCTTGGAAAATAATAGAGACTATTGTGTACCCTTTATATTTTACACATTACCAAAAGAAAGTAGTGAGAAGCAATACTTAGAAACAGTTTTTAATACCTTGGTTCTCTTAGAATTTGTTCCACTTGCTTTGTAGAGATAGTCCACACTTCATAGACTAGAGTTTTTGTTATTTTTGTGGTGGTGGTAGTTTGGTTGTTTGTTTATAATGAGTATGTGCAGTGGAGTATAATAGACTATAGTGAAATGATTACATGAATTTTAAAATGCCAACAACAAAAGGATGCTATTTTGACCCATGATTGAGTAGTACCAAAAAACAACAAACAAAAACAAACAAAAAACACTAATCTCCAGACTTTCCTTTAGTATTAGCTGACTTGAATATTAATTTGGCACTCGTAATTACACAAATACTATATTTATTCTCATTTTATGTCTGTGTCATAGGTAAACACATCAAATAAATGACAAGTTGAAATGGGAAAAGTTTACACTTACATCTTATAAACTCTGTTTATGGGGGCAATTTATAGAAAATTTAGGTGGTGCAGTGGATAAAACACTAGGCTTTGAGTTAGAAAACTCTGAATTCAAATATGGCCTTAGACTTTTAGTAGGTGTGTGACCCTGGGCAAATCACATAACCTCTGCTGCCTCAACTTGCTCATTTGTAAAATAGGGATAATAATAATATCTGCTTTTAAAATTATTTTTAAAATTTAAATTAAATTAAGTTTATTAAATTTTAAATTTGTAACTGTATCCCTCCCTTTCTCCCCATTCTGCCCTAGAGAAGGCCACTCTTTGACGCAGGTATGTGTGTATGTGTTCACATATGTGTGTGTGAGTGTTTGTGTGTAGAGTGCTTTTGTTTGTTTTGTTATTGTTGCTGCTTGTGTGTATGTGGACTTTTTTGTTTTGTTTTTGTGGGGCAATGAGGGCTAAGTGACTAGCCCAGTGTCACACAGCTAGTAAATGTCAAGTGTGTGAGGCCAGGACCTCCTGAATCTAGGGTCAGTGCTTTATCCACTGTGCCACCTAGCTGCCCCCTAATATAGTGTTTAATAAACCCAAAGGCCCTAGGGTCTAAAATAATAATTCATTATATGACAAAAACTATTGGGAAAACTGGAAAATATTATGGCAGAAACTAGGTATAGAACAACATCTTACACTGTATACCAAGGCAAGGGAAAAGTGGGTACATGATTTAGACATAAAAGGTGATACCCTACATAAATTATGAGAGCAAGAAATAATTTATCTATATTATCTATGAACAAGGGAAGAATTTTTGACCAAACAAGATAGAGACCATCACAAGATGTAAAATGGATCATTTAAAAAGGTTTTTGCATCAACAAAACTAGTGTAACCAAGATCGGAAGGAAAGCAGAAAGCTGGAAAACATTTTTTACAGCAAAGGTCTTTTATAAAGGCTTCATTTCTCAAATACATAGAGAACTGAGTCAAATTTATAGGAATACAAATTTTTCTTCAATTGATAAATGGTCAAAGACCAAGCAATTTTCAGATGAAGAAATCAAAGAAATCTCTACTCATATAACAATGTTCTAAGTAATAATTGATAAGGGAAATGCAAATTATAACATCTCTGTGGCACTATATCACACCTATCAGATTGGTTCATATGGCAGAGAAGGAAAATGATAAATTTTGGAGAGGATGTGGAAAAATGAATACACCAATGAAATGTTAATGGAGTTGTGAATTGATCCAATGATTCTCTAGAGTATTTTGGAAGTACTCCCCAAGGGGCAGTAAAACTGTTTATACCCTTTGATGAAGAAATAACACTACTTAATCTATGTTCCAAAGAGATCATAGAAAAGGGAAATACAAAAGTATTTATAGCTGTTCTTTTTGTGGTGGCAAAGATTTGGAAATTGAGGGAATGTCCATTAATTGGGAAATGTCTGAACAAGTTGTGGTATAGGAATGTAATAGAATACTGTAGTGCTACAAAAAATGATAAGCAGGCAGATTTCAGAAAAACCTGGAAATACTTTCATGAAACAAAGTCTTTAGAGCAGAACCAGGAAAATATTGTACATAGCAATAGCAATATGATGTGATGATCATCTATAAATGGCAATACAATGATCAAGAACAGTTTCAAAGAACTTGTGTTGCAGATAGGAGTCAAGACGGCAGAGGAAAGGCAGTGATTTGTCTGAGCTCTCTTCAAGACCCTTCAAAATACCTGGGAAAATGTCATAAGACAATTCCTGGAAAAGCAGAACCCACTGGGGCAGGGTAAAACAATTTTTCCAGCCAAGGACAACTTAGGAAGTTTGGCAGGAAAGTTTTGTTGCAATGAGGTGAGAGTGGAGTGCTGGCTTTACCAGCACAGACCAAACCCTAGCAAACCACAAGCAGGCCTTTGGATACATTGAATCAGCAGCAGCAGCAGCAGCAGCAGCAACAAATGCTTCTGGAACTCTTAGCCCAAGAGGGTAAGTGAGTCAAACAATTGGCCAGAAGGAGATTATAGGGATCTCTTTCCTAGCACTGAAACAGGACTCTGCTGCTTTGCCCATATTTGAATCTAGGTCACAAACTTGAGTGGCAATCCCAGGCCAGGGAGGAACAAAAGAACACCAGAACTTTCAGTCACAGTGGAACATAACCCTTTTCATAACTCCAGGGTAAAAAAACAGGTTTGTGTTTGATTGAAGAAAAGAGCACAGGCCAGGACAGTGGTAAACATACCACTCCTTAAATTATACCACATTGGAAGAACCAAAATTTTACAAAATCCTAAAAGTGTCTCAGAAACAGCTACATAAAACCCCTGATGCTTGAGACATTGAATCCTCCACCCTGGAAGCAGTGACACACTTGAACAATGAGTTAAAGTCAAGAAATAGGCTGTGAAACTGAGGAAACAGAGAAAAAAAACATCTCACCATAGAAAGTTTCTATGGTGACAAGGAAAATCAAAATATACCCACAAAAGAAAATAGCAAAGTCAAATTTCCAACAACCAGTGCTCCAAGAAAAATGTGAATTGGTCTCAGGCCATAGAAGAGTTGTAAAATGACTTTTAAAATAAAGTAAGAGAGGTAGAGGAAGAAATGGGAAGAGAAATGATAGTGATCTAAGAAAATCATGAAAAAAAGTCAACAGCTTGGTAAAAGGATCATAAAAAAATACTGAAAAATATACCTTAAAAACAGACTAGGCAAAATGGCAAAAGTCATACAAAAAGCCAATGAAGAAAAGAATGTCTTGAGAAGATGAATTGGCCAAATGGAAAAGGATGGAAATAATTCCTTACAAATTAGAATTGAGCAAATGGAAGCTAATGACTTTATGAGAAATCAAGAAATAATAAAGCAAGACTAAAAGAATGAAAAAAATAGGAAGCAATGTGAAATATCTCATTGGAAAAACAACTGATCTGGAAAATAGATCCAGGAAAGATAATTTGAAAATCATTGGACTCCCTCAAAACCATGATAAAAAAGAGCCTAGAAATCATCTTCTAAGCAACTGTCAGAAAAAATGTCCCTCATATTCTGGAACCAGAGGGTAAAAGAGAAAATTGAATGTATCCACCAATCAACTACTGAGATTCCAAAATAAAAACTCCCAGGATTCTGTAGCCAAATTCCAGAGCTCCAAGGTAAATAAGAAAATATTTCAAGCACCAAGAAGAAACAATTCAAGTATTGTGGAGCTACAGTCAGGATAACACAGTATTTAGCAGTTTCTACATTAAAGGATCAGGGGCTTGAAAACTGATATTCTGGAGGGCAAAGGAACTGGGATCACAACTAAGAATCTCCTCCCTAGCAAAATTGATTATAATCCTTCAGGAGAAAAAGATAAGCATTCAATGAAAGAGAAGACTTTCAGGCTTTTTTTTCATTTATGTGGAATTTTATTTTTCCCCAATTCCATGCAAAAACAATGTTAATTTCCATTTTTTCTGGGCTAATAAGTGTTAAATAACTTGCCCAGGGTCAAAAGCTAGTAAGTGTCAAGTGTTTGAGGCCAGATTTGAATGCAGGTCCTCCTGAATCCAGGGCTGGTTCTTTATTCACTGTGCCAACTAGTTGCCCCATTAATGTACATTTTTAAAACTTCATGTTCTAAATTCTCTTCCTCTCTCACTCCCTAAACCTCTCTTTAAGAATTCAAACAATTCAGTATATGTTATTCATGTGTAGTCATGCAAAACACATTTCCATATTAGGTTATGAAAGAATACAGATAAAAAAATTTAAGGAAAAGAAACTAAAAAAAATATGCTTCAATATGTATTCAGACACCATCAGTTCTTTCTCCTGCGATAGATCATATTTTTCATAAGTCCTTCAGAGTTGTCCTGGATAACAGTATTGCTGAGAATAGCTAAGTCATTCACAGTTGATCGTCTTACCATGTTACTGTTACTTTGTATACAGTACATTTCACTTTTCATTTGTTCATGTAAGTTTTACAGGTTTTTCTGTGAGCATCCTGTTCATCCTCCTCATAGCATAATAGTGTTCCATCATAATTTCACCAAACAATTGGTTCAGCCATGCCCCAATTGATGAGCATCTCCTCAATGTCAAATATTAGTGCAAGAACAGGACTGCCATACTTTTTATACATATTGGTCCTTTAATGTTTTGGTTTTTATATCCTTTGGGAAACCAACCTAGTTATGATATGACTAGGTCAAAGACTAGACATGGTTTTATAGCCCTTTGTCCACAGTTCCAAATTGCCCTATAGAATGTTTGAATCAGTTTACAACTAAACCAACAGTGCATTAACATATCATTTTCCCCATATTTACTATATTTGCCATCTTCCTTTGCTATACTATTATCCCACTCAGTAAGTATAATGTAGTAACACAATTCTTTTGGCTTGAATCTTTCTAAAAAATAGTGAATTAGAACATTTTTTCATATGGGTATAGAAAGCTTTCATTATTTCATCTTAAAACTTCATATCTTTTGATCATTTGTCAGTTGGAGAATGGCTCATTTTAATAAATTTGACTCAGTTCTCTCTTTCATTGAATTCTACTTTTTTCCCCTGAAGAATTATACTCAGTTTTGATAGGTAGGTGATTCTTGGTTGTAATCCCAATTCCTTTGCCCTCCAGAATATTGTATTCCAAGCCCTCTGATCCTTTATTATAATAGCTGCTAAATGTTGTTTTATCCTGACTGTGGCTCCACAGTACTTGAATTGATTCATTCAGGATGCATGCAATATTTTGTCTTTGACCTGGGAGCTATGAAATTTGGCTATAATATTCCTGGAAGTATTACTTTTGGGATCTCTTTCTGGAGGTGATTGGTGAATTTTTTTCAATTTCTATTTTATCTTCTAGCTGTAGACTATCAGGGTAATTTTCTCTGATAATTTCTCGGAAGATGATAACTAGGCTTTTTTATCATGACTTTCAGGTAGTTCTATATCTATTTTCCAAGTCAGTTGTTTTCCAAATCAGAATATTGATGCAAAGATTTTAAATCAAATATTAGCAAAAAGAATACAGCAACACATCACAAGGATCATACACAAAGACCAGGTAGGATTTATATCAAGAATGCAGGATTAGTTCAATATTGGGAAAATTATCAGCATAATTGACCATCTCAATAATAAAACCAACTGAATTATGATCATACCAAGAGATGCAGAAAAGGCATTTGACAAAATACAGCACCCATACCTATTAAAAATACTAGAGGGCATAGGAATAAAAGGATATTATTTAAAATGATAAGAACTAGGGGCATTTAGGGGGCACAGTGGATAAATGACCAGCCCTGGATTCAGGAGGGCAGGGGTTAAAATGCAGCCTCAGACACTTGACATTTACTAGCTGTGTGGCCCTGGGCAAATCACTTAATCCTCATTGCCCTTCAAAAAAATATGATAAGTACTATTTATCTAAAACCATCAGCAAGCATTATCTGTAAAGGGGATAAGCTTGAAACCTTCCCAATACAATCAGGGGTGAACCAATGATGCCCATTATCACCTCTAATATTTAATATTGTACTAGAAATGTTAGCTATAGCAATAAGAGAAGAAAAATAAATTAAAGGAATTAAAATAGGTAATGAGGAAACAAAACTATCCTTCTTTGCAGATATATGATGTTACTCTTTGAATAAAACAAAAAGTTTAGGTACCCATATGTACAAAAATATTTATGGTAGCCCTTTTCTCAAGGCAATGAATTCAAAATTGAGCAGATGCCCATCAACTGGAGAATAGATAGACAAATTGTGGGATGTGATTATGATGGAACACAATTCTGCTGTAAGATATGATGAGTAAGATACTCTCAGAAAAACCTGGAAAGACATCAGCTGACTCAGTGTGAAATGTTACAAAGTAACAACAGTATTGTAGGATGTTCGGTTGTAAATTAATTGTTTATTTTCAGCAATACAATGAACCAAGACCATCTCTGAAGGAATTATGATGAGGAATGTGATCTATCTCCACATGAAAAACTTAAGTCCGAAGTCTGAATACAGATTGCAGAATATTTTTTTAAGTTTATCTTCCTTAAGGTTTTGTTTTTGTATTCTTTCTTTCACAGCCTGACTAATATGGAAATGTTTTGCATGACTACAGATGTATAACTTATATTGAATTGCTTGTGTTCTTTAGGTGTGGAGGGAGGAAGGAAGAGAATTTGGAACACAATGTTTAAAAAAATGGATATTAAAATTGTTTTTACATGTAATTGGGAATATATATATACATTGCCTGATTTATTTATTTATATTTGTTTGTTTTTGTGGGGCAATGAGGATTAAGTGACTTGCCCAGAGTCACACAGTTAGTAAGCACCAACTGTCTGAGGTTTCATTTGAACTCAGGTGCTCCTGAATCCAGGGCCAGTGCTTTATCCACTCTGTCACCTAGCTGCCCCAAAATATTTTTTTAAAGAAAAAAAACAAACAAACAAACCACCACCACACCAAAAAAGAACTCATGATGGAAAATGTTCTCCACATCCAGAGAAAGAACTGAAGGAGTATGAATACAAATTGAAGCCATATTATTTTCACTTTCTTTATTTTTTCCTGTTTTTTTTCTTTTATTCTGTTTCACAAAGTGAGTAATATGGAAATATGTTTTACATGATTGCACATATATAACTTATATCAAATTACTTTATATCTTAGGAAAAGAAGGAGTAGAAAGAAAAAAAATGGAACTCATTATTTTAAATGAATGTGAAAATTTCTTTTTCTATGTAATTAGAGAAATAAAATACTATTTAGAAAAAGGAAAAATAATATGGATTTAGAGCATTTTATTTGATTTCTTCCCCCTAAAACTGTCTTTGTATCCTTTGACTGTTTATCAATTGTTGAATGACACATTCTTGTAAGTTTGACAAAATTCTCTATAAATATGAGATGTGAGACCTTTAGAAAAGAATTCCTCCCCAAAATTCATACATTTACATTTATAAAACCCAAGCATATTATAATAATTTATTACTCTCTATTGGATCACTTCTCTGTTCCACTAATCTATCTTTCCATTTCTCAGACAGCACCAAATAGTTTTTATGATTATTTTCTTATAGCTTAAGATCTGGAACTGCTAAACCTTCTTCCTCTATGTTTTTCATAAATTCTTTTGTTATTCTTGATCTTTCATCCTTCCTAATAAATTATGTCATTATTTTTCTAGTCAGCATTTTTTTAATTTAATTAGGATGCCGTTGAATAAATATATTAGTTTAGGTAGAATTGCAATTTTGTTATATCACCTCTTCCCACACATGAACAATTATTATTTCTCATATTATTCAAATCTGATTTTATTTGCATAAAAATGTTTTGTAATTATGTTCATGTAGTTTGGATTTTTTCTTGGCAAGTATATTCCAAGGTGTTATGTTATCTATAGTTATTTTAAACTGGATATAACTTAAAATATATTTTTGTTGTTTGTTTAATATATTTTAAATACTGATGATGATTTATGTGGGTTTATTTTATATCTAGCTACTTTCCTAAATTTTATATTTGTTTCTACAGGATTTTTAGTTAAATCTCTAGTATTTTCCAAGTATGTCATCATATTGTTGCAAAAAGGAGTTAGTTTTAATACCTCATTGCCCATTTTGATTCCTTCAATTTTTTTTTTCATTTCTTATTTGTACTGCTAGTATTTCTAATAGTTATCCTTATTTCACTCCTGGTCTCATTAGGAAGGCTTCTAGCTTATCCTTATTACAAATGCCTGCTAATTATTTTAGGCATATGCTTCTTATTGTTTTAAGAAAAAATCTTTTTATACCAATGCTTCAAAGTGTTTTTAATAGAATGAGTGTTATATTTTATCAAAAATCTTTCTTGCTTCTATTGATAAATTCATAAGATTTTTGTTGCCTTTGTCATTGATATAATAATGTTCCATATATTAATCCATCCCTGAATTTCTGGTATAAATCCCACTTGGTCACAAACTATAATCTGGTGATGGATTGTTATAGTTTTCTAGCTAGTATTTTATTCAATATTTTTGTTCAATATTCATTAGTGAAATTGGTATATAATTTTCTCTTTGTTTTTCCTTTTCCTAGTTTAGGTATTCACACCATTTTTGCTTCATAAAAGCAGTTTGATAGGACTCCTTTGCATATCATTCCAAATGATTTATTTAAAATTAGAATTAGTTATCCTTCAATATTTAGTAGAATTCACTTTTAAATCCATCTGCTCCAGGTACTTTTTTCTTAGGAGGCTCATGTATAACCTTTTCAATTTGTTTTGTTGTTATTGTTTTCTAACAGGCTTAATTAGATATTCCATTTCTTCCACTTATGAACCAAGGCAGTATATATTTTGGTTATTATTCTTCCATTTCAATTAAATTGTTAAATTTATTGGTATATAATTGGGAACATAACTTTTAGTATTTATTTATTTATTTTGGTGAGGCAATTGGGGTTAAGTGACTTGCCCAAAGTCACACAACTAGTAAGTGTTAAGTGTCTGAGGCTGAATTTCAACTCAGGTTCACCTGAATCCAGGGCTAGTGCTCTATCTACTAGTGTGCCACCTAGTTACCCCTAGTATTTGTTTTAATTTCATCTTCATCAATGGTGTATTTATCCCTTTGGTTTTTGATTGTAGTTATTTGGTTTTCTTCTCTAAAAAAATCATATTAGCCAATGGCTTACTCATTTCATTGTGATTTTTCTTTAATGAAACCAACCTAGTTTTTTTAATTATAAAACTCAAATAGATTTATTATTTCAATGTTTTCTTTACATTCAATTTTATTAATCTCATCTTTAATTTTTAGTATTTGTGGTTTGGTATTTGGTGATTTTTAATTTGTCCATTTTCTAGTTTTGTTTTGTTTTTGTTTTTTAGATTTTCTACTTCATTCATTGGTCTACTCTTTAAGTATTTAGAGATATATATTTTATTCTGATTACTCCTTCTGCTGCATCCCATAAGTATTGGCATATTGTTTCATTATTATTATTCTCTTTAATATTTTTTATTTATTCTGTGACTTGTTCTTTAATCCCCTCATTATTTAAAATTAGGTTATTTATTCTATAATTAAGTTTAATCTGTTTTCATAACATCTTATCAAACATAATTTTTATTTCATTATGATCTGGAAAGGATGTTTTTATTATTTTCTGCATGTAACAATAGAGTTTCATGCACTAACATGGGGTCATATTTTGTTGTTGTTGTTTTGTAAAGGTACTGTAATGATTGGGATGATGCCACCTGCTGGAGACTTACTGTAGAAAAGCTCCACCCTGAGGAGAAGGTCTCTGAGGGCAAGATCATGTGTCTTTTCTTTGGTGTCAGGCAGTGTTGTTTGCTTGTGGGAGGAAGAAGGGGGAGGCTGGCGCTCTGACTCTCTCTCCTGTGGACTCTGGCAGAGAGTGGAGCTAGGAATGCTCTCTCCCTTTAATAGATAGATAAATCTAGGCCATTATCTTTCTCTTCACCAAATTTTTATTCTCCTTAATAAATGCTTAAAAGTCTAACTCTTGCTAAAGCTTATAATTTATTGGTGACCACTCATTAGATTTTAGACAGACTAGCTAGAATTTTAGTCCCTTACAATACCATATACCACTGAGAAAAAGTCATAGTCTCATTCATTTCTTTCTAGATATCTATCATATCTTGCTTATCTAAGATTCTATTCATCTTCTTGACTTCTTTTTTATTTATTTTTGGTTAGAGTTATCTAGTTCTGAGAAGAGGTTAAAGTCCCCAATTACTATGGTGGTGCCATCTATTGGTACCTATAATTCATTTAGCTTTTCCTTTCAAAATTTAGGTGCTATAGCATTTGGTATGTATAGGTTTAGTATTGCTATTACTTCATTATCAATGGTACCTTTTATCATAATATAGTTTCCATGTTTATTTCTTTAATTAAATCTGTTTTAGCTTTATTATTTTTTTTTTTTGCTCAAGATTGCTACCCCTGTTATTATTGCTTGTTTCTTTGGCCATTTGTTTGTTTTTTGTATCTACTGAAACATAATAAATTCTACTCTGGCCCTTCATTTTTACCCTATGTGTATCCCATTTTTCAATGTGTTTCTTGTAAACAATGTATTATTGGAATCTAGTTTTTAATCCATTTTATGATCCATTTCTCTTTTATGGATGAGGTCAACCCACTCACATTCAAAGTTATAATTACTAGTTGTTTATTTCCCTCCAACCTATTTTGATATCCTGTTTATACTTTTCTCCCTCACTTTTTATCCTATGCTTCCTCAGTTATCTAATTTACTTCTGACCACTGCCTCTGTAATTTGCACCCCTTCTATGAATTCCTCCCTTACCTTCCAATTTCTTGATCTCCACACACTTTTTTTTTGTTTGTTTGTTTGTTTTTGGTTTTTTTGCAGGGCAATTGGGGTTAAGTGACTTGCCCAGGGTCACACAGCTAGTTAAGTGTCAAGTGTATGAGGCTGGATTTGAACTCAGGTCCTCCTGAATCCAAGGCCAGTGCTTTATCCACTGCGCCACCTAGCTGCCCCTCCACACACTTTTAAAGAGTCCCTCTTTTATCCTATCCCCTTGCCCTATTATTTCTCTCTAAGTTAAGAAAGCTTTTATAGCTTTTTAGATGCATGTTATTCCCTCTTTATCCAGATCTAATGAGAATAAGGATCTAGAACTGTGAGACTTCCACCCCTTCCCTGTTCAGGGTTGTTAAATAATCAAAATAATAATTTTAAAGTGGCTGGCAAATTGTAAGTAATATATACATTTTATTTGTTATTATTATTAAAAATATAATTTCATTTTGTGTACAATTTATATAATGATAAGACAGGTATTCAACTACCACATTCCTTTACACTTAGAAGCATTCCTCCAGGCTACACCTATACATATATAGTTGATAATGGTATTTAATTCCCCACACACACACTTTGGCACATTCATTTAAAAGAAATGTATTGTATTCCCACAAATAATAGCTTTGCCCATTGGATTTTAATATAGATCAATTAGACATGGATATTTTTCTTTTTCTCATTTCTCCTTCCCTCTTACCATTTTATGTAGTAAAATAACATTTTACTATATACCAGAAATAAATATTAATAAATAAAAATAATGTTTTATTTTTCCAACTGTAAAGGTTTTTTCATTACCTATATTTCCACTCATCCAGTCTTTGCAAGATTTAACATTTTGAAGGGACTCATCTCAATTTCATTAACACAATTTCTTTGAATCTCTATGGATTCTGTGGTTACTATTTTTTAAATTGTCTTAACTTCCTTTTCAATTCCTTACATTTTTATATGTATACACATTTATAAACTATTTTATCTATGAAAATAAGACTATTAAACTCACTTAAATGTTGAGATAGATCTGGGAATTCATTGTTATAGGTATTTGATCTCAAAAAAAAATGTAATCCCCCCATGTCTTCCTATTTTCTGGAATTCTCACTTATATACTTCATTAAATGGTCTTTAACATTTTAAATGAGGGAGATCCTCCTCTGGTTCTTTAAATATCTCACTAGTATCTGTGTAGCAGGTTTGCAGTTCATTTGTCATCTCTTAAACTCAGTACAGAACCAGTTATCTGTTCATTTAGTAACATATGTCCCTGATGATATGTTTTATATTTTTACTTGTCATTAGTAATATACAACACCCTATGTGAACAAGAAATTTTCAGATTAAAAAAATTAAAGTTATGTATAGTCATTTGAAAAAATACTCTAAGTAACTATTAATTAGAAAAATGCAAATCAAAACAACTCTGCAATACCATTTCACACTAATCAGATTGGCTAATATGACAGAAAATAAAAACAATAAATATTGGAGAATATGCGGGAATATTTGGATATTAATGCATCATGGGTAGAGTTATGAACTGATCCAAACATTCTGGAGGACAATTTGGAACTATGACCAAGGGGCAATAAAGCTTTTATCCAGAAATGTCACTACGAGGTATGCATCACAAAGCGATCATAAAAAAGTTAAAAAGAAACACATGTACAAAAATATTCATAGCAGCTTTTTTTTTTTTTGCAGTGGCAAAGAACTAGAAATTGATGGAATGCCCATCAGTTGGGGAATGACTGAGCAAGTTGTGGCATATGAATGTAATAGAATACTATTTTGCTATAAGAAACAATGAGCAGTCAGATTTGGGAAAAACCTGGAAATAGTTACATGAACTGATGCTGAGTAAAGTGAGCAGAATAAGAAAATTGTACACAGAAATAGTAACATTGTGTAATGATCATCTATGAACGTTATAATGATCTAAGATAATTCCAAAAGACTAATAATGGAAAATACAATCCACATCCAGAAAAAGAATTGTGGCATCTGAATGCAAATTAAGGAATACTAGTTTCACTTTTTTTTTCTTTCTTGTAGTTTTCTCTTTTGTTCTGCTTCTTCTTTCATAATATGACTATTGTGGAAATTTGTTTAATGTGATTGCACATGTATAACCTAAATCAGATTGTTTGTTGTCTTTGGGAGGGAAAAAAATTTAGTACCCAAAATCTTATGAAAATGAACATTGAAAACTATCTTTACATGTAATAATGTTATTTTAGACTGTGGTAGTAAATAATTTCTAACCACACAGCAGCTCCCTCAGCAAATGATAAAAAGCAAAGTCATAGGGAAAGAAAAGATTTTGTAAGGTGGGATGATACAAAGATAACCTGATTGAAGAATAGTTATCCTGAACTCATTTATACAGAATTATCTTTAACCAAAAGTGGAAGCATCTCACCATGGAGAAAGAAGAGACTCGGGTTAAAAGTGGAGGATGAATTGCAGTAACAACCCAAGGAGATGATTGTAATGTACCATGAATCTGCTAGCTGAAAGACTATCTGAGGACTGACAGGGTCTTAAAAAAAAACAACTTACCTGAAGAGACTTAGAGATCTAATACCACTGAAGAAAGATCTAGCTTGTAAGACACTACAACAGTTAGTTTTGATAATTAAGGAGTCTGTAGATGCAAGTGAGACAACTGAGGTTGTTATTTTGAGGAAGAAACTTTCTTGAGAACAGATTTTGACTGTTATCTTCGGAGAATTGAATTATTGCTGGACAGCATCTCCTTCCTTTATTTAGATATTGGATCTATATTTGTCTTTTAATTTTTCTTCCACCCTCCTTGGTTGTAGTATTTAAGATCTCTTTTGGTATTTTGCAAATTTGGGTACTTTATATTTTTGAAAGTACTTTATTTCTTTACATGTTCTCAGTATTGTCAACACATTGCTGTTCATAGCAGGTTCTGAACATTATTTTAATTCTGGTTTTCTTGCAATTTTATTTTGTTACATTGCCATTTTGTTGATTTGATTTTTGGTCCTCCTCTTTTCAATCAAGTTGGCTAATGGTTTGTCAATTTAAACCTTGTTCCCTAGTTTTGTTTATAATTCTTTGTCTCTATCTCCCTTTTATTTAGTCATTTCATTTCCTCGCTCTTTTATTTTTATTGTCTTAGTTAAGTAGTCCAAAAACCACTGATTTACATGCAGTCAGGGTGTTTTAGCCCATAAGGTTGTTTCTTGGGTTATTATTTATCATCTCTTCTGTTTGATTTCTGCTTTTATTCTTTTATCCTGGTACATTTTGAGAGATATGTCTGAATGGCTCCTCAGTTATGTTGTTAACTCTATATGTATCCTTCTAGATTCCTTTTCCCCTTTTTATCTATGATAATTCATTTCATTATTGGTGTCTTCCTTGGCTGTTCTATTTGATTACTTTTCCTATATTTCTATTACCTGGCACTATTGCAAAGTAAGTAATATGCCTCAGTCTGATTTACTTTGTATTAATGCTTCAAATGTCTTTGCTTAATGAATGTCCCTCTTTTATAAAATTAATGAATAAGATTCTTGGTGTCTTAGACAAGACAGACAGCTGAAGTTGTTTCATATCTTGTGAACACTTCCTATTTTGAAGAACTTTGAGAAATTTTAAAGTTCATAGAAAATGTCTAGTATTCAAATGTGTTAGCTACATGACCTGACAGTTCTTGCATACTACTTTTATAACAATCTCTATTTTTCCTCTTCTTATCATCATGGACTTTAAAAAGCTATGTTCTCTATACTCAAATCCCAATATGATGGGTTGTTCAGGGAGGACTTGTGACTCTAGTGTGAAAGCTTACTGAGCCCTTTTCAGGTCTGTTCATATACTTTGGGTGTTCACTTTTACCCAACTCTTACCTGTACGTCCAAGAAGCATAGAAACTACATTCTGATAAACCAACTTGGTATATTGGCAGATTGAAGGTAACATAAAGGCTGAGTTGGGTGGATGTCTACTCCAACCAGGTGAAGATTTCTCCTGGTGAAATTGGTGGATGAGAACAATTTATTCCAATTGTCACAAAGGTGGCTGAAGCAGGTGCTGTGAAGGACTTAGAGCTTGGTTAGTAATCAAAGACATCAAGGTCATCCACTAGATTCCAGAACATCACCAGTTGTCTTAAGTCTTACCACTGGACTTCAATGACTTTGAAAGAGAGTGAGGTTGATGACCTTTTGCAATTCTGTCTTAATTAAAATCCAATTTGTGTATGTCTAAATGTTACTTTCATGATATTATTGGTCCTCTTTTAAAGTTAAGAACAAAAAACAGTCCCAGTGTGATTCATAGTTGTATTATTTACTAAGGTGCAAACAATATAAAAGCTACTATACTTATTTGCTTATCACAAAGCAAATGTTAATTGTTTTGATATGGTCAAGGAAAATATATTTTAATGGATTTAATGTGTCTCCCAGATATATGTTGAGATCATATAAGATTCTGTGAGAAAATAATGGGATTTGGCAGATACTCAAAGGCCCACCTGGAGATTAATCTAAACTGATTGAATTAAGTGAGAGTTATTGACTTTGTTGATTAGCCTACTTAAAGCTAATTAGATTGTAACCACACCTGGCTGGCCTTAAGAAGGTATTGTTCTTGGAAGCTAAGGACTTTGAACTCAACTGGAGACCACCTTCAAGTCCATTGATCCAATGGATATGGATGATGCCTACTGATCAGCTCAAAGCAGTGTGTAAGGACTGCCTCTGCTCCAGACCTATAAAAAGCTTCCACACTCAGTTTGAAAAAAGGTTTGTGGTTGAAGCAGGCTCATGGTAGAGGACTTGAGGAAGAACCAGACCAGTCAGGAACTCTAGGCTAAATAGGAATTTTCTTAACTCCACATGTTCTTTTTTTTTTTGCTAATACCTAGTATGCTTTAATAAATGCTTAGTGCCCAAAGACTGGTACTAAAGCTTCTAATTTAAGGCAACCACACATTTAGATTTTAAACATCACAATTCGATGAGAGAAGCAACTACAATGATAAGTATTCAATCATCTATCATCATTAGTGTCACTACCAAACAAATTTAATAATCATTTGTATGACTTTGCCCTAGGCTTTATAGAAAATGAGCAAAACTGGTGTAATATGTACTCTCCAGGTGTTCTTATTTACATAAAAGACAATTGTGACATAGATTAATGATTATTAAAGATCAGATCAAAAGTTGAAAAGGCTATGTGATATATTTTTTTACAAAAACAAGGGGCTTAATGATATTGTTGATGATGGGTTCAAGAATGTTCATGTAATGAAAATTACATATATAAATAGAATAACTACAGGGAAAAGAAGACTTTGAGGAGGAGGTTATAACCTTTGCTTTCCTGCATCTGAATTACAGTCTAGGCATCAGGGAGAGTTAAGGTAAAGTACTAACTTTGAAACCAGGAATACACTTAAACCTTAAGTTTCCCCTGGTGGTACCAAAGTTAAGTTGCACAAAATTTTGAGGTCTGTATTTTTTTAAATGGAATATCTATTAAATTTCCAGTAATGGCAATATAAATGGTAGTCTGAAGATTTTGGACAAAAATAAAATATACAAGCTTCTCTTGGAAACAGAGGGTAAATAATTCTCTCCTTTCTGTTGAGCTTATAACAAATATTATGAAGAAGATAAAATTGAGATTTATGAAAAGTTTGAGACATAATTTTTGAGTAATTCATCATTTTATGAATTATAGCTCATGATTAATTAGTAAAAGGATGTTCCTTTGGATTTCTCTGGTAAACCAAAGAACCCTCATGAAGGCCTCTTGATTTCTATATACACTTTTAAGAATGAGGGTTCCCAGGAAGAGACAATCAAGTAGATTGGTTAACAATTAATGACAGAATAGATATTATAATAAGAGGTGAGCCTATTCTAATGAGGTGATGTGACTGTACATCTCATTTCAATCCAGACTATACATCCCTCTACAATCTATACAAAAAGATCTATCTTCCAACTAGTTAACAATGAATGTTGCTTGGTTAAGAATTCCATGTAGATTAGATTTTACTTGTAAGATCTTCTAGTAGGTTGGAGATAAAAAATGGATAATGGAGATAAAAAATATTGGATCCTAAGAATTTGAACTGTCTCATCTATTAGCAGTGTCCTTCAAATGCTGGTTGAATACCTACAAGGAATCGATTTAAGAATGTAGAAGCAAGAAAGGGAAATTCTTTATCTCAATTAATAATTGATTATTAATGTGAGAGATATAACCATTTCTCTCAACATTTCATTTTAAATTAAACCTATTCTTGCTATTTAACTCATTCTAGTATTTAAACTTATCATCCACATATGTAAGATAATGCAATGGTTAATTCTGGACTTTTAAAAATAAAATAATGAACCTAATTTTCATTAATTACGTTTCATTACGTTTCATTCATTCGGCACTCTGGTGAATTAAATGTAATGAATTTAATATACCGGAGAAACCTCTGTTATGTATAGTAATTGCTTATGTCTTTTTTATATGTTTCCATTCTTAATCTTCTATGATTAAATACAACTTATAAGGGGGGGAGGGGGCATCTAGGTCATGCAGTGGATAAAGCACCATCCCTGGATTCAGGAAGACCTGAGTTCAAATCTAGCCTCAGACACTTGACACTTACTAGCTGTGTGACCCTGGACAAGTCACTTAACCCTCATTGCCCCACCACCCCCAAATAAAATACATATTATAATTACTATATAAAAATTTAAATCACAAAATCAACAGTAAAATAATTACATAGATAATAACTTACATTATTTGGACTATAAGGAAGATCAAAACTAGTGCATATAATTTCTCTTCACTTGTCAAGGAAGAGTTAATACTGTTTTTCAATAACAAATTTTTTCTCAGAAATTATATTAATATGATATAAGTGAAAATACCTTCATGAGAAAAAATATCTCCCTTCCCTTTTTCTCTATCTTCCCTAACTTTTCTCCAAATACAAGAGGTAAAGCTTCTTCACTAAGTTCATTCTTCACAGAATATTCTTTATTTCTTCACAATGTAATAATTGGAGAAGTTCTAACAAAAATGAAGTTTCTCCTACCCTTCTTTATCTTTAATGATAAACCCACATTCTTCCTGACTTAAAATGGGGAATTACCTTATAAAATTTTCAACTATAACTCCAAAGTTCAAGCACTTACTGCATTTTCTGGAAAATTACATTTAATTCTTAAAGATATTGTGGCTATTGATAATATCTGTGATAAGCACAGTGAAATGAGAATTACTCACATATTTCATATTTTCTTATTCCCAAAGAACTCATCTTAATCTCATGGTTGATTGATCATTACAGATTTTCCCTTCAAAAGCCAATAATCTTTCCCCAGACAACTTAATTCTTATGTTCAAAAAATTAAATATTTTTCAAGCATGTATGTGGCAATATTTCCAAATTGAGAAAAAATTACAGTAAAGAGAAAGTAAAAATAAAGTCTAATATTCCACTTTATATAGCCTTATGCACCTTCTCAAGATATAATTTTTATTAATTATAATATTTTCTAGGTATTGATATTTATAAAAATAACCCTCACCCCTGTGATACCACATACAGAACTATTCTCACCAAGAAACAAAAGTCTTAAAATAAATGTAGAGGGTCATGTTGCAAGCTGTTTCTCATGATTACTTCAATTGCAAACTCTGTACCAGAGGGGCCATTTGAATCTTTTTCTTCAGTGGTTGCTATGGTAAGTAATTTTGAATTTTCTTTTTTCATATTAAATTTAAAAAGAAGGTTAAGTAATATGGAGGATTGATAAAAATGAGCATTCTGATAAAAGTTAAAAATTAAAAGAACTCTGTTTCATTTGCTTTTTGATCCATACATTATTCTTACCTCCCTCAGTCTTTTGAAAGTAGTCAGTACCATGGTCTGGGAGAGAAATGTGATTCTTATTCTCCAATAGTGTATTTCCTGGGGATATTTAAGCAGATAAATATGAGACTACTCAGGCCTATGGCTTATCATATAAATAGAGTGATAAGGATTAGAAGTAATGGGAATATTGGGAGTTTGGAGTCAGTAGAGCACCAAATTTTAATTCCACATCAGATACTTAATAACCACTTCACCATGGTAATATTATTTAATTTGTAAAATGAGAATAATTATACATATAGTCTTTAATATCACCAGATTGTTTATAGGATAATTATTTTAGATCTAGTGAGAAATTAGGATGTATCTTTTATTGTATGTCATTTATAAATGATAAATCTAAGAACCAGAGAGTCCAGGTGATTTGTACAATATTACATGGAACTGTGATTTGAACTCTGATCTAAACAAGTCCAGGACTCTTTTCATTATAGCAATTGATTCCCATGTAATGAGCCAATGAGTTAATATATATGACCTCCTTTATAAACTTAAAGAGGTAAATTTCAGGCATTATCACTAATACTATTCTTTCATGAGAGGTAATCAAAAGCAAATTCCTAAAATAAAACACAATTCTTGGTGAAGTTGGGCTGGGGAAAGCATAAAACAGTTTATTTTAAGAGATTCATGGGACAGCTAGGTGGCACAGTGCCTAAAGCACTGGCCTTGGATTCAGGAGGACCTGAGTTCAAATCTGGCCTCAGATACTTGATACTTACTAGCTATGTGACCCTGGGCAAGTCACCTTACCCTCATTGCACTGCAGAGAGAGAGAGAGAAAGAGAGAGAGACAGAGAGAGAGAGACAGAGAGACAGAGAGAGAGAGAGAGAGAGAGAGAGAGAGAGAGAGAGAAAGAGAGAGAGACAGAGAGAGAGAGACAGAGAGACAGAGAGACAGAGAGACAGAGAGAGAGAGAGAGAGAGTGAGAGAGAGAGAGAGAGAGAGAAGGAGGGAGAGAGATTCATAAAAAATTAAACTATTAAACTGAATTAGCGACAAAGCCATAAAAGTCTACAGCATAGTAGAAATAAGTTATGACTAGATTGGGGAACTATTTTTTGTTTTTAAGGAAATGGCTATGCTTATAGAATCTTACTCAATTTCACTGTTGTAGTTCCTATATAATCTCTTTAGTGCTGGTTCTAAATAATATATAATAGGTAATCATAACAAATTTAGAACTAGCCTAATTGTTGCTCTAAATGTCTCCATTTGGTCTATTTTACATCAAATACAATCACTTTTCAATTAACGTCAATCCAACCCAATGGAATTTTGGGGGCAACAGTTTTCTGTATGGCAACTTGAGAGTTTTAACAACTTTATGTAACAAGACTGTATAACATAATATGTTCTCTTTCCTTCTCATCAGTACTGTGATTGGTATATAGTAGACACTTAATAAATTCTTATTTCCATCCTTTATAATTAGATCCTCAAAACAATATTAGAAGGTAGATGTTGAAATCTTTATTTTACAATATGAGGAAACTGAAACAAACAGAGGTTTTGGTATAATTATTAAGTGTTTGAGGCTGGATTTATTCTCAGGTCTTTCTGAGCCCAGGCCCAGTGCTGTATACACTGTTCCACTTAGTTGTCTCACCAGAATGGAAGTACTATACTGGGAAAATACAGCTGTAAGCAACCAATAAAGTCAAAATAAGAGGAGAGAATAAGGAATATGAATAGTCATAGATATCATACTTTGCTACTTTTTAGCTATTTTCATATTTAAGGTAATTTCTCCAAGTTTTTTATAGTCTTACACTTTATAGTGGGAAGTGTGCTGTACACAGAGATAGGATATGTGGATTCAAATCCCAACTCTGATATTAATGACAATGGATTTAGACAATATAAATATTCTCTTGACAAAGGGGGCAGAGGCAAGATGGTGGAGGAAAGGAAATGACTTGCCTGAGCTCTCCCCAAGACCAATCCAAATACCTTCAAATAATGCCAAAAAACAATTCCTGGGACAGAAGAACACCCAAAAAGACAGGATAAAATAATTTTTGCAGTCAAAGACAACTGAGAAAGTTGGCAGGAAAGGTCGGTTTTATCTGGGGGAGTGGAATGCAGCACAGGGAATGCTACTTCAGCACAGAACCAATCCCAGCCCAGACCTAGACCCAGCCCAGATGTAGCAAGAGCCATAACAAACCAGGAGAGGCCTTCAAAACCTCTATGTAAGCAGCAGTATCAACTTCTGGAACTCATCCCATAGAAGTTAAGGGGATCGAACAATTGGCCACAAGGAGATTACAAGGATAATTTTACTAGCACTGAGGCAGGACTCTGATGTTTTGACCATACTTGGAACAGAGGTCACAGATTTGGGTGGTGGCCTCAGGCAGGGGAGGAGCACAAGCACACAAGAGCTTGAAGCCACAGTGGAACTAAACTCTGTTCATAGTTCTGGGACAGAAAAGTTTAAACTGTTTACATTCCTACATGGGAAGATGATATTTGTAACTCATAAGAACTTTCTCATTATTAGGGTAGGTGGGTGGAGTATATTTAGACAGAGGCCACAGGTGTGAATTGAATATGAAGGGATGATATCTTTAAAAAAACAAAATTAAGGAGAGAGGAATGCACTCAGAGAAAGGGAAAGGGAGAGCTGGAATGGGGTAAAGTATCTCACATAAAAAAAAAGCAAGAAAAAGCTGGAAAAGTGGAGGGGAAGTTGGGGGAGGTGCTGAGGAGTGAGTGAACCTTACACTCATCAGAATGGGCTCAAAGAGGGAATATCATACACACTCAATTGGGTATAGAAATCTACCCTACCCTGCAGGAAAGTAGGAGTGGAATGGGATAAAGGGGGGTGGTGGTGATAGAAGGGAGGTCAGTTGGGGAAAGGGCGGTTGGAAGCAAAATATCTTTAAGGAGGGAAAGGGAAAAGGAGATAGAGAACAGAGTAATAGAATAAATGGCATGGGAAGGGAGTAGGATGGAGGGAAATTCAGTTTTAGTAACTATGAAATGATGAACAGGATGCTCTAGAAAAACCTGGAAAGGTTTATATGAGCTGATGCAAAGTGAGATGTACTGTATAATGTGATGAAATAATGGGACTTAGCAGATACTCAAAGACCCACCTGAAGATTAATCTAGACTGATTGAATCAAGTGAGAGTGATTGACTGCTGATTAGTTAATTGGATTGTAATCACACCTGACTATCCTTTAAGAAGGTATTGTTCAAAGAAGCTAGACTGTGAACTCAACTTGAGAACACCTTCAAAACAAATGGATTTGGAGGACAGCAACCAATCACCTTGAAGCAGTGTGTAAGGACCACCTCTGTTCCAGACCTATAAAAAGCTTCCACAATCAGCTTGCTGGGGAGTTCCTGATTAAAGCAGGCTCGTGGAGGAGGACTTGAGGAAGAACCCAACCAGGCTGGAACTCTAGGCTAGGTAGGACTTCTTTTTCTTAACTTTCTGAACTCCTTGTAAATATCTGTATGCTTTAATAAATGTTTAATGCTCAAAGACTGGTACTGAAGCTTTTTAATTTAAGGTGATCACACAATATAGATTTTAAACATCACAATACAAAGTAACTGCAATATTGTAAGATGATCAGGTGTGAATAATTTGGCAATTCTCAGCAATTTAATGATCCAAGACAACTCTGAAGGACTTATAAAAACTGCTATCCATCTCCAGTGAAAGAACTGATGGTGTCTGAATACACATTGAAGCATATTTATTTTTTAGTTTATTTTTTCTTAAGTTTTTTGTCTGTTTTCTTTTATAACCTAACATGGAAATGTTTTACATGACTACATGTATAACTTATATGAAATTGCTTGTGTTCTTATGGTGGTGAGGGTAGGGAGGAAGGGAAGAAGAGAATTTGGAACACAAAGTTTTAAAAATCGACATTAAATTGTTTTACATGTAATTGGGGATAAAATGAAATTCTAAATAAATCAAAAACATTCAAAAAGAAAATAAAAAAGAAACAATGTAAAAAAATACATACTTTACATTTGCCTTTTAGCAGTGCCCTACTAATAAGATATATGTGTGTATAACCATCCTATCAATGTTTTTTCCCTAGTTTTTCTTACCTGTGTGCCTCTAATGACTATCATCCCGTGAAACATTTAATCGAATTTAATGTAAAGTATGCAATGTAGGTCTAATTTTTTCTAGCATGATTTTGAAACGGAATAAACATCGTCTCATTTTTACTGTCAACCTTCTGTATGAATGAGTGAGAAGGTATGTTCCTTGATATTTTATGACATTGTATAAGAAGCAGTGGAAAGACTGTTATCTTATTGAAATGTTTTAATAAATGCCAACCCCTTTAAAATATCATGATTACAAGTTCATATAAGTTTTGTGCTAAAATTTGTATGATTCACAGTAAATGTAGTGAGAAGAGAAGAGTGACATTTTTTTAAATACCGTTGAATATAGAATGTTGAAAACTAAACTACATCATGAAAATAAAACTTGGTGATGTTGAAAATTAAGAGTTTAGATTGGATCAGGAATATTAAGTTTCCAGAGACAATCTTAATGGTGCACATCAGTGGCTTCAGTATCTCCAAGTCCATAGAACACAGTGATACTGTTTACTACTAAGTAAAATTGTACATTACAAAATAAAGGCCTTTGCAAGTGAAAACACATTTAAAACCAAAGTTATATTATTTTAGAATATTTAATGATCTGAAGATTTAATCATTTCTCTAAAATTCTATGTAGAATATGATTGCACTATGAATGACTATTTTGTTCATTTATGTAAGCTTGAAGCACTAGCAACAATTGATACTAAAGCATGAATTCAAAACATTACTGTTTTTTTCATAGTTATATATACACAGTGAATAAAAAATAAAGTATTTTATTATTAATCAATTATGGAGGGGCTCCTACACATAAGTATTTTACTGGGGTGTATTCCCCATTAAGGGTTGTCCCACCAATAACCAGTCTGTGGGGTGGGGATGGCAGACAGGAGTATGGATGATACTGAACTTTCTACTTTGGCCTTAGATCTCCCTCACTTAAATGATATATAAGGAATTTTTAATAGTATTTTATTTTTTCCCAATTACATGCAAAAACAATTTTAACATACTTTTTAAAAAAAAATTGTGAGTTCCAAATTTTTATTCTTTCCTCTTCCCCTTTGCCCCTATCTAAAATATGAAGCAATTTTATATAGATTACATGTGTGTAATCATGTAAATTATATTTCCATGTTAGTCATAATGTGAAAGAAGAAATAGACCAAAAAGGGGAAAAAACATGAAAAAATGGTACATTTTGATCTTCAGTCAGACTCCATCAATTCTTTTTTTAGATGTGAATAGCATTTTTTTTCAGGAATCCTTTGGAATTTTCTTGGATAGCTATAATTATGAGATGAGCTAAGTTGTTCATAGATAAACATCGCCCCATATTGTTGTTACTATGTACAATGGTCTCTTGGTTCTGCTGAATTAATGTTCTGGTTTTTTTCAGTTTGTGTAAGTCTTTCCAGGTTTATCTGAAATTCACCTGCTCATCATTTTTTATAGTGCAATAATATTCAATTACATTCCTATACTAAAACTTGTTCAGCTATTCCCCATTTGTTGGACATCTCCTCAATTTCCTATTCCTTGCTACAACAATAAGAGCTGCTATAAATATTTTTGCACAAATGGGTCTTTTTTTTCCCTTTCCTTTCATCTCTTTCAGTTACAAAAATATAAGTGCTATTTTTGGAACAAAGGATATGCCCAGTTTGTTTGCCCTTTGGGCATACTTCCAAAATGCTCTCCAGAATGATCAGTTCACAACTCCACCAAAAGTACATCGGTGTCCCATGTTTTCCATATCCTCACTGGCATTTTTTTCCCTTTTTTGTCCTATTTGCCAATTTGTTAGGTATAAAATGGTACCTTAGAGGTGTTTTAATCTGCATCTCTGTAAGCAATAGTGATTTAGATCATTTTTGATATCATTGATTTTTTTATCTAATACTATCTGGTAATAAATACCCTTTGATGATTTATCAATTGGCAAATGATTTGTATTTTTATAAATTGTATTCAGTTCTGTATATATTTGAGAAATAAGGCCTTTATGAGGGATCTTTGCTGTAAAAATTGTTTTCCAGCTTTATGCTTTCCTTTTAATCTTGGTTTCATTTTTTTTGCACCAGCAAACGTTTTTAACTTAATATAATCAAAATGACCCATTTTACATCTTGTTATGGCCTCTATCTTCTGTTTGGTCAAAAAACATTCTCTTCTCTATAGATATGATAGATGAGCTATTTTTTGCTCTCTTAATTTATGTAAGATATCCCTCTTTATGTGTAAGTGATGTCCCCATTTTGGCCTTATTTTAGTAGGCAGTGTAAGATGTTGGTCTACAAGTCATTTCTGCCATACTGTTTTCCAGTTTTCCTAGCAGTTTTTGTCAAATGTTATTTTGACACCCAGAATCTGGTGTCCTAACACTGATTATGTCCAGCATTCCTGCAATAAAGACCACATACTCATATTGTACAAATTTTGTATTATATTTCTGTAATCTCCTTGGTAGAAATTTATTTTATTCTTCAATATTTGTTAAGAAATTTGTTTTTTTGTTTTCTTTCTCTGTTTTGGCTCTTCCTGATTAAAATATCAGCCCCACATTTGTGTCATAAAAGGAATTTCAGAGGACTCTTTACCCATTTTTCCAAATAGTTCATATAGTATTGGAATTAATTGATCTTTAAATATTTTATTATAATTCACTTATAAACATATCTTGCCCTAGGGATTTTTCTTAGGGAGTTTACTTATGGCTTGTTCAAGGTCTTTTTCTAAGAATGGGTTAGTTAAGTATGTTATACCCTCTTCTCTTAATCTTGGAAATTTATATTTTTTAGTAAATATTCATCCATTTAACTTAGAATGTCAGAGTCATTGTCATATAATTGGGCAAAATAGCTCCTAATAATTGTTTGAATTTCCTCTATATGGGTGGTGAATTCAGCTCTTTCATTTCATTTTTGATACTGGTAATTTCATTTTATTTTTTTTTTCTTCTTGTTTTAATTAGATTAACTAGTTTTATCTGCTTTTCCCAGTAAAACCAGTGCTTATTTCATTTATTATTTAAATGGTTTTCTTTGAATTTTATTAATCTCCCCTTTGATGATTCTGGTGTTTAACTGGGGATTTTCAATTTGTTCTTTTCCTGTTTTGTTGTTGTTATTATTTGCTGCTACATTCATGTAAGATAATTTACCCCTATTTGCATCTCCCTTTCCTCTTCTCCCAGTGCAATCTTTTTTTCTCACTCCAAAACTTTTTCTGGTTTGAATTATTTTCATGTCATCTCATCAACATCAACTTATACTTGCATCCTCTATTATTGTTGTTAGCCATCCTTCATTCTCAAGGAGGACTTGTAAATAAATTAAATTTAAGTGAGACAGGTGTGTATTTTAAAATTATAAATGTGGGTTCTAATCTGTCCTCCCAGTTTTGGGGGGAAACTGGCTAAAATGACTGTTAAATTCACCAAGAATTTAGGCTTTAAGGGTTTATTAAAAGATATAAGATAGCAAAGAGAGAGAAAGATTGAGAACAGATTTCTTATAGCATGGAAATCCTAGCCTTCCTAAACCTCCCACATGAAGTCTTTCCATCTGCCCAATGTCTCCAACCCAAAGAGGAAGAAGTCCCCCACCAGTGTCAACTTCCTCCTTCATATTCTCCTCCCAGAAATGAGAGGTTCTTCAAGCTGATTGACTAGCATCATTCTAATTCATTGGTTTACTGGACCAGAAGGTGGTCCAGTTCAAAAAAAAAAAAAAAAAAAGTTAAGTTCAAAGTTTTTATCTTCTGAGAAAAATACCCTCTTAAGGGCCAGCCAGATGTGCTTACAATCTAGTTAACTTGAAGTAGGCTAATCAGCAGTCAATCAGTCTCACTTAATGCAATCAGTTTAGATTAATCTCCAGGTGGGACTTTGAGTATCTGCTAATTCTCGTTATTTACCACATTCCTTTATCTTGACACAAAGGGCTGTGTAAAATCATCAGCCTCACTCTCTTCTCCAGAGGCATTGGAGTCCAGTAGCAAAACATAGGTCAGGATGATTGGTGAAGGCCATGGGTGTAATGGGAGACCTAAGCCTTTTTAAGCTAAGGTATTTCCCAGATCTCAGTTTATATGAGACAACACATATTCAATAAATAAAAGCTAGGCAAAAAGTGAACTGAAAGATGCCCTAGTTTGCCTTCAGAAAGAAAAAATAATAATGTCAATCTGGGAGGGGCTGACCCTCAGAATTTCTGGACAGAATTATATTTACTCTGAGCCATCAAAGCCCAAATAATGATCAAGTGAGGCTTGGGCTGAGACCTATTATTGGCCAATGAGTGACAGCCTAATCTTCCTATCTTCCCTAATAGTGATAAAGTTCTTAAGAGTTCCAAGTATCATCTTCTCATGAAGGGTTTACCTTATCTAACCCCTTATATTTTCTCTTTCCTGTTTGCCTTCTTATACTTCCCATGAGTCTTGTATTTGAAAATTGAATTTTCTGTTTAGCTTTTGCTTTACATCATAAATATTTGGAAAAACCTCAATTTCATTTTCTTTCTCAATTTTTCTCCTGAAAGATTATGCTCAGTTTTACTGAGTAGATGATTATTTGTTATAATTGTAGCTCCTTTGCCTTTCAGAATATCATATTTCAACCAGTCTTTTAATGCAAAAGCTGCTAAGTCTTTTGTGATCCTGACTATGGCTCCTTGGCAATTGAGTTGTTCCTATCTGGCTGGCTGCACAAATTTCGTCTTAAGCTAAGAGTTCTGGAATTTGGCTATATCTGTGGGAGTTTCCATTTTGGAATTTTTTTTGTTGATTTGTGGAATCTTTCCAGGTTCCAAAATATTAGGGAACATGTTTTTTTCTTGATAATATCTTGAAATATGATGTCTAGGTCTTTTATTTGATCATGACTTTTAGGTAGTACAATACTTCTTAAATTATCTATCCTGAATTTATTTTCTATTTCAGTTGTTTTTTCAATGAGATATTTTTCATTTTCTTCCATTTTTTCAATCTTTTAAAATATTCTTTTTGGTTTTGTTTTGTTTCTTGATATCTCATGAAGTCATTAGCTTTCACTTACCCAACTCTATTTTTTTTTTTTTAGTTAGAATAAGGTGGTAGTTTATTTAGGAGCAAGGGAATGGAAGTGTGGGGGAGGGAAACCATGAAAGAAATCCTTAGACTTCTCATGGGGAGATTAGCACAAAGCACATGGCTCAGAGGTACCAAATCTCCTTGAACAGGAGACTGGAAGGTACTTTTATAGAGGACTGATGTCCAACTCTATTTTTTAAGGAATTATTTTCTTTTGCTAACTGCTATCTTCTTTTCCATTTGGCCATTTAAAAAAAAATTGTTTTTTTCTATGGATTTTTGTACCTCCTTTTCCATTTGGCCAATTCTCCTTTTTTTTGGATTTTTCTTCATCAGTAAGAGTTGTTTTCATCAGTGAATATTTGCATTTTTTCCCATTTTTTGTGCTTCCTTTACAAAGGTGTTGACCGTTTTTTATGATTCTCTCATATCACTAAATTTATTTTCCCAAATACCCTTCTACTCTTATTTTTTGTTTGTTTGTTTATTGTTTTTACTCATATTTGTGCTCTTTTAGGAGTTCTTTTTGGCCCTAAAACAATTTACATTTTTTAAGGGTTGCCTATAGACATTGATGTTTTCATTGAAGTCTGTGTTTTCATCTTTCTTGTCACCCATAGTAACTTTCTCTGGTCATGTCTTTTTATATTTTCTAGTTTTCTAGCATTTTCTTTTTAATATTTACTTTTAAAGTTAGGGTCTGCTTGTGGGGTAGAAGAAACACTTTCCTAAGCATCATGTACAGAGTGACTAGGGCCTGGCTCCAATCTGCCATGTTGGGGACTCAAGGCCTGGCCATTAGCCTCCTGTATTGCTATTCTTCTGGGCCAGGAATGCAGAGCCTCATGGCTGACCTAAGCATGGGCTGCACACCTTCCACTGGATTGCTGGAACATGGGCTGCTCTTGGCTTACTTGGATGCTTCTTGCACTGGACTGAACTACCCTTTTACCTTAATGAGACAGTCCTTTACTCCCAACCTTTTATGTTGTCTTGAGTTAGGAAATTGTTACCCTCTGTCTATTTGTTCTTTTTTTGCTCCAGAATTAATTTTGAGGCATCATTTTAGGTTTTTTTGCAGGTGGATATCAGAAAATTCAGGTAATTTCCTGGCTTCTTCCATAATGTTGGCTCCATGCTCACCTTTCTAGAAAATATTACCATAAAATACTTAAAATGACATAAATATTTTGATACTGGGAAGGGCAAGTTTTATTTATCCAAAAATTATACTAGTTCAGAATATCTCTTTTCTTGATAATAACAGATAAAAGAACATTCTAATACCATTCAGAAGCTTTATTTCAACTCTAAATTTGTTAATTACCATTTGTGTGGTTTTTTGTGTCAGTTTTCTCATATTTAAAATGATCAGTATGAGTAGGTTGAATAGAGCTAGATTTTCTCTAAATTTAGACTAAAGTCATTTATTACAAATTTATTTTGTACCAGGAATTAGTTTAAGCACTATGAATTAAAGAAAAAGTGTGTGGAGGGCAGAGGGATACTATTCTTCACCTCAAAGAGTTTAAATTTCTAATGGGAGAGACAACAGACAAACAACTATGTACATAGATGACATAGATGATACATACAGTGTAGTAAATACATGTAAATGCATATGATTTTAGAGGGAAGGTACTAATGAGGGCAAGGTGAAGGGAGAAGTAGAAGTGCATAGTATTTTAGCTGCATCTTGAACATAGTCAGAGAAGCAAAGAGGTAGAGTTGAGGATGGTGTGTATTCTAGGAATGTGAATATAGTGATTGAAAATTCATGTATTCAGAGTTATAATATATTGATGGAACTTCAAGAGCACCAGTATATAAATCTTAGAACATATGAAGGGAAGAGAAGTGTGAAAATAGGTATCTAGATGGTTTAGTGGATAGAGCACTGGGTTTGGTGTCAGGAAAAACTAAGGTCAAATCTGACCTCAGATCCTTACTAGCTGTGTGACCTTGTACAAGTCATTTAACTTCTGTTTTCCATGAGGCAGCTAGGTAACCTAGTGGATAGAGTGTTGGGCCTGGAATCAGAAAGATTTGAGTTCAAGTTTGGCCATAGATATTTATTAATGAATCTGGTCAAGTCACTCAACCTTCTCCACTGGTGAAAGAAATGAAAAAAACAAAACAAAACATATTTTCCAAGAAAACCACACACAGTATGGTCCACAGAGGTACAAAAAGTCAGACATGACTGAAAAACAATAAAGTGTGAGAAGATTGGAAAGATAGAAAGGGGTCAGGAATACTCAAGGGTCAGAAGAGCAAGCACCTCTTACTGTTCTTTACCCTTTATAAAACCCATTTTGCCAGTCAGTGCCAAACATGTAAGATTCTAGCCTTTAAACCACTCTGCTATCTGCTTCTGTTTTAGAGAAGGGTTTATCCCATTCACATCCACAGTTATGGTTACTAATTGTGTATTTCCCTACATCCTTTTTCCCTTAATTATACTTTTCTCTCTCTTTTTACCCTGTCACTCCTCACCAGTTCGTCCCTCAATCTGCCCTCTCTTCTATCAGCTGGACCTCCCTTTTCTTATGCCTTTCACCTCCTACTTCTGTCCCTACCTTCTTCCTCTTTCACCTCCTATACCCATAAAGGGTAAGATAAATTTCTATATATTACTCATTATGTGAAATCCAATGAGAGGTTCAAGAAATGCTCACACCCTCTCTTCTTTCCCTCTATTGTAATATGCATTTTATGCACTTCTTCATGTAATATGATTTACCCTATTCTGCCTCCCCCTTTCCTCTTCTACCATTTTAATCCTTTTATCCCCTATTTATTAATATCATCATATCCAAATCAACTTAGATCCACACCCTCTGTCTATATATACTCCTTCCATCTTACTTAAAGGAGATGCAGTTCTTCAGAGTTACAAGTATCATCTTCCCATGTAGCGATGTAAATAGTTTCACCTTATGAAATTATGTTTCTTTTCTTGTTTAGCTTTTTATGCTTCTCTTTAGTCTTATATTTTCAAGATCAAATATGCTGTTCAGCTTTGTTCTTTTCATCAGTCAAAGTTGAAAGTTTTCCATTTCAATGAATGTCCATCTTTTCCCCTGAAAGATCAAGCTCAATTTTGCTGGGTAGTTGATTATTGGTTGTAATCTAAGCTCCCTTGCATTCTGGAATATCATATTCTAAGCCTTCTGATCCTTTAATGTTGAAACTGCTAAATCCTGTGTGATTCTGACTGTGACTTCTTGGTATTTTAATTGTTTCTTTCTGACTACATGCAGTGTTTTCTCTGACCTGATAATTCTGGATTTTGGCTACAACATTCCTCAAAGTTTTCATTTTGAGATCTCTTTCAGGAGGTAATCAGTGGATTCTTTTAATTATTATTTTGTCCTCTTTTTCTAGGCTATCGGAGCAGTTTTCCTTGTTAATTCTTTGAAATATGATGTCTAGGCTCTTTATTTGATCATGGATTTTGGGTGGTCCAATAATTCTTAAATTATCTTTCCTCTATCTATTTTCTAAATGAATTGTTTTTCCAATTGGGTATTTTACATTTTGTTCTATTTTTTCATTGTTTTGATTTTGTTTGACTGATTGTTAATGTCTCACAGAGTCATTAGCTTCCATCTGCCCAATTCTAATTCTTAAGGAATTATTTTCTTCAGTTAGCTGATGTGCCTCCTTTTGCATTTGGCCAATTCTATTTTTTAAGGAATTGTTTTCTTCAGTCCATTTTTGTCTTTCCTTTTTCAAGCTGTTAACTCTCTCTTGCATAACTCATTTATTTTCCCAATTTTTCTTTTATCTCTCTTATTTGATTTTCAAAGTCCTTTCTGAGCTCTTCCAAAAGGGATTGTCCTTTTGAGACCAATTCATTTTGCCCTTTGAGGCTTCACACAAAGTCATTTTGACAATATTGTCCTCTTCTGAGTTTGTGTTTTTATCTCCCCTGACACCACAGTAACTTTATACTGTCAGGGTTCTTTTCTGTGTTTTGCTAAACCATTTTAGCCTATTTTGTGACATTCAAATTTAACTCTGCTATTGAGGCATAGGGAGCACTATCCTTATCGTCATCATCATCATCTTCTTCTTCTTCTTCTTCTTCTTCTTCTTCTTCTTCTTCTTCTTCTTCTTCTTCTTCTTCTTCTTCTTCTTCTTCTTCTTCTTCTTCTTCAGCAATGAGGGTTAAGTGACATACCCAGGGTCACACAACTAGTAAGTGTCAAGTGTCTGAAGCTGGATTTAAACTCAGGTCTTCCTGAATCCAGGGCCAGTGCTTTATCCACTGTGCCATGTAATGCCCCCCTAATCTTCTGCTGGGGGCTAGGGCCCAAGTCACTGGCTTTCTGTGCTGGAGGTTCAGGGGCTTGCATCTTGCTCACTATACTGCAGTGGCCAGCCCTAGTCACAATTTCTGTGCAGGAGGTGGGTAGGGTAGGTTCCCAGGCTGGCACCTTGCAATTTGCCTTTCATGCTGGATGTGGCCTCTAAGCTGGCCTGCTCTGCCACAAGCCTTTTGAGCCAGAAGCAAGGGGCTTCAGTTGCTGATCTGTGCTGTTGCTAAGAGCCCCACCCTGGTTTTCCTGGACATCTTTTTCTCTAGAGTGCACTTCCCTTTTGCCCAAGTAAGACAGACCTTTTTCCAAAGTCCTTCTACATTATCTTAAGCTGGGAAAATTGTTTCACTCTGCCTCTTTGTGCCTTCTGTAGCTCCAGAATGAATTTAGATGCTTGATTTAATGCTGTTTCTGAGGGAAACTGAAAGTCAGATAACTTTCTGGGTTCTCTCTGCCATCTTAAAAGATGATGATTTTGAAGAACAATCAAATGAAGCTTAAATATGTCCATTAAAATCACTCAAATAAGTAATAAAAACTTTATTTAATGGCTAAAAAAGACAGAAAATTATAAAAAATAATCACTGATACAGTGAAAGAATATAGAGACATGTGATATCTGTTATATGTCAATTTGCATTTAAATTTTGAATCCACATTTGGATATTTTCCAGAAATATCTAGGTGTTATTAGTCATAATCATGAAGAACAGCTTCTTTCAGAAATTTCTACAATAGAAAAGTGATCCTTGGACTAGTACAATTATAAGCATTCTGTTTATTACTGTTGGAACCTAAGAAGAGTTTCCCCATATGAGAAAAAGTTAAAATCTCCCATGTAAGTAAGTTTAATTAGCACAGTTTTATTAGCATATATATATGTGTGTGTGTGTGTGTGTGTGTGTGTGTGTGTGTGTGTGTGTGTGTGTGTGTGTATGTATTTTATATATATATATGAACCTGGAACCTCCAAGAAAAGGATGGGTTAAACTCCTATGAAGAGGTGGTAGCTCCATGAATGTGGAACATTGCATATATTTTTAGACTTTGATGATGTATTTTTTAGTTTTCCTAATATTTTCCTCTCTCCTTCCTCTTTTCATTTTCTTTAAAAGATTATTTGGATGGTAGCTAGGTGACACAGTGTACAAAGCACCAGCCCTGGATTCAGGAGGACCTGAGTTCCAATCCAGCCTAAGACACTTGACATTTACTATCTGTGTGACCTTGGGCAAGTCACTTAACCCTCATTGCCCCATAAAAGAAAAAAAGATTATTCATCATATGGAATGCTTCCCTGGGCAAGAAGGAGAAAAACACTTTAAAAGTGATCTAAAAGTTTAACAAGTTTATTTTTAAAAATTATGTGAGAAAAACTATAAAGGTATGTATGAAATCAGCATCAAAATGTTTTAAGATTCACTTATTTTATGTATGTGATAAAAAGTCACTTTTTCAATTATCCCTCTCTTGATTTAATCCACAAATCATTTAGACTTTCAAGATTTCAGCAAGAACTGGGTATACAAAAACCATATATGGTTATAGTCTATAAATAGGTTCTACAAAATGTCTGCATAAAGCATTGGTTAAGACACCATATACATGAAAGTGAACATAATTTATAATAAAAATCGTCCTGTTCTCTGCCCATTAAGATTTTATAACCCTATATTATAGACAATTAAAACAAGAAATAATATTTTCATACATATACAGTACCATTAAATGATTGGTTCCTTTTATAGAGATCCAAGCATTGGGTTTTCTTTATTAATCATACTTGTGATAAAAAAAAAATTCTATATTTTTTCTAGACAGCATTATATAAAGGATTAAGTACTAGATGAAGTCAGAAGACTTGGGTTCAAATTCCATTTCTGCCATTCAGTAGTTCCATGATTCTAATTCATTTACCTTTCTGAACTTTAGTTTCTTAATCTCTAAAATAATCATAATCGTGTATAGTATCCACCTCACTCAATCACCTTGACAAACTTGTCTTCTAAATACCAAAGGACTATATGAATATGAACTCCTATCAATATGCTACTTTCGTGCAATTAAGATAGTCCTTGGAAATTCATTCTAACAAATGCTTCAGTCTCATTTTTTTTTTTTGCATCAGGGAAACAACATCAAAGAACATGCTATTTGGGGGAATATTTGAGGTCGAATTTTAATGTTGACATTTTTAATCTTTTTGAACATTTTTTTTCAGTTACTTGCATTATAGGTGAATTTTTCCATTTACCTGCAAATAAATGGTAACATTAATTTTAGTCAAGTTGTGCCATAGCTAAAGAACAGTCTTTGGTAGCTGGTATTGGAAAATATCCTTGACTACTCAATCTTCACAGCCTACTGAATCATAATGATTCTTGCCTTCTCTATTTTAATTACACATAATACATACCATATGTAATAGAAATAGGTGATAATAACTAAAAACTATCCCAAATAGTAATAAATAATCCATATCTTATGTAGCAACAATAGTTTTTCTTGTCATTTTTATATCTGTAAACATTGCTCTAAATAATACAAGATTACTAGTTAAGGAATGTGCAGGAAATCATTTTAACTTTTTAAGCTTCAATTTCTTCTTTTGTGAGGCAAAAAAAAAATCCCCCCATTTCACAGATTTATATATGAAAAAGCTTGGGAAAGTATTATTAATAAAGAGTATGCCGATGTTAGGATTTAGTATAAATATTGATGATCATTGCTTTCAGTCAATCTCTGAATTATTTTTCATCCATGTAACCAAGGCATACCTGGGAATCATTCATTCATTCAATCAAGAAACACTAAATGATATACTATATAAGGCACTCCAGTAGGCTTTGAGGGGGAAGGGACATACAAAGAAAAATTAAAATATTATTGTACCAACAAAGAATTTACAGTTTATTGAAGGAGATAAAGCACATAAAATAATTATAATGTAACACAAATTATTATAATATATGAGATATGAATTAGATGTAGTGAGGATTTGCTGGAAGAAGAGATCACTTGTGGCTGGAGTATGTGGATTTTGACCTTTTAATAAGGGCATCAGTGGAAGACTTTGCCATGTATTTAAACATCCAAACAGAGGCATGATATGCTTCATTTGTTCATTCTTTTGTCCTCTCCTGGAGTATCAAATTAATAACAATAATTCCTATTTATGCATTGTTTTAAAGTTTCCAATCATATGAATTTAGGAATCAATTCTTTTCTATTTACAAATGAGGAAACTGAAGCTCTGAGAGGATTAATGGATTCCTTATTATCACACATCTAGTAAGCATCTAAGGTGAATTTCATCCTTCTATTATTTCTCCATCCATTATTTTGTGTGAACTCTAAATAGCTAATATTAATAATAAAATTGTTACCTACCTCCTCAAATTTTCCTAGAGTACTTGAGGTTTTTCATTTGCTCAATCACACTTTATATTGTATTATAATTATCTGTATATGAGTTCCTTTCCCTTCCAGCAGACTATAAACTCCTTGAAGTCAGGAAATTTTTAATGCCATATTCCCCAGTATGTAGCACAGCACTTTGTACAGAATAAACACTTTAAAATATATTGCAAAAAAATATATATATATATTGAAGGCACCGATTTTCAGTATTGAAGTATAACAGCCCTGCCATCGCCTGTAACTAAACTGAAAATAAAATTTACATATTCTTTTAAAGATTTTGTGGTTTTGAAGATGGTTCTATTTCTTTATTTTTGTTTACTGGTATTTTTAAATGGAAGCTTTTCCAAACATATTTTTGTTGTTGTTGTTAATTTAGCTTTGTTTTTAACAACTGACACTTTAGTGCATGAGTTCTTAAGTTAGAATCATTGGAGAAATTCCAGAGGATATATAAAGTTGAATGAAAAAAAGTACATCATTATTCTCACTAATCCATTACTGAAATGTAGAATTTATTTAATTGTGAATGTAGGCAACAAACATAATTTTGAAAGTCTCACTATATTGCCAAAGTAACTCTGTCATATGTGGTATTTACACATACACACACACACACACACACATACAAGTTTAAGAAAACTCTTGTATTAGAGAAAGAATATGGAATTTTCAGCAGAAAAAAATGTAGAATTTATACATAGCTTTCATGTAAATCAAATATCTATATTCTTAAAACCATTCACACTATTAAGTATCCAAAGGGAAAGCTATGTACTGTACCTCCTTAGGGTTCTAGTGATAATTCTCCTTAGAAAATGGTGGAGTCTTTGTGATGCTGTTTTATAGAGCCTCCATTCCAGTGTGGTATCTCCCAATATCATTTGCCTGTTATATCTCTATCTCCAGTTTCTTTTAAGTAATCTTTGTATATATATATATAATATTATATATATAATATATATATATATATATATATATATATATATATATATATATATATATATATATATATAATGCACTTATTAAGCATTCTCATTAGGACTGAACTTTAAATGGCCAACACCAGCCCCCTGTCTGATATATTCCACCATGTACATATGTACCTATGTATAATTAATAATACAATTAATAAATCTATAATTATAATCTATGTATATGCATATGTGTGTTTGTACATACATGCATGCATGCATACATATATTGAGAGATACACACACAGACACACATATATATATTGCATAAGTCCTGAGAAAACTTTGGCAAAGACTAGTTCTAGCATTTGCTTAATATAATAAAGAACTGTAAATGTACTTCATCAGCAAATGTTGCTAAATCAGAAAGATTATTGTTGTAAAATGCTCTCGATGGGCCTCTAATACTTACAGTAGCAGTTTTTCATAGCAGAGAGTGTTGTTTCTCTCTTTTATTATTCTATAAAATCCCTATAAAGAAGGAGATATATGCTAATGTTGAAAATGGATTACAAAAATCCTTTTCTCATACAAACACACACACATATATACCCATACACATATATACACATTTACATAAGAATATACAAAAGGGATAATTCTTTTTTTTTCCTTTTCTGATCTTTTAATGTTTGAAAACAAATTTTCAGCTTTCAAGTTGCTTAATGTCTGTTGTCTTCTCCTGTAACCCACCCCTCAAGGACATATCAAAAACATTTATTTATCTCATACTATAATCTACAGGCTTATCATCGAATAACATAAAAAATACATCATTGATGCTAGCAACAATCTGAAGGTCATAATAATTTCAAACGGTCAATTTACCAAACAACAGTTCAGTGCTTTTCTTATTTACTGGGATGAGCTGGTGTTTTGTGGCAGCCTCTTTTAATGAAGAGGTAACTTGTGAATAATAATTAAAAAATACTTCACAAATACCTCTAAGCTCTACTTTCCTAATCCAATGGTGTGATAGAATACAGGGGACCATGATGATTCAAATTGGAACAAGTTATCAGATAGAAAATAGGATGGTTGACTGAAAGGTACTTGGAACTTTCTTTAAAGACTAAAAAAAAATCAAGTAAATGGGGAAGTTAAGTGGTTCTGGAGTCAAGAGGACCTGAGTTCAAATCTCACCTGACACTAACTGTGTGACCCTGGGAAAGTCATTTAACCCTGTTTGTTTCAGTTTTTTCAGCTGTAAAATAAACTGAAGGAAATGGGAAACTAATCCAGTATCTTTGCCAAGGAAACCCCAAATGATAGCACAAAAGATCAGACATGAATGAAAAAACAACTGAACAACAAAAAGCTTAACCACCTCTTTTCAATAAATATCATTGATAGAACTCCCTAGTAAGATACATCCTTTCCAGAAATTGACTGCTTAATGTTTTTGCCCTATGGAATATAGCCTAGTCAAAGAGTAGATTGGGTAAAAAGGGGAAAGAAAATAGTTGTTAACTTGATATTGAAATTGAGTTCCTTTATTTGCATTTTAAAAGACAGTTTACTATCTTATTTTTTGTGTGAGACCCTTTCATTCCTCCACTCTCCCCACCCCTTCAAGTCTTTCTGATAACTTACTAATATAGAAAAGAACTTGGTGGGATTGCTGAAAGCCCAAATCTTTAGGACAATCTCTTGAGTTCAAAAGGCATCTCTGTTATGCAACAGCTATATAGAATAAATTTGAGTAGCATTCTGACATTGCAAAGCAGTATTGACATGGAAATGAGGAAATCAAGGTTACCATTCTGTTGTGGTAATCCCTATGATATTTGATAGTACTTTTAAAAGCAGATTGATGAGGAAGTCATGTGTCCATATCTAGGATTTTATTGCTAAGACTGTGGGAAGATAAAATACTGTACAAAGGTGAACTAATAATAATTAAGAACCTGCTGCTTTTCTTGCTATGTTCTGCTGATGGAAACCTTTGTCTTCCTTGGGAATTTAGTGCTCAGATTAATGCTCAGGTCAAGGCTGGTAGGTCATGAAACAAGAAAACAAATGACCCTTTGACAAGGAATGGGCTATATATGGTTACCTTTAGGCAATTACAGGCATGTATTTGAGAGAATGAAAGAATGAAAGCAGTACACTGTGGACCTCACCCTCAATGACATAGTTTATGGTAGAAACATAGAACTTATATTTAACTGTATTCTTTTTTTTGTAGAATTTGGCGTCCATGGTCCTTTAAAAGAAAAAATAAATACCCTTAAAGACTCACTGTCAAATCAGTAATAATTCTGAGTTTTCAATCTGGCTTTGATTATAAACACTTGTTTGATTTTTCTTACTTAAATTATTTATGTAATAAGAGTAGAAGGGAGGAGACTTATCCATGAAGGCCTAGTCATCTGAGCATGTGTACTGTGTTCTGTCTGTTTGATATCCTGGAAAACGTTGGTGTGCTTACTTCTAGAAATGCAAGATGTGTATTACTTTCCAATTCAGTGTATACACTTATTCTGTGACTATTTACTTTCTGCTTCCTGCTTTTTGGTTTAAAAAAACACCAAACAAACAAAAAACCCCACAACTTTTAAATTGGGTGCTAAACAAGATGTGAGAGTGAATTCAAAAGCCTACCAAAGAGGGGCAGCTAAGTGGCACAGCGGATAAAATCACTAGCCCTGGATTTAGAAGGACCTGAGTTCAAATCCAACTTCAGACACTTGAAACTTACTAGCTGTGTGACACTGAGCAAGTCACTTAACCCTCATTGCCTGACCAAAAAAAAAAAAAGAAAGAAAAAAAGAAAAAAAGTCTACCAAATTGGAACAGAACCTCTCTGTCTATCCTTGATGGCATTTGTCAGAAGAGAAAAAAAAATATTATAAGCTTTTAAGTGGGTAAGAACCTCCTCTACTTAGTTGCCATCCAACCTTCTACACAGGTAATTTTGGTGTCTTCTGTCTCTTTTCTAAAAAAGGAATCTTTTTCTTTTTTCTTTTCTTTATTTTATATGCACTTAATATCTATCCCTCCTTCTTCCTCCTAAAAGAAAAAGAAAAAAATATAAAGTCATCATAATGATATGCATAGCCCAGCAAAAACAAATGACATTGAACATATCAAAAATTTATATCTCATTCTAGTTTTAAGTTCATCACTTCTCAGGGAAGAGGTAGGTTGAAAGTTTCATCTTTAGTCATTTGACATCATGGTTCACATTTGCAATGTTCAGAATTCAAAAGTCTTTCACAGTCACTTTTTTTATAATGTTGTCACTATATAAATAGCCCTCCTACTTCTCATTACTTTCCTCTGTATCTATTCATAGAAGTCTTCTATATACCCTGGTACAATAATATTCTATTATATTCATATAGCATAATTTATCTTTCCCCCAATAGGTGGGCACTTTCTGTTTTGTTTATTCTTCAAGAATGGCTTCCAATCTTTAAAAGGTTGAAAGAAGCACCAAAAATGGGAGCCCATGGTCAAATCTTCCTTAGCCACAAGAACAAAGCTTAATGAGCCATCACAACCCTAAGGAATAGCCTGTTGACTGAGATCATCAGTGGATCAAACCAAATAACCAAGAATCCAAGTTCTTAAAACAAGTGAGAGTCTCATCCATCTGCTATCCTGTGTCTAGAAATAGAATTGCTAATGCTTTGTAACTACCACTTCGAGATTGAACCCACTCCTGGAGACTGAGGTAATGAAGGGAAGTATATCCGTGTTTGGGTAGAAAGTTTTGTAGCAACCCCACTAAATTTTATTTCACTCTAGTCAGGGACCAATATGTAGAGAGAAGAGTGTACCTTGGTTTAACTGGATGTTTTAGATTTGTAGCCTTGCTTTATCTTTTCAGTAAATATTCCTTTATAAAAGCTATGATATTGAGAAGATGTGAACTGTTTAAGATGATATTAGGGTACTTATCACTGGATGGATGATACTGAAGAGATAACAATTGATTGAGTGATATTGAAGGAAAAAGCTGGGATGGGGGTTTGTGAGAAATAGTAGTAATAGAGGTGGTGGTGGTGGTAACAACCTCTTATCCTTCTGGGATATTCCTAGAACTTTGTAAGGAACAGTTTCCTTGCTCTGAGTACCCAACCTATTAGTCCAGGTATGTGTTGGAATAGTGACCCCAGAGATTATATAGACATATATAAATAAATATATATATGTATGTGCATATGTATATATACCTGTGTATATGTGTGTATACTACTTTTAGCCCACAACTTACTTTCTCTTTGTGTTTGGGTTATAAAAATAAGAAATGTTTCAGAAAATATTTTTTCTAAACATTTCCATCCCAAAGCACTACTGAAATCTCTTCCTGCTGCTAAGAAACTGAATATGCATATAACCATCAGATCACCTCAGCACAAATTTTAATTTTATTTTTATGAGGAAAAAAGGAGCCAAAATTTGTACTTGGGATTTTATGGGCTTACAGAAATCCCAGTTTGAAGACCCCCTTCATCAATAGAAATCAGCACTTGTTATATATCTTATAGTAGCGCCTGGAGCAATGAGAGAGAAAATGACTTACCCATGGTCTCACCACAAGCATTTTATTGAGGCAATACTTTTCCCTATATCTGCACCTGGCCAAATCCAGTCATATTCATTATGTCATTTTGCCTCTGGTGAAAAGGTTAGTTTTCCTAAAATGTTGTTTTATTATTTTTATTCTTCTATTCAAGAATCTTCAATTGCTATATATTTTTACTAGATGACAAAGCCTCAATGAAATTTGTTTAGTCAATTTAACATTTTTAAACTTCTCTGCCTTTCAAGACTTTCCATTATCTGAAATGTTCTAGCAATCCATCGTTATTTATTCCTCTTCTTTACCTAGAACTATTTACTTTAATTAGCCTGATTTATTCATTTATTGGATTGGGATATATGAGAAATATAAAGGTAAATTGGACATGGTTTTTACCTTCAAAACGCTTAGACCTTAGAAGATTAAATATAATTTTTGTTGTTCAGTCATTTCAGTCATTGGAATTTTCTTGGCAAAGATGCTAGAATGGTTTGCCATTTCTTTCTCCACCTTATTTTACAGATGAGGAAGCTGAAACAAACAGGGTTAAGTGACTTTCCCAGGGTCACACAGCTAGTGTCTGAAGCTAGATGTGAACTCCTATGTTCCTAATTCCAGGCTAAATGCTTTATCCAGTATACCATCTAGTTGCCCTAAAAATAAGATAGCTAGATAAAAAACAAAAACATAGCAAACAAATAAACAACAACAAAATCTATTGTAACATTGATTGTATAGAACATAAAGAGCTGTTAGCCATTTATAATCCACCATATAGGATCTTTTAGAAGAAGGCCTGAATCTTGTCCTTTTTGATTTGACCTTGTAGTGAGGGATGAAGGAGAGTCTTTTAATTGACAGAGGAGTCAAAAGAGAGATGATCACTCAATGTATCTACCAAAAATTCCAGAGGCACTTTGTCCTTTGTGGAAGTGATAGATATGTGAACTGCCACATGGACAACCTGGAAAAGATTGGTGGGAAAAAATTGATGGCAACTTTATGAGTCGCCAAAAGTTCACACCTCTCTGGAAGCCTGGGATCATGTTATCTTCTCTATATTCTCAATGTAGAAATATCTGATGACAAGGGAAGCTTCTGAAGGAAGGAAGTGACCATCAACAAGACGTTCTTTATCTTGGCATCTTAACCAACAGACAAATAATGGTTGTGACTAAGAAAGTGCCAAACCAACACTTGTAATATTTTCTGATAAGACTTTTGTAAGCGTCTCAGCTGATTATAGTCATAGTTATAAGAAATACTGAGTTTCATTCTAATTGTTTATTATTGTGAGCCTTTCTATGTTTAACATTTATTCTATGCAAGAATCAATCTGTTCCATACTAAATTTATATTGTACAATAATTATCGTTGCTTTTCTTTTTCCTTTTCCTTTTTCACCATTCCTAAGAAGACTCTAAACTTAAAAATGTAAGTACAACTGTCCTAGACAAAAGTGGAGTGGGAGAAGAGTCTAAACTTCCCAACTATAGATCAGGTTTACTAAGCATTAAACTTTATCCACAAACTCTAATAGCTAGCCATGAGAAAGGGAGGAGCAAAAGTCCCATATTTCTGTGGAATTAGCTGAGTATATTCTCAATGTTACACTGCAAAATCAAATCAGATAATTATCACAGGAAAGGAGAGAGAACACTTTCATGCACGTCTGTTGCTTATACTTTTGCTGTCCCTCACAATACTTTCTTCTTTTTGTTCAGTATCTTATTATTTTCCAGTTACATATAAGGATAGTTTTCAATATTTGTTTTCATAGGATTTTCCGTGCCAAATTTTTCTCCCACACTCCCTTCCCTCCCTCCTCCCCAAGACAGAAAGCATTTTTATATATGTTATATATGTGCAATCACATTAAACATATTTCTGCATTATTCATATTGTGAAAGAAGAGTCAGAGCATAAGGGAAAAACCTCAAAAAAGAAGGAAAAACACAGCCCCAAAGTAGAAACAGTATGGTTCAATCTGCATTCATAAACCACAGTTCTTTTTTTCTAGATGATGAGAACATTTTATATTATGAAATTCTTTGAAATTGTTTTAGGCATTGTATTGCTAAAAAGAGCCAAGTCTATCACCATTGTTCATCACACAATGTTGCTGTTACTGTATACAATGTTCTCCTGGTTCTACTCCTCTCTGTCAGCATCAGTTCATTTAAGTCCTTCCAGTTTTCTCTGAACTCCTCCTGCTCATCACTACTTTTCACATTGGTGTTTTGAAACTTTATGTTCTAAATTTTCTTTTCCTCATCCCTTCCCATGAAATCCAGCAATTCAATATAAATCATAAATGTGCAGTTATGCAAAACATCTTCTCATTAGTCAGGTTGTGAAAGAAAATAGACAAAATACCTTTAGAAAGAGAAGCCAACAAATAAAACTATACTTCAATCTATACTCAGATACTATCAGTTTTATCTCTTGATTTTTTGCATTTTTATAGATCTTTCTGATAGCATCTGGTTCATCATTTCTTTCACAGTTACTATTGTTAACTGTATTACCCTCAATCTTATTCCCCCCCCTTGATATTTACTCTATTTTCTATCTTCCTTCACCCTATCCCTCCTCAAAAGTGTTTTGCTTTTTTTACAGCCCCCCCCAATTTGCCCTTCCTTCCATTGCCTCTCTTGCCCCCTTATTCCTTTCCCCTCCCACTTTCCTGCAGGGCATGATAAATTACTTTACCCTCTTGAGTGTGTACATTAATCCCTTTTTGAGACAATTCTGATGATAGTTAGGCTCACTCACTACCCTGCTCCTTCCCCATCTTCCCCTCTACTCCATAAGCTTTATCTTGTTTCTTTTATGTGACCTACTTTTCCCCAATCCACCTCTCCATTTCCCTTTCTTCCAGTGCATTCCTTTTACCCCTTAACTTTTTTTTTTTTGGAGTTGTCATCATGGGTCAGCTAGGTGATATATTGGACAAAGCACCCACTCTGAACCCAAGAGGCCCCTAGCCCAAATACAGGCAGAGACATAAGCCACCCCACCCTGCCTGCCCCACAAAAAAAGATGATAAACAAAAAAATAAATGCTTTACAGATATGATCCCTTCATATTCAATTCACACCTGTGCCCTCTGTCTCAGTACATTCCTTTCAGCTGCCCTAATTTGGAGAAAGGTCTTATGAGGTAGAAATATTATCTTACCATGTAGGAATGTAAACAGTGTAATCTTTTAATATCCCTCATGATTTCTTTTTCTTGTTTACTTTTTTATACTTCTCTAGGGTCTTGTATTTAAAAGTAAAATTTTCTATTCAGTTCAGCTCTTTTCATCACAAATGCCTGAAAGTCCTCACTTTCATTGAAGTCCCATTTTTCCCCTGAAAGATTATACTCAGTTTTGCTGGGTATATGTGTAACGCTTGGAATGACGCCACCTGCTGGAGACTTACTGTAGAAAAGCTCCACCATGAGGTGAAGGTCTTTGAGGGCAAGACCTTTTCTTTTGGCATCTTTTCTTTGGCATCTGGAAGTGACGTTTGCTTGTGGGAGGAAGAAGGGGGAGCCTGGTGCTCTGATTTGCTCTCTTTCATGTGGACTCTGGTGGAGAGTGAAGCTAGGAATGCTCTCTCCCTTTAATAGATAGATGAATCAGGCCTTTCCCTCTTTACCAAATTCTTATTCTCTTTAATAAATGCTTAAAAGTCTAACTCTTGGTAAAACTTATAATTTATTGGCGACCACTCTTTAGATATTTTAGACAATATAGCTAGAATTTTAGCCCTTAACATGTGATTCTTGACTTTAGTCCCAGTTCCTTTGCCCTCTGGATATTCTATGCCTGCCAGTCCTTTAATGTAGCTGCTGCTAGATCTTGTTGTATCCTTACTGTAGCTATACAGTATTTTAATTCCTTTTTTCTAGCTGCTTGCAATATTTTCTCCTTGACCTGGGATGTCTGGAATTTGGCTATAATATTCCTGGATGTTTTCCTTTTGGGATCTCTTTCAGGAGGTGATTAGTGAATTCTCTTGATCTCTATTTTACCTTCTTCTTCTAGAATATTGGGGCCATTTTCCCTGACAATTTCTTGAAAGATGATGTCTAGGCTCTTTTTTTGATCATGGCTTTCAGGATTATCTCTCCTGGATCTATTTTCCAGGTCAACTGTTTTTCCAAGGAGATATTTCATATTGCCCGCTTTTTGTTTATTTAATTGGATTTGTTTTACTGTGTCTTGGTTTCTCATAAAGTCAATAGCTTCCATTTGTTCGATCCTAATTCTTAGGTAATTATTTTCTTCAAAGAGCTTTTCCATTTAGCTTTTCAAGCTATCATCTTTCTTCTCTTGACTCTCCTGCATTGCTCTCATTTCTCTTTCCATTCTTTCCTCTGTCTCTCTAAATCTTCCTTCTATTTCTCCTACTTTCTCTTCAATGTCTCTTTTGAGCACTTCCATGGCCTGAGACCAATTTGGAAGCTTTGGATGTTGGAGCTTTGACTTTGTTATTATCTTCTTCTGAAGGTATATTCTAGTCTACCCCTCCCCAAAAGAAGCTGTCTATTGTCCACTTTTTTCTTTGCTTACTCATCTCAGCCTGGAAGCAGATGTCTGATTGAAATCTGATTCTCTATGGTTGGAAACTTGGCGTGCCTGTGCCCCTCCCCCACTGCATCACCACCACGCAATTTGGCCCGCTGGTTCAGAACCAGGGCTCTTTGCCCCAACTCTAGCAGAGACTGCAGCCCCTTTACCCTGGCTAGCTGCTGAACCCCCTCACCAGTCCGTGAGCTAGAGCCTTATAAGAAGCTGCTGCTGCTGAAGACTCCAAGGCACTGGAAGCACCATCTATTCCTAGCTGGGTCCAGACCCACACACTGAGCTCCTCCCACAGCCTGATCAGCAGGTTATCCCAATTGCCCTCTTTGGCTGGCATATAGTCTCACTCTTTTCTTATATGTGTTAGGCTACTCTGTTTTTTTTTTCTTTTTTTCTTTTTTTTTTTTTAATGGCATTATTTGGGAGTGAGTGGATGGGTCACAGCCTCTCCTCCACTATCTTGACTCTGCCCCCCTCACAATACTTTCCATAAGATTTTCATTTACCTACTGCCTGCGCTTCAAAGTTGAGATCAAGTTCTACCTAAAAATGAGATCATTTGATCTAGATCCCTTACCATAGCCAGATATGGCCCTGTCATTTCATCAATGTAGTGATATATATCAGTATCCTCAGAAAAGGAATTGTCTTTCAGTTTTTTTGGAGGGGTTTGTCCAATTTAATGTGAGGATATGAGGAAGAGTCTAGGAAGCCCTGAGGAAGTTAAGTGAAACTGCATTAAATTCATTCCCCAGGTGAAAGCAAACTGTTCCAGATGAGTTTCAGTCAAAGGAATAGAAAAAAACAAACAATGATGAAGATAAATACACACACACACAGGGCAGCTAGGTGGCACAGTGGATAGAGCACCAGCCCTCACACACTTAACAATTACTAGCTGTGTGACCCTGGGCAAGTCACTGAACCCCAATTGCCTCACCAAGAAACAAAAATACACACACACACACACACACACACACACACACACACACATAAATAAACCCTATGGGACTTACTTTCAGCCTAGGCTACCCAATATACAACATTGATAAGATCAAACAGCTATAGTAATGGTTTGGACAACTTACTTCAGCTCCCTGTAGTTCGCTATAAGCTGCCAGTCACCAATTGTCTTCTTCACAGATAATGTAGGGTTTTTGTAAGAAGAGTTGATATAAAAAATATCTATTACTAGAGAAGAAATATCGTTCACCTTCTTTAAGCTTTGGGTCACTTTGGGTGTTTCTGGCTTCCAGCTTTAAGAAGGAAATGGAACAGGCAAATTCCACTTCAGATTGCTGGAGGAAAAGATCCTAAAAAGACATGAAAGGAGCTGGAATTCTCTGTTATGTCAGTATTCCCAGTTTGATACACTAGGAACTTTGGGGAACTTCCTTTTGGGTGAGATGTAGGACACTTTCTTGGTTGAGCCAAGTTACTTCACTCCCAATGGGAGAGCTCCTTCATTCTGTATTCTGTAGTGTATATTATCCTATTTATACCTACTCTGATTTTTGTTTTACTAAGACTTGGATAAATGGATTAATGTGTTTGTTTGCTGTCCTCTATATGTATTCATTATAGAACTGGCATTTGGTGTGAAAAGGGTCAAGCCTTGAAGATAGAGCTTGGGATAATCCTCCTTCCTCAGTATTGACACAGTGATCAGAAGTGAGCTTGAACTTGGTCATAGCCCCTCGACAAATAATATATAATGGAACAGATACATATAATTCCAACCCCATAATCTCTTTCTCTACAGAGATCAGATCAGCCTCTGACCACAATCTTCTGCTTCCTCTCCTGGCAATAAAGAAATTCTTTCTTGAAGAAGGGTTGAGATAAAGAGGCTAGAGATGCTTATTCTGCCTCCCTTCAAGCAACAAAATGACACTCATGTGCAACAGAAAAGTGGGCAGTTCTCATGATATGAAGGCCTTGCAATACGAAGGGCCTTGTTATTTAAGTAAACCAAATGTTAGGTATAGTTTTCATACCCAAACCCTGTTAGTTCATGTTCCATGGTTGGAAAATATGAAGCAATGAAAGTCATTGAACAATCAACAGCAACAACAAAAAGTTTACTTTGCCTTAACACAACAGTGATATGAAACAAGGATCATAATGGCCTTAGCTTCTAAGGCAGTGTTCTTGCCTTTTAGGAAAAATTGTTCCCTATTTTGAAGAACTGAGGTCTTTCCCCATATTTTAGGATTTTTAAGGAATAGAAATTTAGATGATAATATTTTATGGAGTGTTATCTATGACTTTTTGAGCCAGTTCAAAAGAAAATTTGGTCATACAACATGGTAATGAGATTACAGGTCATTGTACTTATCCTGGAAAAAACATGGTATTCCATGGAGTTAAAAGCAAAAAGATCTACAAATAGAAAATGAAGATTTACCTAGAATAATATAACTGAAACTTCTAGGCAGGGCTGCTGGATAGATTGCTTCATAGTCACCTTATTATCATAGCAACTTTCCTCCAATGATTATAGGGAGATTTTACTAGGAGAATTGGGCCTAGGTCTTTGATGACTTTACTGATTTATGTTTCTTTTCTAGATGAAACCTCAACATTTATGTGGGCTTATGTAACCCTATATGTGACCTCAATTTGAGAGGTCCCATTGAGTGAAGACAAGTAACAATAAAGAGAGTTTCCTTATCAGAGATATCAAATTATGAGAGTCCCTGGACTTAACTTATCAGAATATATTGACATTGAGGGAGACAACAGAAGCAAAATGAAATTTTACAAAAATTCTAATCAGGAGTCCTATAGATTAGTCTATATTTTTAAGGTTGTTAAGTAGATTGAAAAGTAATTATTCATTAAATTACTAAATCTTGTTTTTAGGTACTTCTGTCAATATTAGCTATAGGTCTTTTACATTTAAAATTTCTTCCCTCTATAGGAATAGAACTACCCAATTAAATCATCCACTTTATTCACAAAATTGATTCACAAAGATTTTAACTTCTTCAGAAAATAAAATCTACTTTCAGAGTCTGAAGATTTGCTATCATGGATGACAGTGAAAAGAATATAAAACCAAGTTTCAAAGGGAGGTTCTATGGAGGAGTTCAAACTATGTTTAGAGCAAAAAATGTATTGTTAGAATCAGAGAACTAAGGGGTATGGGAAATAAGATGCAGTTACATGCACAAATTCTGTTCCTATCATAGTTTTCATTGATAAAAATGACATTGCATAATCGAAAGACACCTGGAACTGGAATCTAGAAAATCTGAATTCAAATCTGAAGTTAGACAATTACTAGGTTATGATATTGGGCAAGTCATTGAAATTCTCTGTCTACCTCAGTTTCCTCATCTAGAAAATGGAGATAATAATAGAACCTACCTCCCAGGGTTATTGTAAGTATCAAAAGAGATAATACTTATAAATTGCTTTGGAAACATTAGAAAATTGTACAAATGCTAGTTATTATTAATTCTTTAAAATGTATTACTATACAATTATACTTTGCATATTTTAATTTGGGGTAGCATGTAGTTCTTAAAAAGGCATGGTGTTGGGGGAATTCCAGGGTGGAGCCAAAATGTTAGAGGAAAGGCAGTAAGCTCTCAGAACTAACAACTCAAAAAAACCTCTAAATAGTGCCATAGGACAATTACTGGAACAGCAGAACCCACAAAAGAACAGGCTGAGATCATTTTCCATCAAAAGACAGCTTAAAATGTTGGAAAGAGGGGGCTGCTGTGCTGGGGCAGGAGTAGAGCCCAATTCTGAGGTCACACTGACACAGATTCAGTCCCAAGCAGGCTGAGCCAGAGAAAGACCCCTGGAGCCTCTGAACCAGCTGCAGTGACAGTGTCATCTAGAACTAAGATCACCATCTGGTGAGAGAGCAGAGCAGTTGGCCAAGGGGGAGATTACAAGGGTCTCTGTTGGTGCTGAGGCAGAACTTGGGTGTTACACACCTGCTGGGAACCAGGAAATAGGCTTTAGTGGCAGTGAACAAGATGGGTCAGGGGTACAGGCTCATATGAAATAACAACCACAGCACACAAAGTTTTGTTACCTGGTTAATTAACAAGTTGGCCTGGGCTTATCTATGGACCAGAGAACAGTCCAGTCAATTGAAGAAACATCCTCTCCTTAAATCATACCACCTTAGACCCCTTGAAGCTTGGGACAGTATATCCTGGAAGCAGTGTCCCACTTTGAGGAGGAGTTAAAAGTCAAGTGAAAGATGGGCAATATGAGCAGACAGAGAAAGATGTGGACCATAGAAATTTTCTTTAGTGACAATGAAGATCAAGGTGCATCCTCAGAAAAGGATAGCAACATCAGGGCTCCTATATCCAAGGCTTCCAAGAAAAAAATATGAATTGGTCTCAGGCCATAGAAGCTCTCAAAAAGGACTTTGAATATAAAGTAAAAGACGTAGAGGGAAAATTAAGAGAGGTAGAGCAAAAATGGAAAAAAGAAATGAGAGTGATGAAGGAGGGTCATGGAAAAAAAAAAAGTCAACAGCTTGAAAGGCCAAATTAGCCAAATGGAAAAGGAGGTACAAAAGCTCTCTGAAGAAAATCACTGCTTAAAAATTAGGATTGAGCAAATAGAAGGAAACAACTTTATGAGACATCAAGACACAATAAAGCAAATCCAAATGAATAAAAAATAAAGGGTAATGTGAAATATATCCTTGGAAAAACAGCTGACCTGGAAAACATATCCAGGAGAGATCATTTGAAAATTATTAGACTACCTAAAAACCATGATCAAGGAAAGAGCTTAGACATCATCTTCCAGGAAATTGTCAGGGAAAATTGCACTGATATTCTAGAAGCAGAAGGTAAAATAGAAATTGAAAGAATTCACTGATCACCTCCTAAAAGAGATCCCAAAATGAAAACTTCCAGGAATATTATAGCCAAATTCCAGAGCTCCTACATTATGGAAAAAATATTGCAAGCACCCAGAAAGAAACAATTCAAGTACTGTGGAGCCACAGTCAGGATAGCACAAAATCTAGCAGCTTCTACATTAAAGGATCAGAGGGCATGGGACACAATATTCCAGAAGGCAAAAGAACTGGGATTACAACAAAAAATCACCTACCCAGCAAAACTGGGTATAATCTTTCAGGGGGAAAATGGGAATTCAATGGAAAAGATTTCTTTCAGGCATTTTTGATGAAAAGACCTGAAGAAAATTTGACTGTAAAATACAAGACCCTAGAAAAGCATAAAAAGGTAAACAAGAAAAATAAATTAAAAGGGATGTTAAAAAAGTTAAACTGCTTACATTCCTACCTGGGAAGATGATAAGTCTAACTCATAAGAAATTTCTCAGTATTAGGGTAGATGATAGAAATAAATTTAGACAGAGGGCACAGGTGGTAAATGATAATGAAGGGATGATATCTGTAAATCATTTATGTTTTGTTTCTTTTGGGGGGGTGGTTGAGTTTCTTGTGACTTTGGCTGGATTTGGCTTCGGGTCCTCCTGGATCCAGGGTATGTGCTTTGTTTACTGTGTCACCTAGTTGCCTCATGATGACATCTTGAGGATAAAATTTCAGGGTGAGAGGATTATACTGAGAGAGGCGGAAGGGCAGAGGTAGAATGAGGTAAAATCTCACATGAAAGAAACAGGAAAGGGCTTATGGAGTGAAAGGAGAGATGGGGGAGAAGCAGGGCAGTGAATGAGCCTTACACTCATCAGAGTTGACTCAAGGAGAGAATAACATAAACACTCAATTGGGTGGAGTAATCTATCTAACCCTGTAGGAAAGTAGGAGGGGAAGGGGATAAGGAGGGGGTGGGGTGAAAGAAGGGAGGACATATTGGGGGAGGGGCAGTCAGAAGAAAATCCCTTTTGATGAGGGATAGGGTGAAAGAAGATAGATAATAGAGTAAATATCATGGGGAAGGGAATAAGATGGAGGGAAATATTTAACAATAGTAACTGTAAAAAAGAGAAAAGGGAAAAAATGTACAAAAAATATTTATAGCAACTCTCTGTGGTGGCTAATGCTTAAAAATTGAAGAAATGCCCATCAATTGGGGAATGACTAAATAAGCTGTGGTATAGGATTGTAATGGAATATTATTGTGCTTTAAGAAATGACAAGCAAGATGATATAAAAACAAAAACAAACAAACAAAAACAAACCCTCAAAAGACTCATATGAACTGATGTATAGTGAAGTGAGCAGAACCAGGAGAACATTATATGCAGTGACAACATTTGTTCTATGAGTAATTGTGAATGACTTAACTACTTACAGCAATACAGTGATCCAAGACAATCCCAAGGGACTAATGAAAAAGCATACTATCCACCTCCAGAGAAAGACCTGATATTGAAGGAACACAGACTGAGGTGTGCTATTTTGCACTTTCCTTTTTTTAACTTGAGTCTTTTTATATAAAATGACTAATATGGTAAAATTTTACATAATCACACATGTATAGCCTATATCTGATTGCTCACCACCTGAGGGAAGGGGAAGGGTAGGGTGGTAGGGAATGAGAGAGGGATAGACTCAAAACTTTAAAGAAATAAGAAAGAAAAGAGGTTTTAAAAAATAAAAGATATATATAATTAAAAAAAAACATGATGTTGGGCATATCATCCAACTTCTTCATATGAAACATTTGGTATTGTTAAATAATCAGTCATGTATTGATTGTTCAACTTTTCTGGTTTCACAGAAGACAGACTCTCAAAGCAAATTCAGTTTTAATCACAGATGGTACTATAATAACTGCAATGTTTTTGTCTCTCACTATATTTGTACATGTCTTTTGCAGCAAAATGAAAATAATTTGATCAAATTTTCTTTTATTACTTTCTACAGTAATGTAAATTGAACATGACTCGTAATTATTTACCATTTAAATCATGTTCTTATGTTTGAACAACTGTGCATAGAGAAAATCCCTGAACAATTCATTTAGAGATATATGAGAATTTTGTGCTATTATACAACAAGAAAAATGTATATGGGATCTGATCCATCCTGTTATAATTGTTAATTCAACTAGTCAAATAGCATGTTTTGGAATAGATAACAAGGCACGTATGTAGGCTACACATTCTTTCAGCTTAGTCTATTTTGGAAATGTTATAGTGATCCAATCCCTGTCCTACTGTGCTCCTGACTAAAATTTTTATTACATGACAGTGCATTTAAAACTGTCTCTCTTCTTGAACTTTGATTGTAATAAGTTCAGCACCTCTATTCATGACCCCAAAAGAATGCTCCCTCCTTGTAATAAATTAGGACTGTAAAAAACATTGTCAATCTGTTTATGTCTAAAATCACATATCATTTTATACATGAAGGCTACCATTGGTCTGCAAGGGGGGGAATGAAAGCCTCAACATCAATTCTTGGAATTGCAATTAGTCTCTATATTGATCAGAATTCTAAAACCAATTAGTATTATTATCTTTATTATTACATTTATCATGGAAATTGTCCTCCCAATTCTGCTTACTTCATTTTGTCTAAACTCATATAAGCCTCTGAAGTCTTCATATCTATCATTTCTTAAAAATATAATACTATGACATTATATACATGTAACATAATCTGTTTAGATACTTTTTAGTATCTAAATCTTCCAGGTCTTTACCAAAACAAACAAACAAACAAACAAAAAACTGACAAATATTTTTGAATGTTTATGTAGTGCTACTGAGTTAAAGGATATATACTAAGTAGTGATATTTTTTTTGTAAAATTCTAAATTGATTTGCTCCTCTTTAACCTGTTAGCAGCTCTACTAACAATACATCAATGTGCTTGTTTACCCACATTTCTTCATTTTCAATTTTCATTTCTTGTTGTTGTTTCAAATTTAATGGGTATCAGGTGAAAGCAGTATGAAATTTTCTAAGACAAGAATATTTGCTTAATTTAAATCTCAGTGTTAGTCTAAGGTTTGGAACAAATGAATGATGTCAATTTGCTGCTTCCCCTTTCTTGTCACAATTTTCCCCTTTCATTAAAATCTTTAAAAACAATGGGCCCAATTTTGGGGCTACCTTCTAGACAGAAACAAATGTGCTAAACTTTTGTGTTCATAAAACTATGGTAAAATAGATTCTACCACAAAAATATAGCAATCTTTAGCATAACATTTTCATAATACTGTATATCATAGAAGTTACTTTAAAAATTGATGCAAGTTTATTGTGATTCCCTACTTATATATCAGTTCATCTTCACAAATGATTTTGTCCCCTAAGCTTTATAAAGAACATAACATAGGTTCTACTTCTGTCTGACCTACCTAAATGTAGTTTTCTCTTCATTTAAGTGATCAAAAATAATTTTAAATAACAAACCTACACCAAGCAATTCATCTTTTGACAATGTCAAGGTTCTTCAAAGCTAAATTGCTTTTAGTAATAGTTAGTTTCAATTACAAATTAACTTTGATTTGTTGCTATTACTGTCTGTTGCATTTGACTGGAATGCATAACTGTAGCACATAAATTCTAGTCTCTAACTATACCTGTCCATCCATGAAGGATCTTCTTTGAAAGAATAGAAATTAACTTTAACCATAACTCTTCCATATTAAAACATCTCTAGTCATAAAAGTCAAGCTCAGCAATATACTTTTTTTCTTTTTGTCTTGAATATATTTTATAATTAAAATCAACTAGTTACAATGAAATTCCTTATGATTTTCTTCCATTTCAAATAGACAAAGATGATTTTTTGTCAAATTTGCTGAAATAATAGATTTCTCACAATGAAGAAAAATTTGTAAGTGTTCTTAAAAGTGTAACAAGATGGAGCCTGAAAAGAGGATACTGCTTCCTTCACCAACTCCTCAAAACCTTAGTTTTCATGAGCTCATTTAAAACAAAACAAAGCAAACAAAAAAATCATCTGGTGGTCAAACATTCAGGGAGAAGCATCTGCAAATTTAGCTGGCCAGTTCTCAAATGAAAAAAATATAGTTAATAATCTAGCATTTATAAGCCTGCTGTATACCAGGCCCTGTCCTAATTTCTTTATAAATATTATCTCATTTGATCCTTGAAACAACCCTGGGAGTTAAGTGCTATTATTATCCTTATTTTATAGTTCAGGAAACTTGAGGCAAATGGGTTAATTTACTTGCCCAAGGATACACAAATAGTAAGTGACAGAGGATGGATTTGTACTCAGGTCAGAAAAATATAGGTTATCATTGAATCTATGTTCAAAGCCTTTGTTGCTTTGCAGGATTTACCAGAACCTGCATTCTGCTAATGCAGTCATGAAGAACATTAGGTAAAGTTTGCTCATGGATATGCTGCAGCCAGTTCATACAAGCTCATGAGATTAAATTGCTAAATTTTCAGTGTAAAATTTTGTACCTCAGAAATAGGCAACATTTATAAATTAGGGCTTGATTTATTGTCTTGTTGATTATCTAGACTTGAAAAATTTATAGAGAAAATGTAATAAAGCAAATTAAACATTAAAATGTGTCCCATATCCATTTTTCCCTAAAGAATTAGTTGTTAAAGACTTACCAGCACACTATTCCCTACACTATTTAATTAGAGGGATATTCAGTGCTTCTGACTGAGTGAGCTATGTCAATATAATAACAATCTATAATATCATCTAAATATATTTACAGAGTTAAGTCTATACCAATGCATCTACCAAGAAAACACTATATAGACCTAAACTAAACAAAGAAGAAAATCCATTTGACATCCAATCTCAAGGCATATAATGAAAACAAAAGGTAAAAATGAAAGGGGGATAAGACTTCCATATCTCAAATTATACTATCAAAGAGTCATCATCAAAACTACCAGCTACTCAATAAAAAGTAGGAGAGCAAATCAATGAAATAAGAAGAAAAAGAAGGAAAAATTTAAAAATGAATTCAGTAATCCAGTTCTAAATAAACCTGGTAAAATAAATTACTCATGGAAGAATTCCCCATTCAGAAAAAAAATAATAATTCTTGGAAAAAGTGGAAAATGGAAATAATTTTTGTCAGAAATTATAAATTATATATATATATATATATATCAGGAACATTAAAGCTCATAGTATTAACAAAATTAGAAGATATCAATTTCAGATACTTTTCACAGACATGGTGAAGTAAATTCTTAAGCAAGGTAGAAAAGAAATCACAAAAGGTAAAATAATTTCTATCACACAAAATTGAAAATCTTTTCCACAGGCAAAATGAGCATAATTAATGGGAGAAGGAAAAAAAAATCTCTATAAAATAACTAAGAAAATAAGCTATTCTCAAATAGATAAATGGTCAAATGATTTTAAAAAGCAGTTCCAAAATAATTCAAATATGTATCTACCATGTAAATTAATATCCCAGATGACTAAAAATGATAAACAAGAAAATCAAAACAATTATGATACTTCACTTCATACATTGTATTTTTTTAAGTTGCTGAAAGTGTTAAAAACATGAATAACTGTCAATGGATCCATGAGATCCTGCCTGCTATCCTGTTCCCTCTCTCTTAAAATGCCTGTACTGGTAGGGATACAAGTCTCACCTCAACTGTGATAGGGAACGGACTTTTTCACTGAAGAAAAGACATAATATCTAAGAATTTTGTTCCTAGACCTAATCAGTGACTTATGGATCTCAGTAACATAATAAAACAGTGACTACTTGTCACTGACAATTGGAGTTCAAGATTTCAGCCCTTGCTCTCTCTAGTGAAGGCAGGAAGTCCTGCCTGAGAAGGTGTTTCTGCCAAGAGTCTTAGTCCCAGTCCTGGTTTTTAACTTATGTTCCCATGAGTAAAGAAGACTTCCCTATCACTGGAAGATAGAGTTCAAACCCTCACAAAATTGCTCTCTTTAATGAAGGCATGAAGTCCTGCCAAAAAGGGTATGACTTCCAAGGGTCCCATACTTGGTCAGGGAATTATGAACCTAGAGAAAGAACTTCCCTACTGCTGAAGAACAAGGTTCAGTGTCTTGGCCATTGATTTCTCAGGAGAAGACAGTTGGCATTGAGGCTGCCTGTTTTACTGGGTCCCTGTGGGGGGCAGCTGCCTAGAAATTTAATCAGTTATGATCAAATATCCAGGAATTTAAGGGGGTTGGTTACTAGCGGTGCTGGCTCCACTTATAACCAATTCAAGTTTTTTAGCTAGATGATTCTAAGAGTTATTACAAGAGACTTTATTGGTGGCATATTAGCACAACATTACCAGACACTGGCAATGAATGTGAAAAAGGTCTAGAGGCAAGCAATGCAAGCAGGAAAACCTATAGGAAAGGGAAGGGACAGAGGGGAATATGGAACTCAGGAAATTAGTTTTTGAGAAAATAATTATTAATAAAGGGCTTTTGGGGGAGAACCCTTTATCTATTCATCACCACTTCAGAAAGTTCAGCTAAACTTAGGGCCTAATCCTATTCAGGGTATACAAAGAATGGAGATAGAAACCATACCTATCTGAATGTGCTTTTCCCACTAGACCTTGATGTCATTATGGTTGTGCTCATTTTAATATGAACCACACTCAAGTAATGTCAATCAATGGAATTGAATGACACTGACCAAATTAGCTTTGATCAGTGTGTAGTGACAGGCCTCTATCAAAAGAAAACAAACGTCAAGAATACAGGAAGCCCCTGGCCAGTGCCATGTTCGAATTCACTTTTGGTCTGGACCTCTGGTTTGTTGCTGAGCATTCTCCTCTTTGGTCAGAGTAGGCAATACAGGGCTTCTGAACTCTGCTTGTGGACATGTGCTCTCTTAGAGAAAATATGGACATGGGTTTTTTTCTACTTGTATTAAATGCCACAGTGTCAATTCTTTACTAATATTTAATATACTTTAATAATAAATACTTACTGACTGAGTGGTTGCAATAGCCATTAATTTATATGTAGCAATATGTTAGTAAACCCAGTCTGGCCCCCAGTGATTTAGATAACAATGGCCACAACAATAATTTAAAAAAGAAACACTAGCTGATATCTGTGGAAAAGAAGAGTTACCACTTGGGCATTAGCTGAGGAAAGGAGAAAATCATATTGTCAACAGTTTGGCAGTGCTTTCTCTGCTGCCTCAGGATTTCAATGGTATTATAAAATTATATAACAATATAGGGTCCTTCAAAGATGCTCATCACACCCACTTACATGGTGGCAGAGTATATCTCAAAGTGTTGGTTATGGGAAGACCCACCCAATATTCCAACCCTGGCCATCTCAACAAGGATAAAAAAATTCACAGTGTAGAAAATGTTATGATAGCCTTATTCCTAGAAACAGGGCAGGAGATAATCACTCATCAGGATACCTAGTTAAGGAAGGCCAAAGATTCTTGGTGGTGGTGGTGTGGGTGTAGGGGTGTGTGTGGTGGGGCTGTTTCTTGGTCGGGGATGGGTTGAGGAACCTAGGGCGAGGCATAAAGTAGCTGACTATTATGTTTCCACAGCAAGTTAAATAATATCATAAGTCTGAGTTACAGAATGGACCGCAGGTTACAAAATGGAGTCTAAGAAATAGCAGACACCAAGCAATGCATATTTCCCCTATATGTCTGTATCCAGGCTCCTTAGAAATGGGTTCAGTTCTGAAAGAGCCTAGCCTGTACAGAGAATATGAAAGCTCTAGCTCTTATACTCTCCTCATACCATAGTGCCCATTAAACCAATTCCAAAGAAAAATAAGACCACAGACATTTTATCTAATACAGTATCAAAAAGTAAAGGAACATAAAAATGTATGAACTGCTGGTTTTATAAAGTCCCAAACTTATTATTCCAGCATCTTAGGTCTTCTCATTTGTTAGCTCAGCATCTGTATAGATATAATGAACTTGAAGAATAGTCTCTAACCGGAAGGCTGGCTTCAATTACTGGGGCAGTGAGGTCATGGGGAAAAAGGGAAGAATAGTAAGGGATTCAATTTGAGATGTAAATCAAGAACAGGACAGCTATTTATTTCCTCCAAACAAAAGAAAACTCTCAACCTTCAAACTGACAAAAAATTTTACACAGAAAATCAGAACTTACAACTACTTTTATATTCTTCCTGAAAAAATCTGCAACACCAAGCCAGAACAATTTTACCATTGTGTAGCCCAGACCCAAACCAGGGTTAGAATTTTGCAAACCTCAGACTAGGATGATAAGCAATCAGATTTTATCCTAGATTGAACTGCTGTTGGCTTACTGAAAAATTTTAGGTCTTTGGCTTGAACCATCCTTTAAAATTAAGTCAACATTCAATACCCATGGAAAGTAGCAAATAGGATTTTCAAGAAAACAAACCAGGGAGCAACAAGAATACAGCATTGTCTCAAGCAGTGTGTGAAGCCCAGGTTTTTATAGGAAACTTAGAATGAGTACCAGTTAATAACATGTTATTACTACTCACAAAGGAAAGAGAAGAGATGCCAACAGGGAACAGCCACAGTATGCAACCCCCACTGATGTGACACCTAGTTGAGGGCAACAGGCCTTGGAGTAGCTTCTTGACTGAACTATGACATTTTCCCCCTTCAGGTGAGAGTTTGAGCCTCAGGACTCAGAACAATGTGAACTTTTAGATAAAGAATCAGCTGGCCCTAATAGATCACTGCTCTGTTAACTATTGGGGATGATAGTAGTATAGCCAGCAAAAATGAAATTACTTTTTTTAACTCCCTAATGAGTAATGTGCAATGAGGGTCAAGGACATAAAAACTTAAATCTGTGTAATCCAGCAAGAGGCTTGGAGATGTATGTAAAGGTGGAAGTGGGGGTGATGATGTGATTGTGGGTATAATCTGCCATCTTCTTGGTTTATTAACTTTGGCACCATGCATCCAGGGAATTTTAGATCATACCAATTGAAGCAGTTTTCACTGGTTAGCAATTCATTCCCTAATACCAAAACTCAATCATCCAAATTAACCTAGATTTCCTGTTTTCCCCTCCTACAACATATACAAGAGAGACAGTGAAGAAACTAGTGAACTGGTACTGGATGTATCACAACATACAGCAGGTTGTAATCAGGAATGCAGTTATACCTTTCATGCAGAGGGTTATGCTTTAGAAAATACTTCAGATCCACACATCAAGTTATTTCTGGAAATCGGTGACCAATCCACCTGCTGCCCATGTAAAATGCCATGGAAATTACTTGAGTCAGACACAGCAAAGAGTTCAGTGCTGTTGGCTCCACAGTAATATATCTATGGTAAACACAAAAACAGAGTCCCTTCAAAAAAAGCAGAAGTACCTATATGGTGCCTTCTGAAACCAGTTCCTTACCTAAGGTGACTTGGTGGTGACTAATGTGGAAGATCAAGTGGAAAATAAAGCAAGTCAACAGGAACAGTGAGAATGGAGTCAGAGTGTTTTCACTGATTCTCATGCAGTGTTTGGTGGTACCTGTTTTTTAAAAAAAAAGTAAGGGTTCGAGCCAAAATGATGATGTATAGGCACTAATTTGTCCACAATCTCCTGATATTCCCCTCCAAACAAATTCAAAATAATTAAATAAAATTTTTGAGTTAAAGAGCCAACAAAAAGTCAATATGAGACATTTTTTCAGCCTAAGACAATTTAGGAGTTTGGCAAGAATTTTCTGTGACACTGGGGTGGGAGTTAGCCCCCAGAAAACACTGTAGTAGCACCAGCAGTGGGACTTGGAGGCAGCTAAAACAGTTGTTGCATCAGGAGCTATGAGCCCAGAGCTGGTATGGGGGTTTGAAAAAATGGTCATAAAGACATTGCTGGGAAACCTTTGCAGGCACTGTATGAAGCTAGTGGTGATTAGCAACTCTATTGCAGACAAGCAGTTCTGGGTCATTGTTCCAGGGTCAAGAGGATCACTTCTTGTTAGTCAAAAGCAAGCAGCACTTTAGTCCAAGGGTGGTGAGAAGCATTAGCACTAGTAGCTGGAGGTGAAAAGGAGAACTGATCACAGTTCCAGGGCCAAGAAGAGTGTTAGTGCTTGTGGCTACAGAGAAACAGGGGCACTTCTTAGGTAAACACCAGAGCACAGACCAGAAGGGCAATGATGATACTTCTCCTTAAATCACACCACCTTACAAAAACAGAAAACGTGTAGATTCTCAGAATTAACTCTGAAAACAGTACCATATAAAAGCTTCAATATTGAGACAGTGCATCTTCAAACCCAGGTTAGCAGAGCCTAACTTTAACATAAAGTTCAAAGTCAAGAAATAGGTTAAGAAAATTAGTAAACAACAATGACAACAAAAAGAGCTTGACCATTAAAAAAAGTTATTATGGTGGCAAAGAATACCAAGAAATAACTCAGAAGAAGGCAACAATGTGAAAAGATCTATAAGTAGAGCCTCAAAGAAAAATACTCATTGGACCAAAGACAAATAAGAATTCCTGATTGAGTTAATAATGAATGGTAGATAAAAAGAAAAAAGAAATGATAGAGATGAAAGGAAATTATGAAAATAAAAATAACATCTTGGTAAAAGAGGCACAGCAACAACTGAAGAAAATAAATACAAAAAACAAAACACTTTAAAAATTGACCTCATGTTAAAAAATAAAAACAAACAACAGCACAATCACTGAAAAAAAATACATACTTAAAAAGAACTGTCCAAATGGAAAATGAGTTTCAAAATCTCACTGAAGAAAATAATTCCTTAAAAATTAGAATTGGGTAAATAAAAGTTAATGACTTCATAATACATCAAGAAACAATGACAGTCAAAAAAATGGAAAAAAGGAAAATATTCCACTGGGATTGGGGAGGATAACTAGACATGGAAAATAGATTGGGATAAAGTAATTTAAGAATTATTGGACTAACCAAAATCCATGATCAAAGAAAGAACCTACACGTCATATTTCAAGAAATTATTAAGGGAAAGTTCTCTTATACCCTAGAAACAGAAGATAAAATAGAAATCATCTCCTGAAAGAATTTCCAAAGGAAACCTCACAGGAATATTATATTCTAATTAAAAAGCTCCCACATTAAAGAGAAAATACTTCAATAAGACAGAAAATGAAAATAAAGTAATTCAAACATCATAGAGCCACAGTTATGATCACACAAGATTTAGCAGTTTCCTCTTTAAAGTAATGAAAGGCTTGAAATATGATATTCCAGAAGGCAAAGAATCTGGGCTTATAATGACAAATCACCCACCCAGTAAATCTGTGTATAATCCTTCAGGGGAAAAGATGGATATTTAATGAAATAGAGGATCTTCAAGCATTCCTCATGAAAAGACTAGAGAAGAATAAAAAAAAATGACATTAAAACAAAATATGCATGACAAACACAAAAATGTAAACATGAAAGAGAAGCCAGAAGTCACTCAGTAAGTTTGAATGATTTGCATTCCTATATAGAAAGATAAAAGACATCTTATGTTCAAGAACTTTAACATTAATATGATAGTTAGAAGGATTAGAGGGCACAGTTGTGAGTCATTTTTTTTTTTTTTAGTAATCTCTTAAAAAATGAAGAGGTAAGAAAAATTCACTGCAATCAAAAAGCTATCTGGGTAACTATGTTCTTCATGTTTTTCATACCTCACTTCTGATACTGATGGTTTAAGATGGTAGGAATGAAGATTAGCTGAGCCATACAGGGATAGTAGATAACAAAACATTGTTACAACTCACAAGGGAAGAAGGAGAACAGATACTAATAAAGAACACTATTAATGTGCAACTCCTATTTCTTTGACATGCTAAAGTGCAATGGCTTTTTCACTGAGGTTAAAGAACCTTAATCCTCAAACTTATTAAAGAACCATCTGGCACCAATAAGAGACTACTAAATAATCCATAGGAGAAAAGAATAATATATCTAAAACCAATCAAATGAGGATAGTTCCTAAAATATCCTAAAAATAATCCTAATAAGGACTCCTAATAAGGATGGTTCCTCACCCCCACAGAAAATTTAATTCTACTTGTGCCAATCCATCAAGAGACTGGAAGAAGGGAAAGGTAATCCCCAATCTCTGTGTTTATTAGCCTTGGAATGCATGCATCCTGGGCAGTTAGGGCTATATGATTCAAACCCATATTTACCGGTCTATACCAGTCCTACTACAATGTCTCAATTTGGGAAATAATACTGGAAGAATAAGGGAACAAAACAAATAAAAAAAAGATACAACCATAAAAAGTTATTATGGCAGCAGAGATATATAAGACATAACCTGAGAAGAGAATAACCATATCATCCATATGCAAAACATTGAAGAAAAACAGAAACTAGATACAAGGTCAAATGTGAATAGAAGTTCTTGGGGAGAAGAAGAATATACACACTGTTAATATCAATTCATGGATTACCTGGATTTGATTTAGATACCTTATTATCCAAGGGGAGTTTTATGAAACCCTGGATTAATAGGATTAATAGGAGCAAAATGTCCTTCAACTGAACTCCAAACTGAACCCGGATAGCTAGCCGATAAAAGACCCTACCTAGTGACTTCTTTTCCCTCAAGATAGTAAGTGCCTATGTTATTGTAACATCTGGGTGACCTCATCCTTGCCAAATCCTTTTCTGGAATCCTGTAGTTTTATCATGATGCTTCTGTATTTCCTCCATACTTGTTATAACTGAAATTGTTAAACTACTTTTTGTTTTGGGGTTGATTTGTGTATCATACTATTGAAACTGACAATGCCCTGTAATCAGTGGACTAAAACCATATATACCCTCAGAAATGGGGAGTCCTCTGAACTTCTCTCTTAGGAAGGAAGTCTCCACATGATCATGTGCCATGTTATGTGTTTTGTTAACTTTCTTCTTGGGACAATAAAATATTAAATTGATATTATGTTTTTTCTGTCTGTCTCTGATCTGGTTTTGTAGGAGGAGAGGTATGTTTTTTTTTTCTGTCTGTCTCTGATTTTTAGGAGAAATTAAACATTCTTTCTCTTATCTGGTTCATTATAGGAGACAGGCAGATATAACATGTTCTCTTTCTAGTTAGTAGAAGATTTTAATTTCTCTGATCTGTGTATTAATTTGTAGGAGAGATTAAACATTTTTCTTATCTGTTTGTAGGAGACAGGCAGATACAAAAGCTATATTTTAATATTCAACAACACAGATGTTTTAGAGTTAAAATTATTATTTTATTAATTAAATGAGGGTATAGAAGAACTGGAAAAGAAATGAAAACTTTGGAGGAAATATTTGAAATGAGAGTTAATGGCTTAGCACAAGACGTATGAAAGTAACAAAAGTTAAAATGTTCAAAGCCAATAAGAATGCACCAATGGGAGTTAATAACTGAGAAAACAACAAATATTGAAATAAAGTCAAACAACAGGAGAAAAATAGAAGAAAATGTAAAGTATTCCACATCAAAAATAACTGAGCTAAAAAAAATCAATGAGACAATTTAAGAATCAAAGAACTACCTGAAATTCATAACAAAAAGTCTATATATTGTTAAATGAATATATATGGATCACCTGGATTTGATGGAGGTACCTTATTATCCAAAAGTATTTTTTATGAAACCCTAGATTAATAGGATTAATAGGAGCAAAATGTCCTTCAACTGAACTCCAAACCTGAACCCAGATAGCCAGCAGATAAAAGACCCTACCTAGTGACTTCTTGTCCCTCAGGATAGTAAATCCCTATCTTATGGTCACATCTAGGCATCCTTATCCTTGCCAAACCCTGTTTTTGAATCCTGTAGTCTTATCAAGATAATTCTGTATTCTCTCCATACTTGTTATAACTGAAATTGTTAAACTGCTTTTTGCTTCTGGGTTGATTTCTGTATCATACAATTGAAACTGACAACACCCTATAATCAGTGGACTAAAACCATATATGCACTCAGAAATGGGGAGTCCTCCCAGCTTTTCTCTTAGGAGAGCAGGCTCTACATGATCATGTTGTGTTATCTTTCTTCTTGGGACAAAATATTAAATTGAAATTACGTTTTTCTGTCTGTCTGTGATGTTTCATAGGAGGACAAATATGTTCCCTGATCTGGTTTTGTAGAAGATATTATAATTTCTCTTATGTTTATTAATTTTGTAGGAGAGATTAAACATTATTTCTCTGTTCTGTTTGTAGGAGACAGGCAGATGTTCAAACTATATTGTTAATATTCAACAATATCATATTTCATGAAATCACAAAATAAAGTTGTTCAGCTTTCTTAGTTTGTGTCAGCCTCACATTCCATCTAGAGATGATCTTACCATTTGCTTGTTTACCTAATTACCTTTTTACCACCACAGAGCAAAATATCTTTAACTGATAACCACCCCACTCTATGCATAGTCTTCCTCTCTTACAAAGTAGCTTTCTTTAGGATAAGACTCTCTCTCTCTTTCTTTCTCTCTCTCTCTTTCTCTCTTTCAGGCTTCATAGTATCAAAATTCCTGGAAAACAAAAAGTATTTTAATAAGGGTTTTTTCATGTATTCATTCAAATTGCAGGGAGGATGAAGATCTGCATTCATACTGGGAGTTTTCTAGCTAGGACTGCTGCACACCAAAAAAATCACAGATCCTTCCAGTAGTACAGATGTTTACATATTACATATGAATTATAGATTTAATTTATATGTGTGTATGTAATATACATGTGTAACATATGTGAACAAAAGTATACATTTTATATTTCTAAATATATCTAAACAAGATTCTATCTTTCTATTTGTTCTTGCTCTATTATCTTTCCAAGCTCCTTGAGGTCAGGCAGTCTTGCATTTGAATTGTAATGTATTTGCTTCTATTTGAATACCTGTAACTTAGGAACTTAGAATACATACTTTTGTCTAACTCTCTGTATCTATCTATCTATCTATCTATCTATCTATCTATCTATCTATCTATCTATCTATCTATCTATCCATAATAAAGGCCATCAAACAAAGCACATACTGAATAGCCCGGACCACTTCTGGAGAAACATATTAACCTATGAATTATTGCTTTGGTAGAATGAAACAAAACCTAGGTTTCCTCACACCTCCACAAGTAGGGAAGATTGGGCTTCACCACAGCTCCATAAGGTAGGATTGGTTACTAAACCAGGAAAAAAAATGGCTTAATTAAGTGATTCCATCTTCTGTCATTTACTTCTTTTGACTCTTCTGTGTGTGAAGTTGTTCTTCCTGGCCTTCTTGTGAGAGATAAGGCCAGGGGTCTACCTTTCTCTCACAGCAGCAGAAATGTAAAGCTGCTCACATGTGGTGGAGGAGAAGAAGCATCTTCACAATGAAGATAATCACCAGCTAGAAAATGAGCCCAAACCCTAACCTAGATTTCAAGAGGATATGTTTCATGAGTGAAATTTTAAAATATTAAATTGAGGGGGCGACTAGGTGGCACAGTAGATAAAACGCCAGCCTTGGATTCAGGAGTACCTGAGTTCAAATCCAGCCTCAGACACTTGACACTTACTAGCTGTGTGACCCTGGGCAAGTCACTTAACCCCCATTGCCCCACAAAAAAAAATTTAATAAAATAAAAAAAAATAGTAAATTGAGACAATTCTCCAAGAAATATATCATTTATTAACAGGGTGTTAAAACTATTAGTAAAGGGTCTCTTTCCCATCTCCTTTTGTGTCAAAAGATCCAGAATGGGGGCTGTAAGGGCTTTTTTTTTTTTAAATGGGCATGTCTTCCTTCTGATTGACCTGACAGTACATTATTTGCACCTCCTCATGGCATTTTAATGAGGAGGTGAGTTAATAGTTCTTAGTTTCTCCTTATTACTTTATTATTGGGAGGGGCAGGACTAATCCTTAGGTGAAAGGATTTATTTGAAGCTAGAGATAGGAGCATGGCCTTGAGATGTGATTGATTGTAAGCCCCTTCCTGACACTTAAGGAATACTAGTTGCTTTAGGAAATGCAAGCTGCTTCCAACAAGCTTGGTTCTCTCTGATTTGGTCTTCCCCCCATGTAGATCATCTCTGACTAGGAAAAGCATTTCCCTTTTTATTCTAGTGCTTGTTTTTCTGAGTGAGTTTTTTCTTCATTATTTAATCAAGCTCTGATAAAATGCATAGTGAAGAGAGCAAAACTAAGAGAACGTTGCTCATAGAGACAGCAATATTGTTTGATGAACTGTGAAAGACTTAACTATTTTCAACAATACAATGATCCAAGACAATCCCAAAGGACGATTGATGAAACATACTATCCACCTCCAAAGAAAGAACTGGTATTGATGGAACACAGACTGAAGCATATTTTTCACTTTCTTTCATTGTTTTTTCTTTTATTCAAGTTTTCATATACAAAATGACTAATATGGTAATGTTTTACATAATTGTACAGGTATAGCCTATGTCTGATTGTTTATTGCCTCAGGGAGGGGAGAGGGGAAGGAGGGAAGGAAGAATAAAAATTGGAACCCCAAAGTATAATTAAAAAATGTTTATTGCATTTAAAAAAATGTTTGATAGAATTCCCCTGAGAATCCATCAGTTCCAGTTTTTGTTTTGTTTTGTTTTTGTTTTGTTTTCTTTTATAGATAGATCTATTTTCTTTTCCAAGGTTGAGCTATTTAATATCTTTATCTGGTTTTCAGATAGTTTGGCTAATTTAATTTTTAAGGTATTCCTATATTTCCTTTGTGTTCTAAGTTTTCTAGGATATACCTGTGTCTAAGAGGTTCCAATTATTTTTTTAATTTCTTCTTCTTGTGCTGTGATTCTACCTTGCTCAGTTTCTGTTTTATTGATTGTATTTTTTGCTCTTTTATTTTTATTCAGCTTACCTATTTATTGATTTATTAGTTATATATTATTGTCATTTATCAGTTTTATTAATCTTTTTAATACAAGCTTTTAGGTTTATCATTACTGTCTTTTTGTTTTCAACTTTTTAATTTCCTCTCCAAATTTCACATCTCTTCTTTTGTCTTTATTTTAGATTTTTTGATCTGTTGAATCATTATTTTTTAAAACATATTCTGTTCACTAGTCATCTCTTTTTCTATTTAGTTACTCTATGAAGGTATGGAAATAATTTTTCTCTTAAGACCTACTTTAGCTTCATCCCAGAAATTTAGGTATGATTTTTCTTCATTATCATTTCCTTTACATAGTTATTCATTGTTCCCATGATTTGTCCTTTACCTTACACATGATTAAATATTTCACTGTTTCCATTTGGGTCTGCATCTTTTGTTTGTGATTCCTGAACTATTTCCTATTCTTTTTACATCACAATCTATAAAATACATGTTTATTATTTCTGCCTTTTTACTTTAATGTCTAATACATTTGTACCCTGGTAGATGCTCAATTTTTTAAAAAGTTACATATAGTGCAGAGAAACATGTATGCTTTTTATTGTCCCATTTAGATTTCATATCTTTCAACTCTAGTTTCTCTAGAAATTTGTTCAGTGCCATATTTTCCCTTTTCTTTATCATTCTATAATACTTGTAAAAATAGTAGAGGGATATTGAAGTCTCTTGTAACTGTTGTTACTGGTTATGTCTTCTTGAAGCTCAGATGTTTCCTTTATGGATTTGGGTGAGAAAGTATTTGAAACCTGTAAGGTTTTTTTTTTTTTAATTGATATTGGTTTATTGTCTATGCTTCCTTTCAGCATAATATGATTTTTTGTTTACCCTTTTGTAATTTTGGATGTTTAATTTATATGATAACATCATGGTAATATGTGCTTTCTTGCCTTCACTTGATGAATAGTAATTTATTTTCTATTCTTTGTTTTATTATGTGTATGGCTTCTTTTAAAAAATGTATCCTATAAAAACAGATTATAAGGTTTTGTTTTCCTATATATTGTCTTTTTTGTTTTTGTTGTTTTATTGAATTGTTTAATCAATTACATTTAAAGTTAAAATGTATAATAGTTAAGTTTTATTTTCCAACAACTATTTCTATAATTGGGATTTTTTTCAAGTTATGATTTTTCTCAACTGCTGAAAATCTAGCATATTATTTCAGTTACTTTTCCTTATTTTTTTTAATTTAAAGTGCCTTTGTTTCCATTGGCTTTTTTCCTTTTATCCTGATCCCTTCTTTTATTTTGTTACCTCTTTCCCTTTGGGGTTTTGTTTCTTAGTCCTTCCTTTGGTTTTAGATAGATAAATATAATGATCAATAGAAGATAGATAGATAGATGTCTAGATATGTATGTGTATCTATATGTATAAATATACATATAGATACACATATATGTATATATACATACACACATAGATATAGAGATGGAGATGGATATAGAGATAGAGATAGATGATATAGATATCACCTCTTTTTTATTTAGCCAGATTCCTCCTTCATCTCTCCTCTCCTTAACTTAGTCATTATTATTATTATTAATTATTATTAGTGGGGCAATGAGGGTTAAGTGACTTGCCCAGGGTCTCACAGCTAGTAAGTGTTAAGTGTCTTAGGCCGGATTTGAACTCAGTTACTTCTGAATCTAGGGCTGGTGCTTTGTCCACTGTGCCACCTAGCTGCCCTATTTATTATTATTATTATTTCATATTTGAACCTGCTTTGAAAATGGGTATCTTTTCATTGTCTTCATTACCAATCTTCTCTGTTTACTCTAGGTATTCATTCTTTGATTGTGATGCCTATAATCATCTGACCTCTTTCTTTTCTCTTTATTCTTCATACAATCAAAGCTTTCAAGGTACCCATTCTAGGCTTTACCCTGTAGGTGTTTTCTACTGCTGCCTTATAGGGCTTACTCTCTGTATTCCCATTTTCTATTTTGCTTTGCTCAGAACAATGGTAGTTATTTTAGCTTGAGAGTGTCCCCAAAATTTTTAAGATCAACAAGGTAATAGAAATAACAAAGTCGCCAAGCTGTAGAAAGTAGGCTTATTGAGAGAGGGTACCAGTCTCACAATAAAACCAGTCTCAGGTCTAGGACCTGAAGACCTCAAGCCTAGGGATTTGTTGATATTTATACCAATCTAATAAGGATCAAAGCACTATACCCTATTCCTTGAAGACCTACTCCTCCCAGTGCATCTTTAGAAAAAATGTAAATAATACAGAAAAGGAGTACATTGAAACATGACCAGCATCAAACAAAACATAAACAGGAGCTGTAGGAATGTTCCTTCCTGGCTGGCATCATGCTGGCTCCACACAAAGGAGGCATAGGCTAACAATTTTTATAAACATTATCTTTCTACAATAACATTGTCATGAGTTTCAATTCTGATTGGTTCCTTCAGCTTAGAAGATACTATTTTTACTGTTGTGGTTAACCTAGATGCACCTTATTAAAAAGAGACATTGGGGCAGCTAGGTGGCACAGTGGATAGAGAACTGGCCCTGGATTCAGGAGGTCCTGAGTTCAAATCTGGCCTCAGACACTTGACACTTGCTGGGCAAGCTACTTAACACCAATTGCCCCACCAAAAAGAAAAAAAAAAGAGGGAGAGACATCACAACACAAAGCTGAAACATGACCCTTATGAAAGACTAGGTTGAAATATATCATGTATAACGAGAAACAGATTACATAACTTAAGAAACTAGAGTATACTTAAACATATTGAATCACCATTTGCCTCATATTATACTGATTGTTACCACAGTTAAATCACTTATCTCTAAGGGGTGGGGAAAAATCTCACTCATAAAAGAGGACATTGTTACTGGCAAGGCACCCCCACTACCACCACCTTTTTTATTTTCTACTGTCAACTTCAAAAATTACTAAAGCAATCAACAAAACAAAATTGAGGTCTTTAATCGCGGCAGAAAAAGTATAACTCATGATACTGCCATAGCAAGGCAGGAGTACCCAAAGAGTGGAGCTGAAAAACCTTTATACAGGCTACAAACAACAACAACAACAACAATAGTACTGTGAAAAGGCTGCCTTTGGAGCTGATGACCTTTTCTTTCACCTATTAAATTCTTTTACATAACAATCTTAAAGTAATGAGATTATTTTGGGGAAATCTACCAAATTATCAGACTAGAATTTGACAAAGTATGGTCAGCCACAGGGAGTTCATTGCTCTTCAGAAATTAAACTAAAAGAACTCAATCAGTTCTCTGTAAATTCTGTTTGTCATTTCCTCCTCTTTGTCAATATTAATTCTGGAATTTCCTTCCTGACAAAAAAGAAGCACTAAAACTCTGATATGTTAAAGTGTAGAAAGAGGGGTGATTTTGTATAAATATTGCTAATGGGAATAAATAATACAGAAATAGCAACAAGTTTGCTTTCAGTAGCTGCTAATAGGACACAGGCTATAAAAAGTTTCACATTAATGTAAGTTGGGGCAAGGAACACAGGATTCTCAGCTCACATCCAGTGTGTCTTGGCAAAGTGGTCTACTCTGTGGTCTGCTTCTTTTTTCTGAGTTACTAGGAGATCCATTTGGGGATTGGAGCTCCTCTTCAGGTGAGAGATGTCCCTAGTTGTCAACTTTACTTCAGTTTTGTGGCAGAGGCGTTGGTTTAGCATGACTTGTTAGGGACCCTTTCACTGATCTGTAGGGAATCCTTGCATAGTTGCCATTTCCAATAGACCTATTCTCCAGGTTCCAGGTGCAAGGAAATCTGGTATAAGTTTGTCTCTATAAAATAACTGAGACAAGATGGTTAAGGGGATGAAGAGTTTGTTGAGTCCTCTGTAGTAGAACAAAAGGGAAGAGACCTTGGTAGTGAGGGAGTGTGGCTGGAGGGAGAAAGTAGGGGCATAGGATGCCAGGGGACAATTTCAAAGGGTAAAAGAATATTTACTGAAAGGAGTTGCCCTAAGGTTCAGAAGAACTAGGGAAAGGGCTTTCGGTCAGGGCAGACCCAAATCATCCATAAATTTGCCAAGCTGAATCTTAGTAATTCTACTGATAAGTTCTACCAGACTGGAATATTACGGGTGGTGAGCACAGTAAGTGTTGAAGCACTGGCCAAGCAGCTAATAAGTGGGAGACAATGGAACCACTAACATGAGTGCCCCTTTCACTGTGAATTTCCTTAGGAAAGTAGGGAAAAATCCTTTCTAATAAGCATCTGCCTATTGCTGTTGCTGTGGCTTGCCTATGAGGAAAAGCCTCTACCCAATAGGAAAACATGCCAACCATAAATGATACAAACTTATAACTGGAGGAGTGTAGGAGATGAATAAAATCAATCTGCCAGACTTGAAAGGGGGCCTTAGGGAGAGGGAATTTTCCATGAGGGGGAAGTCTTAAGGGCTTGCTAACATTATTTTTGGGACAGATTTAACATTGTATATAAACATCATGTGGAGCTGGTCTCATTTTTATCCACCAATGATTTTGGCCCAAACTAAGCAACTTCTCATGGTGCCAGTGGCTTAAAGTGGCAGATATTCCATTATAGGCTGACACAAAAAGTTTTTATCCTTTTTGTACCCTTTCCTGTCTTAGCCTGTCTTGTGTGTGACAAGATGTGGTCTCTTGGACAGCAGCAACCTCTGCCAGGGCCAATGTCCATTTGAGGGAGAGCCCAGCAGATACTTCCAAGCAATCTGCTTGCTTTACAAGTCAGCAAGGATGTTACCTCAGGAATGGGGATAATCTCCATGGGAATGTCCTGGCACTTTAATAACAGCCACTGCTACCAATAGCAAAAGGGGGTTAAGCAAACTCTAGACTTGTGTTCCATTCTTAATGGGTGTGCCATACAAAGTTAGGAACCCTTGATATTTCCACAACATCCTGAAATCGCATGCCATTCCCAACAGCATGCCTGCTATCTGTGTCAATGTTTATTGATTTTCTTTTTGCTAATTCAAAAGCTGGAATCAGGTATTCAAGTTCAGCCTGTTGTGATGAAGAAGCCAAAGGATGAGGCCCTGACTCAATGACTTCCTCAGTAGTGATAGCATACCTGACAGTTAGTTTAACAGAATCATTTTGGAGGCAGGAACCATCTGTGTATCAGGAAGAATTGGGGTTTTCTATCTCATTTCCTTGGAGATCTTCTTGGGAGATTAAAATAGAGTCAATAATTTTAATACAATCATGATCCTGAGTATAGTCAAAGGTCCTCTCTGTCATGGAGGAAAATGGCTGAGTTGAGAGCTCTACACCTGTAAAAAGTTAATTAAGTTCTAATCCTGCAAGATGGAGACTTGACAAAAATCAGATGTTCTAAAAATTTAACTGGATAAAAAGATACTTTATGGTGTTTCAAAATATTTGTCATTGGTGCATAAAGCAATGGTGAAAATCAATCTCCTTAGCCATCTTGATTTAAAAGTACAATATGTTTTTATTACCATTTTTTTACATTTTCTTTTCTTTTTTTCTTTTTTTTGTGGGGCAATGAGGGTTAAGTGACTTGTCCAGGGTTACACAGCTAGGAAGTTTCAAGTGTCTGAGGCCAGATTTGAACTCAGGTCCTCCTGAATCCAGGGCCCATGCTTTATCCACTGTGCCACCTAGCTGGCCCCCATCTTTTTACATTTTCATTCAAAATTAATTATAAGAGCAATCATACATTTCAGGAAGGAAAAAAAAAATAAAGATAAAAGATACCTCATTAGGGTTGGCTCTAATGTAAGTTAAACTTAGAATGAAAATGCAATTTGGCTAAAAATACCATGATAGTAATAGTTAGGACAACATATAAAAAGTAGATGAATGCCTTGGAACTTTGTAAATGACATGGGGCTTAGGATTATAAGGAATTAATTGCAATTTGGGGTTTCCATGATCCCATCCTTGTTTCATTATGGTGAGACTGAAAAGATGTAAACTTGAAAAAGCCCCACCTAGGAGTTCCCCCACACCCCCATGGGCCTGGACAAATTATAATGGAGACAGCCCACAGGGTATGTTGAACCAATTGGAGACTCAGCATGGCTAGGAACCTCTCTGGGGTGGCAAGAAGGAAGGGAGAGAGACAGGAGGAGAGGCAGAGAGGGAGACGGGGAGGGAGAGAGAGGGAGGGAGAGGGAGGGAGAGAGAGAGAGAGAGAGAGAGGGCACGCGTGAGAGCGAGCACGCTTGAGAGCGAGCTGGTGTGGTTGACCTTTGGACAGAACTGGAAGACACTACACAGCTGATTCTCCTTGGAACTATAGATTCCAGGTGGTGGTAAGTTTGTATTGTTGAAGCCAGGCTGGCTTTTTGGGCTAGCTGAACTGGAGGCAAGTTTAGGGTTTGAGTCAGTTTTTGTTTGAACCGGGCAAAGCTTGTTTGGGGTACCTGAGGCCTTTTTACCTTAGAGATTTACATTCTAATCATCTGGGAAGTGGGTCATATCTTTCCCTTTCTTTATCCCTTTCTCATTGTCCTGGCTCTATTAACTTCACCTGTATTGTAGATCTGTTACCACTAACAAAACCTGATTTGTTTGTGGAAAAGAGACTGTTAATTTCCTTTCTTATCAGTCTTAGTGAAATAACTAAAAAAAAAAAAAAAGGCAGTTTGGAAAGGAGGAAACTCTAGACCTAGAGGTCTCTCATTAGTTTCTGAACCCCAATATTATGGCGAGCAGCCCAATTAGCTCTCCCCATACTAAATTTGGCCCAAACAGGATAAATAAGAAGAAGTTTCTCCTATGAAAAATAAAACCAAAGATGACCAGACAACAGGATATCAGGACAGACATACCTAAGAAGTAAGGGGAGATACAATTCTATAGTAGGAAAGTCAATTAGGCATGGCTATTACCTGACTGTAGCTAGGAGACAGAGATAACCCCAATGGTCAGGACCATCATTTAAAAAAATATATATCTCCCTACACTCTCAGGAATATGACAAGCATCCAAGCTTTCCCCACCCACCCCAAAAGGGAACTTTCCAGTTTTCAAGTGGACACCCCATCTATCCTCTATAAAAGCCTTTGCCTTCCCTCACTTGGGGGAGAAGAATGTTTCTAATCCCTCCTCCCTCAGGGGTGAAGTCTTTGACTTTTCACTTGGTCACTTTCCTTCGTGCCAAATAAAACACCACATTAATTCTAATTGCACTGCATGTGAAAGTATAATTCTTCATTGAGGAATACCTAAGAACCACAACAACTCCCCTTGACAGCAATTCCAGCAATGAAACCATATAATATTGTCAAGGGAAATAGGTAATGTGAGTCCTTATGTATTCCTCTTTAAAGAATTACACCTCTTGGGCACATATTCCAATTAGAATTAAATAGTCTTTTATTTGGGCACTTAGAGAAAGTGACCAAGAGGGAAGACAAAGACTTTACCTCTAGGGGAGGGGTATCGTAGAGACACCTTGCTCATTCTACAGAAGAAAGGCAAAAGTTTTTATAGATGGTAGATGGGGTGACTGCCTAACAGGAAAGCTCCCTTTGAGGGTGGGGACAGCTTGAATGAGGGGTGGAATGGGGTAACCAATGACCTGACAATGAATGGGTTGCTGGTCCTGACTTCTAGAGTTATCCCAGTCCCCTGGCACTGCTCAGGCAGAATCCATACCTAATAGGCTTATCTCCCTTACTTCTTAGGTGTGCCAGTCCTTTAGTTTAGCTTCTCAAGGAGTTACCCCTGACCCATATCAATATTAAAGCAAGGAAAAAGGTTAAAACATCATAAACATGCTTCAACAAAACCCTAGATAGTAGTAAAACCAATTCCTGTTTCATATCCTATTAGGAAATAAAACTATTATGAGACAAAGCTTATTCAAGCACCTATTAATGAAAAGGTATCAAATGCACAGTCATCATAATATTTGAATGCTAGAGGCATGAAAACTCCAAATACCTATGAAGCTGACAAAAAAGGATGACAGTAAACTTTGCTTTTTAACTACTACATCATTATTAAAGTATGTAATACTTCAATAGTTTATGATTGTTCTGATTTTGGATTTAAAACACTGCTTAACAGAGCTATTGAGAAAAACTGTCAAACATAATACCAATGTTAAGTGGAACAAGTTACTCTGGCCTATTAGAGAAACTTCCAGTTTTCAGAATTTTAAAAAACTTTTCTTGCTATTTACACCAATAAGCCAAACTATTTTTCCCAGAGTCACACACTCATTATGGCTAGGGAGTATCACAGAGGGGAAACTGGAACACAGTTATTCCTGACTTTGAGATCACTTTGAGAATTAATAGTAAAAACAATGAAAATATTTATTGCATTTCTAAACAAGCAGTTTCAATTACTTGACATCAGTCTTTTAACAGTTCGATCCACCATAACTTATAACCTAAAAGCATAATTTTCTATAATTATCAAATATTAACATTACAGATTATAATGTGAATGTATAGTTACTGAAGTAACTTGTTTTAAGATCATGCAATTAACAATTTTCCAGGTCCATGAAATTTTTAAACACTTTGTCTTAAAGCAAATATGACAATAAATCCTGAATTTTAAAAAAAAGCAACAACATCTTATTGGAAGGCATATTTCACTTAAAATAAGACTAGAATATATTCAATTACAATTCGATCTATATTCCCGAATGGTATAATTTTTAATTTAAATAAAACCCATCTACTATTAACCTTTCAACATGAAACCATTATTATCAATAAACTCATTTTTACATGGTGATTTAAAAAACAAAACAACACCTAGTAACTAAGAAGCCAGACAATTTCTCAGATTTAAGTAGAACCTGATCTACCAACTTGGATTTAACATCTCTACAATTAGAGAATGGCTCCCAGTTAAAATTTTAAGAAATTTCTTAAAAGCAGTTTTTTAAAAAAATCAAGTGGTAGTCACCCTCTAACTGCCTCTCGGTGTAAATTACCTTTCAGACAATTTTGCTTTTAGTGGCAGAAATCAATTGCTTCTGTCTCTCTTTCTCTCTCTCACACACACACCCACATCCACACACACACACACACCTCTAGACCTTTTTTCTGAGGGGCAAAAATCTTGTTTTCCTCCTCTTTTTTACAATTCTATTTTCTGAAAGGGAGCAGGGTTCAGATTCAGATACCTGCCATCTGGGGAAAAATAGGCCCACTCAGGGCCTTTTATTTTGGGACTGACAGAATGAAGAGTAAACTCAAAAAGGAAACACCACTGTGTGGCCATCAGTGTTGCATGTCGGACAATAAAATTTTGCCGATTTTCCAAGTACTTACTTATAATCATTATTTGAAAATAGAGCCCAGCAGTCATCTTTTTGGGAGCAATTGGAATGGCCACATATGGTCCATAGAAACAAACAGCACTGTGAAAAGGCTGCCTTTGGGGCTGATTTCCTTTTGTTTCACCAGTTAAATTCTTTTACATAAACTGAAAGTAATGAGATTATCTTTGGGAGATCTACTAAATTAACAGAGCCTGGAATGCTACAAAGGTCAGCCCCAGGCAATTCATTGGTTTGTGGAAAGTAAACTAAAAGAATTCAATCAGTACACAGTAAATTGTGTTTGTCACTATTTACCTAGAAATCTCCTATCTGGGTCCAGTGTTTCCTACTCCTCCTGGTGTCAGTTGCCCCCAGGGATTCTAATTTTCTCCCCTCCCAGAACAAGGAGACTTTTCAAGGCCCCAAACCCCAAGGACTCAGCCAAGGTAAGGTCCTCATTTCCCTTCACCCATGAGTATTCATCAGTTAACCACACCCCCGCCCCCACACATACCTTCAAAGTAATGTCTCCTTCCTTTCTTCTGTCTTTCCCTTCTCTTCTTCACCTACTCTCTTTAGGTTATTATCTTTCTGAGAACAGAGAGGTCACCTTCCCTTGATTTCTAGCCCTTCATTTTACCCTGTCCTATTACTCAGTCCTCTTTATCAATCTACTCTTATGCCTCCAATTTCAAATACTCTCCCATAGTGTAATAAAATTCCCAAAAAGAAACATTCTCCTGTATGCAGTATTGCCAGATTCTGTCCCTGATGCCCCCTGTCCACCTCTTCACTAATAGCTCTCCCAGATTTCTACCTTCACCTGCTGTTTATATCTATCAAAATGTCTCTCATTGGTCTTTCTGTTATTACTATATTCCTATCTGCATTTATTCACCCCCTCAAGCATTTCTATTGTTTGGAGCATTTGAGATGCAAATAATGTCCTCAGTTCTGGTTTTCTTTCTAAAAATGTTTTAAATTCTTCTTTTGTTCTATAAGGTAAGGTGGGTATTTTTAGATATATTACCATAGGCTGCATCCTGAGCTTTAGTATTCTTTGATATTAATTTTCTTCTCCCTCTTTCTAGTGGGTGCAGAATATTATCTTGCATAATTTAAATTTAATTTTCTTTTTATTTGAAGGTCTTTCTCCTGATGGTTTAGAGAACTTCTTGTTTCCACACTGAATTATTAAATTTAACCACTTCAAGTTTACAGACTTGTTTTGCTTTTTTTGTTTTGTTTTGTTTTGTTTTTACCTAGAGGTGACTAGTTAGTTCTTTCAAAGGAATTTCATTTTCTATATTCAGAAGTTATGGGTTCTGATTTTATTTCCTTCACTATGCCAGATCAATGATTTGGGTATGAACATTAAAAAAAAAAAACTAGAAAAAGAAATTTAAAATCCTCAATTAAACATCAAATTAGAAATCCTTACAAAGTTAATGAAAATAAAATGAAAGTGTAAAAAAAATTCAATTAATATATACAAAGTGGTTTTGTCAGTAAAAAAATATAGATAAAGCCATTGGATAACTAGATTTAAAAAAAAAAGAAAGAAGTAAACAATATTACCCAACTCAAAAATGGAAGAAAAAAAAGGTTACTGCACAATCAATGAAGATGAAATGAAATCAATTAATCAGAGTTATTTTAACCAACTATATGTCAATAAAAGTGATCATCTAAATGAAATGGATATTTCCAAAATTATCAATTACTAATGATGTAGGAGGCAAAAAGGGGGTTAATAGAAAAACCTAAGATCTAAGCTCTAATTCAGATCTTAGCTCCAAAAGGAAGTTAAACCTCAGTTAATGTATAATTTACAAATCAGGATGCTAGGTCATCATACCCACAGTGATCAGTACCCATAACAGGACCATAAACGGTCAGGTCATATAACAATAAGACACAAGACAGGGCATAGAAATTCTAATGAAAAATGTTAAAATAGCCATGGGAAACAGAAAGAGACTTGTGCAGAAAAGGCCAAATCTGTCTCCAGTTTCACCTTGTGACACATAAACCACCAAAACACACCTCCACTGAAAAAGGTACCTGCCTTGGGGGTTGGCTTAGGACCCCAGGAACTCCAAATTAGGATAAACCCTCCCCTGTACCTCCCAAAGGTGGAGTTTATTATAATGAGGCTGATAATCAATTTATGCATAATATAAATATAACTGTCTTTTCTTTCACTTTTTAAGAGTTACCCTTCCACTATTCTGGTTCTCTCCCTGTGGTCACTCACAGTATTGCAATAAAACTTGGGAAACTGAGTTACTGAGTTTTCTAATTCTTTTGGGATGACTCATGGTCAATTTGACCCTAATTCCATCCCACATCACTCAGACTCACAGAATAGCAGAAGAAATTGAACAGGTCATAATTGAGCTCCCTAAGAAAAAAAAATCCCCCAAATCAGATAAATTTACAAGTATATTTTACCTAACATTTAAAGAACTATTAAATCCAATATTTTTTTTTTAAAGGTTAGGAGTCCTACCAAATTCCTTCTATGACACAGATATGCTTTTTGCTCCCTAAAACAGAGAAAGCAAAAAAAAGAAAAAATGAGAAAAGAAAACTGTGAGGGAAAACAATCCTTTTCTCAATAACTCTTGGGAACTCAGCAGAGATGTGACAAAGGTTCTTTTATTTCCTTCTCATGAGAAGGAGGTGCCCTAGTGTGCAGCTAGTGGGTGCCAAAAAAGGCTAACAGGCCTTGTTTTAAACTCTAGTCCCTAAAGTGAATGGACTCTCCCCCTTTTCATCATTGGTCAATTATTCAAGGCTTAAAAATCTACATTCAAAAACTAGCTAATCGGAACACAATATTCCGATCCCTAATCAGTTCTTCCTTATATAGACACAACTCAGGAGTGGACCTTATTGAGACCAGGGTTCCTTGAACCATGTGATTTTGTTGTGGGGTGGAGGAGATCTGAGACCTTTGTCCTAAAAACAGGTCAGGAGGGGCAGCTAGGTGGCACAGTGGATAAAGCACCGGCCCTGGATTCAGGAGTTCCTGAGTTCAAATCCGGCCTCAGACACTTGACACTTACTAGCTGTGTGACCCTGGGCAAGTCACTTAACCCCACTGCCCCGTTTAAAAAAAAAAAAAAAAACAGGTCAGGAGGAGTATGATTGACATATCCTCATTGAGAGGAGACAACTACCAATTTTCTCACGAAAACTATAGACCAATTTCCCTATCTAGCTTCTGATATATGCATGGCATGTGTTTTGTTCCATTGTTGTAGACACTAATTTACCACAAAAAATAATCTTATAGAATATTTGCTACTAAATTGAGAAGAAAATCAAAGTCTCCTAAACCCTAAATTGAATATTCAAAACAACCTTGTTAGGGAGATATTAAAAATGTTATCTTTATTTAACAGATAAAGAAACTGAGATGCAAAGTGGATAAGTCATTTTAATCATAGAGTTGGTAGTGCCATTAGAGGAGTTGAGATCCAGGAACCTCCTGACCTTAATTCCAATTCTCTTCATATCACAGTAGGCTCACAATATATTCAGCATTTTAGTTGTGTTGTGGGGAAATAGGGTAGGGGTTTTGGGGTAGGGATAGGGGTTGGGGTAAGGGTCCTTAGTAATTCCTCTTTAAAGAGTTACACCCTCTTGCACACAAATCCAGCAGAATAAGATAATAGTTAATTTAGGGGCTGGGGAAGGGAAACCAAGAGAAAAATCCTTGGATTTCTTCTCATGAGGAGAAGGTATGGCACAGAGCGTGGCTCCGAGATACCAATCTCCTTGAGCAGGAGACAGGCAGATACTTTTATAGAGTATTGATGGGGATGATCATCTGACTGTGGAAAGTTCCCTTATTGAGGGAGGACCATCCCCCACTGGTGGTGGCTGGAGGAGTTGAGTGAGGGGTGGCCATCTCTCTCCTCCTGACACAAAGCCCCACCTAATCTTATCTCCCCAGGGGTGAGGAAGACTGGAACCAAGGGTGGTGGGCCTGGGGCTAGCTCAGTCCTGATCAGGTTCCACTTATCTCTACTTACCTTTCCTTTGACTTAGTTTGTCAAGGAGAAGGTTCTTTAATGTTCCTCAGAAAACTTCTGAGGTGGCCTGGGCCCATAACAGTAAGAAACTATTTATTAAAGTCAATTGACAAAGACATTTTGCCAAAAAAAAAAAAAAACAGTTGGGGGGGTGTCCTTGATTGGTAAATAAAAATGGAAAAAAAAAAGATTGTTAATTAAATAATCCATGGTTAGTTATTATAGTTTGGGATGACTCACTATTAGAGCTCCAGTTACATATACAAAGATCAGGTATATATAGCTAAATATTTTTAAAGTTATTGGCAAAGTGTTTCTTGTATTAGTTTTGCACAGTTTTTGAAGGCCTCTCATAAATTATAAATTATTTGACAGGGGGCAGCTAGGTGGTGCAGTGGATAGAACACCAGTCCTGGAGTCAGGAGTACCTGAGTTCAAATCCTGTCTCAGACACTTAACACTTACTAGCTGTGTGACCCTGGGCAAGTCACTTAACCCCAATTGCCTCACTAAAAGAAAAAAAAATTATTTGAGGGGTATTGAGTCAATTTGAATAATTCACATAAGAAAATCTGAAGGATGGGGATAATGTGGTTCAGAGGACCTTTATTTGAATCCTGCATCTGCCATTTGTTGTTATCTGTGTGCTAATCCAAGTGATTATAATAAGACAATTAATTTATTTCTTTCACTTTCCTCACTTATTAAATGAGAGTTTGGAATAATTATACTCCAAAGTTCCTTAAAGGATTACATGTATGATATTATGAACTCTATGCAGAAACAACTTTAAAGTCAAGTCTTGAAATGATGGTAAGTAATGAATATTATTCTTGATGGTTGTTTGTTCTCAGACCAAAAAATTTCATGCCCTAGAAATAAAAAGTTGATCAGAAACATAATAAAGAAAACATGAAAATATAATCCAACTAAATTAATTGTTTTTTTTTAAACATGAAAAATGAATTCAATAGAAAAACAGTTAAATAGTCATCATTTTATTTTGACAATATGAATTAAGGAAATAATTTCATAATTAGCTTAATGTCAGTAATAAAAATGTGAAATGTAGTAGGCTTATCTACTAACCTATGTAAATATCCTTAATATTTATTGATATATTTTTTCAAATGACTAATTTATCAGTTTTATGAGGTTTATTTAAAAAATACAATTGCATTAATTTATTTTATCATCTAGGGCAGTTAGGTAGCACAGTGCAAAGGCAGATCTGGTGTCAGGGGACTCATTTTCCTGAACTCAAATCTAATCTCTGACACTCACTCTCTGTGTGACTCCAGGCAAGTCACTTAACCCCATTTGCCTCAGTTTCCTCATCAGTAAAATAAGCTAGAGAAGAAAATGGCAAATGACTCCAGTATTTTAGTCAAGAAAAGCCCAAATGAGGTTGCAAAGAGTTAGACATGGTTGAAAAATAACTGAATATGCTAAGATATTCACAAATTTTATGTGATAATTAGCTGTCCAGGAATCACACCATCTTTAACATATATCCATTACTGATAAAAAACAGTTAGTGCTCAATAATACCCAGAAGTACTGCATGTCTGATGGCAAGACATAAAGAAGCCTTAAACCAGTTAATTTAAATATTCAAGAAGTCATTATTGAATTGAAATATATCTAGGACATAAGACTTGGCACTTGGGTTAAGGAGTGCATTGTTTTATAAATTTAGACAACAAAGAAATAAAATAAAAATTTAGTTATGAAAGTTGCATATTTTATTTAGTTTAATATGATCATAAACTTAAGAGCTGGAAGAGGATTTTGAGATTTCCTTTTCGATCTCATTTATTTAAAAGAGAAGAGGCTGAAGAGGACAACAGTTTAGTGCCTTGCTGTAGATCACATTAAAAGTTAGTACAGTGGGCAGCTAGGTGGTGCAGTGGATAAAGCACTGGCCATGGATTCAGTAGAACCTGAGTTCAAATTCAGCCTCAGACATTTGACACTTACTAGCTGTGTGACCATGGGCAAGTCACTTAACCCTCATTGCACCAAAAACAAAACAAAACAAAACAAAACAAAAACAAAGAGAAAAAGTAAGTAGAAATTTTAAACTCAGGACCTCTGCTTCCAAATATCCTGCTACTAATACTATGCCAGGCTGGAATAATAGAAAGTTAGCACTGAAAGATTCCTTAATGATCATCTAGTCTAAGCCTTATAATTTCCCTATGTTGAAACTGAGGTCCATTGTGATTAATTAATTTGTCCCTATTTCTCATTTCCATTTTCAGCTTCTATTTATGTGTTGTCTTCTCTCCTTAGATGATGGGCTATTTGAGGGCATGGCCTGAGGGGGCATGATGAAGTCCTGCAGCAGAGTGGGCAATGATGTGATGGCTATCATGGTCCACCTCCTTAAGTGGTGTAACTGAGGGAAGGACTTTGATAACCACCATCCTTGCTCTTCAATCAGAGTGAAGGAGGGGCTTCAGGGGCAGAGGGTATAGAAGATGAATGGGTTTAAGAGTTGAAATGATGTTTCAGAAAAATCAATTTCTGGAGACAGTGATGAAATTCAAATTTATATGAATAAGAGTCTTTCTCCAATATATGAATAATCAATAGCTATAAACTACCACTTCTCAAAAAGTAATCCAAGTTATCAACAAGTATATTGAAAGCAATGTAACATAGGTTATACATGTGCAATAATTTTAAACATATTTTCACATTAGTCATCTTGTGCAAGAAGAAACAAAACAAATGGGGAAAAATGTGAAAAAAAAAACTACCCTGAAGCTTCTTATGCTTCAGTCTGAATTCAGATTCCATAGTTCTTTCTCTAGATGTGCATACCATTTTAAAATTATGAATTCTAAAGAATTATGATCATTGCACTTCTGAGAAGAGCTAAGTGTATCATAGTTGATCATTGCATAATGTTGGTATCACTGTGTAGAATGTTTTCCTGGTTCTGTTCACTTCACTCATCATTAGTTCATGTAAATCTTTCTAGGTTTTTCTGAAATCTGTTTGCTCATCATTTCTTATAGCACAATAGTATTTCATAACAATCATATGCCACAACTTGTTCAGACTTGTTTCCCCAATGGATGGCATTGCCTCAGTTTCCAATTCTTTGCCACCACAAAAAGAGCTGCTTAAATACTTTTGTATATGTTAATCCTTTCCCCTTTTTTTAGGGTTTCTTTGGGATATAGATCTAGTAGTAGTACTGATAGGTCACAGGGTATGCACACTTTTGTAGCCTTTTGGGAATGGTTCCAAATTGCTTTCCAGAATGGTTGTATCAATTCACAACTCCACCAACAATGCATCAGTATCCCAATTTTCCCACATCTCCAAAATTTATCATTTTCCTATTCTATTATATTTGGCAAACTGATAGGTGTGAAGTGGTATCTCGGAGTCATTTTTAATTTTCACTTCTCTAATAAATAGTGATTTGGAGCATTTTTCAAATGAATATAGATAGCTCTAATTTATTTATCTGAAAACTGCCTGTTCATATCCTTTGAGTAATGACTTGTTTTCTTACAAATTTGACTCAGTTCTCCATATGTTTGAGAAATCAGGCCTTTATCAGAGATCCTTACTATAGATTATTTCCCAGCTTTCTGCTTTCTTTCTAATCTTTGATACATTGGTTCAGTTCACCATTATTAAGGGATATTTTGACTTACTAAAGGAAAGAGAACATGAAGGACCACAAGTGAAAAGGAACAATATTATGTAAAAGCTATAAAAAAAATTTTATTATACTGAGTGAAGGATCCAATTTGAATGCTAACAAAAACAAAATCTTCTATGGTTAGGGTCAAGGTCCATGAGAAGGAAATCATTATATTGGTATTATTTATTGAATTTAGAAAGAAGGAACGGTGTGGAAATTCAGGTAGGAAACAGTAAATGTGAACATCAAATATTTGGTTGTGGGAAATAAGAAGGAAGATTCTTAGAAGAAGAAAAAGCACTCAAAGACAACTTTTATAATGAATGAATTAAAGAAGTCAGTGTCAGAACAATTCAAGTTGGGGACTTCCTCAAATCATTTACAAATTTTTATTTACAAAATTTAAATATTTATTTACAAATGTGGTAAGGTTATTGGAATTTGGCTGTTTCATTGGGAGGGGCCATACCTGGCCTACCCTGAAGTGACATATGCTACTGATGTCAGAAGGAGAAAACCTCTCTCAGTAGGTAGTTTTTGAAGGACCTCCCCTTTTGGGGGAGGAAGATTAAACGCTCGCTGAGGGGAGTCTGAGTCTCTTCCAGAGTTTCCTTCTTTCGGATGGTGCAAGCAGCAGGAATAGACAGCCAGGTGGTGAATTAACATAAAAGCCCTGCTTTCTTTTAAATTAGCTTAACAAGAAGGAAGTTGGGGATTGTATAGACTTAGGTTAGAGCTAGGAGGATTATCCGTATTTCTTTTTCCCTATTCCATTATCTTTGATTTTTATTAATTTAACCTTTGCTGTTTATTTTGTTCCCAATTAATAAAATCTGATCTGTTTGTGGACAAGAGGCTGTAAGGCTCCTTTCTTATCGGTCTGGGAGAAATATCTAAAAAGGCAGTTCGGAGGGGAGGGAGCTTTGGAACTAGAGGTCCCTCATTATTTCTGGAACCCCAATATTACAGTGAGCCACTCAATTAACTCTCCAGATATTAAATTTGGCCCTCACACACTGAAGGATTTTTTAAAATGTATTTTTATTTTTATCATACTAAAAATGTGGGGTTGCATTAATATGTCCCTGTTACTAGCTACTGATTTGAAATGGTACATCTGGAGAGATATTGGGCAAGAAAAGGTAAAGCCCTTAATGGACAGCAATTTAGATAGTTTAAAACATATCTAAACTATCCAATGAAAATTAGTTAAATGAAAAGTTAATACATATTTTGAATAATTAGTTTGTTAATCAGCCTTAAGCAATTAGTATTTTCCAAAGTCTTATAGTTATATAGGGTTAATATTAAAGCTATTAAACCTTAGAACGACTGAACAAACAAATGAAGGAATGACCAGATGAATGAATAACAAAAGAATAAAGATAAATGCTTACCCTGTGCCAGGGACTATGAAACATTTTGATGCTACAAATACCAACTATGACAATGGCTACATTGAAGAAACTTACATTCTAGTGCTTTCCCAGGGATATTATCTTCTATATTATTCCAGAACTTTCTGTTCAGGTTTTTGTTTTTGTTTTGTTTTGATTTTAGTCTTGTTTGACTCTTTGTGATCCCATTTGGAGTTTTCTTGGCAAAGATACTGGAGTGCTTCAACTCATTTTACAGATGAGGAAACTGAAGCAAATAGAGTTAAATGACCTGTCAAGGGTCAAACAGCTAGTAAGTGTCTGAGGCCAGAACTGAACTCCTGAAGATCTATCTTCCTGACTTTAGAGCCAGTATTCTGTCTACTGAGCTACCTAGATGTCCTGAAGCAATTCTACCAATAGGCCAAAAAGGTTAGCCTTTTTCAGAAGGATACAAACAAAAGAAGGTCCCCTCTTCCCATCCAAAGCAACCCTCTTCTCCATGTTATGGACTTCTCAACAAGTTTAATTTCAGAGGAGAACAAATAAATATTATTTTAGGATGATTCTATTCCCACAGACACATGTCCCTCATTATTCTTCTATTGTTCCTACTGTAGCATCAATGCTTACTATTGTAATATTGTTTACTTTTAGTATGTAATTTTCAGATTGTGATGTGCAATCACTACAATATTTGGCATGCTAACATTGGTACTCACAAAGCACCCTACCAAAATAAGCAGCCTATACAATCAAGGTTTAGAAATTTACATTGATCATAATTAGTTGCACTGCTATTAAGTGTGGTAATTCTCAACTCAGTAGCAATAAAAAGTTCAATAATCATTTGAACTCTCTCACTAGATGCAGAATGATGTAATGGATACAGTTCTGGACTTGGAGTCAAGATTGGTGTTCAAGTCCTTCCTCTGGATTAAGTGCTTACTATGCTCCAGGAAATGTACTAAACATTAGAGATATAAAGAAAAGCAAAAGGCTTTGCTCTCAAGGAGTTTACAGTGTAAAGGGGGGAGATAACATGTAAATAGCTTTGTACAAAAAAGCTATATATTACATAAATTGGAAATAAGAAGTAGAAGTAATCAATATCTTTGACAAAATAACAAAATTAATAGTTTTCAACATAATCCTCAGTGAAGGAGGAAAAATTAAAGGTAAAGGAGAGGAAAAAAAGAGAAAGAAATATGCTAAATGCATAGTTAATCAAATTGCATCAAGAAGACAGGAATCATCTTCCCACAATTAATTTCTTAATACTAAAATGACTGAATTATAAAACATTTCCCTGATAACTGAATCCATTCTAATCTGTCCACATCTGGACTGACCTGACAAACCTAAATTTCAAATTTTGGATAATTTGCCCAAATTTGTCTGGTACGTAGTGTAAAGACTCTTTTGGGAGTTGTCCTGATTGACCTCCTCACATCCACAATCATAAAGGGAGAGTACTGAATTCTATCAGCCTTGTAACATAGACGGTACACAACTGAGGAGTGGTAGTTAGTTATACTCAAAATGCCATAGCCATTTTCAATGTGAAGAAAAGGTGTGACTGAGCTGCAGATGTCTCCTTATATAGGTTGTCGATTTTTTTCTTAAATGGCTTCAGCCAAAGGACCTTTTTTTCTTTCCCTCAAAGTAAAATAGCCTGGCTCTTATAATTTATTAACTATAAAACAACTTGTAGTGGGTGGGGAAGATGACAAAAAGGAGAGGGCCTATTACAAAGCTAGCTGGAACTGAAAAGTTGATAATCAAGTAAAATAAAAGAGAAAGAATTGGTAAAAACCCATTCTACAAACAGATAAGCTAGCAGGGAGACTAGAATAAGCATTTAATTTAGAACAGGACCAAGTACAAAATGAATACATATCATAAAGTAAAGGAAAATTACTTCAAATCCTCTCAGATGAAAACAGGACAGTAAATTCTGTGGGATCCCAGAAATAATGGATCAATAATAAGAAAGCCCACAATTGCTTATAAGACATGTTGGGGGGAATTTATTTAGTTTTTTTTATTATTATTTTTATTTATTATTATTTCCCTCAATTACATGTAAGAACAACTTTTACATTTTTTTAAAAAGGTTGTTTCAAATTCTCTCTCTTTCCTCCCCAACACCCCCCCACCCCCAAAATTGAGGAGGCAATCCAATATAAGTTATATATGTGTAGTCATGGAAAACATTTCGATATTACTTATGTTGAGAAATAAAATAAATACAAAAAAAAGAAACTCAAGAAAAATAAATTTTTAAAACGTATGCTTTAATCTGTATTCAGACATCATCAGTTCTTTATCTGGGCATGTAGAGAATTTTTCACCATAAGTCCTTCAGAGTTCTCTTGGATCATTGTATTGCTGAGAATAGCTATCATTCCCAGCTGATCATCTTACAATATTGCTGTTACTTTGTACACAATACATTTCACATTGCATCATCTCATGTAAGTCTTTCCAGGTCCTTCTGAAAGCATCTTGCTCATCATTTCTCATAGCACAAAAGTATCCCATCGCAATTATATACCATAATTTGTTTAGGCATTCCCCAATTGATGGACATCCCCTTAATTTCTAATTCCTTGCCACCAAAAAAGAACTGTTATAAATATTTTTTGTATATATAGGTACTTTTCCTTTTTTGTTTTTTATCTCTTTTTGGATACAATCCTAGTAGTGGTAATTATAGTTTTAATGGTTTAGAGTGTGCATGGTTTTAGGGCCCTTTGGGCATGGTTCCAAATTTGTATAAAGAAAGATTGTATCAGGTCACAACTCCACAAAAGTGAATTAATGTCTCATTTTTCCCATGTCCTCTCCAATATTTGTCACTTTCCTCTTCTGTCCTATTATCCAATCTAATAGATAGGAGGTAGTACCTCAAAATTGTTTTCATTTACGTCTCTCCAATAAACAGTGAGTTAGAGCACTTTTAAAATAGGCTGTAGATAACTTTATTTCATCAGAAAAGTGTTCTTATCTTTTTATTATTTATCAATTGGGAAATAGCTGTTATTCACATAACTTTGAATTCGTCCTCTATTTTTTGGAGAAATAAGGCCTATATCAGAGAAATTTGCTTTATTTTTTTCAGTTACTATTGTTCACTATTTCCTTCCATTCTATTTGCCCATTGTTTATTCTATTCTCTTTCTCCTTTCATCCTGTCCCTCTGCAAATGTGTTAGTCCAATGCCAACTCTGAATCTTATAAGCTATGTGACTGTTAGCCATTTAACCCTTTCGACCCTCAATTTTGTTATCTTTAAAATGTGGGAAATACTTATCATCTTCATCACAGAGTTGTTTTGATGATAAGATCATGAACTTCCAGGCAGTAAATCAAACATTTTTTAAATGCCTACTATGTTCCAGGAATTATGCTAAGGACTAAGGGTACAAAAAAGTACAAAAGACAGTCCCTGTTCTTAAGGAGCTCACAGTATCATGAGGCAATTGTGAACAGCTGCATACAAACAAGCTACATTCAAGATAAATTGGAAATAATCAATACAAGAAAAGGACTAGAATTAAATGGGATAGGGAAAATTTTTCTATAAAAGATGAGATTTTATCTGGGACTTCAATGATACCAGGAAACAAAGATGTGGAAAGGGAACATTGCAAGCATGAGAGACAGTCACTGAAAATACCTGAAGTTAGTAATTTTCTATGGATGTTCTCAGAAAAGCAAAAAGAACAATGCCAACTAATTGAAAAAATTCATGAGGGTCAGGGAAGGGGAAGGAAGGTTAGAGGTGTAAGAGGAATGGAAATACGTGGAAGGGGGTATATTCAAACTGTAAAATATATGAAGGTTAACTATCTTTTAATTGAATAAATGTTAAGGAGATATTAAAGATGAAAATATTTATTCATACAATGTAATTAGCACTGGGACAAACATCATTATACTTGATATGAAGCATTTTTACATGATTATCAAAAATTTTCAATTCTTTTTTTAAGAACAGCTTATTTCTGTCATTTGACCATTTATCTATTAGGAAATTAATTTTGTCAAATGTATATACACACATGTGTGTATATATATGCCTACAAATACATGAATGCATGTCTATGGATATATGCATACATGTGTGTTTACTATATGTGTAGCCTTTATACATATACACATATATACATATATACACACATATACATATATCTGTTAATTGTCTATACATGTCAGATACAAAGGCCTTATCCAAGAAATGTTGTATACATTTTTTCCCAGTTGACCAGCATACCCTTAATTTTTATAAGTACCTATGCTTCTTTTATGTGCCCTCAAAGCTCTGTGCTGACATTAATGGAGTCCAATCTTGGAATTTTCACACTAAATTGTCCATCTTTATTTCTTTGTCTCATTTCCCTCACCTAGATTAATCCAATAAAGACTCCATATTAAAATTTAGGAATAATTCTAGCCATGTTGTGCCCAGAACTGGATGGTAGACTCTACAAGTTCTGTAGAGACACTCAACATATAATTTGGTAATTGAATATGGCATAACATTTATTTTAACCTGTGAAAAATTAATAAGATGATCAAAGTCTCAAAGCATAAAGCAGTAAAACAGCCCATCAATATCCCTTCAAAGGAATGAACTTGAGATTGCTATTTAAATAAACATCTGTCATTACAGTGAGTTGCTTTTCCCCATACTATGACCCAAAGTCAGTGTCATTCTTTTGAATATATTCCCCCAAGAGGTAAACAGCTTTTGATGATTGATATGTCAGAAATGAGAATCAAACCCAGGTCTTCCTGGCTTCAAGGCTAGCTTTGATTATTTCATCTAAAAACTGTCTCTGACCATTTATTAGTTGAGGAATAGTATCATTATTATTTCTATAAATTTGAGTCAATTCTCTGTATATTTGAGAAATGGGGTATTCATATGAGAAACTTGATGTATTTTTTCATAGACATGATCACTATTTCCTCCTATGTATCCTACTTTCTTTCTCCTTTCATCTTGTTCTTCATCAAAAATGTTTAACTACTGACCACCACTTCTCCATGTTGGCCTTCCTATCAGCCCCACTGCTTCTCTTATACTCTTTCCTTTCTACTTTCCTGTAGGGTTACACCCCTAACTGTGCATGTTATTCATTCTTTGAAGCAATTTCAATAAGAGTAAGGTTCAAGAACTTCCCCTGGGCCAATTTCTCCTCCATCATAAAAGCTCTTTTTTGCTCTTTTTATTTGAAATAATTTACCTCATTCTACCTCTCCCTTCTGCTTTATCCCAGAGTGCATTACTTTTTCTAACCCTTTAGTTTTATTTGTTTTTGGATATCATATTATTATAGTCAAACCTCTGTCTCTGCACTGTCCTTTTAACTGCTTTAATAATATTTTTGGAGGGAGGTAAAAGTATCATGTTCCCAGAAGATATTTCACATTGCCCTCTATTTTTTTATTCATTTGGATTTGTTTTATTGTGTCTGGGTTTCTCATAAAGTCACTGGCTTCCATTTGTTCAATCCTAATTCTTAGGCAATCATTTTCTTCAGAGAGCTTTTCCATTTGACTTTTCAAGCTGTTGACTTTTTTCTCATGTCTTTCCTGCATCATCCCCATTTCTCTTTCCATTTTTTCCTCTACCTCTCTAACTCTATCTTCAAAGTCCTTTTTGAGCACCTCTGTGGCCTGAGAACAATTCATATTTTTCTTGGAAGCTTTAGATATAGGGGCCCTGATGTTGACATCTTCCTCTGAGCATGCACCTTGGTCTTCCTTGTTACTGAAGAAACTTTCTATAGTTCTCACAGTTCTCTGTCTGCTCATTTTGCCTTTACTTTACTTGACTTTTAGCTCCTTAAAGTCGGGGCCAGCTAGGTGGTGCAGTGGATAGAGCATCAGCCCTGGATTCAGGAGGACCTGAGTTCAAATAAGGCCTCAGACACTTGACACTTACTAGCTGCGTGACCCTGCACAAGTCACTTAACCCCAATTGCCTCACCAAAAAAAAAAGAAAAAAAAAGAAAAGTGGGGCACTGATTCCAGGCTGTAGTATCCCACGCTTAAGAAGTTCCAGGTGGTATGATTTAAAGAGGATCAGGTTCTTCACTCACCTGACCTGTTCCTTGGTCCTAGATGACCCCAGACCAACTTGCTAATCAACCAGCTTTGTGAGTTGTGGTTGTTAGCTCCAATGAGGCTGTGCCCCTCCCCAACCTGGGCCACTGCTACTCAATTTATCTCCTGGTTCCCAGCAGGGGTGAAAAACCCAAGTTCTGCCTCAGCACTAGCATTGACCCTTGTAGTCTCCCCCCTGCCCAGGGCTCAGCCCTCTCACCACACTGTGAGCTTAGTTCCAGATGACACTGGCACTTCAGCTGATTCAGAGGCTCTAGGGTTCTCCTTCTCTGGTGAGGCCTTCCTGGGACTGCATCTATGTCAGGGTGACTGTGAGGTTGGGCTCCAATCCTCTATAAGCAAAGCAGCTCCCTCCTTCTGACCTTCCAAGCTGTTCTCGGTTTGATGATTTCAGACATTCTTCTGTGAGTTGCTGCTCCAGGCATTATCCTATGGCATGATTTGGATGTTTCTTAGAGCAATTATGTCATGAGTTTGAGAGCTCACTGTCTTTCCTCCACTATCTTGGCTCTGCCCCAGAAGTCTCCTCTGTCTCTCCTAAATTATTTTTAAAAATGTTTTGGACCTGAGACAAATTAAACTTTTCTTTGAAGTTTTGCCTATAGCTGCTTGGGTCTGATTATCTTCTCAGTGAGTTGTGATCTTCCAAATCACCATAGAAATTTTCTATGGTCAGGTTCATTTTTGTTTGCTCTTTTTTTTCCAGACAATTTCCTGACACTTTTCTTTATGCTAAACTTGAGCGCTATTCACAAGGTTGCAAGGGTATGGTCCCAAGGTTCAAAACTATTTTTTTTTCAAATTTTGCTATTTTTTTGAGGCAATTGGGCTTAAGTGCCTTGCCCAGAGTCACACAGCTAGTAAGTGTTAAGTGTCTGAGGCCAGATTTGAACTCAGGTCCTCCTGAATCCAGGGCCAGTGCTCTATCCACTGTGCCACCTAGCTACCCCAAATTTTGCTATTTTCAAAGTTAATTCTTGAGTTCTTCAAAGTTATATGATTTGAGGAGAGTTATGTTTGGTTTTTCTCCTGTCCTGTGCTCTGCTTTGTAAATGACCATAAGTACTCTTTTCTGCCTTGGAACTGTCATTAGGGTCCCCACTCCGGCTAATATTCCTTCTCACCCTGGGAATGCTACCTGAAATTGCTTACTAGCAATGGCACAGAGACCTACTCCCAATGCCAGCAAAGGACCTTCTCTAACCTACTTCTGACAAGTTATCTGACCCCCTTATTGGCTTTTGGCTGAGAGCTCTGGAATCCCCTGCTACCACTAATCCCAAGGTGTGTTTTTGGCTTGCTGGGCTACAGGCCTGTGCTGCTTTATGCTCCACTTTCACTCCAGTGAGAGACAGTTCTAGCTGTTACCTTCTAAATTGCACTGGATTAGGAAACTGTTTCACTCTGCCCTTTTGTTAGTTCATCCAAACCAAAATTCTTTTTGAGGAATTATTTTAACGTTTGGAGGACAATTTGCTAGAGCTCAACCAATTCTGTCTTTACTTCATCATCTGTGACTTCACGTTTCATTTGTAAATATCTGAAAGTAGTTAAAATGTACAAAATTTAGGAAGTGGACAGAAGTTAAACACAGCAGTCATTTTTTCAAGTCAGTTTCCATTGAAAGTTCCAACAGGAAGTTGGTTATTCTAAAGAAACTCAAGGGGAATTTACTAGATAAGGACTAATGATCCTCAAATAAAACCTGTGTACTGGGATCACCAGGGTGGGCAAAATAATTTAGGAGCAATCACTGCTTCCCAAAGTAGTCAGGACTTTATTTTATTATTCCCAAGACTACCAATTTAGCCCCATGTGATCAAATGTTAACTAGAAGTTATGCATGAAAAATGTGAAGCCTATATAGAACTCACCAGAAAGCAGCTCAGTAAGTACTCTAGCTAACCAACTTGCATTATTATTTCATGACCCCATTTGGGGTTTTCTTGGCAAAGATACTGAAATGGCTTGTCATTTTTCTCCAGTTCACTTTACAGATGAGGAAACAGAGGAAAACATTATTAAGTGACTTTCCCAGAGCCACCCAGCTAACAAGTTTCTGAGGCTTGTTTTAAATTCAGGAAGAGGTGTCTTCCTCACTCTAGGTTCTATCCATTTGATCAATTAGCTGTATTTATAATCATTTTTATCATTCATCATCATCATTGTCATCATTGGACACTGGTAAACAGCTGTACAACTCCTCTAGCTAAACAACTTGCATTACTTATATGGCTACCCATGGCTGTAAAAATGACAAAAAAAAAGAGGAAAAGAAATATGATGGATTATCATTTGACCTTTACTACTTTCAATTAGTTATTTATGAATTTTTTTGTACTCATGACAGGAAGAGCTCTATTTTAAAGATGAAGAAACTGAACAAATACTTGACTGATTCTTTGAACTCCTACAAGTGTTTCTTCCTACGGGGGTCAGCTAGGTGGTACAGTGGATAAAGAATTTAGGAGGACCTGAGTTTAAATCTGGCCTCAGACACTTGGCATTTACTAGCTGTGTGACCCTGGGCAAATCACTTATCTGTCATTGCCCTGCAAAAAAAAAAAAAATTAAAGTACTGATGGTGTTTCATCCTATGCCACACAATTTAACATATGATTATATTTCACTTTATATTATTAATTTAAAAAAATATTCCTTGACTCCCCAAAGGGCTCATTAAATCTTTGAGGGTCATGATTAGTACTGTTCTCTTAACACCTAGCACAATGCTGAATACAAAGTACCATTCAATACTCTTTAAGTGATTTATTAATTTTATAATGGGAAGGCATAGGGTATATTTCTCCTGATGCAGAAGCTTTTCCCTATTTCAGTGATCTTACCGACCCATTTCTGACTTGGAGTTGCATTTCTTTCACTGTTCTTTTACTTCCCTTCTCACAAAAATGTTATATCCCCTTTCCAGAAATTATATGTTAGTCAGGCAAGAGATAGACAGAGACCATAAGGCAGAGAACTAGAAAAGGTATAGGTTAGAAGTTGACGGGAAAAAAAGAAAATGAAGAAATATAGTTTAGGAGCAACGACAAAAATAAGATAAAAAAACTGGATAAACCACAACATAAACCCTTTATGCAAAAGTTTTAGAGACTATGCTATAGCTTCTGAGCCTTCTTTCCTCATTTTCTTTCATCTATCTTTATAGCTAACTCAAGGATATTTTCTATCCTTGAACTCTTTCAAATATCAATTCTGTTTCCCTCTGGCTCTCCTTCAACCTGGGGGGGGCAGGGGGTAAATTAGTCTATGTTTTACAGTTGTTTTAAGTATGGAATTTTTATTCTGGGTAATATTTCTTTGTTCATTTATTCATGGACATGTCATTATATTTAACACCTCCGTGATAACTTTATATTTCATCTTCAGAAATCTTAAATGATTCTACAATACATCTTGCTACCATGCCACAATTGTTTTCTTCACCTCCTCTATTAAAAAGACAATATATTCTGAGTTTTAAAGTCATAGAATATAAATATAAGCCACTAAATTAAAATACAGATTTCCTCTAAGAGCTGAGGAATTGCGATTTTAATATTAAGTTATGACAGAAAATATAAATAGATATAAAAATATTTAAAATGTACAACAAATATAATAGTATTCTACTCTTTCTTCTCCTGTCCCACCTTTAGAGAGCAATTACTGGACTGTATTAAACCATGATAGCATCTGGCTCCTTGGCAAGTCCCAGAGACAACTGGCAGTCTAGGAATATTGCATGATTGTCAGATGGTTTAGATGCTGAAGATGTACTGTCTGGACTATGATTGAGTGTTGCATTCATATATCTTTTCTCTTTTCCCAAGAACATTCTTTTTTGTGTGTGTGCAGTTTTCTCAGCCTAAAGTGAAACCATGGATGAATTGATTTGTATGCCTATCTATGTGCTTTTAATTTAAAAGGAACATGGACTCACTTTTTTATATACCTCTTTTGCCTATTAAACTTATCCTACTCATAATTTCATATATTCTTATACTTAGTTTTATCTTAAGGTTATTAAAACATCTTTTCTCTCTAGAGTCCCTTTTTGGACATCTAAATTTGTCATATATACAATTTGCTCATTACTACATTGATTGCTTTCTAAAAATCTCTTCCTTGTCACAGTCTATGCAGTATCTTTTACTTGAGAGTGATGATTTCATTGTTTGGGAATAAAATCTTCCATAAAATTGATCAATTACATCATCACATTAACTATAATAGATTTTATATTCCTTATAGGGTTAATTTTTCATATCCATGGGTCAAGACATTAACCTTGCTGCAAGAATACTATGGGAAAATCAACACAGCAATAGATTGACAAACCAAAGTTGAACAAACATTGTCTATTTTTTTTTAACCTTCTCCAAAACCTGAACCTTTCAATGGGTGGATAGGTGAGTTGTCAGGCAGCATGGAATAGAAATAGCTTTTTCTGGAACACAAGAGACTTTCAACATTTTATTTTCATTTATTTGACTTCATGTTAAGTACAGAGATTATTTGTGAAATTGAGTAAAAGTCCTGTTTCAAATGAGTCTAACATACCAATTAGTTATTTTTTATCAAATAATTCTTTAGCTCATACCCTATGAAAAAATCCATTTAACAGAAATTTTTGTTTACAATAAGTTGTTTATATATTATAACAATAACGGATACTTATTTAGAACTTTAAAGTTTACAAAGCATTTCACATATACCAACTAATTTGATCCCTATAAAAATTCCCTGAGGTGGGTAGTATAGGTACTATTATTTTCATTTCAGAATTGAGATAAGAGATTTTCTGATATATCAAGTCACTTATCCATAGCCATATTACTAGTAAGTATTACAGGTAAGATTTGTCCACACGTCTTCCTTCTTCTTCTTCTTCTTCTTCTTCTTCTTCTTCTTCTTCTTCTTCTTCTTCTTCTTCTTCTTCTTCTTCTTCTTCTTCTTCTTCTTGTGAGGCAATTGGGGTTAAGTGACTTGCCCAGGGTCACACAGCTAGTTAAGTATTAAGTGTCTGAGACCGGATTTGAACTCAGGTACTCCTGACTCCAGGGCCAGTGCTCTATCCACTGCACCATCTAGCTGCCCCTCTTCTTCCTCTTCTAATATAATATCTGCTATGACAAGCTACTATATGTTCCCCTACAACATGGTAAGCCTCCTAAGGCAAGAACTTCGTCATCCAAGCATATTATAGCTCTTGAGCCTAATGCAATTTTCTGTACATTGTAAACAGTTAATAAAAATGACTTCTATGTATAGTTAATAACATTAGTTATCAATGCAGGGAGGCTGAGCTCTCATGATGAGGAGGAGAAATGGAAAAATCCTGTCTCTCCTTTTAGTGTTTGGTTTTGTTTTCCCTAGCTTCCTTTTTTAAATTTTTCAGGGCAATGAGGGTTAAGTGACTTGCCCAGGGTCACACAGCTAGTGTCAATTGTCTGTGGCCGGATTTGAACTCAGGTTCTCCTGAATCCAGGGAGATGCTTTATCCACTGCACCACCTATCTGTCCCCAACCCTAGCTTCCTTTTCCCCTAAGGTCATGATTAGGGATGTGCTGGTAGATATTTAACAACCAGCTCTCCCCCCAAAAGTGTAGTCACCTTTAAATTTATTCAGAACCATTATTTTCTCCACCACTATCTTACATCTAGACAAGAAATAAATCCCACATTTATAAACATGTAATTTATTAGACATAAATGATAACACTAAAATTTTACAATTGGTTCTCGGGAATTGATTTAGACTGTCTTGAACACACAGCTGGCATGGTTTTCCTCATAAACCCTGTCCAAAAAGATGTTTGATGGTGTAGGAGAACTCAATCAATTAATGAACATTTATTATCACTTATTATGTGCCAAGTACCATGCTAAAACACTGGGAAGAGGACAGAAATGACAATCTTATTGCTAACATTTAGTAAGCACTGTTGGCACAGATTTGATAGGCCATCCAGATTTTAATTAATTGTCAAATACATACAAAGAAACATCTAAAATGATGTCATTAAAATAGCAATTTTTAAACTTTTCACAGTCTGTTGAAAAAAAATGTGAAGGAGGGGAAGTAGGAACAACCACGTAGCTGGTTTCCCCTCTGATTCTCCATCAGGGAATATCAATGGACAGTGGATAACAATGGAGTGGATCAGTCCCCCCCTAAAAACAAAGGGAGATGTCTCAAAAATAATATTATCAACTTGCCATTTTATACCTTTTCAAAGGTCACTGGCCAAATGTGGAATTCAGTAACCAGCCACCCAGGACTTGACCCTGTCTTTGGGAATATTTGATATCTAATGATTTCAGATTCAGCACATGGAATCTGACTGGGATGCTCTTGTATCTTTTACCAGTCACAACTTTCAAGGTCAAAGTCTTTTCTTTATCTATTTCTCCCTTCTGGTTTCACTGGTGATGTTTAGAAAAGTTAAGTATATATGCAGATTTTTTTTTATATTTTATAACTTTGATAGCTATTGTTTCTATTAGTTTTAATTAAGTCTATAGACTTAACTAAGTAGAACAGTATATTATCTTCAAAAAATGTTTCTTAAATTGCTTATCTTTACTTCTTCATTTTTTTTCTTGTTTTATTGCTATAGCTAGCAGTGCTAATACTATATGCTATAATAGTTTTGGTCATAAACATTATTGCTTTGCCTTTTATCTAGATTATTTTTCTGTTATGAGTTGATTAATAGCTTGTTCAATTAATTTTTCCTCAGATTAAAGTCTTAATACCTTATTCTATTAAGCTGGGTATTTTATATATAATATTCACACATATAAAATAACTGGATTAATGGACTACATATATAATATATTTAGTGTTATATTATGTTATGAAATGATATGATGTTTATACCATACCATACCATACCATACCATACCATACCATACCATACCATACCATACCATACCATACCATACCATACCGTACCGTACCGTACCATACCATACCATAATATAATATGATATAATTTAATATAAGTATGATTCTCATTCTTTTTATTTAAGATAAGAGTTTTATTGGCCTAAACATTGGCAAACTTATTTTAATAATATCATTTATTGCCTATTCATACATTTAAAAAATCCCAATTTGATTTTCTTCCATTAAAATCCTCAGATATTAAAGTTTTGCCTCTTTTTTTCACCTTCAAACTTCTACATTATTTATCTTTTTTTTTTTTTTTGCTTTCAACTTTGGATCATAGGATTATGGAATCAGAGAAACAATAGACTTGGATAAAATATCAATGGCAATCACATCTAACCACCTCACTTTAGATATAAGAAAATTGAATTACAAAGATTTAGGATTCTGTCTAAGGCAGAATTCCAATTTCCTTCTTTCTGATTCTAAACCCAGCATTCCAACCACAATACCATTGCTCGCTCTCTCTCTCTCTCTCTCTCTCTCTCTCTCTCTCTCTCTCTCTCCCTCTCTCTTTCCCTCTTTTTCTGTGTTTATGCATGTTTAGTTGGAGGTTTTTATTTTGTTGCTTTTATAATTTTTTTCCTTTAGTTGAATGTCCAATTCATTGACCTAATGTGTTATTTCTCTACTTCATTGATTAAAGAATTTTATAGATATATATTTATACATGATCATATATTATATATTATTTACATAATGTATGTTTTTATGTATATATTTGTGTGTGTGTGTATTTTACCCCTTAGTATTGCTTTGGCCGTATCCCCAAAGTTCTGTTATATTTTCTCTTTTTGTCATTTTCTTTGATTAAAATATTATCTTTTCCCAAGATTTGTTCTTTTATCCACCAGTTATTTTGGAAAAAATGATTAAGTTTTCCTATAACTCTGAGTCCTTTTATTTGCAATGTACATTTTAATATTATTTCTTGTTACATTATTTGCAGGAAGGAATATGTTTATTCATTCTACTGTCCTTCATTTGTGAAATTTTTATACTCATAGTCAATTTTTGTAAAGATGACATGCACAACTGAGAAATTTGTATAATCTTTGTTTCACATTCAGTAATTGCCAGAGACCATATCTGCACTTTCAAGAAAAAAAAAAAACCTGTTTAGAGCTATTAAAAAGTGATTATTATTTCTTGTTTATCTTTTTTTTAATTTGTCTATGTCTGAAAGGAGTACATTAAGATCCCCAACAATTTTTGTTTTGATATTTCTTTCTGTAATTCCATTTATTTTAGTTTTAAGTACTTATATTATCTATCTATCCATCTATGTAGGTATGTGTATATACACACTTGTAGGTATATATGTACACAAACATGTATGTATGTATGAATGTATGGGTATATATTCAGAGGATTGATATTAAACTTTTACTCATGGTGCCTTTAAGTATAATGCTTATCTCCTCAATAATACCTACTTTATCATTGACTTTGCTGAGGTATAATTACTACATCTACTATTTTAAATTTGTCTGAAGTGTGAGGAATGGTTTTATAATACCTCGTTTTCACTCTGAGTACTGGAAAATGTAAGATCCTCCATATCATCCTGCTTTGGAATGTTGTGGTTTTCAAGTCCCCCTAAGATCCTTGTGGATCACATGCTGACAGAAAACCAAATGTTAATATTATCAATGTTTTATTTTATTTTGTTAAATAATTCACAGTTACATTTTAATTTGGTTTAGGCCATACTTGTTCATTTTGTGGGTTGCAAGCAGCTTGCAGGCAATATTTTTAACACCTTTGCTCTGAGGGAACTCAGGTTAGATTTTTGTGGACTTCCTAACTTACTGGGACATTCTTGACAAATTGCTTCTGTTTGTTGACTCATTTTCTGGTCAGAGCTATCAAGTTCTGTTAAGTCCCCCTAAAACTTTATGGTTTAGAGTGTTTGGTGTGACTCATCCCCTGCCCCCTGCCCCCACCTAGGTATTCATTGCAATAGGCTGACTATTCCTCATGGTAGACTGACAATTAAGTACACTCTAAGAAAGTACCATGTTTGCTCTGGCTTCCACTCCAATCACCCTAGGCTTTCTTTTTCTCTGTTCAATCCCACCCTACCCTACCCCACCCCTCCATCCCTTGCAGAGCACTGCTGGGTTCTAATGACCCATAAGCTTCTATGTTTCTGTTTTGTGTGTGTGTGAGATGCAATTGGTGTTAAGTGACTTGCCCAGGGTCACACAGCTAGTAAGTGTTAAGTGTCTGAGGCCGGATTTGAATTCAGATCCTCCTGAATCCAGGGCTGGTGCTCTATCCACTGTGAAGCTTCTATGTTTCTGAACAATGACAGGGTTCCACTTTACTTACCTACATTCTGGCAGGTATTTTTTTGTTTTGTTTTGTTTTGTTTTTTTATTAATTGCTAGCACTATTTGCACAAGTTTTGGGTAAGCATAGTTTTTTTTTTTAATGTTATACTACCAAGGGATTGATGACATGTCTTCCTAACTTCTCATGGTCAGAGGCCACATGGCAGAGAAAGCAGGGATTGAGCTTCAGCATGACAGCAGGAGCAGGAGAAAAACCCAGAATATACAGAAGATACCTCCCCTCCTGTCTTCCAGGGACTTTTTTTATCCTCTTTTGATAGAGGTGGGATATTTTACATTGATCAAAGCTAATTGGTTAGCATCACTCAGTTCTATTGGTTGAAAACTTGAAAATGGTCTACATTAAAATGAACTTTGGAGATTGAGGGAAAATATTGCAAAAGAACCACATTCAAATTGAAAAAGGCAAAATCCGGGGTGGGAGGGCAGAACCAAGATGACAGAGGAAAGGCAGTTACTTGCCTGAGCTCTCCCCAAGACCCCTACAAATACCTCCAAATAATGCTATAAGACATTTCCTACAGCACCAGAACCCACAAAAAGACAGGGTGAAATAATTTTCAAGCCAAGACAACTTAGAAAGTTGGCAGGAAAGGTCTGTTGTACCTGAGTGGGAGTGGAGTGCCGCCCAGTGCAAGCTGTGCCAGTGCAGACTCAACCCTGGTCAGACCAAGCCACAGCCACCCAAAATCATGAGTAGGCCTTAGGAGTCTCTGAATCATCATCAGCAGCAGCAGCAGCAACTGCCTCTGGAACTCATGCTACAGATGGTAAGAGAGTCAAAAAATTGGCCAGAAGGAGATTAGAGGGATCTCTTTGTTAGCACTGAGGCAGGACTCTGTTTTTTTGCCCATACTCTGATCCAGGTCACAGTCTTAGGTGGCAGTTCCAGGTGGGGGAGGAGCACAAACACACAAGAGCTTGCAGCCACAGTGGAATTCATAGTTCAAGCACAGAAAAGCAGATGTGTGGTTGCTTGCAGCCCAGAACACAGGCCAGGAGGAGAGTGGTAAGCATATCTCATCTTAAGTCATAACACCTGGGAAAAGCTAAAAACTTACAGATCCCTAGAAGTATGTCCCAAAACAGCTGCACAAACCCCCCTGACGCTTGGGACAATGTGCCCTCCACCCTGGAAGCAGTGACCCACTTTAACAGAGATAAAAATCAAGAAATAGGCTAGGAAAATGAGCAAACAGAAAAAAAATGCTTACCCTAGAAAGTTTCTATGGTGTTAGGGAAGATCATAATATACCCTCAGAAGAAGATAACAAAGTCAAAGTTCTTCCATGCAAAGCTTCCAAGAAAAATATGAATTGGTCTCAGGCCATAGAAGGGCTACAAAAAGACTTTGAAAATAAAGTTAGAGAGATAGAGGAAAAACATGGAAAGAGAAAAGAGAGTGATACAAGAAAATCATGAAAAAAGTCAACAGCTTGATAAAGGAGACATAAAAAAATACTGAAGAAAATAACACCTTAAAAAACAGACTAGGCCAAATGGTAAGAGAAGTAGAAAAAGCCAATGAGGAAAAGACTGTCTTAAAAAGCCAAATTGGGGAGGGGGCCACTAGGTGGCACAGTGGATAAAGCACAGGCCCTGCAATCAGGAGGACCTGAGTTCAAATCTGGCCTCAGACACTTGACACTTAGTAGCTTTGTGACCCTGGGCAAGTCACTTAACCTCAATTGCCTTAAAAAGAAGATGAAGAAAGAAAGAAAGAAAGAAAGAAAGAAAAGTCAACTTGGCCAAATGGAAAAGGAGGTACAAAACTCTTTGAAGAAAATAACTCTTTAAAAATTAGGATTGAGCAAAATAGGCAAAATACATTATCTAGGTGTGATTAAACCCCATCAGTCCTTCAGTGATCTAGTCAAAATAATCTATCTCCAATCATTTTGTTCCCTTGCAATTGTTCCAAATGAGATTTAATGAAGTTTCTCAAGGAGAACTAGACTTTCTGGAGTGGGAGGGGGAGGGGAAGAAAGAACCAAGAAAGTGATCTCTGGGTCCCCCCAAGAAATCCATTATTCATAATTATTTTCTCACTCAAGCTTATCTTGTGAAGGGATCCCATAGATTAAGGTTTCTTAAGCTTTTTCCACTTGTGACCCCTTTTGCCCCAAGAAAACTTTTTACATGTCCCCAATTATATAGGTATATAAAATAGGTACTCAAATCAAACATTTATTACCAAATATTTTGTGCCCTCTACATTCAGTTATAAGATCCCATATAGGATCAGGACCTATAGTTTAAGAAGCTTTGCTGTAAGTCTTTTGATTTTGCACAAAAATGTGCATTCCTGGGTTGAATTAAGTTGTTTATTTTCATTTTTATCTGAATTTCTTGATCATTATTCAGTATGTAGATCTTTGCTAAAATATAGATGATGAGCAGCTTAATAAGAATCCCCTTGAGGGGCAGCTAGGTGGCACAGTGGATAAAGCACCAGCCCTGGATTCAGGAAGACCTGACTTCAAATCTGGCCTTAGACACTTGACACTTACTATTGTAACAATTAGAATGACACCACTGGTGTCATTCCAATTGTTACACTAGCTGTGTGACCCTGGGTAATTCACATAACCCTCATTGCCCTGCCAAAAAAAAAAAAAAAAAAGAAAAGAAAACAGAATCCCCTTGTCCTCTTCCCTTTCCTCCTTCAATGCCTCCTTAAAAGGAAACAACTCCAGTTTCCATAAAATAATGTTCCTAATGTATATAACACTGTTCAACAGAAAATGATAGATGCCAAAAAAGTAGCAAGAACAAAATGCTATTGGATTTTAGAGGGAAAATATCACAATCTGCTTGTAATAATCCAGGAAGACTCAACAAGAAATGTGGCTTCTGACATGGCATTTCAACAGGCAAAATTATGCAAGGCCCCTTTAAGGGAAATGGCTACCATTTGCAAAGGTATAGACCATATCTTTGGGGAACTAACAATAGTTTCATTTGTCTGTAGCATAGTATAAAATAAGACTAAAACTTTGAACATAAGTAGTTATTAAGGAGCCATTGAAAGCTTTGGAATAAGGGATCTATGTGGTTAGATCTGTCCTTTAGTAAAGTTTATGTAGCAATACTGTGTTACATGGATTGAAGTAGCAAACAACTTAAAATGAATAGACCAGTTAGGGGTCTCCTACCAGATCAGAGGTAATGAGGGACTGACTTTAAGCAGTAATATTGAAGAAAAAATATGTATGAGATGTTTAAAGGGTAGAAGAAAAAAGTCTTAGCAACATATTACATGCTAGGGAAAATGAGACAGAAGACCCAGAGATTGGTATTCTGATTGAATGGGAAAAAATAGGGCCATTTATAATAGAAATGTAAGAATCACAGTTCTTTTGTGTATCCTTTGTTTTCAAAGAGGATCAATGACATAACAGTGTGATATCTTGACTTGCATGTGATTTTGATTTAAATGAGACAGAGTTGCACAAAATTGTCAGCCTCATTCTCTCTTCCAGTCATTGAAGTCCAGTGGCAAGATGAAAGACAAGATGACTGGCAATGGTCCAGGATGATTTAAGCACTCCATAGCACCTACTTCAGCTGCCTTCATGGTTGTTGGAATAAATTGTTCTTATCTGCCTATTCCACTGGCAGAAGTCTTCTCATACTTCAGGTAGACATCCCCTTTAACTCATCAACAGATTTGAGGCCTGGCAGTTAACCATAGCCAGATTTAGTCCATCTGCCAAGATGGGTTTACTGGGGTGTGGCCACTGCACATGCCAAAACTTCTTGAGATTGGAGGCGATCATAGGTATTGGGTGACAGGTGGACAAAAAAAAAAAAAAACTGCATGAGAAGGCATGAAAAGGACTTGACAAGCCCTTATACTAGAGATACTAATCCTTCATGAACATTGGACAAACCCCAGAACTATAGTAATGGGTCAAAGAGAGTCTGACTTTGCAATTTAATATTTAAGTCAATCAGAGATATAAGCCAGGCATTAACATGACAGATATTTCTGTTGAATCAATCAACAGTCAAATGTACATACTTGGTGAGAACAAAAGAGGAATGACATACTTCTGAACCATTTGGTGAATGTAAATGATAACACATAGGTAAAGCTTTCCTTTCTTTGATTTATTGAGAATAATCAGTCATGTCAAGTGGGAATAAGATTAGAAAATAGCAAGCCAGTTTAGAATGCAACAATTCCAATAATAAGCCAAAAGAGTAGAGAGATCAATTTCATGTAAGCCTCTGATAGATGTAGAAAATATATATTTTCATAACTATCTCCTATGGAAAAATATAGAGAGAAATTAATGGAACAGATCACAGGGCAATTACGAAAACACAGCACCAGTTTGTTGTCCCAAGATAAAGCATACCTATACACGTGGAGACTCCTTCCAAAGAAAAAGCTCAGAACACTTTGTTAATGAATGTATATAAAGTTTCTCTGCTCACTGGTTACAGACCTTACTTATTTAAATGTTTGGTCTCTACTGGTAAGTCAATCAGATCCAGACCGATTAACTTTCAGTTTTCCTGGCCTGTTAGTACAGGATGCTATCAGTTCCATTAGCATGATATAAATCAGTTTGACAGTTCTCCTTAAAAGCAAACAGTATGATGAGTATATGAAGTACAAATCAGTTTGATATTTCAAACTTGAAAAAAAAAATAAGATAAGAGTATATGATTCAAAAGGGGTTGTCAAGGACAAGGATGCCCAGATGTTTTTATAAGTATTGGGGAGGAAAACAAAACGGCTCAAGCAGATGAAGGTGTTCGTTGAAGAGCCATAAAATATAGCAATTACGCTCTAGGATGAAATCATGGGAAATAGGAGATTATCTGCTATCTATAAACTCCAAGACATTTGGAAAGGCAAATTATATGCAACACCCAAATAACTCTGGGTTTTGCCTGGATTCAGTTGTATTTCAGTTGGAGGGCATTTTGATCTCATTAATCCAAGGTTTCATAAAATTATTTGGGGTAATAAGGCAGCTCCATTAAATTCAGGTGGTTTATATATTCATCAATCATCTTATTTATATCTAGATTATTAAATTTTGCATAACAGAGGGAATTGCTTTAGGGTAAAGACAAGAATGGGGGTGGGGGGAAAGAAGGCAACTGTCTTCTCATTTGCCTGCTCCTACTTTTACCAGAGGATAATGTTGTAAACTTCAAAAGATCTAAAGATTAAAACTTCCTATCCAGTCCTTCCATCACCTTTTTATATATCTGCTATAGTAATGGCTGACAGCAACACCTTGAAAGTTAAGCATGAACAAGATACATTAGATAAAAAGCAGCTTTAAGACTGTACAAGGAGCCCAGAAGAAAGTTATAACTAAAAGGGACTTCATGTACAAATTAAGAAAAATACCTCTAGAAATGAGAAACCAGGAACTTCCAGAATTAGGCAACCATCCCTTTGTCACATATAAACTCTAGGTTTGAGTCCATTTTCCCTAGGATGAATATATACTTTTCAGAGTATATTGTCCTGGTTTGGGCAATGTTTCTTTATGAATTTTACTTGCCATACTACCTTACTAAACATCCCTTTGTAAAATTGAATTGATGTTAATTGATTAATAGATTTTAGAAGCATACCCAACATGTTGATGTTGGGGAGGGGAAGTGGATGGATCTCACAAGTAAACAGTACTTGAAAAGAAAAAGCCTAGATGCTAAGTATTAACTCTAGAACAATGAGGGTATCCTTCCTCTGTGAATCAGACCTGAAAGTGGAAGTGTGGGTTTGGAAAGGAAACCCAGAGCTTGCACTGCAAAAACAATATTAGGAGCACTGAATAAGTTGAGTAGATTAGTTTGGCTTTGGTCATGCTAAAGCACTTTAAAAAGCTTGGAAAAAAGTGAATAAAAGAATAATAGTTAATAACCATAGGGATGAGAGATGGCCAGAGTCCATGGTTCCACAATCAACCATTTTGTCATCCATGGAGGTTAAGGTCAAATTCTTTGTGTTTTGGGGGGCAGCTAGGTGGTGCAGTGGATAAAGCATTGGCCCTGGATTCAGGAGGACCTGAGTTAAAATCCAGCCTCAGACACTTGACACTAGCTGTGTGACCCTGGGCAAGTCACTTAACTCCCACTGCCCCGCCCCCCCCAAATTCTTTGTGTTTCTTTATGTGTGTGTGTGTGTGTATGTGTGAATGGTAAGCAAATGCTAGCTCATCTGTTTAGAGGTAGAATGATGAACTAGATGACCTCTTATGGTTTCTTCTAAACTATAATATTCCATCAAAGCCAAAATTACCTCTTCATGACTCCCATAGCACTGCATGGAAGAAAAGTATGACTTCAGTTTTCATATCACAGGTCCAGTTCAACCTTCTACTGTTACTATGACATCACAGTGAATAAACATAGAAACACCTTTTGTTTTAATGTAAATGTATTATGTATGTGTTTATAAATGCATACATAATATATGCACATATAATATTTAACATGTATATGTATACATATATGTTTGTATTTATATATGTATGGATGTTATATATGTGCATGAATGTATAATGAAAGTAGGAGCCTGAAGTTTGGAATATCGTGTTCTTTTAGACTGACTGAAGCAAATGATTCATTGCTCTTATGTTCTGGGAGTCAAGGAGGATGCTTGCCAGAACATTGTTTGCTTGGACATGGATGAGAGATTTTACTCGCTGTGATCGTAATGAAGGTAATGAAGGCTTTTTGCTTTCCACCTGTTCCTAAGAACCATGATTGTTGAAACCATAATGGTATGCTAAAAGAAAATGCCACATAAAATGTACAAATTGATGAATACTACTAATTTTGTTGTTTCTAAATTTTTAAATTTGTTATTATTAATGCTCATGTAACATTAAAGTGAATATGCTGTACATCTACGAAATTGAGTAAAATTTATAAATGGAATTGGGAAAAACTATTATGAACTAGGAACAGCATATGAAACCTGGCACATCCTGGCTGCTGTTATATGTCATAATTACAGTCCCTAGTTCATGGTGGGTGTTAAATAACCATTCATTTATTGACTCAATGATCACAATTTATCTATAGACAAATAAGTCCCAGATTTGCTGATGCTAATGTTGCTGCCATCTCTACTGACTTTTATTTCTAGGCCTGAAGAAATCTTCCCTCCAATTCTTACAAACTATTCTTAAACTCCTTTCAACTATTAGTAACTTCTGCAAAATAATTGCCTTAATTTATACAATGAAGAAGGGAAACAGACATTTATTACAAACCTGCTATGTGCTGGTATGTAGCAAATATTATCTAATTTGATCTTTACAACAACTCTGAAAAGCAGGTGTCATTGTTATCCCCAGGTTCCATTTGAGGAAACTGTGGCAGACAGAGCTTAATCATCTACCCCAAAGTTTCACAGGTGGAAAGTGTAGGAGGCCAATTGTAAGTGACTTGTGTCTTCTGGATTCCAGACTCAATTTAGCTGTCCCCATTATCATCAACATTATTATCCTAAACTGTCTGCATTCCAACAACACATATAAATTTGTGTATACATATACACACATGCATGTACACATGAAAATATGTATATTTATGTACATGTTCATATATACACACATATGTGTAAAATGTGTCCAATAGATAAAATGGCCTTTTCTTAATGTTCATTCATCTTTTCACTTCTGCAGTCTTTGGCACTATTAATCACTCTCTTTCTTTTAGATATACTCTTATGTCTAGATTTTTATGACCCTATTCTTTCCAATTTGATCAGTCCTCAGTCTCCTTTGTGGGATCTTCTACATCATGCACACTTATCATTTCACTTGGTAATAGCAGTGGATTGAATGCCAGGCTTAGAGTCATGAAGACTCATCATCCTTAGTTCAAATTTGGCCTGAGACATTTACCAGCTGTGTGACCCTGGGCAAGTTGCTTAACCCTGGTTTGCCTTAGTTCCTCATCTATAAAATGAGGTTGAGAAATAAATGACAAATGACTATAGGATATTTACCAAGAAAAACCCTAATAGGGTCAAAAAGTTGGACAGAACTGAAAATTATTGAACAACTAAAGTCCCATTACCTCCTAGCCTTATATCATCACTTCCATGCAGATTACTCTAAAATCAGTTTCTTCATCATAACCTCTCTCCTGACCTCCAATCTTACATTTTCAACTGCCAACTAGATATTTTGAACAGGATGTTTTATAGACATCTTAAACTCTAAATAACCCAAACTGATCTCTTTAACTTTCTCCCCAAATTTTCCCCTTTCTAAATTCCTTATTATTGTTACCACCAAAATCCCTATCACTCAACTTCAAAGTCTAGGAGTCATCCTTGGTTTGTCACTCCTTATTAACCATAAATCCATTAAGTTTCCAAGTTTTACAGATTCTACCTTTGTAACATTTCTTGTCTATGCCCCCTTCTCTCTTCTACCACTGCTTTCACTCTGCCATAAGCCCTCGTTATCTCATTCCTTGATTTGATATCCTTGACTTGTTTCTCTCTATCCATGACCATCCTCCACTCAGCTACAAAAATAATCTTTCTAAACATGAAATATATGATCATGTCACTTCCCCTTATAAATAAATTCCACTATTTCTCTCTTACTATTAATATAAAATTAAATGTTCTGTTTGGAATTTTAAAGCCCTCATTGTCTGGATCCTTTTTTACCTTTCAACATGGCTTACACTTTGCCAATCCCTAAGCACCCTATATAGGGATTGATATTGTCCCCATTGAGCTTCATTGCATAATACACACCAAGTCTTGTGTTTTTATTGGACTTGAAATGTGCCTAGAATTCTTTCCCTCCTCATATTTATTTCTTGATTTCTTTTAAGTACTGGATAAAGTCTCATATTCTGCAAGAAGCCTTTTTTGGTCACCCTTAATTTTAGGACTTTTCCTCTGAGATTATCTCTAATTTATTTTATATGTGTCTTGCTTGTGCATAGTTGTTAGCATATTATTTAACCTACTAGGTAATTAGATTTTTGTGGGTAGGGACTTTTTCTTTCTCTTTGTTCCCAGCTCTTATCACAGTGCCTGGCACATAGTAGATTCATAATAAATGCTAATTTATTTGACCTGATTTATATATAAATATAATATAATATGAAACCAAAATCATTAATGTACACATGGAATATATATGAGAATCTGGTATTAAACTACCAGAAACTTAATTTCTCTATATTGTTGTCAGGAAGTACAGATGTTATCAGATAAAGATTTGGTTCCAGAACTTTCATGTTCCCTACATGATATGAGTGATTAAAGATAGATAATGTTCTGTTGCATTGTATAGGAGGTCATAAGTGACAATTGTATTTCAATGAGACCTAATGGAAATTTCCTTTTAAATATATTTTCAAAAGTTACCTTTGTATCTTAAATAGGGGAAAGGGCATGGTGAGATGGGTAATCACCATGAATACATCTGCATGAGGTGTACATTTCTTAAAGAATTTTTGGGTAGAAGTAGGAAGGATGGGGCCTATGACACTTGTGAGTGCATGTACCATTTCTGATATATCAGCATTGATTGAGACCAAATCCATGAACACAAAATACTAAGAACTTGTGTATGTAGACTTACCTCTGGAGGGAGATAGAAATGATATATAGATAATATTATGTATCCTTGATCTTACCTAATAGGACTTAGAAAACTCTGAGAGTTGCTAAAATATTGTTTAAGAATATTTTTCTATATATGGCTCCACTCTGATCAAGGCAGAGATTTTGACTGAAAACCTCTAAAGGACATTTTGGCTTTGGCAAGAAGAAAAAAAAAAAAGAAATCTAGAACCAAATCTTACCTCCCTCAAGGAGAACATTGGAGTATTTCAGTCACACACTATTAAATATGCTTGGCATTAGAACCAGAACTTAAGGCTCAGTAGACTCAGCATGTGGCATTGCCAGTGCATATGTAGAATGACACCAGAGATAATGCCACAGGCTTGACACAGTACCTGCTAACTTTTTTATAATAACCATTTTTTTGCCTATGAATTTGTGCTTTGGAATCTTAGAAGAAAGAGAATGCAAAGAGATTCACAATTGGCCCATCTCTCAGAACAAAGATAAGTTGGAGGAGGTCATGGCCTTAGTTACAGAAAAATCTTAATTGGAATAAGCAACATTATGATCTCCAAGGACACAGTCAATGTCCAGTGAATATACAAGTTAGCAGACCTAAAAAAATCATCCTATAGACAGTTTTTGAAAGATTGGGCAATAGGTCAGTCTATTAGAAAACTCTGAAGAATTGACAGAGATAAGCAAAGACATTACATAACCATAAAAAGAAGTTATAAACAAGGATTTTGAGATGGAGATCTTTCAACAGTTACAGAGAAACTATTAGAGATAGATAATAGCTCAGAAGATGACTCTGGTGAAGAAGAATCTGTATTTTGGTAAATGACAGAACATCAGTGTAAGCAACTAGTACTATCCTGGCTCCTAAAGAGAAAACTTCAAATCCTTAGGGAAGCTTCAATTAGTAGACTCATTATGTGTGTTTCCCTACATCCAGCCTAAATTTATTATCAAAAGGTATACTTGCTACTGTGTTCTTGGGGCAAACAAAACAAGTTTAATTCTTTCTTATGTGGCAGGCCTTCAAATACTTAAACACAACTATCATGTATGACCATCTCCCCAGAATTATCTTCTGTTGTATGTATGTATATGTGTGTATGTTTTTATGTATGTGTATACATATATGTAGAGAGAAACACACAGAGGATGCTATATATCTATATATCAATATATCTTTCTAAATATATAAATATAGTCATAGATCTATATATGTAAAATATACATATAGATTCATCTATGTATCTATAATTGATCTATTCTTCCATGTCTATAGATATGTAGATATTTAGCCATCTTCAATTAAACTGTAATATGTATTCATATTTTATTAGAAATGTCCATATTTATTCATCTTTATATAGTATATCTATATATGCACATTTATGTCAGAATTAAATATAGGATAGATACATGTGTATAAATAAATGTATAGGTACATAGGATTATATAGATATAGATTTGTAATATATCTGTTATGTATTTAGTTTTATATGTGTATATATGCACATATGCCTATGAATACATTTATATGTATTTGTAGATATATAAATATATAGATATATAGCCATAATCTATTTAGATGTGATACATCTTTGTCTCTCTAAATATGTATATACACAGGCATATGTGTACATCATATTTGTACATATGTATATATGCATATATATATGTGGGTCAGATATAATCAGAGATATATTTCTTATATATACACAGACACATATATGCTGTATATATTTGAAGTGTAAGCAGTTGGGCCTAGGGATATTATTTTATACCTCCATACTGGTCATTTTTTTCTTTCACTTGTGTTTTTGTTGATTTTATTAATTATTTATGGGTTATACATTTATTTTGCTTCATATTCTCACATATTACGCTTCAAAATTTGATAGGGGCAATAATTATACGGAATTTACTATTAAACTAATATTTTTTTTAAAAAGAATCATCTAGTGAGGTAAATTAGTAAAGTAATCATATAAAAACCCACAACATATATTTTGCCTGATGAAAGATAAACTATGTAATAATATATTTCTGGTTTATAAACTTGACTTTATTTGAATAATAAATTCTGATACAGAAAATAGTTAGTTCATCAATATTTACTAGCACCCCAATAAATCTTGTGTTTCATTATAGTCACATAAATTAAGTATATCAGTAAGATGCTTCCCACCAGCATCATTAAATTGACAGCAGGTGAATCTTTTATTCAGACGTTCTCCAACAAAATGATATTCCCTAAAATATTAATTTCCTGAAGGATAGTTTTGCTTTGGCAAGAAAAAAATATAAAACCAAATCCAGAATATAGAAATCAAAAAAAAATAAAAGAAAGAAATTAGATACAGTATGTTGGTGTGATTAGCTTTCTTCAACATTCTTGATATTTCTGTTGTTAGGAAATCCAATTAATAATAAACATAAAATACATGATTAAAAATAATTTCAAATGTTGTTGTAGAGGTTCATTTTACTTTCTTGTCTTGCCATACCTATGGCCATGACATAATGCTGAAATGTGAGCATGTTAATTATCATTGTAGGCTACAAACATATTAAAAAGGGCAAAGGAGATATGAATAGACAAATTTCAAACAAAGAAATCAAAGCTATCTATAGTCATATGAAAAAATGCTCTAAATCACTATTGATCAGAGACAAACAAATTAAAACAACCCTGAAGTACCACCTCATACCTATCATATTGGCTGATATGACAAAAAAGGAAAATGTTAGATGTTGGATGGGATGTGGGAAAACTGGGACAGTAATGAACTGTTGGAGTTATGAACTGATCCAACCATTCTGGAGAGCTATTTGGAACTATGCCCAAAGGGCTATAAAACTCTGTATACACTTTAATCCAGCAACACCACTGCTAGGTTTATATCCCAAAGACACGATAAAAAGAAATAGAGGGAAAAAAATGATCTATCTGTACAAAAATACTTATAGCAGTTCTTTTTGTGGTGGCTAAGAATTGGAAATTGAAGGGATGCCCATCTAAACATATCTAAACAAGCTTTGGCATATGATTGCAATGGGACATTATCCTATAAGAAATCACAAGCTGGATGATTTCAGAAAAGGGTAGAAATAATGAACTGATACATAGTGAAGTGAACAGAACCAGGAAAACATTGCATACAGTAACAGAAATATTGTTTGATGAAGAACAATGAACAGCTTAGCTATTGCAGCAATACAATGATCCAAGACAATCCCAGAGGACTGATGATGAAGCACACTATCTTCCTCCATAGAAAGAACTGATATTGATTGAATACAGACTGAACCATGCTACTTTACTTTCTTTTGTTCTTTTATTCAAGAAGATGACTAACATGGTAATGAATTGCACATGTATAATCAATATCTGATTGCTTACTGTCTTGGGGAAATGTGAAGGGAGGGAGGGAGAGAGGAAGAAATAGATTTTGGAACTCAAAACTCTAAATAAAATATTTTTTTAATGGGTAAAAAGCAAAAAGGGCAAAGGAGCTATTTTTTTTCTTTCTCCAGAGTCATTCTTTTATTCAATAAAGTCCAGTATTTATTACCTCTAGGATCAAATAAAAACTTTTAAAAATTTAGTTGTTGAAGGCCTTAATAATCTGCCCTCAATGTATCTTTTCAATCCCATTACATATCCATTCCTCTCTTCCACTCCAGCATCTTATTACCTCTAGGATCAAACATAAACTCCTGTTTGACTTTTAAAGCCCTGAATAACTTGGTTTCAACCTAGATTTCCAGCTTTATTCTGTATTTCTTTCCTTCACAATCAAATTAAACTGTTCTTTCTGTTTCTTATATGTCATTCTATTTCTCATGACTACCAATGCATCAACAATTCCCATATCAGGAATTTACAAACTACTCACCTCTGCCTCATATAACTTTTATTTTCTTTTAAGGCATAGCTCAAATACCTCTTTTTCTTGTTATTCATGCTAGTGCCCTCATCACTTTCTTGTTTTTATTAATATTCACTGTACATATATGTTGTTGTTGTTTGTCCTTCACACTCAAAGAGGACCATGACATCGGGGTGATGTCATGGCTTGCAATGAATAGGATTTAAGTGAGGAAGGGCTGTGTAAGGTCAACAATCTCACTCTTCCAGAGCCATCTGGGTCCAGTGGCCAGATATATATCAGGATGACTAGAGATGGCTCCAGATGTTTAAGGCAATTAAGGTTAAGTGACTTGCCCAGGTTCACACAGGTGGTTACGTGGTAGAAATGAGATTTGAACTTAGGTCCTCTAGATTCCAGGGCCAGTGCACTACTGTGTCACATAGCTGCCCACATATATGTATACTCATGATATGTATTATATTAATACTTGTCTCTCAGCATAGAAGATAATACAGATTATTTCATTCTGTGAACTTGCATGCTCAACACCTAGCATAGTAGTACTTAATACATGCTTATAGGTTGAGGGAAGAGGGAGGGAAAAGCCCAGTGATCTATTAAGTGCACCACTAGAAGTAGGCCTCCACCAGTCACGGACGACCATGGATCAGTGCCCTCAAAAGCCACAGTCCACAGTGTGGCTGTGCAGTCACACACAGGAGCTGCAGCTCCTGAATGACTTATAACTGGTAACTGCCGCACCCCATGTTGTATCTACCCCATGAGGAGTAGTTGGAGTGTCCTCTCCAGGGTGCTGGCCTGGGCAGATCAATATGGAAAACAAGCTGTTGCCCATGCAACAGGTTTCCCCTCTCCACAACATTGGTGGATCCAAAGGAGAGGCAGAGCCAATACAGTTTGGCACCAGTGCCACCACAGGAGTTGCCAGAGGGATGTGATGGCCAATATCCAACTGCCTAAGGGACTCCGACTACTGATTTTTCCTCAGGGTTGACTCTCGAAGACTTTCCCATATATGGATATAGCCTCAAGGCAGCGGAGGTTTAAAATCAACGTTTCCTTCCCCTAGGTGGGTTGCCTGCCAAGTCTAACAAGCCCCTGTCAGGTATTTAGTATGATGGTTGTAGCTGTAAGTCAAAAACAATAGTGTAGTAAGAACCTTGGCTTTATCCAATTACGTACTCAATCAACAGTTATTTATGGACCAACTACTGTAAGCCTAACATTTTTCATCTCAATGTATTTTACAGCAAAAAAGAAAAAAAAGTAGTCCCTGCATATAATGTATTTTAGAGCAAAAAAGAAAAAATGGTCTCTGAATATAGGAATCTTAATTGGCTAGACAGAAAAAAAATGCCCCAAATAAGACAGAACTATAATAAATATTCTTAGTGAAACAGTTTGGGGAAATAACAGAATAAAAAATAAACCTTTTTTTTTTTTCTGAAGAGGCAAGGCTCAGCCATTGGCATTGTTTTATTTCAATGTGTAACTAACTCTACATTCAAGATGCAAATACAATCATTTGAATGTGGTTTTCCTGCTTCCGATGTAATATACTACTAAATTTTGTAATGTATAAAGAGAATTTTTCAATACGGCACTTATTCATAATAAAATGCTAACTTTTCAGCACTGAAATAAATGAAATGAAATTCCAAAAAAGGAGCATGCAATGAGTATTATTTCTCATCAAAGTTGGTTGTCAAAAAGTGGTTATACTTTTTTTTAGCAAAACTGAGAGCAATTGAAACCATGTTCTTCCATTTTCTTTATTCAAATTCTAGTCCTTTAGAAATGAAAGTAGCCTTAGAAATTTGATCAAACACTATTTTAAACTGTGACAACTGTGATCACTTCACACATCGACCCCCAGAAAGGAGTTTAAGCTTGAGGCACTTGGTAGGTCAGCATCGATTCAAAATCTTTGCACATAGACCTCCAACAATATGCTTATTTTTCTAGCACAACCAGAGAACATATTACTTCAAAGCAAAAGCCATGGATAGATAGGTGGTGAGTGGAAAGTTAGGGATTTAGATAAGGCCTTTTAATTGTTTGCTACATCAAGATGAACTTCATTTTGAATTAATATTTCTAAGAATGTGACTTTCCAGGAAAAAAAAAATCTACCAAAATAAAAGATGTGGCAGGGAGGAATGGGAGAAATGTGTAAATCCATTTTTAGTTGAGTGAAATATAAAAGGGAGTAAGGCTTTTGCAGTAAACCTAGAATGTGTAAGTATAAGACTCATGAATGGGAGAGTAGATTCTAAAGTTTTCTATTAAGTCAAAGGATTAAGGAAGAGGTTGATTTAAATATACATTTCTTGGGTAGATATTCTACAAGCACCACTTATTAAAAAAACAAAACAAACAAACAAAAAAACCTAAGGAATATCATAATGATGGAGGTGAAAGGGAACAGTATTTACAGTACTCTTTTCTATGCTGGAAATGGAACTAGTAGAAAGAAACAAAAAATGAAAGACCTAGTTTGTAGACAAGGAAGATAAGATATAGTCAGAGATAGAGAGAGATAATAATAACAAATGTATAAATATAGGAATTTGGACTGTGGCAAAATAACCAGTGTTAGAGGGGAGGCATACTGTGTGTAGAGACAAAGACCAGGATCTGACAACCAGAGTCCAGAGACAACCAGAATCTGGACCAGAATCTAGTTTCCCTGATGACATCTCAACACTCAAAGATTTCAAAGACTTTAAAAGAACATTTTTGTTTTTTTCCTTCTGTTATTATATACACCATCTGTAATATGTATTCTATGCAGAGGCCCTCCCTCTGTAGACATTGTCAAAGCACGGGTCCATGAGGGACTGCCCCTCATTTTCCCTTTCTCCCTTTCCTATATTGCTATTAACATATTGTTTGTTAGCATAGGGTATTATATTCTGAGATTTTTTTACTGTTTCATCAAGGAAACACACCGGGAAGTTTGATTTAGAATTGATTTAATTGGGTGTGACTGAGAGACTAAGGACCTACTTGTGATAATTAAATCTGGACCACACCTGGCCAGCCCTGAGAAGAGTGTTGTTCTCAGAAGTTGATCTTAGTTAAGGTTGATTAAATTGAGATCACACATGGGCAACCCAGAGGAGAATGTGTTCTCAGAGGCTATGGATTGAGAAATCAACAGGAGACTGCTCTCAACCAATCAATTTGAAGAACCTCCCATTTCAGGGAGGAGGACAGGAAGTAGGAAGTGGGGGGGGGGCTGGCAGACTGGAACTTGCTCTTTTGGTTTGATACATCGGCTTGGTGGCAGGACGTTATGTGGGCTGTTAGGAAAGTTAGGATTTCCATGCTATAAGGAATCTGTTATCAATCTTTCTCTTCACTATCTTATATCTTTTAATAAACCCTTAAAAGCCTAAACTCTTGGTGAATTTTTTAGTGATTTTAGCCAGTTTCCCTCCAAAACTGGGGGGACAGATTAGAACCCACATTTAGATTTTTAAACAGCACAATACCAACCCTATATCATACCCAACATTATTGCCCAGATCACTTTAGGGCTCAAGTATGTGGGACAGTATTAGGTACAATTCAACTTGCTCTCATTTTTTCATTTATTTTTGGATCAGAGAGAATGAGTTTCATAGAATGAGCAGGCATAGATGTGAAATTAAATATGTCAAAGAATTCATTAAGTTGTCTTTCTGCAAATCTATTCCCTTTTCAAACTGCCCTATTTTAATTGTACCACCATCTCTCCAGTAATTCAGTTTTCTTTTTTAATAATATTTTATTTTTAAAAATTACTTGTAAAGATAGTTTTTAACATTCATTTTTTAAGGTTTTGAGCTACAAACTTTTTCTCCTTCCCTCCCTTCCCTTCCCCTCCTGAAGCAAGCAAATAATTTGATATAGGTTACACATTACAATCATATTAAGCATATTTCCACATTAGTCATGTTGTGAGAAAAGAATCAGAACAAGAAACCACAAGAAGAAACAAACAAAATAATAAAACAATAAAAGTGAGAATAGTATGCTTTGATCTGCATTTAGACTTCATAGGTCTTTTTTCTGGATGTGAAGAGCATTTTCTATCATGACTCTGATGTGGGATGGAATTAGGGTCAAACTGATCATGAATAATCCCAAAAGAATTACAAGACTCAGTGACTCAGTTTCACAAATTTTATTACAATACTGTGAGTGATCACAGGGAGAGAACTAGAAAAGTAGAAAGGTATCTCTCAAATAGGGAAATATAGAAAGTTATATTTATTTTATGGATAAATTGATTACCAGGCTCATTATAATAATCCCTACCTTAGGGAGGTAGAGAGGAGTGCTTATCCTAATTTGGAGTTCCTGGGGTCCTAAGCCAACTCCCAAGGTGGGTACCTTTTTCTGTGCAGCTATGTTTTGGGCATTTACACATCATAAGGTGAATCTGGGGACAAATTTGGCCTTTTCTGCACATCTCTTTTTGATGCCCATGTCTAGTTTCAAAATATTTTAATTTATCATTTGAATTTCTATGCCCTGTCTATGTATCATTGTTATAGTTAAGGTCTCTATGACCTGCATCTGTATGTTCTTGTTATGGGTGCTGATTAATGTGGGCACACAAGAACCTAGGCCCTGACTTGTATTAATGAAAACTCAAGTCTTAAGGTATTAATTAACTGGGGTCTGAATCCCTTTTACAGCTCATATCTAAATTAGAATTTGGGTGTTAGGTTTTTTCTTTTAACCCCTTTTGTACCTCCTACATCAACTCTTTTGGAATTATCCTGGATCATTGTATTGCTGAGAAAACCTAAGTCTGTCAGCTGGTCTACTCACTGTACTTTGCTTTGATTCATATAAGTCTTTCTAGGTTTTTTCTTAAATCTCCCTGCTTATCATTTCTTACAACACAATAGTATTCCTTTTCATTCATATATCAAAACTTGATCAGCTATTTCCCAACTGATGGGCATCCCCACAATTTTCAATTAATTGCCATGCCAAAAAGAGCACCTACAAAATAAACAAACAAATAAATGAATGAATTAATGAATAAATAAATTATATATATATATATATATATATATATATATATATATATATATATATAAAATGTTATGGGTCCTTCCCCTTTTTTATGATCACTTTGGAATAGAGAACTCATATTGACATTGCTGGGTCAAAGGATATACACAGTTTTATAACCTTTTGGGCATAGATCAAAATTGCTTTCCATAATGGTTGTATCAGTTCACAACTCCACCAACAATGTATTAATATTTCAATTTTCCCATAACTTCTCCAACGTTTATCATTTTCCTTTTTTTAGATATTCTGAGAGGTGTGTTACCTCAAAGTACTTTTAATTTGCAATTCCCTAATCAAAAGTGATTGAGAACATTTTTTCATATGGCTATAGATAACTTTAATTTCTTCATCTGAAAATTGCCTATTCATATTCTTTGACCATTTTCAACTGGGAAATCAGTAATCCAGTTTTAAAACATCGGTTTTATACTTCACTCCTTATCCTCAATCACACCTCCTATTCCTTCTTTTACAAATCCTGTTGTTTCTATCTTCAAAACCTGACTCACTTGCATCCTCTTCTCTCTATTGCAGAAACCACCCTGCTTTATTTCTTCAAGATTTTTTCACATGGACAACTGCAATGGCTTCCTATTTTGTCTTCTGACCTTATGAAGGTGAGGGTCCCTGGTTGGCAAATTATAAGAAGAAAAGAGAAACAGAAAAGAAGCTAGGTTACTCTGTCAACACCTTAATCAATAAAGTCTATTAATTTTTGATTGAACTCTTCTTGTCATTAAAGCTCTTTGCAACCTGACACAAAACTATCTTTCCAGCCTTATTGTACTTCTTAATGATGGATTCCAAAGTACAAACCAACTTGGTCATCTTGGTCATCTTGTCATTCCTCATGCTCATATAGAAAATGAAAGCCAAAATATATAAACATGAGTAAAATATAAAAGATGATGCCATCCATTATTTAGATAAATATAAGGATGGATAGATCTTATTTAAGATTTTCTGTTGAGATTAAATAAGTAAAAATTCACTTTTGCTAGTTCTGGTTTGTATTCTTTTTGTTTTTTACATTGTGGATGGTAGATGATATTTCTACAGAGAACCATGGCACTTGTGAAAAAATCATTATGTTCATTGACTGTTATGTTCTATTATTGATGGTTGTATTGAATATATTTCAATTAAAATTATTTTAAAAAGAAACTCATCAGTTTAATCATATTGATCAGAGTAACTAAAGAAATGATTGTTAAATTAAATTATTATTTGCAACTGTTCTAACTCCATTAGGATATACATGGACATACATGGACATTTCTTCCCCTACAATAGAACACATTAAATTATATTGATCTCAAGAGCAAAGAACATTTTTATATCATTAATAAAATAAAATATTTTAAAATATTATTCATTACATTATTATCTCATCCTTTAAATTCTCCTTTGTATATTATGTAATGGACATTATATATTAATACAATAATATGGGTATATAATGTTTATTGTCAGGGGATGCATGTTCAGAATATTTTTACTCATAAAGGCATATGATCAAAATATTTGAAGAATATGAAATGTAATATTGGACATTTAATTCATTTAAGGAAAAGGCAAACAAATTGCAACATTATTGATTGTGTTGGAGACATTACTCTTTAAAAGGATAAACTTAAGAGAAAGATACAAAAATTTAAAGGGTTGATCTGATCTGGAAATCTTTTTCAGACATTGACAAGATTTGATCTCAAAGAAAATATATAAATAGGTAGCAACCATTATTTGAAGAGGCATGCAACTATGGGCTTAAAATCTGGCATGTAATGTCAGATTCTTGACATCTTGGTTAATTTGACAGTGCTGGGGTTTTTTCTTCCTTTGTTATTCCTTCTAATTAAGAATGGCATTCTAGGTTGATTGGAAGGTGCTAATCATTGGGAAATATAAGTGATATAAAAACAAAATATTACATTTTATTGTTGTTTTCCTTAATATTCCATAACAACTTCAGTTTATTCTGAACTTTAGCTCCCTTGACAATGTTGTGATGAAATGTTTCCAGTTTTTTGTATTTATGTTCAGTTATTCATCTGTTTTTTTTTCTTTGCACTCATGTTTTGTTGTGAATTTCCTAAACTTCTACATTGATCTCTTTAGATAACTATCTCTTTTTGTCCTCAGTGGAATAATGTTTCTTAGTATTTTAGATTTAATTCCTTAGAGCTTCTCATCCTTCATAAGCTCTCTTTCTTTGTAGAATTTTAGGCCATTAGATGATTTCTACCTTTCCTCTTTAACCTTTGAAACCTGCTTTTCAAAAATCCAATGCATATTTTTAAATATATCTGACTTGCTCAACTTTATTATGAATTCAAGATAGAGTGGTCATTTCCTTCTAATGCATCGCCTTTTCTTTTTTTATAAGTGGGTCCTCCATGTGGGTCAAAAGAAGTTTCAGCATCTCCATTTCTTCATCACTTCTCCCACATTTTGAAGTATGAAATTATTATTAATAAAACAAAAATAACTAGCTGTTGTTTTTATAGAAGTAGAAAAATAAAAAGAGGAATTAAGAAAGACACAAAGAGGGAGGGAACTTCAATAGTTGTGCAGAAAATCTAAGCTAATTTGTAATTCATAATATGTACTTTTAGTTCAGGCTTATGGTTTATTTCTTGAACTCCTAATCAATTTCTTCTTTCTGTCCAGGTGTTTTATAACATGATCTGATGACAACATCACTCCATTTTTTCTGATTTAATAGGTTCCTTTTTAATTATGCTATGCTCTTCCCCCCTCTTTATCCTATTTTTGCAACTTAGTACTTGCCATTTAATAGGCTAAACAGTTTATAAATATTATCTCATTTGATCTTCACAACAACTCTAAGAGCTAGAGATTCTATAAAGTTGATTTGATATCATTGCCAAGTATAGGGTCCAACTTATACAAAGGAATGGAAAATGGAGATAAAGTGTAGCTTTCAGAGAACAAATTTCCATCTAGCTAGAGCAGAGTTCATGAAAGGGAGTATTGTTCAATAAGAATAGAAAGGTAGAGTGAAGCCTGATGGTGAAGGACTTTACATTTCAAAAACATTCCTATTTTATTCTGAAGGCATTTGGGAGCTACTTCATTTTCTTGATCTGGGCCGGGCTTTAAGACTACTCATTTGAGAACTGTATGAAGGAAGTGTAGGGATTTCTCTTGTCGGATATTATAAATGTGTATGGGGTTGACAAAGATGGTAGATAGGGAGCAAAATTCAAAAGGGAAGATTTAATTCTCCACATTAAAAATTATTCAAAATTCTTACTGATAAGATAAATGCAAAGTAACACAACTCAGAGAAATCAACTTAGAGGTAAAAATTATAAAAAGATGAAATCAGTTTTTGTTGAAGTAGTTGTAGGAAGATAGAAACACTTATACATTGTTGAGTTTTAAATAGGTCTAACCATTTTGGAAAAATAATTTAAAATTATGTAAGAAAATTGACCGATATAGTAGTGATACTACTGCTGGCTACATCATAAATTGGTCAAAGAAAGAGGGAAAAATCAGAATACACGAAAAATGTTTACAAAAATACATTTTTAATGACATAACAAATGAAAAATCACTGGAAACAAAGTATGTGCTAATTAATTGGGAAATTGCTTAACAAATTGTGTTTCTTCTATATTACAAAATTGCATTGCACCTTTTAAAAATGAATATTAGTGTTTTGGAGAAATATGGAGAAAAGTTTGAAAATCCAAGTGAAAAAAGCAGAACTGATGAAAAATATATACAAATGAATACAACAATGTAAATAGAGACAACACAATTCAGAGCAATGCAAAAAGACTTGTTTTTTCACAGTAGATGAGTATGAAAAGCACTTCATTCCTTGGTGGTGAACTGGGGATATAAAGTGTTGCACAATGTGTTACTCACAGTAATGATCAGTTAGTCTTCCTTATTTTTCTTAAATAAGTGAGAGTACTATGGGGGAGTTATCAGAAATCAATTGTGTATACTGTATAATAAAATATATAAATTTTAATTTGCTTTTTAAACAAAGGATTATAGTATAGGGAAATTATTGAAACCTAACTGCATGTTACTTGAAAGATGGAGGAGTTATCGGGAAGTGACTATTATAAACAACAAAATGTCTGAAAAATATAGTATTTGGAACCTACTGCTTTCCCTTGTCATATTTATAACCTAATTGTTTTTTTTGGATTTGTCTTTAAAAAAAAAAAACAACTTTTCTAAGCTCTCTTGCAAGTTCATGCAACAAGCAAGATAGAATGGGAAAGATATTGATCTAAGCATAAATAGATCTGTGTTCTATTCTTGACTTTTCTGATGGGTGACTTTGAATATTCACTTAACCCCCACCCCTTTTCACATTACATATATTCCATTGTTTCCTTACCATAGAATTTTATAATTCCAGATCTCATTTCCCTCTAAAATATAACTGGTTATGGTTTTAAATTGTGTATAGCTGCCAAACCAAGGGTAAATATCTTTCTTAGATAGTGCTATCATTTAAGCTTGGCAAGGAAACAGAGTGAAGCATAAATCATACTTAATGCAATACATTACTAAAGATGGAAATTGAAGGGCCAAAATAGAAAGTTAGAAAAATATAAAAAAGGTATCTGTTACCTATATATTTTTAAATGAATCATTCATGATAATAAAGCAACACCATTTATTATAAAATACCATTTTCTATTGACATTCATGAGCTGACATCTTTTCATTCTATCCATTTTGGAAAATTGTCTGAGTATAGCACCACAAAGTGTGGATGTGTGGTCTGTTTTCAAGCAACATAACCCCAAAGAATATCCAGTTGCAAACAACAACTTGACAAAGTTGAAAAAAACTATATTTATAAGTATTATCCTTATGCACCAGCAATCATTGCATGAAAAGATACAAATTGTATGAAAAAAAAACCATATCCTTTCATTAGCCAAAAGATTATGTTTTCCAGACTCCCTTTATTTATAATCTGCATAGCAAAAGGAAGCAAAGTTTGACCTAAGGGACAGTGATTTGTGTGGTTTTCAAAATCATGAAACTGGATCCAACTAGATGCATTAAGCACAAACACTTAGCCAGGAAGTTTTATATTAAAATTTCAAATGCCTGGAGTATCAACAAACTCCAAGATTTCTTTTCTAAAGAAGTAGAAATGAGTAAAAAGATTCACATGGTATTATAATATCTCAAGAATAAGATCTAATATCCATACACATACAAAAAACAAATGAAGAGAAACATTCTGGTGACTGACTTCCCCGTGTTCCTATTTCCCATTGGCACCTTTTCCCCAAAAACTTACACTGTTCATTTTTGATTCATTTCCTGAATTAAATATTTTCTCTTTCCTTCTTACTTATCCTTCTTTTCTCTTGGTTCTTACAGATGACTTAAACTCATACATGTGGAGCCTGATAAGTAAGAATTTTTTTTTTAATTTAATAAACTGGTCAGCAAAAGCTTGTGGTTCCTCTATTGCTTTGTGGTTACAACCATACCTAGGAAAACACTTCACTTCATGGGGGCCCAGGTAGAAAACAGCCACAAGGAGCTCCAAGTCCCTCTGATGTTTACATGACAAACCATGATGGACGATTCAGAGGAAAGGGAGCTTTAATCATTGAATCAACTAAGGGTAAACTCAATGCATATTCTTGTTGAATGTTGTTCAATTGCTTTGGTTGTGTTCAACTCTTTGTGTTACCATTCGGGATTTTCTTGACAAAGATACTGGAGTGGTTTACTATTTCCTTCTTCATCTCATTTTATAGATGAGGAACTGAGGCCAACAGGATCAAATGATTTGCACAGGGTCACACAGTGAGCAGTGTTTGAGGCCAGATTTGAACTCAGCAAGATAAGTTCCTGACTTCAGGGCTAACAATCAATCCATTGCACCATTAGCTGACCCTTCCTTGTTGAATAGCCTTATCCTATAATGACTATGTAAATAAACCTCTCATTAGCCACATGATTATTGTTTCCATTCTCCTTTATTGATAATCTGAAGAGCAAAGGAAGCAAAGTTTGATCTAGGAGACAATATGTAGATTTTTAAATCATGAAACTTAGTCTTTTGTATGACCTCTTATTATCTCATTTGATTCAGATACTGAAAAGCAACTATCAGGGTACTAAGCTAAGTTAAACCCAGCCAGGGGAGAGTTATAATTTTATGTAACTTTATAATTTTGAGGTTAATGATGGAACAGATATGACTAACAGTAGAGCAGTGAAGACCATAGGGAAAGTTGCTCATGAGGAGATCTTGGAAATCAAAACATGGTGTCAAGAGTTATGAGCTGTCATAAGAATAGAGGTGGTCCATGGGGGCAGCCAGGTGGCACAGTTGATAGAGTACTGGCCCTGGATTCAGGAGGACCTGAGTTCAAATCTGGCCTCAGACACTTAACACTTACTAGCTGTGTGGCCCTGGGCAAGTCACTTTACCCCCATTGTCTCACCAAAAAAGAAAAAAAAAGATTAGAGGTGATCCTAACTTATATGTCCCTCTTCTAATTTTTCATAATCATGTGGTAACTATATCCCACTTATACTGTGTGCAGTGGTGTTATGAGAGAGAGTGAACCAGGTTTATAACTGTGAAATAATGTTTGTTTGCTTTTTTCCTGCTGAGTAATGCATGATTGTTTTAGCTTATCCTTAAGATAGAGAGGAAGAGAGCCAGACATACATACATAGATAGATGGAACAATAAACACTGTGCTGGAAACTGTGCTAAATAAATGTTGTTTTGTTTTGTTTTTTGTGGGGCAATTGGGGTTAAGTGACTTGCCCAGAGTCACACAACTAGTAAGTGCTAAGTGTCTGAGGCCGGATTTGAACTCAGGTCCTCCTGAATCCAGGGCTGATGCTCTATCCACTGTGCCACCTAGCTGCCCCTGTTTTGTTTTTAAGAGTTAATGTCAGGGCAGCTAGGTGGCACAGTGGATAGAACATCAGCCCTGGATTCAGGAGGACCTGAGTTCAAATCCGGCCTCAGACACTTAGCACTTACTAGCTGTGTGACCCTGGGCAAGTCACTTAACCCCAATTGCCTCACTAAAAATTAAAAAAAAAAAAAGGTAATGTCATCATTATGAATAACTTATGTAGATAAACTACTTACATGGGTAAACCACTAGTGTGGCTCAAGAGCCAAAGTAAAGAATAAGGAAATCTCACACATACCCCAAACCCCCACTGATTCCCCACATTACACAACAGGATTATTCCTAGGATGTAGTGAAAGCTGTAGCTATAACTGAGTCCTACCAATATGAGACCAGATTGGGGTAGTCAAGTCAGCACAGAGAGAAATTCATAGGCACCCTACCTACATGGAAATATATATGTACCCTGACCCTCACCATGCTATGTCTCAAGTATAGTAATGATCATATATTTGTACAATTAAAATATTTTTATGAATATTGAGAGAACAATTCATTTCAATTGTCACATATTAGAGACAAACAGTAGTAGTTTTCATTTAAGAACAGCTCATACCAACAAGACACTGGATGAGAAAAGTGCTTATCAGTGGCAATAACAGAGCTATTATTCTTAATTCCACTATAAGCAACTATCCTGTGTTTGACATTTCAACTTGGTTCCCAGTTCCTTGGTCTTTGGATCACATTTTCCAGATTTCCCATCCCAGCTCCTTGATTTTTGTTTAGATTCCAATCTCATTTTTTTGGACCTTTTTAGTACCACTTCATGACTTAGATTCTTTACATTGTTCCCTGAGGGCCTCAAGTTTAGAATCCTTTTTTTTAGGACAGATCCCCAAACAATCCAATTTTTTTCTAGATTTTGCCTTGGTGGACTTATTGTAAATCTTCCCCTGTTAGAGAAGCAGAATGGTGGAGAGGAAATTGTGCTCAACTTGGAGTCACTTAACCTACTTTTGAATTTTGGATCTGCTACTTAACACCTGTGTGATTATGGGCAAGTCACTCTAACTACCTGTGCCTCAGTTTTCATACCTACAAAATGAGAAATTTGGACTCTATGATCTCTAAGTGCAATGGTGACTCTTTATCTATAAATCTATTACCATCAGAGAGTTCTAAAACAATACAGATGTCAATAACCTTCAGAAAGTTAAACTTGCTAGACATATTTCCATGAATTTCACTAAAAGAAATAGGTATAGTATAGAAGCCAACATGGCAGAATGAATTAACTAACAGTCACCTAGAAGTACAATATCCCCTTCCACATTAATTACTTGGCAGGATTCCTGTATTATCTGTCTGTGGATAAATTATAGTAGAACTTGGCTAAATCTAAATAAAATCTGACAGTGAGCATAATATTACAGCTAAAAAAAAACACTTCACAATTCTACCAATGGAACAGACTCATTATACTATATTTTTCTTTATTCTTTTCTAAATGAAAACCATACACTCAAAAACAAAGGTGAAAAATGAATAACATTTTCTTCATAGACTTCTCACAGCTAAATTATGTATCTCAGTGTGTTGACATGTACATTCAGCAAATTAAATTAAATTCAATGGAAACTGGTTAGATTCTTGCTATCTGCAAGTCACTAGGCTAGATGCCAGGAATTTAAAGACACAGAAATTTTTGTCTTGGAGCTCAAAAGAAAACAGGGGAGACAATAAAATATGTAAACAAATATTTATGGGATAAGGCATCATGTGACAAAGTAGATCTGGGAAAGTACAATGATATTAATTTTTTTTTTACTTAATAGTCTTTAATGTTTTTCCAAATTAAATATAAAGATAGTTTTCAACATTTATTTTTATAGATATTGAAATGGCAAAATTATTGTAAAGTCTTGGAAATGAATTCAGGCTCCTGCCTGAAAACCAGTTGTGTGTATGTATATATACGTATGTGTGTATCTATGTATGGAGGTGTGTATGCATGTGTAAATGTCTATGTGTGCATGTATAGATGTGTGTGAATATATGTATATGTGTGTATTTGTATATGAATATGCATATGTATACATATACATAAAATTGTTTATGTACTGGCAAGATATGAGGGTGGAGATAGTTATTGCACAGTTGAAAAAGTAGACTGGAGCTTCTTTGAAATATCTGAGTAAAATTAATAATTAAATACATGATAAATGATTGCCTAAAAAAAGGGAAGACTAGAAAGGAAAAAACTTTTGAGGAAAACCTAATTTAATGGATTTGAGACAGATATGGAATCAGTAACAAAGACAGCAAAAGAGAAATCAAGTTTGAGGTTAAACATTAGTTTACAGTGTCGAAAAAGTAAAGTAAGGAGAGATTATTGAGTCCATATTTTGGATTTGGGGAATTTCAAATGAACTGTCCTAAATTGATAAAATCTGAGTATACAGGGTAATTGAAATAATTTGAAAAAAAAAAGACACAAGTGAAAAAAATCAAATCTGCATGACCAATTTTTGAATATGTAAATTTTTAATCTCGAGAGTTCTATGACTCTAAGCCATAAAAGGAGGGGATTCAGAAAGAGACATAGAAAAGAGATCATAATTATGAAAATGCTAATGCCTATACATGTGTACATATACCTGTATTCGTTATATATTATATTTGTATGATACATGTATATTACACACGCATGCACACATATATATGTTTACAAAACACATTATAAATATTATCTTATTTGATACTCAAATAGCACTGGGAGATCATTGCTATTATCCCCATTTTACAGATGAGGAAATTGAGGTAGACAAAGATTAAGTGATTTTTCTGGGGAAACACAGGTATATAAGGCACAAGTTCAACTCAGTTCCTCCTGAATTTAAGTCCAATATTCTATCCACTGTGATAGCTAGGTAAAAAGGAGGTAGGAACAGAGAGGGTATATGTGAGGAAACAGGACAGACAAAATATTCATCTCCATATTTTTGTTAAGGCCAGGTCCTATCCCCTTTCTGGATTTATGAGAAAGAGTGACCTCTATCCAACTGAAATATGGGAATAGACTTAAATCCTACCACATTCAAGAACTACTGCTCTAAAGCATGTAGGCCCTAGGATATGCCTAAGGCTATGGGCAGTAAATAGAAATTTCCCACAGGAATATATTACAAGGCACTGCTTCACAATAGTCCAAATGAAGATTTTCTTCCTTTCCCACACTGAGCTAATTTGGGGCCTGAAGGAATTGGTCACAGTAGTCAGGAAAAAATTATTAAATATCTACTATATGCCAAGTACTGTGCTATTGTGTAATTTAAAATTCTTAATGTGGGTTCTAATCTGTTCCCTCCACTTTTGGAGGGAAAGTGACTAAAATCATTGATAAATGAGTTTAGAATTTTTTTAAGGGTTTATTGAAAGATAGTAAAAGAAAGAGAATGATTGAGAGGAGATTTTTTATAACCTGGCAATCTTAGCCTTCCTAATCTCCCATTTCTGATGTTCCCTGCCACCATGCTGATGTCTCACAGCCAAAGAGGAAGCACAGTCCCCCCAGCCTCCACTTCCTCCTTCATGTTCCCCTCCCAAAAATGGGAGGCTCCTCAAGTTGATTGGCTGGTAGCCTTGATAGACAGTACCCAGGAGCAAACATAGCTTCCTGACTTCAAGGATCTTGACCACATGGCTTGCCCTCAGAGGCCTTCTCCTCATGGCAGAGCTTTTCCACATTAAGTCTCCAGCAGGTGGTGGCATCATTCCAATCGTTACACTATATACTGGAGAGGTAAAGGCAAAAGATATTTGCTCTACTCTAGAAGTTTACAATCTGACCTTAGCATACAGCCTAGTACATAATGATTTCTTCTTCCTCCTCTTCTTCTTCTTCTTCTTCTTCTTCTTCTTCTTCTTCTTCTTCTTCTTCTTCTTCTTCTTCTTCTTCTTCTTCTTCTTCTTCTTCTTCTTCTTCTTCTTCTTCTTCTTCTTCTTCTTTTTAATTAAGTTCCATGTAGTAGATAAAGCACTGGCCCTGGTTTCAGAAGGACCTGAGTTCAAATCCAGCCTCAGATACTTGACACTAGCTGTGTGACCCTGGGCAAGTCACTTAACCTTCATTGCCTCACACACAAAATAATAAGTTCCAAATTCTCTTTCCTTCCTTGCCCCTCAACCTTTCAAATAAGTAAGCAATATAAGTTATATAGATTAAGTTGTTCAAAACAAATTTTTCTATTAGCCTTGTTGGAAAACAAAACAAAGCAATAAAAAGCAAGAAACTTTAAAAAAGTTTTTAAAATATGCTTCAAAATGTACTCAGAGCTTTCTCTGAAGGTGATAAACATTTTTTATCATAGGGTCTTTGAAATTTTGTGGATCAGAGTATCTAAGTCTTTCATAATTAGCAACATTCTTTTTATTATCTACAATGTCTCTATCTTGTATTTGGTCATAAACACTTCCCTGATCTATAGACTTTATAAGTAAAAGTTTCTATTCTCTTTCATCTCTTTATATGCTCACCCTTGATGTCTAAATCATTTACTCATTATGGTTTTATTTTGGTATGTGGTGTGAGATGTTGGCCTATGCCTAGTTTCTGACCAGCTGTTTTCTAGTTTTCCCAGAATTTTTTTGTCAAAAAGTAAGTACTTTCTCCAGAAGCTTATATCTTTGAGATTATCAAATACTAGCTTACTATGATAATTTGCTACTTTGTGACCCCATTTGGGGTTTTCTTGGCAAACATGCTAAAGTGGTTTGCAATTTCCTTCTCTAGTTCTCTGGTTGAGGAAACTGAGGCAAGGAGGACTAACTTGCCCAAGCTCTCATAGGTAGTAAGTAGTAAGTAGTATCTCAGACTGTCTTGAACTCATTTTTTCCAGGCCCAATTCTCTATCCAGTATACCACCTAGATGTCCATTGTGTATTGTCTCTCTAAGCTATTCCTCTAATCCACCACTCTATTTTTTAGCCAGTAGCAGAAAATTTTTATATTACCACTTAGTTAAATAGTTTGAAATGTTACTGCTAGACAATCTTCCTTCACATTTTTCCATTGATTCTCTTGATATTCTTGACCTTTTGTTCTTCCAGATAAATTTTGTTATTTTTTTCTACATCTATAAAAGAATTAATTAGTATTTTCATTGGCATTGCAATGAATAAATAAATTAATTTAGATAGAATTGTCATTTTACTATATTGTTTAGGTCTACCTAAAAGCAATTAGAAGTCTGTTTTATTTGTGACCACTGACTTCTTTAATCTGTACTCCTTTTGTCATCCCTTGGCCTGTCTAATATTCCCTTTCCCTCCTACTTACTTGCTAGGTAAGATAGATTTCTTTAGTCAATTGAGTGTGTGTATATATTCTTCTTCCTTGAAGCACTTCAGATGAAAGTGAGATTCAAGCATTGTCTGTTACCCCCTCAATATACTATTTTACTCTCCATTATAAAAGCTCTTCCTTTTGTTCCTCTTTTATGTAAGATAATGTTCCTTATTCTTCATCTCTCTTCCTTTTCTCCTAGTGCATTTTTCTTTCTCATCTATCCATTTTCTTTCATCCTGTCCTTCCTCAAAAGAGTTTTCCTTCTGATTGCTGTGACATATAAAATTAAATGTGGTCACCTTATTTCTATCCTAAGTGTAGAGAAAATTAGCTTGGGTTTATCATATATTTGTTACGTAAAAATTAGAGGCTTCTGCACCAGTTTGGGACATTAAGCATTTATTAAGGTATATTAAATATTAGTAAAGAGAGTGTGCATGACTTTGAAAGATAGGAAAACCTACCTAAGATCTATAGGAGAGATAAGAGAAAAAGGCACCTTCACCTACTAGACTAAGGCCAAAAAGAGGAGGATCCTTTCCCTGTCAGAGTGGAAGCTACCTGTCCAGGAGAGAGGTGATCCCTACATACCACTCCAAGATAATTGGCCAGAATCACCCAAATCCATTGGTTCACTGAATTTGAGAGCAGTCCATGAGAAGAATGTGCTGAGGTCAGAATTCAGATCCTCTGGTGGGAACAAATCTTTCAAGGTAGTTGTGGTTTTGAGTGAGGTAACTTCCTAACTCTGGACTGACCTTAAGAAGGATCAGCTAGGCTCTCTCAGCGGGAGGGGAGGGGGTGGGGCAGGGGAGGTTCCTAGAAGTCCCCAAACCCCTATTAATAATAATTTTCTCACACTGCCCCCTCTTCCAATCTACCTTCCTTTCTATTAACCCTCTTATTCCCTTGCCCTTTTACTATCCAGGAGGGTAAAAAAAAGATTTCTATACCCAATTGAATGAGTATGTTATTCTTTCTTTGAGCCAATTCTGATGAGAGTAAGGTTCACTCACTCCCCCACACTTCCCCTATCTTCCCCCATTAGGGTATAAGCTTTTTTTTTTGCTTCTTTTATGTGAGATAACTTAACCCATTCTACCCCAAGCTTTGTCTTTTACCCAGTGCATTCCTCTCTCACCCCTTCATTTTCTTTTTTAAAGATAGCATCCTTTCATATTCAACTCACACCTGTGACCTTTCTATATATGTACTCCATCCAACTGCCCTTATAATGAGAAAGTTTTTATGAGTTACAAGTATCATCTTCCCATATAGGAATGTAAACAGTTTAACCTTTTAAAATTCCTTATAATTGCTTTTTCCTATTTATCTTTTTATACTTCTCTTGAGTCTTGTATTTGAGTCTTGTTTAGTACAATGATAATCAAGCTATCAAAATATTTTTATATTTAGAAAAAAATAATAACAAAATTTATCTGGAAGAACAAAAGCTCAAAGATATCAAGGGAGTCGATGAAAAAATGCAAAAGAAGGTGGTCTAGCAGCACCAGATCACAAACTGTATTATAAAGCAGTAATTATCAAAACAGTCTCGTACTCACAAAGAAATAGAGAGGGAGGTGCATAAATTGAACAGAATAGGTACAAATTGGACTATAATAAATTATTATATTAATCTAGTGTATAATAAACCCATAGATCCAAGCTTCTGGGACAAAAACCCATTATTTGACAAAAACTACTTGGAAAACTGAAAAACAGTATGGCAGAAACTAGGTATAGACCAACATCTCACAAGGTATACTAAAATAATGTCAAAATGGGTACATAATTTACATATGAAATGTTATACCTAAAGCAAATTAAGAGAACATGGAATAATTTATCTGTCAAATTTATAGGCAGAAGAATAATTTAGAGAGAAGAAAACAAAAAGTAAAATAGATAATGTTGATTACATAAAATTTTAAAAATTTTGCAAAAACTAATATAAACAAGGGAAATAGAAAACTGTGAGTTTTTGAAACAAATATCTCTGATAAAGGTCTCGTTTCTCAAATAAATAGAGAACTGAGTCAAATTTACAAAAATACAAGTCATTTCCCAATTCATAAATGGTCAAAAGATATGAACAGGCAGTTTTCAGAGAAACAAATAAAAGCTATTTATAGTCATATAAAAAATATCTAGATCACTATTGATCAGAGAAATACAAATTAAAACAACTCTGAGGTATCACCTCATACCAACAGAGTGACAAATATAACAAAAAAGGAAAATATTGGATTTTGGATGGGATATAAGAAAACTGGGATGCTAATCACTGTTGGTGGAGTTGTGAACATATCCAACCATTCTGGAGAGCAATTTGGAACTACGCAACAAGATTATGCATACTCTTTCATTTAGCAATACCACTGCTAGGTTTATATGCCAAAGACATCCCAAAAAAGAGAAAAAGACCTATTTGTACAAAAATATTTATTGCACCTCTTCTTGTGGTGTCTAAGAATTGGAAATTAAGGGTATGCCCATCAATTGTTAAATAGCTAAATAAACTGTGGTATGTGATTGCTATGGAATATTATTGTGCTATAAGAAATGACAAACAGGATGATTTCAGAAAGGCCTGGAAAGACCTGTATGAACTGATGTATAGTGAAGTAAGCAGACCCAGGAGAATGTTGTGCACAATGACACCAATATTGTTTGATGAAGAACTGTGAATGACAACTATTTTTAGCAATACAATGATCCCAGACAATCCCAAAGTACTAATGATAGAGTATACTATCCACCTCCAAAGAAAGAAATGCTATTGATTGAACACAGATGAAGTATACTATTTTTTACTTTCTTTCATTTTTTTCTTTTATCCAAGTTTTCTTATACAAAATGAATAATAGGGTAATGTTTTGCATGATTATACATGTATAACCTATATCTAATTGTTTATTGCCTTAGGGAGGGAAAGAGGTATAAAATTTGTATCTCAAAACTTTAAATACTGTGAGATTTAAAATTGGATACAAGAACATTAAACTCCCCTTTAACCTTTCCCTTATTTATCTCCCAGACCAGTAAATGGAAGAAGCCTCTGATCTTTAGTTATGGCTTTTATTGTTTGGAAATTACAAGGTGATGTTGATTAGAGAGATAGGAAAGTAGAAATACAAATAGTCTTAGATCTAAGCTTAGTCTATATTCCCTATAGAACTCACCAAAAACCCATATAGAACTCACCAAAAACCCAAGGCCACCTCTGAGGTTGAGAACCGCATCAAGAACATGCTGTTATGGAGAACTGGGCCGAGTTGAACCTCAGTCAGCATCTGTGTGTGCAGAGCAAAAGCAGCGGGCCAGGAGAGCAGAAAAAGACCTCACTTCCATTTTCTTCTTGCCTTTTAAGCTCGCACCCCAGAAGTGGTATACCTAGCAGACGGAGGTGGAGTGCTTACCAGATGCACGGCCATTCCTCAAGGTCTCCTCCCTGAATGGGTGGTCCTTCAGTTTTTGCTAACTGACAATTAAAAAACTTTAACATTTTTACCACAATACAAATATTTATTATTAAATTAATAAACAAAAAGTCAAATTTTCTATTCAGTTCAGGTCTCTTCATCAATAATTCCTGAAGCTTATCTCTTTTATTGAATGCCTATTTTTACCCTGAAGGGTTACACTCAGTTTTGCTGGCTAGGTGGTTCTTAGTTTTAATCCCAATCACTTTGCCTTCTGGAATGTCATATTGCAAGCCCTCAGATCCTTTGATATAGAAGCTTCTAAATCTGGCATTATTTGGACTGTGGCTACACAATATTTGAATTGTTTTTTTCTGGCTGCTTGCAATATTTTCTCCTTGACTTGGGAGTTCTGGAACTTGGCTATAATATTCCCAGGAGTTTTCATTTTGGGATCCCTTTCAGGAGGTGATCAGTGGATCCTTTTAATTTGTATTTTACCCTCTGGTTCTGGAATATCAGGGCAATTTTCCTGGACAATTTCTTGAAAGATGATGTCTAGGCTCTTTTTTGATCATGGGTTTCAAGTAATGCAATCATTTTCAAATTATCTTGCTCAGATCTATGTTCTAAGTCATTTGTTTTTCCAATGACATATTTCACATTGTCTTCTATTTTTCATTCTTTTGGGTTTGCTTTATGGTTTCTTGATTTTTCATAAAGTCATCAGCTTCCATTTGCTCAATTTTAATTTTCTTTTTTGGTGGAGTAATGAGTAGTTAAGTGACTTGCCCAGGGTCACACAACTAGTAAGTGTCAAGTGTCTGAGGCTGGATTTGAACTCAGGTACCCCTGATTCCAGGGCCAGTGCTTTATCCACTGTGCCACCTAGCCGCCCCACTCAATCGTAATTTTTAAGGAGTTATTTTCTTCAGAGAGTTTTTGTATCTCCTTTTGCATTTGGCCAATTTGGCTTTTCAAGGCTTTCTTTTCCTTATTGACTTTCATATCTCTTTTACCATTTGGTCTAGTCTATTTTTTAAGGTGTTATTTTCTTAATTTTGTGTGTGTTTGTGTGTCTACTTTACCACCTGTTAACATTTTTTTCATGATTTTTTTTTGCATCACTATAATTTCTTTTCCCATTTTTCCCTTTTATCTCTGTTTATTTTCAAAGTACTTTTTGAGCCATTTTATGGCCTGAGACAAATTCATATTTTTTCTTGTGAGCTTTGAATGTAGGAGCTTTGACTTTGTTATCTTTTTCTGAGGGTATATTTTGATCTTCCTTGTCAACATAGTAACTTTCTAAGGTCAGAATATATTTTTTCTGTTGTTTGATCACTAAGGGAAAAGCCTATTTCTTGGCTTTTAACTTTTTGTTAAAGTAGGGTTCTTCCTCCAGGGTGGAGGGCTCACTGTACCACATTTCAGGGAGTATGTACGGCTGTTTTCAAATATATGTCTAGGGATTTGTAAGTTTTCAGTTCTTCCAAGGTGGTATGATTTTTTTTTTTTTTTGTGGTGAGGCACTTGGGGTTAAGTGACTTGCCCAGGGTCGCATAGCTAGGAAGCGTTAAGTGTCTGAGGCCGGATTTGAACTCAGGTACTCCTGAATCCAGGGCTGGTGCTTTATCCACTGCGCCATCTAGCTGCCCATGGTGGTATGATTTAAGGAGAGATATGTTTACTATTCTCCTGGCCTGTGCTCTGGTCTGCAAGTGACCATGAGCCTGTTTTTCTTTCCTGGAACTACAAAAATCTTCCTGTTCCACAGTGGCCACAACCTCTGGTGTGCTAGTCCTCTTCCCCTCCCTGGGATTACCACTCAAGATTGTGACCTGAATCCAAGAATAGGCAAAACAACAGAGTCCAGCCTCAGTGCTAGCAAAAAGACCCGTGTAATCTCCTTACTGGCCAATTGTTCAACCTCTTTACACTCTGTGGGCTGAGTTCCAGAAGCAGTTGATGCTGCTGTTGATTCAATGGCTTCCAAGGCCTGCTCCTGGTTTGCAGGGGATGTATCTCTGCTGGCACGGACTGCTCTGGACTGCACTTTACTCTCACCCAGGTAGGATACCCTGTCATTTTGTGGGTTCTGCTGCTCCAGGAATTGTCTTAAGTCATTATTTGAAGGTATTTGGAGGGGTTTGGGGGAGAGCTCAAGCAAGTCACTGCCTTTCCTCCACCATCTTGACTTCACCCTAAATTTTTTTTATATTAGTTTTTTTCTTCACCTAAGTTTTTGTTTTGATCTTCCCAGTCATCATAGTAAGTTTTATGGGATGTTTGTTGTTTGCTCATTTTTCTGGCTTATTTCTTGAATTTGAACTTGAAGCTAAAGTTGGATTCTGTTTACATAGGATTTAGGGTCACTCTCCCAGTCTTCAGAATTTTTCTGTGTTATTATCGAGAGTTTTTTCTGTAGGTTTAGAAAATATAGGTGCTTCCAAGCTCTTGATAACCAGGAAGAAGTACGGTCATTGCTTTCCCGGTTTGTACTCTAGGCCTTATTCAGAAATGACCCCTGACTCCTTGCACCCACAAGTAATACTATTCTTTAAAACCCCTAATTCTTTGTGATTATAAGCAATCTTAATTCTCATGGTCAATGCTTCCATGTGACTTCAAGCACTCCTCTCTGCCATGGAACTCTGACTCCAAAGTGGATGTAGGCAAGAGAGTTACCACACTATGCCCTCTCTCATGTGCCTAGTGTTAACAAGTGTTCTTTTGAAATTTTTTTTCTGACTGGTTGTCCAATCCCTTTATCATCTCTGGTTAGAAGAGTTACCAAACCTGCTACTGCAATTATTGCTGCCTCCAAGACCCACAGCTGGCATTACTATGTGGGCTTCTGGCAAGCCCCTACCTACAAGTAAAAGACCTCTCCTTCAGCCTTCCTATGTGGTCTGAAAAAAAAAATCTTGCTCAAGCTGTTTGTTGAGTCTGCTGCTCCAAAATTAAATTTTAGGCATTATTTTAAAGTTGGAGGGGAATTTTGGGAAAGCTTGGCTAATTCTTATACTCTGCCTTCTTGGCTCTTCCTTCACAAGTTTTCTACATAAAAATGTATGATGCAGTGTATTGTTCAACTTTTTCATTTGCTGTTTTTGTAGTGGGTGTGTCTGTGTGTGCATGTGTTCCCATGTGTGTGTGCTGTATGTTTTAAATGTTCATGCCTGATTGTGTAATCTGTTCTTTCTTTTTTGTTGTTAAAAGTGTTTACGGATATACATTTCACACTTAAAGACTGGCTTCTTTGGCTGAATTCCAAAATTTTTGGTTGGTTGCCAAATCATCATCAGTTTCTTTGATAAATCCATTCACTGTTTTTTTGTGATTTGATCTTTTACCCACAGATTATTTAGCATTAAATTATTTAGTCTCCAATTAATTTTAATCCTTTTTACAAAAGCTATTTATTGGATATTGTTCTTTTATACTGTAGTAATAGAGTATGTGTTAAATTTTTTTTTTCTTAATTTCTTTGAGCTGCTTATTCCCCAATACAATTTTTATTTATAAACTGAGGTCTATCATATCTCACTTTTTAACAACTCTTTTCAGGTTCATAACATTTCTTGTTTATCTTTTCATTAGATTCATCTAGATACTAAAGAGTTACATTGAACTTTCCCAGTATTATCATTTTAATGTTATTTCCTCCTGTAATTCAATTAACATTTTATTTAGGTATTTAGATACTATGTCTTTTAGTGCATATACATTAAGTATTAAAAGAGTTTAATTATCATTAATGCCTTTAAAAATAATGTAGTTTTCTGTTTATCACTTTTAATTGGTTTTATTTTTAAAGTTGTTTTATCTGAATTCTTCATTGCTACCACTACTTTATTTTTGAGTGCACCTAAAATTTAACAGATGATACTCAATTCCCTTATTTTAACCATCAATCAGTTTAATTCTGTTTCATTATCTCATAAAGAGCTTATTGTTAGATTTCAGTTTTTGATTTTTTCCTGCTTTTTCTGACTTCTATGTGATTTCTTCCCATTCATATTTGTAGATTAATAGTCTTGTAACACTGTGTCTCTTGTCCCATTTACCAATTCTGGTAAAAAGACATAGAGGGGGACAGCTAGGTGGCGCAGTGGATAAAGCATCAGCCCTGGATTCAGGAGGACCTGAGTTCAAATCCGGCCTCAGACATTTGACACCTACTAGCTGTGTGACCCTGGGCAAGTCACTTAATCCCAATTGCCTCACACACAAAAAAAAAAAGAAAGAAAGAAAGAAAAACGAACAAAAAGACATAGAGGGAGGGATTGCTTAATATTATTAATTTATAATGGATTTCATTTGCTTGTCAACCATCTATCCTTTCTCCCTTTCATTTTGACTTAGATGATATATTATTTTTATTCCTTTCCTTTTATATCCACTTTAAAATCTACCCTCAAGCCTTTTGTTTTGTTTAGGAATTTTGCTTAGGAAAAACAAATCTGATTTTTAAAGTTCTGCTCTTTCTTTTCTCTGTCTGTCACTATGCCGCACTGAAGTGTGTGTGTATGTGTATGTGTCATGTGACTATGCATGTATCCAACCTTCATTTGTCTAGTTCAAATGATAGCATAGTGAATGTGATGCCAGTCCTTTCCAATGCTTTCTCCTTATTCTTCATCTCACCAGCACTGATTGTATGAGATAGTAATTACGTTTTCCTCCTTTTCTTCCCATGTGTGTATTCATGTATGTGTCTGTGCATGTTTGTATGGGTTTATGCATGCCATGCATGCATGTATGTATATTTTCCCTTTCACTTCTTTTCTAAAGAACATCAAAATAGCACAAACCACCTATAGATCGCCTATTTAAAATATTTTAGCATTTTTTTTAAAGTCCTAAATTATCTCCCTCCCTTCACCCCTCCCTTGCCCACTGAGAGGATAAGGAATGTGAAATCATTTATAACATATAGCCATATTAGACATATCACATTAAAGTCTGAAAAATAAAGAAAGTGAGAAACATATGCTTCAGTTTTCACTCAGAGTTTAAAAGTTCTCTCTCTGTAGATAGATTTTCCATCAGAAATCCTTTAGAATTTTCTTGGATTGTATTGATCAGAGTTGCTAAGTCTTTCATAGTTGATCAACATTACAATATTACTGTTACTATGTATGATGATCTCCAGGTTCTGCACACTTTATTTTGCATCAGTTCTGTTTGTTTTCATATATTTTCCCCACCTAAAACTATGTACCTCTATTTTTATAATGTCATAATCACATAGCACAATTTGTTCAACCATTCCCCAGTTGATGACCATCCCCTTGATTCCTAATTCTTTGACAATGCAAAAAAGATCTACTGTGAGTATTTGTATGTATATTGGGTATTTTCCTTGTTAATCGATCTCTTTGAGACACAGACCTAGTAGTGGTACTGCTGAGTAAAAAGATGTATGTAGTTTTATACCCTTTTGGGCAGAGTTTCAAATTGTTCTGCAGAATGGTTGGACCAGTTCACAGCTCCACCAACAATTCATTATTGTACCATTTTCCCCTTATCCCCTCCAGAATTCTTCATTTCTGATAAGTATGACAAAGTACATCATAGTTGTTTTAATTTATTTTTTTCAAATCAATAGTGATTTAGAGCATATGTTCAAATTGTTCCAGATAACTGATTTCTTCTTCTGAAAATGCCTGCTCACATTCTTTGATCATTTACAAGTGTGGAGTCTTATTTTTATCTATTTGAATTAGTTCCCTGTATTGTGAAAAAATGAGGCTTTTCTCAGAGTATCTTGCTATATAATATATATATATATATATACATATATATGCATATTTCTTCATTGTCTGTGCTACCTTTAAACAAAATGTAGTTTTCCTGATTATCTCTTTTAATTAAGTCTGTCTTTGTTTTTTCTTAGTCTGGCATCATGATTGCTACCCCTGCCTTTTGTTACTTCAGCTGAAATATAATAGATTCTGCTCCAATCCCTAATTTTAACTTTATTTGTGTTTCTGTTTCAAGTATGTGTCTTGTAAACAACATATCATTCAATTCTACTTTCTAATCCATTCTGCTATCCACTTCTACTTTATGGGTAAATTTATCCCATTCATATTACAGTTTTAATTACTAAGATTACTGTGTATTTCCCCTTATTTAATTTTCTTCTGTTTATCATTCCCCCCACCCTCTTGTCTCCTCAAAAGTCTATTTTACTTCTTATTTCCTTCCTTAATCTGCATTTCCCCTCCCATTTTCTCTATCCACCTTTATCTTTTCTCCTTCCCCTCCTATTTCTCCATTGGGTAGGATAGATTTCTATGTCCAACTGATTTCACACACACACAAACACACACCACCTCTTTGAACCAATTCTGATGAGAGTAAGGTCAGGCATTACCAGGAACTCCGTCCATTTCCCTCTGCATTGTAAAATATTTTCCTTGTTTGATTTTGTTTTGCTAGATAATTTCTTCCATTCTACCTCTCCTTTCACTCTTCTCTTAGTCCATCCCTTTCTCACCCCTTGATTTTTTGAAAACATCTGAACAGATTGACTCATATACATGCCCTCTATATAGATTCCTTCTAAATGTCCTACTAAAGACTTTAGAAATTACAAGTACCATCTTCTTATGTAGGAGTGTAAACAATTTAGCTTTGTTGAGTCCCTTATGATTTCTCTTTCATGTTTACCTATTTATGCTTCTCCTGTGTTTTGTATGAAAATGCCAACTTTTCTATTCTTCTCTGGTTATTTCATCAGGAATACTTATAAGCCCTGTAATTAAATGTCCATCCTCCCCACCGCAACCCCCAAAATACTATACTAAGTTTTTCTGAGTAGGTTAGTCTTGGTTGTATTCCTGGCTTCTTTGCCTACTGGAATGTCATATTCCAAGTCCACTGCTCCTTTATGTGGAAGCTGCTAAATCCTGTTTGATCTCTATTTTGATTTCATGATATTTCAGTTATTTCTTTTCAACTGCTTGCAATAACTTGAGCTGGGGGCTCTTGCTTTTAGCTATAATTTTCATGTTCAGATCTCTTTTGGGAAGTGATAGGTGGATTCTTTCCATTTTTTTATTTTACCTACTTTATCTAATATTTTCCTTTACAACTTTTTGAAATACGATGTGTAGGCTTTTTTTTTAATCATAGTATTCAGGTAGTCCAATCATTTTTATTTTTATTTTTATTTGCGGGGCAATAAAGGTTACATGACTTGCCCAGGGTCACACAGCTAGTAAGTGTCAAGTGTCTGAGGCCAGATTTGAACTTAGGTCCTTCTGATCCAGGCCCGGTGCTTTATCCACTGAACCACCAGCTGCCCTCTCCAATCATTCTTAAATTATCTCTCTTAGATCTATTTTCTAGGTTAATTGTTTTTCCATCGAGATATTTCAAATTCTTTTCTACTTTTTCATTCTTTTTACTTTGTTTTGTAGTTGCTTAATGTCTCATGGAGTCATTAGCTACCATTTGCTGAATACTATTTTATTTTATTTTGTTGTTGTTGTTGTTGTTGTTGTTTTGTTTTGTTTTGTTTTGTTTTTTGCAGGGCAATGAGGGTTAAGTGACTTGCCCAGGGTCACACAGCCAGCAAGTGTCAAGTGTCCGAGGCTGGATTTGAACTCAGGTACTCCTGAATCCAGGGCCGGTGCTTTACCACTGCGCCACCTAGCTGACCCCTGAATACTATTTCAAAGGATTAATTTTCTTCAGTAGTTATTTTTTTCTTTTTCAATTCTTTCCTTCTTCAATTTTCTTCTGTATCTATTTTTTCATTTGGCTAATTATGCTTTTTAAGGAGTTCTTTTCTTCAGTGAATTTTTCTGTGTCATTTACCATTAGACTAATTCTGGTTTTTAAGGTATTATATTCTTCCATTTTTTTGTGCCTTTTTACCAAGCTCTTAATTTTCTTTTCATAATTTTCTTGTATAACTGTAATTTCTCTTCTCAATTTTTCTCTATCATTCTTATTTCTCTTTTTAACTCTTCAATGTATTATTGTGTCAGATTTAAATTTTTCTTTTAGGCTTTGCTTATAATTTTCTTTTTCATGCTGTAGTCTTCATCTGTGTTTGTGTCTTGGTTTCCCTGTCATCATGATAGCAATTTGTGATCAAGTTCTTTTTTTTGTTGTTGTTTTCTCATTTTTCTAGCCTATTTCTTGACTTTGAATTTTATGTTAAAGTTTGGGGTCTGTTCACCTAGGGATGGAAAGGCACTGTTCCAAGATACAGACTTTTTTGTACTTCTGTTTTTAAAGTTAGTTATGGGGTTCTGGAAGTTATTTGGTATTTTCAAGGTGGTATGACCCAGTCACTGCTCTTTTGGTCTACACTCTTGTCTTTGCCCAGGAAAAGCCCTTACTCCTCTACAGTCATAAGCACTAGTTCTCCTATCTGCCTTGGAACAGTGACCCATGCCCCTACTCCCCTATGAACAACTATGTGCTTCTCTCCAGTCTGGAACACTGATCCATAATTGCATTTGGGCAATAGACTTGTCAATCAGCACAAATTGTTACCTAGTACCAATAAAAGTTCCCTTGTAATCTTTTTCTGATCAGTTATTTGACTCCATTACCATCTCTGGGTTGATAGCTCCTAAAACTGCTGATGCTGTTGTGCTGCTATTACAGCCACTTCCATTGCCTCCTGCTAGTGCTACCATTAGATATGCTATGAGCTATCCCCCATCCTGGTGTCACAGGCCTCTCCTTTCAATCTCATAATTTTTCTTAGGTTGGAAAAATGTTTCACTCTGAATTTTTGTTGTTTCTGACACTCCAAAATTCTATTTGAGTCATTATTTTAAGTGTTTTTGGAGGGGAATGTTGAGAAAAATAATCTGGGTTACTGCCTCTACTCTCCCATCTTGGTTATTCTGATTTCCTTTTAATAATAACTTATGCTATGAACTTTAAAGACATCAGATTATGAAGGGACACCTCTCCAAACCCCCAGATAATTTAAGCATGATACAATTGTAATTTCTCTTCCAATTATTTCTGAGTACATTAATATATTTTTCTGTTTATTTTTCTCTTGATTCTTATACTTGCATTTCAAAATTGTTACTAAATTCTCACTTTTCATCAGGAATTCTTTAAGGTCTTTTATTCCAAAAGAAGTATTATTTTTCTTCTTTGAAATTTAATTATTTTGGCAGCTTAATTGTGAAATTTGTAAAACTTTATCTTTTCCTTTTTAGAATATCCTGTTAATATGAAAAAAAATATATATATAATCATAATGTTCCAAAAAGCAAAAGATAAAGGATTATAACCTGCAAATTTAAGCTGCCAAAGTCTCATATAATCTTTACTTGGTACTAGAACTCTCTTTGCATATATACTTGTAGCATTTTTCATTTGACCTGAATGTTCTGGATATTTACTCTGTAATCCCTCTGAAATTTTTGTTTTCCACATGTTAGGATGTTATTGATGAATTATTTCAATTTTCACTTTGACCATTAGTTCTTTTATGTATGTGTCTATGTTTGTGTCTATGAATTTATGCATGTATGTATTACATAAATATATGTAATATATGTGTGTTTTAGGTCTATGTATATATATATATTTATCTTGATATACACACATAGGTACAGGTGTAAATACATACATACATACATACATACATATATATATATATATATATATATATATATATATATATATATATATATATATATATATACACACACACACACACACATATACATATGGCCTTAAAATGACCAGCTTCTTCCATGGCATGACTTATATGAATTATTTACTGATTGTCCCCCTTAACTATTGATCTTTTCTTATTCTTCCTCAACTTATTATTTTTATACTTATTTCTATACTTGCTGCAGGAGGATGTGTATGGTGTACATCCCATTGTGAAAAGTACTTGGAAATATACCAGTATTAAAGACAAGTATCAAATAATTTTTAAAAATTTTTTCCTTTGTGTCCTCAATGACAACTATAAAGTATTTTACAAGTAGGTGCTCAATAAATGTTTGTTGGGTTGAATTGGATTGGATTACATGTGATTGCTAAAGAGCCCAACATAAGAGTTCCTTTAACTGGAACAAAAACAGTTGTGGGGAGAGGTAATGGGATAGGGATGACTCAGGCATAAGTAGAACATGGAGGAGAGTGGTGGCAGTAAAGAGCATTCTCATTACAAGAATTAGTCATTCTTTCAGTAAGGGCAAAGCATCTCTCAGAAAGTCTATTCAGCCAAAATCAGGCCTAAGGAGAGGAGTGTCAGAGTGATGGAATCTTGTTGTTATTGTTTCAAGGTTAAGGTGGGAAATGGGCTCATGCTGCATGACACAGTGCAGAAGACATTGGTTGAGAGGAAAGTGATAGTACCTTCTGGACTATCAGAGTGGAGTAATAATGCATCTCCTCAGGAAACAAACCTTTCTTCACAAACCTTAGCTCTGGGTCAAAGCTAAAATCACCCACTACCTAGTTTTAACCCTTAGTTGATTAGTAGGTACCTGAGAGCCTTGGGTATTTTTAAGAATCCTATCCACATCCTAAGTACAAAGTAGAGAATAGAGAATTCTGATTTCCCCAGGGATCTGCAATTAGACCTCTGCTTTTTAACATTTTTAAATTTTTTTTTAGTGAGGTAATTGGGGTTAAGTGACTTGCCCAGGGTCACACAGCTAGTAAGTGTTAAGTGTCTGAGGCTGGATTTGAACTCAGGTACTCCTGACTCCAGGGCTGGTGCTCTATCCACTGTGCCACCTAGCTGCCCCTAGACCTCTGCTTTTTAACATTTTGTCAATGACTCAATGAAATGTATAGATGGAATGTTGAAAGAAATTTCATTTGACATAAGCTAGGAAAGATAGTTAATATGTTAGATTTCAGGATTGGGATCTAAAATGATTTCAACAGGTGAGCACTTCAGGTTGAAAAAATGAGAAAAGATGTATTAGAATAAATATAAAGTTTCAACCAATTTAAATAAAATGAATACATTTTACGCATAAAAGACTATGCTAATGTAGCTATACAGAATTTCACCTGAAAAAGGTCTGGGAAGTTTAAAGGAACATAAGCTCAAAGTGAACCAATGGTGTGATATGGAAGCCAAAGAAAGAAATGCATTTTAAAACTTTTATTTTATTAGCCTGAATCTAATTTTTTAAAATGTCTTTTCCCCTCCCTTCTTCCTTTTGCCCACTTTTGCTTTGAATTCAGCAAGTATTAAAGTGAATTTTGATTCAATCTGCTGAATCTTATCAGAGTTTTTAAAGAATTTCTTTATTCCTTTTCCCTCTGAAACAAAGGGTGAGTATACTGCATTTGGCTAAGAAGCTGGGTGTTGCAGAAGATAGAACACTGGGTCAAGAACTGAATTTGAATCCAACCTCAGATCCTCATTAGCTATGTGATCCTGTTCGCCTCAGTTCCTATACACTAAAATGGGGATCATGATAATAGCTACCTCACCAGGTTGTTAGAGGGATCAAAGGAATTAATATTTATAAAGTACTTAGCATAATGCCTTGTACTTAACAAATGTTATCCTTGCCTCACCCCACCCAAATTCAAATTCTTCCTTTATCTTAATGTGGGAAAGTATGTTCAAATTTAGAGAGTAAATATAGGAAAAGGGTAGCTCACAACTCCTTGATAGATAAAAGTTCTTTTCTCATTTCATGGAGTGCTGAGGAAAGTCTCCTTTGTTGGTGGATGCTCTCTTCTGTTATATGAAAGTTAACATTCATATAGTGGGGGCAGCTAGGTGGCACAGTGGATAGAGCACCGGCCCTGGAGTCAGGAGTACCTGGGTTCAAATCCGGCCTCAGACACTTAACACTTACTAGCTGTGTGACTCTGGGCAAGTCACTTAACCCTAATTGCCTCACAAAAATCAAAAAACAAAAAACAAAAACCCATTCATATGGTGTTCTAAAGCAACATTTCATCAGTGTGGATAATTTATCTCTGGCTACAAATGCAGAGTCTGATGTCAGCCACTGCTGTTCTATGTGCCAATGCTAATAGAAAGACTAGATCTTCTGACCTTTCAAATGTTATCAGGTTTTCCTTTGATTGGGTTTTAGGAAAAAGAGACAGAGAGGGAGGAAGGGAGGGAGAGAGAGAAAGAGGGAGGGACAGAGGAAGGAAGGGAGTGAGAAAGAGAAAGCATTCTTTAAAGTGCTCCTCAAGATTAACTGATTTTCTGTTTAATACCATATCTCATATATCTAGGCTCAGAGAAATGGCTAATTCTTGTAATCATTTCCATTACATTTAGTCATAAGATTTCATGCAAATGTCTCAAAGCATTTTATTCCTCAAACCTAGTTTTCACCTTTGATTGCTGGATTGATTCAAAAGAGAGGTATCTAGGAACTGTTCACACCTGGTTTACACATTTCATTAATTATATAACTTAATAAAAATGCCATTTTTATCATTTTTGTTTTGATTTATTATTTTTAATTTTTATTTTTTATCAAGAGAAATAGAACAGAGGGAATAGATTTAGTTATATGAATGTGTGTTGGTATGTGGGACAACCCTCGTATACATACATTTAGCTTTTCTTTTTACTTTTAATTTTTAAATCTCACCAATCCCAGTCTTTCCTTTCTATTGTTTTTATCTTATTTTCTCATATGCTCCACATTTGTTGAGAGTCACAATAAATTATTATTCTTTTTCTATTCAATAATTGCCTGTTTAGGTGTTTATTGCCACCTCCCTTCTATCATTTATTTTCCTTCTCTGAATCTGTGCAACTCCTTATCATATTATCTCCTCTCAAAAATGATACTGATTCACTCATAGAGGCTCACAAGATTTAGTACCAATAAAGTACCAATTCAGATTTTCCAATATTCAATTATCTTGAATTTTTGAAATTTTTGTTCTTATGTATTTATCCTTTTAACTTTTCTTTACCCAACACTTCAATCTTTTTTTTTTAACAATAGACTGAGGGGGGAAAAGGTATTTCATGTTCTAGTATTTTATCAATAATTATACAAATTTATTTCCATCTATTTCCCTAATGTAATGATTTGATACATTTGTAAGATAGTCTACTGTCCTATATTATATATAGTTTATATACATTTATGTATAAAATGTACACATCAGTACACATGTATACATATCTGTGCATATACATACCTAAAAACAATTGTGTGAAGTATATGCATATATATGTATATATAATATATATTATTTATGTAGGTTTGTAGCTTGATTTCCTTTAGCATTTGTTATATCGTTTTCTATTCTTACCTCTAATTTCTATTGATTGAGATATTATCTTGGGTTGTTCAAAACAACTTTCCTTTAAAATTGAAAGTCTTATGTTTTATTTTATTTTTTAAACAACTCTCATTTATACCTGCTTTTCTTTTCTGATACTGTCACAACCCTGGTTCAGGTTCTTTTTACCTTGTGCCTGGCTTATTGAAATAGTTTGTTGGTTGATCTGTTTGCTACAGATCTCCCCCCACTCTAGCTCATCCTCCACTCTCCACTCACTTGTTGAAATGATCTTCCTCAAGCCCATATTTACCAATGCCATCTGCCTACTCAATAAACAACAACAACAATGACTACTACTACTACTACTATTACTACTACTACTACTACTACTACTACTACTACTACTACTACTACTACTACTACTACTACTACTACTTCTACTCCTCCTCCTCCTCCTCCTACTGCTGCTGCTGCTGCTGCTACTACTACTAGTGGCACTACTATACTACTATTACTACTCTAAGAGTTGGCCAAAGAGTACACAGAATCAATTATGCCAAGAGAAGCATCCTTGAAATCTAGATAAAGAAATGCAACATTTTGAGAATGAAAAGTCTATACTAGACAGGTGAGATTAAAAGAAAAATAAAAGCACATACAGTTTACCTATTTCACCAGCATATATAAATCAAGACAGACTTTAGAAGAATAAGATGACAGTACTAATAAGAAAGCAACCTAATATAATCAGAGAAAATTACTCTGTGTGGAAATTAAATATAGGATTATTGGAAATTTCAGACTCAGCAACATCTCAATATTAATATATACATTTGAGAATTATGAACATACTAACATACAATAAATATTAGGTGCTTTGAAAAATCAGTATAAATGAAAAAAAAAAACACCTTGTATCTGATTTGATTAAAATGTCAAAATCACTTAAAAGATTCCCAAAATACATTTTTCAGTTTCCTCATAGTCTTCTTTCCTGACTTTAATCATTATCCTTTCTAATCCATTCATTAATAACACAACACTGATTCTTTTTACCCCAAATTTCCTTTAATTACTATGAACTTGACAAACATAATTAAACAACATTTCTCTTTACAAAGTACACAATAAAGGTTTGAAAAGAAAGCCAAGAATCTCCACCATATACAGTGTGTGTGTGTGTGTGTGTGTGTGTGTGTGTGTAGTAATTATTACCTACTTTAATGGATGTAAGGTAAAACCTCAAATTTTTGAATATTTGCATTTCTTTTTGTAATGATTTGTATTTTTCCCCTTATAGTTTCTAATATCTTGCCCTGATTTTTTTGAGAACTGGCCATTCTTTTTAGAATTTATTTGTTGAGGAAAGAATTATTCTTACCAATGTATCAATTTTCTCCTTTTTTGGTTATCAGACTTTTATTGGGGGAATTTTCTTCCATTATATACTTTATCTTATTTCCCTTATTTTATTTATTTTTTATTTTTTTTTTTTGGTGAGGTAATTGGGGTTAAGTGACTTGCCTAGAGTCACACAGCTAGTAAGTGTCAAGTGTCTGAGGCCGGACCTGAACTCAAGTACTCCTGAATCCAGGGCCAGTGCTTTATCCACTGCACCACCTAGCTGCCCCCTCCCTTACTTTATAAGATGAACTTTTATATATAATTTGTGTATACATTTAAAATATGGTGGTTTATCTTGTTAGATTTTTAAAAAACTAATTTCTATCAGATTACATTCCAGTTTTCCCAATAATTTTTTAACAAGTAGTAGTTTATCAAATACTATGTCATTATTTTTAGTTTCCTCTGTTTTTTTGTGTATCTGATCTGTCATTGATTAACCTTTCTTTTTATAAAACACTATGAAATAGTTTAGATTATTATTTGTAGTGTTCTTTGAAATTTGGTAATAATAGATCCCCTTCCTTACCCCACCATTTGTTCCTCATTATTTTCTTGAGATCCTTGACTCTTTTCCCCTCATTATGCAGGGGGTTTTGTTTGTTTTTTTATCATTTCACCTAGATTTTTGAAGTAACCTTTTAGTATTTTATTGTAATAGTAGCAAAAAAATAAATTAATTTAGAAATTATTATTTTTTAAAAATTATACAGGTATGGTATAACCATGAGGAATTCATCTCTCCAATTATTTAAGTCTACATTTTTTTAAAAATGGTTTATATTAATATTCATGTGATTCTTGCTTGTAGCTCAATAACTGTGGTCCTGGATATTTTACACATTTGTTGTTATTTTGATGGGAATTAATTCTATTGTATCTTTGTGACAGATTTTTTTGGCAATGTAAAAAAAGTTATTTCTCTTATATCAAGGCTTAAATTTTAATTTTATAACTTTTTGAGAAAATAATTATTAATAATGGATTTCTTGGAGGGAACCATTGATCAGTTCCTCAGGCCTTTCTCCCCTCCCCCCATTCCAGAAAATTCAGATCTTTCCAGGAACAAACCCAAGAGAACAAAAAAATTGGAGATAGACCCTTTTGTCTAATATATAAATATATATAAAAATATATATAAAAAATTAGAGATAGACCCTTTTGTCTAATATATAAATATATATAAATATATATATATATATATTTATATATATATATATATATATATATAATGACCTACCTCTATCAAAAGAGAATAAACCCTTGGCCATGCCAGGATCTCACTCTCTTGGCTTGCTTTCTCTCAGCTGGCATTTGGCTCTCTCTCTTAGAACAGTATAGGTTTGGTAGGTCTCCCTGAACTCTCCTTGAGATCACTTGCTGTCTCTCTAAGAGGCAGCATGGGTTTTCTGTGGCTTTTCTCCAGCTCATGCTAACTGCCATGGGGTCAATTCTTTACTGGTATATATAATTTTCTTTTCTTTTTTTTTTTTTTGGTGAGGCAATTGAAGTTAAGTGACTTGCCCAGGGTCACATGGCTAGTAAGTGTCAAGTGTCTGAGGACGGATTTGAACCTAGGTCCTCCTGAATCCAGGGATGGTGCTATATCCACTGTGCCACCTAGATGCCCCATATATATAATATTAATCAATAAAAATGCTTACTGCCAAACTGCTGTGATAGCAATTAATTTATAAAACACAGTAGTAGCTTAACAGAAAAAGACAAAAAAACTCCCCACAATTTGTATACATATCCCTTGGTTCTCATATTGATACCAAAACAGACCATGTTGAATATCTGTTCCATATCATAGACTTTTTCAAATAATTAAAGAAGGCTAACATTCCCACCATCCTCTCAAGTCTGTTGTTTTTTTAGCTTAACATTTCAAATTCTGGCATCCAATAAGACTATGACATGAATTTCAGGTCCTATATACATGAAGACATACATATGTATATTTTCACATTTGTTTGTATATGGACATATATTTATGTGCATGTGTATATATGTATATATATATATATTTATATGTTGACACTTGCTTGACATATTGAGCTTATCTACTAAAATTTTGAAGACTTTCAAAGATGAACTACAATTTTATGTTATGTTATGTTATATTATGTTATGTTATATTATGTTATATTATATTATATTATATTATATTATATTATATTATATTATATTATATTATATTATATTATATTATATTATATTATATTATATTATATTATATTGTATTGCATTATATTATAATTATATTTCTATAATATATTTGAAAAGTTTTATTTCTAAACCCAAGTATAAGCATTCTTATTTCTTCAACATTTTGATGAATGTATCTTACTGATGTGAATACTGCTTACAAAGATTTATATAGCAATCAATGTGTACTCATCCTTTCCATGTACTTTCATGAATCTTCCACAGTGAGTTCTTGCATTTTCTGTTCTTTTCATTTATTTGTGACTAAAGATGTGGTCTTCTATAGAATATAATTTGTGAAAGCCTGCTTGATTCTTTCATATCATGGATGCACTCCATAAATGTTTAGATTATTCTTGAAAAGGATCAGGTAGAGATGGATAAATAGTCATATGGGTCAGTAGTTATTTCTTTATTGTACTTTTTTTGGTAATAATAAGTCTGTGATTTTTCCAAGTACTTGGTATCCTACCCTCTTTCAGATAGCTTGAAAATCGATCAAACAACATCTTCAAAATCATGCCTGTATCTTTACTTTACATTTATTCCTTTTAAATGTCAATTTATTAGATTCAGTTCAATGAACACTAATAGAGCCATAGGAAAAAAAATAGAAAAAGTATCAGATGTTGCTGTCTAGGATGCAACAAACAGTAAATACTGTTGTTCAGTCATCACAGTCTAGACCCATTTTTATATCCTTTGCCTAATATCTAAACTAATTTTTAATATAGTCCAATACAAAAGCCTTTTCCCAGGAACATTCAAAATACAAAAGAATATAAATAATAACAAACAAGAAAAGGAATTTACATGACCAGCCTCACCAAGGTTGTTCTGCTACAAAGGGAAATTAACTGTCTCTCCCTTTCTCCTGTGAAGGCTTACATTAACAGAGCCAATTTAGAGACTATCCTCCCAAGGTTCAGAATGCTTTTACTATTTTCCATAAAAAGCCGATAGTGATGCTGACACCCTTGTTAGGCCTATTGGCTGCAGTTTTTGTTTTCCTGTTTTCCTCACAGCTAAACTACTCTCATCCATTAATTGTACTAACACAGGGTCTGAGATAATTCTCTCTCTCTCTCTCTCTTTCTCTCTCTCTCTCTCTCTCTCACACACACACACACACACACATACACACACACACACACACGCACACACGAATGTGTGTACAACTACATAGTACCTTCAGATTTATACTACAATATGTAGTATGCAGTAGAAATATTATTCACATAATACAAATGATGATATCCAAACTGAAAAAGGTCAAGCAAATAGTTCAAGGTCACACATCAAACATAGTTCATAAGCAGGATCTCAAACCCAAGTATTCTGATTCCAGAGATAGCTATTATTCCGTTATAATCTTGCTACCACATTAAAGAAATAGGGACATCAAGCAGTGTGTTTGTGCATGTGTGTGCATGTGTGCACAAACACACAGATGGGTGAGTCTGTGTACATGCACATGTCTATTTATATGTGTAACCTTAAAGTATATAACACCTATTTAAATCATGAAGTAGCTCCACTTTCTGATCTTTTCAGTTTAATTTTTGTGGGAATCAGAAAAGTAATATGCATCCAGGATATATGCATATTTGTAGAATCAGAAAGAGATGGCTCTACAGTCAGGAGATAATAGTTTTGTCAGAGGTAGAGCATACCAATGTAAATTTGATGGGTCAAGTATATCCTGAAACTAATAATTCTTTGAAGCTAAATGTAGGACTTTGGATAAAAGGGGACAATGAAAAATAGCTTCTGCTCATTCATGTATTTTATTACTTTTTTTTTTTTTTTGCGGGGCAGTGAGGGTTAAGTGACTTGCCCAGGGTTACACAGCTAATAAGTGTCAATTGTCTGAGGCAGGATTTGAACTCAGGTCCTCCTGAATACAGAGCCAGTGCTTTATCCACTGAACCACCTAACTGCCCCCTCATTCATGTATTTTTAAAACACCTCATTGTTAAAAATAACAGTGCCATCTTATGTTTAAATAAATACTTTGGGAAAGATGGAAAGATGGTGATGAGTGCTGTGAGCCAAGTTCCATTGTGATATGGCTAGAACTATAGAAAAAGCAGGTATTTCTTCCTTTTTTCTTGTTTCATAAAATTTACTGAAATTATAGGCAGTCAGCAACAGCAACAACTTTTTTTTTTCTACTTAGCTCTGTACTTACACTCCATCAGGGAGAAAAGGTAACCTCATTTCATGTTCTAAATAACACAATAGCACCCTAGTGATCAGTGAATCAGGCCAGAGTGAAAGAAAGAATATGTGGCTCTACACTTTTAAAAGCTTTTTGAGGTCCCAAAGGCATGCCAAAGAATATTCAAAACTATTGGACTTCAGAGGTTACTTAGTCTGAACCCTTAAGATATGTGTAAATTCCCTCTGAAAGATCCCCAACAAGAGCTTATCTAGCTTCTGTTTGAGAAATGACAGTGACCAAAGGGAATCAATTTCATTTTCAAAAAGTTCTAACTTTTCTGATCCTCTCCCCCATAATCACATAAACATCCTATTTGGAACTAAAAATTGACCTGTCATTGCTGGCAAAGGGTAATGAATAAATCAATAACAGCTTTCTTCCATAGTTAATAAAGGTAGAGGCACTAGTCCTCTCTCCATCTGTCCCACAAGATGGGCTCATCACCACCAAAACACCTAGCCACCTAGAGCAGCCCAGGACCAGAAACTTAAAACACAATCCTCAGGTACAGCTAGATGGCGCAGTGGATAGAGCACTGGCCCTGGAGTCATCTGACTCCAGCCTCAGACACTTAACACTTACTAGCTGTGTGACCTTGGGCAAGTCACTTAACCCCAATTGTCTCACCAACAAACAAAAAACAAAACAAAAAAACTGCACAATCCTCCCTGATAGGATGTATAATCACATCAACATACTAAGAGGGACATAACTTCCTTTGCTCCTTTGCTACTATAACAATTTTCTGTCTTTTAACAAACTCTCTGCTCCTACTCTTTGAAACCCTAGATGAAAATTATCTTCTTTTGATATTATTCCCTATTGCCTCATCCTCATTCTTGTCAATATTTCTTCTTTGGTATCCCTATCTACCTCTGCCCTCCTGTCCCATAATACTCTCTGAAATCACTGTTTAATCCTTTAAAATTTGCCTTTAATATACATTTTTTTCTGTCATACTCCTTCCATTTTCTTACAAAAATGGATATCTATTTTCATTTGTCCTTTGTTCTCAAAGAGATGATGTCATGCTATGCACTGAATTGGATTTAAATGAAGGAGAGCTGTGCAAGCAAGGTCACCAACCTCACTCTTTCCTCCAGGGTCATCTGGGTCCAGTGGCAAGATATATATATATATACAACTGGAGATAACCCTGGATGTTTAAGGCAATTGGAGTTAAGTGACTTGCCTAGGGTCACACAGCTAGTAAGTGTTATGTGTCTGAGGCTGGATTTGAACTCAGGTCCTTCTGACTCCAGGGCTGGTGCTCTATCCACTGCACCACCTAGCTGCCCCAAGAACCTTAGCTTTTATAAGGGAAAATGATTTGTATATATATATATATATATATATATATATATATATATATATATATATATATATATATATATATATACACACACATACACACACACACACTTATTTAGGAAGTCAAATACTAGCAGCCAGTGGCATCAGGAAAGTTCTAATGCCATTGGTATTTGTGAAAAGTTTTGCAGGAAGCTAAGAATTATAGAGAAAAAGCAAATTATTTCCTCGGTAATCTTCAGGAGACAAGAAAGGATATAATCAAGAGGACAAGTAGAAAGGCTGGCTTTCTAGAGAAAAGGGAAATACATACATCTGTTAGTAGAGAGATTGAAGAATGTTATCAAGGAAGTTCCAGATGTACAGTAGGAAGAAGGATAAAGTCAGTATAAATGGGTTCCATTTTTACAGTATAACCAGATGCTGGTAGAGATCTATGTCTCCTAGTGAAGTGATGCCCAACTCAAATTTCTATATTTCTTATTTCTATAAAGCTACTAGCAGGCTTTCAAGTCATTTGAGTAACAGTATGGTGAAGCAGGCATTTTCTCTCTTCCCTGAACCCTTGCAAATCTCTCCAAAAGAGAAATTATACACAAAAGAAATAATTTTAGATGTTTATATAGTCTGACACCTGGAATCTAAAAAAATTGTTTAAAAGTATGAACTGACATGTACTGATCCTGAATTCACTCTTCAGTTCTTCCCCGTATCCCACTCTACATACAGCTGAGGCTGCACTAGCAAACCCAAGGGCATAGCCATATAACAAAATCTCTCCCTATACCCTAGTCCTCCCTTTCTCTTCCCAGTGCCAAAGAGCCCTGGGCCCCAACAACCAGTTTGGCTATAACACTGAAGTAAAAAAGCCTCATGGGGACTGAAACCTGGAAGCAACAATGCTAGTTTCAAGGAAAGCAACTTCTGATAAAAAGCCTCTGCTGGTACCAATAAAGGCAGGTTCTAAACTAATAGTGTTGGTCTAGGGAACTAAGGAACAGAGGGATTTGAACAGGTCACCAGGAAATAATAATGAATCTGGGGAGCTGTGTAGTACTTCATGACATTTGAGTGAAGAGCACCATATCTTGTTAGAGCAAAATTTGACCACACAAAAATCATTTGGGACAGACACCTAGCATGGTGAATAGTTAATTATACTATATGAGATTAGACTGAGACTCTGAGATTTAGTCATCAAGGAAACCACAGTCAGAGGGGAACAAGTCAGAAGTAAGCTGTGAGGAAAATTACCAACCCCCTCAAAACAAAACAAAACAAAACAAAACAAACAAAAAAACCTGAAAGTGCCAATGATTCCAGGAAGAAAAATTCTAAGACATTGAATATAAACATATAAATGAATTGCAAAACATCTACAAAAAGCAGAAGGAAATGTCATATCTGAATCAAGTAAACAAGTTAAGATATCTATGAATGAATATTGCAAAATGAAGGTGAATGATCCAACACTCAGTGAAAGAGAGGATCCTCTAGAATTTGAGAAGAATATGGAAAATTACATACTGTCCTGTTGTTAGTTGAGAAATGAGAATACTGGAGCAACATTTATGTCTTGCACAGCAAATGTAATGAACACAATAGAAAACCTGAATCATCAATGGAAAGCCTCATCAATGAATCAAAAGAGAGAATAATAGGCTGAGAATGAAATTATACAAAAGTTAATGAAAACCTAGAAGAAAATCAAAAAGACCAAGAAAATTAAAAGAAAATACACTCAAAATGCAAACAAAGGATATGCATCTCAAAAACAGGACTTGTAAGAAAAACCTAAGGATTATAAATTTCATAGAAGAACCTGGCAGGACTAAAAACCTTAACAACATTATAAAGTATATAATAGAAGAAAACTGCTCAAAACTTCTGAACCTTAAAAAATGAAATTCTAATTGAAAGAATTAACAATTGCTCCCAGAAGGGAAAAAAAGATATCTGACTGTAAACTCCAAGACACATAATGCTGAAATTTAAAAACTCAATTTAGAAACAAGGAGTTCCACAAGACATTAAGAGAAAGACCTCCAATTACAAATGAATGGACATTTGGATGGCACAAAATAAATCTGTACCTACTAGAAAATGGGTGAGGGAATGGATAATTAGTTCCAAAGAACACTGCATCTAAGGATGTAACCTAGCATGTCCTATGCTACTAATCTGAGTTTAACAACACCAAATAAAAGATTCAATAATAAATAATGTATTCAATAATAGAGAAAAAATTGAAATATAAACAAAAGAGAATCAGAACAATAGGAACTGTTTGCTTCTAGAACATCACAAACAGAAATATGGGAGTGAATAAATATTGAGAGGAATATTAATGGAGTAAAACAGAAAGACTATTAAGATATTTGTTTTTTCTAAAAATGCCTGTGGTCTAAGAAAGAGAAGAACCTATAAAGGGAGTAAGCAAGAAGAGGGTAAATTACTACTGTTATTGTTGTTGTCTGACCTTCATTCTCAATGAGTAACATGACATCAGGGTGATGTCATGACTTGGAATAAATTGGATTTAATTAAGGGAAGGCCTTGCAAGGTCACTCAC